>NC_134146.1:11267500-13767500 GCF_033958435.1 Carettochelys insculpta
GGCCTCAAACTACACTGCATTGCTTCAAGGTCACAAATGGGCATGCATCACACGTGGGGTATACAAGCTTAGTGGCACTTGACCTACTGACCAGACAGAAATCACATCAAGTCCAAAGTCACTATTTCCTCTAGAGTTCTCGCCTCCCTTGTTTTGGGAGTCCAACCCAAACAAAGTCATGGTGGAAACTCCCTTCAGCCTTCGGGATACTTGCCCTTACAGAACATGACATTCACTTGGACTGCCACGTCACTAAATAGTAGCTTACTGGGGCTGAGAGTTGATCCATCTAGCGTGCCAGGCCTTGCTGCTCATACACTCGCGCTGTATACAAATAACGTCAGACGATATCACTACAGTAGTCTATACAAAAAATAGGGAGGACAAGATCTGATTCCCTCTGCCTAGAAGCAGTAAGACTTTGGAACGGATGTAGATCACCATATGGGCTGCATACCTCCCTGGTGTCCCAAATTCCTTGGCAGACAGATTAAACAGAAACTTTTCCTCAGACCACAAGTGGGAATTAGAGTAGTGTTGACCCACACTCCTCTTACATTCTCACTTGGGACCATGAGGAGCTTTGCTGTGCATATTCAGGTCAACGGAGTCTGCTATGAAGAATTTCTGGACTCAGGCACATGGCACGTGTGTGTACCTGTCTGTGGAATACCAATAGGAACTGTCCATCTCAGAGAGACTCTAGTTGCAGTAATTCATCTCTGTTTACCTCCCCCACCTAGTTCTCTAATATTCTGTGATCAACACAGCTACAGCTCTGCATATTCCACTGTTGTGAATTGTAAATTGTTCTGTATACTTTGGCAACCTTTGGAATGTCCCATGTAAGTGGAAATAATTCCTTATGGCAAAGTCTGATCAAATTACTTTTAAAAATGGGAAATACAATTTGACAAGTTCACAGAGTCAAAGAGAATTTGTTGTGTAACGTTAGCAGATTCCCTAGTCATCCTTCCAGATGTCACAACTCTATTCAGATCTGAAACTTGGCATAATTCAGTGAAATACTTGAAAATAAATATTGATTCAAATTCCCTGGTATGCCCAGAGTACTTTACATTGTTTTAGCTATGTAAAGCAACTTTTAAACCTGGATTAATGGTTACCTCTCTACTAGTTGTTTTGCTCAGAACATACCATGGAATCTGTTTGATCATCAGCATTATTAACTACATTCTGGAATTGCTTGTGCACTTCACGTAAGACATGAGGATAACGCTGCTCCATCTAGAGAAATGACTTGGAGCTTGAAGAGTTGTGTGCTGTTCAGCCAGACTGAACTGCAGACAAGCCCTCTCTTGTAGCTGTGTGCTCCATCACAACACAAAATCCTCGCCTAGACTTGAGAGTGGCCAGTTTGGCCAAGTCAAATACACTGCATGCTTGATTACTCGGCAAGTGTTCATCCAGCTATCAAGAAATAGTAGCATTTTCAAATGCTGATGGTATAACTCATGATATATTTCTGTCACACAGTATCATCACAAGTCTTTATGGGACATGTTCTGCTATGTCTGACAGGATGCAGCTGCTAGTCACAGCATCTGTAATTCTGGAGCTGGAACTGATTTGTGTGTGCCAGAGGGAGCAACTCAATAGTCCTGCATACTTCCAGGGGCTTCAAAAATAGCCTTCTCCAGTCCCAGCCTTTTCTCGCTGCCTACATTGTCTGAACTTTAAGAAGACTTCTTCCTGCAGGGAACCCATTTTGGGAGACAGAGGGGTTATTTAATCTAAACTACTCCGTTTCCCATTTAAGCTAGAAAATTGTTGGTTTCATGAGCTCTTTGACCTCGGGTTAACTAACTGGTGCTTCCTCTCTCCTGTCAGGCATTGTGATTATGATGACCCTCTGTGATGAAGTGAATGTTTATGAATTCATCCCTTCCAAACGACAGACAGACGTCTGCCACTATTACCAGAGGTTCCGCGACCGTGCCTGCACCATGGGTGCTTACCATCCACTGCTGTTTGAAAAAAACTTGGTGAAGCACATTAACCAAGGCACGGATGAGTCCATTTATACCTATGGGAAAGTGACTTTGCCTGGCTTCAGACAGGTGCGCTGTTAACAACCCAACTTCTGCTGTGCACACGTCTGTTGATTTTTTGAAAAGCACTTTTAGAAGGATACTGTTAAGATTGTTAGGCCTAAACATTGCTGTGCCTTGACAGTCCTTCCATAATACGCCTTTGGCATTTGTGTGGTGTAACTTCTCCAGTTTGTACCACAGTAGTGAGCATTACACATCTTCCACCGCAGTTACCCAATATATATTGTGTGAACTTGGAATCGGGTTAGTGGATCTGATCCTCTGAGGGGCTGAATACCTTCAAATCCTGTTGGACGCTTCTTGAGTTGTTTCTGCGCAACGGAAACCAGTGTCAAGTGTCTGGTGCACTGTACTGCTCATATCGCTCTGTTGAACTCAGTGGAACGATACCAGTAGAAAACTTGGTCCATTTTTTAAAAAAAAAGAATGCCTTAAAATAATCCCTTAGTTCTAGAATCCTTAATGTCAGACCCTACGATTTTTGAACCCACTTTCAAAGTTGCAAGCTAAAATAGCCTTAGTTCAGCAAGTTAAAGTTTATTATTTGCAGCAGGGACCTGACAACCTCAAGTCCTTTATTCTCTGGAACTGTGATGGCGATTGTGCCAAATCAAAGAGAAGTTGTTCAATGTTGATTTGAAATTTCTACCTTTTTAAAAATTACAATTTTCAATGAATTGCTAAGATGAATTTAAATGGCTTGTTCGGTGTTGTGTGCTGGTAGGAACACAGGCTGTTTTATTTCCAAGACACTGTCTGGAAGACTTTTAAAAGGCACAAATGGCATGTGAAACCATAATGGAGGTTGATGCCCATTTGTGCCCTGTGAAAGTCTCCCTATTAGTGATTCAGGACAATACTGTTACACAGTCACTGGCAACTGACTAAGCTGTTGAACCCTTAGCCAACAACAAGTCACTTCTCTTAGGTTCTATCAGCTGTCCAAGCCGACATAGGTTAGATAGACACACTCTCTCTCTCTTTCTCACACACACACACACCCTTCCCAAATGCACCATCTCTTGAAGTAGTGCAGCTCCCCCTTCCCAGCTGCTGTGATCTGGAAGCTGGTGTAAAGAAGCAGGCAGAGTTTTGACTCCTTCCTGCTCCTTGATGTGATTTTTCTCCCCACATTTCCTGAAAGCAATAATCTTTCTGATTTCCCCCAATCACAGGGATTACCATTTTTCTTTGGGCTGGGCAGAGGACACACCTTTGTTGTCTTTCTTCCCTCTGGTCACCTGTTCCAGAGCTACTATCATTTTCTCCTCTTCCAGATTTACAGGCTCTTAGCCTCCTAGCTGAAGTCGCCGGGTTACACTCTCCTGTTGCATGCACTGGTATGACCCTCCTCAGGTTCGAGGCATTGCACCTGTGTTACCAAGGCCAGAACACCTGACAGGAAGCGCAAATGCTTGATATGCGGATTCCTGCTCCTGCCTATATCTATGACAGAGTAACTTTCAATGGGTTATGCCCTATACCTGGTGTTGAGTACTATTGGATTTTAGTTGGTTTTAGTTGCAAAAGTGGATGCTAGTTTTGCAGTCCATATATACATCCCTGTGGGGGCAAAATAGCTGCACAGCCTTGAAATTTGTCCCACTTGTGAAGAACCCCATTGGGTTAAATTCTGCATTTGGTTAAATTTGAATGACCCAACTGGATTCCAGGGAGAGCTTGGCCATCCTATATCTGGATCTTCAGGGGAACATTTCTCCCTGTGTGGAGACCAGCTGACTGTATTTGGAGTGTGTAGCTCCCACTGTGGCATCAGGATTTATCTGAATAAATTGCTATTGAGAAAATTTGCATCATGGAACCCATGAGATGATAATTACCATTGTTTTTAATATATTCTTGCAAAGACATTGGCAGAGATTCTGATCTCTGTAAACCGGTGTGAGTCTAGAGGAGCTACCACGAAGACAATTGAATCCCTCCAGATTTGCACCTGTCAATAAGAGATCAAAATAACTGATCTGACATTTAAATATTGCCATATATTTCTGCAAAAGCTTTGTCTGGATAGGAGTGAGTTCCCATCTGTGACTCATTACCGATTTCCATTGTGTTACGGAGTGAAATCATCCAACTGTTTTCATTAATTATGTAACAATGTTTTAAATTTTAAGTAGAAGTACCCAACTCAGCATTTTTAGTTATCTGAACACTGACCTTTTAAAATAACCCTGAAGGATCCAAAGATGTACAACTTGCAATAAAGTTTGTCTTTTTTTTAAAACAGAAAGTCTCTGTGTTATTCTTAAACAAACTTAACATTGGGATGTTAAATATTATTTCATTTCTCCCACACCCTTCCACCCCTCGCATCCATTTGTGAGCTTTCAAAAGCTTGAGAGCAGGAATAATTCAGGAGAGATGTAGGAAATATCCCCTCACACCTCTGCTGTACTACTCACTTACAGAAATCAAAGGGAATTTTGGGATGCTGCAAATAGAGTGGCAATTCAGACCACAAAGTTGCATCTTCAGTGAACAGAAGAAGGAATTTGAATCACAGTTATTACTGTATTTACCAACAATTCCAGATCAACAGGGCTTATTGGGACACTATGTAACAACTTCTGCACACACTGGTGGGAGTCAGTCTTCTCCCAGTACAGGGAGCGGCAACCTGCAGCTCTTTAAGGAGTCATTTGAGGCTCCGGATGCTGCAGCTGCTGACTCCTCTTACAGCTCCCTGCCCTGCCACCGCTGAAGGAGGAGAACTAAATTTACCTGGTTTAGCAGCCGACAGAACAATGGGAGGGATCCGGCCATTAAACCAATTAAATTTAGTTCCATTATTTCAGCGGTAGCAGGGAGACGTGCTAAGCCTGTAGGAGAGCCGGGCGGGGAGGGGTGGCTGTTTCTGCCCAGATGGAGCAGTGCAGCCCTGACAAAACAGAGGAGGAGGGAGGTGGAGGGAGGCGGCGGCTGCAGAGGAGCAGCAGCAGTGCCATGGAACTGACCAAGTGGTACTGCTTCGTGCTGGCTGAGCGTGAGCGCGTGCACCAGAAAATGAGCATCACGCTTTACACAGGACGAGGAGCCGTCCCCACACAGCTGGAGGAGCTCATCCGCTGAGGTGGGTTAATCCTGGGGATGGGGGCTGGTTTGGAGCTAACAGGGATTAAGTCTGGGGATGGGGGGGGCAGGTTTGTGAGGTAGGGGGTAAACTTTGAGGATGCGGGGGCATATGTGGGGCTGAGAGGGGGGTTAAGCCTGGGGATGGGTGGCAGGTTCTCCTGGCCCCCACCCAGCCTTGACGGGGCCTCCGGCCCAGACGTGGGTCTCGCACCCCCATGCCAGGCACTGGACAGTGGGGGCGAAGGAGGCCAAGGACTGAGGCCCCCAGGCCCTCTGCTTTGTACATATTCTCCCCCCCATTAATTGTAAATAGTTGACTTTTCCCAACCCCCTTCAGTAGCTGTCCCCCTCCATGAACATAGTTCCCCCATTAATGCAAGAGTTCATTGTTTGATTTCAACAAGGTTTTGGCTTATTTACAAAAAAGAAACACATGGGTGTGTGGTCTCTGGTGCTCAGTGGTGTGGGCGTGGGGGCAGGTAGTGTTGTGGGGAGTGTGGCGGGGCGGTGGGTGGCTTACCAGCAGCTGGCCCTGCCAACGTTCACCCCGCAGCCTGCTCAAAATGGGCCCGCAGGGCCTCCCGGACCCGGATCCCCTCAGGGTCAACCTGGCAACTGGGGGCAGTGGGTGGCTGCGCATAGGCCCTGCCAGCCTCCACAGCCCAGCCCTGGACAAATGCCTCTCCCTTGCTCTCCACCAGGTTGTGGAGTGCGCAGCACGCGCCCACAACCTCGGGGATGTTGGGGAGCCCTGCGTCCAGGCGGGTGAGGAGACACCTCCAGCACCCTTTGAGGCGGCCGAAAGTCTGCTCGACCACCTGGCGTGCGTGGTTCAAGCGGGTGTTGAACCACTCCTGGGTGGCATTGACATGGCCCGTGTAGGGGCTCATGAGCCAGGGCCGGAGGGGTACGCCGCGTCTGCGACGAGGCAGAGGGGCATGGTGGTGTCCCCCAACGGGATCTCCCACTGGGCGATGTAGGTCTCCACCTCCAGCTGGTGGCACAGGCCCGAATTTTTGAACACCCGGGCATCGTGGGTGCTGCCAGGCCAGCCAACATTAATGTCCAAGAAGCGGCCCTGGCTGTCCACCAAGGCCTGGAGGACCACAAATGGTAGCCCTTCCTATTCAGGAAGCGTCCTCTGCCATGCTCCGGGGCACGGTTGGGGATATGGATCCCATCCAGAGCTCCGAAGCAATTAGGGAAGCCCAGGCTAGCAAACTCCGCGATGGCCGCACCCAGGTCCCCAAGCCGCACGAGCCTGTGGAGGAGCAGGGCATTGATTGCGCGGACCACCTGCAGGGGAAGGACATGAGAGCACCTGTGAGGGGTGTGCAGGGTGTGTCTGTCCCTCTCCCCGGGCTCCCCCTCCCCCCCGGGCTCCCTCCCCAGGCACCCTGTCCCCCGGGCTCCCCCCTCCCCCTGGGGTCCCCTTACCTCCATGACGACAACCCCGACGGTGGCCTTGCCCACACCGAACTGCTGTCCTACGGATCGGTAGCTGTCTGGAGTGGCCAGCTTCCAAACCTCGATGCTAACCCGTTTCTCAACGGTGAAGGCACGTCGCATGGGAGTGTCCTGGTGCCGTAAGGCGGGGTGAGCCACTGGCAGAGCTCGAGGAATGTCTGCCTGCTCATCTGGAAATTCCGGAGCCAGCGGTCATTGTCCCACTCGCCAAGCACCAGCTGCTCCCATCAGTCTGTGCTAGTGGGGTACCTCCATAGCTGGCGGCATGTCCGGCGGGGGGAGGCTGGGAGGGCAGCATGGTCTGGGGCTGCTTCTTCATCTCCCTAGGACAGCTCATCTTCATCGAATAGAAGATGCTGAGCTGCCTCCTCCATGGCACTGAGCAGGGCGGACACTGCTCCAGGGGCGGGTTTGTGGGCCTCTGGCTGCTGCTGCTGGGGGTCCATGTTGCTTACACGGGGAGTGCGTGCTTGTGCAGGCTGAGTGTGTCTGGGAGGGGCCCATTAAGGGAGCAGCTTGCTGTTACCCCAGAAGTGCTAGTCTGCCCTGTGACCCTGTCTGCAGCTTTTTCTGGCACCCTTATTTCGATTTGGGCCACTTTTGTGTGTAGACGCTCCCCTGCGGCGCCTATTTCGAGGTAGTGCTGTCCTACGTCGACGTTGAACATCGACGGCACCAGCCCTGGAGGATGTGTGGACGCTGTTCGTCGAAATAGCTTATCTCGATTTCGCTACATCGAAATAAGTTCTTTCGATGTAGCGTCCCAGTGTAGACATAGCTATAGAAAGGAAAAAGTACATTTCTGAATTTAATATTAATATTCCTAAATATTTCTGAACTTCATCATCTCTAGCGGCAGTTAGCTCTTTGAAGGTAACATAATAGTAAGAAGCAAGTGGCAAAAACAAGTACAAGGAGATATATAGAATATCCAAGCATAAAAAGGAGATTCATGTGCGAAAATGATTGCCATACATCACTTTTGAATGTAGCTCAGTTTTAACTTCATTTTTCTGCATATGTGGAAAGCTACATTTTCAGTCTAACTTTTTATGTAGACCTCACATCCTTTTGAATGGCTACGTTTACACTAGCCAAAAACTTTGAAATTGCCATGCAAATGGTCATTTTGAAGTTTACTAATGAAGCGCTGAAATACATATTCAGCTCCTCATTAACATGTGGGCGGCCACGGCACTTCAAAATTGACGCGGCTCGCCGCCACGCGGCTCGTCCCGATGGGGCTCCTTTTCAAAAGGACCCCAGCTACTTCGAAGTCCCCTTATTCCCATCTGCTCATCGGAATAAGGGGACTTCGAAGTAGCCGGGGTCCTTTCAAGAAGGAACCCTGTCTGGACAAGCCACGCGGCGGCCAGCCGCATCAATTTCGAAGTGCCGCAGCCACCCGCATGCTAATGAGGCGCTGAATATGTATTTCAGCGCTTCATTAGTTAACTTCGAAATGGCCATTTGCATGGCCATTTCGAAGTTTTTGGCTAGTGTAAGCACGGCCAATGCGTATTGTCTACGTCTGAAGTTAATTCTCAGGCTCACTGTATTTTATCTGCTCTCTAGCCTTGAGTGAAGCTTTGAATGTAGCTCCCTTTTTCTCTCAAGCTGCCTGCCTGTTTTTGAAGATACTGCTTGAAGTAGCTATGATGCAATTCAGATTTCACAATCCATTTCTCTCTCTGGTTTAAATTACTTCTTGGTTTAAATTTTGATGTGCTCCAAGGTTTGAATGTTGTTCAGTTTTCAACTTAGCATCCTGCCTTTTATGCAGCTAAGTTCCACCTGAGGTTTGAAAGCAGTCCTCTTGCTAGTTTTGTATGTATTTTTGAATGTCACTTTTTTCACTTTCGCTTCCTCCCTGTGTTTGAATCTGCTTTTCAGTCTGACTTTTTACTTAGTGCTTTCACTAACTTACAATGCAGTTTACTTTTCTAACTTATTTATGGCCTATGTTTGAAGGAGCGTCTCAGTCAAACTTTACATTTTGTGTTCTCGCTGGCATTGACTGTAGGTTTGACTGTATCTCCGTTTTTCACCGTTGCAGCCTGCCTATTCTTGCTTGGAAATACTGCTTGACCTAGCTTTTCATGTAGTTCTCGCTCTTGATTAGAGCTACGATGCAACTCAGATTTCACCCTACCTTCTTATCTTTGTTTTATACTACTTCTCAGTGTACATTTGATGTTTTCCACATACTCGCTTTGAAAGAAGCTTTCAATGTAGGTCAGTTTTCAGCCTGCCTTCCTGCCTGTGTATGAAGCTACATCGCAATCTAGCTTTTAATGTAAGCCACTTGCTAGTTTTCATTGTATTTCTGACTGTACCTCAATTTACACCCTAGCTTCCTGCCTGTGTTTAAAGCTAATCTTCAGTCTAGCTTTTAATGTTGTCGGCTCTCTAGCTTGGAATGTAGCTTTGAACACAGCTCACTTTTCTCTTTAACTTTCTGCCTATATTTGAAATATTTCTGAATCTAAATTTTAAAGTAAAACACTCTCCATCCTTGAATACAGCTTTGAATGAACTGCAGTTTTCACCCAAGCTTCCTGCTACATATGAAATTACTTCTTTCTCTAAATTTTAATTTAATTATCTCCGTTAATTTGAATGCCGCTTTGAATGTAGAGATGTATTCAGCCTAGCTTTCCTGCCTCAGTCTACTTATTTATGCAGTCCTCTGGTAAGCTTATAATATAGCTTACTTTCAGAAAAGCTCAGTTCTCACAGGATCTTTATGACGTTTTTGGCAAGCTACTTCTCAGTTTTGTTTTAATGTAGTCCTATCACAGCTTTGAATGTATCTCAGTTTTCAGCCTAGCTTCCTGGCTACGTTTGAAACTTCTTAGTCTATGTTTTAATGTAGTCCTCTTGCTAGCTTTGAATATAGCTCTCGTCTGAGCCTAGCTTCCTGCCTATGTTTGAGTCTACTTTTCAGTCTAGCTTTGAATGCAATTTTCTCAGGAACTTTGAATGCATCTTTGGATGTAGCTGGACTTTCACCCAAGCTAATTTTCTGTCTGTCATTTAATATACTCCTCTCAGTTTCTTTGAATGTAATTCAGTTGTGTCCCTAGGGTTGAAAATTCTTCTCGGTCTATCTTTTAAAAGTGGAGTGCTCAGTACGTTTGAATGTACCTTCCTGCCTAGGATGAAGTTACTGCTCCCTCAAGCTAGTAATGTAGTTCTTTTGCAATCTTGGAATGTAAGCCTAAATTTCCGCATTACTTTGAAGTTACTTCTCACTCTACCTTTTAATGTAGTCCTCTTGCCACCAATGGTATGCAGCATTCAGTGTAGCTTAGATAGCGAGATCGCCATGTAGTGTAGCAAAAAAAAACAAGCAGTCAAGTAGCACTTTAAAGAATCAGAAAAGAATTTATTAGATGATGAGCTTTCGTGGAACAGACTCACTTCTTCAGATCATACCAGAACAGACTCACTACATGAAGCACAGAGGTCCAAAAATTGTTTTTAAGGTTGACAGAACAGAAAAATTTTTACTTGTTATTCTAGCATTTAAAGTAGAAAGCTTGTGAGCTTTGAACATGGCTAGGAATGTATCTCAATGTTAACCTTCGTTTCCAGCGTATGTTTAAAACTACTTCTTAATCTGTCTTTTAATGTAGTCCTTCTTAGCTTTGAATATAGCTCATTTTTCAGCCTCGCTACCCAGCTATGTTTGAAACTACTTCTTCTAACTTTCATATAGTCCTCCTGCCACCTTTATACGTAGCTGTCTTTTCAGGATAGCTTGAATCTTATGCCTCATGCTTCCACGTTGTCAAGCTTTTAATGCAATACTCCTGTGAAATATGCAGCTACATCTCTGTCTAGCATTTAGTGTACTGTTCTCTCTAGCTTGTAGTGTAGCTTTGATGGAAGCTCAGTTTTCTCCAAAGCTTTCTGCCTATGTTTGAAAATACTTTGCAGTCTGGGTTTTAAAGGAGAATGCTTGCGAGCTCTCAAAGTAGCTTAGACTTTATGCTATGTCTCAGTCTTTTAGTGTAGTCCTCTCTCTTAGCTTTGAATGTAGCTCAATCTTCCACATAGGTTCCCGCCTATGTTTGAACCTGCTTCTCTGTCTAGAATCAAACATAGGCCTCTAGCAATCGTTGAAAATAGTATGAATGTAGTCCAATTTTCACACTGGCTTCCTGCATGACTTTGAGGCTACTTCTCACTCTAGCTATACGCAAAGCAAGTGAGTGGTTGCCATGGAAAGCTAGACTTGAAATGAGCTTAAAATATAGATCGGAAGCCAGGCTGAAAACTTTTACATGGAAACCTGCATTCAAAGCTTTCCAGAGGACTTTGTTAAAAGATAGGCTGAGGAGTAGCTTCAAATGTAGGTAGAAATCTACGCTCAGAACAGAACTACATGCTAGGATGCACTCAAAGGTAGTGAGATGACTACATTAAAAGCTATACTAAGAACAGTTTCAAAAATAGGCAGGAAGACTGAGTGGAAACTGAGCTACATTCCAATCTACATTAAAAACTGGCAAGAAGACAACATGAAAGCTGGACTAAAAGGAAGATTCTAATGTGGGCAGGAGCTAAGCTGAAAACCCTATATTCAAAACAGTACTTTAAAAATAGACTGAGAATTTAAAACTTCAGCAGGAATGTAGGCAGAAACTAAGCTACATTCAAATGAAGCAGAAATTTAAGGCTAGACAGAGGAATAGTTTCTGATTTCGGCAGGCACCTAGGTAGAAAACTGAGCTACTTTCCAAACCACATTCAATGCTTAGCATGAGGACTACGTTAAATGATAGACTGAAAAGGAGCTTTAAACATACGCTGTAAACTAAGGTGAAAGCCTAGCTACATTAAAGGCTGGGCAGCACATTACATTAGAAGCTAGAATGAGAATTAGCTTAAAATATAGACAGAAAGATAGGCTGAACATTAAGCGACATAGAAAGATGCATTAAAAGCTGGCCAGAGAACTACTGCAAAAGCTAGTATAAGAAGCAGTTTCAACCCTAGGCAAGAAGCTAAGCTGAAAACAGAGCTATATTCAAAGCTAGTCAGAGAAACACATCACAACCTAGACTAAGATGATTTTTCAAACATGGGCCTGAAGCTAGGCTGAAAGCTTAGTGACATTCAAAGATAAAACAAGGACTACAGTAAAATCTCAAATGAAAAGTAGCTTTAAATGTACGCTGCAAAACAGAGCTACTTTCAAACCACCATTCAAAGCCAGCAAGAATATTTAATTAGAAGCCAGACTAAGAAGTCCACAAACGATGGAAACTGTGGTGAAAACTGAGCTATATTCAAAGTGAGTCAGTGGCCTACATTAAAACCTAGAATGAGAATTACATTTAAATATAGCCAAGAAATTAGGCTGAACCTGAACTACACGGAAAGGTGAGTCAAAGCTTGCCACAGGACAACAGGGCAAGAGAAGAGTGTGAAAAAAAATTCAAATCTCAACAGATGAACACTGAGATACAGTCAAAGCCACATTCAAAATTTACGATACAACTACATTAAAAGTGAGAAGAAGCTGTGTTCAACCTCAGGAAGCTCTGGTGAAAACTGAAGTACTTTCAAAGCTGCATTTAAATCTTGCCAGCATTCTTCATTAAAAGATAGAATGAGGAGTAAGTTAAAATACAGGCAAAAAGCTAGGCTGAAAACTGTGCTACATTCAAAGGGAATGACAGTAAATGCTAAACTGAAAAATAGCTTCAAATAGACACTAGAAACTAAGCTAAACTGAAAAGAGGCCTGAAACAGAAGCTGGAGACTAAATTGAAAACTGAGCTGTGTTCAATCCTATCGAGCAGATTACTTTAAAAAGCTAGACTGAGCAGGAGAGTCCAACATGGGTCGGAAGCAACACAGAGAAGAGATCTATATTCAAAACTAAATTCAAAGCTACCAAGAGGACTACATTAAAAGCAAGAGGAAGAAGGAGTTTCAAACATGGGAAGAAAGCTAGGCTGAAAAGTGAAGTAGATTTAAAACAATATGCAAAGCTTGCAAAGGGTCTACATTAAAAGAGAGCCTGATAAGTAGCTTCAAACATAGAGTAAAAACTTATATTTAGAACAGAGTTTATTCAAAGCTACATTGAAAGCTAGGGAAAGAACTACATTAAAAGCTAGACTCAGCATTGGTTTAAAAGATATATTGTAAACTAAGGGGAAAACTGAGCTCTATTCCACTGCAAAGTAGAGCTGGTGAGCATATTAAATTAACAACTAGACTGAGAAGTAGATTCAAACGTAGGCAGGAAGCTGAGCTGAGAAAAGAGTTTTCTTCCCAAATCTAGGTTCAAATATAGCAGGGAAATGTCATGAAAGATTCAGAAGTAGCTGAAAAAAAAAAGGAACTGTGCAATTTGCTTTAAAAGTTTGACTGAGAATTATATCTAAATATAAATGGGAAGCTAGGCTGAACACTAAGCTACACAGAAAGCTGAACACACAGCCTTCCAGAGGACTACAGTTGAAGACAGATAGATTGAGAAGGAAGGTCAAACATAACTAGAAAGCTTGCTTTTAAAATCACATGTCCTTTTACGATTTAAAGAGAAAAAAGCAGACAGACTAAAATCTTGACTAAGTAGTTTCAAACATAGACCAGAAGCTAAGCTGAAAACTGAGGTATATTCGAAACTAGTAATAAAAGTTAAACTAAAAGGTAGCTTGAAACCAACAACCACTGGAACCTGGGGGAAAATTTAGCTATAATCAAACCTAGAGGGTGGATTACATTACAATCTAGACAGACAAGGATATTCCAGCACAGGCTGAAAACAGAGCTATGTTCAAAAATCACATTCAAAGAATACGAAGGACGACTTTAGAAAAAGACCATAAAAGGTATTTTCAAACATAAGCAGAAAGTCAGGCTGAAAACAAATCCTACCTTCATACCTTTCCAGAATAATATTTTAAAAAGCACTGTGCCCGTGGTGGGCGGTGTGTGTGGGGTCCTGTGTCCCGGGCCAGTGGAGCCTGAGGACTCCAATGGCTTGTCGGCAGGGGAGTGCGGAGCTATCGCTGGGCCTGGGTCGCTGACTGCAGCTGCAGCTACAGCGGGCGGGAGCCGCTCTACACTCAGCGCTGCAGGACTGGGAGACCGGGCACGAGGTGGGATGCTCCTACCCAGGTGCGTTGTACGGGGCTGTCCCTGCACAGACCTGGCTGCAGCCAATGGTGCCATATACAGGGGTTACCATCTAGTCCATGGGGCACAGTCTCTCCCACCCAACTCGACACATTGTATCATCCCCCGCCCGTTTTCCTGCCCGCCTAAGTGGGCCCCTTTCCCCTGTGTAATGTGACAGGAGTTCTGCGCACAGCTGAGAAACCCAGTCCTGGGAGAAGCAGCCACAGAGGAACCTCTGCCAGCCCCACTGGCCAGCCAGAAGCCAAACAAGAAACCCACAGATTCTCCAGCTGCTCCTAATACCCAGAGCCAGCAACCCCCTTTACTCAGGTGAGCGGTTGTTCAAACCCATTTCACCAAAACCAACTGGATTCGCCTGAGCCCCCCAAGGGTCCAGCCACACTCCCAGGACCTCAGTATACACTGGGATCTGACCCACAACTGCAGGCTGTGCTAATCCTTCAGTGCCCAAAGGTTGATAATGGAGAAGAAAGAACAGTGTGAGAGAGGAGGGTTGTTAGTGGTACTTTACACACAGTGAGCTCTCAGAGGACACGAATCCAGAGTACACGACCAGCTCGTAGGTGGCTCACCCCGAGTCATACAGCAATCTCCCACTTTACCTGGCTCCACTCCTACACCCTCCCACCCAGCCAAAGCAGAAACACCCACCCCCACCCACTCCTTCCTGCTCCCTCCCAGCCAGAGCCCACACACCCACCCCCAGCCCACTCCTACACCCTCCCTTCCAGCCAGAGCCCACACCCCCAATCCCGCCCACTCCTAGGACCTCCCTTCAAGCTAGACCCCACACAAACAACCCCAGCCCACTTCTATACCTTCCCACCCAGCCAGAGCCCAACTACTCCCACCCCCTGCCTGCTCCTACATCCTTCCTCCCAACCACTGCCCACACCCCCACCACTAGCCTGCTCCTGCGCCCTCCCAGCCACATCCCACACCCCCACACCCCCAGCCTGCTCCTACACCCTCCCCCCCCAACCAGAGCCCACACACCCACCTCCAGCACACTCCTATGCCCTCCCTCCAATCCAGATCCCACCCCCCATACACTCCTACACCCCACCTTACAGCTAGAGCACACACACCCATCTCTGCCCTCTCCTATGCCCTCCCTCCCAGCCAGAGCCCACACACCCACCCCCAACCACTCCTATTCCCTCCCTTCAAGTTAGAGCCCACACAAACACCCCCAGCCCTCTCCTACACCCTCCCTTCCAGCCAGAGCACACCCCCCCACCACCAGCCCGCTCCTGCACCCCCCCTCCCAGCCATAGCCCACACCTCCACCCCCTGTCCGCTCCTGAGCCCTCCCTCCCAGCCATAGCCCACACACTGTTAGCCAATGGCCGGATAATGAGTGGTGTGTGAGCCTTATTACATATGAGTCTTTAACTGCAAGGCCCATCTGTCCCTTTGCAGTGGGCAGCCAGGGAGGCTGATGGGTGCCCCAGGAGTTTGTCCCGTGGAGGCAACACAGCTCAGCACTCACTGCACCTTACAGCTGACCATGCTAATATAGCCAAACCGGCTAGGGTTCTTTCTTTGTGTTCGGCCTAGTTACAGTAACTGGAAGGAGTCAAGCTGAAGCTTAAATGATTACTATTTATTAAAAGCACAAACAAGAATCTTAGTGGTTACAAGGTTATTGCTCTATCTTAACTATGAGTAGGATGATACTTATGGCATACCAATTAGATTACAAATGAAAATTACACATTAAATGACAAAACACCTTAGCTTACAGAGCTCTTACTATTAAATGTGCACAAAAGTACATTGCAGGTATAATTCTCACCCCTGCATCCTCCGACTCTGGCATAGCCAGCGTCGTTCACTCAATCCCTCAGGAAGAAGAGTAGGAGGAGGGTGGTCCCTGGGTCCTCGGGAGGCAATGACCTTACCCGACTGGCAGATATAGGTAATTGGAGCACAGTTAGAGTGGGCTGCCGGACCCTTCTTTATACCCCTTGGGTGACGTACGCTCCTCCTAATCTAAAGATGCCAATTGTACTGGTTCGCCTTTGTGACGCCAGTTCTTACAAGGGAGTTGCAACTTAATTTGCGCTTGTAAGACAGAGATAACTAAATCATTAAGACAGGACATTGTTTTCATATGGGCGCGAGATTCCTGTCCTGGCATGATGTGTAGGCGTATCAATTATCAGTACCAGCCAAGGGCAGTTTGAGATCCTTTTGTCATCGGCTGGCCTGTTAGCCCTCTTATATGTGTTCTTCCATTGTCCAGGGTCATGATGAGGCAGCACATCTGTGCTCCCAGGCATCAAAGACTGCTTGAGATTTGCACATCTGTGCTCCCAGGCACCAACAACTGGGCTGTTCGCTTTTGTCCTTTGTGCTCTGAGGCACCTAATGGGGCAAGATGGAATAGAGCAGGGGGATTCTGTCTGGCTATGCACACCCACCTCCAGATTACTACTAAACCTTCCCTCCCAGCCAGAGCCCACACAACCACCCTCAGCCCGTTCCTACACCCTCCCTCCCAACCACAGCCCACACATCCAACCCCCAACCTACACCCTCCAACCCAGTCAGAGCCCACACACACACCCAGCCCGTTCCTATGCACTCACTCCCAGCCAGAGCCCACACACCCACCCCAGCCCACTCCAACACCCTCCCTCCCAGCCAGAGCCCACACACCTAGCCCACGCTGATCCTACACCCTCCCTAACAGTTAGAGCCCACACACACACCCACAGACCACTCCTACAGCCTCCCTCCCAGGCAGAGCCCACACACCCAGCTCAAGCCCACTCCTACACTCTCCCTTCCATCCCAAGCCCAAACACCCACCCACACAACATTGCTATGCCCTCCTTCCAAGCCAGAGCCCAGACACCCATCCCCAGCCCACTCTGACACCCTCCCTCCCAGCCAGAGCCCACACACCCAATCCTGCCCACTCCTGTGCCCTCCCTTCAAGCTAGACCCCACACAAACACCCCCCAGCCCGCTCGTACGCCCTCCCTCCCAGCCAGAGCCCACACACCCATGACCAGCCCACTCCTGCACCCTCTCTCCCAGCCAGAGCCCACACTCGCACAACCAGCCCACTCCTACTCTGTCCTTCCCAGCCACAGCCCACACACCTACGTCAGCCTGCTCCTACACACTGCCTCGAAGCCAGAGCCCACCCCCGCACCCTCACACCGCTCTTATGCCCTCCCTTCCATCCAGAGTGCAAACACCCAACCCCAGCCAGCTCCTACAACCTCACTCTCAGCCACAGCCCACACACCCACAGCCCATCCTGCTCCTACACCCTCCGTCCCAGCTGTGGGGGAAAAACTGCTTTAAGGGTTAAAAGAGTTTTTCACAATAACTAGGTCTCACTCTGTAAGGGGATACTAGGGGGTCAACTGCACTTCTTTGAAGTTGCTACCTTGTCGCCTAGAGACGATTTATCCTGTAGGCTCCTCTGTCTAGGTTATCATGTACCTTTGTAGTGTAAACTGGCCTCAAGCACATGTGGTGCTTACAGACACATCTCAGGGCAATTCTGCTGAGACTTTCAGAAGACAATTAATGACTAAACTGTCTAAACAAACTGTATAAAGAGTGCTTGGAATTGGTTCTCAGGGCTCCCACTTCTTTGGAAGCTGGCAGCCTGCATGTATGCATAATAATGTTCCTTTTAGATCTCTCTTGCCTCACTGCTTTGAGCTCCAGCCTCAGACCTTTGGAGGACACTGTACTCCGGGGAACTCCGGGGAACAGGGTTCCCCAACAACTGGCGTCATGAACAGGATTGCTTGGAACTCCAGCTGGAGAGGCTGACGACGGGGAAGGGGATCGGGCCACAGCACGCATCTGAAGGGTAAGGAATCCATTTAAAATCCTCCAGTCCGCCTCCCTGTTCTTGTCACTGGCTGAACTGGCTGGTGGAAAGAGTCATCTTTTGTGTCTAAGCTTTCTCCGGGGTGCTTGAGCGGGATTTAAAATGTTGGGTACAGCTGAATAAGGTATTAGGCTGTTGCTGATTGACTGGTGGCGAGTCCAAGCGCACGATTGTGAGTGAGTGAAGTCTGGAACAGAACCACAGCCGCACCAGCACTGTCAGCTCTACTGAACAGCTGCTGAAAGCAAGGGCGGTTTCTCCCCAGCACATAAGAAGTGTGAGTGAAGCTGACAGTTTGTCTGGACTCCCACACTATCCTTGGAAAGGGACAGAGGAAGCTCATAAGGGCCTAAATATGGGACAATTAGTGCCTTTTCTAAAATAAGTCAGGATGCCTTTTTAGTATCTCAAATAAGGGATCATTCTGCCCAATATACCTAACCAACCACCACCTAAATGGTAAAGGGTAGTGTTGCTGGATGCCTGGGCTGCCCTTGGAGAGGGTAGTACTGCTGGGCTCCTGTGCTGTCCTTGGATAGGATAGTGCTAACATGGGTGGGAATGGGGTGTCTGTGGTAGAGGTAGTACCTTTGACTCTCCGGCAGCTGCACCTTTTCAGGTGGACGGAAGCATTGGTCCTCACCCACCACTCAACTCTCACTGTTGGCTCCTAGCAGATGTTGTGCATTACAGCAATGCCATCCCCCGGGCAACTGCATCAGCTTGCAGGTGAAACACAATATTCCAGATGTGGCCTCAACAGTGCCAAATAAAGAAGAATAATTACTTCGCTAGATCTGCTCAAAATGCTCCTCTTAATGCACCCTCATATGCCGTTAGCCTTCTTGTCTACAAGGGCACACTGTTTACTCATATCCAGCCTTTCATCCACCATAACCCCTAGGTCCCTTTCCATCGTACTGCTGCTGAGCCAGTCGGTCCCCAGCCTGTAACAGTGTTTGGGATTCTTCCGCCCCAGGTGCAGGATTCTACACTTCTCCTTATTGAACTGCATCAGATTTCTTTTGGCCCAGTCCTCCAATTTATCCAGGTCCCTCTGGATTCTCTCTCTATCCTCCAACGAATCTACCTCTCCCCCTCGTTTTGTGTCATCTGCAAACTTGCTGAGGGTGCAATCCAGTCCCTCATCCAGGTCATTAATAAAGATGTTGAATAACACCAGCCCCAGAACCGAGTCTTGCGGCACTCCGCTTGAAACAGACCGCCATCCAGATATTGAGACATTGACCACTACCCGCTGGGCCCGACCATCAAGCCAGCTTTCTATCCATCTTATAGTCCAAGGATCCAATCCATATTTCCTTAACTTATGGACAAGAATGTTGTGGGAGACCGTATCAAAAGCCTTGCTGAAGTCAAGGTATATCACATCCACTGACTTCCCCATGTCCACAGAGCTTCTTACCTCGTCATAGAAGCTAATCAGATTAATCAGGCAGGACTTGCCCCTGGTGAATCCATGCTGGATACTTTCGATCACTTTCCCCTCTTCCAAGTGCTCCAAAATGGATTCCTTGAGGATTCCCTCCATTATTTTCCCAGGGATTGAGGTAAGGCTGATGGGTCTATAGTTCCCTGGATTGTCCTTCTTTAAAGATGGGCACTACGTGTGCCTTCTTCCAGTCATCCGGTATCTCCCCTGATCGCCAAGAGTCTTCAAGGATAATGGCCAAAGGTTCAGCAATGACCTCTGCCAATTTCTTCAGTACCCTGGGGTGCATTACATCCAGACCCATGGACTTGTGCACATCTAGTTTTTCTAGATAGCTCAAAACTTGTTCCTTCCCCACAGATGGCTGCCCTCCACCTTCCCATACTGCATCCAGGACCGTCATGGGGAAGTTGACTTTGTCTGTGAAGACTGAGGCAAAAAAAACATTCCTCTTTGCCTTTTCTTTTCAGTGTCATCAATTAACCTGAACACCTCTTCCCCAAGGTTATTGTGAAAGCCCTACTTTGCTTTCTCAGTTTCTGAAAGCTGATCTTGATTCCATATCTCTCCCCTGTGGATCTGTACTGGTTCAATATGTTAATGATGTGTTGATTGCCAGTGAGACTGAGGAAGGATGTAAAACTGATACTCTGCATGTGTTAAAATGCCTAGCTGAAAGGGGTCACAAGGCCTCCAAAGTCAAATTGCAATTTGTAAAATGACAGATTCAGTACTTGGGACATTTACTTTCAGGAGATGGCCGCCAGTTAACACCTGAGCGGATCTCACAAGTACTCTCCATTCCTTGCCCATTAACCAAATGTCAGGTATGCACATTTCTGGGTGCTGCAGGATATTGCAGACAATGGATTCCTAATTTCTCTGGACTCACCAGACCCCTTACTGTGCTACTCTTAGACTCAGCACCTGATCCTGTGAACTGGTCTCCAGATTGTGCATCTGCTTTCCTTTCCCTTAAAACCCTTCTCTCGCAGCCCCCAGCTCTTGGTTTACCTGACTATAGTAAACCCTTTACCCTATTTTGTCATGAGCAGGATGGAATTGCATCAGGGGTTCTGTGTTGACCCTTTGGGCCCACACCCCGCCCAGTAGCTTATTTTTCAGCAACCCTGGACTCAGTAGCCCATGGGTTTCCACCCTGCCTACGAGCAGTTGGCAGGGTGGAAGCTCAACCTATCACATTAGGGCACAGTGTTATCTTACAGATCCCCAATGCTATCTCTGCTCTCTTGCAGCGACACCATACCCAGCATCTGTCTGTTCAGAGACAGACCCGGCATGAGAATGTTATCCTTTCTTCCCTGAATGTTGTCATTCAGAGATGTAATGTACTTAACCCAGCGACTCTTTTTCCTTTACCAGCTGATGGTGAACCTCATACCTATGACTGTGAAGAATTGCTTGAACACTGTGTTAAGCCTCACCAAGATTTGTCTGATCAAACCCTGGAAAATGCAGATCTGGTATTGTACACTGATAGGTCATGTAAAAGAAACTCATTTGGTGAACTAGAGGCTGGATATGCAGTGGTTTCAGATAATGATGTTTCAGAAGCCTTTTCTCTTCCAGGTATCAGATCAGCTCAAGCAGCTGAATTTATCGCTTTAACCCGTGCATGTCTCTTGGCTTCCAGACAGTCTGCTGCTATTTATACTGACTCAAAATATGCTTTCTCTGTCTGTCATGCTACAGGACAAATTTGGAAACAACGAGGTTTCCTTAACTCTTCCGGCTCTGCTATCTCCCATGGTCCCCTTATCTCCCAACTCCTCGATGCCATTCAGCTCCCCCCATCCCTCTCTATTACCCATTGCCCGGCTCACACAGGTGCCACTGATCCTGTTTCTATGCGTAATGCAAGTGCTGATGCTGCAGCCAGACATGCAGCAGCACATGGACCTCCAGCTCCCTTTCACATTCTGGTCTGTCTTTCTCTCCCTGTTTCCTTGCGGGACCTGATAGAGCTACAGAGGGCCGCTCAACCTGCAGAGAGAAATCTTTGGGAGAAAGCAGGCTGCTCCTTATCCCCAGCAGGGCTCATGGTTGCACCTGATGGCCTCCCTGTCACCCCGAGATCTCTTACACGACAGCTTGCTCAGGTGTCTCATCAGATGACGCACATGAGCAAAAGTGGGGTGGCCTCACAGATCCTAAAACAATGGTACGCCCCAGGCGTGCACATAGAAGCTGCAAGGATATCTAATTCATGTATGATTTGTAAGCAGTTTAATGTTGCAGGAGGAGAAACTACAGCTCCAAGCGCCACCCCGTCGCCAGAAGGACCATTTCAGTATTTGCAAGTAGACTTTATTGAGCTTCCGAAATGTATGAACTATCAGTATTGTCTTGTTATAGTGTGTTTGTTTAGTGGCTGGATTGAATGTTTCCCTTTCAGAAAAGTAGAGGCTGTGACTGTAGCTAAGAAGTTATTGACAGATCATTCCTAGATTCGGTGTGCCCTTATGAATTGATTCTGACCGAGGGAGCCACTTCACTGCATCCCTTATGACTGCCATCTGCAAGGCTTTGAATGTCTCTCAGTAGTTCCATACCCCATACCACCTACAGGCCAGCAGCCACACGGAAAGAAGCAACCTTGACATAAAACGACGGTTAGGAAAGATCTGTGCTGACACCGGACTGAAGTGGCCAGAAGCCCTACCCTTAGTGCTAATGTATCTTAGAAATACACCTCATAGAAAACACAACCTCACACCCCATGAAATCATCTTTGGACGACCCATGGCAGTGGGACTATCACCCCCTAGAGTTGTAAAAAGTTTAAGTGAGGAGTTTGACTCTCTGACTGAATTTGTTATCCAACTAACTAAGCTTGCTTCCAGCTTACATTTGCAGGTGAAAGAAGCCCTCCCAGTACCTACTGACGTACCGTGCCACAACATCCAACCAGGTGACTACGTGCTCATGAAGGAACATCGCAGAAAGAACTGCCTGGCAGCCCTGTGGGAAGGACCATTCCAAGTGCTGCTCATCACCCACACAGCAGTGAAGGTGAAGGAGCGCCCCTCATGGATCCACGCGAGTCACATACGCCGAACTTTAGACCCAGCAGAGCTGATTGACCCCATCACCCAGGATCCCTCCCTGGAGGAATCACCTGAGGACGAGGTTCAGCAGACTGAGGAGGCAGACTCCCAAGCCAGACTGCTACCAGACAGGCCTCCACCGGGAGCTTCAAGATATAACCTGAGAAGTAGGACTGTGCCACCAAAGACCTACAGGTGAGCCTAGTGCCCTGTAACTCTCACAAAAAGGAAACTCCCTGCAGTATTGAGTGAATTAAGAGACTACGAAATCTTGAAGAGTGCCTGCAGAGGCAAGCCAAACAATACTAAATGACTGAGCTTAACTAAGCAGACCGTTGTGCTATTTGCTTACTGGTTACTGCGCTATTAGTATCCTTTCTATTTTAGAGATTTAAGATACTATAATAAGATGGGGATTGTTGTCCTTCTCCTAATAGTAAGACTAGCCTTAGCATATAACTTTCCTCACCTTTATCGGGATGCCCTGCAGCAAATGGTGTCCTTCACCAACGCAAGTGACTGTTGGATATGTGAACAGCTTATTAGAGGCTCAGAAGGCCTCCTATCATTACAGTTTGTCCCAATTCCTGCCTCCTTTTGGGCAATACCCCTAAATTTCAGAATTACTGGTAATCAGTATTCTAAAGGGGAGTGGGTGAATGCCCAAAATGAAACTACACAGCAAGGAGTACATAGGCCTTGGGGAAACAGGCAGATCTGGCATAAAAATCTGATTGCCTCAGGGATACCCCTAACTCAAGCACTACATCCATCCGGGACTGTGTATCCATTGTGTTTTGAAAATGAAATTGGCACTGGTAAGGATCTGGGGTGGGTCCCAGAAAATAGATGTGGTCATAGAGTATGGTTGGAGTCAGATGATGGTAGATTTGGAAGATAAAGATGGGTTAAGCATCTTAGCAGAAGAATACCTGAGAATGTCCAAAATAGAATTAGAGTGATTCTCCTGAGGAGTATAAAAGGGGGGATCTGTGGAGGAAAAACTGCTCTAAGGGTTAAAAGAGTTTTTTTTTCCCCACACTAACCAGACCTCACTCTGTAAGGGGATACTAGGGGGTCATCTGCACTTCTTTGAAGTCCCTACCTTGTCACCGAGAGACAATTTATCCTGTAGGCTCCTCTGTCTGGGTTATCATGTACCTTTGTAGTGTAAATTGGCCTCAAGCACATCTGGTGTTTGCAGACACATCTCAGGACAATTCTGCTGAGAGTTTCATATGTTAAAGAGTACGAGTAACGACTAAAATGTCTAAACAAACTGTATAAAGAGTCCTGAGAACTGATTCTCAGGGCTCCCACTTCTTTGGAAGCTGGTAGCGTATATGCATGCAAATAAAGTTTCCTTTTAGATCTCACTCTTGCCTCACTGCTTTGACCTCCAGCCTCGGACCTTTGGGGGACACTGTACCCCAGGGGAAAGTGGCTTCTCCGACACCCACAAAAGCTCATCTCTGAATAAATCTTTTTTTAAGTGCTACATTTCTGCTGCCTTTTTTTTTTTTGCTAGAGTACAGACACAGCCACCTCTCTATTACTAGTTACAAATGAGAGTCCTCTGCATTGTATATGGCAGAGGACTGAGGAAATCAAGAGTAACACTTCTCTTATAGCTTGAAAAGATAAACATACATTGAGGAATATGTCAGCCTAGAGCAGGGGTCAGCAACCTTTCCAAGTTGGCAGCAGAAATTTAATCTTTTGACATCTATGTGATGCTTTTCCAAGTCACTAATAATCCTATTTATCACAGCTTCATTAGTAAATAAATGAAGATGTAGAGCTTTACCATTTAGGTGGTGGCTGGTTAGGTATATTGGGCAGAATGGTCCCTTATTTGAGATACTAAAAAGGCATCCTGACTTATTTTAGAAAAGGCACTAATTGTCCCATATTTAGGCCCTCGGGGGTTGGGGAGGAGGCCAGGAGCACCTGTGGTCACTGCTTCCCTGGGGTTCTGGGCTGGGAGCGCCTGTGGCTGCTGCTTCCTCGGTTCTCTGGGGCCAGGAGCTCCAGCAGCCACTGCTTCCCTGGGGTTCTAGGGCGGGGAGCTCCCGCAGCCGCCGCTTCCCTGGGGCTCTGGGACCAGGAGCTCCCACGGCCAATGCTTCCCTGGGGTTCTAGGGCCAGGAGCTCCCACATCCGCCGCTTCCCCGGGGCTCTGGGACTGTGGCTGAATTCGGGAGGAGTGGCGAGGCTGAGCTCCCACATTGCTCGGTGATAAAAATCAGTCTGGATGCCATGTTAGGCACCCATGCCAAGGGTTGCTGACCCCTGGCCTAGAGGGTAGTGAAAGAAGGGGAAATTTGAAGCTGACTCTTTAGCTCTCAGATGTATTAATGCTGCACCAACAGTGAGGAGAAAGCAGGCTTCTGTAATGTATGTAGGGCAAAAAAGAAAACAAAAAACCCAAACAACGCCCCCTCCACACACATACACCAGCCCTAAACTAAAACAAGCTGTGTGTACCCAGGCGAATGATAGGCTCACAGCAAAGATCAGAAATGTTCCAATTCTTTCCTAGTACTGCTTATTTCTCTCTTTCTCCATACATCCTGGCTCTGTCTGGGGTGCTCAAAGGGATTGCTGAAGTACTAGGAGATAGAGACTTCTGTGGAAAGTTTCAGACAAGTTTTGCAAGTGCAGTAAGTTTAGCTGTGCCTGGATAGAATTCAGAGAGCACATCCCAAGGCCAGTGATACATCTCGCAATGATTTTACTGTGAGCAACTAATGCGACGACCAGGTCTTTAGGTTTCTTTCCAAAACGAACCCTGAACTTTCTTGAATAGAGCTGGACAGGTTCTGGGAATTGTAAACCCAGGTTTATAGTGCAACATTGATGCCTAAGTATGGGATTGGAAATACCTAGCCCACAACCATTATTTTACACTACCTGATGCTCTAGCCATGTGTCTTGAAATATTCATACAGAATATGAAAAAGTGTATTGGTGGAATTAAAGCTCATCTTTAACTTAGCAGTGACATGTGCACATTCTTCAAAGTCAAGAAATTTTCCCAGTAGCATAGGTATTTCCTGAAACTCATTTAGATCATTGAGAGCAATTAATTTTCACTTTGAGCAACGGAACATTTTTGAATGTCTGCACTCAGCTTTTCATGTTACAGTGACCATTAGACTGTGTGATCCCGATAAATTATGAACAAACTTCTCTTTCTGTTGCAATGTGTTTGAAACGCTTTCAACTTACAAAAATCCTAAAATTTTAAACCTTCATGACTGGACATTTAAGGGTTGTCTACACTACCTCCCTACTTCAAAGGGAGCGTGGTAAGTAGGGTGCTGGAAGTTTATTAATGAAGTGCTGTGGTGCATATGCTTTAAGCAAATTCCTCCCTGCAGCAACTGTGAAGTGTTAAACTTTGAAGTGCTGGCTCATGTCTAGCTGCGGCTCACCCACCAGTACTCTGAAGTGCCTGGGCACAAAATTTTGTGGAGTAAAGGGGCTTCAAAGTACCCTGGGAACTTCAAAGTACCGGCGGGTGAGCCGTGGCTAGATGCGAGCTGGCACATGAAAGTTTAACATTCCGGAGTTGCCGCAGGTAGGAATCTACTTAACAAAGTGCTGCATATGCAGCGCAGAACTTCATTAATAAACTCCCAACACCCTACTTACTATCCTTTGTTTGAAGTAGGGAGGTAGTGTAGACAAGCCTTAAGTGTCCCAAAAGAAGTTCACTGGACACCCTATGCAAAACCAGAGACCTCCAGGTTAATATAATCCAAAGCACATACTCACTTATTTTAAAAAAAAAAAAAAAAAAAAAAGGTGGGCTCTGGAGTACTGCCAATGTTGCATACCTGTGCAGAATAATAATTGAATCATTTACTGGGCTTCTAGTTAGTGAGGAAAAGTGCTGACAAATTCCAGGCTACAATGCCTGGCTTGTGATGGGCACAAAAACAGGCATCGATCTTCTTTTTAGCATACTGAATATCTTTAGAACGTGTTTAAGTATTCTGAATCTAACTTTAAAAACCCATTTTAAGAGGACACCCTTCTTTAACTAAACAAGAAAAACTCACGAGTTCTGAAAGTCCATTTGCACCACTCTTTAGAAGCGCCACAAGCAGCTATGAGTGGGAGGCAAATTTTCAGCAGGTGCAGCACTGTGACCTCAGCTTATGACATGAAGATGCTTGTCCGTCATTACCTTTGGACTCAAACTCAAAAATCCAATTGATATTTACTTCTCCTGTCTCCCAGCACTCCCCAAATCAAGCAGTGTAAGTCAATGTTGCCTTGGTTAAGCGCTGTAGTGAGCTACAAGCAACACTTCTTGTTTCACCTTTGGGCTGTTGTACATGGTTGGGTTTGGATTCTGCAAGCAAACGGTGGCCTCCTGCTGTTCTGAGCAGGGTGGTCCTGCGGATGCAGCAGCAAAAGTGAAGTTATTTTCCTGCACCCGTGGTGTAGTGTGGCACACTCGAGTAGACTTAGAACAACACTTATTACTGGGGGTAGCAGAGGTCTTCTCACATTTCAGAAGTGCACAGAAGCACCTGGAAAACTAAGACATAAAACATGAGTGAGAATATTATTTACTCACATCATCTGATTTTGTATGCTGGGGCAAAAATATCAGCATGTAGGTGTTCTGCTTATAAGGAGCAAAGGGGATCTTTATAGGGGGAACAAGGCAATATGCTGCATTTATTAAGGATACAATGGAAGAACAGCTATCATATGCCTACCAGACAAATGGACGTGCACACACACATCCTGCCAGTTGAAGTTTATAGCTACCAGTCTGTTGCTCACCTTAGCCTGGCAGTCAAGCAGGTTAAATGTGAGGGGACCAGGGGTTCTCTCAGTATAGACCAAGGCTTCAGTCTTCTGTGGCAGGTTATATTGGCACAGCTGACCAGCAAGTTGCCCATCTTCTCCTGCCCAGGGCAGGCTCCTGGGAGACTGGGGTCTCCCTGCAGGGAGCTGAGGGGGGCAGCTGTCCACCCTTGCTTTGACTCATGTAGCCCTGTGGTAGCTGAGCTGTCAGCATGTGGCTGGAGAGTCCTGGGGGCTGCCGTGGATTACTGCCAGCCTGGGAGCATTCCATCCTCTTCATGGGCTGCGGGAGACCACACAGTCTTCCCAGTCCATGCCAGCGTGGTCAGCTGGCCATGTGGAGAGGGGCTGGAGCCTATTTATTTCAAAATGGCCTTTTTCCCCTTTCTAAATGGCACTTATTTCAAAATAAATGCCGTTCCTGAAAGCCTGAGGTTTATCAGAATCAAAATGACATGCCCAGTATTAGGAATTTATTTCAAAATAGTGTGTGTGGTTTAGACCCCACTCAATATTGTGTGTTATGTTGAAATAAGTCACCTACATAGACATAACTGAAGAGGCCACCACCTAAGCACGGGAAACAGTTCAGGGGAAGACATGGAAAGGGGCATCAAGGCTGTAGTTGCCACAGTTGAGGGGAAGAAGAACAGAAGGAGTTTATTCCAATTCATCCTTATGCTGCGTGTACAGCATATTCTGTTGTGCTCCAGAAAGACCTTTAAATTACAATGTCCTATTGTCCCATTAAGGTTTTGTTAGCTGGAAATCCTTCCTTTTTTCAGAAATGTTCACTGTCTCTTTAATGACAAGTCTGAGGAGGAGTGGTCAGGTCGAGTGAGATAATAGATCTGTACAGTATAACAATTGAAAGGTACATAGAAGTTTCTATACTGTACATTTGCTGGTTACAATCTCATTTATTTCATTCACCTCAGATGGGAGAGCTCATAGCTAACAGCTATGTAGGCTTTATTATAATGATGTATCCATAAGAAAAATGCATTAATTCAACCAAAGTCTCCAAGGCTGCCAGAGTTACAATCATGATTTTGGGGGCTGGCTGTAGCCAGGGTTCTTGTAACCACCCCAAGCCATACATGTGTCAGTGCGCACTGTATTATCTACACAATTACTACAGTTGTCGAAGTGAGGCTTGCACTGGAGAATATTCTTGTCTTCAGGGTCTTTTTTCCTAGGTCCAAACCTGGATGTAGTCTGGGGTCTTTCAGCCTGATGAACCATTCAAGTTTCAGTGTCGCAACTGTGTCTACTTAAGCATAAGGTTTTCTTTCTCAGGGCGCCTAAATCCAAATCCATGTTCCTGAAAATTGTTCCTGTGGGTGGTCACGATTTTTGTGGCTGTCAAAAGTGTACTGTCTTTTAGCTGCCACGAGCCATTACTGATGAACCATTCAAGTTTCAGTGTAGCACCCTTGTCTACTTAAACATATTTAACATGGCAGGGGAAAGAGGGGAATGAAATGTGGGAAGATGTTGTCATATACTCGCCTCTGTTCATGGGGCCAGCATGCAATGGGGCTCAGAGTGGAGTAGGTTCCCACAATACACTGCTGCAGCACTCAGTTTAAGTTCAATGTGTGTGTGGCAGCAGTAAGTCACCCTTTTGGGGAAAGTGGTAAGGTGAAGATACTCAAAACTGAATGGATAAAACCCAGAGTCAAGAAATAGATTTTAATAAAATCGATTTTATCTCATGGTGTAGATGCAGCCAAAGAGACTTGTGTCTGAAGCTGTCTTCAAGCCTATTTCTGCTTACACCTGGGCTTTGATTTTCACAGAAGCAGGATAAGAAAAACATTTTTAAAGGTTATTTTAAGCGTTGTTGTATTGTTTATAAGTGTAACTGTTTCCCTCGGCAAAAGTCCCCGTTTAATTTGTGAACGAGCATTTCACAGCATTTCAGAGTGCAGGTTAGGTGCAGCCTTTAGATCCATTGAAATCTAGCACCCTTAATATTAAGATTAAATCTACCATATATTTTAGATCCTTAGTGTGTCTGTCTGTCTGTCTGTCTGTTGCCTTTAGTATGTCCCTAAATAATAAAAGATAGGACCGCCAAAGTTGGTATGCAGCTTCTTCTTATAACTTAAACCAAGGTAAGGGTTTGGTTGTGCCAGGACAAAGGAATATGCCTGCCATCTAGCTCATTGGGCGGCCTTGAGAGTCATTGGGTCTGGGCATCGGATTCTGGTGTATTCAACTACTGGGTCAAAGGGCTCCTCTCAGCTACTGCCTCCTCGGAACTATCACTGATGTAGTCCTTTTTCTGTGGGCAGTCGAAGGCCCTTGGTGCTAAAATGAAGTTCCAAGTTCTAACAAGGGCGGTGAAAGAGTTCATGCTTCTGTCAGCTTTTCCATGATTTCTGAGACATGCGTTCTTGGAACAAAATGGCATCTCTTTATGTGGCACTGTAACTTCTGGGGGAATGTTACATTCTGATTGGTCAAGGGTGATGGGGGAACTCTTAGAGGGGTCATGAGCCCCTCTTTTGGGTGGGTCACCCCATACTAGAACCTGCCCTATTTGGTCAAACCCACTCTGAAAAATCCCTTCTGTACTAGGTTTAATTGGCATGTTTTGTTTATTTTGGCTTAACTCTCTTTGATCTGTCTGTTTGCACTTGTAATCACTGAAACCTACTTTTTATACTTAATAAAACACTTTTACTTATTATCAGACTAATATAAATAACTATTTCTGAGGGGTGGGAGACCACAGCTGTGCATCTCTCTCTTTCATTGATAAAGAGAGTGAGCCTTATGAGCTTCCTCTGTCCCCTGGCTCGGGGGAGACCAGAACTTCAGGCCCAAGAGAACATGTTGATGGAGCACTCTAGAAATCAGGTAGGATGAGTAGCACACTGGGTGACAGCACCAACAGGGTCTCAATTATCTAACACCACAATGGTTTCAACAAACTTTCTTTAAATTTGCAGTTGAGAAAGGCGGACTACATATAACACATAAAGCTCCAGGCACTATTTTACACACAAGCTGTACCACCCTCCCAAAGCAAAATATCAGATTAGTCAAAAACAGGTTCATGTTCTGCAGGAAATGACTCATAGATTTCAATACAGGGGCTACACGATGATCAAAACATTGGACCCAACTTGCTGACACCTGACATTTCTCTTCCCCAAGAATGTGATGTGAAAAAGTCTAGTTTTGCTGAGATCTCCTGTACTTGAGAAAACCTTCAGGCTGATGTAGGTTTCTGAGGAATGTGGTGCCAGGCTTGCTGAGCACAGAACTTTCTCTCATCAGTGTCTAACTCTTCGCTCTTTATTTAGATGACAAAATCTACTTGACTAAGAGAAAGGCAACTTTAGTTGGCTGTTTGGGGCTTGCTTTATCTTCCACGTTCCAAACTTGCCAAACTTCTGTATTTGGGAAGCCGATCTTCGGGCTCATTGCTTTCTGCCACACATTAGTTATGTCTGAAGCCTCCTCCTTATTCCCTTTGTGAGTTTCACCATTTGCTTTTCTTCTTTAACTCATACCCCTCTTTCAGGGGATCTTATCTTCACCTACAAAGCCAGGTGGAGCGGTTAGAGTTCCATTACTTTCTTTTACATTTGGTATATTTTGCATTGTTGAGCCAGATTTTCTAGTTGGTGTAAAATGTCACTCAGCAGACTTATGTGGAGCTACACCCACTGTTTCATAGTCTTTTCCATTATATTGTTATTCTAAAATATCCCTGTTAAAAAGAAAAACATCATTTCCACAATGACACAATACACAGTGAATCAGAGCAAACTGTGGGGATATCATTTTACTTACTTGTTTGTTCAAAAATATGTAGATGACTGGGTTGTAGACGGTACTACTTTTGGCGAGTACTGATGGAATGATGCTGGCTGATGGTGTAATTAAACCTGGTCTTCCAAAAGTAGCTATCAGGGCCATGATCCCATATGGCAGCCAGCAAAGAAGAAAACAAATTACCATCGCAACCACCATGATCAGTACACGTTGGTCTCTTGTCTGGCCCATTCCTTTAGTAATACCACTCACCTGAAATAAAGAAAACAGGCATGTGAAAGAAATATTAACAGGGTGTTATATTATTGATAGTGAATATGATGGAAAATGTGTCTGAGTTACGTGAATAATTGCAATAGCAATACAGAGCACAATGGTTCATGTATAGTCCTGTATTTGCACAGAATGGTGGTAGTGTTACCGAATCTCTTGTAGCCTAGTGGACAGCTAAGCATTGGAATAGAACTTTGATATTACCTCTTTCCTTCCTGTCAAACACATAGGCTACAGCTACACTACAGCAATCTTTCAACAGGAGTTACTGACAGAAGAGATCTTCCCACAAAACTCCTGTTGACAGATTGTGGCGACACATAAAAGCGGCTCACTGTGTCGACATGTTCTGTTGACAGACAGCGGCCATATGCTCCGGCTTCTTTCTTGACAGACTGGGCCGGCAACCCAGAAGACAGACTCGCATGGAAGCCAAGCCCTTCCTGGAGTCCCGGCCCAGCACGCCCTGAAAAGCGCCCGCCTCACCTACGTTCCCTGCCCATGCTAAAGCTTGGATACCTCCTGCAGGGACAGCAACGCTCATGCAGGGCTGCCATGCTTGCTGAGCGCGAGAGGTCTTTCTGCTGCCAGAGCATGCCCTAGGCTGATGCTGGTTGCACACACAGCTGCTGCAGTTGCTTCCGCATCTCATCCCAGCCCTCTGACTCTTGCTCTGGAGGAGTGAGGCTTACATCACCCATGAGGACTATGCCCTTGCTGCCTCAGGACACCACCAGTGCCCATGCCCTCAGGTGAGCAGTTGGGTCTGGACATCTCCACCAGTGCTGACTGGTGGGACCTGCTTGTCGTGGGACAGTGAGGTGATCAGCAGTGGCGTCAGAACTTCCGCATAAGAAAAGAGACCTTCCTGGAGCTGTGTGCCTGGTTCACCCTTGCCCTTCAATGGCAGGACACTCACCTGAGGCCTCTCATCTTTTTGAAGGTCACCATTGCCTTCTGGAAACTCGCCGTCCCTGACAGCTACTGCTCAATGGGAAACCAGTTTGGCATGGGCAGGTTCACCATCAGGGCCATCCTCATGCAGGTACGGCACTTCCGGGCTACAGACCCCACCCAGGGTGAAGGGGGTCCTGCCTGAGGGGGAGATCTTCAGGGAGCAGGGTCAGGGATGCGAGGGGAGGTGGGGGGATGCGGAAACCCTGTCCCTGGGGGACTGTGCCATCCCACCCCCGAACAGCCCTGCCACCGGGGGGGTGGGCTTCTTGGGGGAGCCCCGGAGAGCTTGTGGGGGACAGGAGGGGGGACAGGGAACCCCCCGGGGCCAAGGGTTTAACATCCCCCAGTTCCTCACCCATGTGTGCTGCCTCCTCCCCTTGCAGGTCATGAGGGCCATCAATTCACTCCTGCTCTGGAGGCTTTTCCATCTGGCCAATGTTAATGCAGTTGTCTCCGGATTCAACACCCTGTGGTTCCCAGTTATTTTGGGGCCATCGATGGGACCCACATCCCTATCTGCACCCTGGCCCACAGTGCAGCATGGTTCAACTCCAGGAAGGGGTATCACTCTATCATGCTACAGGCCCTGGTTGATCACCGGAGACACTTCATAGACATGTTTGAAAGGTGGGCAGGCTGGGCACTTGATACCTGTATGTTCCACAACGCCAGCTGGTTCTGGAGAATGGAGACAGGCGCCTTCATCCTCCACCAGGAGCTGGCTATCAGGGATGTGGACATGCCGCTCTGCATCGTGGGGGATGCTGCCTATCTCCTCCTGCCCTGGCACATGAGCCCCTACACCAGACACCTGGACCCCCACCCACGACATGTTTAATGCTTGCCTCAACTTCTCATGGAACCAGGTGGAGTGTGATTTCAGGCACCTCAAGGTACATTTTCAGTGCCTGCTGACATGCCTGGACGTGGGGTTTTGTCGACAAAACTAGCGGAGCATCTACGTACAAAATGCGTTTTGTCTACAGAAACTGTTGACAAAAAAGCCATGTAGACACTCCAGGGTGCCCTTTTATTGACAGAGTGGGTCAAAAGATGATCCGCTTTTATGTGGTGTTGTGATCTGTTGACAGAAGTTTTGCTGGAACATCTCTTCCGACACTAACTTCTGTAGACAGATGATTTTAGTGTAGGGGTAAACTGAGAGTTGCAATTGTTTCAACTTTTGTTCCTTCAAAACGTTACATAATTTCAGGACACACCTGTCATCAGAATTTACCCCAGAGTTCAGTAGGTTTTTTGTACTGACAATTAGATTGCTGATAAAATATATCAGTCTAAAATTCATTCATATCCACTATAAAGTCAAGGAGCAGTCACTATGTAACTTTGAACAGGTAGCCTTTGAACCTGGAACCTCAGGACGGTGTCTACATTAGCAAATTGTCCAGAAGATCTGGCCCTTTTTAGAAAGAACATGTGGAGTGTCCACACACAAAGTGCACTCTTTTGATCCAAAATTGGAAGAATGTGCCTCTTTTTCCTGAAGCCCTCTTCCACTCCCAGATCAGGAAGAGCACCTCCTTTTGAAAGCTACTTTTGAAAAAAAAAGCATGTGTATATGCTCTGTGGGCCCTTTTCTCGAAAGAGCAGTCCTCGTGCACTGGACTTGGTCTGTTCTTTTGAAACAGTAGGAGCTGTGTGGACTCTCTCTAGCGAAAGAATGGATCGATGTTTCAATCTGCTTTTTCGAGTGTGGACACGATCTTTTGAAAGAAAATCTTCTGGAAGGTTGTCTTTTGAAGGACTGCTGTAGTGTAGATGCGGCCCTGGAGTTTAGAGCATGAACATCTAGAGTTTGAGCTAAAAGCCAGCTGATTCACAGCTCAGGCTGTAAAGGGGACTCATTCTTTTTCTCTGTAAGAGGTCGAGGTGCCACTACATGGAACAATAAACTACACCCCTTAGGTGTGTGGGTTACAACTGCTGTGGTTTGCAGTCTATTTAGTAGTTGGAGTGGCTCATTCTGGTTATGCAGACAGGTTATAATTCGTAGATGACAATATTTGCAACGTATAGTACTTTAGTTCTAGACACTGAGTGCACTAGAACGTAGTAAGGAACGGCTAAGCTTTGCACCAGCAAAGCCTGAAAGACACACTGTTATTCTCAGGGGCTCACATTAATATAAAGGTGTGACAGGGGCTTCTGTGACTTCACCCTTTGGGATTTTTCCTCTCTGTGCTCGTCATGCCACTAACACCTGCCTTCTTGCTCTTGGGGGCTCACCACTGCCGTGTCCTGTTGGGCCAGATCCTCTGGTCTTCCTTAAAGATGGCACAGAATTGGGGTAAACTGGCTGCCCTCTCAGAGTAATACAGGCACTGAGCGACTTTGGCTTTGGGAGGAGCAGTTCCAGGGCACAGCACCCAGGACACCAATCCCCCAGAAGAGATCAAAATGCAAATAAATCCATCTTCTTTTGTGTGAAGGTTTTACAGTGAAAAATTCTATCCCGTAAGACTCTGTTTATCAATGATGGAGAGGGACATGGAGGAGATGGTTGTTCCCCCAGAAAACAATTACATACACTGGGACTGATAGTAAACAAAAGTGTTTCTATTACATGTAAACAGTAGGATTTAAGCAATTGCAAGTGAAAGCAGATTGACGGAAGTTATTAAATTCAAATGACAAGAAACTACGCAGGCCGTGTCCATACTACACACAAATTTTGAAAGGTTGGAAACCGAAATCGAAACAAGGGATTTCGAAAGAACGTGGCTGCACACACAAAGCAGATCGCTGTACCAGACCCCTATTTCAAAAGAGGCCCCCGGTCTTTCGAAAGGCAGCTTCCGCATAGCAACACGATCCCTTTCGAAAGAACAAGCCAGGAAACACCAAACACGGAGTTGCAAGACCGACAAGTGCTTCCGCATCTTGCAACCAGTGGCCCCCTGAAAGTGCCCCTCCCAAACACACCCACCCTGCACACACAGAGCACTGCAGAGCCGCAGACAGCACTGTGAAGCCCATGCTCTGGGAACTGTGCAGCACATGGTACACCAGCAGCTGCCTGAGGCTGACGTTTCCACCACTCACACCAGGGCCCAGATGGCCATGGCCATCCTGGCCATGGAGGAAGCCCTGCAGCCCACGAACCCCACAGCTGGGGTCCTGCAGGTCCTGGCCACAGGGCAACCTCTGTACTCTATTCCCCGTCCCTACAGCACCTCTGGAGCCACCCCAGCAGTGGGGACTGGTGGGAGAGGCTAGTACTGGGCCAGTGGGACGATGAAAGGTGGCTCCAGAACTTCCGAATATCGAGGCAGACATTCATGAAGCTGTACCAGTGGCTCACACCCATCCTGCAGCACATGGACACCCGTATGTGGCCTGCACTCCTGGTCGAGAAACACACGGGGATTGTGCTGTGGAAGCTGACCACCCCAGATAGCCACTGTTCGGTCGGACACCAATTCGGGGTGGGCAAGGCCACTGTTGGAGCCATCCTGCTGGAGGTAAGCCTGGCCAGGGCTTCACATCCACACTGGGACGTGGGGAAGTGTGGGAGGGGGCGGGGGGGCCCATGGAGGGCCATGGGGCTCCCTGCAGTGCAGGCCCACACATCAGTTCCACCCCTCCACCCCCCTGGCACAGGTGGTCCAGGCAATGAACAGCATGATCCTGCGGAGGGTCACCTGCCTTGGAGACCTGGATGACGCCATAGCAAGATTTGAGGTGATTGGGTTTCCCATCTGCTTCGGCACCCTCGATGGCCTCCACATAGCGATCTGTGCTCTGGACCACAGCACGGGCCGCTACATAAACCACAAGGGGTACCACTCAGTAGTGCTGCAGGCCCTTCTCGACACCTGGGGCCAGTTCAGCAACATCTGTGTGAGCCAGCCCACAACACCCGGATACTGTGGAACTCCTGGCTGGGGCACTGCATGGAGGAGGGCATGTACGTCCCCGCTGTGGAAGTATAACATTGTATAAGTATAACGTTGTATAAGGAGACATGCTGGATACATTGTATATGAGAGGGCATGCCAAAACATGGTACAAAGTATCTGAGGGAGCACACGTAGGGACAGTTAGCTTTTGAATGGAGAAGCAATTAAGATGGAGCCAGCACGTCTAAGAAGCAGGCATCAGAATGGAAGGTGTGAAGGGCAATTAGTTAAGTTAACTGGAAGCTGTTAAAGGAGATTGTTAAGGGTGGCAGGTAATTAAAGATACGTGACTGGTCTCAGGGATCTCGAAGGGTGGTGACTAAACTCTTTTTCTTCTTTTGTCTGTAACTTGTCTGTAACTTGTTCTCCAAAAAAACTGTATAAATTAAGAGACACAAGCCCCACTCGGGGGGCGGGGGGGCTCACTTCTAAATGTATTAGCAGAGCGGCTTTGCTAATAAAACAGAGTGGTCTGATAAATTGTGAGTCTGAGTCAAACTTTGACAATTTGGAGGTCCCACTGAGATGGCAAGCGGCTTCACTGAGGCTGTATGATCCCTGACTGCCTTGCAGGATGATCGTGGCAGCCGGCACCTGGATACTTAGTCCAAGCGATCCTCCACAAGACAGAAAGGTACACAGCAGCAGCGCAGTCTACGCCATTGAACTTGTTGGTTCCCACTCTGTTCGGGTAGGGGTCTTTGGATCCAGCTTCTGGAATCAGACGTCTCAGGTAATTATTATTTTTGTGCTTTAACCGGTTTGAGGACTGTCTTGTCTTTGTGTCTATCCGTCTTCCCTGTGGTGTGTGTGTGAATCTGGGAGCCATCTCTGTCCGGAGACTGGCTGACCAAGGGGTCCCTGTCCCCACGGTCTGAATAAGTGGAATTTGCACAGCTGCAGCCGCACCACGCCTTGGGTATAACCCCTGGTGTGAAAGCAAGGGCAGTTGAGGCAGTAGCCTGTGGGCTCCTTTCTGTGTGTTGCACCGGGTACCGCTCTGCCGAGCCCGAATTTCCTTCTTGTGTGAGTGCTGTGTGAAGTCCTCCTTGATGGGTAATCAGAAGTCTAAGGTAGAACAGTTCCCTAAGGGAACTCTGGCTTATTTTATGTATTTTAGGAGGGGTCCAGACTCTTGTAGGTTTCTTGAAAAATGGTCCAAATTAGCTCTAGAGAACCCCAAATTACAGTGGCCACTGTTAGGTTCCTGGGACAAGGATCGAGTGGACGCTTTAAAAAGCAAACTCGTCCTTCCAAAAACCAAATTGGAGAGAGGAGAAGTAGACTGCTTCATGCAGTGGTGGGAAGAGGCAAATCATAGATGGACTGAGTCAAAACTCACCTCTCTTAAAAATTCTAGCAAAAAACTAAAAGTTCAGTTGGATGCAGTCTCTCCCACCACTAGTCCAAGCGCTCCCCTTTGCCCAGTCCTGTGCAATGATCCGGATCAAACCCGACCCCCACCATACTCCTGCACAAATAAGAAATCAGAAAAAGAAAAATCTTCAGTGACTACAGATAATGAAAGTGAAGAAGATACCCTCATTGGCCTCGCAGCTCTACAAAATATTATGAAGAAGAAATCCAAAGCAGACTGCAAAGATTCTCTTGACATCTCTTCTTGGAAAAGAGAACCTGATGGGAAGTTAATGAGAGACTCTGATCAAACTGTTGTGGCACCCTTACGAGTCCTTAAGATGGGAGAAAGTGAGTCCATATGGGATTATAAGCCCTGGACTCGTACGGAACTTTTATCTATAGTTAAAGGTTTTCCCAAACCACAGGAAAACTCTATCAAATTTGCTGAGGAGTTTCTGTTAATCTGTGAAACCTATGAACCCTCTGAGACAGATCTCCTCCAACTGTGCAAATTGTTAGCTCCTGCCAGTTATTATGAAAAATGGTTGGCTGCCGCAGACTGGCCAGCTGAGGCACGCCACTCAACCATAAAAAGTACTGGCCCAGATTCGGCGTACAGAGACCAGTGTATGGCTCTTTGGAAGCGCCTGCATCAAGCCATTCCCAAAGTGTGGTCTCCTAAAACAAACTGGACAGCAATACGTTGCTGTAAGCAAGGGCAAGGAGAAAGCCCATGCGACTATAGGTCCCGGCTAACTGATATTTTCCTACAACATTCAGGAATACAAGAGCCCGATGTAAATGGGTAGGGGGCCTTGGCACATGCATTTGTTGATGGTCTTCTCCCTGCCACAGGCAGCATATTAAAACGAATAAGAGTGGGATGGGAGACTGAAACCATGGACAAATTGCTGGCAGTAGCAGAGCATTGCCACTGCACTTTAAAAGGAAAGGAGGAACAGTCCTCCCAAAAGTTAATGGCTTTGCAGATACAGCATTATTCAGGGCTAAGCAGACCACACCGGGGACAGGGACGGGGTTGCGGAAGGGGGCGGGGGGCTGGATTAACTGGGGTTTGTAACTACTGTAAACAGCCTGGACACTGGAAAAGAGAGTGTCCAAGACGACCAAATAATTGTATGGGAAATCAAGTGAACCCCCCGCTGGTTCCTCCAGCTGATCCCCAACCCTATTTTTCACCCCAACAATGACGGGATGCTGGGGAACCTCAGAAAGTTTTAGCTCCCTTATTACCTCTGTCCCTTACTGGAGAATGTGTCCTGACTGTAAATGATCTCTCTCCCCCTTTCCTTGTTGATACTGGAGCTTCTCTTTCTACAATCCGCACCACTGACTTGCCTGTGGTTCCCCGATCTGGAAAATCTGTGTCTGCTGTTGGCATTACAGGGATCCCTACCTCTTTTCCCCTCTCAAAACCTTTGTCTATTCAGGTCGGTCCCCTCTCTGAGGAACATGCATTCCTCCTCTCTGATTCCACCCCTGCAAACCTTCTGGGACGGGACTTGCTATGCAAACTTGGCTGTTCTATTTACTGCTCCCCAGATGGTGTCTATCTGCAAATCCCTCAGTCTTCCTTATGTGATTCTGTAGCCTCCCTGCTGTCTGAAACTTCCCTCTCCACTCCGGTCCCTTGCTGTCCCTTAACTCCGTCCCTAGAGCACCTAATCTCTCAGGTTCCTTCCTCCCTATGGCCATCTCACCCATCTGAAGTGGGCCGATTAAATACTGACCCAGTTCGGATTACTGTAGACAATTCCAAACCTCTGCCTCGCCTGTCTCAGTATCCTTTGAATCCTGAGGCAGAGGCTGGGATTGCTCCAGTTATATCTGCATTAAAAGAACAAGGAATTATTGTCCCTTGTTCCAGCCCCTGTAACACCCCTATCCTCCCAGTTCAAAAGGCTGATGGCAAATCGTGGCGATTTGTTCAAGACCTTCGAGCTATTAACCGTATTGTCACACCTTCTTTTCCAGTGGTCCCTAACCCCGCTACAATACTAGCGTCTATTCCTCCAAATGCAACCCACTTTACTGTTGTAGATTTGTGCTCCGCTTTCTTCTCTGTCCCAGTTCACTCTGAATCCCAGTATCTCTTTGCCTTCTCCTACAAGGGTCAGCAATATACATGGACTACCCTTCCCCAGGGGTATACAGAGAGTCCATCCTATTTTTCTCAAGCCCTAGCCAGGGATCTCGCTGATCTGGTTTTCCCATCAGGATCCACACTGATCCAATATAGCAACGAAGGGTCCTGTGGCACCTTATAGACTAACAGAAAAGTTTAGAGCATGAGGTGCCACAGGACCCTTCGTTGCTCTACAGATCCAGACTAACACGGCTACCCCTCTGATACTGATCCAATATGTGGACGACTTACTCCTGTGCTCCCCCTCTCTGTCTGCCTCAGAAACTGATTCACTAACACTTCTCACAGCTTTAGCGAACAAGGGTCATAAGGCTTCTCGCACAAAATTGCAGCTCTGCCAAACCTGTCACATACCTCGGCTTCCTTCTCTCCCAGGGCTCCCGTACACTCTCTCCAGCCCGGGTACAAGCCATCCCTAGCTTTCCCCAGCCTTGCTCTCCACGCCAGGTCAGAAAGTTCTTAGGCATGACAGGGTTCTGTAGGCAATGGATTCCCCAATATGCTTCTCTGGCTAAACCACTCCAAGAACTCACTCGATCCTCTGTACCTAACCCCATGCCATGGCCACTTGAAGCAAATGCTGCTTTCATCTCCCTTAAGCAGAATTTAGCCTCTGCCCCTGCCTTAGGGTTACCTAACTATGACAAGCCTTTTACCCTTTTCTGTCACGAACAATCTGCTTGTGCCCTTGGGGTTCTTACTCAGGAGCACGGTGACAGAAATCGCCCGGTGGCTTATTTCTCTGCAACCTTGGACCCTGTAGCCCAGGGTTTACCCCCTTGCCTACGCGCTGTAGCTGCTGCAGCGCGCCTGGTCGAGATGTCTGAGTCCCTTGTCCTCCGCTCTCCTCTCACTCTCATGGTTCCCCATTGTGTGGAAACTCTCCTTCTGCAACGCAACACTGCTCACCTCTCCTCTGCTCGCCTCACTAGGTATGAACTTTTGCTGCTTTCAGCCTCACATATCACTATTAAGCGCTGCTCCCGGTTAAACCCTGCTACCCTCCTTCCTTTACCTAGTGATGGTGAACCCCATGACTGCCTTGCAACTGTCTCTGCTATCACTGTCCCGCGCCCCGACCTTTCAGATGTACCTCTCCCTAACCCTGACTTGGTATTATTCACTGATGGGTCCTGTTATAGAAATGACCAAGGCCACCTTCTTGCAGGGTACGCTGTGGTCTCTCTCTCTGAAACCATAGAAGCTGCGCCTTTACCCTCTGTGACCTCTGCCCAGGTGGCTGAACTGATTGCCCTAACCCGTGCCTGCTTTCTAGCCGAGGGGCTCTCTACCACTATTTTTACTGATTCTCGGTATGCCTTTGGGGTTGTGCACGACTTTGGCACCCTCTGGCAGGCTCGAGGTTTTCTTACCTCTACTGGTACACCTATCAAGAATGGCCCCTACATTGCCGCCCTCCTGTATGCAGTTTTACTACCGTCTGCCTTGGCAATTGTTAAGTGTACTGGCCACTCAGCGGCAGACACGGAGGTGGCAAAAGGTAATGCACTTGCTGATGCTGCTGCAAAACATGCCGCCACTATAAAACCTTCACCAGAAGCGTTTCTTGGTCCCCTCTCTGTCTCTGTAACGCCACCATCCCTGTCTCATCTCGCTCAGCTCCAGGATTCTGCCCCAGAAACAGAGAGAGACTCCTGGAGTGCTTTGGGTTGCTCTTTGCATTCTGATTCCCTTTGGCGATCGCCCACCGGTACTTTTGTAGCCCCCCTCTCAATCTACCCGTCTCTAGCCGCACTGCTACATGGTGTTTCGCATGTCGGCAAGGAGGGGATGGTCTCTGCTATGAGTAAGGCGGGGTGGTGGACTCCCCATTTCAGCTCCTTTGCAACCCGCCACTGTGCCGCTTGTGTTACTTGTCAAAGCCACAATGTAGGCAAATCTGTAAAAGTAACACAAGGGTTCCGGGGTTTGCCTCAAGCACCTTTCCTACACTGGCAACTTGATTTTGTACAAATGCCAAAAAGTGTCAGAAATACGAATTCATTTTAGTTATAATATGTCTATTTTCGGGTTGGATTGAAGCCTTTCCCTGTCGCAAAGCTGATTCATTGTCTGTTGCAAAATGTCTGTTAAACCACATTATCCCTACCAAGGGAATTCCTGCCACTTTGTCTAGTGACCGGGGAACACATTTTACTGGAAAAATTGTTCAACATCTAAACCAGATATTACATGTCACCCACCTGTTGCACTGCCCTTACCATCCACAGAGTGCAGGGGCAGTTGAAAGGCGAAATGGTGTGCTTAAAAATAAGCTGGCAAAAATCTGTAATTCCACAGGGTTAAACTGGCCAGCTGCTTTACCACTGGCCCTTATGGAAATTCAGTCATCCCCATCCCAGAGACACAAATTGAGTCCATTTGAAATCATCATGGGATGCCCTATGCGAACAATGGCTACTATTACCCCAGACCTAAACCTAACTCACAGCACGCTCCTCCAGTACTGCAAAGGGTTAATGCAAGCTGTGAGCTCCTTCCATTTGCAGGTGCGAGCAGCTTGGCCGACGGAACCCACCTCTGCTGCCTGTCACACTCTTGAGCCTGGTGATTGGGTCTACCTGCGGCACCACCTTCGGAAGCACGCCTTGGAACCCCGGTGGAAGGGTCCATACCAAGTACTGCTCACCACCCAGACAGCAGTGAAATTATCCGGCATCGCTGCATGGATCCACGCCTCACAGTGTAAGCCAGCGCCACCTCCAGGGGACCAAGCACCTCTGCAAGACCACGCAGAACCAGCTTCAACCCCAGAAGACAAAGAGGAACAGCCTGCAATACCTTACAATCTGCGCTCTCGTAAGGGTTGCCAGAAGCAGAGGGTAAGCAGACAGCAGGACCCAACAAACAAGAAGCAGTAGTGAGCCTAGCGCCTGCTGCCTGGTGGACGTAAAACCGTGACTGCGGTTCCCTCGAAAGGGGTTGTCGGAACCAGAAAGGGTCCTGCTTCCAACATGAGTCCTTTGAGAAGCTTAATCCTCAGCTACTGTGTCCTGAGGGTCTGGGGAATCCAGAGTGACAGTGACAATTCTTTCATCCAACAACAGGTGCAGATAGCCCAGATCCTGAATATTTCAAATTGCTGGGTCTGCAGCCACAGCCCAGCTCACTCACAAGCTAGTATCCCCACCATGGCAATCCCTTTGAATTCCTCAGAGCTTGCTGGAGAACCCTATCCACTTAAAAGGACATGGAAGGAAAATGACACTTGGGGGCTGGGAAAAACATATGTTCCTAAACTTATAAGTGTGGTGAAAGGAAAGGGCCACTGGTGCTGGGTGTGTAATGGGACAGGGCTGAATCTAGGGAGGAGCAGCTGTCTCCAATACATCGTGTCCCATGGTGTATGGGACTATTCAAACAAGGCTGGAGAATGGCGAACCGGGTATGGAAAGATAAACTTCCTCTCAACCTGGGATCAAACCAGAGATTCAATCTCTTGCTCCCCCTACAGCCTCCCTGAGAAAAACAGCACCATCTACAAATGTCATGTAAATGCTACCTCTTCTCCCAGTGAAAATCATCCTGTGCCCTTTGGGGGATACTATTCCTCCTTCATAAATTCTTACATGTCAAAGGGTTGCAGTCAACCCTTCCCAGCTTTAATGGGACATCATTGGGTTTGTGGGGAAAATGCTTACACTGTGTTACCAGCAAATTGGTCAGGTATCTGTTATCCTGCCCAGCTTTTCCCACAATTCCGGGTGCTTCAATCCCTCCCACGAAATCGCCTCCGTAATTTCAGGCGAAAAAGGAGGGACTTGCCAGATGCTAAATGGTATGTAGATAACATAAGCCCCCTAATTTGGGAAGAAGCTGTTGGCATTTCTTTAATCCCAGTAGGGGGCGTAATTCACCATGCAAAAAGGCTTTTAAGGTTACAAGTGGTGGTTGAGATCATGGCCAATGAAACAGGAGAGAGCTTAAAAGCTCTAGCCAAAGAAGCAGGAGCGGTCCGACAAGTGGCCCTCCAAAACCGTCGGGCATTAGATATAATACTGGCAGCCAAAGGAGGGACCTGTGCTCTAATTGGAACAGAATGCTGTGTATACATACCTGATAATACTAATGAGGTAATAAATCGTGCTAGCCATCTGGAGCAAATTGCATACCTTCCCCACGAAGAACCAAGTTCCTTGTGGAAATGGATGAGTAACTTATTCAATTTCTCTAGTCTGGGAAACTGGTTGTTTCAAGGAATCCTGACTATCCTATTTGGAATTCTAATAATCTTTGTGTGTTTTCAATTGATTTCTTGTTGTATCCAAAACTGCACAAGACACACCATCCATCAGGTTACCCCTAACCAGAGTGCTAATCTAATGTTGTTAAATGTCACCAGTGAAAGTAATGAAAAAGAACGATTGATGTATGGAATCCAGTAAGTCGTTGGTCATGGACGTAGCCTTGACCAAAAGGGGGGATTGTGGAAGTATAACATTGTATAAGTATAACGTTGTATAAGGGGACATGCTGGATACATTGTATATGAGAGGGCATGCCAAAACATGGTACCAAGTATCTGAGGGAGCACACGTAGGGACAGTTAGCTTTTGAATGGAGAAGCAATTAAGATGGAGCCAGCACGTCTAAGAAGCAGGCATCAGAATGGAAGGTGTGAAGGGCAATTAGTTAAGTTAACTGGAAGCTGTTAAAGGAGATTGTTAAGGGTGGCAGGTAATTAAAGATACGTGACTGGTCTCAGGGATCTCGAAGGGTGGTGACTAAACTCTTTTTCTTCTTTTGTCTGTAACTTGTCTGTAACTTGGTTCTCCAAAAAAACTGTATAAATTAAGAGACACAAGCCCCACTCGGGGGGGGGGGGGGCTCACTTCTAAATGTATTAGCAGAGCGGCTTTGCTAATAAAACAGAGTGGTCTGATAAATTGTGAGTCTGAGTCAAACTTTGACACCGCCCAGGAGCGCCCCATGGGGGCCACCAAAATGCCACCATCCATAGTGGCCAAAGGGATGTACCCACTGCAGCCATGACTGATGCTCCCCTACACAGGGCACACCACCGCCAGCCAGGATGCGTTTACTCACTGTCTCAACCACGCCTGCAATGCCATGGAGTGGGCCTCTGAACGCCTAAAGGGGCGCTTCTGATGCCTTATTGCACGGCCAGACATCAGCCTCTCCAATGTCCCTGCCGTGGATGCAGCCTGTTGTGCACTGCACAACATAGTGGAGGGCAAGCATGAGTGTTTTGTGCAGGTCTGGGCTGTGGACGGCGGCCCTGGGTAAAAGCAGCCGCCCATGGCTCTGTGCCGCCAGGTGCACAGGGCTGGGGTGAGGGTCTGGGAGGCCTTCAACTGGGAGCCTCACTGACCCTCTCCCTGCAACCCTCCAGCCCCTACCCACCCTGCATCACCACCCCTCCATGCACCCACCCCACATCACTCACCCCCATGCACCCACCCTGCACCACAGCCTGCACATGCACAGGGGACACTGGGATGCACAACAGAACACTGTGCTGAACAGGAACTAACCAAACGTAAATAAACTGCACTTGAACAAAATGTGGTTTGAGGACCTCTAAACCAGGAGCTAGGTACAGGAGCAAACAGGGAAGAATTATGTACATGGGGGGCCCACCCCTGTAGACAGAGGCATGGATGCGGGCAGGCCTAGTCCTCCACCAGGGTTCAGGGGTGGGACCCTTGGCAGGTGTGGGGACTCCAGTGGGGACTCCTGCAGGGGACCCATTGGGGCTGGGATGAGGCTGGGACGATGGGGAGGTAGGGCCAGGCAGGAGCCAGGGGCACCACCCCGGGGGGGGCAGTCAGGGGGTCTGGGAGGGTTACGGGGTGTTAGGGGGCTGGGAGAAGCAGAGGGAAGACTCCCCCTGGCCTGCGCTGGCTATGAGCCAGCGAGCCAGTGCGAGCCGGGCAGCCAGGGAGAGGGTGGCTGGGATGGAGGTGGTGGGGTTGGGAGCTGCAGAGGTGGGCGGGGACAGTGGGTGGAGCAGTGGGGGGGCAGCAGGTGGAGTAGTGTGAGGGCAGTGGGTGGGGCAGCAGGTGGGGGGGCAGGCAGGGGGCCAAGGTGTCTGAGGGCTGTGGCTGCCTCGCCCCAGACCTCCTGCTGCCACGACTGTCTTCCCGTTTCATAAGAAGCCACTCCTGGCAGACAACTGTCCGCTCCCAGATGGCAGTGGTGTGGGCTGCTGTGGCATCCTCCAGGTTGTAGCGGCAGTAGCAGTGGGCCCTCCAGGGCTGGGCGGGCAGCAGCCTGGGTGGGGGGACGGGGTTCCCCAGCCCCATCAGATGGCGAGCCTGAAGTGCTGGCACCCAGGATGGGACTGGCCTGGCCCTTGGGGATTGATGCTGTGGAGACACAAGAGGGAGAGGGGCCACCTTTCAGTGTTGCCACCCAGCCCTGGGGGCCCCACTTGCCCCCCTCCATGATCCCACCAACCATCTCCTGATATTCACCTGACCCCCCCAGGGAGCCCTGGGGAGCCCCTGGGGCTGCATCTGTGGGGAGCCCACTTGGATGCGGTCTGGCCCCTGTGACCCTTCCTTGTCGGGGGGGTTGCTGCACTGTCCACAGGCGCAAGTGCTGGATGCTGCCTTGCCTGGGTCTGGGACATGGCCAAGGAATGCAGGACCGGGCTCCCCCTTACCCCAGGCTGCCTGCTTTGCCCATTACCTACCTGGGGCTCCAAAGAATGGATCCGGGGACACCTGCCTCAAGAGCCGGAACTGATGGTAATGGAGAGGGGCTCTTCATCCTCTGAGCCGCTCCCTGGCTCCACCACCCCTGTCCAGCCTGCTGGTCTTGGCCGGTCATGCACCTCTGACCCAGGGTCCAACACAGGGCTGGTCATGTTGATCATGACTACTGGTTTGGGGGCCTCCTTGGGGCCAAGGAGCCGGTCTGCCTCCCAATAGTGAGGGAACCTCAGGGCAGTCCCTGACCCCAGTTGCCTGCAGACATACGTGGCCCAGCTGTAGGCCTGCCTGAGCTTCTTCACCTTTGATTGGACTTAATTGGCTGTGTGTTGGGAGGTGGCCCTAATCAAAGGCTGCTGCATTTTGGGGCTGCCCGGTGCTGTGCAATAGCACATCCTTGTCTGCCCAGAGGCCGAGGAAGTCTTTAATCTCGGCCTCTGTCCAGGAGTGGGTCCTACTCTTCTGGCCCTGGCTCGCCTCCAGTGACTCCTCATGTTGGTTGGAGGGGGCCTCCTGGGGGTCCCAGGAGTGTGGGAGGCTCACCATCTGGCTGGTGGGCTGTGTGGCTGCAGGGACTGTGGTGCTGGAGGGTGTGCCTCTCAGAGTTCGTGCTCCTGAGGCTCTGGCCATGCTCTCAGCTTCCTGCACCGGGTTTCTGGGTCCTTGCAGCTTTAAGAGACTGGCCCTGGACACCATACAGCCCCCGCTGGGGCTTGCTAGAGCACCTCTGTGCTCCCTGCAGCCGCCACCATGGCAGACCTGCTATTTCGAAAGAGTGGCCCCAGAGCGTCTACACATACCCTGTTTCGAAAATCAGTTTAGAAAGGGGCTGCTCTTCCTGAAATCGGATGGGAAGAGCAGTTTTGAAAAGCGCACTCCTTTTCACTGGAAACAATTTTGAAGGAGGCCATTACACGTGTGGACGCTCTGTGGCCTCTTTCAAAATTGGGCCCCCTTTCAAAATTGCTTTCAAAACACAGGGCTAGTGTAGATGCACCTGTAGTGAGTTCTATCTCATTAACAAGTGTATTATATGTAGAATCTTAACCTAAAGAGCGATTCTTATTTCAGGCATAATCTTCAAGTCAAAGATGATCTTTTATTCTGATTTAGGTCTCCAGCCCTCCAAAGTTCTTCCGTTCCTCACAGAGGTGTGCCAGGCAATTTCAAAAGCCAGCAGAAGACAAACAGCTTATAGCTTCCCATTGTTTATATAAACTCTCTCCCAGCTGGGGAATCTTTAATTTGGCACCCCCCACATTCCCATAAAAATCACCAGATCAAAATGGAATCCAATACCAGGTGGTACGGTCACACGTCTTCCTAGGACCAGCCATCATTCAGATTTACAGGACAAACAGGGTTGTTTACAAGTCATTGGGTGAGTCATCTCTAGCAAGTACATTCAAAAGTGAGGTCAAAAGATGGCCTTCTTTCGAAGTAACCTGTGGAGAGTCTACACACATTTCCCAAACTTTCAAAAGTAACTTTGAAGTTGGTCCTTCGTTCATGTGGGGGGGAGAACAACCCCTTTTGAAAGATTATTTTGAAAGAAAGCTAGTGTAGATGCTCTGCAGCCTGCTATTTCAAAAGAAGGAGTCCTCCATGGCGGCAATCAGGGATTGAAAAATCAGGCACTATGAGGACTGCTGTTTCATAAGAAAGGGCCCACAGTGTCTAAGCACATTTTCTTTTGAAAGAAGCCTTTGAAAAAACCCTTCGAAAGGAGGAGCTCTTCCTGAAATGGGAGCGGAAGAGGAATTTCGAAAGGAGTGCTGTGTTCTTTCAATTTAAATGATATAACTCATCGCGCTTGAGTTGAGAATCTGTATATCTTCACAATCTAATTTATGTCCAAATTGCTGTGTCAAAAGCATTAAGAGTCTTTTGAAACTGATGATGCTTATCATGGGAGGTCTGGAAAAGGTCATATGTCTTGTTGTGTTAAACTAGCACCTATCAGAATGTCTGCATGATTTGGGATTCATGACATCTGCCTATTTTGGTTGTGTTACAAATTATAACCTCAGCTCAGATCCATGGAAAGATTTGCTAGTACTGTCAGTAATCCTTGGCTAAGTTTGGAGTCAGCCTGGGCCAGCTTATTGTTTCGATACCAACTGAAATTTAGCACATAGATTTTTTTCTTTCAAATTCATTGGAACCCAAAGAAACAGCAGCAATCACAAATGTGAAATGAAAGCAAACTGGTTTGTACTAACTCTGCAATTCAAATCAATGGGGATTTGCATAATTCTTAAAACAACATTGTGCCTGAGAGGTTCATTTTCAGGTTGTGCCAGAATATAATTTCTTTGCATTCTAAGTGACCAAAGGAACCGTTACTTGTCTGAGAAGTCCTGCAGTCTTTGCATTCCACTGTAGACTCTGGGGTTGGTTTTGCAAACATGAATATGTAACAGTTGTCTCCAATGTCTGTTAAAGTCAATGGAAAGAACCCATTGACTTAGTGTTGATTCATGTCCTGTATTGATTCCCACGTGGTGTCCCTCAGGACTCAATTGAAATTGTTGCAGGAGTAACTGACTATATACATATCAGTAAGGGTTTGCTAGACTGGACCATAAAGAAGCTGAATTAATTTAAATGTCTCAGTGGATATTAACAGAAAAATATTTGACTATAAGTTCCTGGAAAAAAATTCAAGGCTAGAGCTATAGTTTGAAAAAAGCTTTTTTTCCCAAAGTCTCAGAACAGTCTGACTTATGTTACAAGTTTCATTTAGATTTAGATGGGAAAAGTCTTTTCCAGGTAAGCATACAGGCAATAGAACTTGATGAAAAATCAATTTAAGGGCCATATTGTTCCATTACTTTAATCAAGAACAATGAAAAAAAACTTTGAACTGGAGTGGCTTCTTCCACATAGAGATACCCCAAGGTGCTTCAGTTGTGTGCTGGGTGAAGGAGGTGTGACTGACTGTAGTCATTCCTGGATTACAGGCAACAAAGATGGGGAACGGGTAAAAGGTAATGTCAACTCACTTTTTGACAGGGGATCATAGAACCTGAACCTGAGAACCGGAACTCGGACCTTTACCAAGCTTTTCTGAAACTACAATGACCACCTAAGGAAGTAAAGAAACAGATTGACAGAGCCAGATGTCTACCCAGAAGCCACCTGCTGCAAGACAGGCCTCACAAGAAAAACAGGAGGACACCACTGGCCATCACATACAGCCCCCAGCTAAAGCCTCTTCAAAGCATCATCAGGGATCTGCAACCCATCCTGGACAATGATCCTTCACTCTCACAGACCTTGGGAGGCAGGCCTGTCCTCGCCTACAGACAGCCTGCCAACCTTAAACAAATCCTCACCAGCAACTATAGACCACAACAGAGTAGCTCCAAACCTCACTGGCAACTCTGCTCACATATCTACACCAGCAATATATTCACAGGGGCTCTTTCATCTGCACATCTACTAATATAAGATATGCCACTATATGCCAGCAATGCCCCACTGCAATTTACATTGGCCAAACAGGACAGTCTCTGTGTAAAAGAATAAATGGACATAAATCAGACATTGGGAATGGCAACAGGCAAAAACCTGTAGGAGAACATTTCAATCTCCCTGGACACTCAGTAACAGATTTAAAAGAAGCAGTCCTACAATAAAAAAAATTTCAAAAATAAAATGGAGAGAGAAATTTCAGAGCTGCCATTCAGTTGCAAATTTGACTCCACTGGCCCAGGATTAAACAGAGACTGAGAGTGGTTGGCCCATTACAAAAGTAATTTCTCTGCTCTTGATGTTCACACCTCCACATTAGCATCTGACAATGAGCCACATCCCCCAGACTGAACTGGCTTGTTTTCTCCTCTCTTGATGTTCACACCTCCACATTAACTGCCCGATAATGGGCCATTTCCACCCTGACTGAATAGACCTTGTCAGCTCTGGCCTTCCCCTTTACTGAGACCCCTCCCCCCTCATCTTTAAATCCTCCACTGAAACCACCCTTGCCACTCATACATCTGATGAAGCGGGTCTTTGCCCACGAAAGCTTATGCTCCACTATATCTGTTAGTAGTAACAGAGAGGGAGCTGTGCTAGTCTATACACTATCAAAACAAAAAGCAGTCAAGTAGCACTTTAAAGACTAGCAAAATAGTTTATTGGGTGAGCTTTCGTGGGACAGACCCACTTCTTCAGACAGTACCACAGGACTTCTTGTTGGTTTTGAAGATACAGACTAACACGGCTACCTCTCTGTTACTTGAACTCAGTAGGGTTGTAACAATAGGGATAGTCAGAGGCCTGAGACACCTCTTGAGCCATGACCAGGCTTGAGTGGTGTACTGGCCAAACTCCTCCCTGCAGGCATTATAGCAGGGGACCTGAGCCAAAGTTCAGTGAGTGGTAATGATATGATACATGGGATCACAATGTCACTAAAAACAGGCTTGCTTGTGGTCGCCCCTTCCCTCTGAACCTCCCAACATTTTGCTTTGCACCAGCACCCTGGGTCCCAAACAATTCAAATCCTTGCTTCTAGCACCATGGTCCTTTCTTGGGCTATTACTGAGCTGGGAGCCCCCATTTGAAGAGCAATAGAGTTCAGTTATAGAAATGTGAACAGGGAAAACAATGATCAGCTCTCTCCTTTTACAATAAATGGAGTGTTCTTTAAAATTCAAGTACAAGGGTGAGGAGCATGATTTAAAACGTAGCTAGATACTGGTAAATGGTATGTTTAGGACATGCTATGTTTTATAGGAGTGAGGGAGGCAAAACTGCCTGGGCATTGGTACAGTGGAACAAGGAAGAGGAACAGTCTTTCGTTGCTTTACCAGTAGCTCTGTTCCTGCTCTTGGAATTCTGATTTCAAAGTGAGCCAGAGAAGGGTCTGGAGATAAGCATAGAGAGCCACAATCTGCTGTCATTTACACTGCTGACAGCATGGCAGAGCTCCATTATTTAAGTGGCATTATTCAAGATTGATACCTGAACAAGTGAGAACTTGGCAGAACCAGTTTCATATGGTATTACCATATACTGTCCTAGACCCTCTTTCCATCAGCACAAATACATTTTGCTGCTGACACAAGGTAAAAAATGTATATAAGGGATGTTTACTCTTTGTTTGGAATTTGGGTCCCTCTTCGGAGTCATAACTGGGTTTCGACTGCCTCAGTTTTGTTCAGCAATATCCCAGCTCACATTTGTCTGTAAATTTCATGTTAAGCCATGTATGTAATACAAATTCATCTCATGAGAAGCTAACAGCAAAATTAGACACAGGTTTGCAGTTTCTGGAGAGTTACTTCATATGCCGGAGGCAGCCCCTTCCCCCATATTCTGCTGGACAAGTATGCTGCAGGGATGGCTGATATAAATATTGAGTACCGGTGAAGTCATTTACTGATGCTTCACATTTAAAAATCTCCAATTCAGCATGTGTGAGACCCTCAGATGCCTAAGACATAGAAGCTTCTGGAGTTATATGGTGGAGAAAGGAGAGATAATTGTGCGTTTAGACCTGCTGTCTGGTTTTTTGGAGGTGAATAGAGCTGGGTGAATACTTTTGTTGTGTTTTGTTTGTTCAGTCAATAGCTCCCAAAATCAGGGAAGAGTCTTTCTTTTTGTCTGTCTGTCTGTCTATCTTCCCTGATTTTGGCGTTTTTTCTGAACAAACAAAGCACAACAAAAACAGTCTTTCAGCTCTCTTCCAAGTCCTATTCCACATTTATAACCTCTACCCCCATGATTAGGGCACATACCTGGGTTGTGAGAGATACACCCCGGAGCAGGGATTTGAACTCTACTTTTCCTCTTCCATGTGAACACCCTAAGCAATAGTTTAGGCTATCTAGGGGTGGGTTGCTCTCAGTCACAGTTCCATTTTGTATACAGACTTTGCCATTCATTGGGTCATGAGAAGAACGGCCCTATGTAGCCTAATGTTGAAGGCACTTACCTAGCAAGTTGGAGATGTGGACTAAAATCTTTTATTTGCCTCCTCTAAAGAGGGATTTACACCCACAAACCCTACATCCTAGATGAGAGCCTTAACCACCAGTGTGTAGCATCATTCTCATGCTCAAGTTTTGGCCCAAGGAATATTTAAGTATTTTATGATGTGGAACCGCTTCAACAAAGAGTGAGAAAAACCCTGATCAGAATAATTTGGTGTAGGTGTTTCCCTTGGATAATGTCAGATTAAAGTTCCATTTTTTTCTCCAAGGTGGGGATTCAGACCTGGCTTTCCCTAAAATCAGAGGTTAAGACTATGAGGGGAAGGTTACACATGCATACAGAGAGTTTGCTGGCCCTGAGAATCAATTCCCAAGTCAAAACTATTGAGTCAGATTCATGAATAGTTTTTTGGGTATCAAAGCTGCACTTTTGGTGTATAAATATTTGCTCAAAAATATTTCACCTACTTGTACTAAGGAATAACAGATTCTGATTCAGGTCAGCTCACTGGGGTAGGGAAAGACAAGAGGCAACTGCCCTGGGGCCTGGCAATACAAAAGGTCCCAGGGTTCCCAGATGCTGCCACAGCAGCAGCAGGAGCCCCAGACCCATTAAATCACTGCCAGAGCGCTGCACAGTGTACTGTGGACACCACCAAGGGGTCTTGGGGGTGGGGAGAGTAACTACTCCAGGCAGATACCTCTCCAGGCTCTGCCCCTAGCCCTGCCTCTTCTGCTCAGGCCCATCCCTTCTGGGGGCACAGAAAACATCCACCCCACTGCCTTACCTATGGGCCTGGTATCAGAGAGATAGTCGTGTTAGTCTGTATCTTCGAGAACAAGAAGAAGTCCCGTGACACCTTACACACAAACAGATATTTTGAAGCATAAGCTTTCATGGGCCAAGACCCACTTGAAGGGGGTCATGGCCCATGAAAGCTTATGCTCCAAAATATCTGTAGGTCTATAAGGTGCCACAAGACTTCTTGTTGTTCTATGGGTCTAGTGAGACTCTTGGCACCTGTGATGGGGTGGACTAAGCCCTGACACCCTCTAGAGTAGGACAGAGGCCTTGCCAAACTCAGCAAGGAGCAGACAAGAGGTCTTCCAGGGAGGATAGAGCAGCTACCTTAGTGGCAGCCAATCAGGGCCCAGCAGACCAATATTAAAAAAAAACAAAAAAAACCACTGGGTTAGGACCAGGCAGTTCCATTCAGGAGCTTGACCCAGGCAGATGCCCATGCTGCCTGCGAGCCCAGCAGCAGCTGGACAGCTCCAAGTGAAGGGCTGAATTTTGACCTGGATAAGGCCCAGGTCCAGGGGGTGGACAGGGTTCATCAGATCCCACCTTCAGGACTCAGAAGGCAGTGGTCAAGATTGCACAGAGTGCCCTGCACCACAGATGAACATCTGAGAGCAGGCTGACCCTGTGACAGCCCCACTGTGCAGATTTCCTAGTGAACAAGAAGAGGGGAAGAAACCGATGTTTACCAGAGTGAAAGTAGGCTGGAGGTGTAGAAATCCCATGCAGATGGGGAGTAGAAATGGGCTAATTCAGGCCAGGAAGAGACAGGAATTGCATTAGCTATAGCAAATTATCATCCATAACATAGAGGCTGAGTGTTTTCTTTGATTGAGGAGGGAAGGAAGTTTCTCTGAAGGGATAATAAGAGGGCAGAAGAAGATCATAATGCAGGACCTGACTAGCAGTAGCCCCTGGATGAGAAGGAGCTCGGATGACTAGTCAGTCTCTTTTACTGCCATTTATTTTTGTGGGACTGGATGGAATGGGACACCCTCTCTTTTTTCCCTGGGTCTTGGCTACAGAAATACCCAAAGTACTAATTAATTTCAAGAACTCTTATTAACCCTGGAAGGAGAAGACTGTAGTAAGATGAGGGCCTGAAACATAAGCTCATGTATGACATGCCTACTATGAGGCTTAAGGCCTAAGCCACAATGGGCAGGACTCTGCTAATGCTAAGCTGTGACCAAGAGAGAGGACTTGCTAAAAGAATCTGTCTCAAACACGTTTAATGGTATAAAACACTAAAGGTGAATCTACACTTACCTGATGATCGACCACACCATGGTTGATCTACTGGAGTTCAATTTTGCTGCATGTGTTAAGGGGTGGCAAAATTGATCTTTCTGGGCTTGGCCATCGACCCTGGTACTTCAAGTTATCGTGTGGAGTAAGGGATGTCAGCATGAGCCTGAAGATCCCTGATCTACACTACATAAGAATGGTGACTAGTATCAGAGATGGAGCCGTGTTAGTCTGTATCTTCAAAAACAAAAAGAAGTCCTGTGGCACCTTATAGACTAACAGATAGTTTTGAGTATAAGCTTTCGTGGGCAAAGATCCGCTTTGTCAGATGCATGAGTGGGGGCAGGGGCTTCAGAGAAGGATTTAAAGGGGGCGGGTCTCAGTAAAGGGGAGGGCCAAAGCTGACCAGTGGTCACCTCCATGCATTTGCTGAAGTGGATCTTTGCCCACAAAAGCTTGTGCTCCAAAATATCTGTTAGTCTATAAGGTGCCACAGGACTTCCTGTTTTTTTACGTAAGAATGTTGATTCTGATACATTGATTCTAGAGACACTAATGGCATAGCTAGACTTGTGTGTCAGAGATTGACTTTCTACCCTAGTGTAGATCTAGCCTAAGAGGTACTATGCACAGTCTGTAAACCTGTTCCATAGGGATCATAACAGAACATTTGTTAAGAAATATCTCAGAACCAACACACACCCCAGAGATAACAGGAACATACTGACCCAGGTCTGACCTGACAGCATGATAGATAGTGTCGAAATCCTCATATACAAGGCAATGGGTGGTAAGTAGGTAACGTCAGAGCGTGGTTACCTGATACTTCAGGACTGATGTGTAACTTGTTTGTATGCATCTATAAAAGTGTACCCAAAGAGTTGTCTTTGCACAGCTGCGGGGGCAGTGGTGGATCCCATGTTACTGAGTGAGTCAAGTCCATTGTAACAGGCATACAAGTGTTAGCCTAAACACAGATCTCTGGTCCAGGGAAACAAAGACTCTGCTTTATTTTCAATAACTCTGGCCTGGTTCATTCAATCCTTATCTGATTCTGTGGTCTTTGGGGGCTCTCTTGGAGTCTACCTTATTAGCCATTTGTCCAGGGCTAATGTGATATACAGTGGGGGCATAGCCAAGGTGGCCAAGAAATTATCATCACTGATGAAGCAGGAGACCTTCCAGGACAACATATGGTTACTTCCAACTACTACATGGGATTTTTCCAGATTGGCTAGGGGACCAGCTATCAGCTTGCTAGAGAAAACTGGTAGTAAAGCAGAGCAAAACTGGAGAGGCAGTTCCAGGTGACAGAAAAAAGTTGGCCACTTATCCACATGTAAGTTTCCTGTTTCCCTAAATAAGTTGTTGATTGGAAGCTCACTAGCAACATGAAGCAGTTTCATTTTACACCAGGTGTTGCTGCAATGTGAGCAGTAAATTTGAGAAACACTTTGAGGACCTGATGACCCAGCAGTTGCTGTGTCTTTTTAAATGACCCTACAGAATAATAGAATCCTAGGGCTGGAAGGGACCTTAGGAGGTCATTGAGTCCAGCCCCCTGCCCAAAGCAGGATCAGCTCCAACTAAATCATCCCAGCCAGGACTTTGTCAAGCCAGGACTTGAAAACCTCTAGGGACGGAAATTTCACCATCTCTCCCAGTAAAGCATTCCAGTGCTTCACCACTTTCCTGGGCTATGTCTACACTAACCCCTTCTTTTCGGAAGGGGCATGGTAATGAGCAAGTTGGGAAAATGCGAATGAGGCACTGCCATGGATATGCAGTGCTTAATTAGCATAATGGCATCCACACACAATTCAAAAGTGATTTGCACATCACCTGTGTAGATGGAGGCCTTTCAAAAGGACCCTCCAGACTTCAAAAGCCCCTTCTTCCTGTTTCCTGTTTGGTTTTAGGAAGAAGGAGCTTTCGAAGCCCAGGGGGTCCTTTCGAAAGGCCCCCGTCTACACGGGTGGCATGCGATTTGAAAGCGGCACTTTCAAATCATGTGTGGCCACCATTATGCTAATGAGGCACTGCATATTCATGGTAGTGCCTCATTAGCATCTTCCCCACTTGATCATTATAATGCCCCTTCCAAAAGGAGCGGGCTAGTGTAGATGCAGCCCTGGTGAAATAGTTTTTCCTAATAAGCAACCTAGACCTCCCATGCAGTAACTTGAGGCCATTGGTCTTTGTTTTGCCATCCATCACTATGGACAAGAGCCTCTCTCCATCCTCTTTAGAGCCCCACCTTCCAGAAGTTGAAGTGAACCCTGGTATGCTAGAGAAAGGAGGGATATGTGCAATTTTCACTTCCAATTGTACTTAAATTTACAGTAAACTATTGCATATGTGCAAGGAGACTACTTCACTCTGAGCATAAACCTGAGGGCTTCTGGGTTTTTTCTTCGTCCACACTCAGGCTTTTTTCCATTCAGGGCCTGAGCTTTAACTGCACCAAGAACTAGAACAGGGTGCACAAAGTGAGGGATGTGAAATTTCATAAGGGGCGCATAGCATGTTTGGCTGCTGGGTCTCAGGCTTATCCATCTCATTAAAAATATTGAAATACATTATTGTTTTTGTGTCTCTGTATTGTGGCAGGGTCAGTCTCGTTCCTGGGCCCCAGGTCCTCTGATCAATCCATTGGTCCCACCATACAAACCCCATTACCCTTGCTGGGGCAGGGGATGGCCTGGGGGGAACCCAGTCCCCACCCACCTGTTCCAGGTTCCGGCCCAGGGACCCTGGATGGCTGCTAGCAGCGAGGGCTGACTCCTGTTGCCCTTGCCCCCACAGATCTTCTCCCTGGGCCACTTCCCTAGTTGATTCCCCCGGTGCCTCCTTCTGCTAGTTGTGGCCATGGCAGCAAGTTCCCTCCTTTGTTTGCTTCCTCCAGCTGACCAGTTCGCCCACAGTCTCTAGTTGCTTTTTGAAACACAAATATTCTCCTCAGAGAAGAATGTCAGCGGTGTGGGGCGTAGTATTTGGCCAACACTGTCAGAACCTTCAGTATTCCGAATTTTGCACCATTATGGAACTGCATGCCAGTTTCAGTTGTGGGGGCAAAACTGCTCTAAGGGTTAAAAGAGTTTTTTTCCACCCTAATCAGGCCTCACTCTGTAAGGGGATACTAGGCGGTCATCTACACTTCTTTGAAGTCCCTATCTTGTCACCTAGAGAGGATTTATCCTGTAGCCTCCTCTGTCTGGGTTATCCTGTACCTTTGTAGTGTAAACTGGCCTCAAGCACAGCTGGTGCTTACAGACACGTCTCAGGGCAATTCTGCTGAGACTTTCTTATGTTAAAGAAGACAATTCATGACAAAACTGTCTAAACAAACTGTATAAAGAGTCCATGGAACTGGTCCTCAGGGCTCCCACTTCTTTGGAAGCTGGCAGGCTGCATGCATGCATAATAAAGCTTCCTTTTAGATCTCACTCTTGCCTCACTGCTTTGACCTCCAGCCTCGGACCTGGGGGGGACACTGTACCCCAGGGGAATGGGGTTCCCCAACACAGTAAAATTATATCAATATGTAAGTAAGTTAAAATATAAATAGCTTTTGCCTAGGGAACAAAAGTTGGAGGCAGGTTAATTGTTGTAGAGGGGCTCATGCTTCCCTTGTCACACAAGTGTTTGCTTTTTGAAGATCTAGCAGATTAATGTGAGGAATCTGAAGGGAAACAAAAAAAGTTTCCACAGGCAGGTTAACAATAAAAGGGTGATGAGGGAGCATGTGGGGCCCTTACTGGATGAGGGAGGTAACCTTGTGCCAGATGATGTGGAGAAAGCTGAAGTACTCAATGTTTTTTTTGTCTCTGTCGTCACACACAAGGTCAGCTCCCAGATTACTGCACAGAGCAATGCACTTTGGGAAGGAAGGGGGCAGTCCTCGGTGGAGAAGGAACAGGTTAAGTGCTCTTTAGAAAACCTTGACACACAAATCCGGATTTAATGCATCCAAGGGTACCGAGGAAATTGGCAAACGTCATTTCAGAGCCTTTGGGCATTACCTTTGAAAATGTGTGGAGATTGGGAGAGGTTCCAGATGATTGGAAAAGGGCAGATATAATCCCCATCTTTAAAAAAGGAAAGACAAACAATCCAGGGAACTATAGACTAGCCAGCCTTACCTCAATCCCCTGAAAAATCATGGTGATGTTCCTTGGAAGAGGGTGAAATGATGAGGAACAGTCAAAATGGATTCACCCAGGGCAAATCACACCTGACCAATCTGATTAGCTTCTATGAACAGGTAACTGTCTCTGTGGACATGGGGCGGTCAATGGATGTGAATGAATATAGCTTGATTTTGCAAAGCTTTTGATACAGTCTCCCACAATATTCCTGCCCATAAGTTAAGGAAGTATGCATAGGATAAATAGACTGTAAGGTGGATAGAAAGCTGGCTAGACAATTAGGCCCAATGGGTAGTGATCAACAGCTCTATGTCTTGTTGGCACTCAATTTCCAGTGGAGTGCCTCAAGGATCACTTTTAGGGCTGGTATTGTTCAACATCTTTATTAGTGACCCGGATAAAGAGTTGAATTATGCCCTCAGCAAATTTCCAAATGACATTAAGCTAGGAGCACAAAATATGTTGGAGGGTAGGGATAGGGTCCAGCGTGACCTAGATAAATTGGAGGATTAGGCCAAAAGGAATCTGATGAGGTTCAACAAGGACAAGTGCAGAGTCCTGCACTTGGGACAGAAGAAGCCCAAGCAATGTTACAGGCTAGGGGACAACTGGCTAAGTAGCAGTGTATCAGAAAAGGAGCCGGGGATTATAGTGGATGAAAAGCTGGATAGGAGTTACCAGTGTGCCCTTGTAGCCAAGAATGCTAATAGCATATTGAGCTACATTAGGAGGAGCATTTCCAGTAGATCTTGGGAAGTTACTATTCCCTTCTACTTGGCACTGGTGAGGCCACATCTGGAGTACTGCGTCCCAGCTCTGGGCCCCCAGTATAGAAAAGAATTGGATGACTGGAGAGGGTCCAGCGGAGGGCAACCAAAATGATTAAGGGGCTGGAGTATATGACCTACGAGGAGAGGCTGGGGGATTTGGGCTCATTTAGTTTGCAAAAGAGAAGACTGAGGGGTGATTTAATAGCAGCCTTCAACTTCCTGAAAGGGGACTCTAAAGAGGATGGACAGAGGCTGTTCTCAGTAGTGACAGATGGCAGAACAATGAGCAATGGTCTCAAGTTACAGAGCGGAAGGTGCAGGTTGCATATTAGGAAAAACTATTTTACTAGGAAGGCTGAAGCACTGGAATGTGTTATCTAGAGAGGTGGTAGCATCTCCATCCTTGAAGGTAACAGTGAGAAAGCCGCGCTAGTCTATATACTATCAAAACAAAAAAGCAGTCAAGTAGCACTTTAAAGATGAACAAAATAATTACATGAGTTTTCGTGGGACAGACCCACTTCTTCAGACCATAGCCATACCAGAACAGACTCAACATTTAAGGTGCAGAGAACCAAAAAGAGTAATCTAGGTGGACAGATCAGAAAAAAAAATTATCAAGGTGAGCAAATCAGAGAGCAGAGGGGCAGAAAGCGAGGAAGTCAAGAATTGGATTAAGCCAAGTATGCAAACGAGCCCCAATAGTGACCCAGAAAATTCCCATCCTTGTTCAAACCATGTGTTAATGTGTTGAATGTGAATATAAAAGAGAGTTCAGCAGCCTCTCTTTCAAGAGTGTTGTGAAAATTCCTCTTGAGTAACACACAAACTCTTCAGTCAGTAACAGAATGGCCCACTCCATTAAAATGCTGGCTAACAGGTTTGTGGATTAGGAGTGTTTTTATGTCTCTTTTGTGCCCATTAACTCTTTGTCTAAGAGAGTTTGAAGTCTGTCCAATATACAAAGCATCTGGGCATTGTTGGCACTTGATGGCATATATGATGTTAGTTGAAGAACATGACAATGTGCCCGTGATTCTGTGAATAACCTGGTTAGGTACAGTGATGGTATCTCCAGAATAGATATGTAGACAAAGCTGGCAGCGGCCTTTGGTGCAAGGAAAAGTTCCAGGACTGGTGTTCCTGCGGTATAGACTGTGGCTGTTGGTGAGAATCCTCATAAGGTTGGGAGGTTGTCTGTAGGAGAGAACAGGCCTGTCACCTAAGGCCTTCTGGAGTGTGGCATCCTGATTAAGATTAAGTTATAGGTCTTTAATAATTCGTTGCAGTGGTTTGAGTTGGGGGCTGTAGGTGATGACCAGTGGTGTTCTGTTCTTTGCTGTTTTGGGCCTATCTTGGAGTAGCTGGTCCCTGGGTATTCGTCTGGCCCTGTCGTTTGTTTTTTTTATTTCTCTTGGTGCGTAATTCAGGTTTATGAATATTTATTTGGTAAAGATCTTGTAGTTTTCAGTCTCTGTCAGTAGGATCAGAGCAAATGCGATCGTACCTAAGGGCTTGACTGTAAACAATGGATCTAGTTATGTGTGCAGGATGGAAGCTAGAAACGTGTACGTAAGTATAGCGATCAGTGGGTTTCTGGTAGAGTGTGTTACTGATCAGCCCATCCTTGATTTGTACTGTAGTGTCCAAGAAAGGTATCTCTCGCGTGGAGTAATTGAGGTATAAGTTGATGGTGGGATGCAGATTGTTAAAGTCTCTGTGAAATTCTTCTAGAGTCTCTATACCATGGGTCCAAATTGTAAAGATGTCATCAGTGCATCTTAAGTAGAGGAGGTGTAACAGGGGATGAGAAGGTTTTTAAGTCCTCGCTTGACAAAGTCCTGACTGGGATGATTTAGTTCGGGTTGATCCTGCTTTAGGCAGGGGGCTGAACTTGATTACCTCTGTGATAAAGGACTTAAAGTGAAAGAGTCTATTTCATGAGCACAGTAAGCTGAATTTTATTTTTAGTAGTGCTCAGACTCATACCTGAAAAGGGTTTCAGGGTTAACCTCTCTTTTTAAAAGATATGACTTTCTGTCAAACTTTAGCCTACTTTAAAGATAATTTCATTCTTGTACGGGGGATAGGTAGATGGATTCATGACAGATTTTTGAACACAAAAGCTCCATTTTCTTTTTCCTCTAAGACTCTGTTTTATCTCCTGATTGAGTGATAACATAATGATAATAGGAATTTACATGTTGCTATTTGGTTTGCATTCACCATACCAATGATGTTTACAAGCCAGAAATTTCATTGTCAGTGAGACTGCTCAGCTACTAAAGAGAAACAGGTCCTTAAGTGCTTTGCTTGACAAAACCAAATATTCAAGAGAGCAAATTTTGCTGTCTCTGATCCTTCTCAGCTACAAAGGGCATACTTCCATGGGATTATTCGAGTGCTTACATTTAACCATGTGCTTAGGCCCTGGTACAGCATTGTCACTAATGATCTCCCTATCAAAAAAAAAAACAGTTAAATTGGACTAGTGCAGCACCCTTCATAAGTTTGTGATGCCCACCACTGTAGTACCTGATATCTTTTTTGGTCAAGTCCTACCAACCAATGAAGATTAGCCATGAAATTTAAACAACATATGTTGGCTTCTGCTCATGTTTATAGAAAAATACAAGGATAAAAATGTACTTACCTGCTTTATAGCACATAGCAGCTTCCCATAAGAGTAAACAATAACAAAAAAAGGGATTACAAGGCAGAAAATGAAGAGACATATGATGTATGATATGTTGTTAACATCTCTCGAATGCCAGTTTACTGAACAAGTTGTCCCTGCTCCTTCCAGTCCATAGCTACTCCATCCAAAAAGAGGTGGTAAAGTCCAGAATAAAGAGTACATCCATGACACGAAAATTCCCATCCATATTTTCCTATAGTTTGTGGCATCTGCTTCTGTAGTTCGTATCATTGTACAATACCTTTCATAAGAGAGTATAGCCAAAGATGTAAGTGAAACAGTACCTGAAACAAAATAAATGTATTTTTATTATTGATATATATTGCCTCAAAAAAGTATTAAATCAGAAATAATCAACTAAATTAAAGGGGAGATTGAATCGTAATGTTTTCTGCAACAAGGTTCTCCAAGAGCTGGGAGTATTCTGATTTAATTTGGATAACTGTAACTAAGATCCAGCTGTGGAGTTTGAATCCAGATCCCCATAATCTGAGGGTGTTTTAAACAAGTATCTGACTAATTAATGTATCGAAAGGTACTTTTTGTTTATAAATAAGGATTCTAAAAATGTTCAGTCTGCGCAAGAACCAAGGCTATAAAATGTCTATTTTTCAATTTTATATACCCACTAGGGTTTAAATCCTGGTCCCATGTACGACAATAAGTACTCAGAAGCCATTATGAGGAGTGATAAAAAATATAGATAAAAATTGGTCATTAACTGCAGTGGAGGAATGATCAGATCCCTAACATCTGAAGTTTAAGCTCTTGACCACCATTTGTACACTCCCGCAACAGAGTCTGCACTTTAAATTGTAGTTTATACCTGCAGAGTAAAGCCATGATACTTAAGAGACAACCTGATGTGTGTGTAAGATATGAGGATTTTCACTCATGCAATTCGAAGGGGCAAAAAACAACTGCACTGATGTCACTGCAAGCTTTTTACTGGACCCCCATGAAAGTTTATAGTGCCAAGACATTAATAATATCCACCCCTCTTCAAAATCACAAAAAGTGAATAATGATCCCTAAAACTGTACGAGCAGGGCCTTAACAAGAGATGGCGTTTAATCCTTGAGATGCCTGCCTTTGTTTTTCATGGCATTTTTGAGATGCATCCTACCTCCATCATGGGTGAAGTTCTGAACGAGGTAATAAATCACCTCTCAGAGTGGAAAGAACCTTATAAAATGCCAGATTATTGACAGCTTTAGAACAGAAAGATTGGCAATCACTAATATGCTAACATGGCCAAAAATTCAACATACATGTGCCCCTATGAGGCTGCCTCTCCCCTTCTCAAGGAATGCTTAAGGCATGTGCAGATTGTCAGATTGATGACTTGAAAATTACATCCTGCATTTATCTGGTATTATTGAAGACAAGGGAATTTGCTGCAAGTGAGCAAAAGAAAACAGATAAAGGAAGGGGTGTTGTCTGGGTACCCGCAGCATGTGAAATGCTAACCCCATTCCTCTCACATGAACCTCACCTTCAGGACATTCACAAAACAGCTGTTGGGGATTGGAGAAAGGAGAATGGCCAGAGGAAGAAGAAAAACAGAAAAGGTGGAGATGGGTTTTAAATTTGAAGTTCCCCTGCCTGAAGAAGCCCCACAGGAGAAGTAGGGCAGGAGGGGCTCCCTTGTGGACATTTATCAAACTCAAAATACTCCCAGTAATGTACAGTGCTCTGATGGGGAGAACTACATTGGGCAGTTGGTTACGTTGCATAGACATCTCTGCTGTGCAGTCAAAACATTAACATCTGTTTAAGTGGTTCTTGGGAAAAAGCCTGCTCCTTGTTTTAAACAGTCCTGGAGGGATTCAGCTCTAAACCAGAGTGACCACAGTGGGTGTCTGGAAGAGGGTAAATCAGAGGCTTGGGAGGTCTCAGTACCAGCTTTGGAGTTTATGGCAAGATGTGCCGACTTTCCAGTGAGCCTGCAGGGGTTAACCCCAGTTAGCTGGTGGAGGAAGCTCTGCCCCCATAGCCCTGGTGGGCATGGTCAAGCTGGAGGCCCACTACATAGTCTGGGCTGACTGCTGCTGGGGAAGGAGGTGCTGGAGAAGCTCCTGAACAAGAGCTACAGACAGTAAGGTCCGTTGAGGCCAGCCAGCAAAATATGGCTGGAGAAGACCTTTGTTCAGAAAAAATTGGCAAAGGAGACTGCTACTGTGAATCTGGTCGGAAGTAGTCCAGGGCAGGAGCTATTGTCCCTGAGAGCTCGGTGCATTGCAGGTGGATTCTCTGCAAGGCTTGTAGTGAACCACTCCAGTGCTGAAAGGGCTCTGGGCTGGGACCTGACAGAGAAGGAGGGCCCAGTTCCCCTAGGGGGTGTTATAGCTGCTGCTGTTGATACAGGCTAAGTCATGCTACTGTGCATGAGGGAATGTGACTACTGATTCTAGCCACTAAGCCTTACTGTCCTGAGGGAGGGGCACATTGCTACTGACTTTGGCTGCTAGGCCTTGCTGCTTCTTGATCATGGCCATTAGGCCAGACTGAAACTGGCATGCACATGGGGTGGAGGGCCAATGCCCTGCCTCTGAGCGGGATGGACACGCAACCCCATGACAGAGCTAAACACAGCTGAGCCCCTTTTCACATCAAGTGATCTGACCCCAGAAGGAGCCGCACAGACAGTAGTAGTCTGGCCTTTGCTCAGATAAAGATGGCTTGAAAGCCCTTGGGCTGCAGGGTTGGGTTCAATCATAACAGCCTTGCAACCTGCCACTAGCGGGACTTTGCCAGGTCTGTGATCCATGGTGCCTAATCCAAAGCCCATCGAGGTCAAATAGATCATTTTCTATTAACTTCAATGGACTTTGGATAAGTCCTTTAACAACAGTGTTTAAGATCTGTCATAAAGTCAGGCCAGATGGCTGTGATAGAGTGGAAAAGGGTAAAAGCCCTAGAAAGGTGAAAAGCCCACTCCTGTGTTAACTAGAAGTGGGTTACTATGGGTCAATCAGGATCAGTTAAAAGGGGTTGTCTCAGATAAATTCAGAATCTAGAATCTGAGACAAGACTACCTTGGAATAACTAGCATCAGCTGATTCCATTTCATGGCTGCCTGAGACCTTTTTAACACTGGTCCCTCCACAGTGGCATGGGGCGAAGGACAGATACCTGCCCCTCCCCCAAGTAACTTCTGAACTGGCCATGGCAGGGCTACATCTATGCCGGAGGGTTTGTCGATGACACTGGTGGTTTTCTGATGAAACCTGTAGACCATCGACATTACAAAGACATTCTGTCAGCAGTAAATTGACACTTCCCCATGAGGCAGAACACCTGTCCTGACAGACCTCTGTTGACAGAAACCCAGTCTGGATGCTCTGGGGGGCCTTCTGTCGACAGAAGAGTCTTCCATGGCTCCTGCCAGCTGCGCCGGGGCCACTCTCTGTTCGCAGCCATCATAGTTCTATGGTCCCTGCCTCTGGCCATTCTTAAAGCTACAGAGAGCCCCAGAAACCCTGTGGCAGGAAGCTGAGAGTGTGGAAGCAGCCCAGCAGCATACTGTCTGTACCCACACCAGACTCCGGAGCCACATGAGATGGCAGAGAGCCAGGTCCCTGGTAACCCCCCTTGACCCTTCCAGGATGCAGCTAGAAGGGTCCCAGGCATCCCCCCAGGGATCCAAAATATGAGGCTCCCTCCTGGCCTGGGCCCAAGATCCAGGATCTCCTGGCCATGTGGGGCAAGGAGCACACCATCCTAGACCCCTCTGCAAAACAGAGGAACATCCCCACCATACCCAGCTGGCCACCACCCTGGCAGCACAGGGCCACCCCACCCAGAGCATGGAGCAGGCACAGGGCAAAGTAAAAGAACTAAGGCGGGGGTACATCTGGGCCCATGACACAAAGTGGAGGTCGGGGGCCGGACCAGCCACCTGCCACTACTATCAGGAGCTCCACTGCCTCCTGGGGGGGATGACACCTGCCCATGCTGGCCCGTGTGGACACTGCAGAGGAGGTCCCCCTACAGCTAGAGCCCAAGGAGGAGGAGGAGGACCAGGAGTATGCCAGGACTCAACCCCCACAAGAGCTGGAGGCAGACACAGGCTCTGAGGCCAGTGGCAGCACCCTGGTCAATGCCCTGAACTTGGCTCTTCCTGCCAGGCCACCTCCAGGGCATTCCCAGACTGGGGTGAGGGTCCTTCTGGTATGTATCCCACCTGCCACACACCCAGGCCATGGGGGGCAGGCGCGTGGGGTGTGCTGCGAGTCTCACTAGGCCAGCTTGGGTGGGACCTTGTGCTGTAATCCTGGCATGTGGTACCATGTGCAAGGCAGTGTGTCCCAGCTGTACCCAGCAGGAAGCCCTGCTGCCAGCCTCATGGGAGGCCGGATAAGCCCCACTCCTGTGGGAGGAGGGGCCCTGCCAGCCTCTGCCATGATTGGAAATGGGGCGCCACACAGACAGCAGCCTGACCCCAGACATACCACCAAGGAGTGCGGCTTCCATCTTGCGGGCATGCCCACAGTCGAGAGTCAGCACCCGCTCCCACAGACAGAGTGCCAGCTGCATGTGTGTGGGATGGCCCCGAAGAGGGCCAGGCTGCTTCCAGCTCACTCGCCACCCATGTGAGGACCTCTATGGCCCGACACCCACCTTGACCACTAGCCTGTTGAGTGGGCATGGGGAGTGGGGGAACACAGTGGTCAGCCTGGTCCCAGAGGCACCATGGAGACATGACATGCCAGTGCTCCTGTAATATCCTCATACCTTGGCCTGGGGGAGTGTTGGTTGATGCTTATGGTCGGGTGGCAGGGCCTTAGAAGCTCCGTTGCATGAATGACTCATGGTCTCTCCTCTTTATCTTCCTCACATCTGGATGTGATCCGAGCACGGGTTGAGCCAGCCCCACCTTCCCGCGAGGGCGGCCCAGCTCCACCCCAGCACTGAAGTGAGCCAGCCCAGAACCAGCCCCAGAGTGAGCCAGCACAATCCTCTCCTGCCCCCAACCAAAAGGGTGGGCTTGCAGCCGGATGAGACGTCTCCAGCCAGAGAAGAACTTCCAGAGGGCCCACACTGACACCCTCTGGAGGCTAGCGACCTCCTGGAACAGCAGCTGTGGGATAAGCGGGAGTGGCAGGGATGGGAATGGGAAAGGCGGATGCAGGCCTGGGACCAACTGATGGCCCACTTTGATGCCACCACCAGCATCTGATGGAACCTGTTGGCGCAGCCACCTGCAGCTGCCGCTCCCGCTGTTCCTGCCCTCACTGGTCTGCCCCCACCAGCCATCCTGCAGGGCGTGCCAGACTTGCTCCAATGGGAGATGGCCATGGCTGCAACCCCTGCTCCCCTGCTGAGCCTGACTGTGCTGCAGCCCCACCACCTTCACACCAGCCTGTACTCCTAGCCCCCACCCTGTCCCAAAGGGGGCCCTGAACCCATGGCAGGAGAGGATCCAAGGCTTATGCTGCTCGGGGTCCCACTCCCCTGTGGGGTCACAGCCTCCCCCCCACCTCCTCCATGGACTGAGACAAGTGCAAGTTCAGATGTCCCTTCTCCATGTCCCAACCCCCCACCATTATTGTATTTTATAAATAGTTTTTATCACAACATTTATTTTAAACACATTTATCTATGTTTAAGCAAAAAGTTATTTATTCACCACCTCTGCCTCCCTCTTTATTGGGGAGCAGCTGGGGAGGAGGGGGGATGAAGGGAAGGGTTGTGGTGAGGATAGGGAAGGGCTGTGGGTCCAAGGCCCCTGCTGGGAGTACCCTGGGGAGGGTTATTGGGGGTCACAGGAGAAGGTCTCCCTTAGGGCCCCTGGATCCATGCCCCATCCCTATGGGCTTGGTGGATCAGAGTGTCACCTGGCTGTATGTAGCCACAGCCGGCATCTGCCCCCACCACAGGAGGAAGGCCTCCCCGTTCCCTCCACAATGTTGTGGAGGGCACAACATGCCACCACAACTTGGGGGATACTGTGCCCTCCCACGTCCAGGCGGGTGAGGAGGCATCTAAAGCTTGCCTTGTGGCAGCTGAATGAGTACACGTCCTCCAGCAGCTTGGTATTAAAATGCCAGTAGGCCGACCCACGCTTCCCCAGTGAGAGGGAAGCCTTCACAGCCACTAAGTGGTGGTCTGAGAAGGGGGACGGCCGCACACTGGAGGAGTGGGCCCGCGAGAGATGGTGGCGAGAGATGTAGATGTGGTCCAACTGGGAGTGCATGGATTTGTGGTCCACCACCCAGGCGTAGGTAAAGACGGTGTCCTCATCCGGGTGGTGGCTGCGCCAGACATCCACCAGGGAGCGATGATTGATAAGCTCCCTGAGGAAGTCCGCAGCGGCCGGGCACTGCTCCGTCCCCGTACGGTCCCGTTCCTCGAGGGTGCAGCTGAAATCCTCGCCGAGGACCAGGCACTCACAAGGATCGACGGAGTCAAGGAAGGCCGCCGCCTGCCGGAAGAAGAATGTTCTCTCCGGGCCGGATGTTGGGGTGTAGACGTTGACGAGGTGGAGGGGCAGCCCCTCCACCCGTACCCGGAGATACAGCAGGCGGCCTGGCACGACCTCGACACTCCCCAGCACCTCAGGCTGCAGGTCTGGGGACAACAGGGTCGCCACCCTGGCCCGATGGGCTGAGAGGTGACTAAGGTGGATCCCGTCTCCCCACTCCAGCCGCCAGCTGGCTTCGGCAGCCAGAGTAGTGTGGGTCTCCTGGAGAAAGGTGACCGAGTACCCACCCTCTCGGAGGAAGGAGAGCACCCAGCACCTGCAGAGACCCAACCCCCAGCCCCTGGTGTTCAAGGTGGCAAAGATGATCGGTGGCATTTAGAGGGCTGGGGAGGATCCTCACTGGAGGGAACACCAGCAGTCCCCATGGGGCCATGCAGCAAGCTGTGGCCGACACCATAGGTGATTAGGGCATCATGGAAGCCGCAGGCCCGTTGGTAGGCCGTGGCGTCCCTCCTCCCGGTCCCCTTGCCCTCCTTCAGAAGGGCCCTCACGGACTCAAGGATGAGATGGAAGTCATCCCAGCGCTGGAGGGCGAGAACTATTTTATTCTTGGAGCCGCGAACGTCCTCCAAGAACTCGCGCATCTAGTCCGCCAGCGCATGGGGTGCCGAGGCCTTGGGGTCCTGAGCGCCCCTCGGCCTCGTATCCTTTTGGGCTCCGTGGCCAGCAGGGAAGGTCATGCAGTGGCTGGGGCTTGGTTTTAGGAGGACTAGGGGTGTCGGAGGGAGAGCAGCCCCAGAGGTGCTCAGAGAGGGCAAGACAAAGGAGGCCTCCTGAGGGATTGCGGCCTCGGGGGCAGTTATGAGCAGACAAGGGTCGAGGGGAGGTGCAGGAAGAATGGGGATGGGGGCAAAGGTGATGAATGTATTGGGGGGAGGGTGAGTGTCGTGGAGAGAAGGGGAAAGCAGACGGAGAGGGGGTGAGGGAGAGAGAGGAGGAGGAAGAGGGTCTGGAGGGGGTTGGGGCACAGTTTCTAGGATGGGACTTTGACTGGAAGAGGGGGTGGAAGTCGGGGTATGAATAAGAGGGGTTGGGGGGGGGCTTCTCCAGGTGACAAGAAGGGAGGGGGGATAAGGGCGAGGTGCCATTGCGTCTAACAGCAGGCACCAGTGAGGTGGAGGGGTTGGCGTTGGGGTTTTCGATACTGGGTGGGGCAGGGTACAAGGGGAACACAAATCCCTCCGGGATATCCGGGGGCAAGACAGCTACAGCCAGGAGGTGATCCTCAGCTGGGGGGGTGGTCGCACCCTGTGACGTCCCAGAACAAGGGAGGATAATGGTTTGGGGATCGCTGGCAGGTGGGGAGAGAGAAGGTGAGGGGGGCGGCTGGGTGTGGGTGGCTGGCCCACAGGCCTCTAGCAGCAGACCTCCTACGTCCAGAGCAGCCGGCATAAGGCCTAGGGCCTCGACCTCCTGCGAGAGGAGGGTGAGGCCGAGGCTCATCTCCTCTGGGCACCCTGCGACAGGGGTGGTCCCAGGGCCTGTCATGGTCAGGGTGTCACCGGTTGTGTGGCTGGCACCCCCCAGGTCAGAGGAGGTCCCGGGCTCTTCTCTTTCATGCCAGGCCAGGGGGCAATACCTCCAGACATGCCCCGCCGCCCGACACACGAAGCCCCGGGCCTCCCCCAAGGTGTAAAAGACCCGGTACTGGGCCCCTTGATGAGGCACCAGTATAGTCCCCTTCTGGGCCACCCCGCCCTGTGCTGCCGCCGGTGGCAGTTGGATTCGCGCCTGCCAGCGGAGAGCACGTGCCATAGGGTGGGGTCTTTGCAGCGAAGAGGGAGGGGACTCAGGACCGACAAGATTCGGCCCAGGGAGGTGAGGAAAGGCAGAAGGGCGGAACTGGGAAGGAAGGGAGGGACAGAGGAGAAAACCAGCCGCACACCCAGGTCCTCAAGCGGCTCCAGGGGCACATAGACACCCCCGACCACCAACCCCCTCTCCACCACCTCCTGCGCGGCGGCCTCCAATGCCAGGAAGAAGATGATCTTCCCGAACATTCGAGAGGCCGCCACCATGGCTGCGGGCCCCACCACCCGCGCCAACGCCCGCACGTAGGTCTCCACGTGGGGCGAGGCCGACACCATGAGGCACAGACTTCGTGCCTCCTGGTGAGGGCGGGGAAGGGGCCGCGACCGTCGGGGATGGTATTCCAAGTGGAGGCGGAAGCAGCAGGGTGCAAGGTGGCCACCGCCACCTGGGCGTACGACTTGGGGGCCGGGGGATCCGAGCCCTCAGGATCAGTGGTGGGAGCAGGGGGGAGGGAAAGAGGGGCTACAGCAGGGCATCGGCAGCTGGGGTGGAGGGCCCAGCCATGGGAGGTTTGGCCTTCCAGGCAGGGCTCTTGCCCTTTTTGGTCCCCTGGCCCTTCCTGCCCTTTTGGGGGGGGTGGATTGGGGCGGGGTCACCAGAGGAGGATGCCGCGGTGGGGGTAGCAGGAGCCCCGGAGCCCATGCCTGCGCCCTCCACCGTCACAGAGTTCCCGGCAGCCCTGGACGAGTCGGCCGCTGCTGCAGAGGTGTAAGGAGTGACAGTGGAGGGGGAGGGGGGCATCTATGGACAACCCCCCAGTGGGTGGGGAGGCCATTTTATAAGGTATGAGGATTCGTGAAAAAATGGGAGTGGGGCCTTTAACTAGTGGGGGAGGGGAGAGGGGAAAAGACAGAGAAAACGAAAATGGCTGCCCCTCCCCTACCAGCCAGGCTGAGGCCCTGGACAGGCAGGGGTGGGGCAGGAGGGTTAAAAAAAAAAAAAAAAGACAAAGGAAGGGGAACACAAAAAGGCCACAACTCCCAACACAAGATGATAAGATGGCTCCTGCTTCTGCACTGGGATGTGGGGGGAATTCAAGGTGTGTGTGTGGGGAGGTGAGTGCCAGGAAGGGGAAGGGGCTCAGGCACCTAACAAAAGAAGGGGGGAGATTCGCGGGCACAAAGGGGAGGGAGAAGAGGGGGAAGAAAGGTGGTGGCAGAGCCAACCAGAAAGAGGGGGGCAGGGGTATAAAGGGAGGGATGTGCCCACGGGTGCCTGAGGGGTGGGCCCACAGCAGCTGCTGCAGAGCCTCACAGAAACAGAGGAAGGGGCAGATGGTCAGGGTGGGGCCCAGATGGAGAGGGCCCCAGCGGCAGCTGGGTGTGGGGGGTGGCAGCAAAGGAGGCAGTGGCTGCAGGGGTGGGGCAGGGACCACACCCTAACACCCCACCCCCAAGTACACAGCCACCCCTCTGGAGCCCCAGTGGAGAGGGAGCCCACCTAAACTCACCCCCCTCCAGCCACTCCACCGCAAGCTATGGAGGGAAAGCCCGGCCACCGCCCAAGAAAGCCCCTTACCTCCTCCGAAGCAGCGAGGATGCAGCAGCCAGTAGATGGAAAGAGTGGGCCCAAATGGACGGCCAGAAAATTCCCACCCAGAAGATGGAAAAAAGGGGGGGAAAGGGTACCCCCTTCCCTGCCAAGAGGCAGGGCAGCAACAGTCCCCCACACACCACCCAGCCAGCAGCTCCAGAGGAAACTAGCCAGGAAGGGTGGGGTGGGGGGAGGAAAGAAGCAACCTGCCCAAGGCAGGGAAAGGGGAGCTGGCCCAAGAAAGGGGCCAAAAGACAGTCCCAGAGGGGGCTGAAGCAGCCAAAGGCTGCCTGTCCCCCAGTACTCACCTCCCAGGTGGGATCCCCGCAGCCTGGAGGACAGAGCGCTCCTGTTCCCTCTCTAGGCCCAGACCTTCATTGGTCAGATAGGCCCTGTGCTCTCTATAAAAGGGTCCCCATCTGGTAGCGGGGGGAAGGTTTTGGGAGGTGCACCAGAAGAGCACGAGCAGGAGCAGAGCGAAACGGTACCACGGGGAAGTGGTGGGCGAAGTGGCCCAGGGTGAGGCTACTACGTTGGGGCAGGGGTAAAGGTCCTGCCGGTTGCCTCTTGTTCTCATAGGGACCCTGGGCTGGAGTCCAGGGTAGAGGGTGGGTCTGGACTCCCCCCACCCTTCCCCCGAGGGATCACTTTACTGGAGCAGGTGCGGGCCTGCAAGGGGACTGGTATTATTCTCCCCGGACTGGTCCTGCCTATGATGAGGATGGCTCACTAAGCAGAGACTCCTGCCTTTGGAAGGGCCTGGGCAAATGGGAGGCCTCCGTGAGTCTCTGAGGCAGCACAGATCCGCCAGGAAGCGCAGGGACCCACAGAGGCTGACAAGGGACTTTGTCACACTACACTTAGAGAAAACTTTGAAATGGCCACGCTAATGGCCAAATCAAAGAATACTAATGAGACGCTGAAATGCATATTCAGCGCCTCATTAGCATGCCGCCAGGTGCACCTCTTCAAAATTGCCGCTTTTCGCTCCCGTGCGGCTCGTCCAGACGAGGGTCCTTTTCGAAAAGACCTCGCTGACTTTTAAATCCCCTTTTTCCTACCTGCAGGAAGTTTTCTCTAAGTGTACGTGTATCTATGTGGTGAAATGGAGTGTCCTTTGCCCGCTCTGTGCATGCACCCGCCACTTGATGGCACAAATGCATGATGACTCCTGTGGCTCTGAACTGTGCTACAGGCACTGCTTACTCTGGAACGGTGGTGTCTCCAGGTACTGCTTGCTTCCATGTGTCAGGCTCTGGTGAATAATCTCTGGGAGGCAGTGCCTGGCTTGGGGTGGGGGGGAGGGAGGGCAGCGTCTCGCTTGCAGGTGCTGGGGGACTGTGGTGATTGTGCAATTTCTTTTGGACGCCACTGATCTAGCTAGTCAACAAAACACAAAGTGAGAGAGGTGGGTGGTTAAAGCTTCTGTCCAGCTAATGCGCGTAATAGCTGTGCTCTGATTCAAATAAGCACAAGGACATTTTTATATAACCATGCCTTGATGCCTGATTGAGCAAGCAGGTGGAGCAGATGTGACTTTGATTTAAATATATCTTTTTGGGGAGGTAAAACAAAGTGCATGGGTGATCCCACCTGCATCTCACCACAGCAACAGAAAACTACCCTCTGAATTTGTAAAATATCAGTCTGAAAACTTTCCTCTTCTCTCTTCTGCTTTATATAAACTCCACCAACTTGGGATGAGAAAGGGAAACACAAAGGCTGTGGCTACACTAGCCCCTTCCTTTTGAAAGGGGGATGCTAAAGAGCCCCTTCAGCAGATGCTAATGAGGCACATCCATGAATATGCAGTGCCTCATTAGCATAATGGACACTACACTGCTCGTGTAGACAGAGGCCTTTCAAAAGGAGCACCAGACTTCGAAAGCCCCCGTTTCCCATTTGGTTTTGAGAAGAAGGGGCTTTCAAAATCCATGGAGGGGGGAGACTTTCAAAAGGTCCCTGTCTGCATGAGCAGCGTGCTTTTCGAAAGCGGCGCTTCTGAAATGTGCATGGCTGCCATTATGCTAATGAGGTGCTGCATATTCATGCAGCGCCCCATTAGCATCTGCCAAAGTGGCTCATCATCAGATCCCTTTCAAAAGGTGGCGGCTAATGTAGCCATGGCAAGGATGTGTGTGTTTGGCAATTCTCTCCAGGCCTGAGACTCCCCTGTGCAGCAGAGCAGAGAATTTTGAGTTAACAACTTCCCCACTTCCCACTTTGCATGCAGTCACAAGCAGCTTTAGCTCTACTCTCCACACTACGCACACGCACTGTTCCATCTGCATACTCACCATCTTCTTTGAGCTGGGGCATCAGGCCTCTAATAACTCCTTAGGAAGTCCATGCTTTCTGAGACCTTCCACAGAGAACCAGTTAATTGACGTTATACCTTTTATACTGTTGTCGTATGCCTCCTAGCCTCACGCCTTATAGTGTAGGGGGGGGAAAAAAGAGAACTCCAGAGGTCTTGCTCCCGATCCTAAATGAACATTATTACAAGCTGTGTTGTCTGATGCCATTATTGTCAAACCCACTAGGCTAGCTGAGTATTCTCATATGCAGTAGAAGTTCACCTGTCACTTAGCCTGCACATTGATAAATATTCCAATATTCAAAGATCTCCAAAAGTTTAGACAGTAACTGCAATGTGATTGATATATAGGTTCAATAAATAGTAATACTCAGCACATTTTCCTCTGCAGTCAAGGTAATTTTTCCAGCATCTCAGTCCAAATTTACCCTAATGCTCTTGGACAACACAGTTTATAAATACAGCTTTAGTTAGATAGAACTTTAATATCTCTAACATGCATAAGGGAGAGCTTACAAAAACATGGTGTGATCCTTAAATAGCAGGAAAATAAACATGGACCTCAAAGCAAAGAGATGCAAACTGATAGAATGTGTTATACTATAGACATGGATTTTCCAAACCCTTCATTTACTCCTGAGAGCTGTAACACCTCTGCCAAGGGCACCTCTGAGAGCTTTTTTTTAATCAAAGCAGATCTTTGCTTGCTGGAACTCTCTGGTAGTTCTGTCACCATAGAGCTATCTTTGAGTACTCTCAGAGGTGGGAGATACCCAGCAGGCAGTAATGCTGAAAGAAACACAAGATAAACTATACGTGATGTGGTTTGGTAGCAAAGAAAGGACAATATAGTTTATGGTTGCATGTTGCCTTCAATGGGAGTAGAGGTGGGCCAACAATGAGAGCTATGCTAAAAGCTTGAGGGATTTTTTTGTTAAAATAAGTTTTTGGCCCTTCTAATATACTTAGGGACGTTAACATTATTAATATAAACTCTGGATATGCATAGAAACTTAAAGAACTACCCAAGCTTCCAAACTGAGATGTGACACTGGGTATTTACTGAACAGTCTAACCTGTCCTGATTTTTGTTTTTCAACTACGTCGTTTTTCCCAGACAGGATCAAAGTCACAGTTTTCCAGCAAACTCGTGGTTAAATAATCCCTGTGACTAGCTCCAGTCAAACAAATGGTCACATCAGACAGACAATGGATATTTATCCCTCCAGCGCACAACACCAATGCATCTCTCAACTTAGCTCTTTTTAGACAGTTCCCTGGCCCCTTTCATTTGCCTGTGGTCTCTACTGCTCATTGGTTTCAGTGTTATCTCAGCTCATTATTACTGACCATAGTGTGTTTCCCAGTTAAGGATGTGTACAAGCTTCCATTGTAAACCTTACTTTTTACCCTTATCTAACCTTCTGTGTGCAGTTTAAATATTTTTCAGAGCATTTGAGACTAGATTTTTAAAAAAATCTTTGGGATACTTAGTTTTTGTTTTGAACTCTACAAGAAGCTCATGATTTTTCTGGCATCCTTTTCTTACCACAGAAAATATTTAAGTATTCCAGATGTGACATATGTTTGTGGGTTTCTCCACACTCAAGCACAGAGCAGTTTTCACAGTGAGGGCAATTTATAAAAAGTTATTCCGGGATCATCTTTATTATGGATTGAGTCTCCACTAGCTGCCTAGTGATTAAAGGTTGAACCTCCCAATGCTTAGTTTTGATTGACTTTCAGGAAAGCGGGGAACTTTATTCACTTCTTAACGGGTGCACAGTACATGTTACAACATAACCCAGAACTGGGAGCTTTGACTGCCACTGGCTAAGAGAGCTTCAGGCAAAACAGTACGGAGAGAGAAAGGAAGTGCTGGGCAAAAGCAAATTGGATTTCCCTCTCCATGTTTTTCAAACCAGCACTGCCACGATTTACCTTGCTGGAGCTATGCTTATTTATGCCCCGATGAGGATCTGCCCTCCAGTTGTGGTCAACTAAAACGCTAAAGTCTCCAACTGAGCTTTGGTGACAGAGCTTTTTTTGTGGCCTTGACTTCGGGTGACCATCCATCCTGTTTTTCCCAGGACAGTCCCTTATTTAAGTTGTTTCACAGGTGTCCCAACTTTTTTAAGAAAATGGGCAAATTGTCCAGTATTTTGTGGGGATCCTGTCCCCTGGCACCCTGGAACAGCTCCCACTGCCGAGGAGCTCCTGTGCTGGGCAGCTGCCCCATTTCCTGGCACCTTACAGAGGCAGCCCCTACTGCTGGTGAGCTCTGCCAAAGGGCGGCCTCTTCATTCCCTGGTGCCCTCCTGCTGGGAGGTTGTGGAGCCCCCCCCCCACCCCCCGAATCCCCCTCATCAGAAGGCTGTGAGGTCCTCATCCCTGCAAATCTGAAGTTTCTAGGCCATGCTGCTTTTAAACTGAAGATCTGATGGGGGAAAAATGCTAATAGAACATTTTTCAAATTCTGATGAAGCTGGATGTGTACATGTTCATGGTGCCAACTAGGCATGTGATGACTTGTAGGCAGGACACAGGTGCTTATACTTTGGGCCATCCTCTGCTTTGTTGACCAGAGAGTTGGTGTGGATATCATGGTCACAATTTTAATCCCCATTTCTCAGAGGAGAAACTGAACAGCAGAAAGGCTTATTGACTTGAAGGTTTAGGAAATCTATGGAGAAGCAAGGAATTCAACCAAGATCTCTTGATTCACAAGCCAATGCCTTAATCACAAAATCATCTTTCCAGCTACAACCTTATCTGCAGTGTTAGTCTGTCCATAAGGACAACCGCTAAGCTTTCAGATAATGGGTCAAATCTGTCTTGCCTCACCAGGGGTGAGCTCAGCTTGTCATGAGGATAAAGTAAGCTCCACATTCAGGACAGCCAAGCTCTTGGGGGTCAGATTTTTCTCCTGAAATGGAAGGTTTGCCATTGGCTTGAATGAGAACACAGTTGGACCACAAGTTTCTGGAACTGAGACCCACTAGAAGCACAGATTCCGACATCAGCAGAAACTTTTTTCTCTTTCCTAAGTAGACAAATTTATTTTCATTTATAAATATATTTAAGGTAAGACTTTAAAAACTGTCTATATGTATAATAAATGTTCCCTGACTGTTTCGTAATGTTATAGATTTTCTCTCGTCATACTAGGCCAAAATTCCTTCTCTCTAGCACTTTTATGCAGTGCATTGAACACCAGTTGCTTCCTACCCTCCACATCAGCAGTAGCTGCACGTCAGTGAGCCTGTGGCTAGCTAACTTGTGAAGCACTTTGGGTTCTTACATTCTTCACTGCACAGGTTCAAGACCAGCAGGTCATTGTTTGTCTTTTGAGTACCCTTTTATAAATCACTTGTCTGTCTCTGTCTAAACACAGAACAATCCTGCTTGTTCTTAACACTTTCAATAAATAGTAGTTGTCAGAATGGGGAATGTTCAGAGAGTAAATCAGCTGTTCCTTAACATCCTCTATGATAGCTGCTAACATATTGTCTGGAAATGTAAACTGATTCCTGATTCAATGCATCTTGGTATTTGTGCAGATTGTACTTTGTGCCAGGCTCATCCTCCAAGAATACTAAAGAACATAGTGTGCAGCTAATTCCCATGCTCTACGGCAGTGATTCCCAACCTTTTCACAAGTGCAGAGCCCCAATCACCTCCCAAACTGTTTGCCGACCTCCATTGAAGCTAATTCTAGCCACCATGTATGCTTCATTAATGAAAAAGGAAACATAAATAATTCACATTTTAAGCAATGCATGCGTCTGTTGGATGTTGTGTTCATTTCATCATACAAAGGCACCACAACATAGATCTTCAGACAGCAATTGATTGTAACACAATTTATTTAAAACTTTTTTATTTTATCATTTTTATTTATCTTCTATTTTCCCTCAGACCCCTGGCAATATCCTCAGGCCCCAAGTTGGGAACCGGTGCTCTACATAATTTTTAACACCATAGGACACAACATCTATTAGATGTCTGGGTGAGCAGCATGGAGGATGGAGCTATGGCTCTGATGTATTGTGCCCCCATTCTCCCATGCCTTGTAGGAACTATTCAGTTGGCACTCTATAGGACGCTATCTCTGTTGGGTTTCTGAGTGCTGACTGTGCTAAAAGGTAGTGCAAGAGGGTAAGATGCCTGCGAGGTGCTATAGTGCTGTGTCAATGGATTTCAGTTCAAAAATCCCTCTGGAGTCAATACTGCTTGAAGCAGCACTAATTCTTGACAACTGCTCCTGCATACCCATGTGAGATTTTGTCGAAGGAAAAAGATGCCTGAATAAGTCATGCTGGCAGAGGGGAGCCACAAACTCCACTGTCTCTCTGGTTCTCACCTTTCTCTTCTATGCGGATTCCTGGGATCCTCTGGGCTAAAAGCCACATCCTCCCACCCTTTTTACACCAATCCTATCTCAAAGGATGATATCTTGAATAATCCATTCCCTTAGACTTGTCTGCCCACCTTTCTTTCCTTTGTGGCAGGGGACAGTCTAGCTCAATGTCAATCATAGACAAACAATGATCTGTGGGTTATTTTGCAGACTCATATAGCATAGTGGCACCATTAGATTTGTTTAAAATATAATCTCTGGACACATGGACCATAAGGTGGATAGAAATCTATGTAGATGGTTGTACCGAGCGGGTAGTGATCAGTGCCTCGACATCTGGTTGGTGATTGGTTTCAAGTAGCATGTCCCAAGGAACGGTTCTAGAGCCGGTATCATTCAACAGCTTTATTAATGACCTGGGTGAGGGAATGGATTGCACCCTAGCAAATTTGTGGCTGACACTAGATAGGGGTACAGATAGATACGTTAGAAGGTAGGGATAAGGTCCAGAGTGACCTACATAAATTGGAGGATTGGGCCAAAAAGGAATATGATGTGATTCAACAGAGTCCTGCACTTAGGACAGAAGAATCCCAAGTATTGTTACAGGCTGGGAATCAACTGGCTAAGTAGCAGTGCAGCAGAAAAGGACCTGAGTATTACAGCAGATGAGAGTCTGGATATGAGTCAACAGTGTGCCCTTGTAGACAAGAAGGCTAACGGTGCATTAGAGGAGCATTTTCAGCAGATCTAGAGAAGTAGTTATTCCCTCTATTTGGCACCGCCTAGGCCACATCTGGAGTATTGCATCCAGTTCTGCCCCCGCGACCCCCGAATGGAAAGGATGTGGATGCTTTGGAGAGGGTCAAGCGTAAGGCAATGAAAATGATTAAGGGGCTGGAACACATGACATATGAGGACATGCTGAGGGATTGGAGCTTATTTAGTTTTCCGAAGAGAAGAGCGAGGGTGGATTTGATATCATCTTTCAGCTTCCTAAGTTCTAAAGAGGATGGAGAGAGGCTGTTCTCAGTAGTGATGGACTGGAAAACAAGGACAAATGGCTTCAAGTTACAGAGTGGGAGGTGTATGTTGGATATTAGCAAAAAAAGTTTTCACCAGGAGGCTGGTGAAGCACTGGAATGCATTACCTAGAGAGGTGGTGAAGTCTCTGTTCCTACAGGTTTTTAAGTCCCATCTTGACGAAATCCTGGCTGGGATGATTTAGCTGGGGTTGAGCGGGTGGTGAAACGTTGGAATGTGTTGGCTGGAGAGGTGGTGGATTCTCCATCCCTTGAGGTTTTTAAGTCCCAGCTGGACAAGGTCCTGGCTGGGATGACTTAGTGGGGGTTGATCCTGCTTGAAGCAGGGGGCTGGACTAGATGACCTCCTGAGGTCCCTTCCAGCCCTGTGATTTTGTGATTCTGTGAACTTGATGACCTTCTGAGGTCCCTTCCAGCCCTAGGATTCTTTTTTGATTATTGGATTGCAAAATTCCCCTTCGTCCAAACGTAAATATCTAACCAAATATTTTCTTACTTGAAGGGTATGAATATTTTAACTTGAGCTAGGGCTTAATACAAGAGGAGAGCGACATGGATTTTAATGTCTAACAGGAATTTTGACAGTAGTTACAAATCCATGAAAACATTTGTTTGAGTGGTACATTTATTATTATTAGAATGATGTTTGGGAACACATAACTTAGTTGAATTGTGCACCTGGTAAACATTTGTCTGCACATGAGCTAGCTAGCTCGAGTACCAGAATAGGGAAGCTGGAGTGTTATGTGAGTAACTAGCCAAGGCCCAAGATGGGCCAAGCTTTATCAGGTGGGGCAGCTGACTCCAGCTCTGGCACCCAAGCTAGCTAGAGTAAGTCTAGTTTAGGTATATACACATGAGCTGCAATTCCATCCTGTGACTGAAGCAGCGACGTAGTCTTAGTTGTCCAGCACAGGCTTCTCATTCCAGGGGCATGCTAAGACAGCTTCAAGTTTTATTTCCAGCTTCCAAACCTTGGCCTGCCCTGAGCATCCTCTGGAATACCACAGAAAACCCTACGTGCCTAAATTAGGCATGCTGACCTTGGCTGCCCTATAGGCTGCAACACAGCTTGGAATCACTTTTGAGTGTACCGATGTTTTTTTAACTGGGAGCAAGTCTCAGAGCCCGGGTAGACAGACATGCTAGTTCTGTTTGAGTCACTGTGCTAAAAATAGCAGCATGGATGTTGTAGTACAGGTGGTGGCTCTGGCTTGCTACATGAGTACAGAGCTGGGGTCAGATGTAATGTGTGGGCATCAAGCAGAAGTTTGTCTCAGTTCAGGGAAACTGCAACTATATTCCGTCTCTGTGGCCAAGCAAGGCCACGTTCCCTTCAGTTTCCATCTCCCAGCTTTCACCTATCTTGTACGAAGACTTGGGTGTCTTTCCCACTGGACCAGATTGATTCCAGACTGCAGAGTTCCCTGCCTACATTGTGAATCCCCCAGCAAGACAGACTTCCTCGTCGGGCCCACTTGCCCTCCTCTGTTGGAGGCTACCAATAGTAAAATTGATTGCACTTAAGTTACTACACAATTCTTTCCAAGCAAGCATGGTTATTCTTAAAGTAAAAGCATCTGTGGAACAGAAGAATACAGATTAAAAAGAACAATGAGAAAGTCTTCACACATTCCAATATGCTTAGCAGAGATCACCCTAACTTTGACAAGGACTCTGTCAGTTGAAAAGTCCTGTATATCCTACAGTGGATGGTGGTCATAAATTCATAACTGCCTTATCTCCAAAACTCTTAATCCCTCTTTGATGTCCTCTAGGTCTTTGATCTGAAAATAGGTAGTTCATAAACAAAGGCCTCCCCTTCAGCACAAGGCTTCACAGGGTTGACATCTTGCATGATTGGAGGGGTTATATTCACATACCCCTCCCCAACAAGACTTCCTAGTAAACTCACTTAACTTTAACTACATTGCTTATGAGGCTCATTACTCTTCCCAAGATTTACATTAGCCAGGTCCCCTCCCTAGGGACATGATGTTTGATCTCACAATAATACATAAACATTTGCATTTTAATGCAATGAACTGAAAAGATACTTTAAACTTAATTGAGTAAGGATTGTCCAGGGCATTGCAGGAAATTGCCACACCTATCCCATTGCATACTTTTGGGGAGCCTCTTCCCCATCGGGTCTCTTTCCTCCCATCCCTTTAATTTTTGCAGGTCTGTGCCCTTCTCTCTTTACACTTACAAAAAACTTTGAAATGGCCATGCTAATGGCCAAATCAAAGAATACTAATGAGGTGCTGAAATGAATATTCAGCGCCTCATTACCATGCCACTGGGTATGGTACTTCGAAGGTGCTGCGGTTTGTTCACCCACGGCTCATCTACACTGGGGTCCTTTTCAAAAGGACCCTGCCAGTATCGAAATCCCCTTACTCCTATCAGCTGATAGGATTAAGGGGATTTCGACATCTGTGGCAGCATGCTAATGAGGCGATGAATATTCATTTCAGCACCTCATTACTATTCTTCAATTTGGCCATTAGCATGGCCATTTCAAAGTTTTTTGTAAGTTTAAACGTAGCCTTTCTCTCCTCTTCTCTCTCCACAGTCCCCCTGACTTCCCCTGATCTGATGAATTGGGATTTCTCTGAGGCTGCGCCTACACTTACAAAGAGCTTCTTTTGAAAGAAGAAAAAAAATATAGATGCAGCTCTTTTGAAGGTAAACCCCATCTTCAAAAGAACCCTTCAGAAGAACCCATAAGAAGGGAGGAAGGGTGTTTTTGAAGCTGGGGCTTACTTTCGAAAGAGCTGCGGCTACACTGCTTTCCTCCTTTCGAAGGAAGAATAGGCAAATGAGGTGCCAGATGTAAATGTAAATCTGCACCTCATTTACGTTTTTTGATTTCACTCATTTGCATGCCTCTTTCGAAAGAGGAGTACAAGTGTAGATGCAGCCTGAGTGTTTCCCTCTCAGTGTGGGAGGAGATTACATAGCTCTCTTGAGTCCCATTTCCTATGTTGTAGGTCTTACACTTACATCCCTGTTTCTTGGTCCTCTAACCCCTTAAGATCTCACAGACTTTGGCTCCTCCCTACAACAGCAAGTCCTTACTTCCACCTCACTGCTCCACCAGCACTTTGGTATACCCTTCACTTTGGCAGCCCAGATGACAGGCCCCCAAGACACCCTTCTGTCCACTCTTACCAGTGTACCCCAGGTGCCCCTCAGTGTCTTGACACTCTCTAGAATGCAGCTTTTTGTTGCCCCTCGACACCCAAAATGCCTTGAACTCCTTCTGCCTTTCCTCAAACACACACAAAACCATCATGCTCACCTCAGGTGCGTGCGCTTCACTCGCCACACATGTGCCATCATTCTGCCACACCTCACTCTCCTCTCTTAATCCCCTCACACAACCCCCCTTCCTTCTTGTCTTCTTTTACTCATGCCCCCATTCCTCCCCTGCCTCATACACACTCTGCTTCTTCCAGTAGAGTCCTGCATCTGTGGCGGAAGAATCCCAAACATTGTTACAGGCTGGGGACCAACTGGCTCAGCAGCAGTACGATGGAAAGGGACCTAGGGGTTATGGTGGATGAAAGTCTGGATATGAGTAAACAGTGTGCCCTTGTAGCCAAGAAAGCTAACAGCATACTAGGGTGCATTAGTAGAAGCATTTCAAGCAGATCTAGGGAAGTAGTTATTCCTCTTTATTCAGCACTGGGGTGAGGCCACATCTGGAATATTGTGTCCAGTTTTGGGCCCCGAGTATAAAAAGGATGTGGATTTGCTGGAGCAGGTACAGCGATGGGCAACAAAAATGATAAAGGGTCTGGAGCACAAGAGCTATGAGGAAAGGCTGAGGGATTTGAGCTTGTTTAGTTTACAGAAGAGAAGACTTAGAGGTGATTTAATAGCAGCCTTCAACTTCCTGAAGGGAAGCTCTAAAGAGGAGGGTAAGAAACTGTTTTCAGTGGTGTCAGATGGCAGAACAAGGAGTAATGGTCTGAAGTTGAAGAGGGAGGGGTGTAGGTTAGATATTAGGACAAACTACTTCACAAGGCGGGTGGTGAAGCATTGGAATGCATTGCCTAGAGAGGTGGTGGATCCTCCATCCCTAGAGACTTTTAAGTCCCGGCTTGACAAGGTCCTGGCTGGGATGACTTAGTGGGAGTTGATCCTGCTTGAAGCAGGGGGCTGGACTAGATGACCTCCTGAGGTCCCTTCCAGCCCTGTGATTCAGTATTGTCAAACATCAAAGTAAAGAAAATCAGGTTTCAGGTCCTCAAAAATCACAAGGTTTAAACAATGTAACACATTTTAAGTTTGTGCCTTCTCCTTTTTGATCCCCTGAAGATTAAGTTTTCTCCACAACCATGAGGGCTAGAAACATTCCATTTTTAGGAAAAATTGAAAGTTGAAATTTTTACTTAATCACATGACTTCAAGATCTGGAAATTTAAGAAAAAGTCAATCATGATGAAATTGTGAATGGGGAAAACTGCATCCCCTCTCATCCATACAGTGCCACAGCCTTTCCTTTAGTCACTCACACATAATGTCCCAAGCTTTTTATCACCCCCCACAATGTGCATACAATCCCTGCAGCTCTCTGTCTTCACACACACTAACTCCCAGAGCTTTTCAGATAACTTCTGCAAAGCCATACACAGTCTCACAGCTCTTGTACTCTGTGCAGATGGTCCCAAAGCCCTCTAGTTCACTTATCTCACATAGACTGTCCCACAGCTGTTCATGCTCACACATACATACAGTCCCACAGCTGTTGACCCCTTTCTTCACACAATCACAGTCCCACAGCATTTTTCATGTCCTTCATATAGACATATACAGACCCACAACCCTCCTTCTCCCTTCTAGACACACAATCTCCTTGCTGCATTGAAAAACCTGGTCTGTGGGATCTGGACCTGCGGTCTGAGTTTCCAAGCCAGGCTTGAGAATCCACATTGAGTTTACAGCTGTGTGACAGGGGTCTCACAGCTGTGCTACTATGGCCATACTGCATTGTACTGACTTTGTGACTCAGATCTGGAGCTTGAAGTGTGTTCTCACTGCAGTGGGATCAGGGTTGGAGCAGGACTCCACCCTCTAGCAAAGTTCAGGCTTGATGACCCAAACCAGGTTGATTTGTGTGTGGCTAGAAGGGAGGCTTGGGCTCAAACCAGAGTAAAAGCCCAGCTTAGAGTGTGGTACAGACTTAGAGACTTTAACCTCCCCTACATACATACAGCCTGACACCCCTTCCCCACAGTCCCCCTACACACCACCCTAATAGAGGCCTGTCATGTTGTGGGGAAGGGAGGTCTGTGGTGGATCTCTGTTGCTTGCTTTTCCACACTGCAGTGAGGGGCAGAACGTCTTCCAGGAAAGCAGTGAGGCAGGGCATGGGTAATGAATGAGTTCACTGTTCCCTTGTGTGGGAGGATAGCTGAGGGACGCCATTCAGCTCCTCCGTCTGTAGGGGAGTGAGAAGCGCAGGACTTTCTCGTGCTGGGAGCTTTAGAGGAGGGGCTGTGGGGTGTGAATTGTGTGGTGAGGTGTCCTAGCACCCCCCTATCTACACAGGCCTGGGAGAGTCTCTAAACCATGCAGGAGTGGAGGGCGGCATGGTGGGCGCACACCGGCACAATAGGGTGGCACTTACCAAAGAGGGTATTGACGAAGCCGTACCAGATGCAGCCAACTGGACCGATGAGCCAGTGTCGACGAGTGCTGGCAGCAAAGCTGAAAGGGGTGCCCACGATGCACACCATCATATCGCTCACGGAGATGTTCACCAGCAGGAGGTTAATTGGAGACCGGAGCACTTTATTCCGGCAGAAGAGTATCAGGACTAAAAGATTATTGAGGAAGCCCAGGCTCCCAATGATGCCAAGGCAGATGGCTGTGACCAGGTGGCCAGTGGGACTCAAGTTCTGTTCTTGTCCACGTCGTTGGTTACTGCTGCTGCCGCACCACACACTGTTAGAACCACTGCAGCTGTAGGTGATGTTAGGCACAATCATCTCAATAGGTGTCTCAGATCTGCTCCAGCGGCTTGACTACACATTACAATATCAGCAGAGTAAAATCTCTCATGCACACACTGACACCCACTGCCCACTAAGAAGCCCTCACTCCTGTGTAAAAATACATACTAGTTTCTACTTCGGTAGCCTGTAACAGCAGTGAGTTAAATGTACTGATCATTCATTTCTTTCTCCAATGCTCCACCATGTGGCCATTAGGAGCTACCTCTCTGCCTGCCTCATTTGTGACTGTTGTACAATATGAAATAAAAAAAATGTAACTGCAGCTACCTGATAATAAAATGTAGGTCAGGAAAACGTACACAGAAAGGGGCTGAGCCTAAACAGGAGAACAAGAGACGAGGTGCCATGCAAAAATGAGGGAGTGAATGAGGTGTCTATTTTATTCCTCTCCCGTTGTGTGTGTATATGGCCATGTCTACATTAGTAAGTACATTCAGAATTGAGGTCAGAAGATGGCCCTCTTTTGAAATAACCAGGAGAGCGCCTACACCCACTCCGCAGTCCTTCAAAGTAACAGTGAAGGAATGGGGGAGTTCCTTCGAAGTTGGTCCTCCGTTCCCGCGGTGGGAAGAGCAGCCCACTTGGAAAGAGTATTTCAAAAGAGAGCAAGTGTAGACACTCCGCAAATGGCGATTTTGAAAGGGAGTCCGCCATGGCAGCAGTCAGCTGGCAGGCCACAGCGGTGCCACTCCAAGCAGGAGTGGAGCTCTATGGCCCCAGCGTCTAGCGCGTTTAAAGATGCAGGCTCCCACAAGCCTCAGGCAGGAAGCTGAGAGTATGTAGGCGGCAGGGAGCCCACACTGCTCTCTAGCTCACTAGTCCCCATGACGACCAGCCATTCTCTTGCCCTTCTTGGACCCATGGGCAGCCACCCGGACCCCCGGCCACCCCAGGGGCCCTCTGAGGACAGCGGGGAGCCCTCCCAGGAGGTGAGCCAGGCCCCAAAGCGCAGTGTCCACTCCTGGATGGAGGCTGAGCTCTAGGACCTCCTCTCCCTATGGGAGTCTGGCACCACAATGCCGTGGCTTTCAAGCAGCTTGTGAAGGGGCTGATCAGCTGGGGCCACCCCACCCACAACCTGAACCAGGTGCGGCAGGGATATTGCAGGGCCTGGGATGCAGCCAGGTGGTCGGGGGCAGCCCTCACAAGCTGCCCCTGTTACAAGGAGCTCCACCGCCTCCTGGGGCTGAAGGAGGCTGGACCCCCCTTGTCGTACTCAACACGGCGGTGGCCAACACCAAGCCGGAGATGGCGACAGACGGTGAGGAGAACCCGGGACTGGCAGCCAGCACGAGGCACCCGCGGACAGCATGGCGACTCAGCCTCACCAGCGATGATGAGGGCTGAAGTGGGGGGGCCCTCATCATCAACATCCCATCTGGGCCATCCAGCCAGGCCACATCTGCCTGTGCCTAGCCCCACCTGCTGGAGGGACAGGGACCCCTAGGTAGGTGGTGTGCATGCCAGGTGCCTCATGGCCCCAGGAGGGGGCATCAGATCCTGCCCAGGGTGGCTGCAGGTATCCCATACGGCCACCAGCCCTGGGGCACGTTGACCCTGGATGGCTACGCTCCCTGGGCCCGGGAGGACAACGTGCAGCACACAGCACCACGCGGCCAGGACAGCATCATGTGCTGGCCAGTTGTGGAGGGACCAGTGGGCAGTGGGGGGAGCCCATGCAGGGCACCCTGGGACATGGGTACTGCAGAGACCCCAGGACGGGTGAGGGCGTGGGCAGGGACACCGGGTCCTGCACCTGGGACTAATAGCCCATTCCCCTCTCCCCTTCTGTCTCCACAGCTCCTGCAGTCAGCAGCCAGACCAGCCCCACCACTGAGCATGAGGGGGAGCGGCCTGGACCCCAAGCGGGGGCTGTGCAGGGCCGCTGCCGGGACATCCACCGGGCCATCTGCTGGCCCCACTGGGGTGGGGAGGAGGAGGCGGGGGACGCTGCCCACGCCCCTGCCCTGCAGGACCTTACCAGCATGCTGTGGGAGTAGCTTGCCATGAAGCAGCAGGTCTGGGACCAGGTTGCAACAAACCTCGATGCCCTGACCCAGGCAGTGGTGGGCCGCATGGCCCTGGCCGCCGCCCCTTCGCAAGCCATCTGGGCCCTAGAGTGTCTACAGATGCTTTTTTTCTAAATACTCTTTTGAAAGAAGTTGCTCTTCGTGATTCCGGAGCAGAAGAGCGCCTCCAAAAGAAGCACTGCATTCTTTCGATTTTCTGTCAAAAGAACATATTTTGTGTGTAGACACTCCATGGGATCTTTCAAAAGAGCACCAGCTTTTTCCGAATGATCTCACTAGTATAAATGTTGTCAAGAGGTAAAAGTATGAAACGGTTGTCACAAATACAACAAATGTTTTCACTATCAGTTTTGATTTCTGAAAGTACAAAGAGGCATTTGCTAATGATTCCCAGGTTATCATATCCATATGCATCCAAAAGGCAAGGATGTGGCTGTGCTTATTGCTTAGCATGCTATCCTAAGTCAAATGATTTATATCAAGCTTGTGCAACTGTTTTTATTTTACTCAGGAGTGAGTATTCTTCAGGCATTAAAACGGTTCTTGCAGATTCTGGCATACAAGCAATTGGTGTTGTAAGGACACTGTCAAAGGCAGTTTTCAATATGTTTCCAGTAATGAATTTTATGTTTATTTGAGAGGAGTAATACTGTTGCCTGGTTGAAAGGTGGGCAAAATATTATTTTATTGGAAGCTTCCATGTGAGAACCATGTTGGTGTCGTGTTTTTCCGTCTTTTTTCAGGTAAGCTAGAGTTCCTTCTCAAAATACTTACAATGCTGCCGTGTGGACTATTTGGGATCCATGAACAAGCATTTTGTTTCACAGTATCATTAGCTGCTAATAATTAGATGGAAGGGCAGATAAGAAAGCAGCAGCCTGGCAAGGGTTGTTCTTTACCCATTAATCCAGAAAACATCTGGTGAGCCATTTGAATGATTTATTTCATGAATGCAAGTCAAGGAGACTTCAGCAATCAGTAGTAAAAGACCATTAGGAGGGAAGCATCACCGACAGGCATAAGAAAAAAAATCAGAAAAATGAAAAGCCTCTGGGTCACAGCACTATAGCTACCAATGGGAAAGAGGAGGAGCATGCAAACACTTCTTTTGATGCCTACATCATTGGAATTTTTTTTGATAGATGACATCATGGCTGATTCCCTATCCTGGCATTTCAAGTGCAGGTAATGGGGGCTGACACTGCTAGACCCTTTCTCTGTAGTTCCCAGAGACAAAAAAGTTTTCTTGATTTCAGCTTGCTCTGAAATCAGTCAGTAGCTGCTGCCAGCAAGTATACAAAATCCCCTCGAATCTCTTCCCTGAGGGCGATGGAAAGGAAGGCGTTGGAAAGAAATAAGAGTTAGAAGAAAATAACAAGAGCACCCCACAAAAAACATTCAGGGAGCTATGAGCTCTGTGGTAATGTGTCTGTGGCCAGGCATGTAGTTTCAAACCCCTGTAGGACATAAAAGAATCAACCAGTACTTTTTTAATGCAGAAAAAAAAACTTTTTATTATTAAAACAAGACTATCTTTGCAAGCATTGTAAATGGCTTGGTGTTTAAAAAGTATGAATTGAAGCAGCACAGGGATTTTTCCCTGGATCAGATACTTGGTTACAAGAGAGAACAAAAGGAACAAATAACCAGCTCAGACATGACTTCCAAATCCCCAGTCAATGAAAACAATAAATGTTACATGACTTACTTAAACTTTTCCCTGCTTACACATTCAGATGATCCGAGGGGAATCTGTTCTGTTCTAGATCTGTTCTGCTCATTTCTTCCCCTCTATCCCTGGATACATCCCCATCTCTTCTCTGCCTCTGTTTCTAACAAAGGCAATGCTGCTGTGATTCAGTTTCAGATTTTAATTTTTCTGCTAGCTCCTATCGCTTGTTTGCTACTTTCCCCCAAACCCTCTGTCTGGTTGTGTTTAGGTTGCCAAGAACTGTAGGCAAAAGATACACAAATTGTGCACCTTATTTGCATATCTCCTGCTGACACTTCTGTCAGAAGAGGCTTTCCTGACATTTGGCCCATCCAGATGGGGCCAAATGTTGGGAAGACTCCCTCTGCCAATACATCCATTCTGCCTTGTGGAACAAGGAAGACAGGGATGTTGGCAGAATCCTCCCAACATGGCAGACTTCTGCCGAGAGACCTCTGTTCTCCTGACAGAAGCCTGCAGTTTAGTTTTCGCAAGTGTGGAGGGCTCAGTGTGATATCCACACACTTAAATCAAATCAGTGGTTGAAACTGACTCATATTTATTCTGCTTTCTGATGTCTGTATAAGGCCAAGACAGCTTATGTTGTCACTGCTGTGATGAATTGCCCATCACACTGAAACAGATAATCTACATGAGCAATCACTTTGCCCCGTTACCCTCCAAAACGGACATTCAGGAAGCACTAGTTTGTGTAACCTCTAAAAGCAAATACAGACCTCCTTTACTACAGGAGCTTCTGACCCTTGTTGGGAAGATCCTATGTATGGCTATCTGGGCTTAGACTCGGAGACCACAAGTCCCATGATACCATGGGGAAAAGGAGAAACCTGCTTCTCCTCCAGGCAGTGCAGAGTGAGCAGGTGGTGGGCTGCAGTTTGGTGAGAGGAGCCAGATTGCTGGGGTGGCACTCTAGATCAGGAGCTGCTAGGAGCCTGCTGGAGCTCTGATTGATCAGGGAGCTTCAGAGGCTGTTGGTGGCTTTCCCTGAAGGGGAGGGACCTTGCTGTGCCTAGAGCTGACTGAGGTGGGCCTGCAGGGGAGGAACTGTGAGTAACTCTGACTGTTTGGGGAAGGTGCTTGCACAGGAAGGAGCACAGAAGAGCATCCGAGTCTGGGTCTGTGGAAAGACAGAGTGATCTGGCATTTGGTGGGACTAGCTCCAGGTTTCACAGGCGTTGGGCAGCTTGTTGTCTTGGGTGGACTGACATAGAGAACATGCATGGTGCTGTCTTCACGTCAGCTGCAGGTCTTCATGTGTGCCCAACCAAGTGATTGGGACTCTGAAATCCAGAGGAGTGTACACTTAGGGGTGGGATAAACGGTGGCCGTGTAAATGTCTGTTAAGTTTAATTTATTACCGTGAACTTGTATTTGTGAAGTGTGCTGGAAATAGAACATGTGAGATCCAGATACAACTTCTGTGGTCAAATGTGCATGCAACTGTAATACCAACAGACCCTTGGTATATGGATATGGGACCACTGGATCTTAGGCTATGTCTATGCTGGAGTGATCTGTTGTCAGAAGTTTCTGTCAGAAGATATCTTCAGACAAATCTTCTGGTGACAGATTGTGGCCAGACCGCCAAGCAGATCAAAAGGGCACAGCAGATAGGGCTGCCCAGTGTCCTGGAAGCCCAGTCCATCAACAGAGGGCCCTCCACGGAACATCCAGACTGGCTTTCTATCGGCAGAATATGTTGACAGAAGTGTTCTGCCTCGTGGGGGAGCGGCAGAATGCTGTCAACAGAAGTACCACAGTCTGTCAATTTACTGTCAACAGAATGCCTTGGGAATGTGGCTGCTCCACAGGTTTTGATGACAAAACACCAGTTTTGTCAACAAAACTCTCTAGTGTAGACATAGCCTCAGTGTGTGCACCTCTACTGAATGAACTAAAAGCCAGCTGGTTAATAACTAATGCTGTAGAGCAGGCTCTCTATTCCTTCTGGAAGCGGTATCAATGTCACTCAGGGAGAGCATGGGTTACACAAGCTCAACCAACTTTAGTTTCCAGCCAGGTCCTACAACTCCCAGGGAGTGAAGAGGCACTCCCTCACTCTTGTGGAGAGAAAACTAACAAGCTCTCCTGGGCCTGTTCAGCATGACCAAGGAACATCTATTTTGCCAGGAGGTGTGGTTAAAACTGGCCACACGAAGGAAAAGTAAATAGAAGCAGGGCTACTCCATCTCCCAGGCAGGTCTGCTTACTGCCCCTTGAACTGCATTGACCAGCTGCAAAGCAGGATGTCTCAGAAGAGGCTGGAGGAAGACTCCAATAAACGATTTGCCGATAGGCCAGTCATGAAGAGCTCAATCCTGAAAGACTGCCTAAACTGCAGGCCATCTTCTTTCTCTTTCACTTGGATTCCCCTTTATGCTGTTTCCTTTAGAGCCCTTCATGCGATGAATACTCTGAGGGACAGCCGTGTTAGCCTGTAGCTTCGCAAAAAGCAAGCAGTCCTGTAGCACCTTAAAGACTAACAAATACATTTATTAGGTAACGTGTTTTCATGGCTAAGATCCACTTCTTCATGCTATGAACGGAAGGACGCTGCAAACAGCTCAAAGACTATGAGCTTCTGCCCCCTTCTCCCCTGGCCTCTGTAGCATTTCCATTTCTGTTGATGTTTCCATATCATAGGGGTACAATACCTATTAAAAGTTGGTTGCACCTCGATCTGGCACTGATCCATCAAACATTACCCACACAGATACCCATATGAGTAGCCCCATTTAGGCCACTGGGGCTAGTCAGTTCCATGAGTTACTTATATGCACAGGATTAAGGGTTCAGGAAGCTTCCTAAAACAAATGAAAATAGGAGGCATCAAAAGTTTGCTGTGGATTAGAGCTGGTCACATTTTTCACTGTGAAGTATGTTCTTTGTGATTTCTTTTCTTTTTGCAAATCATTCTTAATCTGAGTTGGATTTTTCAAAGTATATTATTAGAACTGAGTGAATAATTGATTTGTCACATTCATTGGCCAAAACAAAAAATAAGGGGCAGAGAGAAAAGTGTTCCAAACTGAATTTTCTTGGTTTTTCTCATCAAAATGGAAAAAAGCGTATATGGTCATTCCACGTTTCAAAATGTTCTGACACTTCCCCAAAATACTTGTCAGTGTTTTATTTTCAGCCAAAACTCTTTACTGAATTTGCATATTGTTTCGGAGTCAGCCTCCAAATGCATATTTGGGCAAACTTATTATTTGCTGGAAAAAATCACCCTGTTCTATGCATTATTTATAAATATTTGCTGAAGGATATGGACCAAAATATTCCCCATTTCCTATGAGCTGTAATGTAGTACTGGTCAGTCCAGTCATGTGGCTATGTTATCTCATGGTCTATTGGTGTGTGGGCTAAGATGGCATTTCCAACATGACTGCTGTGAGCACAAGGTAAACCAACTGAAATTTTAAAGGCGGACACTTCCTTCCACTGGGGGTGCTGCTGATGTGCAGTTTCCCTAAGGCAGGAAGAGCAGACAGCCCAGGAAATTACTCAGTTCCCATCATGCCATTGCAATATCCAACGGACAACATCATATACAGCTATTCCTTGTGCCCGTGTGTGTTTTGCTGAGGGGAGTGAGTTTGTTATTCAGGGCCCACATGTTAAGTTTTTGAGCTACTATTGAATCATATTACTAGACTAGAGGCACTATTACTACAGTACTGGAATACTGGAGTTACAAGAGAGGTGTATGGGCTGATGGGGCACTCTCCTGCACCTCCCTACAGATGCACAAGGAAGGGTGGAGCAGTTTTAAAAGGACACTCCCCACTGCTCTACTCCATCTTGCCCCTCTTAGGTGCTTCAGAGCACAAAGGACCAAAGGAAACAGCCCAGTCTTGGAATGCCTGAGAGCACAGATGTGCTAATCTCAAGCACAGTCTTTGACGCCTCAGAGCACAGATGTACTGCCTCATCATGACCCTGAACGTGCCAAAACCAGACAACGAAAGACAAACAGGCTAGCAGACGACCAGGCCTCAGGCTGCCCTTGGCTAGTACCAGTGATTGATACGCCTACACATCGTCCCAGGAGAGGAATCTCATGCCCATAAAAAAAGAATGTCTAAATTATCTCCACCTCGCAGATGTGACTTAAGTCCCTGAAACTCTCTGTGAGAACTAGCATCACAAGACGATCTAACACAACTGGCATCTTTAAGATAAGGAAGAATGTACATGACCCAAGGGGTACAAAGAAGGGTCCGGCAGCCCCCTCTAACTGACCTCCAATTACCTCTACCTGCTGGTCAGGACGGTCTTTGCCTCCTGAGGTCCCAGGAGATGCCCTCCTCGTACTCTTCTTCCCAAGGGATTGAGTGACAGACGCTGGCCACGCCAAGCCAGGTAATGCAGGGGTCAGAATAAGACCTGCTATGTGTTTTGCTTTTGCGCGCATTTAATAATAGACCTATGAATTAAAGTACTTTGTTATATGCTAGGCACTTGTAACTAAGAAGTGAAAATATAAGCCTTGTAACCATAAGAGTTAAGTTTTCTTATCAAATAAATAGTAACTGTTCACGTTTTAGCCTGACTCCTCCTGTTACTGTGCAAACCGAACACAAATAAAGAACCCCAGCCAGTTTTTGGCTGTATTAATGTGGTCACTGGTGAGGCATACTGAGAGCTGAGCGCTGGGTTGTGCTACCTCCACAGGGCAGACTCTTGGGGCACCCATCAGCCTCCCTGGCTGCCCGCTGTGAAGGGACTTTTCCTGTCCTAGCAGTCAAAAACTCGGGTGAAGGAGGCTCTCAGCACAACCTTTGGGGCACCCGTCAGCCTCCCTGGCTGCCCGCTGTGAAGGGACTGTCTGTCCTAGCAGTTAAAGACTCAGATGAAGTAAGGGCACACGTGGTATCTCACCAGACCATCGGCTAATATGCTCCCAAAAAAAACCTGAACCCTTCAGTTTCTCCTAATCCATTGTCAATACATTTCCCCAAGTTTTGCACTGATGGCATCAGGTTGAGTGTAGGTCCCACCTCCACGTTTATGACTTTGTGTCACTGCAGTGGATTGTTTCAAATAAGACTAAGGGCTGAGCTCTGCACCAAATCCAGTATTTAGGACCACTTGAGAAAATGATCAGATGTTTAATACCAATTTTTTTCCTTTTCATGGAGTCCACAGCCCAACAAGATTTCTATGTTTGTTCATCTGAAAACCACAGAGGATATAACACAGGAGCTGGCGTAGAGACAATCAGGCAAGCAAGTGGATTGCCCTGCATTTTTGTGTCTTCCTTAATTAAGAATCTTGGGCAGCAAAGTTAAGGTTATCCCTTAATACCAGTGTTTGAAGCCAGTGTGAGTTTTATCCTCCTAGTATACAGGCCTTCCATAGAGGCAGATGTTCACTACCCACTATGTGTTGGAATAGGTAACCGAACTAAACAGCCAACATAAATGCAAAAAATGACAACTTGAGTAGAAATAACAGGCACTTAATTTCCCTTTGTTTATTATTTTCTTTTCTAACCAATAGGTTTAAATATTTAATATTTAAACAATCTTATATGCTTGTTATGATAACTCTGGTTCCTGTATTATATTATTTGTGTATATTTGTAATCCCGAGTATTGCGCATTCAATATTGTGTGCAGTGTTCCCTCGATTTTTTTTTTTCCATTCACGGGCGGAATAAATAAATTTTGTTCTGTTCATGAAGGCGTAAGTGGATGTGTACCACCAACAGAAACACATGATGCCCCCCCAGGAATGTCTGTGGGTGCTCTGCTAATCAGCTGGGCCGCATGTGAATCTCTCTTGGGCAGCCACCCAAGCGCTGAGGTTGCAGGGAACGCTGAGTTTTGTCACACACCTCTAGCGGCTGTGCAACCAAAAGAATGAGCGATGATGCCAGGCTGATAGTCGAGGGAGTTCACCTATTGCTGCACTGTTTGAGGTTTAGGTAGGAAGATACAGCAGCGTATGTTAGACAGTTATTTCACCTCCTGATAACATTGTCTGAAACTGGGCAGTCTCCCTTGATTTCATAATCCGGTAGTAATATTCCTTGAAGTACTTTACTCTGTACGCAGATAGAAATGGTAGATTTGAAGCCGAGAGTAAAGGGCTGTGTTTGGCTAATGTGTGATAGAACATCTAGGTTTGCGGGAGGCAGAAGTGAGGAGTGGATACAGGTTGCAATTTGGACTGCAATCAAACATAAATATCTAAAATAGAAAGAATTGCCCTCCTGGAGACATGATTAGCATTGCTTCTTCTTATAAGTAAAACCTGTCGGGGCTATACCATTTCCTGGACACTACAGTACAAATCAATGATGGTCAGATTAATACCACTCTATGGCCATGTCTACACTACCCCAAACTTCGAAATGGCCATACAAATGGCCATTTCGAAGTTTACTAATGAAGCGCTGAAATGCATATTCAGCGCTTCATTAGCATGCGGGCGGCCGTGGCGCTTTGAAATTGACGTGGCTCGCTGCCACGCGGCTCATCCAGACGGGGCTCCTTTTCGAAAGGACCCCGCCTACTTCGAAGTCTCCTTATTCCCATCTGCTCATGGGAATAAGGGGACTTCGAAGTAGGCGGGGTGCTTTCAAAAAGAGCTCCGTCGGGACGAGCCACACGGCTGCGAGCCGCATCAATTTTGAAGCGCCGCGGCCGCCCGCATGCTAATGAAACGCTGAATATGTATTTCAGCGCTTCGTTAGTAAACTTTGAAATGGCCATTTGCATGGCCATTTCGAAGTTTGGGGCTAGTGTAGACATAGCCTATACCAGAAACCCACCAACCGCTACTCTTACCTCCATGCCTCCAGCTTCCATCCAGACACATCACACAATCCATTCTTTACAGTCACTCCCTAAGATAACAACCCTACCTGCTCCAATCCCGCTGACAGAGACAAAAAAACTACAAGATTTCTACCAGGCATTTGTAAAACTTTACCCACCAGGCAAAGTAAAGAAGCAGGGCCAGATGAATACCCAGAAGCCAGCTACTTCATGATAGACCCAAAAAGATAAACAACAGAATAACACCACTTGTTCTCACCTATAGCCCCAACTCAAAAGCTCTCAGTGCATTATTGACAATCAACAACCTGCACTGGAACATGATTCCTCACTTTCACAGGCCCTGGGTGACAGACCTGTTCTTTCCTAAAGACTGTCACCCATGACTGGCTTTCTGTCAACAGTTCCTCTCATGGGGGAGCAACAAATGCTGTCGACAGAAGTTCCGTGTTGTTGATTCACTGTTAACAGAACACCTTAGGAATGTGGATGCTGTGTGGGTTATGTCAACAAAATGCCTCCAGTGTAGATATAGCCATAGATTTAATAGCTTGAAGTTGCTTGTAAATATTTGTACCACGAAATGGAGAGAAATTTTTCTTGTATTTATTTTTGCAAACTGGGTTGCATAGATGTCTTGGTCAGCATTTGCTTGGGTATTGAGCAACAGATGCCAGTTCCAAGATACACGATAGCCCTGCAGCAGCTTTCATATGTAATCTTAACAGGTCAAGGTAATAGGGTATATTAAATCTCCTGAGGAAGAGGGGCAGAGAGATGGAGGAGTGCTGAGGGCCGGAGCAGAAAGCAAGCTTTATGATTTCTTAACGATCAGATGGATGACCGAGGTACTTGCTTCACAGAAAGCTGAACTGCGAGCAGCCGAGGAAGACTGCAAGTGAAAGGCAGTGTAGGCCAGTGGTGAAATCCTGTGCTATGGCTTCTGAAGAGATCTGGGATCTGCTCCTGGCTCATTCAGAGATGTATCGCTTTCCCACCCGTCCTTTGTCTCTTTAGGTTGTACATTCTTTAGGGCACATAACGCAGTGGGGCTACTGCCGTGCTGCCAGTGAAAATGAAAGTGTTTGTTACTGCTAAGATCAAAAAAATTACATCTTCCATATAAACATTTACCCTGTGTCTACCTGAGCCCAGGGGCATGTTAATGAGCGGGTTCGAAAGATGCTAATGAGGCACTGCAATGAATATGCAGCAGCTGATTAGCATAATGGCGGCTGCAGTGATTCGAAAGTGTGGCTTTTCGAATCTCACGCTGCCCGTGGAGACGGGACCTTCCGAAAGGACCCCCCACCCCAGTTTTCAAAAGCCCTTCTTCCTAGCTAGTATTTCAAATTGCTGTGGCCACCATTATGCTAATCAGGCGCTGCATATTCATTGCAGTGCCTCATTAACATTTTTCGAACCTGCTCATTAACATGTCCCTTCTGAAACGAAGGGGCTCATGTAGACCCAGCCCTAATGATGCTTTAAAAATCACCCGGTTAGAATGTCTGGAAGTGAACAGTGAAGGGGTTCAGCTGGTTCCCTGCTGTCATTATTCTTCGCTTCTCTCCTATTTTACTACCCACCTAAGCTTAATTCTCTTCCTTATTGGAAATATGATCGTAGATGCATACTGCTGACTTCCCGTGGCATTTATGAAATATGCCATGAATATTCGGAAAGAAATGAAGCTTCAGGGTGCACAAGTTGTGGCTGAGTTCCCAGGATAATGTGCTGGTGGAGTAGAATGACTGATTTATTGTAGGAAAGATTGAACTGTTTGGTGCTATGTGTTTGGGGAAATGTTAGTGTTGTGAGTTTGTATAAATCAAGCTTGCAAGTCTGTAATTTAACTTTATTATTATTTAGTATGGCATTGTTAGGAGAATAATGTTGCAGTGCTGGATGAGAGACTGTACGGGAGAATTTATTATTCCCTAGTAAATGGTATCAGGTTCTTCTCCTGAATATTGTGGCAAGTCCACAGGAGTGTGTGTGTGCGTGAGAGACAACCAACCTAGCTGACACAGGATTCAAGCTTGGATTTCTGGAATTGAAAGCATGAATCTCTGTAGGTTGAGCTAAAGAGCCAGGCTCTCGTGTTGAGATCTGTAACAGACTCATATCTTCTCTAGACTGGGCTCTGAGAAGGACACATCTGGCTCCGGATTTGATTAAATGCCAAGTTTTCTTGGACTCATCTTTCCCTGCAAACCTCAACTGTGCTAAGGCATGTTGGCATCAGCAAAGGTTCTAGCTCCTACTGTAAAATTGTGTCCAATTACCATCCCCCTCAGCCACACATTTCTCGTGTGGCTGAGTACTTGTTTGCTCACTCCAGTTCTACTCACATGTAGAAGAAACAGGCCCCATGCATTGGTTTGGCTAGATTTGTTATCACTCATGATGCTATTTTGGTTTTACTGGCTTACCATGCTTCCTCCCATTGGTAACACTGTCCACAAAACAGGGTAGTAAATGAAATAACAGCAATGTTCATAAACTTCAGCATGTCAAAGAGCAGCAGAAAATGAAAGGCAATGGCAGTTGTAATTGTCCTTTCTCTCTCATTAACTGGCAATGAGCCCCTTACTGTAATAATCAAAGCTAGCAGTGGTTTAGGTGTAGGTAGGGCCCTGGGACAACAGTCACAAGTGGGACCCTGACCTCAATATATTAAAATATTAATGTAACATCATTAAGCTTCCAAATCTATTCATGCTTATTATTACTCATCATGCATAATAAAATTACACTTTAATTTTAAAATAACAATTATCTGACATGTTTCTTTTGTTCCATTGAAGTGACTAGTTTAAACAAAGTGGAGTTACGAAGCCTTGGGGCCCCTCACACCTGGGGGCCCTTGGGTAGCTGCCCTTTTGCCTTTATGTTAATCAGCCACTGGTTAAAGCATATGAAAATACGGTCTTAAAATCTATGAGTTCAAGTTTTTAAGAAAATTTAATAGGAAAAAGTATGTCTACTGATAATGGCTTTTACGTGGTTTTATCTTATTCCATTTATTTTTATATCAGAAAATCTGAGAATAAGTAACCAGGGACAAATAAATTCCTTGTTAAAAGGAATATGGGGATTTTGCCAGGAGGCAGGTCTGGTTTGTTTGGAGTCCAGATTGTAAAGGTATTTAGATACTTAACTCCTATTGAAATCGGTGGGAATTAGGCTTCTAACTATTTTTAAAGATATGGTTCATTGTTCTCTTCCAATGAATGGCATTCAGTCTTGTTGGACCATCAGTCACAAAGAATGCTAATATTCAAAGTGATTTCTAGTAATTAAACTATTCTGTGCATTTCTCATTAGAATGAATCAGATTAGGGAGCAAAGTAATAGGGCATATGTCATCTCTTTGTGTAGCAGAGAGTGTTGTACAAAGTCAGTCCTGAGCCAGCAAACTCTTATGCACAAGCTTAACACAGCATCACTTTTTCTTAATGCCTGCTGTATGTATTGTATTGCACATAAATGCCCTGACTCCTCTTCAGCATGACGGATGTTTAGATTTATTGTTGGTATTCGTTTTAGTGGGGTGAAGGGGAAAGAAGGATTTGGATTTGAGCTAAATAAACCAGTTCCTCGGGAAAGGTTTGAAGTTAAAGGGAAGAAGCAACTGTTCTGCTGGTTTGCTTACCCTGAGTTAGGAAAAGCTACAGAGCTTCGACCAACCATTTGTAAGATGTATCTGCCTTTCATGGCTGCTTGTGTCCAGGATAAGAGTTGAGGGCTATTAATTATGAGCATGTTCATGCCACCTTTGCCAACAGTACTGTATTTAATTATTGATTCCAAGTATCACACAAGCACCAGCATGTGCTGTCCTATGGTCACTGCATATTTTATTTAAAACAACGAGTCCAATGGCACCTTAAAGACTAATAAATGTATTTGGAATAAAGTTTTCATGGCCAAAACTCCAATTTTCCAGATGCATTTTAATCAGCACATCAGTATCTTTCTATTAAGACCCTTTGGAACTACTCACAGATCAGGAATAGAAATATATACCATCCAGAGTGGTGGTTTAAAGTGCTCTAGGATTACATCTCTAACCCTTGGAGAAATGAAGTGTATGAGGCAATATCTTTTACTGGATTAGAGGAGTGCAGTTGGAGTGCCTCTTCCTCCCCCCCATCAAAGCAGATTTTATCAGGGCATTTGGGTGCCTGTTCTAGGAGAAAAGTTGTTTTAGTGTGGAAAAAAATCCCTCTTCAACTGCATACCCCAGTTTGTCATCTGCCACCCACCACTGGTAGCCATATGAGATAACATCAAACAATTACAATCCATCTTCCATGGGGACCAGATCCAGAAAAAAACATCTCCAAACTTCTGGCTTTCAAGCAACCCAGACCTTGGCACCAGACCTTGTGAGAACAATTGATGCATAACCTGCAGCCAGAACTCCATTGCTATGATGATCAGTAACCCCCACTATTCACCTGTCAGGAGCCATTGGTCCTACATATGCCTATCACAACATGGGATGCTACCTCATCCAGTGTGCTAAATATGCCAGTAACAACTACGTGGATGAAACAAGGCAGTTGCTATAGTATCAAATAAATGCACCACAGAAGAATAACTGGTACTGCTGATTGAAAAATGAGAATACGTTTTCATGGAAAAAACTTTGTTTTTTTGAAGTCTTCATGTTTTTTGATGGAATAGCTCAAAACAAAACTCAGAGTTAAGCAAAGCAAAATTATAACTTTCTTGGAAAATATGTTCTTAATTCCAAAAGCCATTTTTGTTATGCTTTTTTGACCTTACTGCTGAGTCCTCTCCACTTCTATTAAAATGTACTTAGACTTAAGAAAGTATATCTGTGTTTTATACTTTCAAGGTCAGAAATCCAAATTTTTCCTTGTGTGTCTGCTTATTTCAACGCTGGTACATAAACACTGAGTTTAGGTCATTGTCTTGATTATGTGTAGGATTTTCAAAGGGGCTTAACACTGAGATAAATCTGCTACCACCAGAGTCAGTGAGTGTCTTACTAATGACTCCAGGGGGAGCAGCTAGACTCTCACTGAGTGCTTTTTGAAAATAGGCTGAGCGTACTCAAATGAATGTTTTTTTCCCAAGCACATGCTGTGTCTGGGTTGACTATCACCATGGTGAAGTCTGTCTTGCTTGCCCCATGGGAAATTATTATACTGTATACAAAATATCTTCTATTTTAGGTCAAGGTAGATGAGGTAATATATTTTATTGGAACAACTGGTGTTGGTGAGAGAGACAAGCGTTTGAACGTACATAGTTATAGTTTACATATCTAGCAGTTTGCATATTTATATGCACGGGCTGGATGGTCCAAAGCTGGGGAATCTAGCATCCCAAAATCTTCAGTCCAGTTTCCCGGAAGGGATGTCACTGCCTGGAGGACAACACCCAATAGGCTTACATGGCCACCCTCTGGTAGCAAAATGACATTGCAGGGCAGTGTCTGTGGTGGGACGGGGAGTGGCACTGGGACCAGGCATGGGCCTGTGACCAGTGGCTGGCCCAGGCTGACCACTTGTTGGACCTTGTGGAGGCCTGGCTGGCCTGGATCACTGTGGCTCACGGCCCTTTACTCCTCCAATGGATTAAGGCTTCCTCCCAGTTCAGAGGTCCTCCTCCCAGTTGAATGGCCCCCACATCCGAAACCCCATTTGCCATTTGTAAACAGCTGTTTAACACAGGTTTATTTTCCCACAAGTTCTGTTTTGTTAAGTAAATGTTTATTTATAAGCACCACTCCTGTATCCCTCCTTGTGGGTTGAGGGGGTCAGGGTAGTTGAAGACAGGTGTGGGGTAGGGTATGGGCTTGGGGTGCTCCCAAGGGGGCTGTGGGCAAAGCTCTGTTTCAGGACCTCCTGGATGCACACCCAGTCCACGTGCTCTTGCTAGTTGGGGCCCACGTCCAGCTGTTTGTAGGGGTCCTCATCCTCCATCACCCCCCCCCAGAGGAAGTCCTCCTCCTTCTACTCCACCAGGTTGTGGAGGGCACAACAGGTGGCCTTGACATCAGGGACATTCTGCTGCCCCCCACATCTAGCCACGTTAGGAGGCAGAGGAACCTCCCATTCAAGTGCCCAAAAGTACACTACACTGGATTCCTGGCCTGGGTGAAGCGGGCGTTGAATAGCTCCTGGGTGGAGTCTAGGTGCTTGGTGTAGGGCTCATCAGCCATGGGAGGAGTGGGTCAGCTGCACCCCCCATGATGCAGAGTGGCATCTGCACATCCTAACTGTCATCTCCAAGCAGAGGATGCTGGTTCCTGCCTCCATCCTCCAGACCAGGCTGGAGTTCCAGAAGGCCTTGGCATCATGGTTCCAGTCCGATCACTTGACATAGACATCCAGGAATTGTCCTTGGTGGTCCACCAGGGTCTGCATGACCCCAGAGTGGTAGCCCTTCCTGTTCATGAATCATGCAGTCCTGTGTTCTGGGGCCTGGATGAGGATGTGGGTCCCGTCCAGCGCTGCAAAACAATTGGGGAACCCATGGGTGTTGAAGCCAGCTATGAGGGTGGCCATGTTGGTGAAGCAGATGAGCCTCCTCAGCAGGACCGCATTGATGGCATGCACCATCTGCGAGGGGAGGAGACTGGACATGAGTGATTGGGGAGGATAGAGTCCCTGAGCCTGGTGAACTTCACAGCTCCCTTCCCTCTCCACCTCCCTGTACTCCCTCCTCTCTTCCCACTCAACCCCTTCTCCCTTTGCAGGGCACGTGGCCTGGCATGCATAAGTACAGCCCTGATGGTGGACCTCCCAGCACAGAACTGATGGCCCATGGACTGGCAGCTGTCAGGGGTGGCCAGCTTCCACAGGGTGACAGCAACCTACTTCTTGAGGGGAAGGGCAGGCTGCATGTTGGTGTCCTGTCTGTGGAGGTCAGGAGCAAGGTAGGTGCACAGCTTGAGGAAGATTGCCTTTCTCATTTGGAAGTTCTGTGTCCACTGCAGGTTGTACCAGTGCCCCATGACCAGCCGGTCCCAAGAATCAGCATTGGTGAGGTACCGCCAGACCCACCTGAGCCCCCAAGAGAATGAGGTCAGACAGGGCAGTGGAGCGTCTTGGGCACGCTCCATGGGCTGCCTCTCAGGGTTGTCCCCCCAGATTCAGTGGGGAGGACTGATCAGGAGGTGGGGCATGGCCAGGTGCAGCTGGCTGCCAGTCGAGGGCAAACCAGGGGGCTGCTGCGGTATGGTAGCAGTCCAGCAAGAATGAGTTCTCACTCAAATGTCTAGGAGCCCTGCAACGGCTTTGCTGTACCTCCACGAAGTATGCAAGCCTTGGCATGGGCAGGGAGCATGGATCGGGGGGGCCTTTAAGGGTGGGCAGAGCCAGTGGTCCAGGAAGGGCTTGCCCTCTGTCGTGAATGAGTAGGGAAGGGGTTTATTTCTTCCTGAAGTAACTTGAGCCCAGGTGAGCCAACGAGAGTGGAGTGACTTTTTTGACCTGGGAACAATTGCAGTTTTATGGGGCTTCTTTCTGCTGGGATGGCAGAGAGAAAATGCAGGGAGATGTCTCCCAGGCAACTGGAATGAAAATCACAAACATCCTGACCCTGTCAAGATCAGCCATAGAGATGTAAGTAAAAGAGAAATGTATAGCTAGACATGATCAGGTTATAGTTATTAGGAATGTGGGTGGACTGGCTAGTGCTGTTTGCTTGCTACTTTGTTCCTTTGTTGCTGTTGTTCTTGTTTGATTTGAGATTCCCCCCTGTAATTTTTAAGCTGAATCCCAGGGAAATATTTTTCTCTGCTTGCAGCCTATGATTTATTTTCTCTTGTTTTTGAATACATCAGTGTTTTTAGGCAATTGTTCTGATTGTACGTCCTGAAAAGAGTCTGTGCCTCACATGAATAGGTCAGTTACAAAATTACAGTTTTTATGTCTGAGCTATTTCCAGAGGGAGGGTTAAGAGCTTGGAGTGCCCCTAGGAAGATAATCCCTGGTGAAGCTTCCTGGGTTAAGAGGGTTTTTGTTTTACGTGGATGTTGGCAGCATACTTCCCAGGGTCCAGGGGATCTGTGACCATGGGAAGTGTCAACTAAAGCCTGTGTATAGGTTAGGTGTGTAAGTGTTTGCGGGCCCCCACCTTTTGCAATCAGAGTGCCAGACTGGGGACAGAGCCTTGACACCCTCCACATAAGCCACACTTCTGAGGTTACGGGGCCAGTTGTTTCGACAGAGCAGCCCACGCGGGTAGACACTCTCTGTCAGAAGATCAGATCAATACAGCGATCCGCTTTTACACTTAGCTGCAACCTGTTGAAAGATGTTTTACCAGAAAATCTCTTCCAGCAGTGATGTCACTTGGCAGAGGCTTCCCGTGTTGATGTAGCCAAAGGGCTTATACGGATGGGAACACTGAGGAAAGAAGAAAACAATGAGAAGTCCTGTGGCACCTTGTAGACTAACAGATATTTTGGAGCGTAAGTTTTCGTGACCAAAGACCCACTTTGTCAGATGCAATGAGACTGCATCTGGCAAAGCAGGTCTTTGCCGACAAAAGTTTATGCTCCAAAATATGTTAGTCTACAAGGTGCCACAGGACTTCTCATTGTTTTTGTGGATACAGACTAACATGGCTACCCCTCTCATACTTGAATTAACTAGTTAAACAGTAATTTGCTTCATTAAAAACTGGTCTGACTAATGTATTTTGCTGGTAGATATACCATGGATTCTGTAACTTCCACTCCAGTTTATCTGATGAAGTTGGTTTTACCCATGAAAGCTCATGACCTAATAGTCTCTCAGCTTACTGTTTTTAAAATTACAGACTAACACAGCTCCCCCTCTGAGACTAGTTAATTGACAAGGAATCTCAGTGAGTACCTTCTCATTCAAATATAAACTGGTGTTAATTCATTTCCAAAATGAATTAAGTGAAACTAAATTCACACCATGCTGATTCTGAATGTGTGTTTAACTAATCTGATTTACATTCACACCTTTAATTAATTTGGCTTGAGATTTCTGAATGTCCCTGTGTAGATAAGACATTAGAAAAGGATAGGAAGAGCTCTTCTTGCAATTACACAGGCTGAAAACAAAAGAATAGGTACGGGGATGGGGAGAAGCAGCTGATATTCTTTTATGTTCTAGGTTTCTTTAGACATCACATATAAGCTGTTAGCTCAGAATAAATGGGTGTTGATTCCCAGAGCCCACATTGCTAATGGACATATTTTGTGACAAAGATGGTTATTAGTACTGCATGTTCCCATCCAAGCTGAATCACAGTGGTGCTGCAGCGGGTGAAGCAGTTATGTCAGAAAATATCAATGCCTTCTTAAAATGAGGACACTTAGGAAGCTCTTCCATGATTCATACAAAAAGAACCAATACATCATACTCTGACTTTAAAGAAAGGAAAAGTTCAGCCCTTCTTTACTTGTGCGCTAAAACGGCACAAGGGCCCTGTGGGCTAACATGTACTTTACCTATTGGGTGTGAAAATACAGATCACTGTGCCCAACCTTGCAGTCACCACCTGGGCATGTACTTTATCTTTGTGCAATAAATGAGCCTGTATAACCTAGGAAATGGACTAGGAAAACTGCACACAGGCATCCCATGTTCTCTCCTCCCATCCCCACCCAAACAGGGCTACGTCTAAACTAGAAGCATCTGTCTACAGAAGTTACTGGTGGAAGAGATGTTTCTACAAAATTTCTGTCGACAGATCGCATCTACACATAAAAGTGGATCGAGCCTTTGATCTGCTGTGGTGACAAAAGGCCCCCCTGGAGCACCTACACAGCTTTTTTGTTGACAGTTTCTGTCAACAAAATGCATTTTGTGTGTAGGTGCTCCGTGAGTTTTGTCTACAAAACCGCCATTTTGTCTACGAAACTCTTTACTGTAGATGTAGACCTTTTGTCCTACCTTTCTGAATAGTGGCTTAAGACAAGTGGGCCAGTGGATAGTCAAAGAGTCTGCAGGCTCAAGCAGGCATCAGTTACACTTACGTCATGGCTCTCTGTACTACCCAAAGGGCTAAAAACACAAACTGCAGCTCTGATAAAAAATCGGGCTTTACTGATAATACCACTTCTCACAGGAACATCACTTTCGTAAAAATGGTTTTGGACAAAATTTCAAAATGTAAAATACAAACAACTTTGAAAACCTTTAGGAATTTTCATTTTGGGTGGTGGGAAAACACTGCTTTTTCTGCTCCTCAGACCCAAGTGAGGGGAATTTTTTGGTAACTTTACTGTTTCTCCTGTACATATATTTCTAATCAAAACACTTTTTTGGTAACCTTTTCAGTGTCAACAAGTACTGTAAATCTGTTGGATGGAAATCCACTTTCTCTCCCCTCTTCCAATGGAGAATGTATGAAGTTAAAAATGAGTGTGAGGGGATTTGAAAATGTTAGCATCTAGTTCTGAGATGGCTGAATGTTTCTCTGACTAGAGAGACCACTCAAAATCACTGCAAACAGACTGTCTTACGGAAAATCAGGGTACTGAAGTACAGTCATGGTCTACTGGAGACCAAATGATTGTGTTCATTTATTTGGAATCAATCATCAAACCAAATCTATCATGCCTTCCTGGGGTTTGAGGCTGAAGAGAAGAGAATGGCAGACAAATGTTACTTTCACACTATTACTGGCAAGTTAAAAAAGAAACTTTTAAAAGAGTTCCATGTTTAAACATGTGTTATTGCACTGTAAATTAAACTGCCTTAACATTACTCTGTATGAGAGGTGAATAAGATCCATATTCTGCTGACCTCTCATCTAAATTTCACACCAGTTCTCAAGTAACCAAAATGAACTCATTCAATACAGCTTTTAGTATTTTCATGAATACAAATGCATAGTATGACCATATTTCTCTCTACTGAATATGGGATGCCTGGTAAAATTACTTGTCTTCAAGTGAGTTCAGTGTCCATTGTTTGTACAGATGTTCAAATTCACATCAAGATGACAGAGCACCCATTAAAAAGAAATACCGTGTAATTGGTTTCTTTTTATTTACCTTCTTATCTTTAAGGATTTAGGATTCACACAAGGAGGGATTACACACACAGACACACACACACACGCGCACACAGACACAGACACACACACACACACACACCTTCCCCCACACAGACATGGGGAGAGCTCATTTACTCACCCACACATCTATGCATCTCTATCACACGGAAGGAGAATGTGGTGACTGACCCAAACCTCCCTGCCAGGTACTGTCCTTCCTCCATTCATAGCTTGACCCCGATGATGGACCTGACCTTCCTGGTACCTGCTCCGCTGCCCAGATTCTACCAGGGTTCACACCAGTTTGTGGCCAGCAGCTGCCTTTCAGCGCTGTAAGGGGTGGCAGGGACAGGAGCTGCTTCCAGCTGCAGGAGAGATGAACGGCTGTGTGTAAAAACGTTTCTCCCTTTCTGCCCGCACAAGGTGGGAAAACACTTCCAGGCTGCTGCTGGCCAGTGACATAATCCAGCTGCCTCCTATCCCCTGGCCATACCACAGGCAGAAGGAAGTTAAGTGCCAAGGATGCATTGTGCACCAGTTGAGGGAACCTGACTGCACAGGCTTCAGCAAACCTGGCTGGAGAGGTGGCTCAGCAGAGGAGGTGCCTAGGCACTGGGGCAGCCCTGTGCTCTCTGGGGATGTGAAGTGAGTGGGGAGGAGACACGGGTGAAGAGGTTGCTAAACCCCTGACTTAGGAGCTGTTTTGGAGCTTGCAGTTTCAGGGCATGACCTGACTGGACATTGCTTCCCCTTCCCCACCCAACCCCAGCTACGCCAGAGCTTAGCTGAAAGACAGAGAGGCTTCCGCAGGCCAACCCGGTGCAGGGCTTTGGTGTGCAGGGCTTGGCTCCTCATGGCCAGCATTCTAGGTAAAGGGTTTGGGTCCTCACAGGGTGCTGGCCCAGCCAGTGACAGTGGGAGAAGAAGGAAGGAGGGTGAGATGAGTCCTCCGACCAGGGGCTGGGGGTCTGCAAAACACTGGGAGTGGATATCCCATTGTGGGGCAGGGAAGGATATGGAAGAGCACTGGGGCTGTAAGGGGCAGAGCAGGGATAGGACAGGGAGAAGAGGAGCATGTAAAGAGGTGATGGGTGTGCAGAAAGGTGACTTATAACCAGCCACCCCTGGGTGCCTGCCTGCACTTACCAGTCACCTCTGACCGCAGCTGGTGCTGGCCAGAAATGGGAGAGTGGGGCCAGCTGGTCAGGAGCAAGTGGCCATTGGGGGCTGTGCCAACAGACCAGCAAGGGGAATGGCCATCGCCACACACTGCATCTTTGCTCCACCCCCAACCTTGCACAACCACTCTCATTGTCAGACACGACCCTCTCACTCACCACTTGTGGATGGGCAACTGGTGACCGGGGCTCCAGCCACTAGCAAGACCCAGCAGTACTGATGGGGGAGGGAGGAAAATGGGCCAATTTGTGTGTTTTTAAGAAAGTCAAGACACTGTCAGGAAGTCTTAAATGCAAGACTGTCCCTTTAAAAATGGGATATCTGGTCCCCTTATAATGCAGGGTCATCAGGGAACGTTGGACAGTTGCTGCACATTCATATATTTCATGTATTGCGACACAAATTATCATTCGTCAAATAGCTAACACCAGAACAGTGATAATCAGAATATGTTTGTGTGTGTTCATGTGCGTTGCTTTCTACTTGCCAGACGTTAACATCCTCTTATTTTTGCAATGTCATCCACTCGGAACTGGAAACACAACCGAATAGCAAATAGTCAGAGGAAGCAATTAGGCGCCTGGAAACTATTCATCCAAGCTATTTGGTATGTATTTATGAATAAACAAGTCCTTGGCATCAGGACTGGTTCATAACAATAACCTAATTCAACAGAATAAAGAAAGGGACTAAGTTTGTAACCAACAACCTCTGTAATGAATTTGGTTGGCTCTGGTTCTAGAGCTTGATCCTCAGCTAGGTAAATTAGCATAGCTCACTTGACTGAACAAATTTACATGGCTTGAAGATTTGGCCCTTTGTGTTACTTCTTAGCCAAAGGTGCAATTCAATTTCTAGACAACAATTGTAGGGCTGAAGAGAATAATTTAACCAGAATTAAGACCACATCTTTTTTCACAGTCTAAACATTCCCAAAGTGTGAATTTCCTGTGTGATGTTGGGGAATTCTCTGTCCTGATTCTGCAAGGAGTGGGGGCATATACATGCAGTTTATGCTGTATACCCCCACCAGAGGCAGATCCCACCATATGGTGCATTACAGCAGTGGTTCTCAACCAGGGTACCTGTACTCCATGGGGTACTCAGAGGTCTTCCAGGGAGTACATCGACTCATTTAGCTGTTTGCCTAGTTTTACAATAGGTTTACATAAAAACCATTATTGAAGACCATGCAAACAAATTTCATACAATGACTTGTTGGTACATCTCTGTGTTCTACACTCCCCAGATATAAATACAATATATTCTAATTCATTTATTTGATAATGTTATGGTGCACATGAGAAGGGAGGCAATTTGTCAGTGATAGTGTGTTGCAACACTTCTGTATTTTAAGGTCTGATTTTGGACACAAGTGGTTTTTAAAAGTGAGGTGAAACTTTAGTTTTGCATGCGCCCATGGGACTCCTGAAGGGCTACACTTATCTGGAAAGGTTGAGAACTACTGCTCTGTAACAGTCAGGCAATTTTTCCAAAAATGTTTTCAGATGTTCTAGAATGGGGTTCATCAACATTTCCAAAGCAGATTGCCAAAATTTGACCTTTTGACCTCTACATACGGTCCAAGTGCTGGTGATACTGTTAAAGTCACTTGCAGTCCTACTTACAGCAGCTCCATTAATTAATAAATGAAGAGCAGAGCTTTACTGCTTAGGTGGTGTTTGGTGGCATTAGCTGGTGTTTTGTTAATCCACAGGTGGCCAGGCTTTGAGCAAGCTCCCAGCTGCATAGGGGAGGATGGTGGAGTTGAGCTTCCCCCTTGTGTGCTTATGAAAAATTGGCTCACATGACACTTGGCACCCATGCCTGGGGTTGCTGACTCCTGTTCTAGAACACTAAACATGCTAGTAATGCTACTGGCTCGGATACACTAGCACAAATATGTTGCAATGTCAGAAAAAAATTGTGTGTCTGAAAATTATAATACTGGGGGCACTTATAATTTTTTGAAAGGGCTTCTTTAGAAAAAAGGTTGAGACTGCATTAGAGCTGCTTGGATTCTTTGGCCGTACTGGACAGAGCGAACAAGTTCCTCATCACATTGGCTCATATAGATGCCTCTGATGCTGCCCCTTTACATTACTGCTGCCCTTAGGTCCTCTGCTTTTGCATGGACCTCGGTGATGGGATTGCTCATGACTTCTCATTGTTGCATGACTAATGTTAAAGGAAAGCCTAGTACTCAGAAGGAAAGTGTTCAAAAACAGATCATCCATGTGGAAATCAAGGTCAAAGTCACTCAGGCCTATGGTAATCTGCTGACTCAGCACTGCCTTTCTGTTGTATTCTTTCCTAGACAGTCATTTTCCATTTTGTATGTGCAACTGATTGTTCCGTCCTAAGTGGAATATGTTGCAAATATGTGTGCGCTTAATAAAATAGCAGTTCTAGAGTCCCAGATGGTGCCTCAGATATTTAAAACCATGTCAGTAAATAGCAGAGCAGCGTGAATAGTGAATTTATTTTTTGAAATTTTCTGAAGAAAAACATCTAAATTATGTTTGGAGGAATTTTGTGACTTTAAGACACTGCTTCTTCCTGAAATTTGAGGACAATGTTGTGTGTATTCCCCACATTGTGTATCACATAAAATATAACCCAAATTATTTTGCCTCAGGTGTCATGCTAGTAACATGGCTCACCAAACAGACTATTAAAGCCTGTGGGGCTACTTGAAAAGGTTTCCCCTCAAGTAAGAGAGAGCAGGAGAAGAGGGAAGGACAGAGACGAGGAAGTGTGTTACTGGAGAGCTGAGGAAAAGTACTTGTGCTGAAGAAAAAATTTGCTCAGGTCCCAGGGAAAATGTACTAAGAGAGCATATGGGGAAGTGGCAAAGGGAAAAAGCTGCTGTACTGGGACTATGAGGATAGCCCCGTGTGGATGTAGGGTTTGGATGCAGGGATTGGATGTAGGGTTCCTGGGTTTCCCCCATCTCTCCCATACTACAAAAAGTCTGCTCCTGGAAAGTGGGGGCAAGATTATGGACAGGGTCTCATCACTGCAATACTTGGACTGTACCAATAATGAGAATGGCACAATAAGCAAGGACCCTGGCCTCTAGAGAAAAGGTAAGCAGCAGTGTGGAGGCAGTGCTGATGCAGAGCCCTAAATTACTGCATAGTTCAACAGTAATGAGTATTCTCGGCTTCATTAGCTTCTCTTCTGGTAGAATCAAATACCTGTTTGGAGCTTCAGAAAACATTGAGGTTCAAATGATTTTAATTCCCTTCCTTAGCATTCTTGTTAAGCCTAAACCAGAAGTTCTGCCCTGCTCTGGCTATTAATAACTTAAAAGTTTAAAACTCTGTTTTAGTCTTTTATTTGTGACTTGCAGTCACTCCATAGATAGATTTTAAGCTACCAGTCAGCCAAATGTAAAAATGGTAACTGCCTGAAAAATCGACAATGTAATAGAAAGAGGGTTGAAATGCATATTTTAAAATGGTCTCTTTAGTTTTGTTCACATTTTGTTTAGTGTTCTTTAAGTGCACTCAGATTTCAGAAATGTTCGTCTGAGGCTTGATTTCACTTTTCATTGTTTATTAACATTGTTTTATTTACCCAGGAGGAATGCTACTGCACAGTATGCTTTAGTTTTATAATAGCAAAAACACAGTGTCCATGGCTACACTAGACACTAGAGAGTTTTGTTGACAGAAGGGGCCTTCTGTCGACATAATGCAGGGAGAGCATACGCGCATAAAGCCTTCTGTCGACAGAGTCTTCACAGACCTCTGCTCTTGCCTCGACCGAGTTATCCCTAAAAACTTGAGACATAACACTTTGTCGACAGAGTGCTGTGAACAGAAATGCCGTGTAAATGTCTGGTTGCCAGGCAGTCCTGTTCTCAGAGCTGCCATTCTGTTCTCTGTCACCAGAGAGCAGTGCAGTTTGGCAGTTCTCTGTCAACAGAGCAAGTTGTGTGTAGCAGCAGTCTGTCAACAGAGTTTGGGTGTGTCTATATGAGCAAGTACATTTGAAAGTGAGGTTGAAAGATGTTTGTCTGTCAAAATAACCTGCAGAGCGTCTACACACGCTCCGTGAACATTTGAAAGAAACTTTGAAAGAACGGGGCTGTTCCTGTGAAGTTGGTCCTCTGATCCTGCAGTGCGAAGAGCACCCCCTTTCAGAAGATGATTCTGAAAGAAAGTAAGCGTAGACACTCTGTGGCCCACTGTTTTGAAATAAGCGTCCTCCAGCGTCTGGCCGTGCTTAAAGACGCAGGCTCCCACAAAGCCCCAGGCAAGAAGCTGAGAGCAGACAGGCAGCAGGTAACCCACACTGCCACACAGCTCGCTGCCAGCTGCGACACCCCAGGCACAACAGCACCCTCCCCAGCACCATGGCCAGCATCCCAGACCCCCGCCCACACCAGAGGCCAGCCAAGGATGCTGGGGAGTCCCCCCAGGAGGGGAGCCAGGCACTGAAGCACTGGGCCCCCTCGTGGACTGATGACAAGCTGTGGGACCTCCTCACACTCTGGGAAGACAAGGAGGTCCTGCATCAGACAGGGGGTCTGGCGCTGGAATGTGACGGCATTCGAGCACCTGGACAAGGGCCACACTGGCCAGGGTCACCCCACCCCCACCCTGGACCAGGTGCGGTTCAAGGTGAAGGAGCTCTGCCAGTGCTACTGCAGGGCCCAGGACACGGCCAGGCGGTCAGGGGCAGTGCCCACCAGCTGCCCCTAGTTTAAAGAACTGGACCTCCTCCTTGGGCCCAAGGAGGCAGGACCCCTGGCCGAGATCCTTGACACGGTGAACCCCGGAACCAAGTCGGAGCCCAAGACGGGGACTGAGGGGGAGGACCACCTGGGACCATCAGCCGGCACCAGGAGCCTGCAGAGACTCCAGGCCATAAGCGGTGATGAGGGCTCAAGCAAGGGGGCCCTCGTCATCAATGTCCTGTCTGGCCCATCCAGCCTGCCCCCCTCCAATCGTGCCTCACACGAGTTCCTGGAGGGACCCAGAGGTATGTGCCATGCATGCCAGTGGCTCCAGGGCTCGGGGAGGGGGCACGTGGTCCTGCCTAGGGTGGCCGCAGCCCACCCACACAGCCATCGGCCCCAGGGCACAGGCAGGCCAGACGGCCCCAGTGCTCCAGCCTCAGAGGGCCGACTCGAGGTGCTCAGCACCATGTGGCTTGGACAGCACGACGGGCCACCTGGTCCCGGAGGGACTGAGGGAGGCTGAGAGCTTGCGCTTCCAGCACCAAGATGGGGAACCCCGGGATGTGGTCCCTGCAGGGCCCCCGGGATGGGGTGGAGGAAGGAGGGGGAGTTCACGGGGTCCTTTCCCTCTCCAGCCACCTCAGGCTGGGGGAATCTTCCTCAGACAATGGACTAGTTTCTTCGTTGGCACCTTTTTCAAATGCAGGCTCTGCTGTCTCCCCAGGCATGCTGCTGCTGTTCAACACAGACAATCAGAGAGACTCTCTCCTTTGTCCCAGCCCCCTGGCTGGTCTCAGACACATGTCCAGAAGGTGAGGCAGCTTCTCTCACAGACAAGTTGCCATTCCCAGTGGACAAGCTGCTTTCCTGCACAGACACACAGGCACCCTTCCCTGGCCCTGGCCCAGGCCTGGAAAACTCTTCACAGGTCTGTCTTGGCCACTAGTAGATGATGGGTTGGAATTGCTCCTTCCCTCCTTGAGCTGTGGCAGGCCACTTTGTTCAGAGCTCCATGCAGTCCAGGGTTCGCAGCCCCAATCTGGGCTCACCCTTGCAGGAGATTCTTAACCCTCAGCTCTGCCATCGTACATTCATGCTGCCTTGTCCAGCTCCTTTAATCTCAATTCAGTCTCCAGGTGCTGCTGCTTCCCAGCAGAGTTGCTGACCGTGGTTGCAGACTCACAGTTCATTCCTGCTGCACCCCATGATTCCTGGAAGAATCCCTTCAGTGTGCCACGCTCCTTGTGGGTCACACGTTCCCTGGGGTTAGGCCGTAGGCCCCTCTGCCAACTGGATTCCATCAGACTCGCAAGAATAGCCCCTCTTCAGGTGTGACATCCACTCTCAAGGACCACAACCACAGTCTCTTGAGAAAAACTCCTTCATTGTGTCAGTCTCCTCGTGGGTCACTCCTTCCTGGGGGTTAGGCCTTCGGCACCTCTGCCTTCTGGGACTGATTCCAATGGACTACCAGGAGTAACCCCTCCTCAGGTGTGACAGTCCCTCTCAAGGACCACGACAGCAGTTGCTCGGGTTCAGCCACAGGCCCCTCCGCCTTGGGAAACTGCACCTCACTGCCCATCAGCACACCTGTGTCTCACTGGCCCCCTTCTTCCTCCTGGACCCCCATCACTTACTGGTGGATGCTCCATCCTCAGGATGCAGTACATCCCACTGCTCACACCAGTGTAATGGGGTCCAGGGGTTCCCAAGCTCTGCACCCCATCCGCAGGCAGGAGTGACTCTCACTCAGCAGTAGAACAGCGAGTTTATTAGCTGACAGGACACGGCATTGTACTGAGGAGTCAATACAGCAGGCAGAGACAGTCAGTCCAATCCATGTTGGGGAGAGGAGGCCCTGAGTGACCCCTGGAGCCAGGGCCTTGCCCCTTCCTTTGTCTCTCTCTCTCTCTCCAGCCCAGACTAACTGCTTTCCAACTCCCAGTTCCAATTCAACCCCCTCAGGCTCCACCTCCCCCTTTGTCTGCAGTCCAGAGGTGTCACCTGGTTGCCTAGGTTACCCTCAGAAGGAGCCCCATGCCCTCTGTGAGCCACACATACGTATCTCCCACTACACGTATCCCCCACTACACATAATACACACACGTATCCCCCACTACATCACACTCGGTGATCACATGTGGATGCTCCATTTTGAAAGGCCATCTTTTGAGATTCTATTTTAAAAGCCGTCCTTTCGAAACGGAGCTGTAGTGTAGACGCACCCTTTCTGTCGAGATTTCTCTGTCAACAGATGCTTCTAGTATAGACGTAGCCTAAGAGAGAGTCCAACGTGGTAACAAGAGGCAGGTGAGAGCAGAGTAATGGAAAGAGCTGATAAGTCTTAGCAGACAGGACTGACTCTATGTACCAAATTGTTGCAGGCCAGGTGTTTCACCTTTTATTGTAACTGTTTTCACTGTTTTGCTTTGAGCCCGTTCTTTGAGGGCGGTGTGTCACGAGCCCAATGGCCTGTAAAGGCACACAGAAAGCATAGAATCATAGGGCTAGAAGAGACCTTCGGTAGGTCATCAAGTCCAACCCCACTTAAATCATCCCAGTCAAGCTGGGACTTTACACCTCTAGGGATGCAGGTTCCACCACCTCTCTAGGTAATGCATTACAGTGCTTCATCTCCCTCCTAGTGAAATAGATTTTCCTAATATTCAACCTAGACCTCTCCCTCTGCAACTTGAGACCATTGGTCCTTGTACTGTCATCTGAAAACAGCCTCTCTCCATCCTCTTTGAAATAACCCTTCAGGAAGTTGAAGGCTGCTATGAAATCCCCCTTCTCTTCTGTACACTAAATAAGCCTAAACTCCTCAGCCTCTCCTCATAAGTCATGTGCTCCAGCCCCCTAATCATTTTTGATTCCCTCTTCTGGACTCTCTCCGGTGCAGTCTTGCTCCTGTAGGAATCTGCTGATTTGCAATCAGCAGTCAGTACAGATCTGAGCATAGTTCAGTGGACAGCTAATGCTTTCCCATACCACCCAGAGCAGGAGTATTATAGGGGTACTTCAGAAATGGAAGGTCCTGGGCTTTCCCTGAAACTACAGAGAGTAACCTACTAAGAGTAACATTTGGCTGTAAATGACCATGACAGTGTCACATACTAAATCAGCTAAATATCTGGTCAAAACTTTCACTCACAGATTTTCACAGGAAGTTAGCTTCCTGCCTGTAAGAACTCCTTTCATCTGGACATAAAAGGATAGTGAAGGAAAAACTGTTTGCATTACACGTATTAACAGAGAGACCTGATTTTTCAAAAGGCTTAAATTGCAATACTTTTTTTAAAGACAGAGCAATTGAAATTTCTGGAGAGGAGTTGAAGTATATCAAAAATTGCACTTTGCTTCACAATTATTTCCCCCATTCCCTCTCAGGGGACTGATGTCCTTCAGAAGCTGCATCTGTGCTATAGAGTTTTCTCAACAAAACTGGGGTTTTGTCAACAAAACTTGTGGATCATCTACACTTAAAATGCATTCTGTCGAGAAACGGTTAACAGAACACAGCAGTTTTCTCGGAAGAGTTCCGTCACTACCGTACAAGGCAGAACGCTTCTGTCGACAGAATCTCTCAACAAAACTATAGTGTAGAAGCTCTCAGGGGCCCACTGTCAACAGAGAGGGCTTCCGGTTCACCAGGCAGTCCTGTTTGCAGAGCTTCTGGTTGGCCGTCCTGTCTGTCCGCTCTCTGTTGACAGAGCGGATTACTCTTTTGTGCTGCTTTTACGGGTAGACACAATCTGTCAACAGAGGTTTTGTCAGAAGATATCTTCCAACAGTAACTTCTGTTGACAGATCACTGTAGTGTAGACGGAGCCACTGACGGAGCCACTGTTTAGAGCCACCCACAGAACTGACAGCATGTGCTATGTTTCAGCTTTCTGAAATAGCTTTTCCAGAAAAGTATTCAGTGCAGACCATGATAATTGTAAATCCCACGTGTGTATGTTCTATCTTGATAATCTTTTTCTGACTGCTGCACCCCGGGGACAGGAAGCAGCTAGGACACGTCAGTGGCCATCAGCAGCCTGGAGGTGTTCACTGCCTTTCAACATTTTGCAGGCAGGAAGGAACAAGCTGCTTTCAGTTGCACCAGGTCACAGAAGGGAGGAAAGAGAAGATCTCTGCAGAGACATGTAACAAAAATGCCATAAAACTCTTACATTTATCCATAACCCCAGATTTTATGTGAGGTAAGTGTCAAAGAAAGAAAGATTGTGAGTATCTAAGGCACACACAAATAGCCTCTCAAGGCTGCAACCTTAGCATCCCTTTGACTACATGAGTCCTTCACACTGAAGAAAGGCCTCCTTATGTACTTCATCTTGACCGTTCCTCAGTTAAATTTTTCTGTGTTTTCTGAAATGCTTATGATTGTCTACTTTAGTGAATTAAATAATGAAGGATGTATTGCTTGGTAGAGGTTAAAATGGTTGCTGATCCTCCATCAGAGACCAGTCCTAAAGGTAACTGAGAGGTAGCCATGTTAGTCTGTACTCCAACAAAACAAAATCATTTTTTATTGCAATTTTTTTGGTCCTCTGTATTTATAAATGTCAGTCTGTATTGGAAATGAGATTGATCTGGTGAAGTGGGTCAGTCCCATGCAAGCTCATCACCAAATAAATCATTTTGTTAGTCTTTAAAGTGCTTTAAATTCTTTCTGCTGTTCAGTCCCAAAGGCGTTCACCCCCTCAACTATTCTGTATACCAACTGCTTCAGGTGCTCAGCATCTTCCAGAAATTGTCCATGTAACAATGAATTCAGGCAAATTGCACAGAGCAGACTGTTAGTAAAAAGCAAGCGAGACAAGTTTTTTTTAATCCTCTAAAACTGTTTTTTTCTTAAATCACATTAATAATTTTGTGTATGGATTGATATATTTGCACTGCTATATAAACGACACCCTTCCACTATGCAGACTGGAAAGAGGTTATGATGCTGGTACAACTCCAGTTTGCATCAGCAGAGCATCCGGCCTAATGTATCTTTTGTTTTTAACACTTGAGTTTACTTCTCACTTCCTTTACTCTTCAGTATCACATTACTGTTTTGGCTTCACAACTAAACCTGTATGCCACAGTTAAGGACCAAAAAAGCAGTGCTAAACTGATGTGGGCCATTACTGTAGAGTATTTTCTTAATATACTAAGGGAAACCCAGGTGAAAACTGGAGCCATCTATAACAAGGAATATGCTTCCTATTATTGGCTTGTTTCTCAGGCTAAATGCTATTTTGATGCAGTTTTTGTGTTTAATATGCCTGTGTATGTACTTAGGTATAAAAAATTGAATACTCCTCATTACAGGAAAAAATTCTACTTGATATTGAATTTGCCTTTTGAAGACAAACATGGAATCTGGTAAAATTATGATTTCATATTGGGCTAAAAATACCACGTTCCCTTCTGTACTTACCTGATGACTGGTGTGCACAAGGATCTCAGCAGTTAGCAATTCAGGGAGCAGACAGCATATCATAAATGTTGTAAATGTTGGCCATGTAGTGGGAGGACAGGGAAAGCTGTTCTTCTTCGTGCCTTGGGTAACCCTATTCTCCTATACTGAATAGAAGACCATCAGGAAAAATCACTTGTATTCAACTGAGTTTGATGGCAACTGATAATGTGAATGTTCAAATTAACATCAGGATCACTGATCCCTGGTTAAAATAAAATACTGTGTGGTTGGATTATTTTTATTTGCCTTCTTATCTTTAAGGATTTAGGGTTCACACTGGGAGGGCCAGACACATATCCACACCCTCCACTCCCTCTCCCCTGCACACAGGGGCTACGTCTACACGTGAAGCCAACTTCGAAATAGCTTATTTCGATGTTGCGACATCGAAATAGGCTATTTCGATGAATAACGTCTACACGTCCTCCAGGGCTGGCAACGTCGACGTTCAACTTCGACGTTGCGCGGCACCACATCGAAATAGGCGCTGCGAGGGTACGTCTACACGGCTACGTCTACACGTGCACCCAACTTCGAAATAGCTTATTTCGATGTTGCGACATCGAAATAGGCTATTTCGATGAATAACGTCTACACGTCCTCCAGGGCTGGCAACGTCGATGTTCAACTTCGACGTTGCTCAGCCCAACATCGAAATAGGCACAACGAGGGAACGTCTACACGGCAAAGTAGCACACATCGAAATAAGGGAGCCAGGCACAGCTGCAGACAGGGTCACGGGGCGGACTCAACAGCAAGCCGGTCCCTTAAAGGGCCCCTCCCAGACACACTTTCATTAAACAGTGCAAGATACACAGAGCCAACAACTAGTTGCAGACCCTGTATATGCAGCACGGACCCCCAGCTGCAGCAGCAGCAGCCAGAAGCCCTGGGCTAAGGGCTGCTGCCCACGGTGACCACAGAGCCCCGCAAGGGCTGGAGAGAGAGTATCTCTCAACCCCCCAGCTGATGGCCGCCATGGAGGACCCCGCTATTTCGATGTTGCGGGACGCGGATCGTCTACACGTCCCTACTTCGATGTTGAACGTCGAAGTAGGGCGCTATTCCCATCCGCTCATGGGGTTAGCGACTTCGACGTCTCGCCGCCTAACGTCGATTTCAACTTCGAAATAGCGCCCAACACGTGTAGACGTGACGGGCGCTATTTCGAAGTTACTGCCGCTACTTCGAAGTAGCGTGCACGTGTAGACGCAGCCCACGCCAAAGTAGCACACATCGAAATAAGGGTGCCAGGCACAGCTGCAGACAGGATCACAGGGCGGACTCAACAGCAAGCCGCTCCCTTAAAGGGCCCCTCCCAGACACAGTTGCACTAAACAACACAAGATACACAGAGCCTACAACTGGTTGCAGACCCTGTGCCTGCAGCATGGATCCCCAGCTGCTGCAGCAGCAGCCTGAAGCCCTGGGCTAAGGGCTGCTGCCCACGGTGACCATAGAGCCCCGCAGGGGCTGGAGAGAGAGCATCTCTCAACCCCCCAGCTGATGGCCGCCATGGAGGACCTGCCAATTTCGACGTTGCGGGACGCGGATCGTCTACACGGTCCCTACTTCGACGTTGAACGTCGAAGTAGGGCGCTATTCCGATCCCCTCATGGGGTTAGCGACTTCGACGTCTCACCGCCTAAAGTCGAAGTTAACTTCGAAATAGCGCCCGACGCGTGTAGCCGCGACGGGCGCTATTTCGAAGTTAGTGCCGCTACTTCGAAGTAGCGTGCACGTGTAGACACAGCTAGGGAGAGCTCATACTCTCTCTTGCTTTCTCTCTCCCCTATACACCTCTGTTACATGGTGTGGGGGAGTGACTGACTGTCACCCAACCTTCCCTCCTTGGCGCTCTCCTCCCTCCATGAGTGACTGGGCTCCAATGACAGACCCATCTGTCCTGGTACCTGACACTGCATATTCCTGAGGGAACATGTGTTGTGGTCACACAGTCACATGCTTCCTGCTCCAGATTCTATCAGAACGTGGACAGCAGCAGCCTTTTTGGCACTGTAGGGGAGAGAAGAGACAGGAGGTGCTTCTAGCAGTGAGGGGAGAAATGGAGGGGGTGGGAGAAAGGATGACTTAGCTTGTATGCAACCTTCCTAAGTAGAATATTGTGCGTTTGCCTGTATTGAATTTCATCCAATTTACTTCAGGCTATTTCTGCAGTTTGTCCAGATTATTTTAAATTATATTTCAGGGGTACGTAGGCATGGAAGGTCCTGGAAGGAACCAGGTTCTGTTTGGCCCAGATGGAGATTTCTGCAGAGTGGTGATGGCAAGAAGAACCCAACCCTATAGCTTTGCACCCATCTTTTTATGTTTCAGTCCATAGGTCTTGTCCTTTCCCACTGCCCCATGAGTCATCACCACTGTCCCAGAATGCTGTGTGACTGTGAGCCATCAGCTAACAGCAGCTGAGACTTTGATCTTCTATTGATGGGACCTCTTTCCTGGGTGGGTTCTTTTGAAGGGCTCATCTCCCATTATTCTCTGCCCATCAACGTGCTGCTGGCAGCTGGTTGTCCAGACAGGCTGGCTTTGGGGCCGGATTCCATTGCAGACACACATCCACATTCATACCTCTAAATGAAATTGCAGAAACACCAAACTTTCTAAAAGGAGTTTCAGTAACAGTCTTGCAGGCTACTAACAAAGCATCACATTATAAGATTAATACATAGTTTCTTTAAGGGTGTGTCTGCACTTGCACTCCTCTTTTGAAAGAGATATGCAAATGAGGTGAATAGAAAATGCAAATGAGGTGTAAAGTTGCATAGTTGGCACCTCATTTGCATATTCTAATTGTGAAAGAGCTTCTTTCAAAAGAAGAAAGCCAGTGTAGACACTGCTCTTTCAAAAGTAAACCCATCTTCGAAAGAATCCTTCTTCCCATTAAATAAGGGGAAGAAAAATTCTTTCAAAGATGGGTTTACTTTTGAAAGAGCAGCGTCTACACTGTCCTTGTTCTTCCGAAAGAAGCTCTTTTGAAATTAGAACATGCGAATGAGGTGCCAAATATGCAAATGTATGCCTCATTTGCATTTTGATGTATCTCATTTGCATGCCTCTTTCGAAAGAGGAATACAAGTGCAGACACACCCTCTAAGAACAATACAAAAGTTTCTATATTATGGAATGTTACAAAGCTCAAAGGTTATATAGACAATAACAATAACAAACCTTACAGAAATTTACAGAACTTGAAAGGCAGTGTCAGTAAGTTGAAAGTTGCAAATTTATATTCCCATTGTACTGTATTAGGTGAAGGCTTTGCACAACAAACATGGCTACCCCTTTAATGACCAACCCCAGCATTGTTTACGATGATGGTCTCCCTTTGCTCCCTGCTCTGTGACCGTATTGTGAGGAAAACACCCTAACTATTGTACATATGCAGCACCATGGCAAATCCTCCTACAAAATCATTTATACCTTTTCCCTTTGCCTGACCCTCCCCTGTCTGAAAGTCTATAATTGTACATTCCTTAACCCATGAGCCTCGGCTTCACCATATGTCTGAAAAGCACCATGTCAATTGGACAATTTCTGATCTTCACCCTGCCAAAATTTATATAACTTTTTACAGTGTTGTTGTGCACACAAAGGGAAAACGTGCTTTGAGCCTAGTCATTTTTTTTACTTCAGATTAAGGAAAATGGATGAAGAGAAATTATAGAACCCGAAAGCAAGGGAACTTGGTGAGTCAGTATGACTCTTTGCTGTGAACTAAATGACTAAATGACAAAATTAGCTGCCTTTGTTATTTAAAGATTCAATATATAGCTGTAGTAAGAACAGGGCCTGAAACATAAGCCCATGGATCAGAGGCCTGGTATGAGGTCTAAGGCCTGGCAAACCATGATCAAGCTAATATAAAGCAAAGTTAAGCAGTGAGCAAAAGGAAGGCCCCTGTTCACAGAACTTATTAGGAAGAGGGAAACACTTGGCAGAAACATTGATTGGTACTAGGCACAGGCCACAAGTATATTGCAGAGGGATGGTAACAGAACAACTTCTTAAGAAGCAACTTGGTACCAACACAGTCCCTGCAGCTAACAGGGACATACTGACCCAGGTTCAGGACAGAGTCTAAAATGACAGCATGATAGAAATGTTTTGATCAAACCACCACATAGAAAGTAATGGGTTGTATCTAGGTACCATCAGACGGTTGCAACCTGAGACATCAGGGATAGTTCTACACTAGCAAGTTCTTTTTCAAAAGAACACATGGCACATCAAAACACAAAATGTGCTCTTTCGATCCTGAAATTGAAAGAATGTGGCTCTTCTGGGGGCTGTCTTCTGCTCCCAGATCAGGAAAAGTGCCTTTTTCTGAAAGATTCTTTCGAAAAAAAACCCTGTGTAGGTGCCCTGGGGGCCCTTTTCTGCAAAGAGCAGCCTTCTGGCCTATTCTTTTGAAAGCATGGCCACTCTTGGTCTACTTTTTTGTGTGTGACCAAGCCCTTTAGATGGAAGGTTTCTTTGGAAGCAATCTGGAAGAACTGCTTTGAAGGATTGCTGTAGTATAGGTGTAGCTCAGGGGTGATGTGTAATTAAGATGGCAGCTCCGGCGGAGGAGGTGGCAGGTCATTCCTCTGGGCTGCACCAGTGGTACCGGGGGGTGCAGATAGCGGGGTGTTCAGGGACTGGGCCAGTGGATGTTGGGAGCGGGCCAGGCTGGGAGGTGCAGGGGGAGCTGTGGGTTTTGGGAGCAGGCTGGGTTGGAGGGTGAGGGGGGAGCTGCAAGCTGGGGGCGGTGTTAGGAGTGGGCTGGCCCAAAGGGGGCAGGGGGGAGCAGAGCAGTGTGGCTGGAGGTACCTGACCCCATTGCTGTAGGCACCCCACCACAGAATGCGGCCACAGCTGCCCTGCCACATGGCAGGAGCTGCTTTGCCATATACAGCTGGAGGTACCGGTGGCTCCAGTGGAAGAGGTGGTGGCTCCTCCAGGCTGCACCAGCTGTAAGTCCTTAACTTTTCTGGGGGGTGGGGTGGAGAGTGGGGGGCCGGAGGGGTGTTAGGAAGGGGCTGCACCAGGCTGGAGAGTCTGTGGAGTGTGGCTGGAGGCACCTGACCATATGGCTGTGGGCACCTCACTGCATGGCCAGAGGCGCTTTGTAACATGTGGCCATGGCTGCCCTGACGTGGCAGGAGCCACTTTGCTGTGTGCAGCTGGAGGTATCGGTGGCTCCGGTGGAAGAGGTGACGGCTCCTCCAGGCTGTACCAGCAGTAAGTCCCTAACTTACCTGAAGGGGGGAGTTCAGGTACCAGGCCAGGTGGATGTTGGGAGAGGGGCAGGATGGGGGATGTCGGAGTGCTGCGGGCTGGGGGGTGCAGGTGGGAGACATGGGTAGGGGGGCATTGGGAGCGTGCCAGGCCAGGTCAGAAGGCGCAGGAGGTAGAGGGGGTGCTGCGGGCGTGGGGAGCTCAGCAACAGGGGAGTGGGTGGTGGTGGGGAGGATCAAGCTGGCCTGGGCAGTGCGGACACCTGAGTGGGTGGGTGGACTGAGTGATTTCTTCCCCCTCATTCTGCATGAGATGAGGGTCTGGGATGCTTGGTTAATCCAAATGGCGTATGAGCTATGATTTGCTCACCGACAACCAAAGGAGTGTGACTCCTTACGTCACCCCAGGGAAGAAAGCCCTGTCAGAAAATTCCCCACTGCCTTGAGGGAAGGTTCAGGAGATCCAAAAGCTGTGGGAGCAAACCCAGACAGAAAATCCGGAGTGGAGACCCTAAGGCGGTTAGCAGGCAGAATTCATCAAACCTGCTTTCAGCATCTCCTCACAGTCCCCTCAGTTCCAAACGTATTGACTTCCGACTTTCCTTTGGATGCAACTGGGGCGACCGAGAGGGGGACAGTGTCGCTTGTGCAATGCACTTGCTCCAAACACTAGCCCAGGCAATGCAGCGTGTAAGAGGGTGCCACGTGGAGAGGAAACTCCATCCTTGCTAATAGCATGGAAACAACACGGAACTGGCAGTTAACCAGCAAAGAGGAGGGCACCACAGGTCACTTTCGTAGGTGGGAGGAGTCACCACACTCCACTGGTCAGCTACTGCCTGCCTCAAGCTGGGCAGCCCCCGGTCAATAAGGTGCTAACCCACCACCACCTTCCTGATTGGATGCATGGGAATAAGCCAAAAATTGAAAAGTAGTTGTAAATGACGTATCTGCCAAAAACAAAATAATAAATCAACTTGCCGCTGGCTCTGTAGCTGGAATGTGTGGACCACGTGTCCGGGACTTGAATCTGCCCATAACCTTATGAACGCTGACCAATACACAAAACAGCGGTCTTGGATCAACAGCTACACAAACAGAACATCAACATCACTGCTCTCTGGGAAATCAGGCTAGCAGGTGCTGGGTCGGTGAAAGAAACCAACTAAACTTTCTTCTGGAAGGGCTTGAGTTCAGAGGAACACTGCCTCTGTGGAGTTGGATTTGCTGCATCACTAATACTTCCTTTAACTTGAAAGAGTGTTACAAGGTTTCATGGCACCACCCTAGGTCTGCATCAACTTGACCTTGTACTGGTACACAGGAAACATCTCAATGCCATCAAAATTACATGCACGTTTCACAGCACAGATTGTGACACTGATCACTCCTTGATCATCAGCAGAGTGAAAAATCATCCCAAAAAAAACTCTATATGACAAAAGAATGCAGTAAGCCAAAGATTAATATCCTCAATACCAAAAATGTGCTGAAATGTTCTGTCTTCACAGAACTTCACTCACAAAATGGTACACAAACCTGACCAACAAACTGCTGATAGAACATGGTCCATGGTGAGAGTCTGTGCTCACGAAAGCTCATGCTCAAAACTTTTCTGTTAGTCTATAAGGTGCCACAGGACCTTCATTGCTATATATAAATGTGCCAAATCTGCCTTTGGAACATGTATATTCTCTAACAAAAACTGGATCGATGAAAATGCTGACATTCTTTGGCCTCTTCTTGAATTAAAACACAAGGCACATCTTAATAACATAAAGAACCCATCTCAAAGCACAAGAGATCAACTTGGACTTGCAAGATCTGTTCTTCAGAGAGAATCCAGGTGGTGTGTGAACAAATATTGGGCCAATCTATGTTCTAATATTCAAAAGGCATCTGATTTGGGCAACATGAAAACCATGTATTATGGATTGAAGAAAGCACTCAGACCAAACATTACCAAAGTCGCCCCACTGAAGCATGAAAATGGACAGGTGATCACAGACAAAAAGCTGCAGATGTCCAGATGGATGGAGCACTACTCAAGTCTTTATTTCCATAAGCATACAATACAACATGAACTTGATAACCTCATCCCAACTCATCCAGAAATGTCAGAGCAAGATGCAGAGCCTATGGAGGAGGAACTTTCTCAAGGTCTTGATGCTCCCGCCAATAGAAAAGCACCAGGCAATGACAGAATTCCAGCTGAAGTCCTGAAGTCAAACAAGGCTGTGCTCCTCCCCTTCCTCTATGATTTACTCCTCAAATTTGGAGAGCAGGAGATGTCTCACACGACATGAAGGCTGCAAACATCATCACTCTCCATAAAAACAAAGACGACAAGCGTGACTGCAACAACTACAGAGGAATCTTGTTGCTGAGCATCACAGCATTTGCCCTTGTAATTCTCAAATACCTGCAAAAACTTGCAGATTGAGTCTACCCAGAAACACAATAGCTGCGTCTACACGTGCACGCTACTTCGAAGTAGCGGCACCAACTTCGAAATAGCGCCCGTCGCGTCTACACGCGTCGGGCGCTATTTTGAAGTTAACTTCGACGTTAGGCGGCGAGACGTCGAAGTCGCTAACCTCATGAGGAGATAGGAATAGCGCCCTACTTCGACGTTCAACGTCGAAGTAGGGACCGTGTAGACGATCCGCGTCCCGCAATGTCGAAATTGCCGGGTCCTCCATGGCGGCCATCAGCTGGGGGGTTGAGAGATGCTCTCTCTCCAGCCCCTGCGGGGCTCTATGGTCACCGTGGGCAGCAGCCCTTAGCCCAGGGCTTCTGGCTGCTTCTGCAGCAGCTGGGGATCTATGCTGCAGGCACAGGGTCTGCAACCAGTTGTCAGCTCTGTGTATCTTGTGTTGTTTAGTGCAACTGTGTCTGGGAGGGGCCCTTTAAGGGAGCGGCTGGCTGTTGAGTCCGCCCTGTGACCCTGTCTGCAGCTGTGCCTGGCATCCCTATTTCGATGTGTGCTACTTTGACGTGTAGACGTTCCCTCGCTGCACCTATTTCGATGTTGGGCTGAGCAATGTCGAAGTTGAACATCGACGTTGCCGGCCCTGGAGGACGTGTAGACGTTATTCATCGAAATAGACTATTTCGATGTTGGCTGCACGTGTAGACGTAGCCAATGTGTCTTCAAGGCTGGCAGATCAACAATGGACATGATTTTCTTAGTTCAACAGCTACAGGAAAAATGCAGAAAACAAAGAAAGCTGTTATTCATAGCATTTTTGGACTTAAAAAAAGCATTTGACACAGTTAGCAGATCAGGACTATACAGAGTATTAACCAAGATTGGCTGCCCACCGACCCTACTCAAGGTCATAATATTCTTTAATGATAACATGAAAGCAACAGTGCAATATGAAGGATCTATATCAGAACTGTGTACAATGAACAGCTGAGTCAAACAAGTATGTGTTCTTGCCCCTACCCTCTTCAGCATATTCTTCTCTGTTCTAATAAATTGCACGTTTCAAAACTCACGCAGCGATGTATTTCTCCACACAAGATTAGATGGCTGTCTAGAACCTGGCAAGACTCAAGGCCAAAACTAAGGTCAAGAAAGTCCTCATTAGAGAACTCCTCTTCACATGCAGCTCTCGTCACTCATAATGAAGACACGGTACAGTCACTGATGAATTCTCTGTCTCTCAGAGCCTGCAGGTTGTTTTCCCTTGACAGAAGCATGAATAAAACTGTTGTGTTCGCTCAAGGTATACCTTAGTGACCCAATGTCATTCTGGACAACAGCCCATTAGATGTGTTTCAACAGTTCGGTTACCTTGGATCTACAGTCATCACAAACCTACCCATGGATGAAGAACTGAACATCAGAATCAGGAAGGCAGCTACCATTTTTGGCAGACTTACAAAATGAGCATGGAACAATCCTAAGCAGACAGTGAAAACAAAGATGCTAATCTACCAGGCACGTGTATTGAGTATCCTGCTATATGGGTCTGAGGCATGGACCACCTACTCGAACCAGAAGAAAAAATTGAACAGCTTCCATCTTCAATGCCTCCACAGAATTATGAATATCAAGTGGCAAGATAAAGTTTCAAATGCAGATGTCCTGTCTAGATCTGTCATACCACCCTCACGGTGATCCTCAACAGCAGAAGACTATGATGGCTTGGTCATATGAGAAGAATGGGTGATAAACATCTTCCCTAAGAAATCCTTTCTGGTGAACTGTCATGTGGGTTGAGAACAAGAGGAAGACCAAAGCAAAGATTCAACAACACATGCAAAAATGCCGTGAAAAAATTCAACATCGACCTGAAATCCTGGGAATCTACATCGTCAGATCAAAATACCTGGTGACGATTGCTACGACAGGGCACATCATCCTTCAACAAGTGTGTGAAAGCCAAGTAAAAGTACTTTGTCTTAGAAGGAAAAACTCTTAGATTCAAGAATTTGGAAATAGACTGACATGCAGTGATTGCAATCAACCATGCAAATCCAATAATAGATGGATAAGCCATGAGAGAAGTGGCACACTCAAACACTGGCCATAGATCCTCACCACCACTCCTAACCACCATCTCTTGAGATGAAAGAGGCCATATATATAGGTATAAAAATGTATCCTGAAGGGGTTGTTCTTTTCTGACCTAGGCAGCAGGAACCACTGCAGAAGTGTGCAGAGAGCTGGGAGGGTGAGGTGGCGTGGTGCAGCCAGCTGCCATTCCTGCCACACACACAGGAAGAATGCAGGAGGAAAGGAAGGTGAACCCTGCTGTCTCCATTGCTTCCGGCCCTTGGCCCAGGTGACTGCCATTCCTCCTGTCCATAGGACGGTTGGGGTAGCTGCTGTGGGGCCACCAAAAGCACACGGCCTCAGGCAGCTGTCCCAGTTCACCCTATGGATGGGATGGCTCTGCACTGTACATCCCACCACAGCCAGCATGTGTATCACCATGGCTGGAGCACTACGTTTCCTCTCCACCCTGCAAATGCTCCCAGGGAAAAGTGGCCCAGAGGTGTATGAGAAAACAGTTCTGATATATCCGGATACGACTACATGCCGCCTGCCACCCCAACTCTGACATTTCAGAGTTACCAAGCCAACCTCTTAATTGCGTCATTATGCTGCAAAGGAGAGGGGCAAAAGCGACACCAGTCTCAGAAAAAAATAAAAAAAGCACTAAAATAGCCCGAAGATTTGAGGCTTTGTGCTCGCTGACAGGGAAGAAAGGAACTGATGCTTGATAATGATCTTAGTACTCCCTAGAGGCACACTTCTTTGTAGCCACAAACTATAAACAAGTTCTCTTAAAGGACAGTTCCACTAAGACTTGGCAATTTTCCAATGCGTAAGTCATTTAGGCTCGAGCACTTGAATAGGTTTACTTGAGCTTGGGGCAGCAGGTTTGCAGAAACTTCTGTGGTTCCTAGACTGCCCAGAGTCCAAGACCCTTCTCCATCCAAACTGTCCCTCACCCCTGACCACCTTAAGGCTCTGGGAAGGAGGTTGTTTACAGGCTTCCCTTGTCTGAAGTACTTAAAAATGTTGCTATTACCTTTTGAAGCTTTTGTCTTTGGTAAGTTTCCATGAAGCTTGCAGGGATTCTGCTTTTGACACTGTACTTTTGAATTTCTATTTAACTAACCTCCTCATTTAGTGTAGTTCATCTTTCTGAAGTTAAATGTCATGGTTTTAGGCTGCTGTGGTTTTTTTCACACCACAGGGATATTAAATTTAATTAATTCACTATTTCCAAGCAGTCATTTCCTGAACCTGACCCTGTGCTCCACTGTGGACTAAATCAAGAATTCTGTCTCCACTTGTGGATTCTAGAATCAGCTTCTCCAAGAAGCAGCCATTTAAGGTGTCCTGTAACTTTATCTCAGCAGCCCGTCCTGAGGTCACAGGTACCTACTCAACATGCAGATAATTAAAATCCACCATTGTTAGTGAGGATTTTTTATTTTTATAGTCTCTATTTTCTCTTAGCATTTCATAGTCATTATCACCATCCTTGTCAAGTTGGTAAGACATCTCTACCTCTATGTTCTTATTATTGGCACATGGAACTACTATCCATAGAGATTTTGGTGCACTTCTTTCATTTTTGATATTTACTTCATTTTATTGTATGCTTTCTTTCACATATAGTGCCACCCTCCCCACCAACATGACCTGTTCTGTGCTTCCAATAGATTTCATACCTTGGTATTACCGTGTCCCATTGACTAATCTCTTTCTACTAATTTTCTGTGATGCCTGTCAAACTCTGCCTCTAAAGTACATCACTAAACTGTCCTTAGCCCATCTTTTTTTTTTCTTATCTTTTGCCTGGAAGACCAGACACTGCATCTGGGATAATCTAATGTTCCTTAGTTCATTTGAATGATGAACCTTTTTTATGTTAATCTCTTTCTTGGCGGTCACTCAATAATAAGTAGGACATCTTCATGTCATCCTCCTGTTTGTGAGACCATTGATGGCTGATCTTCTTATTACAGAAGGGGCAGGTGTTGGTACTGATGGAGGGGCGCAGGGCAATTTTTGATGCTCTTTTCTTCTTCTCCGCCTCTCCTCATCTGCGCTGGGGTGGGTCTCTCAAATTGTGCCACCCCCTTACAGCTTACTGTTCCCCACTGGGGACAGTTTTGGGCAAGGTTCTCCCAAGTGTTGACACCGATGCTGCACTTTGTCATATGTGCCTTCAGTACGTCCTTATATCACTTCCACTGGCCTCCAAAGCTCCTCTGTCCTTCCTCCACCTCAGAAACCAGAATCTGTTTTGGGAGGCACTGATCAGACATCTGAGTCACGTGACCAGTCCAATGAAGCTGCAGTTGAATGATAATGGCTTCAGTGCTGGACACAGCCTTTATGGATCCAGCTCTGAGTCAGCTTTAAAAAAATCACTGCATTTCAAAATTTTGTTTAATTGATTGTGGACACAGGATGGGATTTTCAAAGCTTAATGAATTAAAAGGATAAATCAAATTGAAAGTATTTTTCTTTCTTTCTTTCTTTCTTTCTTTCACTATTTATTGAGAACATTTTAACTTGTCATGTAAATATCAGAAACAAAGCGATCATTACAACAATTAAAGAGACATTATACAAGGATATAATCTGTAGCTGTTCTTTTTAAATAAGATGTTGTAAGGTTGCTCACTCTGTGGCTGCGTCTACACGAGAGCGATCCTTCAAAAGAAATTCTTCTGGAAGAGATCTCTTGAAAAAACTTCTTTTGAAAGAGCATGCCCACACACAACAAAGCGGGTTGAAAGATTGATCCACTCTTTCGATAGAGAGCGCCCGCACAGCCCCTGCTCTTTTGAAAGTATGGGCCAGGGATCAAAAAATCCAGTTCCATCAGGACTGCTCTTTTGAAAGAGGGTCCCATGGAGTGTCTACATACACTTTTTTTTTTTTAAAGAATCTTTCAGAAAAAGGCGCTCTTCCTCACCTGGGTGAGGAAGAGGGCCACTGGAAAAAGGGCCATGTTCTTTCGATTTCTGATCAAAAGAGCACATTTTGTGTGCAGACGTTTCACAGATTTTTTTTTTAAAAGGCCTGTCTTTTCTAAAACAACTTACTAGTCTAGATGCAGCTTGTAATACGGTAACACCTCCGTTGGTTTTAATGATGTTATTGAATTGAGTTAATTTCTGTATGCACACATTTAACAGACCACGTATGTCTATCCAGTGCCTTTTTTGAAAAAAAAGAGGAGCCAGTATTCAGCCAGCTCTGCACGCCTTCCCCCACACCCTCCCCCAGCCACTGCTATGGCTGGGGCTGCCAAGGTGCTAGTACTCAGTACCAGCAAGTACTGGCACAAAGAAAGCACTGTGTCTATCAGATGTTAATACAAAATGGACAAGAGTGTTGTATTTGTTTGTTTGTTTGTTTGTTTTGCAGGTGAATGTACCTAAATACTGAATTTAAAGTAACCAAACATCTAAGTCTCTGTCTGTCCTCTTTCTGTTTTCTTGGGTAAGTAAATAGTGCATTAATTCTTCTCTAACCACAGCCGTCCATATTGTCTTGAACCCTGGCAGTTGTGGTCTTCCTAAAATGAGCTTTTCTAAGAGATGATTTTGAAATTCTCATCCATCCACTGCTTCCTTGTCCAGTAAATCAGGTTGAAACATAAGTCAAATTTCTGCTATGCCACCAGCAAAGGCTACACTGCAAAAAGGAACAGGAAGATTCAAATTCAAACGTAGGTGACACACTTGAGGAAGAGGCGAAGCACTTAGAAATACTGAGCAACCAGTGTAGCTTTCTCATTCTAGAGAAGACAGAGCCACTGAGCAATCCAGAGATTTCTTTCCATACTCTGCATACCAGGTGATGTCAGCTGGAACTGTCTGAATCCATTAATTGGTGTGTTGAAGCTTTTATTTTGGAGAGAATTGATAATTGTTTTGTGGAAGTTAAGTCAACAGGTAACTTTCATTCTTTCGTGAGTATTTTTATTTCATTTTCACCTGGGATTCCAGTGGGTGAGAAGTGGGATATGAGTCACCAGTGTGCCCTTGTAGCCAAGAAGGCTAGCGGCATATTGGGATACATTAGTAGGAGCATTGGCAGCAGACCCGGGGAAATCATTATTTCCTGTTATTCGGCATTGGTGAGGCCACATCTTGAGTATCACTTCCTCTTCTGGGTTCCCTGTTACAGAAAGGATGTGGATGCATAAGGTTTTGTGACCCAAATAAACATGTAAGTCATGGGTGTCCAACCTTTTGGCTTGCCTGGGCCACATTGAGTGAAGATAGTCTTGGGCCGTGTACAAAATATATAATATAGTTAATGTATATAGATCACATAATAATGTTAAAAGTTTACGATCTTGTGGGGCTGCATTACTAGCTGTCCAGGGCCACATGCGGCCTGCGGGACGCAGGTTGGACACACCTGGTGTAAGTCTTTAAGATAGCATAGGACTTCTTGTATTAGCTGCAAAAGATTAACATGGCTACTTCTCTGAAACTTGTACAATAGCGTAATATGTCTGTGAGGCCTTAGTTTAAAATTTGCTTTAAATATTTCATTAGTTTGCTGCTGAAGGTTATAAAATCACATCTCTAAAAAATCCTTGTACAGATTTTTGGATGCACACTCTTAGTATTTAACTTGAGCCTCCAATACTTGGTTCTTGAGTCACAGTTTTCAAAATAAATTCCTCAAAAAAAAAAAGTCTTATCTGAAATGCACATTTTAATTTTAATTAATGTATTACAAATACTTGTTTCCAAAGTTTTCATGTCTTTTCTGTCCATCCCTACTGCTACAGTCTTTCTCCTATAATCTCTTTCTCCTATGGAGGAAAGCCCTTAAAGGACAACGCCTTTTCCTTCCAGAGAGCTGGACAAATAATTTTCCCTTTCTTTTCTTCTGATTATTTAACAAACTAGTGTTAAGAAAATGCTCCACCTAAATCAGTACTTTAGTACGATATAAAGTGCTTGTTTATTCCTAAAATATTTATGATATTTCACCATATGTAAAAAATATATTTCCGAACAGGCCTATTGTTATGGAGGCCACACAAATAAAGTAGTACTCACTTTTTCTAAAAGCGATAAAGTTTGTTATGAACACACTGAACTGCTCAAGTGATTAATTTAAAATAATGTCTTTGTTCATGGACTAAATATGTGGTAATCTGGAACGAATAACTGACTTGCTTTTATTACAGAATAAGCTTAATTTAGGTGGCATCCTGGAGGAGTTCACTGCCACTGGCCCTGGCAGGACTCCTGGTCCCACTCTGCCAGCGCTGGTCCACCAGCTCCAGCCCTGGGGGCCAGCCCCACAGCAGCCGGCTTTGGCAGAGTGGCCTGCCCCAGCAGGGAGGCCAGCCTCATGGCAGCCAACCTTTGGCAGCTGGCCCCTGAGGGGAGAGCCGTTTAATAGAGCCTGCCAGTTGTCCCAAAACTGGACAGTCCAGTATTCACAATTGGGCACACAGTGGAAAACATGCTCCATTTTCTTTGGAAAGAAATTTTAGAGGGGGGGTTGTTTTGTTTTGTTTTGTTTTGTTTTGTTTTTTCAAATTTCATTTCTACATTTGGGTTCAGGGATTTAGCTGGAAGAGGTGAACGGAGAGTGTGACAGAAGAGACACAAAGTGGAGGGTAGCGCGGGGGAAATATGGAGAGGACCACAGGCTGTAGAGCTTGCCTCCCCAAACAACAGCTTCACCTGCTACCTATGTCTGACTTACCTATCTTATAGAACTGGAAGGGACCTTGAAATGTCAATGAGTCCTGTCCCCGGCAGTCAATAGGATGTTTGCACTATGTGGCCTATTCCGTAGGTGCTCAGAGTATTTCTCCGCAGCAAAGAAAAAACAATGCCAGCCAGCTCAGACTCTAGGGTCTTGGGCTGTAGGCCTGTTTCACTCCCATGCAGGCTTCCAGGCGAAGACTGGAGCCCAGGTGCTAAGACTTCGAAGGGTGTGTTTTACTTTGCTGTGAAAAGGTATCTCACTGCCTTTCTCTTCTCTGCAATGACTACAGCAGCACCACTGACCCGAGCACTGCCCACCACCCACAGCAGGAAAGAAGACCCTCAGATGCTCTGCTGCAAGCGTAAAGTCCCTATTGGTGGAATTAGGGGGAACCACATCTCTCTCATGTACTTAATTCCTCCCCACAACATTCATTACTTGTTAATTTGCAACCAATCTAGTATCACTCAGCACAAAAAAGTGAGGTTCTACTGCTCTATGCAACTGCAAACCTGTGGTAATCCTCCTGATGTTATCAGATAAACAGCTCTAAAACCACTTGCTTTGCGTGATAAGTTAAGCTTTAGGGGTCCTCTTCCGGTAAAGCACAGAACATGCAACACTTCAATGGCAGGGAGGGACCCTATGCAACACTTGGAGCACAGGTTCCCAAGTGGGGGGGTGAGAAGAAATTCTAGGGGGGGTGCGAGGCAACTCAGCCTCTCCCCTTCATTCCCCCCCACCTCAAGATCAAGCCCACGCTCAAGCACGGACTCAGTTGGTTAACTATCAATTTAATCCTTCTTCCTTCAGCACACGGGGCGCTGTTAGCAGCGCCTGCTGTTTTACGTGGGTGACCCTTCAGCCACTATAAAAAGGAGGCGGCTGCGAAGAGCCACGTGGCGTGCCCTCGGCAAACCTGAGTGAGTGAGTGTGGGTTGGGGGGAAGGGGAAGCGGGAGAGGGATAGAGGAGGATGGGGGGCTGGGGGTGTCTGGCTGGGGGTGGCACTGATGGTGCCTGGCTTGGGGAGAGGGAGGGTAGGGGCTCTGGCAGCTGGACCATGGATCTGGCTGGCTGGTGGGCTCGCATGTGGCAGGGGAGCTCTGGCTCAGCTGGCACGCATGCACAGGGGGTGGCTCTGGCTTGGGCAGCTCAGGCAGCTGGCCTTGGCAGTGGGCGGCCTGTGGCTAAGGCGGGCGGCTGCCCCATGGCTGGCGTGGCTCAGGCCAGTGGATCTGCAGCTCGGACAGCTGGCCGGGGCTCTGGTGGCTGTCCCATGGCTCACAGAGCTCAGGTGGTGAGCCTGCGTCTGGTGGGGCTCCAGCAGCTGGCCGGGGCTCCGGTGGCTGGTCTGTGGCTCGCAGGGCTCAGGCTGGAGGCTCACGGGGCTTAGGCAGCAGGCTGGTGGGATTCCAGCGGCAGGCCCATGGCTAGGGCAGCTGGCCAGGGCTCCAGCGGCTCAAGCCCATGACTTGGGCGCCTGACCAGGGCTCATCAATCTTCACATTAAAATGTAGCATCATCCTTCACATTAAATTCATTTTGTTTCTACTGTTTCTGATACTAAATTACATTTTTATTAAATTTTAGTCCAAGAAAAACTATTTGTGCTTATTTTTATTTTTAAATAACATAAATGTTGTGTTTATTTTAAACTATGAATTAATTTTTTTGTTAAAAGGGGGATGGATGATGGTAAAGAAGAGGTGGGGGGCCATGATGGTTTCTCAAGCATCAAAAGGGGAGCGTGATGCTGAAAAGTTTGAGAACCTCTGATTTAGAATAAAGATCTGCTAATACCCAATGTATTAGGAGCAGGATGAAATGATTTAAATCAAAGTGATTTAGCTCATTGATTTTAAATATGATTTAAGTCAGCAAACAGCAAACCTTGATTTAAATAATCAGTTTTAATCTTGTTTTGCATTTGCACTTAGTTACGCTCTTACAGAAACAGAGAAGAAGCCATGTTAGTCTGTATTCTCACAAACAAAACAGCAGTCATGTAGCACTTTAAAGACTAACAAAATGATTTTGTGTATTAGGTGATGAGCTTTCGTGGGACAGACCCACTTCATCAGATCTGAATAATTTTGTTAGTCTTTAAAGTACTACATGACTGCTTTCTCCTTGTGGATATAATTTGGTACTCTGTTTTGCTAAACAGGCAAATACGTGATATTTGTACACATTTACTCAAGCAATTATATTGTTTAACGTAATTCTGAAGTTTATTGTTGGCCTTTTTATGTTTTAAAATTTTGAATGCTTCATTTGTTATTGACTAGATGATGATCAACTTTTTATTTGTGATTTGGGTCAAGCAGCATTTGAGAGCATACCTGCTCCAGGGGAGCTTTGATTTTCTTAAAGTTTCAGCAGCAAACATGTGCTACTTAAATAATTTTTATTTAAATTTACTGTGGTACTATGTAAAAGTATACTAAATACAAAATGTAAAAATATACTAATATAAGCTGGCTATGATATACGATAGTATAAAATCATACTAAATTTAGGCATATGTTAAGCATTAGTCATTTTAAATTTAATTTTACATAGGTTTATTTAAAAAATAATTTAAACTTTAAAGTGTTCGTTTTTAAAAAAAACCCAACCCATATAATTACTGATTGTTATGCACTCTGATTCACAATCATGCGGCTGTTGAGGGACCAAGGAAAGGAAAGGAGGCCATTGCTGCCTTATTGGGAGGAAAGAGTTGCAGGAAATGCTCAGGTTAGTTGGGAGGGGGTCAAACAGGAGATGAGCTTTAGTTTTCAATGAAAAAAACCATGTATTGTTATATTTCAGGTCTTTGAACCCTCATACTCAATCAGGGATTCTTCATAATGACAAATTCAACAAATTGCAACATCAGTTACAATACTCCACTCATACAAGTCATTATTTATGCCACAATTTTCCCTTTCGGAGCCATATTTAATGCCATTGCCTTGTGGGTGTTCTGCTACAAAATGAAAACATGGACAGAAACGAGGGTGTACATGATCAACTTGGTCATTGCAGACTGTTCGGTAGTTTGCACCTTGCCTTTCACAATTTATTTCCTGTGGAACAACCGGAGACCTGACACGCTATGCTTAACTATACAGTCTATATATTTCATAAATATGTGCATGAGCATCTACATTATCACTGCCATCTCAGTGGATCGATGCATTGCTATTAAGTATCCTCTAAGGGCAAAGAGTGTAAGGTCACCATGGAAAGCTGCTGTAATCTGTGGATGTCTTTGGGTAACAGTGATAACTGTTCAGTACTTAAAACCAAGGGGAAAGGAACTTTTGTGCTTTCAAAAGCTTTCCACAACACCATTAGTCACTGTTCCTTATCTCTTCATCTTTGTTTTTTTAATTCCACTAATAATCTTGACCTTTTGTTCCACGCACATCATCAGGAGTCTTAAAAATAAGATGATCACAGATCCACAGGAAAAAAAGCCAATAGAGAAAGCTATCTATATTGTTTCTGCAAATTTGTTTGTGTTTATACTGTGCTTTTTACCTATCCAAGTTGGGTTGCTTGCTAGGTTTGTGATGGAAAAAAATGGAGTCATGTGCCTTGCAATCCAGAAGATTAGAGATTTTAACAGTGTGACCACATGTATAGCAAATTCTAACTGCTGCATGGACGCTCTTTGCTACTATTTTGTGGCCAAGGAATTTCAAGATGCTGCTGTCTTGTTTAAGCCCAAATCTCATCATTCAAAGACAAGTCAAACTGACGCTTCTGAGCTGAACACAGTCTGAATGCTGGGATAAAAATATTACAACACCAAAGCTAAAAATAAAAGAAGCGACAGACTTTCATGTATGGATTATTCACAGCTCTGTTTCATTTCTTAAGGTAAAATCACCACAGACTATGCTCTTGTAATTTTTACATGGTTTCCTGTGTACACACAGTATTAAACAAGTTACTGCTACATGCAAACTACAAGGAAAAGGTATGAGGCAAAACTTCTCCCATTAACAAGAAGAGACAGTTAAATCCCAGTTCTGCACTAAAAATGACTGTACCGTAGTGCGAGCATTGATGCAAGGACTTTTCCATGTTGGCATCTTACATGTGCTCTCTTTCTTTTGTGACTGTAAATAAAAAGAATTCAGCTTCCTTCTGACATTGTCATTTAACAAGAGTGTATTAAGTTGAGAGAAGATACAGATACATTTTCTTTTGTTGAAATTTTGAGAGAAATTCAAAGAAAGTGGGAGAAAGCTATATTCAACTAAGCAGATTTACCTAGATACGAAAATATATATATCAGAAATTGCATGAGAACAATGTGGAATAACAGATGTAAATCTAACCAAGCTTCTTACTGAGTCAGTTTGTATGATGTTCGATTGATGCCCAGCTAATGCTACAGAAGAGTGAATCAGTTATTGGATGAGTGAATATCTGAACATCTCATCCTGTTAGAGAGCAAGGGTACTCACGCTGAGTGGAGCAATAAATGGGTTTGCAGGTGGTATATGATGGATTAGTTTTATACACATGCACACACATCTCCTAGAGCTGGAAGGGACCTTGTAAGGTCATCCAGTCCAATCCCCTGCCCTCTGGGCAAGGCCAGGCACCATCCCTGACATTTACCTGCCCCCCTCCCTAAACGGTCTAACTCAAAGATTGAGCTCACAATGCTGGGTTTAGCAGGCCAATGCTCTAACCACTCCTACCCCACATAATAAAAGGAAAGGAATAAACCTCTGTGGGCTGGGAATTGAACACAGCCTGCATGCTTGGAAGACAGCCAAGCTGTCGCTTACACCAAGCCCTCTTTGTAGGTGTATTAAGCCATATTTTGGTGTTATGCTTTTATCAATTGGTCAATTAAAGCTGGAATTTCTCTTGTTAAAAGATGGTAGGAGCAGAATTAGGCTGTATCAGAAACTGAGGTACCAACTCTCAGGCAATTGCTATAAATTTTTGACATACGGCCTGTTTTTCAGAGGTTCTGGGCACCCACCCTCCAGTGACGATGACTTTCAAGTCTTTTTTTATGCCATTTGAGTAATAAACATGTGGCAAGAAGAACACTAGTTAAAGAGATGACTGAATAGTGACTAGTGCACTGACAGTGAGACTTTAGGCACATATGTCCAAATGGTTCACCCAGTTCTGTGCCATGGAACATCCCCACCTAAGAGATCAAGGACCATGAGTTAGCAGAGCTTGTGGTGATCCAAATTCGTTGGATGACTTGGGCTGTGAGATGTGCACATAACACACAAGACGGCATGGCATCTTTCAGGAGGGTCATTAGTTTCTGAGGAAGAAGCAGAAAAGGTTATTGCTGAAACAATGCAACATGTATATGTCCCCATTTGGAGGGTCCAGTGTGATAGTTTGCAAGAGGTGTGTGCAAGGCAAAGTGGGCTGATACAAGGATGATAGTAACAGAGAGGGAGCCATGCTAGTCTAGATACTATCAAAACAAAAAGCAGTCAAGTAGCACTTCAAAGACTAGCCAAATGATTTATTTAGTGAGCTGTTGTGGGACAGACCCATTTCTTCAGACCATGGCCATGGTCTGAAGAAGTGGGTCTGTCCCACGAAAGCTCACCTAATAAATCATTTGGCTAGGCTTTAAAGTGCTACTTGACTGCTTTTTGTTTTGACAAGGATGATAGTGTGTTTGCAGAACATCAAGGAGATAGAATGAAGGATTAGAAGAGTTGAATTAGTGAGGGAGGAGGCTGCATGGTGGGATTAAGAGAAACCAAGGAAGGGGAGAAAGTGACACAATGTGAGAGAGGAAAGAACGGGGGAGGGTGTAAAATGGAAAGAAAGGAGAAAGTGAGGGTGTTAGCATCTGAGAGTAGACTGGGAAAGACTTGTCAGAGTCTCTAAAATTGCTCTTCCATTATGTTAATGGAGGAGTGCAGGGTCTGGGATGGAGGCTGGATGCAGAAGGGAGCTCTGGGTAGGGCATTGGGTGCAGGAGGTTGGATGGGTCTGTGAGGGAGTTTGGGTGCAGGAGGCAGTTGTGACCAGGTCAGGGGGCTGGGGTGCAGGTGTTTGGACTGTGATGGAGGGCAGGAGCGGGGTTATGACCTGGGCACATAACTGGGCTGCCGGGTCTGGGAGGGGGTATGGGTGCAACAGGAGGGGAAAGAGGTTTTGGGTTATGTGGGCTAAAGGGGCAGGAGTTGGCAGGGGGCTAGTGCTGGAGTGATGGAGTAAGTCTCTGGCTGGGAGACTTACCTGGGTGACTCCTGGCCAGCAGCCCAGCACATCTAAGGCAGATTCCCTGCCTGCCCAGCCATGGCAGGGGCCATGTGCTCTGTGAATAGCCAGGGGGAGGGGTGCTTCAAGCAGGAAACTAGCCAATAGGATTGTGCTAGGCGTGGGGACAGCATGTGAACTTTCTCCCTCCTTTCACCAGGCTCAGAACTGCTACAAACAAACAAAGCCAGGGCTTCTCATCTGCATTTCTGAGCAGGAGGCAGGGCAGGCACAGAGCCTGCTTAAGGCTCCCTAATGTGTCTCTGGGCCAAATCCAGAGGCTTGGTGGGCCAGATGCAGCCCTTGGGCCGTATTTTGCTTTGCCATATTCTAGGTCAGAGCTTCTTTCCTTGGTGAAATGCAGACCGGGAGCTAAACAAAATGCAAAAAATCATAATGATGCAGTAGAGTCAGTAGAGGGCACCAGAGAAACTTGGCACCAAAAAACAACAAAATAACAGCAATAAAAAAAAAACAAATAAAGAACAAACCAGCAGTCATGTAGCATTTTAAAAACTAATACAGTAATTAATTAATTGATGAGCTTTTCTGGGGCAGACTCACTTCTTCAGATGACTGCTGTTTTGTTTTGTTAGATACAGGCTAACATGGCCACCTCTCTATTACCTGTCACCAAAAAGGAACTTTTAAGCTGATATATACCACCTAAACCTGAGGAATAAGTTTTATGAATATCAAACTGAGCAATTCAGACACGCCAGATTTACCAACGATGAAGTTATGTCATGGATCCAAGCCACGAATAATGGTCAATTCCTTTTGAAACTTAGTGATAATTAATGAACATAATTGTGCACAGCCATAATTAATCATAGAATCATCATAGAACAATAGAGCTGGAAGAGACCTAAAAAAGCCATCGAGTCCAGCCCCCTGCTCTAAGCAGGACCAAACCCATCAGATCAGCCCAGCCAGGGCTTTGTTGAGTCGAGGCGAGACTTAAACACCTCCAGGGATGGAGACTCCACTGTTTCCTTGGGTAGACCATTCCAGTGCTTCACCACCCTCCTCGTGAGAAAGTTTTTCCTAATGTTCAACCTGGACCTTTCCAACCGTAACTTGAGACCATTGTTCTGTGTTCTGCCATCCGTGACCACTGTGAACAGCCTCTCTCCAGCCTCTTTGCAGCCTCCCTTCAGTAAGTTGAAGACTGTTATCAAGTTCCCCCTCAATCTTCTCTTCTGCAGACTCATTATTATCACCAGACATAAAGACCCCACTTACATAGGGTGCTGAACAATGGCATAGGATGTCACGGGCCTGTCCCAAATGTCTTTACAATCTAATTTAAGATAAGGTATAACAACCAAGAGAACAATGATAGTGAGGACAAGGATAGCAGTAATAAAATACCAGTTAAAAGCATGCCAGCAATGTGATGGTTCACATTGTGACAGCTTGATGCAGCTTACAAATAATTTATATTCCTAAAGTATTTAGACTTATAGACTCACAGGGTTGGAAGAGACCTCAAGAGGTCATCGAATCCAGCCTCCTGATGAAAGTAGGATCAAGTTCAATTAAATCACCTCAGACAGGCCTTTGGCCAGTAGGGACTTAAAGACCTCTATGGGAGATTCTACCACCTCTCTAGGTAGCCCATTCCAGAGCTTCACCACTAGCCTCGTGAAAAAAGTTTTTTTCTAATATTCAGTCTATGACCCCCTGCCCCTACCACCCCCACAACCTAAGCTCTTGTTCTGGCACCACTGAGAACAGACTCTCTCCCTCTACTTTGGAATTCTTCAGAGAGTTGAAGGCTGCTATCAAATTCATCCTCACTGGTCTCTTCTTCTCCCCAGCAAGTTATATTCATTTACATGTCTGACAATGTTATTCTTTTGAACAAACGAACAAAATTGGCTCCAAACCAGTGCCTGAGGATGTCAATGGATGGACCTTCCATGAATTGATCAGGCCATTAAACCTTTTAGGGCCATGTCTTCAGCAAAATCCATAGACTTGATTGGTGTGATGCAAGTGCCACCAGCTAAATTTATTACTGTTAAAACTGTGCAGTGTTAAAGACTTGAAAATATGCATCCTACGACTAAGAGATTTTAACAGTAGATTACAAAGGGAGACGTGTGAACTGGAATTCATGCTCAGATTCAATACATTGACACTTGGCCTTAATAGAAATAGCAATTTCCTCACGCATTACAAAGACAGCTTCCCTTCCTCTGATATTCGTAATGAGCTCAGACAGGACACTTTAGTATTTTGCACCCCTCAGGGTCAGTTCTATGTATCTGATCTGTCAGTTTTTATTTCAAAAGAAATTTTTTGTTGATCCCTGTGTTATATAACCATCTATTCTGTACTGGAAATGTTCTGCCTCCAGATCTGAGGAACTGGGTCTGCATGATGAGAGCTCAACACCTAATAATTATTTTGCTGGTCTTTAAAGTGCTACATGGCTGCTGGTTTGTTTGTTAAAGCTGTAGGTGTGCAAATGTGCATGCAGTAAGAGGGCACGTTTCACTAATTTGTGAATGCACTTCCAAAACTTGAAGTTTTATAACTCATTAGATGGATCTGACCAACTATAGGTGCTGACCCCATGGGTGCTTCAGGATGGAAGCACGCATGGAGAAAAATTAGGGGGTTCTTGGCTCCCACTGGCAGCCAAGCTCCCCCTTCTCCTCCCCTCTGCCTAGTGCCTCTCACCTGCCATGAACAGCTGAAATACTAACTAGCATCCCTTCAGATGAGCATAGGAAATAATATAAACTAACACTGGCAACATTTTAAAAAGATTTATGGGGAAATGAAATTGTGCTTATCAGATGGGCATGGTGTAATTGAAACAGCCTCCACCTTCATGTCATGGCTCAACACCACCTCAGATGGGTAGCGACCATAACATTCTGTCTGTTAGCTTTTCAGTGTCCTTTGTGGACAGAGTTGGTCGTGTCAGCTCATTTATCAGAGAAGTAGCTATAGACACTGACTACCTGGGTGCTCCACCAGCAGCCCACGCCCCTCTTCCAACAGTGCCTTCTGCCTCAGCTGTTTTGCAGCATTCAGGAAGCACTGAGAGAGAGGGATTGGCACTGGGATGGAGCAGAAATATTGGGGAAGACAGAGACAGGAAAAAGTGGCTAGGTGTATTGGCATAATGGGTGGGAACAGGCCTGAGGTGCAGAGGGGTTGAGCTCCCCCAGGCCTGGAGGAAGCTCGTATATATGAGAGTAGCATTATCATAATTGATGCTGAAAAGGAGTCTATCCTGAAAAGGCCTGAAAGGGATTAAGGGGACAGGGAGGCCTAGTAATTCCACAGACTGCATCTGAATGAAGAGCCAGGGAGCAGGGAACTGATTACAATATAAGCTGTGCAGGAATAGGGTGAATTAAACCAGGAAGTTGGCAACAGACCAGGGCTGCTGCTGGGAAAGTTCGGGCACACCCTGGGAAGAGAGTAACGTGTTTGGAGGCGCCAGAGACCTCTGGGGAGAGGGAGGAGGGTTTTGAGCAGGTACACCCAGGGCAAGGAGGTTAGCTGGGAGGAGTAAGAAGCAGTTGATGGAAGAAGCACTGAGGGTGTGGGTGGATGAGTTAAAAACTGCTGGGTTGAGGGTCCTTGAACCAGACCTCGGAGTAGAGGAGGGACCTGGTTTCCCCACCAGCCACTGACAGAGTGGTACCTGAGGCACTGATTGGGAAGATTGTCCGGGACAGCTGAAGGAAAGACTGTGATATACCCTAAGGCTGTGTCTACACGGGCACAAATTTTCGAAATAGCCGTATTTCGAAGATTACTAATGAGGCACTGAATTGAATATTCCGGCCGCGGTGCTTCAACTGGCATAAGGAGATTTTGAAAGGTGCGGGGTCCTTTCAAAAAGGAGCCCGTGTAGCTGCACCGAGCCCCGCGCCGTGGCCGGAAGCATCCTAATGCTAATGAGACACTGAATATTCATTCAGCGCCTCATTAGTAACCTTCGAAATACAGCTGTTTTGAAGATTTGTGCCCGTGTAGACACAGCCTAGAAGGCTGGTCAAGAAGAGGACGCTGTGGTTCCTGGAGTCATAGTGGGGCTGTAGACCAGAGAGAGCGAGAGACAGAGTGGTAGCACGCGCCATGGCAATGGGCAGCAATCTGATGAGCGCAACCAGGCGGTGGCAATGGACCAGTGGTGAGTTTTGTGCCCCAACCACAGATACCCATACTGACAACAGAAAGAAGGATAAACAGGACATTGCTTCCCCCATGTGGAACCACATTTTTCTGCCTTTGGTGCAGGGTTTCTGAAGCGTCCAGCCAATAATAATCCAGCTCAGGAATGTTCGTGGAGATTTAATTGCTTGCTGACTGGCTGATTCTTCTGTGACTAAATAAAAGGACTTTCGCTTCTGTCAGTGAATGACTTGCTGCAGCTGCTGCAACAAATGAACATTATAATTTTTCTTTCACAAATTACACTTCCCTTTGAGATAGCTGAATATTCAGTATCAGTTGCTTGCTGGGGGAACCCATACCACAGAGAGTTGAACTGAACTAATGGAATCAAGATGAATTGCATCAACATCTGTGGCTAGAAGGCAAGTTTCACGATGATCTGGAACAGGAGACGCATGCACTGTGCCTATTCGCTTCAGAACAACTGATGAAAGAATCATCGGGCTTGTGCCCTGAACAATAAGCAGCATTAAGAGGAACAAAATTTATTAAACGTTCTCCCCGGCATTCAGATAAACTAATCAGCACTGAACCAAATTTAATTGTGGATTAAATTAGTTGTACAGGGAACGACGGAGAGGCAAGTAACTTATAATTCTTTCATCATCATTCTTGTGCCATTTGAATGTAGACTTGGGCCAAAATGAGTTTCTCAATTATTAATAATTTTTATTTTTTTTACAGTTGCTAAAATTTTATATTTAGGGTTGCTAAAATTCTTTCATACACCTTGGTCGTCCCTGTTTTCAATACTGCTGTCTTTTATGTTGTCTTGTTTCAACCTACTTTTATTCAGACTTTTAATACTTTGTATTCTTGTTTCCCCCTGCACTGAATCATTGCTTTTGGTTGTATTTCATGGTTTGTACTAAGAGACAAAGCACATAATTCTCAGTATTAATCATAATTTTGTGATACTTTGTACTTTGATAGCATCTTCTGAATTGAGACTTTAAAGCACTCTGAAACCATAAATTAATTTAGTCTTGCAGTGCCCAGTGACATGAGTAAGGATGACTACCCTTAGTTTATAGATGGAGAAGTGTAGGTAGAGATTGTTAGTTCACAAGGGACCTCTTTTTTTGTGTGTGTTTAGTACCAAACTCTATGGGGCTGTGGTTTCTCAATGCTACCCCAAGGAAAATAATGAGCAATAATCATGCAGGCTGGGGTTTTCAAAGAGCTAAAGGAGTTAAACATACAAAATTGATTGACTTTCAGTGGATGCCATCTGATTGCCTTTGGCTCCTTTGAAAATCCCACTTTAAAATACTAAAAATGCTGATTTTTAGGAATATCATGAATGGTTAAGATTTGGGATTGTAAATGTTAACAAATTTCTGTATTATTACCTTTATGTGGTGCTTGGTCCCGCAGTGGTTTGAAGCCAATGGGAGTCTCTGGACTGATGTCAGAGGCTGTGGGGCCATTAAGAATTGTTTTGCTCTAACCAATGTCAGATGGCTTAATTTTTCATGCTTAACAGCTGTTAGCTTCAAAATAATGTACATAGACCAATATATGGAAGACAGATATTTTTCTTTCCCTAAATTACTGTAAATACTTTCTAATGGACCACAAATTGAGTCTGATGTATAATGTGAGCTAGCCTAGCTATTAAGCTAATAGTTTGAAGACCATAATAAACTGTTCTAATGCTCACATGGGAATTTCTCCTTTGCCATGCTCTTAACATAATATTACAGACAGCTAAAGTCATGAGTGGTTATTTTCTGTTAGCACTCAGGATTTTTCTCTCTCTTTTTAAAATTCAGCTCAAGCCAGTGTTTGTATAATGTTTTCGGAACAGTTTGCTTTTCTTTACCAAGACATGTAGGGACTAGCTTCTTACAATTATTCATCAGTGAGCCCTTATCTAAGTAATGCCACTCGTGTTAATGAAAATGCTTACCGTGGTGCGTGACGACTATACAATCCACCTCTTCACAAGGGTATGCGCATGGGGCCACATTGTGTCCCCCTCAAACTGAGTAGGGCTTTCCTCCATGATGCTTCTACTGAAGAGAAGTATTCCCCGAGCCAGCTCCTCCTTGATGTGAGTCCTGGTGGCAGACACTTGCCCTTGAATACTTGGGGGCACATCCCTGTGTCTTTACTGAGAATCTGCTCAGGCAAAGTTTAAGTAGTGATGTTCTTAAGTTATGTCGGAAGTGCAGTAGAAGACCCACAGCACTGAATGTCAGAATTTAGGCCAATTACCTTGAGCTTGGGAGGTTGCAGGGTTAAAAATAGAAGTGCAGACATCCTCACTCAGGCTGGAGTCCAGGCTCTGAGACCTACCCGCTCGCTTGGGTGGGACCTGCACTCCTGGGTTCTTGCTGTCTGCCCTCTGGGTATTTTTCTGAAGCGGGAGCTTTTCCAAATTTCACATCACCACCACCACTCTGAGAAGCAGGTGTCTGAAACGCAGAGTGATTTACTGGATCACATGAAGTCCGTCTCTGTCAGAAGAGCAGCCATGTTGGTCTGTATCTGCAAAAACAAGGAGTCCTGTGGCCCCTTAAAGACTAACAGATTTATCTGGGTACATAGGGGCTGGAAGTTGGCATGTGGGGAGTTTGTAGTGGTTTCTAATATATAGAAGGGTTAAAGTTTGCTTCAGTGGCTGTCAGCGCTGCCACTGTACAAACAGTTCCAAGAAGCCTGTTTGGGTGTAAGCTTCCATGGGCAAAACCGTGCATGGAGACCAAGAAGTTGGTTAACATGGTGCAGGTTGTTCCATTTTTTTTCTGTTTTGTTTTGTAAAAGCATCTTTATTGGCATACAGATAAAGACAAGGCCATCTTTGCTTCCACCAGATACTGCAGCAGAAAAAAATATTTGTGACCTGGCTGTGATTTACCACTCTCAAAGTGTAAAGGGCCCAAATTACAATGTAAAGGACCCGTTAGATTGCCAGAACACTGTAAAGGAGCTTCAGTGTAACTGAGAGTCAAGCCTGGTGATTTTAATTAGGAATTTTACCTGGGAAATGAATGTAAATTTAGTAAGGAACTGTGATCTATAATTTTTATAGGCCACAATTACCTGTCTTTGAAGTGCTGGAATCACATGAATAGTGTAGCAATGCAGTTGGTTTGAAGGCAGTCTCACTAGCTAGTTGTCTTGGTTTCACTCCATCATTATTCCTCTCTATGACCTGCCCTCTGTGTTATCCCTTTGTTGGTGTGAAACACCCACACAGATTGTGCAATGCTCTGGAAGGGTCAGAGGGCATCACTTCCTTGTACTAGGAGCACAGCAGGCTTGGCCAGTCCAGTTTCGTGTGTGCTGAGGTTGTTCAATCACAGTGGTCTGATGCAGGATGTATTAAGGCCCACATCCTCAAAGGTACTAAACCACTGCTCCTCTCAGCATTGCAACGCAGAACCCTTAGGCTGCTGCAAGCTGGGTGCCCAAGCTGTCCAGATAATGTCTGGATGGCAGAACTAGGCACTAAGAAAGGGAACCTTCGAAACCAACCAGGCACAAAATGCTGAGGAAAGGAGCAGAGAGACAGGCAGAGACAAGCCAGAGGCAGGCAACTCTCACTAGCTACACGTTAGGAGTTAGGCATCTAGGCCAGATCAGCGTCGTCAGTAAGCCAGGTCTTAGCAGCTGAAAATGTCTCACTCTCTGCCTCCAGGTATTGCTCATTACCTCTCTCACCCTCCGCATGCTGTGCCCCTGTGGCCCCAGCTGGAGTTTCGTGCCACTGCTGTGTTATGCGCTTTCTGCTCCCTCCACAGCCATTGGTAGCCTACATCTGGCCCTCTTCCTGTGGTGTCTGACAGGTGTCAGCTCTCGAGCATGTTCAGAGCACATCTACAGGAACGGGCCTTGCAGATGGACAGCACATTCCTCTGCTGAAAGTCCTCCTTCAAGGCCTCTGGGACTTTGACATGAGAAAGGCCTCTGAGCGGCTTGTTAGTCGTGCAGGGGCATCAGGGCTCAAGGCAGCTTTGTTGCAGAAATTTAGGTGCCTAAATCCCTTAGAAGCCTACTGGGTTAGATAGGAGTTGAACAGTAGTTTTGAAAATGTCAGTGGCTCATAAATGGTTTGCTAAGCATCTAAATGCCAGTGAGGATCCTCCCCTATTCTGCAGTGTGGAAGACAAGTGAATGGGTCATTCATAGACCTGCTCCTTAGAGGTAGGCTATGGGTTGACTGGATGTCACCAAAAGACAGGGTTTGACGAAGTATATTGTCAAAGAGAGGAAAGGGGGGGGCATACTGAAAGTTTCAGGAGTTCGAAAGAAAGGAAGAAAGTTGTACGAAGTTCTCAAAGAGCTTAGAGCTAGAGGGCTGTATGTCACCTGGAACTATGAAAGTTCAGAAAGTTACCTTTGAACATTCGGATACTGCTTGGATGAACTTTTTATATTTTTGGTCCTTGGGAAATGAAAAATCCTTTCAAATATGCTTTTTGCATGACAGAACAGAAGACTGAATCTCCACATTGTAGCGCTTTGGGGGTGGGAAATCAGGGGGTGGGTGCCTATTAGAAGAGTAAATGTTATAAATTAATTACAGTGTGTTTGGTTGTATTACATAGATCTTAATTCTTCTATTACAGTAGCTACGCATCAGGATGGATTGCAGCAACATCAGCTTCACAAATCAAAGCTATCTTAACCTTTTCCAACTGACTGTTTACATCCCAGTTTTCTTTTTGGGGGTCATATTTAATGTCATTGCCTTCTGGGTATTCTGCCACAAGCTGAAAAAATGGACTGAAACCAGAGTGTACATGATCAACTTGGTCATCGCAGACTGTTTTCTTCTCTTCACCTTGCCTTTCATTATTTATTTTCACAATACTTCCTATCCCACAAATAAGCTGTGCTATGTCATACAGACGATATATTTTACAAACATGCCTGTAAGCATCTATATCATCACCCTTATAGCAGTTGATCGATTCGTGGCAATAAAGTACCCCCTGAAAGCAAAGAGTTTCAGGTCCCCATTAAAGGCAGCTGTTATCTGTGGATTTCTTTGGATAACAATCATCATTTATGCAAGTCTCAACCCGCGATTTAGTGAAAAAGAAAAAGTTTGCTTTCGGAAAAGGTCTGCTGAACCTCTAACAACTTCATTGTTGTCAACTATTTGGGGTTTTTTTATACCACTAGTAATACTGAGTTTTTGTTCTATTCAAGTCATCTGGTGTCTGAAGAAGAAGAAGGACACAAGTTCACATGAGGAAACCTCAATCCGGAAGGCTCTCTGGATTGTCTCTATGAACCTCTGTGTGTTTATCACATGCTTTTTGCCTTTTAATCTTGGACTACTTATTAGATATGCAGTGGATGTAGTTGGAGCTGCCTGCTCTGTACGCCAAAATGCAAGCAGTTTTATTCGTGTGGCTGCATGCATAGCAAATTCTAACTGCTGTTTGGATGCACTTTGTTATTATTTTGTAGCCAAGGAATTTCAGGAAGCGTCTTCTGAGTTACCTCCTTTTAAAGCTATGAAGTCTAGATCAAATCAAAGCAAAGAGTCACAACTACAAACACATACGTCATCACAAAATAATGTATGAAGCAAGGGTGGAGGCCACAGATGGTATGAATTGTCATAGTTCCATGGCCTTGCCATAGCGGCTATAATGATCCTTGCTGAAAGACACAAAAACTTCCTCAAGTTCTGATTCTGATCTCGTATGCATCTTACACCATTCCAACTCAAGCAATTTCAGTCAGTGTCCCTCTTTGAAGATATGTACATGTGTATTTGTTATTGCCATGGTTTCCTTTCCATATATACAACATTACCAACTAACTACAGGAGACTTTCTTGCATCAGTACAAGGATTGGTTAGTTTCAGTATCAGAATGTAAAACTGGCATGTGTATCTGTCACATTATACTGGGATTGCATAATTTATAATACGTGGGTTCCTGCTGCTTTCAGCTAGCTAACATTTGAAAACTGAAGTTGCCATCAGAATTCAGCTTATCTCAGCTGGAAGATTTATCACCAACTCGAATCAAATACTGGTCACAGGGGAATAAAGTTCAGTTTCTTTGACAGAAGCTTGCTGTTCACCTGGTGCATTCCGCAGTTAGAATTGTTACATTCTGGAGGCTCCCCGTCTCCTTCCTCACCCCGGCCCCCGTTTGGAAGAATAATTGGAAGGTCTAACCTTCTTTTATTCAGTGAGGGAGATGTGAAAAGTAATGTGTGTTCTGTGATATGGAAAATACTGTGATGTAATATAGCAATGTGAAGAAATGAGACTGTGATCTTAATAAATGAGTTTCTGTGGAGTTTAATAACAACATTACAAATGTAGCCTTGCAGCGTGAGAGTACGGAATTCTCTGTTGCCATCTTCTCATGACCTGGGATCAGCACTTGCCTCATTTGCAGAAGAGGCGTCCACTATACCAATATTTACCTTGAATAATGTTTGGTTAGAATTCATGTCAGTTTTTGTATGTCAGGTTAATGAACTGTTCCTCTTATTGTATCATTAAAAGGCATCAGAACTGTATTTAATACTGTCTGAGTGAAGGACTCACCGTACTTAAACCTCAGTTACATACCCCTGTATAGTGGCATGTGGTCATGGAGTGGTGAGAGGAAGTTGAAAGTGAGGAGGGAGGGAGGAAAGGAAGGAAGGAGTTAATTCTAGGCCATGTGAACTCTGCTTATGTGCTCTCAGTGCAGTTTGTCCTGTGTTTCTGTTTGCATAGAATCATAGAATCACAGAGCTGGAAGGGACCTCAAGAGGTCATCGAGTCCAGCCCCAAGCAGGATCAACCCCAACTAAGTCATCCCAGCCATGACTGTGTCAAACTGGGACTTAAAAATCTCCATCACTGGAGGTTCCACCACCCCCCTAAGCAACCCATTCCAGTGCCTTACCACCCTCCTGGTGAAGTAGATTTTCCTAATATCCAACCAACTCCTCTCCTTCGGTAACTTCAGACCATTGCCCCTTTTTCTACCATCTGACACGACTGAGAGCAGTTTCTCACCCTCCTCTTTAGAGCTCCCCTTCAGGAAGTTGAAGGCTGCTATTAAATCACTCCTCAGTCTTCCCTTTTACAAACTAAATAAGCCCAAATCCCTCAGCCTCTCCTCATAGGTTATGTGCTCCAGCCCCTTAATCATTTTTATTGCCCTCAGCTGAACCCGCTCCAGCACATCCACATCCTTTCTATACTGGGGGGCCCAGAGCTGGACACAGCATTCAGATGTGGCCTCACCAGTGCTGAATACAGGGGAACAACCAGCTTCTCTAAATCTGCTCAAAATGCTTCTCCTAATGCACCCCCAATATGCCATTGGCCTTCTTGGCTACAAGGGCACATTGTTTACTCATATCAAACCTCTCATCCACTATAATCCCTAAGTCACTTTCCACTGTACTGCTGCTTAGCCAGTCAGTCCGTCCCCAGCCTAAAACAATTCTTGGGATTCTTCTGTCCCAGCTTCAAGACTCTACACTTCTCCTTGCTGAGCCACATCAGATTTCTTTTGGTGCAATCCTCCAATTTGTCCAGGTCAATCTGGATCCTATCTCTATCCTCCAACGTATCTACCTCTCCCCCTAGCTTGGTGTCATCCACAAACTTGCTGAGGGTGCAATCCAATCCCTAATCCAGGTCATTAAATAAAGATGTTGAACAACACTGGCCCCAGAATCAAGGCTTGTGGCACTCCACTTGAAACTGACCACCATCCAGATATTGAGCCATTGACCATTACCCATTGGGGCTGACTTTCAAGCCAGCTTTCTAGCCATCTTAGTTCATGTATTCAATCCATACATCCTTAACTTATGGGCAAGAAAGTTGTAAGAGACTGTATCGAAAGCTTTACTGAAGTCAAGGTATATCACATTCATTGACTCCCCCATGTTCACAGAGCCAGTTACCTCATCATAGAAGTTAATCAGATTGGTCAGGCAGGACTTTCCCTTGGTGAATCCGTGTTGACTACTTTTGACTACTTCCCCCTCTTCCAAGGGCTCCAAAATGGATTCCTTGAGGATCCCTTCCATTATTTTCCCAGGTACTGAGGTAAGGCTGACCGGTCTATAGTTCCCTGGATTATCCTTCTTTCCTTTTTTAAAGATGGGCACTACGTTTGCCTTTTTTCCAGTCATCCAGGATTTCTCCCCATCTCCAAGAGCCTTCAAAGATAATGGCCAAACACTCAGCAATGATGTCTGCCAACTCTTTGCAGACCCGTGGATTTGTATACATCTAGTCTTTCTAAGCAGCTCTTAACTCGTTCCTTCCCCACCAGAGGCTGCCCTTCACCTTCCCATACTGCATAATCTCGCAGGGTAGTGTGGGAGCCGTCCTCGTCCGTGGAAACTGAGGAGAAAAAAAAACATTGAGTACTTCAGCTTTTCTTACATCATCTGTCACTAGGTTACCTCTCTCATCCAATAATGGTCCCACACCTTCAATGATAACCCCCTTACTGTTAACATGCCTGTAGAAACCCTTCTTGTTACCCTTCACATCCCTTCCCAGTTTCAGTTCCAATTGTGCCTTTGCTGTCCTGATTACTGCCTGGCACTTTCCAGCCATATATTTATACTCCTCCTTAGCCGTCTGTTCAAGTTTCCACTTCTTATATGCACATCCTTTTTGAGTTTTGAGCTGACCAAGGATTTCCCTGTTAAGACAATCTGGTTGCCTGACATATTTGCATTCCTCACTATCCAGCAGGATTTTTTGTTCCTGTGCCTTCAGCAAGAATTCTTTAAATCATTGCCGGTTCTCCTGAACCCCCTTTCCCTTCATCTTCATTTCCCAGGGGATTCCGCCCATCAGTAGCCACAGGGAGTCGAAGTCTGCTGGTTTGAAATCAGGGGTCTGTATGTTACTGCTCACCTGCAGGTTCTCCACCCTTCGCTGCCCTTTAATTGCTGCTGCTCCACTGCCCCAGCCTCACTTTCTGCTTGGATTCCAGGCTTCACACCCTGGCCCCCCCTCCCACCAACCTTCGGGACAGCCCCAGCCTGGGCATGTTTCCCTGGCAAACTCTCTCCCCCTGGCCTCTCTCTGGGAACAATGCTTCTTCGTATGGCCCTTGCTGTGCCAAAGGAAGCACCTCCAGTGTCTTCCCTTTGCTGTAGCCCTCACATAGTCTGATCTTGGCTCAGTCCTTTCCTCAGGGCTAGTCTGGGCCTTGCAGATCCCATTGGGGCACTTCTTTGTGTGTCCAGGCCCAGCATGTTGAGGCCCACCCCCGCAGCCCTCACAGGGGTGCTCTCCTGCAGCTTTCATTCTGTGGTTGTGGCCGCCGTGCTCCATCTCGGTTGGGGCAGTCCCTTTTCACGTGTCTCTTACACACACAGGTGTAGCAACTTTTTGGCCTCTGCACTGGCCTCTCTACCCTCGGTTCTGGGTGTAGAGTGAAGTCCATGTGCCCACCTCTGCAATAACCAGAATAGCCCCAAGTGCTTCTCGGGAAGCTGAGCCACATGGGCCCACCAGTACAGGTCCATCCTTAACTCTCAACCCTTGCTGTCTCTCAGCGTCTTAAGTCTGTGGCACAGTTCACCCAGTCCTGGCTCTCCCTCCTTGTATCTGGGAGTTGGGGGACTGGGTGTGCTTCCTTTCGGCACCACAGACACCAGACTCCATGGTACTGTCCCGTGGACCACACCCTCAGGTTGCCCATGGACAAAGCACAGAATTGGGGTTACTGCCCCCTGCAGAGCAAAGCAGAGCAGTGCAGATACTGAGTCACTTCAGTTCTGGGTGGCTGCAGTTCAAGGGCACAGCACCCTGGAAATCAATCCCCAAAAGAGATCAAAGCCCCAAAAAAATCTGTCTTTCTCTGTGTAAAAGTTTTACACAGTGAAAGCTCAGCAGGTGAGCTCCCTTTATCAGTGAAAGAGATATGCACAGTGGTTGTTCCCCCCCCACGTATAATTATTTACACTGGGCCTGATAGTAAACAAAAGTGTTTTGATTAAGTACAAAAAATAGGATTTAAGTGGTTGCAAGTGAAAACAGATGGATCAAAGTAAGTTACTAAATTAAAATGAATTGGAAAAACATAGTGACTTCTAATTCACAAAAAAATTGTTACAGATTGAACATCTGTAATTCAGCACCCTCAGGGCCTGACTGGTGCTGAATGAGAGAATTTGCTGAATGACAGGAAGTCAATATTGTATAGCAGCACTACCAGCACTTCCACTGCTTACTGGGCTCTTAGAAGACATGTAGGGATAACAGAGATAAATATGTCACAGAGTGAGAGTCACTAGCCCCTACATCCCATCCACAGTCAGATGTGACTCTCATTTAGCACATAGAAAAGGAGGAGTATTAGGCAACAGGGACACAGTGTAGAGCAGATTTGTCAGCAAAGAAACCAGGAGCATTCAGTACAATCCATCTTGGTAGAAGATACTCAGAGAGGCCCTGGTCCTCCTTCCACTTGCTCCAGCCAGACAAGATTGCTCCACTTCCTCACTACCCAGTTCAGATGCAAACCAGCCAGGCCCCTCCTTCTGGCTTTGTCCTGGTTTTCCCAGCAAAAGGAGTCACCTGGTTGCCTAGGTTACAAAGGACATCGAGGATCATTGTGCACATGTGAAGTCCTCCACCAAAACTCACACCTTCAACTAAATATCGATGAAAACAAAAGAGCAGTCAAGTAGCACTTTAAAGACTAACAAACGAATTTATTAGGTGATGAACTTTTGTGGGACAGACCCACTTCTTCAGACCATAGCTGTATCAGAACAGACTCAATATTTAAGGCACAGAGAACCAAAAATAGTAATCAAGGTTGACAAATCAGAAAAAAATTATCAAGGTGAGTAAATCAGAGAGTAGAGGGGCAAAAGCGGCGGGGAGGGAGTCAAGAATTAGATTAAGCCAAGTATGCAAAAGAGCCCCTCTAATGACCCAGAAAATTCACATCCCGGTTCAAACCATGTGTTAATGTGTCGAATTTGAATATAAAAGAGAGTTCAGCAGCCTCTCTTTCAAGAGTGTTGTGAAAATTCCTCTTCAGTAAGACACAAACTTTTAAGTCATTAACAAAATGGCCCACTCCATTAAAATGCTGGCTAACTGGTTTGTGGCTCAGGAGTGTTTTGATGTCTGTTTTTTGCCCATTAACTCTCTGTCTAAGAGAGTTTGAAGTCTGTCCAATATACAAAGCATCTGGGCATTGTTGGCACATGATGGCATATATGATGTTAGCTGAGGAACATGAGAATGTGCCCATGATTCTGTGAGCAACCTGGTTAGGTCCAGTGATGGTATCTCCAGAATAGATATGTGGACAAAGCTGGCGGCGGGCTTTGTTGCAAGGAAAAGTTCCAGGACTGGTGTTCTTGTGGTATAGACTGTGGTTGTGGGAGAGAATCCTCATAAGGTTGGGAGGTTGTCTGTAGGAGAGAACAGGCCTGTCACCTAGGGCCTTCTGGCGTGTGGCATCTTGAATAAGGATAGGTTGTAGGTCTTTAATAACACATTGCAGTGGTTTGAGTTGGGGGTTGTAGGTGATGACCAGTGGTGTTCTGTTCTTTGCTGTTTTGGGCCTATCTTGGAGTAGCTGATTTCTGGGTATTCATCTGGCCCTGTTACTAAATATTGGTGGTATTCCTAGGGAAACTGAAACACCCAGCTGGAGTTACTACAGGACAGTAGGAAACAAATGCAACCTATCCAAGGGAATTAAACCCCTACAAACCCCACTTTGTCACAAAATAACAGCACAGAACACTGAAAGCCAGGCCTGGTGTCTGCAAACAAGCTTTATGGGACCCTGGGAAACTTGGCCACTGTAGTAATGACAGGCTTGGTGTAAGGCTAAAGGCCGAGGACAACAGTCAATGCTTTGTTAACATACAGCAAAGCTAAAGGCCTCAAGCCTGAACAACAGTAGGTTAAAGCGAAAACTGTGCTAGGTAGATTCTGCCCACAGAAATGCAGCAAGAGACAGAGCTAATACGTCACAGGGCCTAAAAGCACGTAAAAACACCTAAAAGCACCCAGAGCCAGGCACTTAGTGATGCACACAAACACATCCTGCCTAGTACCATGAGTTACCCATACCCTCCCCATAGCTAACAGCTTAGCACCAGGTATGGTCTGACACAAGTTCAGGAACAGGTCACAATGACAGTATGATGGATAATTTTGTTTTGATGGTACCACCATCATCCCCCAAGTAGATCTACTTACATTAGTGGGTGTCAATGTATTACAATGAGGGGATTGTACCCGGATATGTAACTTGTGTATAAAAGTATGTGTAACAGGGGCTGTGTCAAGCAACCTAGGGGATGACGGAGCCCCCTTGCCATCAACTGAGTCGCGTCCATTGTCACGGTGTATGCATGTACCAATGTAAACTGTTGAGTCATATTGGAGACTCATGAGGGTTTTGGAGACCATACGTCAACGAAAATAAACCTGGCTCCAGTGCCTACGCACCTCGCTTGATTTGTGATTCTTGGGGACTCTCCGAGGTCTGCAGTGCTGGCTAACCACAGAGTCTACACTGTTGTCCAAAGACAGCACACACATGAGGCCAAAGTGATTAACATCAAAGGGAGCAGACTGGACATCCGAGCACCATTCCAGTAGAGATGCCTGACTACAGCCACATCTATCATAAGTGGACATCTAGCTAACTAAAATTGTACTCAACAATGGATGTTGCTGGGCCAGAGAGTGCTGGAGTAAAGACGTTTAACCTATACGTGAAAATTCAGACCTTAAACAGCTGGTCTTATTTCAGGCATAAGGGCAAAATCGAGACAAGCTCTTTGACTTGGGTGTCCAGACCACTTTTTTCTCTGACTGCGTGCCAGGCAGTTTCCAAGGCCAGCTGAAGACAAAGGCGAGATTGCTTCACATTTCTTAAACACATTTTCCTCATTCCAAGGAAAACTACTGGGTTCAAAATGGATTTCAGTACCAGGTGGTATGATCACCAATCACTGTGTAAGCTTACAAGATAAACAAGGCTGTTTCCAAGTCATTGAGCTGAACACCTAGCCATTAGGCATCCGAGGCACCACAGCTCTTATTAGGTTTTTTGGGTTAAAGCATCTTTGAGTTATGCATGTTCATATTCACAAGCCCAATACTCAGCGTCACACCAAACTGTGACCAGCAGCAATCTTTTCACACGAAGGGACAGGAGCTGCTTTCAGCTGCAGGGGAGAGGAAGAGATGAGATGACCTGGCCTGTGCGTTTGCTGAGCTCTTCCCTTTCCTCCCTTTCTGTCCTCCCCCAGCACAGCTGAAACAAATGGTCCAGTCCTGCCTGCACAATGTGGAAAGACAGCTAACACCTCCAGGCTACTTCTGGTCCATGACGTAACCCAGCTGCCTCCTGTGCGCTGGCCACAGCGTGGGCAGGAGGAGGTTAAGCCCTGAGGATACACTGAGTACCAGAGTCCAGGTCGCCTGACTTCAGAGGCTTCAGCAAACCCAGCTGGAGAGATGCACAGCAGAAGAGGGTGCCTGTGTAATGGAGCAGCCCTGCAATCTCTGTGACAGGCCCTGAGTGGAGGGAGGGAAGTGGGGCAGCACAGGTGAACAGAGTGCTGAGCCCCTGACTTAGGGGCTCCTGTGGAGCTCACAGGTTTGGGGCAATGACTGGCTGGCAGTTGCTTCCCCTTTCTGCCCTGCTAGTCTAGATTGCAGCTGAGGCTTCCCCATGCCAGTGCTGTGCATGGCTTTAGCATGCAGGGCTTGGTTCCTCCTGGCCAGCATCCTGAGCCTGAGGGTTTGGGCCTTCACAGGGTGCTGGCCAACAAGAGGCTTGTTTTGTGCACAATGCTGGGACCAAGATGCCCTATGGGGGATTATATGGAGGAGAAGTGGGGCTACGAGGGGAAAAGGAGCAAACCAAAGAGAGGACAGCAAAGCCGTGTCTACACGTGCACGCTACTTCGAAGTAGCGGCACTAACTTCGAAATAGCACCCGTCACGGCTACATGTGTTGGGCGCTATTTCGAAGTTGAAATCGACGTTAGGCGGCGAGATGTGGCCCCCCCCTTGTATATAGTTACTTTGCAGAAAAGGACTATGATGGACAGTTTCATTTATATTTGTGCCCCCCTTTGCCCCGTCCCCCCCCCATGTAAATAGTTCTTCCCTTCCTTATCATCCCTGGTTTTCTTTTTATTGAACAACAGACCCATATTATTATATGCAAACTTATTTATTATTATTATTTTATTTGTACAGATTACTTTTGTTAAAGACGTCTTGTATATAGTTTGTTCTTGTTTTAATTATAGTTACAAAAAAACAGTTCTAAAAGAAAAACCAGTTTAATTTTAGCCACAAGTGCGTTCTGTCATTTGTACAGGAGAAGTTGGGGGCGGGGGGTGTGCTGTTGGGAGCTCCGTGGTGTGGACATAGGGGCAGGGAGTGTTGTGGAGGAAGCGGGGGGGGCACAGTGGGGGAGCCTGGCAGAGTTCACCCCGCGGCCTCCTCATAGTGGGCCCGCAGGGCCTCCCGGACCTGGGTCCCTTCGGGGTCCACCTGGCAACTGGGGGCAGCGGGTGGCTGCACGTTGCCCCTGCCGGCCTCCACAGCCCAGCCCTGAAAAAAGGCCTCCCCCTTGCTCTCCACCAAATTGTGCAGGGCGCAGCAGGCACCCACAATCTGGGGGATGTTGTTGGGGCCCGCATCCAGGCGGGTCAGGAGATATCTCCAGCGTCCTTTGAGGCGCCCAAATGTGCGCTCCACCACCTGGCATGCGTGGTTCAGGCGCTGGTTGAAGCGCTCCTGGCTGGCAGAGAGATGCCCCGTGTACAGGTGCGTGAGCCAGGGCCGGAGGGGGTAGGCCGCAACTGCGATGACGCAGAGGGGCATGGTGGTGTCCCCCACAGGGATCTCCCGCTGGGGGATGTAGGTCCCCGCCTCCAGCCGGCGGCACAGGCCCAAATTCCGGAAAACCCGGTCGTCGTGGGTGCTGCCATGCCAGCCCACATAAACGTCCTGGAAACGGCCCCGGCTGTCCACCAAGGCCTGGAGGACCACTGAGTGGTAGCCCTTGCGGTTGATGTACCGTCCTCCACTGTGTTGCGGGGCGCGGATGGGGATGTGAGTCCCATCCAGAACCCCGAAGCAATTGGGGAAGCCCAGCGTGGCAAAGCCCGTGATGGTGGCATCTGGGTCCCCCAGCTTCACGAGCCTGTGCAGGAGCATGGCGTTGATGGCACGCATGACCTGCAGGGAAAGCACATAGGAGAGCACCAATGAGGGGTGAGCAGGGTGTGCGTGGCCCTGCCCTGCCCTGCCCTCCCCTCCCCTGCCCTGCCCTGCCCTGCCCTGCCCTCCCCTGCCCTGCTCTGCCCTGCCCTGCCCTGCCCTCCCCTGCCCTGCCCTGCCCTCCCCTCCCCTGACAGGGCCCCACTGCCCCCCCCCATGGGTCCTCTTACCTCCATGAGGACAGCCCCGACGGTGGCCTTGCCGACGCCAAACTGCTGTCCCACGGATCGGTAGCTGTCGGGAGTGGCCAGCTTCCAGACAGAGATGCCGACCCATTTCTCCACAGGGAGGGCACGCCGCATGGCAGTGTCCTGGTGCCTGAGTGCAGAGGTGAGCCACTGGCACAGCTCCATAAATGTCTGCCGGCTCATCCTGAAGTTCCTGAGCCAGCGGTCGTCGTCCCACTCCTCAAGCACCAGCCGCTCCCACCAGTCGGTGCTGGTGGGTTAGCTTCACAGGCGGCGGCGTGTGAGGCGGGGGGGGTCGGGGTGCTGCAGGGTTGGGGGTTGAGCCCTGCTCCCCTGGGGGCCGCTCCTCCTCCGGTGTGGCAAGGAGGTGCTCAGCTGCCTCCCGCATGGCAGGGATCAGGGCGAGCCCTGCTCCTGCCAGGAGGGCTGGGTGGACCTCTGGCTGCTGCTGCTGCTGCTGCTGCTGCTGCTGCTGGGGGTCCATGCCTGCGTCGCCCGGGGTCTGTGTGCCTATGGCTCTTCAGACCGTGTGCTGTGCAGGCTGAGTGTGTCTGGGAGGGGCCCTTTAAGGGAGCGGCTAGCTGTTGCCCTGGAAGCACTAGTCCGCCCTGTGACCCTGTCTGCAGCTGTGCCTGGCATCCCTATTTCGATGTGTGCTACTTTGGCGTGTAGACGTTCCCTCACTGCGCCTATTTCGATGTGGTGCTGCGCAACGTCGAAGTTGAACATCGACGTTGCCGGCCCTGGAGGACGTGTAGACGTTATTCATCGAAATAGACTATTTCGATGTCGCTACATCGAAATAAGCTACTTCGAAGTAGGCTTCACGTGTAGACATAGCTCAAGAGAGGAAGCAATTCAAGTAAAGGTGTCATATAAGCAGCAACCAGCTGATGCCCGCCTGCACTCACCAGCTACTGTAGCTTGCAGCCCATGCCAGCCAGAAATGGGACTGGGGGGCTGCTGGCTGGGAGCAGGCACATGCTGGGCCTGTGCCAGACCATCCCCATGCACTGTATCTTTGCCCCACCACCAGCCTTGCATACCCAGCCTCTGCATCAGCCACTGGGCTCCTCACTCATCACTGGTGAGAGAGGCAGCTGGTGACCAGGGATCCAGCCAGCAGCAGGACCCACCAGAGGTAACTATGGGACTATTTGCCCTTTTTTTAAAAAAAAAGTGAGACTCCGTCAAGAGAGCTTGAATGCAGGACTGTGCCTTTAAAAATGGGATATGTGGATATTTTAAATTGCAAGGTGAGCTACTCAGGCTCTGGGACCTTCTCCACTTAGCATATGTAGAGCACCTCAGCTGATTTGTGGAAAACATGTCATCCAACCACTCTGTGTGCCTGCAGCTCAGCTCTCAGGTTGCTTGATTAGGCATGTAACAGCTCAGCCTCTATGCCAACACTGGCCCCAGCCAAGTGCAGGGCTCTAGGGAGAAAGTGATACCAAAATGCCAAAACATTTCAATTCAAGTAGGTAGAAATCATGATAGTCACAGGCACTATTTGAATGAATTGCTTGGACATCGTCTGGCTCAGGTGAGGATCAAATGATTTGCCAACCATTTATCAGAGGGAGGGGTCTGTTAAAGTGATATGCACCATCCTGCGCCAGCAACGCCCCTCTGCCTTGTACACTGACCAGACTGGACAGTCTCTGCAGAAGAATAAATGAGCACAAGTCAGGCCTCAAGCATTGTAACATCCAAAACCAGTCGGAGACAACCTAATAGTGGCTTTAAAAGGGGCCATCCTTTAAAAATAAAACTTTAAAAACAAACCTCAAAGAGAAACTACAGAGCTGTAATTCATTTGAGACTCTTGATGTGGGTGTGAATAGGTCTGGGAATGGCTAGATCACTGCAAAAGCAATCTTTCTACTCCTGGTATTCACACCTCCCCCTCAACTGTTGGAGTGGGCCACATCCACGCTGACTGAGCTGGCCTCATTAGCACTGATCTTCCACTTGATAAAGTGATGCTCTTCTTTTCATGTGCTAGTAGGCGTATTGCTGCGTTTGTAATTTCCAGTATCTGCATCTGCCAAAGTGGGTTTTCGCCCATGAAAACAGCCCACATAAATCTGTTAGTCTTTAAGGTGCCACAGGTCGCCTCTTTGTTTTTGCAGATCATATAAGCATCAAATGGTTACATCTCACCCCAACTACATTGCAAGCTTGTCTGTTCAGGGTGTTCCTATTTTTCTAACAAAAATGTCAGCTCTACACGCTGCCGCACCCTCATTTGTAGTTTAATCTAGCACTCAGATCAAGTTGCATGCAAGTTTACTCATGCCCAGTAAAACTAAGCTACAAGCCTCTGTGCAGTGAGCAAGAACTTTAACTCCAGCTCACAATAAATGCTGGTAGTCAGACAAAACCATGCCACTGAATGAGCATCTGTGATGTGCAATACCAATACATCTAAGTACTAGAGTGTCTTACTTGTGAAGAGACAAAGACTGAGTGAACAAGTGAGGCCAGGGGACTGCTCCTCTAACCCCTGTACATTTTACAGAGCATGCAGAGCTGGGGGAGGAGTCTCAGTTGAATGTGAAACAATACTATTGCTTTTGCAGCAGCATCATAGCCAGGTTGCTGGTAGTCAGGCTTGAACCTGTAACAAGGGAAGCTACAGCCCTGAGCAATACCACCAGCACTTAAGCAATGCAGCAGGGCAGAGACCTCACTCTCCCTCACACATGGTCTCAGTGCCTCCGGGGCTACATTTTTATGATTCCCACGCTGGCAGTTACTGTTTCTCAGCTGTCCCTTTGCCCCGGCTGAGGATGGCAGCAGTGTGTTAAGTCAAGTCAGGTCTTCTGCAATTACATTTTATGCAGCTGTCCAGTGGCTTGTGCCCATGATGAAAGCAGCTCTCCATCCCACCTCAGAGACATATGGCTAAGAATATCTCAAAGGCTGAAGCCACACTTGGCCAAAACTTGGAAATGGCCATGCTAATGGGAAAATCGAAGAATACTAATGAGGCGCTGAACTGAATACTCAGCGCCTCATTAGCACTCCCGTGCTGCCGGCCCAGCCAGATGTCCCTACTGCAGACAGCTGAGGGACCTCCTGGCAGCGACAACACAGCACAGCAGCCACACACACCCCTCCCCGTGAGCCCCTGAACTTGCAGGTCTGCGCAGGGGGGAACCCAGGGTGCACAGCTGCACCCAGCTTACCCATGGCCTGGGCATGGAGCTCCCTGTGCCGACTGCATCCCTCCCACCCAGTGCCCCGTTCCTGCATGGGGCCCCTCACAGGCGTCAGAGAGGCTGGCCAGGCCACTGTGCCAGGCCCATGGCTTGTGATACAAGGGACTCCTGGGTCCAGCCTGGGGTGGGGTGCGCAGGGGGCCAGGGGACTGCCCTGGGGGGCTTGGCTGTGGCCCTAATCCCCCTCCCCTACACCTTGTCTTACAGCAGCTCCATCCCAGGGACAGGTCCAGGGCCAGAGGAGCCCAGGCCCAGCGGGGAGCGCACAGGCTGGAGGTGCTGGCAGTCCCCCTACCAGAACCAGACCCGTGCACCCAGCCACAGCCTGGCAGGTGTGGAGGGCCACCGCCGGAGCCTTGCACAGAAGACAGCAGCACACACAGACCCCCTCCGCCGCCAAACCGAGGTGTCAGAGAGGCAGCTAGCCCTGGATGTGGGGGACCTGCGGTGGCACCAGGACAATGGGGGGAGGTGCTGGGGATGCTCCAGCAGGTGTGTGGTGCCCTCATGGCACTCCCCACTGCTCCTCCTGCCGCCCCCTCAATCCCCCTCCTCCTGCCTCCCCTGCTACCCCCCTCAACCCCCCTGTGGCTCCAGACCCCAAGCCCTCCCCGCCCCCGAGGCCCTAGCTGCCCTGCTTCCCTTGGGTCTTCCCACAACAGCCCTTCGGGACCTTGGGGCCTGGCTCCTTGCCACAGCGGGCTACAGGGCAGGTCCCCCACCCTGGGAACCACCCCTCCCCACCGCCCCCACTGGAGATGTGCCACCAGCTGCCCACCACCTCCTCCCCATGCTCCTTGACCCATCAGGGCCCCAACGGGAACCACACACCTGGGGTGGAAGGGGGAGCTGTGGGGGCGGGGGATTGAGTAGGGGCCCCTCCCCTGCCTTCCCCTCCCCTCCCCCTCCACACCCAGTTAGTATGCCCCTGCCCTGTTGGTTAAAGCAGTTTTTTATTGTTCATATATACAGTTACAATAGTTTGTCATTTAAATAATATGTTTTGATTGGCACCCCTGTGTCCCTGTTCATTGGAGGGTGGAGGGGGACCTGTGTTGCGGGCCCAGCTCAGAGGTGCCCACGGGTGAAGGCCTCCTGGAGGGCCTCCCGGATGTGGACCCTGTCCCAGTGGAGCTGCTGGTGGGGGGCTGCGGGTGGCTGCTCATACTCCTGCAGTGGTGGGGCCGCGCCACCATGGTGCTGTGACCCTTCACACCCCTAGAGCGCAGCAGGCTGCCATGAGCTGCAGGACGTTCTCCACCCCCACATCGAGGCGCATGAGGAGGCACTCCACAGGGTTCCATGTGCATCCCAGCAGGGCACTAAAGACCTCCGGTGATGGGGTCAGGTGCCCCAGCAGGGTCGCTGCAGGGGGTACACCGGGTCAGCTACCAAGCACAGCAGCGTGGCAGTGTTGCCCATGATGGTTTTGCACTGGGTGACAGATGTGCCCACCTCCATCCGGTGGCACAAAGAGGTTCCTGAAGATGTGGGGACCGTGTGCCCGGCTGGGCCAGCCAACATACACATCGGTGAACTGGTACCGAATATCCACCACCACCTGGAGCGCAATGGAGCGGGACCCCTTGCAGCTGACATATTGGCTGGTGCAGCAGAACCGGGCCCTGATAGAAATATAGGTCCCCTCCAATGGCCCAAAGCACTGGGGGGAGCTGAGCTCTGTGAAGCCCGCTATGGCCGCATCAAGATCCCTGAGGCGCACGAGCACATCGTTAATAGCCCTCGAAACCTACAGGGGACAGAGAGCAGAGATGCTCCTGGGTGTGCCCGGAGGTACCCTGGGCTGATCCCTGGCCAACCCCTCCCTTCCTCCCTAGGGTCCCCCCAGCAAGGTGCCCCTCTGGGAATGGGCTTGTGTATGGGTGGGGTATCGGGGTCCCCTGTGACGGTCCCCTGGTCCCCCATGCCCAGTCCCTCCTTGCTCCCCAAGCCAGGCTGGGGCCTGGTGTGTGGCTTACCTCAGGTACGATGGCCCTGATAGTGAACTTGTCCACCCCAAATTGCTGCCCCATGGAGCAGTAGCTCTCCGGGGTGGCCAAATTCCAGAGGGTGATTGCACAGGGCGATTGTAGCACACTTCTCCACCAGGAGGGCTGGTCGCATCCGTGTGTCCTGCCAGCAAAGCAAGGAGGCCAGCCAGGCACAGACGTGGCAGAATGTGGCCTTCTGCATACACGGGTGCCACTTCCACTGTTTGTCATCCCACTGCGCCATAACCACTGGGTCCCACCGGTCACTGCTGGCAGCATGGATCCAGATGTGGTGGATGGGCTGTTGGGGGCCAGGCTGAGGCAGGGGTGGGCTCGGGCCCCCAGTGCTCAGACTGTGTTTGTGCAGCAGGTGGAGGAGGGTGGCCAGGAGGCTCCCCAGCAGCCTTGTCAGGGGGAGCCTGTGCTGACGAAGGACCTGGGGGCCCATGGCTGGCAAGGAGGCTATTGCGGGAGTAGTAATACAGCAAGCTGTGCACAGAGCAGAACAATGGTCCTCAGCAGCTAGTGGGGGGAGGCGCTGTTGGGGGGGCCCTTTAACAGGCTGTGTGGCTGGCGCCCCAGAGCTGTGTCTACATGTGCACGCTACTTCGAAGTAGCGGCACTAACTTCGAAATAGCGCCCGTCGCGGCTACACGTGTCGGGCGCTATTTCGAAGTTAATTTCGACGTTAGGCGGCAAGACGTCGAAGTCGCTAACCTCATGAGGGGATCGGAATAGCGCCCTACTTCGACGTTCAACGTCGAAGTAGGGACCGTGTAGGCAATCCGCGTCCCGCAACGTCGAAATTGCCAGGTCCTCCATGGCGGCCATCAGCTGGGGGGTTGAGAGATGCTCTCTCTCCAGCCCGTGTGGGGCTCTATGGTCACCGTGGGCAGCAGCCCTTAGCCCAGGGCTTCTGGCTGCTGCTGCGGCAGCTGGGGATCCATGCTGCAGGCACAGGGTCTGCAACCAGTTGTCAGCTCTGTGTATCTTGTGTTGTTTAGTGCAACTGTGTCTGGGAGGGGCCCTTTAAGGGAGCGGCTTGCTGTTGAGTCCGCCCTGTGACCCTGTCTGCAGCTGTGCCTGGCACCCTTATTTCGATGTGTGCTACTTTGGCGTGTAGACGTACCCTCGCAGCGCCTATTTCGATGTGGTGCCGCGCAACGTCGAAGTTGAACATCAACGTTGCCAGCCCTGGAGGACGTGTAGACGTTATTCATTGAAATAGCCTATTTCGATGTTGCTACATCGAAATAAGCTATTTCGATGTTGGCTTCACGTGTAGACGTAGCCCAGAAGTGCTCTCCAGTCTTGCAACCCTGTCTGAGGTGTTTCCTGCCCTGTTCTTCTGGAAGATCATCTGCGCATGTGTGGACGCGATATTCTGAAAGACCAGGCAGCTCTTTCGGCTGCCACTTTGTATGTAGACTCTGTCTTCCAGAAGATGATCTTCCTGAAGTTGGCTTCCAGAAGATCCTCTTCTGGAAGAACTGACACATGTAGAGACAACCTAGGTGGTGAATAGTCTCAGAGGGGTAGTAGTGTTAGTCTGTAGCTTCACAAATAACATGCAATCCAGGAACTTTCATGGGTAAAGCCCACTTCTTCAGATGAATGGAGTGGAAAAACTGAATCCAAGGTTTACGTAGTAGGGTCGGTGGAGAGGAAGGACAAGTAACCTTTTTTTTTTCCATCTTTCTATTCATCTGAAGAAGTAGGTTTTACCTGAGAAAGTTCATGACCTAATAAATTTGTTCATTTCCAAGCTTCCACGGGACAGCTTGTTACTAGATGGTGAAATAATTTCTCATTCCCTCAAGTGTACCAACAATCTGCACCCCTGAATCTAATTGCAATTTTTTCACCTTATTTTAGGGCTAGATAGCTACACAATCTACAATTTTCACACTACAAGTCCACTCACCATACCAAATTTCCACTGCTAAAAGCTCTCTCTAGTTGTGTCCCAACTGTCTCTGAAGTGGGAAAGAGCTAAGGCATATCATACATACACACTTCATAACAGTTTTGAGTCATACAGTTCTGTACCTCAATAAGCCCACCAAACTTCCACATCATCTTTTAACACACTGAGAAACAGACTGTCACGCTGTTATAACAGCGCTATATAACTGGATAGTGGTTATTCAGTCCCTACTAAAACAAATTCACTCTGAAGTCAGAGTTTTGTTAAGCAGTCATAGGGCATTTGCAAAAAGAAACTGTGAAACTAGCCCACCTATGTTACCTTTGAAATACGACAGTTTAAATTATAACAGTGTGAAATATTTCACAGTTGCATTTAGCAGAAACAATCAGCCCTAAAATGCACTTGGTTCATTTGGAAGAACTAGGGCTTTGGGACTACAATTGTGGAAAGGAACAGCTCAAAACTCAGAATGTTGCATATTGCAAAATTGCTGCAAATTGGCAATTGAAATTTCATGGGTTTTCATTCATAAATAGAAGTATTTCACTTAGCACCAGAATCTCATGTTTGTCCTGCAAAGAGCAATTTTTGCATCAAGCCACAGGACATTATAAAACTTCATGTTTGGGTGTGACAAACCCCCACAACGTTTCACAAACAGCAATATTTTAGAACCACCAAAGGAGTCACTTTGTCCAGCCCTTTGCACTCAGTAACCTGGCATTGATACACATTCCCCTCGCTCCAGTATTTAGCAGGAATGTGGTCATATTAATAGATGACAGGTAATTAGCATCTCTTGACTCGGGTACTGTTATGCTAACTGCACACCCAGATGCAGCTAGGTCATAAGCCAGCACAAAAGGCACATGGATGCAGCTGCCTGGCTGGCTCTGATGGAGTCACAAGTGAACCTCTCACTTTCCCCTGTTTCAGAGCAAACAGCTGAAGCACTGGTGCATGTCCCTGGACACCCCAGACTTCTGCATGTCCCATAACCATCCCCAGCCTCACCCAGACCTATATTTTTAACTAACATTTCAGTTTTTTAACCAAAAGCAACATACGAAAATTGGGGGAAAAATCTTTAACAAAAAATCAGCAAACAAAACACTTTCTGAAGAAATTTTGGAAAAAATTAAGAGGTTTCAAAATGTTCCAGAAGAAATGATTGGCATTTTTAATCAATTCTGTTATGCACAGATCTAAAAAAGGCAGCAGGCTGTTCCTTGCTCTTTCATGGGTACGTCGGTAACAAGGACCTAAAGTACCCTGCCTTTGGGCCAGGCATACCCTAATGGAAGAAGAGCTATTAACAGGAACAAATGCAACTTTTACACATTGGGAAGTACATAACTTTTCAATTTTGTTTAGTGGAAAACCTAAACAATAAGCAAAAAGTATCAAATTTAATTAATTTTTTTTCTTAACATTTCAGCTCTGTATTCAAGTATAATTATAGCTGCAAAGTGCAATCCCGGGTAGGCAACAGGGCATGGTCTGGACAGGAAGGTGCATTTGTAAATGCACGAAAACCACACAGAAGAAAAGGAGGGAAGTGGGACTAACGGAGACGTTGGAGAGCCATTTTTCTGATATTGACCGCAGAGAGTAGCGGCCACATGAGCCTCTCTGTGTTTTGTGTGCGGCAGCACGTACCTTGGAACATCTGACTGAAGGAAGTGCCAGCTTGAAGCCTGCCTTGTGGCATGTTAATCACTTAGAGGCTGACAAAGAAAGGTAATTTTGAATTCTTTCTCGTTGTTTGGCTTTGTTTTCCTCATTTCACCAGCTCTGTGTGGTAATGACTTTTCCTATCCCTTGCTGAGCTCAGAAAATAGCTAGATGAAAACTGACTACATGTGGACCGGTCTCTCTGGAAGCCTTTGGTTCTTATACAATAAATAGGCAGCAGTTAGACTAGATGCTTTGCTTGCTTGAGTCTCACTCTTTTGGTGGGATGGTCTGGATGTCAGTTTGGTTTTTCCATAGTCTTCCTTTTGTTTGGATGGGTGTTTATTTCTGTCTGGGCTGTAATTGGGACATTGTCATCTCTTCTCCCTAGGTTTGCCCCCTCCCCATTTTACAAGGATGTCAGTTTTCCATTCCTCCCATTGTTTTGGAACACCCCGGTAAAGAACTTTGCTGGGACCAAAGAGAGCTTGGGCTTCCCTAGCCCTGTGGCTCCAGTATCTGCTTAAGGGCTGTACTGAGCATGAACAATTTAAAACAGCCCTCCAGCAGGAGCATCCTGAACCTGTGAGATCCTAGGAGAGCCATCGAATTGGTGGCTAAAATCAATTCAGTAGGGGGAACTCTGTTCCCCAGGAAACCTCGGCTTTGACAGCCTCCCAGTTTTTCTCTCCACAGAGCACTGTTTGCTGGTACTCCGTCAGGAGTGTTTGCCCAGTCAACATGGAGGAGTCCAAGTCCCTAGAATCTGGGTTATTTGGCAGATTACTGTGATGCTTCTGAGGCAGAGTCAGAGTTAGCTCATCCTGGAGGGTCTCACTGAATGAAAGAGTAGGAAAAAGTCTGTATTATCACTCCAGCACTTAGCAGCAAGGAACCCTGGTTGAATCGTCTAGGTGCTTACTACAACAACAAAAACAGAAAACCAAGTAATTGTAACTGAGAGGTGGCTGTGTTAGTCTGTATTCTAAGAAAACAAACCAGTAGTCACGTAGCACTTTAAAAACTAATGAAATAATTTATTAGGTGATGACCATGAGATACAGCCAGGAGGGAGGCAGCTGTGAACAGACTTTCCACACAATCTCTGGAGGATTTAACATTTAGAAGATTGCAAACTAAAAGCTAGTCAAACTCTGAGTTCTAGGGTGGAGAATCTATCATTTTATTTCTGCAAAGCACCGTGCATGTGCTGTGGAACTAAATAAATCAGTCTTTTTCATATCCCTAATTTAAAATGTTCTCTTCCAGTAACTGAATCACGGCAATCCCAGAAATGCACTGCAACGAAAGCAGCATCCAAGTGCCTGGCACTTTTCATCTCATTCAGCTGACAGTGTACATCCCACTTTTCCTTTTTGGAATACTATGTAATGCTCTGGCTTTCTGGGTCTTTTGCTGCAAAGTGCATAAATGGACAGAAACCAAAGTGTATATGATCAACCTGATCATTGCCGACTGCTGCTTGCTGATCACTTTGCCCTTCAAAGTATTTCTCCACATCGGCAAGCTGCCCCAAGATAAACTGTGCCAGGCTGTACAAGTTATGTATTTTGTAAATCGGTATGCAAGCACGTTTATTATAGCCTGCACAGCTGTTGATCGATACATTGCAATAATGTATCCCCTAAAAGCAATGAATTTGAGGTCCCCCTTCAAGGCAGCAGTCATCAGTGGATTTCTGTGGCTACTAGTGATAAGTTTCGTTGGGTTAGCTGAAACACTGGAAAAGCACGAACATCCTGGAATTTGCTTTGAAAAGGTTTCCACAGACCCATCCAAAGGGTCATTAGTCATTAGTACTGGGGGATTTTTTATACCTTTAATCATCTTGAGCTTTTGTTCAATTAAAATCATCAAGGAGCTTGTGCAAAAGAAGAAAACAAATCCTTATGAGGTAAAGCTAATCCAGAAAGCACTGGGCATTGTTACTGCAAACATGGCTGTGTTCATAATATGCTTCTTACCTGTTACCATTGGACATATTGTTCGGTTTATAGTTGATTCCTATGGCACCAGCTGCTTGGCAATATGGAGAAGTAACGTATTCTTGCACTTTGCCTCAATAATAGCAAATACTAACTGCTGCTTAGATGCCATTTGTTATTACTTTGTAACCAGGGAATTTCAGGAGGCATCATCCATATTATCAACGATCAGATCTGTGAAGCTGCTGTCAAGTCACAAAGGACAATCAACTCTCCATACGACTGGATGATAAAGTTCAGTTAATAGATGTGACCTAGCTTGCTGCTTTACTTTCTGCCAGGTGAGGCAAGAGCTCCACTCCAGGAGGGCCAGGGGCAGCAGCCATTCATACTGGGTTTCTGTTTGCTCTCCTTCTCATTCCCTTGACTGTCAGGGAGGGCAAGAAAAGTACACAGCTTGCCTGCATCTCCCTTCCTCCTGACCAGTGAGGGAAGGGGGCAGAGGAGTAATTCACACTTTCTCCTTGATCCCCAATAGTTAGGGGACCAGGACGAAGAGCAAGCAGTGTCCCAGGATGCTTGGCTGCTGTCCCCACCCTCCCGAAATGTTGCACTTGAGGGAGAACAGTTGGTCCCCTCTACGGCTACACCTATATGAGAAGCGTTTCCGGACAAAACTGGGCTTTTGTCTAGAAAAACTGTGGAGCATCTACACGCAAAGTGCTATTTGCTGACAAAACTCAGCACATCTGCTGGCAGCATTATACCGCTTCAGGTTATCCACCTCTCTCGACAATGTTCTGTTGACAAAACAGCCACGTAGACACTCCAGCGCCCTTTTGTCAACAGCCAGGGCTTCTGGCTCACTGGGCAGCCCTGTTTGCAGAGCTTTGGGTCAGCCATTCTGTTGAGAGAGGGACGGGCAGTCTGGCTGTTCTCTGTTGACAAAGCAGATTGCTCTTTTGATCTGCTTTTCTGCGTAGACACAATCTGTGGACTGAAGTTTTGCCAGGAAACCCCTTCTGACAGCCATGTCTGTCAACAGAGGCTTCTTGTCTGAATGGATGAAAGTTTTGTGATGGTCCATTTTCAAATCTTAAGAGGCCCAATATATACAATTACCACATATTAAAATTGGACTTTCCATGCCTGTGTAACTACTGATACACATTCACAAATGTGATAACTGTAAAACTGCATGCGTATTTTGTACAGACTGAATGAGAAATCCCCAAGCCATGTGCTATGGAGATAGGTGGATGGCTGTGCAGGCCAAAGCCTGACCACTTTTGAACTCAAGGTTTGGTTCAATCAAACCCCTGAGTTCATGAAGCCTCTGCAAGTGGGGAAATTTGAGTGAGTAAACATTGAAATGTGGCTCACGGGGTCTAGTACAATCCACATTTAAACATTCTTCCTCCCCCTACCATTAAATGGCTCTCTACAGCCCTTAACTTTATCATAAGCACTAAAGCACAGTCCAGATTGTTGCTTTTGTCTTTTAGGGAAAAGAAGCTTTGGATCTTCTGGTATGGAAGCCTGAGCTGACTGGAACGTTTTGTTGTTTACGTGATAAACTGCAAATAGATTTGTACTTAAATGGTTGAATCACTGCATGGGCTGCAAGCAATAAGATAGCAGAGAATGCCATGTCATAATAATAGGACAGCAAGCTTTTGCCATATGCATATTATGCCCGCCAAGTAGCATTTGAAAAGTTGCCATATTCTTCAAAGAAATAAGTTAATAAGGATCTATTATACAGTACATGGGACTCTAGGTATGCATCTGAACTGGCCTTGACACCATTTCTGGAGGAAACAGTATCTCATTTTCTTTGCCAAATGCACTAGGCTCACTTCAGTTGATGAGAGAGACGTTAGCAGTGTTTAAGGGAGATGATCCAATAATTTGACGATCTGGCCCTATCCATTCGGAGCTTTACTGTTGGCTTCACTGAGTGCAAGACCTGGACCTAACTCACTGGGTAATGGAAGAAGAGCAAAAAAGCGCTTTGAATGCCAAGAAAGCCTTTTGAAAATCCTGTTTCTTCTTTGAACTTAGAGAAGAAATGGACAGTCACTGTGGATTTGCCTAAGTAGGTGAATACCTCCAAGGGCCTGCCTCTGGGAGACAGAGGGACTGAGCGTCTTCTAGTAATAATTCATACAGCAAGCCTAAACAAGACCTGTAAGCTACCATATTTCTTAAAGAATATTTTGAAGTGGTGTACTGTATTGTACTTGCTTCTGTAACATATGTGTTCCATGTGTTGCTATTCATTTACACTGTTGTGTTTAATTCAAGAATAAATTTGCCTCTGTCATCCACACTTTTTGGTATTTGCACTTTAAAGGAACAGTGGTTTGAGGAGAACATTAGCCTCATGTAAATTCACTTCTTTTGTACCAATACTCTCCCACGTCAAAGAATACTCATGGGAACAAGTGTTGAATTTAAAGAGGAATTAATTTAGAGGCAGCATAACCAATTCTTTTACACTCCAGAAAGATCCTTCATGGGCCTTAGAGTACGTCTACGAGTATCCAGAGATTGATCCGGTTAGGGTTGATCTTCTGGGATTTCATTTCATGCACCTAGTGGGGATGCACACAATTGAACGATGAGGGCTCAACAGTCAAGCCCTGTATACCTCATAATTGCAAAGAGTAAGGGAGGTCAACAGGGAAGTTTCTCCTGATGACCTCCCTCAATGAGGATGGCCAGATAAGTTGATTGCAGATATGTCAATTCCAGCTATGCAATTGGTGTAATGCCAACAGACAAGCCTTTAGAGCTAGACAGATGTGTGGGGTGAGTTTCACCCCCAAAAGAGTGTAGGCAAATTATGCCCCACGCCCAGAAGTAGGGGGGAAAAGAAGCAAAACTGTAAATAATTGCAATGAGTTCTGCGGTACCTTAAACACTAACAGGTTTATTTGGGTATGTTCAAATGAATCTGTCAGTCCCTAAGGTGCCATAGGACTACTCGATGTTTTTGCAGATACAGAGTAACACTGCTAACCCTCTGAGACTTTTTGGAATGACTTGGTCATACTGGTGCTGAGAAATTGTACTGTACATGAGGTTCTGGCTGTGACTTAAATGATCCACTGGTTAATAGATTGATCCCTACCATTATTTACAGCCTGGGAAGGGTTCCTCCCTCCCCCTGAAACTATCTGGTCTCAACATCTGAAGGTTCTTCATTTTACATTCACAACACATCAGGCTAAATTTACCAATGGTGATTGGACAAAGCCAAAATTATGTTTAAAATAGTTAGAGAATAGTCTTATCACTGAGACTCAACACTACATTAACTTCAGCAGCATGACCTTGGGACAAAACTGTCTCACTCAAGCAACCTCTAATGAGGTACTGATGATTTCACCTCAGGATGACCACTTCACCTGTGGCTGAGTTTCACAAAGAGAGAAAGTCATGCCTATGCCAGTTACTGGATTCCCTTGAACTGTCTGTGGGAACCCTATTATATTCAATTTATGTATCACTCTGAGCTAAGGGTTGGAATGTGAGCAGGGAGGGTTACCACAAACTTCCAGAGGAACCCAAATTAATGGTTACAGCAAGTCATGCAGGTTGTAACATCACAGTGAGAGATGTGCCAACATCTGGGGAAGATTGCCTATACTATTTCAAGCTGGTTTGTCCAGAGACTAGACAAAGAAAGAGCTCAGGAATTTATTATTTATCATGTGCATAGTCATCTAGCCAAGTGATGGGATCTTCAGTGGCTTGATGAGTTCTTCTGGACCACCGCTGAAGCCAATCAGCCAGCATTCATTGACAATATACATCCTTGTCTGTGTTATGCTCCAGCTTCACAAAGGGTTGTCACAAAGGCCCCCAGCAACAGTCTGGGATAAAAATCTGAGTTACCACTGACTCAGGGCTTTTTTCTGACTGAGTAAGTGGCCAGGATCACCTGTCCAAAGGCCCCAGCCTTGTAGAGAGAAAGGTTTTTGCAGTGTCTGCCTAATTTTTCACTGCTACTCTTTTGCAATGTAAGCATCTCAAAGTTATATTAACAAGCTACGAAAATGCTTTCCAGACAGGTTTTTCACACATTTTCTGTTTGACTTCCCACTGAACTCCTATCTCTAGCTTTCTACCCTGCACAAACCTCGTTCACAGGCTGCACTGTGAACTCTGGCATGTGATTCCCCCTACCTTGATTCATATGGCCATAAACATGAGGGCTTTTCTCAAGCTAAAATTGCAATACAGCTGCAGCAGCAATGCATGGTATGGATCAATCACAGTCAGCTACTAAAACAACAAGAAGTCCTGTGGCACCTTATAGACTGACAGATATTTTGGAGCATAAGCTTTTGTGGGCAAAGACCCTCTTTGTTAGATGCATAAGTGGGGGAGTTTCAGAGCAGGACTTCTTGTTGTTTTTGAAGATACAGACTAACTCGACTACTCCTCTGACACTAGGCACCTGCTAGCATCGCAGCCACTGCACTCTCATGTACAGCAACAAACATTACTGACTTGCAGCATCAAATTGCTGCACCAAAGCATTGCTAATCCTTATGGTCCTGCACTTTTCTTTTACAAAATCCCTGGCATCAGGTGATTCAAATTTAGCCTCCAGACACTGAGCCTCAGCAGCCAAGCCCTGAGTGAAGCTTTCACTCTTCCTTCCACTAATATTATGGAGAGTACAGCACATGGCTGCAAGCATTGGGATGTTGTCATCAGCCAGGTCCAACTTCTGGTACAAATATCCCCCCATGGGCTTTTAAGTGGCCAAAAGCGCACTCAGCTGTCATCATTCAACAGCTCAGCCTGTTGTTGAACTGCTCCTTAATGCTGTGATGACTCTCAGTGTTACACGCCATGGCATTAAGGATAGGCGTCAAGTTTTCCTGTCAGCGTAGAGTGATCTTCTGGTCCAGGAAGAAAATCCCCACTTGCAACTTCCTGACCAGGCAACTATTCCGAAAGATCCATGCATTGTGCACCTTTCTGGACCAGCCTGTGTAAATGTGCAGTGATCCACAAGTGCCTGGAGAAATATCCCTTCCAGTTCATGTACTGGAAGGTGCCAGAATTAAAACATGCACAACATCTATCGCTCCTCCACAGTCAGGGAGGGCCGTCTCTGTACAACTATCCACAATTTCAAGCATGTTGCCCAGAGCCACTGTCTTCTAGAGCAGGACGTAATGGATAGCCCTGCACATGAAGCCAAATGGTCAACTTTTCCCATGCCACGCTGATTGCCAATTGATGGGTAACTGTCTGGAATAGTCAGCTCCACTGTGCAACCACCCCACATTTCTCCACTGATGGGGCAGGTCTCATTTTTGGGTCCTTGTGCTGCAGGGTGGGGGCAAGCTTATCACACAGCTCCATGAAAGTCACTTCCCTCATTTGAAAGTTCTGCAGCCACTGCTCATCATCCCGGACCTGTATGATGATGTGATCCCACCACGCAGTGCTTATTTCCCAAGACCAAAAGTGGCATTCCACTGGGGTCAGCATCTCTGTTAATGCCACAAGACATCTCATGTCTTAGCAGCTGTGTGTGGCAAGCTCGGTTTCTGACTCATCAGTGTCCCTTTGTAGCTTATAGAATAACTCAACTCCCATTTGTGACATGTCATGAGAGCCTTCAGCATTTTCTTCAATAGTTTGGGGTCCATTCCAGCACACTGGGAAGGCAGAGTGCAGCACAAAAGCCATTGAAAGATGGCCCCAACTGAGGGAAGAAGCACATGGGTTTCTGGGATGCAAAGCAATGCATCACAGGCATTGGGACAGGACCCAGGATGCCCCATGACCCCCCTCTGCCCTCCCACAAGCCTCAATGTCAGAAGAAGAGGAGCTCTGTGAACTGACTGTCCAGAATACATCTTTCCAAATGCTGACTCTAGGGCCCCAAGTGCGCCAACGCTACTGGGCAAGCAACTGACAGTGTGGACACACAACAGCAGTTTCCCTGCAGCACTTTGAGATCAGCACGGTAACTGACAGCTCTTCACATCGGGCATTGTAGACATTTTAAAAGCGGCTCTCTGTATCCCCACCTGCACAGAGGGAATTCGTTTTTCAGCTTCCATTCAGACTCACTAGCTTTGTTGCTTGGAGCAGTAGAAGCTTGAATCATGTTGACAGTCAAAGCTTATGTCAGCAAAAAAAAAAAAAAAAAGTCCTGTGCATTTTTAAGCCCAACTCCATGGACTTGGTCTCATGCTATGGTGCTAATAAGAACACTCCAGCCATTCCCTCTCAGGCTGGAACATGAGCTTGGAAACCCAGCGAAAGACGCGTGCCTCAGAGCTCAAGCAGAAACAGCTAGAGAGCTTTTTAGTGCCATTGCAGATGTGGCAGGCTTCTGCCGACCTGTTCTCTGAGAATCACTGCAATGAGTTTATTTTCTTGCCAAAGCCTGATTGTCCTCTTGCCCCACAGTGGCTGCTGCTGTCAGTGGAAGTATACCAATAGGAATCCAACACAGTGACCCGTATTCCAGCCTACCTAATTCAAAACACTCATTTCCTTTTGAGTGACATGTTCCCCAGACACCTACGATCTGCAATCCAACAGCTGACGCGTGTAGAAGACAAAAAGGACAAGTGCTAAATATTCTGAAAACGAGAAACCTCCCCAGTGGAGATCGTGAGCATTTAAGCACTCACCACCAGGGTGCTGCTTGCAGGTCACACTGGGAGTTAGCTTTGACCCTCATCAGGGTCTCTCGTTGGCCGGTGTCTTGCCCTTCATTGCTTTCCACAGTCTCCACTTCTGTTTCAGGGTATCACTCGCAAGCTGTGTCCACTACTCCAGCCTCTCGCCCACTTCCAGGGATATCAGCAGTCCTCAGTCTCCTGGGGGCCAACTGCAGCCCCTTACCTCAGGGGCAAGCTGCAGCCTATAAAGGCCAAGCTCCTTGGTGGCTAGGTGCAACACCAGGGGACCATGGGGACCCAGGCCTGCGCACTACTCTGGGTCCCAGCTCAGGGACCCTCCGGCAGCTGCCTTGTCGTGCTTTTCTTCCCTGCCCTCTATTGCCTCTTGTTCCCTGGGCCACTCTCCCATGACCCCTTGTATTTTCTTGGCTCTTGTATCGAGATCACAGCCTGCAAGGTAACAGACTGAAGTCTCTCTCCAGCTTCCCAAGCCCACCCAGCACTGATCTGTCCAAGGTGTTTCCTCTAAGGAACCAGACCTGCAGCCTCTCTAGTCAGGACCCAAACGCTCACTGGTTGTCTGAGCAGCTCCTTAGGAACAGGACTGCCCCAGCAAGCCACCCTCTGATTGCCTTCCTACAAGCCTTTTCCTGATAGGCCAAGGCTCTGCACAGGCTCTCTCTAGCCTGATTCAACCCCTCCCAGATGGAGTGGGGCAGCCACTAATTATAGAGGCCAATATAAAGAGGCTCAGTTTTGCAAAAAAAAATCAGAAGAGTAATGTAAAGAACTTGCTGGTAATTTCCCTTCCTCTTTGATTGAAATGGAGACCTGTTGCCCAATGAACAGGTCGCCCCATTGCAAAGAATTACCACTCTCACAAATGGCACTGATGAGAATGTCTACAAATGGCTGTGCAACTTTTTCACTGCTACTTAAGCCAAATTTTTCAAAGTACGTGTGCCTAAAGTTAAGGATACTTACATAGCTATAAAGCTCTTATTAAATGGCTTCATTTTTAAGTACTGAGCACACACCTCCCATACATTCCAAAGAAATCAATAGGAGCTTCAGGTTCTCAGTTCCTTTTGAAAATTGGGGTGCTAATTTAGGTATCTGTAAATAACATTCCCACCTTGCTCCTACCACAAGATATACACTTAGGATAGGACCCAAGCTTATCCTGTGTCTGATCTCTGTTTGACTGTTAGCTTAAACAACAAAGACTCTTTTTCCTTGCACCTAACTTTCCTCAGTCATAGAAGAATGTCAGCCCAACTAACTAGAACCACTTGGTCTAGTGCTAGGCTGAGGCAGCACAATATCTCTGAATCTCTGGTCCCGAAACATCATGTCAGGGTGAATTAGAAAGAACTCTGTATTTCTATGCAGGGACCCACTGTCTCACCTGATTAGAAACACAAGTTTGAGATATTTAGCGTCTGGGTATCTGGCTCAGCATTCCCGTCTTCAAAACGAACAAAAACCAACCTGCACTGCATTCCAACAATTGTTAAGAAAGATATCATGAAGGGAGAGAAACCATTACCCAGCCTCTACAAAGGCAGCAATGGGGGTTGTTGGGGGGGTGAAAAGATCATGGGACCACTGTCAAAACTATAGGATTCTCTCTCTGAAAGACGGAGTGACAAGGAATTGAAATAATACATGAGGGTACAGACAGGCATATGCATGGAGGAAGCATAAGGTGGACACCGGGGTTACAAAATGGAGTAACTGAGGACAGGATTTGAACCATAGTCCCTTACCATTGATGAGGTGACTATTTAATCATTGGGGGGGGCGGGTTAGTAAAAGTGATGGACAAAAACAACAGCAAAAAGTCAGTCTCCATGACATAAACCAGAAATACCCTGACTGATTCTTGAGTGAAGAAGACCAGTGGCCTGGGTCGCCAGCTAGAAGAGGGAGCCCCAGGTGGCTGATAGCAGCAGCTATGGTGTAGGGAAATCACAGGGGTCTTTCTGCTCACCCCAGCCATTGATAGGGCAATAGGGCCAGCTGCTACTCCACTGCTCTGGCCAGCATGGGACCACTGCTGAGAGCCCCAAGCTGCAGCTGCTCCCACCACCCCTGGGACTGCTGTTCAGGCAGTTTCCGAGGCCAGCTGCTGCTGCTTGAGTGGTCCCCATTGCCAGCTGTCCAGGGCTCCCAGTTTCAGTCATTGTTTCTGCCGCAGAAGTCACAGAGGTTGCAGGAAGTCACAGAATCCACACAGCAGGGAGCCCTAACCACTGATAAACAACAATGATGCATACACCAGGAAGACCTCGCCTGACTTACAGAGCCAAACTTAAGTGTGCAGCAATGACAACTGGAGAAAGTTATCTTTATACTTCTAAACTGAGCAAATTTGATCCAGAACACATTGTTTTTGCAGAGTGACTGTAGTCAACAGATTTACATTTTAAGATACTTGTGTTGCAACTATACACAGGGTGCAGGTTCTGGGAGAGAGGTGTGACCTGGGGCAGGTGTGCCAGTGGGTGTTCAGAGGGTTTGGGTTGTGACCTACTGCAGGAGGGGATTGTGACTTGGGGCAGAGGTGCAGGCGGGGGTGCAGAGGTTTTGGGTTGTGTCCTGGAGCAGGGGTACAGGAAGAGGTACAGAGGGTTTGGGTTTTGAGCTGGCAGAGGGAATTGGAAGGCGGGAGGGAGGGGATTCCGTGCCAGGTACAGGATCTGACCAAGACCTCTTACCAGAGTAAGCAGCACCCAGTCAGCAGCCCAATAGGAAACTCAGGCAGCCTGGAGCCCCACACAGCTCTCACTGGGAGTGGCAGAGCTGGCTCTCAGATTGAGGGAATGCATGAAGAATCCCCCCCACACCTCCCTGGGCCATGGGAATGTTTTGGCTGTTTCCAGGAGCAGCACACATGAGGGTGGGAAGGAACCGTGCCTTAGCTCCATTGTGCTCGCGGCACTGGCTGCCCCACCTTTTAAGTCAGCCAGAGTCATGAGCAATTGCCCTTTTTGCCCCTCCCCCTCATTGGTAGGTCTGCTGATTCTCACACTAGAAGGGCAAAAGCTACACAAGAAAGGGGAACGCAACTGCGACATGATCTGGGAGATTAGAGCAGTGTGAGCCACAGGAAGTAAGAGCAAATATTTTTTATAGCTAAGCCTGAGAGGAAATAGTGAGTTAAGATAAGAAATGATGGAGGGGGAGGAAACCTAACTGCACGGCACCATCCTCTGGAGTACAGGATCTATTTCCATTTTAGCTTCTTATTACCTAAATACTTCCTTCCAAACAAGCACTTTGTTTGCCACTGGGAAGCAGGCAGTGGAAAAAGAAGAGTTCATGTTGAAGGGACACTATCCTCAAATCACATTCGTATCTGCAATTTTTTAACCTATTATCCTTACCAGTATTGGACAAGATGGCTGGTTTTGGAGTGGCTCAAAGACAAAGGTGTTTCTATTTGTTCAGTTTACTTACTTCATTCACTTGACATCATCCTGTGTGGAGTCAATTCTGTTTTATTGCTACTTATTTTTATCCCAGTTTCTTCTTTCTTTCATACCACTCCTTACAATTGTTCCCTTCAGAAAATTTCCCATGGGTGATGATCTGGTTGCCAGAAGGGTGAGGAGTAACATACAGACACTTGATTTCAAAACAGCAGACTTCAACTCCCTGAGAGAACTAATGAGCAGGATCCCTTGGGAAATTAAGATGAAGGGGAAAAGAGTTCAAGAGAACTGGCAGTATTTTAAAGTCTTACTGAAGGCACAGGAACAAACTATCCCCCTGCATAGTAAGAAATGCAAACGTGATAGGCAACCAGCTTGGCTTAAGAGGGAAATCCTTAGTCAGCTTAAACTCAAAAAGGATGCATACAAGAAATGGAAAGGTGGACAGCTGACTAAGGAGGATTATAAACATATGGCTGGAGAATCCTGGGGAGTAATCAGGAAAGGGAAACCACAATTGAAACTGCAGCTGGCAAGGTATATGAAAAGTAATAAGAAGGGTTTCTACAGGCATGTTAACAAAAAATGGGTTATCAGAGAAGGTGTGGGGCCATTACTGGATGAGAGAGATAACCTAGTGACAGATGTTGTAGGAAAAGCTGAAGTACTCAATGCTTTTTTTGCTTCAGTCTTCATGGACAAAGTCACACTACGGTGCTAGACAATGCAGTATGGGAAAGTTGAGGGCAGCCATCTGTGGGAAAGGAACAAGTTCTGAGCTATCTAGAAAAACTAGATGTACACAAATCCATGGGTCTGGATTTAATGCACCCAAGGGTACTGAGGGAATTGCAAGGTGTCATTGCTGAACCTGTGGCCATTATCTTTGAAGACTCATGCAGATCGGAAGAGATCCTGGATGACTGGAAAGAGGCAAACATAGTACCCATCTTCAAAAAAGGACAGAAGGACAATCCAGGGAACTATAGACCAGTCAGCCTTACTTCAATCCCTGGGAAAATAATGGAGGGGATCCTCAAGGAATCCATTTTGGAGCACTTGGAAGAGAGGAATGTGATCAAAAGTAGCCAACATGGATTCACCAAGGGCAAGTCCTGCCTGACCAATCTGATTAGCTTCTATGATGAGGCAACAGGCTCTGTGGACACGGGGAAGTCTGGGGATGTGATATACCTTGACTTCAGCAAAGCTTTTTATACAGTCTGCCACAATATTCTTGCCCATAAGTAAAGGAAATATGGATTGGATCCTTGGACTATAAAATGAATAAAAAGCTGGCTTGACAGTTGGGACCAACGGGTAGTGGTCAATGTCTCAATAACTGGATGGCAGTTGGTTTCAAGAGGAGTGCCACAAGGCTAGGTTCTGGGGCCGGTGTTGTTCAACATCCTTATAAATGACCTGGATGAGGGACTGGATTGCACCCTCAGCAAGTTTGCAGATGACACAAAACTAGGTGAGGAGGTAGATACATTGGTGGGTAGAGAAAGAATCCAGAGTGACCTGGATAAATTGGAGGACTGAGCCAAAAGAAATCTGATGTGGTTCAACAAGGAGAAGCGTAGAGTCCTGCACCTGGGGCGGAAGAAGCCCAAACATTTTTATAGGCTGGGGACCAACTGGCTAAGCAGCAGTACAGCAGAAAGGGACCTAGGGAATATGGTGAATGAAAGGCTGGGTATGAGTAAACAGTGTGCCCTTGTAGCCAAGAAGGCTAACTAGCCTATTAGGGTGCATTAGGAGAAGCACTGCCAGCTGATCTAGAGAAGCGGTTATCCCCCTCTATTCGGCACTGGTGAGGCCACATCTGGAATCTTGTGTCCTGTTTTGGGCCCCAGTACAAAAACGATGTGGATGTGCTGGAGCAGGTTCAGTGCAGGGCAACAAAAATTATTAAGGGGCTGGAGCACAAGACCTATGAGGATAGGCTGAGGGCTTCGGGTTTGTTTAGTTTACAGAAGAGAAGACTTAGAGCTGATTTAATTGCAGCCTTCAACTTCCTGAAGGGGAGCTCTAAAGAGGAGGGTGAGAAACTGTTCTCATTGGTGTCAGATGGCAGAACAAGTAGTAATGGTCTGAAGTTAAAGAGGGAGAGGTGTGGGTTACATATTAAGAAAAGCTACTTCACCAGGAGGGTGGTAAAGCACTGGAATGCATTGCCTAGAGAGGTGGTGGATTCTCTATGCCTAGAGACTTTTAAGTCCCAGCTTGAGAAGGTCCTGGCTGGGATGACCTAGTAGGGGTTGATCCTGCTTGAAGCAGGGGGCTGGACTAGAGGACCTCCTGAGGTCCCTTCAGCCCTCTCATTCTATAAATCTATGATACCTACTACAACTTAACCCCCTACTACCAAATAAAAGTGTTCATTCATTAAGGCATGCTATGATGTATTGGCGTTATGTCAGAGAAATACAGTAGTAGGATGTGTGTTATGGATCATTCGTTCATGAACCTATTTTTTAAAGCGTACCTTTATTGCTGCTGCCTAAGCGTGGCTACTGGTGGATGGTAGTGTAGGCAGCTGCGATTGAGCCCTGCCTATGGCCTCAATTTCGGAATTCCAGATTGATGGGAAAGTCTCCTGCATGGATTCACATGTTATGCAAAACAGCGCACGCTGTAATCACGGGGGGCAGGAGACGACATTACCTTCAGAGAAGTCCAAACGTCAATAAACATCTGAAACTCACTTTTAAATGGCCAAAGGCGCATTCCACCAGCATTCTGTACCTGTTGAGTCTGCAATTAAAGCTTTCCTTGCTGGGGTCCAGGGCTCCTATGTAGGGTTCCATAAGGGAGGGTAAGCTGGGTCACCCAATATAACAACAGGCATCTCCACTTTGCCAATCTTGATTTTCTGATCAGGGAAAAAAGTCCCACTCAGGAGCCTTTGGTTCAGTCCAGAATTGCAGAATATGAACACGTCATGAGCCCTCCCTAATCAGGCAACATTGATGTTGGGCTTCAAGGGGTGGCAGCTACATTTTAGGGCCTTACGAACCAGGTGCTGGGCCAGCATGAAGATTACGTGGCTGCCTACAGTGACGACATCATTGTCTACAGCAAGACCTGGGAGGAACAGCTACAACAGCTGGAGAAGGTGCTATGGGCGCTAGAGGTGGCAGGATTGACAGTGAACCCCCCACCCCACATCCAAGTGCCACCTGGGCCACACACAATTGGTTGAGGAAGAAGGGGCTTTCAAAGTCCAGGGGGTTCCTTTTGAAAGGCCCCCATCTACACGTGTGGCGCACAATTTGAAAGCAGTGCCTTTGAATCGCATGCAGCTGCCATTATGCTAATGAGGTGCTGTATATTCATGGTAGTGCCTCATTAGCATCTTCCCAGCTCGCTCATTACCATGTTCCTTCCAAAAGCGTAGATGCAGCCACTGTTTTTGCCGGCTTTATGGTTTTTATTCAGGGGAGAGTACAGGAGTTCATGGCAGGGGCGTCAGGGATGGGTAAGCAAGGGCAGGTGAGGCAATGCCAATCTTTGGCTCTGACAAGCATCCTTGGGAGTGGAATACAAGGCTACCCTGGACTCTCCCGTTCTGGGGTGCTCATGGGGAAAGGGTAAGGAACATGGTTAGGAATCATGAGCTACATCTAGTATCATGAGCTACAGTGGCCTCTGTGTTCTTGGACCAGGCACCCCAACAGCTCTGTTTGCTGCCCCATCATCTGTAACATCGCCTGGGCCTGTGCTTCACACTCTCTGAGCACCCTCCAGTCCTCTCGATCCACCCTCCTGTTCCCTAGCGTGGTTCTCCTCCATTCATTTAACTCTGCAGGTGCGTTGTATGTGCTCTAGAAACATATCTTCCTACCTTTATTGTCTCATTCAGATCTATGCCAGCCTAACAGCTGGAGCGGAGCAGGGAGGTGGACTGGCGGGCAACGAGCCTGCTGTGGTGCACACTGCAACAAAACGAAAGTGAGGGCAGACATTAAAGAAGTTTACTGCAGCTGAGAAGTTTTAGCATGAGAGAACCTCTGTGGAACACACTAGGGATGTGTTCTGTGCAAGCAGGCCCTACACAGAGATCTTAAGGGACCTGCTTGCGCTGGGTCACTTCCAGTCATGGTAAGGCACAGATTAGGGCACGCTTTCAAGCCTGGGATTCCAAAAGCAGTTTCTGTAGCCGTACATGTTGCAAGCAAGCGTGTCGTGTAGCGAGGGATGGGGGTGGCAAGGGGCTGTTGTCTTGGTGGTCACTGAGTGCTTCCCCGACCTGCTGTCCTGGGGCAACGAGCCTTTTTCTTCCCCCATGGATCCAGGGAAAGGAAGAGGGGTGGAGCATGGCAGTGTGGCTTGTGACATCAGCGCCCCTGTTTATTGTCACCACCTGCTGCTCCTCCCTGGACTGCTGGGACAGTGAAAGTTTCTCTTCCTCCAGCAGCTCAGGGAGGGGTCAGAGCATGGCAAGGCAGACTGTTCCTTCCTCCTTGTGGCTGTATGTGTGGCTCTCACAGTCACAGTCACTGCATGTTCCCACCTGACCTTGGCTGGGACACTGAAAGTTTCCCTTCCCCCAGGAGCAAGGGGAAGTAGGAGTGGGGTGGTCCAGGCATAGCAGAGTAGCCTGTGCTATCATAACAGCTTAATGCTTCACTTTCCACCACTGTCAGCGAGTGTGGGGGTGGGCCCAATGCCTGCTGCTGGTCCCCCTAGGCGGCTCTGGGCCTCACAGAGCCCCCCCAAGCACAGGGCCCAGGAAACCAGCCAGTGGACTCTGACTTCTTCGTACTGTGTGCTTGTATGGAATCACACAATAGAGACCCTATTGCAAGTGGGATTTCCACCTACTACAGCTGGGGTCAGCAATCTGGCTGAAGTGGAGCGCTGAAATTTGACCTTTTGACTCCTGTGTATGGCCTAAGGGGCAGGGACACTGTAGAAAAGTCACTCTCAGTCCTGCTTCCAACAGCTTCCTGAATAGGTAAATAAAGCCCAACTGTCAGAGTTCATTATAATCATGGAAAATGATAATTTTACTTTTATGAGACTTTTGGTGGGTTTGTCACAGAACACTGGGATCCCTGCTCATGACCCAGGAGAAAGGGGGGGGCAGTAAAAAGAAGCTAAAATGCAAAAAATTTAAAACTGATCAAAGAAAATGAGTATAACACAAATAGACTTTGCACTCAGGAGCACTGCACAGTCTGGATCTTTGGAACACACTGTCGGTGGGTGACACTGAGGCTGAGAACTTGGCCTGAACATCCACAGTTCCATGAAGCAGGTGCTGTGTTTCAGGGCCAGCTGCATCTCTCCCCTTGCTGGTCTCTGAGAACACCCCCAGTGTCAGGGCTTAGCAGGGCTTTACCTTGATTGGGGTGGAATTCAAAATTCTCCTTCTCTTAAACAGAGCTCTGGGCTTCACTTCCCTGCTTCTGGTAAGGGCTCCATGATAGGGGTTCTGGTCCCAGCCCCTCACCCTGGCAGGAGGCAGCCCCCGCCCTTGCACTCCAGCTCCAGCCCCAGCCCCACACCAAGCCCCTGACCCCATGCTGCAGCTTCGACTCCAGGGGGTTCCAGCCCCAGCCTGGATCCATGGTGGGGGCTCCATGTCAGGGGCTCTGGCCCTCACCTTGGTGGTGGCTTCACAGCAGGGCTCCAGCCCCAGCCCTGTGCTCCTGCACCCTCCCAAGGTGCCTGGGGGGAAGAGGGGCAGGGCTGAGCTTCCACCTGCCACTCAAAATTGGCTCACGTGCCGGACAGGCATGCATGCTAGGTGTTGCTGACCCCTGTACTACAGTAATACAAACAATAATAAACTGCGGTTTACTTCGGGTACTTCCTGGCTTGCTTCACCAGATTATCTGAGCATCTTACACTCTCATGCATGTATTCTCAGAACACCCTGTGAGGCAGGGCAGTGCTATTTAAGATCCCCCAGACTTATATTCTCTTAACTGCCACTGAAGTCAATAGGAAATAGGTGCCCAAATCCTTTTGATTCTGAGGCTAAGCAGCTTGCCCAAGGCCATACAGGAAATCAGTGCTGTGCGAGGAAAAAAAGCCAGTACTTCATGATCCTCTTGTGAGAACAAGGCCTACAAATTGACATCAATTGTGATCTCAGCTGTAAAGAGCGAGTGAAAGTTTGTAATATGTCACAATAATAAACGTGGCTGTGAGTAGGTGAAAACAGAAACAGAAACACTTTGGCTGTGTCTACATTACAAAAAGAGCTTCAAAGTTGCTTACTTGGAAGTGAGCAAATTCAAAGATGAGAGTCTACACACATCCTACTTCAAAGTTAAACTTCGAAGTAGGGCACTACTCCGTTCCCGGGAATGGAGTAAGGACTTTGAAGTTGGGCTCAAGTTAACTTCGAAGTAAAAGAAAAATGTGTGTAGACTCTCTGGTGGCTACTTGGAAGTCGTGTCTACCTTCGAAGTTAGTTCCTCGTGTAGACACACCCTTAGTTAAGTCTTAAACAAAAGGCCTAAAAGCCTCAGACCGTGTCAAGAGTAGGCTCAGTATTCCAGAAAAGTGTTGAACTGGAAATCAATTTAACAAAATTGATATGTTACAAATTCAGCTTATCTGATGGATGAAACAAGGAGAGTGCTGGATATTTCCCCCCTCACTCTCTATTTTGGTACCTTCAAGAAAGAGAGTGGGGTGGGGAGTGGTGAATGGAGTGAGCTTCACAATCGTGGCTGCCAGGCCACCATCTCCTGAGACCACAGGCCTTCTTTGGTCTCATCCTGAGAGATGTCCTGACCAGACCTGCCCTGTGAGAGCACTACCTACAGTGGCTTCAGCTAAATCCTAAATACCACCTAGGCTTTCTCTTTCCTTGCCACTTCTGTTTATTTCCTTCTCTTCTCTCTCCTTCCCCAGTCTGTTTAATAAGACTTGGTTTAGCCAGTCAAGATTGTATATTCGGCAATGCTGCTCTACACCTGTGACTGTGAGGCAGCTAGAAGCAATGTCACAAGAAGCCCAGTACTAGTACAAGTTTGCCAGGCCTCTGGGTGGCTGATAAAAGCATGTGCAATGCCTGTGTTTCTCCAACAGTAATGATGGAAGTAAAAATGAAACCAGTGAGAGAAGCTACATTTTTATATTTGTTATTCTGTTATCTTCCCTTGTGAGTCTGTCTTGTATTTTCTTCATGGAAAACAGCGTCAGATTTTAGCAATAGCAATGGTGACAGCTCTAGCCCATCTTAATTAACTTTTCATTTCCACCCTCACCCCAAGAATAGACAACTATTATTACTATCTAAGAGACTGTCTCAGAGGGGAGAGAAATTTTCCTTCTAAAATTTCCAGCAAATGAAAAAGGCAACATTAGATGCTGTTAAAATGAAAACTTTAAATTTTGCTTTTCAAATGTTTTAACTGTTTCTCCTATATCTTTAACTAAATGTTAAAAGGATTTGTAAAGGTGTGTTTGCCACGGTGCTACACAGGCTGTTTATAGCAAACTGCAAACCTTGTTTGGCACTGTTTCTTGTTGTACAGCGATGGGGTTATATTAACATCTTTGAGGGCTTGGACCCATATTCCATCCAAATCAATAAAACATCTCCTTCCTCTCCTTGACTTCTATAACTTCTTTGCACAGCATTACTTCGCTTTTGGTCTTATGGGGCACTCATCCACCCCTTTTCCTCCAGCAATCCAAAAGTCATCCCATGCAAGCACTCAATAGTGACAGAGCAAAAATAAATGCACAGACATTGCTTAACTATTTTTCATGGGTATTTTGTGATCTTTTTCCTTTGCAGCCACCACAATCAGCTTTCAGATAACAGCCAACCACAACACGCTGACATTAAGAAAATTCCGTCAGAGAAACTTAGAATTGTCCCCAGAAGAGGAACTACTACATGTGAAAGAATACAAGGGAAGTGACAGCACTGTACTTTCGTAGAAGATCGTGACTGCAGGGAAAGTTGATCATGATGGGGAAGAAAAAAAGAAGTAACTGTTAAGGGAAATCATCTTGAATATAAGCTAACAAAAGCCGGGCTACATTTTAGACCACTAGAATCACATTTTAGTTTGGTTTACTGTAATTGTCTCTCTTTATTCCTTATATTTGAGCTCACACATAATTTCATTGTTACTCAACATTATGTTTAAAGGAAGAGTATATTTATCCCAGCTAAGTGAATAATCCTTGGTGCATTCTGTGTCTTCAGGGGAAAAAACAAACCTCATTCCTTTCCTGAACTGTCCAGGAGAGGACTGAACATTGCAAAGCACATGATCTGGGGAAAATTCAGAACAGGGAGGCTTGGTCTACACTTGCCACCAGCTTTGAAGGGGGCATGTTAATCAGGGTGATGGGAGATTACTGATAAACAGCTGCAGTGAATACGCAGCACTTCATTAGGCTAATTCTCCCCCTTGGCAACTTCAAAGTGTCAAACTTGGAAGTGGTGGCATGCATGGAGCCGTGGGCACTTCCAAGTGCCTTTATGCCTCAAAATTTTTGGGGGTAAAGGCATGTCAAAGTAATGCAGGCACTTCGAAGTGCCCACAGCTACACACATGCTAATCCCATCGCCCTGAGTAACAAGCCCCCTTTGAAGCTTGGGGCAAGTGTAAGACAAGCCCAATGTGTATTAGGTTCATTCTGCAAGTAAACAGGGCTGGGGGAAGAGAGAGTTGGGCTGTAGCTAGGCTACTGGGATCTGTTTAGTACACAGACACTCAGGAAGTGACTTGCAAGATGGTAGGCTGGTTGTGAGTAGCTGAGGTTGGGAGTGCCAATAGCAAGGCACTGTGAAGCATCCATGGTAGCAGATCAGGTGGTGTCAGAACCTTATTGGTCTGGATTGCACCCCAAACTGTGACGCTAGGTATTTGAAACATCACCCAAATAGAATCAGGGCATTCCTCTTCAAAATGGGGATGCAGACAATATAGCCCTTCTGCAAATATGTAACTTTCAGCCTTTCTAAATCGCAATAATTAAGGCCCTACCAAAATTCATTGTTGATTTTGGTCAATTTTATGGCCATAGGATTTTTAAAATGGTAAATTTCATGGTTCCAAGTACTCAAATCTAAAGGATCACAGTGTTGTAGCCATAGGGAGTCCCAAGCCAAAAATCACAAGGCTATGGCAGAAGGGTTGTGATATTGCCACTCGCACTTCTGTGCTGTTGTTGGCAGTAGTGTTGCCTTCAGAGCAGCAACACAGAAGTGAGGGTGGCATAGTACAGAATCATAGGCTAGAATGGAATGGGACAGGTAGGTTCTCACTTTGTTGATCGGGGAAGACCAGCCGTATGGGTGGTAGGTGATTGCCCAAGGCAATATAGTTGGAGGTGGGATTTCCATGGTCTCACCCACACACAACCAGCCAAAGGCCCCTTCAACTCATGAGCACCAGGACACTGGAGCTGAGAGGGGCAGGGCTAGGGGTATTCTGCCTGACGGCACCTACTGCATACTGAGCTCCAGCTTCTGGTTCTGGATGGGCTGGTGACAGACTGGAAAAATTAGAGGATTGAGCCAAAAGAAATCTGATGTGGTTCAAAAAGGAGAAGTGTAGAGTCCTGCAATTGGGATGGAAGAATCCCAAGCATTGTTATAGGCTGAGGACCAACTGGCTAAGCAGCAGTACAGAAGAAAGGGACGTAGAGAATATGGTGAATGAAAGGCTGGATATGAGTAAACAGGGTGCCCTTGTAGCCAAGAAGGCTAACAGCATATTAAGGTGTATTAGGAGGAGCATTGCGAGCAGATCTAGAGAAGTGGTTATTCACCTCTATTCGGCACTGGTGAGGCCACATCTGGAATATTGTGTCCAGTTTTGGGCCCCCCAGTATAAAAAGGATGTGGATATGCTGGAGCAGGTTCAGTGGAGGGCAACAAAAATGATTAAGGGGCTGGAGCATGTGACCAATGAGGAGAGGAGGAGGGATTTGGGCTTGGTTAGTTTACAGAAGAGAAGACTGAGGGGCGATTGAACAGCAGCCTTCAGCTTCCTGAAGGGGAGCTATAAAGAGGATGGTGAGAAACTGTTCTCAGTGGTGATGGACAGCAGAACAAGGAGCAATGGTCTGAAGTTAAAGAGGGAGAGGTGTAGGTTGGATATTAGGACAAATTACTTCACCAAGAGGGTGTGAAGCATTGGAATCCGAATACCCATCTTTAAAAAAGGACAGAAGGACAATCCAGGGAACTATAGACCAGTCAGCCTTACTTCAATCCCTGGGAAAATAATGGAGGGAATCCTCAAGGAATCCATTTTGGAGCACTTGGAAGAGAGGAATGTGATCAAAAGTAGCCAACATGGATTCACCAAGGGCAAGTCCTGCCTGACCAATCTGATTAGCTTCTATGATGAGGCAACAGGCTCTGTGGACACGGGGAAGTCTGGGGATGTGATATACCTTGACTTCAGCAAAGCTTTTTATACAGTCTGCCACAATATTCTTGCCCATAAGTAAAGGAAATATGGATTGGATCCTTGGACTATAAAATGAATAAAAAGCTGGCTTGACAGTTGGGACCAACGGGTAGTGGTCAATGTCTCAATAACTGGATGGCAGTTGGTTTCAAGAGGAGTGCCACAAGGCTAGGTTCTGGGGCCGGTGTTGTTCAACATCCTTATTAATGACCTGGATGAGGGACTGGATTGCACCCTCAGCAAGTTTGCAGATGACACAAAACTAGGTGAGGAGGTAGATACATTGGTGGGTAGAGAGAGAATCCAGAGTGACCTGGATAAATTGGAGGACTGAGCCAAAAGAAATCTGATGTGGTTCAACAAGGAGAAGCATAGAGTCCTGCACCTGGGGCGGAAGAACCCCAAGCATCTTTATAGGCTGGGGACCAACTGGCTAAGCAGCAGTACAGCAGAAAGGGACGTAGGGAATATGGTGGATGAAAGGCTGGATATGAGTAAACAGTGTGCCCTTGTAGCCAAGAAGGCTAACTAACCTATTAGGATGCATTAGGAGAAGCACTGCCAGCTGATCTAGAGAAGCGGTTATCCCCCTCTGTTCGGCACTGGTGAGGCCACATCTGGAATCTTGTGTCCCGTTTTGGGCCCCAGTACAAAAACGATGTGGATGTGCTGGAGCAGGTTCAGTGCAGGGCAACAAAAATTATTAAGGGGCTGGAGCACAAGACCTATGAGGATAGGCTGAGGGCTTCGGGTTTGTTTAGTTTACAGAAGAGAAGACTTAGAGCTGATTTAATTGCAGCCTTCAACTTCCTGAAAGCGAGCTCTAAAGAGGAGGGTGAGAAACTGTTCTCATTGGTGTCAGATGGCAGAACAAGTAGTAATGGTCTGAAGTTAAAGAGGGAGAGGTGTGGGTTACATATTAGGAAAAGCTACTTCACCAGGAGGGTGGTGAAGCACTGGAATGCATTGCCTAGAGAGGTGGTGGATTCTCCATCCCTAGAGACTTTTAAGCCCCGGCTTGACAAGGTCCTGGCTGGGATGACTTAGTGGGAGTTGATCCTGCTTGAAGCAGGGGGCTGGACTAGATGACCTCCTGAGGTCCCTTCCAGCCCTGTGATTCTATGACTTTCTCTTCCCCTGCAGGGGCTACTCTGGGGCTGTGTCAGACCCACCTCCGGAAGCCTCCCCTGCCTACAGTAAGCTCTGTGGCTTTTGCCTGGGAGCCCAGCTCTGAGGGCAGCTCCACTGCCAATAACAGTGCAGAAATAACCATGTCATGGTATCTTATTTTCACCCTTATTTCTGCCTTGCTGCTAGCTGTGGCAGAGCCCATGGAGCTGGGCCACTCTCCAGCAACTCCCCTCTTTGGTTCAGACCCCCAGTTTGAGAAGCATAGGTCATGGTCCATGATGTGTTTTTCCCAGCCATGAATTTGGCACTTGAGCAATTTCAATCAGATTGGACTGCATGCAGCTTGGCACTGGAGAGACATACAATAAATGGCAGATCCAACCCCAACAAGCTTCCACTTCAGAAAATACAAGCTGTGACATGCAAATAACACAGGTGAGTAGGCATTGGAAAGTAGAGGAGAAGGACAACAATGTGTGATCCTGGACCTTGTAATCTACCCTGTGCAGTTGCACCCTCATCCAAGGACTATAATTACCCAGGAGGAGAATTGGCTTGTGCCCCAATGATTTCTAAGTGGCTATATCAATAATTTGTGTGACCTTAATGAAGCTGAGCACTGAGCAGTCTCCCTGACTGCTTTGCATTTGGTCCAACAGGGCTCAGATTATATACAGCAGGAGCATATGCATATAGCCCAAAGACTGTCCTCGTTGATGGAGCAGGAGGCCCATCCTGGTACCACACTGGTAACTTCTGACTATAAACAAGAGAGATGTACCTCTGTTGGAACCACAGTCTGACATGACAGAAAGCCATACACAAGGCACCCTCCTGAAAAAGGGAGGGTAGCTCAGTGGTTTGAGTACTAGCCTGCTAAACCCTGAGCTGTGAGCTCCATCCTTGAGGAGACCATTTAGGCTACGTCTACACGTGAAGCCAACATCGAAATAGCTTATTTCGATGTAGCAACATCGAAATAGCGTCTACACGTCCTCCAGGGCTGGCAACGTCGATGTTCAACTTCGACGTTGCGCAGCACCACATCGAAATAGGCGCTGCGAGGGAACGTCTACACGCCAAAGTAGCACACATCGAAATAGGGATCCCAGGCACAGCTGCAGACAGGGTCACAGGGCGGACTCAACAGCAAGCCACTCCCTTAAAGGGCCCCTCCCAGACACAGTTGCACTAAACAACACAAGAGCCGACAACTGGTTTCAGACCCTGTGCCTGCAGCATGGATCCCCAGCTGCCGCAGCAGCAGCCAGAAGCCCTGGGCTAAGGGCTGCTGCCCACGGTGACCATAGAGCCCCACAGGGGCTGGAGAGAGAGCATCTCTCAACCCCCCAGCTGATGGCCGCCATGGAGGACCCGGCAATTTCGACGTTGCGGGACGCGGATCGTCTACACGGTCCCTACTTCGACGTTGAACGTCGAAGTAGGGCGCTATTCCGATCCCCTCATGAGGTTAGCGACTTCGACGTCTCGCCGCCTAACATCGAAGTTAACTTCGAAATAGCGCCCGATGCGTGTAGCCACAACGGGCGCTATTTCGAAGTTAGTGCCGCTACTTCGAAGTAGCGTGCACGTGTAGACACAGCTTTAGAGATCTGGGACAAATAGACTGAAAAAAAAATCTGTCAGGGATGATGCTTGGTCCTCCCAAGAGTGCAGGGGATTGGACTTGATGACCTCCTGAGGTCCCTTCCAGCTCTATGAGATGTGAATCTCCATGGCTATGTCTGCACATATATGCTACATCGAAATAGCTTATTTTGATGTAGCGACATCAAAATAGGCTATTTCGATGAATAACATCTACATGTTCTCCAGGGCTGGTGCTGTCGACGTTCAACATCGATGTTGGGCAGCACCACATTGAAGTAGGCACTGCGGGGGAGTGTCTACACAACAAAGTAGCACACATCGAAATAAGGGGGCCAGGAACAGCTGCTGACCGGGTCTCAGGGCGGACTAGCACTTCCAGGGCAACAGCTAGCCTCTCCCTTAAAGGGCCCCTCCCAGACACACGCAGCCTGCACAGCACGCAGTTTGCAGAGCCATAGGCACGCACACCTCGAGCGACACAGTCATGGACCCCCAGCAGCAGCAGCAGCAGCAGCAGCAGCCGCCAGAGGTCCACCCAGCCGCCCCTGTAGGAGCAGTGCTCGCCCTGCTCAATGCCATGCAGGAAGCAGCTGATCACATTCTAGCCACAGAAGAGGAGCTGCCCCCAGGGGAGGAGGAAGCAACCCCAGACCCTGCAGCCCCCCCGCCCCCCCCCCCGCCACACACACTGCTGGCTGTGGAGCTACCCCACAAGCACCGACTGGTGGGAGCGGCTGGTGCTTGGTGAGTGGGACGACGACCGCTGGCTCCAGAACTTTCGTATGAGCCAGCAGACATTTCTGGAGCTCTGCCAGTGGCTCACCCCCGCACTGAGGCACCAGGACACCACCATGCGGCATGCCCTCAGCGTGGAGAAACGGGTCGGCATCTCTGTCTGGAAGCTGGCCACTCCAGACAGCTACCGATCCGTGGGGCAGCAGATTGGCGTCGGCAAGGCCACCGTCGGGGCTGTCCTCATGGAGGTAAGAGGACCCACGGGGAGGGGGAGGCAGCCCTGGGAGGGGAGGGGAGCCCTGGCAGGGGAGGGCCACACACACCCTGCACACCCCTCACTGGTGCTCTCCCATGTCCTTTCCCTGCAGGTCATCTGCGCCATCAATGCCCTGCTCCTCCACAGGCTTGTGCGGCTTGGGGACCCGGATGCTGCCATCACGGGCTTTGCCACCCTGGGCTTCCCCAATTGCTTCGGGGCTCTGGATGGGACCCATATCCCCATCCGTGCTCCGGAGCACAGTGGAGGATGCTTCTTAAACAGGAAGGGCTACCATTCAGTGGTCCTCCAGGCCTTGGTGGACAGCCGGGGCCTCTTCCTGGACATATATGTTGGCTGGCCTGGCAGCACCCACGACACCCGGGTATTCCAGAATTCGGGCCTGTGCTGCCGGCTGGAGGCGGGGACCTACATCCCCCAGCGGGAGATCCCTGTGGGGGACACCACCATGCTCCTCTGCGTCATCACAGATGCGGCATACCCCCTCCGGCCCTGGCTCATGCACCCTTACACGGGCCATCTGTCAGCCAGCCAGGAGCGCGTCAACATGCACCTGAACCACGCGCGCCAGGTGGTGGAGCGCACATTTGGCCGCCTCAAAGGGTGCTGGAGGTGTCTCCTCACCCTCCTTGATGCAAGCCCCACCAACATCCCCCAGATTGTGGGTGCGTGCAGCACCCTCCACAACCTGGTCAAGAGCAAGGGGGAGACATTCTTTCAGTGCTGGGCTGTGGAGGCCGGCAGGGCCGGCTGCCCCATCGCCAGGTGGACCCCAAGGGGATCCGGGTCCGGGAGGCCCTGCGGGCCCATTTCAACAAGGCCGCGGGGTGAACGCTGGCAGGCCCCCCACTGCACCCCCCCATCCTCCACAACACTCCCTGCCCCTACACCCACACCACAGAGCACCCAAGAGCACACCACCCCCCACTTTTCTTGTAAATAAAAATAGACGTTGTTGTTCGTGAAACCAGAAAACGTTGAACTCTTATTATTATTATATTATTTACAACCAATATAAATATTATATATATTATATATATTATATGATGATAAGGAAAAAAAAGGGGAAGACAAGGAAGGGGAGAACTATTTACATGGGGGGGCAGGTATCATAAAATAACAGGGGTCTAATACAAACTATATACAAAACACAAGTAAAAGGGGATATGTACAAAGAGTGAGCAGGGGGGCACGTCCTGGGCCCCGCAACCGCTAATGTCCAGCACTGGGGGTGGGCGGCCGCGACCCGCGCCTCAGCCTCAGCCCTGGCCGGGGCTGGCTGGGGGCCGGGCAGACCAGTAGATATGGCTGGCAGGTGTCAGCAGGCCCCAGGTCCCCCTCGGCGGAGGGCCCCTCGGTGGTGGACGGCGGTGCAATGGTGGGTGGAGCGGTGGGTGGAGCAGGCAGGGCGGGCAGAGCGGCAGCCGGCATGGCATGGGGGCGGGGGGGCCAGGTAGTCGGCTACATGCTCAAAAGTGTGCATAAAGGCCCCCCATGCCTCCTGGCGCCAGGCCAGCGCCCGCTCCTGCAGATGGAGCCACCGCTCCTCCACCCGCAGGCACTGCTCCGAGACTTCCAGCTGCCACCGGAGGATTGCCAGCAGCTGGGGGGCTCCATCGCTGTCCGTGGGTGGTGCTGGGTCCGCCGTCATCCCCGCCCTGGGGCCAGTCAGTGCTCTGCCAAGGGGCTGGCCTGGATTGATGGCGCCAGTGGGCTCTCCGGGACCACTGACACCTCGCCAGCGCTCTCTGGTCCCTCCGATGGTGCAGCTGCAGAACACAGTGGGGGAAGAAGAGTGGAGACAGCCATTAGTGTGGGCCCCGAGCTGTGGCCCTTGTCCCCCCTACCCCTCTGCTGCTGGTTCCCCATCCCCATCCCCAGGAGATGCTGAAGATGATGATGGGTGTCCCACCCCCTCCCCCCGGGGGACCCTAGGTTCCGCTCCCTCCATCCCCAGGGATGGGGCATGGCACTGTCGTGCTGGGGGGGGCAGGGGCTGATGCACTCTTCTGAGGGACATGCCACTGCTGTCCTTGGGGCCATGGTCATCTGGGCATGTGGAAGGCCCTGGTCATGTCTGTTGCCCCCGCCCCTCAACCCCGGGGGTGTGTACTGGGGGGGGTACATACCTGATGGTCCGCTCCCACAGTTGGGGGACACCCGGTGGGCGGACACCCTGCTGTAGCTCTGGGACGGGACGGCGATCTGGAGCTCCACATCGCTGGAGGAGGATCCCCCCTCCTCCTCCTCCTCCTCCTCCTCCAGTGTCCCAGGGGTGGGGTCCTGGGGGGAGCCCTAGGGTGTGGGGCTTGCCTCCGGGGCGGACTCCGCCTCTGGGGCCTGCTGGGGCTCCTCAGCCAAGGTGTCAAGAGTGGCCGGAGGGGAGGATGTGTGCCGGGGGCCCAGGATTTCCCTGAGCTCCCTGTAAAAGGGGCAAGTGACGGGGGTGGCCCCAGATCGGCTGGCCGCACCCTGGGCCTGGGCGTAACCCTGCTGCAGCTCCTTAACCTTACTCCTGACATGGTCAGGAGTGTGGGCAGGGTGACCCTGGGTGGCCAGGCCCTCGGCCAGCCAAGCGAACACATCCGCGTTCCGCCTCTTGCTCCCCATTACCTGGAGCGTCTCCTCCTCGGTCCAGAGCCCCAGCAGGTCCCGCAGCTTGGCCTCCATCTAGGGGGGGCCCCGCTGCCACTTCCCGGGCTGGCTGCCAGCCTGGGAGCCCTGGCTCCCCTCGGGGGGTTGCCCTGGGGTCGCTTGGGGGTCTGGCGGGCAGCCATCGCAGTGGGGTGGGGTGTCTCTGGGCTGCTGTGAGACGTGCAGGCCGGCCACGTGGCTGTGGTGCCACCTGCACGCTCTCTCAGCTTCCTGCACAGGAAGGCAGGGGGTGGGGACCTTTAAGGGGCCACTGCATGCGGTGACCATCGAGCTCAGGGGCTGGAGAGAGCGTCTCTCAACCCCTCAGCTGATGGCCGCCATGGCGGACCCCACTATTTTGATGTTGTGGGACGTGCATCATCTACACGTGCCCTACTTCGACGTTCAACGTCGAAGTAGGGCGCTATTCCCATCTCCTGATGGGGATAGCAACTTCGACGTCTCGCCGCCTTACGTCGATGTCAACTTCGAAATAGCTCCCGCCACGTGTAGTTGTGGCGGGTGCTATTTCGAAGTTGGCGCGGCTACTTCGAAGTAGCCGGCATGTGTAGATGCGGCTCATATGTTATATAAAAACCCTCAGAGTGTAATGAGGTATGGATGTACTGGGTTGCTACCAAAAGTGGTCCACATGAACTTAAAATATATAGCAGAGAAGACGTGTAATGTAACTTGTAAGGCTAGGGTGGAGACTGTAACCAAAAAACGGAGAATAATGCAGACAGTACTTATGGCTGTTAAATGTTTAAAACAACACACCTCAAAACTGGCAGGGCAAGTAACAGAAACAAAGCAAGAGTTAAAAGAAACAGAGCACACAATTCCCTGTAATAGTTCTGCTCACCCTTTTGGGTGACGGGCAATCCAGAGACAGCAAGCTCAGCAACAGAATAGAACATTAGAGACAGCTGTCAGAAACGTACAAACTAGCCCTATATCGTCCTCTGTTATAAATATTGGTGGTCAACAGCAGGCTTCAGGTAGCTACCCTGTGCCTGAAGAATGGGGACGGAAATGGAAACAGGTGTCCCTGGCAAAACTAAAAGATGAGACAGGGCCCACTGCATTGCAGCTGTAACCATAGGAAAAAGGCCAGGTTCTAATTTACCTGCCCTATCCTTTCCAGCTGGTTATCAGGGCAGGTGCCTGCTTATACACCTTCCTCCTTTCACAGCCACTCTTCCCAAGTCCTACATTCCCCCAGGCTTTCTGGGAGCACCTGCTTGCATACAGCAGCTCATGTATCTGTCCCACTCTTTTGATACTCTGTCCCCACTCAGTTCGCTTTGTGCATTATATATGCCACCAGTCCTGGGTCTGAATCACATGCTCCTACCATAGGACCATTCCCTTCACCTGGGGAGGCAACCTACACCTGGTTTGCCAGGAGATTGGCACATGGGACGAAAGAGGTAGTGATAAAACTAGGATGCAAATTTAAGAGGTCTTGCTCTGAGCAAACCTATTAGACCAGGGTGGCTCTCAGTAGTGATCTCCCTTCATTTTGTGCCAATCAAACTATTCCATAGTATTTTGGCTCAGCTCTCACAAAAGCCTGTACTGTGAGTCATTCTTCCCACTGTGCAGCAGCAGCAACTTTCACTCAAATGCAAATGACCATATTAACTCCTAGGAAAGCAGGTCACTAGGGAATCTAGCAGATCATAAATGTAATCTCGTTTGTTTTGCTCCCCCAGCATCACCATTTGAAGAGAGGACCGGGGAGACGAGGCTCATGGGTTTTGTTCTCAGTAGCGAGGACTGTGCAAAATACTCGCATTGAGCACCACGCTGCAGTTCAGAAAAACGCCAGCTTCCTCTGGCCACCTCCCACCTTAAGGAAACACTGATACCGGGTCAATGGCTCCCCTAACCCTACCCACAACTTCAGTAATACATCAGGGCTAAAACACCCCTCCTGCAGCTGTCAGCCAGCTCTGGAGAGTTCAGTATTCACAGCATACACGGTAGGCAACGTCTCCCTCAGATTACTTTAACAACAGTGAGTTGGAGATATTTCCCATAATCCCTAGCTCCCTTCTCAGGAGCCCCCAAGTTCTGCCTGGTAACCACTTTGAGGACTGGGAGCTTCTTTTAGCCTTAGCTAAATGCTCTGCCCTGGAAGAGTTGGCTGGTCTATGTCTCCAGTGTTATTTCTTGTGAAACACAGCTACCTTCTCTCACCTCTACATAGATGAATTGAGGGCTATAAAGTGTGTGCAGCTGCATGATCCCCAGGCTTCCTGGGCAGGTGCTTTCTGCAAAACAGGGGAAAACAATGAGAGGCTCATTGACATGTATAGCCGGACAAACCCATTAGGGGCCATCACAAATGTCCCCACCAGGGCTGCACGAAGCCGGCTTGGGGCTTTTCTTGTGGTCTGAGGGGTGGGCAGGCAAAGCAGCATCACCTCTCCTGGGGCACAGTTCTGGAGCAGTAGAAAGCCAATGTGAGTTCCCCACTTTCCTAGGGGAGGTGGGGCTCAGAGCTCTGGTTTCAGCCTTGGGGTGGTGGGCAGCAGGCTCTGGCTACACTGCAATGAACTGCGGCACAGGCTCTGACAGTGGGCTTTGTGCTCGTGGCTTTGGCTGCACAGAGATGGACTCTCTGTGCCCCTGCTGCCAGGCTTCAGACTCATTCTGTTCTTGTCCCTGACCTCTGCTGTCACCCTGGCCCATCACCCTGGCCCATCGCCCTGGCTCCAACTTGCCAGGGTTGAGTAAGTCTGCTGCAAAAAGTGATGTTTGTGTGCTTCTTATTATCACTATTCACGGCTTCTCAGCTAGCTCACAAGCCTGCTGCTGTGATACTTGATATTAACATACCTACAAACAGCACTTTTAACCAAAGCACATGTCTTTGATAGTCTGAAAAATACCTCCATAACCCAAAGCAAAAGAAGCACCAAGAACTATTTGTAGTTCTGTTCTGTTTAGGTCCAGTAAAGAACTGCATGCAATTATTATTGAGTTTGCAAAAAAAATACCCTACATAAATAAATTACTAGGAATTAGACATTTACATATTTGATTTTTTGGAGGCAGGAGAGGCATGAAATTGTCACAACAGCTACCAGCAAGAGTTGGTTGTGAGATCCCATTGTGGTGTATACCCCCTTGCTCAGGAGGACCAGGTGTAACATGCATGAAATAGGGCATCTAGGATAGTGCTGGGCCTGAAGGTGATAAATGGCTGCTCTGGTTAAAATTTAGAACTACAAGGGCATGCAGGCAAGGAGGAATTTGGTAGGGAGTACAAGTAATTAAGCAGATGCTTGCTCTCTGCATTAATCTTCTGTCCCCAATGACCTCTGCCACTCCCCAGTAACCCTTTTCTATGACTTTGTTTTTTTCTTTTCATACACTGACCAAAGCAAAATGATGCACCAAGACAAAAACCTTGTGTAATTGATATTAGAACAGATGCAGTTTGACTCTTTACAGAAGAAACTTTATTTTATCTTCCTCTTGAACATCATCAAACCCAAATCCCAATTTATTGGGCATAACTCTAAATAGTAATGCATGGAGATGGTCATAAAATTTGCCTCTGAAAGTGTAGCTTGTCAACATTTGCAGATTACATGAGTTTAAAAGACAGCAGTCTAGGAATCAAAGACTTTTATCTCTCTTTTGCAAAAAGTATTTCCCACGGAAGCTTATACAAACTCACAGTCTTCTTAACAAGTCTTAAGTTCTAAGATGGGGAAGATATCAAGCACAGAGAAGACATTGGAACTGGGGAGGCACCAGTCAAATTCTAACCTCTTTCGAAGACTTTGCTGTGAAGCGGGGTCATGCATGATTTGATCCCAGACACCTAGGGAAATGGTTAAGCGGTCAGGACTCCAAAGGGACAGCACCCACAGGAGAGAGATGCAACCAAATTAAATAGGCAAGCCTACTTCATTTAATGTGACACAACTTTGCTAAAGACCCAGTTCATTGTTGCCATATAGTAGTGGAGGACGCCCTCACTCCCTAATGCAGGAGGCCCTCTGCTGCCTTCACAGAAGCCCCTGGTGCAGGCAGCAAGAATTCCAGGGCAAACCTACATCACAGCCAAGAAGACCTCTGGCTTACCCTAGCCTAGCCAGGAGTCTGAACAAACCCCTGGGAGCCCATGGGTAGGAGTGACACAAGCCAGCTCTATCCCTGCACTAGCACAGGGATCTGGTCCTCATCCACCATTCCTAACACACCTGGCTGCTGGGTGGACGTGGAACCTTCTGGAAGGTGAGTTTATGACTATGTCTAGACTTGGCACTTGATTGACAAACCTTTTGTTGTTCATGAGAGCTTAATGCCCTCCCCCACAGCTCATAAACGACAAAGCTTTGCCAGGGCAAGTGAAAGGGTGAATGCTGCTTTGTTGGCAGTGGTCTTGTGGAGGGCTGCAGTCAAGGCCATTGCTCATCGGGGCATGTCTGGGGCAGAGCAGAAAGAATGCAGTTCTTCTTGTCTGTGGGAGCAACCATCTGATTTTTGAACGGTTGGAATGGGTAATCATTTCTTCTGAGCAATGTGTGCTGTTGGTATGAGCTATCCCTGAGTGAGGTGCCCATGCCCCTGCAGTGCTGCCACCCCTTAACTCAGTCTCTATCCCATGGAGATGTTTTGGATGCTGTCCCCTTAAATCTGAACTACCACTGATGTAGGGGTTGTGTTGTAATGGTTAATTTACAGACGGTTGTAACACAGCGTTCCCTGTAAGCTGAGAACTTGGGCAGCTGTCCAGGAGAGAGTCAGGTGCCACCCAGATGATTAGCAGAGTGCCAGAGCTACACACAGGGGGCAAAAAGTATTTCTATTGATGGTGCACATCCACTGATGTGTTGGTGCGTATAAAATTTTATTCCACCCATGGATGGAAAAAAAACCGAGAGGGAACACCAGTTTTAAGGTTATTTGAGATCCTTGGATAAGAGAGGCCACATTAAGCACAGGACGCCTTTTTCTTCTCTTAGCTTTTCTCAAACGGCAGCTGTCCCTTAGCACTCTATCTCAACATATTTTTGCCCATTAATGTGCTTTCGAAAAAGCTTATTCCGTGTGCTTTTTTTATGTTCAAGCTCAATCACATATCAGCTTTTAGAACAGCCTACTTTCTGACATCTCTTTCCATGTTCTCTTACCAAGCACATCTACCTGCAGCTGTCATTACTTTGTCTTCTCAGCACAGCAGCTTGTCAAAATAAACTTTTAAAGTACTAACTTGACAAAGTTCTGAAGAGGATATTGACAACCTAAAACTATTAAAAGGCCTCATCTTTCTGAATAGGCTAGACACTACCAATGTGTTGGAGTTACCAGGATTGTTTTTTTTTATGTATTTGCAAGTATTCTTGTAGCACTGAGGCATATCACACGTCACCAGATAGAAGGAAATGCTGTCACCCTCTTTGTAACCTAAGGCATAGATGGCTACACTTCAACAGAAAAAAACCTACAGCCTTGCATTTCCCAGCCCAGGTCAGCTGACTTGGGCTTTGAAGTTCATGCTGTGGGTCTAAAAATAACAGCACAGACATTCAGACTGGGGCTGTCGCCCGGGCTTTAAAAACTCTCACCACGGGGTGGGTCTAAGACCCCATCTCCAGCTTAGGGCCAAAGGGCTACACTGCAATTTTTAGTCCCACAGCCTGAGCTCAGGCCCACCCAGAGGAGGCACCCAAAGGGGGCAGTTGCCCTTGGGCCCAGCCTTTCAAAGGGGTCTGGAACGCCAGCCACCACCACTTTATGCAGCTGGAAGGGAGCTGGGGAGAAGGGAGGGCAGCCCCATAATCCTGGAAGTGCTGAGGGCCAAATGCCCTCGGCAGTGCCTGTTCTGGAGCTTGGAGCTGGCGCTCCTTCCTGCCTTGCTCTGGGCCCCTTGGTGGTTCTCAGTGGCACTGCCTGAGCTCTGTGAGCACAACTGTGCCACAGCTTTTTTCCTGCAGTGTAGGTACCCTGCTGCACTGCGGTTAATTGTCATAGGACCCTTCCCCACTCCACTTAATTGCATTTCTCTCAAGTACATACACAGCTGCCATCCCTGTATGGGACCACTTCGCCTGGGCCTGACTTTCTAATGGGCTTGGAACTCCAGCCACCGCCACTGTATGCAGCTGGGAGGGATCTGCTCCTTCCAACACCCCGTGAGAAATGACAGATAGGGAACTAAGCCACGCAGAAGCCTCAACCCCAGGCTACACAGGAAGTCTGCACTAAAGCAGGGAAGTTTCCAGGCACCTAACCACAGCCCCATCCTTCATCTTTTCCTTAGCCAGGGCTGGAACCTGCAGACCTTACTGCAGCTTCCCCTGCGCATCAAAGAAAAGACTTTGGATAGTGCCTGGGATGAAAGAGAGAGAGGGAAGCTAATGACAGGAGAGAGACAAATGACATTTTTTAACATAACTAATGTCCAATAAGCACATTGTTCCAAGGCACATAACACGCAGGTTGGAAAATTAAATGATGAAATCAAAACTAAACAAGGAAAGCTCGCACACAAGTGAAACAAAGATTTTTTAATGTTTTGGTGAAAAGCGAAACGCATAGTAAGGAGGCAGGGCAAACAAAAATGAGAGTGAGCACAGCAGCCGTGGAATGACTGAACAAAAGAAAAGATGTATTGGGAAACCGGTGGATCGAAATTTCATCAGAACATTTCACTATCGATTTGCTCGTTCATTACTCAGTGCAGTCATTGGTGGGGAACAAGCTGTCTTTTCATGTAGTCATAGCCAAGCGTCGCAGGACTGATGCACCCATTCCCACGTGGATTAGGGAGGGGATGAATAACGTCTACACGTCCTCCAGGGCTGGCAACGTCGACGTTCAGCTTCGACGTTGGGCAGCACCACATTGAAATAGGCGCTGCGAGGGAACGTCTACACGCCAAAGTAGCACACATAGAAATAAGGGTGCCAGGCACAGCTGCAGACAGGGTCACAGGGCGGACTCAACAGCAAGCCGCTCCCTTAAAGGGCCCCTCCCAGACACAGTTGCACTAAACAACACAAGATCCACAGAGCCGACAACTGGTTGCAGACCCTGTGCATGCAGCATGGATCCCCAGCTGCAGCAGCAGCAGCCAGAAGCCCTGGGCTAAGGGCTGCTGCACACGGTGACCATAGAGCCCCGCAGGGGCTGGAGAGAGAGCGTCTCTCAACCCCTCAGCTGATGGCCTCCATGGCGGACCCCACTATTTCGATGTTGCGGGACGCGGATCGTCTACACGTGCCCTACTTCGACATTCAACTTCGAAGTAGGGCGCTATTCCCATCCCCTCATGGGGTTAGTGACTTCGACGTCTAGCTGCCTAACGTCGATTTCAACTTCGAAATAGCGCCCAAAACGTGTAGCCATGACGGGCGCTATTTCGAAGTAGCGTGCACGTGTAGACACAGCCTTTGTGTTCAAAGCATTTCTGATTTCTATATATTTATCGTCATAACTCATTTTGCATAAAGCCTGGAGGGAGTGTGTCACAACAGCCTCATTCAATTGCATAATCAGAGTCACCCTTGGAGTAGCTCCTCTTCGGAAAATTTTTCTCTCATTACTAAGCAAGTGGTTGTCTTAGGGGTGCATGAGGAGTTTTACTAAACTCTGCCAAACTCCCAACATTGCAAGCCTGGGAATAATGTTTTAAATTAATTTGAAGCAAATTCTAAGGCTAACAAGGGCTCTCACATGAGGAAAGTGACCTCAAGGAGACCCAAGATATGAAAGCTTTAACCTGAGTCGCTTTCCTTATTCTTCTTATTATTATTTAGCCAAGACCTGGTGTTCCCACAGAATCTGCATCGCTAGACTCAAAGATGATGCAAGTCTCCTTCTGTCACAAACCCAGGCTTGAAGCAGAGCTCATCTCCAGGCAAACCAATGGGCACAACTGGCCTGTAGAAGGCCACTTGTTTGGCTCCTCCAGCTGCTTGGTGAGAAAAGTCAGACTGGCTCTCAAGTGTAGTTCTTCAGCTACTTTGAGCCACCAACAAACTATGTGTCCATGGACGTGCAAGCACCTGTACCTGCTTGTTCCCAGCCCTCCGCCTGCCTTTCCTCAGTCCACCTCTGATGCACTTTCTAGCCCTAGTTATTGGTGCCTGCTTCATCCACACGGTTTAATCACACAGGTCCCGGTGTGGTCTTCACTAGAAAATTAGGTCAATTTGCCTATATTATTCAGAGCAAGAATTTGGGAACCTGTGAAAAAGTTCAGGTGTGTGGGGAGGATCCACAACCAAAATTGCAGGGAAATAAAAATACCAATCTATTCTGTAAACAACTGTGACAAATAACCAGAATACAAAAGTGCAGCTACATTATAACATGAAGGTGTAATTACAGTATGAATGAAAAAATGAAGACATTAGTTCTACACTAGCACGCTATTTCGAAGTAGCCGGCACAACTTCGAAGTAGCACGCGGCGCGTCTACACACGCTGTGCACTATTCTGAAGTAGAAATTGGCGTTAGGCGCGGAGCTGTCGAAACCGCTACTCCTATGAGAAGATGGGCGTAGCGCTCTACTTTGATGTCTAACATCAAAAATAGGGTGTGTGCAGATGATCCACGTCCGGCTACTTCAAATAGCGGGGTCCATCATGGCAGCAATGTGCTGTTAGGTGGAGACGTGCTGGCCAGCCCCTGCGTTCAGCGGCTCTTAAAGCTGCATGGACCAGAAAACCCTGTGGCAGGAAGCTGGCAGCATGCAGGCAGCAGCCATCACACATGCTTGCTCTGCATGCTTCACTGATACCCCCTGCAGCCTCCAAGCACCATGGCCGGCCAGCAGCCAAGTGAGCAGTTCCCAGGCTCCCCCTCCAACTGCCTCCAAGGCTCACAGGCCTCCAGCCAGGGGCCCAGGAAGCAGGGTCCCTTATGGACCCAGGCCAAGCTCTAGGACCAGCTGGGGCTCTGGGGTGAAGAGGAGGTGCTCCGTGGAATGGGGAGCAAGCAGCACAATACTGCTGCTTTTGCCCAACTGACCAAGCACCTGACTGCCCCAGGGTCACCCTGTCCACACGGTGAGGGCTCATGGTGAGGGCGTGCCACATCCGTGTGTCCTGGTGCCTCAGGGCAGGGGTCTGCCACTGACAGATTTCCATAAAGGTCTGCTGCCGCATGCAGAAATTCTGCAGCCACTGGTCATCATCCCACTCCCCCATGACTACATGATCCCACCACTGTGAGCTGTTGGGGTAGATCCAGAGCTGGCAGAGCACCCAGTCGGGGGTGAGGACCAGAAGGGCCCCAACGTCTGGTGCATCCTCTTCTGCCCCCAGGCAGGGATCCCCTGCCAGGGGCTGCTGTGTGGCTGCCAGTGCAGCGCCTAGCAGGGTGCCTGCTCTGCAGGTGACAGCCTGAAGGGTTTCCAGCTGCTGGTGGCATTGTGCACCCATGTTTGAGGACACTGGGTCTGCAAGGCTAGTGGCTCCTCCATCGGACTTGTGCTGTGTAGGCCAAGTGTGTTTGGGAGGGACAGAATCACAGAATCACAGAATCCTAGGGCTGGAAGGGACCTCAGGGGGTCATCTAGTCCAGCCCCCTGCTTCAAGCAGGATTGGCCCCCACTAAGTCATCCCAGCCAGGACCTTGTCCAGCCGGGACTTAAAAACCTCGAGCGATGGAGAATCCACCACCTCTCTAGGCAACACATTCCAATGCTTCGCCACCCGCCTGGTGAAATAGTTTTTCCTAATATCTAACCTACACCTCTCCCTCTTCAACTTCAGACCATTACTACTTGTTCTGCCATCTGACACCACTGAGAACAGTTTCTCACCCTCCGCTTTAGAGCTCCCCTTCAGGAAGTTGAAGGCTGCTATTAAATCACCTCTAAGTCTTCTCTTCTGTTAACTAAACAAGCCCAAATCCCTCAGCCTATCCTCATAGGTCTTGTGCTCCAGACCCTTAATCATTTTTGTTGCCCTGCACTGAACCTGCTCTGGCAAATCCACATCCTTTTTATTCTGGGGGGCCCAAAACTGGACACAATATTAAAGATGTGGCCTCACCAGTGCCAAAGACAGGGAAATAACTACTTCTCTGGATCTGCTTGAAATGCTCCTCGTAATGCACCCTAGTATGCTGTTAGCTTTCTTGGCTACAAGGGCACACTGTTTACTCATATCCAGACTTTCATCCACCATATTCCCTAGGTCCCTTTCCATGGTACTGCTGCTGAGCCAGTCGGTCCCCAGCCTATAACAATGCTTGGGATTCTTCCGCCCCATGTGCAGGACTCTGCATTTCTCCTTGTTGAACTGCATCAGATTTCTTTTGGCCCAGTCCTCCAATTTATCCAGGTCACTCTGGATTCTCTCTCTACCCTCCAACATATCTAGCACCCCCCCTAGTTTTGTGCCATCTGCAAACTTGCTGAGGGTACCATCCAGTCCCTCATCTAGGTCATTAATAAAAATGTTGAACAACACCAGGACCCTTTAAAGGAGTGACTTCCTGTTGCCCTGGAATGGCTAGTCCGCCCTGTGACCCCATCTGCAGGCTCTCCTGGCCCCTTATTTTGAAAGGAGCCACTGGTGTGTGTCGATGCTCCCTTTCTGCGTCCAGGGCGGCCCTTTTTGACGTGCTGCATTGCTACTTCGACGTTGCACATTGACAGCACTGGCCCAAGGGGGTGCGTAGATGCTATGCACTAAGTAGCATATTTCAATGTGACAACTTTGAAATATGCTACTTCAAAGCAGAGTTCTAGACATAGCCTGAGAGTGCATTTTATTTTGGCACCTCACACTTTGTATTTATCTTACTGTGTGTACTCTGGAATGGATACTGTACTATTCTTAAATTTTTATTTGCTGTTTTGTAACAACACAATTAATTCATCCTTGTATATAGATTTTTTTTGTAAATCTTGAAAAAAAATTGCATCAGTAAAAAATAAATTACAATAGACAACTTTGAGAGGGGGTCAATGTGTCCCCATGCAAAAACTACCAACAAAAATGATTTTTCTAATGGTTTTATAAAAAAAATCAAAATCAAAAATATATTTTTAGACAAATCTAACAAACAACCACCACTGGTTGTAGCAGAGAGAAGCAATATGCTATCTAAACCAAAAATATAAACTTAATGCAGTTATCTAGGACTGCAGTTCATAGCTAGGCATGCATCTTGTCTGAGCTCATCATGCATCTTGGCCTTTAGTGGTACAAACTTGTTTTTCTCACAAAGCATGTCCCAAGTTCCAGCTCCAGTGGTCAGGAATGTTTAAAATCCACCCCCACCCCCAAGAAGAGCTGTTAAGCCAGCCTCAGGGCTAGTCTATATTTACTGGGGGGGGGGTCAGCACAGAGACAATTTATGCCCCCAGAGAGGTGTGTGTGCTTTGATTTAGTGAAGATCTGCTAAGTCAACCAGCAATCACTCCCTCTTCAACGCCGGCATTCCACCAGAATAAGAAGCATAAGGGAAATCAATGGGAGAGTTTCTCCTATCAACTCCCAAAGTTGGAGACCCTGCAGTAACTTGACCTAAGGTATAACAATTCCAGCTATGGTATTCATGCAGCTGAAGTTACATAAATCAGGACAATTTTGACCTATATTGATATCTCCATGGGCAGTGCTAGGCTGACTGAAGAATGCTTCTGTCCACCTACCACCACCCCTTCGGGAAGCAGATTATATATACACTGGTGGAGAATCTCTCCCATCAGTGCAGATAGTGTCTACACAGAATCATAGAATCATAGAATACTAGGACTGGAAGGGACCTCAAGAGGCCATTGAGTCCAGCCCCCTGCCCCAATGGCAGGACCAAGTACTGTCTAAACCATCCCTGGTAGACTTCTATCTAACCTGTTCTTAAATATCTTCAGTGATGGAGATTCCACAACCTCCCTTGGCAATTTATTCCACTGTTTGACCACCCTGACAGTTAGGAACTTCTTCCTAATGTCCAACCTAAACCTCCCTTGCCGCAGTTTAAGTTCATTGCCTCTTGTTCTATCCTCAGAGGCCAAGAAGAACAAGTTTTCTCCCTCCTCCTTACGACACCCTTTTAGATACCTGAAAACCGCTATCATGTCCCCCCTCAATCTTCTCTTTTCCAAACTAAACAAGCACAATTCTTTCAGCCTTTCTTCATAGGTCACATTCTCTAGACCTTTAATCATTCTTGTCGCTCTTTTCTGGACCCTCTCTAATTTCTCCACGTCTTACTTGAACTGCAGTGCCCAGAACTGGACACAATACTCCAGCTGAGGCCTAACCAGCGCAGAGCAGAGTGGAAGAATGACTTCTCGTGTCTTGTTCACAACACACCTGTTAATGCATCCCAGAATCATGTTTGCTTTTTTTGCAACAGCATCACACTGTTGACTCATATTTAACTTGTGGTCCACTATAACCCCTAGATCCCTTTCTGCTGTAGTCGTTCCTAGACAGTCTCTCCCCATTCTGTATGTGTGAAACTGATTGTTCCTTCCCAAGTGGAGCACTTTGCATTTGTCCTTATTGAACTTCATCCTGTTTACCTCAGCCCTTTTCTCCAATTTATGCAGATCATTTTGAATTATGACCCTGCCCTCCAAAGCAGCTGCAACCCCTCCCAGCTTGGAAGTGCTCAAGCCATGCAGCCGTAGCACCAAAGCTGTACCACTGTAAGACTAAGTTTAGCCATATGGGATCTCTATAGTGGTATTCTCAGAAATGCTCCCTGTTCCACGCACAGGGCCAGGCAGGCAGAACTTCAAACTCTCAATGTGTGGATGAGATGATGGTGTAGGAAGGAGAAGTTTACTTTTATTAGGAACTGTGGACACTTTTGGGTTGGGGGTACCTATACAGGAAGGATGGGCTCCATCTAAACCAAGTTGGATCCAGTCTGCTGGCACTAAACATTAAAAAATGTTGTAGAGCAGTTTTTAAGATATAATATGCGCCAGATCAGACAAGAAACACACACGTGTAAAAGAATCTAATACATCAGGGAAGGGCAGACAAATAAATGGTGGCAAATTTTTCAAGTGCTTCTACACAAATGCTAGAAGTCTAACTAATAAGATGGGTGAACTGGAGTACCTTATATTAAATATTGACACAATAGGCATCACAGAAAACTGGTGGAATGAGGACAGTCAGTGGGACACAATCATGTTGGGATATAAAATATATCGGAAGGACAGAAAAGGTCACACGTGGAGGAGTGATAGTGTATGTGAAAAATAATGTAAAATCAAATGAAGGAAAAATCTTAAATGAATCAAAATGTTCCATAGAACCATTAGGAATAATAATTCTCTGCTCCAATAAGAATATAGCAGTAGGGATATATTATCGACCACCTGACCAGGACAGTGACAGTGATGCTAAAATGCTAAGGGAGATTAGAGAGGCTATCAAAATAAAAAACCTCAATAATAATAATAATAACAATAATAATAATAATAATAATAATAATAATAATAATAGGGGATTTCAACTATCCCCATATTGACTGCGTGCACGTCACCTCAGGATGAGATGCAGAGGTAAAACTTCAGGACGCCTTTAGATGACTGCTTCTTGGAGAGCTGGTACAGGAACCCACAAGGGAGGGGCAATTCTCGATTTAGTACTGAGTGGAGCACAGGATCTGGTCCAGGAGGTAACTATTACAGGACTGCTTGGGAATAGTGACTATAATATAACAACATTTAACATTCCTGTGGTGGGAAGAACACCTCAGTAGTACAACACTGTGGCATTTAATTTCAAAAAGGAGAATTACACAAAAATGAGGAAGTTAGTTAAACAGAAATTTAAAGATTCAGTGACTAGAGTAAAATCCCTTCAAACTGCATGGAAACTTTTCAAGGACACCATAATAGAGGCCCAACTTAAATGTATACCCCAAATTAAAAAACATTGTAAAAGACTTAAAAAAGAGCCACCATGGCTTAACAACCATGTAAAAGAAGCAGTGAGAGATAAAAAGGCATCTTTTAAAAAGTGGAAGTCCAGTCTAGTGAGGTACATAGGAAGGAACATAAACACTGCCAAATTAAGTGTAAAAATGTAATAAGAAAAGCAGAAAAAGATTTTGAGGAACAGCTAGCCAAAAACTCAAAAAGTAATAGCACAATGTTAGAAGCATGAAGCCTGCTAAAAAAAGCAGTAGAGCCCCTGAACCATCAAGATACAAAAGGAGCAATCAAGGATGATAAAGCCATTGAGGAGAGACTAAATGATTTCTTTGCTTCAGTGTTCACAGCTGAGAATGTCAGGGAGATTCCCAAACCTGGACTATCCTTTGTTGGTGATGAATCTGAGGAAAAGTCCTGGATTGAAGTGTCATTAGAGGATGTTTTGGAACAAATAGAAAAAATTAACAGTAACAGATCACTGGGACTGTATGGTATTCACCCAAGGGTTCTGAAAGAACTCAAATGTGAAATTGCAGAATTATTAACTGTGATTTGTAACCTATCCTTTAAATCAGCTTCTGTACCCAAGGGCTGGAAGACAACTAACATAACATCAATATTTAAAAAGGGCTCTAGAGGCGACCCTAGTAATTACAGACTGCTAAGGCTAATGTCAATACCAGGCAAATTAGTTGAAACTGTAATAAAGAATAAAATTGTCAGACATGTAGAAGAACATAATTTGTTGGGCAAAAGTCAACATGGTTTCTGTAAAGGGAAATCATGTCTTACTAATCTATTAGAATTCTTTGAAGGGGTTAACAAGCACAGACAAGGGGGATCCAGTAGATATAGTATACTTGCATTGCCAGAAAGCCTTTGACAAAGTTGCTCATCAAAGACTCTTGTGTAAATGAGGTTGTCATGGGGTAAGAGGGAAGAATCTTTTGTGTTTTGAAAACTGGTTAAAAGACAGGAAACAAAGAGCAGGAATAAATGAGGAAGTGGTGATCCCCCAGAGTGTCAGGGAGCAGCAGCCGCCAGCGATACCCAGAAGCCCTGGGGAAGTGGCTGCTGCTGGCCCTCCCCTGGAGCCTCTGGGAAGCAGCATCCCCCAGCGATCCCTGGAGCCCTAGGAAACTGGCAGCCCCCAGCAATCCCCAGGAGTCTGGGGAAGCAGCAGCAGCTGGCCCTCCCCGGAGTCCTGGGAAGCAGCAGCTGCCAGTGATCCGCTGGAGCCCTGGGAAGGCCACAACTGCCGACCTTCCTGGGAGTGCTGGGGAAGCGTTCGATGCCCATGCTTTCCTTGCTTCTCAGAGACATAGGGAAGTGATTCCTGCTGGTGGAAAAGGTTGAAGGGGAGGCCTAAATATGGGGTAATTCATCTCTTCTAAAAAGTAAGTCGGGACACCTTTTTGGCATCCCAAATACAGGACCATCCCACCCAATCTAGGATGGGTGATCACCCTATAAGCTGATCAAAATAGTCAAGACAAAAGCAGACTGTGAAGAACTTCAAAAAGATCCCAGCAAACTGAGTGATTGGGCAGCAAAGTGGCAAGTGAAATTTAATGTGGGCAAGTGCAAAGTAATCCACGTTGGAAAAAATAACACCAAATATACATACAATGTGATGGGGGCTGATTTAGCTACAACTAATCAGGAAAGAGATCTTGGGGTTATGGTGGATAGTTCTCTGAAACCATCCACACCGTGTGCAGCAGCAGTCAAAAAAGCAAATAGGATGTTGAGAATTATTTAAAAAGGGATAGAAAATAAGACAAAGAACATCTGACTACCTCTTTTTAAAACTGTGATACGCCCACGTCTTGAATAGTGTGCACAGATGTGGTCTCCTCACCTCAAAAAAGATATTTTGGCATTAGAAAAAGTTCAGAAAAGAGAAACTAAAATGACTGGGCGTTAGGAACGGGTTTCATATGAGGAGAGGCTAAAGAGACTGGGACTTTTCAATTTAGAAAAGAGGAGACTGAGGCGGGACATGATAGAGATATATAAAACCATGAGCAGTGTGGAGAGGGTGAATAAAAAAAGTTATTTACTTATTTGCACACTATAGGAACTAGAGGACACCAAAGCCGTGTTGACACTAGCCTACTATGTAGAAGTAGCAAACACAATGTCGAAGTAACACACTTCGTGTTTATACATGCCATGTGCTACATTGATGTTGATTCGCTGTTAGGTGCAGAGACATTGAAATCACTATCCCAATGGGAAAAGGCGAATAGCATGCTACTTCGATGTCTAATATTCAAAAAAGAACCTGTGTAGATGCTCTGCATCCTGCTACTTCAGACTAGCAGGATCTGCCATGGTGGTGATCAGCTGGGATGTGGAGACGTGCTGTCCAGCCCCTGTGGGGCTCTACGGTCTATGTGCACAGTGGCTCTTAAAACTGCATGGACCAGGAAATCCTGTGGCAGGAAGCTGAGAGCATGCAGGCAGCAGCCATCACACATGATACCCCTGCATGCCTCAGAGTGACCCCCAGCAGCCTTCCCACCGTTGATGGAGAGTGGCTAGGTATCGGAGCAGGTCCCAGGCTTCCCCTCCAACTGACCTCAGGGTTCATAGGGGTCCAGCTGGCAAAGGAAGAAGCAAGGCACCTCCTGGCCCAACGCCGAGCTCCACAACCTGCTGGGGCTCTGGGGTGAGGAGGAGGTGCGCCACATAATGGGGAGCAAGCGGTGGAATGTGGCTGCATATGTCCGTCTGGCTGAGCACCCGACCACGCAGGGTCACCCTTCTCACACTCCTGACCATGTCAGGAGTAGGGTCAAGGAGTTCCAGCAGGGTTATGCCTGGGCTCAGGCCTCAGCCAGCTGGTCAGGGGCTGCTCCTGCTGCTTTCCTCTATTACCAGAAGCTCAGGGCCATCCTGGGTCCCCGGGACACCTCCTCCCCTGGCCGTCCTCGACTCTGTGGCCCAGGAGTCCCAGCAGACCACAGAGCAAGAGCTGGGATGAGAGGCCAGCCCCACACCCTGAGGGCCAGGGCCAGAGCCAGAGCTGGGCACAGAGCCAGCAGACTGGTCCATTGAGGAGGGGGAGCTGGTCGTCAACCGCCCCTCGCATCTCCAGCCGGGCACCCACCCGATGGGCATCCCCGGACCTTGGCGGTGGACTCTAGGGTACGTACCCCACAGAGTACATGCCCCTGGGTCATGGGGCACCATACATGACCGGGGTTGGCCATACCCACGGTAGACCCTGACTCGCGGGGCCCAGCTGGACCACAGCCGGAGGATGATAGCACAGCCGCCCGTGTCCATTAGCACCCACTCCCACAGGCAGCACCATGCGCCACCCCTGGGGCTAGGGGTGGGGAAGAACCACACAAAGGGGATGCCCACAGGGCCAAGGAATCCATGGACGGGGGACAGGGACCCAACGCTCATGGAAGGATGGGGGCGTGGCCCATGGGGCAGGTCTTGGTACTTATGGACTTTTTCTCCCTCCCCCCATGTTTCTGCAGCTGCCCCATCCGAGGGCCAGGACAGTTTCGCTGAATCCGTGGTCCTGGACAGCCCCCTCCCCCTGCCCCCCAAGGCATCAGACTGTGGCTTCTGGGAGGAACCACCGGCTCCAGGATGGGCCCGCTCCCATCGGAGCCAGCAGCAGCTGGCTGAGAACCCACACATTGCCATCTCCATCCAACACCAGATGGAAATGGCAGAGCAGCACCTCCGATTCGAGGAGGGGGAGGCCGCCTGGCACCAGGCAGGATGTGGGGACTTTATGGCCACCTTCTGGGACTTGGTGGCCTTGTACCAGGAGCTGGTGGCCCGGCTGCCCCCTCCAGCTACCCCGCCTGCTGCCTCTCCCACTGTGGCCCCACCTGCCAGACCCCTGAGAGAGGGGTCCACTGGGCCAGACCACCAGTCTAGGGCCAATCCCTGCCCATATCTCCCCATGCTTCCCACCCCCACCTGGCCCCACCAGAGACCCCAGACAAGTGGGCGGCTGGCACCCAGAGAGAGCAGGTGTCACACCCCTTTACTCGTGCCCCAGAGTGACAGACCAACAGCTGGGCCATCCAAGGGACCCCCCTCCTATAAATAGTTGGCCCCCCTCACATACATAGTTATCTGCACTGTTGTTGGTTGAAGGATGTTTTATTCTAAGGTGCACGTATTCACAATAATATACATTTCCATTCCCCCAGACCCCCCTGTGTGCTTGTTGGGGCGGGGGGAGAATAGCATGCGGGGGGGGATAGCTTGTGGGAGGCCTGCCTGGGGGGCGTGGCCAGGGCAGCACTCACTGGGGCCCATATGAAGTACTGCCAAAGGGCCCCACGGACATGGACTCTTGCCTGATTGGGGAGCCGTTGACTGGGCAGCTCACATCAGCCTCAACTGCCCACCCCTGCACAAAGGCCTCTCCCTTACTCTCACCACGTTGTGGAGCGTGCAATAGGAACCCATGACCTACAGGACATTGTGGACACCCACGTCCAGGTGGCCGAGGAGGCAGCACCACTCCCCCTTCAGGAGGCCAAAGGTGGCTGAACTGCTCCTGGCTGGCGGTGAGGTGGCCCGTGTATGGCCGCATGAGCCAGGGCTGGAGCAGGTATGCCACGTCAGCCACCAGGCAGAGGGGGCAAGGTGGTGTCCTCCAGCGGGATCTCCCTCTGGGGGATGTAGGTGCCCACCGCCAGCCAGCAGCACAGGCCCAAGTTGCAGAAGACCTGTGCATCATGGGTGCAGCCAGGCCGGCCCACTTCTATGTCCTGGAATTGGCCCCGGCTGTCCACCATGGCCTGCAGAACCACTGAGTGGTAGCCCTTCCAGATTATGTATTGTCCCCCACTGTGCTCCAGGGCATGGATAGGGATGTGGGTCTCATCCTGGGCCTCAAAACAATTAAGGAACAGCAGTGTGGAGAAGCCCATGATGGCTGCATCCAGCTCCCCAGTGCAGATGACCCTTTGCAGGAGCAGGGGTCAGGGTGTGGACCACCTGCAGGGAGCAGACATGGATGCTCATAGGGGTGTGCATGGTGTGCCTGGCCCATCCCAGGCCCCCTCCCTAGGTCCCATCCACAGCCCCCCACCCTGGGCCTCCTCCCTGGCTGGTGCATGCCTGGGCCTCCTTACCTCCATGATGACGGCCCCAACTGTGGCCTTGCCCACACCAAATTTGTGTCCCATGAGCTGTGTCTACACGTGCACGCTACTTCGAAGTAGCGGCACTAACTTTGAAATAGTGCCCGTCGCAGCTACACGCATCGGGCGCTATTTCGAAGTTAACTTCGACGTTAGGCGGCGAGACGTCGAAGTCGCTAACCTCATGAGGGGATCGGAATAGCGCCCTACTTCAACGTTCAACGTCGAAGTAGGGACCGTGTAGACGATCCGCGTCCCGCAACGTCAAAATTGCCGGGTCCTCCATGGCGGCCATCAGCTGGGGGGTTGAGAGATGCTCTCTCTCCAGCCCCTGCGGGGCTCTATGGTCACCGTGGGCAGCAGCCCTTAGCCCAGGGCTTCTGGCTGCTGCTGCGGCAGCTGGGGATCCATGCTGCAGGCACAGGGTCTGCAACCAGTTGTCGACTCTGTGTATCTTGTGTTGTTTAGTGCAACTGTGTCTGGGAGGGGCCCTTTAAGGGAGCGGCTTGCTGTTGAGTCCGCCCTGTGACCCTGTCTGCAGCTGTGCCTGGCACCCTTATTTCGATGTGTGCTACTTTGGCGTGTAGACGTACCCTCGCTGCGCCTATTTCGATGTGGTGCCGCGCAACGTCGAAGTTGAACATCGACGTTGCCAGCCCTGGAGGACATGTAGACGTTATTCATCGAAATAGCCTATTTTGATGTTGCTACATCGAAATAAGCTATTTCGATGTTGGCTTCACGTGTAGATGTAGCCATGGAGTGGTAGCTGTCTGGAGTGGCCAGCTTCCAGACAGCTATCGTGACCTTCTTCTTGACAGGGAGGGTGCGCCGCATCCACGTGTCCTGGTGTCTCAGGGCAGGGGTCAGCCATTGGCAGAGCTCCAAGTTCTGCCACCTCATCCAGAAATTCTGGAGCCACTGGTCATCATCCCACTCCCCCCATGATGAGGCGCTCCCACCACTTGGAGCTAGTGGGGTGGCTCCAGGGTTGGCGGGGCACCTGGGGAGGGTCGGGAGGGCCCGATGGTCTGGGGCATCCCCTTCTGCCCCTGGGAGGGGTTCACCTGCAAGGAGCTGCTGCCTGTGCTCTGGCTAGCAGGGTGCCTGCTCCACTGGTGGCAGCCAGCAGGATATTGGGCGGCTGCTGCTGCTCCAGGCTCATGTCTGCGGAGCTTGAGGCAACTCTCCAGGCCTCATGCTGTGCAGGCTGTGTGTGTTTGGGAGGGGCTCTTTAAGGGCGCAGCTCGCTGCGGCCGTGGAAGGGGTTGTCAGCCCTGCAACCCCATCCACAGCCTGTCTTGGCTCCTTATTTCACAAGGGGCCGCCTGCATGTGTGGACACTCCCTTTCCATGTCCAGGGCAGCTGCTTTTGACATGCTGTGTTGCTGCTTCGGCATTGCACATCGACGGTGCCAGCCCTGGCGTGCGTGTTTAGATGCTACATACTGAAGTAGCATCTTTTGATATCTCTACTTCGAAAGATGCTACTTCGAAGTAGCACTCTAGTGTAGATGTAGCCCAAAAGAAATTAATGGGTAGCAGGTTTAAAACTAATTAATACATTCTTTTTCACACAGTTCACAATCAACCTGTGGAACTCCTTGCCAGAGGAGGCTGTGAAGGCTAGGACTATAACAGAGTTCAGAAAAGAGCTAGATAAATTCATGGAGGTTAGGTCCATAAAAGGCTATTAGCCAGGGGTTAGGAATTGTATCCCTGGCCTCTGTTTGTCAAAGGTTGGAGATGGATGGCAGGAGACATGTCGCTTAATCATTGTCTTCGGTTCACCTCCTCTGGGGCACCTGGCACTGGCCACTGTCAGCAGACAGGGTACTGAGCTAGATGTACTTTTGGTCTGACCCTGTAATGGCCATTCTTATGTACTCCCAACACCCACGGTCTACATACATAAATCCCTGCAGAAGAAAAGAGAATAGAATGAGTAAGAGTGTTTGGAAAGACAATGTTGAAAACAAGAGCTGTAATTTTCAGACTTCTTCCCTTCTTTTTCAGGAGCGCTGGGACTTACCTACACTGAAGGAATTGGGTATGTGTAGCTTGGTAAAAAAGAGAATAACAGTCCTCAAATACTTAGAAAAAAGGATAAATAAAAGTTGTTCTCTTTTGTCTCAGAGGGCAGGACAAGAGGCAATGGGTTGAAACTACTGCATAGCAAATTCACATTAGATCACAAGGAAAACTTCCTCACTGCAAAAGCAGTAGGATAATGGAACTTGCTTTGGAGGTCGTGGAAGCTCCTTCACTGGAGATATCCCAAAGAAGGCTGGAGCCATGTGTGTTGGATGGTTTAGATACAACAAACCCAGCATCTTGCCAGGCAGTTAGAGTAGCCTTGTGGCTCTATGGCCACTTCTACACATGCGTGGTCATCCAGAAGATCGCATCTACATGTTAAACGTGGGCCGAAAGGGCTGTCCCTTCTTCCGGAAGAGCATGTCTACATATGCATGGACACTTTTCCAGAAGAATAGTGTAGGAGATGGTGCAGATGGGGTCACGTGTCCAGAGAGTCATTCTGGGGAAGCTGACCATGCAGCCCTTTCAAGGGCCCCACCCAAATAGCCCCTCCCTGCATAAGCTGCTGAGGCCTGCCATGCTACTCACAGAGCCGAGGGGAGCAGCAAGGGATGGGGGCCTGAGGGGGTGGGGGCAGGTGGGAGCTGGTCAGCCAGGGCCCCGCACACCATTCCAAGCCTCCTCACCACCTCCCCCCACATGTTCCACTGCCAGTTCAATTCAGCCTCATCCAAGGCCAGCCACCTCTCCGCCAGGGTGTTCTGGTGATGGAGGGCGGCTGTGTAGGCCCCAGCATTGAGCCCTTTGGACTGGTGGCTGCCAAGCTGTGGGAGCTGGGGCCGGTCCACCTCTGACTGATGGGCTGCTAGGTCCTCTGGCCTGGATGGGACTGGCAGGTCCCGGGCTTCTCGTCCAGCTCTCCTGCCCCTTGGATGGTGCTGCTGTAAGACAGGGGGCGGGGTGGAGAGTGGGGTTCAGAGACACATCCAGCACGATACCAGGGTGGCGGCTCTGTCTGTGGTGGCCCCCCCCAGGAACAGGCTGGTGGGCCATGGGGTGCTCGGACTTGGGAGTGTCCCTGCCCAGGGAGCAGACAGGCTGGGATCAGCTGTGCTGCCCGAGGGCCCTCTGCCATGCTCGTGGGGCTCTCTGTCGGGGGAAGGTGCCAGATGTCGCCTGCAGGTGTGGCTGTGGCCCCGGGTCCCATTCTGGAATGGGTCATCTGGGGTTGGGGTGTCACATTGGGGCCCAGGTGTGTCCTCCCCAGGGATGTGCCATGGCGTGGGCTTAGCTGAGGAGGCCTCAAACAAGTCGGGTGATGCCTGGCTGGAGGTGGCCTAGCTGCGGGTGGTGGAGGGCAGCTCTATCACGATGTCCACTGTGGCAGGGCCCTCCTCCCCCTCCAGTGTGGCAGGGGCCTCCAGTGTGGCCATCTCCACAGTGACCTGGGGTGGTGAGGCATTGTCCCCTGCCAGGAGGTTCCGCAGCTCCCTGAAGAAGGGACAGCCAGCTGGGGCCAGGCCAGACCTGCAGGCGCTGTCCTGGGCCCACATGAACTCCAGAGCAGCTCCTTTACTTTACGTCAGAACTGCTTGGGGGTCCGGGAGGGGTGGCCTTGGGCAGCCAGGCCCTGGGCAAGGTGCACGAAGGCAGGGGCGCTCCTCCCGTGCCCACTGCTGTCCCAGAGGACCTCCTCACCACTCCAGAGCCCCAGGAGGTCCTGGAGCTCTGGCTCCATCCAGGAGGGGGCCCTCCATTTGGGACCCCCATCAGGGTCCTGGCTACCCTCAGCTGGGTTCCGAGGGCTGCTCTGGTGGGGCGGGTGTGGGATCCTGGCCTGCTGGCCATCTGCCTGGCTTGGGGCTTGGTGTCTGCTGCAGGGACTCGCCACAGTGTGGCTGGCAGCCCTGCATGTGCTGCCTGATTCCACGCACTCAGCTTCCTGCTACAGGGTCTCTGGGTCCTTGCAGCTTTAAGGGCTGCAGGACCCAGAGATCCTACAGCCCCTCTGGGGCTGCCTGGAGCGTCTCTGCTCTCCGAGGGGCTGCCACTATGGCAGACCACTTCTTCCGAAGAAGCGGCCCATGGGCATCTACACGTGCTTTCTTCCAAAAGAATCTCCTGGAAGAAGGCGCTCTTCCTGCTTTTGCAGAAGAGGACGGACTTCGGAAGACGTGGTAGATGCTCCACTGATCTTCCCGAAGAAGCCGCCGCTGTTCCAGAAGATTGTGCATTTGTAGAAGTGGCCTGTGAATCTACATAAAAAATTAAGTCACTTTCAAGAGAATTCCAGCTAAACTAACAAGATATTTGGGATCATAAGCTTTGGTGGGCAAAGACCTGCTTCTTGCTAAACTGCTGCAGTTAAACAGGTGTCAGCCCCTGTGTGGCCACTACATTCCACAGACAAGTGGAGCTCTGTAGGCAGCCAAGTCACGCTGACTTTTGGTGAAACTTAGGCCTCTACAGTCAAGATCTTCAGAATTTATTTAGGTGTCAACTTCCATTGAAGGCACTGGAATTAGGCCCTGTAGTGAGTCAGTATGGCCTCCTGCAGACCCGGAGGCAGAGGAGGCTATGCAGAGGCCCTGGTGGGCGGGGCCAGAGCCAGGAGACCAGAGGCCCGCCCCTCAGAGGGCGGGGCCAAGGGCTAGAAGAGCCAAAGGCGGGACTCAGGACCCATTCGAGCCTGGGCCTCTGGGCAGGGAGGACGTGCCTGCACGAGCTCCCCGGCGCCAAGGGCAGAGGGCCTGCCGCCGCCTGGTTAGGCCGGAGGAGCAAGCCCCCAGCGGCTCCGAACGGCCCCGGATCCAGATGCCCTGGGGGGGACTACCCAGACTTCCCAAACCTGCCCAGACCTTCACACCGGCGGAGACCCCCTGCCTTGGGAGGAGCCCCCGAAGCGGTTTGCCCCAGAACCCCGGTGGATCCCTAGAGCCCTCAGGCCCCGGATTGCCTCAGGTCCCCGGTGCTACCGCTGCCCGACTATCCCAATGACATGGATATGAGCGACTGGCTGGAGCCCCCGAAGGCGGACAACCTGGAGGAGACCGACCCTACGGGACCCCCTGACCAGATGGACTGGGACCTTCCGCCAGTGGAGGCAGAGGTAGGAAGTGGCCCGGGGAACGACGCTCCTGAACCCATGGCAGTGTGTTGCGGCCTGGATCCCCACTGCCGTGGTCGCATGTGAGCGACCCCCAGGGCCCCAGGCTGGGTCACAGTGGAGTGGGAGGGCCTGCCACCCCCTACGCCCTCCTTGACAGGGCCAGCCCCTGCTGAGCCTGTCTGTAAACCCTTGTGTTGCTGCCCCGCCCCAAACTGAGGGCTGGGCCGGTGCTTAACCCTTGTGCTGCTGCCCTGCCCTGGACTGAGGGCCGGGCCCAGAACTGTATTATTACTTGGGACTGCTGCCCTGCCCTGGACTGAGGGCTGGGCCCAGAACTATACAACTCTTGTGAACTGCTGCCCCGCCCTAGATTGAGGGCTGGGGGCCTGTATGGTGTTGTAGCGGTGAGCCGCTGACCGCCCGAACTGAGTACGGGCTGGTGCTCTAACCCCCTTTTTACTGCCGCCCACCCTAGGCCAAGGGGCTGGGCGTCACTGGACTTGTTACAGGCCCCCAGATACTTTCAAAAATCTGGGCCTAATGAGACTTAGTCTCCTACAATAGTTAGAAACTTCTGGAAACTGTATGGTTAGTTGATTCTTTGACCAAAAGGATCCTGCCTGCTACTTGCAGTACGTGGTCAAATGTTTCGGGATTGTGTGTGCTTCTATTTGTGGGTTTCAAGGATGACATGTAAAATCAGAGTTCGTATTTGATGATTTTCACCTCGTTTACACAGAGCTGTCCTCAAAGACATGCAGTACTGAGACGAGAGCTAGTACAATAGCAGATTGCCTGAGAAAGTGTTCTTATGTAATCATTCATGCTTGAAGTTCAAATAAACAGATTATAGAGCCCAATAACTGGTACTTGATGCACTAGAGTTTTCAAGGGAGAGAGGTTATCGAAACCCACTTTGTTGAGAGAGATGACTAGAAAGTGTGCATTGCAATTTAAGCAACGTTGTTCATATGTGAGGAATGTAAGAGGATTGGCATTGATAAGTATGGGGTAGGAATAGTCATTTAAAAACTGGTTCTTCTCAGACCCAGAATGGTATTCTTACATAAAATACTGAATCATTGGTTCTTAGACTGGATTTTTCAAAAGTCTACTGGAATTAAGTATCCTAACTTCTTGCTTACACCCTGTTCAAAATTCCCAGCCTTAACCTTCACTGGAAAATGCATTTGCCCTTTTTTCTAAACACTTATTTTAAGTTTCCTTAAAAGAGATGTGTACCTTCCAACAGCCTACCTCCTGGTTCCACCTAGTGGCATGCAACTTCCTCATAGCCTAGTTATAAAAGAACTCCTGTGCTGGAGGAAATGGGTCTTTTCAGAGTTTAAAGTAAATCTTCTCAACAGTTTGCTGTAGAAAGATGGCAAACAAATTTTCAGCTGTGAGCAATATTCCATCTTGAAAGGATTTTTCCCAAATGAGATCTGGCTTTATGATTGAGCCTATCCCAGTTGATTTTGCATTTATAACTTCATCTGCTCCTGAATAAAGGAGCTAAAATAAAAGATAGAGTACAGTGACTCATATATATATATATATATATAACCCACTTCTGTGCATTGTGCGGAATCAGCCAACTGAACCGGCATTTGGCTCTGACAGTACAGGCTGAGTCCATAGGAGGTAAGCAGGGCCATCCAGAATATGCAGCTGTGTAGATCGCCATCTATTGTGTTCAAGCCCTTAGCTCAGCTACATGCTGAGGAGCTGATTTACCATACAGATTAAAGTTTACATTAAAAAGTCATTTCTGAAGTTTGATGGCAATCTCTCCTTGACCAAGAAGCTCAAAAGGTAGTAAATAGGCTTATAAAACTGAAGATATGAATATATGTCAATGGAGAAGTAAATAACTGTGAAGAGCTGGAAAATTACATTGGATATTTGAAAATCTGAAGGCGGGCTACATTTGCCATGCCACAACGTTGTCATTGGGCACTTGTGATTTTTAGTTGGGACATCAGATGCCAGCCAATGCCCCATCGCACCCTGGTAACGCTGCCATTGTTGGTCCGTGACTGCATATTTGTATGACAAAGTGTACTCTACTGCTCCCTCATTCTGCATGAGATGAGGATCTGGGATAGTTTGGTCCCTGGATTATTTTGGATAATCCAAATGGCGTATGAGCCGTGATTTGGTCACCAGCATCCAAGGGAGTGTGACTCCTTATGTCACCCCAGGGTAGACAACCCTGTCAGAAAATTCCCCACTGCCTTGTTAGTAGGTTTGGGAGATCCAAAGGCTACGAAGTACACCTAGACAGAAAATCTGGAGTGGAGACCCTAAGGAGATTAGCAGGGAGGATTCATCCAACCTGCTTTCTGGAATCTCCTTACACTCACCTCAGTTCCAAACATACTGATTTCTGTCTTTCCTTTGGATTCAACTGGGGTAACCGAGAGAGGGATAGTGCCACTTGGGGAATGCACTTCTGCCAAACACTAGCCCAGGCAATTCAGCATGTAAGAAAGTACCACATGAACAAACAGCATGGAAACAACGAACAGCGGAGTCAAATAAGGGTGTGTTCTTGCCCCCACGCTCTTCAGCATATTCTTCTCAGTTCTACTAACTTGAGCATTTCAAACCTCATGCAGTGATGTATTTATCCACACATGATTAGATGGCTCTCTCCACAACCTGGCAAGACTCAAGGCCAAAACTAAGGTCAAGAAAGTTCTCATTAGGGAACTCCTCTTCACAGATGATGCAGTTCTTGTTGCTCATAATGAAGACACGGTACAGTCACTGATGGATTCTCTGTCCAGAGCCTGCAAGTTGTTTTCCCTTGACATAAGCATGAAGAAAATGGCTGTATTCACTCAAGGTGTACCTCAGCAACCCAATGTCATTCTGGATAATAGCTCATTGGGGTGTGTCTACACTAGGAACTAACTTTGAAATTAACTTTGAAGTTAGGCTCTACATTGAAGTAGCCAACAGAGAGTCTACACACATTTTTCCTTTACTTCGAAGTCCTTACTCCATTCTTGGAAATGGTGTAGTGCCCTACTTCCAAGTAGAGTGTGTGTAGATGCTCTACTCTGAAGTTGCTTACTTTGAAGTTGTAACTTCAAAGTTATTTTTGTAGTGTAGACACAGCCTATATGTGGGTCAACAATTCTGTTACCTTGGCTCTACTGTCACCACAAACCTTTCCATGGACGAAGAACTGAACATCAGAATCAGAAAAGCACCTACTATTTTTGGCACACTTACGAAAAGGATCTGGAACAATCCTAAACTGACAGTGAAAATGAAGATACTAATCTACCAAGCATATGTATTGAGTATCCTGCTATATAGATCTGACACATAGACCACCTACTTGAACCAGGAGAAAAAATTGAACAGCTTCCATCTTTGCTGCCTCAGAAGGATTATGAATATCAACTGGAAAGATAAAGTTTCAATTGCAGATGTCCTGTCAAGATCTGGCATACCTAGCCTCATAGTGCTCCTCAACAGCAGAAGACTGCGATGGCTTGGTTATGTGAGAAGAATGGGTGGCGAACGTCTTCCCAAAGAAATCCCTTTCAGTGAACTGTCATGTGGGTTGAGAACAAGATGAACACCAAAGCTAAGAGTCAAGGATATTTGCAAAAATGCCATGAACAAATTCAACATCGATCTAAACACCCGAGAATCTGCATCATCAGATTGAAATACCTGGTGACGATTGCTACGACAGGGCACACCATCCTTCGACAGTATGTGTGCAAGCCAAGCAAAAGAACTTTGTCTTAGATGTTAAAACTCTCAGACTCAAGAATCTGGCAATAGACTGACATGTGGTTATCGCAATTGCCCATGCAAATCCAATATTGGATGGATAAGCCACAAGAGAAGCTGCAGACTCAAACACTGCCCGTAGATCCTCACCACTGCTGCTAACCCCCATCTTTAAAGACGAAAAGGGGCCATTTTTAGAACACCCAAAAATTTGTCCACTAACTCACCTCTCCACAGCTCCAGTTCTTGACCTTGTCCTCTGGGATGCAAACAATCCCCAGGAGATGGGGAAGAAGTTAAGCCCCTAGTCTAGCTTCACGCTTGGTGAGAATCAGAATTAATTGTGTTGAAACAGATCTTTAATAGCCCACAGTGGGATGAATTTGTTACCAATACTCGTGAAAATTCAGGACTATGCTTAATGCATCATATTTTGTTTGTGAAACAATCATACAGGCAGTAAAGGTTACATAATACATATCTCCTAATAAGCCTCTATTCCCCAAGCAGTAACTATCCTGGCCTTACAGTGTATCCTGATTGGCAAACAATGCAGGTATAGCTTCCATTCTAGATCAAGACTTTTCAGCTGACTTTGGTGAAAATTTATTATGCTCTTTTTGGAGGATGTGGGAGAGCAGCTGAAGCTCAGTGTGTAGAGACTTTCAGTCTGACTCTTTGGCAAAAATGAAAGTGATGGAGAAGAGTGGATGGAAGCAGAAAAAGCAGGTCAGGAATAGTGTAGGGTGCGAGAAGACTTTGTAACGGTCTCATGAGAGCAGTCCAACCCCTCTGTGAACTCTTAGAGGAATCATAGACAGAAGCATGCTGCCAATAAACAAGAGATACCAGAACTGGTCTGTGCAAGGTGAAAAGCTGCAAAACAACTCACAACACCGGCGAAACAAGCCACGCCTGCCAAAACTCCAAGGCTACGCTGGCAGTAGGCCACGAGAGATAGTGATAAGGAATGCATAGGCAATCTTATGTTAATGAGCTCAGCTTATCAGCTAGTGTTAGGAGGCCTGTTACAGAGCCTCTCCCCGAGAGAAGCTGCGACACGTCGGGTTTTCCCCCACTGGTGACTGCGGCATCTCCGGGGCTCCTGTCGCGGGTGTCACGCGCTTTCAATAAACCAAATATAGCACTCGCCTTCTGGGTGCAGCCTCGTCTCTGGGGAACCCGAGCCTGCTTGGGTACAAATAGGAACTCACTTTATTTCGTATCTTCTGACAAGTTAATAAATAAGTGACAATGAAGAAGCTTCTCATCCCTCCTTTTGGTTTGTCTAGGCCATCTCCTAGCACAGCTCCCACAAGATGGCACCATTCTGTCAATTTTTTCTCTTCCTTAGCTAACATTGATTTAGCTTTGAACCCAGTGGCCAACTTCCACTAAGCATTTCCTTAAACCATATTCCTTTTATTTTATCACTAGAAGATTTACCCGGCATTGCTGGGGTCTTTACCTCAAATATGTTTAATTTTTCTTCATTTAAATCATTGCTCTGGGGAGGGGCTGGGAGGGGCCAGTATTTAGGATGCCGCAGGAAGAGAGGACTACCCCAGCCCTCTGTCACTGAAGCAGCTTGGGGACAGCTAAGAACTGCCTATCCATGGCTGCTGCAGCTGCGTGGGCACAGCTGGGGGATGGAGCCCCCCAGTGGGGGACAGACAGACAAACAGACACACGCTCTGAAATATATAGTAGATAGTTGTTTGTTTCTCCTCTCCTGCTCCCTGTTGGCCCAGTGGTCTTACAGCTGTCTCAGCCCTAGTCCCCCTTCCCACTTCCCCCCATGGTCATTCTGTTCGGGAGAAAGAATTGAATTCCAGGCACATCCCATTGTCATGGCACAAGCAAACCCTGACCTTGCTTTACGTTATACTGAGAGAAAGCTGCATATGAAATTTGGTGGTCCTACCTCATATCATTTTGAAGCAGCTCTTGAACAGACTGGCTGCGTCTACACGTGCACGCTACTTCGAAGTAGCGGCAGTAACTTCGAAATAGCGCCCGTCACGTCTACACGTGTTGGGCGCTATTTCGAAGTTGAAATCGACGTTAGGCGGCGAGACGTCGAAGTCGCTAACCCCATGAGAGGATGGGAATAGCGCCCTACTTCGACGTTCAACATCGAAGTAGGGACGTGTAGATGATCCGCGTCCCGCAACATCAAAATAGCGGGGTCCTCCATGGCGGCCATCAGCTGGGGGGTTGAGAGATACTCTCTCTCCAGCCCTTGCGGGGCTCTGTGGTCACCGTGGGCAGCAGCCCTTAGCCCAGGGCTTCTGGCTGCTGCTGCTGCAGCTGGGGGTCCGTGCTGCATATACAGGGTCTGCAACTAGTTGTTGGCTCTGTGTATCTTGCACTGTTTAATGAAAGTGTGTCTGGGAGGGGCCCTTTAAGGGAGCGACTTGCTGTTGAGTCCGCCCCGTGACCCTGTCTGCAGCTGTGCCTGGCTCCCTTATTTCGATGTGTGCTACTTTGCCGTGTAGACGTTCCCTCGCTGTGCCTATTTCGATGTTGGGCTGAGCAACGTCGAAGTTGAACATCGACGTTGCCAGCCCTGGAGGACGTGTAGACGTTATTCATCGAAATAGCCTATTTCGATGTCGCAACATCGAAATAAGCTATCTCGAAGTTGGGTGCACATGTAGACGTAGCCACTCACAGACAGACAACCCACACATACAGTTTCTAAACCATGTAGTTGAATAGCTTTTACTATGTTGTTTCTGTTCGGTCATAGTTCACTGTGGCTATGTCCACACTACAGTGATCTTTTGAAAGAAGTCCTTTCAGAAGATCTCTTCCAAAACAGCTTCTTTCGAAAAAGTGCATCCACACACAAAAAAGTGGATCAAAAGAGTGAGCTGCTCTTTCAAATGAGAGTGTCCACACAGCCCCCACTCTTTCGAAAGAATGGGCCAGGGATTGAAAATATCAGGCTCCATGAGGACTGCTATTTCAAGAAAAGAAAAAAAAAAAAAAGGACCACTGAGTATCTAACAGGTTTTCTTTTTCTCCTTTGAAAGGAGCGTTTGAAAGAAGGCGCTCTTTCTGAAATGGGAGTGGAAGGCACTTTCAAAAGGAGCGTTGTGTTTTTCTGTATAAATGCCCCGCTGGATATTTCAAAACAGCCCCTTCTCTCACAAAATATTTTGAAAGAACTTGCTAATGTACACACAGCCTGTGTGTCTCCATGCTACTCAGTACCTTGTAGTGATCTAAAAAGTAAGAATTAAATGCAATAACTTCTCAGACAACTGCAGCAGCCCCAAATGAGAACAACATTGTGTTCCTGTTCTCATTACTTCCAAACAACAAATGTGATACAAGTGGAAAACTTTTCTTACCATGGAAATTTCTGCTGCATATCTGTCTGACTGTGTGAGTGAAATTCTCTTACGATGGTATACTACTGAGAAAATTAAAGGGCATGTTCAAATAATAAAGATTCAAGCCACATAAACATTAAAAGTAACAGAGAGAAAGCCATGCCAGTCGATATCCTATCAAAACAAAAAAGCAGTCAATTAGCACTTTAAAGACTAAGAAAATAATTTATTTGGTGAGCTTTCGTGGGACAGACCCACTTCTTCAGACCATAGGCATACCAGGCTATGGTCCCATGAAAGCTCACCAAATAAATTATTTTGTTAGTCTTTAAAGTGCTACTTGACTGCTTTTTCGTTTTAAACATTAAAAGGAAGCTGGCACTGCTGTAACTACATTGATGCAATAGAGACCAACGCAAGATAAGCCTATTTCATTAATTTGACAGCTTTGTTTATTTTTGACTGATGAAAAAATTGAAGCTCAATATTTTGTCATATTCTGATGCAAAACCATCCAAGTCCAGTTCCACCCAAACCCAGGCAGTCTGGCTGCTCTCTGTTGATGGAGCGGATGGCTCTTTCGATCTGCTTTTGTGTGTGGATGTGATCTGTTGCCAGAAGTTTTGCCAGAAGATCTTTTGTGATGGTAACTTCTGTTGACAGATCACTGCAGCGGAGATGTGGCCACAATATCTTCACTGAGAACGAAACATGAAAATAACTCTTATGTGCCTTTTGGTTTCATTATTGGACCTGTCCTAGGGAGTCATGGACGCAGCCAGAGTCACCCCGCTCCAGTGTAGGCCCTGCCCCACCCCAGCCCCTTCCTGCCCACTTCCTGAAGCCCTCTCTCCTGAGCAATGCAAACCAGAGGATTATGGAGGGCCTGGCATGGGGTAGCAGCAGGGGTCAGTGCCCCCTCCCACACTCACCGTCGCAGTGGGAGCCACAGCAGCTCAAACAGCCTGCTCCATGCCCCCACCACCCTCGCCCAGCCCGCTGTGCTGTGGGAATCTATAGTGGCAGGAAGGGGAGTGCCTTGTGGCAGGGGCATTTTGTGAAGCCAAGCACAGCGGGCTGGAAGGGAGCGAGGCAGAGTGGTAAGTGTGGGGCAGGGCCAACATCTTCTCCTGCCCCATGCCAGGCACTTCCCCCCACCAAGTAGGGGGGCAGGAGCGGCACCCTAGATTGTCTTATGGATGGGACAGTTATGTTCACTAAAAAAAACCCCAGAGCTCTAGAGGTGTGTGTGATTTTTAGGCAATCCATGAGAATTTAAAGGCGAACTTCCAAGGCTAAAACTGGGGGAGGGGTTGGGGCTTTTTGGTTTTCTTTTTAATTAGCAAACATTTTAAAGGTTTTTGTCTTATTTTTAAATTATATATTCAAGTCTTAATCTATATTGGAAGAATCTGTGACTACAGAAAAATGAGTAAGATTATCAGCTACAACTCACATAAAAACCGACAGAGCTTCAATGTGCATTCAGGAGTTCCCAACCCCTTTGTTTGTTTGTTTGTTTGTTTGTTTTGGGTGATTTTTAAAACTGAAGACCTTATAGATAAATGCTGTTTGTTACCAGCTTTTTTTCCCATGTTATCAAGGGCTGGAAAAGCCCTGGTCACATTTCAGACTCAGTCAAGAAGACTTCCAACAAAAAGGGGAAATAGAAATTTAAAAATTTAAAACTGAAAGGGGGAAAACTTATAAAACTGCTACTGTTCCTCCCACTTCCTCCTACCCCCAGACCTCCCCACTGGGAGAGGATCTTTTAAACTAATAAAAAAGAGTGGCCCATTCCTCCCCTGTTCTGTTCCCATGAAGATCACCTTTAATTTCTCTCTGTCCATCTTTTTATACTAAGCTCAGCACTGTGGTACGTGAATGCATTCGTGTGCTTGTGGCTACTGAGGTTTAGTCTTCTCAGTTCTGCTTCTCATTTCTGACATTTCCATTACCCTACACATATACGCCCATACAAGGTGACTGGGCAGAATAAGAGCAATTTGCTTGTGGAACCAAAACCAATAGCTGATTCTCGGTTTATGAGCTTCCTTTAACTCTAGACTCTGCTTTACAAATGGCTTTATAATAAGTAACAGAGCGGTAGCCATGTTAGTCTGTACTCCAGCAAAACAAAGTGCAGAAATGTAGCACTTGGAAGACTAATGAAATGATTTATTCGGTGCTGAGCTTTTGTGGGACAGACCCACTTCTTCAGATCCTGAAGGAGATTCTGCTGCTTTGTTTTCACCAGATCCTGAAGAAGTGGGTCTGTCCCACGAAAGCGCGTCACTGAATAAATCAGTTTTTTAGTCTTTAGCGCTACATTTCTGCTGCTTTGTTTTATCACAGTGATTCAGAAACGCTGAATTTCCTCCTTTGCAGTCAATGCATGTAACAGATATTGAGGATTTTTGTGAATAGCCTATTCCTTTATAATCTCATTTTTATGATCAGTTGGGTTTGTGTAGCCTGGAAGAGAGAAAACTGAGGGGGACATAACAGTTTTCAAGTACATAAAAGGATCTTGACCTCTGTAGGCAGGACAAGAAGCAATGGTCATAAATTGCACCAAGGGAGGGTTAAGTTGTATTAGGAAAAAATTCTAGCTGAGTGTTAACCTCTGAAATAAATTACCTGGGGAGGCTGTGAGCAAACATCCCTGGGAGGGGTGGTCCATATCCATGCTGTCCAAAACACTCCCCATTCACCGCATGTAGGGAACAGGGCTGCAGACTGGTGAACACAGTGCAACTCTCCGGCTGCTCCACACATGCAATTCACCATGTGGCGGCATGAGTGGAGGTGTTCCTCTGGTCCTGGCAGGCTCCAGTTCTATAGGGGCTCATGCAGCACAGCTCCAGCTCCGGGGCAGCTCCAGTGAGTAGCTTGGGGGGAGCTGGGGTGGGGAGTGCCTTGGGGGGTGCCTCGCAGCAGGGAGGAGGGCTGTGGTGATCCATAACGTTTGTTTTGGACACCACTGGTCTAGATGCTAGTGCTGCCATTAGTGCAGAGGACTGGACTACACGACCTCTCAAGGTCCCTTCCAGTCCTACAGTTTGCTTTGGGCATTTCTGTCATTAACGTCAAACACACTATGACATCTCACTCCATCTCGCCAGATGTCACACACAAGATTGAAATCCAAAAAAAGACCAGGCATTCTGCTATTGATTTCCCTGCAGTCCGAATTTCCCCCACTAGAGCGGATTTTTATTTGCTGTAAGACTCACAAGAAGAGAACCCAGCAACTATAAAGGACTTAACCTTTCCAGCTTACATGTAAGTGTTGTATGTGCCTGTGTGGGTAAGTGGAAGGTTATTACCAAAAGCAGGGTTAAAATGGAAATACATAATCAGAAGCTGAAAAGTAGAAGACCAGTTCCTCTGGTTTGTAGCCTGGAAATTACTTGGTGTCATGTTAACCCCACTGCTTAAACTACCAAGAACTGTATACTCTAAAAATCTACTTATTCAAAGGGGACAAGCTAATGACCTGTGTCAGGGATAGCTGAGCGATAAGGTGGTAGAATGCACCATATTATTGCACTAAGCTACACTAATGCATTCCTAAAATTGCTGCATTTTTTTTCAGGGTAGATGTGGGGTAGCAACCAGAATCTAATTTAGCACAGACATGGTGGCCCTCCACTCTAGGATTTCCCAGCCTACGTATCAAATGAAAAACATTCGTTAATGAAGGGTCAGTTTGGTACTATCAAAGTTCTTTACATTGGAATAATTCATTAGCTGATGCTTTTCTTCTGAGAATCCCAACGTAAATTTTCTTGCAAGTACTGAATAGATTCAAGCGCCTGGCTTGAAGAAACTAAATAATGACTATTGACATTTTTCACTTTGCAGAAGTATTCAATATTGCACAGCACTAGTTATGATACTCTTATTCATATAAACTAGTAATAGACCACTTCAGAAGAAAAAGGAATGGCAAAGTACTTCTCCGTGTGAGTGAAGGTACAGCTAACCCATAATGATCTTACATTTAAGTACGGCCAGTTTCTGACATCATTTCTTCCCATTCAAATCAATAGCACTACACATGAAGAAAAGTGTAACTCAGCCATAATATGGGCTTCACAACCTGCTCCATAGTCATCTGCATCCTGTCAGGTCCCAAAGCTTCTAGAAACAAAGGCTTTGTCTGTTCTATGCAATATCAACATGATCATGCTGCTAAAACTCAGGCAGCGTGAATGCCATTTGTTAGCCCTTTTGCGGAGAAAATACTGCCATGCCCAGAGAGCAGGGTTCACACTGTCAACGAGTCATTCATACTGCCACTTGACATGGCAAAACTTTTGTTTTAGTGGCCTGGGGGAGGGCCATAAGTTCCTGTAAATGACACGAGTTGTCATTGAGTTGGTAGTGGAGACAAAGCTCAAGAGACTTTTCCTGACGCTTTCCCTATAATCCAGGGAAACTTCATATACAGTGGAACTATGGAAACTTATCCACTTCAGATTTACCAGCAGTGTCACTGTCATCTTTCTGCTTCTTTTAGCACCTGACTGTTGTTGGAGCAAGCTACAGGGAGCTGCCCCTGAAATTTATGGCTAATTTGCCTGAGCAAATATCTAATCAAATACTGAGGGAGGGAGCACCCTCAGAGCATGGGTACACCTGCTGAGGATATTGCTATTTTGCATACACTGGGCTCCACACAGAAGATGACAGCATTTCACTGCAGTTGTAACAGAGATGATGTCATAGCACGTCTGCATTAAACCTTCCTGCTCACACAAAAGTTAGTACATAATGGCAGATCATCAAATTGTCACCCAATATTTCCAAGGATGTGGAAGTGAGCCCAACCAACTGATGAAGACTGTCAGAAAAAAGACTATCCACCTCCACCTTACCCAGCTCCATTTTTGGTGGAGTACAAGAACCAGAATTTCAGAAGAGCTCACAACCTAATACTCCCTTGCTTGCAGAGTTCTTTTAAAAGCTGACCCCACATGTCTTCTGCAAACAATGATTAATCATGGATAATGGCTTTGAGCATCTTGGGTGAAATTCCCCTCTGTGCTGTGAGACAGTGCAAGGTCTAGGCATGTTTCAGTGGAATGTAAGTGTAGTAAGAGTAAGACCTAAGCCCATGCAGCACAGGCCTGAGGCCTACTTAACAATGGACAAACATGGCTAACATAAAGCAAAGCGAAGCTGTGAGCAAGAGGCAGGTCCCTGATGACAGGACTTGGCATAGACAGGGCTGAAGGTGCAAAACACTAATTGGTTATTGGGCCAGGTGCAGAACAATAAGTGGTACCAGTCATAAGTTAAGGGAGGGACTTTGAGGCAGTTCAGGGCTTTATAAAGCAGTGTCCAAGGGAACAGGTGAGCTTGAGAACAGGGGACTGCAAACAGGGAGTTTAGAGAGGGAGTAAAGAGAGTTTGGAAGGGAGCGGAAGGGGCCAGGGACCCTTGCCTTTCTTTTAAATCCCTGTTCTAGGATGGCAGGAATGGATAGTGACAGGTCTGCTGCTGTTACCTGCTCGGGATGCACCATGTTTGTCTTCCTCCCCGAGGAAAGAAGGGATTTCGTCTGCACTAAGTGCAAGCTGGTCTCCATTTCAGAAGAAAAAATTAGAGGACTGGAGGCTCAAGTGTTGACCCTACGCTCAATCAGGGAGGATGAAAATTTCCTTGACAGAAGGGAGCATTTAATCTTGCAAGCACGGCAGGTGGAAGAACCAGGAAGGGCGGTCAGGGATGAAGCAGAGAACTGGCAGCATGTAACATCTAGAAGAAAAAGAAGGCCGGTACATGAGTCCCCCATCAATATAGAGATAAGTAATCACTTTCAGGCTCTCTCCACCAATTCTATGGTGGTGAATGCTTTGGAAGGAGCCTCACAGGGAAAAGATCGGAAGGGAACTGCTCCTACTGCAAGACACGGCATGTGTAGCCTTAGGGGTGGGGGTTCAATGACCACCACCCCCAGAAGAAAAAGATGGGTGGTGGTGGTAGGGGACTCCCTCCTAAGAGGGACTGAACCATCCATCTGCTGACCCGACCTGGAATCTCGTGAGGTGTGCTGTTTACTGGGAGCTTGAATTCAGGATGTGACTGAGAGCCTTACAAAACTGCTCAGGCCTTCAGAATACTACCCCTTCCTACTTCTGCATGGGAAACTAATGATAAGGCCAAGAATGACCTTGAGCAGGTTACTGCGGGTTATGTGGCGCTGGGAAGAAGGGTCAAAGAATTTGGAGTGCCAGTGGTGTTCTCGTCCATCCTTCCTGTCGAAGGGAAAGGGCTAGGTAGGGACCATCGAATTGAGGAAGTAAATGCACGGTTATGCAGGTGGTGTCAGAGAGAGGGCTTTGGATTCTTCGATCATGGGACACTGTTCCAGGCACAAGGATTATTGGGAAGAGATGGGGTCTACCAAACCAAGAGAGGAAGGAGCATTTTCGCAAGTAGGCTTGCAAACTTAGTGAGGAGAGCTTTAAACTAGGTTTGCTGGGGGACAGTGACCAAAACCCTGAGGGTAGAAAGGAACTTGGAGGGCGGGAAGAAATGCAAAGAGGAATGTACAACAAAAGTGGACCCCTGGTTCGAGTAGAGAGGGCAGGGAGATCGACTGGTTATCTAAGGTGTTTGTACATCAATGCCAGAAGCCTGGGTAACAAGAAGGAGGAATTAGAAGCCCTGGCCCAGTTCAAGAACTATGACTTGGTTGGGATAACAGAGACTTGGTGGGATGACTCGCATGACTGGAGCGCTGCCATGAAAGGGTATAAACTGTTCAGGAAGAACAGGCAAGGGAGAAAAGGAGGAGGAGTTGTACTGTATGTAAGAGAGCACTATGATTGCTTGGAACTCCAGTACATAGAGGGAGAAAAGCCTGTTGAGAATCTATGGGTCAAGCTTAGTGGTGTAGGCAGCACTGGAGATGTGGTGGTTGGTGTCTGCTGCAGGCCACCAAATCAGGATGATGAGGTAGATGAGGCTTTTTTTGGACAACTGAGAGATGTTTCTGGATCATGGGCTCTCGTTATCATGGGGGACTTCAATTACCCTGACATCTGTTGGGAGACCAATACGGAAGAACACAAGCAGTCCAGGAAATTTCTGGAGAATGTTGGGGATCACTTCTTGGTACAAGTGCTGCAGGAACCAACCAGAGGCCATGAGCAGCTCAACCTGCTGCTTACAAACAAGGAGGAACTAATAGAGAAGGTAGAAATGGGGGACAACCTGGGAAGCAGTGATCATGAGATGGTAGACTTCAGGATCCTGACCAAAGGAAGGAAAGACAGCAGTAAATTACACACCTTGGACTTCAAAAAAGCAGACTTTGACTCCTTCAGGAACCTGATGGGCAGAATCCCCTGGGATGCTACCATGAAGGGAAAAGGAGTCCAGGAAAACTGGGAGTATTTTAAGGAAGCCCTATTGAAGGCGCAGAAAGAAACTGTCCTGATGCGCAGCAAGAGGAGTAAATATGGTAAGAGACCAGACTGGCTTACTGGGGAAATCCTTGGAAAACTTAGGCACAAAAAGGGAGCCTACAAAAAGTGGAAACTTGGACAGAAGTCTAGGGAGGGATATAAAAGTATAGCTCGAGAATGTCAGGCAATTATCAGGAAGGCAAAAGCACAACTGGAATTGCGACTCGTGAGGAATGTGAAGGATAAGACAACAAGGATAACAAGGCATGTTAGCAAGAATAAGGTGATCAGAGAGGGCGTGGGGCCCCTACTGGATGAGGGAGGGAAAGCTGAAGTACTTAATGCTTTCTTTGCCTCTGTCTTCACAGACAGCGACAGCTCTCAGACTAATGTGATAAGTGATGCACTGTGGGATGAAGGTGGACAGCCTTTGGTGGGGAAAGAACAGGTTAGGAACTATCTAAAAATGCTAAACGTACATAAATCCATGGGCCCGGACCTAATTCATCCAACGGTTCTGAGGGATTTGGCATATGTTATTGACAAGCCCTTGGCCGTTATCTTTGAAAAGTCGTGGAGATCAGGAGAGATCTCGGATGATTGTAAAAAGGCAAATGTAATGCCCATCTTTAAAAAAGGAAAGAAGGATGATCCAGGGAACTATAGGCCAGTCAGTCTTACATCAGTCCCTGGAAAAATCATAGAGGGGTTCCTCAAGGAAGTCATTTTGAGGGATTTGGAGGAGGGGAAAGTGATCAGGAATAGTCAGCATGGATTCATGAAGGGCACGTCTTGCCTGACCAATCTGATTAGTTTGTACGATGAGATAACGGGCTCTGTGGACAGGGGAAAATCAATGGATGTGATTTATCTTGACTTTAGCAAAGCTTTTGATATGGTCTCCCACAGTATTCTTGTCAGCAAATTAAAGGCATGTGGATTGGATAAACGGACGGTAAGATGGATAGAAAGCTGGTTAGAAGGTCGGGCCCAGCAGGTAGTGATCAACAGCTCAATGTCAGAATGGTGGTCCGTTTCTAGTGGAATGCCCCAAGGTTCAGTTCTGGGTCCTGTTCTGTTCAACATATTTATCAATGACCTGGATGAGAGGTTGGATTGCACCCTCAACAAGTTTGTGGATGACACTAAGCTAGGGGGAAAGGTAAATACGCTGGAGGGTAGGGATAGGTTCCAGAGTGACTTAGACAAATTGGAAGACTGGGCTGCAAGAAATCTGATGAGGTTCAATAAGGACAAGTGCAGAATCCTGCACTTGTGCCGGAAGAATCCCAAGCATTGTTACAGGCTGGGGTCTGACTGGCTCAGTAGTAGTTCTGCAGAAAAGGACCTGGGAGTTGTAGTGGACAAAAAGCGGGACATGAGACAACAGTGTGCCATTGTAGCCAAGTAGACTAATGGCATATTAGGTTGCACCAAGAGGAGCGTTGCCAGTAGATCCAGAAAAGTGATCATTCTTTTTTATTCAGCTTTGGTGAGGCTGCATCTGGAGTACTGTGTCCAGTTCTGGGCCCCCAGTTATAGGAAGGATGTGGACACGCTGGAGAGGGTTCAGCGGAGGGCGACCAAAATAATTAGGAGGCTGGAGCATACGACCTATGAAGAAAGGTTAAGTGAACTGGGACTGTTTAGTCTGCAGAAGAGAAGACTAAGACGGGACTTGATAACAGCCTTCAACATACTGAAGGGAGGTTGCAAAGAGGCTGGAGAGAGGCTGTTCGCAGTGGTCACAGATGGCAGAACATGGAACAATGGTCTCAAGTTGCAGTTGGGAAGGTCCAGGTTGAACATTAGGAAAAGCTTTTTCACTAGGAGGGTGGTCTTTCTTCTAAACCAGCTGGAAGGCCCCGCATTGATGCCAGAAAGACGGCAAACTCGGAGAAAGCTGAAAAGTTCAGAGAGACCCTCCAGGAAAATCTGCGCAGCAGCCCTGGGGGCGCCGATGTGACATCCAAATGGCAACATCTGAGGGATACAGTTTACAACACGGCCTTGTCGGTGTTTGGAAGAAGAGCTAGAAACACGAACGACTGGTTCAAAGCTAACTCCGATGAGATGATTCCAGTCATTGAAAAGAAGCGCGCTGCACTCCTGGAGTACAAATGCTCACCAAGCCAGAGTACCCAGCAAGCACTTAGAGAGGCCAGAAGAACAGTACAGCAGACAGCCAGGCGCTGTGCCAACAACCACTGGCTCCAGCTATGCAGCAGCATCCAGACCTGTGCCGACTTTGGTAATCTCAGAGGAATGTATGAGGGTATGAGGAAGTCATTAGGACCCACCCAGAACAAGATGGCACCTCTGAAATCCAAATCTGGTGAAGTCATTGCTGACAAAGCCAAACAGATGGAGCGCTGGGTTGAGCACTACTCCGAGCTGTACTCACGCGAGAACGTTGTGGTTGACGCAGCCCTCGATGCCGTCGAGCTCCTACCAGTAATGGACAAACTGGATCAAGAACCGACTGTGGATGAACTGAAGAGAGCCATCGACAGCATTGCAGCAGGAAAGGCCCCTGGTCAGGATGGTATACCACCAGAGGTAATCAAGTGTGCCACGGACACAATCCTGGAACCCCTACATGAGCTACTGTGCCTGTGCTGGAGAGAGGGTGAGGTTCCACAGGATATGCGCGACGCTAACATTGTAACGTATAAGAACAAAGGAGACAGAAGCGACTGCAACAACTATCGTGGAATCTCCCTCCTAAGCGTCACTGGTAAACTGTTCGCTCGCATCATCCTTGGCAGACTCCAGAAGATTGCTGAGAGGGTGTACCCCGAATCGCAGTGCGGATTCCGCGCAGAGAGGTCTACCGTTGACATGGTCTTCTCTCTAAGGCAGCTGCAGGAGAAGTGCAGGGAGCAGAGGAAGCAACTCTACATAGCCTTCATCGACCTGACCAAAGCCTTTGACTTGGTCAGCAGGGAAGGTCTGTTCAAACTGCTCCACAAGATAGGCTGTCCTCCACGGTTACTCAAGACGATCCAGTCGTTCCACGAAGACATGAGAGGAACCATCCAATATGACAGCGCATTATCAGATGCTTTCAGAATCAGGAGCGGCGTCAAACAAGGATGCGTGCTTGCTCCGACATTGTTCGGGATCTTCTTCGCACTCCTCCTGAAGCATGCCTTTGGACCTTCAACAGAGGGCATCTTGCTGCACACAAGATCTGATGGGAAACTGTTTAACCTTGCAAGGCTGAAAGCTAAGTCTAAGGTGCGAGAAGTCCTCATCAGAGACATGCTGTTCACAGACGATGCTGCTGTAGTGTCTCACACAGAAGACCAGCTTCAAAAACTGCTGGATCAGTTCTCCAAAGCGTGCAAGGACTTTGGGCTTACCATCAGCCTAAAGAAGACAAACGTACTTGGTCAGGATGTTGCTGAATCCCCATCAATCAGCATTGACAACTATACGTTAGAGGTCGTCCACGAGTTCATTTACCTCAGGTCCCCCATCACTGACACCCTGTCGTTGGACACTGAGCTAAATAGGTGGATCAGAAAAGCGGCCACAACTCTGTCCAGACTCAGCAAGAGTGTGGAAGAACAACAAGCTGAACACTCACACCAAAATGCAAGTCTACACAGCCTGCATCCTCAGCACCCTCCTTTATGGCAGTGAGACTTGGACCCTGTATGCCCGCCAGGAAAAGAGGCTGAACGTCTTCCACTTGCACTGCCTCAGGCGCATCCTTGGAATATCATGGAAGGACAGAGTGACCAACACCGCCGTCCTCGAGCAAGCTGGAATCCCAACCATGGACACCCTCCTCAGGCAGCGTCGGCTCTGCTGGCTTGGCAACGTCCACAGGATGAATGATGGAAGGATTCCAAAAGACATCCTGTATGGTGAGCTAGCCTCTGGCAAAAGACCTCCCGGACGCCCCCAGTTGTGCTACAAAGATGTCTGCAAGAGAGACCTCAGAGGTAGACATCGAGCTGGACAACTGGGAAGAACTAGCAGACGACCGCAGCAGATGGAGGCAGGGGTTACACAAGGGCCTTCAGAAGGGCGAGATGAAGATCAGACAGCTAGCAGAGGAGAAGCGAGCGCACAGAAAGCACAATAAGGACTTGCCAGACACCCACTACATCTGCAAGAGATGCAGCAAGGCCTGTCACTCTCGTGTGGGTCTTCATAGTCACAATAGACACTGTAAATGAAGTCCTCAGTTGAAACTTTAAAGGGCGCAATCCATAGTCTATGCAGACTGAAGGACGCCTACTACTACTACTACTAGGAGGGTGGTGAAGCATTGGAATGGTCTACCCAGGGAAGTAGTGGAGTCTCCATCCTTGGAGGTGTTTAAGTCTCGCCTTGACTCAACAAAGTCCTGGCTGGGCTGATCTGATGGGTTTGGTCCTGCCGAGGGCAGGGGGCTGGACTTGATGGCTTTTTTAGGTCTCTTCCAGCTCTATTGTTCTATGATTCTGTGATAAGTTGTAATCGCATGGTTCCACTAGCTCAGTTAAAAAAACCTTGGTACCAATGCCTCGCAGATACAGACCCAGGTTCAGGAAAGGGTCTATAATGACAGCATGTTGGATACAGATGATCTAACCAAACCACGATGTACAGGATGATGGGTGGTAAAGAGAAGTTACTCACTTGTGTGGTAATGATGGTTCTTCCAGATGTGTCCCCATGGGTGCTCCACATTAGGTGTCGGGCTTGCCCCGGCACTGCAGATAGGAAATTTCCAGCTGTGTCTTGTCGGGTTGCGCATGCGCCCACACGCACCGGTCCTTCGTGCACTTTCGGTCACGTGCGCAATCCAGTTCATAGCAGTTCCTCAATCAACCACCCCGGATGCTCCTGAAAGACACAAAGCAGAACTCCAAAGCGGGGAGGAATGGGTGGGTAGTGGAGCACCCACGGGGACACATCTCGAAGAACCATCACTACCATACAAGTGAGTAACTTCTCTTTCTTCTTCGAGTGGTCCCCGTGGGTGCTCCACATTAGGTGACTACCCAGCAGTGACCCCAAAAATGGAGGTGGGTACCAGATTTATGGGCAGCTTGCCCTTGAAAGGACTGCTGTCGATAGACGTGTATCCTCATCCAACACCCGGTGCATTGCATAGTGCTTGGCGAAGGTGTCGTAGGATGACCATGTCGCCGCTCTGCCGATGTCCTTTAATGCGACTCCTTTGAAGAAGGCTGTCGACGTCACCATTGCTCTAGTAGAGTGAGCCCTGGGCGGAGCTAGCAGAGGGGTCTTATGGAGCTCGTAGCACAGTTTTATGCAGGATACGATGTTGTTTGAAATTCTTTGTGAGGATAGGCCTTCCCCTTTTGATCTGGGTGCAATAGACACCAGGAGTCTGTTTTCTGGAAGGGCTTAGTTCTGTCTATGTGAAAGGCCAATGCTCTCCTCACATCGAGTGAATGCAGCCGTGCTTCCTTACTAGAGGTTTGCGGTTTCAGATAAAATGAAGGTAAAACTATTGGTTCGTTAATGTGGAACTCTGAGGCAATCTTTGGAATGAAGGTTGGGTGTAATCGTAAAATCACCGCCTCCTTTGAAAAAATCGTATAGGGTGGCGTTGCCATTATTGCTGCGAGTTCGCTCACCCTGTGGGCTGATATAATTGCGAGAAAAAAGGTTGCTTTTATGGTAAATAGGCAGAGGGATACCGTGGCCAATGGTTCAAAGCGTGTCGAGGACCAAGTCCAAGCTCCATGAAGGCGATAATGGTTTCCGTGGGGGGTATAGGTTTGCAAGCCCCTTTAGCAACCGTATGGTAATGGGATGGGTGAATATGGTTGGCCCCTCCTCTGTACGTCAGAATGCTGATATAGCCGCAAGGTGGACCTTTAATGATGATAGAGAGAGTCTGCCTTGTTTCAGCTCCAGTAAATACTCTAGGATTGTGGGAATAGAAATGTCCAGAGGAGCCAATTGCTTCGACGAACACCAGGATATAAAACGTTTCCATTTATGCGCATAAGTCCTCCTGGTGGAGGCCCACCGACTGCACTCCAGAACTTCTTTTACTCCTTCTGAGCATGTTCTCTCTAAGGCACTGAGCCATGGATTAGCCATGCTTGTAGGCAGAGCATTCGAGGATGGGGGTGCACTATGGACCCCTGACTCTGGGTGAGAAGGTCCGGCACTATCGGGAGGGGGCATGGTGGGCAGCATGACATGTGTAGGAGCAAGGGAAACCATTGCTGTTGCTCCCATGTTGGGGCTATAAGTATCATGCGCGCCTCCTCCCTTCCGGCTTTCTCTAGGACCTTGTGAATGAGCTTTGTGGGAGGAAATGCATAGAACAGGGGACCCTTCCATGAAAGCATGAAGGCGTCCCCCAAAGAACCTTGCCCAATGCCTGCTCTGGAACAATATTGCGGGCATTTCTTATTGGTGTAGGTGGCAAACAAGTCGATCTGGGGAAACCCCCATCTGTGAAATACTTTGCGGAGCAGATCGGAGCGCATTTGCCACTCGTGCGCGAGAGCAAAGTGTCTGCTTAGTTGGTCCACTTTCACCTTGTGGGCACCTGGCAGATATGAGGCTTTGAGCGTTATGTTGTTTGCAATGCACCAGTTCCACAATCAGACCGCCTCTGCGCATAGCGCATGAGATCTGGCCCCGCCTTGATGATTGATATAGAACATTGGGGAGGTGTTGTTGGTATTGACTCCGACTACTTTGCCCCGCAGGTATTTCCAGAAGCGCCTGCATGCATTGAACACTGCTCTGAGTTCCAGGACATTTATGTGCATTGCTGTCTCCGTGGGGGACCATTGCCCCTGTGTCACTTTGTTGCCCATGCGCGCTCCCCATCCTATGTGGGACGCGTCCATTGTGAGAAAAACCACGATCTGCGGTTGGTGGAATGGCACCCCTAACAGTAAGTTCTTGGGGTCTGCCCACCATGCCAGTGACTTTCGCACCTCCATTGTGGGCGATACCATTTTGTGGATGGTATGAATCATCGGCCTGTAAACGCTCGCCAACCAGTGCTGTAGGCCTCAATATGTAGCCTGGCATTCTGCACCACAAACTTGGTGGCCACCATGTGCCCCAGGAGCTGTAGGCAGGTTAGGATTGGCACTGTGGGGCTGTACATCATCACGTGCACCAGGGAGTTGATGGTGCGAAAGCGGGCATCGGGCAGATATACTCTTGACGTAGTAGAGTCTAGGTGCGCCCCTATGAATTCTATGTTTTGTGTGGGCTCCATCGTCGATTTCTGGAAACTGATGACTAGGCCCAGTGAGAGGAAAGTCCTTGTAGTGATGTCTATCATGCACAGGACATCTGCCCTTGAGACCCCTTTCAGGAGGCAGTCGTCCAGATATGGAAAAATGAACACGCCCTGTCAGTGTAGGTAAGCTGATACTACCACAAGCGTTTTGGTGAAGACTCTTGGCGCTGAAGAAAGACTGAATGGGAGGGCCCTGTATTGCAAGTGCTCCATGCCCACCTTGTAAGTCGAGGGCTGTGAACCAATCTCCATCGTCCAGTGCCATGACTATGGAGGCAACTGCAGTCATCTTGAAGCGCTGTTTGCACAAGTACCAGTTGACAGCCTGTAAGTCCAGGGTTGGCCTCCAGCCTCCTGTTTTTTATTCTGTCAGAAAGTATTGGTAGTAGAAGCCTTTCCCTTGGAATTCTTCCAGGACTCTCTCCACCTCCCCTATAAATGTGAGGTGGTCTACCTCCTGCTTTAACCTTGTCTCGTGAGAGGGGTCCCTGGGAAGGGACTGGGTAGGGGGTTTTGGCAGCAGTAGGTATCGGAAAGGGATGGTGTATCCCTTGGTTATAATTTCCAGCACCCATTTGTCTGTCATGATGCTTTGCCATTGAGGATAAAACGGTTTGAGTCAGTGGTGGAACATATGCTGTGATTGGCAGTAAGGGATGGTCTTGGTATTGCAGTCCTCGACATGACCATCAAACTTGCTATCTTGGGGCTTGCCCCAATGGTGTACACCCTTGTTGGGGACACTGCCTGGATGCCCTATGCTGTTGGTGGTGGTGGCGCCCCTGATCGTAACCCCGCTGATATCGCGAGCGCTGGGGTTGGTAGGCATAACGCCTTTGTTGAGGGTAGAATTTCTTTCTCCCGTACAGAGGGGTGTATATCCCCAGTGTTCTGAGTGTGGTCCTCGAATCCTTACTGGAATGTAGGACTGAATCAGTTGAGTCAGCGAATAGTTTTTCCTTATCAAATTGGAGATCTACGATTTTTGTTTGCAGATCTTTGGGGATGCCAGACGTCTGGAGCCACGACTCTCTACGCATCACCACTGCTGTGGCTGTGGAGTGTGCTGCTGTATCCGCTACGTCCAGGGTGATCTTGATGCCTGTTCGTGAAGCTGCATAGCCCTCCTGGACTATTGCCTTCAAGACCGGTTTCTTATCATCCGGGAGGAAGTCCATAAGGGAGGTAAGTCTAGTGTAGTTGTTGAAGTTATGATTTGACAGGTGGCTAGCGTAGTTAGCCATTCGCAGTAATAATGTGGAGGAGGAGTAAACTTTCCTCCCAAATAAGTCCAGTTTCCTTGCGTCCTTGTCGGACCCCACAGACTTGTATTGTGGTGCCTTAGATCTGTGTTGCGAGGATTCGACTACTAGTGAATTTGGTTGGGGGTGGTTAAACAGAAATTCCATACCTTTGGATGGTACAAAGTACTTCTTATCTGCCCTTTTGTTTGTCAGTGGAATGGAGGCAGGGGTCTGCCATATATTCGTGGCTGCTTCCATAATGGCTTCATCTAGTGGGATGGCTATCTTAGGTGATACGGGGGGTCTTGGGTTTTTGAGGAGTTTGTGATTTTCTCCTGCACTTCCACAATCTGTATGTCCTGGGTGTGCACCACCCTCTTGAAAAGCTCTTGGAACTGTTTGAGGTCATCCAGGGGAGAGATATCCCCAGGGACAACCACCTCATCTGGGGAGGACAAAGAGGCATCACTGTGATAAACCTCCTCTGGTTCCTTGGACACCTCGTGTGCCCTTTTCCTCAAGGATTCTAGGGGGAGGTCCAACGACTCCGGACCCATCCCCGCTGGAGAGGCCTGTGTTCTTTTTGAAGGGAGAGGAGGGATGTAGGCATGCACTGAAGGTTGAGGTGGGGATCTGCCCCTCGATCTTGAGCCCCGGTACCGATAATCTTCGCCATGATACGAGCGGCGGTAACAGCAGGGGCAGGGTCCCAGTGATGGAGATCTAGACCGTGACTGATGCCTATGTGTATAGTGCCGAGAGGAGCATGATCACCTTGATGGTGTTGAAATCGGCGGGGATGCTCTTCAGAAGTGCTCATGAGGTTCCATTATGGAGACCAGTGAAGGATGTCTGAGCCAGGGAGACGGTGGTTGAAGAAATGGAGATGGAGGTCTCAGGAAAGCTGTTGGTGCTGCTGCCCGCTCTGGCCTACCCGTCTCAGGAGGAGAGCTAGGAGACAGTGGTACCCCAAGAATGTCAGGGGATGGACTACGGTGCCGGGTCTTGGAACTTGCCTTGCCCCGCCCATGTATTTGAAAGGTGGGTGCCATTATCTCCAGTGCCAGGGACCTCAGTGCAGTTGTCAGTGCCACGCACGGTGCCACTGCACGCGGTTGCATGCGAGTAGGTGCCTCTGGCACCGTCGGGTCCCGTGCCAGGGACTCCGGTTCCAGTGCTGTCGGTGCCACAAGGCTCGGTGCCATAGCCTCCGGTGCCTGCCATGTCAGCGCCTGCAGGATTCTCGGTGCCAACTGTTCACTGGTCGGGGCCCCAGGCACTGCTCCATGTTGTGCGGCCTTTCCACTGCTTTGAGCAGCCAGCGGTTCACGACCTTGTGCCTCACTCGTCCTGCCTACAGGTACCACCGGCAAGGATCGAGTTGGGGATAGCTTCTTTTTCTATGCGTAGAGGAGGTTAAGGAGGTTGCCTTCCTCTTATGCGGCCCTGAGGGTCCTTCCTTCTGGGACTTCTCTGATGGCTCAGGCTGGAGGGCCTTGTCAAACAGAATCATCTTTAATCTCATTTCCCTGTCCTTTCTTGCTCTGGCCATTAGTTTAGAGCAGTGAGGACATTTCTGGGGGACATGGGCCTCTCCCAGACAGCGAATGCATTTTACTATGGCCATCGGAGGTGGGCATGGCCTTGTGGCATGCCTCACATTTCTTAAACCCTGGCAAAGACATCTCTTTCAGGGTGCTTAAGTCCTTTCAATGTTAAGTAACGCAGTTAACAGCTACTAAACGACTACAAAGCAGATAATGTTTACAGTCTCTAAGACAGTGAACTGTCCGAGGCAGCCGCCTCCTTTTCTTATTCTTTCTTTGCCTCTCCCTTCTTCTTTTTTTTTTTTTAAACTATATACAAGAAACAACCTCAACAGTCTTAGAAAAATGAAAGAAAGCAACTAGTAACTATATTATTACAGATTTATCTGTCTCAGGTGTTGGAGCCGGAGTGGATTCCGTCTGCAGCCGTTGGCAGTTGAGAGGAACTGGCGTGAACCAGATCGTGCACATGACCAAAAGCGCGCGAAGGACCAGCGCGCGTCTGTACATGCGCGACCCGACGAGACACAGCTGGAAATTTCCAATCTGCGGTGCCGGGGCGAGCCCGACACCTAATGTGGAGCACCTACAGGGACCACTCAAAGAAGAACCTGACAATGTCAGAGGATGACAACCTGACACATCAACAGTTGGGTGAGAGTTGTTTGTACCAGTATATAAAGTGGTGTCTGGAGGAGACTGTCTTTGTATGACCAAGGGGGTGTGGAAATTTCCCACTGATTGAGTCATTCCCTTTTGGTAAGCACATATGCACAGTGGTTCAGTAGATTCTACTGACAACTGTTACTGTACTTTGGTTTACAATAAAGCTGGCATGGAACCTTCAATTTTTATGTGGTCTGTGGTCTTGGGGGCCCTCTCAGGGTCTGCTGCAATCATTGGGCCCACATCACTGAACACACATTCAAGCAGCCTTCTGGTTATCATTGATGGAGCCAAAGACCCAGGAGTACACTACGGAAGTAAAGCCACCTAACTACAGGAAGTAGGACATGCACTTTGCACTGGGTGGCTGAATTTCACTCCATAGATATGAAGGTAATGATGCCTGGCATGCCCACAACCACACTAATAACTCATTTGCAAATGACAGGCATGTTTTAGGTGATCCTATTCAGCTGTAAATTACTGATTTATGCAGTAGTTTACATTACATTAAAATGTCATGTTGAGGGGGAAAACGGCAAGCATCTTCCCTCTGCTTTCCAATCAGGCTGCAATTACTAGAGGCTAATAAAACAAATTGCACGTAACAAAGTAAATTTCTTCAGTGCTGATCTTAATCTCTATCCAACCACATTGTAGTGCTCTGACATGTGAGAGACTGTGGGAAGTAACTTTGTTTGAAGTACAGGAACAATTTTATTTACAACACACCGGTGATTCTGGATGAAAGCGTGTTGCACTCAGTAAGTCATACAGGAAATACATCAGGTGAAAATAGCATCAGTTGCGTTTGGTGACATTGGATTTGTGTGTGTTTAATCAAGCAGTGATGGGGGGGCTAATAAAACATTTATTAAAGAAAATGCTTCTTTTGTATGACTGCAGAAATGACATGGTCTTAAACGTTTCATTTGCCTTAACAACAGCTTCTCCTGAGGACTGGAACTGCAAACCCAAACAACAGCTCTTTGTTCAGAAGAGTCTGGGAGCATCAAATCAAAGCGGAGCCTCAGTTCTCCGAGAGAGATTATTTCACTTCTGCAGCTCTTTGGTTAGAATCCAGTGGGGACAATAACACCATTTGCTGGGGAGGAACCTGCTACACAGTCACTGACTTCATATGGGAGCTTGGACCGCAGCTGGAGCGTAATATACAGTCTGTGGTAAGTCAACATGTGGCTGAAAACACATGTTCTTATTTTGCTTCTGAGTTAACAACTTCAACCAAAACTGTCCCTGTTTCAGGCTCTTGACCGTATCTTTCAGAAAGCCAGATTCAACGGTTAGTCAGAATTATAGTCCTTGACATCTGGGGAGCGAGAAGTGGTCTTCTCTCGGGCCCCATGGGCTCGCATTACTGCCAAGTGTTGGTGGGGTCATGAATGTGACCCTATCTACACCAAACTACAGAGTGAGCTGAGAAGACTTGGACAGAAAGAGGTGCCATCTTTAAGGGTGGAGGGTCTTGCACAGCACTGAGCTCTAGGAGGCTCTGCTTCCCCAGGATACAGTCAGTCCTCAGGCTTCTCGTGGGGCATGACCTATTACTGAGTAAGATGCTCAGCAGTCCCCTTATTTAAAATGAAATAATGTTCATTAAGGGCTGATCCAAAGCCCATTAAAGTCAATGGAAGTCTTTCCACTGACCTCATGGGGCTTTGGATCAGGATCTAAAACCTATATTCTCTTTTCTTTAGTTGTAAAGGTGAATATGTTTCCTTATTTTCCAGTAATGCTGGAGATATGGCAAATAACACCATTGCAAGTTATGTGGAGCTGTTCCAGATAACCATGTACATTCCCACATTTACCCTGGGATTACTGTTCAACTTTATGGCTTTGTGGTTTGTCTTTCGCAAGATCAAAAAGCTGACAGAATCAATAATCTACCTGGTGTCTCTTACTACTCTGGATACCTTGCTGCTGTTTACCCTTCCTTTTAAAATAATTTCCTATAGCTCCAGAAATGAGTGGCAATTGGGGTCTTCATTCTGCTTATTCCTGGAAAGCCTTTACTTTGTGAACATGTATGGGAGCATTCTCATCTCTGCATGTATATGTGTGGACAGATATATTGCCATTGGACATCCATTCTTAGCTAGTTCCCTGAGATCCAAGAAAAAAGCTGCTATGGTCTGTTCCACCATCTGTTTGGGCGTCTGGGCCGGAACTTCTGTTACTTACCAACTCCATGAGGGTGAGGGTAATACATGCTTTCATGACTTCTCTAATAAAACATGGGAAACCCCAGGCGTGCTCATCACCCTGGAGACTGTGTTTCTTGGTAGCATGATAACAATGATCTTCTGCACAGCTCAGATCATCATATGCTTGAAACGGAGCAGAAAGCCAGATGATCCCCTTACTAACACAAGTAAGCCCATGAAGGTAGTCATAGCAAACCTAGCTACATTTGTTGTCTGTTTTACCCCTTTCCATGTGGCACTCCTCTTGTATTATTTGGTAAAACAAAAGGTCATCACGAGCGATCTTACACAAAGCATTGTCTCTTTTGTTCACATGAGCCTCTGCTGGGCTAACCTCAACTGCTGTCTGGATGCTCTTTGCTATTTTTTTGTCCTTAAGGAGTTTTTGAACTCCCCACCTCAGGAAAGCGAGAGAACAAATAACAGCGGCCAATCCTAGTGCTGAAAGTCTCAATCATTCTGGGAGCAGTGGGGGAAAGCTTTTGGAAAAATGACCACTTCTGGCTAATTTTGAACAGTGTTTCCATTAGATCCTCACTGAACTCTCTCAAACCACCACCCAAAGAACCAAGAAAAATCAACTGACAAACAAAAGTAATTCTAACTAATAGTCATATAAAACTGTACTTGAAAACCCAAATGGGTACTTGAAAGTTTTGCCTGCTGGAGAGCTACTCCAATAGGAAATGGGGACAGGGGTAAATTAATCTAGGTGCTGAATTGAAGACACTCAGGATTGAATGTTTTTGTTTTTAAATACAATGAAGATAAATATCAGAGAGAGAGCTGTGTTAGTCTGTAGCTGCAAAAACAATGAGAAGTCCTGTGGTACCTTACAGACTATCAGATATTTTGGAGTATTAGCTTTTGTGGGCAAAGACCTGCTTCATCAGATGCAATGAAAGCTTATGCTCCAAAATATCTGTTAGTCTATAAGGTGCCACAGGATTTCTCATTGTTTAGGGCTATGTCTACACGTGCCCCAAACTTCGAAATGGCCACGCAAATGGCCATTTCGAAGTTTACTAATGAAGTACTGAAATGCATATTCAGCGCTTCATTAGCATGTGGGCGGCAGCAGCGCTTCGAAATTGACGCGGATTGCCGCCGCGCGGCGCATCCAGACAGGGCTCCTTTTCGAAAGGACCCCGCCTACTTCAAAGTCCCCTTATTCCCATGAGCTCATTCATTAGTAAACTTCGAAATGGCCATTTGCATGGCCATTTCGAAGTTTGGGGCACGTGTAGACACGGCCTTAGTGAAGATAAAACAAAATTCCACTTCCTCTTGTTTATTTTTATTTTATTTTTTGCATCTTTTGTCTTTTGTTTTTTAATATATATATTTCCTATAAATGGTGAAAAATCTTAACCATGAGTGGTGTCTCTTATTTTGTTTATATGTTTTTGTGGGGGTTTAGTGTCAGCAAAGGTTACAGACTGATAGGCCTGGAGCCAGAGACTACTGCCATCCACACAGTGGGATCAGAGCTAGGGCCAGAATCTGTCTGCTTTACTCACATTGACCTAGTTTGCAAATAATCACATTGATTTAAGGGGAACTCGTCAACGACTATAATATTTCTCAGCATGAATGAGGTTGCTGAATCTCACCCTATATTTGTATCCCAAGCTTCATATGAACTTTGTGGACTGAGATTCTTCTGAATCAGCATGTCTTGGTCATGCCCCTTGCTTACTTTACTTTGCTTCACTTTGGCACAGTACTGTGGGCACCTCTTCCCCATACTGCTCAGGTATGCTAATAGAAACATGTGTCCTGCTAGACTGAATCAAGCTGCTGTGTTTTTGTGATATACACATGTGCCTATTTGGACTTGATGGCACCAGCTGCATTTCACATGGGTTGATGACTGAGCAGCAATTTTTTCCGTCTCCTAAAGGTCTGCCTTTCAAAGCCAGACTGTATGTAACAGCCTTCAGTCTCTGCAGACCTGGCCCATATTAATTAGCTTTAGTTAGCGATGACTGCCTGAGATCCCTTCCAGCCCTATGATTCTATATTCAAATGGAGATTTAGAGTATCTGGTATAAGGCTGTTCACTGACGCTGGGTCTGCACTTGCCCCTAACTTCGAAGGGGGCATGTTAATCAGGGCGATGGGAGATTACTAATGAAGTGGTATGGTGAATACACAGCACTTCATTAGGCTAATTTTCCCCTGCGGCAACTTCGAACCGTGGAGTAGCTACATGCACGCTGGGGCTTCAAAGTCTGACACTTTGAAGTTGCTGTGGGGGGAGAATTAGCCTAATGAAGTGTAATCTCCTATCACCCAGATTAACATGCTCCCCTCAAAGTTGGGGACAAGTGTAGACAAACCCTGAGAGTTTCAAAGCCAGCCAGGGGATTTAGACACAATGACCCTTTAAATGAACAGAGTTATATATCTAAATCCCCTAGCCAGTTTAGCAAATCCCAGAACCAGTGTTCATCTCAGTCTGCATCTTGACTCATCAGTTCCCCTACAGAGTCTCCTTTTTATACAGCTCACCGCTGTCTGTTTCACAGCTGGCTATAAGCTAATTTTATTAATAATATCAGAAATGAAAAAGAGAATGAAATGACAAAGACAAGTTTAAAGCAGTGCATGCACCAATATCTGAAAGAAAAATCCATACCAGTCAGAGGTGCAGGGCCAAAATATCCTTAGCCCAAACGGTGTCAACTGGCAACATACACAAACCAGTGGGAAAAAATTCTTTAAGCTCCTGGAAAAGGTTTAGTACAGTATTTCCAAAATATAAACAAACATGCCAGTAAAAAGTCCTCCATACTTTAAAGTTATCTTATCTATTGATTATCTGTCACAAGATAGCAAGCTCATTTCATTGCCCTTTACCACACTATAATCATATTGAGACGATCCAGCTGAGGTGTACAGGAAAGGCCACATTCTGATTTCAGTAAGCCCAGAGTAAATGGGCTAGACTCTCCTATTGCTGACTCTGGTGAGTATGACAAGAGTTTGTGATCTACAGAGATATAAGAGAAAAGAGAATCAGGCCTACCCTGTTGGCAGAATTATTCAGGATTTACAAGATTACAGAAATCACAATGTGGTGCAACAGGTGTAAAACAGACTTCACTCACATCAAACATCTCTCCCTCCCCATGTCGATTATATTCTGTAGGCTAACTACATGAATTCACTTCCTGTTTTCTCTATGTGCACCGTTTTCATTTAGCTTGATTAAACGAATGGCAAAAGTACAAGAGCTACATTGCAAAGAAGGAAGAATTAATGATCACCAATGCCTTTACTTCCTGTGTCAGGAAACAGATTATTTCACTTATAAAAATTCATTGACTGAAATATTTCATTTAGATGGAGCTGTTGAGCTATAATCTTAAAATTTGGTACATTCATACATTGGCTACTGAAAGAAACCCAGCCTGCCAACAGCCTGGTCATGATACATGTATAAGGGGGGAAGATGAATAAACATGTCAGTTTCTTTCATGAACCAGTGACCTTTGCTAAGTAGTCTCCTGCCTGAAGAAATGAAATTCATTTGTTGTCACCAGTTCTATTATTCAGATTTCAACACAATATTTCCATAATGCCCTTATTGAAAAGGTGACTAAAAACTACATAGATTTCAATCCCACTTTTGTTTAGACCTCAAAGGTTACCAGCCTTCTTAAGGATTATTTAGGTATATAGAATAAAAGGCTCCAGCAGCTATGTTGGTAAACGTAAGCACAACCCGACTGGAATCTTAGGGGAGCCATGTGCCACCATCAAGTGGGATCATTTTGCATCTTAATTCATCATGTAGATGTCAAAGGCCAGGTAGTCAAAAGAGTGAAGATTTTATTGCCAAGATTCCAGGTTCCTTTTAGAAACAAATTAAATAATGGCATCGCAAGAAGAAAATGATGCTGATGTTAATGATGTTTTTTTTTTTAATTTCAAGTTAGTCACACAGGACTCACCACACTGAGAGGTAGTATCCTGTTAAGATTGCCTCTATTTTAACAAATACTTAAATCCAGGTATAATGGATTTGATCAATATCCTCTTGGAGCAGGAAACGACAAACCCACTAAGGAAATCAAGCTCAACTACACTGACGTGAACCAAGGCAGCTACATTAATCTGATTTGCACCAACATTACTGAGCTTCAGATCTGGCCTCCAATGTGGACTTCATCTATATTTCAGAAGTTTTTCGTTTTTTGTTGCGAAGAGATTCAGAAACAATTCACTGTAATTGTACTCCTGATTAAAGTGCTTCTGGTAGCAAGAAGATTTTTATTTTTTTTTTATTATTATTTACAGTAACCCTTTGGCTTCTCTGATACCTTCTACAGCAACAATAAAATTGTTAAAATTAGCTTAAGATGACAACCAAAAGATTAACATTTTCCAATTAACTGTAGTTAACATTTAATGTTTGACAAGGTAAGCATGTCTAAGAGATTATATTTATCTGTCCAAGCTGTTTATCTACCTTTCAGGATCATTCTTGTTATTTCCCGAACAATATGATCCTTATTATAAACTAGGAAATAGTCTAGATAGTTCTGCAAAATTAAAAACTCTAGTTCCTCTCTTTTATATAACTGTCAAGCAGTCTAGCAGAACCTTAAAGACTAGCACATTTGTTTAAGAGGTAATGAATGAGCTTTTGTGGGTAAGACCCACTTCCTGAGATTCTGACAGCCTAACACAGCTACTCCTTTCAGTTCATATAACTGTGGCAGCCTAGAGTTGACCAGTGGGTGTGCCATGATGCAAGTGTTGTGTTTGCATTTGACATTCAGATGTGACTTGCATGAGTTACGTGCCATTTCTAAAAAGGCAAATCTTGTTGACATATAGCATAAATTAGACTGTCAGAAAACCCGTCACAGGGGAAAAATCTGCCCACAGCGATAACTGTGTTAACTAAACCAGCCCAGTTGATTTACCTGAAAGCAGGAACTGGTCTATTTATTTTACTTTAATACATCAGGGTGTCTTATTTATGCTTTGGGATAGAAAGAAGAAATGTTTGGCAGAGAAAAATGGCCACACTTCAGTAGAATTGGGGGTTGAAACAAATGTGGTGTTACATATGACTAAATTGTGCTTTTTAAATTTTTTTTTCTCCTTTGCATGGAAAGCTGCAAGGTTATAATTCTGTAACCCAAGTTAATATTTAGCTCAAGAACATGATTCCTTCTTATCCAACCAAGAATTATAATGTGGCCCTATTACTCAAAGAGATAGACATAATTGATACCTACCTTCTGCTTGGTCCGTCTCACACACACCATTTTTCAGATCAAATCTCGTACACTTGAAAAACTCCTGGGAGCAAATTCTGCAGCTTTGCTTATCTGAATAATCCCATTGAAAGATTGTGCTCCTAGATGTGAGAGCTTATGAAATCGTTGATATTGTTTACCTGAATAAATCATGTTTTTTCAGACCTACTGAAACAGCACATGGTGTTATTTTTGGGTTTAGGCAGAGAATGCCAGTGTTATAGAATAGCAGGAAATAGCTGAAGTAAAGAATTCATCATAAGCCTGTAATTGGAAAATTAGTCAAGGAAACTTTCCAACAAATCTTCACCTGGAATGAGAACGACTGGCGAAAATCAGGATTGGTTTGGAAATTATTCACTCCCCAGAACTGGGGCATTGGTTATAAAGAGAATTCAGTCTACAAAACCGAGTTAGGTCAGTATAAAGCAGTGTACACACTCCAGCCTTGCCGCCACCCATGTCGGTACCCTACTACGCTGACAGAATCGGGACCATCCCCACGGATACACAAACACGCAGTTAAACAAGCACCACAAAATTTTGCGCACTGAATTACCCCAAATTTCACGGCAACCATGCAGCAGGGTACCGAGCAAGAGGCTCTGGTCCCCCCACCAGCTGCAGCCCCTGTCCAGGCCCCCGCCCTCCCCCATGGGCTGCACCGAGCTAGAGCACTCAGCGGGAGCAGGACTCAGCCGGCAGCTGCAGAGAAATGGCGGTTTCCCCTTCAGAATGCTGCTCCTCTCCTTCCATCGGTGCGGCTGCTGTGACTCCCCTGGAGTCCTTTGGCCTGCACTCCCGCTGCCTCCCACCTGCTTCCTGGCAGCTGCAGGTGAGCCGCCCTCCCTTGCCTGTGATTGCCACCTCTCCCAACCAGACGCCAACTGTAGCAGTGGCATCTGGTCCGGGAAATTTGGCAGCCATATTCCTGCCCCCACAGCTTCTGCTTCTCTTCGACCCCACCACAGAGCAGCTGCTGCTGTTCCCCCTGAAACGGCTGCTGGGTTGGGTGGGGCCCCAGGACGGGTAGGGGCAGCTCTGGGCACACTAACTCCAGCGCCACAAGAGGCAAAGGGCTCATGTGAGCTGAGTTAGGGCAATGCATCAACCTGTGCAGATACTCTGTTACCCACAGGGCTGCAATGTCACAGCAAACTGGCCTGTCACCCCGGGTGGATGGGGACCTCCAGCTAGAGCCCAGCTGTGCCCCCCCACTCCAGCTGCTCAGAGGGCTGTGCTTGCCCCATTCCCCAGTGCAGAGTCTGGCCTTCCCCCACATCCCAGCTGCTGCCCTATCTCCCCACTCCCAGCTCCAGCCAAGCGGCATCTGCAGAGCTCCTCACTCCCAGTGGGCTTATGGTAGCTGCCCTCAAGCTCCTTACTCCTGCAAGGAAAGGGGAGCCGAGAGTCCTCCTGGCAAAGGAGCTGAGAGCGTGTGAGGCAGTCATGCTCTGAGCAAGGAGCTGCATATGCTCCCAGTCCTGCGCATGGCCCCACTTAAGCCAGTGGAAGCATTCCTGGTGAGGACACGTGCCACCAACAGAAGGAGGGGAGCGTGAACATAAAGCACTACTGCAAATACAGCTGGCCTATACAACGGGGTGTACCAATCCCACAATCAGCCGGGGGGGGGTGGTGGTGATGGAGTGTACTAACCCCACACTGAGCAGGGGGTTAAGAGCCAGGCCTATTGGATAGAAAAGGCTCCACCCCAGAAGCCCTGCTGGGCATGCTCTGGCTTTAGACCAAGTATAAAGGCTGGGGAAGCCAAGCAGTTGGGGCTGGCTAGTAGAGGGCAAGGAGTGCTCACTGAAGCCTGGAAGCTGCTGCTGAAGAAGTGGCCAGAGCTGAGATGGTGGAGCACACCAGGAATGGGGTAGGAAGTAGCCTAGGGTGGGAGAACTAGGAAGGTGCTCAGTGTGTTGCAGTGAGGATCCCTGGTGGCTGGGATCACCCACCCACCATCAAGGCCATGGGCTGGAGTGGGTGGGTCCAAGATCCCCTACCCCCACCTCCCTGTGAGGCTAAGGCAGGGAGAATCTTAGCCACTGAGGCTGGACTGGGACTAGGCTGCTGAGGCCTGACTGGACTGGGGAGCCTCAAGGACAACACAGCAGCCCTTGGAAGCAAGGTGGGGTAGGAGACCCCTGCCACAACTAGTGGAGAATGTGGGTGTGACCTGATCCTACCCTCTGGTATTAGGAAGAATGTGAAGGACCAGGGGAGGAGGCCCCAAAAGTGGGGGGCGGGGAAGCAGGGGAGAAAACCTTTATTTTGGCCTCTTTCCCACAGACAAACTAGGATGCTTGTGGATGGACCCCACTGAATTGTTTGAGTGGCTGGTGGACCACCAACAGAGGCAGGCAGTCCAGCAACAGCAATTAGTCAACTACTTCAAGCCCTGGCAAATCATCAGCAGGTGGGGACTACTCAGCAACAGGGGCAGCAACAGCTATTGAAAACCCTCGGTGACCAGCAACATACTCAGCAGGAGTGCCTGATACAGCACCTGGCCTCCTTGTGGAACGCAGTGCCTCCAGCACAGCCAGGTAACGGTGAAAGGGAGACTGGGGAGGGGGGGGGGGACTGGCTGGGCTACCACTAAGATGGGTCCCCACAATGAACCTGAGGCCTACTGGTGACCTTCAAGCAGGTTGCAGTGGCTGCAGGATGGACCCTAGAGCATTGGGCCACCTTACTGGCCCCCTGCCTCATGGGGCTGGCACAACTGGCTTTCTGTAGTATGGCCTCTCAGGAGGCAAGGGAGTATCTGCAGGTGAAGGTGGCCATTTTAGTCCAGGTGGGGATAAGTGCGGAGTCATATCACCAGTGGGTGTGGCAGGAGCAGTAACCCTCGGGGGGGCAAGGCCCCAGGCAGCAGCCCAGAAGATCCAGGATCAGTGCTGGCAATGGCTGGAGCTGGACTGGTGGACTGTGACCCAGGTGGAGGAATTAGTAGCCCTGGAGCAATTTGTGAAAATCCTGCCACAAGGAGGGAAGGAGTAGGTGCCATAGCACCAACCTGAGACCCTGGCCTGGGCCATCCGCCTGATGGTAGACTACATGGCTGCAGAAGAACCCCCAAAGGTGGAGCCATGACCACTCTATGGTCCAGAACTGATGGGTAAGGGGCCACGCTGGAGGGACCACACAAGACCATGGGGGGGCATGTTGCCCCCTGTAGCCACATGACCCTGTAAAAGCAGCCTGGCATGAGGAACCTGGTTGAAGGGAGATGTGTCCACCCCTAAAGTGATGTACTCCTCCCTGGGAGCCTCCACTGGCCGGCCCGAGCAGAGGCTGCTATTATGAGTGTGGCCAGGAGGGCCACTTCAAGCAGGATTGCCTGTTCATGGACTGCAGTTTTGGCCAGGTATTGCTGGTGGGGTCCCCTGCCCAGAGCAGGGACCACTTGCGCATAGTGGCTCCAGTGAAGGTAGAAGGGAGGGAGACCTTGGTCTTGGTAGACTCAGGGTTCAGCCAAACCATAATCAGCAAGGAACTGGCTGCAGGACTCACCCAGGGGAACACCACAGTGCAATTACAATGTATAAACAGGGATGTGAGGCCATATCCCACAATTGTGTTGCTGGTGGTGGGGGCCCATGAGCAACGTTGAATGGTGGCACTGATCCTGAGGCTGGCATGCCCTGTTAAAATCGGCAAGCCCTAAATTCCTAACATTTTTTGCACTGGGTTGGGGGTGAATGACATGCATGACATGAAGCTGCAGGTGCACGCTGGAATTTTTAATAGAATGCTTCTGCCTCTGGAAAACTGGGGAAAGTATCCCATTCAGATACAGCTCCACTTATACAGCAGGTTTTCTGTTATTGTCTTCTGTCATCCTTTGTAACCAAGGAACCATATTCCTCAGCTTATGCTGATTGCCATCTAAATGAAGGTATAAACCTTCTTATCATAATTAGCAGCTGTAGAAATTATTCTAATGTCACAGGTGCTCAAAGCTTCAAGAACCTGACTTAAAGCCAACCTCAAAACAACAGAGCATCTCAGACTGACACCAACAGACTTTGTATCAGGCTGCAAATGAGGAACAAGATGCAGGAGTAACTCTTAAGAAATAAATGATCAGTTCTCATGCAAATGTCATTAGCTAGGAAGAACAAAGCCCAGCCTACACTAGAAGGCACAGTCAAACTAAGTGACGTCAACTCCAGTTGTATATCCATCACCCCCAGTGCTCCATGGGGCTGCAAATAGAGATGCTATTTGACTGACTTCATGGAATCACAGAATTCTAGAGCAGAAGGGACCTCAAAGTCATCTAGTCCACTTCAGCCCCCCATTTGCAACCCACAGAGCACTGGGGGTGATGGGAGAATGATCAGGAGTCCATTTAGCACATCCCTATGAGGCCTGCTAAATCAGCCCTGGGAGAGCCATCTCTGGCGCATCGATCTTCCAGTAAGTATAGACAAGCCCAAAGACAATGTAGGGGAAAGAAGCAGAATTGTTACTGAGCAGGATGTTTCTCAGCTGCTCCTTTAACAGTATAAAAAAAAAGAGTTTAATTCACTTTTGTGTCCTTCGGTGTAAGTTCCAGGGGGGCAAGTTTGCAAAACTTTGGTGGTGCCCAAGATGCCCAGAGCCCCCAACACTTCCCCCACCTGCCTAAAGCTCTGGAGAGACTTAGGTAGGGGAAGGGTGGGGGAGGGAATTTGAGTGCAGGAGGAGGTGAAAGGTTGGGCTCTGGGGTGCAGGCTCTAGCCTGGAGTCTGGGAGCTGGGCACAGGCTCTAGGCTGACTGTGAGGATACAGGGGTGAGAGAGCAGGTTCTGCAAGAGGAGTTGGGCTGTACGAAGTGGTCAGGAAGACGGGCTGGGAGAGTTTGGAGGCAGGTGGCTGGGGTGGGAAGGGAGGTCAGACGTTTCAGGAAGAAACAGGGTCCGGAGGTAGAGTTTGTGGAACACCTGCCTCTGGCAGCTGCTGCTACACAGGGAGTCTCTGTGTGCTGCTGCCCACCGGGGCACCTGCCCCGGGGACCACAGGGATGTGCTGCAGTCACATGGGGCAAGTAGCTGGGAACTGCTCTATCGCTGCTGCGCTGGTGGGGGTGGGGACCCCAGGCCATTTTAAAATCACGTACAACTTGCTGTCCATGCAAACTGACTCTTTTTTTTTTTTTTTTTAAACAAGTGTCAGAATTAATTTAATTTGCTTTGTGTCACTTTGCTCCCTTCTAAAGTGTGTGAAAGGGAATCATTTGTAGCATCTTTTAAAGGAGAGAGAATCTTTTGGGGGGGGGAAAAATAGCTTGAAACCCCTGGCAAATACCAGCAAATCCCCAAGGCAGCTGTCAGGCTCTGAAAAGTTTCTTTAAGTTGATGGCAAAAGCACCTTTGACAGGGAATCATTGTTTTGAGCCAAAGGAATAAAAACAACCATATTGAGGCTAAGCCAGTGACTGAAGAATGAGCTAAAAAGCAGTAGGGCAATGGCCAATAAAACCTGGAATGGTGGAGAGAGTGTACGTGGGGCCTGACCCAAAACCATGTGAACTTAATGGGAAGACTCCCACAGCTTGTGTGTGCTTTTGGATCCAGCTCTAAAATGGCTCTAGGTGGACATCTTTGAATAAAGCATTCTAGGGCAAGTCCTTGCAAATGACTTTGGTAAAATTACAGTATATTTCTTCCTTTAGTTCTTGAATGAGTAAGAGGATCTTTGCATGTGAACTTTCTGTTCCTCATTTGCCAGCTGCGTGAAGCTGTTGTTCTTTCTATTTGAACGTTGCAAACAGGAATTGTTTTACTTCCTGTTACATACATTGCATCACGTGGTGTCCCCCACCCACAACAAGTAGGTAGATAGTGAATGAGCCCCTATGGGAGGTTAATGCTTTCAGCCCGTCCTATGGTCTGAACTAAGTTCGTGGTTTGTTCCAGGCCAAAGCCAAGCTACAAACGATGGTCAAGAAAAACTGAGGCTGACAGCTGCCAACATTTGAGGCTGCATATTTGGGTGTGTGCGTCAGTGCTACATGCATGACTCCATGGGCAGGTCTCCCTACGTTTCTGTATGCCACACTGTCTGCTGCACTGTCTTCTGGGAACTTTTCGTAACGTGTTGTAGAGTAGACGTGAGTCGGGCAGGGTGCTTCCCGAGCAAGGGGACAAGCTGACAGCAGGCTACTTCTCCAGCCCATAATGCCATCTCCAGTCCATGATCTCTGCATCCTTCTTTAACAGGACCTTCACAAACCCACGTTGCATGTCTTGTCTTGTCCTCCACAATCTCTGACAGTACCATAGGAGCCACAGGCCTCTGCTTGCTTTTCAGGCAAATTGAAAATACAGAACACACAATTCTCTATTTACACACCCACAGCAAGTGCAACAATAGGAGATGTGGTTTTTTTTCTATGACTGTTTGCTGAGAAACACAGTAAAGTACAGCTGAGTAGACAGTCAGGCACAGCAGATAGTGAGCAAAATGAGTCAATGTCTGGTTGGCAGTTGGTTTCAAGTGGAATGCCCCAGGGATCAGTTCTGCAGCTGGTATTGTTCAACATCTTTATTAATGACCTGAATGAGGGACGGCGCCCTCAGCAAATTTGTGCAGAACACTAAGCCGGGGGGCAGGTAGATTCATTGGAGGGAAGAGAGAGGATCCAGAGTGACTTGGATAAATTGGAGGATTGGGCCAAAAGAAATCTGAGGTTCAACAAGGAAAAGTGCTGTGTTTTGCACCTGGGACAGAAGAGACCCAAACGTTGTTACAGGCTGGGGACTGACTGGCTAAGTAGCAGTGCAGCAGAAAAGGACCTGGGGATTACAGTGGATAAGAGGCTGGATATGAGTCACCAGTGCGCCCTTGTAGTCAAGAAGGCTAATGGCATATTAGGGGTGCATTAGGAGGAACATTTCCAGCAGATACAGAGGAGTTATTATTTGGCACTTGTGAGGAGACAGCTGGACTATTACACCCTGTTCTGGGTGCCCTGGCAGAGAAGGGATGTGGATGCTTTGGAGTGGGTTCAGTGGAGGGCAACAAAAATTATTAGGGGGCACATGACCTCTGAGGAGAGGCTGAGGGATCTGAGCTTATTTAGTTTGCAGAAGAGAAGGGTGAGGGGTGATTTGATACCACCCTTCCCCTTCCTGAAAGGGGGCCCTAAAGAGGATGGAGAGAGGCTGTTCTCAGTAGCAACAGATGGCAGAACAAGGAGCAATGGTCTAAAGTTACAGAGCAGGATGTGTAGGTTGGATATTGGGGGGGAAAAACTGTTTCACTAGAAGGGTGGTGAAGCACTGGAATGCATTACCTTAGAGAGGTGGTGGACTCTCCTTCCCCAGAGGTTTTTAAGTGCTGACTTGACAAAGCCTTGGCTGGGATGATTTAGTTGGGGTTGAGCCTGCTTCAGGAAGGGGGCTGGACTCAATGACCCCCTGAGGTCCCTTCCAGCCCTAGGATTCTATGTTTCTAAAACAACTCAAGGTTGCTGGCAGTATTCACAAAGCCACTGTAGATGGTGCAACATCACTTCTGGGCCCACATTGTGATGCAGGGTCATGACAAGTGTGGCTGCAGGACTTTTGGATGCAAAAGGTCACATTCCTAGATCTGTGTGCTGAGCCCTAACCCTCCAGAGCAGGGACACTAGAATGAAGGCCCTGTGTGTGGCAAGGGAGTGTAAGGGGTGTGAACATCCCCCTGCCCCCCATGGGCCACCCTGCCCCTTCTCCATTCCATTCCCACCTGGACCCTCCCTGAACAGCCTGGCCAGGAATTACTGGGCTAGGAGACAGCTGCAGGGGATCGCCTTTCTGCAGCTTCCCTACACTCACCGCATGATGATCTGCAATATCCTCTGGGACCAGTGAGCCCTGCCACAGGTAATCCTCCTCCTCCCACACTGGGAGTGGGGAGGAATCTTCAGGACAAGCTGGGGTGGGCTGGTGAAAGTCCTTGGGAGGAGAGGGGCCAGAGCAAGGGGTTTGGGGCTGAGCAGGGGTGGAGTGTTTGGGCTGATGGGGGAGGACTGTGTTCAGGAGGGATGTTGGGACCTTGCAGGCTGCAGGGGTTTCCATCTGAGCTGGGGGTGGAGGGTTTGGGCCTTTTGGGAGGTTTCAGTCTAAGTGGGGGTGTTGAGTGAGGGGTTTCAGGCTAAGAGGGGTTGGCTGTGCGGGGGATACTGGGGCTTTGCAGGGCGTTCAGTCTGGGGGGGTGAGAGGTGGGTGTTTCAGCCAAGCAGGGAGGGGGTGTTGGGGGGGATGTCAGTCTGATGTCAGGGTTTCGGGTGGTCAGGGGGGTCCTTGGGCCAAGCAGGAGGCAGGGACAGCTGGAAGCCAAGCGTGAGGGGAGAAGAGCAGTGCCCACTGGGATGGGGTGGCCAAGACTTACAAAACAGCATCCCCCCACCCCCAGAAATTCCTGTGTAAGGGCCCTGAATGAGACCAGCACTGATGGTGGTGAAGTGAGTGACAATTACGCTCTGGGAGGTGGCAGTACCAGGGCTGCTACTGGTTAGAGAGACATTTTTGGAGCTGGAAAATACACAGTGAGGAGGAGCAACATTGAGGAGGTCACCTGTCACCTACTACCACCCAGGACTGGCACTCTTGGCACCGCGCAGGACGCAAGGGAGGGATTTGCACAAAGGGGAGCTTGGGCGTCTGTGGGAATGTGCAGTGCTAGCTGAGTGTGTCTCTTCCCAAGCTGGACAGCGCTGTGGCACTCAGCGTTACGCCAGCGGTGTTGTGAACCAAAGTTAATACTCCAAAAATACAGTGATAAAGTGCAGAAAAAATGTGAAAAATAAAACTACCCAGGCAATGCAACCATTTAACAGACATGAATGAAGTGGAACTTGGAAACTGGAAAGGCAGCAAACATTGCTGCCCCTTTCATTGCACAAATGTCACCCTTTGTGACGACACAGATATCAGCCCTGGTTCTCCCACCCCACTGGCTGTGAAGCTGGGGTTTTCCTTGCTATCCTGTGTCCTGGCAGCTCTAGTTACTTTGTCCTACCTGGTATTTCATTTGTGTGAGAGACTTCTCCTTTGAATTCTTATACTGCCACCATGTGACAGAAGCTGGCACTGCCTTTGCAGATGACCACAGCTGATGGGTCTCTGCCAGGGGAGAATTAATATCCAGATTATCATCCATACTACCACAACAGCTAAGGTGCCCCAGTCATGAACCAGGCCCCCCATTTAGTTAGCCTCTGTACAAATGTTGAGCACTTGGGCTTTCCACCCCTGCAGGTTGGAAGAGAGGAGGAAAAATGAGGACTCCAAATGGGGGAGGGGGGAGAGAGAGACTAGAAGGGTCACCTAGGAAGGCAGCAAGAGAGAAACTAGAAAGGGAAGGACACACAGGGTAGACTTGGAGAGGACAGAGGAGAGCAGAGTCATAGAACAATAGAGCTGGAAGAAGTCCAGCCGCCTGCTCTAAGCAGGACCAAACCCATCAGATCAGCCCCGCCAGGGCTTTGTCTAGCCGAGACTTAAACACCTCCAGGGATGGAGACTCCACTACTTCCCTGGGTAGACCATTCCAGTGCTTCACCACCCTCCTAGTGAAGAAGTTTTTTCCTAATGTTCAACCTGGACCTTCCCAACCGCAACTTGAGACCATTGTTCTGTGTTCTGAACAAAGGACACCAGGCACACGCCTTTCTCATCCTGCAAGGAAGGGGTGAAAAGACCCATTGCTGTCCTCTCACCCTGGCTAAGAGCAGGCAGGCAACTAGACCTTTCTGGGTATTCCCAGAACCACAGTCTCTAAAAGCCCAAGGTCATACCGACTGCAGGGGAATGCAATTCACACTCTCATGCCCTGATGGCAAATGAAGCCTATTTTCATCACTGTGTCTTCAGCGGCCTATGGGCACTGCTCCCCCTAGTGCGCATGTACAGCAACTACAGGTTGCACAGTCTCTGAGGCTACGGGCGTTCCTAACTCACCCTCTGCATTTCTCTTTGCTCTCCTTCCTGGGTTCCCCTGATTACTGTTAACATTACTCCTTTCCTTTAGGTCTGAACCACTGTTAATTACACTCATCTCTGCACTCCCCCGCTATTGTCTCCTGCCCTTCCCCATCCAGCCTTCTGCCCCCTGCCAGGCCCTGTGTCCTCTCTTTGAGGACTAGAGGCTGAAGGGGGAGATGGGGAGCAGTGCAGTCGATCTTGGCTGCTTCTCAGATGCCTCCACTGCTGGCTGAATGGCTGGGCCGGGGGATGGAGATGGGGAGAGGAGATCCTCCTGCCTGCCCAGCTGCCAGAAGAAGTTCTCTCTAATGACAGCAAAGCACTTTCAAGAACACCCGCGAGTGAGGAAAGCTGGAGCAGGAAGGGCTGTGTTTGGCCAGAGGTCAGATCAGAAAGCTGGAGCATCCAGACAGACACAGACGTTAGACAGCTCTCCATTCCCTTCCCCACAACCCCATTCGCCTCCAGGGACCCTGACCTGCCGCCTCTCCTTCCACAGACACACACACCTCTCTGAACATCCACAGAAAGTCCTCCTCCAAAAACACCGTACCCATTCACCCACTCTGGAAGTGGGCCTGGAAGCTATTAACTCCCCTCAGGTATTTTCAACTCATTTTATCACAAGTCTCACAATAGTTGATGATTTTCTGAAGTCCTGAAAACAACCTCTAATGGTTCAAATCAAAGCAGAGAAAAAGAATCCAACATGGGGCTTTTCCTGTTTTGTGTGCCTAACCAATTTAATGTTTAAGATTAGCAATTGTGACAGACACGATCAGACAGACACAGAGCAGCCAGCTGCTGCATGCTAATCCTATTGAGATCTTATGATGCAGTGGAAAGATCCCCCTTGTGGGGAAGGAGGATCCAGGGGGGCTTGGGAACCCAAATATGCAGGGGGAGACGAGGAAACCAAACAGAGACAAGTGTAGGGGTCATAACAAGGGAGCTGGAAGGGAATACCATGTAGAGAGTCCCAGACAGCTCCCACCGCTCCCCAATGGCGTTGAGGGAGCCGGTGGATGCTACCCAGAGGAACTCTGCCCAGACGTGAGAGTGGATGGAGAATTAAAAAACAGGCCCCACAGTCACAGTCTCCCCCACACACAACCTCCTCTGCCTGGTCTTATAAATGGACATCTTGGCCACAGCCAGGAGGAGCTCCTGTGACTTTGTGGGGCCATGGATGGCATGTGCCAAGATCAATAGGTGTGCGGAGAATTGCAGCCAGAACCTCTGAAGTAGGTTTTAGAGGAGACAGAAGAGGGGCTGTAGCCTGCTGCATTCAAGGCAGATATGCACCAGGGTTTCATTCATGCCACAAAAGGAACAAGTGTCAGGGACAAGGGTGAACTCTGCTAACTACATGCCTGTGCTCTCTCTGCCATAGACGATCCTCCAGCCAATGTCCCCAGTGGTCCTCAGGACCAAGGTGGAGCATAGCCTGGCCCACTGGGACTTCCCACCCTCTGCTCCAGGCAGGAGGTCCCACCACTTAGTGCAAAATTTTCCATGCAGCTTGCACAGATTTTACTCTAGTCATGGAACCTTTTAATTTCTGTTTAAGTAACCTCCTCATTTTTGTGTAATTCCCCTTTTTGAAATTAAATGCCAGAGTGTTGGCCTGCGGAAGTGTTCTTCCCACCACAGGAATGTTAAATGTTGTTATGTTATAGTTACTATTCCCAAGCAGTCCTATAATAGTTACCTCCTGGACCAGATCCTGTGTTCCACTCAGTCCTAACCTGAGAATTGCCTCTCCCCTGGTGGGTTCCTGTACTAGCTGCTCCAAGAAGCAGTCATTTAAGACATTGAGAAATTTTATCTCTGCCTCTCATCCTGAGGTGACATGCACCCAGTCAATATGGGGATAACTGAAATCCCCCAAGATTTTTAATTTTGATAGCCTCTCTAATCTCCCGTAACATTTCAACGTCACTATCACTGTCCTGGTCAGGTGGTCGATAACATATCCTTACTGCTATATTCTTATTAGAGAATGGAATTACTATCCATAGTGATTCTATGGAACATTTTGATTCATTTAAGATTTTTACTTAATTTGATTTTACAGCATCTTTTGAATCTTTTGTCACTCCCCGACCTGCATGACCTATTCCGTCCTTCCGACATATTTTATATCCAGGTATGATTGTGTCCCACTGATTGCCATCATTCCACCAGGTTTCTGTGATGCCTATTATGTCAATCTCCTCTTTTAATATGAGGTACTCCAGCTCACCCATCTTATTAGATGGACTCCTAGCATTTGTGTAGAAGCACTTTCAAAAATTGCCACTGTTTATTTGTCTGCCCTTCCCTGATGTACTAGATTCTTTTATACATGAGTGTTTCCTGTCTGATCTGGTGCATATTATATCATCTCCTCTCTTCTCTTTCTGACTAAAACCTAGAGAATCTCTAGCAATGGACTCTCCAAGAGAAGTTTCCATCCGATCCATGTACTCCTCTGCGCCAATCGGCTTTCTCCCCATCTCTTAATTTAAAAACTGCTCTGCAACCTTTTTAATGATAAACTCAGGTGGATCCAGAATGCTGGCACTTAGGTGGAGGCCATCCTTCCTGTATAGGCTCCCCTCTCCCAAAAGTATCCTCAGTTCCTAACAAAACTAAACCCCTCCTCCCTACACCATTATCTCTTCAACACATTGAGACTCTGAAGTTCTACCTGTCTACTTGGCCCTGTGCATGGAACTGGAAGCTTTTCTGAGAATGCCACCATAGAGGTCCTGGATTTCAGTCTCTTTTCTAGAGGCCTAAATTTGGCCTCTAGGACACTTCTCCTACACCTCCTTACATCACTGGTACATACATGTACCACAACCACCGGCTCCTCCTCATCTCTACACATAAGTCTATCTAGATGCCTCAAGAGATCTGCAACCTTTGCACCAGGCAGGCAAGTCACCATATGGTGTTCCCGGTCATCACAAACCCAACTATCTATGTTTCTAAATATCCAATCACCCACTACTAACACCTGCCTCTTCCTCACAGCTGGCCTTCCCTCCCCCAGGGAGGTATCCTCAATGCGAGAGGATACCATAACCTCCTTTGGAAGGAGGGTCCCAACTATGGGATGATTTCCCTCTGCTTCCACTGACTGCTCTCTTCCACTGAGCCTTTCATCCTCCTTAACACTGCTGAGGCTATCAGACTGGAGGTAGGACAGTACTACAGTGTCCCAGAAAGCCTCATCAGCATCTCTCTCTGCCTCCCTTAGCTCCTCCAGATCAGCCAGCCCGGCCTCCAAAGCCCAAACTTGGTCTCTGAGGGTCAGGGGCTCCTTGCATATAGACCACCCGCCCACAGGGCAGTTAATCATACATGTTACACTCGACACAATAAACAGGACCGCCCCGACTCTGCTGCTGGGCTTCAGCCTGCATTTTGTCTTAAGAATAAATTTGATTATATACGGGGCTTTTATTTAAATGTTCGGGACATAGTTTTATATAATTTTATGTCTAAAGGTGGACAGAAGTAACTAGTGCCCTCTAAACTCCCCTCTGAGAACTCCCTCCTGTTCGCAAATGCCCTGGTCGCTTACTAGCAGGGTTTATAAATCTCTGGCCTTCCTGATAGTCCCTCCCTCTGGCTCTGGCTCGACAAATGAGCAGACAGTTTTGATTTCAAATTAATTAAGGCTCACAGCTTCCAAATGCCAGTCTGAGCACATGGCCTTTCAAACAAACACACACAGCACAGCACTCCAAACTCCAAACAAACTCACTCAAACCCTGAACCCCCAAAAAAACACCCACACAGTCCAGACAGTCACTTAACCCCAAGATGCTGTAAATTGCCCCCTCCTTCACCAGGAGAGCTCATCTCAAAACTCCTTCCTGTTAACAAACACCCTGTTTGCACGACCAAACATACCAACCTGTTGTTTTTAAGTCCCAGCTTGATAAGGTCCTGGCTGGGATGACTTAGTTGGGATTGATCCTGCTTGGAGCAGGGGGCTGGACTAGATGACCTCTTGAGGTCCCTTTCAGCTCTGTGATTCTATGATTCTAAGGAGAAAGAGGAAGAGCTTGATAGCCAGAATACACAGCTGATCTAACAGCAGACAGCCCTGATGTACTCACCTTTTTTCTGACCCACTATGGCCATTTTGATGATCTTCCACCGAACCCAGACTAATCGGCACCACTGTCCTCCCAGAGCTGAGTTACAGACCAGGAATTCCGACGGGGATCTCTCTGCAGAGTTAGTAACAAAGTAGGAATATATAAGATGTTAAACCCAACAGAGTCTCTTAAACAACTTGCCACAAGATGTCAGCACATGCTAGTATTGTAGCAGAGTGGGTCTAATAATAGTCCCTCTTATATACAGGGCTCCTGTCAGCTAACTGCTAAATTATTTGACAGAAAAATTAAGACTTTTAGTGCCTAAATATCCCCTGGAAATATGATTAATATTGTCCAAACCCCCAATCAAAACCTGAAGTGACATTCCTGGCAGACACAACCCTCATTGCCTTTAAAGTCCCAACCCTCCTGCTTACCCCTCCCAAGAACTGGAGATGCGGCTTTTCAAGTAACAGTCAAAACCCTGAACAAGCTAATAGAATCAGAGGGTTGGAAGACACCTCAGGAGGTCATCAAGTCCGACCCGTGCTCAAAGCAGGACCAATCCCAACTAAGTTATCCCAGGCAGGGCTAGCTGATGCTTAACAACCTCTAGGAATGGAGATTCCACCACTTCTCTAGGTAACACATTCCAGTGCTTCACCGCTCTCCTTTTTCCTAATATCCAACCTAGACCTCTCCCATTGCAACTGGAGACCACTGCTCCTCATTCTGTCATCTGTCACCACCGAAAGCAGCCTCTCTCCACCCTGTTTGTAATCCCCCTTCAGGTAGTTGAAAGATGTTATCAAATCCCCCCTCACCCTTCTCTTCTGTAGACTAAATAAACCTAAATCCCTCAGCCGCTTCTCATAAGTCATGTGCTTCAGCCCCATCTGGATTCTCTTCCACGCATCCACACCCTTTTCGTAATGGGGACCACAGAATTGGACACAGTATTCCAGGTGGGGCCTCACCAGTATCAAATAAAGGGGAATAGTCATGTCCCTAGATCTGCTGGCAATGCTCCTACTAATGCAATAACACAGAGAAAGCCATGCTAGTCTATATACTATCAAAACAAAAAGGCAGTCAAGTAGCCAGCTGTTCTTGGCTTTTTTGGGCCTATCTTGGAGTAGGTGATCTCTGGGTATTCGTCTGGCCCTGGAACAACAATTCCTCAGCTCTCGTCCCCTATTACCCCTCCTCTACTTAAGATACATTGATAACATCTTTATGATTTGGACCCATGGTATAGAGTCTCTAGAAGAATTCCCCAGGGACTTTAACAATCTGCACCCCACCCTCAACTTATGCCTCGATTACTCCATGCGAGAGATACATTTCCTGGACACTACAGTACAAATCAGGGATGGCCTAATCGGTACCACACTCTACCGGAAACCCACTGATAACTATACTTACGTACACACTTCTGGCTTCCATCCTGTACACATAACCAGATCCATTGTTTACAGTCAAGCCCCTAGGTACAATCACATTTGCTCTGATCCTACTGACAGAGACCAAAAACTACAAGATATTTACCAAATATTCATAAATCTGAATTACCCACCAGGAGAAATAAGAAAACAAATTGACAGGGCCAGATTAATACCCAGAGACCAGCTACTCCAAGATAGGCCCAAAAAGCCAAGAACAGACCACCACTGGTCATCACCTACAGCTCCCAACTCAAACTACTGCAACGCATTATTAAAGACCTACAACCTGTCCTTAATCAGGATGCCACGCTCCAGAAGGCCCTAGGTGACAGGCCTATTCTCTCCTACAGACAACCTCCCAACCTTATGAGGATTCTCACCAACAGCCACAGTCTATAGCACAGGAATACCAGTCCTGGAACTTTTCCTTGCAACAAAGCCCGCTTCCAGCTTTTCTGACATATCTATTCTGGGATACCAGCACTGGACCTAATCAGGTTAGTCACAGAATCATGGGCACATTCTCATGTTCCTCAACTAACATCATATATGCTGTCATGTGCCAACAATGCCCAGATGCTTTGTATATTGGACAGACTTCAAACTCTCTCAGACAAAGAGTTAATGGGCACAAAACAGACCTCAAAACACTCCTGATCCACAAACCAGTTAGTCTATGTTTTAATGGAGTGGGCCATTCTGTTAATGGCTTAAGAGTTTGTGTCTTATTGAAGAAGAATTTTCACTCTGCTTTGGAAAGAGAGACTGCTGAACTCTCTTTCATATTCAAATTCGACACATTAAAACGTGGTTTGAACTAGGATGCAAATTTTGTGGGACGCTATAGGAGGTCTTTTGCATACTTGGCTTAATCTAATTCTTGACTCCCCCCACCACTCTCTGATTTGCTCACCTTGATAATTTTTTTACTGATTCGTCAACCTTGATTACTATCTTTGGATCTCTGTGCCTTAAATATTGAGTCTGTTCTGGTCTGGCTATGGTGTGAAGTGGATCTGTCCCACGAAAGCTCACCTAATAAGTTATTTTGTTAGTCTTTAAAGTGCTAATTTACTGCTTTTTTGTTTTACTGCAGTCCAATGTGCCATTAGCCTTCTTGGCTACAATGGTACATTGTTGATTCATGTCCAGCTTCCCATCTACAATAATGCCCAGGCCCTTTTCTTTAGAACTACTGCTTAGCCAGTCTGTAGCCAACCAATAGTAGTGTTTGGGATTCTTAGATTTCCTTCAGTGTCTCCATTTGATACCAATTGCCAACCAGACAAGCCATTGATCACAACCTGTTGAGCCTGATGATCTAACCAGCTTTCTGTTCTCCTTACAGTCCATTTATCCAATCCATACTACTTTAACTTGCTGGCAAGAATACTGTAGGAGACTATCAAAAGCTTTGATAAAGTCCAGGTATTGCTTATTCATTTCCTTGAGGTGACAACTGAGGTGCCAAATAATTGCTTGATCCTTCCAGGTGCTCAACACATTAGCCAAAGACTTCATTTCCCGCTCCAGACAGGGAAGCTACTGCAGTCACAATTGACTTTGGCAGCTTCAGGAATACTCAGTTCGCTTCCTTTCTCATCAAAATCTCCATGCGTTACCATTATCTGCTCACGTTCCCAGCTACGCAGGTAATGTAACCTGAGTCCAGGTGGCATATGTGTGAGTAACACATTATAGGGATGCTAATCCCCAAATGAAGCATTACAAATGCCTGGAACTCATAAGTAACATTTAAAACAAAGCCAAGCATGTTATGGCAGGGAGATGCTCAGATATGGCCCCCAAACTGTAACACTACTCGTGCTTTGTCAGTCTTTTATTCTCCCCCTTCCCAATTTCCTGTCTTTCTGGTTTTTTTCCCTCCTCATCTCTCATTATAGCCTGCACTGGGGATGGGAAAGTGAGCTACAGTATGTTCTCTAGCCATCCCCCAGTGGCAGAAGTTCATAGACCTCCTCCCCCCCTGCCAATCTTAGGGGCTATTCTGTCAGGGTTGCTTGTCTCTTCTCTTCTCATCCCCCTCTCCTGGGCCTCTCTGTGTGGTGGCAGAAGAGGAGTCATCTTTTGTCAGGCACTCCCTAAATGTAAGATTGAGCCTACTAAGCTCCTACCCCACTGGTGACTTCATTTCTCAGCCATCCCCAGAGGTGATCCCTCCAAACTAAAGTAGATAGCAGATTGATATAGCAGCTTCCCCTGCAGCTATCCAAGCCTGATCTGTTCTGGAACAAAATAGATAGTTTCAGTTTCCATATCGATCAATCTGGTGCACCTCAAACAGTGTCATTGAAAAATCCATAATTATTTTAAATAAAAACACTTTAGAAATCAAAGGTGAAAGACTTTAATAGGTCATATGTCTAACAGACAACATATACAAGCATGTTAAGGTTTGTTACTAAGCAACTGCTGTTTTGAGCCTTTGAAACTTATTACTTTTAGTTCATGCTGGAGAACTAAGGCCTTGTTCTTAGTCCAGGGACAACATGTAATTAGCATACTTAATAACCAGTTAAATCATGAAGCATCAGAAGGGAGAGACTTTATTTCCACTTGAGTGCAGATTGGCCAAGATTCCTAAAAGCAAAAATAAATGCAGGGCTTAAATTTACCAGTCTGCTGTATTTCCATCAAGCAAGCTCATTTCCCTCCCCCACTCCCAATATACCTTAGAGAGTCACTCTAGGAAGTAGGGTTAGGACTAACATGATTTAATTTTCAAAACACAAAATTATATAATACACAAAGCATACATTCTATTGTGCTGGGGGAAACACACTTTACTAAGCTGTGAGAATTGTACGGGACTTTCCCTTTTCCATAAGCTTTAACATTACAGTCAGTCTAAAGTATCCATTCTGATCTGTAATATCAATAATTCCTCTTTATAACAACAGAGAGGTGGCTGTGTTACTCTGTATTCTAACAAAACAAACCAGCATGCAAGAAGCACTTTAAAGACTAACAAAATTATTTTGTTCAAGTACTGCTAGTTTCATTTTTATAAGCTTATATAAGAAATAATTTTAAGTATCTCAGGACAAATTACTGCTGCACAACATGCTTGCCTAAAACTTCTGCTTGTGGTTTCATATAATTAATTCATAACATTACTTTAGTTATCATACAATATCTTTTGATTCTGTTGAGTCAAATGATCATACTTGCTTTTACTCCCCCACCCCCTTTTCTAAAGCATCAAGCTCATTTCAACAGATGGGGAACAAGTTCTGATTTGCTGGAAGCCAATTAAAGACTCTAACAATTTGAAATTCACCCCATTCACACACAACCTTCCCTCTGTCCCCCATGCCTGCATTTCAGGGCCTAATTTTAAGAGTAAACATATTATTACTACAATCTTTTTCTTTTTGCTGATCAATAGATATACAGTTCAGTTTGCATTCTTTCTATTCAGTATATTGACAAAGACTCAAGATCTTGGGTCTTATTTCAATGTCTAAACCAGAATTCCACCATGTCTGTAGTTCACTATTTTGTAATACACTGTATGGCTATTGTGTAGTCTTAACCAGGTAGCTCTCCAGATTGTACAGGGCTAGACAACACTTACTGGCATAGAAACAGCCCACATCAGTGCTTGTGACCCAATAAAAGGGCTATTTCAGACTATACAAGAGAAATCTCTCAGAAACAGACTGTTCATGCTAATGGGGTCACTGCTTGTACTTGCAAGATGGACGAAGGATGAATTAAAGATCCTGACAGGTCATAGTAAGAAAAAGAGAATTTCAAAACTAATTAAAAGCTGATTAAGACCTTTAAAGCCCCAAAACAAGGAGATCTTCCCACAACATACCACTTACATATGAAGTAGAAGGGAGAGAACTCTGCAGAATTCCTTGCCCTTGGCACACAACCAATTAGCTGGTGTTCCTCCATGCCCCATGGAGAAGCGGAACATTTTGTAGCTCAGGCCATCCAAGAGAGGAGATAGGTGAAATAGGTTAGGACCAAAAGCCAGTGACAGAGTAAGACCAATGGAGATGAGCAGAAAATAAGCATGCAGTTTTTTTCAAACGCAGATTGCTGTAATAAGAGCTTTATGGGACAGATTTTAGGCCGATGTAAAAATTCATAGATCCATAAACTTCAATAACCAGTTAAAGGAACTATGACAGTACACCCCAGTTGAGGTTCTGCCTCTTTATTCAGGAAAATATATGGAAAGCAAAGGCTTGTCTGCCCAGCATAAAAATATAAATGCCTGTGTTCAGTATGTTAGGCTCAACAGGGTCCTGCTGGTGAAAATTTCACCATATGCTATCAGAAGTTACCTAAAGCTGGGCCCATTATTTGTGCTGGAGAATATATACTTGTGTACCAATCACTGCTTTTCCTATACATTTCTATATTGCATGGTATTTCTTACCTCTCATTTCCATCCCCACTCTCCCCAATGAACATACACGCCAAGAGAGAACTCTTGTCCTGCTGTGTTCAAATGGTGGAGTCTAGTCCCATTTTGGATTACTATGTAAATTTAAGCCCAGCAAAGAGTCCCAGGTAGTTTATAAAGTACAGAGACGAGAGTGCAATGTATAAGCACATGGGATCTGAGACGTAAGTGCTGCCCAAGCAGGAGAGAGAGTAAACAGTAAGAGTATCACTTCTAAGGAGAGGATCTGTATCTGCAAGCAAAGCAGAGGAGGGCTACATTTGGAGAGCTGCTTCAGGATTTTTTGCAGATAACAGTTTCAACCACAAAAATGTTTTCAAAGTGGCGAATGCGATTACACCTTCCAGCTTCCCGTCGACTGATACCTAAGAGAGACCAAAAACAAATGCCAAGTTAGGATACTTGCATTATGTAACCATGTCTTGGATGGGGGCTAGTGGGAGGTCAGATAAGATGCAAACAACTCTAGCTTGGTGAAATATGGCAACAGCTGTATGGCAACCAAGGAAGTCACGGAAATTCACTTCCCCCCAGAACACCTCCAATATCCAGACATGAGAACCAAATGGGCGGATCACTGACCCAGTGCATTTGCTACACTAGCCAGAGCATGATCAGAGTAGTGTGGAAAAGCTGATTGTCAATGTGCAGTTTCTGAATATTAGCTCAAAAATCAAGACAATATGATTGAAGGAAGGGCATGATTGGGCAGCCAATGAAGCTAATGAGTGCTTAAATATTTGCCACATCAGTCTGAGTTTCCATTTATTCAACTCTCCGGGAGGAAATTCAAACCTCTTCGCAAAACAAGCACTGTACTCTTTAGCATCCCACGCACCTTAACAGTTTTCTGCAATGCAAAAGCTATTTCTCATTATAGCTTTGCATTGCAGCTATTCTATACTGAGGCAACAAAGCATGTGATTCACCTACTACAGCAAATCCATGTCTATCGGCATTTCTACAATCATAGTATCATGGTATTCATTTACCCTTGGGGCAGTAAGTTAAGAGGAAAAATGTAGGAAGTGACGAGATGTTCTGTTTCAGAAGTTGATGTAGCATAAATATTTTCATGGGTAGATAAGGGAAGAACAAGGGTGAGACTCCCCAGGATAAATGGAGCCTCAAACTGGAGATTTCAATCCACATGCTAAGAGGCTTGAAACCCTCTTCTTACCCCTCCCTGTCAAAAATCTAAACTAACCTATATTAGAATTGTGGGAAAATAAGGACTTTGGATAATGAATAAATTGAAAGTGTTGAAATTAAAAAACTTCTGACTTTATTAGCTTTGAATAGAAGGCACAGATGAATTTCTTCACATTGCTTTAGGGACTAAAATAGTCTAAGGGCCTGTCTGCACCTGAAAATGAATCCAGAAGGTGGCAGACTGGGAAATTAAAGCAGATCGACTCTTCTTGATTAAATCAGTGCACAAACACTTATTCTGGGATCAGCATGCCATATTCCAAAGTAGCTTAAACACTTCCAAAGTAGAAGAGCTACACAGGAATAACTGTTCTGGTATAAAACCTCACAGAATGCTTGGTGCTTTCTATTCAGCACTTCTTCAGGCTTACCCTTCAGGGCTACATCTACATTAGAAGTATATGTCGACAGGGTTGTTGTGTCAACATAATCTGTGACACCAGATTGCATCTACACACAAAAGCAGATCAACAGGGCTATCTGCTCGTCAACAGAGAGCACCCACCCTGCCCTGCCCTCTGTCAACAGAACAGCTGACCAGAAGCTCTGCAAACAGGGCTGCCCAGTGAACTGGAAGCTCTCTCTCCTGACAGTGTCTTTGTTGCACTTCTGTCAACAGAACTGTGTCGACAGAAGTGTTATTCCTCAAATTTTCGAGGGATAACACTGCCGAGACACATGCCGAGTTCTGTCAAGACTCCGTCGACAGAACTCTTTGTGTGGGGACACTCCCTGAGTTGAGTCAACAAAACCCTCTAGTGTAGACACAGCCCACGAGAGGCAGGGCTGATACCGGGGGGGAGAGGTGGTATGAAGGGTCGCGATGTGTCAGCCAGTGAGTAATGGGAGATGTGGCGCTGGCAGCAAGGACTGGGTCTACCCTGGCACTTACCATTAGAAGTGGGAAGTGGAGTGACCCAGCCCCAGGCTGTTCTGCTCCCCCGACTTCTGGGTGCATCACTCAGGAAACGGGCTCACAGGAAGGCGTGGGACCACTCTCTGCTCTCACCAGTGGCAGAAGCAGAGCAACACTGGATTACTTCCCTTCCTTCTACAGCTTTGCGTACAGGGGTGGATCTGACCCTGCTGCTGGCTCCAGGTCCCCTCCTCTCCCACTAGTTCCCTGGGTCCCACTGCTCGGGGGGAGGGGGGCTTGGGGCAGGGGGTTTAACAGAGGAAGGGGCGGGTGGCGAGGGGAAGGAAGAGGCAGGATTGCTCCAGGCCCAATACTCTCCTGGGGGTGGCCCAGGGAGGACTCACGTGCACAGTACACCCTTATGTCCCTCCCTAGCAGTAGGCACTGACACCAGGGTAGGGCTCAGTTAATATCTATTTGCAGGTTTTACCTGATCTAATCAGCCATCCCTGAAGTGGGTGTGTACATTAGACAATGACATGATAATCCCTCATTGCTACTACTAGTTCAATCCCATGTAAATGGGCAGCTGGCTCCTGCAGGCATTTCAATCAGCCTATTAGGTGGTAAAAATTCCTGCACCTGCCCCTAAAATTACACTGCAGCTTCCAATATGGGTGGAGCTGAACTGGTGTTTGTAATAAGAAACTTCTGCACCAGGGCACACTTTTCAGCTCTTCATGAAGAATCTGTTCCTTTCATCACCAGCAGCCAATCGTCACCAGCAGCAGCCCAGAAAATGCTGCACTTGTGACACAGTGGAGAAGAGGGTTAATACAATCAAACACCACAAGGTTCTTACGTCTCCTAGCAGTCCTCCGTTTCAGCCTGTATGTCTCTCTGCCGCTACACAGGTGGTAGATAAAGGAGCCAAGCTGCTCCATGTCACTGATGTGCTCTGTAACAACCATCTCCTCTCGTATTATGTACGTCTGAGGCAGGTACGTCCCTTTCTGCAATCACATTTTTTCCAAATGTTATTAAAAAAAAATAAAAGTCTGATAAGCCAACATGAGCGCCTGTTGCATCATTATTAGGGCATTAATATTGTTTGTAGAATAAAGATTATGAGATCACCAACTCATCTGATCAGAACAGTATCTGATCTTATCAGATACCGTTCTTGTCCCAGAACACAGAGTCTTGCAAGGACCCTCGGGATTTATGATAAAGACACTGGACGCATCTACACTAGCACGTATTTTTGAAAAATTCATCCCTCTTTTCAAAAGAACATGTGGCACGTCCACACAAAAAATAGGCTCTTTCTATCCGAAATCGAAAGAATGAATCTTCTTCTGGAACCCCTCTTCCGCTCCCGGATCAGAAAAATGCCTCCTTTCAAAAGCTTCTTTAGAAAAAAAGCGTGTGTAGATGCTCCGTGGGCCCTTTTTCTGAAAGAGCATTCCTCATGGAGCTGGATTTATTGCTCCCTGGCCCGTTCTTCTGAAAGAGCAGAGGCTGTGTGGATGCTTGCTATCAAAAGAGTGGATCCATCTCTCAATCTGCTTTTTTGTGTTTGGACGCATGTTTCACAAGATCTTCCTGAAGATCGTCTTTTGAAAGATCGCTCTAGCGTAGGCATGGCCACTGAGAAAAAAAATATGGCCTTAGTGGCTGTAAGTGGAATAGTAATCAAATGAAAAAGAAATTAACAAGCATGAAAAAGGAAATACTATTGGTCTAGAGGTATACATAATATTATTTACTATAAAACTTCCAATCTTAATGCACACATCCGTTGCTGGTAGTAAGAGACAAAGGAGCAACTCCACCTCTGGCATGACAGAAGACTACATGATCCTCAATTGTCAAGCGAGGGATGAAACACTCAGGAGAAGCTAAAAAGCTACAGAAAGACCCAAGAAAAACTATCCTGAAATTTACAGCTAATCTTGGTCATCTCCCTCTTACAGAGTGTGAGCACCCTGTGCAGTTCCATGTCCAATCTTCATTTCCTCATCCAAATAATAATATCAACATGTGATTCATCTTTGGGTTGGCATAGTCACATTTATTAATGACAATTAGCTGATTCTTACGGCTGAACTTTCTGTCCTGAAATGATTTGGTGGTGGCAGCGTTCAGATTTTGTGGTGTACCTGACACGTTTATTGAGGGAAATCACTTCAGTAAACCCTCGAGAAGCGCGATTTTGATTTGCACTTAAGTCACATTAACATGAGCTTAGTGCAAACTGAAACCACCCCCGCTCTCCTCCAGCTCCTGGCTCCCCCGCTGGCAGAGCCTGGCTGGCACACAGCTGCTTCTTTTGCCTGGAAGAAACCGTACCAAAAGCCTCTATCTGCACGCTAGGCAGCCATGCAGCCCCTGGCTTCTCCCAACTGGGGGTCCCACAGCTGTTTGTGCCGCATTTTCTCCCTGGGAGAAATGATCACTATCTAAACCCATCAAACTAGGAAACAGATAAAGCTATTCTAAAGGAATAAATGATTCCCAGGGAGAAACTGAGGCACAAGCAGCTGTGTGGCCCACAGCTGGGAGAAGCTGAGGGCCACATGGCTCCCCCCGCCACTGCCCCCAGCTGCCTGGCTCCCTAGCCAATCCCCCAAATATATGCAAAATTTGATTTACGCAGAGGTTGCGCAGGACACAAACATAAATCAAGGGAAAAAAGCAGTCAAGTAGCACTTTAAAGACTAACAAAATAATTTATTAGTTGAGCTTTCGTGGGTCTGTCCCACAAAAGCTCATCACCTAATAAATTATTTTGTTAGTCTTTAAAGTGCTACTTGACTGCTTTTTTGTTGTGGTAGTATATAGACTAGCACGGTTCCCTCTCTGTTACTATAAATCAAGGGATTACTAAATGCCAGTTACCTATGCCAAAGATCACAAAAATGCATACCAACCTGATTTAGCTCATACTGAATGTGACCTGTAGGTTCCTTGCTTTACTGACAAAAATATTTTAATCGAACACTTCAGATCTTTTGTAATAAAATACAGAAACCCATAAGAAAGGATATAATAAAGCAAAAGCAAGCAGGTTAGCCCACTGGGCGAACTCTACCTTTCACGAAAACAGACAGAACTGCCTCCCTATGGCTCATAAAAAAGAGCTTGTTCTTTTTGAAATGGATTTGCCAAAATATTTTAAGTCTAAAGCTCCATTTGCCTGGGATTTTTGCCTCCCATCCACCCAATGTGTTCCCACTTCATTGTGCGACACCAACCAAAAGGGGGAGTAAACACAAAGTTTCAAGGTAGAAAACAAATTAAATGTCATAAATAAATGTGTTGTCAGACACTTGGGCTATTTTAAATTCATTTTAAAGGAGGGGGGGAACTGCTCAGATGCCCAGCACACCTTCGAAGACTTTATTGACCTATGTTTCTTTACATTTATTCCTTTAGACTATCTTTATCTGTTTCCTAGTTTGATGGCTTTAGATAGTGATCATTTCAAATTGTTTCTGAAAACACTTGGCAGTGTCGTTGTAGGCCTTCAAACTACTAGAAAGGAGAAGGTGTCTAGCACCTAATCATTTTTAATTCACGCAGTCACTTAAAAAGCCAAACTAACAGGCATGCACTTATATATAGGTTTTTCAGAGACAGAAGTGATTTCACCCAGAGGAACGATCAAGTTTCAGAGCCACACTGGTATTCTGAGAGATGTGGAGGACAAATTACCTCTACCAGTAAAGTGTTTGCTTAGGAGTTTTAGAACATCATGATTGAAAAATGAGTCTTCAAGTAAAGCCACAGCTCACTTTGAGCTGGTGACCTTTCACTGAAGTCCTTAATCCAGTCCACATTAAACACTCCTAAACTAATTCTCTGTTCACATCAATCCTTACTTTTACAAGCCTGATAGTAGCCAATGCAAATGTGGTCAAGAAAAAAAAAATCAAGCAATGATCATGTTTCAAATCCAAGGCCTTTAATAACCAGTGTTTTGGCCAGTGATAATCTCCCTAGAGAGCAACACGAGACAAGACATCTTAACAGTGTTAACATACTGTGCTGGCAGAGTTTAGTGAATCAGAAAGACTCTTTTACAATACTGCAGTATCAGCATATAAGAACTTCCACTAACTGACCAACAGCAGTTCTGTGAAAAGCTAGGATATTGATCCAGCTGCATCAGAGGAGGAGAGACTCATGACAAGTTCAATTTCTGGCACAACCTATCACGTTAGAATACAAGGATGGAGAGGAGATTTCCTCTTGTCCCATCTGTGGGAAAGAGACAACTAAATCTAATGACTGAAGAAACTGGATTGACTGTGTGGGATTTAACATGATTGAGCACCACTGATCCTCAGTCCCAGGAATTAGTTATCAAACCATGGTGTCAAGTATTGGAGGGGTAGCTGTCTTAGTCTGGATCAGTAACTTTTCTGTTAGTCTATAAGGTGCCACAGGACCCTTCATTGCTGTTATCAGACCATGACATTGTTAACCAATTCTCTAAATGCTGCTTAAGAGAAAAGACAAAGAACACACTGTTAAGCACCCCACTGTAGATTAAAAACCAGACCACCAGGAGACGTATAAACTCGCAATAGGGAATCACTTGGACTGACAAGGCCAGTTGCTGGCTCTTCGAGATTCACTGCAGCATGGAAGGGTGCTTCGTCCTAAGCAGTTCAGTCCCCTGCCTCTAAGCGGAAATGTGTTCTCAGATTATTCTCTATTTTTTAAAAATTCACATAAACTGACTTGAAGAGACAAACTCAAAGAAAACTAATTCCATCTGTGCCCACTCTCTGCCTGTCCTGTGAGGCAGATGATTCGTGACTTTTTCCTATAACTAACTCTTTCATGCAGAGATTAGTTCAGGAACCAGACTGGGACCACCAAACTCATCTCACAGAGATTCCAGAACAGTCAGATAACAAATTTTGGTTCTTAGTGACAAAAGATAACAAGAAAACATTCTACAAATATATTAGAAGCAAGAGGAAGGCCAAAGAGAGGGTAGGCTCATTACACAATGAAGAGGGAGAAACAGAAAACATGGAGATGGCAGAAGTGCTTCATGACTGCTTCGATTTTCCCCAAGAAGATTAGTGGTGAGCAGATGCCTAATGTAGTGAATGCTGGTGGAAATGGGGAATGTTCAGAAGTTTAAAATGGTGAAGCACAAGTTAAAAACTATTTAGGAAAGTCTTCATGTCACCAGGGCCTGAAGAAATACATCCTACAATACGGCAGAGTCACAACATTCATGAGGGTTCTGTGTTGAGAACCTATGTGAATGCTGAATTTTGCAAAAAGGGCAAACAGCCCAGAGCCCCGGGGAAGCGGAAGCAGCCACCAGCGTTCCCAGCCCAAGAGCAGTGAGGTCACTCACAGATAAGTGAATTTGCAAATGTGGCACTCATGAATGTCACGACCTTGCTGTACATAAGAAGGAAATTGAGGAACATCCGAGCGATTAGCTCTTATCTTTGAAAAGTCATGGAAGTCAGGAAAAAACTGGAAAATGGTGAATATAGTGCCCATCTATAAAAAGAAAGCTAGAGACCAGTCAGGTTAAGTTCTCTGCCAGGAAAAATAACGGAGCAAATAATTAAGGAGTTCATCTGTAAACATCTGGAAGATAAGATAGGTAAGAGCCAACATAGATTTCTAAAGAACAAACCACATCAAACTAAACTGAAATAGCTTTCTTTGATAGGATAATAAGTCTTGTGAATAAGGGGAAAGTGGTAGATGTGGTATACCTAGACCTCAATAAAGCATTTGACACAATCACATGACCTTATTAATAAACTAGGGAAATGCAGCCTAGATGGAACTACTATAAGGTGGGTGTATAACTGGCTGGGTAACACATCTCAGAGGGTGCGTCTACACTTGCATTCCTCTTTTGAAAGAGGTATGCAAATGAAGTAAATCAAAAATGCAAATGAGGGATAAATTTGCGTATCTGACACCTCATTTTGTATATTCTAATTTTGAAAGAGCTTCTTTTGAAAGAAGAAAGCCAGTGTAGACGCTGCTCTTTCGAAAGTAAACCCATCTTCAAAAGAATCCTTCTTCCCTTTATTTAATCGGAAGAAAGCCAGTGTAGACGCTGCTCTTTCGAAAGTAAACCCATCTTCGAAAGAATCCTTCTTCCCTTTATTTAATGGGAAGAAGGATTCTTTCGAAGACGGGGTTTACTTTCAAAAGAGCAGTGTCAACACTGGCTTTCTTCTTTCAAAAGAAGCTCTTCTGAAGTTAGAATATGCAAATTAGATTGTAAATATGCTAATTTATCCCTCATTTGCATTTTCAATTTACCTCATTTGCATATCTCTTTCGAAAGAGGAATGCACGTGTAGATGCACCCAGAGAGTAGTTATTATGGTTCACAGTCATGCTAAAAAGGCATACTAAGTGGGGTTCCGCAGGGGGTCAGTTTTGGAGCCAGTTCTGTTCAATATATTCATCAGTGATTTAGATAATGGCATAGACAGAGAGTACGCTTATAAAGTTCGTGGATAATACCAAACTGGGGGTGCTGTTAGAGTTTGCAAGTGCTTTGGAGGAAAGGGTCTTAATTCAAAATGAGCTGGAAAAACTGGTCTGAGGTAAATAGCGTGAAATTTAATAAGGACAAATGCTAAGTACTCCACTTAAGAAGTAATAATCAGTTTCACACATACAAAATGGGAAATGACTGTTTAGGACTGCAGAAAAGGATCTAGAGGTCACACTGGACCACAAGCTAGTAATGAGTCAATAGTGTGATATTACTACAAAAAAGCAAACATAATTCTGGGATGCATTAACAGGAGTGTTATGAGCAAGACACAAGAAGTAATTCTGCTCTACTCTGAGCTGATTAGGCCTCAACTGGACTATTGGGCATCACATTTAAAGAAAGATGTGGAAAAACTCATGAGGGTCCAGAGAAGAGCAATAAAAATGATTAAAGGTCTAGAAAATGTGACCTCTGAAGGAAGACAAAGAATTGGGTTTGTTTAGTTTGGAAAAGGGAAGACCAAGGAACATGATATCAGTTTTCAAATACTTAAAAGAAGGTTACAAGTAGGAAGGAGAAAATTGTTCTCTTTTGACCTCTGATGATAGGACAAGAAGCAATTGCCTTAAATTATAGTAAGGGAGGATCAGTTTGGACATTAGGAAACACTTCCTGTCAGCGTGGTTAAGTACTGGAATAAATTGCAAAGGGTGGTTGTGGAATCTCCATCACTGGAAATATTTAAGAGCAGGTTAGACGGACGTCTGTCAGGGTGATCTAGATGGTGCCTGGTCCTGCCATGAGGGCAGGGGAGTGGACTTGATGACCTCTTGTGGTCCCTTCCAGTTCTAGTGTTCTATGATTCTAAAATTTTTACAATGGACACTCCAAAGAATTTGCTAAATGGTTACAGGCTGCACTTTTCTACTATATAAAGGTAGAGCGTACAGAGTCCGGGAAGGAGTTTGGGTGTGCTGGAGATAGAGGCAGCAATGGAGACCCTGCTGCTCTCCTTCCTCCAAGAGGCAAATACACAAGCTATGCTGATGTTAGCAAGTTTTTTTTTTCAAAAAAGTCAGGGTTCTTTCCAAAAAGCCCGCAGACCGTCTACACACAAAATGTGTTCTTTTGATACTAAATTGGAAGAATGTGCCACTTCTTCCGTCGGCCCTCTTCCGCTCCTGGATGAGGAACAGCACCTTCTTCTGAAAGATTCTTTCAGAAAAGAACATGTGTAGATGCCCCAGGGGGCCTTTTTTTTTTCCATGAAAGAGCAGTCCTCCACGGTGCTGGGTTTTTCGATCTGCGGTGTTACCTGGCTCATTCTTTTGAGAGAGCAGCCAGGGTCTGGCCGCTTTCTATCAAAAGAGTGGATCCATTTTTCCATATGCTTTTTGGTGTGTGGTCGTGCTTTTCCAAAAGAAGATTTTTCAGAAGAGATCTTCCAAAAGAACGTCTTTCAAAGTAGCACCGTAGATCTAGCCACAGAGACAAGCTCTCCCCTGCAGCCAGACACTTTGCAGCAGTGTGTGGGTGAGTGGCAGACAGACAGCCTGTCAAAGTGCTCCCACCTCCCCAAGCCAGTTTGCATTTACCCATAGAGAGCCAATTTGCATATACAGTTCCACTCACTCTGAAGTGTCAGATCTCCAACGCAGTGTAAAAAAAAACGGCTGTTACTGCATAGTATTTAGCTGACAGAATGGACAAGCTGGCACTCTGACTAGATTTAGAATTAGCTTTTCTATTTTGCTATTGTTTTGTTATGTAGCTGGCAATCGTGGTCCCTCCTTTCCTTGAGGCTCTGCTGTCAGCATACATAAGTTTGTCTCCTTTTTTTGTATCCTTGCGAACGGTAACATGTAGTGGTAACAGAACATAATGGGGAAAACAAAGAGTCCTTGAAACCTGCTACAATTCTATAATCCATAAATGGTATCACAACATTTCTACTAACAGATAATTTGGAGCATAAGCTCTTATGGGCAAAGACCTGCTTTGTTTGACAAAGCGGATCTCTGCCCCTAAAAGCTTATGCTCCAAATTATCTGTTAGTCTGTATGGTGCCACAGGACTCTTGCCGTTTTTGAAGATACAGACTAACACGGCTGCCCCTCTGATACCTGTCCAACACTTCTACTCGGCGCTTAACAGACACAAACCTGACAGGAGGAGATCAATATCGTCATATGCAGATTTACACGTCGGAGTTACCAGTCTGCAAAAAACTGAAGTTTCAGTTGAACTCCAAACCCTTAACTGAATACCCAGTTCCAACCCTTTGTCCTCTTCCATGCCACACACAGCAGTTTCTTTCCCAGTGAAAAATTCTAATCGACACAGAGGAGCCAGCTCAACTGAAGCCTGTTAAAGAGTAGCCCGACATACCTTCACATTAACCAACAATTCCCAGAGATTGCGTGGCAGCATCACAAGGGTGGTGTTCAGTTCAATGACATAGCACTTATCCAGGGCGATGTCGTGATAGACAGTCAGTCCCTAGATCCAAAAGAGACATCTCTGATTAAGCCAGAGGGAGAGTGAACTAGAAATGTTAAAACTCTATGAAATGGGCAGGGGCAGTGGCACCACCCACCATGAAGATCCATTAAAGGGTAATGCAAGAACATTAAAAACCCCAACCAGTCAAATAAATAATCCTTTTTGGGGCAAAGGCTGAGATTTAAGTTACCTAGATAAGTGTTATTTAAAATAGACATGATGTTCTTGCTTTTCTGTAGTATTTTATCTGTCTTCACCCTGACAATCCCTTACTACCCTTCCACTCTATAGTCTGCATCTCTCAAATCCCATCCTCTCTTACCTGGCAACATCCGGGGATACGTACGACCACAACCACAGATGTTCCAGAATGAAAGAATACTGGGCTGGAGCCCCCATTCCTGCCTCGTGGGGCCAGGAGATGGAGCCAGAGTCCGGGGGGAGGGAGGCTGGAGTTGTCTGGGAGCAGAAATCCTGGACCTTCCCAGTTCCAGCAAATTCTCATTTGGGACCGGTTAGGTCCAAGCATGCCAGATAAGGGAGGTGCAGCCTATACACCCCACAGCAATAAAGCCTTTGCACACACGTATAACCTTATACATGTGCTGACATCCATCACTGTCCAGTAACGCTCGACTACTCACCATACTTTGCACAGACACTCAGCCCAGGTGTACAAGCATAGTAAAAAGTGCCCCAAGTAGACAACACTACCTCCTGTAGGGTTTACTTACACCTGCATCTTCCATGCCAGCAGAAGGAGCCTTATCTCCCCCTTCCCATAGTTTGTGTGCAGTCACTATTTATTTAAAGCTTAAGCAAAAGGGGCAGAAATCCAACATGGCCGAAAATAATTTTCCAGTTTCTTCTCAAGGCAGAATTATAAAGAATGCACGTATGGGTCGAGGTGCATGACAGACATTTGTAGAGTGGGGATAAGTGTTATGGGAAGGAAAACCAGATGTTGATGTCATTATGTTCCTCTGGCCGCCGATGGATCGAACTACTGTAAAGCAAAGCTCTAGTGATGTCAGTGACGCTGCAGCAACTTACACCAGCTGGGGATATGGCCCTTCATCCTTTGCACAGCTCAGGAAGTTGCTCCTTGGACTAAGTCACCACTTAGGCAGAAGGGAATTAAAAACAAACTTGCAGCAGTTTGCCAATACAGTCAGTCACAAAAACATTACAGTGAGAGAAAGGCAGCGGTCTAGATCATTGTAACAGTCACCAAAAGAATTTGAAGGTACAGTGCAAGGAAAGGATGGCAAAGGAGAGTTGAGGCTGTGTTGTTACTAGACATCTGTTATTTTCAAACTTGCAAAGCTAGGAATTAAGAGAAGAAAACTCAACACATCTTGTGGTCTGTTAGTCTATTACACACCCTTACAGGATGCAAGTGTGAGAGAGACTGCCCTGGTTTACAGCATATCGTTAAACTTCAGATACTCAACAGCTTTTGTGGCTATTGTACCACATACTGCATTAGCTGTTGGAGCAGTACTTACAACAAAAAGTGACTATTAGGCTACGTCTACACGTGAAGCCTACATCGAAATAGGCTATTTCGATGAGTAACGTCTACACGTCCTCCAGGGCTGGCAACGTCGATGTTCAACTTCGACGTTGCGCAGCACCACATCGAAATAGGTGCTGCGAGGGAACGTCTACACGCCAAAGTAGCACACATCGAAATAAGGGTGCCAGGCACAGCTGCAGACAGGGTCACACGGCGGACTCAACAGCAAGCCGCTCCCTTAAAGGGCCCCTCCCAGACACACTTGCACTAAACAACACAAGATCCACAGAGCCCACAACTGGTTGCAGACCCTGTGCCTGCAGCATGGATCCCCAGCTGCCACAGCAGCAGCCAGAAGCCCTGGGCTAAGGGCTGCTGCCCACGGTGACCATAGAGCCCCGCAGGGGCTCGAGAGAGAGCGTCTCTCAACCCCTCAGCTGATGGCCGCCATGGCGGACCCCACTATTTCAAAGTTGCGGGACGCGCAATGACTACACGGTCCCTACTTCGACGTTGAACGTCGAAGTAGGGCGCTATCCCCATCTCCTGATGAGGATAGCGACTTCAACGTCTCGCCGCCTAATGTCGAAGTTAACTTCGAAATAGCGCCCGACGCGTGTAACCGTGACGGGCGCTATTTCGAAGTTAGTGCCACTACTTCGAAGTAGCGTGCACGTGTAGACACGGCTTTAGAGAGACTCATTGGTCCTAGAGCATTCGAAAGCTGGAGTTCTCCAACCACTTTAGTTTGGTCTCTCTGTACTGTGGCCTGATCTATACTCTCAAGCAAGGTGCAGAGGAACCCAAAACCTTCACACCTGCAGCCTTACATCCCTGTATGTGGGCGGTTAGTGAACTAGATCATTATGCGATTTATGGGATTGAAAAGATCTGATCTGTACACTCAACAGTAGTTGCTTTGCATGGCTATAAGACACACAAATTCAGTGTCCAATTATGTGCTACTGGTTCTGGGATTAATTCAGAAATTAAACCTCAATCCACACTTGACAGAAATCCCTGGTCAATTATGAACTGATGCCCAATGAGCTGAAGGATTCTTGCCTAGTATAGCACTCAGCTGAAAGGATGGTGTTTGTGATATCATCAGGAGGCAAAACAATTAAATAGAACAGTAACATAAAGGCACTCAGTGTCCGAGTGTGAGCCTCTTATTAATTCAATCTCAATGCTATAATTAAGCCTTAAAGGTGCATGCAAGGTAGGATCCTGGCAGACTGTTAGCCAGCACTGGCATGAGAGCTATGTAAGTCTAACTGTGCTACAGAGAAGCCATTGGTTATAGAAATTCCTCACCCGTTGGAAGTCGTGGATTATGTCTGCAGGGTCACTCCCCCCAAACTGGGGCACTGGGACATTGATCTGCTCATAGTTCTCCTCAATGTAAATTTTCACATCCTCATGCAACTCCAACCAACCCTTAAATGGCGAGTAGACAGAATCTTCATAGAGGACCCCACAGTGGAACATGCTCTCCTGTGGAAGCTGTGGAAACTAAATCAAAGTGGAGATGGAAAATACACACCATTACAAATCTCACTGAGAAACGATGCTCAGCACACAGCACAAGTGCAGGAAACAAGAAATGACACGAAGTTGTTTCACAGAACGTGTCGCTGAGATCCCTTAGGAACAAGTCTATCTATGTGTTTTACTAGTCAAGGTCACTGCAGTACAAGATCCTCCTCCTTAGTGCAGGCTGAACCTCTCTAGTCTGGCATGCTTTGGTCCAGCAACATCTATGATCCAGCATGATTTTAGTTTGCCAGATGTCCACTTCTTATGGGAATGGCCAAGATTCCTGCAGTCCCATGAAGTTTGTTTACAGCCACCAGTCCTACCTCTCCACGTTCTTTGCTGTTATTTATCTCTAATTTACCTCCACATGTTTTCTAAGAGTCCAGTAAGCAGTGGAATTTTTGGTGAATCTGCTAGACAATTCTGACCTCCTGCAATTGAACAAATTCTCTGGTTTGGCAACAGTCAGGTTCCAAGAGTGCCAGACTAGAGAAGTGCAACCTATAGCTGTTTTCTAGTTCTAGAGACGCAGCACAAACCTCCAATCCGGCACACAAATCCAAATGGAACACAATTTGCAGCAATGTTATCTTCCTCTACAGAACAGCTACAGCAGAGAGGTTAATTCTAACTGGACTTGCTGTTCTCACTCTGCAGTGCATTAAAACAATAAGGAATTTTCTACTTCACACTGGACATGGTTTGACTTTAACCAAATTTACTGCAAATAGGCAACACTGCACCCCAAGGCATGCAAAACAAAAGTGAGATGACAGGATGAGTCTAATCTCTGCTTCAGATTTTGCGTATAAAGCCACACAGCCTTGATGCCAATAATACCACCGTCAACCTTAAAGAGCTTCTAAAAACTGGAGCACACAAAGACGTTAATATACAGCCTTGAACGGCCCATCTGACACAGTGCTAATCAGCAAGCACATAACCTCCCTTTGTTCAGATGGTAGCAATGCTGGATGCTGTCCACTTCCTCAGTCAATAGTCATTTTAAAGCTTGTGTGACATCAGGCTTTTTGTAAACCACTTCCATGTTTAAAAAAACAAAAAAACAAAAAAACACCAGCTAGCGTGTTTATGTGAAAAGAAAAATTGTCATACATGTCGTGAGGATTAAAGCTCATTTATAAAGTCAGGTGGAAATAATGTATTTATATCTCTGAAAATGAAAATTAGAAATTAAATTTGCAGCAAGAAAGTGTGTTGAGCAAGGGAATGTATAAAACACTAGACTGCTGAGTACATAAAAGCTGCGTACGTAAATGCCCCCAGAAAGACTAGAACCTGGGCCCACTAGAGCTTGGCAGAGGCACTGCTACAGCTTGAGCTAAAGGCTAGCTGGCACTCAGCTTAGGCTGTAGAGGACACTTATTCTTTCCCTGTGAAGTGGTCTACATCCCACTACATGGGACAGTTAACCACACACAGTTGTGTGGATTACACACACAAATCCTGCAATCATAAAAGAATTAATTTGGTAAAAGCTGTTCAACAACAGTCCTCATCACAAAGCCATTACACAGGCCTGACGGGGTGGGGGAGAGAGGGTTAGCTAGCAATTCAGCGAGTGAGAAAGCTATATACTCTGCTTCTTGAAAAGAGGGCAGGGGACTTTTCTTTTGAAAACAAAATATGTGACGGCAGTGCTTGTGATGGGGGAAGGGACGCCCTTCCTTCTGCTTCAGCGCAAGTCCAGAACACACAGAGCTCCACCACCGCATGTGAGTCTGGAGCCTCCTTTGAGCAGAAACGACTCAGTTATAAACCGATCTCACCTCTGACTTTGTGTGTACAACTTGGTGTGACACAAGTGGAGATGTGAACCTGTGTTAGGAGCACTAATCTACTGCACTTTCCTCCCATCCTCACTTGCACAACTGCTCACCCTGACCCAGCCACCCACCAGTCTCCTGAGCAATCCCTTCCGGCCTTTCTTCCCTGCAGCCTCACGTGTGGTTTGCTCACCTGAATTATCCCCAAGGCTCTGCCCACTCAGCTTTTAAGACCTCTTGGGGGAAAAAACCACCCTCTGAATATTCTGGCTGAAACGACCTGATCATTTGTACAGAAAATCTCTGTCCCAACTTCCATTTCCTTGTCTGTCTCCTCCATCGACAGGGAGCTCCTCAGAACTTCTGTACTGGGGAAGTACTTAGTACACCAGCACACTATGCAATCAGCAACAGCTGGTCACGAAAGGAGTAGTTTTCAAATCAGATTGAAATAACTGGCACGCTTTTTCCTAGAACTCTGGCTGCAAATCAGCTCAGTTCTCTCCTGCCCAAAAGCAACTGGATTCTGGTTGGTTCACCCACCATACAGAGCCTAACAGTCACCAAAAGCTCTATTTTACAAGTTGGATTTTCAACAAAACACCATTAGTCATCCTCAGACATTAAGGAATCACTATTGAATGAAAGGTGTTTAAACTACCTCTGCCACTGTCATGATACAGAAGAGCTGACTCGACAAGAACTTTCAGCAAGATCCCAGCTTTCCTATTAAATACCATTGTATTGGGAACCAGTGTGGCCAAGAGAATAGAACAACTGGGACCCAGAAGGGCTGAGCTCTCATCCAAGTTCTGTTGCTATCCTGCTTAGAGACTCTCACCCAAGTCACTTCATGTGTGTCTCTCTCTGTGCAGTGTATAGTACAACAGGGCCCCCAGGCACCACTGTAATACAAATACACCTATCTCCTTCTAGAGTTGGCACTAATGAGACCTACATATCAGGAAACAATCTCCACCCCCAGATGCATTTTCAAAGGGGACCTTGCTCATGAATATTCTTTGCAATGCACTGAACAGAGATGTAGGAAGGAGGCACTTAACAGAAAGCATCTAGTTCAACTGGATTTGGGCACCTAATTCCTGCAGGTGTCATGGAAAACCCACAATGATTTTCCAGTAGCATTTCCCACTGTGCTTTAGAGTAGTATTGGTAGGTGGACAGCAGCAGGGTCAGAAGCCAGAGTCCCACTGTGCTAGGCACTGTACACACAGATCACAAAGAGTCTCAAGCTCCTTGTTTTTTCAAACCCCTCTTGCTCAAACCTGACAAAACACACTTTAGAAATGGTTCACGAGGAAGAGCAGTGAAGTTGTGTTTGTGACATAAGAGACGGGCCACTCATAAATCCCCTGGAATAACAAAAGGCTTCTGGACTGTGTATTCTGTATATAGGTCAAATTCCACAGAGCCAGGCCTATTCTGTATCCATCCAAGTCAGTGTATTTGTCGGTGCGAATGCACAAAAAGCCCAAAAGGAATCGGCAAAAGACATATGCATATGCCTATAAGGCCAGACTTGCTTCATGTATTTGCCTATGCCCCTATTTTACACATGCAGACAAATACATGTGGATCTGCTTGCAGGAAATCAGTTTTAATTGTGAAAATTACCTTCAGCAATTCTGAATATAAATAACATCAAGTGCTGCTGTTTTGCATACTGAATGATTCAATGGGCTATCTCAAATGTAATGGTTAGTCACAGAGGGATATAGATAGTTTAAAACAGTAGCATACTATGGGGGCAGGGAGAAATAAAAAAAAATTGTTCCAACGTTTTATACTACACGAGAAAGTTCTATTGGTTTTGGGAAGTTTTCATGTACTCTTCAGAGCATGAACTACCTCTTATTGCACGTCTGTGTGGTGTCGAGTGCAATAGAGCCCTGATTTAAGCTGGTACAGGTCCATGCCATGATAATAAAGTTTCTTTTCTAAAAACTAAATGAGACAGGTGTTGTGGCTGCTTAACTTTACTTGGGGAAGAGGCAGAAGGGTGGTAGTTTTCAGATTGTATAGTACCTGCGTAATGAAGAAATATCTGTAGACATACATGGATGCTAATATAAGGCCCAGGAGCAAAACAATGAGGCCCGTCATCAGGTAGCATAAACCGCTCAGAGACAACCTCCTGGTTTGTACTGGGGATGATGGCTCCTCCTGTGTTAAAACAAAAAAGAACAAAAGTTCGTCAGATGACGTACAAGGAGATCAGATGAGCAAGAACATGTTGTTTGAAACACAGCTAATAAATGCAGAACAGGATCTTTCATGATCTCTCACATGGGTATCCTGGGAGTCTCACATCACAGTATCACTCCAGTAACAATACAAACCCATTCCGTACCTTTTCTTATATAAAAGATTATGCTCTGCAAACTGGCCAGATTCCAAAGATACACCACTTATTTATCTGTGTCAAGGATCAACAAAGAAACAGGAACATAACTGTGAATGAGAGGAGAGCCTGGCAGGTCAGGGGCTAAACAATGTCTGGTTGCTCAGTTAGGCCCACCCTGTTTTGCCTGCAGCCAGTGCCAGGCATGGAGGGAGGATGAAAGAAGGGAAGCTAGCCCAATTCAACACTGACCAGCAAGAAGGCAGGAGCTGACTCTGCCATCTGCAGGACCTGAGCCAGAGCTCTCCAATGGGTTGGCCACAGGCTCCAAACCCTCCCACAGGTGCCAAGGAGGAGAACCCTAGAGAACCCCCGCAAGGGAGAGGGAAACTGAACTCTTGGGGCCACGCCCCAAACTAAAGGTATAGACAACAGTAAGTGGGCTGAAGCCCTACGCCCGGGGTTCCTGGATAACGTGGGAACCTAACCACAAGGCCACCCCATTGCTAGGGGTACCCAGTTACAATAAGAGAACTAGAAATTACAGAATCAAGAACCTGATAAATGAAAGTGCTTTCCTCCCACTTCAGTGCACAAGTCCCTTTGAAACATGAAAATCAACAGAAGAGCTGAATTTTTCAGGGACAGTCCTTGGACTACATAAAACAGAGACCAGGGATACACTTGCTTTAAAGAGTTGCCCAGTGACCAGGGTAAAATGATTTTATCAACCATCTGTGCTCAAAACATTACCCTAGCTCCAAAGAATCATATTGCAACACACCTTTAATGCATTGTCAAGGTACAGGGGATTTAGACCAAGAGACAAAGAAGCATGAAAGGGAAATCAACTTGTGTGTCCCTGTCAGGGAATTAGTTTCTCTCTCACAGGGATCAGAAGAAACTTTCCCCAGGTACAAGTTGTTGTATACTTGCCCACATCAGGGAATTCAGCAACTTCCCTGAAGCAGGGGGCACTGGTCACTGCCGGACAGAGGATACTTGACCTGATCTCATATGACTACCCCAAAAATAAATCTCTAGAACACTGAGCCTGGAGAAGAGGGTATTTAGGATCCTGATACCAGGAGATAAAAGTCGGCAGGCAGGTTTAGGAATGCCAGATTTCCAAAAGGACTGTATAGCTGAAATGTAGCTTAACAAGCAGATCACACAGAATGGAACAGCATGAGCAGTATTTGCAGAAGGAAAGAACGGAATCTCTCAGCAGAACTAACCGATCCCAAGCGCTTAAAGGACAGACTGTGGCTGGCCTGAACAACATTACAACTTGGAGGGTAATACTTAAGTTTTTGACGTCTTGAACCTAGATAAATAATGATGCTTCATGCTCCAGGGCTGTTGCGAAGCTGAATGATGAAAATCCTACTGCCAAGGACATGCCAGCATCTTATAGGCACTTGTGCTGTTTATAATCTCATGTTAACTTCAAGATTCACTACAAACCCAAAGGGCAAAGCTAAGATACACCAAACAGTAGTTAGGGGGATATAAGATACGCATAGGAACTACTGGTTCTTTCATATGGTGGTGTGGCACAACAATTACAATTTCATCTGAAATCGACTGAGCTAGATAGCTACCTCAGAAATAGCAGAATTTACTGCAGAGTTGACCAACATATCCATTGCATATCAAATAAAGGAATCTTCTGCATGGCAAGACACACAGGTGCTTAATATTTTAAATCTCAGAAAGCAGATTGGGCCAAACAAATCACAGTAAGAGCTGTCCAAGGTCCTTTCTTCCCCATCACAGAAACAGAGTTGTGACTTGGGGCCCACCCCCAGACCTACTGAACTGCAATAGGATAACCACGAGCCTTGAGACCATATTGATTTCCCCAAAGGCGAAAGTGTTTTTTCTGGGCAAAACCATTTCGAGCCTGGACAGTAGTTCTCTATCTTAGGGGAAGTCAACGGGGCAGATCCGCTGACTCACTCTGTTCTCTTTGTTCTACTCAGGCAGGCTGTGTCATCTAGCTGGAGATTCTCTTGGTGTAGCAGAGGCCAAAGGCAGTGGAGAGTGTTGCCAGATTCTATACCATCTTCCCCACAGCCTCCAATGCAGACAGGTACATCAGGAAGAAAAGGAGGACTGAAATTTCTTAGAGCAGTCTAGAAGCTGCACTAACTTGTTCCCAGTACAATGGCTGGCCAGAGAATAAGGGAACTGTCACCAGCTCCAACAATTCCATCTCTACCATGCCAGCCAGGCAAAGAATCTGACCCTGCACTGGTAACTTCCTTTTTACACAACTTCACTGTATGATTCAGCCATGTCAGCTGGGAATTAAAGATACTCACTTTTCTTGTGAGGGCTTCAGAACTGCAATCCCCAAGCACCTCCAGCAGAAGCTAACCTACATTCCTCCCCCGCCTCCCCCTGCACAACACATACAACTTACAATACACTGTCAACTCCCAATACTGCAGGACAAGTGCTTAATAAATTCTTCAGTGCTTCATCAACATTTTCTTCAACTTTAAGCTCTCCCCTAATGCAGAACAAGCGCTTCAAAGCAGTGACCACGCAAAACCAAAATACCACATTTGTGAAGGAAGTTAAATGATCTGTATCAGTAATGCCGAGGTGGGAAAAACATGCTACAGGGCATGTGACTTAAAGCAACAAAAAGCACAGACTTTGCTGATTGTTAGCAATCACAGCAATGAAGAAGAAAAACCAGGGTGCGTTAAAAAGGGCTATCGTGCTACTAAATCTTGAGTAACTACAGGCAGGGGAAGCGTCATGGGTTAGGTCTCGTTTTCAAACAGGCAGTCCCATACATAAGCCTTCTTGCAGGTGACCTGACTTTTGCTTAAAAAAGGCAAATACTCCCGTATTTCCCTTCTTCCCCCATCATCAATACTGCTAGCTCCTTCTGCTGGCCAAACTTCTGCTTGCCAGCAGCCTCCCCAGCAGCGCCAAGTGTGTTGGCGAGCGGGGGAAAGGGGAATTTCAGTGGCTGAAAATGGGTGGAGGGGGCTGGTGATTGGGTAAAACTGAGTGCACAGGGCCAGACACTCCCCCTGGCTCCTGCGCCTTCATCCCCTGCCCCGGTCCCAGCCAGCACTGGGCTGCTTGCTGTGGGAGCTGGTGGGTATTGGCAGGAGAGGGATGGTTACGTGTTGTATCCGCTGCCCATCCATCAGCCTTTACATGCTCTCCCTCCCACACAGTCACTGTCCTCTCCCGGCTTCGTCCCTTCACTTCCCCAGCCCTGCTGCTCCTCCATAGGCCACTGCCATGGTGGGATGTGTCCCGCTCCCAGTGCTGTGTGGAGAACCAGGGCCTGGCTGACTCACTGAGCTCACCAAACGGCCTGTTTGACGGGCTCCTCCCGCCTGTTTACACTCCAACTCTTCAAGCTCCTCACCAGCCCCGCGGGCAGGAGCTTCGCATCTTCTTCACACACTGTCCCAACCCTAGGTCTAAGCAGGCAGATAGAGACTCCAGCTGCACAGCATTTCTTTTTATCAGAGGCTCAGCCAACTTCATGTTAATGTGAAGGTTTGTACTGAACAGCGGTGATGGTCACTGAATAAAAGCAATTTAATCAGTTGTCCCATATTCAGCACAGGTAAATATGATCGTCTGACTGCTTATGAGTGAATTACAGAATCACAGTAAGGAGTCTGGTGGCAATTTAAAGGCTAAACAATTTTATTATGGCATAAGCTTTCATAGCCTTATTGGACTCCTTGTTTTTGCTGAAACAGACTAACATGGCTACCTCTCAAACCTATAGAATCATAGAAGATCTGGCTAGGAAGAGATCTCAGCAGGTCCAAAGCCAACCAAATCATCCAACTAGGGCTTTGTCAAGCCTTGGCTTAAAAACCAGTAAGGATGGGGTTACTTCAAACAAGTGCCAGGTTCCTGTAATAGAAAATGCATCCAGTTTTCTCAGCAAGTTGCTTCACGCAGATGCTATCTCTGACTGGAGAGGATGTGAGCCAAGGGTGTTACTATTTTGACAGGATTCAGAAATAGTAAAGCACTTAAAAGTCACATAAAAGATGTTTTACCTGAAAAACAATTGAACTAGGCCAATTCCCCTCACACAGTGCAGTGAGAGCAAACTTTCTCTGTGAGAGAACGGTAGACCAGGCTGTTCTCTCTAGCACAAGGACATACCACCAGATGGAATTTTGATCTCTGCAAAGAAACCCTGTGGTAAGATAAAAATGCTTGGAATTTTACAGGGGGGAAAAAAAACTTGCTTGAGTCTGGAGAAGTGAAGAGGCCATACAAGAGTAAAGCCAGACAATGACTGAAGAAAGTAAGGGCATGTAATGAAAGAAACTGACTCACCAGCAGTCATGCTCTTGTGGAACAAGGTTTCACCAGCAAAATTAAAGATCCTGCCTTTCAGGTAATGGAGAACTATTAATCATGATAAAAGATCAATTGCTCCATCAGTCATCTCAGCTTGTATCTACTTATCTCAGCCCAGCAGATTAAAAACCTGCAAGGTGAAAAGTAGCATCTGTCAGCATGAATAAACTGGCCTTATTTGCTTTTAAACTATAATTTGCCTGAGCCACTCAAATGCAAGATGCAGTCACTTATGAGACAAAAAGAACGGAAGGTCTTGGAAAACTGGGGTACCACCTGCTTTAAACACATCGTTACACTTCAGAAAAAGCATCCACGCCTGCAATCAGGCTGTCACACTGCTAGAGTCACAAGGACACTTCCTGTATTACAGATAAAATTGTGCATTAGATGCTGAATGAAGACAGTTTTTTTTAAACAGCTTCTTGTATGTTAACGAAGAAAGCCTGACTATTTTAGAATTAGACACAGGAAAACCACTTCTCAAAGGGGACCAGTAGGCCATAGGGCAGCCCAGTACACACACACACACACGCGCACACACTCTCTCTCTCTCCCCACCCTTCCCTTTTCCAGGTCTAGTTACGCACCTTTCATAGTACTAGCAATAGGGACCAGGTGTAATAATAAAATATAAAAAGATTTTCCAGAAAGAAAACCACTCTCTTGAAGGACCAGTATTATAACCTGACAAGGTTAAAAATGCCTCAATATTTGGTGTGCAAACTTCTGTTCACTAGGAACTATCTTGCTACCTCATGCAGGACATCACGCCACACGGGACTCAGTAGCTCAAGCCCAAGCACAGTCTGAGGAGAAAAAATGTGACCAAGAGAAGGGTCTTGAGGGAGAAACCTTCAGAAGATGCCAAGCTCAAGAGAAATCTGAGACTGGGAGTCGGCTTAATGGGAATGCAAGTCACAGGAAGGGGATAAGTGTTGGACAGTAACCCAGAGTCTGCGCTAGGAGGGCTCTAACCACTGACAGTAAATCACATGAGAAGCATCTAGCATGACATTACTCTCTTTGTCCCCATCGTCCCTGGGATGTTGCTACATGCTGATAATGCTAATTTAACATTGTAACACAAAGCACTGAATGTAGTAATACAATGAAGGTCACTGTCCCGAGCAAGCCATGCATTTAATTCCTGTCAAAGAAAATTCAAAACACAGCAGAGCCCAGTACATCCTTGCAGGGAAAAGAACCAGCTGATCGAGGACAGGTCTGCATTCTGGATTTAGCAGGGAGCTCACACTGCTCCCTGTGTGGAGCAAAGAGGCGGGCAAGCACACTAGCCCATGCAAAGAGAGGGAACCATCCATTACTAAATAAGGAAGCTTGTGCATCTCGGCTTTTACCCACGCACTCTCATGATCACTCAGCACAGCACAGGGGCACAAGCAAGCTAAGCCAATGGGTCAGAATAACCAGCCTCACTGACTTTGGTTAGATCTGCAGGCATGTGTGTGCTGAAGGTAAGTCCCTGGCAGCAGGCAGGGCAGTGAAATGTACAAGAACTCCTGTTTTCTGATCAAACAGGCTCCTTGGTATGGCTCAGTGCTCTGCCTCCTCACACCAGCAGCCAAGTGGCATGTGTGTCCAGAATGGCAGATACCCGAAGCATCTCCAATTTACTGCCAGCTCCATAAACATGAAGTCACATTACAGGCTGATTTGCAGAATGTGCTTAAAATTAAGACAGGTACAAAAAATCCTGTTTCTTTGTTTGGGAGGTGGCTTTTACGTTTTAAGCAAAGAGACAGCAAGCGTAAGAGAGAAAAGATCAAGACCCACAGAGCCTTGTTTAAATATTTAGGAACACAAAGAGGTAGCACCCATTGGCCAAACAGGCCAGGGCTTGGTTGCATGAGGCATCGGACAAACTGAACAAGGAGTGATAAACACAAGGTCTAAAGAATATAAAAATGGAGAAACAATCAAGTAGGGCTGGTGCGAGGCTTTGTAGGGTCAGATATAACATACAGGGTCTCAAGCAGACTTCCATAAATCTCAGCACACATGTGGGATGGGAGGGGTAGACAGCCAAATAGGCTGGGCTTGCAGCCATTGGAAGAGCGGAGTCAGGATGCTTCCTATTACTGAACAAAAGGACACAGAGAATCATCTGGAGAGGGAGGCTTCCAGAACGGGGAAGAGAAGGATCTTTATGGAATGCCTTAAGATGACATATCACCAGACTATTTGAGAGATGGAAGTCCTGGGTACAAGCTAGGATGGAGCTCTGACAAAGTAAGGCTCCCCTAAAACCATGGTGATTTATTGCAGGTTCAAGTTCACCATGTATCTGGCCCAATAAATAAATACTTAGCTTCACTGATTTTTAGAATCAGCTCTTTGGAAGGAGGGACTTCCCCTCGCATGTCTGTACAACACCTAACATACAGCCCTGCTCCATGACTGGGCCTGCTAGCCACTACACCACCACCCCCAACAGGCAAAAGAATGCTAATATACACCTGCCACATGCACATACCCAGTGTAAACACCTGTGTGCTTGGAAGTTTGGAATGCTGGTTGCAGCACTTTTGTTTTGTTTTGTGTTTGTTTGTTTGAGCGCTGTGTAAAGGAGTTCTACCATAAGGACTGCTTGTTCTCTAATGCATCTGACCGATGTAATAGCTACCATGTATGTGACCTTATCAACAGGTGGAAAAGGGCTCCAATGGCAAGGCTTTTCAGGGTGTGAGGTAAGTTCATGGTGATGTAAACTGATGGACTTGTGAGTGTATGCTCTGTATGCCTGTGAGGAGCGCACAGTCAACCTGTGGAACTCCTTGCCGGAGGAGGCTGTGAAGGCCAGGACTCCATTAGGGTTTAAAAAGGAGCTCGATAAATTTTTGCAGGTTAGGTCCATAAATGGCTATTAGCCAGGGGTAAAGTATGGTGCCCTAGCCTTCAGTACAAGGGCAGGAGATGGATGGCAGGAGATAAATCACTTGATCGTTGTCTTCTGTTCTCCTTCTCTGGGGCACCTGGCATTGGCCACCGTCGGCAGACGGGATACTGGGCTGGATGGACCTTTGGTCTGACCCAGTATGGCCATTCTTATGTTCTTATGCCCTCTGGCAAAATGTTTACATGAGAGAAAATAATACAGAGGATGAGAAGAATTTAAATAATGAATGTTCTGTAAAAGATGCCCCTGGAAGAACCTCTGCTAAGGTAGTTTTGGAACAAAACAGAACTCAGAAAGAATGTCACTGTAGATATAATAAGCAGTGGTGGTGGAAGCCCCAAATCTCATTGACTGGGGTGGTCAGCTCATGTTTTGGGGGGCGGGGCAAGTGCCGAGGGCCCAGTTGACATGATCCCTTCATGGGGAATCAGCCCCCTCAGCCCATGTTGCCCATCCAGCCCCAGAAAATGTCTGCCGCTGGGGGAGCCAGCCCCCCCCCACCAGTGCTTGGTAAGCTCCCACAAACAGAATCCTTCACCCTGTACAGGCCAGGACATGCTACTGTCCACAAGCATGGTCCACACTGCATGTGGTGTGGTGGGGAGAGGGCTAGCCACGTAGTATAAGTTGCGTGGTCTACCCTGCCATCTGCATGGCGCCTGTGGAGGAGGGGAGGCTGCTCTCTGGAGATGTGAATTGCAGAAAAGAAGTTTCTAAGCTGCTGCTGCTACATGTCCTGCAAGATCCCCGCAGCCCAGTCGAATGATGTGGGGGAAAACCATGTGGGCTGGTGGAGTGTGGGTGCCTGAAGTCGTTGTCATCCCAGACTGCAATAAACCCACCACCCCTGCCACTGGAAAACAAAGGCCAGTCAAAGGAATTTGCACAATCTGTAATGTCCACTACCCAATCTGTCGTGCCGCATTTTATTGATGAAAGTGAGTGGGATGATATGATAGATGCAGGTATATCGGATGATGATATGGAAGAACTGGAGAACAGAAATGCAGAGTTGCTGGCTGCCCTGGATGCATCACTTGCGGTGGAGCGCCATTTCTGGAGATGTGAAATCAGCACACACTGGTGGGACCACATCGTTTTAGAAGCATGGAACGACCAGCAGTGGCTGCAGAACTTCAGCATGTGCAAGGTCACTTTCATGGAACTTTGTGACTTGCTGTCCCCAACCCAGAAGGGCACCAATGAGGTAATAATACCTGCTTTAACAGTACACAAGTGAGTGGCCATTGCTCTTTGGACGTTTGCAATGCCTAACAGCTACCAGTCAGTGAGAAATCAACTTGGGGTGAGCAGATCTACTGTTGGGGCCATGGCGATGCAGGTTGCAAATGCCATCTATGATCACCTGATTAAGAAGACTGTGACTCTGGGAAATCTGCAGCGCATAGTGGACAACTTTGCTACCATGTGGTTTCCTAACTGCAGTGGGACAATAGATGGGACTCACATCCCCATCCTCGCCCCAGACTACCTGGCCTCTGAGTACAAAAACTGAAAGGGGTATTTAGTAATGGTGTTGCAGGCTGTGGTACATCACGAAGATCATTTCACAAACATCTGCGTGGGATGGCCAGGAAACTTCACTACCATGTATGTGACCTTATCAACAGGTGGAAAAGGGCTCCAATGGCAAGGCTTTTCAGGGTGTGAGGTAAGTTCATGGTGATGTAAACTGATGGACTTGTGAGTGTATGCTCTGTATGCCTGTGAGGAGGCATTTCATGGTTAGGTGAACAAAGATGGGGGAGCTGTCCACTGGTTAGTGGAAGGTTGCAATGGCCAGAAGGTGGTCTTTAAGTGAGCCGATGGCTAGTCCAGATTCTTTTAGATCTGGTGTGTAATCTAGTATCGTAGGTAGGGGCATCCTGACAGTCACGTTTTGTTGGCACACCATAGGAAGAATCATTTCCACTTCTGGAGGTAGGCATTTCCGGCTTTGGATCAACAGCTAATTAGTACTATACATTTTGCTCCAAGCAGGCTTCTCCTCCATGTTGGAACCCTGGAGGAGCCATAGTGAGCTGGAGCCTCCCTGGGTTTGGGTGCAGCATGTCACCTTTGTGATGCAAGAGGAGACCTGGTTGTAGGGGTAGCAGGTGAGGAAGGTAAGGAAACTAGGCCTCATCAGGACAACATCATATGCATGGTCCAGGCATACCTTATTTATGATGCATGAGAGCAGAGGTATGGGTGGGAATGCATAAAAGGAGTGATGTGCTCCGTGTGATGAGGAAGGCACCTCCCAGTGACCATAGTGCTAGACCTGCAGGTAACCCTAATTTGTGGAATAAGCTGTGCCATCCTCAAGGTGGTATCCCCCACCCCTGTTGTTTGGAGAAAGGGTGACCGAGGATGTCTGCCGTTGCGTTTTGGCAACCTGGTAGGTAGGATGCTGGGAGGCTTATGTTGTGGTGGGTACACTGATTCCACAGGTGGAGAGCTATGCACAAGTAGTGAGATCAGGCTCCTCCTTGCTGGCTGACACAAAACACGCATGATACCTGGTAAGTAAAAATATGTATGGTCTTGTTTTGTATTAGTGTGAGGAAGAGGTGGCAAGCACTGTGCACCACCTGGAGTTCCAGGCAGCTAATAAGTGGGCAGAATTCTGCTAGGGACCATTTGTCCTGACTGGTGTGGCTGTCCAGATGAGCACCCCAGCCTGTGAGAGATGTGACTGTGGTGATAACGAGTGATGGAGGGAGGCAAGTACCTTTGGTGGAAACCTGACTCATCTGTCCAGGTTGTGACTGGCACATGTATATACACTGTGGTGACCCAACTCTGGCAGCAAAGCATATTTTGTATTGTGTATTTTACTATGTAAGTCGTAGCTGCCATGTGGGCTAGGATTTGGAGACAAGTCCTTACCATGGCTTGAGGGATGTGGAAGACTGGATACAAGCCTGCCCAGCATAGTGAATTGGTTTTGAAACAATATTGCTCTGGCTTGTGTGCAATCAAGGAGCACTCCTACGAACTCCAGAGTTCGTGTGGGTTCTAAAATTGATTTGAAGACCTAGTGGTTGAAAGGGAGTATAGAGTCACATACACCATGTTTTGTGGTGAGCGGTACCCTTGATTGGGCAATTGTCTAAGTAAGGGAATATTGCCCATCATTGAAGATGTGTGCTACTACCACAAGCATCTTGGAGAAGAGTTGTAGGGTATTAGATTGATCAAATGAAGCACTCAGCGTTGTTATTGTTTGGAACCTGCTGAGAATCTGAGGGAACATCCATGGGCAAGGTGAAGTGTGGTACGGAAATATGCATCTTGAAAATAGAGGGCTGAAAAAACAGTCTCCCCCACTCAGCGTTGAGATAATTGTAACATGACAGAGATCTTCAACCTGTGGTTGTGTACAAATTTGTTGAGTTTTCTTATACGGGAAAATAAGACAACCATGCCATTGGCTGGGACAACGTATATTCTGTCAGAGCATTGGTTGGTGGGTACAGCAGATGTGGGTGTTTGCCAGACAGTTCCTGTGGGCTCCATGATCACTTCATCAATGGGAAGGGCAATTTTGGTGGTGGCAGTGGGCTGAAGAATTTGCAGAAGCTTTTTTTCCTTGCGCTTCCTGCAGTGCAATGTTTTGGCTGACAGCAACTCTCTAATAGTTCCTGGAACTGTTTGAGGCCATTAGTGGGTGTAGGTGTCAGTAGTCTGACTCCTTCATCTGGTGAGAAGGAGGAATTCTAGGCTGGGGAAGATGTCCTTGCTGTTAGTGGGACCATGATGCTCCTCATCCTGCATCTCATCATCTAGGATGTCAGGTGCCATGTGGGTCAGAGGGGAGCAACCACCATCATGCTGGGCTGGGTGGAAGACGTAACAGTGTCGCTAATTTGCCCAGTAATTCCATGGCACCCACTGGATAGGGTAAGGTAGTGGTGGTGAAGACCATGGGCTCCCATACCATGGTCGCATGGGGCCCAGTGTGAAAGATCTTAGGGTCGGTGGACTCCCATGGAGATCGTCTTTGTGTCAAAGGAGAAACCGCTGTGTTATCTGCCCACTTCCACATCACTGTGTGTGGAGGAAGGAGGAAGAGACAAAGGAGGCTGATCATCATATCCACGGTACCAACAAGAACAATTAAAAAAAAACCCAGGGAATTTGGAGTACATTTTTTCTGTCTACTTGTCTTTTAGGTAGAAGTCAACAGTGATGGAGAGTTCTGTCTGCCTATGATGACAATGGACAAGGAACTAAAGGGTCTCTACCATTCATGGATTATGTGAGTGCTAAAAGTACCACAAGACAGCTACTGCGAGATGATACTGTGCCCTGCCAGCAAAATCTCCAATTATCAGCACAAGGATGCTCCAATACCTGAAGGGGAGCACCCACAGGGACATCACTTTAAGAAGAATGCTTCCCACCCACTGGTGTAAGGCCAGCATCATTCCAGACCATTGCCTTGATACTGTGAGACTGGCAATGTGACTGTGCATTCAGTATTACTGCTTTCCGGATTTAACACCATTACAGAATTCAGGGAAGCACCCAGGAGTTCTCACCACTGGAACTCAAAGCAAATGCCTCTGTGGGGGAAGGTAACAGCTAGCAGTGGAAACCTCATCCAAAGTTCAATGTCAGAAGTGCAGCAGATTACACACAGGAACTTCAGGAAGAAAAGCTAGTGGGGTACACATAAGGAATGGGCTGATGAATTAATGAGGGGATGGGTAAATATTTTAAAAAGGCAAATTAAAGAAGGCTAAAATCTATAGTAGGCAAAATTTCTTCTGAACCACTTTAACAATTTCCCACACTATGAAAAGGTTTCCTATTAGATTAGAATAAGTGCTCCTGCTTCATGTTGCCAGATTTGGTTTAAACAGGTAGGTTTAAGACAGCGTCTTGAATACTACCTGGGGTGTGAATCAGAGGTGTTATAGCACAGGAATATTAAGAAGCAGGGGTCTGCAACCTGTGGATCTTCAAGGACTTTGTTGTGGCACCTGACACTATAATTGCAAAGTTTAAAAAAATAAATAAATAACCCTCCCCCCACCCTCTTGAGTATTTTCAATACACCGTGAACATCTAAAAGCACAACAATGAACAGCTCATATCTAAATAGCTAAGAATGTGTGATCACCAAACGTCGGGTAACTCCCCCTTAATGGCTACGTCTACACGTGCACCCAACTTCGAAATAGGCTATTTCGATGAATAACGTCTACACGTCCTCCAGGGCTGGCAACGTCGATGTTCAACTTCGACGTTGCTCAGCCCAACATCGAAATAGGCACAGTGAGGGAACGTCTACACGCCAAAGTAGCACACATCGAAATAAGGGAGCCAGGCACAGCTGCAGACAGGGTCACGGGGCGGACTCAACAGCAAGTCGCTCCCTTAAAGGGCCCCTCCCAGACACGCTTTCATTAAACAGTGCAAGATACACAGAGCCAACAACTAGTTGCAGACCCTGTATATGCAGCACGGACCCCCAGCTGCAGCAGCAGCAGCCAGAAGCCCTGGGCTAAGGGCTGCTGCCCACGGTGACCACAGAGCCCCGCAAGGGCTGGAGAGAGAGTATCTCTCAACCCCCCAGCTGATGGCTGCCATGGAGGACCCCGCTATTTCGATGTTGCGGGACGCGGATCGTCTACACGTCCCTACTTCGATGTTGAACGTCGAAGTAGGGCGCTATTCCCATCCCCTCATGGGGTTAGCGACTTCGACGTCTCGCCGCCTAACGTCGATTTCAACTTCGAAATAGCGCCCAACACGTGTAGACGTGACGGGCACTATTTCGAAGTTACTGCCGCTACTTCGAAGTAGCGTGCACATGTAGACGCAGCTAATACGTGCAGTACATTGTGGGATATGATACTGTATCTGTGTTTTGACCATGTTGCTAACGAACTTTTATTCACACGCACTGCAGCTCTTGAATTACTGAGTTTTTTTTTTACCAAATTTGAAAAAAATGGCTCTTCTTGCTATTTTGGTTGCCAAATCCTGCTAAGACGGGTCCATGAACATCACTATTGCCTGTCAGAAAACAGAGGATCAGGACATCTTATGGACAAGAAAGCCTTTTTAATGCTCTAATTTAGAAACAAAAATATCACCTCCCTGTTTCCAAGGCAACCAGCTTTCCTGTGCAAAGCAGTGTTTGTACAAGGCCTCCAAAGCAGCATTTCCACTGAGAACACAAAAAGTGACTTTTTGACTCAGAGGTCTAGGAGACAAAAACTGCTATAATCAATAGACTATCACATTTTAAGGCCAAGATGTCCAATTAATGAACCTTCTGAGATCTTTGAACAATATAACCCCCTATGACTAGAAACAAAATTTAACCACCTCTCTCTAGCCTTTTAGCAGCCAAGTGAATTAAAATATCAACTTGAACTGCTAATGAATTAAAACAACTTTGTTGTAGATGACAATGGTAGAATACATTTAATATACAGCTTAGTGTGTGTGAGCAGAGTTCTGTGATCACTTCATTCTCTCCAATCAGCAAAAGGGGATATTCTCCCAATCTGTTCTTTCTTCAAAAGCTCTGGGAACTCGGGGGCGGGGGGCGGGGGGCTGTTCCATTGCCTCCTTAGCAGAGGGCGAAGGAAATAAATGCACATTTTTGGCAGATGCACAATTGCTTTCAGCTTAAGTATTTCCAGCTCTCCTCGTGGTTTCCCTGGAGGAAAACCACGTAAGTCATTCTCAGCACTAACAAAGCCAGTTCTGGTAAGACCGTCAGGCTACATCTTAGCAGGCATCCTTCAGTCTAGACTATGGATCGCACCCTTCGTAATTCCATTTGGGATCATTATTTGCAGCGTCAACTGTGACTGTGAAGGCCCACATGAGAGTGACAGTCCTTGCTGCATCTGTAGCAAGGCTACATCTACGCTATGAGAAATTCAAATTTATGACATTTGAATTTGTATTGCAGGGTTTTACAAATTTGAACTTGAGTATCCTCACCTGCCCACAAAGTCCCCACAAATTCAAATTAGTGCTGCCACACTAAATCACCAAAGATCAACTACTGCAGCAGTGCATTGTGGGAACCTATCCCACAGTTCCCTCAGCCCCATAGCATTCTGGGTTTTTAAGCTGGTGCAGTACAGGAAAAAAATGCCCCGCAAGAGGTTGTGTGATGTCATCTTTCCATACTGCGTTGCCCTCAATCCCCTCCTGTGGAAAGCAAACAGCCATTTTTGCAGAAGGAAAGAAGGAAAAGTAGGGTATCCCAGGTGAAAGAAAACCAAATAGGCTGGCTTCAGAAAGTGAACAAACCATGTAAACTGGTCACTCAGCTGCTTTTTCCCCATTGAAAGAATGCCTTCCATTTGAACTAATGGGCAGTATTCCCTTTAGATTCGACTTTTGCCTAATCAGCCAACTAGCGTGCCAAGAAACTGTCATACCCATGTGCCACAATGCGTACGTGCTCTGGGATCACCCAGGTGACTGTGCCATGTCATCTGGTCTCTCAGGTACTTTGCCCCACCTTGGAACCACCCCAGGGCAGAACACTGAAGTAGCTGAAAATGAGACAATCAAGACTCTTTCAGGAAAAAGCGCTCTTCCTGATCTGGGAGAGGAAGAGGGCTGCCGGAAAAACTGCCGCGTGCCTCCGATTTCAGATCGAAAGAGTGCATTGTGTGTAGACGTGCCGTGGGTTCTTTCGGAAAAGGCCCATTTTTTTAAAAGAACGTGCTGGTGTAGACGTAGCCCAAGGGGAGTGGCAGCAGGAGGGGAAGGCGGCAAGTGAAAAATAACAACCCAAATGCAGCAGGAGGAGCAGGGCCTATTGACAACCTAACACTAAGCAAAGGCAGGCACCAGACTGGGCACTACCACCAACGGGGGCGGGGGAGAAGAGACCACCTTTGCAAACAGGGTTTCGCTGTCAAAGACTGCAGCAAGATAAGAGCCTTGTCAAACACAGCAAGAGGCACTGGCGGACCTCACGCTCTCCTGCTCTGTGCCCTACAATGACCCCACCTCCCTGCCCCCAACCCCAGCCCACAGGCACACTATGGGGTCCCCAGACTCACAATACAGGGAGCGAGCAGGTGCAGACAGGTGCTGTGAAACACCCCCAAACACACCACACCCCGGGCAGATCGGATAATGGGCATGGGTCCGCCACAGCTCAGAGCATGGGGGTCGCTAGCGGGGGCCTGCGTGTGCATGAGGGGGTCTGATAGCGGGGGCGCTCCCCGTGCATTCAGGGGGTCCCTACTGGTGGACACTCCCCGTGCATTGGGGGTCGCTGCTGGGGGGCTGCCCTGCCCGCGGAGCGCCCACCGCGGCTCCCCAGCCCGCGCACACAGCTGGGACGCCCCAGCTCACCCCGCACGGAGGCCGGAGGATTTCCGAATCGGCCCCATCGTCCGCCGCCGCCGCCTTCTCCGGCTTGAGCGCGGCCGCCGGCTGCAGGAAGCTGATCTTCCCCATGGCTCGGCCGGCTGCTGCGCGCCGGGCAGTCCGCTCCAGCCAGCGCAGGCGCCACGGGGCCCAGTTCCCGGCGGCTCAGCTCCGCGCGCCGGGCGCGGGACCGGCTTCCAGAGGCCAACAGCGCCCGGGTTCCAGCTGCCGCCGGCCGGGGAGGGCAGGGGCCGCGGCGCTGTCGCTCACTGCAGCACCGCCTGCGCCCCGCACCCGCGGCCAGGCCCGAGGCGCCGTCTGCGCGGCAGGAGCGGCGGCGGAGCACGTGCGCGGGCGGGTGCCAGCTGCTGCAGCGCCTTGGCCGGGGCACGTTCAGCCCGTCCCCCCCGTGCACGCGGGTGACTAAGAGCGGGGGCAGAACGTGGGGAAAGGGTCCCCCCCCACGGGTAGAGTCCCACTTGGCACCACTGAGTCCTGGTAGGCACAGCACAGGGCCAGCTGCGCTTCAGTGTGCCGCTACAAATGCAACGAGAAGGCCTGTGGCACCTTAGAGACTAAGAGCTATTTTGGAGCATACACTAGTCTCTACGGTGCCACAGGACTTCTTGCTTTCGCAGGTACAAACTAACTACCTCGCTGACATTTACAAAACTACAAATTCTTGCGCATGTTAACCATATTCAGGAACATCCATCACTAACTAGATCCTGGTCTCTTCCTAGGGTTTACTAATGCTTTGCTCCAAGAGTAATTTACTAACACTACTGCCAACAAGCCACCCTTTGGCACCTTAGGGACTTAACACATGTATTAGGTCATGAGCTTTCATATTAGGTGCCACAGGACTGCTTTCTTGGTTTTGACCTAATAATGTGTTAGTCTCTTAGGTGCCACAGGACTGCTTGCAAATTTGGGATCACAGAACACTAGAAGTGGAAGGGACCTTGAGAGGTCATCAAGCCCAGTCACCTGCCCTCCCAGCAGGACCAAGCACCATATAGACCAGTGGCTCCCAAACTTTTCAGCATCACACCCCTCTTTTGATTTCTGAGAAACCCTCATGACCCCCCACCATCATTCAACCCCCTTTTAACAAAAAATTCAATTTGTAATTTAAAATAAAGACAAACTTGATATAAAAATGGTATTTGAAATTAAAAATAAACTCAGATAGTTTCCTGGCCCCTTGCAGATACCCGGTACAGCCCCACCTGGCCAGCTGCCTGAGCCCCATGCCAGCCACCAGAGCAGAGTCTCCATCCTAAATATGGCTTGGCAAGAATTCAACGTTAGTATTTTAGCATATCAGATTGCTGTTTATTTTAATTTGTAAATGTTTTATCTATTCAAATTACCGGCTGTGAATAATAGAGGTGGGATGTGCCATACAGGAATTATTAAATGACAGTGAGCATAGAGATTCACAAAGTTAAAGCTGTATAAAACCATTAAAAACAAATTGACAGCATTATATATCAAAATATACAATGCAAATATCCTTAAATCATTAATAAGCTGTCAAGCAGCAATTTTCTTGCTTGGTCTACCTACAAATTCTATTTTCATGGAGGGAAATATATTTTCAATGGTATGACAAAGCTCCAATCAAAGCCAATCCAATAAATACAAGTTGTAGGAAGAGGGGAGAGAATACTGAAACCTTCCGAGGCATAATCTTTTGCTAACCTTGTTTTCAGCTGGCTGCCCCAAGCTGTGGGACATACCGTACTGGTAAGTGGTAACCCTTATTGAAGAGAAGGGTGCAAGCACTGAAAAAGCAATTAGATATGTTCTGTTTCAGCGAATTGCTTGACTTCTAGGAGTCAATGGATGAAACAAACAGCAAAAGGCAACTGCCTGATCTTTTTCACAAAAACAACTACCCCAGATTTAGCATTTCAGTCTAAAATAAATGTATGTTACAGTGCACCATTTGAAATCAAATTATCTAAAATAAAACCTTTCGTTATGATCTTATTTAACTTTTCCTGTAAGTATTTTAAAAGGACATTTGGTGGTTTAATTCTATTATACAGAGGTAGAAGATTTAAACACCTTTCTTGTAACATCAATCATAGAATCCTAGAGCTGGAAGGGACCTCAGGAGGTCGAGTCCACACACAACCCCACCCCCATCACCTTCTTGCCTAAAGCAAGATCAATCCTAACTAAGTCATCCCAGCCAGGACTTTGTCAAATCGGGACGTAACCTCTAGGGATGGAGATTCTACCCCCTCTCTAGGCAATACATTCCACTGAAATAATTTTTCCCTAATATCCAGCCTACTTCTCCCACTCTGTAACTTGAGACCATTACTCCTTGTTCTGCCATCTGTCACTACTGAGAACAGCTCAGTAGTAACAGCTCAGCTCATAGAACTTCAATTATACCTGTTTGTTAAAATTCATGTTTAATGAGTCATGCAGTTTTCAGGTTACTCTGGCAGCAGGTTCAAGTGCTCTGTCACCTAGGCAATGATTATGTTATCTCTTCCTCCCCACCAGTAGGAACATTATCAAATTTACATTGCTTGGAAGATTGTCTCCATAAGCAGATGTATAGTTACAGACCATGGACAATCTCAATCAAAAGTGAACTTTCCTGGTATCAGACAATTTAATGTGTTTAGTAAGGTCATTTTCTGCACAGTAACCATTAACAATCTGGACGCTTTGGTTACTTTTAGTCAGGCCCTATGGCAGGGAAGAGGGATGACAAAGGGGGCAAGTGCCCTGGAGGCTGGTGATAGCAAGGAATCCAGAGCTACCAGCCACTGGTGTTGCTACTGTGGTGACGGCAGCAGCAGTCAGAGCCCTGGGTTCTTCAAATCACTGTTGGAGCGCCACATGGCATGCTCTGGGGAGGAGGTGGTGTGGTCTGAGCAGAACTGAGGGCTGGCTGCCTCCAGCCTTTCCCCTTCTCCCTGAGGCCCCACCCCTTCCAGGGCATAGAGCAGCCCTCCCCCACTTGTCTTGACCAGGCGCTCAGCGAGGCTGGGGGCTGGCTGTCTTTACTTAATAGGGTACGAATCAAAATAGCAACTAGGTGTATATTTAAATAGAAACAACTAAGCAAAGCACTTGGTGCATAAAGAGAATGCTTTAAAGGGTGTAGCTGTGTCTTAAAGGTATCTTCTCTGGGCATGCCACCCTTAGCTTCTTGTTTTGTGTCCCAAATCTGTTCCAAACACCACAAAACTTCTTTTGTCCAAAGGTGTGGTTAGAGACTGAAGTGCCATGATCTGCCTCCAAACATCCCTCTTTACAAAGGCTACACACTTTTCAGGGTGCAGCTCCAAAGTCAACCTCATAAACTTCTAAGTTAATATGCTATGTCCCCAGGATAATGATGGTGGTATGACATGAACTAGTCCTAATCAGCTCTTTGTATTGTACTAGTGATATTTGCATGGCTTTAGGGCTCTTAGTGACAAATACTGTTCAGTTTATTATATTAGTTTTACCACCACTTTCAAGTTTATGTATCATAATAAAGAAATCCACACCAAGCAAGCCATCCTTTCATAGTATTGATCCAGACTCCAGCTCTGATTTCATTGTTTTCAATGCTTACCAACTCCTACATGAACCAGTCAAGAGCTGGTGTAGTTTATTTAATAGTTGCCGAAAGGGGCATCTTTTTGCGTCTCCCCTAACAGTCTCCAAAGAGTTGCCACTGTACAGGTGCTCTGTAAAATAAAATATCATTTTTATTAAATGTATTTAAGAAAAGCTTTGTTTTCTGAGGGATTTATTATGATTAGAAATTCAGGCCTTGGCTATTCTGTTTTTCCTTGAAGATTCCGTAGATGATCAGAAAACACGTAGTATGACAATTGACATGCCAGCTAAGGAAAACCAAAGTGATCTTACTAATATTTTAAGCTAGAATTAGTGTTTTCATCTAAAATTTTAAAATTTTAGACTGTTTAAAATGGGTTCTCATTTCTTTCTGCTATCGCTTAACTCAAAATCTAGCAATTTCTCCAAAGTGCTTTCCTTTCTTTAAGATCTACACCCCATGTCTTCAATTAAAGGTGAGAAAGATGATATTGCAGTCCACATAAGTCTGTGGTAAAATGAAGAAAAACAGTCATGACTTTCTAGATATTTTCCAAGGATTTGGGGGCAAGAAGCTTTTTGCTGTTTTGTAAGGGCAGAAAAAAAACATTTTAGTTAATGAACAATATTTCAGTTTTCTTTTGGGCCATACAAAAGCTAAAAAGAGCACAAATCCATTACTCCTCAGTGGAATAAAAAGCAGTGACGCATACATTTTCCATTTTGCTTAAACACCTAGCGCCTTTATTTTCACATGGCACTGCTGGATGTCCCTGATGAATCGTTTTTCCACCAAGTCCTATGCAACTTTTGCATAGATATCAGTGTTTCTTTGGTTGCTTTGGAGTTCAGCCTGCACAGATTCCTCTCCCCACAAAGAAATCAGATCCACCATCTCTTGTACACTCCGTGCTGGAGTTCATTTATGACCCTGGCCATTCGTGATCAGTGGTGCTGGTGTGCTGTACTGCTGGGCTCACCACAATGGCAAAACACAAAGTGAGAATCAAACTTGCCCAGGGCTTTTCCTGTGTAAACCGGAATTGCAGAAGAGTTGAAAGTGCTGGCCAGAGCAGTCATACTGGGGCACTGTGGGACACTTCCTGGAATCCTAGAATGTCAACCTTAACAGCGTTGCATCAGCACTATCCCAAAATCACCCAGGCAAGATCAAATTTAGCATTACTTCTTTCAGAAAGGAGGAGAATCATAGAACCATGGGGTTAAAAAAAAAACACTCAGGAGGTCGAGTCCAACCCCCTGCTGAAACCAGGATCAATCCCAACTAAATCATCCCAGCCAGAGCTTTGTCAAGCTGGGACTTCAAAATCTCTAGGTAACCTACTCCAGTGCTTCACCGCCCTCTTGGTGAAATAGTAAAAGAGAGGGAGCCGTGCTAGTCTATATACTATCAAAACAAAAAAGCAGTCAAGTAGCACTTTAAAGACTAACAAAATAATTTGTTAGGTGAGCTTTCATGGGACAGACCCACTTCTTCAGATCACAGCCATACCAGAACAGACTCAATATTTAAGGCACAGAGATCCAAAAACAGTAATCAAGGAGGACAAATGAGAAAAAAAATGATCAAGGTGAGCAAATCAGAGAGTAGAGGGGTAGAAGGGGGGCAGGGAAAGGTCAAGAATTAGATTAAGCCAAGTATGCAAATGAGCCCCTATAGTGACCCAGAAAATTCCCATCCCTGTTCAAGCCACGTGTAATGTGCCGAATTTGAATATAAAAGACAGCTCGGCTGTCTCCCTTTGAATAGTGGTGTGAAAATTTTTCTTCAGTAACACGCAAACTCTTAAGTCATTAACAGAATGGCCCACTCCATTAAAATGTTGACTAACCAGTTTGTGGATCTGGAGTGTTTTTATGTCTGTTTTGTGCCCATTAACTCTTTGTCTAAGGGAGTTAGAAGTGTGTCCAATGTACAAAGCATCTGGGCATTGCTGGCACATGATGGCATATATGATGTTAGTTGAGGAGCATGAGAATGTGCCCATGATTCTGTGAATAACCTGGTTAGGTCCAGTGATGGTATTTCCAGAAAAGATATGTGGACAAAGCTGGCAGCGGGCTTTGTTGCAAGGAAAGGTTCCAGGACTGGTATTCCTGGGGTATAGACTGTGGCTGTTGGTGAGGTTGTCTGTGGGAGAGAACAGGCATGTTACCTAGGGCCTTCTGGAGTGTTGCATCCTGATTAAAGATAGGTTGCAGGTCTTTAATGATTCGTTGCAGTGATTTGAGTTGGGGGCTGGCGGTGATGAGCAGGGGTGTTCTGTTCTTGGCTTTTTTGGGCCTATCTTGGAGTAGTTGGTCTCTGGGTATTCATCTGGGCCTGTTGATTTGTTTTTTTATTTCTCCTAGTGGGTAGTTCAGGTTTATGAATATTTCAAAAACTACAAGAGCTTTACCGTCTCTGTCAGTTGGATCAGAGCAAATGTGATTGTACCTAAGGGCTTGACTGTAAACAATGGATCCAGTTGTGTGTGCAGGATGGAAGCTAGAAGGGTGTAGGTAAGTATAGCGATCAGTGGGTTTCGGGTAGAGTGTGCTACTGATCAGGACATCCTTGATTTGTACTGTAGTGTCTAGGAAACGTATCTCTTGCGTGGAGTAACCAAGGCATAAGTTGATGGTGGGATGCAGACTGTTAAAGTCTCTGCGAAATTCTTTTAGTGTCTCTATACCATGGGTCCAAATCATAATAATATCATCAATGTATCTTAAGTACAGAACGGGTAATGGGGACGAGAGCTTAGGAATCATCGTTCCAGGTCAGCCATAAATATATTAGCATATTGTGGGGCCATGCAGGTGCCCATAGCAATTCCACTAATCTGGAGGCATAAATTGTCCCGAAATCAGACATAATTGTGGGTGAGAACAAAGTTACAGGGGTCAGACACCAGACTGGCTGTGGTGACAGCAGGGATGGTATTCCTGATTGCTTGTAATCCATCTTTATGTGGAATATTAGCGTACAGAGCCTCTACATTCATGGTGGCAAGGATGGCGTTATCAGGAACTTTCCCGATGCTTGAAGAAGTTACAAAACATCAGAAAAGCTCCTGATAACACCATCCATGCCCCCATGGACGTAGAAGCTCTGTACACTAATATTCCACATAAAGACAGATTACAAGCAATCAAGATCTGGCCCTATGGACTTGTGTATGTTCAGCTTTTCTAAATAGCTCTTAACCTGTTCTGTTTCTACTGAGGGATGCCCAACTCCTCCACATCTTGTGTTGCCCAATGCAGCAGTCTGGGAGCTGACCTTGTCTGTGAAGGCAGAAGCCAAAGAACATTAATATTTCAGCTTTTTCCTGCATCGTCTGTCACTAGGTTATGTTCCCCATTCAGTAATGGCTGCACACCTTCCCTGACCACTTTTTTATGGTGCTAACATGTCTGTGGAAACCTCTCGTTGCCTTCTACTTCCCTTGCTACCTGCTGCACCAACTGTGCTTTGGCTTTCCTGAGTGCTTGAACATGCAGGGATGCAATCTATTTATATTGTTCCCAGTCATCTGTCCAAGTATCCACTCCTTGTAAGCTTTTTTGTATTTACTCTCACCAGAGATTCCTCTATTAAGCTAAACTGGTCTCTCACCATATTTGCTTCTTACTGCACTTTGGGATGTTGTACTCCTGCACCTTATATAATTCTGTAGTGCTTGGGGATTCTCTTGCACTCTGCTGTGCTAGCTATCTGTGCAGAGCCAGTACAACATATATGGGGAGCACACAAATGAAACTGAATGGTTATAATTTAAAAGATCAATTTACCAATCAGGCCACTGCACCAATGACTTCTGACCACACCATCCACTTTTAAATACCATTCCTTTAATTTCAGAGAGGTAGCCGTGTTAGTATCTTCACAAAACAAGACAAATATAGGCCTGTAGTGCTTTAAAGACTAAAAAATAATTTATTAGCTGATGAGCTTTGTGGGACTGACCCACTTCTTCAGGTCTGGAAAATACTGATAAATGCAAACTTTGTGTTTGGGTCTGCCTCACGAAAGGACTGTGTCTTCATTTCTTTAACATGTTATCTTAATCTATAAAGTATTATAATACTCTATTTGAAGGGGAAAGATTGACTATGAAATTGAAACACTTTTACCCACAAGTGTCAAATGTGTGTAGATTGATCAAAAGCTGTAACATGCTATTTCTTTTCATGTAGCACGGATAAAATTTTTCAAATAATTAAATAGAATAGCTGTATATATGTAAGTACATATATGCATACAAGTGGCTGTTTTAATTTGTATTGCATAGATTTAGTAGTCTGGCAAGTCAGTCAGTCTCTAGCTGGTAGTGTTGGGCATGAAAATGGTTAAAGGCAAATATGTTTAAGCACAGAGTACAAAAATTAAAGAATAAGAGTATGAATAAGAAGTGATGAGTTACTGCATATTTTATGCCATATTCCTCTGCATGTTTCCAAGAGTAGCTTTTAAAATGCCATTTAGGAGCATTCTTTTGTAAGAACATAACACAGCCATATTGGTCAGACCAATCATCTAACCAGCTGAGTAGCTTATTTTCAGATTTGGCAAACTGCCAGATGCCTCAAAGGGCATGAACAGAACAACTTTCAAGGTGATCCCTCCTCTGTCCAGTCCATGCATCTGGCAGTTAGAGGCTTCGGGACACCCAGAGCTAGGGGTTGCATCCCTGACAAATCTTAGCTACCAGCTCTTGATGAACCATGAACTCCCATTCTCCATGAACTTCTCATTCTTTTTTGAATCCAAGGTATAGTTTTGGCCTTCACAACATCCCCCATAATGAGCTCCACAGTTTGACTGTGTTGTTGGTGAAGTGTTTGCTTGATTTAAGCTTGATGTTTATTAATGTCATTGGCAAATCTCAGGTTGTGTTATGAGTAAACAACACTTCCTTATTCACTACTCCACACCATTCATGATTTTGTAGACCTCTGTTGTCCTCTCTGAGTTGTCTCTTTTACAAGCTGAACTGTACCAGTCTCTTCAATCTCTCCTCATACAAAAGGTGTTCCATGTACCCATCTTGGTATCTTTTCTATTTCTAATATATCTTTTTATGAAGATGGGTTAACCAACATGGCAGGCAGTATTCAAGGTGTGAGCATACCGTCGCTTTACATAGTAGCATTATGCTGTCTTATCTTTTTCCTAAAGGTTTGTAGCTTTCTGTTGGATTTTTGACTGCCATTGCTCACTGAAAGGACATTTTCAGAGAACTCGATCCACAGTGACTTAAAAATCTCTTTCTTGAGTGGTAATAGCTAATTGAGACGCCTTCATTTTGCACATTTCGTTGGAATTATGGTTTTCCAATAAGCATTACTTTGCATTTATCAAAATGAAACAACATCTGCCATTTTGTTGCCAAGTCACCTTAGTTTTAGGAGATGGATTTGTAACTCTGCTTTGGATTTAACTATTTTCAGTAAACAAATTTAATCTGCAAATTTATGGTTCAGAAGAGGTGCAGCATGTGCTCCTTTATGGCACTAAAGATGTGTGTGTTCAGCTCCACGTGAAACGAGTTTTTAAACACAAAAAAGCACATAAAGGATTTTCTTCAAAATTTTATTTCAATTTAAATAAAGGGGCCAGCCAGATTATCTGGTAAGAAAAGCATTTTTTCTTAGGAGAAATGAAATACTTTCATGGAAGTAGAATTACAACTGTATACATCAATATTTAAAAAAAAAAACAACCTCACATTAAATTATCTATTAGTAATATTTTAAGCCTTCACGCAGATGAGAAGAAACTACTTCCAGTACAGTAGATTTTTTTTAATACGAACAGCATGTCAAATTATCTTAAATTTAAATATAACATTTTTTTTTTGAACACGCACAGTCAAATGATTTCATTGGTTAAAAAAAGATGATATAGCCAGTGTTTCCAAGTTGGAGAGCGAAAAACCAATGCCCCAATCCAAATTTCTTCACTTCTTTACCATATAAAATTTTTAGCATTTCTAAATTTTACTAAAGTGGAAGCTGTGTGTGTTACGGAGAATAACTTGGCAAATAATGTTTGCTTCCACTCAACTATGATAAACCAAAATATAAAAGACGGTTAGTGCTGAACTATAATACCATCAAGCAGCCAATTTTGCCTGCCTACATAAATGATAAAATAGAGGTATCTTCTTGTTAGCAAGATTAATTTGCTATTTTCCAGGAGACAATATGAATCAGTTTGCAATGGACAGATTAAGAAAATTAAAGAGATCAATGACAATATTAAGAACATTTTATATTACCAGAGTGCAAACATCCAATTTTCTGGAGCTATTTCCTCCATGATGGTTTCAAAATGAGCTCAAATGTCAATCAGGAGTTTCATCTTGCTATCTGTAAATCATTTTAATTAGTAAGAGTACAGGAAGCAATAAAAAATTTTGGCATTCTCAATCAGGTTCCGCTATGCAGAAGTTGAACATTCAAACTCCACCTCATAAATTGGTTGTGATTTTAGCATAATTATAAGATGAACAGATACAGTTTTAATAACTGTTTGGACATATATAATAGATTTTTTGTTATAGTCACAGTAACAAAGCCAACGTGGTGCAAAATCAGTTTGTTTGTTTTTTTTTATAAATACTGATAGTTTGCAGCATTAAAAGAACAGAATTTGAGAAAATTAAATCATTTCATTACAACAAGGCCATCTATGAAATTATTTTTCTGAAAGTCAAAGGGAAATTATTCACTTTCACAACTATTATAATGAGAGATCTACTGCAAGAAAGAAAAGTGGCCTCTGTAGATTCCCCAGAAGAAAAGGAAATCAGTATTAATTTATCATAATCTTGACCATTTACAGAACACAGCACTATTTAAGCAAATAAGGCCAATATTAACCAGTAAAGAGTAGATTAAGAATAAAGGGTTCCAGTTCTATATTTTAGCCTACCCTAATTGATGGCACCCCATTAGATAAGTGAATACAAAGAAATTGCTTTTTTTCTTTTGATGATGCAGTAATTAAGAAATGTTAAATCAGCATTCTCAGATGATCTGCAGTATTCAATTATATATGAGCATTCATTTTGCAGAACTCAATATTAAGTAATAGTTACAGACTAATACAATAACATTCCTCTGCTGTACAAATTAAATCATACTTTTAAAGAAATGAGCAGCCTAGAAGTTATATACAAAAGAAACCGGCAAGCATTCTTGAAATGAAATGCAAAGTGTCCCTGCTAGATCTACTGTTTGAAATACCTTCAAAGTAAAATTAACAAAACCCTTAAAACATATTTCCAAGTTTACAACTCAATTCTCAGAAAATCATGTCAAAAAACCTAAAAAGCAGTGAAAGGCATATTATATACATTTTCCTTATGAACCTCAAGATTCCACTCTTTAAAAGCTGCTAAATTGAGATTATTTGCAAGACAACTCTTCATCCCAAGAAGATCATATCTTAGATACATTTCCCCTTTGATTACAAATAAAGCACTGCACATGTTAGTTTTTTGTTTTTTTTTAAAATCAAGGCATACAATTTATACTATGGTGCCCAGTATGCACAGGTCATAGTGTGCTCATGTCTCAAACAAGGGTAAGTGCAAACATAGGATTTCATCAAATCTGCAAGCATGCAACCTGTTGCTTAACTATATTCATACCTTCTTTCCTAAACAAAACAATCATTTATGTTTGCTTTCTTGAACCCATCTTTTTCCCCCACAGATCACCTAAAACAAGCAGTGTCTTTGAATTATGAAATGACACAAATATCAAGAAAGTCCACATTGTGCAAGAAAGCAGCTATGTTGTTCAAATTGGACTAAAAAAGAAAAGAGAAAAACAAAAACCGTTCACTGAACAGCAGATTAGCAGTAATGTTCCTCATGAATGGATAAGAGTGCCTGATGCTGAATATCTAACAGCAAATGCTGAATTTGGGTTTAATATTTTAGGGCTTTATTGGAGATTAAGCTTCTTGCTGTGCTGGTCTCTTCAAATCCCTGATCTGTTTAACTAAATAGGTCTTCTCATCATTAAACTGTTCATCCTCGGTCCTATCATTCTGAAACTTGCTGAGGAACTCAATAAGTTTGGTCTGGTTCTTTAAGAGGATATCTAATATAGGCTGAGTTTTGTTAGGATTGGCTACAAACACCTGCAACAAAAGAAGAGATTTTAGTACAGATACAGGAAAAAGAAAACTTGGCTGAAAATACACTTGGCTAATAAAAATGTGATGATAATGATTTAAAATAGGGCTGTCAATAATTGCAAGGTTAAAAAGAGTAATTATTAATCATAGTTTTGATCTCAGTGTTAAACAATAACATACCAATTTAAATTTATTATAAATATTTGGATGTTTTTCTACATTTTCATATGAACTAATTTCAATTACAAAACAGAATAAAAAGTGTACAGTGCTCTCTCTTATTTATAAACAAAATACCCTATTCGTCAGTTCAATTTATCTAAGTATGACAGTGCAATATCATTATTGTGAAAGTGCAACTTACAAATATTTTTACATAAATGTACTCAAAAACCCAAAACAATATAAAACTTTAGCATCTACAATCCAAAGCACGGAGGTGCATGTGAATGTTTCGTATATATGGAAAAAAATACCTTACAATGCCAGTTTCAACACTGCCATGCAACACCTGTTTTAACTTTCAGGTGACATTGTAAGTAGGCAGGCAGGCAGTATTATCTCCAGTAAATTAACTTGTTTGTCTTACTGACTGGCTAAACACATAGGACTAAATGGATTTGTTGAGGCTAAAAGTTTATGTTGTCTGGAATGCAGTTACTTAAAAAAAATAACAAAAAAGATCTTTTACAGTGCAAATATTTTGAAAATATAGGAAACCATTTAGTATTTCCTGAATTAAGTACTTTCCAGCAGAAGAAAATCAGTTTTTCAGAGCAGACGCGATAATGATGGCAAACGTCAACTAACTTTACTGACTGAGTTAGTGAAGCACACTACAGAAGCTATTAAATGACATGATTTTTGGTACCATACCTTAAATACGTGAAAGGCCTCAAACTGAATATTGCGACTCTTGTCTCGTAGAAGGTTCATCATCAGTTTCAGATTTTCAGGTTTACTTATGTATTTTGTCATAATTGTAAAGTTGTGCCTGTCCAATAGCAATTCACCAAGCAACTAAGATGAAAATGTGACAGAACAATGAAGAAATCTTATGAGTTCAAATATTTTTTTTTTTAAAATCACTGAGTAAATTAAGCACAATGCACAACTGATGTGTGTCAATAAGATAGGTAACAAACTCTTGGGTCATCTGACTCCTAGTCCAGGGTATTTTGTTGTGATGGATTTGCCCTTCTTCTCTCTCAGCACTCCTGAAAAATGGCCTGGCTCTCTATACTCCTATTACAAATGCTTTTGCTAAATGATATCTAGCTACCATACCATATCAGAGATCAATACGTTTGATATCGTAAATGGACAATGCTTCATAAATCAGCAACCCAGTCAAAGTATCACCCTTCCAATTTTATAAATGAGGTACAGTAAACCCTTGAGTTATGCAGGATTGTGGTCCTGCATATCCCATGTAACTCACATTTTTGCACAAGTTGGAGGGGAGAAAGGATCCAGGCTGCAGCCTGGTTCCCAGCTCCCCTGGGCTTGCAGGAGCCAGAAAATTGACCAGGGCTGGTCAGTTTCCTGGCTCTCAGAGTGGCAGGGAGCCGAGAACCAGAGGGCAGCCTGGTTCATGTCTCCCAGTCACTTATAGGACCCAGGAAACTAACCAGCCATGAGCTGGTCAGTTTCCTTGGTCCCGCAAGCAGCAGGTAGCTAGGAACCAGGTAGTAGCCTGGCTCTCGGCTCTCTTCCGCTTGCACAGCCAGGAAACTGACCAGGGCAGTCTTTATAAAAGCCAATGAATGATCTCTCCTGTACACTTGAACTGTAGTTAGACACATCTTCCTGACAGTAAACCTCAAAGCGTCTCTAGCTACAATATTTTCAGTCAAGATGTATCATCTGTACAGATATATCCATCCCTATAAATAAAACAAGTACTGCAGGAGCTCCCCTGCAAGGAAATCTGTCTCTCTGGCATAGGTGAGGGAGCCCTTACTGCCACATCTGTGGAAAAACAGTGGCTCTTACCACTGCTACAAGCCTCTGTGGCTCTGCCTGCTTCCCCTGGGCTCTCCCCGTCGCCCTAACCCTGCCACCATCACTACAAGTGGAAGATCGGGCTATGATGCTTAGGCCACAGGAGTCGCTGTCTTGCTCTGCACCCCAGACTGCTTTGGTTCAACCATGCAACCAAGTGATTAAAATAAAACTGTTCGACAAGTCTACAACTATAACCTTATTAAACATCAAATATTTGAACCGTTTTAAATCATGAGGGTATAAATAACTTGTTTGAATCCCAATTTAAATCAGTTTGCCCTGAAACTGAAGTAATTCTCTGGGGGTGGGGGAAGAAGGAGAAACTTGTAAAGTAAGTAAAATTATCTTACCTTAAGTGACTGCCTTTTTGTCACATAATTTTCTGAATGGAGTAACTTCTCATACTCACTGAAGAACTGAATGAAGAGGAAAAAAAAAAATCAGGAACTTTGCAAGTTTCACAAGCTCTGCTTCTGAATGAATTTGTTAAACTAGGGGATCCATAATAGGTATGTAAATAAATAGCAGAATTCTACTAAAATAAGATTTTTACTATCATATTATAGATGTTTAAAATTCTAAAAAGCTCTTCAGTTTTTGTGGGGGGGAACTCTAAATGTCTGAACTACCGTAAAAGGAAGGAAGTTATCTGGTAATTATTAAAGGAACAAAATTTTTTAGACTATAAAATGATTTAAGCTTTCATTATTATCGGAACTGACCAGTAGATGGAGCAAAACTACCAAACATGACTCTTCTAAATACAGCTTCTTATACAGAAAACAACAACCACCACCACCATCACAAAAGGGAAAAGGTTCCCTCTAGTGGAAATGTGTTTTCTGAAAACTAGATGTTATCTTTTCAGAATCTCAGATTAAGTGATGTTGAAATGCTGAGAATTTTAAACCAAATTTTTTTTAAAAACACTATGGCAAAAAATAAATACAAACCTAAATTTGATTACTGTAATAAAACTGTAACTCTTAACTAACAAGTTACAAGACAAAGAATAAAAAAATTAAAATTTTCTATGCAACATCAGAAAGTTGTGAGGTTTTAAATATTTACTCACCCTATCATAAAGCTGTTCCAAAAATTCTGCACTCAGCAACTTGTGTCTTGTAAGCAAATCCTGAAAAAGATGTTATGTTTAAGCAATATTTTCAGATTTGAAAAAAAAATGAAATCATCACTCCAGACCCCTCTGGAGAGTTTGCCTAATTAATCCAATGAAGGATTTGGATCTACTATGGAAATTTTTAACAAAAACTGAATATAGGTTTAGATCCTTGGTTATGGTTCGGGAAACTCATAGCACAACTTAGAAAGGAATCTGCTATGTGCTCTACTGATTCTCATGGATAAAAATCAGAGCAACTTAAAGGCTGTTATATTTGTATCAATTCCAACATCCCAAGGTGCAGAGAGAGCTGCTTGTATCACTGGGGTACAGTGAAACTCAGGCCTATTTCCTGCAACAGGCAAATTCTCTCATCTGCTACCATATCACCAGAGGAGCTGTACAGCACCACAGTCTCCTATTCATTATTTGTACGGCGTTAACACTGAGAGGTCACAATTATGAATCAGAACCCACCATGCAAGGTTCTACACAAACAGGCAAACAGCCCTTGCCCTGAAGAATTTAACATTTAGAAAGATTATTAAATTTTAGTTCTGGAATAAATGCTACCCTGAATATAGCACATGCGCTTATAAACAGGAAGGAAGAAATGTTCAGTTGATCCAGTCACGCCACAAAGAACACCACAAACTTTGCAACTGTACATGTTAACTAACGTCTGACATCTCAGATTATGTATTTGAGATGCTATTGTAACTATTTAGCTGTGGTATATAAGCTAACCTTGAATGTGGCGAACGCATCTGAAGCAATGTCAAACGTTGACATTTCCACGTATCTGAAGAAATCATAAAATTGTTCTGACCACAAGATTATTTTAGCAAGTGGTTCATGTCTGATGCATTCTCTTAGCATTATTCCACAATTTAGAGCAATTTCTGGAGATTCATACCTGCAAAATGAGAAAAATATATAAACTATATATAATTAAACTATATCAGGTTACCAAGTCAACTTAAACAATTCACTAATTAAAAGGCATTTATCTATATATTAAATTCCACTTTCTGATATTTTATGAAATACTACCAAAACCTGATGATCAACCTGCTGCTCGTATAAATCACTTGCATAAAATGGGACACCATAAGAACTTTATGTTCAGACTCAAAATCAATACCTTCATCTCTGAACTGTAGGTGGAACTGAATTCAGAGCAGGCTTTTTAAAAAGTGCAGTACAAACTGAACCGCTCTACTTTGAAACTCTCTCATCCAGCAACATCTGTAATTCAGCATGATTTTTGTTAGCCAAACAACCATTTATCACCGGTATGGCCAAGTTTCCCCATGGCTTCATAAAGTTTTACAGCCACCAGTCCTGGCTCTCAGTGTTCTGTGCTGTTATTTAGCTCTAATTTAGACCTAAATGTCTTCTAAGAGCCCAGTAAGCAGTGTAAGTGTTGATAATGTGTTCAACAATATTCAGAGAGGTAGCTGTGTTAAATTTGTCTCTGCAAAAACAACAAGAAGTTCTGTGACACCTTATAGACTATCAGATATATCAGAGCATAAGCTTTGTGAGCAAAGACCCACTTTGTTAGATGAAGCAGGTCTTTGCCCATGAAAACTTATGCTCTAAAATATCTGTTAGTCTATAAAGTGCCACAGGACGACTTGTTGTTTAGACAATATTGACCTGCTGTGGTCCAGCAAATTCTCTCATCCGGTACTGGTGAGATCCAAGGGTGCCAGATGAGATTCAACCTGTACATGCTCTGCGCAAGTTGGGACAGAAGGATTTTATTATTTTGGATCATTCATGTAACAAAGTTGCCCTTTAGTAATATGGATAATTCACAACTTTCAGGATACTGCCAAACTTGTTAATTTTCTATAGAATACTGTGTATGACTTTTTAGGTGAACTTCGTAAGTGTACAGAAGCATTGTCCATTTGGTCAAAACAAGCATTTGCATTGCAAGTACACTCTACCAAAATCTGAAAGGCACCTGAAATCTATAGGCCTCTTAGATATCCATATTTAAATCTGCAAGAGTTTGATTTACCAAATTTTCACACTGTTCAAAATCTAGATCTTTCTGCTAATGGTTGGTTCACATTTACTGTAAAATCCACATGCCAACAGTCCTCGCCTTAAGACTGCAAAGCTTAGACTGAGGCAGGGACAATGCACCTTGTTCTTTTTAGTGCATATATACCCACTTTGCTCCAGATGACAAAAAGGAGGCTTTCTATGCTAGCCTGAATTCAGTGAGCTCTTCAGTGCCTTTTATATCCAATATATACATTGATTTTAATGCTAGAGTTGATCTGGACTATACCAAATGGCAAAAGCTGTTTGGACATCATGATATTGGAAGTGAGAACTCAGATGGCACTCTTCTTCAAACTTGGGAGCAGCATGAGCTAGTTACTACAAACACATTCTTCCAACAGAGTTCCAACAAAGCAACTTGGATGCACCCTTAATCTAAGCACTGAAATATGATTGGCTACTTCATCACAAAACAAAGGTATTTCTGATGTCAAGCTGACTTGTGCAAAGCATGGCACTGGCTCTTGGTCTCACCACTACATGGTAAGCAGCACTGTCTGCTTGAACCTTTGTCCATCAAATGTCATCATTCTGCTCTATGCTGAAAAAAGACAGATGTAAGTAAAAAGATGGTTACCTGTTCTGTAACTGGGGTTCTCTGTGCTGTGTCGGTGCGGCGCCCCCTGGAGTGGCACCCGTATGGCCACCCATATATACACCACCCACCTGGCCCCACCCCCCGCTCAGTTCCTTCTTGCCGGCTACTCCGTCAGTGGGGAATGCGGGATGGGTTTGGAATGGACATGAGCAACACATCTCGAAGAACACCAGTTACAGAACAGGTAACTGTCTTTTCTTCTTCGAGTGATTGCTCACGTGCATTCCAATTTGGGTGAATGCAAGCCAGTGCCTAGGACGCGGGGTCGGAGCCCCAGAAGGAGTGTAGGACAGCCCTACCTACTGCAGCATCTTCCCATGCGTGTTGCGTTAATGCATCATGTGCTGAGAACGTGTGAATGGAGGACCAAGTGGCCACCCTGAAGATGTCCTGGACAGGGACCCTGGCCGAGTGTGCCGCAGAGGACACCTGTGCCCTGGGGGAGTGAGCCCTGATTAGAGGAGGGGGAACCTCCGCCAGTTTGCAGCACTCTTTGTACAGGCCACTATCCAGGAGGAGATCCGCTGAGAGGACACTGGGTGCCCTTTTGTCCTCTCCGCCACTGCAACAAATAAGTGTTGAGACTTTTGGAAGGGTTTGGTCCTGTCAATATAGAAGACCAGCATCCTCTGGCCATCCAAAGTGTGTAAGCTCTGCTCCCTAAGGGAGGCTTGGGGCTTTGGGTAGAACACCAGTAAGGTGATGTCCTGGTTAATGTGAAAGGAGACCACTTTAGGCAGAAACACTGGGTGGGGTCTCAGCCTGACCTTATCTTTGTGGAACACCATATAAAGTGGGTCCACCATCAGGGCCCTGAGCTCTGACACCCTTCTGGCTGAGGTAATGGCCACCAGGAATGCTGCCTTGTAACGAAGGAATAACATGGATCTGGTGGCGAGGGGTTCAAATGGGGGAACCATAAACTTAGACAATACCAAATTAAGGTCCCATGTTGGATGGGGGGGCCCAAACCTGCAGTTTGACCCTTTCCATCCCCTTCATGAACCTTTTCATCACAGGGTCTGAGAAGACTAATTACATCCTGGGCCCTGGGTGAAATGCCAAAACAGCTGACAAGTGCACTTTCGCAGAAGATAGTGACGGCCTTGTCTGGCTAAAGGCCAGCAAGTAGTCTAGGATACGAGGTATTGAGGTCTCCCCTGAGGATAATCCCCTTTGAGAGGCCCATATAGTAAACCTCTTCCATTTGGCTACATATGTTACCCTCATGGATGGCTTCCTGCTGTTTAACAATACTTCCCTGACAGGTTTGGAGCAGGCCAGCTCGACTGGTCTCAGCCATGGAGCCTCCATGCTGTGCGATGTAGTGCCCGGAGACTGGGGTGCCGCAGACTCCCCTCCTCCTGTGTCAGCAGATCCAGGTGTAGCGGAAGCACCTCTGGATCACAGACAGACATCTCCAAGACGGTTGACTACGAGTGTTGTCGAGCCCAAGTTGGAGCCACCAGGATATTTGATGCTTGGTCAGACCGAATTTTCAGCAGTGTTCAGTGGATGAGCAGTATCAGTGAGAAGGTGTAAAGCAAGGGTCCCGACCAACAAATGCTGAAGGTGTCTGCCCAAGAGCCTAGGCTTTGGTTCTGGTAAGAGCAGAATGTCCTCCACTTCACGTTGAGATGGGTGACGAAGAGGTCTACCTGGGGGTGTCCCCACCTCTGGAAAATTGAACTCAGAACTTCCGTATGTAGTGACCACTCGTGGTCCATGAAGGACCTGCTGAGACGGTCCACGAGGGAGTTGTGAGCCCCAGGCAGGTAGAACGCCCTCATGAGAATCTGGTGTTGGATGCAAAAGTCCCAGAGCACGAGGGCCTCAAGACACAGGGGCGACCGACCTCGGATCAGCCAGTAGGGGAAGAGGTGCACACCCGCCTGTGTAGGAAGGCCGTCACTACTGACATACATTTGGTAAAGACTTGGGGCTGAGGATAGGCCGAATGGAAGGACTGTGAACCGGTAATGGTCCTTCCCAAGTACAAACCAGAGGAACCTCCTGTAAGGTGGATAGATTGCTATGTGAAAATACACATCCTGAAAGTTGAGAGTGGCAAACCAGTCCCCTCCTTCCAGCATTGGGATAATTATGCCTAGGGAGATCATATGGAACTATCTTTTTCACAAATTTGTTCAGGTTCTGCAGGTCCAAGATTGGCTGCAATTCCCCTTTTGCTTTAGGAATTAGGAAATAACAGGAATAAAACCCCTGCCCCCAAAATCCTTGGGGACCTTCCTCTATAGCCCCCCTTTGAAGGAGCGCCTCTAACTCCTGCCTGAGAGACGTCTCATGAGAGGGGTCCCTGAAGAGGGACGGGGGTAGGGGTGGGTGGGGGGGTAGGAAGAAAACTAAATAGCATATCCCTTTTCTACTGTGCCAAGGACCCACTGGTCTGACATTATGCTGCACCATGCATGGTAGAATGAGGATAGGCGGGATGAAAATAAATCCTGAGCTGGAACTGTGGGGGTGGCTGGTGTGTTGCTCCGACCGCCCCATCAAAACTGGTGTTTAGACCCCGGTGGGGTTTTTGATGGCCCTGATCCTGTGTTTGGCAGTCCTGACATCTCTTACTATGGCAGCCTCTCCTTCTGTTCCCATCCCATTGCTGTTGTGGAAACTGTCTGAACTGAGGTCTCAGGGTGAAGTGTCTCCTCTGGGTCACTGGTGTACATAGACCCAGCGAGCGTAGGGTGGTCCATGAGTCCTTCATGCTATGAAGCCTCTTATCAGTCTTTTCTGAAAATAGGGAGGGGCCCTCAAAGGGAGGTCCTGTATGGACTGCTGCACTTCCCGCGAGAGTCCCGAGACCTGAAGCCATGCCCCCCTTCTCATGGCCATACCCGAGGCCATGACCCTGGTGGCTGCATCCACTGCATCTAGTGCGGCCTGTAGTGCTGCTCTAGATATGAATCTCTGTTCCTCCACCAGGGCTGTAAAGTCCGACATGGTCTCTGGCAGCAGCAGCTCAGCAAAATGGTCCATGGAGCTGGCCGTATTATAGGCATATCTGCTAAGCATGGCTTGCTGGTTAGCAGTTCTCAACTGGAGGCCACCTGTAGAATAAGCTTTTCTACCATACAGGTCTAAGAGTCTGGCCTCTTTGTATTTACAGGAGGACCCCTGGACCCCCTGCCTCTCCCTGTTCACAGCATCCACGACCAGGGATTCAGGGGCAGGGTTGGTGAACAGATGCTCATTGCCCTGGGCTGGGACTAAATACTGGTGCTCATTCTTTCTAGCTGTGGGTAAGGCCGAGGCCGAGGTCTTCCACACTGTCTTTGATGTGTTGGCAATTGTCTTTATAATGGGCAGTGCCACCCTGGTAGGTCCAGATGTGGAGAGAATGTTTGTAACAGGGTCTATTTCATCCCTGACCTCTTCCGCCTGCACCCCAGACTCTGGGTCACCCTTCTCAATAACTACTGGTACGCTCCTCTAGTCTCCATTACCGGGGCTGCAGAGCATCCAGCCAATGCCTCATGTGGGGAGGATGAGAACGAGGGCATCAGGCCCTCCAAAGCTCTTAGTGCAGGGGGTTAAGGTACCTCCATTTGAGTCCCCGGCACCATGGTTCACAGTGCCATGCTCGGTACCTGGGGTGAGGGGCCCCCGAGTGGCATACAGTAAGGTGACGTGACAATGGGGACACTCGGCACCTGGGACGGCACTGGTTCTGTTGGTGCCAGTGCCCACTGCACCACAGGTCCCAGTGCCTGCAGGGGTGGTGCCCACATTTGGGTTGGTACCAACTGCGTCAGTGCTGGTGCCAACAACTCCACCTGCTCTCTCGGAGGCACTCCCAATGAAGCAGTCGGTACTGATTTTGGCACCTGGGGAGTGCCAGGCACTCTAGCCGGGAGTCCCAGAGCCCGCTCCTGTGCCTCATGGATTGCACACGGGGTCCAGAAGGGCTATTGTGGGGCACCTTGGGGGGCACTTGCCACCCCCCCTCCAAGGCACATCAGGGCCGGTGTCGATGTCCACTGCATTGGGATGATCTTGTACTCTCGCTCCGAACTGAGCTGGAGTAAAAAGCGTCCAACTCCGATGCCAACTCTGACGCCGACAACCACAGCAGTGCCGAAGGTCCCGTGGCACCTATTGGTTCCTGCATGCCCTGCACCATGTGATGCAGGGCACTAAGGGAGATGACCATTTGCGGTGGCCTCACCAGCATCAGGAACCGTGCTGGGGTCCCTACAGACTGTTCAAATGACTGTAGAGGCAATGGGGCGGTGAAGGTTCCTCGTGCAGTGTCAGCAGTGGCATTGTGACCTGGATGAAGCGTTGGACTGCACCTTCAGCAAGTTTGCAGATGACACGAAGCTAGGGGGAAAGGTACATATGCTGGAGGGTAGGGATAGGGTCCAGAATGACTTACACAAATTGGAAGCCTGGGCTGCAAGAAATCTGATGAGGTTCAGTAAGGACAAGTGCAGAGTCTTGCACTTGGGCCAGAAGAATCCCAAGCATTGTTACAGGCTGGAGTCCGACTGGCTCGGTAGTAGTTCTGCAGAAAAGGACCTGGGAGTTGTAGTGGATGAGAAGCTGGACATGAGTCAACAGTGTGCTGTTGTAGCCAAGAAAGCTAATGGCATATTAGGTTGCATCAAGAGGAGCATTGCCAGTAGATCCAGAGAAGTGATTATTCCTCTTTATTCAGCTTTGGTGAGGCTGCATCTGGAGTACTGTGTCCAGTTCTGGGCCCCAATTATAGGAAGGATGTGGATACACGGGAGAGGGTTCAGCGGAGGGTGACCAAAATAATTAGGGAGCTGGAGCATATGACCTATGAAGAAAGGTTGAGGAAATTGGGACTGTTTAGTCTGCAGAAGAGAAGACTGAGTGGAGACTTGATAACAGCCTTCAACTTACTGAAGGGAGGTTGCAAAGAGGCTGGACAGAGGCTGTTCACAGTGGTCATGGATGGCAGAACACGGAACAATGGTCTCACGTTGCGGTTGGGAAGGTCCAGGTTGAACATTAGGAAAAACTTTTTCACTAGGAGGGTGGTGAAGCATTGGAATGGTCTACCAGGGAAGTAGTGGAGTCTCCATCCTTGGAGGTGTTTAAGTCTCGCCTTGACAAAGCTCTGGCTGGGCTGATCTGATGGATTTGGTCCTGCCTCGGGCAGGGGGCTGGACTTGATGGCGTTTTTAGGTCTCTTCCAGCTCTATTGTTCTATGATTCTACGATTCGCTGGAGGGTTTGCGCTGTGCTAAAGGCCTCCAGTGTCAAGGGCAGTCTAGAAGAGCATGGGCTCCTGCCTCGCGGCGGAGTTGACACCCGCACTTCATGACCCCGGTCACGGTGCGAACTGGCGGACTCTCTCATTGCCTCCCCCTCTCCTGGGATCAACCTCAGTCACGCCGCCTCTTCTTGTGAGGTACCGGGGATTGGCTCTTATGGTGCCAGGAGGCGCTAGGCGCCAAGTCCTGCTTTCGACACCGGGAGCTTTCCGATGGCACCGAAACGCTCTGCACCAACGATGCAGCGCTCTGAGCTCCCGCCGGGGAAATGTCCGGGCACAAGGCTGATTCCATTAGCGGTACCTGCAGCCGTTGAGCTCTATCTTTCAAAGCCCTAGGTTTGAAGGCCTTGCAAATAGAGCAGCATTCCCGGAGGAGCTCGGGCAAGCCCTATACGGGTTGCTTTTGGGCATTTGCTTGCCACATTTTGAACAGGTTTTAAACCTCAGGAGCCAGGCATCCCTTGGCGCTGAGGCGGGTTAAAGTCCCACCTCAGCCCACTCAGTGGTAAGTGGAACAATTTACAGGTGAAAGACAACTATCTAAACTATTTACAACTGTTTTCACTAACTATCAACTAATTTAACAATAAAGCTACCAACAAATGCTCAACAATGAGGGAGCTCCAGCAACGGGAAGCGTGGCGAGAAGGAACTGAGTGGGGGATGGGTCTGGCAATGAATATATGGGCGGTCATACATGCGCCACTCCAGGGGGCGCCGCACTGACCATAGGGCTACCGCCTAGGGCAAAAAGCTTCCGTCAACTGGGCATACGCCGGCACACACCCAAATTGGAATGCACATGAGCAATCACTCAGAGAACTTAAAATTTCTGAGACAAGTGCTGTTTCAACACAATCTTCGTGCTTCATTAGTTATGAGCAATAAAGGTCACCCACTATTGAGGATGACTGGATTAACATCAAAGAAACAACTTACGGAACTGCTGTCGAGATCCTCCGTTTCCAAAAATGCAGGCACAAGAACTGATTTGACAACAAGGATAGAGATGTTCCAGCTTTTCTTGATCAAATGCAGGTGACACACCTGGCTTGGATCAATGATAAAGAGAATGCCTCCAGGAAATCAGCATATATTCGAGCTAAGCAGGAGGCACAAGTCAAATTACAGCAAATAAAAGAGGACTGGTGGAAATACCAAGAAGCTAAACTCCAAGATGGGCCAACAGACATGATTTTAAAGCATTCTATGATGGGCTGAAGGCACTATATGGACCATGCATTGCTGGCTGTATGCCAGTGTGCTCTGCTGATGACCTCAGTTTGATCACAGACGCTAAAACCCTTGCCTGCTGGGCTGAACATTTTCACAAAGTATTGAACCAGACCTCAACTTCTGACAGCAGTGTTCTTCAAGAGATTCCTCAGTGGGCTAATGATTTTCAGCTGGTCATACCAACAACTCTTGATGAAGTACAAAAAGCTGTTAAATAGATGAGATCTGGAAAGGCACCTGGAAGTCATGCAATTCCATCCAAAATTTAGAAAGCTGCTGGTGGCTAGCTGACGTATTGTCTCAGCCACTTATTTAGTGCCCAAGACTTCGAGGGTGCCCTGACCGTACGCATATACATGATAAAAGATGACAGTGCAAGTTGTGATGACCATCAGGGCATCTCTCTGCACTCTACAGCACTCTTTATAACCAGCTTTCGCTATGTGTTCAAAAATGACATTATTCCTGAAAGCCAGTGCGGCTTTTGTGCAGGTTGAGACACTGCTGGTATAATATTTACAGCCAGACAGATGCACGAGAAATGTGGAGAGCAACATCAGGACCTCTGTGATTTTCATTGACCTGACCCAAGGCATTCGACACAGTCAACAGAAATGGGCTTGGAAAATATTTGGGCAAATTGGCTGTTCTAAAAAATATATCAACATTATTTGGTCTTTTCATGATAGCATGCTTGGTCACATCCTTAACAATGCAGAGATATCAGCACCTTCTGAAATACCAAATGGTAAGGATGAACAACAAAGTAAGGATGAAATAACAATGAAATAAAGTAAGGATGTGTCATTGCTCCTCTCCTGTTCAACATCTACTTTTCAATTATGCTGTTAGTTGCTTGTGAGGACTGCATTTTAGGCATACCTATTCAGTTCTGAACAGATGGCAGTATTTTCAATCTCTGGAGACTTCAGGCTTGCACTAGAGAGGCTACTACAACTGTCCATGACCATCTTTTTTTCTGATGACTGTGGATTGTTGGCTCATTCAGTAAAGGATGCACAGCAGCTTTTTGATCACTTTTACTTCTGCTCACCACTTTGGACTCTCAGTGAGCCGCAAGCAGACACAAGTTATACCTCAGCCTGATTGGAAAGAGTCCAGCAATCCCATGATACTGCTGTTGATACAGTCCTGAAGGCTGCTGACAATTTCTCCTACCTCGGAAGTGTACTGTCCTCTAGCATAAATGTGGATCATGATGTATCTGCTCGATAAGCCAAAGCCAGCGCTGCCTTTGGAAAATTGACACCTATGGAATGGCCATGGTATTAAACTCCATACCAAGGTAGCAGTTTATCAGGAAGTTGTCCTGAATAACCTGCTGTATGGCTAAGAGTCATGGACAGTATATTGGTGCCATGTTTTGAAACTCAATGAGTTCCATATGCACTATCTGAGAAAGACTGCCCAGGTGACTTGGTGGGACAAAATTCCTAACACAGACGTTCTTCAACTGTGTGGTGTTATGGGCATGGAAGCAATGTTTACAAACAAACAGTTTAGCTGAATTAGCCATGTTAGGAGGGTGGATGATACACACATACTAAAGATCATCTTCTGTGGCCAGCTTGCTCATCAAAAACACTCTATTGGTAGTCAGTATAAGTGCTATAAAGACATCTTGAAGGCCAACGTGAAGTAGTGTGGCATATCTCTCAATGATCAGGAAAATCTAGTTCAGGACAGATCATTCTGGCAGCAAACCACTCTAGAGACTGTTAATTGCTTTGACAGTCAGCACATCCAAGCATTACAGTAAAAAGGTAGGATCCAAAAAGAACATACAACTCCTGCAGCTGGGAGTTTTTTATGTGACATCTGAAATCAGCTCTGCCGATCAAGAATTTGTTTAGTAACTCACCAACAGTGTAATAGAAAAGATCTGTCGACTGACAGCTCAGTCCAAGAATATCTTAAAATTATTAAATTTGGCTATACCAGATGAAATAAGACATACAACAGATTGATAAGTTACAAACACCTGTTTCAAAAGGTTTTACTCACACACACACACACACACACACAAATACGTCACAGGTGCTGCCATAGGTTATGTTGTCCTTAAAAGCAGCAGCGCGGTCCACTGACCAGGACCCTGTACTTAAAGTTAGGAGAAGATACTGCCAGTGACTAGTGTGATAGTTTGGGCAAGTCATTTCACCTCTGAGCCTCAGTTTCCATGCCCCCCTTTGTGAAGCCCTTTCACACAGCACATGCAAGATTTCAGTATCGTTAGTACGTTCTTACTTTTATATTATACTCTAGTTAATAATTTTGGTTTTCATGTCTAAGATATTTTTGGTTCTATCAAAATGAGACTAACACAGGAAAAGTTCGAGAAACACTGGATTTCCTTACAACTACAAAGATACAAAAGTACACATTGTGTTGCTCTTCTATGCTGCCTGAGGCAGGGCCCCAGTGTTCATGAGAAGGCCAGGGACTAAAATCTGCAAAATTCCTATTTTCAATTTTTGTATGTATCAAAACTCTGCTGCTTCAGAAAATGGCACAGATGAAGAGACAACTTGATATAAACATGACACCACATACCTGGTAGGCTTCAGAGTTGGCAGCATCTCTAATTATAATGTAATGCAAAAACTAAGGAAAAACCAAAGGAGCAGATCTTTGGTTTCACCATCCAGAAATAAATCCTGTCATTCTAACTTCTCACTGCTGTCAGCATGACAGGGCAAACACCTATTCCAAAGGATTAACTAATCTTATTATTTATCTTTTCTATAGATTCTTATTGCTTGCCAATCACCACAGTATCAGAGCACAGCTACAGTAAAGCCCCATTTACCCAAACCCCTTCCTTGTCCCCAGTGAGAGACCTGTGCTGCAGAGGGCACGTATCTCATGCTGGGGGTAAAAGAGAGGATTCAGATAATATGGAGGTTTGGAAAAGAGAGAAGAGAACTCTAGCCAGTACAGCAAGGAGCAAGGTGAGATGCCAGATTTGAGAGAGGGCACCTGACTGCTCAGTGGATGAATTCTCTTCTGCTCTGCTGATTTTCTGAACTCCTAATTATCCAGACAAATTCAGAGTCTCCCGTGCTCTGTGGATAATTAGGAGTATACAGGACAAGATGTAGGAGAACTCCCTTCAACAATATCTATCAGTGTACACATTACAGTTACTGACATAAAATTAGTGCCTGAAATGTTAAAACAAAAATGGTAAGACATTAGTGAATTTACAGGATTTCAACAGCTAATATTTTCTGTTATTCACAACATAATAGCAATGTAAACAGTCCACTTCCAGGGGCTGGGGAATGGTTGTACCCTAATGTTAAAAAAAAAAAAAAATCTGATTTCAAGAAAACCTCTATTTTGGTATGCAGCTGCAGATGTGCTACAACATAATTGATGTAGCATGATGCTACAAGATGTAACAATGCAGGTAACACAAGAACAGAGGTGAAAAACAGCACTCTCACATGAAGTGCATTCACCAAATCATGTCTGGACAAGTTGGAACCATGACACTGGAGCTGCACAGTAACTCAGATGATGGGACACCAAGTTCATTTATCTAAGAGGTTAGAACAATCATTCTAACACTGGTAAATAACTAAGATCAGGAAAAACAGTTTAAAGCCTGGACAATTAAGTTAGGGGGAAAGGAGCAGATTTTGTTGTGACATTACCCCAACAAGGATGTTTTAGAACAGTATTAATACTCAATTCTCACGCTGCCATCCTTTACATTAAAGGATTCCTATTTTGATATTCTATTGCTTATATTTTCCATTTACCTTAAGTTACTTTAAGGGAATTTTCAGGCATGGTGACAAAATTAATTTAAACAAATGCAAAGGAAGAAGGAACATTTCACTGCTCTACCTTGCTTTTACCTGAAGGAAAAATAAGAAAAACACAATACCTTGTACAAAATCTTTTACACTGAATACTGTACATACCCCTTTAACAGCATGAACAATATATTTTGTTGAGTGCAGATGTATTCCACCGTGGGAGTTCTTGTACCAATTTGCCTCCTGAGAATGTTGTTGAAAATCTGAGCGACATCTTTCTTGCCCTGTCAAAAACATAACCAATTAAGCATATAATATTTAGTACCAAAATGTACAACTGTTAATATATACCTTAATATTAGCATAAATGAGCATATTACCAAACACAAAGAAGTTCACAAAAAGATTGCCCAAATAAAAATATTTAAAACATTATAACACTAATATTTTATCTAATATTCCTAGCCTTTTTTCTGGGTTAATGCTGTACCAAAATTATGTTAATGCCATGCCATTTTTAACAACATCATAGCCTGAGTAAGCTAGAATTCTTCCATGTTCCACTCTTTCACCTCTCCTTTTCAGTGTTAAGGTTTGTATGTCCTTCTCCGAGGAAAGACATACACATCTTGATCTTCAATACTAACAACATGAATACTGCAATCCAATTTACACTTTGTGTTCTCGTTTTATTGTGGAAAACAAGAAAATTAATGAATTAAAGTCAAAGGTACATATAATATAAAAGGTATAATCCTTATATCATACAATCTAGGATACCATTCCCTAGTTTTTCTCAACAACTGACAGAAGCGTGGATACAAGTAAGAGCACAATGCTCATATTCAACCTACATCTGGTTAAATGAAGCTGGCTGGTAGTATTAAGCACCAGAAGGAACGCCAGGACCTATTCACATACCCAATTACCAGGATGGTTTAACATTCCCTGTGTATGCTATCTGGAATTACTTTTGAAGGAGGCCTGAAAGTTATTTGTTTCGAAATTAAACTCAAGAAGCTCCTTACCACCTTGGGTAGAATAGGGTCTAGGTACAGATCTTGAGCTACCAATAAAGATCTGTTAAGTAACTCTTAACCATGGTTACCCCAATTTTAAAATCTGAGACCAAAAGCATGCCATTATAACTGATGAGCCTTGTTTGCAGAATGGATCTATTCTGGCAACATCCAAATCTGTGTGTAGCAAGCTTTAAAGTAAAGAAATACACCTTATACTCTTACGGAGGAGATTTCCAACAAATACGATAGAATGATAGTTGATAATTTTAGATTTGTTTTAATTTTAGTATTGAACTCCTCATGCCATGGCAATGCATGCTAACTGAGTAGAAAGTAAATCAATAATTTAGAAAAACCTATGAAGATCTCAGCCTTTTAAAATGACGTTTGTTAATTAGAATGGAGAATTTGTTGCAATATTGCTGTCATGACATAAGTGTTAGTTTGTTTTGTAAATGCTTGTTTTCTGAATTATAATTCTATTGAAAACCAACCCAAAGCAGCATCTGACCCCTTTATTCTGTAAACGAGTATAGCATTGTTTTGAGAAATATAGCCATCACATCTCATCCACTAACACGGACAATTTTTCCCTGGATCTCATTTTTCCTGTTATTTACCACCAATACACCTTCTCTTTTTCATTCACTTAGTTGAAGGGGTGGCAGCAAATAGTAATTTCAAATCTAGTTATTGTTTGAAGCATCTGTTCCTTCCAAGTGATGTAATGATATATTTAATAAGCAGATAATGGATTAAAAATTCTCACACCAACTGTCATGATTCACAGAGGCAAGGAGTAAGAGTGTAGCTGAATTGTACTTCCTTGGTGCAAAAACGAAGTTTGGTTTAATTGTTCTCTTTCTTCTTTAAAGATTTCAAAGAATGCAACAACTCCCAGCAGGGAGCTGATTGACAAGTTATTGTTCTCTAAACAGTTTTGTTGACTGCCTTACATGAAAAAGTGTTTTTACATATAGACACTATTCCAAACAAATGTTCATGTTAGTGTAAAGACTGGATGTTTCAGGGGAAATTTCTTAAATGAAGACGTAAAATAATTCTGTTTACATTAGGGGCCCATTAGTATGGTAGGCAGAGTGGAATTGTCAGGAAAAAACTATTCCTTACAACCCAAAGTTCTCAAGATAACTGCACAGGAAAGCTACACAATCAAACAAATAATAAGCCAGAAAGATGTACTTTGATCCATGCACAAAGAACTTGGCTTCTGTCATACTACAGGAGGAGGAAGGAAACGTCAGCAAAACGCTACTCATGAGTTTTCAGCTCTGGACATAGCAGTTTTCAGAAATAGTAAAGCCCAAAGCACATGGGGTTTAAGAGACTGGAACTAAGCTCTTGAATTCCACTCAACTGATGGGAATTAGTGCAGGTGATTGAGCACAGGTGTGCTGACATCAGACCACAACATCCAATAAGGAAATTGGCACACTGCATTAAAGAGCACTGTTGTAGTCCAGTCTGAATAATGCTTAACATGACACGAAAAGTCTGGAAAGCTTCTCTCTCACCAACAAAAGCTGGTCCAATTGGAGCTGCTACCACACATACCTCGTCTTGTTAATGTTTATCTCAACAAGTAAAACTTTCATCCTTCTCAGGTAACAGAGCCGTTGGGAATCCAAAAAATAGAAAGTTATTACCAACAATCAGCAACCTTCTCACACTGAAACATATAGCTACCCCTAATACAGAACAATCCTTCGCAATCCCACACCACTACTGATCCAATAAAGAGCAATTTGAACACAACCTTTGTCCATCATCAGAAGAATTCTTTCTGGATAACCAGAAAGATTAAAAACTGGGCTGTAAGAAATTGAAAATTAGCTGAATCCAGATGTAATTTCTCAACATCTTTTCCTCAATAACCAGAGGCCTTCTCAAATGCTTTTACTCTAAACATCCATGGATTTTTGTTATATGCACGGTGGAGACATTTTATGAGGAAGAAAAACATTCATGTTTTTATTTTCAAAATGCTTTTTATGCTGTGCAATTTCTATTTCACTTTTATTTTTAGAAAAGTTGCAAATTCCCTTTTAAAACACCTACTTGCAAACCCATTAAACAGCTTGAAAACTCTGCTTCAGGTTTCTACTGAACATGCTCAGTTCTGTCTCTAAATTAATCTACTCTGGAATGTAGCTTTCTATGGGATTTGGCAAACATTGGACATCTGGACATATAAAACCAAATGGTAACTAAAAAACAAACAAAACAATATTCTGTTGGGGAGGGAGAGAAAGAGAGTAGGTTAACTTAATTCTGGAATGTAACTCTAGAATATCCATTTAGACCAGAGGTCAGAAACCACCCTGCGCACGAGATGGGAGCTCAGCTCCAACTCTCCTCCCCATGCATCTGGGAGCTTGCCCAAAACCTGTGGATTAACAAAAGGCCAGCTAATTCCAGCAATCACCACCTAAATAGTAAAGTTCTGCATCTTACTTTATTTATTAATGGAGCTGCTGTTAATAGGACTATTTGTGACTTTAAAAAAATATCACTTGCACTTGGACCCTACACAGACGTCAAAAGGTCAAATTTCATCACTCTGCCTCAGAAACGTTGCTGACCCCTGGTTTAGACTCTTGCCTCTGCTTAACGGCCAACTTGCTTATGAACACTATGGGCATGCCTACACAGGTGTTTTCCCAGCAGCTCCTTGCTAATGAACAATCTCACAATCGCAAATGGCTGCTCATTAGCATAACGGCACGGCTACTGAGAATACCCACGTGAGATGCCACTGCTGGCGGGAAACAAGCTGTGTGGACGTGCCTCTCCTGGATAAACCCCCCTCTGCCACCAGTTCCTTATCCCTGATTTTTTCCCCAAGGACAGGCTAAAGAGCAGGTTTTAGCCGCAGAGGCATGTCCACATAGCTTGTTTAATGCTCGCAGTGAGATCTCATGCAGCTATGCTAAATAGCTGTGCAATTATGCAACGAGCATCCATTTGCAATTGCAAGACTGATAATTAGCATGGAGCTGATGGGAGAACAGCTCCATGTAGACGTGCCCAACAACTTTACAGCAACCTTAAGCAGGATAGACACTGGACCCAGACACTAAAATTCCAAGCTCTGTTTCTAGCTCTACCATAGATTTCTTATGAACCTTCAAGGAAAGGGAGATGAGATAGAGGCTTTCTTCAGGCATTTAAGTGAAGTGTCCAAATCATAGGCCCTGATTCTCATGAGAGACTTTAATCATCCACACATTTGTGGGGAGACCAATACATCAGCATACAAACAATCCAGGAAGTTTTTGCAGAATGCTGGGGACAACTTCTTGGTACAAGTGCTGAAGGAACCAAGCAGAGGCCATGCACAACTTGACCTGCTCCACACACACAGGGAAGAGCTAGTAGAAGAAACAGAAGTGAGAGCAAACCTGGGCTGCACCTACCATGAGATTGTAGATTTCAGGATCTGGACAAAAGGAAGAAAGGTGAGCAGTAACATACAGACCCTTGATTTCAGAAGAGCAGACTGACTCCCTGAGAGAACTGATGAGCAGGATCCCTTGGGAAACGAAGATGAAGGGGAAAAGAGTTCAAGAGAACTGGCAGTATTTTAAAGAAGTCTTACTGAAGGCACAGGGACAAACCATCCCCCCACATAGTAAGAAATGCAAACATGGCAGGCAATCAGCTTGGCTTAACAGGGAAATCCTTAGTCAGCTTAAATTCAAAAAGGAGGCACACAAGAAATGGAAATGTGGACAGTTGACTAAGGAGTATAAACATACGGCTGAAGAATGCCGGGCAGTAATCAGGAAAGCGAACGCACAACTGGAACTGCAGCTGGCAAGGGATGTGAAGAGTAACAAGAAGGGTTTCTACAGGCATGTGAACAGTAAATGGGTTATCAGAGAAGGTGTGGGGCCAATACTGGATGAGGGAGGTAACCTAGTGACAGATGATGTAGGAAAAGCTGAAGTACTCCATGCTTTTTTTGCCTCAGTCTTCACGGACAAAGTTAACTTCCACATGACAGTCCTAGACAATATAGTATGGGAAGGTGGAGGGCAGCCATCTGTGGGGAAGGAACAAGTTCTGAGCTATCTAGAAAAACTAGATGTACACAAGCCCATGGGTCTGGATTTAATGCACCCCAGGGTACTGAAGAAATTGGCAGAGGTCATTGCTGAACCTTTGGCCATTATCCTTGAAGACTCTTGGAGATCGGGGGAGATACCAGATGACTGGAAGAAGGCAAACGTAGTGCCCATCTTTAAACAAGAAAAGGACAATCCAGGGAACTATAGACCGGTCAGCCTTACCTCAATCCCTGGGAAAATGATGGAGGGAATCCTCAAGAAATCTGTTTTGGAGCACTTGGAAGAGGGGAAAGCAATCAAAAGTAGCCAACATGGATTCACCAGGGGCAAGTCCTGCCTGACTAATCTGATTAGCTTCTATGATGAGGTAACAGGCTCTGTGGACACGGAGAAGTCAGTGGATGTGCTATACCTTGACTTCAGCAAGGCCTTTGATACGGTCTCCCACAACATTCTTGTCCATAAGTTAAGGAAATATGGATTGGATCCTTGGACTATAAGATGGATAGAAAGCTGGCTTGATGGTTGGGCCCAATGGCTCAATATCTGGATGGCGATCGGTTTCACGCGGAGTGCCGCAAGGCTTGGTTCTGGGGCCGGTGTTATTCAACATCTTTATTAATGACCTGGATGAGGGACTGGATTGCACCCTCAGCAAGTTTGCAGATGACACAAAACTAAAGGGGAGAGGTACATACGTTGGAGGGCAGAGAGAGAATCCAAAGGGACCTGGATAAATTGGAGGACTGGGCCAAAAGAAATCTGATGCAGTTCAACAAGGAGAAGTGTAGAGTCCTGCAGCTGGGGTGGAAGAATCTCAAGCATTGTTACAGGCTGCGAACTGACTAGCTCAGCAGCAGTATGATGGAAAGGGATGTAGGGGTTATGGTGGATGAAAGGCTGGATATGAGGGAACAGTGCACCCTTGTAGCCAAGAAGGCTAACGGAATACTAGGGTGCATTAAGGAAGAGCATTTCGAGCAGATCTAGAGAAGTAGTTGTTCCCCTCTATTCGTCACTGGTGAGGCCACATCTGGAATAGTGTGTCCAGTTTTGGGCCCCCCGGTATAAAAAGGATGTGGATTTTACTGAAGCAGGTTCAGTGGAGGGCAACAAAAATGATTAAGGAGCTGGAGCACAAGACCTACAAGGATACGCTGAGAGATTTGGGTTTGTTTAGTTTACAGAAGAGAAGACTTAGGGGTGATTTAATAGCAGCCTTCAACTTACTGAAGAGGAGCTCTAAAGAGGAGAGTGAGAAACTGTCCTCAGTGGTGTCAGATGACAGAACAAGGAATAATGGTCTGAAGTTGATGAGGGAAAGGTGTAGGTTAGATATTACAAAAATCTACTTCACCAGGAGGGTGGTGAAGCATTGGAATGCGTTGCCTAGACAGGTGGTGGATTCTCCATCCCTCGAGCTTTTTGAGTCCCACGTGGACAAGGTCCTGGCTGGGATGCCTTAGTAGCAGTTGACCCTGCTTGAAACAGGGGGCTGGACTAGATGACCTCCTGAGGTCCCTTCCAGCCCTATGATTCTGTGAAAGTCTCTATGGGCTTGTCTACATAACAACATATTGTGACTATGAGTATGTGTCAACTGCCGAGCACACTAATGTTTTGTGGTCTGACTGCCCAGTGCAGATCCTACTAGCACAAACCAGAAGAAATGTAGTTCATATTGATGTAGTCCTGGACTTTTTAGTTCGCACCAGAAGGGTCTACATGAAGTAGTTAGAACACACCACATTACCGTACTTGATAATTCACGTTCTCTTCTCAGCAGAGAGCTATGACACAGACAAACCTTAAATCTGATGAAACCTCGGTCCCCAAGACAAAATGAGGACAATAATACTTCACCTCAGAGTGTTGATGTGAAGACTTTAATTACTGTGTATGAAATCTCAAATAATATTGAGATCACAGATAGAAGAACACATAGCAGACGAGCAAGCAGGGTTCAGAAAAGACAGTAGTACAATACAGCAGATATTAACACTAAGACTGATAGCGGAGAAAGCTCGATGAAAAAACAAGAACGTATACACTTGCTTCATTGATTTTCAAAAGGCATTTGACAGTATAGATCAGAAAGTGACTTGGGCAGTGTTGGAGTCATACGGCGTGGATAACAGACTGATATGGTTGTTGAAGAATAACAATGACAATGTGGAGGCAGTGGTGAGATCAAGCGGGGAGTTGGGAAATTGGTTTAAAACAAGTAGAGGTACGAGACAAAGACATCCATTATCACCAAGTATCTTCATCACACATCTGGAAAGAGCGATGGGCAAGATGAAGGAAGCAGTAAAGGGGACATCTGTGCATGGGAAAAGAACTAATAACGTGAGGTTCACAGATGATATAGTTATCACTGAGGAACATGAGAAGCAGCTAGCAAAAACGGTGGAGGTGCTAAACGAAAAAGGGAAATGGTACGGACTGATTATGAACATCAATAAAACAAAAACTATGGTATTTGGAGATAAGGAAATAGGAAGAAAGATCAGTACAGATGGTATTGAACTAGAAAATGTAGAGAAGTTTACATCTGGGGAGCAACATAACGTATGATCGAGACTGTAAAAAGTAAACAGCGACTAGAATAGAGAAAGCAAGAGCGAGTTTGAAGGTGATGATGGATAAGATCTGGAAAAGCAAAGCAATTAGCTTAGGAATGAAGCTGAACGTCCTGAAAATGTGTGTATTCAGCAGCATGTTGTACGGATAATGAAAGATTTGAAAAGAAGAATCTTGGCCTTTGAAAGGAGTTGTTATAGAAAGGTTCTGAGAATAGGATGGATGCAGAAGGTCACCAATGAGGAGTTACATGCTACAACTATTTGGGCATATTTGCAGAATGAACGAAAAAAATCAAGATCCTGGTATTCGGCATAATGGACGTTTTGAATAGGAGAGGCAGACCCCACAGAGAATGGATAGATGATGTAGTAGATTGGTGCGGAGCTAGTCTACAGAAACTAAGCCACTCTGCACTGGACAGGGAAAGTTCAAGGAAAGATCCACAAGCCTGGAAATCCTGGACGCCCCATCATCTCCGGTATTGGCACTCTCACTGAAGGACTGCCTGGTTATGTGGACTCTCTCCTCAGACCCTATGTCACCAACACCCCCAGCTACCTCCGCAACACCACTGACTTCCTGAGAAGACTGCAATACGTTGGTGACCTACCAGAAAACACTGTCCTAGCAACCATGGATGTAGAGGCTGTGTATACCAACATCCCACACAAAGATGGAATAAATGCTGTCCGGAACAGTATCCCTGATGATGCTACAGCACATCTGGCGGCTGAGCTCTGCAACTTTATACTCACACACAACTATTTCAGATTCGGTGACCATATATACCTTCAAATCAGCGGCACAGCTATGGGTACCCGCATGGCCCCTCAATATCCCAATATTTTCATGGCTGACCTAGAACAACGCTTCCTCAACTCTCGTCCACTAACACCCCGGTTCTATTTACGCTACATTGACGACATCTTCATCATCTGGACCCATGGGAAGGAGACTCTGGAGGAATTCCACCGGGACTTCAACAACTTCCACCCCAACATCAAGCTCAGCCTGGACCAATCTACACAGGAGATCCACTTCCTTGACACTACCGTGCTTATACACAATGGACACATCAGTACCACCCTGTACCGTAAACCCACTGACCGCTACGCCTACCTTCATGCCTCCAGCTTCCATCCCAGACACACCACACGATCCATCGTTTACAGCCAAGCACTTAGATATAACCGCATTTGTTCCAACCCCTCCGACAGAGACAAACACCTACAGGATCTGCACCAAGCATTCTTGAGACTGCAATACCCACCTGAGGAAGTGAGAAAACAAATCAACAGAGCCAGACGTGTGCCACGAAGCCTCCTACTACAGGACAAGCCCAAGAGAGAAACCAACAGAACACCACTAGCCATCACCTACAGTCCTCAGCTAAAACCTCTACAGCGCATCATCAGGGATCTACAACCCATCCTGGACAATGATCCCACACTTTCACAGGCCTTGGGAGGCAGACCTATCATTGCTCACAGACAGCCTGACAACCTAAAACAAATCCTAACAAGCAACTATACACCGCACCACAGTCACTCTATCTCAGGGACCCATCCATGCAACAAACCTCGTTGCCAGCTCTGCCCACATATACACACCAGCAATATCCTTACAGGACCTAACTGGATCAGCCACACCATCGTGGGCTCATTCAGCTGCACATCTACCAATGTAATTTATGCCATCATGTGCCAGCAATGCCCCTCTGCCATATACATCGGACAAACTGGACAGTCTCTACGTAAAAGAATAAATGCACACAAATCAGACATCAGAAATGGCAATATACAAAAACCCATAGGAGAGCACTTCAATCTCCCAGGACACACAGTAGCAGATTTAAAAGTAGCTATCCTGCAGCAAAGAAATTTCAAGAACAGACTCCAAAGAGAAATTGCTGAGCTACAATTCATCTGCAAATTCAATACCCTCAGCTCAGGATTAAACAAAGACTGTGAATAGCTAGCTAAATACAAAAGCAGCTTCCCCTCTCTTGGAGTTCACACCTCCAGATCTACTGATGACAATACAACTCAGCCTGCCTGACTGAGCTAACCTCGTTATCCCCAGCCTTGCTCTGGCCTATTTATACCTGGCCTTGCAGATTTCCAGGACCAGCATCTGAAGAAGTGAGTTAACTCACGAAACCTCATGCTCTAAACCTTTCTGTTAGTCTATAAGGTGCCACAGGACCCTTCGTTGCTGCTACAGATCCAGACTAACACGGCTACCCCTCCGATTCAAGGAAATAGTGAGAGAGACATCAGATACCAACAGGCACTGAGCCCCTGGTGACTGATGATGATGATGAACAACAAACAACAGGGAAAGCTAAAATTAATGTCTACATTTTGGAGTGATCACTAACAGGCCTTTCCTGTCTGAACAGAAAAATTATAAGTAAGAATGAAAAATACGCTCATTACTACGCAGAGGGGAATATTAAAGATTTTAAAAATGGCTAATTAGCGACAGCATTAATGGAAGCTTTTTAATGAACACGGAAATGAGAATAGTAATGTGAATCAGTATTATCATAATGTAGTAACTCGAGGGATTTAAAATGAGATTATGGGCATTATGGCATTGATACACTTTAGGACTTTTATCTTTCACAGAACACAGCAATTAAACATTAAGAATAAAGCTCTTTCAAGTTTCTGTATCCTGAAGCTTGTTCAACTTATTGTGCAAGGTTTTCCACAAAGTTCTTCTTGTTCTATTTTATAGCCTTTTTAACTGCTTTGTTGGCTTCTGAATAGTCTCTGAGCTTCCATCTTGGCTGCTCTTGTTTTGCTGTTGACTGCTGCTTTTCTGTCCTTTCGTTCCTTCACTTTTCTCAGAGTTTCTGCTGTGATCCATTCTTTGACACCTTGTCTTCTTTCCCAATATTTTATTGCAGGTTCCTTTCCAGGCTGTTTTGGTGTGTTCCCAAATTTGTTCTGTGGTAGCATCTTTAAGGATAAGGTTTGCCAGAAGTGCATACCTGTTGGACAGATCCACTTGGAAACTGGCTCTTGTGCATCTGCATATATTTAAAGGATTTAGAGACATCTCACAGAACTGGAAGGAACCTCAGGAGGTCACTGAGTCCAGGCAACTGCCCTCTGGCAGGACCAAGCAACATTCCCCTCCCCCGCAAAAAAAAAAATCTATTGCCAGAGATCCCTTCATAGCCCCCTCAAGGATTAAACTCACAACCCTGGGTTTAGCATACCAATGCTCAAATCACTGAGCCATCCCTCCCCCAAATAAGCCTTCAGCTATTCTATGCTGAATCTCAATCCTGGTTTGGTCACTGTTGTGATGTACCTCTTGAGCCTGAAGGTTAGTTTTACCATGACCAGATGGTGGTCTGAACCTACATCTGCTCCTTTTCCAGTGCTGACATCCTGCATCAATCATCTGAAAGAACTGCTGTCACATATACAATCAATCTGGTTTTCTGACTGGTGGTCCTGTGAAACGTAAGTGATCTTCTGGATCTTTCTGTGTGGAAAAACACTACCACCTATAACCAATCCGCTGAAGGAACAAAAGTCCCTGAAACGCTCTCCATCTTCATTCATGCTTCCTAGACTACCTTTTCTCCTGGTCTGTTCTCTACCTGTCTTTATGCTTGAATAGTAGGAGAGGTAGCTGTGTTAGTGTGTACTCCAACAAAACACAGCAGCAGAAACGTAGCACTTTAAAGACTAACAAAATGATTTATGCAGTGATGAGCTTTTGTGGGACAGACTCACTTCTTTAGATCAATTTCATTTCCAATACAGACTGACATTTATAAGTACAGAGGGCCAAAAAAAAATTGCAATAAAAACTGACAAATCAAATAGGATAGCAGGAAGGGGGTGAGAGTTGGGGTGATGTTAATTGTCCCGTCTGAAATAAATTACAAGCATCAAAGGAAGGGAAGCAGTCCTTGTAATGCGTGAGATAGCTGATGTCCCTGTTCATACCACGTGTTAATGTGTCGAATATGAATATGTACTCTAACGCACAAATCTCTCGCTCTAATCTGTTGTTAACTTCTCTATGTTCCAGGACACAAATTCTCAGGTCTTTAACAGAATGCTCCACTCCACTCAAGTGTTCAAGAAACTCAATACACATAAGCCCATCAGTGATGTCTGCTCTGTGTCCATTTATTCTTTGGTGAAGGTTTTACCCAGTCTGTCCAATGTACATTGTGTATTGCTGGCACATAACAGCATATATAATGTTGCTGGAAGTGCATGAGAATGTGCCTTTGATCTTGTAGCTAATGTGGTTAGGTCCAATGATGGTACCCCAGAATAAATATGTGGACAAAGTTGGCAGCAGGGTTTGTTGCAAGGAAAAGTTCCAGGATTCATATTACTGTGGTGTAGCCTCTTATTGCTGGCGAGAATCTCTCTCAGGTTAGGAGGTTGTCTACAGGAAAGGACAGGCTTGTCACTTAGAGCCTTCTGAAGAGTAGCATCCCGATCCAGAATAGGTTGTAGATTTTTAATGCTGCATTGCAGGGGGTATTGTTGGGGGCTATAGGTGATTACAAGTGGTATTCTGTTGTTGATCTTCTCGGGCCTATCTGCGATTGTATTTAAGGGCTTGACTGTAAACGATGGATCACGTGGTGTGGCATCTGCTCTGATCCTCCTGACAGAGACTGAAAACTACAAGACCTCTACCAAGCATTTATAAAACTGAATTACCCACCGGGAGAAGTGAAAAAAAACAAACTGACCGCGCCAGATGAATACCCAGAAACCAGCTACTTCAAGATAGGCCCAAGATGATCAACAAAAGAACACCACTTTTCATCACCTATAGCCCCCAACAAAAATCCCTGCAATGCATCATTAAAAATCTATAGCCTATTCTGGATCGGGATGCTATACTTCAGAAGGCTCTAGGTGACAGGATGAAGTTTTGGGATGAAGACTTGAGCTATTTATCTACTGTTTATTTTTTATGTGATCTATCTTTCTAAACTCACATAAATTTAATCTCATGCATCTGGTTAATTTACCAAGTAATTTGTAGTAATGTTTCCTAATTAATACTTACAATACAATCGCTATCATTAGCAGTGTTGATAAAACTGTGTAAATAGGAAGCGAACCTCTTAAATCATTGGAAAAGGAATTCAGGTGATCTGAATGCAATTTACCAAGTGCGTGACTTACGCAGTTTTCTTACCTCAAAATCAATGAGTTGTAAGTCTGCTACTAAGGTGCTAAGGAGACCACTGTTGTACAATTCTTGAGCAAGCTGTGCCACAGCTTCAGTCTGCGGCTCTTTTTCATTTGTGCCATATAATATTTCCTTCATGGCAACCAGATTTTTTGAAACCTCTTCAGTGGCCTGAAAAAACAAAATAAAGAATAGATAGTGACTTTCAAAGCTAAGAGAATTCTGCTTGTCTTTGTTAACCTGATAATTTTTCATGAAAGTTTATCAGAACAAAACACTAAGCCAAGTGTTAAAAAAAAAAACAACACAAAACAGATTCTGGAGATTAAAACTGTGTGTGTGTCTAATCATACCTACAGGCAAGATGCTAGTGATTCAGTTGACAATACAGTACTCATTATTTTCAATAAAATATTTCCCCTCTCACCTTTGTACACCGCACTTACAAAAAACATTTCAGTAATAATACAGAGAAGATAAGGAAGGGCAAAACTGTTCCCAATTTGTAAAATGGATTTATGCGTGAGATCAAACCAGAAAGAAATTACCTGGAAAGATTCCCATCACTAATAAATTGCTTCAGTAGACCAAACATTCCTATAAACTGCACCCATCAAGTCCCTTTTCTTCCGTTAGGCTTCCAATTCCAGTCAATATGAAAAGGAACATTTTCATTTCAGTTGCTAAAGACTCTGAAGAGGAGCTAGGGAGACACTGCTATTACTTTCTGCTGATAAACCAAAATAACTGGACTCGGGAAGGATTAGACGCAGACAACAAAGAACACAAACTGTCCATATACAGAATTGAAGAAGTTCACATGGCATAGCTTGTACTACAATCCAAATTGTTCCATTTACCAATGATGTATGCTTAAAGAAGGCGTAAGTCCCTTGGACAAATCACCTCTATGAAATTCTACTTTCTTGGGAACCACACAAGACTTTGGCCCCCAGGAAGGGGCACGATCTTGGCCTGAAGGGACAAGGCTGAAGGCAAACCACCACAACCACCACCAGCCAGCACCCTGGGACTGCAGCCACAGTGATCTGAAAGGCCCATGGCTCCATACTGTTGCTGAATATTTGGAAATTTTCAATAAAATATAGTATTTAATGTGTTGTGCATATTTTTTGATCTTTCCCAACTACATGGCAAAATAATTACAAGTTAATTGATCTTGAACAATAATGTAAATAGAAGGGCAAAGGGTTAAATTTATTTCAATCAAAAATGTGGGGGGAGGTATGAGGGTTTACTGAAAAGCCACAGGACTTCTTGTTTTTGAAAACCAAAGCGGAGAGGGGTGTCATGTCAAAAAAGTTTGGGAATCACTGCTCTGAGGGCCTGTCTACACTACACAATCATGGTACAGCTATAGTAGAAGCTATGGTTTAGAAACTTCATTACTATTACGGAAGAATAAGGTGTATAAATACCCTTTATCTTAACGTAATGACACACACATTAGACTCAAACTGTAAGGTCAGAAGGAACCATCATGATTATCTAATACAGTGGTGGCCAAAACCAATTGACCTGATCACCACATGCCACACCAGGTGCCTCTCCCCAACCCCACCGACACCACCCTGAGCCAGGCATCCTACCTCCCCTACCCCTGGTGACTCATCGGAGCCGCCGGAGCCCTGGAGAGCCGCTATGCCAGAGGCACCCGAGCGAGTCACCGGAAGAGCCACCTCTGCCGCCATGCTTGTCCCATCAAGTGGTGGGGTATGTGGGCAAGAGGGTGGATTGACCTTGAGGGAGAATTAGCTTGGATCCCACTGCTCTCATCAGTCAAACTGTAGCAAAATGGTTTTACATAGAACTATTTTGTGACTTCAGCAACGTTTTCGGACATACTTAAGTTTTTGACTACAAGAGGCATTAAATGGGTACTGCATCCCAGCATTATTAAGGTTATTCCAGTTCTTCTTCTAGGTATATTCTCAACTTTGCCACGTTGCAAAATGGTCTGTGACAGTTGAACTTTTGTTAATAGTTCATTATAGCTTTCACTGACACTTCCTTTATATTTTCTGTTGTGTGGGTATTTCCCGAGGTATAATTTTTTTTTTTTTTTAAATACGTAATCCTGTCTTCTGTTGGCATACAGGCACATATTACTGGATCACTGCATACCTTGCTCCACCCATCAAGACTCAAACTGGCAAATTTCACCCCAGTAATTTTTTGCAATCGGTTCAAGTTTCTCTTCATACACCTTATCTAACAAACTTCCACCAATGTTTGCTCTACCAAGTAGAGCACTGTTTCCCAAATGGGGTTCTGTGATAGGGTTCAGGGGTCCCCATGCACTGCACCCTGTCCGCTGGCAGGAGTGACTCTCACTCAGCAGGTACAACAGGAGGTTTATTAGGCAACAGATGCCCAGTTTCTCACAGAAGCATCAGTACAGCAGTCAGAGACAGTCATTCCAACCCGTCCTGGGGAGAGGAGACCGAGGGGTGCCCCTCTGGGGTGCAGCTTCCCCCCTCGCCAGGCTGGCTCCTTCCAGCTCCCTCTTGCCTCCAGCCTCTAACTGCCGCCCCAGATTCAAAACCAGCTCGGCTCCTCCCTCCTCTTTGTTCAGGGCTGAGGTGTTACCTGCCAGGCTAGGTTGTAGCCCCAGGGTCATCCTTAGCCACTGGGAGCTGCTCTGCTTGTCTTACACATCCAGCCTGAGTCTCACACCTGCACTCCCCCCCACTCCATCACAGGTTCCACAAAGGGAAAATAAGGATTCAGTGAGAAAATTCCATTGTGGCTCCAAAGCTCCATGCGGCTCTTTAAGGAATAATTTGCTGCTCCGGATGCTGATGCTGCTGCTGACTCCTCTGCAGCTCCCTGCCCTGCCACCACTGAAACAGTTAAACCAACTGAATTTAGTTCCATTATTTCAGCTGCAGCAGGCCAGGGATCCCTCACCCGCCGCACTATCTGAGGGAACACACCCCTCCGGTAGGCGTGCCTCACTTCAGCCTCACCATCGTATCACCTCCATGACAGCCCTCCTTCTGCTGGACGCACATGGCTGCCTGGCGTAAGCTCCCCATCCACTGCCACGGATGGGTTAGTCCTGGGGGCCAGTCTGGGGCTGAGAGGGGATAAGCCTGGAGATGGGGGTCACAGCTTGGGGATGGAGTGAAGATTTGGGGGTTGAGGGCTGAGACAGGGGATCAATGGGGTTAGATCCTGGGAATGGGGTTCTGCAAAATTCTTTCAAGTTTAAAAGGGTTCTGTAGCCAAATAAAACTGGGAAACACTGAGGCAGAGTGTTACCTGATCATAAGGACTCAAGCATAAACAGTAAAACTGTATACCATAAAGCTCTAATGGGGCCCCACTGTGACAAAACCACTGTTAAAAAATAAGACCCCATGGCATGAAGACAGGTGAGAGCTGTTACATCTCCCAATTAACTCTGAATTGTGGAATGGGAGGAGTACATTTCTCACAGTCCTTTGCACATTCAGAAATGTCTTCAGGAAAAATCATGCTCTTGAGGAGGTCTTTTGAAGGGTTAACATACAGAGGCAAGCTGCAGGGGAAAGGAGAAGCTGCACTAACACCCAATTAATTTTTGATGGTAGTTTGTATGACTATTAAAGATCAACTACTTAGTATTGATCTAAACACAATGAAAGACCGACCCAACAGGGCTCAAGGAAGAGGTCTATTATGGTATAATGGAATTTCTCTTAATACAACATCAAGACAGCTTTATAGTGTAAACTAAATATCTACACTAGAGTGCCAGGTAAATAAAATTAGGATAAAGATATTAATACAAAGAAAAGGAACTGCCATCCGCAAAAGTACTGGCAAGATCTTCCTATGTAACAAAGGGCTGCACATATTACAACATTCATGGCTTTGTGCTTTGAATAAGGAGGCCAAAATGTGAATTCAACCATACAAACTAGAAGAAGTCAAATGAACAGTATGAAACATCTGTCATTTTTCTCAGAATAATCTAGGAGCACTCTTCTAAATAAATGTATACAAAGAGTAAGCAGAGAGTTGTGCTTAATCTTCCCAACATTTTTATCTACGGTTCAAACATTTGGGAATCTGTGGTATAAATAACTCAAACTAATATATAAATAAAGGGAAACAAAAACTTAAACATGCTCACTTCAATAAACCATGGCAAATTATGAATTCATATCAGAATAAGCTTTCAATAAGACTTTCAGTGTCCTCCCTCTCAATCTAGGTTCATGCGTTTCCAACGTTGTTTAACGCAGGCCTACAAAACACTTAAGATTTTTCCCCACAGTTAAGCAATGCAAGTCCCAAATGCTGGTTGACCCTCTCTAGTCTGACATCCCTGGGAGCTGACTAGGGTCATAAGAGAGAATTTGCTGGACGACAGAAGTTCAGGATTGTCTATCACATTCCCAACACTTTCACTGCTTACTAGGCCGTTAGAAAACAAAGCAGCAGAAATGTAGCACTTTAACAAAATGATTTATTTGGTGACAGATCTGCTTTCTTGGGACAGACCCACTTCTTCAGATCAATTTCATTTCCAATAGAGACTAACATTTATAATTACTGAGGCCCAAAAAAAAAAATTGCAATAACAATTGAAAAATCAAATAGCATTGAAGGAAGGAGTTGAGAGGTGGAGGGACATTAATTGTACTGCTTGAGATAATTACAAGCCTCAAGGGAAGGGAAGCAGTCCTTGTAATGCATGAATGAGGTAGCTGATGTCTCTTTTCAGACCATGTGTTAATGTGTCGAATTTGAATATGTACTCTAAATCACAAATCTCTTGCTCTTATCTGTTAGAAGACATTTAGTTAAATTACAGCTAAATAACAGCACAGAATACAAAGCCAGAACTGATGGTGGCAAACAAATTTTATGGGACCTTGGGAAACTTCGCCACACCCACGGTAAGTGGTCATCTGGTTAAATATCTTCACGTTGAATTACGGATGCTGGGTGACAAGACAGTGCTGGGACTAGAGAGGTTCAGTCTGTATTCTGTCTTCTGACAGTGGCCAATGCCAGATGTCCCAGCACAGGTGATCCATCCCCAGTCACCCATTCCCAGTTTCTGACAGAGGCTAGGGACACAGTATCTTCCCAGCCTAGCTAATAGTCACTGAAGGACCTATCCTCCATGAAATTATCTAGTTCTTTTTTGAACCCAGTTATAGTCTTGGCCTTCACAACATTTTCTGCAAGGAATTCCACAGGTGAACTGCGTTGTGTGAAGTAGTACTTATTTTTGTTTTATACCTGCTACCTATTAATGTTATTTGGTATTCCCCTTCCATCAGTTCTTGTGTTTTGGGATAACTCTAATTACTTACTCCACACCAGTCATGATTGTATAATCATCTGTCATATTGCCCCTTAGTCATCACTTTTCCAAAGGTGAAGAGCCCTAGTTGTCTTAATCTCTCCTCATATGCCAGTCCATACCTCTAATCTTTATTTTTGCCCTTTTCTGAACCTTTTCCAATACCAATACATATATATATTTTTTAAATGAGGTGGTGGTCACATTTGCATGCAAAATTCACGATGTAGATGTATCGTGGATTTATATAGTAAGGTATCTAACAAATATTCTCCTGTTTGTTACCTATCCCACCCTTAATGATTCCCAACATTGTTTAGTTTTTTGACTGCCACTACAGTGGATGTTTTCAGAGAACTATCTGCAATGACTTCAAGATCTCCCTCAAGTGGTAACAGCTAATTTAGTCCCCATTGTGTTTGAGAGAGAGAGCGAGAGCGAGAGATAAGATTATGTTTTCCAATATGCACTACTTTGCATTTACCAATCCCGAATTTCATCTGCCATTTTGCTGCCCAGTGACTGACTTTTGTGCAATCCTTTTGACACTCTTCACTGTCTGCTTTAGACTTAATTCTCTTGAGCAATTTTGTATCTTCTGCAAAATTTTCCACCACATCGTTTACCTCTGTCTTCAGATCATTTATGAATATGTTGAATAGGATTGGTCCCAGTATGGACACCAGGACAACAATTAATACTCTCTCCATTTTGAAAACTGGCCATTTATTCTTAACTTCTCTTTCCTATCTTTTAATCATTTACCGGTCCATGAGAGTGTCTTCCATCCTATCCTATGACAGCTTACTTTGCTTAAGAGTCTTTGGTGAGGGAACTTGTCAAAGGTTTTCTGGAAATCAAAGTACAATGGATCCTTGATGTGAGCTTGTTGGCTCCCCCTCAAATAATTCTGTTAGATTGGTCAAACATAATTTGCTTTACAAAAATCACGATGGTTCCTCCCAAATAAGATGTGTTCATCAACAGGTCTGACAATTCTATTCTTTACTATATTTTCAACCAATTTGCCCCAGTACTGAAGTTAGATATATTGGCCTGTAACTCCCATGGTGACCTCTAGAACCCTTTTAAAAAAATTGGCATCTCGTTAGCTATTCCACAGTTATTTAATACAGAAGCTGTTTTAAATTATAAGTTACAAGCCGCAGTTAGTCGTTCTTCAATTTCACACTGGAGTTCTTTCAGAATATAATCTGCTCCTGGTGACTTATTACTTTTTAAGTTTACCAATTTCTTACCCAAAGTCCTTTACTGCCACCTCAATCTGGGATAGTTCTTCAGATTTGTCACCTTGTGATGGGGTTCAGGGGTCCCCCTGCACTGCACCCCGTCCGCTGGCAGGAGAGACTCTCACTCAGCAGGCACAACAGCAGGTTTATTAGGCAACAGATGTCCAGTTTCTCACAGAAGCAACAGCATAGCCGCCAGAGACAGTCCTTCCAACCTGTCCTGGGGGGAAGACCCCGAGGGGTGTCCCTCTGGGGTGTAGCTTTCCCCCTCCTCAGGCTGGCTGCCTTCCAGCTCTCCCTTTTCCTCGCCTCTAACTGCCGCCCCCGATTCAAAACCCAGCCCAGCTCCTCCCTGCTCTTTGTTTAGGCAGAGGTGTTATCTGCCAGTTGTAGCCCTAGGGTCATCCTTAGCCACTGGGAGCTGCTGCTTGCCTCGGACATCCAGCCTGACTCACACATGCACCCCCCCCACTCCATCACACACCTAAACAGAACGGCTCTGGTTTGGGACTCTGTCTTCAGCCATGAACATTGATGCAAAGGATTCATTTATTTTCTCTTCAATGGCCTTCTCAACTTTGCGTGCTCCTTTAGCATCTCGATTGTCCAGTGGTCCCCTGTGCCTTAGCAGGCTTCCTGCTTGTGATGTACAGTAAACCCTTGCTATAATGGACTAATGGGGGGTAAGGCTGTCTGCTACTCACGAAAGTCTGTTATATGCAAGGTTTACTGCCCACCTACCCCTGCCAGGCTCCCCCAGACTCAGCTCCCCCACCCTCAAAATAAAATCCTGCCCACGCACTGGAGCTGCTGCCAATGGAGGAGCTGTGGCGCCCGCAGCAAAACTTGGAGGGGCTGCTGCCATGTATGCATGGTGGCTCTGGCAGAGGAGGTGGCAGCTCCTCTAGGTTACACCAGCAGTAAGTCTTGACATTTTGCAGGGGAAGTGGGGAGGAAGATGATTTTATGCACCCCGGTGGACTCTGGGAACGATGAGGGGAGGGATATCCATTGTTCCTGAAGTCTGCTACAATCAGGGTCCATACAAAGAGGGTTTACTGTACTTAAATTTGCTTTTGCTATTAAATTTTTGGACTTTTGGTTAGCAACGTTATTCAACGTTATTCAATTTGTTTGGCCTCCCTAATTATACTTTTACACTTCATTTACGATAGTTTATGCTCCTTTCTATTTTCCCCACAAGACTCTAGCTTCCACTTTTTAAATGATGCCTTTTTAGCTCTGCTGCTTTTACTTTGTTATATAGCCAAGGTGGCAATTTTTTGGTTCTCTTACTACATTTAATTTGGTGTATACATTTAAGTTGAGCCTTTTTTATGGTGTCTTTGAAAAGTTTCCAAGCAGCTCTCAGGGGTTTTATTTTTGGTGTTTTTCCTGTCACAGGGACGTTGAATTTCATTATATTATGGTCACTATTCATTATATTATGGTCACTATTTCTAAGCAGTCCAGCTACATTCACATCTTAGGCCAGATTCTGTGCTCGATTTAGGACTAAATCCATAATCAGCTGCTCCAAGTAGTCTCATAAGACATGAACTTTATCTCTGCATCCTGTCCTGAGACGACAAAAACGCAGTCACTATGGGGATACCTAAATTTCACCATTATTTAGATTTTTATTTTAATAGCCTCTCTAATGTCCCTTAGCATTTCAGTCACTAAGGTCATCATCCTGGTCTGAGACTGGGTAATATATCCCTACTGCTATATTCTCAGCATTAGAACATGGAATTAGTATTGTGGCAGACCACAAACAGCACACTTCACCACCACTGGACAAGAAGCATAATCACAGAACAACAGAAATGGAGGGGTTCTTCAAGAGGTCATTGAGCCCAGGCCTCTGCACTCACAGCAGGACCACGGACCATCTTGATTACCCGCAACAGAGGTTTACGTAACCTGCTCTTAAATATCTCAAATGATGGAGATTCTATAACCTACTTAGACAATGTATTTCAGTATTTCCTACTTAGACAATGTATTTCCTTCCTGGCAGGAAAATTTCCCTAATGTCCAGTCTAAATATCCCTTAATGCAATCTAAACCTATTGCTTCTGGTCCTACCCTTAGAGATTAGAGGAAATTTTTTATCCCCTTCTAATCCTTTTAACAACTTTTAGGTACTTGAAAACTGTTATGTGCCCCTCAGTCTACTGTCTTCCAAACTAAACAAACAATTCTTTCAATTGTTCCTCATAGGCCATGTTTTCTAGACCTTTAATCATTTTTGTTGGTCTTCTCATGGACCTTCTCCAATTTCTCCATCTCTTTCTTGAAAAGTGGTAACCAGAACTGGACACAATACTCCAGCTGGAACCTAATCAGCACAGAGGAGAGTGGAAGAGTTACTTCCATTATCTTGTTTATGAAATATCTGTTAATTCTGAAATGCATTATGTTTGCTTATTTTGCAACAAATGTCACACTGTAGATTCATATTTAGCCTGTGGTCCACTAGGACCCCTAGATCCCTTTCTACAGTACTCCATCTTAGACAGTCACTTCCCATTTTGTGTGTGTGAAATGTATTTTCTCTTAAGTGGAGTATTTTGCATTTGTCCTTACTGAACTTCATCATATTTACTTCAAGCCATTCTCAAGTTTGTCCAGATAACTTTGAATTATAACCCCATCATTCAAAGCACTTGCAAACCTTCCCAGAATGCTAAAGTGTGGCTTGAGGTAAAATATTGGGACGAAGATGTCCTGTTTCATGTGGAAGTGCAGCACTACCTTTAGGAGTAAGTCTGGATGCAGTCAAAGCTGTACCTTGTCTTTACAGAAAACCAAAGGTGAGCTCTGATGTTAGGGCCCTAAGCTCAGATACCCTTCTGGCAGAAATAACTGCTATTAGGAATGTTACCTCAGAAAGGCTGAGCAGGGTGTATGTGGACAATAGTTCAAATGGAGATCCTATCAGCCTGAAGAGGACTAGGTTGAGGTCCCCGTGGGACTAGCTGGCAGACCCGAGTGTAAAGTCTACCAAGGCCCTTTAAGAATCAGCTAACTATAGGGTTTACAAACAGCAAGCACCTGTGTGCACCTGGGAGGAAAGCTGACATGACAGCTAGACGGACTCTTTTGAAGGAGACTGATGGACCTTGGTGGCTGAGATGGAGAAAGTAACTCCAAAATCAAGGACACCAAGGAGAGTACTGGGGATGGGTTGTGTTGCACTGACCAGACTGAGAATCCCTTCCACTTGGAAACCTTCTGTGAGGGCCACATATGTTGCCAATTGCCAAACAGGACGTGCCTAACCTAGTCTAAGCACAAAAGCTCTGCCAGGTTCAGCCATGGAGCTTCCATTCCATGAGGTATAGGGACTCCTGTGACTGTGATCCTGTACTAAAAAGGTCCATGAAGATTGGTAGGGTGATCAGGGCTTCCATGGACATAGCCAGGAGAGATGTGTACTAAAGCTTTAAGAGGATTTTGTGGACAAGCAGTATGGGCAGAAAGGCCACGGGGAAGTAGTCTCCTGTACGCATCTGCACTGGAATCTGGGCTATGGTTCTGGAGGATCACTTCCTGATGTGTTGTGTGACAAACAAGTTGATGTGGGGAAAGGCCTGCCTTTGGATGACAAACTGTGACCTCTGGGTGCAGGTACCACTCATGGCCATTAAACAACCTGCAGATATGGTCCACTAGCTAATTCTGCACACACAGGAGGTATGAAGCTTGCAGAAGCATTGAATGTTCTATACAGAAGTCCCACAGTACAAAAGCTTCTTGACGCCACAGAAGCATGCATCCATTTGTTGGTAACATTTGTGTTGTACTGTCCATCATACGAGATATGTCCTGTCAGCTGAGTCTAGAAGGCCTGGCATGCAAGGCAAACTTCCCTCAGCTCTATAGACATGACCTCAATAGGTGCATCAGTTGCTTCTAGTGACATCTGGAGGGATGCCCAGGAAATCAGTCACCCTTCCTCAACCAAAGCCAAAAATGCAGCACATGAGTCCAAAGGAAGCAGTTCATTGAATCTAGCCACTGCTGAGCAATTTTACAGAAGTACCTAATCACAATGAGCAGTTGAAGGCCACCTGTCAGACTTCTGGTCTGAACACATCTAAATGCTTGTTCTCTCTGTTTTTGGAGTAAAGTTCCTGACAACCTCGTCTGTCTGATTGGCAGAGTCCACTACAAGAGAGTTAGGCTGTAGGTAAGTACTCATAGAATCATGAGAATAAAGCAGACGCTTGTTGCACTTGGCAGTAAGCTGCAATGAAGGCAGGACCTGTCATATCCATAACTGTATTAATTAGTGGCATTGCAATTCTAGACATGTCGGAGGGAGCTACGATATTTTGTTTAGGGTTGGCCTCATCAACTACTTCCTCCACTGTCATGCCCAGCCCGTGGGTGACCTGATGTAACAAGTGTTGCAGTACACAGGAGTCTTCCAGGACTGTGGCTACTGAAGACCCAGACAAGGTCTCCTCTGGGGAAGAAGAGGAGGAGGCTGTTCCCTCCTATCTCCACCAAAAGGATCACTTGCCTCTGGTAGCAAGCCAAGAGGCTCTAAGGCAGTGCCAGGAATGGTGAAGCTACTGGTTCCAATGAAGGCACGCTGGATAGAACCTGCATCTCTTGTGGAGCTCTAGGTTCAATTTTCAACTGAATCTGTCCCACAGCCAAAGCCAGTACTGGCAGTACATCTGTTCCCAACAACAAAGCCAGAGCTGTGAACATCTCTGGTGTCTATATGGTCAAAGCTGATGATGCCTCCTGTAGCTGGGGGCAGCAACTGAGCCCACAGTTTAAATGCACGTGCCAGAATAAATGTAGCAGAAGCCACCAAAACCTGCCCCGGAGCAAGACCCCTTGCTTCTGCAGTGGGGTTGATGTGAGGCCCAAGGTATCCAAATGGGCCACTGTGTGGAGTTCTGCCAGCGTCAGGCCCCCTATATGGAACAGGGCCATCTATGGTGCTACGAAAGTGATACAAGTCTGACTCATAATAGGAAGATCAGAGTGGGAGCTGCTCCTTTTGAGGCAGGCAGGCAATCAGCTATGGTCCATGGATGGTGGGTCTGCAACGGACCACTGCTGAAAGTACAGTGATCAGTGTGTTGTCATTGCTAGTTTCCCTTTGGACTGCACAGGACTGCAGCATCTTGCCTAGGAGGAGAGAACAGTGCCATGAGGTGCATCAAGTCTTGTGCTGCAAGGAAAGTCTCTGGTATGGATGCAAGCAGCAAGCACTCAAGGTCCTGTTGTCAGCAGCTGGCTTGGACTTGACTGCCTTGCCTCAATGAAACCTAAGTTCAAGTTTTAGAGCTGTTGCCCTTCTGAAACGCCACTAACTGCTGACCTCTCATTTTTGTAGGGATGGGAAAATTGACTTTTGTACAATTTTTTCTTCTTGAGCACCAGCAACTGAGACTGTTGCTAAGTTCAGAATACCCCCGAGAGGCTGCGTGCCAGTGCTGCTCCCTGCTGAGTCCCTCCTTTGGTGCTGCATCTTTCGATTCTAGTGCTAAGGCACACCTAATGGAGAAGGATGTGGTACTGGGTGCTTGGACTCTGGTACCAGAATCTGACTGTTCCCAGGGTGCTACTTCTATAAGGAGAATCTTAAGCCACTGCTCTTTCCTTAATTGTCCTGGGTCAGAATTCTTGGCAAATCTTGCAGCATTCTTTCTGGTGACCCTTTACCCAGGCACCTCAAGCAGGAGGACACGGGATCACTTTTCAACATTTTTCTGGTGCACAACTGACAATTCTAAAGCCCAGGTAACAAGGTAGGCCCCAGAAAACTGTAGGCAAAAAAACCATGGGGGAACCCCCGTAACGGAAATTTACATAACTACTAATACTAAAACGTCTCTCTTATGGCTAACTATGCACAAAGAGTTGTCAGAACTGGTAATCCACTTGCAAAAGTGAGACACAAGCAAAGGGAAGTTTCATCTACTGTCACCAGCAGTAAGAAGGAAATGAGGAGGGGCTGGTTTGCAGGACTCTCTATTAGGTACCATTCCCAGTGGCACCCAGGCCAACCTTCTGGTTAGCTGCTAAGGGCAAAATCCTCCTGCGCATGATTGGAATGAATAAGAACAAGCACTCAGAGAGGACTATACAACTTTTCTTCATCTCTAGTGTGGGAAGGGAGATAAAATATTTTCTATTTAGTTCACATATAATCTGGAAATTATGGTTTCCCTCCCCCAACTGAAGTTTAATATTTCACCAGGAAAAGAGTCACCCCAATAAAAAGTATCATAAACATACCTTTTCTGCCTTTTTGTCAGAGATATCTTGCTTTTCTAGAACAGCCATACTCTCCTTCAGATTCTTCACTATATCTGCAGGAGATTTGTGCGACTTGCCGAAGGGGAATGGCATTATTGCAAGCTATAAAGGTTGCCTTCTGTAGCTCCTGCTTCACCTGGAAATAGAAAATAAAAGAATATCAAAGTTGGAAGGAGAGTGTCAACAGTAACAGCAAGCAAAGACAGAAAGCATTAAAAAGGCATAAGTACAGTATGCAGTGTAATTCAGTTAAACTATAACACAAAACCATCTCTAAGTTGTAGACTGTGCCTACACTACAAAAATATCTTCAAAGTTGATTACTTTGAAGTGCAACGTCGAACTAGAGTGTCTACCCATGCCCTACTTCAAAACTTATACTTCGAAGTAGGGTGCTACTCCATTCCTGGGAATGGAGTAAGGACTTCAAAGTTGGGCTCCCTACTTCAAAGTTAACTTCGAAGTAAGGGAAAAATGTATGTAGACTCTCCACGGGCTATTTCAATGTAGTGCCTAACTTCGAAGTTAGTTCCTTGTGTAGATGTACCCATACACTATTTTAAGATGAGTTTCTAATTTTCTAAAACTTTCAACAAAAACCAAAACTATCACAGTGAAATCATTACCTTATGTTTCACACAGAAATTAATTATACCTAGCACATGGTTACCCAAACTGGGGGGCATGCCCCCGCAGGGAGGCACGCATGAGGCAACACTGCCCCCGTTTTCATTTCCCCTACTCCAAGAAAGAGCCGACCTTTGCTTCCAGCTCTCAACCACTGCTATTATGTGGGCAACCTGGCGCAGCTACTATAAAGCAGGCTACTGGCAAAGACCCAGGTGGAGCTACATGCCTTCTGCAAAGGAATGTGGGTTGGGGGGGGAGGATGGGGTTAGATGGGGGGCTGGAAAGGGAGGGAGATGGGGTAGGAGCAGGAGGTTGGTGGTGCCTGGCTTTGGGGGACGGGAGGGGCTCGGGTGGGTGGCTTGTGTGGTTCAGGTGGGCAGCTGGTCCTGGCTTGGGCTGGCAGGCATGTGGCTGGCTCCAGCTTGGGCTGGCTAGTGGGCAAACAGCTGGCTCCAGCAGCTGGTGGGTGGGTGGGGTGGGCAGCTCTGACAGGGATCAAACAGGTGCGTGGCTGGTGTGGGCAGCTCTGGCGGCTGGCATGGGGATCACGCAGCTGGCCAGCTGGGGCTACACAAGGCACCTGCAAGGTGGGGGCTGTGCCATTAGCCTGGACAGTCCATAGTCGGCCTCCGGGCTGGGATGGGGCCAGCATGGATCAAGGTCCAGCAGGCGGTAAGGGGGCCCCGGGGTTGGGGGGGCACTAAGGCTCTAGCGGTTTGCGCTCAACTCAGAGCGGGGCGGCACAGCTTTACTGAGTCTGCTATCCACTACTTTCCAGACAACATTTCTGTCAACCCCATTCATAAATTAGTAAGCAATCCACTCAATGTTGATGTCAATACACTGTTAGAAGTATTCAAGAACAAGCACTCGAAATCAAATATGATTCAAGTGCAAAAGAATTTCAAAAACTCAAGCTTGGAGAAATTTTGGATAAAATACTTCCCAATGTACTTGAAAGTTGGGGAAGTGCTATGTATCATTCTTCCATTTTTCTCAATATATCACTGTGAAAAAAGCTTTTCAAGTTTACTCACATTAAAAACAAAAAAAAAATTGACTGGATGTCAAAAACAATTTGGGTCACCTGCTTTCATCTTTCAAACCTAGGATTTCCCAAAAAACGCATCATCCTTCACATTAAATTCATTTTGTTTCTGTTGTTTCTGATGTTAAATTACATTTTTATTACATTTTTGGGCCAAGAAAAACTATCCATGCTTATTTTTAATTTTAAATAAAACTTTTATATCAAGTTTTTGTGTTTATTTTAAATTATGAATTGAATTTTTTGTTAAGTGGGGGTTGGATGATGATAAAAGAGATGTGTCGGGGGGGGGTCATCTCAAAAATGCAAATGGGAGTGTGATGCCGAAAAGTTACGGAACCACTGACCTAGAACATCAAAATCAGTACCACACAATGGCATAATTGAAAGACACATGCTAGCAGGATAAAAATATTCAGTATTCTAATTTCTGTTGGGAAAAAAGATCAACTTACAATTGGATTTGTCCTGGATTACTGTTGTTGAATACTGAAACTTATTTTCAAATACATAGGTGGCTTCTGGTAACAATTTTATTTCCAGTACAAAGTGACATACTCTGACAATCACATTAACAGAGACAGCTCTTTTGAAGATGAGGTGGGCCCTCTCTATTATATTAGTACACATTCCAAGGGATAGTTAGCACTTACATTCAATATATTAATACCTTTATATAAATTAAATAGAATCATAGAATGCCAGAAGTGGAAGGGACCTTGAGAGGTTCCCTGGACTCACGGCAGGAACAAGCATCAACCTAGATCATCCTTGATCATTATTTTTATCTAACCTGCTCTTAAATGTCTCAAATGTTGGAGATTCCACAACCTCCTTAGGCAATTTATTCCAGTGCTTAACCACCCTGACACATTGGAAATTTTTTTCCTAATGTCTAATCTAAATCTCCCTTGATGCAATTAAGCCCATTGCTTCTTGTCCTACTGTTAGAGACTAAGAAGAATATTTTTCATTCCTCCTCCTTGTAACAAAAACCTTTAGATACCTGACAGTTATTTCCTCTGTCTCCTCTTTTCCACACCAAACTCACTCAATTTTGTCAGTCATCCCTCATAAATCATCTAGATTTCTAAATAATTTTTTCTGAACCATCCCCAGTTTCTCCACATCTTTCCTAAAACGTGAAACCCAGAATTGGACAGTAGTCCAACTGAGGCTTAATCAGCACAGAGCACAGTGTAAGAATTACTTATGTCTTGATAAAAAGCAGTCAAGTAGCACTTTAAAGACTAGCAAAATAGTTTATTAGGCGAGCTTTCGTGGGACAGACCCACTTCTTCAGACCAGACTGTTCTGGTCTGGCTATGGTCTGAAGAAGTGGGTCTGTCCCACGAAAGCTCGCCTAATAAACTATTTTGCTAGTCTTTAAAGTGCTACTTGACTGCTTTTTGTTTTGATAGTGTATAGACTACCACGGCTTCCTCTCTGTTATTATGTCTTGATAATGACACTCCTCTTAATTCATCCGAAAATGATGTTTGCGTTTTTGTAACACTGTCACACTGATTCAGATTTAGTTTGTAGCCCACTAAGACCCCTAGATCCCTCTATGCAGTACTCCTTTCTAGACAGTAACTTCCCTCATTGCATGCATAAAAACTGACTGTTCTTTCCTAAGGTATTTCCATTTGTCCTTATTGAATTCACCTATATGACATCAGACCATTTCTCCTGTTTGTCCAGAGCATTTCAATTATGATCCTACCAACCAAAGCAGTGGCAACCGTTCCCAGATTGGTATCATCCACAAACTTTATAAACACACTTGATACCATCAGCAAAATCACTGAAGATACTGAACAGAACCAACGGATCCCTGCAAATTCTACTTGTTATGTCCTTTAATCAGGACTGTGAACCACTGATAACTGCACTTTGAGAACAATTATCCCACCAGTTATGCACTTGCCTTATAGTAGCCCCATTTACGTAGTATTTTCCTAGTTTATTGATAAGAAGGTCATGTAAGACGATCAACTGAAGTCTAGGTATACCACTTCTACTGCTTCTTCCATATCCACAAGATTTATCATATGAAAGAAAGCTATCAGGTTGGTCTGACACATGCTTTTGACAAACCCATGCTGTTACCTATCATCTTATCTTTCAGATGTTTGTAGATGGATTCCTTAATTATTTGCTCCACTTTCTTCCCCAGCAGAAGTTAAGCCAACTCATCTACAGTTTCTTGGGTTGTTCTTATTTCCTTTTTTTTATAGCTGGGCACTGTATTTGCCCTTTTCCAGTCCTCTGGAATCTCTCCTGTCTTCATGACTTTTCAAAGGTGGTAGCTAACAGCATGGACACCTCCTCAGTCAGGTCCTTAAGTATTACAGGATATATTTCACAAGGCACTGGTGACCTGACCACATCGAACTTTTCTACGTAATAGAAAGTAAACCATTTTTGTTCTAATACCAGAGGTTTACTTCCTAAACATTTTATCTTCATTCACACAACAATTAGGGCTATACCAAATTCAGAGACACTTTTGGTCCATTTCATGACCATAGGATTTAAAATATGGTAAACTTCATTATTTCAGATATGTAAACCTGGAATTTCATATTGTTGTAATTGTAGGAGTCCTGAGACAAAAAGGAGTTGTGTGGGAGTAACAAGACTATTGTAAGGGGGTGTTGTGGTATTGCTACCCTTCCTTCTGCACAGCTGCTGGCAATGGTATTGCCTTCAAAGGTGGACAGCTGGACAGTGGTGACTGTTGCCCAGGAACTGAGTTCTGAAGGCAGAGCTACCATCAGCAGCTCTGCAGAAGGAAGGCTGGATGGCATGGTATGGTATGGCCACCCTTACTTCTGCACTGCTGCTGGCAGGGTACCGCCTTCAGAACTGGGCACTTGGCCAATATTACAATTACAGCTTCCCAGAAGCTGAGATTTCAAGGCAGCATGGAAGTGGCTATACCATGAGCCTCCTAAAATAATCTTGTGACTCCCTTGCAACCCCATTTTGGGTCAGGACCCAAGTTGAGTAATGCTGGTTTCCCCTGTGAAATCTGTATAACATAAGGTAAAAGCATACAAGAGGCTAGATTTCACAGGAGGACTCCAAATTTCACAGTCTGAGACATATTGTACACGGTTGAATTTGGTAGGGTGCTAAGGAGAGTAGCTTCCCCATAAATGATTTCACAAATTGTACTTCCAGAAAGACAGACTAGATGCAAGTGAACAGAAAATCCTGCACTGAAAAAGGCTGATGGGTTACTACTGCAGGAGACAAAAGACATCTGAAGATGACAAAGCAGAGGCTACAAAAACATTAGAGATAGGATGTCATCCTGAACCTTACTTATTTTTCCATTTCCACCTGCCAGTGAGAATGGTCAGTCAGCATGGATCACTATAAAAAGCAATACCTAATCTACAGCAAAACTTTCCATTTAATGCAGGGGTCCACAAAGCAAGAGATGCACCCCAGAGGGGGATGTGATATTTTATAAGGGGGGGTGCAGTGCAATCAGCTTCCCTCCCCCACCACCAGCTTCTGCTGCCTCCCTCCCCAGCCCTCTGATTTCTCTGGCACAACCACCACTGCTGTTATCACCAAGGGAACACCCTCCCCACACCCCACTGCTGGGCCAAATCGCACAGAAGCCCTCAGACAAGCAATGGAGGCAGCCAGCAAGTTTACCGCTTGATGAGGTATACTCCTGGGGTCCTCCCCACAAGAACTCTTCCCACTTCAGGGCACCCTCTGGAGCCTACCAGCAACCCCTTCCTGAGAGTGCCGCCTCCACAACAAGCCTTTCTGTGGTCCTCCCACAGGTTGGGGGGGTTAACTGCAGGGCCAAAAAGGGGGAAGGAGCTACCTAAAAAGTTTGCTCACCCCCAATTTAATGTAATATCAGCACCCGCTACATGACACTTCAAGTTCCTCCCACAGCTCACTGAGCTATAAATACTGAAATTTTGTACATTCACTAATTATGGACTCCAAAATGTTTAGTTTAATCTATCCATCACAGCTCCCTAAAAGCCAATTTTAAGGTTTCCATCATTCAAGCACTTTTCTTTACTGGTGAAATATAAGAATTCATTTGTAAAGGTTACAGTTTTTTACATGAACCAGTTATGTCAGGCATAAGACAACAATCTGAAAAACTGAACACAGGTTACTAGATCTATTTAAGATTATAGTAAATAAAATATGCAAATCAGATATATGATTACAAAACTTACTATCACATAACTGCTACATGCTGCTAAGAAATAATAGAGTGCTCAAGAGGAGATGCATCATGCAGCAGGAAGTCTACTCAGAGAGAAAGTAACTAGACATCAGTATGAAGCACTGGTTTTCAAAAGCTGCACTTGGCAAACCTGCCTTACAGGTGTGCCACAAAGCTCGAGGTTTGCTCCCCCAAAGTGCTTAATCTATTTAATTATTTTGATTAATATTTCTTTTCTTACCGATTATATAGTCCCCTTATATTACAGCTCCAGCAGCCTAATATGAATAATAAAGTATTTAAAGACTTAGAGATAAACTATTTAGAGATAAATTAAAGTATTTTGTCATTGAGGGGAAGGTTTGCATTAAGCAGAGTGGGTTCATGGGCCAAAAAGTATAATGGAAATGACTGAATCTTGCATATTTCTAAATACAGTATTTTCACTTTAATATGTGTTAGCATATTATAACAGGTTGAACCCCTCTAATCCAGAACTCTCTCGTTCAGCAAACTCTATAATCCAGCATGATTTTAGTTAGCCAGATGGCCACTTATCATGGGAGTGGCCAAATTTCCCATGGTCCCATAAAGTTTATGTACAGCCACCAGCCCTGACTCTCAGTCTTCTGTGCCATTTAGCTGTAATTTACTTCTAAATGTCTTCAAAGAGCCCAGAAAGCAGTGAAAGTGTTGGTAGTGTGCTAGAAAATATTGAAATCCTGTCAGACAAGAGAATTTGCCAGATGGTAACAGTCAGGTTCCAAGAGTGCCAGACGAGAAAGATTCAACCTGTGTGCCCAATATTTAGATATGGTGAAATACTCCTTTCCATTATATTGCAAAACATCCTAATATGTACCAGTAAAAAGCTGAAAAATTGAGTATGAATAGAGAATTTATAAGAAACAAAAGCATCCCCGTTATTAATGAAGAATCATTCTAAGAAAATAAAATTTAATAATGGCTTAATATTTTGCCAAATGTGAGTGCAATGCACTTCTGTCTTCAGTGACAACATGACAATACACTAATAAAAATTATGCCATTTTCAAACAGGGACTTACAGGTATTCCACGATTGTTTTTATTGGGGGAGATGAGATGGGGCAGGATGATTCCTTTTCGGAAAAGCAGCAGGATTTCAAGTATTCCCTGACAAAGTATTATTCCACTCCGAAAACAGCTTCTCTACAAGTGACATCATAGCTTCCACGGATGTCTCAATCACTTCCAGACAGAGTCTGGTCTGGCTACCTACTGAAACAATTTCCCCCTGCCCCCCACCTCCGTCACTTGCCCTTCCAACACAAACTAAGATCCAAAAGTTAAGCTGAATTTTGCATGACAATGCAACCATGTAAGATCCCAAAGGACCCCTTGCTATTGTTCTGCGATATGATCATGCCACTGAAACCTGCCTTCTTACTCTTTGGGGCTCCCCATCACCCTCTCCTGCTGAGCCAGATCCTCTGGTCTACTCCAGAGGAGGTACAGATTTGGCATTATCAACTGCCTGCAGAGCAAAGCAAACACTGTCCCACTTCAGCTCTGAGAGGATGTAGTTCTATGGAACATCGCCCAGAAAACTGACTTTCAAAAGGGATCAAACCCCATCTCTCTCGATGCAAGAAAGAGAGCTCATCAGGTTATGCTCCCTTTATCAATGAAATGGAGATAAGCACAGTGGTACCCTGCCAAAAATAATTATTTACACTAGACTTGATCATAAAAAGAGAGACTTATAAGTAGGAAGTATTAAAAAGTAGGAGAACAGACAGATGAAAATAAATTACTAAATTGAAATGAAAAAGAACGTACCTAGTTTGAACTCACCTAAAAACTTGTCATGCATAGATCCTACTCTGAACAGCTATTCTCATGTCAGGTAAAATCAAGGGTGTAAATCAGGAATGCCAACACACAATTGGAGTTGCAGCTAGCAAGGGATGTGAAAGGGAGCAAGAAAGGTTCCTACAGGCATTTTCACAACAAAAGGCTGATCAGGGAAGGTGTGGCATCCTTACTGAATATGGGAGGTAACCCAAGGACAGATGATGTGGAAAAAGATGAAGTACTCAATGTTTTTTTGCCTTCGTCTTCACAGACAAAGTTGACTCCCAGACTGCTTGCGCTAGGCGGCTCAGATGGTAAGAAGATGGGCAGCCCTTAGTGGAGAAAGAACAGGTTAAGACAGGCTTGCTGCCTCATTTCCCATGACTGAAACAAATTCAAAGAGGCAACAAAGCATGAGCTTAACAGTGTGAATCTAAAAATGTGATACTGAAAATTCAAAAAGCCTTCACAGGGCGATTTCAGAAATTTAGAAAGGAAAAGGCAACTTTGTCACTTGTGTTGAAAATCCTGAAGCTGATACCTCTGCACTGAACTTTTCAACAATTACAGCAGTGGATAGAGCAGAACTGCAACTGGCTGATTTACAAGACAAGGACCTATGGATGTCTAAGTTCAGAGGCTTGGTGACTGAGCTCAAAGATCTAGAAAGACAGAAATCTACCCTGGCTCTTTAATACAAAATGGGTTAAAATGCTTGACTTTAAAAAACAAGACAAAATTGTGTTTGAAGTTTGGAATTCTTTACCAGATTCCTATGGTAACATGAAGAGATAGGCATTTCACCCATCTTTCGATCTACTTACCTGTGAGAGCAAGTGTTTTCAAATATGAATCTGATAAAAAGCAAACTGAGAAGCCAACTGAACAATGAAAGTCTTTACTCCTGCTTGAAAAGGAAAATGACAGGCTACTCTCCAAACACTGAATGATTCCCCAAAGAAACTCAGCAGCAGAAACTGCACTAACATACTGGTAAGCTGAAAACGTTCAGTACGCTTAAGAGGCTAAAAATAATTAAATGTCTCATTTTACTGATATGAACTCACATTAACAGTGTATTTGTCTGAAACAACATAATTGTTGTCTCTATCTGTTTAGTGTATTTGACAGGCAGAATCAGATAATATCTAGGTTCCTCAAAAGAGACGGTTCAGGATTAAAACTCAGGAAAATAGGGTACAAAACACACATGTAAAGTGTGAGGAAACAGACTATGTAAAAAGTCTGTGAATGTCCGGCAGTAAACACATATCACATCACAAATCGGTGTGTGTGCACTGTTTTTAAAGTGGGGGTTACAAAAAGACTGGTTTGACTTCCTTTATTAAGGACCATTGTGTATTCACATGCATTGCGGCTGTTGAATTATTGATTTTTTTTTTAAACCAAATTCCAAAAAAGAGAAGTTACTCACTTGTAACGATGGTTCTTCGAGATGTGTCCCCATGGGTGCTCCACAGTAGGTGTCACGCTCGCCCGGCACCGCAGATCGGAATTCTTCTAGCAGTTTCCACTGGATCGCGCATGCGCCGATACGCACCGCTCCCTTGAGCGCCCTATGTCACGTGCGCGATCCAGTCCCCGCCAGTTCCTTGACCAACCAGCCCAGATGCTCCTGAAAACACCGGACAGAGATCCGAAGCAGGGAGGATGGGCGGGTAGTGGAGCACCCATGGGGACACATCTTGAAGAACCATCGTTACTACAAGTGAGTAGCTTCTCTTTCTTCTTCGAGTGGTCCCTGTGGGTGCTCCACAGTAGGTGACTACCCAGCAGTAACCCTGTAGTGAGTCAGTACGGCCTCCCGCAGACCCGGAGGCAGGGGAGACTATGCAGAGGCCCTGGTGGGCGGGGCCGGAGCCAGGAGACCAGAGGCCCGCCCCTCAGAGGGCGGGGCCAAGGGCTAGAAGAGCCAAAGGCAGGACTCAGGACCCATTCGGGCCTGGGCCTCCGGGCAGGGAGGACGTGCCTGCACGAGCTCCTCGGCACCAAAGGGAGAGGGCCTGCGGCCGCCCAGCCAGGCCAGAGGAGCAGGCCCCCAGAGGCTCCAAGCAATCCCGGGTCCATATGCCCCAAGGGGACTACCCGGACTTCCCAGACCTACCAGGACCTTCCCGCCGGCGGAGACCCCCCGCCTTGGAAGAGGCCCCTGGAGCGGGCTGCCCCAGAGTCCCAGCGGATCCTTACAGCACTCAGACCCAGGATCGCCTTGCGTCTCCTGTATTACCGCTGCCCGACTACCCTAACGACATTGTTATGGACGACTGGCCGGAGCCCCCGAAGGTGGATGACCCGGAGGAGACCGACCTAGGGGGACCCCTCGACCCGATAGACTGGGACCTTCTGCCAGCAGAGGATGAGGTAGGAAGTGGCCCGGGGAACGACGCTCACGAACCAATGGCGGTGTGTTGCGGTCTGGATCCCCACTGCCGGGGTTGCGTGTGAGCGACCCCCAGGGGCCCCGGGCCGGGTCGCAGTGGAGTGGGAGGGCCTGCGACCCCCTACCCCCCTTCCTTGACAGGGCCAGCCTGTGCTGGGCCTGCACTTAAACCCTTGGGTTGTTGCCCCGCCCCAAACTGAGGGCTGGGCCTGTGGTTACACCTTGTGTTGCTGCCCTGCCCCAAACTGGGGCTGGGCTTGTGTTTAAACCTTGTGTTTCTGCCCCGCCCCAAACTGAGGGCTGGGCCCAGAACTGTGCTAGTACTTGGGGACTGCTGCCCTACCCTGAACTGAGGGCCGGGCCTAGAACTGTACTATCACCCGTGAACTGCTGCCCTGCCCTAGACTGAGGGCTGGGCCCAGAACTATACTACTCTTGTGAACTGCGGCCCCGCCCCAGGTTGAGGGCTGGGGCCTGTATGGTGTTGTAGCGGTGAGCCGCTGACCACCCGAACTGAGTACGGGCTGGTGCTCTAACCCCTTTTTGCTGCCGCCCGCCCTAGGCCAAGGGGCTGGGCGTCTTTGGACGTGCTACAAACCCCAAGTAAGGAGGTGGGTACTCGATTCATGTGCAGCTTGCCCCCGAGAGGACTGCTGTCGACAGACGGGTATCCTCATCGAACACCCGATGCAGGGCGTAATGCTTGGCGAAGGTGTCGTAGGATGACGAAGTCGCCGCTCTGCAAATGTCTTTCAATGCAATTCCCTTGAAGAAGGCTGTTGATGCCGCCACCGCTCTGGTGGAGTGAGCCCTGGGCGGGGCTAGCAAAGGGGTCTTTCGAAGCTCGTAGCACAGTTTTACACAGGACACAATGTGCTTTGAAATTCTCTGGGAAGAGAGGCCTTCCCCTTTCGACCTGGGAGCGAGAGACACGAGAAGCATGTCTGTTTTCCGGAAGGGCTTAGTTCTGTCTATGTAAAAGGCCAACGCCCTCCTCACATCTAGGAGATGCAGGCGTGCCTCCTTGCTGGAGCTGTGAGGCTTCGGGTAAAACGAGGATAATACTATTAGTTCGTTAATGTGGAACTCTGAGGAAACTTTCGGAACGAAGGCTAGGTGTAACCGTAAGATCACCGCCTCCTTTGAGAATACTGTGCAGGGCAGTGTTGCCATCACTGCTGCGAGCGAGCTCGCCCTGCGGGCTGACGTAATCGCAAGAAGGAAGGTCGTTTTCATGGTAAGTAGTCGGAGGGGTACCATGGCTAATGGTTCGAAGGTTGTCCCGATAGTGTGTGGAGTACCGAGCCCAAACTCCACAACAGTGGTAGCAGTTTTCGAGGAGGATACAGGTTTACCAGCCCCTTCAAGAACCTTGTGACGATAGGATGGGCGAATACAGTGGGCCCTTCCTCTTTGTGCCAAAAAGCTGATACAGCTGCGAGGTGGACCTTTAGCGAGGATAGAGAAAGCCCGTCTCGTTTGAGGTCCTGCAGGTATTCTAGAATTACAGTTATAGGAGCGTCAAGAGGAGCTAACTATTGGAAGAGCACCAGTTGGTAAAGCATGTCCATTTCTGTTCGTAAGTCCTCCTGGTGGAGGTCCTTCGGCTACACTCTAAGACTTGCCTTACTCCCTCCATACACGTGCTCTCTAAGGCGCTGAGCCATGGATTAACCATGCTTGTAGGAGGAGTCCCTGAGGGTGCGGGTGCACTATGGACCCCTGAGCCTGCGTGAGTAAGTCCGGTGCTACCGGTCGGGGGAGTGGTGGACTATCTGACATGCACAGAAGCAGGGGAAACCATTGTTGTCGCTCCCAAGTTGGGACTATGAGTATCATGTGAGCTCTCTCCCTTCTGGCTTTCTGCAGAACCCTGTGGATAAGTGTTGTGAGGGGGAAACGCATAGAGTGGAGGGCCCTTCCATGAGATCATGAAGGCATCCTCCAGGGACCCCCACCCTATTCCTGCTCTGGAGCAGTACTGAGGGCACTTCTTGTTGCGCTGGGAGGCAAACAAATTGACTTGGGGAAGTCCCCAGGTGTGAAATATACGTTGTAGCAGGTCGGAGAGGATCTGCCATTCGTGCATGAGTGCAAAGCGCCTGCTCAGTTGATCTGCCTTCACGTTGTGGGCGCCCGGCAAGTACGAGGCTTTCAACGTTATGTTGTTGGCAATGCACCAATTCCACAATCGGACTGCTTCTGCGCATAGCGCACAGGACCGTGCCCCTCCTTGTCGATTGATGTAGAACATGGTGGAGGTATTGTCGATATTGATCCCGACTACTTTGCCGTGCAGGTATTTCTGAAAATGTCTGCACACATTGAACACTGCTCTGAGCTCCAGTATGTTTATGTGCAGTGTCTGTTCCACAGGGGACCATAGCCCTTGCGTCACCTTGCTGCCAATGTGCGCTCCCCATCCTATGTGGGAGGCGTCTGTTGTAAGAAAAATGGAAATTTGTGGTTGGTGGAAGGGCACTCCCACTAGCAGGTTCTTGGGATCTGCCCACCACGCTAGCGACTTCCGTACCTCCGTCATGGGCGATACTACCCTATAGAAGGAATGGGCTGCCGGTCTGTAAACACTCGCCAGCCAATGCTGCAGGCTTCGCATGTGTAACCTGGCATTCTGTACCACAAACGTAAATGCCACCATGTGCCCCAACAGTTGCAGGCACGTTAGGACCGGCACCGCGGGACTGCACCTCATGACTTGCACCAAGGAGTTGATGGTGCGGAAGCGGGCGTTGGGCAGGTATACTCTTGATGCGATAGAATTTATGCGCGCCCCTATGAACTCTATATCTTGCGTGGGTTCGGTCTTTGACTTCGCGAGGTTGATAACTAGGCGCAGCGAAGTAAACGTGTTCACGGTGACGCGTATGATGCATAGGACCTCTGCCTTTGAGGCCCCTTTCAGGAGGCAGTCGTCCAGATATGGAAAAATAAACACACCCTACCTGTGCAGGTAAGCTGATACCACTGCCAGGGTTTTGGTAAAAACTCTGGGTGCCGAGGATAGGCCGAACGGAAGAACCCTGTATTGGAAGTGTTCCCCACTGACTGTGAAGCAGAGGAAGTGTCTGTGTGCCGGGTGGATTGTTATATGAAAGTAAGCACCTTGTAAGTCGAGGGCTGCAAGTCAGTCTCCATCGTCCAGTGCCGTAAGTATGGAGGCAACTGTAATCATCTGGAAGCACTGCTTGCGCAAGTACGGGGCCTCAACTGATAGGTCCAAAATCGGCCTCCAGCCTCCTGTTTTCTTCTCTGTTAGGAAGTAGCGTGAGTAAAAACTTTTCCCTTGGAATTGTTCCGGCACTCTTTCCACCACCCCTATGAACATGAGGTGATCCACCTCCTGCTTCAGCCTCGCCTCGTGAGAGGGGTCCCTGAGAACAGGCCGGGTGGGAGGTTTCGTCGGTGGTAGTGACTGGAAGGGGATCGTGTAACCCGTGGCTATAATTTCCAGCACCTATTTGTCTGTTGTGATCTTTTGCCATTGGGATTGGAACGGTTTGAGGCGATGATGGAACATGAGGTGAAAGTGGCATTGAGCGATGGTGTTGATAGTGCAGTCCTCGACATACCCGTCAAACTTGCTGCCTCTGGGCTTGCCCCAAGGTTGTGCAACTTTGTTGAGAACGCCGCCTGGGGGCCCTGTACTGTTGCTGCTGTTGATGGTGCCCTTGGTCATAGCCTCACTGATATTGTGCGCATTGTGGTCGGTAAGCGTAGCGCCTTTGCTGAGGATAGAACTCCTTTTTCTTGTATGGAGGAGTGTAGATATCCAAGGTCTTAAGTGTGGCCCTCGAATCTTTGCTAGTGGAGGACTGAGTTGGTTGATTCTGCAAACAGCTTTTGCTTGTCGAAGGGAAGATCCACGATCTTCGCCTGTAGATCTCTGGGGATACCAGACTTCTGGAGCCAGGATTCCCTACGCATGCTGTGTCCGCCACGTCCAGGGCAATCTGAACTCCCGTTTGCAAGGCCGCGTAGCCCTCCTGGACGATCGCCTTTAACACTGGCTTCTTGTCCTCCAGGAGGAAATCCATGAGAGAGGTGAGTCTACAGTAATTGTCAAAGTTATGATTTGATAAATGTGCCGCGTAGTTTTCCATTCTCAATATTAAGGTACAGGAGGAGTAAGCCTTCCTGCCGAACAGCTCTAATTTCTTAGCATCTTTATCTGACCCCCCTGATTTGTACTGAGGCGTCTTCGACCTCTGTTGGGACGATCTGACCACCAGAGAATTGGGCTGTGGGTGGCTAAACAGGAATTCCATGCCCTTGGCTGGGACGAAGTATTTCTTATCTGCCCTTTTATTCGTGGGTGGAATAGAGGCCGGAGTCTGCCATATGTTAGTGGCTGACTCGATAATGGCTTCGTCCAGTGGGATAGCGATTTTAGATGAAGCCGGGGGTCTCAAATTTTTCAGGAGTTTATGATGCTTCTCCTGTACCTCTGCTATTTGAATGTCCTGCATGTATGCTACTCTTTTGAACAGCTCTTGGAACTGTTTAAGGTCATCCAGAAGGGAGACATCCCCAGGGACAACTGCCTCATCTGGGGAGGATGAGGAGGAACCGCTGGGATAAATCTCCCCCAAGTCCTCTGGCTCCCGAGTTCGCTGGTGTGCTTGCTCCCTCGTGGGCTGTGAAGGAAAGTCTCGGGACTCTGGACCTAACTCTCCCTGGGACAGCTGCGTTCCTCTCCCAGAACGAGAGTGTACACAGGAGTATTGGCGAGGAGAAGGTGGGAATCTGCCCCTGGATCTAGACCTCCGATGTCGGTGTTCTGTATGATGAGGACGGCCATAACAACATGGACAAGGGCCCGGTGATGGAGACCTGGACCCCTGAAGCTGGTTTGTGATAGTACTCATAGGGATCCATGCCCAAAAAGGGTGAAGGAGGCCTGAGCCAAGGCGAAGGTGGTTGGAGGAACGGAGAGGGATGTCCGAAATAAGCTGGTGGAGTTGCCGCCCGGCGATGCAGTGCGTGTATCTCGGGGAGCGGAACTGGGTGATAAGGGCATCGCAGCCCTGTCTGGAAATGGACTGAGGTGCCGGGTTTTGGCTCTAGCTTTCCCCTGTCCCTGCAGGGTGGGCGCCGCCCCCTCCCGTGGCAGGGATCTCGGCCCCGCTGTCGCTGCCGCGCGGGTAGCTTCCTCCGGTGCCGCTGGGCCCCATGCTGGGTGCCCCTGCGCCGTCGGCGCCGTGATAGCCGGTGCCGCGTGAGGCAGCGCCGCCAATTCCGGCGCTTGCCACGCTGGTGCCCGCGGCGCCCTCCATGCCGACTGCTGCATAGTTGGAGGACCGGCCCCGGCCACGTGTGCAACCGCGCTGCCGCTTTCATCAGCCCGCGGCTGAGGGCTCTGCGTTCCGCTCGTCCTGCTCGCTGGAACCGCCAGCAAGGATCGAGCCGAGGAGAGTTTCCTCTTCTTTTGCACAGAGGGGGTCAAAGACACCGCCTTCCTTTTCTGTGACCCAGAGGGCCCTGCTGTGTGACGCTTCTCCAGCGGCTCAGGCTGGAGGGCCTTATCAAACAAGATCATTTGAGCCTCATCTCTCTGTCCTTCCTGGCCCTGGCTGTAAGCTTAGCGCAGTGCGAACACTTCTGGGTAACATGGGACTCCCCCAGGCAACGAATGCACTCACTATGCCCATCAGAGGCCGGCATAGCCTCGTGGCATGACTCACACTTCTTAAACCCCGAGGCAGCCATCACAGTGAGTCTTTACTGTTAATAGGATACTTAGATGCTAATCAGTGCGTTCTACAACCCAAATAACATTCACAGCCTTCAGGGTAGCGGACAGGTTAAACAGCCTTCTTTGTCCGCCCCTCTCCCTTCCGTTCCTCTTCTCTCTACTATTTTGTATGCTTTTTTTTTTCCCACTTTTTTTTTTTTGTATAATAGTAAAAACAACGAGCTAACAAGTAAAACAACTATCTTATCTGTCTCAGGCTTTAGAGCCGGAGCGGATTCCGTCTGCAGCCATTGGCGGTTGAGAAGGAACTGGTGGGGACCAGATCGCGCACATGACCGAGGGTGCGCAAGGGAGTGGCGCGTATTGGCGCATGCGCGATCCAGTGGAAACTGCTAGATGAATTCCGATCTGCGGCGCCAGGCGAGCCCGACACCTACTGTGGAACACCCACGGGGACCACTCGAAGAAGAAATTGCTCTTCTTGCTATTTCGGTTGCCAATCCCTAGGCTGGGTTCAAATACAGGATACACAGAACTGCACTGGAAAACATCCAATACGGGAAGTTATTTAAGCAAGGAGTGATGAAATTAAAAGTAAGCTGATAGCATGACTATTCAGAAAAACATTCTGACAACAAAGTACAAATAGTAGCACAGTGCATCTTCACTTATTGGTACTGCTCGTAAATTACTCCACAGGAGGCTTGATTACTGGCACTCAAGCTTCAGTAATGTGGACCTCAAAAAAAATCTCAAAGCTAGAATGACATTCAAGGAACAACGTAGACCAAACGAAGGCACAGGAAAATATTGTTTTGTTGCATCTGACTGCACACTCACATTCATAATTTTTATGAAAACTATGAAAAAATGTGCACAAAGTATGCTTTGTGAGGTATCATTTGAACTCAATTTACTATCATCATTGCCCTGGTTATGGTATGTGGCACCATTATATGTAATATTACAAGATTCTACTTTATGATGTTACCAAGCCATATTCTAAATCTTGGGAAGTAGCCCAAATTAGTTCCTCAAAGTCGAATGACTAGCCAGCGCCTCAGACAGGTGTCAGCATAATCAAATAGACTATGAAATGCATAAGTGTACATTCTTTTGCAGGTGAGAAATTTAGATATTGCAAATAAAGAGCTGTGAATTCCCATCCAAAACAGACACGCCATCATCCAAACGATCTGAAAGGGATTCTCAGAGAAGAGAAATGCTGTTAAGAGAGGGAACACAAGAACCAAATCACCCTTCTCTCCTCATCTTTACTCACTGCATCAGTATTCTGATGGCTCTCTCCTAAGCACTTCAAACAAACAAGGGTAAGGATCACTATACACTTGCAGCAGGTATCACAGGCTTTGAAGCCTGGACCCTGGCATCAAGCACACATGGAAGGTGAAATCCACCCCTGAGGAATGTAATCTAATTCCAACACTACTCAATATTACCTACCAGCTCTGTGTTTTTGGGGAACCAGATCATGACCACCAGTCAGCTCCGTGCTCTTGACAAGCCAGGGAGTGACATACATGGAAAACAAATCTCCTTTCCCCAGGCCTCTGTTTGAATCAGAGACAAAGCACTGAAACTGGCAGGGATAGACACACGTAAATCCGACCAACAAGGGTGACTGGATTAAGGAAACACCCCTAGCCTCATCTGCATTGAAGATGGAACAGAAAGACATCTCCATATAGACAGCTTTTCCAAAGCAGAAACCACACTGAACTATGGGATACCAAAAGCAGAGAAGCACTGCCTGATGGGAAATCTCTGCTCCAGAAGCTAATGAACCCACTCCTACTCACACCCAAATTAGTCAACAACAGACCAATTCTAGTCATGGATCCTACTGATATCCAAAATATTGAAATTACCTAGTTGCAATGTGAGCTCCTTCAAGGAGCATCACATATAGCTGGGCACCATCAGTGTCTAGTGTCTCGCCTCTCTTTATCCACAATCAAATCCAGTGTTCTTCTTGAACTACTGTCCTATCCCTAAAAAAACACCCATTCTTGCTCCAGAAACTGTTCTGATGCCTGGATGTAAATTATACATCAGTTCTTTCGAGACTCCGTCATCTCCTGCCTGATCATGCTGGGGGCTCCGCTTGTCTCCTACCCTCTGGACGTCTCCAGCTACCACCACCATCTGGGAACCCTGATCAGTGCAAGTTCCACAGAGTGTTGAGATCTCTCCCTCCCTCTCTAGGCATAGCCTCTCCTGTCCTTTCCTTATGAAATCAGAAAAGTGGTTTGCCAGCCCGAACATTTGTCAGCAGTTTATTTATTATTGCAACTGTTAAATATAGATTCACTACCAAGAAATAACTTTCCTAGTTAAATTGGTTTCCTCTCTTTTTCCTTTCTCTTTGGCTCACTCTTCCTCAGAGGTGTTGTTTTGGCTTCTCCATTCACTCTGCAACACTCCTCCTTGCACCTATGCTAAAGATCCCCGTGGTGCCCAGAAACATGGTTGCCCACTGAGTGGATTACCAATAGAACGACTGTGCTGTGAAAGTGGGATTTTGGGAGGAGGTGATGAACCAGGGTTCCATATGAGGGCCACAGCTTGGCACCACTGTGCAACCCAGCCCACTGAGTACAGAGACATATTAAGTGACAGCTTGTAACTGCTGATTAACAGTTCACTCAGATGAGCTCTGGCATGGTGGGTTTGTGCGTTTGTGTTCACCCGAGTCCAGGGTGGGAAGAATTTAATCCTGTGGACCCTGGGTCAGGCAGAATTGCTCCATTGGGAGGGAATTAGCAGAAGGGAGAAGTGAAGCTCCTTCGGAACACTAGTAACACAAGCAGCACACTGGTAGAATTGTTCACCTCCCTGGTGTAACCCTGAATAAATGAACATACCTCAGAGTAATTGGAAAATCTGGTAACATCAATATCTACTAAAAGCTAACCCTAGAAAACAAAAACTATGTAAACAGTCTGCTGATGCACTTGTCAAAACGAGAGCACAGGGAAGTTCTAGCCATCTGTCAGGAGCTGCCAGAAGGACTGGGAGAAGCAGCAGGTCAACAGGCATCTATATTAGGCAACATGAAGGTGTGACTCCAGGGAGTGCCCAGGCCAACCATACAGCTAGCTGGTAGGGAGCAAATCTTCTGGAAACTGACCACATGCACGCACACTCACCTGACTGGAATCAACATGAACACTCAAAGAAGAAATTATACTTCTTTAAGTCACTAAAAATCTAAATAAGTGTAAAGTGGCCATTAGGGCTGGAAGCGCCTGCTTTCCTCATCAAAATCATGCTTCTTCCAATGCGAAATATCATCATCGTGCTTATGAGAAGACACTCATATCAGTTACCCTGCGGTACCATCCAAAAGTCCCAAGCAGAACTTTTTTTTTTTACACTGTTCAAGTACTATTGTTTACCACCTGCTTTCATGCAGCAATGAATTGTTTGCAGTGTTACCAAAAAGGTCATAAATTTGAAAAAATCCTCTTTGCTAACCTGAGAACAGACTTTTGAATTAAAGATTGTAAGCGACAGCTATTAACGGCTTTTCTACACAACAAAATTAGATTGGCCTAATTTAGATAGACCTACAGCCACGCACTAATTCTGTTGGTGTCCACACCACCCTCCTTCTGCTGGTGCAATGTGTCCTCACTAGGGGCGCTTTTAACAACTTAAGTGGAGCACTGACAGTTCACTGTGGGGCAGCAACAGCGACAAGGGGCTCCCAGCTAGATTCCCTCATCTGGTATATCTAGGGGGTAAAGCTGATTTAACTATGCACTTAGCATGCAAAATTTCTCAGAGCCCTGAAAAAATAAGAGTGATGCAGTTATGTTTAAGTGTAAACTGGGCCATAAACTTCACAAAGAACACACTGAACCTGCAGCCACAAAATAAGTCTCTTTCCAATTTCTGCAGCTTACTGCTCTGCAAAATTTACACTGACATGAAAACAATGAAAAAAATAAAATAGCTATTGTGAAATTAACTTGTTCTCAGCAATCCAAAATGTAGCTGACACTTGTAACATGAAACTCAATGAGCTTAGTACATAATTTAAGGATGAAGTATTTCCACGTATTTCCTTTGAAAGGCCATTGGAATTCATATACTGATTCATGAAGGAAACAAGAGACAGCCGTCAAAGAACAAGTTTCCATTCTCAGACTTGGAGTCATGGCCCTATCAATATCACGAATCCTATCTTCTCTGTCGCGACCTTTGCTTGGTGAAAAGAAAGGAATGGCAAATTAGTTAATTAAATTTTTGTTATGTTTTTAAGCAGAGTTCCTTTTTCAGTGTTAGGAGCAGCTGTACGGGCATTACTTACTGAATCTATCCCTGGGGTCAAATCTCAGATGGTATCTTTGCTTTCAGGCAAATCTTGTATTTTTCCATGCTCCCAAGATCCAAAAACATTGTGATCCCATATTCCATTAACAAGTTACTAGCAGATCCATGGTGATATCAATCGCACTTGTCCTGCTCAAAAAGAAACATCAAATCCTGCACCAGAGAAAGGACACAAGAATAATGAAGGAGACCAGAAAAAATTCCAACAAAAGAGAAGACATCGTGATTTTTGCTTTGACTTTTTGCTCAAATTGGCTGAGCTCAGACACTGACAATGGATAACTTCTCCTCTCCTTTGAGGACTCTTATACACAAGGTCCAAAAAGAACTTTATGCATCTCCTTTCATCAACATCTAAACAAGGTCACATGAGAGCCAAAAATACGTCTATGGTACTTGATCTGTATCTCATTTTCCAAACATGCAATTAATGCCAGTAAATATTACAAAACTCAAAAGAAATCAGCTCCTGGATAAAAAGCAGCAATTTCAAACAATCCATACAAGACTGAAGTGATGCTGATCAAAGAGTAGAAGACATATCAAGCTAGCCAATTTCTTCCACTAGGAGTCTGTGCCTAGCTTGCCTCACTACCGAGTCTCCATCGTTAGTCAATTAGCAGGCTTAGAAGGATTCAATTTTCTTCCAAATCAGATTTTTAACATTTTCTGTTTCTCATGGTTGCGGTGGGTAGGATTTTGGTTAGAGTGTTAACTGTAGGAAGTTCCCTGTGCAGCTGGGGGACCCAAGACAACAGCAGGCAAGGTGCAAGAGAGGCAATGGTAGAAATGGCCTGGCAGAGCAGATACCCCCGGCCAGGACTTCATGGAGAATGGGTTGCAAGGAAGGTCATCCCATCGCTGAACAGCTCCAAGTTTGACTCCTATGATAGCAAAGCTGGAAAGGGCTCTTAGCATAGCTGCAGGACCAACGAAGACCAATCTTTACAGGTGCAACATGTGGAGAAAGGTGCAGACATTGTGGGACAAAGCAGAGATCTGACACCCCCAGCTGAAGAGTGACAGAGTGGGATCTACAGAAAGGGCCCAGTGACACCTGATCCCTCCAGGAACAAAAATTACCACCAAGTGATTTTTCCATGGATTTCAGTTTGCCAGCTGAAATCTACTTTTACAGTTACTGATTAAACTAAAATCCTGCCAAGCCCACTTATCAACTATTACGCCAGTGATGAGAAACACCTTCTTTCACCTCCATTTTGATAAGACTCTTTTCGTTGTTCAGACCTGGCTACAGTGATCTGTCACCTGCAGACTAGATCACTATCATTCACTGTATAGTAAACCCTTGAGTTATGTGAGGGTTGTGTTCCTGGAACCCCAGCACAACTCAGATTTTCACATAAGTTGGGGGTGGGGGGGACCAGGTTCCCAGCCGGCTGCTTCTCCCTGCCTTTCTCCAGTGGCATGGCTGTCATCCTGACAGCTGCGCAGCTGGGGGAAGACAGGGAGAAGGGGATTTTAGCATGCCTAGCTGCTCGCAGCTGCGGGCAGCTAAACAAACTAAAGGCCTTCAACCTGCTTTCCTCCAGCCACGTGGCTGGGAGAAGGGGCCATAGAGCAACTTCAAGTTGTGCTTAACTCACAGTAAAGCAGTTACGTGCAACTTGAAGCCGTCTATGTCGAGGGTTTACTGTATATAAAAGTGGTATAAAAACAATGCAATGACTCCAGCTTGTAACCAAGTCCAATTTGCTCTAAAAGCCCAGCCAAACTCTGACATCCATTAATGAATGAGGTGCCAGGTACAAAAGAAACCACACTGTCATCTCTAAACAGCCAAGACAATTTTGTTCCTTTGGGGCAACAAAGACCACAAAAGCCAGGTGAGATATGCTGAGGCAAAGGGATCTAGCTGTGGAACAAGCTTTCAGAAAATAAGACGACTTATCTAGGGTCAGACCACCTTTAAGGTCATTCTGCAAAACCTGCTTTTTGTAATAAAAGTTCTGAGTATAGTTTATAAAAAGCTTAATCACTATCTCCCTCACAAAAAAAATATCCTACTGAAGCAGAAAGCAAACTAGGAACAAAAGCATACGAGTTTACCCTGCAATTCCCCAATAAAATCATTTGCTTGGAAGTACCCATAATGAACTTGTGCTGAGATGGCTTATGAGGAGTCAGTGCCGACTTCCTTGGGTCCAGAACCACTTGTTTCTTCGGCCGTACTGCAGCAGGCTTTTGCTTTGTCACCTCAGGCCACCTGCATACCAGATGGGCCCAGTGCCTCAAGACCCAGAGCAGACTGCACCATTGCTACCGAAGCAGACTTATGCACCACAGAATACCTTTTTCTTTGGCAGTTCCCCACGTGACAAGGCAGAGAGCCTACACTTTGTTCTCATATAACCCGTGTCTTTTTAGAACTGCTTGCCATTCAACTGGAACAAGGAGGTTTTCTGGAACCACAGCCACTGATACCTCATGAATATCACTATCTACAGTACATTGAGATATTCAACTTACCTCCTCGTGGACAAGTCAGTACTGTATTACTCATGGACCATTTTGTTGGTATAACCATACCAGTAACTGCACTTTGCTAAAGTAATGGCAACTACCAAGGGCTTTTGCTGGCACAGCTATCTCCGTAACAGATCGCATCTATCACACCAACGACAACCATGCTACAAGTTCATAGGGAAGATCTGGCCTGCCTAACCTGCATCAGAGACAGGAAATTAGCCCTGGTGGATTAGCATACTGGGACCCTAGACAACTGGGGGAGTTGGCTTGCAAAAGACCCTGTTCCTTCCTTCGCTGGGGCCCTGTTCCCAGCCAGGCTGGAAGCTGAGTGACCATATTCCCCACTTCATGAAAAGCTGGAGAGCAGCCCTTGGCCCGTGTCCCTTCCCTCCCCTCAGGATGTGCTGCCCAAAGGCGGTGGAGGGTCCAGTTCTCCACATAGCAGCTGGAACTCCTTAGGCTGCTCTTACTACAGCCCAGAGAGCAGAGCCTTGTGGGGGAAGCAATGTCAGAGCAAGGCATGGGAGGCAAATGTTCTTTGTACCCAGGGCCCCAATAAATCTTAATCTACCTCTGGATGTTCAGTCTTGGAACCCCAACAGTTTCCCAGTTGCTGATGGAGCTGGCTCAGAGTGTACGACCTAAAATAATTTTTCCTCCTATTTAACAGGATGTATTTTCCCAAGCTTACTTCCCTTCAGCAATGGTTTATATGCAGAAAATCTGAGACCTGTCACTGTGTTCTCTCTTATGGAAGAGATTGCAGGGGAAAAAATACTCGAAACTCTAAAATCTCAAGTAGTGACTTTTTTCAGTTTACACTCCATTTCTAGGCATCCTCCAACTTCAAACTACCTGCAAATCTTTGGTGTTTTACTAGAATGGTTTTAAATTCACAGAAAATTGACAACTATATGCAATGTTAACTATAAAGTACCCCCATTCCTCTAATATAGCCTCCACTTAGAAAATTTAATAGACTTTGTTTAATTTAAATTAATGTTTAATGGTGGGTGTTGATGCTACACTGTTATGCTTTTCACGAGATAATAAACCTGAATAATTTTTGCAGAACACTTCTTTAGAAAGTTCTAGAATATTTTTAAGGTGGTACAGTATGTCAAGTTTAGGCCAGAGGAAGCAGTAGATCCGTGCCATGTTTGAAAGGTACAAATTAAGGATCTTAAATCTAACAACCACTATTGTTTCTTCACTTGCCACCATCTCTGTCCCGGAAGGTTTAACTGTGTTCTCGCAAGTCAAGAGCTTCCATCTGATGAGCTGCACAATATGCCACAAAATACTTACTAGAAATACGTCTTCTCAAAACCCATTTTAAAGATTTTCACGAGTCTTATTCTATTTTTCGTACAGACTTCATGACTGATTTGTGTCTGTGCAGACACCTACACAGTATGCAACGAATAGTTTATTCTTCCTATGGTTCTGAAGGGAATTCCACGTTTGACAGACAGCTTCCATTGTAATTTTAGGAAAAGATAACTCATAAAAAGGAACATAGTTACGTACAATGGCATCTGTTAGGTTTATTAGAAAGGAATCTGCAGGTAATTGTGTGCTAAGACAAGTTATCTAAAATAACGAGGACTAACTGAAAGATAGACATTTTTTCTAAATGTGTAGATGATACCAGTCTGTGTATTCCTAACACACCAGTAAACGAAAGCTCATTTTTAATTTCAGTTTGTTCCATCAACTTCTTGTTTGACTGTAATTTTTCAGGGTCAGAAACACAGTACATAAGTTTGAGTAGGAGGACAGGCAATGTACCAATAAGGATTTTGTACGATGCTCTTGCTAAGGCGAAGCAGCATGTACGGAATGCCACATGAAAGTTCAAGTTGAGAAGACTAACATTCTAATGTAAACATTCAGAAAAGAAATCAAGAACTGACAGAATCAGAAAGGGACATCCACTACCCAAACTACAAACCTTCAATCTAAGATATTAATCTCAGCCTTCATTTCCAGCAACCACCTCATCACAGAAAAGTAATTTGAACAAGCAACATTCCAGACAGAATGAACATGAAAAACTAGGAGCATTTTTGTTAACTGCAAATCCAAATGTCTTCCATCATCTAATATCTACTACTGCTGATCTCTGATTGGCAATTTTCCACCCTGGAGACCAAGTTTTATTATAATAGTTAAGGCTGACAGACAAGTTCTAGAAGACTTTCATTAGAGATGGTTTCAGAACGAGTAAACACAAAGTCAAGCACAAAATGCATTAGCCTTGATCATATCTCCCTATGGGCATTACCTTCAGTTTCCTCAGTTACTGCCAATCTCCGCTCAAGAAAAGTTTGGGACTGGCATAACAGGTGCTGCAGATTTGGGGTACCACAATACATTGGTCAGCTGTATTGAAAAGCTTCTCCACACCAGTTTGTGTTTTACTCAGTTTAAGATAGTGTTACTTCCTTACAGAAGAGGGAGGAAATGCAGGGTCACATCCCCTCAGCCCCCTTGATTTGCAGATTGGCTTGTGCTGAGTATGCTCAGTTACACTCCTGAACTTGCCAACCCTCACACGCAATCCGAAAAAGCATGATCTTTAATTAAAGCACAGAGGGCTCTGTACCCAGCCCTCCAGACACTATCAGAAAGCATGGGTGATCTTTGCTTAAAGCACAACTACTAAATATAGATATATTTTATAAGATAACAGATAATTAGTTTTTCCTTACTATATGTTTTTCTTTAAAAATGAAGTGAAATGGTACGCAGAGGGATATATTTGTTTTTATCTCATTGGCCATGTCTACACTAGCCCCAAACTTCAAAATGGCCATTTCGAAGTTTACTAATGAAGCGCTGAAAGGCATATTCAGCGCTTCATTAGCATGCGGGCGGCCATGGCGCTTTGAAATTGACGCAGCTCGCCACCCCGCTGTGCGTTCCGACGGGGCTCCCTTTCAAAAGGACCCCGCCTACTTCGAAGTCCCCTTATTCCCATGAGCAGATGAATGGCCATTTCGAAGTTTGGGGCTAGTGTAGATGTAGCCATTAGGTCAGTGAATTTTAGTTCCTACATACAACTGCAGCAGCAACTACACAGAAACTGCTTACTTAGTCATATCTACAGGCAGATTCCACTGCAGCAGGATGTACTGAAATACTATCAGCACACGAATCTGCATTATAATCATTATATAAAACTTTATTAATAGTTCAATTCAGGGTTGTTGGTGTTTTTTTTGGTAGGGGTGAAGGGAATTTTCTATTTCCTTTGCACTTCCAAACACGAATCCTAGCCAGAAAGAACCTATTAGCCAGAGGACCAGGGCTTGAAAAATACATTCACCTAAAAAATGCTTGCTATTTTCTAAGGTGAGCTATTTGATCAAATTTGTAAATAGAAAAAATACTTAAGATGACTGAAGACTCAGGCAGACAGAATAGTATGCTTTTGTATTTGAAATGTTTTCCATAATGACTAAAATACTTCTTTCTTTTGAAAACTGTAAACAACTTCTACAGAAATATGTTTTGTTATATTTAAATTATGTAGGCTTCCCTCCCGGTCAGAGAAATATTTCTACTCAGCAATGGCAAAGAGAAATGTCAAGCTTTATATTCCCAAGAACAAAAAAGCAGTCATGTAACACTTCAGAGACTAACAAAATAATCTGATTTTTAAACTTGAAAAAGTGCTACATGACTGCTTTGTTTGTTTTGTTAGGATACAGACTAGCACAGCTACCTCTCTGTTACTATTTCCAAGAACATCTGTCTTCATAATTACCACTGTTGATAATTTATCTTAATATAGGCATTAATAGAGATTTATACTTCTGTCCACTAAACAAATCTGTGAAGATGTGAAACTGTTTGAACTTATATGGAAATAAACGTATGATTCCCCCACAGACATTCATCCTAAATACACTGGAAACAGAGAACTTTCAAGCCCTTTATTGACATCTGACCCCCATTACTCCTTAAGCTGAACTTCTTTATTAAGAGTTATGTATCTGTTTTTCCATTACTTAAACTATTGGGTCACACACCCTTTTGCAACAAATGAAAGTACTGTAAATGGTTAGCAATGCTAACAGAGTTATATACAAGACAGTGACCAAAAGCACTAAGTCACATTTTATTTCAGCTACAGAGATATTTGTATACAAAACATGTAAAGAAAAATGCACTCAAAAACATTTCAAAAATTAATTTGAAGAATTCAGTCTAGCCAAAGGTGAAGTTTTTTTACACTTAAAATCACTTACTGTTAATATTTTCTACTGAGCCAATTATTGAGAGGATGGGGTAAATTAACATAGTGCACTTACTGGGCTTTTAAAAATAACAAAGATGACATTTTATTGAAAACAGTACAATGTTACCACTAAACACACAAATGAGCTACAATGTCAGCTATTTCCCACCCCCAAAAAATGTCATTCCCCCTATTACAGGTTTTCCAAGAAGTAACTAAATTTGAATTACATCCAAACACACACTTCTGCATGCTTGTAATCTAAAGTTCACAACACTTTTCTAATGCTCTGGAAATAGCATACTAGCTAAAACAGTCAAAACCATGGAGTCTGAATGTATGGTGAAGTAGCTATATAAAATAAAATTACTGCCTGAATCAAAGCTTTTTCTAAAGATAGCTGTAATGGTTTCTGAGGAATGAACATGGAGTTTCCTGTATAATGAATATGTATTTGCTTACAGTTTAGATCCTATTCCTAAACTCATTTTACAAAAAGTATTTGAGTAAGTGATAACTTAATATGTTATTTCTTTATGAGATCCTATAATATAAAGAGAAAACGTAAGTTTGGATACAGAGGGACCCAACTCAAATGACTCCAATATAAGTTATTGGATTTCATTATGTTTTGGAATTCAGGCCATTTATGCGCCTAAACTCAGATGTAGAAAGCCACCTTCAGGCACCTAGTTTTTTAAAAATTTGGACAAGGCTGTTCAGGCAAGCCAAGTCAGCATCACCTTATTCACCAAAAATAAAGGTGTGTGTCTAACCCTGCTCTCCTTCTTCCTCTCCTTCCTTCCTTCCCACAGAGACAACACTTACTGTGCAACAGATACAACATCAGCATTACTATGAAACTTGGAGAGCGAGTGCAATAAAATCAAGTAAAATAGTCATATTGAGCAAAAAAAGTGAGTTACCTAACCAAATAGACAATTTTCAAAAATAAATCTTAGTCAAATTGTGCATGCCCTAGAGTAGTGGTGGGCAACCTGCAGCCAACCGACTCCATGCACCCCACTGTGGCTCCACCCCCAGGCCCCCGGCTACCCTCTCTATATGCCTCTCATGCAACAGGGCACTGGAGACCAGCACCTCCCTGATTCTCCTCCTCCTCCTTTCCCTCCCTATGCTTCACCTGACTCACGATCCACCACAGCTGTTCCCCATCCCTCCCAGAGCTGAACAGCTGCCAATTCGTGCACTCTGAAGGTGATGGAAGGGAGGGAAAGGAGCAGGTAGGTGCAGGACTCCAGTGCCCTGGCTGAGATGTGTGGGGGAGGTCAATAGGGGCTGCAGTAGCCCACTGAGGTGAAGGAGGGCCACTCATGCAGCTCACCCACTATTTGGAGTTACCCATCTCCACCCTACAACAGCTAAGAGAAATATTAAGCTTTGCATGCATGTATGTTATGTGTTTTAGCTACAGCAATGTATGGTGGATGAAAAAACAGGAAAAATTAAGAGGTTGTTATGGATTCAAGTTGAATACAGAGGACAGCCGCATGAAATCAAACCAAGCTTTCACTCCTGTAAAGCAAATCCTGTAATCAGGACTTCTCACTAGTATACATTTTTAATATCAGATTTAATAGAAGACAATGAGTAATCCTGTAGCACCTTAAAGGCTAACAGATTTATTTGGGCATAAGCTTTTGTGGGTAAAAATCACTTCAATGTCATTCCCTTCCTTAATAAACATTTTATAATAGCAATCAAGGAATTCCAAGAAGTGGAGTTTTCTTAACATACTTGCATCTTATTCGGAGTACACTTTTGTGTTCATCTAGTCTTATAATGTTACCAAAAATTCAAAACAAGACACAATCTCATCTTTTTCAGGGGTACTTTATCTTCTATGACAGAAACTTTCAGACAGCCTAACTTTCAGTACCATTCTCAAAAAATCATAAAACAACTGTATGCTAGCTGATAGGCTCAATCATTTCTCATGTCATGAAACTATTAGCGATAGCAAATATAAAAAAACAATTATCTTATAATGATAACCACACACACAAATAGGACGGTGGGACATTTTTTGTCCATTACACGGGAAGACTGAATAAACTGCCAAATGGTAGTTCTGACAGTAACAAGTAATTTTTTTGTTCTGATTTATGTAATATCCTGTTCAACTAATTTCACTAGAAAAGCCATGCGCACACATATATTTTGTATTATAGTTGAATTACACTTTATTTTGAGCCCGTATGTTAAATGAGAAACTTTCTGTATTATTCATTAGTTCATTTTTAAACACTTGGACTGCATTTCCTCTGTAACAGTTTATGATCTCAAACACCTAAACACCATAAAGATATATGCATTTCCTGATGATACCCTGAACTGCTAAGGGGAACATAGGACCCTGCACTTGAATTTATGACAAATAAGTAAAAATAATTTTGAAATATCTTGCTGTAAAAGGCACAGTGCCTTTTTACAGCTACATTTCATGTAATTATTTTAAAAAGATTATATGTCTATTGCCTTAAAGAAACTGAAGCATGGTAAAGTCACATAATTTCATCTTTTTCCTTGCACTAGCTGTAGTAATTAAAGCATGTCATTTTCTGCAGGTAAAATACAGGTTTGAAACCAATTTACAACTTGGTTACCATTTTTATACCAGTTAAAATGAGTTTAAAATAGCCAAAATATAACCTCAGACAAAACTAGAAAAAAAGTATCCCTTCCACAAAAATGTTGCAGTACATCAGATTTTAGGGAAGCCCTCTACTAAGTAAAGGCCCACTCCTGCCAAGTTACTTCCACACCAAGAATTATTCCCGCATGGAGTCCTACTAGGACTACACATGTAAGTGAAATTTGTAGGATCCAGGCCCAAATGCTGGAAATTATGTCACACTGGAAGATTTGAGAGTCAGTCTCCTGTAATATAAAGATATAAACAAATATAAAAAGAGCATGTAACCAAAGTAGGGGGTGAATGCTGGGGAGTCCTAACCAAAGTCTAACTTAGGTAATTAGTTTGCCTACCTAAAATTCTGCCTGTGGTTTCATTTGGAAACAGTATTCTTCTTCAGTTCCATCCTAAAATGTTGTGCAGTGTTGCTGTGCGCTGTTAAACAGTAGCCGTTTTACATCCCAGAAGTGGCTCCATTTCAGTGATGGATGAAGTGGTCCCTGTTATAGTTTGTATATCAATTTGTTAGGTTTGTAAAGCATTTGGGGAACCTTCAGAATGAAAGGCACCATAGATAATAAATATACACAACATTAGTTGTCATTCATCCTCTTCAGAATACGCCTAAAAAAAAAAAAATCAATCCACACATACAAAGCAACTCAAAAAGTGCAGAGAGCTGTAGCACCATTAAAAGCTTCTCTCAGAAAAAATCTAAAACAAATTTATAATAAAGTGTTGTAGATTCAACTCTGTTCATCTGAGTGGGACTGAGCATACCAAGCAAAGGTGATTATCAACCTCAATTTGGAGGGAGGGGTCTAAAAGAAGCTGAGCTCTTAAAAAAAAATTTACCGAACGTTTTTCAGTATTTTACTAAACAACATCAGCTTTGTGAGCTAACAGCAATTCTGTAGCGTGCAAGTGATAAAACAAGTAAGTAGTAATTACTTTAAATTTTATTGACTGACCCTGTTGATGGAACTTTGCTATGATTTCATGACTCTTAATTTTTCCTTTATTTTTCTCAGTACAAGAAGTCATTTACGTCAGTTTCACAAGAAGAAAGGAGCAAAGAGTTCTGTCAGCTCTGACAGAAAAAAATTACTGAATGTGTCATGAGCAGAGGGGCTCTGGCCCTTTCTAATTCCCACTCTTGTAGTTTCCTAACCTCTACCCACTATTTACTGTTCCAATATGAAGCAAATGTTTAAAAAAAACACAACAGGCCATGGGCATTTTTAGCCATATGTATTAGAACAGCCTAACTATTAAAAAAGTCTTTTGCATATGGGCCTACTGTGCTCTACTGTGTGGTGCAATTTTGCAAACGTGAAGTCACTCGCACTATCATTTTTCTTCCTCATTACTGACCTGAGAGATCAGCTCAACTCACTAGTCATTCATTTCTCTGTAGTCAGGCTAAAACTCGTAACGCCCTAACTGAACTCGTGAAGCACAACCTGCCCTCATTAAGACGGATCTTTTCCATTCAAGACACTCACAATCAGATTTTTGTCTCCACCGGTTTTGTAACAGGAAGTTTGTCCCAACCCCAGCTCTAAAGAGGAAACAATGCGTGTCAACATCAAGCCGAGAGAAAGAGCCGCAGCAGCTAGCGAGGCACGGAGGCCCTCCCCCAATATTTGCCCTCGAACCGGAGACGCGGAACTGGCTCGCCAGTGGCCGAGCGCCTGGGCCTCCCGGCAGGAGACAGGGCCCCCGCTGAGGTGGGGCGGCCCTGCCAATATCACCGGCCTCTGCCCACAGGGGAACTTCATCGCTCACGTACCGGCGAAGAAAAGCTGAGACCTGCACCCCAGCCTCCCGCTGCGGGGCCTGCGGCGGGCAGGAGCCGAGCTCCGCCGCGGCCTCCCCTCTGCCAGCCGCGCGGGTGGGCGGGGGGCGGCTCCCGGACTCCACAGCCCCCACCCCCTGCTGGTCAGGGCCGCAAAGCCCCGCCGGGGTGGCGGCGTCTCAGTACCTTCGCTCGGCTGCCGATGGGGCGGCGGGTCCCTCCTGCTCGGGGTCGTGTCCGCGCCCGGGAGGCGGGTCCTTGGCGTCTCCGGCGGGGCCTGGCCGGCTGTGCCCGCTCCCACCCTGCGGCTCTCGAGCAGGCGCACGACGCGAGGCGCTGCCTGACGGCCTCTCGCTCGCCCCCTCCCCCGCCCCGCGGCGCAGCGGTGGCCGGCGCCCAACTCTCGCCGCGGCCCTCGGCTGCCCCCAGCGGCGCGGCGGAATCAGCGCAGCTCGGCCGGAGCCGCCCCTCCCCCGCCTGCCTGCAGCCGCTCCGCCCCGCCCCGCCCCGCCCCGCCTCAGCCGCTCGGGGGCAGCTGTCCGCTCCGCGCCCACCTCGCGCAGCCGCCCCCCGCACTGCCTCTCAGCCCTAGCGCTGCCCTGCCTGGCCAGCCACCCCGCACGCCGCTCCTCCCCCGCAGCCACGGTAGACATCCTGCAGCGCCCGCGCCAGCCACCGACCCTGCCCCCCAACCACAGCCCCCCAACCCAACCACTGACCCTGCCCCCCTCCAACAGCAACCCCCAAACCCGGGCACTGACCTCACCCCCACAGCTACAACCCCCCAACCCGGGCACTGACCTCACCCCCCCCAGCCACCGACCCTGCCCCCCAACCACATCCCCCCAACCCAACCACTGACCCTGCCCCCCTCCAACAGCAACCCCCAAACCCGGGCACTGACCCCATCCCCACAGCTACAACCCCCAAACCCGGGCACTGACCTCACCCCCCAGCCACCGACCCTGCCCCCCAACCACATCCCCCCAACCCAACCACTGACCCTGCCCCCCTCCAACAGCAACCCCCAAACCCGGGCACTGACCCCATCCCCACAGCTACAACCCCCAAACCCGGGCACTGACCCCATCCCCACAGCTACAACCCCCCAACCTGGGCACTGACCTCACCCCCCCAGCCACTGACTCTGCCCCCCTCCAACAACAACAACCCCCCAACCCAGGCACTGACGCCATCCCCACAGCTACAACCCCCAAACCCAGGCACTGACCTCACCCCCCCAGCCACTGACTCTGCCCCTCCAACAACAACTCCCAAACCCGGGCACTGACCCCATCCCCACAGCTACAACCCCCCAACCCGGGCACTGACCCGCCCCTCTCAGCCACTGACTCTGCCCCTCCAACAACAACTGCCCAACCCAGGCACTGACCCCAACCCCCAGCCACAGCCCCCGCAACCCAGGCACTGACCCCAACCCCCAGCCACAATCCCCCAACCCAGGCACTGACCCCACACTCCCAGCCACTGACCCTGCCCCCCTCCAACAACAACCCCCAAACCCAGGCACTGACTCTATCCCCACAGCCGCAACCCCCCAACCCGGGCACTGACCTCATCCCCCCCAGCCACAACCACAACCTGGGCACTGACCTCAGCCCCCCAGCCACAACCACACCCCCCAACCCAGGCACTGACCCAGCCCCCTCAGCCACTGACTCTGCCCCTCCAACAACAACCCCCCAACCCAGGCACTGACCCCACCCCCCCAGCCACAGCCACAACCCCCCAACCCGGCCACTGACCCCACTCCCCCAGCCACAACCCACCCCAACTACTCTGTGCACTGCCCTTCGACATGAAAAGCCTGGCCCCTGCCCCCACCCCAGCCACAACACACGCCAACCACCCCCAGCACTGCCCCCTGACACAGAACATGCTAACCAGCCACAGCAATGCTCCCTACCCCCCGGCACAACACAGGCTACCCCCACCCCCAGCACTGCCCCCTGACACAGAACATGCTAACCAGCCACAGCAATGCTCCTTACCCCCCCGCACAACACAGGCTACCCCCACCCCCACCTTCCGGCAGGCACTGCACAGCAGTGCTCCTACTCCCTGTAATATACAGAAGGGTTCCCAGGCACTGCTGAGCGAGCCAAACCTGGGCAAAGTGCTTGAAACCAGGCTGCTTACAGCCCAGACTGGGGTTCCTTCACATGAGACAAACCAAAACAGTCACAAAGAGCACCTCTGCTGCCTCTCTGGCCAGCCAGAAGTCACCCCAGCAAGTCCCTCAGGCTCCCCAGCATTCCTGGTGCGTAAATCACTACCCCTCCTTACACCAATGAGAGGTGACAAAAACCAGTCGCACCAAATCCACACAGGTCTTTCCAGTCCCCAAAGGGATCAGCCACATGCCCAGATCAATATATACTTAGGTCTTACCCAAACCAGCACACTGAACTGGTCTTTTACAGTCTAAAGAGTTACAGTCTTCCCCCGCCTTACGAGGCTAATTTGTTCCTGAAAAAACCCTCTTAAGGCAAATTCTCGTAAGTTGAAAACGTAATTACCATTAATTTCAATGGGAAAAAAATTTATGCATTTCTGACCCCCAAAATGTACACCCATTTATGCTAAAACAGCACCAAATCCCATTAAATCCGGTGCAAGGGGGCGGGCAGGGCACAGCAGGGCACCGGGAGGCAGTCCAGCCTGAGCACAGCTTAGGTTAAGCGGGGAGGGGGCGCTGCCAGGGGCTGGCCGTGCGGGGAGCTAGGCAGGCCCAGGGGAACCCCGGCTGGTGAGGGGCGATGCCTCGCTCATGTAGGGCTGCGCGGTGGAGACTCCCCGCAGCGGCGGCCGAGGCGGCAGCAGTGGGCAAGCCAGGCGCTAAATGGGAGGGAGCGCCGCAGACAGCGAGTGGCGCCCGTGGCACAGCTGAGCAGGGCGGGCGGTGGTGGCCCCCAGCCACCCAGGGTGTGAGCAGCAGCAGCGGGGCTGGGATGGGCTGCACACCCAACATCCACGTCTTGCAGAGCGGCATGATCTACTGCCGTGATTTGGACAAGTCTACCTCCCCGCACCAGACTGCCACCCTCTCACAGGGCACTGTCACCCCCTGTACGGCCTGTTCGTCAAGACCGACGTGGCCGACTCCATCCCCTCATGGCTTGCCTACCAGAGCCACCAGCCTCCAAATCGGTCCTTGTAAATGCAAAGAAATGCCTCGTAAGCTGAGGTAGGGGTATTAAATGAAACTCCTTGTAAAGTCGAATCCTCGTAACTCGAATGGGCATATCTCGGGGTATGACTGTATTAGTAAAAGCAAAGTAGGCCGAGAGAAAAATTGTTAAAGTGGTCAGATTACATATAACAATCGTTAATTTCTTGATGTAGGCCACAGCAGTTGGTAAATGCTGCTGTCTTAATAGTCTCTGGAAACACATCCTTTGAAGACAGTGCATTCAGGCTCAGTTCATAGCAGATATGTCCCTGCAAACTGTAGCCTGGAGAGTGGAGACAAGATGGAGATTTGCAGGATGGAGGCAAAATGGTGACTCTTGGGGTTCCTTTTATATTCTTTTTCCATGTGGAGAGAAGATCCTGCTTGTGGTCACATACACAATGGGGAACCACCAGATCAGGTCACCTGTCTACCCTTTTTTGGGGCATTCTGCCATTTGCAACAAGCCAGATGTCACACGCCAGCTAAATTCTTGAGATGTGAATTGGAGTCTGATGAGGCTCTCTCTATTTAGCCCATCTTTACCTGGCTGCAAGCAGGCCACGCCTCCTATTGTGAATCCCAGCACTTCAACATTTCTAATACAAATACAGAGCCACTCTTACAACTTCACATCATAAATGATAGATATATAAGCAGCTTCCGTGAATCACCAGCTTTCGCTCATGCATCTGACGAAGCAGGTCTTTGCCCACAAAAGCTTACCCTCCAAAATATCTATCAGTCTATAAGGTGCCATGGGACTTGTTTTTGAAGATACAAACTAGCATGGCTACCACTCGGATATAGCTTTCATTAGACACCTCACTTGGCCCACAATTTAATGCAAACTTAATGCAGTGGTTACAATTACACTCCTTGTATTCATAGCACCAGCATACCCAGGTTGCTGGCATGAGGTATTAAATCTACAATCACAGGGGCTAAAGCCCTGTGCTCTACTCCATGAGCTAAAGGCCAGATGCCTCTCAGCTTAGGCTGAAGAGGGCACTAGATTCTCCGTGACGTGGTCTAGGTACCGCTATATAGGGCAGTTAACCACACGTAGGTGTGTGGGTTACGTACTTATTTTAAGATCCAATAATGTCATACCCCCACAACCTTGGACACCAACCACCTTCCCGCCCCGTCACTTGCAGCCCCTCACAGGCACAGCACCACCCCTGCCACAGCACAAATCAGCTGAGCCCAGCGCTGGCCTCCCAGCCACAGCACACCCTAGCAGCTGCCCTTGTGACAAGGAAAGGCTGGGAGGGGGTAAAAACAAGATGGAAGACCTATTGGAGGCCGAGGGAGTGGGTGGGCACAGCCCGCCCACAACTAAAAGGCCCCTCTCACAGTGAGGGGGGGTTTGCTAAAAGAACAGTCCCAAATGAGTCCGGGGGACAAAGGATGAGAAAACAGGGACAGGAGTGAGGGTCAAAGGTTAAAAATGAGGGAGCCGGAGGGGGACAATGAGCAGAGAACCCCGGACAACGCCCATTGCTCCTCAAAGGTGTCGAGGGAGTTGGTGGACGCCACCCAGAGGAACTCTGCCCAGATTCATGACCGGAGGAAAGAATGGAAGTAGACCCCACAGTCGCAGGTCTCCCCCTTTGCCAACTGCCTTTCCCTGGTCTTGTACATGGCTACTTTGGCCATGGCCAGGAGAAGGCTGATGAGGAGGTCCCGTGACTTTGTGGGGCCACGGATGGGGTGTGACAGGATGAGGAGGTGTGGGGAAAAGTGCAGCCAGAACCTCAAGAGGAGGTTCTGGAGGAGCCGGAAGAGGGGCTGCAGCCTGGGGTGCTCAACGTAGATGTGCGCCAGGTTCTCTCTCATGCCACAGAAGGTGCAGGTGTCTGGGATGGGGTGAACCGCGCCAAGTACATGCCCATGCTCACCGCTCCATGGAGGATCCTCCAGCTGATGTTCCTGGCGGGCTGTGGAACCAAGGTGGAGTAAAGGCTGGCCCACTGGGGCTCCCCACCCTCCAACGATGGCAAGAGGTCCCGCCACTTGCGGTTGGGGCGGGACACAAGGGTGGGGAAGTGGAGCGTGTGAAGCACGAGTGTGTACAGAAGATGTCTGGGCGCAGTTCGGAAGAGGACCAGCTGTAGGGTGTGCAGCCAGCTGGGATGGTGAGGGGGAGCGGGGTGGGCAGGGTCATGAAGCCAGGGGCCCACAGAGAGGTCCGGAGGGCTAGGAGTAAGAGGGGTGCGGGGCACACCCTCTCACAGGACCCGACTGAGGTAGATGTGAACAGTGGGTGGCAAGGCGGCCTTCACCTCCTCGAGTACGCAGCAGGAGGAGTGTAGGGTAGAGAGCCCCATGCGCCAGGCGAGCACCAGGGCCTCCATCCAGTCCCCCCGGTCGTAGTCCAGGAGGTCTCTGACTCTGGTGATTCCACCTAGAACCAACCTCCGGCACACCGCGGGGGACTCCGCCACCTGCACATGCAGGTAGGGGTTGTGTAGCAGGGGCTCTGCAAGGAGATCTTCCCCGCGGCGGCCCCTAAGGACCTGGAGGCTGCAAGCAGCCACCGGCTGCGGAGGAGGTCCTGGTAGAAGGCCGGCAGCTCCAAGAGGCCTCGCAGGTGGCCTCTCAAGGACAAATAAAGGAGCTGCCAGTTGTATTGGAGCCCTCGGTAACAGCAGAGAAAAGCGTGAGCCAGCATGCTCCATGCCGGACTATCGGCGCTGTTGCTGTTGAGGAGTCCCTGCAGGGCCCGGAGGTGGAAGATATGGACCTGCATGCGCAAGCAAGTCAGGCCCTGCCCTCCCTCCTCTGGGGGAAGATGGAGAGCCCCTGCAGCGACCCAGTGCAGTCCTGGCCAGAAGAACTCCAGAACTGACTTCTGGAGCTGGACCAGGAACTCCGGGGGTCGGACCAGGTTGTTGAGACGGTGCCAGAACATGGACAGGATCAGCTGATAAAGCACTAGTGCCCTCCCATGCAGGGAGAGACACTGGAGCAGTCCCATCCACCTCCACAACAGCTCAACCACCCTGCTCCCTAAACCTTGCCAGTTTTCCGGCGGAGAGGGATGCGTGGCAGATAAAAAGACGCCGAGATAGAGCAGCAGACCCGCGCTCCACCGGATGGCCTGAAGCATGGGTGGGAGGTGGCCCACCTGCCATCCAGCCCCAACCACCAGGCCAGAGCTCTTGACCCAGTTGACTTGGGAGGAGAAGGCTGCCGAGTAGACAGCTTGGCAGGCCTCCAGCTGTGCCAGGTCTCCCGGGTCCTGAACCACGGGGAGCACATCGTCGGCGTACACAGACAGGACCAGCCACAGCCTCAGCTCCTGAAGCACCATCCCCGTCAGCCTTCAGCGAAGGAGACAGAGGAAGGGCTCAATGGCCAGGGTGTAGAGCTGTCCTGAGAGTGGGCAGCCTTGTCGTACTCCTCGTCCGAAGCTGACCAGGGCAGTCAGGGTCAGTTGAGCTTGTCTATGCACTCTGAGGCAGCGTACAGCACCTGGAGAAACCCGACGAAGCGGGGCCCAAAGCCGTAGGCCTGCAGGGTGCCCAGGAGATACCTGTGGTCCACCCTGTCGAACGCCTTCTTCTGGTCCAGGGACAGGAGGGCAAACGACAGGCCATCCCTACACCCAAGCTCTAGGAGATCCCGGACCAAATACAGATTGTGAAAGATAGTACGGCCCGGGACAGTGTAGGTCTGGTAGGGGTGGACCATGTCCTGCAGCACGGACCCCAAGAGGCGGGAGATGGCTTTAGCAATGATCTTGTAGTCCGTGCTGAGGAGCAAGATGGGACGCCAGTTCCTGAGGTTGCAGGGGTCCCCCTTCTTGGGCAGCAGGGCGAGGACAGCTCGCCTGCGCGATATGGGGAGGACCCTGCTTTGCAAGGCCTCGGCCCAGACGCTGAGCAGGTCTGGGCCAAGGACATCCCAAAACATGCGGCAAAACTCCACGGTCAGCCCATCCATGCCCGGGGATTTATTGGTGAGCATGAGATGGAGGGCTTCTGAGAACTCAGCTAGAGTGAGAGGAAGCTCCAGCCGGTCCCGGTCGCCCACGCTGACCAAGGGGAGTTGGTCGCAAAGCACCCTGCAGGCGTCGCCGTCGGTCGGATCCAGGGAGAAAAGGGTGGCGTAGAAGGCCCAGGCCCTCTTGCGCATCTCCACCGGATCCATAAGAGGGATGCCATCCTCCACAAGAAGGCAGAGGATATGTTTCTTGGCACCTCTCTTTTTCTCCAGGGCGTAGAAGAAGTTGGAGCCACGGTCCATCTCCCAAAGGAGTTGGATTCGTGACCTCACAAAGGCCCCCTGTGCCCAAAGGGCGTCGAGGGCCCTGAGCTCGTCCCTCTTCTCCTGGTACGTGCCGCAGAGGGATGTATCTCCAGGGCTGGCAGCTAGGCGCCTCTCCAGCTCAAGAACCTGCCACAGAAGCTGCCCTATCAACGCATCCCGCCGCTGGCTGGCCCCCCCGGGTATAGTCACGGTAAAAGAGCCGCGCGCGCACCTTTCCCAGATCCCACCACCGCCGTGCCAAGGGAAAGGCGTGCTGTTGCTCACGCCAGGCCAGCCAGAACTCCCGGAAGGACGCCATGAAGCCCACGTCCTCCAGCAGGCTGTTGTTGAAGTGCCAATAGGCCGACCCCCTCTTCCCTGGTGAGAGGGAAGCTTTCACGGCCACCAGATGGTGGTCCAAGAAGGGGGCCGGCAGCACGCTGGAGGAGTGGGCCCGGGAGCGGTGTTGTCGAGTGATGTAAATGCAGTCCAACCGGGAATGTATGGATTTGTGGCCCACCATCTGGACGTAGGTGAAGACGGTGTCCTTGTTCAGGTGGTGGCTGCGCCAGACTTCCACCAGGGAGCGATGGTTGATGAGCTCCCTGAGGATGTCCGCAGCGGCCTGGCACTGCTCAGTCCCCGTGCCGTCCCGTTCCTCGAGGGTGCAATTGAAATCCCCGTCGAGGACCAGGCACTCGTGAGGATCGATGGAGTCAAGGAAGGCCACTGCCTGCCAGAATAAGGGTGTTCTCTCTGGGCCAGATGTCAGGGCATAGACGTTGACAAGGTGGAGGGGCAGCCCCTCCACCCACACCTGGAGATACAGCAGGCGGCCCGGCACAACGTCGACGCTCCCCAGTACCTCAGGCTGCAGGTCTGGGGAGAACAGGGTTGCTACCCCGGCCCGGCAGGCCAAGGGGTGACTAAGATAAACCCCGCCTCCCGACTCCAGCCACCAGCTGGCTTCGGCAGCTGGGGTAGTGTGGGTCTCCTGCAAGAAGGTGACCAAGTACCTCCCCTCCCAAAGGGAGGAGAGCGCTCAACACCTGTGGAGACCTGACCCACAGCCCCTGGCATTTAGAGTGGCAAAGATGATCAGCGCCATTTGGAGGGCTGGGGAGGATCCTTGCCAGAGGGAGCGCCGATGGTCCCTGTGGGGCCACACAGCAAACCGTGACCAACCCCAAAAGCAATTAGGGTGTCACGGAAGCCACGGGCCCGTTGGTAGGCCGTGGCATCCCTCCTCCCAGTCCCCTTGCCCTCCTTCAGAAGGGCCCTCATGGACTCTAAGATGGAGCGGAAGTCACTCCCCACCATCTCAAGGGCAACAGTGACCTGGCCAGGGGAAAGTGGACTAAACAGGGACCTGGAGCCTGGAAGCCAGGCCAGCCCCGCCACATGTGGTGGCAGTGGTGGGATCGGAGTATTGCTGTGAGACCCTGCAGCAGATCCACCGAGAGGAACTCAAAGAAAAGAGAGGTGGAGGACCTGGTGCAAGCCCTCGTGCAAGCCACTGCAGCGCAGCAGGAGGCCACCCGGGCATATGCAGCCACCCAGCAGGAAGCCCTGCAGCTCCAGCAGGAGACTAACCAGATACTCATGAGCCAGGCAGCCCAGGACCGAGCCACCCTCAGGGAGGTCGTAGCGCAGCTGCAAGCCCTGACTGCCTGGGTGCACGGCCTGGATGGGACTCAACCCCTGTGGGCTAGCAACTACCTCCAGAAAATGACAGCAGAGGATGATGTAGAAACATACCTTTTGGCCTTTGAGAGGACGGCTATATGAGAAGGCTGGGCCCAAGACCAGTGGGCCAGCATCCTGGCTCTATTCCTCTGTGGAGAGGCCCAGAAGGCCTACATCGACCTACCAGAGGGGTGGCTGCAGATTACACCCAGCTGAAGGCTGAGATCCTGGCCCAGAGTGGCGTGACAACAGCCATCAGAGCCCAGAGGTTCCAGGAATGGAAGTACTGGGAGGGGAAAGAGCCGAGGGCCCAGCTGTTCACTTTAATCCACCTGGACCGAAGATGGCTACAAGCTGAGACTCATGGCCCAGAAAAGATCCTAGAAACCACTGTGTTGGACCAGTACATGAGGGGGCTACCACCGGACCTTCGGGGATGGGTCTGTCAGAATGACCCGTCCTCGTACGATGAAATGGTGGCTCTCGTGGAGAGACAGACAACAACCCGAGCTCTCACACAACCTCTTGCGGAGGAAGCCCAGTGGGGCAAGTGGGCCCCTCCCACTCTCCAGGCCTGGCCATTAGAGCTCCTAGGCAGGGTTGGGGGCAGGAGACAGGAGAGGGAGGGGCAACCGGATGTCCCCAGAGGACTTGGGGGGGCAGAGAAGGAGGATCCGGGGGTAAGACCTAGCAGCCCCAAGGGAAGGCAGATGCTTCATGCGGGATATAAGTGTTATGCATGCAGGGAACTGGGGCACATAGCAGTCCACTGCAAACATGGACAAGCCCATGCAGTGCAGCTTTGGGAATCTGAGGGGACTCTTCAGCCTGATAGATGTGGTGGGCATTGCAACGGCCCCCCACTGGTATACCCGGACAGTGCAAATGAATGGTGTGGAGATTACAGCTCTGGTAGACTCGGGGAGTGCCCTCACATTAGTCTCAGGGCAGCTGGTGGGGCAAGACCAGCTCACTTGAGCCAAGTGCACAGGGATATCCTGTGTGCATGGGGATGTGTGTTATTACCCAGTCATCCCTGTGCGAATAGCTCTCCAAGGAAATGCCACAAGAGTGACGGCAGGGGTGGTACCAAGGCTTCCCTACCCGGTGGTGATTGCTGAAACCACGGAAGTCCCACCCAATCTGTTGCCTGTGGTGGAAAGGAGAGTAGAGGTGTCACCCCCATTCTTCCATGAGTTCTCCCAGGACCTCTTTGCTGCACCTGGGAAACCATGAAGTCGAGGGGTGAGAGGAGGGCAGCCAAATGGCTGGGTACCCAAATCCTGTCCCGCGATACGGGACCAGCCCTGGTGGGGGAAGAGGTTGAACCCACAGGGAAGAGGGCGATCCAAGGGGTAGAGAAACCCGAGGCTGGGGCCCCCGGGATCAGAGGACGAGGGAGCTTCGCCAGAGCTTGATGATATCTGGTCCTCCTTCCCAAACTTCGCATGGGAACAGGCCGAAGACCAGGTATACCAAAACATACCCCTGGCCTCACCAAACAGCACTGCCCCCAGCACTGCCCCACAGCCATCACCTGTGCTCCCCCAGCCTTCGCACACCCCACCCGCCCCCAGCACTGCCCCCAGCCACCGCATCCACCCCCCGCCGACCTCACCACACACCACTGCCCCCAGCCACTGCATCCACTCCATCCGGCCTCACCAAACACCACTGCCCCCCAGCCACCGCATCCACCGCCCCCCGACCTCACCACACACCACTGCCCCCAGCCACTGCATCCGCTCCATCCGGCCTCACCAAACACCACTGCCCCCCAGCCACCGCATCCACCCCCACCAACCTCACCAAACACCACCGCTCCCAGCACTGCCCCCCAGCCACCGCATCCACCCCCCCGACCTCACCAAACACCACCGCCTCCAGCACTGCCCCCCAGCCACCGCATCCACCCCCTCGACCTCACCAAACACCATCACCCCAAGCACTGCCCCCCAGCCACCACTTCCACTCCCCCCCGACCTCACCAAACATCACCGCCCCCAGCACTGCCCCCCAGCCACCACTTCCACTCCTCCCGACATCACCAAACACCACCGCCCCCAGCACTGCCCCCCAGCCACTGCATCCACCCCCCCGACCTCACCAAACACCACCGCCCTCAGCACTGCCTCCAGCCACCGCATCCACCACCACCCGACCTCACCACACACCACCGCCCCCAGCACTGCCCCCCAGCAACTGCATCCACCCCCCCGACCTCACCAAACACCACCGCCCCCAGCACTGCCTCCAGCCACCGCATCCACCACCACCCGACCTCACCACACACCACCGCCCCCAGCACTGCCCCCCAGCAACTGCATCCACCCCCCCGACCTCACCAAACACCACCGCCCCCAGCACTGCCTCCAGCCACCGCATCCACCACCACCCGACCTCACCACACACCACCGCCCCCAGCATTGCCCCCCAGCCACTGCATCCACCCTCCCGACCTCACCAAACACCACCGCCCCCAGCACTGCCCCCCAGCCACCGCATCCACCCCCCCGACCTCACCACACACAACCGCCTCCAGCACTGCCCCCCAGCCACCACTTCCACACCCCCCCGACCTCACCAAACACCACCGCCCCCAGCACTGCCCCCCAGCCTCCACTTCCACTCCCCCCCGACCTCACCAAACACCACCGCCCCCAGCACTGCTCCCCAGCCACCGCATCCACCCCCCTGACCTCACCAAACACCACCACCCCAAGCACTTCCCCCCAGCCACCACTTCCACTCCCCCCCGACCTCACCAAACACCACCGCCCCCAGCACTGCCTCCCAGCCTCCACTTCCACTCCCCCCCGACCTCACCAAACACCACCGCCCCCAGCACTGCCCCCCAGCCACCACTTCCACTCCCCCCCAACCTCACCACACACCACCGCCTCCAGCACTGCCCCCCAGCCACCGCATCCACCCTCCCGACTTCACTAAACACCACCGCCCCAAGCACTGCCCCCCAGCCACCGCATCCACCCTCCCGACTTCACTAAACACCACCACCCCAAGCACTGCCCCCCAGCCACCGCATCCACCACCACCCGACCTCACCAAACACCACCGCCCCCAGCACTGCCCCCCAGCAACTGCATCCACCCCCCCCGACCTCACCAAACACCACCGCCCCCAGCACTGCCTCCAGCCACCGCATCCACCACCACCCGACCTCACCACACACCACCGCCCCCAGCATTGCCCCCCAGCCACCGCATCCACCCCCCCGACCTCACCAAACACCACCGCCCCCAGCACTGCCCCCCAGCCACCGCATCCACCCCCTCGACCTCACCACACACCACCGCCCCCAGCACTGCCCCCCAGCCACCGCATCCACCCCCCCGACCTCACCACACACCACCGCCCCCAGCACTGCCCCCCAGCCACCGCATCCACCCCCTCGACCTCACCACACACCACCGCCCCCAGCACTGCCCCCCAGCCACTGCATCCACCCCCCCGACCTCACCAAACACCACCGCCCCCAGCACTGCCTCCAGCCACCGCATCCACCACCACCCGACCTCACCACACACCACCGCCCCCAGCACTGCCCCCCAGCCACTGCATCCACCCCCCCGACCTCACCAAACACCACCGCCCCCAGCACTGCCTCCAGCCACCGCATCCACCACCACCCGACCTCACCACACACCACCGCCCCCAGCATTGCCCCCCAGCCACTGCATCCACCCCCCCGACCTCACCAAACACCACCGCCCCCAGCACTGCCCCCCAGCCACCGCATCCACCCCCTCGACCTCACCACACACCACCGCCCCCAGCACTGCCCCCCAGCCACTGCATCCACCCCCCCGACCTCACCAAACACCACCGCCCCCAGCACTGCCTCCAGCCACCGCATCCACCACCACCCGACCTCACCACACACCACCGCCCCCAGCATTGCCCCCCAGCCACTGCATCCACCCCCCCGACCTCACCAAACACCACCGCCCCCAGCACTGCCCCCCAGCCACCGCATCCACCCCCTCGACCTCACCACACACCACCGCCCCCAGCACTGCCCCCCAGCCACCGCATCCACCCCCCCGACCTCACCACACACCACCGCCCCCAGCACTGCCCCCCAGCCACTGCATCCACCCCCCCGACCTCACCACACACCACCGCCTCCAGCACTGCCCCCCAGCCACCGCATCCACCCTCCCGACCTCACCAAACACCACCGCCCCCAGCACTGCCCCCCAGCCACCACATCCACCCTCCCGACCTCACCAAACACCACCGCCCCCAGCACTGCCCCCCAGCCACCGCATCCACCCCCCCAACCTCACCAAACACCACCGCCCCCAGCACTGCCCCCCAGCCACCGCATCCACCCCCCCGACCTCACCAAACACCACCGCCCCTAGCACTGCCCCACAGCCACCGCATCCACCCCCCCCGACCTCACCAAACACCACCACCCCAAGTACTGCCCCCCAGCCACCACATCCACCCCCCCCGACCTCACCAAACACCACTGCCCCCAGCACTGCCCCCCAGCCTCCACTTCCACTCCCCCCCGACCTCACCAAACACCACCGCCCCCAGCACTGCCCCCAGCCACCGCATCCACCCCCCCAACCTCACCAAACACCACCGCCCCCAGCACTGCCCCCCAGCCACCGCATCCACCCTCCCGACCTCACCAAACACCACCGCCCCTAGCACTGCCCCACAGCCACCGCATCCACCCCCCCCGACCTCACCAAACACCACCACCCCAAGTACTGCCCCCCAGCCACCACATCCACCCCCCCGACCTCACCAAACACCACTGCCCCCAGCACTGCCCCCCAGCCTCCACTTCCACTCCCCCCCGACCTCACCAAACACCACTGCCCCCAGCACTGCCCCCCAGCCACCGCATCCACCCCCCCAACCTCACCAAACACCACCGCCCCCAGCACTGCTCCCAGCCACCGCATCCACCCCCCCGACCTCACCACACACCACCGCCCCCAGCACTGCCCCCCAGCCACCACTTCCACCCCCCCGACCTCACCAAACACCACCGCCCCCAGCACTGCCCCCCAGCCACCGCATCCACCCCCCCGACCTCACCAAACACCACCGCCCCCAGCACTGCCCCACAGCCACCACTTCCACCCCCCCGACCTCACCAAACACCACCGCCCCCAGCTCTGCCCCCAGCCACCACTTCCACCCCCCCACCTCACCACACACCACCGCCCCCAGCACTGCCCCCCAGCCACTGCACCTTCTCCCACAACTTCCTCGAACCACCCCTTCCCCTATCCCTCATCCTCACCACACACCACCGCCTCCAGCACTGCCCCCAACCATTGCATCTGCTCCCCCAGCCTCACCACACACCACTGCCTCCAGCCACCGCATCTACTGTCCCCCTGCCTGAGCCCCCCAGTGACAATAATGCCCATACCTCCACAAGCACAACATACACCAGCCATCCCCCATACTGCCTCCTTAGCGACAACACCACCCTGCCCCCCAGTGACACACACTAACTACCCACTCCACTGACCAGCTGTCCCCCACCACAGCATCACACCAGCCACAACATTCCCACCGCCCCATCACTGACCCTCTGCAGAGCACTGCCCCTTCCCCGCCGCAGCCCCAACACATCAACCAGCCTCCCAGCCAGAGCATCACCTCTGCCCCTCTCCGAACACACAACCCCCCAGTGCTGTTCCCCCAGCCACAACACACATCAACCCCCCCTCCCCTCACACTGCCTCCCCAGCCACACCACACGCTAGCCAACCATTCCCACTGTCCCCCCCGGCCACAACATAAACCAGCTGCCCCCCACACTATACCCCAGCCACAGCACTTCCCCCGTCTCCTGTGACTTACTGCGAGAGGTACCTGCCACGCCATCCGCGGCCAAGTGAAGCACGTGAAACATTATTGCAATGACTGAGCTAAATTTACACCAAATCTTGTGGGCCAAGCGAGAGGCCTAATGAAAGTTGGTGATTCACTGAATCTGGTTTCTGCTGCTTTATATGTTGTATCATTTTCATATATGGGGTTATAAGTATTGGCTCTGTGCTTATAATTGAAGTTTAACTTCAAGGCCCACATTGACATCAAATTGGTATAAAAATGGCTTCCCCTGACTAGGAAACCTTTCAGAGAGGTTGCCACACCTATTGTGAAACCAGCCTATAAGGTACCGCAGGACTTCTAGTTAAGAGATTTATTGAAGCATAAGGTTTTGTGGGCAAGGCCTGCTTTGCTCATGAACGCTTATGCTCGAATAAATCTGTTTGTCTATAAGGTACCACAGGACTTCTCATTGTTCTCACAATAGAAGGTGTGGCACCCTCTTGTGAAAGGGTTCCTAGCCAGGTGAAGCCATGTTTGATACCAATCCACATCTGAGGAATTTGGCTGCAAACCAGCACGGACAGATTGCCTAAAAAGGACATGGCAGGTGAGCTTCTCATGTGATAGGCTCCATTTAGGATGTGCTTCCACACAGGAATGAACAATGGGATTCCTGGCACATGGCCAAGGGACTGGTTTTGCTGAGATTAGTTATGTAACCTCTCATCTGTGTAAGTAGGGTAGTGGTTGTGGCACAAAGGAAGCTGGAGGGTACAAGGGATTTGCATGTGTGAATTGTTGTGGGCCAGGATGGCAGTAGAAGTGCTCTTTGTGATGGGGTTGGTGTGCCTTGTGGCGGAGGACCCCTAGTCTTAGCCTGAAAATAGCCCCATTTTAAGCAATTTGCCATGGTTTGGCCTTCTCAGCTGTGCCCAGAAAACTCCTCTTTGACCGGGTGATACAGCCCCCAAGCCCCTCTGCAGGAAGCTTGTAGCTGTGCTGTACTCTGCCTCAGGAAGAGAGCAATAGAGAAGTCCAGGCTCCCTGGAGCAGTGGTGTGAGAGGCAGCTACTCAAGGCACAGCAAGCCAGTATTAAAAAAGGCTGCTGGGTCAGAGCTAGGCAGTTCCTCGTTGGAGCCTGAGGTGTGAAGACTGGGTGAGGGAGCAGCAGTACAGTAGACAGCTCAGAATGGAGAACTTATTGCAGTCCAGACTGAAGCCCAGGGTCAGCTGCTGAAGCTGGGGGCTGGCTGGTGAGAAGAGCTGCAGAACCCTAGATAGGGTGCTGCTGGGACTTTCAGACAAAGTCCTGAGGTAAGAACAAGGATGGTGCAAGGGCCATGGGAGTGAGAGGCAACTGGTGCAGGGATCCCCGGGGAGGCACTAGCCAGGTGCTAATTCTGGCCCTGCCCCCTCCTGCCCCTGCTCTGCCCATACCTCACCCCTTCCTGAAGGAGTGCTGTGCCACTTCTGGTGAGTGTGGGCCAATCCTGCCCCCTCCCCTGGGGTGGTGCGGCCTGAGAGCAGCACAAGCTAGAAAGCTCCCACTGTTCTCAGGCCATTCTGCTGTGGGGAAGAGGCAGGATCACCTGCACACTCATTGGAAACAGTGCTGATGATGAGTGTGGGGTTGGGGGGTGTGGGAGCACGAGCACCTGGTGGCCGGGTCTCACTCGCAAAGCAGAATGACCACACACTCCATCGTGGAACGCTATCATACGACGGCGGGGAGGTCTGAAGCCAGGCCAGGAGAAAGAAATCAGAAAGTTGACAAGTAGTTGGAGAGTCCCCAAAGAGAACATCCTGACAAGCAGATAGTAAGTCCCCAAAGAGAACAGCTGGGGCAAGTAGCTGGAAGCCCCCCAAAGAGAACATCTTGGTTGTGCAACATCAGAGGGTCCTGGGGTGAGGTTCGGAAAATGACCAAGGACAGAGGAAATCTTGTAACATGTTCTGACAGGCCGGGAGGACAGAAAGCCCAAATTAGGTAACAAACGCTTTAATTGGCCAGGTATCGAACCCCCAAGTAAGAAACAGTATAAAAGGTGATTTAGCAGGAATAAGGGTGTGGGCTCCTGGACACGAGGCGGAGGCCAGCAACTTCCAGTCCAGACAGCAGACCCCGGCCTGATCACCCGGACGTCACCACCACGAAAGGTCCCAACCAAGCCGTATCTCTGACTTGAAGGGCCGCTGTAACATAGTTGTTGGTGAGATGTGGGAGCATTTGATGTTATTGGTTAGTCACATGTAATTATATACAGCTATATGTAACTTAGTGCTTAGCCCATGCCAAATAAAAATATATATATAAGACAAGTGTTAAGTAATTGTAGTTACGAATAAATGAATCAATCACTATCGGTAAATACCACTAGCTGGACTAGCTGGGGCTGTATAGAGAATTATTGGGACTTAGAACAGCCACAGGGCATTGTGGTGTTCACAGTCGGAGTGTTATTGTTCCTGGTACTCATAATACTGTGGAAACCTAGGTTTTAAAGTAGATACATTGAATCACATATTGCTGCTACACTATATAAGGCTGTTATAGTGGTGGGGTGGTCAGTCCCGGGCCACCCGACTCCCCCCGCTGTATCAAACCCCACAGGCACCCACGGGACCCGGAGTAGGTCGGCACGTCATCAGGGGGATGATGTTTAAGGGTGTCTGTGGCCCCCATACACCTCTGCTTGTCACCTATGATGAGAGTATCAGTAGGAACTTTAATGAATGGGACACAGCAGACAACAGACATTTACAGGATCCCTGGCCCAGGATCTATAGTAGTGGCTAGGTATGGGTTCTCCAAACTGGGGAGAAAGAAGCTTGGTCCTAAGGCAATCCAGAGGAGGAAGTTCTGGTTCACTACCCTGTCCTAGAGTGGGAAGAAGTAGCAGAAACATGCAGGAATAGGCCCTCAGGCAGAAGGGAAACTTCACAAAGAGAGGGTGAGCCTGTTACAGTGTCATTGTGGATTGTTGTCTGAAACGATCAAAAGAAACCAAAACACCTAAGAGTATTGGGACTTATTACAAAGGGGATAAATAGGCCAGAAAAATATCATTAAAGAAATCATCTGCAAGCAATTGGAAGGTGGTAAGGTGCTAGGGAACAGCCAGCATGGTTTTGTTAAAAACAGATCATGTCAAACCAATCTAATAGCTTTCTTTGATAGAATAACGAACCTTGTGGATAAGGGAGAAGCGGTGGATGTGATATACCTAGACTTCAGTAAAGCATTTGACACGGTCTCACATAATATACTTATCAATAAACTACGCAAATACAACTTAGATGGGGCTACTATACGGTGGGTGAACAACTGGCTGGATAACCGTACTCAGAGAGTAGTTATTAATGGTTTTCAATCCTGCTGGAAAAGTATAACTAGTGGGGTTCCGCAGGGATCTGTTTTAGGACCAGTTCTGTTCAATATCTTCGTTAACGATTTAGATATTGACATAGAAAGTACACTTATTAAGTTTGCAGATGATACCAAGCTGGGAGGGGTTGCAACTTCTTTGGAGGACAGGGTCATAATTCAAAAGGATCTGGATAAACTGGAAAAATGGGCTGAGGTAAACAGGATGAAGTTTAATAAGGACAAATGCAAAGTGCTCCACTTAGGAAGGAACAATCAGTGTCACACATACAGAATGGGAAAGGACTGCCTAGGAATGACTACAGCAGAAAGGGATCTAGGGGTTATAGTGGACCACAAGCTAAATATGAGTCAACAGTGTGATGCTGTTGCAACAAAAGCAAACATGATTCTAGGATGCATTAACAGGTGTGTTGTGAACAAGACACGAGAAGTCATTCTCCCGCTCTACTCTCCGCTGGTTAGGCCTCAGCTGGAGTGTTGTGTCCAGTTCTGGGCACCGCAGTTCAGGAAGGATGTGGAGAAATTGGAGAGGGTCCAGAGGAGAGCAACGAGAATGATCAAAGGTCTAGAGAACATGACCGATGAAGAAAGGCTGAAAGAGTTGGGCTTGTTTAGTTTGGAAAAGAGAAGATTGAGGGGGTGGGACATGATAGCAGTTTTCAGGTATCTAAAAGGGTGTCATGAGGCAGAGGGAGGGAACTTGTTCTTCCTTGCCTCTGAGGATAGAACAAGAGGCAAGGGACTTAAATTGCAGCAGGGGAGGTTCAGGTTGGACATTAGGAAAAAGTTCCTAACTGTCAGGGTGATCAAACACTGGAACGAATTGCCAAGGGAGGTGGTAGAATCTCCATCACTGGAGATATTTAAGAAGAGGTTAGATAGATGGCTTTCAGGGATGGTCTAGAAAGTGCTTGGTCCTGCCATGAGGGTAGGGGGCTGGACTCGAGGGCCTCTCGAGGTCCCTTCCAGTCCTACTCTTCTTCTATGATTCTATAGTACAGTATGCATAGTACTGAGAAGTATTAAAGACAAGCACAAGGCAGGATGACTTATGTTCAGACCCTTATAATGCAAAATAAAGACACTACTCCTTTATAAATCACCATTTAAAAATGCAAGGTCACTATACCAAGTGTGGGCAATAATTTTTGAGGGGCAGGCACTCCAACAATTTGGAAAGTGGTCAAGTGCCCCACTCTTTTATGTTAATGGAGGAAGTGCAGGGTCTGGGATGGAGGTCAGGTGCAGAAAGGAGCTTGGAGGGTTGTAGGATCTGGGCGGGAGTTTGGGTGGACACAGTTGTGACCTGGGGTAAAAGGAGTGCAGCGATCAGGAGAGGATATATGTGCAGCGGAGGATTCCGATGCAGGTAGTGGGTGTTGGAGGTGCTGGTGCAGGGTCTGGGAGGGAATTGTGACCTGGGGCAGAGGGACAGAGGGTTTAAGTGTAGGAGAGGGTTGTGACCTGGGATTGGGGTGCCAGGTGCAGGCTCTGGCTAGGAAGCACTTACCCTCGTGACTCCTGGCCAGCAGGACTCTTGGGAACCTTGTCTGCTACCCACCCTTCAAAGTAGCCAATTCCTGGGGTCACGTGCATCTCTGCTCCAAGCACCCCTTGTGGGACGTGGTCCTCTGAATGTTACCTGCATCACAGGCATGGCACAGGCAGCTCCCATTGGCTGGAGATGGACCAATGGGAGCTATGAAATTGTGCGGGAGAGAGGGACAGCATGCAGAGTCTCCCCCACACGGGGCACATATCAAAGAGTTGCACATGCCATTCAAAGCAGCCAGCTGCTGAGGCTGTGCAGGGTCACAGCAAGCAGGGAACCTGCCCAAGGGTCTTGCAGAGCTGTGGGACATTGGTGGCCTAGAAGATCATGTGAGGCTGGATCTGAAGGTTTGGTGGGTATGTATTTTGCCCCCTGCCCCATATTAGTCATGTACGGGCAACATAGTTTTGAAAAGGGCCAGGTAGACTGAGCACACTTTTCCCCCAAGCTCCTAGCATCAGAAATCAAGTTCAGCATACCAGGAACAAAGTACAGTAGAAACTCATTAATGCACACTGATGATGATCAAGAGATAATATTAATAATGAGACACTGTTACATCATCTGTTCAAAATTTTTGCTAAGAGCAGGAAAACATCAATTTGTGTGTGTGGTGGTTAGCCCTTTTATCTGGTGTAAAAAGGCCAGCATGGGGAGAGGATCTCACCCTAAAAGCCTAGAGGGAGCCTATGGATTTGCCTATGTTAAGGAAATTCACAGCAGCCTATACCAGCTCAAATACCTAAAGTAAACATGCTCCCCTATTGTACATTGGGTTTATACCAGTGCAACTTAATCCAGCATGATCATTGTTGCCCAGGTTGCCATCTACATCCCCTATTAGTTCCTCCCTGTTCATATCAGCTGGTCAAGCTGAACATGGCCCCTGGTTGTTTCCTTAAGCACTTGCACAAGGAAGTCCTATATACTGCAGCAATACAAATAACTAATAATATTGCACAGAGACCAAAATTCAGCCTCATAATTCCTGATGGCTATATGAGGGGAAAATAATTTGGTGAAAAAATTTTGAACTGTTAAATCCTTCATTTGTGCTGAAGATCCTCTGCTATCAGACCATGAATAAAAAGAAGCTTGGGATGTTTCCACTGTCTTCACTGGGCTTTGGATCATGCCCAGACTGAAACAACTAAACAGAAGTGCTAGGGCTCTGAAAGTCGTCATGCATCTGATAGATTCTTCCTTTTCCTCCCCAAGGCTGCTGCTGAAACTGAATGCTTATTTCTTTTCAATCTCACCAGCCATGGAATTTTTTCATGAAGAATTTTTTCACCTCTATTGTCACACCACATGCTATCTTTCCGTTCATTGGAGGGCAGGAAAAACTACAGTATAATAACAAATAAATGTCATTGTTGCCAGTGAGAGGAAAACCTTGCTGCCTGGAAAGCTATAACTTATTCTACTGTAAGTTTCAAGTTTAAATAAAATGGAAATACTACTGTATACTGTTGGAACTACAGGCAGCACATAAAGCTGTTTAGCTAAAGAAAAAGAACTGGCAACAGAATTATAGCTGAAAACTTGTTATAAATTAATTCACTTCATAGCAATAAGAACAGTTTTTCCTTCTAAGGAGCATTTGCCATTTTAATGAGCTTTATACTATTGTAGAAAAATGGCTTTTAAAAAATTAGTGTAGAACCAATTCCTGTGAAAATATACTACATTGAATATTAGAAGAGTTCTCCATCAAATCTTTACTTATGAAATAAAATAACGCCATAATTCTTGAAAAAATACTTCTAAAACCTTCTTATCAGAATATATTATCTGAGCAACAAAAGGCACAATAAAGTATTACACCATTAATTCAATCAACACATATATCTCTAGATCCCAACATAGGCAGGGAAGTCATGGAATCTTTAATACTGATGAAACAGTGAGAAGGTGCAGGAACAGTCAACATGGATTTACTAAGGGCAAGTAATGCCTGACCAGTCCGATTGCCTTCTATGATGGTGTAACTGGCTCAGTGGATACTGGGAAAGCAGTGGATACCTTGCCTGTAGTAAAGCTTTTGTTATAGTCTCCCATGGTATTCTTTCTGACAATTAAAGAACTATGGCCTATGTGAATGGACTGTAAGGTGGACAGAAAGCTGATTTGAGCATCAGGCTCAATGAGTAGTGATTGCAGCTCAATGTCTGTTTGGCAGCCAGTATCAACAGAAGTACCCCAGGGGCCAGTTTTCCAGTTTTGTTCTACATCTTCCTTAATAATCTGGATGATTGGTTGGTTTGCACCCTCATAAACTTGGGGATGATGCTAAGCTAGGTGGGAGGGTTCAGTAAGGAAAAATGCAGGCTCTTGCACTTTGAATGGAAGAATCCAAAGCACTTCCACAGGCTGGGGACTAAGCAGCAGGTGTTCAGAAAAGGACGGGGGGATTACAGTGGATGAGAAACTGGATATGTGTCATTGATGTGCCCTTGTTGCCAAGAAGGCCAATGACATATTGGGCTGCATTAGTAGGAGTAGTGCCAGCAGATTGAGGGAAGTCATTATTCCCCTCTATTCGGCACTGATGAGGCTGAATCTGGAGTACTGTGTCCAGTTTTGAGCCCCTGCTACAGAAAGAATGTGGACAAATTAGAGGCAGTCCAGGGGAGGGCAGTGAACATGATTAAAGGCCTGAGGTGCGTGACGTATGAGGAAAGGCTGAGGGAACTGGGCTTATTTAGTTTTCAGAAGAGAAGAATTGTGGGAGGAGTTGATGGCAGCCTTCAACTACTTGAAGCGGGAGGAGAGGTTAAAAAGAGGATGGAGCCAGGCTATTCTCAGTGGTGGGAGCTTGCAAAACAGGAAGCAATGGACTCAAGTTGCAGTGGGGAAGTGTAATTAAGATATTAGGAAAAATGATTTCACTAGGAGACTGGTAAAGTACTAGAATGGGTTGCCTCAGGAGGTGGTGGATCTCCATCCTTACAGGTTTTTAAGGCAAGCCTTGACAAAGCCCTGGCTGGAATGATTTATTTGGGATTGTTCCTGCTTTGAGCAGGAGGATGGATTAAATGACTTCCTAATGTATCATTCAACTCTAATATTCTATGATTCTAGGAAGTCAACATTACTAGCCAGGAACCATATGGATTTCCTATATGGAAGCAAAACATGTGTTTGAGAAACAGATAGCTTCTGCTGATCATGCAGTGTGTCTGAATACTTGTAATCTCTGTAGGGTAGGTCCATCATGGAATTCAAAGGTACACTTAAAACTGACCTGTATAAAAACTGAAATGCCAAATATTAGCATAAGTTAGGACCAAAAGAAGGAACTAAATCTGATCAGAAAACTCAGAGCAAAATTCACCCAAGCACAGAGAGCCAAACAAAAAGTCTATGACAGAGCAGTATGAATAAGGGTTCTTTTGGGTTTGAGGTCCAAACTGACATATTCCCTGCCAAAAAGTCCTGTGAATTTTGGTTTGAAGCAAAACCAACTTTTTTCAATTTATTTTTGTCAAAGGAAAATCTTTGGTAACAAAGGCATTTTTATTGGCTACATTTGAATTTGAAACACTGTAAAGTAATTTTTTTAATGAAACTTTATTTCAAAATCCATGTTTCTCATCATCAGATTGAACCTGCATTCACAAATAGTTTTGAATCATAAAATAATTTTCAACAAAAATTACTTATAAAAATTGTCCCTTGCTAGTCTATGCATGGCTTAAATCCTACTTAAACTCTCAAAATAGGCCTTAACCTGTGAACAGGCTTTGTGGTAGCCATGGTGAATTTCTATTATTGTACTTCAGGAGAGAATACCTCATTTTTAATTTTTATTTTCAGTTACTTCTAATTTTTTCCTTTGTCTCTTTTTATCATTTCTTCTTAGCAATAAAAAGAACAAACCAAAACAAAACAAACTAAGAAGGATTTTTCTTGTATAAGATTATATTAGTGAAATATTTAATTTGAAAATCCAGCAGTGCACAGTCAAGGCTGATTGATTGTGTTCTTGAAAGCTGAATTGTGTAAGTATATTGTCACTGTGGCTTAGTCATACTGAAAATAATATTTTCTTCAGGTGTGGTAATGTAGAAAAACTCTTGTAAAAAGTAGAAATGAGATGAAGAGCCAATGTACCTTATCAGCTCTGCATGTCAGTAGCTCAGTAGATTTTATATTGCCACTGGCCATGGTAGGAGTGAAAGAATGATGAAAGAACATGGATAGAAATGTACAAACAGGATAAAAGAGTCTGTGGAACTTCCATATCTTTGTGAAGATAGTAGAATGTCAATGTGAACAAAATATCACAACACCCACAATTACTGGTTGATAAATGTTTCAAGCTGTTTGACAGAATGCAATCAAGTCTAATTTATTTTTTCCTTTAGTTGGTTTATTAAGGGAACAACATTTAGGCATGAGATTAAGTGCCTTGGCTTCTTCACCTGTTATTTGACCAAAGGCCTTAAAGCAGTGCTCAATTTGTGTTAGGGCTGATCTGTGGCACCTCTAGGCTTGGCAATTCATAGTCTTGACGCCACAGGCTTGCAACATCACATATGAAAGTAAAAAAAAAAAAATTGCCTGAGCCTCAGCACCTCTTTCATTAAAAATTAAGTACTGCCTGAAAGGTTTGCTGAGTTGATCAAATACTCAGAAGAAATGGCTTTTTGGTCAAATACCGAAGGCCTTGATTTACCAAAACACAATTACACATGGCTAATTTGATTTCAAAAGTGTCTAGGCATCCAGCTCCCACTGAAAATCCTTCTAGAGGGCTATGCAAGCACCTAAACACTTTTAAAAAGTTTGCCCCTTAGGTTCTTCTGAAATTTTTACCCTCATCTCTGACCTGTGATAGTAACCCAAAATGGGGTGGGAATGGGATTCAAAGGAGGTTACAAGTGGAATTTAACATAGTTACTTAGATTTTACGTGCATACCTCGGTGGTGTTAGTTAGACTGTTTGATTTCTGTTGTCACTTATACTGGTGTAAAGACCTGGTTTTGAGAAGCAGCCTCATATTTTTCATTCCTATATACTTACATGTACAAATGAATATTATTAACACTTCCCTTTTGCACAAAAGTGCACTTCATTTATCTGTACCTGTGAAACTCAGGCTACAAAATGGGAGACCAGGTTGAGGTTCCTATCAAAAGTAGCCTTGAATATCATGCTCTATGGCTCAGAGTCATGGAGGATGTATCACTGCCATGTTTTGAAACTCAATCAGTTGTGCTGTCTCAAGGAAGACTGCCCATGTGAATTGGTGGGGCAAAATTCCTAACATGGAGGTTCTTAAGCTATGTGGTGACATGGGCATAGACACAGTGCTTATGAAGAAACAGTTTCCCTGGATTGACCATGTTATGAGGATGGATGATGCACGGATATCAAAGATGGTTTCCTATGGCCAACTTGTTCATGGAAAGTGCTCTATTAGTGGTCAGTATAAGCGCTATCAAGACACCTTAAAGGCCAATGTGAAGTCATGTGGCATATCTCCCAGTGATCTGGAAATTCTAACTCAGGACCTATTATCCTAATGACAAACCATTGTGCAGGCTCTCTAATGCTTCGAGAGTCAGTGTATCCAGGCATTACAGGAAAAGTATGGGATCTGAAAAGAATGTACAGCACCCGCAGCTGGTGGATTTTTACAGTTGGTTCTGCTAATCAAGGCCTGGTTTAGTCGCTCGCCAACAGCGTCATAGAAGATAAGAGCCATCGACTGACAGCTCAGTCCACACAGGCCCTAAATCAAGAATGACTCCATTTACTTCAGTATCATTACACCAATATAACTGGCCTAAATGAGAGCAGAAATAAAGCCAGTATATGCAGCAGACAGAAGCTGATGCAACTATAAGGCCACTAGTTTACACTCTACAATAATCTTTTTATTTATATTATAATGCAGATGTGACATTAATTTTGTTAACTAAAAATAAATAAAAATCGGAGCTGATGGAGGTTAACATTTTTCCTATTTAACTGGTTCTAATTAAGCTTTGAGTTAAAAGGCCAGCAGCCACTATCTGTAACATTGGGATAACTGGATCTTTGGAAGGGGAAAACAATTATCAGTTTTTCTCTGAAACATTTTCAAAATATTGGAGAATGCAGAAAAAAATTGTGAAGATACCCTAAAATAGATCCTCACTACCATATTTTTGCATCCCTAGTTTGTCATGTTGCTGTTGTTAAAGGTGACTACCAAGGAAAAAGAGCAAATTACACTTAAGCTCTTTTCCTTTTTAAAATGTATAAAGATGACACCCCTCCTCCCCACACACACTTTAAATTCAAGCGCATAAACTTCCTGTTTTGAAAAGTGCTGAACATTCGGCTGCTCCCAGTGAAGGCAGAATCGTGTAACAATGGGTGCTAAAACTGCAAACCATCACTTTAAATTATTCCCCTCAGTCGATTTGCAGACAAGGGGGCTCCAGGCTATTCACCAGTCTTGACCCAGACATTTCTCTTTTCCTATCAAAACAAAAAGCAGTCAAGTAGCACTTTAAAGACAAGCAAAATAGTTTATTAGGTGAGCTTTCGTGGGACAGACCCACTTCTTCAGACCATAGCCAGACCAGAACAGATTCAATATTTAAGACACAGAGAACCAAAAACAGTAAGCAAGGAGGACAAATCAGAAAAAGATAATCAAGGTGAGCAATCAGAGAGTGGAGGGGTGGGGGGGAAGGTCAAGAATTAGATTGAGCCAAGTATGCAGATGAGCCCCTATAATGACGCAGAAAGTTCCCATCACGATTTAAACCATGTGTTAATGTGCCGAATTTGAATATAAAAGCCAGCTCGGCTGCTTCTCTTTCCAGAACGGTGCGATAATTCCTCTGCAGTAACACACATAACACATGGACAGACTTCTAACTCCCTTAGACAAAGGGTCAACGGGCACAAAACAGACATCAAAACACTCCAGATCCACAAACCAGTTAGTCAACATTTTAATGGAATGGGGCATTCTGTCAATGACCTAAAGGTATGTGTGATACTGAAGAGGAATTATCGCACCGTTCTGGAAAGAGAAGCAGCCGAGCTGGCTTTTATATTCAAGTTTGGCACATTAACACATGGTTGAAATCGTGATGGGAACTTTCTGAGTCATTATAGGGGCTCGTCTGCATACTTGGCTCAATCTAATTCTTGACCTTCCCCCCCACCCCTCCACTCTCTGATTTGTTCACCTTGATTATCTTTTTCTGATTTGTCCTCCTTGCTCACTGTTTTTGGTTCTCTGTGTCTTAAATATTGAATCTGTTCTGGTCTGGCTATGGTCTGAAGAAGTGGGTCTGTCCCACGAAAGCTCACCTAATAAACTATTTTGCTTGTCTTTAAAGTGCTACTTGACTGCTTTTTGTTTTGATAGTGTATAGACTAGCACGGCTTCCTCTCTGTTACTCTTTTTCCTGTGTGTGGTTCTGAGACAAAACCTACCGGGGTAGAACAGATTGCTCAGCCTACACCAGTGTGACCTCTCACACATGATGCAGAGGCAGGCCCACCCGGTCCAAGAAGACCAGAAGTACAAGAATTGAGATATTCTGGGGATATAGCAGCAGCCACTCTATCAGGAAGCATGCAAGTTGGACCTAACTGAAGTCTGGCCACAGTTAGGCAGCCTATAGTAAAGAGGAACAAGCTGTGCCTCCCTGTATTAGGGAATCGTTACTTTGTCTGTGGTTACAGATTATGGTGTGTTATCATTCTTGAGTCTAAGAAATAAAGTAGTGATACATTGCAACCGTCCCGCAAGAGTGTTTTATTATTTTTGTCTAGTTTTCTATGCGTGCACCGTGAACATAAATTAGAAATCAAGCTCCTTAATTACAAGACATACTGATTTTAGGAGTCTAAACTTAGAAAATCTTGGACATGTACACAAGTGAACACATGTAGGTGTGTCCATGTGCTTGTGTTTTGCCTTAGGAATTCAAGGAATGTCAATCTAACTTTGGCTCATTTTGCCAGAAGTCTCTTTAGAGGGTTCAAATGTGTGTCGGGAGCTTTCTTGAGTCTTCAATTATCTGTCATATTCAGGGAGACAGTACCAGAATTTCTAATAATCATGATGCCTAGAAGTACTTTAAACTCTGTTCTGTAAGCATCAGTAAAGAATTTATTAATTTTATTCCTCCCACTCTCCATGCCATGTGATGACAAATCTTGCAGGTAAATTTGGGAGAAGTGAAAACAACTAAAAATAAATAAACTGGAAGCAAGCTAGAAGGCGCAAAAAGACACATAGCTAAAAGCCAGAGAGTATTTGTATAATACAATGAAAACAGTTTGATGATCATTTGCAGTATGTGAAGCTTTGCCATTTTGCCTTGCTTCCATTCAGAAAATATGGACATAAAATACTTTGAAGAGCAGAATGTGAACCTATTGAGATTCTTTCATGTACAATGTATTCTGTTTCTGCATTTCAGAGGTAAGAGAGAGACTTCACCTCATTTCTTTCCAGGAAATACATTGGGTTAAATTCTATCTTGGTGTAATTCCACTTAAATTAATTGTAAGAAAATGAGCAAAGTGCTTCTGTTTCTTTAGTTTCGCTGAGGCCCAACCATTCTAAGCTCTACAGGAGAAGAAGAACAAGGTTCCAACTTGCACTATTTCTAAAAATATTGCACTGCTGACACCCTTCTATGAACAGTGGATCAATTCTCTCTAACAGCCAAGACATTCATCTGTATGCAGTTAGATGCACCCTCCCACAAAGCACAGCATTCATGATGACCAATGCAGAGCGTATTGCATGCAAACAATATATTCTGTTTCTGGGATCTGTCATGAGCACACATAAATTTAACATAGGAAAACATTATTGGCACATGCCCAAGCCAGGATACACTTGTCTCATGTAATGTATAATTTGTACAATGTCTTACTGAAGCACTTTAAAAGGCATCACTCATACTCCAAAACTATTTTCCCAAGACCTTAAGAAACCAAGAAGGACTTGGAAATTTAGCATGTGCCCAAGGTCATGGGAATAATGATTACATCCTCCTGGCTGTACAGATCAAGGTAGAGTCATAGGACAGGTGCATAGGATTTGCTGTGAAAGGGAAGCTAAGCAAATAAAACCATAAGTATTACTTGCAGGATGTGTAAGTCACATGACTAGATGTCACCTGGCAATTGTGCACGCATGGCACACGGAGAAGGTTTAGAGCTGCCAAGTTAGGATGAGTAAATGCTGTGATGCCGTGAGAAGAAACATTCAGGAAATTCTTTTAAATACTCCCCTTAAATCTCTGATATATATCTCTTATTTTGCTTGCTTAGCAGTCCCTTCAGTTCACACAACCACTTCCCTTGGCCTTCCCTCCCGGACCCTGACTGAGAAAATGCACAGGACTCCCTCACTCACAAAGCTCCAGTCCACATGTTGCAACCAGCATCTTTCTGGGTGAGGAGGACTGGATGGGACTTGTCTCCAGGGCCTGTCAGCTCTGCTGTTGAACAGGCTAGACGGGTCATTGTTGAGCCATGTCAGCAAAAGCAGATGTTCCTCAACCCAAAGGACTGAGAGTGGTAGGTGTGTGATTCACACACACAATATAAAGTACTTTAAGATTTTTAAAGGATGAAAATTACTCTATAAATACATAGGTATTAAGGTTATTTTAACAGGACTCCATTCCTGAAATAAATTGGTGTAACCAACTGATGCTAAGTGGCATTGGATCCAAGGAAGAGAAAGCATTGAAGTGTCTGCTTACACAGCAGCTACCTGACATCAAACCGTGCAGTGTAAGTGTGCAGAGCTGTTAGTTTGTGTAGCATCATCTCCAAAGAACTGCATTTCCAGGAGCATCACAGCAGGAGTCCGACGGCATTTCTGATGCTTTTCTTCTCAATGTTGAAAGTGCTGCTTCTAGGAGCAGTATTAGATTCCCTTTCTTCAGTAGTTACAGCCCAATTACTAACCGAGATATTCTGAGTTGCACCTTATTCCGCAAATGCCTCACTGATTTCAATGGGGCCATGCATGTAGTACAGCACTGTTCATTGAAAGTGCAGCTCTCACACTCTTTGTTCTACTGGCGTATGGACAACTGTCCCAAAACATACACTGGGCCACATCCTGAGAAGCCATACATTAGCGTAGCTCCAATTGTACTGATTTACTCTAGCTGAAAATCAGGCCTGTAACTGCTAACCAAAACTGTTCTGCTTTTGGACACACAGGCTACGTCTACACTAGCACACTACGCTGAAGTAGCCTATTTTGAAGTAAGAACATCAAAATAGGCTACTTCAACACGTATCGTCTACACGTCCTCCAGGGCTGGTGCCGTCGACGTTCAACGTTGAAGTAGCGACGGGGAACGTCGAAAGGAGCCACCTCAGAAGGAAACACGGAGTGTCCACACACACAAGCACTGCCCATCGAAATAAGGGGCAGAAAAGCCCGCGGACTGGGTCACAGGCTGGACTAGCCCTTCCAGGGCAACCGCAAGCCGCTCCTTTAAAGGGCCCCTCCCAGACACACCCAGCCTGCATAGCACGAAGTCTGCAGAGTACTCTCCACACTCTCGCAGACCAGGTCACAGCAGCTATGGACCCTCAGCAGCAGCATCAGGAGGAGGCCCTCCAGGTAATCATCCAGGGGGCTAGTGCCCTGCTAGGTGCTGCCCGGGAGGCTGCCCAGTGGTTCCTGCCAGAGGAGCCCTCCCCACGGGCAGACGGGGACGCCCCTGACCACCGGGCTCCCCTCTTCCTCCCCTGCTGGCTACCTCCCCACCTGTGGAGCTACCCCACCAGCCCCAAGTAGTGGGAGCAGCTGGTCATGTGGGAGTGGGATGATGACCAGTGGCTGCGGAACTTCCACATGCGCCAGCAGATCTTCCTGGAGCTCTGCCAGTGGCTCACCCTGCACTGAGGCACCAGGACACCTGGATGCGGCGCGCCCTCCCCGTCAAGAGGAGGGTCACAATAGCCATCTGGAAGCTGGCCACTCCAGACAGCTACCGCTCCATGGGACACTAGTTTGGAGTGGGAAAGGCCATGGTCAGGGCTGTTGTCATGGAGGTAAGGAGGCCAGGGTATGCACCCACTGGTGGGGCGGGGGGCCTGGGTGTGAGGCTGAGGATGGAGGAGTGCTGGGGAAGGAGGGGCTGGGTGGGGAGGTACTCAGGGAGGTGCCTGGGAGGGGGGTCTATGGGGGAGGGTCCTGGGGCACCCTGTACACCCTCATGGGCACCTGAATTCCCTACCCACAGGTGGTCTGTGAGCTCAATGCCATGCTGCTCCAGAGGGTTGTCCGACTCAGGGACCTGGACGCAGCCATCGCCAGGTTCGCTGCCATGGGGTTCCTGAACTGCTTCAGGGTCCTGGATGGGACCCACACCTGCTTCTGTGCCCTGGACCACAGCGGAGGAAGATACATCAACCACAGGGGCTACCACTCCGTGGTCCTGCAGGCCATGGTGGACAGCCGGGGCCACTTCCAGGACATGTACGTGGGCTGGCCTGGCTGCACACAAGATGCCCATGTTTTTAGGAACTTGGGCCTGTGCTGCCAGCTGGAGGCAGGGACTTACATATCCCCCAGAGGGATCTCCCTCTGGGAGACACCACCGTGCCCCTCTGCCTCGTGGCAGATGTGGCCTACCCCCTCCAGCCCTGGCTCATGTGCCCATACACCAGCCACCTCAACGCCAGCCAGGAGTGGTTCAACACCTGCCTGAACCACACCCACCAGGTGGTGGAGAGGACCTTCAGCCACCTTAAGGGCTGCTGGCGGTGCCTCCTTGCCTGCCTGGACGTTGGCCTCCAGAACATCCCCCAGGTTGTGGGCGCATGCTGCACACTCCGCAACATTGTGGAGATCAAGGGGGAGGCCTTCATCCGGGGTGGGCGGTCGATGCTGGCACAGGCTTTCCCCAGCTGGCCGCTGCACCCAGCTGCCAGGCCCACCATGAGGAGGTAAGGGTCCGTGTGGCCCTGTGGGCCCACTTCAGTCGGGGAGACCCCTGAACACCTCCCTGGCCTTCCCCGGAGGACCTCGCCCCCACACTTCCCACACTGCCCGCACACTGCCCCCAACACCCGCACACCACACCCCCAACAAGCACACGTCTCCGGTTCTTTGGAAAATAAAACTGTGATTTTTGGAAAACTGCTAACTGTCTTATGTTCACAACAAAAACTACAGCCAATATACAAAAGAGGACAACTATATACAAGGGGTATATATATCAGAGAGGTAGCTGTGTTAGTCTGGATCTGCAAAAGCAACGAGGAGTCCTGTGGCACCTTATAGACTAACAGAAATGTGTGAGCATAAGCATCTGACGAAGTGGGTCTTTGCCCATGAAAGCTATAAGGTGCCAGCACGGATATGGGGTGTCTGGGGTAGAGGTAGCACCTTTGACTCTCCGGCAGCTGTGCCTTTTCAGGTGGACGGAAGCACTGGTCCTCACCCACCACTCAACTCTCACTGTTGGCTCCTAGCAGCTGTTGTGCATTACAGCGATGCCATCCCCCAGGCAACTGCATCAGCTCGCAGGCAAAACACAGTGAGGGGGGTCTGGTCTGTCTCACATACTGACCTTATGGAGGGATTGTTCTTTCTCCACAGTCTCAACGGTGGACCAGGAGGTGTGGTGCTGCAAATCAACAACTCCTGTGGAGGCGGAGGAAGATGCCCCACTGCCTTGTGGGTTTTCCTGGGAAGGAGTAAGGCTAAGGGAGTAAACCTTGACAGAAAATCTGGAAGGGAGTCCTTAGGCGGTTCTGTGTCAACTTCTGGCACTGTCCTGGCAACTCCTGCAGCTGAGCTGGTACCAAACGTAGAGGTTATCCTTTCCTTTGGACTATATCAGTAAAACCGAGGGCGGGGGGGCCTGGTGTCTGGGCAGCCCAGGGTCTCCATAAAAATTGCCCAGGCTTGTGGCTGGAGAGGTACTCCAGCATTGCTTAACAGCATTGAACCAACACGGAGGCAACAGATACCGGTTATAAGCTCTTGCTTGATTGACGTAGAGAACGAGCTCCAGGGTTGCTTCTGATGGTGGGAGAGATCATCACATCTCATTGGACAGTCACTGCCCACCTTAAGCTGGGCAGCCCCCAGCCAGTAGGGTACTGTCTCGCCACAGTTCACTTGCCTTACTGGGTGCATGAGGCTAAAGGTTCCCAAACCTGACAAGTGACTGAAATGACCACCAGACAAACCAACAAGAAAATTATTAAGAAAAGGAAATCATCAAAGTTTCAAGCTTGCTTGTCGGAATGTATGGACCATGTTGACCGATTTGACTGAAGATTTTCAGGACATCAACGACACCTGAAAGACCACTGTCATCAACGAGGAACTGAACAGGCTCCAAGTTGACATCATCACTTTGCAGGAGACGTGACTCGCAGCTTCGGGATCCCGAAAGGAAAAGGAGTACACCTTTTTCTGGCAGGGCAAAGCCCAAGAGGAACCCAGGGAGCACGGCATCGGCTTTGCCAGCAGAAACACCCTTCTGCAAATGGTGGAACTAGTCACAGGTGGATCAGAAAGACTTCTTCAGGTCAAACTTCAGGTCCACCTGATCAGCGTTTACACTCCAACCCTGAATGCCACACCAGAAGCAAAGGACAAGTTCTATGATGAGCTCAGTGCTGCCATAGTGGAAATACTTGCTCGTGACCAATTGTGCTTTTTGGGTGACTTCAATGCAAGAGTTGGATCCGGTTGTGACTCATGGCCCTCTTGCCTACGTCACTTCGGTGTGGGAAAAATGAATGACAACAGACAGCGTCTCCTCGAACTTTGCACGTACCACAATCTGTGCATCATAAACACATTTTTCCAAACCAAGCCACAGCACAGAGTGTCATGGAGACACCCACGCTCAAAACACTGGCACCAATTAGACTTGGTAATCACCAGATGCGACAACGTAAAAAATGTCCTCCTGACATGCAGCTACCACAGTGCCAACTGCGATACAGATCATTCGCTAGTCTGCTCCAAGCTCAAGCTGAGACCCAAGAAGCTGCACCATTCTAAACCAACTGGAAGGCCCCACATTGATGCCAGAAAGACGGCAAACTCAGAAAAAGCTGAAATGTTCAGAGAGACCCTTGATGAGAATCTGCGCAGCATCCCTGGGGGTGCTGATGCAACATCCAGATGGCAGCATCTGAGGGACACAATCTACAATACGGCCTTGTCAGTGTTTGGAAGAAGAGCTGGAAACACAAATGACTGGTTCGAAGCTAACTCCGAGGAGATGTTTTCAGTCATCGAAAAGAAGCGCACTGCACTTCTGGAGTATAAATGCTCACCAAGTCAGATTACCCAGCAAGCACTCAGAGTAGCCACAAAAATAGTACAGCAGACAGCCAGGCGCTGTGCCAACAACTACTGGCTTAAGCTGTGCAGCAGTATCTAGACCTGTGCTGACTCTGGTAATCTCAGGGGAATGTACGAGGGCATAAAGAAGGCAATGGGACCCATCCAGAACAAGATGGCACCTCTGAAATCCAACTCTGGTGAAGTCATCACTGACAAAGCCAAACAGATGGAGTGATGGGTCGAGCACTACTCCGAACTGTACCCATGCGAGAACACTGTGGTTGATACAGCCCTCAACACCGTCGAGCTCCTGTCAGTCATGGACGAGCTGGACCAGGAATCAACTGTGGTTGAATTGAAGAAAGCTATTGACAGCACTGCAGTAGGAAAGGCCCCAGGCCAGGATGGTATACCACCAGAGGTAATCAAGTGTGCCTTGGACACACTCCTGGAACCCCTACATGAGCTGCTGTGCCTGTGCTGGAGAGAGGGTGAGGTTCCACAGGATATGTGGGACACCAACATTGTAACCTTGTATGAGAACAAAGGAGACAGAAGTGACTGCAACAATTACCATGGCTCCTAAGTATCACTGGTAAATTGTTCGCTCGTGTCATCCTCAGCAGACTCCAGAAGCTCGCTGAGAGCGTGTATCCTGAATCCCAGTGCAGATTCCGTGCCGAGAGATCTACCATTGACTTGATCTTCTCCCTGAGGCAGCTGCAGGAGAAATGCAGGGAGCAGAGGAAGCCATTCTATGTCGCCTTCATTGACCTGACCAAGGCTTTCGACTCGGTCGGTAGGGATGGACTGTTTAAATTGCTCCACAAGATAGGCTGTCCATCACGGCTACTCAAGATGATCCAGTCTTTCCACGAAGACACGAGAGGAACCAGGCAATATGATGGATGCCTTCAGCATCAGGAGTGGCATCAAACAAGGATGTGTCCTTGTTCCAACATTGTTCAGGATGTTCTTCGCACTCCTCCTGAAGCCTTCGGATCCTCAACAGAGGGCATCTTTTTGCACACAAGATCTGACGGGAAACTGTTTAATCTTGCAAGGCTGAAGGCTAAGTCGAAGGTGCGGGAAGGGCTCATTAGAGACATGCTGTCTGCAGATGATCCTGCTGTAGTGACACACACAGAAGGCAGCTTCAAAAACTGCTGGATCAGTTCTCCAAAGCATGCAAGGGCTTCGGGCTTACCATCAGCCTAGAGAAGACAAACGTACTTGGTCAGGACGTTGCTGAACCTCCATCAATCAGCAGTGACAATTACACACTGGAGGTCATCCACGAGTTTACTTACCTCGGGTCCACCATCACCAACACCCTGTCGCTGGAGACTGAGCTAAACAGGAGGATTGGAAAAGCAGCCACAACTCTGTTCACACTTAGCAAGAGAGTGTGGAACAACAACAAGCTGTACGCTCACACCAAAACGCAAGTCTACGGAGCCTACATCCTCAGCACCCTCCTCTACGGCAGTGAGTCTTGGACCTTGTACGCCCACCAGGAAAAGAGGTTGAATGTCTTCCACTTGCGCTGCCTCAGGCGCATTCTTGGGATATCATGGAAGGACAGAGTGACCAACAATGCCGTCCTCGAGCAAGCTGGAATTCCAACCATGCATACCCTCCTCAGGCAGCAGCAGCTCCGCTGGCTTGGCCACGTCCACAGGATGAATGATGGAAGGATCCCAAAAGACATCCTGTATGGCAAGCTAGTCTCTGGCAAAAGACCTCCCGGATGCCCCCAACTGTGCTACAAAGACATCTGTAAGAGGGACCTCAAGGAGGTAGACATCGACCCAGATAGTTAGGAAGAGCTGGCAGATGACTGCAGCAGCTGGAAGCAGGAACTACACAAGGGCCTTCGGAAGGGCGAGATGAAGATCAGACAGCTGGCAGGGGAGAAGCGAGCTCGTAGAAAGGACAGCAAGGACCCACCAGACACCCACTACATATGCAGCAGATGTAGTGTCTGACACTCTCCTGTGGGCCTCCACAGTCACAGTCAACGCTGCAAGTGACGATCTTAAATAGAGTTACGAAGGGCATGATCCATAGTCTATGCAGACTGAAGGATGCCTTGGAGGGCCTTAGATAAGGTGCCACAGGACCCCTATATACAAGGGGGACAACTATATACAAATGGGAGCCCGGCAGATGGCTCGGCTGTCGGCCCATCAGTCTGGGGTGGGGTAGAGAGGCACGACCCCCAGCGGGTATGGCTTGTGACTGCCCCCCCTTGCCCGCAGTCCCCGGCGCAGCTGGCTAGGGGATGGGAGGACTGTTGCCCCCAGCATTAGACTCTCCCTGCAGCCCCAAACCTCCCCCAGTCTTAGACCCCCCCTGCATCCTTCAACAGCCCCAGCCCTAGACACTCCTCCTCCTCCCGCAGCCTCTTCACCGGGGCTGCTAGGTTGGGTGGCTTCCCCAGCCCTCCTGCTCCCAGCAATTAACTGAAGTGTTAAGTTTTTGGCACCTAGGTATCAGGTAATTGCTATCCCTAGGGATAGAGATAACTGCCACCTCCAACAGCTATCGCTATTGATAGATATCTGCCTGAGGCAGCAGTTAAGAAACTGCAAATGGCTTCTTTAACAGCCACATGCAGCTGGGAACTGCCCAGCTGGTGACCTTTAACAAATCTAATGGGACCCATGTTTGGGTCCCGACTCATAGGCTGGGAATCCCTCCTCTACATACATACACTACATCCTATTTCTGGTGCCAAACTGTTCAAATACATCAGAAAAGTACCTAAACTAAACCGGTTTATGTCACGTTACAAGCACTTGGAATGAACTGGAGACTTTTACATGTATTTTAATGGGAATTTAGTGTCACTTTTATGAGTTTTTACCTACGAGCAGAAATTTGGGAACCAATTGTGCTTCTATAGCGAGGGATGAGTGTAAAGATGTGTGTTGATTCTAATGGGGTCTATGATATATTTATAATTGCTGTTTGAGAGTTAAATCCAGATCATCACTGGAATAAGTTTCCTGGAGGTTCCCAAGGTGCACTATTAAATGTGTACAGGGGTCAACCAGGTGGAGGCACCACCATTTTACAGAGCTTTGGAAATCAGGGGTGGAAAGGGGATTCCCTACTATCCAACATCACCACTGGGACACTTAGGATCTACTTTAATATTGAACCCATCAGGCGCACAGACACACAGTAGCTACGTCTGCCCTACAGCGCATTTTCGAATGAGGAATCGAAAGATGCCCTTCTGAAAGGTTGCACCTACACACGACCTGGGGCTGATGCCATTGATTCTCTCCTTCGAAAAGGCCATTTGGTCTTTCGAAAGAGAGCATCTACACTGACCCACACTCTCTTTCTAAAGGAAGGTCCAGGAAACGCCATGGACAGGGTCTCATGGTTGCCAAGCCCTTCTGGGGCCACAGCCAGCCGCTCCTTTAAAGGGCCCTTCCCCAACACCCTCACCCTGCATGGCACAAGGCCTGCAGAGCTGCCACAAGCCTGTAGCCTCAGTGCCCACAGGGAGAGCCATGGAGAGGCAGCAGCTGGAGACCCTGCTGGTTGCCGCCAGTGGCGTGGTCACCCTGCTGGCCACAAAAATGGTGGCTGCCCTGCAGCTCTTGTTGGGGGATGCTCCCCCAGCACAGCCATGGACACCTCAAACCTGTGGCTCTTCTGGCCCCCCTCCTCAGGTGCTCTGCAGGCTCTGGAGCTACCCCACCAGCTTCGCGTGATGGAAGCACCTGGTCATGGGGGAGTGGGATAACAACCAGTGGCTCTGGAATTTCTGGATGTGGCTGCAGACCTTCCTGGAGCTGTGCCAGTGGGCCACCAATCTTGGATGGGCAAGGCCACAGTCAAGGCCGTTGTGATGGAAATAAAGATGCCCAGGTCACATACCCACCAGCGGGAGGGGAAGCCCAGAACAGGGGGCCCACTGGGGACCAGGAGCAGGGGTGGGGCCCAAAGGGGCCAGGACGGGGCCTAGGTGGGGTCTGGCACACCCCACACACCCTCATGGGTGCATATGTCTGCCCTCCCCTGCAGCTGGTGTGTACGCTGAATGCTATGCTCCTCCAGAGGGTGATCCGCATCAGGGACCTGGACACAGCCATTGTGGTCTTTGTGGCACTCAGGTTCCCGAATTACTTCACGGCCCTCAACAGGACCCATACTCCCATCAGTGCCCCAGAGCAGAGTGGAAGACAATATATTAACAGACAAGGGTACCACTTTATGATGCTGCAAGCCATGGTGGACAGCAGAGGCTAGTTCCAGGACATAGATGGGCTGGCCTGGCTACCCCCACGGTGCGTGGGTTTTCCAGAACTCTGGCCTGTGCCTCCAGCTGGAGGCAGGGACATACAGCCCCCAGAGGGAGATCCTGTTCGAGGATACCACGGTGTCCCTGTGCCTGGTGGCACATGCTGCCTATCCCCTGCAGCCCTGCTTCACCCCACCCCAAGCCAGGAGCACTTCAATGCACAGCTAAACCATGCACACAATGTGGTGGGCTGCACATTTGGGTGTCTGAAGGGCTGGTGGGGCTGTCTTCTGGCCTGCCTGGAGGTGGGCCTCTTCAATGTCCCCCAAGTTGTGGGTGCCTGCTGCACGCTGCATAACATTGTGGAGAGCAAGGAGGAGGCCTTCATTCAAGGGTGGGCAGCTGAGTCCAGCATGGGCTACCCACAGCTGGCCACCGTCCCCAGCCGCGTCTGGGAGGCCCTATGCGAGTACTTCGCACAGGGGCCCCAGTGAGCGCTTCCACAGCCATCCCCAGCTGGCCCCCACACATTCCCCTCTGCCCCTCCTGCCATCCCCCCTGCTGCCCCACCTCCCACACACTGGCCCCACCTCCCACACACCGGCCCCACCTCCCACATGCACACGGCATGTGAGGATATGGGCAAAATAAAATGGTGTCATTGTACCAAACGAAACCTTCGTTTTGCAAGGTGCGCAGACGTGCCACACTCTCCTTCCGAAGACAGCCTGGATTTTCGAAAATAGTGACCAGTGTAGATGCAGCTACTGAGTGCTGCCTGCTCCTGAGTAACCCAGGGAGGAGAGAAAAGGGGTTACACTTAGAAGCTGGTGTGGTAGGGGAGGCTGGGGGTTAGGCCAAATCATTCAGGCTGTAACAGGGCTGTCGATTAACTGCAGTTAACTTGCATGATTAATTCAAAAATAATTGTGATTCACTGCAATCTAACCACTCTGTTAAACAACAGTTTCAACATTTTCATATGTATTAAGTTCAGCAGCAACATAGACTACAAAGTGTACAGTTCTCACTTCCTATTATTTTTGACTTCAGGTCTTTGCGCTTTAAATCGTATAAATAGTATTTAGCAATTCACATCATAGAAGCATCACAGGGCAACCTTTCTGAAAGTGCGAGTCACAAATGTAGATTTTGTTGTTATACAAACTGCATTCACATGGGCTGTGGGTGAAGGCCCAGCAGAGGAAGGCAAGTCCCAGCCCTGCCTCCTCTGCCTGAGACCCCCCCTTCAGCAACCTTCTTCTCCGCCCCATGGAGCCAAGCACCACCTGACTCCAGCCCAGCCTTTCCTGACCACCTATAGGGCTGGGGCTGCTGCATTGTGGGCCTTCGCCCACTCAACTGGCCAGAAAGAGCTAAGTCCTACGTGTGCCAAAACCTGGCACAGCACTGGCATGGGGAAGCTTCTCTGCCCCTTGGCTAAGCTCTAGAATGGTGGGGAAGAACCCAAACCATAAAAAAGAAAATCCACTTTCTGTTGGTGGCATCTGACATAGATAATGAAAATGAACACGTTAACCTGCACTGCTTTGGATCATTATCAGACAGAATCCATCAGCAGTGCAGAGATAGGCTTGTGATGGAGGAACTGACAAAGAATATTTATTTTGGCTTTTTTATAGTGCAAATATAAAGTCAGCACTGCATTTTAACTGAAGCCAATACGTTTAGAAATGTGGAAAACATCCCAAATGTTTAAATAAATGGCATTCTATTATTTTTAATAATGTGATAACATGATTAATCACAATTATTTTTTAAGTATCTGACATCCCTAGTTGTAACACTTCCAAAGAACTACCCACTTGCTGGAGAGAAGTTTATACATACCGGCCATGTCTACACTATCCCAAAACTTCGAAATGGCCATGCAAATGGCCATTTCAAAGTTTTGCGATAGTGTAGACGTAGCCACTAAGTTAAACTATATCCTCCACAAGAGACAAAGAGAAGATGCGATTTAAATTGCCTCAGTTAGATCTGACTCAGCGTCTTCTTTCTGATCTAGCAGACAGAGACAGCATTCTGTCTAAGGGGGCCCCAGGCCTTCCTGGGAAGGGTTGTAAGGATATGGCCTAGTCTTTGTTCTGGTGCTGAGTAAAATGAGACATGAAAACCCTTGGGTGGAGTTTGAAGGACAGGTCACTGGCTGAGCCCCTGCTGGAGTCAAAGGAGCAATCTCTAGTAAGCTTATTAGTATGCATGTACATTCTTATTTGTTTCTAAGGTTTTCTCTTAAACATTTTTTACCTCACGAATGAATGTGCTTGCTTAGAAAGAGCTGTGTGGTAGCTTAGCTGTGACAATTACACTGTTAGTCACAGGGCTTTTTTCTGCCGGAATGCCGTGGAATGGCACCTTTTTCTCTGGGGCTGCCATTTTTCAATGCACCCCTCCCCCCCTGGCTCTGTGCATGCATGGCTCCAGCTGGGAGCCACTCGGCTCCTTCGGTCCCCACATGGCACCTGCAGCTCCATGCTGGGAGCCATGTGGTTCCTGCTGCCCCAGTGCCTGCAGCCTGGTGTGATCCTGGAGCAGCCTCGGCAGCCTGGCCCAGTGCAGCAGCAAGGAGGAAAGTTGCTGGCACACACTTGGAGGCAGGGCTGGCAGTACCTGGCTATGGAGAACAGGGAGAGCCCCGCTGGGGTGGGCGGTTAAGCCCCTGGTGGGGCGGCTAAGCTGCCAGGAGGTGTGTAAGCTGCTGGGGGGGCTGCTCAGGAAACCGCTGGGGGCCGCAATTTGGGCCCCATGGGGGGCAGTTAAGCCACCGGGGGGTGGCTTGGGCCTCATACAGCGGGATGGCTTGGGCCCCACACAGGGGGTTAAGCCACTAAAGGAAGGGTTGGGCCTCTGGGTGAAGGGGATGGTTTGGGGCTTGAATATTGCCACCCTTTTTCCTGAAAAAAAAAAAAAAAAGCGCTAGTTATCCACCTCTGAGTATGTACGCAGAACCTCTGCAGCCTGGAAATGTCCCAGTCAGGACAAAAGAAACTTGGAGTCCCAACCCAGGCAAGACAGTGGCTAAGGAACCAGACGCCTAGCAGTGGTGCTCTTGCTGGACCATGGAGAGGGAAGTACAGGGGCAGTGGCACTGAACTATGATGAAGGAGATCTGCATTTTTAAACATGGAAGCTAATAAAACACCGTCCAGCTTTTCATTCGAATGCTCTGCTCAGCACAGCAGCACCTGGCAGGGTACTTGGACTTGTAAGCGACCGTTTGAGCACCCAACTTCTGCCATGGGTGTTGAGCCCATACATTGGAAAACTAGGACCTCAGTACCTGTCTCGTACACTGGCATAACTACAGCTGCAGAATGCGAGCTAAAAATACCAGACAGGGACCTCTCTGCTTTGGAAAAAAATAATTAAAAATAAAAATGCAATTAGCAAATAAAGTGGCATAGGTAGCAAATGACTCACCCTCTGTGAAAACCACAGGGCTGCCCAGTTTCCTGTATACTGCTGCACCTCTTAGCAGTAGAGCACGCTCCACAGCTCTGCTTAAGATATAGATCTTCTCCTGTAGGCATCAATTATGTTAATTGTAAAAGATTCCCTCTCTCTCCCTTCCTCAGGCTTTCCATTTAGATCAGAGGTCTCAAACTCCCAGCCCACAGGCCAGTCCTCACCAGGGCAATTGCATGATCTGGCCTGGGACTCACAGCATGCGAGGGTAGAGGGCTGTTCATTTCTGGCCCTCAAGTCCCATCCCTTCCTGCCATATCCTCCCCCACCCCTGCCCCCGACACCCATTGCAAAAGCACACAACACCAGTTAATGACAGTTAACTTCCTTTTCCTCCCTCTGACCCTTTTTCCTGCGGTATATACCCTGGATTCTGTTATTTCCACTCCATCCCATCTAATGAAATGGGTTTTACCCATGAAAACTCATGACCTAATACATTTCTTAGTCTTGAAGTTGCCACAGGACTGCTTGGCAAAAAAGGAAATTATTGTGCTTTGCATGATTTGTCTTGACAAATTCATGTTGGCTTTTCTTTACAACCCTGTTAAACTCTAGGGTTATGTCTATGCAAGAAGCCTCTGTTGACAGAAATCACTGTTGGAAAGGATTTCCCAGCAAAACGTCTGTCGACAGATTGCATCTACACATAAAAGCAGATTGAAAGAGCAATCACTCTGTTGACAGCAAGCAGCCAGACTGCCCAGCCCTCTCTCGACAGAACAGCAGACTGCAAGCTCTGCAAACAGGGCTGCCGGGTGAACTGGAAGCCCTGTCTGCTGACAGAAGGACCCCAGAGAATCTACATGGCTGTTTTGTCAAGAGAACACTGTCAAAAGAGGCATGATACCTGAGTTTTGGTGACAAACTGATGACAAAGCACATTTTGCATGTAGCCGCGCCACGTTTTTTCCTGACAAAAGCCCAGTTTTGCTGGGAAAAGCCTCTCGTGTAGACGTAGCCTAGGTGCTTACAAGTTAATACGTCATTCGTTCTGATATATTTACAACTATGAAAATTAGACTGACTGGTCTATATTTCGCTGGGTCCTCTTGATTTCCCTTTTAAAAACAGATCCTATGTTTGTCCTTCTCCAGTTCTCTAGGAGTTTTCAAAGATAATCATCCATGGTGCAGAGATGGTTTCAGCTAATTCTTTATGTACTTAGGGCTCCTTTCATCATGACCTGCCCCCCGAAGGTATCTAACTTATTTTATCTAATTATTCTTTACTTGTTGTAGAGGCCCGTGCTACAATAGCGCCCCTTGCTGGGCGGCACGGGCTATCACAGCTGCCCACAGTCCTAGCGGCCCCGGGCTCTGGCTCCTTTAAGGAACCACCTGGCGGTTGGCCCCAGCTGGGGAGGCTGCCTCTGGCCTGGGCGGGGCGAACCCAAAGGCTCACCCTTCCCTCAAGGCAAGGCAGCAGGCAGCCCGCAAGTAGTTCAGAGGGCCCCGGCCCTTGCGGCAGGGCGGGACGACAGGTAAGGCTGCAGTGCTTGGGGAAAAGCCCAGCCCTCAGTTCAGGGCGGGGCAGCAGTTACAGCGGAGTTTGGCTCTCCCCTACGCGGGGTTGGCTTTAGCTCGGCGAGGGTTGACCCCACCAGGGAGGGGGTCACAGGCCCTCCCACTCCACTGCGACCCAGCCCGGGGCCCTGTGGATCACTTACACCTGCCCGTGGCGGTGGGGATCCAGGCCACAACACACCGCCATGGGTTCCGGTGAAGTGTTCCCCGGGCCACTTCCTACCTCCACCTCCATCTGGGTAGGGTCCCAGTCAGCCTGGTCGGCGGGTCCCGGCGGGTAGGTCCCCTCCAAGTCGTCTGCCTTCGGGGGCTCCGGCCAGTCCGACATCTCTACGTCATTGGGGTAGTCTGGCAGCGGCAGCACGGTGGGTCCAAGGACGTTGGGGGCTTCTGCACTGCAGGGGTCTGGTGGAACTCCGGGGTCAGCTGCTCCTGGGGCCTCTGGGTGGCTAGGCCCAGGCCGTCTGTTTGGGCCTGGCGGGCCCTCTGGGGAGGGGGCTCTCCACCGGCGTGAGGGCCCTGGTAGATCTGGGAAGTCCAGGTAGGTCCTCTGGGGCATCTGTATCTGTAGCTGCCCAGGCTGGCCTGGGAAGCTCTCGCCGACAGGCCGGGTGGTGGCGGGCTCTCTGCCCCTGGTGCCCAGGAGCCTGAGCAGGAGCTTCCTCCCAGCGTGGCGGCCCAACAGTTAATGGGCCCCAAGCTCGGGCCCCGAGCTCCGACCCTGGCCCTTCTGGCTTTAGGCCCCGCCCTCTGAGGGGCAGGGCCCCAGTGGTCCAGCCCAGGGCCCGCCCACCAGGGCCTCTGAGCAGCCTCCTCCACCTCTGAGTCTGCGGAAGGCCACAGCAGCTCGCTACACTTGTTCTTTCCCTATTTTGGCTTGTGTTTCTTAATTATGTTTAGTATGTTATAATAATTTACTATTCTAGGGAAGACTGAAGCAAAGCACAGGTAAAATAGTTCAGCTTTCTTGATGTCAACTATTAACTCTCCTCCCTGCTAAACAAACAACTTGCACTTTCCTTCATCTTTGCTTGCTTCTAACATTGTTATAGAACCTCTTCTTATTGCCTTTTATGTCCTCTGTGAGGTGTAACTCACCTCATGCCTTAGCATTGCTGGTTTTATCCCTGTATGTCTGTGCTATTTTTAGGCACTCAGTCTGAGTAATTTGCCCATTTTTCTATTTTTGTAGGATTTCTTTTTGCTTTTCAAATAATTGAAAACTTCCTGATGGAGGCTCACTGGCTTGTTATTATTTTTCCTGCCCTTCCCTCTGTGATGTTTTCAGGAATACCCTAACCAGAAAGGGAGGGTGGGGTCTGTCACTGCCTGCCCTGTAACTTTGGGTTCTGCTCAAAACTTTTCTGTTAGTCTATAAGGTGCCACAGGACCCTTTGTTGCTGTTAATGCTATTCTATGAGTCAGACCTCTGACATCAAAGCCAGCTTAGAAGCATAAAGATCTCACCCGGGCTTCCACTGACCTAGTTACTCCTTGCAGAGTGACCCCACTATCCCTTGTGGCTCTGGTTCTCCCCAATCCAATGCCCAAAGTTCAGTCACCAGATATCTAGACTTTTCCCTTCTGTTTGCCTCTGGTTATCAGTGCTCCTGGGGTCACATACTCCATTCAGGCTGCACAAAAAAGACCTGTTTAGGGTAAAAGTGTGAAATTTATTTAATAGAAAAATGGCAAATAAAATAAAAATAAAGACTTAAACTCTGGCTCTACGCTTCTGTATTAGCTCAATTCCCCTTTCTAATACAAGCTGCCTATTGGCTCTGGGTGGTTTCCCAGTGTGCCCTGTGTCACAGAAGAGATGCAGTGCTTCATAGCCAGCACCCAGCTGAGATGCCGGCTCTCTCCTTCTGCATAGCTCTGCTTCCAACCTCTGCCCTCTGTGCAGGTTTTCTAACTTAAAAGTTACACTGGCAGAGCTGTGTCTCAGGGGTGTGAAAAATCCGCATGCTTAAGAGACGTGGCTATGTTGTTATCTCCCAGCAGAGATAGTAGTAAGTCAATTGAAGAATTCTTGTTAATCTAGCTACCACTCTTGCCCTGTGTCTACACGTGCCCCTTCCTTTCAAAAGGGCCATGTTAATGAGCGGGTTCAAAAGATGCTAATGAGGCGCTACAATGAATATGCAGCGCCTGGTTAATATAATGGTGGTTGCGGCGATTCGGAAGTGCGGCTTTTCGGATCGTGCGCCGCCCGTGTAGATGGGACCTTCCGAAAGGACCCCCCCCCAGTTTTCGAAAGCCCTTCTTCCTGTCTGGTGTTAGGAAGAAGGGCTTTCAAACACTTGGAGGGTCCTTCCGGAAGGTCGCACGATTCGAAAAGCCACACTTTCGAATCGCTGTGGCCGCCATTATGCTAATCAGGTGCGGCATATTCATTGCAGCACCTCATTAGCATCTTTCAAACCTGCTCATTAACATGCCCCTTTCGAAAGGAAGGGGAACGTGTAGACCCAGCCTTGGAGAGTTGGAGTATTCATGCCAATGGGAGAATCCCTCCCATTACTGCAGTACATATCTGCATTGAATAGTTTGAGTGGTACCACTGTAGCGTTTTGAGTGTAGATATCACCTCAAGTCATATCACCACAACAAGTTTACATCTAACTTGCATGAGTGCACGGCCAATAAAGTCATTAAATTACTTGTGTGCATGCACACACTTGGTTCCTTGTGTTGGCAGATGCTCACCAGGAGTGCTTGTATTGTCAGCTCAGGGCACAGTGGAACTGCTCCTGAAAGCCAGTTACAGTTGATGTAAGCAACACAGTGTCTATACATTGTGATAGACTGCTTGCTGGAGAGTCAGAGTCAGGGTGGCACTACCCAAACAGGCTAATGGGAGCCAGCTAAGCAAGCCCAGGCAACTGTGAGCCCCTGAGCAGAGGGTTATATAAGGCAGCTGGTACTGAGAGGAAGGGGGGTGCATGAATAGTAGAGAGAAGAAGGGGAGGCCAGGGAGTGGATGGCTCTGCTCCTCTGTAGGAGCGGGATTGGCTGCTACAGAGGCTAGTAGCCCCAGAGTGTGATAGGGGAGAAGCTATCTTGGGTAACTGGAGGGGTGACTGTGACCAAGGATTATAACACAGAAGGTGGTGGGACTTGTTACACATAATAAAAGGTTTGGCATCTGCAACTGGATTGGTGTCTGCCTGGTTTGTGGACAGAACAGGGAGCTGGGGCCCAAGAGCCTGAGAAGCCTTGTCACAATGTACACTGCATCAACCTAATTGCACCCACTGTGGCTCTACACTGCTTGGGAAGGTGTTATGAAATTAGCTCAAATTATTAAGATCGACTTTTTAACACCCAAATTCACAAAGTTGAAGGTGCGTCTCCTCACTGGGCACATGAGGTCAATAGAGTGCCTCTGCAGGAGCATAGAATCACAGAATACTAGGACTGGAAGGGACCTCGAGAGGCCATCAAGTCCAGCCCCCTGCCCCAATGGCAGGACCAAGTACTGTCTAAACTATCCCTGATAGACATCTATCTAACCTGTTCTTAAATACCTTCAGCGATGGAGATTCCACAGCCTCCCTAGGCAATTTATTCCAGTGTTTGATCGCCCTGACAGTTAGGAACTTTTTTCTAATGTCCAACCTAAACCTCCCTTGCTGCAGTTTAAGTCCATTGCCTCTTGTTCTGTCCTCAGAGGCTGAGAAGAACAAGTTTTCTTCCTCTTCCTTATGACACCCTTTTAGATACCTGAAAACTGCTATCGTGTTGCCCCTCAATCTTCTCTTTTCCAAACTAAACAATCCCAGTTTTTTCAGCCTTTCCTCATAGGTCACATTGTCTAGACCTTTAATCATTCTTGTCGCTCTTTTCTGGACCCTCTCTAATTTCTCCACATCGTACTTGAACTGCAGTGCCCAGAACTGGACACAATACTCCAGCTGAGGCCTAACCAACACAGAGTAGAGTGGAAGAATGACTTCCTGTGTCTTGTTCACAACATACCTATTAATGCGTTCCAGAATCATGTTTGCTTTTCTTGCAACAGCATCACACTGTTGACTCATATTTAGCTTGTGGTCCACTATAACCCCTAGATCCCTTTCTGCTGTACTCATTTCTAGACAGTCTTTCCCCATTCTGTATGTGTGAATTGGGGAAGTCTAACCCAGTTAGCAATGGAATTTCCGGAATTTCTTGCAGACTGCACTGTCTGCAGCCACCCCTGCCACCGGGTCTAAAATTGACGAACAGGAAAACTCTATTCAGAAAAGAGCCATGGCATCTGACCTAGCAGCCCAGAGGCGCCAGCTGCATACCTTAAAAGGGAAAAAGAAGTATGGGATGTATGGTTGTGTAAAAAGGGGAGCGGGCTGAGAGGGGCTGCAGGCGAAGAGAAGCAGAAGCAACCAGGATGTGATGTGTCAGGCCTCGGGCGGAGCCAACAAACAGCAGATCATAAAAGGGGGCAACAAAGTAAGGAGGAGGAGGAACTCCCAAATCCTGGAGAGACCGGATGCTGTCCGCGACAAGGTCTGATCACCCTTCGCCGCTCCTCCCGCCTGCTCACGAGTTAAATAGAGTAGTGTGTGAAAACCTATTGGTACCACGAAGAAATTTGTAACAGTTTAGCTTAGATAGCCAGATGCAGTGTTTTATTGTTTTGTTCCTGTACCTGCTCAGCTATGTAAGTAAAAGTTTGCAGTTGCATTTTATCTCTGGCTTTTCTTTTGATACCCTGTCATAGCTATGTGTATTGCTGCGTATATATCTTTAGTTTTATGAGTCTGTAAGGGTCACGTGTAAGGCTGAGGCAAAGATGCCCCAGGACCCCCGAGAGGGCTTTGACCCAATGACCGGGAAGTTCTGAAAGCAAGCTGCCTCAGCTGGGAAGCGTGGTCCGCTGAACCTCTGTGTTCTACAGAACAGAGTGTTGTTTGTGTCTGTACATCACTTTCTCCTATTAATCCTTAAGTCCTATCCCCTGAAACTCAAAACTCACACTTCTTGGAGATAGATAGCAGCCCTTAGAAATCAGGATAGATAACAGCCAATGATTCCACCAACCTGTGGGCTATTTTAGAGAACTACTTCTACTGGGAGTTAGAAAAACCCCAGGGGGTGTTTCTTTTCCTTTTGGGTGTAATCCTATTCCTCCTGTTAGTAGTGTGGTGTAAGCCACAGCTATAACTATGTCAGTTTCATAACATATGGCACAATCACTCTCAGTGGAGCAGGCCATCACTGAGAAGCAGCCCTGCCTTTTCCCCAGTTCAACACTTCACCCACCTCTCACCTCCACCCTTATTTAGGACTTGGAGCACAGCATATTTGCTCCTCAAGCTCCTTGAGGATTCTAGGATGCATTTCATCAGGCCCTGGTGACTTGCAGACCTCTAATTTTTCTAAGTGATTTTTAACTTGTGCTTTTTTTATTTCAACTTCTAACCCTACCCCTTTCCCACTAGCACTCACTATGTTGGCCATTCCTTCATCAGACTTCTCAGTGAAGACCGAAACAAAGATGTCATTAAGCATCTCTGCCATTTCCAAGTTCCCTGTTACTGTTTCTCCCTCCTCACTGAGCAATGGCCCTACCATGTCCCGGGTCTCCCTCTTGTTTCTAATATATTTATAAAAAGCCTTCTTGTTTCCCTTTATGCCTGTAGCTAGTTTGAGCTCATTTTCACCTTAGCCCTTCTAATCTTGCTCCTGCATTCTTGTGTTGTTTGCCTATATTCATTCTTTGTAATTTGCCCTTGTTTTCATTTTTCATATGATTCCTTTTTTATTTTGGGATCATGCAAGATCTCCTGGTTACACTAAGGTGGTCTTTTGCCATGTTTTCTATCTTTCCTACACAGCGGAATAGCTTGCTTTTGGGCCCTTAATAACGTCCCTTTGAAAACCTGCCAACTGTCCTCAGCTGCTTTTCCCCTCAGTTTTGCTTCCCATGGGACCTTACCTACCAGCTCTCTGAGTTTACCAAAATCTGCCCTCCTGAAATCCATTATCTCTATTTTGCTGTTTTTCCCCTCTTCCCTTCCTTAGAATTGTGAACTCTATGATTTAATGATTACTTTCACCCAAGCTGCTTTCCACTTTCAAGTTCTCTACCAATGCCTCCCTTTTTGTTAAAATCAAATCTAGAACAGCTTCCCCCGGTAGCTTTCTCAACCTTTTGGCTACCTTCAACTTAATAGTGATGCGCTATGGGTAGCCAGCCAATAGTTTCGGCCGCCCATTTACATTCTGGGTTAGGCTCTCAATGCTGCATGGGACAGAAATATCGCAGCAAGTGGTTCTGGATACATGCCATCAACCTCCCATAATGCACTTATCTGCTCCCTCCTTGCTGACAAGCAATGGCAAACAACCTGGTTGTGCCCCTTTTTCTCTGGTTATTCATGCAGATGCCATATCACATCAGCCAAGGACCCCATTCAGCTGCAGCAATCACAGAATCACAGGGCTGGAAGGGACCTCAGGAGGTCACCTATTCCAGCCCCCTGCTTCAAGCAGGATCAACTCCCACTAAGTCATCCCAGCCAGGACCTTGTCCAGCCGGGGCTTAAAAACCTCAAAGGATGGAGAATCCACCACCTCTCTTGGCAACGCATTCCAAGGCTTCACCACCCGCCTGGTGAAGTAGTTTTTCCAAACATCTAACCTACACCTCTCCCTCTTCAACTTCAGACCATTACTCCTTGTTCTGCCATCTGACACCACTGAGAACAGTTTCTCACCCTCTGCTTTAGAGCTCCCCTTCAGGAAGTTGAAGGCTGCTATTAAATCACCTCTAAGTCTTCTCTTCTGTAAACTAAACAAGCCCAAATCCCTCAGCCTATCCTCATAGGTCTTGTGCTCCAGACCCTTAATCATTTTTGTTGTCCTTCGCTGTACCTGCTCCAGCAAATCCACATCCTTTTTATACTGGAGGGCCCAAAACTGGACACAATATTCCAGATGTGGCCTCACCAGTGCTGAATAAAGAGGAATGACTACTTCTTTAGATCTGCTTGAAATACTCCTCCTTATGCACCCTAGTATGCTGGTAGCCTTCTTGGCTACAAGGGCACACTGTTTACTCATATCCAGCCTTTCATCCACCATAACCCCTAGGTCCCCTTCCATTGTACTGCTGCTGAGCCAGTTGGTCGCCAGCCTGTAACAATGCTTGCAAATATCTCGGGCATTATGTTGCCCCTTGCCCAGAGCTTAGCCAGAGGCTGCTGGCACAGGGAAGAATGTGAGGAGGCCATGAACAAGGACTTGCAGGAGCCCACTGAGCACAGCAATTGGCAGATGTTGTCAGCAGTTGGGTCTATTGACAGTAAAATGCCAATTCTGGTCCCATGAGACAAGCACAGATTGGTGGGACCACATAGTTATGTGGCTATGGGACGATGACAAGTGGATGCCAAACTTTTGCGTCATAAGCACTTTCATGAGCTTTGTGAATTGCTTTCCTCCATCCTGAAATGCAGCAATACCAGAACGAGGCCCATTCTGACAGCTGAGAAGCAAGCAGCAATAGCCCTGTGGACGCTTGCAAAGCCAGACAGCTATTGATCAGTTGGGAATCAAGTCTACCAGGGGACTGCTGTGATCCAAGTAATCAGGGTAGTCAACATCCTTCTGCTCTTCTCCTCCTCCTCATCCACAGTGTCCTCCTTATTGCTGAAGGCTGTCTGAAGAGTAGCTTGGGAAGCATCCCCAGGCAGTTTTAGAAAAGAAGTTGGGTCCCCCATAGAATCCAATGCAGCTGCTCATCGGAACAGTTTATCTGAGGCTCTCATCTGGACTGATCATTTGCCTTCTTTATCTTGTGATACTCCTGCCTGAGCAACTTTATTTTCACGTGGCACTGCTGGGTGTCCCTGCTGCATCCTTTTCCACCATGTCCTGTGCAATTTTGACATGGATATCAGTGTTTCTTCTGCTGCTTCGCAGTTCTGCCTGCACAGATTCTTTTCCCCATACAGTCATCACATCCCGTCTCTCCTGCACGCTCCAGGCTGGAGCTCGTTTGCGACCCTGAGCATTCCTGGTCAGCTGTGCTGCTGGGATCACCATGCTGGCCAAGCAGGAAATGAATTTTAAATGTTCCCCGGCACTTCTTTTATGTACTGGGGAGCGCAGCAGAGTTGAAAGGGCTGGCCAGAGGGCTCATTGGGGTTCTATGGGACACCTCATGCGTCCAAGAATGTCGACTTGAATAGTGCTGCATTTACACTATCCCAGAGATGACCATGTGAGGTAGAATTTAGTGGTACTCCTCTCAACTAAGAAGGAGTACGGAAATCAACTGTAAATGCCCTTTAAATTGGCAGATGGGGCTTGGTGGTGTGTTATAAAATCGATCTAATGTGGTTAACTTTGACCACAGTGTAGAGCAGGCCTCAGGGCCTCTCAGCATACAGAGGCACTTGTGTCAGCCGGAGCCAAATTTAAGTGAAGACACTTCTGCAGGTAGGTGGCTGGAAGTTCTTGGATTGCATGGATGACACGTGGGATGGGGGCATGAGGAGTCACATGTACCCACCACCACTGTGATGGGGACGAAACATAAGGCAGCCCCCAGCCCACGCTGCTCTCCAGCCGGCTTTGCCACTTCCAGTGAGTGCAGGAGTGGTCCCTTCCGTCTCCTGGAGCAGCACAGCCGGACAGCAGGGGAAGCGAGAGCTGCCTTGCACGTGGGGCGGGGTGGGGTGGGATTGCCTCTGGAGTCACTGGAAGCAGCATGGTGCTGCCAGAGGAAGAGATGGGAGGAGGTGGAGCAAGTGCAGCGGTTTGGGCAGAGGCAGGTTCTGGTCCTTCCCTGAGATGGGGAGGACACATACCTGGGGGGTTCGCCCCTGCCTCCCCCCAGTGCCCCTTACTGATTGTAATATAGTGGATACAGTGTTTTATTTCAGAAGGTGGAGAAAACTACTTGTGAGTCAGTGCAGACTGTTCTAGGCTTGATTTTAGCTGCACAAACCTATATGATTAACTCAACCCAGAGTTACACTGTAGGGAAATCTTGCTTTGAATACTCGACATATGGAGTTACTTACTGTGGGGAAATCTTGCTTCTAATACAGTACTGAAACGCGCAGAGCAGATCTGTAGGATCAATGTAAGCCCACAAGAGGGCATGCTCTGCATATGTCAAGTATTAGAAGAAAGTGAATCAGTATCAGAGGGGTAGTCGTGTTAGTCTGTATCTTCCAGAACAACAAGAAGTCCTATGGCACCTTATAGACTAACAGATATTTTGGAGCATAAGCTTTCATGGGCCAAGACCCACTTTGTCAGATCTGCCCCAGTATGGCAGCTCTCATGAGCTGTGTCTACAGCTGTGTCTACACGTGCACGCTGCTTCGAAGTAGCGGCACTAACTTCGAAATAGCGCCCGTCGCGGCTACACGCGTCAGGCGCTATTTCGAAGTTAACTTCGACGTTAGGCGGCGAGACGTCGAAGTCGCTAACCTCATGAGGGGATCGGAATAGCGCCCTAGTTCGACGTTCAATGTTGAAGTAGGGCCCGTGTAGACGATCCGCGTCCCGCAACGTCGAAATTGTGGGGTCCTCCATGGCAGCCATCAGCTGGGGGGTTGAGAGACACTGTCTCTCCAGCCCGTGTGGGGCTCTATGGTCACCGTGTGCAGCAGCCCTTAGCCCAGGGCTTCTGGCTGCTGCTGCTGCAGTGGGGGATTCATGCTGCATGCACAGGGTCTGCAACTCGTTGTCGGCTCTGTGTATCTTGTGCTGTTTAGTGCAAGTGTGTCTGGGAGGGGCCCTTTAAGGGAGCGGCTGGCTCTTGAGTCCGCCCTGTGACCCTGTCTGCAGCTGTGCCTGGCACCCTTATTTCGATGTGTGCTACTGTGGCGTGTAGACGTTTCCTCGCTGCGCCTATTTCGATGTGGTGCTGCACAACATCGATGTTGAACATCGACGTTGGCAGCCCTGGAGGACATGTAGACGTTATTCCTCGAAATAGCCTATTTTGATGTCGCCACATCGAAATAGGCTACTTCGATGTAGGCTTCATGTGTAGACGTAGCCATGTAGTCTCTAGGAAAAAGCTTTTTAAATAGTTTTGTCAGCACTTGTGTTATATGCATAAGAGAAGGTTACTTACCTGGTGCAGCAACTGAGGTTCTTTGAGATGGTTGTGTCTGTGGGTGCACCACATTAGGTGTCTTGGTGCTTTGCAATTATAGCCAGAGACTTACAGCAGCAGTACCTCAGGTGGTGTCACATGCAAGGTAGCCATCCATTGCTACTGCAAGTGGCTAACTTCTCCACCTTTACTCAACTCCAAAGCAGAGAGGAGGAGGGAGGGTTGTGCAGCACCCACAGAGACAGCTATCTTGAAGAACCTCAGTTATTGCACCAGGGAGTCACCACCTCTTCTTTGAGGCATGTTCTTATGGAAGCTGCACATTAAGGCTACGTCTACACTAGCACACTACGTCGAAGTAGCCTATTTCGAAGTAAGAACATCAAAATAGGCTACTCTGACACGTATCATCTACACGTCCTCCAGGGCTGGTGCCGTCAACATTCAACGTCGAAGTAGCGACAGGGAACGTCAAAAGGAGTCGCCCCAGAAGGAAATGTGGAGCGTCCACACACACAAGCACTTTCCCTCGAAATAAGGGGCCAGCAAAGCCTCTGCATGGGGTCACAGGCTGGACTAGCCCTTCTGGGGCAACAGCAAGCTGCTCCCTTAAAGGGCCCCTCCCAGACACACTCAGCCTGCACAGCACGAGGTCCACAGAGCCGACAACTGGTTGCAGACCCCGTGCACACAGCATGGACCCCCAGCAGCAGCAGCAGCAGCTGCCGCCAAAAGCCCTGGGCTAAGGGCTGCTGCTCACGGTGACCATAGAGCCCTGCAGCGGCTGGACAGAGAATCTCTCAACCCCTCAGCTGATGATCACCATGGAGGACCCCACTATTTTGAAGTAGCGGGACGCGGATCATCTGCACATGCCCTACTTCGATATTGAACGTCGAAGTAGGACACTATTCCCATCTGAAGATGGGAATAGTGATTTCGATGTCTCGCCACCTAATGTCGATTTCAACGTCGAAATAGCACACGGCGCGTGCAGATGCAACACGTGCTATTTCGACATTGTGTCGGCTACTTCGAAGTACCTGGCTAGTGTAAACACTCCCTAAGTGACTGTGGAGCTGGGCCTTCAGGGGGGAAGGAGTGGCTTTGGAGCTTATGTTTGGGCAGTAAAGAGTACAGAATGCCCAGACTGTGCATCCACTGAGGAATGTTGTTCTAGGACATAGTGTCCACAGAATGTAGCCCATGTAGCTGCCCAGCAAATGTCGGCAATTGGAACGTTGTTGAGGAACATCGGAGATGTGCATATTGCTCTAGTTGAGTGAGTGTGGACAGTAGGAGGAGCCAGGATGTTGTTCTGATCATAGCATAGGTGGATACATTGCAAAGTCCACTTGGAGGGTCTCTGATTGGAGACAAGTTCACCTTTGGATCATTCAGCAATTGACAGGAAAAGGAAGGTCGTTGTCCTTTGTAGGGAAAATGTGAGGACTCTTTGGATGTTGATGGTGTGGAAGGAAGCAGCCCTGGAATCAGTGTAGGGTTTGGGAGAAAAAACAGGTAAGTATATAGCTTGATTTCGATGAATAGGCTATTTCGATGAATAATGTCTACACGTCCTCCAGGGCTGGCAACGTCGATGTTCAACATCGACGTTGCGCAGCACCACATCGAAATAGGCGCAGCGAGGGAACGTCTACATGCCACAGTAGCACACATCGAAATAAGGGTGCCAGGCACAGCTGCAGACAGGGTCACAGGGTGGACTCAACAGCCAGCCGCTCCCTTAAAGGGCCCCTCCCAGACACACTTGCACTAAACAGCACAAGATACACAGAGCCGACAACGAGTTGCAGACCCTGTGCATGCAGCATGAATCCCCCACTGCAGCAGCAGCAGCCAGAAGCCCTGGGCTAAGGGCTGCTGCACACGGTGACCATAGAGCCCCGCAGGGGCTGGAGAGACAGCGTCTCTCAACCCCCCAGCTGATGGCTGCCATGGAGGACCCCACAATTTCGACGTTGCAGGACACGGATCGTCTACACGGTCCCTACTTTGACGTTCAACGTCGAAGTAGGGCGCTATTCCGATCCCCTCATGAGGTTAGCGACTTTGACGTCTCGCCGCCTAACGTCGAAGTTAACTTCGAAATAGCGCCCGACGCGTGTAGCCGCGACGGGAGCTATTTCGAAGTTAGTGCCGCTACTTCGAAGTAGCGTGCACGTGTAGACACAGCTCCTGTGTGATAAGTGTCCAGTGCTATGGGCTGTACTGGGACAGACATCACCCATGCTGGGAACATGCCAGGCTGCATTTGGATGGCAGGTGGTGCCCTAATGGTACAGGATGTGACTGATTTTATTCAGTACCATGGATATCTAGCCAAAGGATATTTTTTTCACTGGTGCACTTTGGCTAAGGCCTGGCTGTACTGTTGCATTTGCCCCTCAGGATGCCTCCAGACCTGCTGCACATGGTGCCTCTTGGTCCAAGGTGGTCACTGCCACCAGTTCCTGGGTGGAATTTTTTCGAGGGAGACAGTTTCTTTTTGGGTTGCTCTCTCTGAGGTGAAGACTGGAGCCTGTGTGCAGTCACCTTTATGGGAGTGGAGTCCTTTGGTGCAGATAGAATGGATCCTTGGCCTGAGGCCACTGCTGGAGACCACTGCCAAGGTGGATACCTGGTCTCTGGGTGCAGAGATGGCCTAAATAATTTCTCCATAAGGAGAAGTTGAGTTGGAGGCTTCTGGCCTTCAGGGATCTGGCCAATAACTTGCTGCAGTGCATACATTTCTGCGGGATGTGCGAGTCTCCCAAACAGCAGATACTTTGGGCATGGCCATCTAATATTGTGATTGATAGCCTACAAGTGAGGCAATGTTTGAATCCTGGGGAACCCAGCACTTTGTCTACAATTGGCCAATGGTCCCTTCAGTGATGGGAATGACAATAGGGTCAAAAATTAATATGTTTGTTACAAACAAGTAATGAATTAGGATCATTAAAATGGAGGAGGTAAGCAAGGTATGAAGGCTTAAACAGAAGAGGAGAAGTTTATCCACAGGTTGCTTAAAAAGTACAATGGGGGATAGCTCAGTGGTTTAAGCATTAGCCTACTAAACTCAGAGTTGTAAGCTCAATCCTTATAGAGGTTATTTAGGGATCTGGGGTAAATAGACATGAGGGAAAAAAAACTATCTGGGATGGTGATTGGCCCTGTCAAGAAGGCAGGGGACTGGACTCAATGATCTCTCAAGGTCCCTTCCAGCTCTGTGAGACATGATATGTAATGTACCAAGTACACAGGCACTGCTGTGCATTCTGACTTAAGCCTAAGACAGTAGAGGAAAGACCTGAGAAGCAGCTGGTTAGCTGCTTGCAGCAGAATGAGATGGCTGCTGTGCACCCTAAGTAATGCTGCTGCAAATCTCTGGCTATAAGCACAAGACGCAAAGCAATAATGCAAAGTACGCTACTTGCATAAGAGGAGGTTGGCATTTTTTGCAGAGATACATCTCAGAACTGTATTTTAGGTCTTTTCTACACAGGGAGTTTAGCACATGAACGTAGTGGTAGTGGGTGAATGTAAAGTACAGTAGCTACTCTGCCATAACTCCACATGTGGACATTTTTTCTGAACACTGAGGACTGGTCTCCACTACTTCATGCAACTTCTTAGATCCACTTACTGCAGTGCTACACTGCATTGTGTTGATGGGAGAGTACACAGATCAATGGGAGAGTGCCAGCTGAGCTCAATATACATCCCAAGTGCATTAAACTAATTCATACAAAGGCACTTCCAGTGTCCAGTCGGAATGTCCACACAAGGAGTTAGTGCGTTAGCTGTGTACCGGCTAACGTGGGCTTTTTTTCCCACAAGACAAGCTTCTAGCGGCTATTGTGAATCACGAATAGATAGACCCACGAGTGCACCAAGGCGTCTCTCTGAACGGGGGCAGGAGGCAAAGAAGCCTTTATGCCGTCTTCCATCCCCAGACTTAATTAAGTGAAATCTGGTGCCGCCTTGGTGCTGTCTTGTCCCATACAATCTCTGTGCTGGTAGGGAAAAAGTATGGGGTGGATTATTCAGCCCCATCTATCAAAGCTGTAATATGTTGCAGAATCCAAGATGAACAAAGAATAAATCTTGCTGTTGATATAGCTCCCTCACCAGCGCGCATGGTAAAAGGAAACACACTCCACTGAAACGATGGGCAACGGGCAGGTAAGGGCAAGGGCAGGTTCACGTTCTCCATGCCCACGTGCAGAATGTGGTGTGTTCTGAGAGGAAGTTTGCACCTAAGCGGCAGTACAAAGAGACGCTCTGCTGAAGGGCATGCTTTGACAACACACGTGGGATTCCTCGACACGGGGGAGTTCTCAGCTGCCTACTTAAGGTACCTGCAGATCTCCTTAATGCAGCCAAAGTGGGCACTGTGTTCTGAGTATGTGAGTCACAAACCTGCGGTAAAATACCAAGGGTTTTTTTGCAGGGAATTTAGAGAAAAGGATATTTCTTGATATTTTCATCTACATTTCCCACATTTTTCATATTTGCAACAATAAAAAAAAATCCAACCACAAAACATGATCAGTTATTTGGTAGAAGAGGAGGAAGCAGAAGAATACAAATTGGGGTTTGATTTTTTTAACTGAAAGTAGAAGAGTTTTATTCTAAAAATTAGTTCTTACTGAAAGTCATTACCATATTTGTCCTGTGAGTTTTTTGGTTTCCCCTAACCACTTCGAGTTTTACAACAACATTTGGAGCAGCTCCAATTTACCATGTATGTTTTTTATGATTTGTTTTCTGCCACTTTCTAGTATTTAAAAGTATCTAACTTGTAAACACTAACCTTGCCCACTGCAGCTCTAGAATTGGAGCCTTCCTTTGGTTCCTGAGCTGCGTGCTGCACCAGCGCAAGAATAAATGGAGACCCTGTCTTCAGTAGGTTTTTACCACTTGTGATTAGCACATCTTAGCTACCAAAAGGTCAAAATATACCCTTTTCCTCCAGTGGGGCTACATCCTCCATATAAACAGGAGGAAGAAGTCTTCAACTTCCAGTTCCTGCGATAACATTTTCCTTCCTCTCTAAATGCTTGTAGCATAGGAAAGATCCTCTTATTTCTCTTCTCACATCATTTTGCTTTATTTTTGTCAATCCAAATGTTATCAGACCTCTATAGCTTGGAGTCCCCTTCTCTGCCTTCTTGATCCCCCTTTACAGTTGCTTCACACTGCATAGAAGCCCTTTCACTCTGTGCAAACACTTTCAGGGAGGATCCTCTGAGAAGTACTGAGCGAAGGCTCTGTTAAGGATTTTGATTTGCATGCGTGTTTACTACCCTAACACATTTCATGCCTTCAAACAGAATAAGCTTTGTGCAAAAAACCACCCACCACCTGCCTCAATCCCGAGCAGCTTCCCAAGGTTTAACTCTTCACTGCTTTGTAGCCAGGCCTGGGAGTTCAACCCATCTTATGGATGCACACTGGAACAATGAGATACCTGTTAAAACAGTCTAATGTTGAATACCCCTCATCTCTTCCCCAGACAGTTAAATAAAACATAACATCCCATGACACCAGTCCCAGGTCAGTCTGTTACTATGTTTGGGGCAACTAATCAATTTAGGAAGATACTCAGACTGTAAGATCTATTCCTATTAGAAGTCTGTATTAAATGAAATTTCTCAGTAGCCACTGCCTGCTCTAACACAACACAATTTATCAAAGTTATCTTTGAACGCCTCTTTGAATACAACATTTGCCACATCTACACTAGCCCCAGAACTTTGAAAAGGGCATGATAATGAACTCAATTGAAAGATGCTAATGAGGCACTGCCATGAATATGCAGCTCCTCATTAACATAATGGCAGCCACGGCAGTTCAAAAGTGCCACTTTTGATCGGGCATGGCTCATCTACATGGGGTCCTTTTTGAAAGGACCCCACGCACTTTGAAATCCCCTTATTCTTATAACCAAACAGGAATAAGGGGATTTCAAAGTGTGCAGGGTCCTTTCAAAAAGGACCCCATGTAGATGAGCCGCGCGTGAGCGAAAGCGGCGCTTTTGAAGTGCCGTGGCCGCCATTATGCTAATGAGGCACTGCATGTTCATGGCAGCGCCTAATTAGCATCTTTGGATTAAGTTCATTATAAGGCCCCTTTCAAAGTTTTGGGGCTGGTATAGACATAGCCTGAGATTGGCACAAGTGTAACTACAGAAACCGAAAGACAAAGGGAGTGCATGGAGAAACTAACCAGAGTCTAACGCTAAGGCCTGCTCTGCACTATACAGTGAATTGATGCTGAAGTGATAAGCCACAGGTCGTTGATTTATCGTGCCTGCTGTAGGCGCAATATATCAATCTCTGGGTTTGCTCCCATGGGCTCCAGTGATCCACCAGAATGAGAAGCGTAGCCAGCACCAATTGGAAAGCAATGCCCCTTGACCTCGCCACATGCATGACACTGTGGTAAGCACATCAACTTCAGCAATGCTATTTGTGTAGCTGAAATAGGTTGAGGGTGCTGGTAAGTGTAAACAATAACAGCTGAATAAGTTTGAGAATTTCATTCATGCTCAGAAATAAGAGGGAATGAGATCAATTACTTTTGAAATAGACGTAGACTGGTTTGTTATAATAATAACTTAAGCATAATCCCTTAAATTCTCCTGTTAATTATCCCCACTTTACAGATAGGAATAGAGAGATTGAGAAATTAATGGCAATGTTTCCAAACTTGTTTAAAGCTAGTCTCTTAAATCCATACTGAGGTACCAAAATAAGCAGCCTGATTTTTCAGACTTCTAGTACCTCTGGAAGTGAGGCCTCTTTGCTTAGCTACTTAGCTCTGGAATCGAAAAATTGAAAATGTTGTCTTATGTTATTTGTCCAAGGCCATATATTGAAAGTCTTGTGTCAGAGCCAGAATTAGAGCTCACAACTTCTTGGCTGTAACTGCAGTGCTCAGGACACTGGATTATAACCCTCTCTGATTGTCTGATGCTAAGAAATTCCTTTCCTATCAGTTTAGAAATGCTATAATGACATCTTTGGGTCTCCTACTGCTTTACACAACTGTTCCCCACAGCAGGCTGCTTCCAAGAGTCACCAGCAGATCTTCGGGGAAAATACCAGTCTGCACTCAGTCCCTGCCTTCAGACTTCCACGAAAATTATTTTGCAATATTTAGGTATCAACAAGTGCTCTTTGTCAGGTGCCAGGAATGTGTCACAAACTGCAGAACTGATCCATCTGGAACACCTTGGGGATCTGCAAACAGATTCTGGAGAAAACAAGAGAAGTGTTTAAATGGATGGTGTCATGAATCAGACATGTACAGTATGTGCAGTTACGCCGATGAGCCAAGTACCCTGTCTGTACGAAACATCAGATGCAAAATATTGTCTGTGTTGGTGCAGAAATACAGCACTCTGTGACTACACATTCCCACCCAGCAGTCTTACACCATGTGTTCCTTAAAATAAGTACTGCCAGTGGGGTTCATGAAGCTCCAGAGATTTTAGTGAAGGGCTTTGAATGAGGAGAGCTTGCATCCATACCAAACCAGCCACCCATCATATCAACTTGGGTAAGTTCTCTGACTCAGCTAAGCTTACCTAAACAGGAGGTATGACACTCAGACACAACTATTCTGGAGAAATAAAAGTTCTCCATCACCAATAGCTTCATATCAAACACCACTCTATGGAAAGCAAGGCCTCAGCTGTGACCTCTCTTGAATGAGATATTGTGCTAACAGGAAACGAAGACTATTGCTTATGTATAACCACCAGGCTTCACTGCCTGGACACTGACATCATGGATTAGGACCCATCCAGTGACCTATGCAACAAGAATGTTTGGATTTTTCTCATGGCTCAGACTCTTCCAGTCTACTCTGCAATCTGACAGCTGTGTGACCCAGGCAGGCTGCTGGACACAGTGATTGCAAGGTGTTTGATGTACGCTTATAGCCTCTCACAAATCGTTGCATCCTGAAATGAAAATGCTCTCTTCCCGAGACCTGTGCTGGCTGAGGCTCGCCAAGAGGCAGGAGGGAAGGGGGCAGTTGCTGTGGGTCCACCGTTTCTGCAGTGGTGGAAGCCACAGCTCTGGGCCACTATGAAGTGCCATAGCAGCAGTGCTCTGCTCATCCATACAGCTGTGAGGGGAGTGCCCAGCTCCACAATCCTAGACGTGCTAAGGGTGGACCACCCTAGGTCCTGCCCCTTCTGTTATTGGCCCCACCCCTTCCAGGGCATGGAGCTGGGCCCTCCTCCCGCCTTGCCCTGTGGCCCAGGATGGCTGGAGGCCTTGCTGGTGTTTCTTCAGATCTAACTGCAACTTCAACCCACTCTGTGAAATGATATCCAGAAGACATCTTCTGTCTCCACACTGAGCTCTCAATAGCTAGTGATGCTTGAGAACATGGAACCGCAGAGAGTCGTGTATGTCATCTGAAATGAAACCTGAGGAGGAGGAGAAAGGACGAAGCCATGATTCTCTCATTTGGCTACTTATACCTTAACATCTCATGTCATGCAACGGAGCTGGAACTGGAATTCATTTCTCAGATAGGGCTTGATCCATAGCCCATTGGGGTCAGTGGGAGTCTTCCCACTGATTGCAGTGAGCTTTTCATCAGGCCCTTGTTTTACCCCAGGAAAGTAGAAAGGCTTAAAAACCTTCCCCTTGTGCCATTATTGGCTTGCTGTCCATTTCTCTGCTGCTTATTAGATTGTTCATGGCTATTAGGTTTGTTTGAATAAGCTCTTTTGTTCTATAGCATTTCCCACGTCTCTGCATTCGCTAGGCAGTCGTGTGTCCTAAGTCAAAGAGGGACTGTGGCCATGAATTCTTAAAGAAACTTTATTCAGAGCAAGACATCTGCCTTGGAGGTAATCTGCCAACATCTGCCAGGCTTTTTTTTCCATTTTCAAGACCCTTTCTTGCTGTCTTCAAAAGAGAGGGAACAGATGTTAAAAGTTGTTTTCTTGCTAGAGTGTGTGAAATGTAGACAAATACTTAAAAAAAAGCACTCAAAGCAGACCTGCCCCTGGCTTTGTAGGAAAGCACGGTTGAAAGGCAGGCTTTGTCTAAGCTGAAGAATCTACCTTTCCAGCTAGATCTGGCAGCGGGCTATGCACGTCAAAAAAGCAAATTGCAAAATGTTTCCTTTAACACTGCAGCATTTACTGTTTATTTTCCAGACAATCACAAGCACAGATGTTCCTGAGTGAAGAGTTACTCCTCAGCCACCATAGCTCTTTGATTTTTCACATAAAGGCTTGAACCCTGGATAAGAAATGTTAAGGAACTGTTTAGAGATAACGCTGCCCATACCAACATTTGAATGCTGTCTTTCAAATGGATTTTGAAATACTCTTACCAAAAACTTGAGATATTTGCAAAAGCTGTGGTATGTTAGGTAAAAATATGAGATCTCACTCTTCCAAGCCCACTGCGCCAAACAAGGGGCCAAACTAACCCCAGTAGAGGACACCTACATCAAAGGAGTTACAACAGGAAGAGATATGACCCCAAATGATCAGATAACCTTCCGTGTGACGTTTTCCACAGGCCTCCTTCACCATATTTGCAATATGTGTGGGCTAATCCATTTCCATGTTCAAAACCCACCCTCTGGCTCTAAAGGCTGCTTGGTAAAACTCACGTGGATTTCAGCTAGGGCTGCCAGCTCTCTTACTTTCATCAGGAGTCTGCCAGAATTATGCCCCATCTCCAAGAAGCTACCTCAGCCAAACCGGGAGATTTGAGCGCTAACAGTCTGGTGAGGCGGCGGAGCGAAAATGGGCTCCCCGACTTGCTTTCACCCTGTGCCACTCCCAGAACCAGTCAATGCCCTTCCTGCAGCCCCTGTGTGGGGGCAGGGGGTCTCTGCATGCTGCCTCTGCCCAGAGCAGTGACTCAGCAGCAGGGACGGTGCCTGTGGACAGAGACTCCCTGGCTGCACCACCTAGGAGAAGCCACTGCCAGAGGGATGCACATTCAGGAACTGTACCCCATAGGGTAAGTGCCTGCTGACCCCCCTGCCCGAGCCTAGATCTCACACCCCACACCAAACTCCCTTCCAGAGCCCAACCCCTCTCCCTCCCATACCCAAACTCCCTCCCAGCTCCTTTACTTCACACTCCTCCTACACCCCAACCCCTGCCCCAGCCACGATCCCAAACCTCACGTCAAGCTCCCTCCCAGAGGCTACACCTCACAGTCCCTCCCATCCCCAAACTCCCAGTCCCAGCCTCGTGAAAGTGATCAACAGAGACAAGCGAGATGGAGGAAGTGGGGGCAGGGCCTCAGAGAAAGGCCAGACAGGGGATGGAGCAAATGTGATGGGTTTGCGCAATTAAACACTTGGGGCTCCGCTACACTAGCCCCTCCTTCGAAGGGGGCATGTAAACAAGCCCGATGGGTGAATAACAATAAGGTGCAGCCCTGCGTATGCAGCACCTCATTAGCAGAATTCTCCCCACACGAACTTCGAAGTTGCCAACTTCGAAGCACCGGCAAGCAGTGTAGCCACAGGCATTTGGAAGCACCCACGCAACTTCAAACTTTCCTTACTCCCAAAGCGTCTTGGGAGTGAGGGAACTTTGAGGTAGCGCATGTACTTCTAAGCACCCGCAGCTACGCTGCTTGCCAGCGCTTTGAAGTTAGCAACTTCGAAGTTCGTGTGGGAAGAATTCTGCTCATAAGGTGCTGCATATGCGGTGCCGCACTTTACAATAACAATAAACCGATCGGGCTCGTTTACATGCCCCCTTCGAAGGAGAGGCTCGTGTAGACGAGCCATTGGCAACCATAGTTTCAAGAGGAGTAGAGTCAGAGCAGTGTTGAGTGTTGGTGAAAAATCCCACATTAGTCTCCAAACCAAAGTGGGGTACGAGTTCTTGATTAAACATGTTTTATTTTTGGCTTGTACCGCTGACTACACGTATTGCCTGTCACAGTATAAATGCCTTTTTACAAGCATCTCTTTCCTGTTTCTGAGGCATTGATGTATCAGGTTTGCCTTCCTAGCTGGTTCCACTCTTAGACCAATTGAAATGCAGCTAGTGATGATAGCAGTAGACAGAAGCAGGTAGGCAAGTAACTATATTCATGTTCTCCTGTCAGGTTGTGGCTGAACTTGTAAAAATTATAGCGTAGCAGGGCCTCCGTCCCCATGCCTTTTCTGAATCCCTACTCCTCTGGTCAGGCCTCAGTGGCCTCGGCAGTCATTGCAGCCTCGGCAGTATCCTCTCAGTCGGCCATCAGCAGCCCAGTCAGAAGGGGCAGGCCTCAGCAGCCTACTTGACCTTGGCAAGTGAGTGGTGCCCCTTCCTTGGAGTCACAGGGGTGGGGAGAGGGGAGCTTGGGCCCCCCCTCTCCACCTGGCTCCATCCTAGGGCCCTGTTAGTGGTGGGCGTGTCTCCCCAACCACCAGCTCAGTGGGGTTCCCCTCCACAACACACTGAGCTCTCGGGATACCTCCCAGCTCCCTGCCCTGGGCTACTTCTTACCCCATTCCAGAGGAGACACACTGCCCCAGCTCTGGTGACAGGGCTGCTACCTGGGTGGCAGATGCTGCTCCCAAGTTCTAGCAGGAGTGTCTTCTCCCCTGGTGGCCAGCCCCAACTGACTGGCCTCCCTGGCCTTTATACGCAAGTTGCAATTGGAGCATGCCCAGCAGAGCTGTAGGGGACGGGCCTTTTCCACCCAGCAAGCCTGGCCCCCACCCGCCTGCCTAGTGCGGGGTTGGTACACCCCATCACATATGGCTGTGCTTAGAAGTTAAGAGCTGACATTTTGCAGGGGCAGTCTTAGTGTCAATACGATGTCCATATTCAAGGAACTTTACTGGGATGTTTGACATGTCCCTCTGTCGTCCCACATTTCATTAATCAAAATAGTTAGGGGGTTTTGTAACTATCAAAAGTTTGTTCCAGACATGTTGCTACAATGAACAGCAAACATTTCTTTCATCCATGTCACTCCCATCACGTAAAGTGTGTGTGCTTCAAAACAGCCATCATTCAAGGTCAGCATTTGGCATCTGTCAGGCAACGCCATTACATGAGGAGGCTGTTGAGTCCATAACACACCTGGTCAACACAACTCCCTCCTCCAACCTCTTGGAAGTAGGAAGGAAAACACCAAGAGCAGGTGGGGCACAGGAGGCTGTGGGAAAGTTGTGAGGGGCACGAAACATGTTGCGAGTTAGACAGTGGCGGAAGGGGCAGGTTTGCAGAAATTTTGATGGTACCCAGAAAGCCCAGAGCCTACACCCCCTCCCCCACCCAAGGCTCCTCCCCACCACCTGCCTAAGGCATTGGCAGAGACTTTAGGGGCTCAAGAGGGGGCAGCGGGGAGAAGAGGTGTGGGAGGGAGTTTGGAGACAGAAGAATGCGGGCTCAGTGGGGGGGTGTGGCACTTACCTGGCACCTCCACCTGGCAGTGACTCCTGGGGGGAGGGGCACAGGTGTCTATGTGGTTCTGCCGGCAGGCACCACCCATGCAGATTACCAGACAGGGGCTCTTAGGGCTGGGGCAGCACACAAAGATAATCCCCTGTCCAGCTGCAGGGAAGTGCTGGCAGCCACAAGAAGTGAGTGGCTGGAAGCTGCTCTAGCTCCTCTCCATTGCTGGGGGTGGGGTGGGGCTGTGTTAAATTGCCCAGGGATGACAGGCTGGGGGTGGGGGGGAGCACATGGGGCAGCGAGTGTGGCTGGGGGTTTAACCTGGCCCCATATTTTGAGGAAGTGGGGCCTCTGGGCCACGAATATTCCTGCCACCCAGCACCAGAGGCCCACAGAACTCATGGCGGTGAGGGGTGGTAGCGGGAGCTGAATGCAATGGCAGCTTTCCATGGGAGGGGCGAGGGAGGGGGAGTCACCTTCAGGCAGCCAGCAGGGAGGCCTGAATTTCTGTGGGTACATTTGAGATCCAGCTTTGAGCCTGAAATGATCCCACGTTTCCCTCTCACGGCTCCACTATCAAAAGGCAGGTGAAGAAACAAGGAGACTGACCATTGACGGGCCAGTCTCTGTGTTTTTTGGCATCTGACCCCAGAGGCTAGCGTGCCAGGGACTGACATTGCTGGGCATAATCACGCATGCCGTGGGGGTGGGGGCAGGAAGGGAAAGGGCAGAGTTCAGCCCCTCCCTCATCTCCTTTGTTACCGCCCGGGAGTGCACTGCAGGGACAGTGTCAGCTTTCGATTTTGAAATAAGTGCACACCCTTAACCGGTTCCTTGGGAGGGTGGGTGCAGAGCATGTAACTAAAGGCCACAGAAACCAGTAGATTCAGCGTGACAGCTTTGAAAGCACAGGTGCAATCACAGCGTTCGTGTGTGGGGGAGGGGCACTGGAGAGCACCTGGGGACAGGTATGTGCTGCAACTTTTCACTCTCCCGGTAACGTCCCACATGAGGCAGCTTCAGGACCACCGCACTCACTCCTGCCCCTGCTCACTCAGCCTGTATTCCCCCAGGAAAGCCTACAGGAGGGGGCTCTGGGGAAGAAATCTTGAGGAAAATCTTACTCCATTTGCCCCCTTGTTCTGTCAGAGGGCCCCTCCTACTTGTACCAGAGCCCCGAGCTTCTGCACTGGCTACGGCAGGCAAGTGAGAGGGGAAGGCTGAGGGAAATGACGCTGCACTGTCAGCAGCTGGGAGAGCGTTTATGATTACCCAGGCACTCAAGTCACAAAGGCGGAAACAGAGCAGGGCAGAAGACACCCCTGAGTTGCAGTGGAACACGGATGGAGCAAGGAATGAGTTGGATGGTCATACAGAGGAAAGTCTTGAAGGGACCACATGGCCAAAAGTCAACAGAGCTCATTTAAATCACCGAAGAAGAGGAGATGGGGAGATGACAAGAAGAGAGCCCATGGATTGCAGAGAACCCCACCAGCAAAGGCAGGTAGTGTGAGTACAGGGGAGATGCAGCCCTCACTCATCTCCCCACCTGATGCAACTAGTTATAGCTTTAACACAAATTACAGGAGAGCCCAGTCCCTTCTGCTCTCTCTGCTGGAATCAGGGTGGACAGGAAGCGGCTGGGGGGCAGCATTACGTCCCACTCACTGCAGGGGTGTGAGAGGGTTGGAACAGGAGCTGAGCAGCAGACATACTTCAACTTCATTCACACAAGTGCCCCACCACCACACTCTGAGCAACTCTGCAGTGCCTCCTTCTCCTGCAGCTTGGGAGGGCAAGCCCCAGCCCTTCCCCGGCAGGTGGGTGCTGTAGGCGCTTTTGGGAAGGCAATGCCTTCCCTTCCCTGCATTACCTGCCTCCCACGGATGTAGGCCTGATTTCCTTCTCTCTCCAGACACCGGCTCAGCTTTTTCTAGGACAAATGCATCCTGCTGCAGGAGGCTACCTGGGCTTCCAGGGCTCCATCACATTAGAAAACTGTAAGTGAGGGTCAAGAATGACTCTTATGGCTAGTCTCCAGGCACCAATTGAGTGGTGCTAGCTCTTAAAGGGTTTGTTGAAAGTCTCAGGACAGTAGGTTGCTCCTCTTACAGCCCCAGTTCTGGAGTGAGGTGGTTGGGTGATTCTCAGTTTTTTTTTGTTTGTTTTGTTATACATTTCTAGTTCTCCTGATTATGGAAAAAAGCTTGAATATGTGAGCTCTGAAAGCCTCAAACCAGGGCCCCAAGCTCATTGTTTGTGAAACCTTGCACGTGATTTTGAATACTTGGAGATGGCAGTACGGAAGCCCTGGGAGAAGTCTCTGACCAGGGAGAAGGGTAACACCCTGTTATTTTCCATTAACAGGGATTACGTATATAATCCCCCTTTTGCTGCCGTGCTTGCGGAGGTACGTGTTCAGCCTCATTTTGTAGTTAAACAATGCATCCCAGCGTCCATATCGAGAAACTCCCTCTCTCAGATACCAGAGAAAATGCAAAATAAGGTCCCGCTCCCCACCCAGAGTGATGTCACCATAGTCCTTTATTAAGCAGGGTGTTTGTTCATTTAATTGAGAAGTCATCTGTCCGCCTCACTGTGCTGTGATTATAAATTCAATACTTGTGTAGATGCAGGTCCGAAACATGTATATCCAGAAAGAGCAGAGCTGTAGAGTGTTTAGATACACTATATAGTGTGTGTGTATATACACATACAGAAACATACTCCCACAGATTATTTAATAAGAGAGAGAAGATGGGTGTATTTTGTTCTCACAAGTTTGTGACCCCTTTGGGGGCACATGGTGCTGAGTGACATCATTTGCAGTTGTGTCGTTGAGGGGTATGGGAAGCGCTGACGTGGAAGGGGGGAGAGGGTTGTTTCTTCTGAAGCTACCTAAGGCTTTCCTGTGTGCTGAAGTAAAGTGATGCATTCAACACCTATTTAAAGGAGATAGTTGGACTCGACAGGATACAAGCAAATCCTGCTTATTACCAAAACAATCAGAAACAAAGAAAACTCCCTGAGATTTTCCTGACAAAAAGTATAAAAAGGTAAAATAAAGACACACAGGGAAGCTGCTTTTGCATGAGCATTTTAGAAGATGGGGGAAAAATCACATTTTCAATCGCATAGTCAGAAGGGACACCCTTGTGAAAAGTCCTCTGGAATTTAATAGGCATTAAACCCAAATAATTCCATAGAAAAGCAACAAAGGTCTATAGATAGTTGACATACTGAATTCTGTGGGATGATTTAAAATTAGAAAGGTTATTTTCTGTTGTGTAAACTTTTTACTGTTCTTTTGTACAGACAGATTATACTTCTATTGATTCCTATTGCTTTCACTCATGTTAAAGAATGCAGGACTATCCCATAAGGGATTTTCATATAGGTATGAAATACATAGTTTCCATATGAGTCTATTGTCAACAGACTTTAAGGCAGCAATACCTTGTTATAACCTTTGTAAGAGACATAAAACAAAACACTGGATCACATTCTTTTTTCTAACTGTTTCAAAGCTCCATCTGGACTTAAATTAGGAAGGGGTTTATATCATGCAAGTAAAAAATGCAGTCAGTTTATCATCATAGTAAAATTAATGACCAAAAAGCCTAGAAACTTAGAAGAAATTCTCCCAGGTGTAACTCAGCCAGTTACAGCCTGTTGTTGGTCCCTGGGAATCTCTGTAAATTGAGCAAGGAACCATGTGATCTGCTCAGTGTTCCCATTTTGTGTCCTTTCTTCTTAACAAAAGCTTTCTGCAAAGCAAAGCTTTGCAGGCAGGACATCTGTTGCTGTTTGGAGGGGGGAGCAAGCTGGCCATTGAAAAGAAGCAGTGACCTGTCAACCTTGATTGATGGCCAACAAGCCTCTGGTCTCGACCCTTCATGTGGGAAAAGAGGTCCAGCCAAGGAATGCCCTTATTCACATGCTAATGATGGGCTATAAATATAGGCAGTCTAAAGAGGAGAGGAAAGAGAAGGAAAGAACCAACCTGCTGCCCAAGTACTTTCTTTTCCCCTTGCTCTCCAGACGAGCTGGATTATAATGACTGCCACAGCAATGGCCAGCACTGTGCAGAAACTTTCCAACGCCAAAGAGGAAAGGAAGGTAGGTAATTTCATATACAGATTTACACCCTCTCTGAAATATGCAGGGCCTGAATACTCCCTGAAAGTGTACGAACTATTGCTTAGGCAACATGTATGGCACTCACCTGTGGAAATGAGAGAGAGAATTCCTTTTTTCACATGTGGGGCTTCACTTTCCTCTCACTTTACACTGGTTTTCCAGTGGTGGATCTCTGTAGACATCTAATGTGCACCAGTTTAAGGAAAGCAGACTCAAGTTCAATGCATGTAAGAAATAGCTAAACTGGAGTGTGATACTGAGATTACAGGAGCATACACTGTCTCTTACCACATACCAGGGATCCTCTGATCCCTGATGCAGAATGTGGCTCTTGTGGATTAAAAATGTGGGACCCAAGCTGTCCCCAACACTGCTGGAAGTTCTGCCAGTGAGTGCAGTGGGAGCAGATTCAAGTCCTAGCAGTTGTACATTGATAAAACCTGCCATTCTGACTCTCAAACCCTAGTGTCTATTTCACTATCTTCCTTTCAGTTAAGAAAGCCACTGATTGAGCGAAAGCGAAGGGAAAGGATTAACAACTGTTTGGACCAACTGAAGGAAGCAGTTGTCGATGCTTTTTGTTTAGATGTAAGTGTATTTTTCAAGTCAGCTCCTCCCCACCTGCCTTCATTTTCTTAAAAGAAGGAGAAAAAAAACAGAAAACACGAACCCAGCATCATACAAAACAATTCTTCTTTACTGACCTACTTACTTTTTTTAATAGCAATCTAAACTTGAAAAAGCTGATATTCTTGAAATGACAGTAAAACATCTCCAGAATATTCAAAACAACAAAACCATAGGTGAGTCTCTTGTTTTTGCATTTTTCTGTCATTCACTTCATCTTGCTGATGTGGCATTTGTTTCCTGCCATGAGCATGGGCTGCATGTTTAATCAAGTACTGCTTTTTTCAAAAATCTTTTTCAAATCTGATGACACTTCAATCTATTACAGTCATATCTTCTAGTCTCTATTCCTTGCCACTAGAAGGAACTCTAAACCTAATGCCTTTCAGTAAATCAGTTGAGTTGTTTTGATTTAGATTTATGCCACCTTTTATAACAGCATTGAAATCAGGATTGTGGTATCCTCTTTATGGAATAAAGTTGCTACAAATGTTGTATTATTTGATTTAAGTTTTTCAGCCATCCTGATTCTTATGGAAAAGCCCTAAAGACTTGATTAGGGATTCAGTCAGTAAGGGTTTATAGCAATTGAATCTAAAACATATAGAATTCAAAAGAGTTATATTCTTGCTGTAGAATTTTTAAGCCACCCTGTACAATCCAGTGTAGAATTCTAACCCTCCTATGGAATCACATAAGATAGTTTTGAGCTCTAGCTGTTAGATAGTGATCAATGTTATAAGTCTCATTTAAATTCTATAGGACTTTTTCAGAAAAGGCAAGTGTTACTGACTTGTTAAATGTTTGTTTAGTCAAACATAATGTACTACTAGCCCAGTGCTCGTAAATCATCTGAATTGTCTCCTGTTCTAATGCAGCAGATTCCAAAGTGGGTCTCGAAGCTCAGCAGAGATACAGCACTGGATATATTCAGTGTATGCATGAGGTTCACAACCTTCTATTGACCTGCGAATGGATGGACAAGACTCTTGGGGCACGGTTATTAAATCATCTCCTGAAATCCTTACCGAGATCCAGCGAGGAGACTGGCAAAGCAGCCTTAAGGTCATCGCTTCCTGTCCACCAATCCCATGCAGGGCAGAAATCCTCTATCTGCAATAAGGGGAACACCTTGGGGTCAAGTCCATCTCAGGACCAGTTCTATCCTGTGGAGCAAAAACAGGCTTTGAAAAATCCCCTTCTACCACAGCCACCATCTCGTTTTAGTCAGCCTGATGTCCCACCCCCCTGCCCAATCCTGCAGCCAAATTTTTCAAATAACCACCACGGTATGGGGTCATTAGATATGTGGAGACCATGGTAAAATGTACTTAAGTTTTCACTTCTAAGCTTAGACACTTCTATATGTATCTTATAGATATGCCTCTTTAAAACACTTGTGGAGCAAGTCTGTTCCAGTAGGTGGCTAAAGACCAGGGTACTTCAAGCCGAAGTAAACCTATACATAGCCTGCATTGTAGAAGGCTGCTATTTTTTGTATTTATTTAATACATATAAATTATTGTATATAACCCTCTCTTGGGCTTTTAGTTTACATTAATTATGTAACTTTCTTATGTTATTAAAACAATTAACATCTAATTAATAAAAACAGGACCGAGGAATAGCCACCTTCTGCATTTTGGTTTCTGCCTTCATTTTTTTTTTTCTAGCTCTCACTTAAGATCTTGAGAACATGTCTCTGAGGTAAAGAGGACAGGCTAAATCCAGTACTCTAGTACATGCAAGTAACAGAAAGTAGAGTTTATCTCTTGCCTTCTGGAAATACCACATTCATTCAAAACGGTTGGTTTGGAAAGTTTTAATATCAGTATAAATTTAAATCAGCATTCTCTGTATTTCATGTGAAAACCAGACTGTAACGTGCCCACTTGAAGAGATCTGATGCTTTATAAAGAGCAAAGTAGGTTGTGGCTTTGGTTTAATACAAAAATACGTTGTCTGGTGCATTATATCTACACGCTATTTTTAAAACATTATTATTTGAAAGTTCAACATTGAAGTTTCCCTACCTAATTTTCCCTTCTCTGCTGGGCATACACAATGACCTGTTTTTGTAAGGTTGTTTCTAGGTCCTTGCTGATTGAATGGGTTATTCATTTGTTAGTTTTTGTTGTGCTTTTTGTTTTAAAGAAAAAACAGCTAACTGCACCCACACGGAAATTCGAAGAATTAAATGGATCTTGTTAACGTACAAGACTATTAAAAGGTCAGCTGTTTGGTTCATCAACCTTGACAGCTTCTTTAGGTTATATTAATGAGAGATTTCCAGACTAGATAAAAAGACTAGAAGGTAAGATTGCCAGCAAACCCTACGAATATGTCTAGGAGAAATCTGCTAAACTTATAGACAACATTTGGTCACAGTTTTTTCAAGTCAAAGGCAGTTAAAACTTCTTTACAATTAAAAGAGCGAGGGATCTCTTAAACACTCTGCATACTAATTAATGACACCCTTCCCCAACAGAAGACTAATTATGCAAACTGATCTGTTTGATGATGTGTTGAAAGAGTGAAAGTCATCACCTTGGGTTTTAGCATCTCTGTGAAGCTCTCCCCTTTTATCCAGCCCTCTTGAAAAGACATTAGAAATGGTAGCACAGGGATGACAGGAGTGACAAGTGTCCTACATGAAAAGAGAGCCAATTATAGAATGTAGGCAAAATACTGGAACTGTGGTTTCAAAAGCAGCTCCATTAGATTTGTACAATTCAACGCTTCTATTAGCGGCCTCAGTTTCTTCACATATATGTTTGGCTTTGCTTCTCCATTCCGGATCAAGCCTTCCAAAGGAAAGGTAACCTTTCCAGTGGCTAGAAATATAAATAACATGGCCCAGTCCAGCTCCAACTGAGGTCAACAGGAAGATGTCTAATGGGAATTAGATCAGGTCCATTCATCAAGCAGAGACAATATCTATATAAAATTCACTTAGGTCAAGAAAATTGTATTATTATTATTATTATTATTATTATTATTATTATTTAATAATTTACTAAATAATATTAATAATAATAATAATAATAATAATAATAATAAACTCTTCAAGTTATTAGAAGTGAAAGAATATTAAGAACCTGTAACAATTAGTGTTTGCTTTTGTGCATCGTAGATTTCTACTAAGGCCGCAATTTTGCTGTTGAGTCCCAGGGACTCCATGTCATGTAGGAATGTATATGGGATGCCTACATGGGATCAGGGCCAAAGCTGTTCAGATTCCTTTTTAGTTTAGGTTCAGCCTTCCCTCAACAGACAACACAGCCAATGTGTACACACATCTTAAACTCATCACATTATGTCTCTGTTTTATGGGCTGGAAAGAAAGAAAGAGGAACTTGCTTCTATTTTTAAATACTTGGTAAGTGCTGAGGTCTGAGTACAGGGATGGGGGACACATGAGCACCAAGACACACAGAACTCCAAAATGTCAGAAGGGAAAGTGGATTTTTTTTTGAAATTTAATAATCAGTTCAGCTCTGTGCATATAAGCACAACACACTGTGCTTACATTTATGAGATCATCATTACAAACTGAATAATCGTCCTCTATTCTTGAACTTCAGCAACATGAGTCTGAAGCAGAAAAGTGAAAATGCAGAGAAATTGTTCCTTGGTATGTTTAACTCACATCTTTCCTATAGGAGCTTAGTTTAACCAGAACGATCCCTAATTATTGTGCTCCATGGTGGTTCAGTGCAAAGACTCCCAACCACAGAATCCAGTTTTATTTTCTGTAAAGTCTTCCATGCACAATGCGTTTCCAATCACTTACCTTACTATGCTTACGACAGTTACAGATTTAAATCACATGAGAGCAGATAGAGACAGAATTAAAGGGTAAAGATGGAGTGGGACAGAAAACGTGAACTCATACATGAGATACAGAGAGGGAAGCTGATCTAAACTGTTGGCACCACAGAGAGCGGTTGACAGCACCAGTAGTAAGTATTCATGGAGAGACTCAGAGGAAGCCGCTGCTGGAAGAGAAAGTAGAGGGAGCAGGGATAATTCAGAGTAGGGTAGAACCTGCCAGTGAAGATTTTTGAAGACCTACCTAGCCCCTTTCTTTAGTTCTATCCACATTAATAATACTTTGCACTTGTGTAATGTCATCTGTAGATTTCAAAGGCAAGCGAAGCTATCATCCTCATCTCATAGAAAGGGAAACGGGCCCAAAGAAAGGTAATCCAAGATTACCCTTTCCTCTTTCCTTCTTCACCTTCCCAACCCTGCTGCAGCTTCACTCTATGATACTAAAGAGCCATAGGTAAGAGTGGTTTCTCTTACTCCATAGTATAGTGGTGTCCTTTCCAGCAAGCTCACACAACATGTACGTCTCCACTGTAAAGTGGTGAATTTCTCTTGCCTTTTAACTCCTGTCATTTTTTATTATCCCCCCAAGGTCTTCTGGTAAAGTCAATGATAGAGTTGGGAGACAATGCCCCAGAACCAAGACAGCGACTGGCTCGGAATCTAAACAGCACAGGAACTTTCTCAGCTAAATAACTTTTGAAACCAGAGAGAGCATTTGATCACACCCCCAGACAAAGCACGGCTGCAGAGCACAAGTCTTTGAGCCCACACCCAGCAGACCAGAAAGGATGGAGGCTCCAGAGGAGCTGTGTCTGCCTCTCCAGTGTGAGAGTTCAGTGCCATGAGGGACCTAGCCCATAGGACAACTTGCGTGGAAAGTTCCCCGCCCTGTGGGAGGAGCAGGGCATTGCGTTGAATTTACAGCTCCTTTGACAGACATGCACTTTTGCGCAATATTTCGAAAGACTGGCTTTGGTAAACCGTTTCCCCTCCCCCAACCTCCCAGAGGTGCACCTCATTTGATTTACAGTAAATTCCCAGCCCACCTCCCATTGCCAATTTGACCAGGGGCTCATGTGGTGAAACTCTTGTCAGAGCACCAGGTTTTGTTGCACACAGGTGTTCTCTTCTTCCTTTCCTCCTTCCCCTTGTGCCTCCCCTCCCACCCTTGCTGCGGCTGCTTCAGTCTAGGATCTTAAAGGGGCATAGATAAGAGTGGTCCTCTTAACCCTTAGTACTGTGGTGCCCTTCCCAGCAAGTGCACACGTCAGGCTTGTCTCCACTGTGAAGTGGTGAATTTTTCTTGCCTTTTAACTATTCTCATCTTGGATCATAGTGATTAACAATGGTGTAAGGGCGTAAGCTCTCATGAGCTGCAACTCACGAGGAAGTGAGCTGTATCTTATGAAAGCGTATGTCCCAACACTCTAATCAATGTATCAGCCGGCAGGCTCCTTGTTTTTGCTGAAACAGAAAAACACTGCTAGCCCTCTGAGAGCCACGACTAATTACAAGATGTTGCTGAATTCAGTGAGCTAGCTGCACCAGCTTGTGAAGGTGACTAGAAAGCAGGAACACAACCTCCTGGGAATTAAACCCAACTCTCATGCTGGAATGGCAGGACGAGTCTCTCTCTCATTTGACTTTGGGCTGTTGTCTTGTTGGTGAGCTGTTCCAGCCTTGACAGCTGCAGAAAAGCTGTTAGAATTTTGGATCCTGCCTGCCTGGCACGTAAGCTAATTTCCCATAAGATAATAACTTATCAAAAACTAATGTCAGCCAGGAAAAGAAACAGCCACACAATCCTGCTATGGCCATGTGGTGTGGCCCCAGAGCTGAAAAACAACCCACATGCACAAACTCGCCCTATATAAAGAAAGTTGCTGGCAGAGGCTTGGAACATGGCTGCATGCTAGGCTGGGGCAAGCCCAGCTTGTGCAGCTAGATGCAGGGTACAAACATGGCCAAGACCCATGTGTCAGTGTATCTGATGACTGTATAATCTCTGCCATACAGTCATAGAATCACAGAACACTAGAACTGGAAGGGACCTCAACAGGTCATTGAGTCCTGTTCCCCACCCTCTCAGCAGGACCAAGCACCATCCAGACCAGCCCTGATAGGTGTCTGTCTATCCTGCTCTTAAAAATCTCCAGTGATGGAGATTCCACAGCCTTCCTAGGTAACTTATTCCCATGTTTAACTACCCTGACAGTCAGGAAGTTTTTCCTAATGTCTAATCTAAACCTCCCTTGCTGCAGTTTAAGCCCATTGCTCCATGTTCTATCCTCAAAGGCCAAGGAGAACAATTTTTATCCTTCCTCATTCTAGCCCCCTTTGAGGTACTTGAAAACTGCTATCACGTCCCCTCTAAGTCTTCTCTTTTCTAAACTAAACAAGCCCAGTTCTTTCAGTCTTCCCTCATAGCTCATGTTCTCTAGACCTTTAATCATTCTTGTTGCTCTTCTCTGGACCTTCTCCAATTTCTCACATCTTTCTTGAAATGTGGTGCCCAGAACTGGACACTACTCCAACTGAGGCCTAATGAGTGCTGAGTAGAGTGGAAGAATGACCTCTTGTGTTTTGCTCTCAACACTCCTGTTAATGCATCAGAATCATGTTTGATTTTTTGGCAACAGCCTCACACTGTTGACTCATATTTAGCTTGTGGTGCACTATAGCCCCTAAGTCCCTTTCCACAGTACTCCCTCCTAGACAGTCGCTTCCCATTCGATATGTATGAAGCTGATTGTTCCACCCAAAGTGAAGTACTTTGCATTTGTCCGTATGGAACTTCATCCTGTTTACATCAGACCATTTCTCCAGTTGTCCAGATCATTTTGAATTATGACCCTATCCTTCAAAGCAGTTGCGACCCTTCCCAGCTTGGTATCATCTACAAACTTAATAAGCGTGCTCTCTATGCCAGTATCTAAATCATTGATGAAGATATTGTATGGAACTGGTCCCAAAACAGATCCCTGTGGAACCCCACTTGTTATGCCTGCCAGCATGAAGTCATCACTGGTGGGCTCAGCTCACTAACAGAGGGCTCAGGGTCAGAGAGACATTGTATCCGCCGGCTTCCATTGGAAAGACAGACTCTGAGGAGCAAGCTTAAAGTAGGTCCACATAGACTGTTCACTTTAAAGACAGGGAGTTTTAACCCTGATCTCCTGGGGAGAAATTAACAGGTCTCAAACCTTCCATCCAGCACAGAGTCTGGACTTGCTCCCAGCTCCTGGCAGGCAGAAAGCAGGGAGGGCCTCACTGAGCCGGTTCCCCAGATTTCCTAGCATGAAGAACATTGCACCAGACATCAGATAGGCCCAATTACCCCACAGTACCAAAAGATATCCAGAAGCAAGTCGGAAATACAGTGGCATCCTTCCTGGTCTCCCTGGTAGTAGGATTGCTATTGTGACAGAGTAGGACCAACGGTTGGGCCCGCCATTGTGTAAGGTGCTGTACAAACAGCGAGGAAGGGACTGGTTCTACTCTGAAACGCTTACAATCTGCAAGGCTTTTTGGAAAGAGAATGAATGGACTGGCTGAAACCTGCTCTCTGTGCTGCTTTGCAGCCGAGAGAGGCTAGGGAAAGCTGTGACCTTTAATAACCCACAGGCTACAAAGCCTACTGATTTTTAGTCTTGGGAGGGCCAGGGGCTAAGCATCTGGAGCTCAGCATCTAGTCCTTCCAGAGCTGGCTTACACCCTGGGTTGCTGCTCTTTTCGGTAATGCTGCTATGCTGCTGTCGCTCTGTCTTGCTGCAGTCAATGCACTCCAGCTCCTCACGAATAAAGCCACCACTGAGCAAAGGGCTGCTTGTCTAGTGCTGATCTCCTTCAGGAGTTCTGCCCCCAGCACCAGGCAACACAGCTGCAGAAGTCAGCCAGCCAATGCTCTGCTCCTTTGCTGCAGGGACACGTCGAACCCTTCCTCTGGTTCTCAGTGAACGCTAGGCCCACAGCGCGCCAAACAAACCGATATCTTTACGTGGATCACCTCTGAAAAGTGTCTTCAAAAAAAAATTGTTCTCAGGCCAAAAACCGAACAGCGACATATACAACAAACCCCAAATGAAGGAATTCGCTCAGGTACCCTAGCACTGAAGAAGTAACACCATATCTAGGTTTAATAACAGAAAACGTACACCGGCAGTGTGTGCGCTCAGAAAAGTGCTAGATGTTCGCGGCACACCTGCGCGTTGCTCATGGAACACCAGTGTGCCGTGGCACAGGGTTTAAGAAACACTGCTTTAGGCAAGCTCACTCTTTGCTCCTGCTCAGAGGCACTGCAAAGTACATGACACGCATGCTCCTGCCAGCCATAATCCTGGAAACCTGCCCTGGCCGTGGGGGCAGAGGGGGGCAGCTTGTGCAGAGGGCACTCTGGGTCCGTCTTGCTCAGTCAGAAGCCCATGCCGTGGCAGCTGCGTGCAAGCCCTGCGTGGGGCCAGCAGACAGGCAGGGTGGGAGTCAGCGCTGCAGCAGCTCAGATGACACCCAGAGAGGTGAAGCACCACATGCGTTACAGCAAATCATGGGATGGCACTAAAGAAATACACACCTGCTCCCACGAGACCCCCTTTTCTAAATAGAGCAGCTCAGTCCCACTCCCCTGCTGCCCAGCGTGGGCATGAAGTACAGTCACCAGCAACCTGAAAGTATGCAGTGGTGCGGGGGGAGAGTTTTAAAGGGTTTTCAGTCGTAAACCTGGGCTCTGCAGAAGTGGAGATGAGCAGAGCCATTGCCACTAACCTACAGTGGGGGCAGCGTAACCCTGTCCACAACTGACCTTAGGACCAGGCAAGTCTCTCAGCCCAGGGTGGGCTTTGAAGGGAAAGCACAACAGCTGAATGGCCAGAAAAGCTCTGAAGCCCTTCGATGCACAGGCGAATGGCTTCAGGCAGCGCAGCTGGACAGGCAAAGCCCCACCATCAGCCGGCACAGAGAAGCACAGCTTTAGTGACTTCAGCAGAACTATGCCAGTTTCTACCAGCTGAGGACCCCCCCACAGCAGCCGCCCCACCTGTCCTACGGATGGGGGAGAGGATTACCTGGGGTGAGCGCGGCAGGCAGCAGCAACAGCAGCCGCAGGGAACTGCCTCCCCCACAGCACTCACCTCATGGTGCTTCGCTGTGTCCCCCTGGCCTCCAGCCACCCGTGGAGCAGTGGGGTCAGCGGGCTGGGAGGATTCAGCAGAGCACTGAGTGGTGAGGGGGGAGGGGAGGTGACCCCCTACAGCTGCTGCTACTGCATGCTGCTCACCCCCTGCCCCAGGTAATCCCCAGCCAGGCTGCTTGGGGAGGGGTCGGGGGCAGGGGGCAGAGCAGAGGAAGGGGTAGGTCCTGCATCATGGAAGGAGTTACCCAGGCCCCATGCCTGGGACGCTGGGGGGGTTGTCCCAGGTCCTACCCCACCTCACCCCTCCAGATGTCCCTGTTGACAAGTCCAGGTCCATCCCTAGGAGGGTGTGGGGCCCAGGACATGTCACTTGTATGGGTCCCACCTCAACATTTTGATACAGGCCGGGGGGGCCTGACCCACCTTCAGCAGCCTGCAGAGTCCCCCAGCTCTGGTAATTAGTAACTAACAGTGCTCCTCTTGCCCAGGGGAATTAATTCCCCCTTACAGGTAACAGAGGGACCCCCTGCCCTGCCCACCACCCTTAGACCTCTGGAGGAGGGACCTACTGGCTACGTCTACATGTGAAGCCTACATCGAAATAGCTTATTTCGATGTTGCGACATCAAAATAGGCTATTTCGATGAATAACGTCTACATGTCCTCCAGGGCCGGCAACGTCGATGTTCAGCTTCGACGTTGCTCAGCCCAACATCGAAATAGGCGCAGCGAGGGAACGTCTACACGTCAAAGTAGCACACATCGAAATAGGGATGCCAGGCACAGCTGCAGACAGGGTCAACGGGCGGACTAGCGCTTCCGGGGCAACAGCTAGCCACTCCCTTAAAGGGCCCCTCCCACATACACTCAGCCTGCACAGCACGCGGTCTGAGGAGCCATAGGCACACAAACCCCGGGCGCCGCAGTCATGGACCCCCAGCAGCAGCAGCAGCAGCAGCAGCAGCAGCAGCAGCAGCAGCAGCAGCTAGAGGTCCACCCAGCCCTTCCAGCAGGAGCAGGGCTTGCCCTGGCCCATGCCATGTGGGAGGCAGCTGAGTACCTTCTTGCCCCAGGAGAGGAGATGCCCCCAGGGCAGCAGGGCTCAACCCCTACCCCTGCAGCACCCCGCTCCACCCCCCGCCTCACACGCCGGCGGCTGTGGAGCTACCCCACCAGCACCGACTGGTGGGAGCGGCTGGTGCTTGGGGAGTGGGACGACGACCACTGGCTCAGGAACTTCAGGATGAGCCGGCAGACATTCCTGGAGCTGTCCCAGTGGCTCACCCCCGCACTCAGGCACCGGGACACTGCCATGCGGCGTGCCCTCCCTGTGGCGAAACGGGTCGGCATCGCTGTCTGGAAGCTGGCCACTCCGGACAGCTACCGATCTGTGGGGCAGCAGTTTGGTGTCGGAAAGGCCACCGTCGGGGCTGTCTTCATGGAGGTAAGAGAACCCACAGGGGGAGGCCAGGGCAGGGCAGGGGGGCCAGGGCAGGGCAGGGCAGGGCAGGGCCACGCACACCCTGCTCACCCCTCATTGGGGCTGTCCCATGTGCTTTCTCTGCAGGTCGTGCGTGCCATCAACGCCATGCTCCTGCACAGGCTCGTGAGGCTGGGGGACCCACATGCCACTGTCGCCGCCTTTGCCACCCTGGGCTTCCCCAACTGCTTCGGGGCTCTGGATGGGACTCACATCCCCATCTGCGTCCCGCATCACAGTGGAGGACGATACCTCAATCGGAAGGGCTACCATTCTGTCGTCCTGCAGGCCTTGGTGGACAGCCAGGGACGTTTCCAGGACATTTACGTGGGCTGGCCTGGCAGCACCCACGACGCCCGGGTTTTTCGGAACTCGGGCCTGTGCCGCCGGCTGGAGGCGGGGACCTACATCCCCCAGCGGGAGATCCCTCTGGGGGACACCACCATGCCCTTCTGCCTCATCGCAGATGCGGCCTACCCCCTCCGGCCATGGCTCATGCACCCCTACATGGGCCATCTCTCCGCTAGCCAGGAGCGCTTCAACGAGCACCTGAACCGTGCGCGCCAGGTGGTGGAGCGCTTATTTGGCCGCCTCAAGGGATGCTGGCGATGTCTCCTGACCCGCCTGGATGCGGGCCCCAACAACATCCCCCAGATTGTGGGTGCCTGCTGCGCCCTGCACAACCTCGTGGACAGCAAGGGGGAGACCTTTCTGCAGGGCTGGGCCGCGGAGGCTGGCAGGGCACACATGCAGCCACCTGCTGCCCCCAGTCGGCAGGTGGACCCAGAGGGGACCCGGGTCCGGGAGGCCCTGCGGGCCCACTTCGACCAACAGGCCGCGGGGTGAACTCTGCCCAGGCCCCCTACTGCCCGCCCCTTCCTCCCCCACACTCCTGCCCCAACGCCCACACCATGGAGCACCCCACCGCCCCCCCCTCCCACTTGTCCTGGACAAATGACAGCACGAACTTGTGGGTGAACGTAAACTTTTTTTTCGTCTTTACGAAACTTTTTTTTTTTGTATGTAAATAAATAAATATGTGAAACACAAACCAAAAAGGAGGGACAAACGTTCAACCAAAGCAAGATGTGCACAAATAAAACAATACAACAACAAAGCAAAGAAGTGTGCGCCATCAACAAAAAAGAAAAGCAGGGAGGAGAACGGGGAGAACTATTTACATGGGGGGGACGGGGCAAACGGGGGCACCAAAAACAAACAGTCAAACTATATACAACAAGGGGGGGGCCACGTCCCGGGCCCCTCGCCCCTAGAGCCCAGCACTGGGCGTGCCCGGCTGGGAGCCCCGCCGTGCCTGCAGTCTGGTCCGCGGCTGGGTGGGGGCGGGCTGCACAGGAAGGTATCGGCACCAGCGAGTCTCAGGTGGCTCCAGGGGTCCCTCGGCGCTGTGGCCCTCGCGGGTGGGTGGTGGGGCGACGGCGGACGGCCCAGCGACGGCTGGAGCAGCTGGTGGTGGGGCTGCAGGAGCGGGCGTGGCGGGCTGTGGCTCGGCCGGTGCGGCATGGGGGGCCAGGTAATCAACCAGCTGGTTAAATGTATGCATATAGGCCCCCCATGCCTCCTGGCACCAGGCCAGCGCCCGCTTCTGCAGCTGGAGGTGCTGCTCCGAGACCTCCAGCTGCCAGCGGAGGATGGCCAGCAGCTGGGGGTCCGTCGCCGCCGCCGGTAGTAGGCGCGGGGTCCGCCGTCTTGCCCTCCGTGGGGCCGGTCGTTCCTCGGCCGAGGGGCTGCCCTGGAGCGATGGTCCCGGAGGGCTCACCGGGACAACTGAGGCCTCGCCGGCGCTCTCTTCCGGTCCTTCAGATGGTGCAGGTGCAGGTGCAGGACACAGGAGAGGAGGGGGGGAAGAAGAATGGAGACAGGCGTTAGTGTGGGCCCCGAGCCGTGGCCTTTGTCCCCCCTGCCTGTGCTGCAGGTTCCCCATCCCCGTCCCCGGGAGATGCTGCTGTGATGGATGGGGTTCAGGGGTCCCCCTGCCCTGCACCCCGTCCCCTGGCGGGAGCGACTCTCACTTCACCCCGCAGGGTCTGAGAGCAGGAGAGCTTTCTTAGGCCACAGATGGCCAGTTTCTGGCAGGAGTGACAGCACCAGCTGTCAGAAGAGACAGTCCTTCCAACCCGTCGTGGGGAGAAGACCCCAAGGGGGGCCCCTCTGGGATGCAGCTTTCCCCCTCCTCTGGCTGGCTGCCTACCAGCTCCCCCTTCCCCTAGCCTCTACCTGTGGCCCCCGCCCTCGCCCCCCAATTCCAAGCCAGCTCGGCTCCTCCCTCCTGTTTGTTCAGGGCAGAGGTGTCACCTGCCAGCTGTAGCGCCAGGATCCTCCTTTGGCCCTGGGAGCTCCTCAGCTCTTGTGGCTCATATGTAGCCTGAGTCTCCCTTTGGCACTCCCCCCACTCCATCACATGCTGCTGCTGCGGGGTGTCCCACCCCCTCCGCCCGGGGGCCCCTCGAGGTTCCGCTCCCCCCTGGCCCGGGGATGGGGCATGGCACTGTCATGCAGGGTGGGGGGGGCAGGGGCTGATGGCTGCAGTGCTGTGAGGGCCATGGCCCTGGTGTCCTTGGGCCCATGGCCATGTGAGCGTGTGGGGGGCCCTGGACACATCTCTGTTACCCCCGCCCCTCAAGCCCAGGGGTGTCCACCAGAGAGGGGTACCTACCTGTGGGTCCGCTCCCACGGTCCGGAGATCCCCGGGGGTCGGAGGCCCTGCTGCTGCTCCGGGATGGCAGGAGGAGGATCTGCAGGCTGGATTCTGCGGAGGAGGAGCCCCCCTCCTCCTCCTCCTCCTCCTCCTGTCGCGATGTCCCGGGGATGGCCTCCGGGGGGGGCCCCCGGGGTGCGGGGCTTGCCTCCGAGTCGGACTCCGGCTGCAGGGCCTGCTGGGCCTCATCAGCCAAGGTGTCAAGGGTGGCCGGAGGGGAGGAGGTGTGCCGGGAGCCCAGGATGTCCCTGAGCTCCCTGTAAAAGGGGCAAGTGACGGGGGCGGCCCCAGATCGGCTGGCCGCATCCCGGGCCCGGGCATAACCCTGCCGCAGCTCCTTCACCTTACTCCAGACGTGGTCCGGAGTGCGGGCAGGGTGACCCCGGGCAGCCAGGCCGTCGGCCAGCCGAGCGAACGCATCCGCGTTCCTCCTCTTGCTCCCCATTACCTGGAGCACCTCCTCCTCACTCCAGAGCCCCAGCAGGTCCCACAGCTCGGCCTCCGTCCAGGAGGGGCCCCGCTGCCGCTTCCCAGACTGGCAGGTCTTCTGGCTGGGCTGGCTGCCCTGGCTCCCCTTGGGGGGGTCCCCTGGGGGCGCTGGGGGGGCTGCCGGCTCGCCATTGCCGCTGGCTGTCTGGCTGAGGGCTGTACAGGCTCGCCGCGTGTGCAGGCAGGAGCCTGCACGTTGCCTCAGCTTCCTGCACAGGAAGGGAGGGGGAGGGGACCTTTAAGGGGCCGCTCCACGCGGCCACCAGTGAGCTGAGGGGCTGGAGAGAGCATCTCTCAACCCCCCAGCTGATGGCCGCCATAGAGGACCCGGCAATTTCCACGTTGCGGGACACGGATCGGCTACACTGTCCCTACTTCGACGTTGAACGTCGAAGTAGGGCGCTATTCCGATCCCCTCATGGGGTTAGCGACTTCGACGTCTCGCCGCCTAACGTCGAAGTTAACTTCGAAATAGCGCCCGACGCGTGTAGCCGCGACGGGCGCTATTTCGAAGTTAGTGCCGCTACTTCGAAGTAGCGTGCACGTGTAGACACAGCTACAGAGTGCAGCACACAGCACATTCCCCTCAGAGCGGCCCTCCCAGTACTGCTCCCTGCCCTGAAAGCATCCACATTTGCCCCTTCCCCTAAGAAGATATTCTCACCAGTGCCAGATAGCCCCACCCGTGACTCAGACACTGTAGCACCTCCAGCAGGCGTCTGCTCCAAAACCCCTTTGTCTGATGGGGGTGCGATGGGTTTGTTCTCAGTTGCCAATGGGGTGAGTTCACACCACTGAGCTCAATGAAGACAGTGAGGTCCGTCTGCGACTCCTGCAGACATTTAGTACCTGGCTCTGGGTAGTGCTGAAAGGAACAGGGGAGGGGACAGCCTGGCACTCGGCGGGAGGGATTCCTTGCTCATATGACCTCACATTCGGATGGCTGGTGACTCTGCATCCCCCAGAGGCAGACTTCCAAGCGATCGCAGAGAGCCTGGAGGTGCAGAGCGTGCAGATAGGTTGGGTTCTCAGACAGATAAAAGGCTGAGGATCAGTGGTATGTTTTCTGCACTTTGCCAGCCCTGGCGGGTGGTGGAGCTGTGGGACTCGAGGCCCTGGTACTGCTGTGAGATGGCCCTGTCCCAAGGCCAGAACCTGCTGCTAGAGTGCTGAAAAAGGCAAGGAGGACCCTGAGGAGGTGATCAGGGCTATGCCCCCACACGGCAAGGATCCCACACACACCTTGTGCTGGGAGAGGGGAGACAGGGCAGTGGAAGTCGGAGGGGTTGGGATCTTGGGAGGGCACCAGTGCTGGGCGATGGAGACTGGCTGTGCTAGGAGGGGGCCACTGTGCAGCAGGGCTGTGCTAGTAGAGGATCTCACCTCTGGAAAAGGATGGGGTCCATCTGTCCCTCTGGGGTAGGAGCCTGGAAGAGCCTGCCCTGCATAAGCTGCTGGAGTGGCACTAGTGGGTAGGAGCCTGTGTTGGCCTACAGCAACTCCCAGAGCCGGAGCAATGTAGTTGGGTCACCTGCTGAAGAGACTGAGCAGCCTAGAGATCAGAGGGGCACAGGTCTGATCCCTCCTGCTAGCTCCAGGACCCCTGCCAACTCCCCTGCATGCCCCCAAAGTGCTGGGCCCAGAGCTGTGGCCCTGATCTGTCCTATGGACCTGGCAGCTCTGTACAAGGTACTGAACATGCACTTGGGTGCAGCTGTCAGGACAGAGGAAGGAAGGGAGGAAAAGGGAACGTATATCTAGACAAGCAGGGCAGAAACTATTCCAAAGCAAAAGAACTTTTTAAAATTTCCCACAATTTTTAAAAATATTCAGCCAAACAAAATTTACAAATAATCATTTGGCACAAATTGAAACATCTCTTTTTGATAAAGCGAAAATGTTTTTTTCTTATTTTAACCTTTTTAAACTGAAAAATGTTTTGTCTTTCAAAGCATGTAATGTTTTGAGGGGTTATTTTGAAAAGAAAAATCAAACCATTCCACTCTGAAAATGTTGAACGACCATCCGAATGCTTTGTTTAGGGTTTTTCCCCCAGAGGAAGTTGTCACAATCAACTTTTTTTCTCAACTGTTTAATTTGGACAAAAAAAAGCATTTTACCTGCCCACAGGTACGTATCTCATAGAGCTGGAAGGGACCCTGAGAGGTCATCAAGTCCTGTCCCCTGCACTCACAGCAGGATGGACCTATCACCAGCTCTGATTTTTTTTTTTAGTTTAAGCTGCCCCAGACCCTTGGAAGGTCCCCTCAAGGATTAAATTCACAACCATGGATTTACAAGACCAATTCTCTAACCACTGAGGTAATAGAGTCCCAGATGCTGTCTGAAGCTGGGCATCTCCTTGGGCTTCTCTGTGGGCAGCTATCACTTCATGGTGATGAGCAAAACTCAGCCCTCAGGTAAGCAGGCACAGTTCTGCCTGACAGTGGCCCAAAGACGTGCTGTCTTTCAGACCTTGCCTACGCTCTGAGTTCTGTTGGGATAGTGACACCAACAAAAGCTTCCTAGTTGAAAGAGACACACAACGACGTTTCTGCAAGTACAGCTTATTCCAGCTTGGCAAGTCCCTTCCTCCTTGCAGAATTCCTGACTCATTTTGGAAGACAAGGGAAACTGAGCCATTAACGCAACCACTTCTTAATCCTGCCACGAAATTGTTTTGGGACCATGCAGGCGAGCTCTACCACAGGGTGTATTATTGCACCAGTATGGCTGGATCACTAGCCCTCTGCAGAGCTCTCTTGCTAATAGGGTCAGCTGGCAGGAGTAAGGACTGAAAAAGCTGCAGAATAATTTCCCCTGACACACATGGTGAGTGCAGATTCCAATGGAACTAGGACAGTAAAGACCCTCTGTCTGTCACTCTGCTCAGGGGGAACCAGGGTCCGAGACAGGGAGCCTTCACAGGGAACATGAGCAACATCCAGGCAGTTCGTGTTCTAGGCACAAGCCTTCTTCCCAGGTATTGCTGGCAGCAAAAAGAGCTGGGCTTAAATGTTGTCTAGTTCTATACAAGGGATGTTTACAACACTGTCTTGGGACCCTCACCCAGAGACCTTGAAAACTTTCCGGATCAGCCCGAGCACTCTTCTTGGCAAACCTTCCCCACTCACAAGCCCTGCGTCCCGAGGGTTACAATAGAGGGAATGTTTTGGGGGAGGGGGAGGGGGAGGCCACGGGGAACAGCAGACTGGACTTGGGAAAGCAATAACACTGCAGTGTTTGACAAGATTCCCATCCTTCAGGGAGTGCCAATGACAGTCACAACATCAGTCCCCCTCACACCGATATGTCCTGGCCACTTCCATCCTCCCCAGCTCCCCACTCACAATTTGTAGTCCTGGGTGGGTGGAGGCCCAGGGGTTCTGCCAGGCAGGTCAGTGCTGCCTGGGATGTACTGGAGGCTCTACCTCCTCATCCATCTGCAGTGATTTCGGCTTTGATTGCTGGCTGGGCAGGCCCACTCCCAAGTTCCGTAGGGGGCTGCTGCTTGCTGTGGTTTCAGCCCTCACCATCTCAGCTCTGTGGCTGTCCTTAGCGATATATCACGTGATGGCAATTTTCAAGACCCATGCACCCCTTTTAACCATGAAACAAATGTGCAAAATAAAAAACACCCCCCACAATGCATCACATAATTTGTAGACAGCCCCTCTGCACTGCCTGTCCCTCAGCTTGTCTTTCACTCACTCACACAGAGTATTGCAAGTGTCTCAACCCTAATCGAGTCCTTACACCGAGAGACGTTCCCAGGAGAAGGCTGGGGTGTCTCTCCTGTCTTACCTAGTTGCAGTGTCAGTCAGGGTGACCCAGGCACATTTTTTGTCCATCTCTTGACCCTTCTTCTCCCAACTGGGACAACAGCATCTGATTGCGCCTCCTCTCAAAAACTGAACAGTATGTTAACTAAGATGCCCCAAGCTGTCACATAACTGATATACATACAAGGTGTTTCCCATACGAAGCAGCAGAGGCCCCATCAGCCTCACATCAATTATTTTTGTGTCCCAGCCCCAAATATCTGCTTTACAATCCCCAACCTTATATCACTTCTGTGTGCCACCACCCCAGACCAGTTAGTGTTCTGCTTCCCCCAATCTCATAGCATACCCCTGCACTGCTCGCCCCCTAGGGCATCTCTGGTCCTCCAGCAGCCAGGGAGGACCTTCATTCCCAGGCCTGGGAAAGGGGTGAGGAGGGAACCTATCGAGGGGTCTTTCATCCAGCCCTCTCTTCCAGGTGTGGGTGGAGGGCAGGTCAAGGAGTGCCCCTCTTTCCCTCCAGGCCTTGAGAGGGGGTGTGGAGGGGGAGGGCAAGGAAAAAGTGAAGGAAGAGACAAACCATTTTTTCCACAGGAGGCAGAAGGGAACAAAGCCTTCTCAGCTTCTGAGTTCCACTCTCTCCTCCCCCATTGTAAACACGTGGTATAAGATGCACTTCCTACCCCAGCCTGTTTGGGATTAAATAGGAATTCAGCACATGCTCACTCAGTTCAGGGGGGTTTGGTTCAGTCCACGATAGACAGGGCTAGATCCTCAAATGCTCAGTGTCCATAAGTGAGGCCAGTTTTCCATGCTCAGAACACAGCAGATCCCACTGCGACATTTTTGGCCAATAGTTTGGAAGAATTCAGCTATCCGGGCCCCCAGCCTACTGAACTTTTCTAAAAATAGGGCCTATAGCAACCATTAGCATAACTGAGTCCTGGAGCTGGTAATGCTCCACCCTCAAAATTCAGGGGATTTGGGATTTCAGTCTGGTAGTCAGTCCAGACTCATTCCTCACAAAATCCTACTCACTTTTCAATTGCTTTTTGAAATTCCCTTAAATAAATGGATTTTGGCACAGAGATGTCAAATTCTCTGTGAGATGACAGCACAATGAGAGTGGGGGGTGGGAATATTATGGTTACCATGCCTCACATACACCCTTGTTTACTGATAAATTTCAGTGATTGATCTATCAAGATATGTGTTGAGATCAGTGAGGACAGAAGATCAAAACATTACCACCAACTAGGTAAGATTCCTACTATTTCACAGCTGGATGTGACTGGAACAATTCCAAATAGCCAAGGTGGAAAGTTTCAAAGCAACCTAGGGATTAAAAGACTGATTGGGAACCACTCTGATTATGTAATCTGTACGCCACCAGCCAAACAACTTCCAAAAAGACATCTTGAAGTTAATGGACGATGTGTCCAAAGCACCTAGATTGCTTTAAAATCTTAACCAAGGACAGTGTTTTCCAATTTTATTTGGACGAGGAACCCTTTTAAACATGCAAGAATTTTGCGGAACCCCATCCCCAGGCTTAACCCGCCTCAGCCCCAAACTCAACCCCTTCCCCCCCACTTAACTCCTCTCAGGCCCATCCCCCCCATCCCCAATCTTAACCCACCTCAGCCCCAAACCGGCCACCAGTACTAACCCATCCATGGTGCTGGCTGGGGAGCCTGCTCCGGACAGTCATGTGCACCCAGTGGAAGGAAGGCTGGCACGGAGGTGTTCTGCTGGCAGGGGTGAGGCAAGCCACGCCCACTGAAGGGGTGTGGCTTATCAGGTAATGGAGTGAATGGGGGGCTCTCTGGAGCTCCCTACCCTGCTGCCACTGAAATAATGAAACTAAATTCAGTTGGTTTAATGGCCAGATCCCTCCCACAGCCCTGCCAGCCATTAAACCAATTAAATTTGACTCTGTTTCAGCAGCGGCAGGGCAGGAAGCTGCAGAGGAATCAGCTATTGTAATGGAACTTTCTCATGGAACTCTTATTTTCACTTTGTGGCACCCCAGGGTTCCGTGGCACACCATTTGGGAAAACTGACCTCGGATGTTCAAAGTCCCAATTTTTTTTCAAGTTGGGCTCATCAGCAGTTCTGCCAGAGATTTGCAGGAAAACACCACAATATAGCTATCTACAGATATATGGCTATAATAGCTGCAAAAATATACTGTGGACTGACATACATTACTAAATAACAGTAACCTGTTATAACTGTATTTGACATACAAGATGTACGATGCTAGTTAACACCTGCTTTATATTTACATTATGTCACACTGCAACAGCTGCAGTATGCTTCACACAGCTGAGGTCACTTGGAAGGTAAATATAGCAAGTATAATAAAGCATATGATGTCTGGGCTACTAGGACAAACATTTGATACATCTGTTATGCTTCAGGTGGAAAGGGCCATGTGCAGAAGAAGTCGACATGCTGGGATTTTAATAAATATTGCATGTTTCATTTTAGGGATACAAAATAATTTTCTCTTACACTGTACATGCTTTCTTCCAGACCGCTGCATGGCACTGCTTTTTTTTTTTTTTTAAAGACTAGTGCAAGTCTTTTGCTAGAGCATAACAAAGTACTGAAATCACATTAAGCCTACATCTATACTTAGGAAAAACTTCAAAATGGCCATGCTAATGGCCAAATCGAAGAATACTAATAAGGTGCTGAAATGAATATTCAGTGCCTTGCTAGCATGCTGCCGGCCGTGGCACTTTGAAAGTGCTGCATTTCGCTCGCGCGCAGCTCGTCTATGTGGGGGTCCTTTTCGAAGGAACCCTGCCGACATCGAAATCCCCTTATTCCTATCAGCTTATTTCAGGGGATTTCGATGTCTGCAGGGGCCTTTCGAAAAGGACCCCTGTGTAGACGACCCACGTGTGAGAGTGCCGTGGCTGGCAGCATGCTAATGAGGCACTGAATATTCATTTCAGCTCCTCATTAATATTCTTCGATTTGGCCATTAGCATGGCCATTTCAAAGTTTTTCTTGTGTAGACCTGCCCTGAGATTATCTCATTGATATGCTAACAGATATCCAGCCAAGTTTATTTTAATGAAATGATTGCAACACTAGCATGACAGCTGAGTTAAGCCAAATTTTAACCCAAAGGAAAAAATTTATAGATTACTTCTGTACACGTGCCGGCAGGTGGTGGTTGGATATGCATTGTGAGTTATGACTGTCAAGTACATAGTCCTTACGTGTAGGTACCCTTTTCTATTTTGAAATCTAAAGAAGGGTTGAAGGACTCACACAGGCCTGGAGAACACAACTGTTGTTCTCACATTTCATTTAGTATTCACAAAAAAGGCAACATGAACTAATGGATTATGCACTTGATTGGGACTCAACAGACTTAAGCTCTGTTCCTAGCTCTACCACTCATCTGCTTTGTGACCTTGGACATATCACTTCTCTGCTCCTCTTTCATCAGTCTTATTGATTGTAAACACTTTGGACAAAGGGCTGCCTCTCGCTATGTGTTTGTTCGTTCATTGTGGTAGCCTTTCATAGGAATGCAAGTTATAGATGGAAAATACCTACTATCTCATTTGTATTTCAAGAAAATTAAGAGTAACGACCAATGGAGGTAAGGAACCACTCATATCCAATTCTGCCACTCATCATTACTTGCACTGAATCCATATATAATCCCACTGAAATCAGTAGAACTGATCATGTTATAAAATATTCTTCGTAAACAAGGGTGTCCTAATGTGGGCCATTGGCACTAATGGCAAATCTCCCGTTGGTTTCAATGAGCAACAAAGCAGACCCTGCCAATGGAGCAAATTCTTACCCTTCGGTATAAGAGCAACAGTGGTGATGGTAGAAGTTGCATTTTGATCAACAGGTGATGGTATGAGAGAAAGGAAGATGAAAAATTAAAAACAAGGGTGGAAGAACTAAACAGAGACACCCCAAAACCAGCTACTAGATCTACAGTGTGGGTGGAAGAATGACTGAGACTCAGTGAGAGAATGGTCAAGTAGCAACTGCCCCCATATCAAAGCTTAGGCCTGTTCTACACTGTAAGCTTAGGTCAAAGTCTACACCCCCAAACCCCTTCAGTTGGCTTTAAGGGATTTTAAAATAGACTTTGGTGCTCCACCTTGATGAGAGGAATAGAGCTAAAGTCAACCTGGGCTGCTGTCCAAGTCAACATTCTTGAACTGCATGAGGTGTCCCACAGTGCCCCAATAGGACTGCTCTGGCCAGCACTTTCAACTGCGTTACTCCTCTGCTCGGGCACAAAGGAAAATCCCCTGGGAAATTTGAATTTTATTTCCTATTTGTCCATCATGGCAAGCCCAGCAGCACAGCTGACCAGGAGTGCTCAGGGTCACAAACAAGCTCCAGCGTTCAGGAGAGACAGGCTCTAGCAGCTGTGTGGGGAGAAGAATCTGTGCAGGCAGAACTCCGAAGCAGCAGAAGAAATGTGGATATCTGTGTAAAAATCACCCAGGGCATGGTGGAAAAGGGATGCAGAAGGGACACACTGGGGTGCCACATGAAAATAAAGGAGCTCAGGCAGGCAAACCAGAAAGCAAAAAAGGCAAATTGTTGGTCCAGGTCAGAGCCTCAGATATGATGCTTAGAGAAGCAGCTGCATGGGATTCTAGGGAGGACCCAACCACCTTCCCAAATCAGTCTGGGGATGCCACTGAAGCAATTCTTCAGGCAGCCCCAGGCAAAAATGTGGAGGATATTGAAGATGAGAAAGACTAGGAGGAGGAGATTACTCAGTAGGCAAGGGAAAGAGCTGATTTCACCAAAAGCCAGGACCTTCTTCTAACTTTGGAGCCCATCTCCTCGCAGGACCTAGACACTGATGGTGTGGAGGGCACTTCTGGTGAGTTCATTTGTGTAATTGTATCACTGTGGTTAAGTGTAGTTGGGTTTAATCTTGAGCAATTGAAATACATTGGTGGCCAGTCTGCCTACACAGTAGGAGCTGCCGGGAAAAGTTTGTTAGCATATCTGGAGATGGAGCAGGACTCATTCCTATATTTCTGTACAAAACTCTCATTGAGGTACTTGTCAATCCTTCCCAAAAGGCTTCCGGCAATAGAATACTCCACCACACCAAGCCAGCAGTAAGTCACCTGGCATCATTTCAGCACAAACCATAGCAGCACATGGTCCAGGTTTCTGGACATAGTCATTCAGCAGCCATATCTTATCATACTCTCTGCTTTGGCGAAGACTGATATTGCACATGGTGGCTTGGATGAAATGGGGGATGTTCTGTAATTGACGGCACTGAGGCAATCTACCTTTGTTTGTTCATCCCCAACAAATTATGACCCCAGATTGACTGCCCTCTTTGCAATGGGCTTTAAAGCGACACTCTGGAGAACAACCACACTATAAGGAGCAGTGATTGTGCATTGACTAGAGGGACAGTGATGCTGTGCTTACTATGAGCCCCTAAACGCCTGCCTGCTGCCTCCCCACATTCAGGTCAATGTGGCAAAGGAGGGCTGCAGATTCCAGCCATGCTGTAGGTGTGAACAACGAGGACTGCAGTTTGCAAGCGTCCTTTCCCAGATATTTTCAAAGTGGTTGCTTATCATGCTTGCCTACAAGATGAGTTCAGCTGCCCTGCACTCTTCTGTGTGTTATACCTTCCCGTAGACACTCTTTAAAATGAAAAATTCAGCTTGTATCTAACATTTTTTGTGCAGTATAGCACTGCAGTCATTGTAAAGAGTTATTTTACAACATATCTGCTCCAAAGTCTACTTTTGGGTTTTTGTTTTCCCTAGTTCTGCTCCCTACTCTCTCCACGCCTCCTGCTTTTGGGGTCTTGGGTGAAAAAGCCCTACCCAGGATGAAATGTTCAACGAGCTCATGCAATCCTCCCGCACTGATGGGGCTCAACTGAATGCATGGAGGCTAGAGCTGTTAGAGGTCATCTGCACTGAACAGGAGCACAGGAGAGCATGCAGGGAACGTGATTAGACGACACATGGCAATATTAAGGGTCATGGGGGAGCAAACAGAGTTGATGAGGTGACTGGTAGAGATGCAGGAAAAGCAACTGGAGGACAGAGCCCCCTGCACCCAAAGCTAAACCACCTGTCTCCTCACCAGGTTCCATAGCTCCTCTCCCAGACACCCTAGAAAGTGGCAGAAGGGGGAAGGAAGGCCCAGTAAGCCTGTCACAACTCCTGGAACACAAGGCTGTCAGTAAGCCACAGCTCCTTGTGCCCCTCCCCTCTGTTATCAGGCCCTAGCTATGCCCACAACTCCTTTTCTCAGCAGTTACGTCTGTGTTCCCCAGGCTTCCTAAATAAAAGATGCCTGATTTCAGAACAACAGGCTTTTTCCTCATTGTGCCAACTGTGCTGGTGGGGGACAAAGGCCCTCTGCAGCCCTCCTTTGTCAGCCGTCCTTTGTTTACAGGGCAGTACACATCCAACAATGAGGGGCTTGTGGAGAGCAACGCCCATAAATGTTACATCATTATCTGGTCATTCATGAAACTGCTTTTCAATGCTTCTATGCCACGCAGCGCACCTTGACTTGCTCTCTTATTGCCCTGCTGCCTGGCTGCTCAGAATTAGGTACTAGGTCGGGGGAGGGAAGCATGGCCTGTGGATGGATCCTGCCAGGCAAACATTCAGATGAGGCCCTCCACAAACCACTGGGCTGCCAATGGCCCAGCAGGACCCTTGGGCAGGCTCCCTGCCTGCCACTCACACACTGCTTGAAGTGGCTGGCTGCTCGGGCCAGCACGTGTGTCTCTGGAGGGCACGTGCCCTTTGTGGAGAGGAGGGCCTCCAGCGCAATCCTCACAATCCCATTCTTTTTATCTACAAAACAGGCACACTGCAGATCTCGAAGGACCACTTAGAGGGGCTTTGCGGTAAATCAGTCTCAGTACCTATTTAATACTTGTCTATCTGCTAAGACCTCCAAGAAGGGCACCATCTGGGTTTGCAGTGGTCTTGTGAAGCAGAACCTTATCTTTAGGCCTATGAGCACCAATTTGTTTGTCAACGATGTAATCCAGAGAACTGTGTTGTCTTCCCACCTCTGCCACTGGTCTGAAGCCTCAGGGCACGTCTACACTACCCACCAGCTCAACAGGCAGCGATCAATTCAGCAGAAAGTGCTGATGCTCTCCCATTGACGGTCTCATCCACCAGAATGAGCAGCATAGTTGGGTTGATGGGAGAGTGTCTGCCACTGACTCATCTCAGTGAAGGTAACATGATCTAAGTACAGCAACTTCAGCTACCTTATTTACATAGCTGGAATTGTATAATTTAGGTTGAAGCCTCTGGTAGTTTAGACCTGTCCTCAGTTGCCCCCTCCGTCAAGACCTCGGCAGATGACTAGCACTATATATGAGCTAAGCATTTTCCCAGGCTGCTGAAGGACATTCAGTAACAACTTTCCCTTGCTGCTATTTCCTGCTGGGTTTAGAAATGGACCTGGGTTTCCTTTCTCACCAGTGACACTCCATTGACCTCAGTGAAGTTGCTCCCAATTTACCCTTATTTTAGGAGAATCAGTCTCAGAATTCAGATATCCCTCTTGAATTAAATGTCACAGTATTTAGTACAGCTTCAGCGAAGCAGATGTCTACAGCCAGGCTCTGCTCTGATATGCACTAGAATAAATTCAGAAAACAAAAGATTTGAATTAACGACATAATTCTAGATTTGCACAGGTATCAATGAGCTAAAAACCTGACCCATTTTGGATAATACACAATTTTCACTCAATGTTTTTATCACTTATTGGCTTTTCTAGTGTATTTGTTTGTAGTTGAGGTTTCTGCATTGTTTAAAATGCTCCATTTCCCTTGAGACACTCAAATGCAGCTGACTGACTGAAATTAGAAACCTAACTTCCATCTGCATCAACTGTTACATGTAAACCTGAAGCACATTAAGATTTCTAAAAAGCTACCTTTGTTATTTACATATTGGACTGCTCCGATTTGTAGTGCCGTACTGTTAAAATACACCGTGACAGGGTGTACTAGTCATTCATCTACTATGCAGACTGCAGAGGTGTCAGCCAGAGAAGTGCGCCCCCTCTAGGGTGGAGTGGGCCACAACACCTCTTCAAAGTCAAGGTGCCACTTGCTTCTGGGTAGACAGCAGACTCTAGGGGGCCCAGTCCCCTTGAAGGGTGGGTAGTATGTGCAGCCAGGCCCTGGGGCAGGGCCAGCCGCAGCCCAAACAGGCTGTCAGTGTATAAGACCCGACCCTGGGTCAGGGTGGGACCACAATCAATTAGTCAGGCTCAGACCCTACAGCAGGGCAGAAGAGCAGACCCAGTCTGTGTAGGAGCCCTGGCCCAGGGGAGGGACTGGCCATCTTTAATCAGGCTCGGTGCCTTGTTAGCAGGGCTGAGCAGGCCAGACAGTATATAAGCCTTGACCTTGGGGCAGGGTAGGGCCGAGCAGGGCAGAATAGCACTTAATGATGCTCAGCCCCTTTCAGCAGAACCGAGCAGGTCACACAGTATGTTCGTGGTCTTCCCTTGAAGCAGGGTAAGGCACCGAGCGTACCACCAAGGCTGCGTGGGTTGGGAAAGACAAAGGACTTCCCCTCTGCAGGGAGAGAGAATAGGGGTTGCAGACCCACCCGCTCCACTGTGCCCCAGCCTGGGGTCCTAACAACAGCTCACGCCAGAGCCGGTCAGTGAGGATCCAGGCTGAAACACACCAACGTGGGCTCTGGCACAACATCCCTGAGCTGCTTTCTACCTCCACTTTCATGGGTGCAGGTCCCACTCTGGGTCGTCTGGGAGGTCAGACAGCTCTACATCCTCCAGCTAAGTAGCCACCAGCCGGCAGGAAGCTCAGGAATGTACATAGTCAGGGTAGTGGACTGGTGGCAGGACAGTAAGCTCAGGCAGGTCCTGGGCCCCAGTAGCTGGCAGCTGGCAGGTCCACAGGTTCTGGCAGGTCAGGTCTGTCCCTGTAGCCCAGGTAGGTAAGAGACCTCTGGCTATTGGACAAGCGGGGGCTTTGACCACACCTCTGGGATCCTGTCAGGGAGGCTGGTGGGACTGTCTGGCTGGTCAGTCAGCTGGGTATGGGGTCTTCGGCTCCTACTCCCAGGAGCCCGGCCAAGGTCCTTTGCTCAGCTTAGAGGCTGCCCTTTTAATGATCCCAGGCCCTACCCCAGGCACTTCCTGCCTCCCATGTCAGTCTCTTGGGGCCAGGGCACAGGTGTTCTGGACCCACCCACCAAGGCCTCCAGCAGGCTTCACCTGCTTCTGAGGATGGGTGGAGCCACACCACCTTACTACAGAGACCCACAGTTTCGCTGGTAGTATAAGAATACACAGATGCATGCAGAATCATAAAGTCTTCTAGTTTAATACTTGGATATGAATTTCCATATCAGTAAGGGGAGCATGGACCAAAGATCCTAACCACATTTTTAATGCACTATACAAATGAATGGGATTCCCGTAAAAAAGCTAACAGCTGGCAAGGAAGCTTCACAAATACGCAGAGATAACCCACCCTAAGTCTTAGCAAGAGTTGACAGTCTGAAAATTATTTGATGAGCTGCACTGAACTTCAGTTAGATAGCACAATATTACCATCATAGGCTGTATTCTACAGCTACCAAGGCTAATCTGAGAAAAGACTGATCCAGCCCTCTAGTGGGGGATCTGAATTCAGGTCCTGTGCTCATTTCCCTTCATTTCTCTTTGGTGTGTTAGAAGCTGGGAACACCAGGCATCATTCACCACCTTAGCCTTCAAAATAACCACCAGGGACCTTGCTGCCCTAGAGAGGCATCCATGAATATAAGTAGCTATTCAGCTTAGGAAAGTGCTGACTAAGGTGTAGCATGGCATCAGTCTGTAAAATCATATATGGTGTGGAGACCGTGAATAAGGAAGTGTTATTTACTTCTTCACATGACATGAGAGCCAGAAGTCACCCAGTGACATTAATAGGCATCAAGTTTAAAACAAATGAAAGGAAGTATTGCATCACACAACACAGAGCCAATGCATTCATTGTCAGGAATGCTGTTAAGGCCAAAACTGAAAAGAGTTAGAAAAGCTCATGGAAAAAAGGCCCATCAATGGCTATTGGCCAACATGGTCAGGGACCATGCTCTGGGTAGCCCTAAAACTCTGATTGCCAGATGCTGAGACTGGGTGGTAAGGGATGGGTCATTCAATATTTGCTCTGTGATGTTTATTCTCTTTGAAGCATCTGGCCTTCACCATTGTAAGAACACAGGATACTTAGCCAGACCATTGGTCTCTCCAAATATGGCCATTCTTATGTTCTGGTCAATCTCCACCTTGGATGGAGGTACATTTCTCAGGTGGAAGATGGAAAATGTAGAAACGGAGAGAGAGAAAAACCTCCCAGGAAAGCTAGAGGTGAGGCTTAACAATGGCAAGTCAGACCATATCAGCAAATAATTGAAGCAAGATGGAAGGTCCCCTTACGAAGCCCTGTGCGGACACAAAAGTGTTTAAAGGAATGGAATTTTTAACTAGCAAATTAGCAGCTATGATTTGAATGCAGCTAGAGAAACGTCAGACAGCCACACCATCTGCTCTAAATATTGTAAAAAGACACCCTGGTCTACAGTGTCAAAACCAGTAGATAGATTAAGGAGCGTTAATATAGAACACATGCCTGAGCCTGTCTGCAGCAAGGGATCACTGCACCTCTTCAAAGGGGCTAATTCTTGAAGCCAGACTGGAATTCATCAGTTACATCATCTGTGTGGAGGTGTGACTGAAGTTGTAACGCAAAGACGCTCTCCAGAAATGAGTGAATGAACTGGCATGTGTTGGTAGGCCCAGTCTGAGGCCAGAGTAGGGTTTAGCATGAAAATACAAGCTAAATTACAGTGCTGTTTCTGCTGTCTTTATCTATTAGATATGGAAGGGGACTTCCTTATAGACATCATTGCAGGGTGACTGATATTAATCATAGTCAAAAGATACCCATTAACTTTATTATTTAATTGTATTGCGGTAGTGCCAAGTGACCCCAGTCATTAGGCAGGACCCCATTGTGCAGTGCACTATACAAAAATAACAAAAAGGCAGGCTCTGACAGAATTTTTTTTGACTCTCACAAATTAATGTGACTGGGTTATGCCCTTAGCTGGGTATTAAAATTTTCATTCAGGAGAATTGGTTGGGAGAGGGATAGCTCTGTGGTTTGAGCATTGGCCTGCTAAGCCCAGGGTTGTGACCTCAGTCACTGAGGTGGCTATTTAGGCCTGGGGCAAATAAATTAAAAAAGGGATGGTGCTTGGTCCTGCTAAGAGGGCAGGGGAGTGGACTCAACGACCTCCTGTGGTCCCTTCCAGCTCTATGAGATACGTATATGTGTTATTATAATAGACCTATCCATTCTTTTAATCTTTTACCCTACAAGAAATATTTCCCCAACCAAAGAAAGAGGATTGCCTCCATTTCAAGATTACCTTCGAGACTAATTCCCAAGGGAAATCAAAATTCCTGCTGCTAATAGAAAGTCTGAACTATAGGTACATTTTCCATAATTAGGACAGTCCTCCGCAATTCCAGGCTGCCTAGAGCTCCTTATTTTCAGTTCCTTTACAGAAGATGTAAATTATCTTCTCACAATGCCATCGTGTTCCCCTAACTTAGGCTATGTCTACACTACATCATAAAGTCACTTTGAAGGCACTTAACTCGATTTTATAATGTGACTGTCTTCACTGCAAATACCATTAGGTTGATTTGAAGGGAAGCCTGGGCTGACTTTCTTGCCCTGTCCCTCCAATGTGGTGTAATGCCAAGTTTAAATTTAAAAGGTTGAATTAATGCTAGTGTGGAAACAGCATTACTTTAAATCAATTTTATTGGCCTCCACAGGTGTCCCACAGGTATCCCACAATGCCCCACAGGTGTCCATTCTAGCTGCTTTCACCTCCACTGCTCTCAAGTGCACAGGAAGTTGGTAACAGGAAGCCTGGGAATTTGAATTCATTTTCTTTCTGACCAGCATGGATAGTGCAACTCAGGAACAATGGAGAAAGGGTGTGCCAGGGATGCTCAGCAATGCCAGGTCAAAATCAAGTAGCTTAGGCAGGCATATCAGAAGATGAAAGAAGTCAGTGGGTGCTCTGGGTCATCTACTATGGGCAGCTCAACACCATTCTTGGGAGGGACCCAATCATGCTCCCCGAGGGTAGCATGGATTCCTTAGAAGACCATCCTCAGGTCTCCAGTGGGAGCCGAGAGGATGAGGAGGAGGCAGAAGATGATGAAGACGCTGCCAGTCAGCAGATGCCCAGGGGAGCTGATTCTGCCAGCCAGAGCTCTTCATCAAACTGCAGCCCGTCCTCTCATCAGCACCTGATTCTCTGGGGTCCAGCAATGCTGGAGAGGGCTCTTCTGGTAAGCACATTTTTTAAATTGCTATAAGCAGGTTGCAGTTTAGGTGCAGTGGATCTACACTCCTTAGAAGAGCTTGTTACTATTTCTGGGGATGTCCTTTCTGGACATCTCCATAAAGGTCTCAGCCAGGTACACTTTTATTTTTCACATGAGGTTTTTGGAGAGGCCTGCTTTATTCTGGCTTCCTTGATAGCACACCTTGCTATGGCAAACCACCAGTAAGTAATCTGGCATCATGGGATCACACAGTATTCTGGCAAACTTTCCAGCCCTGTGCTCACACAGTATGTGCATATTTTCCCTTTCACTCTCTGTTATTCTTAGGAGGCTGATGTCTTTTTTTGCAACCTAGAAGCAGCATGGGAAGTCTCATTAAAGTTTGTCCCTGTAATATTCTCACACTATTCCCTGGCCATTTAAATTTCCCAAGACTGCCCTGCCACACCACATGGCTGGCAAGCTCTCCACCTCCCCCCTCTGTATGGCTGGTGGGTTCTCCTGGCCCCTCCCCATCTCACCACACTGCTGGAGGGCACCCTGCCCCCCTCCCCCACTATCACACTGCTGTGAAGGATCTCTGAGGAGCCACTGAGAAGGTTTTTTTTTTTTTGCTTTGCCTTACATTTTACAAGGATGACCCCCCCCACACACACACACATCCCAGCCAGCTTTGCAAAGATCCAAATGGGTCAAAAGGCACCTTCGTCTGGTTTTAAATGGCCAAAGGCACATTCCACCACCTTTCTGCACTTGCTCAGCCTGTAGTTGAAGCACTCCTTGCTACAGTCCAAGATGCCTGTGTACAGCATCATGAGCCAAGGGAGCAGAGGGTAAGCAGGGTCACCCAGTATCTCTATGGGCATATCCATGTCACCAATCTTGATTTTTCTGGTCTGCAACAGTCCCATCCTGGAGCTTTCTATACAGACCTGAATTTCTAAAGATGCGTGTGTCGTGCACCTTTTCCAACCTCCCCACGGAGATGTCAGTAAAACGATCTTTGTGATCCACCAACACCTGAAGCAGCATAGAGAAGTAACTGTTGTGGTTTATGTATTCTGAGGCCACGTGGTCTGAGGCACGGCTGGGGATGTGCATTCCATCTATCGCCCCGGCGCAGTTAGGAAAACCCCAGGCAGCAAAGCCATCCACTATTTCTTGCACATTTCCCAGAATCACGGTCTACTGCATGAGGTGGGCACAAGAGTGCCTTGGTGACCTGGGTGACAGCAACCCCCACAGTAGATCTGACCACCCCAGATTGATTTCCCACCGACCAGTAGCTGTCAGGCTTTGCAAACTTCCACAGAGCAATTGCCACTCACTTGTGAACTGTCAAAGCAGGTCTCATTCTGATATCAGTGAGCTTCAGGGAGGGGGACAGCAAATCACAAAGGGCCATAAAAGTGGCCTGGTGCATGCAGAATTTCTGCAGCCACTGCTGTTTGTCCCAGACCTCCAAAATGATGCTGTCACACCAGCGCGTGCTGGTTTCATGTCTCCAGAACCAGCACTCCACTGCAAGCAATGCACCCAGGGCAGCCAGCAGCTCTGTATTCCTGGCCTCCAGTACTTCAATATCATCACCTGAATCATCTGCATCCCCTTTATCCTCTCACTAGCTATGTCTAATACAATATTGCATGACACTTTGGGAAGCTGTCATAACACACTGTGCAATGGCTCTAAGCTGGTCACGATCCATTCAACCAGGGGCAGGCTTTCAGAAAATGGCTCAAAAATGGCATGGAATTCCTTGGGCTATTTGTTTTCCCCCAGCCGGGGGCTGGGGCATTGAACTCTGGGATAATGACATCAGCCACCCGCAAGCACTTGCAGTGCATTTTTTCCCATAACACACTGGCACAGAAAGCCAGAATGCAATGGGGCTGAAGACACTGTGGAATAGTTTCTTACAGTGAATTGATAACACCGCTGAACCTAGCAAAGGCAATGGAGACGCACTATGTCGACATTCTGGACATTTGTGGACGCTCATCTTTGACTTTATAAAATCTAGTCGACTTCAACAAATTCAAATTTATTTCATAGTGTAGATGTAGCCTAAACTGCAGCATTGTTTTCTCCCCAAACCTGGATTACTCTGTGCAGATTTCTCTCTGTAGAAATCTCCAAATAGCTAGAACAAGGAGATCTCACTAACAGCTCTGATAATATATTGGCAGACATAACAGGGTAAACAGTTGCCGGTGCCACTAGTTCATACCCTGCTAGGTGAGAAGGAATCTGGTGCTTCACAAGTCTAAAGCCAGGAGTAATCAATTGCCATCTTTAACTCACTACTTCTATCGCACAGTATGCTGGAACAGAGATTAAACTGACCTCTTGGATGATCCACAGAAAGAAAAAGGAAATTTTAGCTGATTATTTACTCTTCCCAAAGTGGAAATAATTTACAACAATTTTGCAATAAGTGCACTCAAAAATCCATAGATGGATTAGATTAACAAGCCTTTGCAGATAGAGTCCAGGTCCAGACAATGGTAGTCTTAGTTAATGGAGTAGGATAAACGTTGCCTTAATGAAATATCTGCAGGCTTGTATAATATCATGTAGTAGTGAAAGCAAGCATGTATTCTGATCTGTATTTGCATATGCCAACACATGTTCTACCCCCACCCCCACGTCACCCCAGCCAAAACATCAGTCTCTTGGGACTGGTGAGTCTCAGTTGACTGGGTCCCTTTGGACAAGGAGCATGAGAATCTAGATCAGCAGAAATGTTTTTTTAAGACATTTCCTCCTTAATTTCAGTTCAATGAACCTGTTTGGCATGTCAAAGGAGACAAGCGTTAATGGATCTAGGCACAGGGTAATAAAGTAGTCTGCCAGTCTAGGACTAAATGTAAATACTGTGATGACTTATACTGGGTTTTGATTGCACAAACAAAACAAACTATTCCTGCAAGTGAATGTTACTCACAAGTGGCTGGGAACATTTGGCCTAAGCATTCCATCCAGAAGCTTCTCAAACCCCATCATCATTCCCTTCACAACTCCTCAGGTGCTGTTCGATCACATCATCCTGTCTTTCTTCTTTCCACATTTTCCCCTTGCTATTTGCCCCCTTTTCTCTTCACACTGGCAAACAAGATAAACCAGAGCACATGAATGGTTTAATAATGGTTTGTTCAGGATTCCAAGATCCAAAACAGGCACTTTTGATGACAGCAAGAGCTTAAAACATAGGTGTAGGGTATGCCAAGTTACTTTCACCAAGTGCTCAGGCACTGTCATTTCCTGCTGTATTTTAACAACATCAGATGTACCTTTGAAATGCCAGAGAGTAAGGCTTGGTCTGACATTCTTTGGTAAAACTGATCTTTGAATAACAACAAAAATTAGGAACACATTCTTAGGAATTTTTTGTTTGCAGACATGAAAGTGTTTTGAATGCCACTCATAATTGAGACTTCTGAGTATCATCTGATGAACACAGTGATTTCCGCTAAAGCTGCATTGTAGCACATGGAGGGGGGGGACAACCTTTGTGGTATTGAAAGGCTCAGAGGATGGTGGTGGACTATCCATCCCTACAGGTTTTTTAATCCCAGCTTGACAAAGCCCTGGCTGGAATGATTTAGTTGGGATTGGTCCTAATTAGAGCAGGGGGTTGGACTTGATGTCTTCCTGAGGTTTCTTCCAACCATATGAGTCTATATCCCACAGCCCCTAATAAAAACACTCAGACAATCTAGTTTGTGAAAACAAATGCAGAAAACTCCAAAAGTAGCTGAATGGAAAGCATGGAATTAAATCAATTTGGGTTAAATATTCACACTGCTGAAAGCAAAGAGACTGATGGCACTAGAAAGATCCAGGTATCAGCCTGACCAGGACTGCAGGCTACTCCATACAGCTCTTCTAATGCCCATTTGTAATATCCTACAACCCTTCTTTATTCCATGTTCTTGCTCCACTGTAAATGGTTTACTGATTTGGACTAATCTGTGGAAATGAGGCTGAGGCCATAATGCTCATTTCCTTAGTGTTGGGAGCAGCGTTCCCTGCAAGATAAGCGTTTGGGTGGCCACCCAGGAGAGACTACAATATAGCCCAGCTGATTAACAGAGCACCCATAGCTGAGAGCATGTGCTTTCCCTGGTGGTGAACATGCACACAGGACTTGGAGCACATAAACAAATTTATTCCGCACCGAGATGGAAAAATTAGTGGGAACGTGGGCTGCAATGCTGCAAAATGTGGTGGTTTTTAGAAGCCACGGCTATTGTTCGGCCTGTAACTTTTCTTAGAGGTTCCAAAAGCCCCATCCCTGAAAAGGTGCCACTTCTGTGCAATGAATACAGCTGAAAAACTCATGTTATCATCAGTTCCCGTCAACTGTAAAATTAAATAAAAATTACATCAACATTAAACTAGTATTGATTGTATTGAGGAATATTAATACAGATCAGATTACCTAATTTGTTTGTTTTATTGCTCATTTGCTAAAGAGACTATATTTTAGCCATTCCAAGCATGGACCCTCCCTTGATATCGTTAGTATTTCCAATCTCAGTGGATGTAGATAAATGGGTGTCACTAAGTCCCTGATTAAAGTCAATATGGCTCTGTCTATACTAGCTCCCCCCATTTTGAAAAGGGGGATGCTAATGAGACACTTTGGGATATGTTAATGAGGCACTGCAGTGCATATGCAACACATCATTAGCATAATGGCAGCCGCGGCACTTTGAAAGTGCTGCTTTCGATCGTGCACGGCTCATCTACACGGGGTCCTTTTCGAACGGACGCCGTACACTTTGGGTGGGTCTACACTTGCATGCCTCTTTCGAAAGAGGTATGCAAATGAGATAAATTGAAAATGCAAATGTGGCATAAATTTGCATATTTGGCACATCATTTGCATATTCTAATTTCGAAAGAGCTTCTTTCAAAAGAAGAAAGCCAGTGTAGATGCTGCTCTTTCGAAAGTAAACCCATCTTCAAAAGAATCCTTCTTCCCTTTATTTAATGGGAAGAAAGATTCTTTCAAAGATGGGGTTTACGTTCGAAAGAGCAGCATCTACACTGGCTTTCTTCTTTCGAAAAAAGCTCTTTCGAAATTAGAATATGCAAATGAAGTGCCCAATATGCAAACTTATACTTTATTTGCCTTTTCAATTTACCTCATTTGCATACCTCTTTTGAAAGAGCAATGCAAGTGTAGACACATCCATAGAAATTCCCTTATTCCTATTCGGTGTCGGGTCCTTCTGAAAAGGACCCTGGGTAGACAAGCCGTCTGCGATCAAAAGCAGCACTTTCAAAGTGCCATTCGTTGCAGCACCTCATTAGCAGATATTCATTGCAGCACCTCATTAGCAGATCCCAAAGTATCTCATTAGCATCCCCCTTTCAAAAGGGGAGAGCTAGTGTAGACATAGCCTGTGAGACTCCCACCAATGGCAACGAGCTCCATACCAGGTTGTACATCAAAAATAGACTAAATGAATCTTGCTCTGTATTGTTTGGGTTGTCTCACCTCGCTTTAGTGTTTGGATCTTCTCTGAAAAATTTTGTTGGTGTCTTCCTGATGCCTCAGCTTTTCCTCCTGCATGCTTTTCAATTTGCATGCTAATATCTTCTCTACTTTTTCCCATGTTCTGTGGTCCTCTGGGGGTGTAACCTTCTAATTAGCTGGCCATGCAAAACTTTTGTGCTGCTGCAATTATGGAAAGCATGACAGAGCCATTAAAAACTCTGCCTGACTATCTGACTTAAGTGTCTTGATTTCTCAAGCTTCTTAGGAATCATACTTTTTACTCTGAACTCGCCAGTTCTCATTACTCCTAACTGTGCAGATGTGAGATGAATGAGAAATTCTACTCAGCACTTATTCAGTGTTTTTCATTACAAAAATCATTTCCAAATTAGCTGAGTATCACAGCTGCCCTGTAAACAAGGTTAATGCTATCCTATCCCCATTTTACAGATGGCAAAACTGAGAGGTGGAGTGGTTTACCAGAGTCAGCAGCAGAAGTCTGTGTCATAACTCATGAGTTGAACTTAGGAGTTCCTTTGGTCATCCTTCAGAGACAGTGTCTTATTAGCTAGAAATTTTTCATATTATTCTGATTTTAGTCTCATGCTGGTCCATGTAACTCCATTCACTTCAGTGGCATCATTTCCGAGTTACACTGATTTAAGTGAGAGTAAAAAAAGACAGTAAATTATTTATACTGATGAAGCTGGGTACTCAGATTGCTTTCCCATTGATGTAAAGCAGGTTTAACTGCACTGTAATGAGAGCAAAAAAGCAGTAAAGTAGCACTTTAAAGACTACCAAAAATTTATTAGATGAGCTTTTGTGGGACAGACCCACTTCTTCAGACCATAGCCAGACCAGAACAGACTCAATATTTAAGGCACAGAGAATCAAAAATAGTAATCAAGGTTGACAAATCAGAAAAAAAAAAGATCAAGGTGAGCAAATCAGAGAGCAGAGGGGCGAGGAGTCAAGAATTAGATTAAGCCAAGTATGCAAAAAAAAAAAGTATGCATTATAGGGGCTCTTTTGCATACTTGGCTTAATCTAATTCTTGACTCTCCCCCTCCCGTTCCCCGCCCCTCTACTCTCTGATTTGCTTACCTTGATTACTATTTTTGGTTCTCTGTGCCTTAAATATTGAGTCTGCTCTGGTCTGGCTATGGTCTGAAGAAGTGGGTCTGTCCCACAAAAGCTCACCTAATAAATTATTTTGTTAGTCTTTAAAGTGCTACGATACTGCTTTTTTGTTTTGATAGTATATACACTAGCACGGCTTTCTCACTATAATGAGAGGTAGGCGAAACAGTCATTTACTATTTTAACATAGCAGATTACAAATGTGAAGCTAAATGTCATCAAAAGAAAGACCTTCTTGTAGTTTCCTTTTGGATTCCTTATCTGTTACGAATCAAATATTTTATACTCTACAATTTACACATTTCTTCTATGTACTATAATCTTACTCACTTTGTGTCAAACCTAAATCTACCTAGGGTGAGCGTAGTACTTCATTACTTTACCATAATTTGTATCCCTGCTTATTTTGTTCAGTTCCTCTATGCTGATTACTTTTTTCCTAGCCTACTAAATATGACTACATCAGACCTGTCTTCAGAGCTGAGAAATTTACTTAAGAGTGTTGCCACTAAGTACAAGATGGAGCAGATCTCTATAAACACAAACATTTGTCTCTCTCACAAAACAAGTTGGTCCAAGAGAAGATACTACTTCACCCACTATATGTCATGCCTTAGGACAAATATAGCTACAACAACACTGCGTAAGAGCTGCTGTGTTCTTTTCTGTGAGTAGGCCATTATGCAATGGACTGTACAGGACAACACAGCTGTGCCAAACCGTGACGATGACCAATAGGTGGAATATGTGCATACACAAATACAAATGTGTGTCTCAAATGGGTGCTTATACTAAACAAGTCTTAAAACAAAAAAAAGCTAATCAGGGATGTAAGTGAGAAATGGCAGTAGGTTCTTATGGCATTATTTGCAGCTATGCCTTTCCCAAAAGGAGTGTATATACCATGCACTGTATGAGCACCAATTCTTCTATTGGCATGCTTACAAAAATAGCATGTGCTAGCACCATTCATGAACTCAACAATGCAAGCAGCACACAAACACCAAAAATGCATTGTGGGGGCTATTAACGGCATGATAAACACTAGTAATGCAGAGCAGAAATGAGAAGAGTTATGCATAACACGTGCAGAGAGGCAGGCAGATTTGTATCCTGGCATATGTTTATGCATTTGTCCTTCAGTGCTTGGCTAAGATGTTGCTCGTACACACAAGAGCTGCATCTCATTTTCTTGGCTAGTCAAAATATGACATGCATTACCAACAAGGGAAAAAAGAAGAAAACAAAGAAGCGAGAGCGAACACCTGTCGCTCTCCTTGGGGACAAGACCTAATGCTTTTATTTGATTCAGTCTGTTGAGGGAACTGCAGCTGCCAACTGTCATCAGCATCAAGTTACATTCACAAAGCCACGCTATTTCATTTTTTAGGTTAAGGAACAGATGAGGAACCAAAATACAACAAGGAAGGGAGGATGTGTTTACTTGTACTGCAAATACTTGGGACGATGATTTTCTATAGGGTTTCAGCTTCTAGCTCGATGATCAGTCTGATTTTTGAAGCACGCAGGCACTAGTGTATGCTAATTGCTAAATATTTAAAAGAATAACTTCACTCTGCAACATTTAAAATTAGCATATGACGTTATGCATATAATCAAATCTCTCATAATATCGAATCATGATGACAGCCTGCTCCCAGGTCCTTGACTTCCAATGCAAGGTTAACCCAAATAAGGACTTCAGGATTGGGTTCATGGCTTTTTGCTCCAGATATTTGTATCTGTTTTCTTGCTTGCATATAAATTGCCTTCTTCACATCCACATGTTGGTTACAAAAAACCTCTTACGCTTCTTGTGCTCTTAATAACACATATACTGCTAAGAAAGAATTGTGAAAGAGATTTATAATAAACTGTAAAGTAAATGGCTGGAAATTGACTATTAATATCTCATAAAGACAGTGAAAAATTCTCCTCCGGTTTTGTTTGTTTCTTTATTTGTTTGTAGGATTAGGAAAATTAAAAGGGCATTTTTAAAGCAAAGCTATTTAACTCTGAACGCCTTTGGGAATGTACAATGAATTCTGGAGCAGGGATGCATTGGGGGGGGGGCCACGGGGCAGTACAGTCAGCTGCTGGGTATCAGGCTCATCCATCTCATTAAAACATTGAAATATGCTTTAGTTTTTGTGTGTGTAGTGACATTTATATACCGATGAATAAAGTTTTTACATTCCACATTTTTTTTACACATTCCAAAAGGGCTTTTTTTTTATATGAACATAACCGAAATGTCTACCTGTTTGGATGACATTAGACAGGTTCGGGGGACTCTGCTAATTGCAGGGATGAGAAGTGGGGCCTGACGTAAAGATTGTTCACCCCTGGTAAATGTTAGCTAGTATATCCTGCAATATTTGTTGATAACAATGAAAAGGGTTTTATTTGACTCTATATTACCACCAAGGACCACAACAACTCATAAATAATAACCGATAATTGGCAGTCACAGTATTGTAAATTGTATTTTGGGACTTCACAAAGATTATACTATGGTATTGTATTGGCCGCTCTTTGGTTCTAAAAAACACATATTCAGAATCAAAGATTTAGAGAATCTTTTCTTACTTTATTAATTTTCACAAAATAAGAGAAAACTAGAATTTCAGAATATATTTCCATGTTCCTCAGAATGTGCTGAATACCTGGCTTTAACCTGTCTGTAGCTGTGTCTACACATGCACGCTACTTCGAAGTAGCGGCACTAACTTCGAAATAGCGCCCATCGCGGCTACACGCGTCGGGCACTATTTCGAAGTTAACTTCGACGTTAGGCGGCGAGACGTCGAAGTCGCTAACCTCATGAGGGGATCGGAATAGCGCCCTACTTCGACGTTGAACGTCGAAGTAGGGACCGTGTAGACGATCCGCGTCCCGCAACGTCGAAATTGCAGGGTCCTCCATGGCGGCCATCAGCTGAGGGGTTGAGAGACGCTCTCTCTCCAGCCCCTGCGGGGCTCTATGGTCACCGTGGGCAGCAGCCCTTAGCCCAGGGCTTCTGGCTGCTGCTGTGGCAGCTGGGGACCCATGCTGCAGGCACAGGGTCTGCAACCAGTTGTCGGCTCTGTGTATCTTGTGTTGTTTAGTGCAACTGTGTCTGCGAGGGGCCCTTTAAGGGAGCGGCTTGCTGTTGAGTCCGCCCTGTGACCCTGTCTGCAGCTGTGCCTGGCACCCTTATTTCGATGTGTGCTACTTTGGTGTGTAGACGTTCCCTCGCAGCGCCTATTTCGATGTGGTGCCGCGCAACGTCGAAGTTGAACATCGACGTTGCCAGCCCTGGAGGACGTGTAGACGTTATTCATCGAAATAGCCTATTTCGATGTTGCTTCACGTGTAGACGTAGCCTGTATTTGATGCTATATACACAAAGCTTCCCTTGGTGTTTACTTTGTCTCCTCCACAACTCATGCTGGCTGCCCCTTTTACAGAGAATCCTCAGAGAAGAGAAATATAATAAGCTGGTCCTTTGAAATCCCATCTTTCCTCTTATGAAGTTATTTGGCATCTCCTTTTTAAATAGGGAGACTGGAATTCTTCCCTTAGGCTTATCTGGGCATTGCATACAAATATCTCAAGACAGAAGTTACACCCCGAAGGACACAACAACGTGTTCTACATTTATTTAAACTAGAGTATCAGGTATTAGCACTACATATGCCAAACACTGAGTGTATCACCCATCATCGATATTAGGCTGTCCAAGGAGCACATTGGGAGGTGGTGGACATAAACTTCTCACTGTCCTACTTTCTACATTTGGTGACAATTACTGGAGAGGGGGGGACAGCTACTGCTCCCCCCCACCCCGACAACGTTTGCATTTGCTTGAAGTTCCATCGACTCCAAACCTGGGGAAAGCTCCCTGCACCTAACCATTTTAAACAATCACATATGACATCAATACAGCCCTACACTGAGGCCAAAGGGTGCTGCAACATGGAGCATAGGACCTCCCTTCCTGTTGGGTGGAACACACCATAGTCTTTCAAGAAATTGATCCATGGTGGTGGCCCTGTGCAGCTAACAGAGAGCAGCATCCCAGGCCCAGAGAGACCCATGATCCATGTAGAGCCGGGTGGGGACAAGAAAGGTAGTTGCTTCCCCCGCCCCCCACTCCCCACAAACGTGAATTGGCACCAGTGTTCCCATCCCTGATCACGTCTCAGCCACCCTGGCAACAAGGGCACCGCTTACAGCCCAGCAACGCCCTGCTGGAGTTGAGTGAATCCCATCCCCTGTACAGCTGGACGCCGCGTGTGTTCCAATACGGCGGAGTCCCGCTACAAACGAGACCAAAAAACAAAAGAGGAACAGGCGGGGGAAGACCCCAACCAACGCCATCCAGTCTGGAGCCCCATGCCCTGCCCCAGCCCTCCAGCCCCCTCCCGCCGCACTGGCGGAGGCTCAGAACGCCGCCGGACAGACAAAGCGCCGGTCTCTCATTGGTCGGTTCGCCCAAACCTTCGGCTTCTCCCGGCTCGGCAGGACCAATGGTCTCATTGACATGCAAATCAGAGGCTATAAGTAGAGCTGGGGAGCGGCGGCGCCTGGAGGGGGCGGGGGAGCACAGACGCGCGGGGGCGCCGGTGCGCACCGCTCGCCAGCTGCTCGCCTCCGCCCGCGGCTTCTGCGCCGGCTCCGCCATGGCTCCGTCCTGTCGGCCCGGCCGCGAGGAGGAGGATTTCTGCGAGGCGAGGGGGGACAGGAGGGTGAGCGGGGGGCCGGGGCGGCTGGGGGCCGGCGGCGGGGGCGGGGCGGTGGCGGTAGGTGCAACGCGTCTTTCCCCTTTCCGCCCCCAGGCCAGGAAGCCGCTGGTGGAGAAGAAGCGACGGGCGCGGATTAACGAGAGTCTGCAGGAGCTGCGGCTCCTGCTGGCCGACGCGGAGGTAGGCGGCGGCGGCGGCGGCGGGCTGGGGCTGGGGCTGGGGCTGGGGCTGGGGCTGGGGCTGGGGGCCGGGGCCGGCGCGGGCTGACGGCTGCGCTCTTTCTCTCGCCGCCGCGGCAGTTTCAGGCCAAGCTGGAGAACGCCGAGGTGCTGGAGCGGACCGTGCAGCGGGTACAGGGCGTGCTGCAGAGCCGGGCCCTCGGTGAGTGCCCGGGCGGGGGGCGGGGGGCGGGCCTGGTCCGGTCCGGCCCGGCCGCGGCGGGCTGGGCCCCCTTTGACGCCGGCTGTGTGTGTTTCTTTGGGGCCAGCGGCGGCTGCAGAAAGTGACCAGCTGCAGCGGGAGGCCAGCGAGCGCTTTGCAGCCGGCTACATTCAGTGCATGCACGAGGTCCATACCTTCGTCTCCAGCTACCCGGGCATCGACCCGACCGTCGCCGCCGAGCTGCTCAACCACCTGCTGGAGTCCATGCCGCTCAACGAGGGCAGCTTCCAGGACTTGATTGCGGACCTCTTGGCGGAACCGCCCATCGGCCCCTGGCCCGGCATTGAGGGGCTCGCCCAGCTGGCAGCAGTGCCCCCGGGGGCTCTGAGCCTGGCCAGCCCCACCTCAGCTCTTCTTTCCCCTTCCTCCAGTGAAGAGACCTGTTCTGATCTGGAGGAGACCGAGGCCGAGCAAAGCCTGACCTCCCCAGCTGAACTGGACCCTTCCCGGACGCGCAGCGGGCCTGCCGCAGCCTTTTCCAAGTCTATGTGGAGACCTTGGTAAATAAGAGAACTGCACAGGAATTAACGAAAACCTACCTAGTGTGGGGCGAATAGGAGCACTCTTCTCCTTGCAGCCGTTGGAATGGATGGTGGGGCTCGCAGATGGGGCATGCGGCTGTGTCTCACTTTGCTGTGCTCCAGGACTTCCGAGATGGCACTCTTACACTGCCAGACCCTGGCAGGTTAATTGCTCAGTGTGTAGACGCTTCATCCATTTGTGAGTGAGATGTTCGGTGAGGTGGGGGTGGTTTTAGGCAGTTTGAGAGTACATGGGAGGGTAGAAGGAAGAAAGATCATTTTGTAGCAAAGCTCTTTTGGGGAGACACAGTGGTTTTTCACAGGCTTGTCTTTTTCTCTTGGCTCTTATAAATGGCCTGACTATCACTGCCTTTAAGGAAAAGCCCTTGTGCATTTTTTGTCTTGGTGGTTAACTCAACCAGAGGTATAGGACTTAAGTGTGCATGCACAATTTTAAGCATTATAGTGATAGTGAAGATCCCTGAAAGGGATTGGTGTGGTTTTTATCTTTATTATTTAGTGGTTTAAAATCTTGCCTTCAGTGAAGGAAGAGTAAATGAGAGATCATTTGGGATTAGACAAGCATTTAAAATATTGGTGGCAGGGTGCCTTTTTAGAAGTGAGTGTTTTGTGCACATTTTGCTTTTAGCACATCTGAGTTTGACTGTATATTAGGGTGTCAGATGTTTTATTTTTAATCTCTAATAAAAATACTGAATTCACAAATGATTGCATGTATTTTGGAGGGTGACACTTCTAACCACTTTAAAATTAAAACTAATTCCATGTTTGCTATTAACACATGTATTGGTTATGGAAACAATGCTGGTAATTTAGCACTTAATTCTTGTACTAAGGATTGCTTGCTCAAGTATTGGAATTTGAATGGGTTTGCTGAATACTGAAAGATTCTTAGGATAGTTAAGGGTGGTGGTGGTGTAGGTTGACATTAGAACCGTAAAATTCCTAAGTGTGGTTATATGGCTGTCTGCAACTACTCAGCTTGTTTGAAGTCTTTTGTAAAGCTGTACCTCTAACTTTCACACTAGGCAGGTGCTCTACTTGGGGCTCTTTACCTGTATGGGTTTTTTTCCTGCTAAGGACTGACAGGTGTTGAAGTGTGAAATACATTTGAAAATTTCCTTCACAAAGAAAATGCTTCTGGAGCATCAGCATTCCTGTATACAACCTCCTGCACCTCAGTGTTCCTCTTTTTGGAAGATACAAGCTATTTATACCAAACTACCTTTCACAGAGTTGTCATTGCAACAGGAAAAGTATTGTGGTATTGCTTCCTTGGTCCATGGAGATGGTTGAGCGTAGAAAAAACTTAGAGGAAGCAAAATAAGTACAGGGGGAATTAGCTGTGGAATTTGCTTTGTTAATGACCCAATGGAATAATAAAATCGGCTACCTGAATTATTGGTAGACCAATTATTGCTTTGTAAAGTTCTTTAAATTATCTGATGTGGAGTTTTCATTCACAGCTGGGTACAAGTTTTGTTTGTTTTCCCCAGTTGTGCTAAAATTCTTGACTGCCTTTGAACTAGCAAACAGGCAGCATCTCTCAAAGGGAGGTGAGAGTACTGCCTGTAAGGACCTTTCTGCTTAAGAGAGGGAGATTGATGTTTTGATATGTAGATGGAAGTAGGGGCACGTACCGGTCAACTAAAAGTAACACCTTAAGCACAAAAGACATCGCCAGGAAACCGGCATTTCACAGAGTGAATGTGATTCCAGATTTTGTTAGAAAAAGGCCTTGTCCTCCAGTTCTCAGCCTCTGCTCACTTGTACTGGTATCCGAGCGTTCACAAAGCACTGCTAACATTTGGCCCTATTTTTAGCTTCTACAAAGCAGTTCATTTGTACTATGCTCTTGAGAGGAAGGTAAAACCACAGGCTCTTTCCTCACAGCAACAAACATGTCCAGTGTTTTAAAGCCCTGGACCAGGCCTCACCAGCCAGCACACCACTGAGATGAAGGCTGCTCATCCTTTCTGAGCTTGCTGGATGTCAGGTAGTTAAGAGGTGTACAGTAAGCAGCAGGGGCCATTAACTAAGAAGAAGGTATATAACTGAACTTAGGTTGCATGAGCTTGCCTGAGCTTAGAGCCTTAAGTCATTGAGGCACTTCTGGTGAAGCTGTGCATGTTCATGTGTCTCAGCATTTTCACCTCTGGTAATCCATGTCTAGCCACCCCCATGAGCAACTGTCCTCCAGCTCCAAGTATGCAGCCTCTGGGAACTGCAGGGGCAGCTCAGCTTGGTTTCATTTCCATGAGATGAAAAAGACCCTTGGTTAGGGCTGTTCTGAGGCCCTGTGAAAGCAAAGTGCAAATCCTGACACTTGTGTGATGGAAACATGGTGAAGAGTCAACATCAAAAAATGCCACCTTCAGTTCAGAGGTGGATTGTGTAGCTGCTGAAAGTCATTTCCAGGGGGGTCTATCTTTGTAAATGACACTAGATGGAGAGTAATGGAGAGGCAGCCTTATTCATCTGCTGGTTTGTTTTGTTAGGATACAGTCATGTAGCACTTTGAAGACTAACAAAATAATTTATTAGGGGGTGAGTTTTCATGGAGCACAGGTGAGTCTGCCCCATGAAAGCTCATCACCTAATAAATTGTTAGTTTTTAAAGTGCTACAGGACAGCTGTGTCTTACAAGGAAGCTAGAGGGTAAACACAGGTTGACTCTCTCTGATCCATCACCCTCTGAGCCTGACTGGTCCTGCATGGGAGAATTTGTCAAGGTTGTCTGGTATGGTTGCCAACACTTCCACTGCTTACTGGACTCAGACATTGTGGGGTAAATTATGGATAACTGGAACACAGAGCCAGGACTGGTAACTGTAAACAAGCTTTATGGGACTGTGGGAAACTTGGCCACAACCATGATCAGTGGGCATCCAGCTAAGTGAAATCATGCTGGATTATAGATGTTGCCAGATGCATGTTCTGGATTACAGAGGTCCAAGCTGTGCTGTGATTCTCTAACCCCATGCATGCCTATGCTATTTATATCCCACACCACAATCCTGATCATCTTGCATGTTCCACATTTTGCTTAAGCTGGAAGGGGATAGTGCTGCCTGCTACATATTTAGTCTACTCCAGAATGCTACTTTTTATAATTCTCACAGAATGTGGCTTTTTGTAAACCTCATCTATATCTCCACTGCATATCTGTTTTTAGCAACACTGAGTGACATACTAGCTCTGCAGCCATACAAGTGCCCAGTGTGCTACTTAAATTATTTTAGTGGAGAAGTTGTGTCCACAATAAATGCACAAAACAGTAAGAAGGGGAGGAGGTTTTCTTTTTAGACAGGTTAAAATAAGGCCTTCTGTCTGTGCTTGTAATAAAACCAGAACACCTGGGTATAATTAACATCAACAGAAACCAAGTGTGTACTGCACCCTTTCTGGAGGGAAGGAAATCTCCTTTTGCTTTTTCATAATTCTGAGAAAAATCAAGTGGACTAAAGCAATGGAATTAGCCCAAAAAGTGTCAAAAGCATTTTAGAAATGTGCTAAATTGGGGGATTTTTTTTAAGATCCACAGATTAGGTTCTCAGAACTTTTACATCCTCGTTATATGTTGCTGGATTTCTAAATTTGCATTTCTGTACCTTACTGTAAAGGTGTCAGAGCTAGCACTTCCTTGACAAAGGCAGGAAGAGGTGAGTTTTGGGGAGGGGAAAGGGAAGGTTTCCAGCAGCTCTGATGAAAAAAAGTAAAGAATAAGAAAATCAGTGTAGTCCTTTTCAAGTCCCCCCCCTGCCCCCATACACTGCCTTTCTATTACTTTGGAGTGGGAAAGAATAAACGTGCTCTCTGATCTGAAACCACACTGCATTGTAAAAGAAAGAGCAGCAGCCCACAAAAGAGGGGCTGTTTGATATGCAGTTGAAGGCTTAGCTAAGGATGGAGGTGTTCTCTCTCTCCTTTCCCCTTTTAGTGTAGTTGAGTTACTCCCACCTGTTGCAGGAAAGACCTGATCCTTGTTACAGCAGGATAGTTCTGATGAGTCAAACATTCTTATAGTGGAAATACCTTCAGGTACTTTTGAATACCTGTAGCCTGGGCAGGATATAGAACTTAGTCATGACTTAAAAGGTTCATAATCAAGTGCTATATTCTAAACTTGACCTACCATTTCCTTAATCATGTTAGCCAGTTTGTATAATTCTCTTGTGTTTTCCCTACAACCAGATGTTTTAATTACCTCAATTAAAATAAAGGAATAAAAGATATCAAAATCAATAGGCAAGTAGGCAGAAGCAGTCCCTAGAGAAACAGACCAGGATGAACACAAAGCACCAGGGGTGGGGGGAACCCCTCCAACAACAACAACAGATAAACAAATTTCATTTCAAGCTTCCCAGAAGTTTGTCCAACACCAAGACATAAGATTTTTAAAGGTATGAAAAGTGATAAGGCATCAGAGGGGTAGCCATCTTAGTCTTCAGCTGCAAAAACAAGTCATCCTGTGGCACCTTATAAACGAACAGATTTATTGGAGCATAAGCTTTAGGGGGCAAAGATGTGTTTCATCAGATGCACAGGACTTCTTGTTTTTGCTGATAAGGAATACAAACGATTGCAATTGATTTTATGTGCATGAGTTTATTTTTTGGCCAGAGTGCCTTCTACGGAAAAAAAATTGCAGGGATTGTTCAAACTCTCTCCTGGCACCTGAAATATTTCCTTGGCTTGCACAGCCTTCACATTCTCCCGCAGTTACTCCTTTCAATTAACCTTCCTAATACCAATTGTTTTGTATTATGGCCCAGTTGCCTGAGTCCTGATGGGGCCTCATTGTGCTAGGTGCTGTACAACACCCATCAAGCCTCTGGCTGCTGCCCTTTAGTTACAGGAGTCCCACGCCCTTTTACTTGCTGCCAGCGTGGCACATGGTGCACTGTGGAAGACATTGGGGGCTGTGGGGTAGGAGCACGGCCTGGCTCTAGGTCTGAATGGCCCAGACCTCACCTCTTCCACTATGAGCGCTAAGCCAGCCCTCCAACCCTTTGTCCAGATAGGGGCCTGAAGCACTTAGACTTTGTGCAGTTACAGAGGGCACATACAGCAGAGCCGCGTATTGACTCCACTCAGTGTCAGGCCAGCATCTTAATTCCAAGATTTTCCTTCCATGGGTGGCAGGTTGGCAGAAATTTTGGTGATCCTAAGAACGCCCAGAGACTGCACCCTCCCAGCTGCACCCAAACTCCCTCCATGCCCCCCCCAAGCACCTAAGGCTCCATGGGGGGGGGGGAAGGTTGCAAGCTCTGGGAGGGAGTTGGGTTCTGGGTGCAGGCAGGGCTGGGGGAAGACATCCAGCCCCAAAATTTGTTGGAACCAAGCCCCTTGGCCAGAAATATTCTGGTGACCAGGCTCCACCGGCCCCTAGAACTCCCTGCTTCTCACATGCTTCCTTCCTCTGAGAATTTAATCTGCTTTTCTGTACCTGAATTATAGTTCCATGTACTATTCTATAGCCTTTTGAATACATTTTGTAATGTGCTGTGACACCAGCATGCATTTGGCTTTAGTGGCTACAATTTCAAGCTTACCAGAGTGAAAGCCACCTCTGTTACTGGCTTCAAATTCTGTGTCACTGTCTGTGACTGTGCTGCTGCACACATCATTGATGTGATTGACTCTGGAATACTGGGTCCAGTGTGGTGTTCTCATTTTAAAGAGAATGTGGAGAACTGGCAGAGGATGCAGAAAAGAGTTAAGGGTCTTATTTATCTGGCTTCAGCTTCCAGCAGTTAGTTCTTGGCTTGCCCTTCTCTACTAGTTTAGAGCCCTTTGGTACCAGGTATTTTTTCTCTGCGAAGATATGTAAATATGAAGTAATGGTCACCTCTCGTTCAATTATTTTTTAAACTAAACCAGTGGAGCTCTTTAGATCTCTCCCGCCCTCTAAAGCATCCCTCTCATGATGAAGCAGGTCTTTGCCCATGAAAGCTTATGCTCCAAAATATCTGTGCCATGGGACTTCTCACTGTTCTCTCTAAAGAAGTTTCTTCAGTGCTTGAATCATTTCTATAAAACTCTTTTCAGCTTCAGAAAGCAACTGCCACATACATGGCCCAGCTGCCTCCTCATGTTGCATCTTTCTTTCATATTATTGTTTAAAAGGTTACCAAAAATGATCAGCGTGAAAACTGCAATGTGTCCCACTCCTGCCGTGGAAACAGTCTTTTCCCCCCACAGGCTGGGGGAGGTAGAGTAAATAAGTAGCTTACCTCCCTGCTAGGAGTTGAGCCAGTGGTTCCATGGAGCCTAGATGTTCCAAGCCTGATGGGCCATTCGCTCAGCCAGGGAACAGAGGTGGAACACGCAAGGAACACTTACGTAGATTTTCTTACCTTTTTAAATAGTCTGAACTACAATCTCTGCTTCCCGACAGAGGCCACTGGATGTCAAGTTCCAGTGCAGCATTCAGAGATTCAGCAACAAGAATTCCATTACCATTAAGGACAGTTGTATGGTTACCCCGTTACCAGACTGAAAATGCAGTGAGATGAAAGAGCCACTATTTACTGCAGATGACAAGGAATACACCCTTTCCAGTTTCTTCCTGTTGCCTTTTGTTTTCTCTGGTCTCTGTCGTACTGCTCAGTATAACCTCGGTTTATTTCCTAAGAGGTGTGTGAGTAATTCACATTATTGCTTCTAGCATGCATTACATTTCTCACTGCTGAGCATTCTCCACCATGCAGTAGCCCATTCACTTTGCTTTGCTTGGGTCCCTCTAGATATCCTCAGTCTTCTTGACTAGCTTAAATAATTGCATCATTTACAAAGTTTCACTGCTTACCCCCTCCCTGTCTCAGCCATTAGTTATAGCCAGCCTATGTCTGTACTGCTGCAGAAGATACACACATCATAGAACTGGAAGGGACCTCTGCAGGCCATTGAGTCCAGTCCCCCACCCTTTTGGCAGGGCCAAGCACCATCCTGCCCTTTTTTTTTTTTTTTTTTTTAAAAAGTCTATTTGACCCAGATACCTCAATGGCCCGCTCAAGGATTGAGCTCACAATCCTGGGTTTAGTAGGCCACTGCTCAAACCACTGAGCTACCAGCTCACTCTGATCTTTCAGAGTTCTGTTTCATGCACACATGAAATGGCACTTTCTGGGGTTAAAGTCATTCTTGGAACTCCTTGTGAGCAGTGAGCATTAAGGAAGGTCGATTGGAGAAATGGTGTAGCTAAAATTGCACATCAGCAGTTGACTGATACATCTAGTGTAGATATTGCCTTAGTTAGGTGTGACTCTTACTATACTGAAAATTGGCTCTTTTCTTATTCTGTCTAGATCTAAACATGATACTTCACCTCTCATCCCTGGACTACTTAGTCTCCATCAAAGCCTCATGAAGGACTTTCAGAAAATTTTTGACAAAATCCAAGTTAAAAAATACTATCAATAGATTTTTCCTTTATCCACTTTTTCTTTTTTTTGACACAAACTCATTCTAGATTAATGAGGCACTGGTTTGCTTTACAGAATGGTCACTGTTTGTTCCAATCACATCATGTTTCTCTCTGAGATTTATAATTCTCTTACCTGGTACTGAAGTATGGCTTACTGATCTATCAGAGCTCTTGGTGGTGTGTCCTGTGTTGCCACTGGATTGTTGCCCATTTACCTATTTGTTCAATATATTTATCAGTGACCTGGATGAGGGGTTGGATTGCACCCTCGGCAGGCAGCCCCAGGAGCTGAAATTCCATCTCCCCACTCCCATCCCCTTACATAGTGCCGGAGGGTGGCTCATTTCCACACCCAACTGACACAAGAACCTCTCTGACCAGAAAACAAGTGGGAGGAGTGCTCCTGCTTGTGAGAATTAAAGGCTAAGGTAATTCCAGGCAATACATCTCTCTAAGCTACCCAACCCATCTGATGCTTTTGTAAGGTTTCGTTACATAAAGGGGTTTCCCCCATAATGTGTGGCAGTGTGACAGTCCCACTCCCACAAAAGAGAGGGAAGTAGACTGTACAGAAGGGAAACAAACCAATCCTAGGCAGAGCATAGATAAGTGTACAAAACCCCCAAGTATGATTTTTTATGTAGGTCAATTAACACTAAAAATAACCTAATTAATGTGAATCAACCTACGGACCCAGGAGCACTTGTGCTTGTTTCTGCCCATCCTAGGTCATATATTACCACACGCAGTGAACAAAACTTGAGAGAACATGCTCTGTGCTGACTGACTACACCAGGGAATTCCTTGCCCCTCACCTCTGTTTGTTCTACTTGCTCCCCTAACTCTACAAACACATCAAAGCACAAAGTTCGATGTGGCCAAGCTCAAGGCAAACACTGGCCGACGCTTTCTGAACAGCAGTGAGGCTTTACTGCGAGACAATACAAGACGTGCTACATTGGCACAACTGCACCCATGTAGCTGAGCTGCTGCTGCACATGGGGTGCTGAGAAGAGACCTCCGGTCTGCATAATAAATCCACCTCTATAACAGACGGTAACTACCAGTCGGAGAAGCTGCCTCACCATCAAAGTGGCACTTTGGTCTGTGTAGCTTGCATTGCGCAGGACGGTGGCATAGTCCCACACCCAACAGACAAGTTACACTGAAGTGCTAGTGTAGACTTGGCCTAACGGTCCCTCTGATGGACAAAGTCCAGTGTCACAGGCAGCAGGTCCCTTAGAATGGTCTCACTTCTGAATCCCTTTAATTTGGGGCACTACTCAGCAATCCACAGGACTTGTGTTGTAAGGCGCGCCCTCTTAAAGCCTCACGTTGTTAAACCCCCTTCCGATACTACGTCACAGCTAATGGGTGTGTTGGGCAGCATGTACTGGGGAGTGCCTGAAAACCCCTGGATGGATAAGAGAAGCGGAACTAATGTGTCCATCTCCTGTAGGCCATTGGTCCTGCATGGAATCTGAAAACGTAGTTAATGCAGAGGGTGAATTCAATCACAGTCTCCTCCTCCTGTCTGTGAGTGGCAGGGATGATCACGCTGTACCTCAGCGTCTCTCACATGTGACATGATAAGTACAGGTAACTAAAATGGCTGTTTTACAAGCTACTGCTTGAAGTTAAGTCTTTCCCAATAACTCCATTAAAATAAACAGTCAAAGCAAGGGGCACTGGCTTGCTGGAAATGCTGTTCAGTGCCAGGACCCCAGCATGAGAGGTAAACAATTCAACAATTACCTCCTTCAGCAGGAGTAACAGAGAGGTAGCCCTGTTAGTCTGTATTCTAACAAAACAAACCAGCAGTCACGTAGCACTTTAAAGACTAACAAAAGGATGTATCAGCTGATGAGCTTTCCTGAGACAGACCCACTTCTTCAGATGTATAGACTTTCCAGTCCAGACCCAGATATACAGCACAGAGGTTAAAAAAAAAAAGTTGACAAATCAAATACATAGATTTGAGGGGGACGGGGGGTTAAGTGTCTTGTCTGAGATATCAGAATTCAATCTAAGGCATTGCTGAGCTGCACAGATAAGCTATATAGTGTGCTGTGTTGTTGAATGCTACCATTGACAGGCAGAGCCCATTCCACCTACTTAAAATGTCTCATCTCAAACAGACCAACTTGGCAGATGCACACATAGAAAATGTCTCATTGAATTAAGCAGTAACTTCTTCCTGGTATTGAACAGACATTTTTGTCTTATCCACAGCAGCTGCGTGTTGGCTAAAACTGCATTTTTCAAGTGGGTTGAAGGTGTGGGGCAGACAAAATATCTACTTAGAATCATAGAACAATAGAGCTGGAAGAGACCTAAAAAGCCATCAAGTCCAGCCCCCTCCCCTAGGCAGGACCAAACCCATCAGATCAGCCCAGCCAGGGCTTTGTCGAGGCGAGACTTAAACATCTCCAGGGATGGAGACTCCACTACTTCCCTTGGTAGACCATTCCAATGCTTCAGCACCCTCCTAGTGAAAAAAGTTTTTCCTAATGTTAAACCTGGACCTTCCCAACTGCAACTTGAGACCATTGTTCCTTGTTCTGCCATCTGTGACCACTGTGAACCGCCCCCCTCCAGCCTCTTTGCAACCTCCCTTCAGTAAGTTGAAGGCTGTTATCAAGTACCCCCTCAGTCTTCTCTTCTGTAGACTAAACAGTCCCAATTCCCTCAGCCTTTCTTCATAGGTCATATGCTCCAGCCCCCTACTTATTTTGGTCGCCCTCTGCTGGACCCTCTCCAGAGTGTCCACATCCTTCGTATAAGTGGGGGCCCAGAACTGGACACAGTACTCCAGATGCGGCCTCACCAAAGCCGAATAAAGAGAAATAATCACGTCTCTGGATCTACTGGCAACGCTCCTCTTGATGCAACCTGATATGCCATTAGCTTTCTTGGCTACAATGGCACACTGTTGACTCATGTCCAGCTTCTCGTCCACTACAACTCCCAGGTCCTTTTCTGCAGAACTACTACTGAGCCAGTCGGACCCCAGCCTGTAACAATGCTTGAGATTCTTCCGGCACAAGTGCAGGACTCTGCACTTGTCCTTATTGAACCTCATCAGATTTCTTGTGACCCAATCTTCCAATTTGTCTAAGTCACTCTGGACCCTATCCCTACCCTCCAGCGTATCTACCTCTCCCCCTAGCTTAGTGTCATCCACAAACTTGCTGAGGGTGCGATCCAACCCCTCATCCAGGTCACTGATAAATATGTTGAACAGAACAGGGCCCAGAACTGAACCTTGGGGCACTCCACTAGAAACCGACCGCCATCCCAACATCGAGCCGTTGATCACTACCCACTGGGCCCGACCTTCTAGCCAGCTTTCTATCCATCTTACCGTCCATATATCCAATCCACATTCCTTTAACTTGCTGACAAGAATATTGTGGGAGACTATATCAAAAGCTTTGCTAAAGTCAAGATAAATCACATCCATTGATTTTCCCCATCCATAGAGCAAGTTCTCTCATCATATAAACTAATCAGATTTAGAATTTGAAAATATGAGTTTAAACCAACATTTCCATGTTAAAATGAAGTGTTACTTTAATTGTAATTACTTATTTTAAATCTTTGCAGGACGTGGATCCACAAGAAGGATCAAGCTCTAAATGATAGGCAAGAACCATTTTTGGGTCGGGGACCACTTACCCACAGAAATATCAGTTTGTGGGGGGTGGGGATGTCGCACAAAAAAGTGAAAAGCAAAAACAAACCCAAAACCCAAACACTTCACTGACGGGACCACCAACTGAGAAGAAAAAAATATATTGACTTCACTCCACTCACACTCCAGCCCCATGGGGCAGGGTGAGGGAAATGAAGAAGGGTAGGGAGGAAGGAGGGCAGAATTACAGGGCTTCACCCAGGCCAGCTTAACTCTTTTGGAGGCCTGGGCCTGGTAGATTTTTGTGGATACACCAAGTTCTGGGGGTGGGGCCAAAAATGAGGGGTTCAATGTGTGGAAGGGGGCTGCAAGAGCTGGGCAGGAGGTACAGTGCAGGAACAAGCTGGGGGTGAGGGGGTCCATGTGGGAAGGAGAGCGAGGAAGCAGGCAGGGGCTTGGGGGATTGTCAGCAATGAGCTAGGGTTCTGGTCCCATTCCCAGACTACTCACTCCCCTTCAGGGATGGGGCTGGGGATACACAGTCTGATCAGAATATAGGGTGCAGGAATGGGTTGGAGGGTCGGAGCAGGAGGCAGGTTGCAGAAGCAGGTTGTAGATATGGGTGGAAGAGGGGTGTATGAAGGCAATGGGGAAGTGCTTACTAGCACAGCACCCCAGGGGGACATGGGTCTCCACCCACCCACCCACACACTTCCAGTCACTAGCCTCCTCCCCCGGCTAGAATCACAGCCAGTGGGGGAAAAGCCTCCAGGTTGCCACTTCTCTGCATTGCCATTCCCCAGCTGGAGGGAGGAGGAGCAGGGCATTGGCGAGTGGCAGCAGGCAGGGGCTCAGAGGCCAAATCCAGCCCTGGCTTGCCTGGATCAGGCTGGAGAGGCTTGGGGCTCCTCTCACCCCTGCAGCAGGGAGCCGACATTATAAGAAGAACATAAGAACATAAGAATGGCCATACTGGGTCAGACCAAAGGTCCATCCAGCCCAGCATCCCATCTGCCGACGGTGGCCAATGCCAGGTGCCCCAGAGAAGGAGAACAGAAGACAATGATCAAGTGATTTATCTCCTGCCATCCATCTCCTGCCCTTGTTCTGAAGGCTAGGGCACCATACTTTATCCCTGGCTAATAGCCATTTATGGACCTAACCTGCAAAAATTTATCAAGCTCTTTTTTAAACCCTAATAGAGTCCTGGCCTTCACAGCCTCCTCCGGCAAGGAGTTCCACAGGTTGACTGTGCGCTGTGTGAAGAAAAATTTCCTTTTATTAGTTTTGAACCTACTACCTATCAATTTCATTTGGTGTCCCCTAGTTCTTGTATTATGGGAAAAGGTAAATAATTTTTCTATATTTACTTTCTCCACACCATTCATGATTTTATATACCTCTATCATATCGCCCCTCAATCGCCTCTTTTCCAAACTGAAAAGTCCCAGTCTCTCTAGCCTCTCCCCATATGGGACCCGTTCCAAGCCCCTAATCATCTTAGTCGCCCTTTTCTGAACCTTTTCTAATGCCAATATATCTTTTTTGAGGTGAGGAGACCACATCTGCACGCAGTACTCAAGATGTGGGCGTACCATAGTTTTATATAGGGGAAGTATGATATCTTTTGTCTTATTATCGATCCCTTTTTTAATAATTCCTAACATCCTATTTGCCTTACTAACTGCCGCTGCACACTGCGTGGATGTCTTCAGAGAACTATCCACTATAACTCCAAGATCCCTTTCCTGATCTGTCGTAGCTAAATTTGACCCCATCATGTAGTACGTGTAATTTGGGTTATTTTTTCCAACATGCATTACCTTACACTTACCCACATTAAATTTCATTTGCCATTTTGCTGCCCAATCATTCAGTTTGCTGAGATCTTTTTGTAGTTCTTCACAATCCCTTTTGGTTTTGACTGTCCTGAACAACTTGGTGTCATCTGCAAACTTTGCCACCTCACTGCTTACCTCATTTTCTAGATCATTGATGAATGATGAGACATTCATGCACCAGTCTCACAAGGGGGTGGTGCTGTAGACGAGGAGCATGAGATCCCTGCTGTGGAGGGTTAGAGGTGCCCTGAGCCTTGTGGACAGATCCAGGTAAGCAGCAGGCCGGGTCTAGTCCATGGGCTGTAGGTTCTTCACCCCTGCCTAAGTTTGCACAAGAGAAACATAACCGCTTCACCCATTACCCAACTTCGGTCCACCCCCTCTGGGGCACCTGGTACTGGCCACTCTTGGCAGACAGGCTACTGGGCTGGATGGACCTTTGGTCTGACCCAGTATGGCCATTTTTATGTTCTTAACTGTACTAAACTTAATCCAATCAAAAACAGCAAAGAGAGCAAAAAAAGGGGATCTAGTGAAATTTAGATGCAGCAAAACTGCCTCCAGCAAATCCAAATGTGTGTGAAGAGCGCCACCTCCAGGTTACAGAGCCAACATTCCATCTAACCCTAGCTGCAGATCACTCCCCATATTTTTACCATGCAAAGAAAACCGCTTGTCTTTAATACCGTCAGAGAAGAACACGCTGAATTATTTTTGTTTTTTACATGTTTACACCTTTCACACAAGCCATACTTCTGCAATCATTCTTCCCCTGGGCCTATTGGTGGGCAGCTTTTGCCTTCGGCTTCAAGTGTACGTGTTGAATGCTTCTTCCAAGCCAACTTCCAAATTTGTCCCCCTTTAGTGTCTTGCACCACCTTTTTCCAGGTATTCCCCATGGTCTTGGTTTTCTGAGTACCAGATAACATGCTCTCTGAGCAGCATATGTTGATTTTTCTAAGAATCAACACACAGTTATAGAAGACTCTAGATACAGCATCAGAAGCATATTACTGGCATGTAGGCAATGTGGAGGAAAAGGTATATTAAGCTTAAGCATATTATGTATTCAGGAAAGTAATTTCTTGAAAAATTTTGGTACTTGATTGCATTGTTGTTGTTTTAAATATTTATACTCTTCCCCTTTGTTACCTCTACTTGCAAATTATGCATCATAGAATGTGCTTTCCTCATTCTTCCACTACACATTTTGTGCAATTATTTAATTATAAATAAGTGATTACCATATATGCATAATTTGTAAATGTAGATGTTTTGTGCTAGTAATGATGGGTAGGCAAGTCAAAATTTTAAAGACATTTTACAAACAATTTGTAAAGGTTCATTGCCACCTTAGTGCTTTAGTCAGACGCCAGTTATCATTTTCTTGCTCCAAAGGAATAGGTTTGCAAATATAGGCCCTCATTCAACAAATCCTGAGCATTGACTTAAATCTGTCCCTGTTCAGCAAAGCACTGAAGTATATGCTTGAATTCTCTGCTGGATCGGGCCAGAAAAAGGACGTGGTCAATTAAAAAAAGACCTTTTCTGAGTTACAAATAGTTTGAAACTTGTGTGTAGTGCCACTTAAATGGCACTTTCCCAGCAGTAATAACAACCCCTCAACACACCAGGAAGATAAATTGGCCATATTCATTTACCAGAGTGAGGGTGTTTCCAATCTGCACAAAATATTGGATGTTGCACTGTCAGTAGCAGACAAAAGACCAAAAACAAAACCCCCCCACAGAATCTAGGATTCCTTGTTCATATAGCTCTGAGTAAAAAGATTGGTTATTCTACATTCCAGTAACAGTTAATAAGCACCAAAAGACAGTTACCTGGTCTGTAACTGGTGTTCTTTGAGACATATTGCTTATGGCCATTCCAAGTTGGGTGTGTGTTAGCTTTTTGCCCTTCCCGGTAGCCATAAGGTCAGTGTGGTGCCTCCTGGAATGGCACTGATATGGTAAGCAATATAAGCACTGCCCCTCCCCCTTTAGTTCCTTCTTGCCGGCTACTCCGTCAGTGGGGAATGCGGGAGGGTTTTGGAATGAACATGAGCAACACATCTCGAAGAACACCAGTTACAGAACAGGTAAGTGTCTTTGCTTCTTCAAGTGATTGCTCATGTGCATTCCAATTTGGGTGAATGCAAGCCAGTGCCTAGGAGGCGGGGTCAGAGCCCCAAAAGGAATGTAGGGCAGCCCTACCCACTGCAGCGTCTTCCCTTGCACGCTGCATCAAAGCATAATGTTCTGTAAATTTATGAATTGAGGACCAGGTAGCTGCCCTACAGATGTCCTGGATAAGCACCTGTGCCAAAAACGCCACAGAAGATGCCTACACCCTAGTGTAGTGAGCCCTAGGAGGAGGACGACATGTGGTGAGCCCTAGGAGGAGGGGGAACCCCAGTGAATTTGTAACACTCCTGGATGCACGTCACTATCCAGGAAGCAGTCCGCTGGAAGGAGAAGCCAGTGCAGAGTGGGAGCCCACAGAAGGAGACCAGTGGATGCTCCATCCTAACAGCTACCACCAGAAACAGTTGCTGCGTTCTTCCAAAGGGCCTAGTCCTATCCATATAGGAGGCCAGCACCCTTCTAACATCCAAGATGTGTAAACATTACTAACTTGGGGAGGCATGAGGCGTTGGGTAAAATTCCAGTAGGGAAATGTCTTGGTTAATGTGAAATGCAGAGACCACCTTAGGTTAAGAACTCAGGGTGAGGTCTCAGCCTAACCTTATCCTTGTGAAATACTGTGTACAAGAGATCCACTGAACATGCCTGCAACTCAGATACCCTTCTGGTTGAGGCAACATCCACCAAAAACATTGTTTTATAATTCAAACAGCAGGGAACAGGTGTTAGCTAAACTTATGGGGCCCCCCTTTGAACAGCAGGGATCAAAGGGGGCCCCTATAATCTCAGCTGACATGCAATTGAGATCCCACAGGGCCAGTGGCGCCTGAACCTGGGGCTTGATTCTTTCTAACCCTTTCAGAAACCTTTTAACTATGGGGTCAGAAAACACAGACTTTCCATGACCCGAGTGGAAAGTTGAGATAGCAGCAGCTAAGTGCACTCAAACCAAGGACAGACACAATCCCTCCAGTGTCAGATCCCAAAGTAACCTAAACTCATCAGGATGGGGCCTTGTGCGGGAGATAGCTCCCTGTGAGACACCCACACCAAAAACCTTTCCCAGTTAGCCAAATAATTCACCCTTGTGGAGGGTTTTCTACTATTTAACAATACTTTCTTTACTGGATCCGAAGAGGCCAGCTCCCAGTCCCTCAGCCATGGAGCATCCATGCTGTAAGGTGCAGTGACTGGAGAAGGAGGTGCTGCAGCCTCCCCTCCTGCTGCGTCAACAGGTCCAGCCAGATTGGCAATGTCATCAGCTTGTGGATCGACAGGTGCACGAGGGTCAAGTGCCAGCGCTGATGGGCCCATGCTGGTGCCACCACAATCAACACCCCATCTGACCAAATCTTGAGGAGGACCCTGTGGACTAGAGGCACTGGAGGGAAAGAGAAGTTACTCACCTGTGTAGTGACGATGGTTCTTCGAGTTGTGTCCCCGTGGGTGCTCCACAGTAGGTGTTGGGCTTGCTCTGGCACTGCAGATAGGAAATTTCCAGCAGTCTCCATCGGGTCGCGCATGTGCCGATGCGTGTTGGTCCTTCGCGTGCTTTCGGTCACGTGCGCGATCCGGTCCCTGCCAGTTCCGTGACCAACCGCCCCGGATGCTTCTGAAAAACATGAAACAGAGCTCCTAAGTGGGGAGGAACGGGTGGGTAGTGGAGCACCCATGGGGACACATCTTGAAGAACCATCATCACTACACAGGTGAGTAACTTCTCTTTCTTCTTCGAGTGGTCCCTGTGGGTGCTCCACAGTAGGTGGCTACCCAGCAGTGACCCCAAAAAAGGAGGTGGGTACCCAATTTATGTGCAGCTTGCCCTTGACTGCTGTTGACAGGCGTGTATCCTCATCAAACACCCAGTGCATGGCATAATGCTTGGCAAAGGTGTCGTAAGATGACCAAGTGGCTGCTCTGCAGATATCTCTTAGCACAATTCCCTTGAAGAAGGCCGTCAATGCCACCATCGCTCTGGTGGAGCGAGCCCTGGGCGGAACTAGTAGAGGGGTCTTACGAAGCTCATAACACAGTCTTATGCAGGATACGATGTGATTTGAAATCCTTTGTGAGGACAGGCCTTCCCCTTTCGACCTGGGTGCGAGGGACACCAGGAGTCTGTCCATTTTCCGGAAGAGCTTACTTCTGTCTATGTAAAAGGCCAACGCCCGCCTCACATCTAGTAGGTGCAGCCGTGCCTCCTTGCTGGAGTTGTGAGGCTTAGGATAAAATGAGGGCAATACTATTGGTTTGTTAATGTGGAACTCTGAGGAAACCTTTGGAACGAAGGCTGGGTGTAATCGTAAGATCACCACTTCCTTTGAGAATACCGTGCAGGGCGGTGTTGCCATTATTGCTGCAAGTTCGTTCACCCTACGGGCTGACGTAATCGTGAGAAGGAAGGTTGTCTTCATGGTAAGTAACCAGAGGGGTACCATGGCCAATGGTTCAAAGGGTGGTCCCGACAGCGTGTGGAGGACCAATTCCAAGCTCCATGACAGTGGTAGCGGTTTCCGAGGGGGGTACAGGTTTGCCAGCCCCTTTAGGAACCGAGTGACAACAGGATGGGCGAATATGGTTGGCCCTTCCTCTTTGTGTTGGAACGCTGATATAGCTGCGAGATGGACCTTTAGTGAGGATAGGGAGAGCCTGTCTCGTTTTAGCTCCAGCAGGTATTCTAGAATTACAGTTATAGGGACGTCCAAAGGAGCTAACTGCTTAGAAGAGCACCAGGAGATAAATCGTTTCCACTTCTGCGCGTAAGTCCTTCTAGTGGAACTCCTTCGACTGAACTCCAAGACTTGTTTCACTCCCTCCGAACATGTGCTCTCTAAGGCGCCAAGCCATGGATTAGCCACGCCTGTAGGCAGAGTCCTTGAGGATGTGGGTGCACTATGGACCCCTGAGCCTGCGTGAGAAGGCCCAGCACTACCGGTAGGGGGAGTGGCGGGCGGCATGACATGCGCAGAAGCAGAGGGAACCATTGCTGTCGGTCCCAGGTTGGGACTATGAGTATCATGTGTGCTCTCTCCCTTTTGGCTTTCTCTAAAACCTTGTGGATGAGTGTTGTGGGAGGGAACACCTAGAGTAGAGGTCCCTTCCATGGCACCATGAAGGCGTCCCCCAAGGATCCCTGTCCTATGCCTGCTCTGGAGCAGTACTGAGGGCATTTCTTGTTGTTGTGAGTGGCAAACAAATCAATTTGGGGAAACCCCCCATTTGTGGAACACTTGTCAGAGCAGATCGGAACGGATCTGCCACTCGTGCGTGAGCGCAAAGAGTCTGCTGAGTTGGTCCGCCTTCACATTGTTGACACCCGGTAAGTATGAGGCTTTTAGGGTTATATTGTTGACAATGCACCAGTTCCACAACCGGACCGCCTACATGCAGAGTGTGAGAGATCTGGCCCCTCCTTGTTGGTTGATATAAAACATGGTGGAGGTGTTGTCGGTATTTATCCCGACTACTTTGCCGTGCAGGTATTTTCAAACACATCTGCACACATTGAATACTGCTCTGAGCTCTAGTATGTTTATGTGCAGTGTCTTTTCCACGGGGAACCATAGCCCTTGAGTTACTTTGTTGCCGATGTGCGCTCCCCATCCTATGTGGGATGCGTCTGTCGTAAGAAAAATCGTAATTTGTGGTTAGCGGAAGGGCACCCCCACTAGCAAGTTCTTGGGATCTGCCCACCACGCCAGTGACCTTCGTACCTCCGCTGGGGGCGATACTGCCCTGTGGATGGTATGGACTATTGGTTTGTAGATGCTTGCCAACCAATGCTGCAGGCCTCACATATGCAGCCTGGCATTCTGTACCACAAACGTGGTGGTCGCCATGTGTCCCAACAGCTGTAGACATGTTAGGATTGGCACTGTGGGGCTGTATGTCATTACTTGTACCAGGGATTTGATGGCATGGCATCAGGCAGGTATACTCTTGATGTAATAGTCTATGCGTGCCCCTATAAACTCTATATTTTGCGTGGGCTCGGTCTTTGATTTCAAAAGGTTGATAACTAGGCCCAACAAGGCGAATGTGTTTGTAGTGATGCGTATCATGCGTAGGACCTCTGCCTTCGAAATCCCTTTCAGTAGGCAGTCGTCTAGGTATGGAAAAATGAAGACACCCTGCCTGTGTAGGTAAGCTGATACTACTGCGAGCATTTTGGTAAAAACTCTGGGCGCCAAAGAGAGACCGAATGGAAGAACTCTGTATTGGAAATGCTCCTTGCCTACTGTGAATCGGAGAAAATGTCTGTGTGCCAGGTGAACTATTATATGAAAATATGCGTCCGGTAAGTCGAGGGCTGCAAACCAGTCTCCATCGTCCAGTGCCATGATTATGGAGGCAATTGTAGTCATCCTGAAACGCTGCTTGCGCAAATGCTGGTTGAGGGGCCGTAAATCCAGGATTGGCCTCCAGCCTCCTGTCGTCTTCTCTGTTAGGAAGTATTGTGAGTAGAAGCCTTTCCCTTAGAATTGTTCCAGTACTCTCTACACTGCCCCTATAAACATGAGATGGTCTACCTCCTGTTTTAACCTTGTCTCATGAGAGGGGTCCTTGAAAAAAGGACCCGGTGGGAGGTTTTAGTGGTGGTAGTGATTGGAAGGGGATCGTGTATCCCGTGGCTATAATCTCCAGTACCCATTTGTCTGTAGTGATGTTTCGCCATTGAGAATAGAACGGTTTGAGCCGATGGTGAAACCTGTGCTGAGAGTGGCATTGAGAGATGGTCTTGATCTTGCAGTCCTTGACATACCCGTCAAACTTGCTGTCTCAGGGCTTGCCCCGAGGGTGCACAACCCTGCTGGGGGCGACGTCTTGGGGCCCTATACTGCTGCTGCTGCTGCTGTTGGTGGCGCCCCGGTCATAACCCTGTTGATATTGTGCGCGCTGTGGTTGATAAGCGTAACGCCTGTGCTGTGGGTAAAACTTCTTCCTCCTGTAAGGGGGCGGGGGGGGGGTGGAAATACCCAGGGTCCTAAGTGTGGCTCTCGAGTCCTTGCTGGAGCATAGGACCAAGTCGGTTGAATCTGCAAATAACCTTTGTCTATCAAATGGAAGATCTACGATTTTTGTTTGCAGATCTCTGGGAATACCGGACGTCTGGAGCCACGATTCCCTATGCATTACCACTGCTGTGGCTGTGGAACGTGCTGCTGTGTCCGCCACATCCAGGGCAATCTGAACTCCTGCTTGTGAGGCCGCGTAGCCCTCCTGGACAATTGCTTTCAGAACCGGTTTCTTGTCCTCTGGAAGGAAAACCATGAGGGAGGTAAGTCTGCAATAATTGTCTAAACTGTGGTTTGACAGGTGTGCGGCATAATTTGCCATTCACAGTAGTAAGGTAGAGGAGGAATAGACCTTCCTGCCGAATAGGTCTAATTTCCTCGCATCTTTATCTGAACCTCCTGACTTATATTGGGGTGTCTTGGCTCTATGCTGTGATGATTCGACCACCAGGGAATTTGCCTGGGGATGGCTAAACAAGAATTCCATGCCTTTGGCTAGAACAAAGTATTTCTTATCCGTCCTCTTATTCGTGGGTGGGATGGAAGCCGGAGTCTGCCATATGTTGGTGGCTGATTCCATAATTGCTTCATCTAGTGGGATGGCAATCTTGGATGAAGCCGGGGGTCTCAAATTTTTCAGGAGTTTTTTATGTTTTTCCTGCACCTCTGCTATTTGAATGTCCTGTGTTTGTGCTACCCTCTTGAACAGTTCTTGGAATTGCTTAAGGTCATCCGGGGGAGAGATATCCCCGGGGACAACCGCCTCATCTCGGGAGGACGAGGAGGCATCGCTATGATATACCTCCTCTAATTCCTCAGGTTCCTGACTCTGCTTGTATACTTGCTCTTTTGAGGGTTCAGGAGGGGGGTCCAGGGCCTTTGGACCAATTTCCGGCTGGGAAAGCTGTGATCTTCCCACAGAGTGAGACTGTGTGAAGGGGTGTTGGCGAGGTGTGGCTGGGGATCTACCCCCAGATCTGGACCCCCTGTGCCGATGTTCAGTATGGTAAGGACGGCCATAACAACAGGGGCAAGGGCCTGGTGATGGAGATCTGGACCACGACCGGAATGTGTACATATGGTGCCTAGAAGGGCCTGACCTCAGAGATGACGTTGACAATGGCGGAGATGCTCTGTGATAGTATTCATAGGGATCCCTGCTGGAGGTTGGTGAAAGTTGTCTGAGCCAGGGGGATGGTGGTTGAAGGAACAGGGATGGAGGTGTGAAGCAGGCTGCTGGAGTTGCTGCCCAGTGTATCTCGGGGCAGGGGGAGGGGGGAAGAGAGCTAGGTGATAATGGCAACACGATGATGTCCGGGAGATTGGCTGCGGTGCTGGATTTTGGCCTTTGCTTTTCCCCATTCCTGAGTAGCAGGTGCCGCCCCCTCCGGTGCCGGGGAGCTCGGCACCGTAGTTGGTGCTGCGCTCGGTGCCGCTGTGCACAGTGCTGCGTGGGTAGTTTCCTCCAGCACTCGTTCCGGTGCCGTAATGCTCTGTGCCATGGGAGCCGGTGTCGCCGATTCCGGCGCCTGCAGGGCCGTTGGTGCTGACTGCTTAATGGTCGGAGGCCCTTGTGCACCTGCGTGCGCTGCGGTCTTCCCGCTATGAGCAGCCAATGGGTCAGAGCCCTGTGCTCTGCTCGTCCCGCTCGCGAATGTCACCGGCAGGGATCGAGCTGGGAAGAGCTTCTTCTTTTGCACAGAGGTGGTTAGGGAAGCCGCCTTCCCCTTGTGTGACCCTGAGGGCCCCTCTTTGTGGGGCTTCTCTGATGCTCCAGGTTGGAGGGCCTTATCAAATAGAATCATCTTCAGCCTCATTTCCCTGTCCTTTCGGGCTCTAGCTGTAAGCTTAGAGCAATGAGGATACTTTTGTGGAACGTGGGTCTCCCCGAGGCAACGAATACACTTGCTATGCCCATCTGAGGCAGGCATGGCCTCACGGCATGACTCACATTTCTTAAACCCTGGCGAAGACATTGCCCGGGCGTTTAAGTCTTTGAATGTTAATAGAGCACTTAACAGCTAATCAGTCCTGGAACAGATAATGTTCGCGGCCTTAAGATAGCAGAACCACCTGAGGCGGCTGCCTCTGTTCTTCTCTCCCTTTTTTTTTTTTTTAAAACTATATACACCTCTAACACAAAAAACTTCAACGGTAATAACTAAACTATCAATTAATAACTATTAACAGTAAAAAAAACACAGTTTTATCTTTCTCAGGTGTTGGAGCCAGAGCGGATTCCGTCTGCAGCTGTTGGCGGTTGAGAAGGAACTGGTGGGGACCGGATCACGCACGTGACCGAAAGCACGCGAAGGACTGACGCGCATCAGCGCATGCGCGACCCAACGGAGACTGCTGGAAATTTCCAATCTGCGGCGCCGGGGCAAGCCCAACACCTACTGTGGAGCACCCACGGGAACCACTCGAAGAAGAACACATACATCAGCCTGCCCGACCAGGGGACACTGAAGGCATCTACCCAGGACCCCAGGCTCTGATTGCGGTAGGAGCAAAACGTCTCACATTTCGCACTGAGGTGGGAGGCGAACAGGTCCACCTGGGGATACCCCCACTTCAGGAAAATAGGATGAACGACCTCTGGGTGGAGTGACCACTTGTGATCCATAAAGGATCTGGTGAGCTGCTCCGGTAGCAAGCTGTGTGCACCTCGCAGGTAATGGGCCTGCAGCATGATGCTGTGCTGTACGCAGAAGTCCCAGAGCATCATGGCCTCATGGAATAGGGGAGAGAAACATACACCCCCGTTTGTTTATGTAGTATATTGCTGTCCTGTTGTCTGTACTGACTTGACACACAATCCCACATCAGGTTGGCCTTGAACACCACACATGCTAGCCTGGTGGCCATGAGTTCCCTCATGTTTATGTGGAGCCCAACGTCTGAAATGCTCCAAAGCCTGGGTTTGTAGCTGCCCCAGGCCTGCTCCCCACTCCTGTCTGAAGCAACCATTACTAGGGAAAGGGAAGGATGCAGAGGGACAAAGGGGACGCCTGCAAGGACGACCTGCTCGTCCAACCACCAGAGCAGTGTTGACAGAGTCCATGATGGCACCATAAACACCAACCCTGTCTCTTACAGGGCAATACTCCAATGACAGCCATAGCTGTAGAAAGCGCATTCTTCACCTGGCCTGCTGTACCATGAAGGTGCACACTGCCATATGACAACAGATTCAGGCAGCACCTGGCCGTCGTGGTGGGAACTGCCAGGATATCTCAGATGACCACCTCCATGGTTCTGAACCTGTCTAGCAGAAACACCCCGGCACAGCTGGCATCCAGGTGGGCTCCCACAAACTCTACTGACGGAGACAGGAGCAACACCGACTTTGCCTTGTTGATTAGGAGACCAAGACTCACAAAATGTTTGATGGATCAAATGTACGTACTGGAGTACCTGCTCCCTGGAGTGACCCTTGACCAGCCAGTCATCCAGGTACAGGAACAGGTGCGCTGCCACTACCGCCATGCATTTGGTGAAGACCCTTAGGGCTGCCAACAGACTGAAAGGCAGCACTGTGAACTGATGATAGTTTCCGTCTGCTATGAATGTGAGAAATCTCCTGTGAGGACAGTAGACAAATACAGAAATGTGCATCTGGTAAGTCGAGCAATACAAACCCATCCCTCCCCCCGCAGCATCAGGCGTATGAAACTTAATCAGATCATACAAAACTATCTTTTTTTATGAACTGGTTGAAACCTTTCAGGTCTAAAATGGGTCTCAAGCCCTGCTTTGGTTTTGGAATTAGGAAACACCATGAATAAAACCCCTGTTCCCTGAACCTGGGAGGAACTTCTATGGCCTCAGAACTCAGGAGGGATTGCAATTCCTGCTGTAGCAGGATCTCATGAGAGGGGTCCCTGAAGAAAGACAGGGAAGGGGGTTGAGAAGCCGGGTACAAAGAAAACTGAATAGCGTAACCCCTCTCTACCATACACCAGATCCACTGGTCTGTGGAGGTGATGCTACAACACGTATGGCAGGAAGAGATAAGCAGAATGAATGATTCTGGAGAAGGTGAAACTGGTTTGACGCTCTCAACTGTGCCATCAAAACTGAGACTTGGGCCCCTGTGGAACCTTTTGATGGCCCTGAGGCCATTGGCCAGAACAGCACCTGTTCATCCTATTCCACCTTCTACCGCCATCCCTTTGCAGCTGCGGAAATTGTCTTTGTTGTGGATGGAAGTTAAAATGCCTGTGCTGGTTGGCAGGTGCATGTGGGCCCAAGGAGCACAGAGTGGCCCTAGTCTTTCAGATTGTGCAGTCTTATCCGAAAACAGGGTACAGCAATTAAAGGGGAGGTCCTGGATCATTTGCTTGACCTCATAAGGCAGGCCCCAAACCTACAACCATGCCCACCTATGCATCGCCACTCTGGAATCCTCATGACAGCCTTGGTAGCATCTGGTGCCATCTGCAGGCAGCCCTTGCAAGCAGCTTGTTCACCACCACCACCACGAAATTCTGCTTGACTTTGGACGGTAACAGTTCAGAAAGCCTAGATAGGGCACTGACTGTATTGTGAGCATACCTGCTAACCAGAGCCTGCTTGTGACCCTTGTAACCTGCTTGTAATTCTTGTAATCCTCCCCTTGAGTAAACTTTCCTCCCATAGAGGTGCAAGAGCTTAGCATCTATTTTTTGGTGACGGCCCCTAGCACCTTTGGTGTTCTCTATGATTTGCAGCAATCACTACCAGGGAGTCAGGTGTGTGGCGTGGTAAACAAATGTTTGTTGCCCTGGGATGGGACAAAATTCTGTCTCATTCCTAATGGCTGTAAGAAGGGCAGAAGTGGAAGTCTGCCAAACTGTTTTAGCCACAGCGGCAGTTGTTTTGATTATGGGCAGAGCCACCCTCACGGGACCCATGGAGGACAAAAATGTCCATGACAGGGTCTGTCTCATCCCACATCTCCCCCACCTGCACCCCCAAGTTTTGGGCAACTCGCCTAAGGAGTTGCTGAAATGCCCTACCATCCTCCAGTACCAGTGAGGCTGATGAGTCTGCCACTGCCTCATCTGGGGAGGAGAGGATGATACCCCTTGCGCTGCCATTTGGAGGGGAAGGGTAGTAGGGACCTGGTTATTCAACTAGCCCCCCACTGGGATTACAGAGTAACTGGGACGCACTGTGGAGGGAGCAGGCATGTGCACTGGCTGGCCACAGAAACCTCCAGCATGTGGCACAAATGGCGCCGGTGCCATGCCTTGTCCTTGAGCAGGTACAGGTGCCTGGGCTGGTGTCCGCCCTATCAGTATCGGCAGGGGGGAGCGATCATCAACAGCACTGACAGAGTTGGAGTCCAGTCCCGCTGCAAAGATGGTGATGACGGCGAGGATGTTGCTGAGGAGATGGAAGCAGGAGGCACCATAATGTTCACCGCTTCCTGCTGTTGCTCTGGTGGTGGGGCACCCAGCAATGCCGACGGTGCTGAGTGTGGGATGGGCAGGGCTCCCGGCACTGTTGATGTAACTACCACCCTCTGGCCCTGTGCCTTGTGAAATGCGTACGGGGTGCAAAAGGGCCACTGTTGCGCGGCCTGCAAAACTGGCGGACAACCCGCATCGTTCGAACAGCGACTGTGGTGCCCACAAGGGCTATGACGTGATATTCTTCTGCTCCCCCTGCATCCAGAGCTCAAGCAGAACGAGTCCAACTCCAATGCAGATTCGGAAGCAGATGACCACGGCAAGGCCACCTGTACCAGTGCCAAAGTCAAGCATGTCGATGACAGTGCTAGAGCACAGAGCACATGGAACTGGCCAACAGCTGCTCTCTAATGGGTCAGCACTGAAATGCTGAGCCTCGAGTATGGTGTAGGTGCTCGTGTTGATGTGAGCATAGGGGTTGATGCTGGTGTCACATCCATAGGTCCCATTTGCTCAGTCTTGATGCTACAGCACCAGTCCTTCATAGATGGAGAAGGACCCAGCCCCATCATTTGAAGAAGGCCTTGTGCTGCTCAAAACACCTCCGGTGTTGATGGCAAGTTCAGCACCTGTGGGCTCCTGCTCTGCACTGGCTTCAGCACGTGCGCTTCCTGCCCTTCGACAGTGCATGCCAGATCCTTGGACTTGTGGCTGCCATGCTTAGACACTGGCAACCTATGTCTCTCATACCTCTTCTTTGGCACCGGAGATTGACTCCTATGGTGCTAAGAAAGTGCCTGTGCCTGCTCCCAGTGCCAACAGTCCTTCTACGGTAGGTAGATGGTACCAGTACACTTTGCACCGAGGAGGCTCCACTCTGCTCTGGCTGGAGATTCCTGTGGCTTCAGAGCCACCTCCATTAGCAGGACTTTCAGGCGGTGGGGCCTGTCTTTCAAAGTTCTGGGCTTAAAGGCCTTACAAATTGAGCAGCAGTTATTCAAGTGTCCTTCCCCCAAGCAAATCAGGCAAGCTGAATGGGGGTTGCTCTTGGGCATATGTTTGCAACACTTAGAACAAGTCTTAAAGCCTGGAGAGGCAGGCATTCCCCAACACCGAGGAGCTGAGGAGGATGGAAAGCCCTACCTCGGCTATTAGTTAGAATGCTAACACAACATATTTACACTTATTTAGAAACTATTTACACTACAAACAGGCTATTAGTTAATAATTTGAGAAGATAAAGCCAAGAGCTCCAACAACCAGCAGCGCTGCGAGAAGGAACTGAGTTGGGGGGGGTGCATTGGGCAGTGCATATATTGGTTGCCATATCGGCACCACTCCAGTGGGTGCCTCACTGACCCTATGGCTACTAGGTAAGGCAAAAAGCTTCCAGTAACTGGGTATGTGCTAGCACTCACCTGACTTGGAAAGCACATGAGCAATCACTCAAAGAAGCATCCTTCTGATAAAGTATATATGGAAAAAAACTGCAAAAGATTAGCGTTCAACTGAAATTGAGCACAAGTTTTACACACGTGTTCATGTAACAGGTTGGGCCTCTCTGGTCCAGCACTCTCGGGACCTGAGTAGTCCCAAACCAGGGACTTTGCCAGAAAAGAGGAGGTCAATGCTTCCTCAGGTTTCCCTGTGGGCTGGCAGCCTACTCCTGGCCACTAGGCTCCACTCCTGGTCTGGCAGTACTTCTGCCCGCTGGCACTCATGCCACCAGCCCAGTAGCAGTCCAGGCCCTCCAGCTGTTGCCAGCATTCTTGCCGATAGCCCTGGGTCCCACCTGGGCCTCCCTGGGTTCTGCTGGCTTCCATGCCACTTGCCCAGCCTCCTCGACAGAGCTCTTTGGCCACAGCCAGCCCAGATGAAGCTGCCTGGCCCCAGCCGGGGCTCCCCACCAGACTCCCAGCTGGTCCCTGGGTCCTGGCTGCAGGGGAGAGTCCCAGACTCAGAGGTTCAACCTGTATCATTTTTTGGCTCTACTGCCTAGTTCAGAGTTTTCATTTTCTACAGAAACTGGAAAAAAAAAAAAAAAAAAAGATTTTGAAGTTTCTCAGTAAAATATTTCATGATTTCATTCCTGGGTGACACATTTACTTGAACTGTCTTGATGTCTATTTTAGAATGGTATCTTCCTGTTCAGATTTCCACAAGTACAATATAAATCACTAGTCTACATTTAATTATAGGATGGTTTTATACATCTGATAAAAAGGCCTGTGATTGTTAACCAAAGAACCTGCCTGAAAAATCATCAATTGGGCTGCCTTGACACTTTGAAGTTGCCACAAGGGAGACTTAGCCTAATAAAGTATTGCGTATTCACCGCAGCACTTTATTAGTAATCTCCTATCGATCGCCCCGATTAACATGCCTCCTTCAAAGTTGAGGGCAAATGCAAACAAGCTCTTGAAGAGCTATATGACTTCCCTTACACAGTAAACAGATACAAAAGCCATCACTGAATTCTGGTCAATGTAGATCTATTCTTTGCTTTAAGATTAGATGAGTACCTTTGTCTATCCCTTTCATCTAGCATGTAGCACCTCTATTATTAAGGCTTACAATTTGGCATGTTGTAGCTGTAAAGAGAAATTACTCACCTGTGTAGTAACGATAGTTCTTCGAGATGTGTCCCCGTGGGTGCTCCACCGTAGGTGTTGGGCTCGCCCCGGCGCCGCAGCTCGGAAAATCTTCAGCAGTCTCCGTCGGGTCGCGCATGCGCCGATGCGCATCAGCTCTTCGCGCGCTTCCGGTCACGTGCGCGATCTGGTCCCCGCCAGTTCCTGATCAACCGCTCCGGACGTCTCTGAAAAACACAAAACAGAGCTCCGAAGTGGGGAGGAACGGGTTGATAATGGAGCACCCACGGGGACACATCTCAAAGAACTATCGTTACTACACAGGTGAGTAACTTCTCTTTCTTCTTTGAGTGGTCCCTGTGGGTGCTCCACCGTCGGTGACTACCCAGCAGTAACCCCCCCCCCAAAAAGGAGGTGGGTACCCGATTTATGTGCAGCTTGCCCTTGAAAGGACTGCTGTTGACAGGCGTGTATCCTCATCAAGCATCCTGTGCATGGCGTAGTGCTTGGCGAAAGTGTTGTAGGAAGACCACGTTGCCGCTCTGCAGATGTGTCTCAGCGCGATTCCCTTGAAGAAGGCCGTCGACGACGCCATCGCCCTAGTGGAGTGGGCCTTGGGCAGAATTGGCAGAGGAGTCTTGCGAAGCTAGTAACACAGTCTTATGCATGACACAATGTGATTTGAAATCCTCTGCGAAGATAATACTTCCCCTTTTGACCTGGATGCAATGGACACCAGGAGTCTGTCCATTTTCCGGAAAGGCTTAGTTCTATCGATGTAGAAGGCCAGCGCCCTTCTCACATCCAATAAGTGCAACCGCGCGTCTTTAGTCGAACTGTGAGGCTTAGGATAGAACGAGGGCAGTACTATAAGTTCGTTAATGTGAAAATCTGAAGAGACCTTTGGAACGAAGGCTGGGTACAAACGTAAGACCACTGCCTCCTTTGAGAATATCGTGCAGGGTGGTGTGGACATTATGGCTGCAAGCTCGCTCACCCTGCGAGCTGACGTGATTGCCAGGAGGAAAGTCGTTTTCATGGTAAGCAGCCGAAAGGGGACCGTAGCCAATGGCCCAAAGGGCGGTCCGGAAAGCATGTGTAGAACCAAGTCTAAACTCCATGATGGCGGTACTAGTTTCTGAGGGGGGTACAGGTTTACCAACCCCTTTTGGAAGCGTGTGACAACAGGATGGGCAAATATGGTTGATCCATCCTCTTCATGTCGAAAAGCTGATATAGCCGTAAGATGAACCTTTACGGAGGATAGAGAGAGTCCCTTTTGTTCGAGTTGTAGCAGGTAGTCCAGAATCATAGGTATGGTGGCATCCCAAGGTGTCAATTGCTTGGAAGAGCACCAAGCGGAAAAACGTGACCATTTATGTTCATAAGTCTTTCTGGTAGAAGTCCTCCAACTACACTCCAGGACTTGCTGCACTCCCTCTGAACATGTAGTCTCTAGGGCGCTGAGCCATGGATTAACCATGCTTGTAGCCGAAGTCTCTGCGGGTGCGGATGCAGTATTGACCCTCAAGCCTGTGTGAGGTCTGGTACTGTTGGTAGGGGAAACGGCTGATGCTGTGCCATGCGTAGAAGCAGTGGGAACCATTGTTGCCGATCCCAGGTCGGGACTATGAGTATCATGCGTGCTCTCTCCCTTTTGACTTTCTCCAAGACCTTGTGTATGTGTTGTGGGAGGGAACGCATAGAGTAGAGGGCCCTTCCATGGGATCATGAAGGCGTCCCCCAAGGATCCCTGTCCCATGCCTGCTCTGGAGCAGTATCGGAGACATTGCTTGTTGTCACGACTGGCGAACAAGTCGATTTGGGGAAACCCCCATTTGCAGAACACTTGGTGAAGCAGGTCTGAACGGATCTGCCACTAGTGTGTGGGCACAAAGTGTCTGCTGAGTTGGTCCGCCTTCACGTTGTGGACACCTGGTAAGTATGAAGCTCTTTTGGTTATATTGTTGGCAACGCACCAGTTCCACAACCAGATCACCTCCGCACAGAGTGCACGAGACCTGGCCACACCTTGTCGATTTATATGAAACATGGTGGTGGTGTTGTCGGTATTTACACCGATTACTTTTCCGCACAGATAATTCCAAAATGCCTGCACGCATTGAACACTGCTCTGAGTTCTAGTATGTTTATATGCAGTGTCTTCTCTACAGGAGACCATAAACCTTGAGTGGTTTTGTTGTCCATGTGTGCCCTCCATCCCATATGGGATGCATCTGTTGTAATGAAAGCAGTAATTTGTGGTTGGTGGAAAGGCACCCCGTTAGTAGATTCTTGGGTTTTGCCCACCATGTTAGTGACCTTCGTGCCTCCGTTGTGAGTGACACCATCTTGTGAACGGTATGGATCGATGGTTTGTATATGGTTGCCAACCAATGCTGCAATCCTCGCATGTGTAGCCTGGCATTTTGTACCACAAACGTGGTGGTCGCCATGTGCCCCAGTAATTGTAAGCACGTTAGGACTGAGACAATGGGGCTGTATGTTATTTGTTGTACTAGAGACTCGATGGCACGAAAACAGGCATCGGGCAAATATACCCATGACGTGACAGAGTCTATCCGAGCCCCTATAAATTCTATATTTTGCGTGGGCTCAGTCTTGGACTTTGAGAAGTTGATGATGAGGCCCAGTGAGCTTAATGTGTTTGTGGTGATGCGTATCATCTGCAATACCTCTGCCTGGGAAGTTCCCTTTAGCAGGCAATCGTCCAGGTACAGGAAGATGAATACACCCTGTCTGTGCAAGTATGCTGACACAACCGCTAGAGTCTTGGTGAAAACTCTGGGTGCTGAAGAGAGACCGAATGGAAGGACACTATACTGAAAATGATCTGTGCCCACGATAAACCAAAGGAAGCGTCTGTGCACTGGGTGAATTGTAATATGAAAATACGCACCCTGTAAGTCGAGGGCTGCAAACTAAATCTCCGTCGTCTAGTGCCGTGATTATTGAAGCCATCGTAGTCATCTTGAAGCGCTGTTTGCGCAGATATTGGTTGAGTGCCCGTAAATCCAAAATGGGTCTCCAACCTCCCGCTTCTTCTCTGTCAGGAAGTATCTGGAGTAGAAGCCTTTGCCTTGAAAAACCTCCGGTACTCTCTCCACCGCCCCTATGAAGAGGAGGTGGTCCACCTCCCGCCTTAGTTCCATTAGGTGAGAGGGGTCCCTGAGAAGGGGTGCGGTGGGAGGATTTGGTGGAGGCAATGATTGAAAAGGGGATCGTGTACGCCGTGGCTAAAATCTCCAATACCCACTTGTCCGAAGTGATGCTTTTCCATTGTGGGTAGAATGGCTTGAGTCGATGATGGAACATGTACTGAGATTGGCACTGAGATACGGTCTTGGTTTCGCGGCCCTCGACATACCCGTCAAACCTGCTGTCTTATATTCTGCCCTGAGGGGGCGTGGCCTTGTTGAGGTCGACGCCTAGGGGCTTTGTACCGTGGTGGTTGTTGTTGACACCCGTGGTCATACCCCCGTTGAAAATGGGTACGTTGCGGTTGGTAACTATAACGGCGTTGTTCAGGATAAAACTTTTTCCTTCTGTATGGTGGGGTGTATATCCCCAAAGTCCGAAGTGTCACTCTGGAATCTTTACTAGAGTGCAAGACTGAGTCGGTTGATTTGGCGAATAATTTCATTTTGTCAAAAGGAAGATCTGCTATTTTTACTTGCAGATCCTTGGGAATGCCTGAGGTGTGGAGCCATGACTCCCTGCGCATTACAACCGCAGTGGCTACTGCACGAGCCGCTGTTTCCACTACATCTAAGGCAATCTGGACTCCCGCTCGAGAAGCCGTGTATCCTTCCTGTATGATTGCCTTAAGGACCGGCTTCTTATCCTCCGGGAGGAAGTCCATAAGAGCAGTAAGTTTAGAGTAATTGTCGAAATTGTGGTTCGACAAATGGGCAGCGTAGTTAGCCATGCGAAGCAACAGGGTAGATGACGAGTAGGCCTTTCTACCGAGGAGATCCAGTTTCCTTATATCCTTGTCCAGTCCTCCAGATTTATACTGGGACGTCTTGGCTCTATGTTGAGAGGATTCCACCACTAGCGAATTTGGCTGTGGATGACTAAACAAAAACTCCATGCCTTTAGCAGGGACGAAATACTTTTTGTCTGCCCTTTTGTTGGTAGGAGGAGTGGAGGCCGGAGTTTGCCATATGTTAGTGGCTGCCTCCATAATTGCATCGTCCAATGGTATAGCTATTTTAGAGGAAGAAGGGGGCCTGAGGTTTTTAAGGAGCTTGTGGTGCTTTTCTTGTACCTCCGCCATTTGAATGTCCTGAGATTGAGCCACCCTTTTGAACAGCTCCTGGAATTGTTTTAGATCATCTGGGGGAGAGATGTCCCCAGGAACAACCGCTTCGTCTGGGGAGGATGAGGAGGCATCACTGTGGTATCTCTCCTCCAGGTCCTCTGGATCCTGGCTGTATTCATATGGTTGCGCTTTTGAAGTTTCGAAGTGAGGTTCAAAATCCTTTGAACCCACCTCTGATTGGGAAACTTCTTGTGTTCCCCCAGGTGGAAGCTGTGCACTGTGACGTTGAGGAGGAGTTGACGGAGATCTATGACAAGATGCCGAACTCCTATGTTGATGTCCCATATGTTGGTGGTGGTCATAGCAACAGGGACAGGGTCCCGGTGATGGGGACCTGGACCACAACCCAAAGGCGTAAGGGTGATGCAGGGAGTGATGTGATCGTCGAGATAACACCGACGTAGGGGTAGATCCTCTGTGATGATACTCATAGGGGTCTCCGCTGGAGAATGGTGAGAAGCGTGCAACTCCATGAGATGGACGTTGGAGAAAGGGAGATGGAAGCCTGTGGCAGGCTGAAGGTGTTGCTGCTCGTTGAATCTCTGGGGGTGGATCGCGGCGATAATGGCAACGCAATTACCTCAGGGAAAGGACTGCGATGCCAGGTCTTTGCTTTGGCTTTCGCTCTCTCAGGTACCAATGGAGGCCTGATCCGGCACCGTAGTCGGTGCCGTGGTGGTTTCCGCTGCCCCCGGTGCCGTGCTCGGTGCCGTCGTTCTCGGTGCTGCTCGGGGTGTTTCACTCGGCCCCGTAGGGCTCCGTGCCAGGTGTTGATGCTCCGGTGCTGTCAGAGCTGAAACTCTCGGTGCCGATCTCTCCGGTGCCTGCGCGGCCCTCGGTGCCATTTCCTTAAGAGTCGCAGACCCCTGCGCGGGTACATGCGCCGCAGCTCTCTCAGCAGAAGAAGCCAGCGGGACCGGGCCCCTTGTTTCGCTTGTCCCGCTCCCAGAAGTGACGGGCAGGGATCGAGCTGGAGAAGCTTTTCTCTTCTTCTGCACAGAGGAGGTCAAAGAGGCAGCCTTCCTCTTGTGCAATCCTGAAGAGCCCTCCTTATGGGGCTTCTCCAACGTGGTAGGCTGAAGCGCTTTGTCAAAGAGAAGCATTTTGAGCCTCATCTCTCTATCTTTCCTAGCTCTAGTTGTTAATTAGGAGCAATGAGAGCACTTCTGGGGAACATGGGTCTCCCCGAGGCACCGGATGCATTTCCTGTGGCCATCCGAAGCAGGCATGGCCTCCCAGCAAGATTTGCACTTTTTAAAACCGGGGGACGACATTATTAGAGTTTAATTCTCTGAGTCCTTAAGTGCTAACAGCGCACTTAACAGTCTATTTGCCAAACAATAGCAACTGTTAGCCTTTGAAGGCTTGTGAAAAATAGCGGGCCCGCCCGGAGGCAGCCGCTCCAATCCCTAAAACAGTCTTTTGCTTCTAGAACAAAACTATGTACACAGTAGACCAATATTATAATAACTAAATAACTGCAGTCGTTGGCGGTTAAGAAGGAACTGGCGGGGACCGGATCGCGCACGTGACCGTAAGCGCGTGAACAGCCGACGCGCATCGGCGCATGCGCAACCCGACGGAGACTGCTGAAGATTTTCCGAGCTGCGGCGCCGGGGCGAGCCTGACATGTACGGTGGAGCACCTAAGGGGACCACTCGAAGAAGAAAAAAATAGATGCAGAATTTTAGAATTTTATGTAACTAATAGTTTTCAATCCATTTTACCTGCAGTAGGCCCCAATTTTCAGGTTTTTAAATCAAATGTAAAGCAAATAGAACTATTTTCCACTCCAGTGGAATTTTTTTTTGTAAGTAGCATTTCCAGTTCAAACACTGCAGCATTGTTCAAGGGTGTATAAATTCAAAAATATTGTTAAAATCAGATTATAAACAAACATGAAATTTATTATTTTCAGGAGCTAAGCCAAAGTCTAAATGCATAGAAAACAGAAGCACATTCCCCCTACATGAAAAGTAAATTAGACTGCAGTGTTCCATTTTAATAACCTACAGTGTTACTAACAGCACAAAGGAAGGATTGTCTAATAGTGATTAAACATGATCGAATTTCACTGAGTGAAAGACGCCCTCACCTGCTCACTACAAGGATGTAAAGGAGGGTGGGAGAAAGGACAGTAGGCTAGTTGACATTTAACTTAAACAAAAACACACACCAAGAATGAACATCGCCTTCTGTCCATTAATTCACAATGAAACATACTGAAGTCAAATGGGTTGCTTCCTTTGCCACTCACTTTGTCCAGAATCCCAGAACGACTAGACCAAAATTTTCAGCATGCAAATGTTGAATTTTCCATTTCAAACTCTAAATTTACTATTCAGACAGTTTGGCAAAGATTTAATTATCTGCCTTGGTACAACAAGCTATCATCATCAGCTTAATCCTTATTGGTTTGCGAAAGACGTTCACATGTATTAGGTGTTACTGGCATAAAGTTATCTCCAGCTTTATGATGTGAATACATAAAAAGGCAAATCTTATGCTTTATTTACCAGTTTTCTTAAAAATTAAAATGTCAAATATTAGCCAAGTGACAAAACCAAAATATGTTGCAGTGTGTACAGAAAACAAAAAGGATGTCTCACTAATTATATTACAACATAGGTTGGGAAAATTACAACTCATCTAAAATGGAAATCTGTAATTTTAAAGTTACTGGAAAATCATTCAATACCATCTGCAAATGCACATGATTTTAAAAAATGCAAGTGCAAGTTGCATAAACACACCCTCCAAAATACACTTCTTCCCTCCTTTTCACTCTTACTTACAAGATAGTAATTAAAAAAATAACTAAAAATCCTACTAATGGTGAAAAAAGTACCAAGTGGTTGAAAAATCCCTGGAAGTTGTTTGTACATTTGCAATGTACTCTTAAAGCTTTATTTCTCAAACACTCTGGTCCAATTAATTTGTTTATCTACATAATGGAATATAAGCAATATGCTGGTGTATCTGCCCTGCTTAAGTTTTGCACATAACACCTACTGCATTGGACTTTATAAATACTGAAAAAATTAAATGGTATTTCCCATTTGATCTCTCTCTCTCTCTCTCTCACTCTCACTCTCACGAGTTTTTTTTTTTTTAACTATTAAAAACAATGGGACTATGAGATCCTCTTGGTGTTTCATACAGTATTAAAGAGGAATGGTCAGTGGCAAGTTGTAATTTTATGAGTCTCAAATTCTTCTTTCAAGCCATAAAGATGAAAAATGCCTGAAATGCAAGCTACAGTAACTGTAAACATATCAAGTGAAGATACACTAAAACTAATGGGCTTTTTTTTTTTTTTGAAATGTAGCTGAATCTATAAACTTTTCCCTGAGACCCTACAGGCTCAGTGCTGCCATCCAGAAGTATTCTAATATTAACTGTTCTTTATTCCAACATTTCTTGGCAAGTCTATCTTTTTGTATCCTCTTGTCATTGCCAAGCAATACAGAAACAGCTTCTGCACCTAATGTACAAATATCCAGGTACATCAAATTCCAGAGGCAGTGCAAGTCAACTTCCCGACAGCAAAGGGTTTTGACCCACTTAACTCAACATAGCTCAGCTTACTAAATATAATGAATGAAGCACTGTTTTACAAACCTTCTCTCCAACGAAGATGAGAATTCTGAACACATGCATGTTTCATGTTTGTTTAACCAGAGTGGTATGGACACTGGTGGCCAACTTCATGAAAGAACAAACTAGAACGGGTAACACAAACTTACACCAAGCTTCAGCAAATAGCTAGTGGTGGAGAGGAAGTGTTGTTTTCTCAGTTCAATTGCCTGGAACATACACTAGATATAAATTCTTAAAATGAATATTTTAGCATAATGAGCCATTCATAATGTTTCAATGGTCATGAAAATAAAACATTGCCAAGTTCATGACGCCCCTTTATGTTCTCTCACACATTCACAATTTAAATCTCATCTAAAATTTTATGAACACATTGACATTAGTAATATGCTATTATAATATTTCCAGCATTTAAATAACATGAATGGGAATAAAGAAGATGGGATCAACAAACTGGAAAAAAGAGCGGAAACAATCAAACTACTTGTAGTGAGTATGAAACTTTTTCTTCAAAATATAATACAAATTCAGTAATTAACAGTGATTCCAAAATGTAAACTCAGTTTAATACTACATCACTAAGTGGATATTTGAAGAATACACAATTAAACTAGAGTATTTTGAAGCATTAATAACCTGATTACCAAATCTACAGGCTTTCATGAAAGCATCTCCAATTTACAGAAAAGTTTCAGGCATTTAAGTGAAAAGTCTCGTTTTTTTAAATAAAAGATTTTTGTTTCGAAAACTGCAGTTTTCAACTGTGCACTGAAGAGACGAGGAACTGTCCCATTCAAATAGATTCATTCACAAATGACCTTTTTCTAGAACAAAAAATCCATTTGTTTTATAAACCAGGTTCATTTCACTAGAAACAAATTTTAGAACATCGGTGTAATTTAAACCAGCTGCTTTTTTAAACAGTGCCAAATACTAGGTTTGCTCTTCTCTGATTTTCAGGATAGCCAAGTTGTTTTCTTCACTAGCTTCAATCATATCACTAAGCTCCATTTCATGGACTTCTTGGTCAGAGAGTGTATAAATGCTGTTTCGTGTGTTGTCCTCACAATAAATACACTCCTTCAAAAGAAATAAGATTGTGAGATACCCTCAATAAAGCATCAACTGAACCAATAATTAAAAGTTAAGTCGAGATACCTGTGGCATGTAGACAGAGGTAGATCAAGTTCTTATAGGCTCTAGGCCTGGACAAATTCAGGGCCCTTTCCCCACACATTCTGTCTGCAGCCCCACCACTGTTCTGCCCATTCCCACTGTTCTACCCACTGCCTTTCCCATTCCTCACCCCCACCCCAGTAGTTCTCATTTGCTCCTTTCTGCCCTCCTCCCTACTGCAGCGCCAAGCGCAGAAAAGCTTTGACTTCCTCCCTCCAGAGACCTAGAGCTGCAACAGAGAGTAAGAGCTGCCCCAGGCCTGAGGCTACCACAGCTCCTCTAGACCCACAGTGTTCAATACAATCACTACTTGCCACATGTGGCACTCCGGACATGCAGTGTGGCGATGTGACTCTGGAGCCGCACGCAGCTCTAGAAGGCTTTAAACGTGGCCCTCCTAGAGCTGCATGCATGAAAGTGCTGCCTGCCTGCGCCCCACCCCAGCGGGACAAGTGCATGGGGGCCCCAGCTGCTCTGGCTGCTCCTCTGGCCCCGGTGAGTCGCTGGCATTTATCGGGGGGGGGGGTGGGGGGTGCTGTGGTGCACGCAGAAAGATGCCAACCACAAGTGGGGCAATCTTTCAGTTTTCATTGGGCACCACTGCTCTAGTCCTTGGAGTGCTGGGGCTTCTCACACCCTGCCAGCTCAACACCATCTGGGGCCCACTTGTGCCTCCCCATACTTGGAGGAGCCACCTACCAACACGGGAGAGGCATGTGAGCTCCCCACATGCCTCCTCCCCACCCATAGCCACTTCTGGTGGCTTAGCACAGTCTGCTGAGGTGGTCTATAAAACAAGACTGGGAGGGGCAGGTGGGTGGGGGAGGGAGAGTAACTCTCCTCCTTGGCATGTTTTGCTGGACCTAGGCAGGGAGTAGGATGAAGCTCCCTCACAGTGGCTGTTCCATGAAGCAGACAACTGTCTGGGGAAGAACCTAGTTGGGTGGGGGCAGCAGCAGCCCCCTTTTGTCCCCAGTTTCTGGGACAAGCCCCACCATGCCCGGCATGCAGCAGCAGTTGCCAGGGCGAGCGTGTAACTGGTGAGGGGCAGCAGTCTGTTCCCTGCCCAGGCTTGGCTTCTGAGGACAGTGGCCAAAACACAGGGGACGGTAAGTGGAGGGGAGAAAATGGGAGCTCCAACTTGCACAACTGATGTCCACAGATACCAAGCCTCGGCAGGGAGCTGGCCGCTGTCTTTTCTCAGACATGTTCTGTTCCAGTGCAACTGGAGAAACTGTGGCCCCACTCCTGCTCTGGTGCTTGTTTGCTGAGAGTAGGGCACCCATTTTTCATGGGCCTGCAAGCAAAGGCCCCATGGATTGTCCACCATGGCACAAAACGGTGTGAAAAATTAATTAAGCAGATCTAGCCTCAGATATAGATGCAATTACGTTAAATGAATAATTGTTCTGTGTATATTTTATACGATAGAATATCTGACACTTCTGATTGCTTATGACCAGTCTCCTGATGTGGTCTATAAAACTTTCTGCAACCAGGTACAAGATTGTTCAGATGACATCAGTTCCAGAGACAAACAATGTCTTAGCAAAACAGGAGATGGATTCCTGTCTGACATGCTGTAACATGGCTGTTATGTTCTCTAACATGACCTGGATTATCTTTTATTGAACCAACTTGTGTCAGTGAAAGGGAAACATTTGAGCTTCAGATCCTGAAGAGCAGCTTTATGTAGCTCAAAAGCTTCCCTCTTTAACCAACAGAAGTTGGTCTAACAATAATTACCTCACCCACCTTGTCTTTAATATTCTGGAACCAATGTTTCTACAAACATGTTCTGCACTGCCAATCCTTGTAGCATTCAAAGATGCACAGTACAAGTTAGAAGTATGGTGCTGGCTAGAAAAATTTCTGCAAGCACTAGTGTGTCTAGTGCTACAATCTGAAGTTTAACTTATGACAAACTCACTGTATTTAAACAAACTCCAAAGCTGTTGCACAAAATTTGGAATTAAACCTGTCTCTCAATGTAGTTCATCAAGTTTTCAGTACAAATGAATTACTAAAATGCGTCTCTCAACAGCAAAATATTACATAACAAGTAATATTAATCCATTTAAACTTACTGAATTAGCAACTGCTTTTGGAAGTCCACCCTTCTGGATCCATGAATGAACTTCAATAAGCTCTTTCTTTTGTTCTTCTGTAAACTTTGGCTGAAATTTCTGCATTTGCTTTAGTTTCTGTTTGTCCTCTTGTAAAACCATTTCCACATTTCTAAAATACAATTATTTACAAATTGAGCTTCAGTTTTAAGGAACTCAAATCTAATTTTTATCTGACTTGCACATACAAATACCTTGTGGAAAACTAACATTTCAAAGCCTCATAATTTGTGTCAGGCTTATAACTGACTTGAAAACAAAGTCTGTTTTCACTGCTTTAGAGTGACTCTTCTGAAACCTGGGGGGAAAAGGAGGGAGAAGCATCTGTGAAACTGACAAGAATATTGCCAGTTGCATTCCTGCTGCTGATTAAGAAAGCTCTGAGCTAGGACAGATACAGGCACTACAACTATTCACTAGAGCAGCGTTTCACAAACTAATTTAGTCAAGGAACACTTTTGGGCTTGGAACAGATTGACAGAACATCTACATGCTTGTCCATGTGGGTTGGTGGCATGGGTTTCATTCTGAAAATTGCCACACAGTGCTCAAAAGTTGATTTAAAAGAGTTAGGGTTTTTAGGTGTCTCATTTTACAAAAACAGAAAAATAAGGAAAGAAACCATCTGAACAAACAACTAATGTTCTGCTGATAGGATGAGGATTAGCAACCTTATAATTAAGTATAAAAATTAAAAATTAAGTACAAACACAAAACAAAACATCAATATAACAGTGGAAAGAAAGGTGGTTAGTGTTGGTCTGTTAAATAGAAAGGAAAACATTGTTCAAAAAAAAGGACTGTCCTTCCTTAAAGGTTAACGAACTTTTTTATGAAAAAGAAATGCAACATAAATTACATATGAAAAACATTAAATTTTGTGTTTTATAAATGTTATTTCAACAGAAAACTACTGGAAAAGAAAAATGAGTAACATTTCACAGACTTTTTAATGGGAAGTGTTTTTGCATCTTTTGATCACAAATGTGCTCAATAATAGGAATGATGCTGTGGGAGTTAGATACTCATATCAGTTGCAGCATCACGTGATTGCTCTGAATGCAACTTGTGGCAAAACAATCCAAATCAACTCTGATTGTTTCTGTACAAGTCACATAATTATACTACTGTGAATGCGCTGTAAGTATACCTACAGTCTAAACACTATTCAAATACCTCAGTATTTTTGATACACACAATTTCACATTTAATATTTTAGAAGGAAAAATACTGCTCGCATCAATTTATTTTTCATGGAACACCTATTCGCTTCACATGCAACACCAGTGTTTCATGGAACAGTTTGGGAAACGCTGCACTAGAGAACTCAAAAGAGACTGGATGTCTAATGGGGGTTAGAACAGACGAAAGGAGACCTGTTTGTTTACAATGGGCCGTACAGTCAGGCAAATCTGGAATTATACCTGACAGACAGAAAACACTCCTCCTTTCCAGGAGGAGTCACAAAGGCTAGGGGATTTGGTTTCAGAGTATTAAATTAAATGTGAACAGTCATTAGTCACGTGCTGATACAGAAGTTGAAACCCCAAAGCAGATTCAAAGGATAACACCCTGGTAGGAATCCCCGTACAGTCTCCTTTCCTGCCAGCAGAAACAGGAATAGATTGGCTTTTCACTTGGGTATTGCACTTGCACTGTCCCCACTCTCTTTCGTATCAGCCTTTATGCTGGGGAGGAGAGTGAAATCTCTGGTTACGAGATGCTGTTCAATGCAACAATATTTGAAACATGTTTCTGCAACTCTTGCAACTTCTAGGGCACTAGGTCTATATACGTATATCAGATTAATAGGCAGCACTCAAGTTAGCCCTGTCGCCCACCTCCCTGATTTATACATCTAGAGGTCAATGTCCAAATTCCCTTTTCACTCCTCAGTGGAGATAACAGGCTTCTCTGTTCACATACCTACTTTATCAAAACTGTACAAACTGAAAAGACAGATAAAGTGGAAAATCCAAATCAAATCTTTTAAACTAAACAGTTTGCTCACTGCTTGTGGTACTTTGTCCTTCCTAACATGCAGAATGTGGTGCTTTGTGAGGAACAAGGAATGTATTTGTGCTGCCAGGTCAAAGACAGGGTTTAGACAGGAGGAAGACATTTGATCTGTCATAGTTTTAATAGCCAGAGTACACTGATTTGCAAATTTCAATCACTACACAAATCCACATACTCCAACTGACAGAGGTAACTAGTCAGACTAAAAGATTTTTATGTCTATAGCTGTCAATCAATAACTATACAACATCTTCAGCTATTACCATAATTTAGGGTTGCTCCAGTTTTGTAAAATTAATTTTATCTGATGATCCAATATATCAATCTTTTAAACGTTTTAGGCTATTAAACAGACAGTACAACAAAAAAGGGAGCAAGCTCAAAAGGCAGAATGACATAGCTGCTTAATCCATTCAGGACCAGACATATTCTTTACTGAAATAGCAGGTTCTCTCTTCTCTTCCTTAGCACGTGTGCAGCTTGTACAGAAATAAAAGCACTTAAGAGTTACCGGGATGGTATCTGGTAAGTCATCATAACAGTGTCATCTGTATTTGCCATCAGTAACCAGAAAGGATCCTGAAGGACATATTTCATGAAATGTTCATTGTTTTTCAATTCAGTGCTCTTTTTTGTTCTATGATTATTTTCTGAAGAGTCGATGCTTCCAAAGTATTTGCTGGTATGACTTGTTTCACTGCCTTTAAAAATAACAAATATCTTTTATAATAAATATCAGATGTTCTATTTCAGGATCTTGTTTGAATCATGTTGTTATCTTCCACAGCAGGTGAACCCCTTTAGCTAATCAAAATTCCAGATGGAAGTGTACAACACAGATCCCCCTTAAAATGCTCTGTGTAGGCCACTTATCTTTGTATTTCCTACTAAGAGACACTTCCCACAATAGCTCTTGCTGCCAAAAATGGAATAGAAAGTTTGGAATGAAAAAAAGGAAAAGAAATTTATACTCCTCGTCCTATTGGCTGTTACCCAGAAAAGACTGCAGCTAAGAGAGGAACCCTATAACCTTATTTGTAGTCAAACTCCTATTCAAAATAGAATTGAACATTTTAGAGGGAAAATCTGGCCAATGTTTCTCAGAGGGTTTTTCTTTGTTTTTTTTTTTTAAATAATTCTAATATCTAAAGCATGGGTGTCCAACCTTTTGGCTTGCCTGGGCCACACTGAGTGAAGAGGAATTGTCTTGGGCCGCATATAAAATATATAATATAGTTAATGTATATAAATCACATAATCATGTTAAAAGTTTATGATCTTGTGGGGCCACATTACTAGCTGTCCAGGGCTGCATGAGGGCCGCGGGTTGGACACGCCTGATCTAAAGCTTTAGGTTTAATTAAATAAACAGTTTAAATTAGTGCTTTTCAAGAGAATATGGAAAAAAACACACTTACTTATCTGTCACAATTATTTCAAATATCTTCCTACCTGGCCTCACAGCCTCTCTCCAGCTAAAACAGCATATATTAAATTATCCCAAATACAGCCTAAAGAACATTTACGTGAGAAAAGTTACGCACTGTTGTAATTGTTCTTCGAGAGGCGCTATTCGTCTCTATTCGAGTTAGGTGTGCATGGCTGTCAGAAAATTTTTCCATAGCACCTACCAGTCAGGTCAGTGGACGTGGCTGCCTGTGTAAAGATTATATGACCCAGCCAGCCTAGCTCTCCCTTAGTTACGTCTTACCATCCACTTTGACAGTGAGGTAGAAGAGTGGGTTTTGAATAGATACGAGCAACACATCTTGAACAACAGTTACAACAGTGAGTAATTTTGATCATCTTTTGTTTATTGTAAAGGATTTTGATCAAGTGGTTCCTCAGTTTCTTAGAAAGTGTGTTGCATAGATGTTCACTGTAGTCAGCGTAGTATGTTGTGTGTTGTATGTTGTAATATGTGGTGGAAAAACACATTACAATCAACATACTACACTGACTACAGTGAACATCTATGCAACACGCTTTCTAAGAAACTGAGGAACCACTTGATCAACAGTGAGTAAATGTTTTATCTTCTTCAAGTGCTTGCTCAAATGTATTTGAGTTAGGGGATTCCCAAGCTAAACCCATGAGGAGTGGTTGGAATCAACACGTCTGACTCAAGGACAGCAGCACTGATGGCTGCGTCTTGTCTGGATTGCTGCACATCAGCAAAATGAGATGTAAAGAGGACCACATAGCAACAAGACAGACTTCCTGAAGAGGCAGATATGCCAGGAAGGTGGTTAAAGAGGCCCGAGCTCATGTGGAGTGGGCCACCATAGACAGAGGGAGACATTCACGAAATCATAAGATGCCCATATAAAGAACATGATCCAGGAAGAGATGCAAAGTGAAGAATCCAGGAGTCACTTCATCCACTCAGCAATGGCCAGAAAGAGCTGCATGGTCTTATGGAAGGGCTTGTTCTGCTTAACATAGAAGGTAAATGCCTGTCTCAGATTGAGGAAGTATAGCTGTTGCCCCTGCTAGGATCTATGATGTTTAGAGTAGACAACAGCATGAAAACGTGCTGGCTGGTATGGAACCTCGACACCACTTTCAGCAGGAAAGCTGGGTGAGGGTGGACAGTCTCCTTACAGAACACAGTGTACAGGGGCTCAGACATGAGGGCCTGGATATTGGACACCATTCTCGCACAGGTCACCAAGAAAGCTGCTTGCCAGGAAAGAGAGCAGAGAGCCCACAGGGAGGGCCATAAGCACCCAGAGGACCAGGTTAAGGTCCCAAACTGGGACTGGCCAGTGAACTGGCAGGTGAAGCACCCCAACATCGGGGTGTGCAAACACAAAATGTCCACTCTCTCCAGGATGAAAGGCCGAGATGGCCATCAGGTGAAGCTTTATGGAGGAAGAAGCAAGGCCTTGCTGCTTCAGGGAAAGGAATTAGACCGGCATGAGGGCGTGCTGATGGCACCAGCAAGAGAAGTGCGTCCATTTGGCCAGACGGGACCATCATGTAGACGGCTTGAGGCTACTAAGGGGAACCCATCACACTGGCCCCAAGCAAACCTGCTTGGCCGATTCAACCATGAGTCATCACGTCATGAGGAGACCAGAGGTCTGGGTGGTGAAGGTGGCCATGATTCCGTGTGATGAGGTCTGTAACCAAGGGAAGCTAAATGAGCAGAAGCATAGAGAGCTCCATCAGCGTGAGGTACCAGTGCTGGCAAGCCCATGCTGGGGCTATGAGGCTTATGTCCACCCTGTCCCTGCAAGTCTTGAGAAGTGCCTTGTGCACAAGGGGAGACAGAGAAAAATGTATAAAGCTGACTTGGGGTTCACGGTATGAGGAAAAGTAACAGAGAGTAAGCCGTGCTAGTCTATACACTATCAAAACAAAAAGCAGTCAAGTAGCACTTTAAAGCCTAGCAAAATAGTTTATTAGGTGAGCTTTCGTGGGACAGACCCACTTCTTCAGAGTGGAGTCTGCTCTGGTCTGAAGAAGTGGGTCTGTCCCACGAAAGCTCACCTAATAAACTATTTTGCTAGTCTTTAAAGTGTTACTTGACTACTTATTGGTATGAGGAAAGCAACTGCTATGAAGCTCAGGGTGAGGCCACGGAAGAAGAAGAATGCCGGACACTTGCAGTTGCTCCAAGACTTGAAGAGGTCCACCCAGAGAAAGCCCCACTTTTGGAAGATTGAGTGGAGGATGGTCATGCAGAGCAGCCACCCATGGGCCAGGTACTGGTGGGTGAGACAATCCACCAGCTGGTTCTGGACCCCTGTGAGATAGCTCACTCCTTTTACCTGGAGGCATCCTATGTAGAGTGCCCAGAGGCACAGAGCTTCTGAGCAGAGTGGGGAGGAGTGTACCCTCCCCGACAGCTGATGTAATACATACCTGTGGTATTGTCCATCAAAACCGCCACACTGCAGCTGCAGAAATAAGGTAGAAACACCAGACAACTGAGATGAATGGCCCAGAGCTTGTGCACGTTGGATATGGAGAGACAGCTCCTCCACTGTCCACAGCGCCCGAGTGGCGAGACATCCCAGATAGGCACCCCAGACCAAAGCGGATGCGTCCATGACCAGGAATGTGGTGGGCTGAGGGGGAAGGAAGAGAACACCCACGAGACTATTCTGCGGACAGACACCGGGGAAGGTGTTGGAGCAATGGGAAGGCCTTGTGATGACTATCTAAGCCGTCCTGGCCAACCACGCCTGGGGAGGGCAAAGACAGAGGCTGGCGAACAGGACCGTATATGCGCAAGCTGCAACGTAAACCAGTCGCCAAAGATATGTGCGGACATTGGTGACAGGCAACTCAGAGTAACAGAGCACAAGAGCTGGTCTAGAGCTTGGTAGTGGTGATGGGGAGGAACGTCTTATTTTGAGTGGTATCAAGAATTGCCCTGATGAATTTGATGCGGAGTTGGAATTTGGTGAGGACTTTGCCAAGTTGAGCAGCAGGCCCAGCCTATCCAGAAACTGTCTAGCGAATGCCACCTGAGCCTGATGAGAAGAGTGGCTCCACAGGAGCCAGTCATCCAGATATGAGTAGACCTGGATACCAGGGCAGTGGAGGAATGCTGCCATCACCACCATACACTTGCTAAAGACCCTGGAGGCCATGGAGAGCCCAAAAAGTAGGGCTGTAAACCGAAGGTGCAGGTGAACTGTGCATTGTGAACCATGAGCCAGAGATACAACCATCAGGAGGGATGCATGGAAATGTGGAGTAAGCGTCCTCTACATTGACAGCAGCACGCCAATCGCTGAATCCAGAGAGGGGATGGTAGTGCCTAGAGACATCAAGGGAAACCTGTGGACACAATAAACTTGTTAAGTTCCTGGAGGTCCAAAATGGGTTGCACAGTTTATCTTTGGGATCAGAAAATATTTGGAGTGGAATTCCTGGCCCATGTAAGAAGGGGACACCTCCTCTACCACCCCCAGGTCCAGAAGTGATTGTATCTCCCAGAGGAGGAGCTGCTTGTGGGAAGGGTCCCTGAAGGAGGACAGGCAAGGAGGGCGCGGGCAGCAGAATGTAAAGGGCTGGTGTATCCTGAAGAGAAAGTCTTGAGCCATCAGTCTGATGTAACGGCCCATCAGGCCAGGAGGAAGGGACAGACTCTGTTGAGAAATGACAGGGTAGGATCCAGTGGTGTGGGTACTCCCATCTCAAGCACACCAACAAAAGGACAGTGAAGGAGGATTTGGACTGCCCATGACCAGCCCCAAACTGCTGACAGCGAGGCTTGCAACGAGAATAGTGGGCCTTGCACTGGTAGAAATCCAAGCCTCCATGTGGTTGAAAGGGCCTGGACTCTTGCTGGTGCTGCGGCTTATGTGGTTTCCACTGCGTAGTCGGCCTATGCATACCCAAGGACTTCATAGTGCTATGAGAGTCCTTGAGGCTATGGAAGTGCGAGTCGGTTTGCTGAACGAACCACCCCACACAACTGGGGGGGCAGGGCTGGACCATTTGCTAGACCTCCAGTGGGAGGCCCAATGGTTGGAGTCACGTCACCCAGCACCAGCTATGATCAAGACCAAGCTGCTGCATCATTCACATCTAGAGTCGCTTGCAGGCAAGTTCACGAAACCACTTTGCCCTCTTGTATAAAGATCAAGAGCACCTCCTTCACGTCTTCAGGTAAAAAGATTTCTTGCACTTGAGGGCTGCAGCCCCTACAGGAGTCATAGTTGTAGTAACTGAGGATAACCAGGTGGTTAGCCACACTGAGTGCAAGACCCGCACTAGAGTAGACCTTTCTGCCAAAGAAGGTCAAAGCATTTAGTGTCCTTGGACTTCGGGGCCAGAGCTCATTGACCCTGATGCTTTTTTGGTGAACTGCATCCACCACCAAACAGGGTGGAGGATGCGTGTATATAAGGGCTCATACCCCTTCAGCCATGCACAATACTTGCACTCCACCCCACGAGCAGTGGGGGAATGGAGGCTGGTGTTTGCCAAATGGTGGAAGCAGTGGCCAGAATGGTTCTACGGAACAGGAAGGGCACACAAAAGGATTCCTCTGAAGCAAGAATGTCAATGGACTCGGCAACTTCGGCCACAGGGAGGTTGAAGCTGGAACCTGAATGGCGAAGGGGGTCCTGGAGCACTCAGAAGTCTGTGGGTGGAGGCTCCAAGACTGAAGCACCTGCCACTGCCTCATCTGGAGAGGAGCTGGAAGATGCCAATTGAGGTGCCACCAGCACTGGGTCCCCCGGCTGGTGAGGCAGGGAGCAGGGTGCCACCTCAGAAGGAGGACAACGAGAGTCCAGAGGTGGGCAGCTAACAGCAGCCTCAGGGGCTGTTGAGGTAGCTGTTGTATGCCACCCAGCAGAAAGCATGGTGGTGTCCTGTGATTTGTGGTATGTCCATAGTGTCCAAAAAGGCCACCAGGCAGGAGGCCACTGGGAAGCAGCAAAGTCTTGTTCTAGGCTAGGAGGGTCTGACACCCTGGAGCAAAGTAGGAAAGTCAAAACACGAAGGCCAAGGAGGAGCTGTTCCTGGACGAATCACCAGAGGATTGCGGCCAGCATTGAGCTTACAGTGTGTCATCTCGCAGACCTGAAAAAGCTAGCAAGAGCGGTGCCAAGAGCCGTCCCACTGCAGAGGAAAGTGGTGCTGTGCAGCACAGCCATACCCTGAAGAGACAGGAAGAGGAGAAACAGACCTGACTAGCACAGCACTGAGAGCGTGACTGGCACTGAGAGCGGAAACCTGAGTCAAGGTCTTGCACACTATTGAGGGCAGACACTGTGAGCCTGACCTGCAAGCGTCTTGCCAAGGGGAGCCACACTGGAAAGGGGAATAGGACCGAGTCAAAGCTTGTCCAGATCTGCTGCAGAATGAGGCTGAGATCAACAAATTCCGGAGCCTGAGGACAAGCCTCAAGGAGATGGCATTGGGACTGGTGAGGCATGGAGCTGAGCATCAATGCAGTAGGCAGAGCATGCCAAGGAGCCAGAAATCTGATCTGCCCGCAACGGAGACCCTGAATCATGAACGGGCTGGAAATGGAGGCTGCTAGTCAGACCGGTGATACCATGGATGGCTGTTGCAGGACTCAGCAGGCCAGGGACTCCAGCCGATGGCACCTGAACAGGAGCAGTCAGAAGCACAAGCTTACCCACAGATAGGTGCCATGGGCCTCAATATGCACCAGGGAGCTCATCATTTCTGAAAGTCCCGTGCTGCCTGGTATGTAACAGTTGTTCACAAACCAGCCAGCAGCAGATCACCTCTGGGCGAGTCCAGAAAGATAGGGCTCAGTGCACATGATAGAGTGCCATCAGGATCTTGGGCCCCAAGCGTGTCTGATACCTTCTGCACTGCTGAATCTGTGTTAGTGCTGACAACCTAAGCACCTTGGAGGTGCACACTGGAGAATGAGTGGTGCTGCACTGAAGGTTTGGGGAGAGTCAAGACCCTTCTTGGCACCAACCCGAGGGCTGAGGATGGCATTCTGTGCACAGAGGACAAAGGTGTGGAGCCTTGCTGCAGGGGTTAGAGAAACAACTCCACAAGGAGCTGCTGGAGCCAAAAGTCACACCTCCTTACAAAGTCCTGGGATTGAAGCCCCTGAATATATGGCAGGTATCTGTCTGATGAACTTCATCCAAACAACAAAGTTGTGAGGGTGGCTTGGTGGTATGTACTTTAAGCAGTCATAATATTACTTAAAGCCCTGGAACCTTTTCATTCCCTTAACCCCAGGAGGGGAAAATGTCAGGAGAAGGGAAAAGACCTTCCCTACCCAATGACCATCTAACACTAACTGAACTAATACAATGAATGTGCTGAAGACAACTATTTACTAGGAAACTCTGGCACAGCAAAAGGTATTTAAGTCACAAAATAGGAACAGCCTCACAGGACAAGCCAGTAAGAAAGGAACATAAGGCATGTCTGGTCAGCTGAGCCATATATAATCTTTGCATAGGTGCCACTCCAGGGGGCTCCCCAGCCAACCTGACTGGTAATGGCTAGGGAAAAAATCTTCTGACACCTCTGCATGCATGTGCACGTACACTCAACTCTGACAGATATAAGCAGGCACCTGAAGAATTAATGGTTCCCCATTTTCAATAAGCTATTAAAGCAGCCTGGCACACATGATGCTATGTGAATTTTTTTCTATCTTAAGATCACTGTAAGTTTATAAATAGATTAAAGGAGTGTGATTTTACTGTAAAGTCTGAGGGCCAAGTGACATCTGCAATAGCTCACAATCCCCCTTCCAATGATTCATAAGAGTGTGTGTGTGTGTGTGTGTGTGTGTATATATACAGAGAGAGAGAGAGAGAGAGAGAGAGAGACACACACACACACCCCCACCCCCACACACCCCCACCCCCGCATAGAGCTGGAAGGGACCTTGGGAGGTCATTGGAGTCCAGTCCCCTGCCCTCTTGGTGGGGTCAAGCACCATCCCCCCCTTTTTTTTTTTTTAAATCTATTTGCCCTAGATCCCTAAATGGCCCCCTCAAGGACTGAACTCACAACCCTGGGTATAGCAGGCCACTGCGCCATCCCTCCCCACTAAACACCACTGCACTGGCCAGGATTCAAACCCTGGGCAGCTGCTAGGAAAGCAGCTATACTCACCACTATAGAACTGAAAGGGACCTTGAGAAGTCATCAGGTTTAGTCACCTGCACTCACAGCAGGTCCTATCACCAATCCTGACAATTTTTTTTTTTAACCTGATCTGCCCCAGACCTTTGAAAGGCCCCTAAAGGGCTGAACTCACAACCCTAGGTCTACAAGGCCCATGCTCTAACCACTGAATTACATTCAGCCAATGAAGGTTACCTGTTCTGCTCTCTGACATGCCACAACCATTGGATCCAGATCCCAATGACTCAGCAGCTGCTGACACACCACTTCCTGATGAAGCTGAGCCAGTGCCTGAACACGCATCCTCTTGAAGAAAAATACCAAGTAAATCACTGGATAGAGAGAGAGCATCACTATTTTGAGCTTCCATTGGAGAATCAATCTGGGTGAGCAAAAAGTGAAGTCATGACCATATATTCACTAAACAGTTACATTAAGCACATGGGACAGACTTAAGTTCTTTACATAAAATGTACCTTTTCATAGAGAAAAGGGACAGCTGCACAACACACAGGTAATCTGACGGATACTCTGAGCATGTAGAAGGAAGTTGGTTAACAGGTTGCTGGGTAATCTCATAGATCAAGTATTTAGATTTCAACCACATATTCTTCAACGTAAGTTAAAAAACCAAATCCCTCTCTTCAATATACGGAAATAGTTTTTGGGGGGGACAGCATTAATGTAAGTTCATTATGCTGGAGCCATTTGACTTATTCTACAACAAGTTTCTACTGGGACAGAAAAGATTAGGATATGCACCTATTGTAACAACTAAAATGGTGTCACTTGCTACAATCGTTATCACCATTGCAGTGCACACTGACTAAAAAGATAAGGCTTATCTAGGAAGGACCTGGGGATTACAGTGGATGAATCAACAGGGTACCCTTGTAGCCAAGGCTAATGGCATATTGGATGCGTTTGGAGGAGCATTTCTAGCAGATCTAGGTAAGTTACTATTCCCTTCTATTCAGCACTCATGAGACCACATATGGAGTCCAGTTCTGGGCCCCCCCCAGCATAGAAAGGATGCAGACACATTGGAGAGGGTCCAGCAGAGGGCAACCAAAATGATTTGGGGGCTGGAGCACATGGCCTACCAGGAGAAGCTGAGGGATTTGGCTTATTTAGTTTGCCGAAGAGAAGAGTGAGGATGATTTGATAGCAGCCTTCAACTTCCTGAAGGGGGCTCTAAAGAGGATGGAGAGAGGCTGTTCTCAGTAGTGACAGATGGCAGAACAAGGGGCAATGGTCTCAAGTTCCAGTGGATGAGGTCTAGGTTGGATATCAGGAAAAACTTTCACCAGGAGCGAGGTGAAGCACTGGAATGCATTACCTGGAGAGGTGGTTTAATCTCCATCCCTAAGATTTTTCAAGTCCCAGCCTGACGAAGTCCTGTCTGGGATGATTTAGTTAGGGTTTGGCAGGGGCCTGGACTCGACCTCCTGAGGCCTAGAATTCTATGATCTACACTCAGTTCCCTCAGGAAGAAACTACATTTGTAGAAACATATTTTAACTGGCACCTGTTGAAACTCCAAAACCTGGGATTCTTTCATTCGGTAACATCCAGGACCAAAGAGTCCAAGGACTGAGAGGATAAAGAGCCAGACAGACCAGTGGCTAGAGCCCAGAGCCAGGCAGCCACATCTGGGCTGGTGGCGAAAGAGAAGGGGGACAGCAGTGGCCAGGGACTGGGGAGCCAGCAGAAGATAGGAATTGGGAAGCCGTCAGTGACAGCTGGGAGGGGAGCCCAGGAGCAGGACCTAGAGATCTGCAGAGGGGCATTGACCTTCCCTGGTGCAGTAAAATTTGGGACTGTTCAGGTCCTGATGGTGCCAGACCAGGGAGATTCAATCTGTATATGATTAGTGCACTCTAGAGACAGTTTACAGTTCAGTGAGTCACAGTATGTTTTCTAATCATGTCTCCTCACAGTGCTGTACATAGTGTGGATAGGTTCACATGCACACAAGAACAGAGGCACCTCGCCATCACTGCTTGTGTGCCTGTAAAAGATCGTAAGGGCAGAGTGGCCACAACCATCCTTTGGATGCCTTGCAATTCAAGGCATGTATTGCTGAGGAGTGCTAGAAGCTGAAACAAGGGGTAAGTCATGGGATCCACATTGATTACATCTCAAAAAGCCTGTTACTGAAAAATAAGCAACCATCCTAAGATTGTGAGCATGTGGAATTCCACTCACGACAGCCAGTAAGCAGAATCTAATGGCAGCAATAACTGGATAGTGGGGGGCGGGGGAGAGAGAGTCTTGTCTATATCAAAACAGAAACTCAAGTACTGCTCCTCTGAACTGGACATCTGCTTTGGCAGCCATGTCAAGTGCATTATGCTTGACAAAAACTATTGGGCTGCTCCAGGCATCTGCCTTATGTATCTCAGGCTACATCTACACTGTGCCCCTTCAGAAACTTGAAACAGGACACACAATTTGCATATCCTGTTTTGAGTCAATTTTGAAATAGGCTATTTGTGATTTGGCACAAAATACAGCACTACTTCGAGGCATCCCTTAACTTGTCCCACAATGAGAGACACAGAATGCCAAAATAGCACACCCTGTAACTCGAAAAATGTTTCAAAAGACTGGGCATATTTCCTAGAGACGGAGTTACTATTTTGGGATACCTCAATATTCCGAAATACCTCCACAGTGTAAACAGCCTCAGAGACTGGCACGTTCCTGCAGCAACAAGAAGCTGCTGCCTGTGACCTAAAGTGTGCCTTAATGACTGGAGGAAAAGGCTTGCTAGCCAACTTGCAGCAGGTGGAAATATATTTTGTGTATTGGTGTTTATTGGACTGACTTTTCAATGTGCTGGATATGGCTATGCCAAGGGGGTGGGGAGGATGGAGTCTGAAAGGTTTAGTCTTGTTGAGATAACAGAGCAGGGCCCCGCAAACAGCCAGAGTATAAAGCCTCATCAGAAGTCCTTACGTTTGACATTGTTCACTGCGGTGAAGAGGTCTATGGTAAGGGGTCTCACACTGATGGATTATCATCAGGTCAAGAACAGATTTCTGCAATGACCACTCAAGAGTAGTTAAGTTCCAGCTCAAAAGTCTGGAAAGTGGTCTGACTTCTAATACATTTAGAGCTACCAAGGTTGCTCTGTGCTGAAGATTCCATTCCCAGAACTTAATGGCTTCCAAAAAGAGATGGGATGATATAGGTTCTCTTTGCTTACTGTAGTGCCAATGTGTCATCTGTCAGTACATGCACCACAAAGTTCTGGAGAACATGCAGGAAAGCTACACAGACTAGCCTGACAGCTTAGGCCCAAGAGATTCATGTAGAACTTCAGGTGATTCTGACACCATGAACCTTGCATCTGAAGGTGGTTCAACAGGGTGCCCCAGCCCGTTCCTGACATCTGAAACTAGAACTTGCACTGGAAGAGTAGTCTCTCCCATTCAATAGATCTAGCCACTACCTGAAGACCTGTAGGACTCGAGGCAAAACTACAACTTGTCCTCTTATATGAGTAGGTAGGCGTAGGTGGTCCTCAACTCTGTTGTGGAATCCACTGACAAAGCCTGGCAACTGGGCTCATATGCACATGCAGACATATGGCCTAAAAGCTCAAGGAACAAATGCGATATTGTCAATTTGACTACAGATTATGTACTCATCAACTAAAGGGACCAGAACCTGTCCTCAAGAAGATTCCTTTGTCAATCTGGAGCTGATGAGAGTTCCTATTAACCCTACTGACTGGAAAAGGACAATTTCTTGTAGTGCTCCAGGAACCCCAAGAGGAAACACAGGGGAAAAAAAAACATGACGTAGGGCTGTTTCAATCTTTGCCTGGGCCCTGTCTTATCAGCCAGCTGCCTAGATGGGGATTCACGAAAAGGGAAATTGTTCTACAAACCGAGAATGCATCAAATGTTTGGAGTCATGACTGAGAAAGCTGTTGTGCCCAATTGTACTTCAGATACATCTTTGCCTCACGTTCTATCTATTGTAAAAACGTTTCGTGTCTAAGGTATTCAGGGAGCCTTTCCGAAGAGTGGAGGAGCACAGATCCTCAAAAGCATGAAGTCATGGATCTTGCTGAAAGATCCAACAATCTCCTGGACTCTTCCATTTCTGTTCTCTCTCTTTGAAGTACGGTAATCATGACTGATCACTTCAGTATGCCACATGAGGACACTGCACTGGCTCAGACCAAATGTTTACAGCATTATTTTTCTATCACATTCTAATATTTGTTTGCTTTTGACTACCACTTCACATTTAACAGAAGCTTCCATTGGAGGAGTTTGTAGTGACATTTCATTTTCTCATACAGTTACAGAGAGGTAGCTGTGTTTGTTTGTTTTGTCAGGATACAGACTAACAAAAAAGAGCAGTTATATAGCACTTTGAAGACTAACAAAATAATTTCTTAGGTGATGAGCTTTTGTGGGGCAGTATAACACTATTCCCAGATCTGAAGAAGTGGGTCTGCCCCACGAAGGCTCATTACATAATAAATGTTATATTAAATCATTAATTTGAAAACTTGATACAAGGAAAAGCATCTAGCAAGCACACAAACTTCTGTAGTGATCCAGGTTACTGTAGGTCAATATCTTCACTTCGCATTTATGATATGCCTTCATACTTTAGAAATGAATCCAGACTACTTGTCTCATTACAAATGAAAGTGCCCTACTTAAAATAATAAGCTTTATGGTTCACTGTGGATAAAGTAGTTGAAAAAAGTCATTCCCCCTCCCTTGTCTAAAACAGAATTTTACCAAACAAAAGAAATCAAAAAGGTCTAAGTTCAGAAACTGTTGACCAATCGTAACTATGAATTAGTCTTTTTTTTTTAGTATTTTAATCTAATTCACCTCTAAGAGGAAACTATGCAGGGTCTGTTTAAACTAGTTAAGACTTATACACTCATATGGCACTCACTGTATGCTCTCTCTCCACTTGGAATTTTCTTAATATGCCAAGAAAATGGCTATAGCTCCACAGAGCATTAGCTGAACACACACAGCACTATAAGACAACAATTCTATGAAGCAAAAGTTATAAACAGGATTCACTCCCTTGCATTATAGACTGGGATTTTCCAATGAGTGCTAAAGTAAAATGCATTAGAGATTCTTAATTCTGAAAATAAAACACTGGGAGATGGCAAATATTTATTATTTTGGCGCTAGTAACTCCAGTGTATCAATTAGTATCAATGCATTTTGCATCAACTACATCATCAGAAAAGTCAAAAACTCCCAGCAACTGTTTTTAGGGACTCCATATTGTTTAACACTGCTATGACATCTATTACAATTAACTGCATAATATTTAATGATTCACAGGTACTCAACTATTTTTATATATCTATATCTATCTTGTTTACACACATACACCCTCCCCCGCAACATACAACACAGTTTAAGGGCTAAAAAGAGTCCAAAGTATTTCACTATTAGTTGACTTCAGTGTTGTTAAAACCTGTAGAGCAAATACTATTACAACAGAGATCCTCAGATTTTTCTGAATTTTAACACCAACACATTGATTCTTGAAATTCAAAGAATCTGACTTAAAGAGGAAAGTTACTCATGGGCCTTACAAATTTTACTATACCAGGTAGAAAAACAAAAAGCTAAAAAGGGGGTGCATGTATTTTTTTATTTGAGGAAATGAATATACATGTATGTACAGTAAAACCCTATTATCTAAACCCTGGTTATCCAATGTTGGACAACAGAGGTTGCTTAATCTCCCTCAGCCCCATGAAGCCAGCAGCCTGACCCACACAGCTGGCTGGGGGAGCCAGCTCTTCCGCAGCCAACAGCTCTGCCCGGGGACGGCTGGGGCTCCGTGCAGGCGGCAGGGGTGGCTGACTGCCTGGGGACCCAGCCCCAGGGCAGCTGGTGGGCCACCCAAGGAGCTACCTGCCTGCTGTGAAGAAAGTCAGCAACTCCCCTCTGCTCCCCCGCCCGATTATGCAACATAATTGGTAGGTGGGTGGGTGTTCTTATATTCGTCTCTTCATTTCATCTGCCAATGTAGTAATACCTTGGATTTTAAAATTACAAATATATTTTGTCCACAGTTAAATTTCTACCTATCTGCCCCTAACTTCTTTTAACCAAATATTTAAAATAAGTTGCTAAGATGATTTCTTAGAGTAAGATTCAATTCTCTTTACAGAAAGACTATTATGAATTCATGTTAACTGAATAAAATGTAATAGTCTTATTAGGTGTGCGCGCACGCACGCACGCACACACACACACACACACACAGAGATTTAAAAAAAAAGTTCCCAAACCTTATAACAAACAGGAAAAAAAAGAGACAAGTAAAAGCCTATGCTATTTTGTTCAGTACGAAAACAAATTTCATTTCCCTTAAATTTAACTGGAATGAGCTCCTTCAAAACACTTGAATTTCTGATCTAAACTTGTCGGTAAGTTTAAAGAGATTACGATGAATTTTAGCAGCAAAAAGCAAGTTGTATAATTTTGAAGGTGATGTTACGTGCATTTCTGTTGGGCCAATAAACTCAATTTTAAGAGCTTCTCTGAACTATTTGTGCTCATAGACTTTGAAAAAATAACTATGTTCAAAGCGTAAAGATGTATTTTTCTCTGGAAATTATATGCAATACTTACAGAAAGGGATCCTTCTTGGCAGGTGTCATCTGCTGTGGCTGCTCTTTCAATCAAAGCTCCATGCAAACCAGTAGCGTTTCCACTTTCAGCACTTTTGGGGGTCTCTTCTAATTGCAGAAGGTTTAACTGTAGCGGAGAACTGCACCTTGACTGGAACAACGGTGGTGAAGCCTGATCTTGAGGACCAAGAGACTGTGGAGTAGAGGAACGGGATAGATCATTTCGTGATTCCATGGCAGGAGCCTTTTCACTTTCTACTGGTATATTGTAATGGAATGGTTGCACTGGAAAGAAAGTATGTTGAGGGAAAGGATTTGGGGCAGCTAGTGGTGGCTGTGCTGAAAGCAATGACTGTGAAGAGAAAGCAGGACCAGCAGAAAAGTTAGGTTGGCTGTTGTAAACTGTCGGGGGTAAATTATTATTCATTTGAGGGTACACGTAATTGGGGAGCACAAGTGCTACCACTGGCGTTACAAGAGGTGCAGAGAACTGCAATAGCTGCATAGGACAATTCTTTCCAGAGTCTGGTATATCACTGAAACCAGAAAGGCAAGCCTCAGGACTTGGCACCTCAGTTCCTGCTGCTGAAAAAACTGGAAGTGGATATGCAGGCATAACAGCAGGGAAAGACACAGCTGAATGGGTAGCTTGAGAAGTATCTGATGGTGACCAAGCTGTACTATTTAGGCCTTGCAGAGGGAATCTATGTGGGGGTTTGGTTCCAGAAGTTGTACTGTCAGAAGATTCCTGTGGTTTAATTCGTTTTGATTTTGCTTTCCTGTTCTTTCCACTTTTCCTCCAGGACTGATCTATTCCACAAGTACCATTTCTTTGCCCACGAGCACCTGGAAGACAGTGAAGAAAAAAATTACCTCAAATTGCAAAATGTCCCCTTTAAGTAATTCTCAGACGCTTGTGTTTTTTTGCTCTGTTCCAACAGAATGGAACGGTCAAGGGAGTGGTCACATTAGTTTTTCCATCTCTCACACACAGATTTGCAGGACAAACTATATTAGCATAATTAGAGAAAGAAAAAAGAAAATCAAGAAATAAAAGCTCCATATACTTTGTGCCCACATGTAGCCCTTCACTCCTTTGGTCAACAGTTTTGATGCAGGGACTGTAGTGTGAGTGACTGAGTACACCTAAGATGCTCCTCTGATCAATAAGAACAGCAACTACAATAAGAGACAATTTAGTCCATTTTGTTTTAGAGACTCATTGCTACTGAGGCCTTCTGTTTGGGAGGAAGCTGAAGACTCAAGCAAACAAGCAAAAGAGGTGCTGACCAAACAGTGGATACATTCAGAACAAAAGGTGCAGTAAAACTAGAAGATTTTTACTTTTTGTTTTGAGGAAATGCACACAATGGGAAAGAAGTGTAAAGCTAGATGCTCTGTTACATAAATCGCATGTGGAAGACTATACTATCTTTTTTTGTTATAAACTAAACAAGTGTCAATAGTTAACTGGATTGCTGCAAGAAAAATTCATAAATTTCAAACATTTGAAAATCTCCATTCTGGCACATACTTGTCAGAAGGAAGGAAAGAGAGTTTCTTTATCAGTGATGGTACTAAACCTTTGCTGTGGATTGTGAATACTATGTACACTCATTCCCCACTATACGAGCGCAACTGGTTCCTAACTTTTTGCTCGTAGGCGAAAACTCGTAAGAGGGACACTAAAAATTCCTATTAAAATACTTGTAAAAGACACTAATTGGTTCCAAGTGCTGGGAGTGGCAGCAGGTAGCACTGCTTTTCAAAAGTAAGTGAACCTGGGGTTGGGATGGGGCTAAAGGTTGGGGACCGTTTGGGGTCATGAGCGGGCGGGAGGGAGGATGGGTTAAAACCTGCAGGCGGCTTAGCTGGAGGAGGTGGCGGCTTGTTCCTCCTGGCTGCACCAGGAGGTACCTGTGGGGGAGGGGGGGGCACAAGGGGGTTTGGAACGGAATGGAACAGGATGGGGTGGGTGTTGTGCAGGGAGCTGTGGGCTGGGAGGGGCTGTGGATTTCCCCATCCCCCAGCCAGGGACACCGTGGCCGGCTCAGCTTCAGCCATGGGGCTGTGGGTCTTCCCGTGCCCCAGCCAGGGACCCTACAGCCACCTCAGCTCCAGCTGCAGGGCTGTGGGTCTCCCCGCCCCCTGGCCAGGGACCACAGCTGGAGCAAAGCCAGCCACAAGGCTGCTACTCTCGTGGCCACCCCACCCCCGTGCCAATGACTGTGGCTTGAGTGGAGCCAGCCACAGGGCTCGCTGCCGGATTCCCCCTGCCCCTTGGCCGGCAACCCCACAGCTAGAGCGGAGCCAGCTGCAGGGCTACCACTCTCATCCCCCCTCCCCCGTTCTGCCAGGGACCCTGCAGGGCGGCCGAACTCACCCCCCACCCCCGCCTGCTGGCGACCCCGTGGCTGCAGCACAGCCAGCCACAGGGCTGCCATTCTCTCCATCCCCCACTGAGGAGCCAGTGGCTGGAGTGCAGCCAGCCTGGGGGCTGCGGGACACTCTGCTCCTCCTCCCCTGCCGCTGGGCTGCTGCACTCACCCTCCTTTCCCCACCAGGGACCCAGAGGCTGGAGCGCAGCCAGCTATGGCTTGTATTAGTGAGGGAAGTTCACTCCTCTAGTGAACATTGGTATGTATGTGTCTCCCTCGTTTTAAACGAGTACTCGTAAGTCAAGTACTTGTTAAACGAGGGATGTGTGTATGTCAATAGCCATCAGGGTACATGTGCCATAATGAAAGTATGAAATTCTGCCCCCCTCAAGACAAGAGACTGACACTGCTGATCTGAAGTCAGCTAAATTATAATGCATTTAGTTCCCTATCCTATTAAATGACCATTTTTCGTGATTATTTTCATTCATCACCATCACAAAATTATTTATAAGTGAGTTGATCCACCAGTTTCAAAACATGAAATGAGGCTTCCCTTTGTTTTTAATACTAATGTAAAATGCACTAGCGCAGTTTCCAGGCATCCACATCCTGCCATAAAGAGGTCAACAGAACTTACATCTTTTAAAATATTGATTCGACACTCTGTGGAACTGAAAAACAATTTTCACATACATTTAAACATTACATTCACGTAATATGTCTTTGTGATACGGAAATAAGCATCTTGTAGGTAGAGAGCCGAAAGCCAACCATTTCCGTCCAGTGACAGAATAATGGTCACAAGAGCCACCATCTTGAACCATTGATATAAAATGTATTTGTTGAGCATCCTGTGGTCGAGAATTGGCCTCCCCTCCCTGTTTTTATTCTGGGTTAGGAAGCATGTGGAGTAAAACCCAATGTCCCGAACCTCCAGGGGGACCAGGTCGACCACACCCAAATGGAGGAGGTACTGAAGCTCTTCCTTGAGGAGATGCTGTGACAGGGATTCCTGAAGAGGGACGGGTGGGGGAGGGTAGAGGTAAACAGGATAGAGTATCTCTGGGCCACTAGCTCTAGGACCCACTTGTCCAAGGTAATGGTGGCCCAGTGGTAGAAAAAGGGGTGGAGGCAGTGGTGGAACATATGTCACCCATACTGTGCAACAGCTGGAATAGAAAGATCTCTCAGGCTCCTAACCAAACCCCCAATACTGCTCCTTAGGTTGTTGAGGGTGGGATGCCAGGGGCTGTTGGTGCTGTTGCCGATGAGGTCTTCGCTGCTGGGACCTATGCTGTTGGTGAGTTTCAAAAAGTTCAGATTGCTGCCAGAACTGTGGTCTCTGATAGGGAGAGTACCAGGCCCACTTGAATGTGGGGTGGGGTACATCCGCAGTGTGCACAGCACGGTGCGAGAATCCTTCAGAGTGAAGGACCTTGTCTGCCTTTTCAGCAAAGAGATGTACTTGTCAAAAACAAGGTCCTCCACTTTTTGCTGCAAGTCTTTGGGGACCTCTCGAGACCTGGAGCCACAATATGCACCTCACAACCACGGTGGAAGCCATACTCTATCCACCATGTCCACCCCATCCAATGCAGACAGAAGCGCCTCGTGGGCGATGATGCACCCCTTCATGGATGACATACAAGAGGGCTGGGCTCTGCTACTTGAGTAAGACAGGAACCAACTCTTGCTGTTTGGAGTAACTCAGAGGTTGTAGTCAGCCAGCATGATGGTGGTGGTTTGGCCCCCAAGCCATGTGAAAACCCTGAGTATTGAGATGAACAGAGAGATGTAGGCGACACCGTGGACATGCAGTGTGGCAAGCTAGATGGTGCTGGTGCAGTGTGCTCTCTTGGTGCTGAGTCTTCACAGCACCTCTTAGATGCCGTGCTGCACTCCAGCATCAGGGGCTTTGGTGAAGCAGTGTCTTGGTGCCACTTTGGTGCCGTCTCCAATACTGCGCAAGAACTGGGCACTCTCTCAGTCCTGGACTTGGGGTGCCGAGTCCGGAGCCTTGTGCGAACGGCACAGAGAACTGGAACAGTGCCACATGAGCTTCAGGTCTGGCACTAAGGGCAGGGTCTTGTTTTTGAGGACCTCCTATGCCCAGGGGTAGAAATGGCCAATGCCAGTGGTGCTGACAGTGTCAGAGGTGCCAAATGTTGACAGCTCGGCTCCGAGTGCTCCCTCTTCAGTGGTGCTGGATTTGACAGTTCTGGGGGCATCACGGCTCTCTTTTCAACTAGCATGGCCTGTGAAAATGGCACTGGAGGACAGGAACGTGCCTGAGAAGAGTCCATCTTTGTGGATGGGGTGCCCACAGAGGTAGAGGAATGCACAGCATCCATAACCTTGGTCTTCCGTGCCAGTTCCTTAGCGGAAGGCTGCTCCAGGGCTGACAGAGGGACTTTTTGTAGAGATTAATTCTTAAGCCTGTTGGCTCTGTCCCTCCTGGCCCTCGCCATAAGGCTGGAACAATGGGTGCAGGACTAGGTTTGGTGGCCTTCACCCAAGCACTTGATGCAGGAGGCATGTCCATCAGAGGCCAGCATGGCTTCTCTCCAAGTTGTGCATCACTTAAAGCCTGGGGAGCCCAGCATGCCAATGACACAGCAACTATTTCTAATGCAACTAAACTTTTTTTTTTTTTTTGTTAATAGAACGTTTAACAGGGTAAATAACTTGGAGAAAGGGTATAAGACACTAACTCTTCTTATCTTTGAGAGGTCAAAGCTCTGACTACAGCTGAGGACACTAGAGAAGGAATCATAGAATCATAGGGCTAGAAGGGACCTCTGGAGGTCATCTAGTCCAGCCCCCTGCTTCAAACAGGATCAGCCCTCTCCACCCCCAAGTCATCCCAGCCAGGACCTTGTCAAGCCGGAACTTAAAACCTCAATGGATGGAGACTCCACCACCTCTCTAGGTAACGTATTCCAATGCTGCACCACCCTCTTGGTGAAGTAGTTTTTCCTAATATCTAGCCTACACCTCTCCCTCTTCAACTTCAGACCATTACTCCTTGTTCTGCCATCTGACACCACTGAGAACAGTTTCTCACCCTCTGCTCTAAAGCTCCCCTTCAGAAGTTGAAAGCTGCTATTAAATCACCTCTAAGTCTTCTCTTCTGTAAACTAAACAAGCCCAAATCCCTCAGCCTTTCCTCATAGGTTTTGTGCTCCAGCCTCCTAATCGTTTTTGTTACCCTCTCCTGAACCTGCTCCAGTACACCCACATCCTTTTTATACTGGGGGGCCCAAAACTGGACACAATATTCAAGATGTGGCCTCACCAGTGCCGAATAAAGAGGAATAACTACTTCTCTAGATCTGCTCAAAATGGTCCTCCTAATGCACCCTAGTATGCCGTTGGCCTTCTTGGCTACAAGGGCACACTGTTTACTCATATCCAGCCTTTCCTCCACCATAACCCCTCGGTCCCTTTCCGTCGCACTGCTGCTGAACTGAGGGGCCCACGCCATACACACACCAGGTAGCACAAGGTAGCGCTATTGAGCTTGTGTGGTGTGGGAAACCATGGCTATAGAAGAATCTCTGAGCACCAGCGCAAGAATGTGCTGACACTGAAAGTGGAGCACCCATGGGGACACTACCCGAAGAAGGACATCAGAGTTACAAACACCAGAATTACAAACTGACTAGTTAACTATATGCATTATTTGGAACTGGAAGCGTATGATGAGGCAGTAGCACAAACAAATCACATATAAGTACAGTACTTCATCAAGGATGAACTACTTATAAACAAGTGAAATGCTTAAAGATTTGATAAGGCAAGGAACCGTTTCTGTGCTTATTTTATTAAGGTGGTGAAAGTAGCATTTTTATTTTGCATAGTGAAGTTTTAAAGCTGTATTAAAGTTAGTTTCAAAAGTTTACAAGTAAATACAAGAGCTATAATGTTTTGCTCTGTTATGAAGTGCAGCCATTCCTGAGGGGTTTGTAACTCTGAAGTTCTACTGCATGTTTTGATGATTTACATTTTAAGACTCTACTAGGAATCCTTGGTGGTTCCCCAGTGAGAGAGTGGGAAACCTAACAACGTCCAGTTATCTAGACTGCATTCAGCAGAGGCCCTGCTTCCTTACTATTTGTGAGGGAATGTGGGCTTTCAGTCTCTCCAGACAGAAGATCAAAATCAAAGTCACAAGCCCTGGGATATTCAGGGATAATTCCTCTCTGTGGCCCACTAAGAGGGTGTGTTTGGCAAGTCTACAGTACTTCAGCAGTCCACACTAACATAGTTAGGTTTAGGTAAATCGCTCTGGTTGGGCCTCTGAGTCAGACCTGAGACCTGCTACATTTTCCTCTGGGTCAGGGTGAAGGTTCACAAGGTCACTCCTGCCCTTTTGCTGCTCAGGGCAATCTTGTTTCCCCTAACCCCTCCAGGGTGTCTGCCATTTAAAGGCCTCCTCATTGCCATGTATGACCGACAAGGTGAGAGAGGTGAGGCCTTCCCCGTCAAAAACCCTGTGCAGATAAAAATATTCACTCACAGATGTGGATACCTGTGGATAGATATTGGGATCTGCTGAGCCGCAGGGCTCCACTCACACAAAACGCCGTGGCCAGTGGAGAGGGACATGGTCCCATTGTTCCTGAGAGCCAATGCCTTGAGCCAGCGGCTTCTCCTTGGCAATGTGACTGTATTGCCCACAGCCCTGGTGTCTCCCGTCTGGCACTGTACAGCCCCACTGATGGTGGGGCTGGTTGGTATAGCTGTGCTGAGACGAGCTGCTGGCACAGGCTCTCATTAGCGACAAGATCGCATTCCTCTCCATTGGCTGCAGTATCTCTTCGGAGAAGAGTTTTGTGGATCAGTGGATACCAATGTCTATCTGAAGATATCTGCATCTATGGGTAGACATTTGTAACCACACAGCACTCTACTCATCTGTGTGTGACCTATACACTCCCTATACCACAAGTATAACGTAATTTCTCTCTTTTAAAGGGCTTACTTGTATGCTTAATGCTACAGATTCTTTAAGTACAAATGCAACAAATCTTTAATTTGTAAGCTAGTTCTCTGTACAAATCTCCATGCCTATTTATGTAAGTTCTCTTCTATTGTTTCCCCCTACCACTTTGCCCTACAGACCAGTGTCCCTTTGCCATACGTTTTGGGGCTCTGAACACTGATGCTTAAGTTTATGCACGGAAACCTGACAAAACTGCATTTGTGCCACTCAAAATGATTCATGGTTTAACAATAGTTTCTGAACCTGAAATACCTGAGACGATTTTTCTTGTTCAGACTTTTTTTCAACCATTAAAACTAAGTTCAAAAACAACTGTTGCCTTACCTCGTTCACCAAGACAGCCTCTGGGTCTATCATTTAAGTAGTAATTGCAGCGGGACTGAAAAATGTTGAATCTTTTGATTTCTTTAAATTTTTTCAAAAAACTTTGCTCTTCTTTTTGTGTATGTACTGCAAGGATTTCCTTTGTAAGTCCCAATTTCTTAAATGGCTCCTGTTGCTGGTTTACATGCACAGTGCTGGATGGAGAGACAAGAAGGTGACTGTCTGAGAGTTCTGTTCCAGGAGGACCATCTTCTATCATTTCTAGAACAAAAGAGTAAAAATATTTAAAGGAAAATATTCTGTTAATTTTAAGATCACAGCACTGTAACTCTAAAATAGTATGTCTGTCTGTCTGTCTGTAAGTATTCTATAGCAACAACATCATATACTCCCATTGTAACTAGCTATTCCATTGTCAACCACTGGTAAAATATCTTAAATCACATTATTCATCTCAACAGTAAATACTGTACCTAATTCAGGTTGTGGTTTTTTGTCCCCAACATGAACTATGGTGCTACTGTAGCTGCACTGACTGGTGAAGGATACAACACTTTCTGGTTTCCCAGGTAAAGCCAAAGAGGCTAAGTGAGCACCAACTACTGGAGGACCATTTGATTTATCAGATGTCTTCAACACTGCAGGGTCTATAGGAGTTTTCAACAGCACTCTTTCTTCTTTAGAAGAGAAAAAGTTAATGACATTTCATTAGACAGAACATGAACTAAGCTAATTAAAAATAAGCACCTAAGTCAAGAATGCCAAAGACTGCTTTAGAGAAGACAGCAAAGTTATTCACAGTCTGTTCATACCCAATAATTAGCAGTGCCCAACATGTTTCTATCAGATATTATCCCAACTTCCGAGGGAACACAGTATTACCCTCTTTGAAAGCAACTTATACTTGAGCCCGGATTTTTAATTCATAATTTCAACCTACACATACACAGACAGTTGGAAAAGTATTTTCATTGATATCTGAAATTTACAAATAGGCAAAGAAAGAACACCACTTCTTAGGAACTTACTATTTCAGGATACATTTTGACACCTGATGTTAACAAATGTGTTTTAACTGTTAGAAAGCTTTAAATATTTTTAATCTCAATGTCATTAAGCAATTGTTTACCCCCAATAATTTACAGTTATGAACATTTAAAAAGGTAAAAAAAAAATGCTTAAGAACAGTGTTACCTGTCAAAATTATAAACACAATTCAATTCTGGCAAACCTATTTATATATTCTTTCTGCCCCCTTTTCTATTCCCTCCATCCCTTTTCCAACAGTTATGCCAACCGCAGATAGTTACTGGAGATGTAACAGGCATTAAGAACTCTTGTTTCAAAGTACAATATATCTTCAATCACTTTAAAATTATAAAAATCACTTAACTAATCATAGCCAATGATTGCTTCTTGATTGATTTGCTTTAGTTTTGAGCTGCAGGGAAGTTATATACATATATTTATATGATCAATACACGTGATTGGTTACCATAAAATCATGCAACTGTTCAAATGTCCAAACAAAAATAAGACGATTGCCATTTCTATTATGATTAGCAGTCAAGGCTTTCAGAAACTGATTTAAAGCGAATCATAACTATTAACAGATTATCAAACTACAAAAACTGCAAACATTAAGGATTTTCACAATTTTAGGTAGCTCTCAAAAAAAAAAAAACAACCTAACACAAGTTGTTTTTTTTTTAAACACTAAACAGATAATGAAATTGTAAGAAAACATTTGATCAATTGTTTTTGAGGGCAACTTTTGCTCTGTCAGAGTTAGCTGAATTTTGATTTCAATGACACTTTGGACTTGTCTACACTACCACCTTCCTTCGAAGGAAGGATGGTAATTAGGGTGTTGGGAGTTTACTAATGAAGTGCTGCCGTGCATAGACAGCACTTTATTAAGCAAATTCCCCCATGCAGCAACTTCAAAGTTTTAAACTCAAAATTTTGAGGAGTAAGGAGACTTCGAAGTTGCCCCGGCACTTTGAAGTACCTGCGGGTGAGCCTCAGCTAGATGCGTGCCAGTACTTCAAAATTTAAAAACTTCGAAGTTGCCACAGGGGGGAATTTGCTTAATGCAATGCTGCTTATGCACGGCAGCACTTCATTAGTGAACTCCCAACACCCTAATTACCATCCTTCCTTCGAACGAAAGTGGTGGTGTAGATGAGCCCTGTGTCTTATTAGGCACACAACTGTCTAAATGTAACATGCACATTCTTTTTCCCTCTAGCTAAAAATCTATACTTATGAATGTTCTGCACAGAATTACTACATTTTTTGCTAAATCTGCCTTAAAAATAAAATTCATACCTTCTGATGGCTTTATGGAATCAGCTGTTTTCTGTTTATGGTCATCAGAACTCAGTGAAGCAGCATTTGCTGAAAGTTCACATTTTCTCTTTACTGTACCAGGTAGGCTGCAACTCTCCAAGTACCTATTTAAAAATGTTTAACAACATTAAACAAAAATGTTTTAAGTTCACGGATTAAACACAGTTTACCTGACAACAATTCATGTTGGATGGACAGCAGCCTACCTGATAACACTGTCTAAACAACTAATCTGTTGATAGGAATAGACAGGTTGTCCCTTCCAAGCGAGTTCCTCAGAAACCATCTTCTTAGAAGCCACAATGGCTGAAGTATCCTTTTCAGTTATATCTTCCATCCGAACACTTGGACAATTTGTTTTTTCTGTATGATGATTCATGATTATTACAAGTCAACTCTTCATAGCTCACAACAGAAAGCAGCTATAAATCAAACCCTTATTTATGTCTTTCTTCTGAATGACTCAAAGTTATCCTTTATTAAAATATAGTATAACCAGCATATATTACAGGTTGAACCTCTCTAGTCTGGTACACGCTCATTCAGCAACATCTGTAATAGTGGCATGGTTTTAGTCAGCTTGATGGCTACTCATCATGGGTGCGACCAAGTTTCCCTGGGTCCCATAAAGTTTGTTTAAAGGAACAAGTCCTGGCTGTCTGTTTTCTGTACTGTTATTTATATGTAATTTACCCCTAAATGTCTTCAAAAATCCCAGTAAGCAGTGGAAGCATTAGAAATGCTGCTAAACAATATTAGCCTCCCAGGATCCAGCAATTTCTCTTGTCCAGCACCGGTTAAGTCCCGAGGGTGCTAGACTAGAGAGGTGCAACCACTTACATGCAACAGAAGTACTACAGAAAACCAACAGCCCTAACAGTTTGAATTTTAAATTTAATTTGAATTATGATACAATATATTCAGGACTTATTTTTAGTCAGTATAAGCAAAACAACATTTATGGAGGTCTGAGGACTACTATGGATATGAAGGACTCAGGGGAATAGCCAAACTTTTTGTACGTCCGAATTTTAAATCTTCTCAATGATTACAAGCTGAAAATCTACATTTTTAAAGTTACCAAAAGAAAATATTTCACTTGCTTTTGTAACCTTGTCTCTTCCTAAATTTACATTTTCACTGTAAGAACAACTCAATTCGTGTACCTCATGGTACGTGCTGTGGGTCATATCACTTCTTAGAATATCTATGCTGACATCTAATACCCACTCAAACAATTATCTGATGGTTTGGTGGAAACACTCTCTACAGTAAGGTTAAAGAAAATAGTGTGCAATGAAGGCAGGATTCAGGAATGCTCTCACTATACATCTTTATACAACTGCACCTATGTTACATACTAACAATGCTGCAGTACAAAATAAAGCACCCACCTAAAGGAATTTACTATTTCCAGAAAGACAAACCAGACAAATACATAAAGAGAGAGACTCGGAGAATAATAAAGCTATTTATAACGTCTTAATCTAAGCAGTTATCTTAGAACACACAAACATTAAGCCTTTGAAAATTGTGCATGTAAAAAATATTTAATTTACTGGAAAATTCCAAAAAAGACTAGATACAATTCTCAAATGCTGAACTCTCATCCATAACTTAAAAAAATATTAAATATGGTTTTCAAGTTAACATTATAACTTGACAAGTATATTTTGCCTGGAAATTCTATTTCAACGCAGCTGATTTCAACAAGTCTGAAATTCTGCAGTTTTATAGAAAAAAATATGCATGCTCTTGCCACTTTACCTCCAAAAGGCTTTTTCTTACATTCCAGGTTCACTCTGTTATCAATGAAAATGTGTTGTACTTCATTTCTGGCCACATCATGACATGTTACCTGAAAAGTATAAAGGGGAAGAGTGAAGAGAAAGCAGTCAGACAATTTTGGCTTATTTGTACATATTGGGTCCTTAATTCCAGCCTGAGTTCCAACTTCAAAGACCTTTGCCACCTACACAGCTAATTCTGAAGTGTTAGTGTGAGCCTCACTATCCCAAGCTTGTTGACCTGAGAAATGAGGGTCACTTCCCTGGGAAGTGTACACATACTGCAAGGACTGGTGAATACCATTTTCTTTCCTGACTGAGAAAACAAAGCAAAGATTTACACAATTTTACTACAGGCTGTAGTTGGCATAGTTGTACCTCCGGACTGGTCTACACTACAGAATTAATTTATCTTAAGTTATGAATCATGCAGCTGGAGATGACATAGCTCTGGTCTACATACTCCAGTGTTTATCTCAAGTTGGGTTGACAGGAAAAACTCCTGTTGACTTACCGTATTTTGGTGAAGTACGAGAGTCAACAGGAGAGTGATCTATGGTCCATTTAGCTGGTCTTCAGTAGAACCACTAAAATTAACCCCCAGTGGATCAATCACCACAGCACTCATCTCTGCTAAGTGTGGACATATCCTCAGACTATACTTAATTCTTCTAGTATTAGTTAGGTGACCATGAACAAATATATTTTTTCACAACAGTATGTTTACTCCTAGACAAAAATCAAGGCAGGCAAGTTACAACAGCAATTAGAACACACTCCACTTTTGACTGGATACTTTTCCTTGTGCACAATATTTGTGCTTATTGATAGAAAGCAATATAGTGACATAACCCAAAAGCCCACAACAGTTCTAACACAACAGCAGTAGCTGTAAGAAAACATATTAAATAAATTTTAAAAATATTTCTCAGACACATCTGCAAGCATCTGCTCTTTATATTTGAATGTCAATCCAACGCTAAGGACACAAATACTAGAGAGGGGGTGAAAATTTTCACTGAATGGTAAAATCGGCCAAGAAATGCTTCTAAGACCAAGGAATCAAGACACTCATCCTGAACACCATCTTCCAGAGGGCACTACATCGTGAGGGTGGTGGTTTTTTTCAGTTCAGCCTCTCCAGCCAGCCACCAAAAATCATCATCTGCCCTGGCAAGCAAAATGCCCTAGATATTTGGGGGCTTTCTAAATAACAGGTTGAACTTCTCTAGTTCAGCACCCTCAGGACCTGACCAGTGCCAAACGAGGGATTTTGCTGGACCATGGGAAGCCAATATTGTCCAGCAGCATTACCAGCACTTCCAAATGTTCACTGGGCTCTTAGAAGACATTTAGAAGTAAACTGCAGCTAAACAAAAGCACAGAACAACAAGAGCCAGAACTGGTGGCTATAAACAAATTTTATAGGACCACAGAAACCTCGTCCACACACATAAGTAGCCAGCCAGATTGTGGATGTTGCCAGATGAGAGAGTGCCAGACTACAGAGTTTCAATCTACATTAGTGAATTCAGTCCAATTAAGTGAACAGTTTTAGACAAAAATGTAAGCATCAAAAAGATCAAAAGAACACGTTTACATGTTCATTCCAGAATATGAGTTTATTTTGAAATTTGGCTAATAAAAAACACCCAAAAATAATCCAAAAACAAAACAAAAAATATTCAAAGTGAAAAATGCTGTAATGAACCAAAACCAAAGCAGTTTGGTTTTGTCATTTTGGCAAGAAGAACTGAAATAAGTCGTTTTCACAGTTTTTTATTTCAGCCCCTGACCTGAAAAAAAAAAAAAAAATCAATTATTGCTCAGTTCTAATAAAGGTTGGGACAGCCTCATCAGTCTTTGGGTTCCTTTTTCAACACCAATCTCAATGCCCAGGCACACTCTCAAAGGACACTGCTATTTGAAAAAGAATCTATTCCCATGCACAGCAGCATGTAGAGTGAAAACCACATACACAATCACTCAAAGCGCAAGACTACTCCATCTGACACTTGCCATACGGAGGGGGTTATTTCTTCAATTTAGGCCATTCACACGACATGCAAGTTCATGGCTCTTTACCAAACATGTCACATCCTTCAATGGAAGGAGACAAATATACAGGATTTCCTTTCTCTCATGTCTTCCATCCATAAACAGGTAAGCCACCTCACTAGCTCTTCCCTTACAAAAATTAAGGAAAAAATGATGTGCCAAACTAATAAAGCTATGTTACTGCTTAGAGAAGGATTAAACTTTTGTGGGGCCCTGGGCCAGAGCTAGTGGGCAGCCCTCCCTACCTCTTCTGCGTGCAATCACCTCATCCCACCCTCACTCCTGCTGGGGCACAATGGGGTTGGGGTCCACGGCCTTCCCCCCACTTTGTTGCTCTCCTATTGGGGAGCAGGGTCGGAGGCTTCTGCTCCCTAGCATAAGCGCCAACAGCCAGAGTAAGGCAGGCTCCATTCCCCAACTCTGCTCTCCAGCAAGAGTGCCAAGCAGGCTCACAGAGCAGATTAGAGTAGTGCCTATTTTCCAGGGTGCCACAGTTGGCTGGTGCCCCCTAGACACAGACCCCGCTGGCCTACTAGCTAATCCACTACTGCTTGTGTTCCTGGGTAGGCACTCCTCTCAAAAGAGGAGCAAACCACTTCCCCAGTATTTTTCTGCTGGAGGAGCCTGGCCACAGCCACAATGCAGCAGTAGCTTCCGTCCCAGAAATTGAAAACATAGTAACGCTGAAAACTGTTTTCAGATCTGGATGGATGGAACACTTTATTTAAAAAATAAAATTAAAACCTTACATGCTTCTCCTTTTGGGTATCTTCATTGATGTTTCCATTGCTGTCACTGGATGATGCTACACTCATTAAATGTTCATGTGATCCATTGCTACCCAAGCTTCCATAGCCACTGGATCCACTGTTGTGTATAGGCTACAAACAAAACATCAGTAATCAGCTTTTACACAAATTAAGCTTACATGGGTACTGATAACTCAGAATGAGAAAAACCAGTGAGATGCAATAGCTACATGCTGCTTTCTTAAGACCCCAAAGAGGGATACCCACAACTATACCTACATATACTTGAAAGAGTCATTTGTTGTTTTAAATAACTACGTCTTGCAGTCTGGAAAACTGCCATTTATACTCCATAACTAAGTTTAACTCCACCCAGTGTAACATTCTGACTTAGTCTTATGCGTCGGACTAGTACCAGCATCTGCCGGAATACTTGCGGAACAGAAGGTGTTGGTTGATTTGCAGCATATTAGTGGAGTATATGAATTTGTGTGACCCTAATCCAATGAGCTCCAAACTTTTTACCTTGCACCTCTCCATCCCTCTTTCTGTGCCCCTCTGCTCCCGTTGTCAGGAAGAGAACTGCTGTAGTGATAGGTGGGGGAATATAAGTTTTTATGTGATCATTTAAAATGTCAAAAGGAGAAGGGAATGGGCCGAGTACATTTGCTGGTGTAGGCTCTGGGATGTCTGTTTTGTGTAAAATGAAGACAATCATAAGGATGTAGGTTTTTAACTGTAAATGTGTGTAAAGGAATGTAAAGAATTACAGAATTAAAGAAATGACATCTGTAACATAGGGATAAAATGAGCTACCTAAACGGTGTTATGATGATAGAGGTATTAAAAATAAGACTCTCAAATACTACAGTAAGTGGGGGCGGAGGGGGGGGGAAGGCAAAGTGTAAGTACCCAAGACCTCAGTGTTAAATAAAAGCCAAGACCTTACCTGTAACAACAGCCGGTATATTTGTTCGGTTATTTCCTGAATATCAGGATGAAGGACTTTATCTTCCAGGTTATTGGGAGCACTAAATAAGTCTTCGTTTAAGGGACCGCTGTAAAAATGATCATACCCAAAATATTCCAAATGCATGGAGAAAACAACCTAAATTAATCTCTCATATACATTAAATAGGCTCTTGTTCCTATTCTATTACATCTAAAAAAAAACTTTGAATCTGATAAAATGTGCAACCTTACTCTGAACATGGCTTCTCCATTCTGAAGTAACTCTTGACAATATTGGAAAAACCTGCAGCACTTACAAATTTATTGTTATCAGCATTTATTATAATATACACTTACAATCACAAAACCCAAATAACCATTTAAAGAGCAGTTTGAGTTGGTCACTTTTGTACAGATTGCTTCCACTAATTTAAAATGTTGCTATTCAAACTTCAACCCCCAACCTCATCAATTAGTAAGACAATCTAACTAATTGTCTACTTACATCCGAACTTTGTGTCTTCCAATTATAAATGAGACCTTTCGGCTCCAAGGATTAATGAAACTAGACCAGCTGGTGTCCAAGGTTATATAGTCTCCATTTCTAGTGCAGAATCTGATTGGTGAATAGTCAAAAGGCTGTCCACCATACTGAAGTACTATAATACAAGTTTTTACAAAAACATCAATTTTATATCCATACATGGAAATTGTATTTAACATTTTACAATAATTTCACAACAGCAAAAATTTTTAAATGTACATGTATATGGCAAAACATAAGCTTTATCCAGTAATCCAACTCTGGGCAATTTCACATCCAGAGGAAAATTTTAAGCATTTGGCCACCAGAGAGAATAGACCTTCACTGAATATATTTAAAATTTATAAAAAAATAAAACTATATTCTTTGCTCATACTAACATCTACAAACACTCTGTAATGAAAGCAGATCGCATGATTTGCAATACTAAATTTTATTTTCCAACACAAAGGGCTTGTCTACACTACCTCCCTACTTCAAAGGGAGGATGGTAAGTACGGTGCTGGGAGTTTATTAATGAAATGCTGCACTGCATATGCAGCACTTCATCAAGCAAATTCCTGCCTGAAGCAACTCTGAAGTGTTAAACTTTGACGTGCTGGCTCAGATCTAGCCGCAGCTCACCCACTGGTACTTTGAAGCGCCAGGGGTACTTCAAAGTCCCTTTACCGCTCAAAATTTCATTAATAAACTCCCAATACCCTACTTGCTATCCTCCCTTCGAAGTAGGTAGTGAGATACAGCCAAAACGTTTCAGTCGGTAGGGCTGTGTCTACACTACAAAAATAACTTTAAAGTTGCTTACTTTGAAGTAAGCAACTTTGAAAATGAGCGTCTATACACACCCTACTTTGAAGTTAAACTTACTCCGAGAATGGAGTCAGGACTTTGAGTTGGGTTCCCTACTTCGAACCACTTCAGAGGAAGGGAAAATGCGTGTAGACTCTCTGGTGGCTACTCTGAAGTAGTGCTTAACTTCAAAGTTAGTTCCTAGCATAGACATACCCGAGGAGACCTAAATATACACATACATTTTTATAAATTGTGTATGTAAAACTCAAGAATAAGGTTTAAATCTTGGTGACATCATAGCAACACTAATTATACCAGTGAAAATGTCCTGGGGGGGGGGGGTGACTGAAAAAATCATTCCATTTTCTGAATTTATGGAAAAAAGCTGATACTGACCAAGAAGCTAACATTTACTTAGAGCCCTACAAATCCATGGATATCTGCTTTATATTCACAGGTATGCACATCCACACATCTGGACACAGCAATCATTTTTGCAAATGTGGACATCAATTTTGCATCTGTATAGAGCTCTACTTATTATTGCCATTTTGTCTGATGGTTGACAGTTTTATTTTACCCTATGGAACAAGAATCTGAATAATAAATTCTCCAATTTTGTTGTTGACTAGTTCAGCTGTAAACCAAATGAAAATTTGTACTTTACTTTTTCTTTCCTTTCAGAACAATCTGAAATTTCATACTAATTCTATACTATCATCTCGTCCTGCTTTAGCTGCTTGAAGATTTTTAAGACCATTGAATTCTAACTTACAGTATCTAGCATTCTTAGAAAAATTTCCTCTATGTGCCAAGGAAAGAGATAACATACTTTTTTTGTGAACTGCTAGCATTAGAGGTCTGTCACTTGGGTGAAGATGAAGTAAAACAGGGGTTCCTATTAAGTCCTGAGGCAGGTATCCCAAAAGAGGTACAGCTCTGAAAAAAATGTGAAAAATGGTGTAAATGCACACAAAATCCTGTTTTGAAATATTTCATTTGAAACTCTCTGTTCTAGGTTTTTTTAGTTTTTTATTTTTAAAATAAAAACCTCTGTGGAACTAAATTGGGGAAACACTGGTATGAGTTCCACAATAACAACCCCTTGGATAAAACTGCATTCATTTTTACAGGACCTTAACCATCCACTATTCTTTTTATGGTACCTATCACCAGAGTATCTTAGCACCTCCTTATCATTCACGAATAGTAATAAGTTTGTTCTCCTCACCCTCTCCCACCCCCAAAAGTGGGATGTACCCCACAACCAAATACAGTAGAACCCAGATCAGCCAACCTTTGGTTACCCAAAATGCTGTTTCATTGCCAGCCCAGTAGCTGGCCCCCCAGGAGCCAGTCTCCTCCCCACAACCCAGTCATGGCCAGCCCCCTCTTATCCAACTTTTCTGGTTACCCAGACATCCTTCGGTCTGACATAGGTCAGATAACTGGGGTTCTACTGTATTTGGAGCTGAGACAGAGATCATACCAGATATCTGTGGCAAAACCAGGAACTGATCTCCTGAACCCAAGTCTGATGCTTTAGTTGGAAGTCCACCCTTCCTGTCAGGTTAAAGGGTTAAGTTTCTGAAGAGTTGCAAGGTAGTCAGCACAGTAGTTTAGGTATTTTAAAAAGACTTACAGAAGACCTAAAAAGTTAGCAGATAGTCTAAAATTTTATTAGATCTCTAACTTACTCATGACTGCTCCAAAGAAGAAAACTTAGGTTAACGACACAAAACTCATCTATAAAATTGTTAAAATATTCACTGGGGCGGGGGGGTGGGGAGAGACAATTTTCAAAGCAAACTGGCAAGGGGCTGCCTAATTCCCATACATGCTTTGAAAGATACCTGATCAGCAGTGCTCCCACTTATGACACAGAACTTGACTGGTAAGTTTTTGCAAGATACCAAAAGCTACTCTTGCAGACATCAAAAGCGGACATCTGGGATTTTAGAGATCTACATTTTTGTCAGAGACAAAGCGCCTGACAAGTAGAGATCAAACTCCACGGAAACATGGTCTTTGCTCCTATGGAGCCTGGATGCATTGTAGGGCAGACACTTCCCTCAGCAGCACACTTCTGATAGTCTATAAGAGAACTCCCCTCCAACCATTTGGGTCAGAGTTTCCAAAAGCATGACGTGCACCTCTTTGGGATATGGCTGGTACACAAAGACAGACCTCAACTACTGCCAAATCTCAGCATTTGTTTAACATGTCTGTGGCTGTTTTGTGGTAAAGTACACATGAAAACGTTGCCTGAGCATAACCAAAGAAGGAATGTCTTCCTGAGTTTGAAGACAACCTGAAATGATGACCTCAATGACAGGTGAGCTGCTTGCTCATTTTTAATGGCTATTCTAATTATGTCAGTTAACCCTGCTGATATCAAAGTACTTCATGGCTAAAAGCATGCAAGGAAAAGAAATGTTTTGCGATTATCTCTACAAACTACTTTTAAATGACTTCTCACTTTGGGTAACTTCAACATTGCACAACAAGGTTGAAAGAGATGGGGAATGAAACCGGTTTCATTTTCCTGAAAGTAGGCAGGTGGAAGTCGAGGGGGAAAAACAGCTAGTTTTCAAAAAAAAATTCTACCAGACACTAAGGTGGTGTGTTAGGAGTGAAACACCTCCCCTATTAGCAACCTGAACTCTTACCACTAATGGACGTGCAGGGCAGCACAGATCCACCTGTGCCCCTGTCCCCCCACCGAAAAATTGCACCAGGAAGTACCCCAATTCCCTTATCCCACTCTCCCCCCGACCCTGTACTCTCAGCCTGCTTCTGCACTCTACCTCCATTCCAGAGTATGCTGATACGTTGCGTTTTGTGCCTTTAAAAGCACTCTTCTACAGAGAAATCATCCAGCATTACCCTAGTTCAGCAACAGCTGGTAGAGTGATTACTAGAGGGTATAGTCTATTAACAGGTAAGAATGGTTTCCATTTTCAACTACAATAAAATTCACTTAAAATTAGAAATGAATGAAATTGATAGTGTGAATTCATGTTACAATCCACATCAGGTCAGCTATTTTGTTTCTATTTTTCTTGGTTAAATTCATTATTTTAAGAACAAGAGAAACAGAAAATGTGCATGTACATACATATGTACACATTTGACAGTATGACAGATATCTGCTTGTTTCCTAAAACGTGGAAGCTAGTTTAGAGCTAGAACTATTGTGTAATTATTGGATACTTTGTGTAGGGTAAGACAGATAACTAAAAGACACCTCTTCCCATAAAAACCAAGTTTCATCTGCTCACTTTTCATCAATGTCCTGGAACAAACAACTTGGTGTGTGCGTAGTTGTAAAAATTCTCTTGTCAGGAGGAATTCTGGGTGCTAAAAAGAAGAAAAAAATGAAAATAGCTCGATACCACTTTTCATATGCATATAATGTTTTAAAGTACCTAGATCATTCCATCAGCATGGAATACATTTTAACTCAAAGGACAGCAGATTTCAGTGTTACTAACTGGCTCACAAAATGCACTCCTGATTATCTATATATCATAATTTATGGCAATATTTTACTTCCAAGATGAGTATGTTAGATACAAAAATCAAAATTATTCATTTCCTCATATCTGGGGTTCATTTCTTGGTTGCAGCTGAGCTTTACCCAACACAGGACCACAGGGCGTGGCAAGATTAAAAGGTAGTATACACCGCTTTAACATGCAATGACCTGATCCTGGGCCTGGTATGGCTCCAACACAAAGTGAGGATAGACCCAAAGCTAATGTTATTTACTCCCACTTGAAAGGACCAGTGTGGCATTTGTGAACTGCAAGAATGGAACTGCACTGTGACAATGGATCCAACAAGTCTGGTATACTAGGGACTGCAAGAGGGAATATAAAGCCAAATACTCTAACTTCAAATCACTCTTGAAATACTTGACTAAACCAGCTGGTTTATGTTGGTGTTCTGGTACAATGAAGATCCAGCAGGGACCAAGGTCTGACCTTTGATGCTAGTGTGACTTGTTTTGGCTCTTACAAGCAGAATCAAATTAACAAGTCTAAACAAAAAGTATAACCAAGATTACTTCTATTTCAGGATTGTTTATGACTGGACCGAAACTCAGCGGTAACACATGGAAGTTCTGACTGAGCGTGATTGACCGCTGTGATTAAAGGTAGAAGTACACAACTGAAGTTACAGAAACACAATCAGGTTTCATTTGGTCGGAGAAAAATACTTAGCCCCACAGCCAGGGGCATATCTGCCTTCTGATTACGCATACTCAATATGCAAGTAAATTCTTATTTGGGCACTAACACACCTGTGCACTTATAAGTGTGAGTAAGTACAGTGAAATCTTGGTTATCCAGCACTCATGGGGAATACTGGTTGCCTGTTAATACGAAGTGCCAGATACTCAAGCAAAGGGTTAGGCAGCTGGAGGCAGGCTGAGGGGGAAGGAAGCACCTGCTGATGAGAACATGCAGCAGTGTTGGAGGCAGCTGGTGGTGCTCAAGGCAGGCTGAGGGGGAAGGAGGCATCTGACGATAATGTCAGCGGGCAGTGCATCGATGCCAGTTAAAGTTTTCTGGTTGAAGCGCTGGATAACAAAACTTTCACTGTACGTCTTCATTTAAAACATATACAAAGATGTCTCAACCATAAATCACAAAACTGATGTTTCACTTCATAATTATTTTCTCTGCTGTTTGTGTTCCTTTAACAAAAAAAATAGTTGATGTTATCTTTTCCCCAACCAACCTTCTGCAGGCAATTAAGGATACATTTCAAGGATGAAATCCTGACCTCAATTAAGTCAACAGCAAGACTCCCATTTGACTTCAGAGGGACCAGGATGCCACCAACTCATCTCCTGCATTTATGTTTATATATTTTTTTTAAAACATATAATCGTGACTTGGCTGTGAATGCCCTATATTTACAAAAGGATGGGAAAACCTACAAATAAAAGTTTGAGTATATTCCCCTTAAATACCCATATTTATAACATAAAGACACATGGTAACACTGATCTAATCACTCAAAACAATTCTTACCAGACTGAAAGTCATTTTTCCCATTATAGCACATGCATTTTCATAAAACTGCTGAATGCTTGTTACTTAAAATCAAAAGCCCTGCTTTATTAAGGGAGAAAAATCACTGCATCTTAGTGTTATTACCTTCATAGCCAGAATGCACCTTCTCTGCAAGCAAAACACAGCAAAGCTGACCTGCATTCTCAGTATCTTGTATTTTGATAAGATAAGGAGTCATACGAAATGGGTGGTAGCAGATGTCACACTCACGTTCTTTTCCCGCACTAAAAACAAGAAGAAAGACTATTTGTTTTGCACAGAATTTAGCTTACAGTGAGATCTTCAGTGCAGAATGGCCAGACACTTCCAAAGCGCCTAGGAGAGTTATACATGTAGCTCCCCTCAAAAAGCTTTGGAAAAATTCCAGCCCATGATCTTTTTGGAGACTATTTTGGAGAAGACTCAATCCTGACCACAGTCTTTGAAGAGTAATTGTTCAGACTAAACTATTTTATGCCATCTTATATAAAAACAGAAAATCCTACTTTCGGTAATGCTGTTCACATTAAACCATATTCATTCTGAACTAGGTCACTACTTTTCAATATCTAATAATCTCTTAGTTTTACCCTCATCTGCCCTTCAAAATGGAATTAATTTTTTATCTACATAACAGTGACCTGGTAAAATATTGCCTTAGCTTACTGAGAAAAGATACAAGCCATTAGTACTCAAAGCATTTTCCTAGCTTGACATGAATGAAATCAAAAGACTAATAGGGACAGTATAACTATATAAAGTTTTATGTAATGGAAGTGTGCCGTATCCTATCTCTCAGGACTACAACCTGAAAGAGAGAGTTTACCGTTGACAGATTGCCAAAGATGATCAGGAAATGCGGTAATATAGTTTTCTAAAGTGTTAATGGAAGTTGTGCTTATAATGGTCTTTGGAAATTTCAGCCAGTCACAGGACTGTACTCCTCATGGACAGACTGACAATGGAAGAACGCCTAATTCTTTGCACAGGTATGAAAGGACCCATTTTGAGGAAGTCAAATAAATAGACTACTTGAATCCCAGCATCTTTAACTGGCTGCAGCAGTCACTCACCTCTTTCAAAGACTTTAAGAGTTTTAAAGCAGTTATGGTCCAGACTGACTAGATCAGAGCTGGTGCAAGCCTTCTGCCCTGGATGCCAGCTTTCATTTAGACAAGGCCCATGCTATTTTGCATCACACATGCTCCTTGTGCCAGATACACAGGTGGCACAATTCTTCTTCTGCAGTAGGTGGCAGATGTTCAGTATACATTAAATATAGTCTGTATTTGGCTTTGTGCTTCTTTGCCTGGTTTTTGTTTTTGTTCTTTAGTTCTTTTTTTTTTGTTTTGTTTTAAGTTTTCTTTTGGGGAGGAGGGGAAAAGAAGGGGTAGGAAGCGCGAAAGGAGCAATAAAAAAAAGCAGCCCCTGTGGAAAAAACTGTCCTCTAAAATAGAGTGCCCAGAAAGAAAGAAAATGACAGCAGCTCACTACTTAAAATAAAATGGGGGGGGACACCCACAACTGAGGAGAAAAGGCTGAAAAGGAACAGCCATGTCTTGAACTGCTGCTTCTATCTGCATGGGGTTTGTAGTTTGCAGTTTGTCAAGGAACTGGGGCTTCAAGCTCTGTTTGGCACGTGGATGTCTTTCCTTTTATCCCACACACACTTCGTTTCCTTTGCCTGCTAACATTAAGAATGTAAACTCTCCGACGCAGAAATGATAAAACTGTTACCTGCTTCTGTAACTGGTGTTCTTTGAGATGCATTGCTTATGGCCATTCAGTGTAGGGGTATGTGCTTGCCATATGCTCCCATACTAAAAGATTTTTCATAGCAGAACCTGCAAAGGAGCTGGCTCAGGTGCTGCCTGAAGTAAAGCGCACATGCTGTTTCTTCCTGCCAGCAAAACCTGACAGTGGGGAAAGGGAGAGGGATATTGAATGGACATGAGCAACACGTGTCAAAGAACACCAGCTGAGGAAACAGGTAACTATCTTTTCTTCTTTGAACGATTGTCCATTCAACACAGGTGACTGCATGCACTATGCCCTCTTGGGCTTGTTGTAGCAAGACATAGAGCATGGCAAAGATGTACACTGAAGACCACGTTGCTGCCTTGCAAACGTACAGGACAGGAACATTAGCGAGAACGGTCGCTGGAGTGGCATGCACCTGGTTGAGTGAGCCTTGATAAGCGAGAGGGGTTGAGCACCCGCCAGCTGATAGCACACCTGCACGCAGAAGGTCATCCAGAGATCTGCTGTGTTGGTATCAAATTCCTTCACTGGCTCCACAAAGACAACAAACAGCTGTTGGGATTTGTGGAACAGCTTTATTCAGTCAATGCAGAACGCAAAGGCCCTACAAGCATCCACGGTTGGCAACCTCTGCTCCACAGCCATCACATTGGGCTTCAAGACGACGACCAGGAGGAAGATACCCTGACCCATATGGAGAGCATATTAGGTAGGAAGGTAGAATGAGACTGCAGCTGCACCTTGCCTTTACTGAAGGCCATGTTTGGGGTCTAATATTAAGAAGGATTCTGGGACAAGTTGAGGGAACCGATCCTGGGCAAATTGCTTAGAACTGGGAAACTTACAGCCCAGGCTGTGATTTCCTTCTCACTGAGGCAAAAAAATCAACCCAGCCACAGATATATCTCTGCCAACCCCACTGGCCAGCCAGAGGCTACACAAGCAAGCCCACAGATTCTCCAGCTGCTGCTAATGTTCCAACCAGCAACCCTCCTACTCAGCTGAGGCGCTATGAAATCCTATTTCGCCAAATCCACACAGATTCTTCCAGGCCCCATAGGGTCCAGCCATATTCCCAGGTCAAAATGTACTGAGATCTTACCCCAAAACGTACGCTGCGCCAATCCTTTAGAATCTAAAATCTAAAGGTTTATTAAAAAAAGAAAGAAATAATGGGTTGTCAGAGGAAAAATTGTTATAGTGGTGCATTAAATACATCAAAGTTATTGATGCACAATACAGCGATGTTATTTGATGATTTCTTGAAAGTCTCTGAAAATATGGCAAAACCTTGATTTCACAGATCCCAATTTAGTGGGCGTCAGGAACAACGGACATCTGCAAGTCCCCTGTTGTTCCCAAAGCCTGTTTAATTGGGGCCTATAATATCCTAAATCCCACCCCCGTTCCCCAAAAATAAAAACAGCAAGGGACTTACTCAAGCTGCCAGAGCTGCTGCTGCCTGGACCATCACTGCTGACAGAGCTGCCATGCACTCCTCCACCAGCGGCAGGGCACATATCCAGGCAGATGACACCTGCATACATCTCCACCCCAGGGGGAGGAGCGTATGTCAGCTCTAGTGGTGGTAGCAGCTGCAGCCATGCAGCCTGGGGCCCCTTCCACTGTGCAGTGCTGGATCCAGCTGCATATACGCAACATCAGGCTCCAGCTCCTCCAGCAGCAGGTGTGAGTAGAAGGGTTTGGTTTGTTTTTTTTTTGGGGGGCGGGGGGGGAAGAGGGCCTCAGTAAACCCTCTGATTTAATGGACATCCAGTTTTAACAGACACATCTTCCCTGCATTAGTTCATTAAATCAGGTTTTGCTGTATATCCCTTTGAGGGATGGGCCCCAGTTCACAAAGGTTTAGTTCACGAGGACGGAGACCAAAGATCGTCACTGCAAAGTTCATCTTACAGCTTGCTACGTGGAGGGAAAAACTTCTTCCATAGGCAATGGAGTGTCACCTGACCAGGTGGGCTGTTGTGGCATTTTGCCACTGGCTGCATCCCATATGACAAGTCCCAAATTCCTGAGATGGGTATTTGAAATCTGAGTCTTTGTCCACTATCCTGAATGGGAGGAGACCACACCTTCCATTGTGAATCTCAGCACTAAAATATTTCTAACATAGGCACAAACCCAATATCCGTATCTTTATGTACAAACATGGCACAGATATACAAGTAGTAAAAACAGATTCAAGGCACTACCAATGTTCAGAGTAGAGGGGCAGAAGGCAGGGGCAGAGTCAAGAATTAGATTAAGCCATGTATGCAAACGAGCCCCTATAATGACCCAGAAAATTCCCATCCTGGTTCAAACCGCGTGTTAATGTGTTCAATTTGAATACAAGAGAGTTCGGCAGCCTCTCTTTCAAGAGTGTTGTGAAAATTCCTCTTCAGTAAGTCATTAACAGAATGGCCCACTCCATTAAAATGCTGGTTGAGCAGTTTGTGAATCAGGAGTGTTTTTGTGTCTATTTTGTGCCCATTAACTCTTTGTGGCCTGCTCTGGGTGGTTAACCAGTTGGCTGTCTTCAGCCGCTAAAACTATGACTCCCAGACTGTCGCCCTCAAGTTCAAAAATGCCTTATCAGAGGGACTGAGGGGGCAGTTCTTGGCCCTTAGGAAGGACAAGTTGGTGTCCTGAACTTGCCTACAGGCATCTCTTGATGTGGGCAACTCTGCAGCCCACCCTACTGACTTGGGCATAGTCATGTGCCAAGTGGCCTGACTTTTACCATCAAGCCTTCCACCAGGGCCGTGTCTACACGTGCCCCAAACTTCAAAATGGCCACGCAAATGGCCATTTCGAAGTTTACTAATGAAGCGCTGAAATGCATATTCAGCGCTTCATTAGCATGTGGGTGGCAGCGGCGCTTCGAAATTGACGCGCTTTGCCACCGCGCGGCGCGTCCAGACGAGGCTCCTTTTCGAAAGGACCCCACCTACTTCGAAGCGTCGCTGCCGCCCGCATGCTAATGAAGCGCTGAATATGCATTTCAGCTCTTCATTAGTGAACTTCGAAATGGCCATTTGCGTGGCCATTTCGAAGTTTGGGGCACGTGTAGACGTAGCCCAGAGGTCCAGCAGACAATCCAGGACCTCACTTTTGACTCTCACAAGGGTTCACTCAGTAGACCAACACCCACCTCCACAGCATCACGGACTCTCTCTGTATCATGAAGTCCTTGGGCATGCACATACTGACTATACAACAGACACATTTAAACTGCAGCCTCAGCAGCACCAATGGCAGTCCAGATCCTTTCAACCTCGTGGGCACTCAGACTTTTACCAATGCAAGGGGCATTACTCTTGGTGCCAGCCTCACTGTCGGCAGTCTCGGACTAGCTGTGCACAAAGTCCTCCTCCAAGTGCTCCCTTTGATGGTGCACTTCAGAACAGAGCACCTTCACCACTGGGTCATGCCCTGCCATTTCTAAACAGACTTTGCCTGTTCCTCCAGACCTGATCGATCATCACGTTGGAATGCTGGGTCCTCACAGGGACCATTCTCATGAGCAGCTCCTCTTCAGGGATGTTCACAGTTGCTTCCAGACTTCAGAATGGCAAAGAAGGTGCCCGCCTCCATACAGGGGCTAGGGATTCTACTCCCAATACTTTCTGGTTCCCAAGGCAACCAGTGGGTTGCAACCATCCTGGACCTTCAACAAGTTTACGGTGTCTCAACTTCCACATGTCATCTCTGGGCACCATCATCCCCTTTCTGGATCTGGTGGACTGGTATGCCACTCTCAACCTAAAAGGATGCTTACTTGCATCTTTCCATCCATCGCTCCTGCCTGCAGTACCTCAGGTTCGCAGTAGGCCACCTACACCTTACGTTCAATTTACAGCCCTTTCCTTCAGGCTTTTCACAGCTTCCAAAGTGTTTACCAAAATGTATGGCTGTGGTGGCTGCCTTCCTCCACTGTCATAGTGTCCAGGGGTACCTGTATCTGGACAACTGGCTCCTCTGGGTCCAGTCCACAAAGCAGGTGCAGATTCAGATGGACTCTAGACAGCCTAGGCCTCTTGCTCAGCCCAGCAAACTCCTCACTGATTCCCATTAAGCACACGGAGTTCATCGGGTAGTCCTCAACCCCACACAAGCCAGGGCATTCTTCCCTGATCAGCACTACCCAGCTACTGTACAGCTCCTGCACTCCCCCTCCGAATTTCTCATCACCATGGTGTAGCCAGACAGAACCTCCCCTTTTTCTCTACTCCATCTTGTCTCTCCTGGGTGCTTCAGAGCACCAAAGGGTTAAAGAAACAGCTTAGCCCTGGAATGCCCTTGAGCGCAGATGTGCTTATCTCAGGCACAGTCTTTTGATGCTCCAGAGCAAAGCTGCAACAAGAGACAATGGGCTAACAGACAGCCAGGCCTCGGACTGCCCTTGGCTAAGTACCATCAGTTGATTCGCCTACACAAAAATGTCCCAGACGGAGGAAAACTCTCCGACCCATAAAGAAAGAATGCCCTAAAATTATCTCCACCCCACAGGTGTGAACCAGCCTTGTGAGAACTAGTATCTTGAGACGAGTTAATTCAATTGGCATCTTTTGAGATAAGGAAGAGCGTACGTGACCCAATGGGTATAAAGTAAGGGTCCGGCAGCCCCTCTAACTGAGCTCCAATTCCCTCTATCTGCCGGTCAGGAGGGTCTTTGCCTCCCGAGGCCCTAGGGGATGCCCGTTCCTCATTATTATTGCGTCTTCCTGAGGGATTGAGTGAAAACGCTGGCCACGCCACATTGGTGATGCAGGGGTGAGAATAAGACCAGTAAAGTGTATTGCTTTCCTTTTGTTTCCTTTGTGCACATTCAATAAAAGATCTATGAATTGTTATATGTTAGCTATTGGCAACTAAAAAACAAAGTGTAAACCTTGTAATCTTTGTAACAAAGCATAAATCTTGTAAGCTTGCAACAAAGTATATATATCTTGTAACCATAAAAGTTAAAGTCTCCTTAGTCAGTAAATAAGTAACTGGTTAAGTTGTAACCTGACTCTCCCTGTTACTGTGCAAGCTGAACACAAAACAAAGAACCCAGCTGCTTTAGCCTGGTCACTGGGGACAGCGTGCTGCGAGCTGAGCACCGAGTCTTGCCACCTCCATGGGACAGACTCTCTGGGGCACCCGTCAGCCATCCTGGCTGCCCGCTACAAAGGGACTTTTCCTGTCCTAGCAGTTAAAGACTCGGGTGTTAGGACCTTGGGGCATCCGTCAGCCTGCCTGGGCTGCCCGCTGCAAAAGGACTGTTTGTCCTAGCAGTTAAAGACTCAGATGAAAATAAGGGCATAGGTGGTATCTCACCCGGACCATCGGCTAAACACATGGTCCACACATGCCTTCAGTTGCTGAGATAACCGACAGCCTTCACACATGTGGTGCCATTCACAAGGCTTCATTGGCCTTATTGTACTGGCCTGGCTGGCCTAGACACAGTCGTGACCCTGCCTCACTATGTCTCCAATGCTCTCTACTGATGGTTGTGCCTGCAGAAAGTTCTTGTGGGCTTTCCTTTCCATGCTTCTCGGCCCACAGTGTCCCTGGTCACGGATGTGTCCACTTTGGGCTGGGGTGCCCATCCAGGACTTCTCACAACTCAGGCATTGTGGACCTGTCACTCCACATCAACGTGCATGATCTCCAGGCCATTCGCCTCACTTGTGTGGCTTTTCTACTTCATCGCTGCAGCCACTGTGTTGCTCTGCATAGACCACTCCATTCACCTGGAGGCATCCTCCTATCTCATCGGGGTCCAGAAGCAGCTGGTGGACCACCTCAGTCACCGGTTCCTGGCCCATGAGTAGTCAATCCACGTGGACGTCCTCCATGCATCCTTCCAGAAGTGAGGCTTTTCCCAACTGGAACCTCTTTGCATCTCAGAGTAACTGCAAGTGTCCCACATTCTGCTGATCCCAGTGCCTCAGCTCAGCCTCCACAGCAGATGGATTCCTCATTCTGTGGACCCACAGACTGCTCTCCACCTTCCCTCCATTTTCCCTTGTGCACAAGGTGCTTCTTCAGGTTCCCAGGGACAAGGTGAACATAATCATCATAGCCCCAACGTAGGCTCGCCAGCACTGGTACCCTAGATTGAGATCTCTATGCTTTTGCCCATTTGACTTCCTCTGGTTCCGGACCTCATCACATAGAGCCATGGTCACCTCAATCACCCAGAGCTCCAGTCCCTTCTCCTCATGACTTTGCAGCTTCATGGTTGGTACCTGCTGAGCACCTGAATTCTTCACAGTAGCCACAAGCCACCTGCACGATGGTCCTACCTGCTCAAATGGATGCATTTCTCCTGCTACTGCAATCAGCAGAACTTATTACCAGTGTCTACCTCTGTCCTGCAAGTGCTACACTTTCACATTTCCCTGAAACAGAAAGGTCTTGCTTCTTCATCTACAAAGGTTCACCTACCAGCCCTATTAGCCTTCCACCTGGGGTAAGGCAGGTGCTCCATTTTTGCATATCACATGATAGGGCATTTCCTCAATGGTCTGGACAGAGTTCACCCACCAGTTAGCCAGCCGGTCCCAGCCTGGGACTTTAACCTGGCCCTCCAGATGCTTATGGGCAACCCTTCCACCTGCTGGCCACTTGTTCTCTCCTCTGCCTCTCCTGGAAAATGGCCTTCCAGATGGCTCTCTTTTTCCAGAAGCGTGTCTGAACTGTGGGCCCTCCTGTTTGAGCTCCTGTACACTGAGTTCCATAGGGACAAGGTCCAGCTTTGCCCTCACCTGGCTTTCTTGTCAAAAGTGGTTTCCAGGTTTCATGTTAGTCAGAACACTTTCCTGATTGGTTTTCGATCCTAAACCTCACAGCTCCCAGCAAGAGCAGCAGCTGCACTCCCTCAATGTGTGATGGGCACCTGCCTTCTATATTGACCAGACCAATCTCTTCTGTAACACCATGCAGCTCTTTTGTAGCCATCGCTCAAGTGCATGAAGGGACCACCAGTTTCACCACAGCATCTCTCTTCCTGGATGCCCTGCATACGTGCATGTTATGGTAGTTGCCAGGGAAAACTTTCCAACAGCCATGTGCATGCACACACCTAACTCAAACAGATATGAGCAAGCACTCAAAGAACAACAGAAGTATTTACAGAGAAAACCCATGTCCAACTAAGGAAATGCACAACAGCTAATGCAGAAATGAGCAGGTTCCAAAACACCATCACTGGAAGCAAGAAGGAAATGAACGTGGAAGGGACCACTGGCGCCCTTTTTAGCACGACATGCACATACTACTCCATGGAGTGCCTGAGCCACCTTCCCTACTGCTAATGCTAAGGGAAAACCGTCTGGCATTGGTGCACTGCTAAACATGCACCTCTACGTTGAATGGAGATGAACAATCACTCAAAGAAGCAACTTGTATAGTATTTATCACACTGGGGTTCTTTAAGACACCAACCTAAAATTACTGAGTGTTTAACTGCCCTTCAAACTGAGATCAAAAGGAACAACGGTCAAATTTATAAGCATTCACTCAATTAAATGAAATGACAGAACTCTTCTGACAAAACCAGATACGCGCTACTCAGACATAAGTGCAAGATCAAATACCAAACTGATTAATAACAGAGATAAGGAGGGAGCAGGATTATCTTTTATTGGACCGCCTTCTGTTGGGCAGAGACAAAAAATCCTGTCCAATAAAAGATATCCCCTCCCCTTCCTTTCCTCTTTCGTTGTAGCTGTCTATCCTAGGATACTACACTGTATTAATAACTGAGCAGTTTCTTAAATCTGCTTTGAAGTTACTGCAACAGTCTTTATAGTACATGTTAGATAACCAGCAGCCATGTATACAATCTCTCTTATTTGCATACCAGGAAGAAAAAGTAAATGAAGAACTTACATTCTACCTAGAACAAATAATGATTGAGCACTTGAACACACGCATGGTCTCAGTGTATAATATTTTAAGCCTAATTTTAATATCTGGTCTTACCTAATGCGACAGAAAAATGATTTCTCCTCCATGCAGTCTTGTGTGGAAGGTTCTAAAAACATTAAATGGATTTCACAGAAAGTTACGGTATACAGTTTTAAGTTTTATACTGCAAAAATGTTGGTTACTGAAAAAATAGATGTAGTCACTGTTCACAGTACTTACCTACTCCATTACAAATACTCCATGATGGCAATCTGTAAGGGGTAGTGGAACTGTAGAAAACACTGACATCCTGAGGTGCCAAGAGTTCCACAAATTTGGCATTTTTAAAGAAATCCCTTTCACAGCGGAGAATAGAAGCAGCTTGATCAGAGATGTACAAGATTTTCCCAGTAATCAGGGAGACAGCTACGGCAAACATGTCCTAAGCAATAACAAAACCTCAAACATTTTAGAACAACATTTTTAATCTTTTCTGACACAGTGTTTAAAAATGATACTTGGAAGTTTAAACTAATTTGATGTTAAGTATTTTTCTTGTAGATTTTTAAATATTTTTAAATTTGGACATCCCTGGTCCAGCACCTTCAGGACCTGGAGTAGTCCAAAACAAAATCAGGGATTATTTTGGACCAGGAGAGTAAAATACTTTCTGGCTCCCCTATGTGCTGTTGACCAGCTCTTCACTGATCAGTTTCCCAGTTCCCACCAGAGCAGGGCAGCTGGGAACCAGGCTGCCAACTGGTTCCCAGCTCCTTGCTGTTTGTGGGGACCAGGGAATCGGACCTGCTCATGGCCTTGAGCGCTTTGTAATTCAGTAGACCAATATATGAACAAATGCTTAACACAAATTAATAAATGGAAATCTATTAGGTAGCCCAGCGATGACTATCTTGCTGAAATACAGTACACATGTTGGTATCTTGATCTAATCCTGTTTTATACATCTTGAGAAACAAAAGCTTGATCTCTGCTGCTGGAAATGTAAGATCTAACAGATCTCAATGTGACCAAATGTTTGATATTCAGCCTAGATTTTCATTTTTCTTAATACAAGTTGAACTTCTCTTGTCCAGCACCCTTGGGAGTGACTGGTGCTAAGATGAGAAAATTTGCTGGATCACAAGAGGTCAATATTGTCTAGCACATTACTAACACTTCTACTGCTCACTGGACCCTTAGAAAACATTTAGGGATAAATTACAGCTAAACAACAGCACAGAACACTGAGAACCAGCACTGGTGGCTGGATACAAATTTTATGGAACCATGGAAAACTTGGCCACACCCATGATAAATGGTCATCCAGCTAACTAAAATCATGCTGACTACAGATGTTGCTGGACTACAGGGTTTTGGATTCGAGGGATTTTCAACCTGTATCTTCCCTTCTGAATACCTCCATTTATACCCCTTTAACTATACATTGGGGCACAGCCCTTCTTAAGTAGGCTAAAGGGATCTCTCATCTGATGTTCTGATAACTTTAAACTGAAGTACTTCAGACAGCAGCAAACAATCTTATAGACAATTACAGAATAATTGATGCATAAGAGAAATTTCTTTCTTTAACTCCCATCAGGTAGTGGTTGGCCTATGTCTTATAAAAATACCTGAAGTATACTTTCCCCATCACCGTGAAACCCTCAGAAACCCAGGATAGCCAGCGGCCACCTGAATCCACTACAAAGGCCCACATAAAGAGGGTTCACAGTCCCCTTAATGCTTTTGGAATAGGGTGACCATATCTCCCTGACCCAAATACAGGACAGGGAGATATGGTGGAGGCTCCTTCAAATCCCAGGGAGCCAGGAAGGAGGCGGCAGCACACATCACCCCTCCAGGGAAGCGGGAGCCACCGGCACTCTCCATTTCCCCGAGGCTAGGGGAAGTGACTCCCGCCAGCAGCTGTGCCTGTGTAGCTGCTGTTGGAAAAGACTGGTGCAAGGACCCAAATATGGGACAATGAGTGCCTTTTAAAAAATAAGTTGTGTACCAAATACAGGATCGTCTTGCCCAATATGGAATGGACTATTTTTGGAAGGCAGCTGGAAGTAAATGCTGGTCCTGGCTCACTATATAGCCTTGACAATTCTTAACTCTTGCCTCCTCCAAAAGGGTCACATCAAAGCATCCCTGCTGGCTCTGTAACCTAAACCTCTGCCTGCTCCCACTTTTTGGGGTAGTGGTGAGGAACGTTTTTCTTCCAGTTCACAGAATCACAGAGCTGGAAGGGACCTCAGTTCCTCTGCTACATCTCATCCCTGCCTCTCTTATAGAGGAGAGAGTGCACTCCCTTCAAACTTTTGCTGCCTCTTACCCTTACTTTTTTGGCTGTCACAGTAAGATGGTCCTTCCAGGCCCTCAGCCCCCTCAATAGTTTGTTTGGAAGGGGTAGGGAATCCACATTTCTTCGTAAACAAATAGAGAAGCTGGCTTCTTTTGGAGAAAGGGGGTTTCCCTCTCTCTCCTACCAACCCACTGTCTCCTGATTTATCCTGCAATGAAGGGCGGTCTCCCAAGACAAGTCTAGCCCACATTCTGCAAGACAATTAGGGGAGGGATGATAGTAGAAGGGATCTCCCAGGACATACGTATACTATAAAATTTAAGCTGACCTACCTTAGGCCGACTTACAGCACCTGCAATAATTACTGCAGTGCTTCACCATCTGCACTATATTTTTTCCCCTTCAGTGGTGCAGGCCTCACCTGAAACTTCCACTAATTTAACAGTGGAAATTTGTGGCGCTGAATGCCAGGACTTCAGATGCTGAACACCCCATGCAGGGCAGTTTTGCTCCCAATGGGGATACGAGAGCCCACGGGGGGCAGACAGGTTCCTGGCGAGCAAAGCAGAGAGCCTACAGGGACCAGGTTCCTGGCAAAGAGATTGATGAGCACTGTCTTATGTGGCTGCACCATTCCTGGCACGTAAGCAGACCCATGAACTTGGATAAGAATACAGACATTAGATGTAAGTAATACAGTGGTCACAGATATTGCATTGCCCTAACTACACTACATAAACCCTTTTAAATTTAAAGTATGTTAGTGTAGTAGGGCATATATATTGGTGGGGCAAGGCTGCACTATGTACACTGACACAAGTAGGTCAATGTAAACTGCCTTACATCAACCTAATGTTGTAGCATAGACCATGCCCCAGTCTGTTTGAAGAAGCAGCGTTTTAATTTTGTCCTCCTAAAATTCTTCATTTAATTTTCTACAATTTCTAATCAATTGTCCCGTATGTAAAGTGTCCAAAACCGAACATCGTAAACTTGGTGCAGCCTCCCGGCTACATTAACTCCCTGATCTGAGAGGTGTTACTACTCTGCACATTAATCAAAGTGATTTAATATTTAACAACATCGTTTAAGGTACAAAGTAAACTTCTGTCCAAGGCAGTTTAATAATCACATTCGTAAGTATTTTAGAAGATCAAATCATTCATTTCTAGAACAGATGCTTTGTAACAGACAATAAAGTAGCAGTCAGGGACTGATAACTCATTATTTTGGATTAAATATTTTGCCTTCTTTTCGGTTGTTGGGAGAATTGCGTAGTTGCAATACCCAATATGATCAATTCTTTCCCACCACACAGCCATCGTCTTCATAATTTAGTATCCAATACTAGCAACAAAACTATCAAAGCTGCTAACAATAAGGCATTAAACCATTATGCACAATTTTTTTTGTTCTATTTGAAGAAAGGTTACATTTAAAAATTTAAAACCCCCCGCATTAAATACACACTGCAGTAAGAGATCGGCATACTCACTGAATTTTTCATGATGTATTCTGAAGTTATGTTTTCAACTTCCTCTACCGTATAGGATGGCACATCAATACCAGAAGGGTGGCTCTCATTTATCATAAGTAGTTGATAATATTCTTCATTGGCTATGTAAGAATATTAAGTCAATTTTTAATATTCACATTTCAAAATATGATCGGCTAACAGTGAGCCTGCTTACACTGACTGAACAGAAAGCATGATCTTGTGGGTAGGTACAGGACAGGATACCTACATTCTATTTCCAGTTCCACCATGAGAAAAGCCCTGAACTTCTTCCTGTTTCAGTTCCCTCATCAGCAACATGGGGAAGTTTACGTAGCTCATAGGGTTGCTGCATAACTTAATTCATTACAATTTTTGCTGAATTTTGTCTATGGTCAATATACCATATACATTGAAAGTCAATGGATAATTAAATTCCAATAAATAAATTCAAGTCTCCCCATACATTTTAATAGGGCTTTTTCAGATCTGAAAAGGGTACTGTAAATGTGAATGGTCCTTGCTCACATCTTTTTTTTTCCTGTAATCACAAAGTCAAATGATTAAAATGCTACATATGCTTTAATTTTATGATCTGTTATTACAAACTGCAGATCCACAATCAGATTCTCATTCTGGAGTTTACTTTAATTCAATTTAGAAGGTGAAGGAATCCCATAAATATTACCTTTAACTTGTTTAATGCTTTTAAGTGCATATTTCAATGTTGCCAACACACGAGATTTTCCTTTGATTCTTTTTTCAGGAGGAAGGTGTGCTTTCAGTTCTTGCAATGTTTTCCACAACTGCTTTTGTGCTTTGGCTTTAGTAGATTGCTCACTGCTTTAAATTTAAAATAAAAAGTTATTCTGAGATTTAAAGTGATATCATCCTTTTCAGAAAATCGTTTTAATTACATGATAAATATCAAACTAATTCCACAAATCTATTTAGCAAAACTTGCCAAGTACAGGTTGTATGTGCCCTGTCCGGATCCCACGGGACACGAGTGGTTTTGAGCAAGGGAATTTGCCAAACCAGGAGATTTCAGGCCTTCTGGCTAGGGTAGGCGGTGCAGGGAGGTGAAGAGACAAGAAAGGGTTGCCAGCCTGCTGGTCAGGCTCCCCTCCTCGCCATCATCAGCTTCTTGCCTTCAGACTGCCTGGGGAGTTCCACTCCTGCTGGTCAGGGCTCCCCACAGGACTCTCAGCCACAGGGCTGCCAACAGGGATCTGTGCCCCAAACAGCCTCCCCACCTAGCTCCCCACCATTGGACTGCAGGGCTCCCCCTTCCCCAGCAGGGCTGTTAGGAGAATCCATCCCCTAGCCTGGCTCCCTGACAGAGGGCTGTGGGGTTCCACAGCCCTGGCTGGGCTCTCTGAAACCAGCATGCTCTGGTCTTGGCACATCTCTGCTCTGGCAGGACCAAGGATGCCCCAGGACTAGAGAGTCAGGGCAGGAAATAAACCCAGAGATCGCATTCCCCAGCAGCCTTGCAGTGGCCTGGGGAGCCAGGAGCATCAAGCCATGGCAGGAGGATCGGGAAACCAGCTGCAGCCAGAGGGCCAGTGGTGGCAGCCAGGAAAAAGGCCAGAGGGGCATTAACCTGCCCTGGATCTAGCAAAATCCCTCATTCAAGACCACTCAGGTCCCAAGGGTCATGGACCAGTGAAGTACAACCTGTACTAGACTTACCTAATTTTCAATAGTACCTTTTTGTTCACTACCTCAAACCATTTTAATCCCTTCACTATTTTAAAACTTTATTAAAATGCATAAACATTCTATTTTTTTTATTTACCTGCATCCACTGGTAGATGGATTGTGTTCAGAATCTGCAATCAGGCTAAAAGTACTTGAGCTGCAAAAGAACCTCAGTGATGTTAATAAAGTCAAATACAAGTTGTGTTTAGCTTTAACATCTGCATTTATTTGTTACTTTAAACTTAGACAAAGTTTATTCCAGTGAAACTGGTGACAATGCCATCTGAGTAACTTCAGCCAAACTACTCTGTTTGTAAGTCTTATGCATGCTTAAAAAGATGGATTTCTATGGTAGATTAGCGTGTCTACTAAAATCAATTACTATACAATAGACTAATAATGGCAGAATGTCCAGCAGCTGAGTCCATACTGGACAGCCATAAAAAGGTGTGAAGTATAACACCACCCCATGGTTTTCCTCACCTGTCTCCTAAAATAGAGCTCTCAGGATTAAAAAAGAAAGCCACTAGATATTGTTAATGCTTCAACTTGATAAACAAGATTTATTCATGGGAAATACTCATTCCGAATCTGATTTTAAACTGAAGTTCTGCTCTGAAGTCACAATTTAAACACTTTAATCTTTAATTTAAATCAGACTGCACTGCTCTTGGTCAACAAGATATGAAGATTCTAAGATGGTGAAAATAAGTAGTTAAAAACCTTAGTTCACTGATCTATTTACAGGAAGCCCCAGAAGAGGAAGACAGCAGGGCTGCACATGGGCAAAAGAGCTGGGGGTGGGGTGGGGGCGACCAAGCCTGCCCCTGCTGGAGCTGTGCAGCTGCACTGAGTTGGTGGCATGGGGGAGCAACAGCAGTGCATGCAGCTCGTCAGCCGAGGCAGGTAAATCCTAGGGTGGGGGGCGGGGGCGGGGAGTGGACGACAGTTTGTGGCTGAAGGAGTTAAACCTGAGGTGGTGGCGGGGGGGGGGGGGGTGGTTGTGAAATAGGAGTAAAGCCTGGAGATGGGGGTAACTTATCTTTCTAACTGCTACAAATCATTGTGCGCGCGCTGTTCTTAAAAAACATAGGTGACAAAAAGGTACAGTTTGGCATTATTTATTAAGGACTGTCTCATTCACATGCACTGCCGCTCCTGAAATATTGATTTGTAACTGAATCTGAAAAAAATGTCTCTTCTTGCGATTTCAGTTGCACACCCCTGGATTAGGCGTAAGAACACACCCCAACAAACTACATCACATGTATTAATGTGAAAGTAGACTAGAGCTTAAAGTCTGAACAAAAGCATCTATGAAAAAAAAAGGCAGCACTTTATTACCTTTTATGATATTCTAAAGACTCCACAAGCATTGCTGTGTCTTTCCCATTTTCATCAGATTCATTGCCATGAGAATCACGCCCACTAGAGTAGTTTTCATTCACATCATTTCCACTGGATTCACAGTTCATCTCAATGTCCTTTTGAAGAGTATCTGGACATTGTTCAGACTTTATTTGAACATCAGTCTTCTCAGCAATTATTTGGCCATGGCTGTTTGAAAGTTCAGAATATCCACTCATTTTGTACTGGTGCTTTAGTAAGTCTGACTGCTGAGAAATATTTTCACTGATTTCAAGGTGTTATGGGTTCTGCTCCTCAGTGGCAGACTAGAACCCCCTCATCCTAATATAGTCCATTGAACACTCATTAGCAATACCCGTGCAGACTAAGAATGTGTCAAGCCATACTCATGTTTGTGCTCTGCAAACAAACTGTCAATCTTGAAGTATGAATCCAGAATCCTAAAAAGAACAGGGTAGGGAGAGAAAAGTAAACAATGCTGAAACACAATTTGTTGTAATCAGTTTGCTCAACATTAAGGGTCTATTATTGGGCAATTAAAACTGAAATAATGAAGTAACTAATGTTAAGCTTTAGTTTCAAGAGCTTATTAATTTATTTCAGAATTTGACATATTTCACCATTTGACATATCAATACATTTCCAGATTTAATTCAAGGTTAACAAGAATGTTATAAAATAATATTCATTTTGGCATAAAATCACCAGGGGAAAAGGAAGCTGAAATAAAGTTATTTTTAATTAGAAGACAGTATTTTCAAAAATTTCAATATTACTCCTTTCACACCAGTGTACGTAATTTATCAAACTTATTGGCTGGCTTGTATACAATTATGCAAAAATCAAGAATATACACAACAGTTTCTTATTTCTGCTGAAGACAAACAAACAAGAACTAGAAAATATTTAGTGAGTTTAAACAACAGTAGGTTTTCAGGTATCAAACTGTTTTACTAGTTTTGGGGAGTTAAATCTCATTTTCCCATTGTAAAAAGAAGTCTTTCCTCTGTTGCCTCACAAAAGAGCCACAAACAGAAGAAATTAACTAAACACTAAAAGCATTTGACAACACTGAGGACAACCTAGAGGGAAAAAAAATTATTTCCTTTCTTACAGCTGAAATATCCCTACTGTCAAAAGTAAAAACAGACAAAAGGTTGTTTTTTAACTGACCTTTTAAGATTAAGCACAACCAAAAATGTCAAGCAGTGTTTGGGAATTTGTACAGCCAAGGAAAGAAAAAGAATTGCCATTATAGTAGTTACCAAATTTAAACAACTGAGGACAACATAAAAAAAAATTATAAAAGCAACAACATATTAAGCACTTGCCATCATTGGTAACAAGTAAAGCAATATAACAGAGACCTATAAAATCAAAACTGGTGTAGAGAAAGTCAATAAAGAAGAATTATTTACTTATTCCCATAACAGAAGAACTAGGGGTCACCAAATGAAATTAATATCTAGCAGGTTTAAAAAAAAAAAAGTACTTCTTTACAGTCAACCTGTGGAACTCCTTGCCAAAGGATGTTGTGAAGGCCAAGGCTATAAGATGGTACCAAAAAAAAAAAAGAGAGAGAGAGGGGGGTCCATAAATCGCCAGTGGCCAGGGCAGGCAGGGTGATATCTTCCTCCTGTCAGGACTGGGAATGGGCAAACACAGGACTTTTCATTTGATGACTTCCTGTTCTGTTCATTCCTTCTAGAGCACTTGGCATTGCCCACTGTCAGAACACAGAATACTGGGTTAGAGGGACCTTTGGTCTGACCCAGTATGGTTGTTCTTATGTAACAAGCACCAGCTGGTAATCATCATAAGTAGCAATTAAACATCCGAAAAACACATGAGTGAAACAAGGTCAGGAAATCAGATTTCTATGAGCCACAAACAGCATCAATGCTTGTTTTATAAGAATATGATTAATCCTGGATATTTGACAATGCTCATTAACGTGCTTTGAACATTAATGTAACACTAGGATAGTGCAGATCCTGTTGATGCTGACCTAAAATATGGGCAAGTCAATACTCAGTATTTTCCTAATTAAAATATATAATGCTACTACCTGTTTGCATTTCCCATCTGACACCTGTCAGGTTGCTGAGTACAAAAAGACTGAAAAGTACAAGTTTTGCCAGTACTACTCCTGCCTTGCTTTTTAAACACAAAGCAACGACACACCTACTACAATAGGTAGTCTTAACTTAGATATTTTAAAAATTCTCCTACCATTTTTCCCCAGAAAAGCAACTGAAACTATTTTCTTACCCTCCTAATTTTTGGTTTTCTAGACATCTTACATTTTTTTCCAAGTTCTCAGAGGCAAATACCACTCTTCTGCTCATTCAGCCAAAGAGGTGCACAAGAGATCTGTTTTTAGTTGGAAGAGGAAGCGTTTTAGGGGCAGTTAGCAGTCACTACTGATATCTATAAATACTTTCTTACAATTAAAATATTTCTTGGAAACCAAACAACCTTTTACAAGTAACACAAAGGAATGCTTTTCTATTAGCCCAATGACTTTATGCAATTCAGATCCACTAATCATGACTCACAGATCCACCGATCATGTTCACGGATTATGACACAGACCAAAACAAAGTTGTTATAGCAGCATAAATTCTGAACTACTGTTGACTTCAGCAGATTTTACCTAATCTAAAATAAGCAGCTACTTGTGTCTCCCCAGTTTAAATAATTTTGGAGCAGAAAGGAAAAGAGCAGCTCTGAATCAGTCTACAGTACATCAAGCAAAGTGTCCACAGGATCAGGACATTTTTTTTATTCATCTTTTCTCTCTTTGGGCGAGTCAGTGGCCCTCTGAACGAAAAAGGTTCCCCATCCTTGGGGCATCATATCGGGCACCCCAACTACACAAGCTCCCAAAATGAAATTAAAGACCAAGGTTTTTCAAAGGTAAGTTTTATTTTATCAATGAAAAAGTTTCAATCCCAGCACAGCTCTTCAGCAAAAACAGAAAGTACCACCATATAGAACTGTTCTAGAGATAATGCTTTAAATACGACTTCCCCTCTTCCTTTCGACCCCAAATTCACTGAAGTCAGATACAAAAAAAAAAAAAAAAATCAGATAACTTTATTCCCATATTCAAAATCCAAAGCCCTGACGTATCATTTACTTCATTATAACATACAGCATTCACAGGTATGAATAATCCACACTCAAGAGTGACTTCAGCTATACCAACTTAAGCCTCAGTGTAGAGGGCACAATGTTGGCATGACAGCTTCTCTGGCTGACAATTACCATCTCTCATAGTGTTGGAGTAATTAAGACAACACAAGCGCTATCTCCCATCAGATTAGAGTGTGTCTTCACCAGAGCCACTACAGCAGTGCACCTGTGTTACTGTAGTGTATACATTAGCCTTTAATTGTAAATTCTTCAAAGCTGAGAGTGTTTCTTCTTATATGTCTGTACAGCAGCTGGCACAAAGATTGGGGCCTCTGGAAGCTACCTTTAATACTTATTTGATCAAAAATTAAGATTACAGCTACTAAGATGTTTTGTCTATTTTACAACACTGGCAAAACTCAGTTGTTCATCTCTGCTGTGTGCATTAGTCACTTCCACCTGGATGACACCCATATCAACATCATACCTTATGCCACTGTCTTGCTGAATTAGTAGATAAATTCATCCCTTGCTATACGGGCACAATTGGTTCCCAAATTTTTGCTTGTAGGCAAAGACTCATAAGAGCGACACCAAATTCCCATTAAAATACATTTAGAAAAGTCTCCAATTCATTCCAAGAGCTTATAACTTGAGATGAATCAATTGAGTTTAGGTACTTTTCTGATGTATTTGAATAGTTTGGCACCAGAAATAGGATGCAGTGTATGTATGTAGAGCAGGGATTCCCAGCCTATGCGTTTGGACACAAACATAGTTTCCATTAGATTTGTTAAAGGTCAGCAGCTGGTCAGTTCCCAGCTGCATGTGGCTGTTAAAGAAGCCATTTTCAGTTTCTTAACACTGCTGCCTCAGGCAGATACCTATCAATAGCAATAGCTGCTGGAGATAGCTATCTCTACCCCTAGGGATAACAATTACGTTTTGCCTAGGTGCTGAAATCTTAACACTTGAGTTAATTGCTGGGAGCAGGAGGGCTGGGGGAGCCACCTAGCCTAGCAGCCCCAGTGAAAAGGCTGCAGGAGGAGAAGTGTCTAAGGCTGGGGCAGTTGAGAGATTGGGGGGGTGTCTAAGACTGGGGGAAGTTTGGGACTGCAGGGAGAGTCTAATGCTGGGGCGGTTTGGGGCTGCTGGGGGTCTCTAAGCCTGGGGGGTGGTTTGTGGCTGCTGGGCAGGGGGTCTAAGGCTGAAGGCAGTTTGGGCCTGTGGGGGACAGTTAAAACTTGCTGAGGATGAGGTCTACGGGATGGGCAGGGAGTCTAATACAGTAAACCCTTGAGTTACCCAGGGGTTGTTCCTGCAACCCCTGTATAACTAACTCGAATTTTCCTGCAAGGGAAGGGAACCAGGAACCACCAAGGACGGTCAGTTTCCTGGCTCCCAGAGTGGCAGGAGCTCAGAACTAGGGGTAGTCTGGTTCCAGTCTCCGCATGGCTTGCAGGGCTGGGAATCTGATCAGCTCATGGCTGGTCAGTTTCACGCTCCCGCCACTGCAGGAGAGGGAACCAGGCTAAGAGCCTTCTCTCTCTCTTCTCCCAGCTGAGGGGCTGTCCGACAGCTGCATGCCTGAGGGAAGGGAGGGAGAAGGCTCTGGATGCGGGTCTCCCCAGCCCCAGCCAGGGACCCCATGGCTGGAGTTGAGCCAGCTGCAGGGCTGCAGGTCTCCCCACCCCCCAGCCAGGGATCCCGCTCATAAGCAGGGGAAGTTCACTTTCACAGTGAATAAAGGTAGGTATAGATGTTCATCATTTTAGCAAGTACTCCTTAAATGAGAGATGGGTGTACTGGAAAAGGTGGCCTAGAGAGGGAAGGAAATCAGAAGTTGTTTGAAAGATCACGGACATCTTTAAATACCATACCTGTACTCCAGTTGAGGAACCTCTCTTTTGCCCCAAGTCTTTTTGTTCTGTTTTGTTTCCTTCACAAAAATGCAAGTGGCCCACTGACTATGGTTGAGTTCTGATAAAGGATTATTCCATTGTATGTTAAACCACACCATATATTCTGTACGTAGAAAATCTTATCTAGACTTTCACCTACATTTGAAAATGAACATTAACCACTGTGATGCTGCACCCCCCCACATTTTTATGAAAACACTTTTTCATAAATTAATACGCATAACTCAAATATACTTTATGCAAAAAAATCTAGGCCTTCTAGTGAAAGCCAAAAATGGCATTTAAGGAACTTAATGGTATGATACTCAAACCTGCCATCTATGAACACTTTTGTTTTTCCTGTGAGCCTGGACTATGGTTGGGCTTACAAAGACATGTGACCATGCCACCCGGAGCTGGTATCTATAATTAATTTTGTTCAGAGGTGGAGGGAATTGAAAAGAGTTTCTGTCCTTAGGAAATTCTACCTAAGGAATAGGAAGCAAACAATGATTGGCTTCAGCCTGCTCCCTATCCAGAAAGGCTAAATGGAAAACACCTGGAAACAAAAGAATTCTAAGGATGGGAGGAAGAGAAGCAGCTGGACCCAGGTCAGAGAGGAAAAAGAAAAGAAAAGCAGCTCTGGCCTAAAAAGGACAATACCTGAAATAAGAACTAGGGTCAGAATTATGATATATGTCACAACTTCAGTGTTTTAGACTTCGCTGACATGTTTTATTTTATTTTGCTTATTAATTTACTTTGATCTGTCTGTTATCACTTGCAATCACTTACATCCTACTTTTTATATTTAAAACATTATTATTAAAACCAGTATAAATAACTGTTATACAGGGGCGGGTGAAGAGGAACCACAGCTTTGCAGATATTTCACTGATAAAGACAGTGAGCTTTTTGGGCTTGCTCTGCGTAAAACTTTTATACAGAGAAGTGGATTTAACTGACGATTTGATCCCATTGGAGCTGTGCACCAGGATGTTTGTGTTGCTCTGCTGAGGGCTGTTATACTCCCAACTCTGTGCCTCTGATAGAAGCTGTGGCCTCCCCTGGCTCAGCAAGACAGGGCAGTGGGACACTCCAGTGGGCAGGCAGTTGGGCTCAACCCATTAAGCCGCAAGTGGATCACTGTGACCCAACCCGTTGCAACAAATTCACACAATGTGTGGAGTGATTAGTTTCATGCTAGGGACAAGCACTGCCACAGTATACCCACTTGTTAATGTTTTTGATGCCCATATACCCAGAGCTAAGGGACCGCATACAAATTATAGCTGTTTGTATGGCAAAGCGGAAAAGCAAATTAATTTCGATTTCCCCAAACAACAGTAATAGTAAAATAAGTCACTGAACACAATCAACTCTCTCCAAAAAACTGAAGTATGACAATTTTTGCCTCGTTGTCCAATACCTTTAACGTTTTTACGAGGATGGTCCTGTCATACAGCACACAGCAGCACAGATAAAGAGATAATTCTTGACAGTATAGATTTCACAAGCTGCTTACTGTAATTTTCTTTAATGTGAAAGGTTTTCAGAAATCCTCTTTCAGAGGGCTCTTTTACCAACGAGTGTTGTTTTGCAACTGTTATATGACAAACAACTGGCAATGATTTGACTATTCTGTGCTATATGAACTAAGAATTGGGGCAAAAATTCACAATGAATATATAGGTTCCTTGGGCAAGCAGGCAATGCTTAAATACTTCCTGAAACTTCACAGAAAAAAGATGCTAACTTGACAACAGAAGTGAGACGTCACTTTAGTATTAATCTACAAATCATCTGTGCACTTGTAAAAGACTAACTCTACAAACAAACAAACAGTCTTAAAACTTTTTTTGAGAGCTGTAAGTTAAACTATCCTCAGTGTGACATTTTTCTAACAGAGACAGCAAAATACTTGTGCTCTTGAATCTCAGCATGAGAAAAAAAAATGAAGAGCAGTAATCCAGGAATCTTGATTTCCTGATGAGGTTTTCTTCACATCTAGTCTGAGTTACCACAGGTGTAAGCTTAATACTCAGTTAATGAAGAGTTTAATACCAGAATTCTTTAAAATTTCACAGCTATTAAAAATCTCAGCAATATTCAGATCAATAAGTAGATGCAGCAATCTACATTAAGAAATCCCAATGCTTGAAAGGAGTCTTTTTAACTCAGTGAATACAGCCGAATTCACACAGCTTTTATCAATTACCTTACTGTGTACCCTTTTGTATATTTACATTACTGAAAATTAATTTAGATAAATTAAAACAAAATTGGAACAAAGATAGCTTTCTGTATTAACTATTTAAAACTGAACTTTTAACTCAGGTAAAATCAGAACAATTACACGAATTTCTTACCTGCTTTTTAAGCAAGGTTGACATACATATTATCACGTTCCCTCCCAGCTAGCATCAAAAAGTATGAAGCACCTAGGTCCAGAATTTCCCACATGCACTTAAACTGTATCTCTTCCTCTTCTACTGGTAATCCTCAGCCATTACAGAGTCCGGACACCTCTAAAACTATAAAAAATAAAAGAAATACCAGGGCCCCCCAAACAATGTCCTTTTCTTACAGTTTTGAGAACCAAAACACCACAATATTACCCACAATTATGCCAACCCTATATAGTTAACCTTTTAGCAAAGAAGGAATTCTCTTCCAGCAAAGGAAGCATATAGACATTTTAATACTTGGATTTCAGCTGAATTATTTAAAGTTTGAAAATGCAAAAATCTTTAACTAGATAGAACACACATAAATAGTATGTAGAGTTCTGGGTAAGCAGCAGCATGGTAGGAATGGTCTACATCTGCATAAACTGAAAAACGTCACCTCTAAATTGAGAGACACATTTTGTGGCCTTTACCACTACTAAACACACATTTAAGTCAACAGGAGCTCTGTGTATTCAGCACCTTTGGAAAAAACAAGTCTACTTGTGCAGGAGTCCAACTTAAAGTACTCAAATATTGAATATCTGGCTTAATCATTTTTACTAACCATATCTCTGGTCAGCACCAGGAGAGCTGGTGTCTAATAAATTCAAAAACTACCATTTCCTGGAACAATAAGCACTGGAAAAGTTGGGTGTTTCTTCTCCCTCCTAGTGCCTTGAAGTAATATGAAATGTATACTTGTCAGCTTAACCACTGCCCACAAGAGTCTCAAAAGCAGTAGTGGTGATGAAAAAGAGACACTTTTCATTCTGGTTGTGTTTATTGAATTAAGTGCTGATCTACATTACTACAGTAAATTGAACTGATTTGCACAACTTCAGTTACACAAACAACATAACTGAAGTTCATGTTGTTAGATCCACTTACTGCACTGGCAACATTGAGCTGAGTCAATAGGAAAGCATCTCCTGTTGACTTTCCTTATGCTTCTCAGGGAGGTGAAGTACACAAGTCAATGGGAAAGTGCTCTCCCACTGATTCAGAACATCTTCACCAGACCCACTAAACAAAACACTTGCTGTATAGATTGCAGCACAGCAGATATCAGCAAGCATTAACTTACTGCAAGAAGCAAAAAAGAACGGGAGATAACTACCAACTGAAAGTCAGCGACAATTTTTTATTTTTCCCAACCCTTTCGAAAGGTTACCTTTACAATTGTATTTGGCATTCACTTCTTTTGTTTTATACCAAAGATTAAATTCTACAGGAACTGATTTCTTAAGCCTTCTTGCTTATCAGTAACAGCTTCCTCTAGCAAGAGGATTCTTCAAATCCTGGTTTATTGTACATTAAAATCCAATTCAGCATGTCTTGGGGAATGTAAGATTCTAGACTGTGTGAAAACACTCCTTGTTTTGGGGTTTTTGTGTGTTTTTTTTTCTGGGGGGAGGGAGGAGTAGGGGTGGAGAATGATACATTTCCTGATGAATCCAGAACATCCAACTAAGACAGAAAGTATAATCAGTCATAAGTAGCAGAATAAATAAGAAGAAACAGTATTTTATATGTGACAAACATCTAAATCATTTTAAAAATACTTAGACTGAAAATCACTGCATTTGAATATCCAAGACTAATCGTTAAAGGTGCTGGGCGGGGAGAGAAAGAACCTTTCATTAAATACACTGGAATACACTGGAAAAGGAGCATCTTATTCAGATAATAAAATGCTGTGTCTTTATAGTTACTGTTTGTTAAAGTACCCTACAATGTTCGCCAGACTTCTTATGCAGATACTTATTCACAATATTCCATTCTGCAACATGTGACATGAATCAATGTGAGTTTTGGATGTTCAAGGAGCACAGAGCGAGGCTTTGTTGTTATTGTTCTAAGAGATTACAGAAAATCTTTAAATATTAGTGATGTTACCAAAGAGTAATACAACATGTCTTATAGTTACATAGCAGGTAACCTTGTGAACAGATTTCCATAAATGTTTAGTTTCCCATATTGTATATTTTCATAGGCAGGATCTGGGCTCAAGTTTTCCATAATAAATACGGTTCCTCTGACAGTGAAACTTTAGAACCAGCTCCTAGACACAGATCTTTGTACATATGAAAATTTTTCACTCATGCACTGGAAATGTGGCTATACTTACATCAATAACTAAGAAAGTCTCATACAGTCTTTCTAAATTTTCACATTTCTTGCAAGTAACAGTAGAACAGCAGTCTTTCCTTACTATCTCATGCCAAACAAAATTTGGTTTATGGAAATTCCTTTGTTTGAAAATGAGCCATAAGGCTATCCTCTCCATTTGATAATATGGTTTAAAAATCTGCTATGAATCATGGAATTAGTTAAACAAAAGGTTCTGTTTCAAGTTCAACAGTATCACTGAAGGCAGGACAGAGTGTGATAATACAAGCTTCCTTGTACTGCTTGGGGAACAAGTTTTTTTTTTTTTTAAATTATTACCTTTTTAGTGGTTCGATAAAAGTTGTTGCTCAGTATTTAACTAACCTGAGCAGCCAACTCTACATCACAGAGAGAGATTTATCTGAAATTGAAAATGTAGTTTCCAGCTATACCTTGAAATGCAACAATACAAAGCATGTACAGCGTCAAACTGCAGAGAGAGACTAAATCTTTAAGTCTTTAAAATTAAAAATATCATGAAAAAGCAACAAATACTTCTGATTAAAAGAAATTAAGATTCTTATATACAACCATGAGATTTGGCTAATTGTCCCCCCCCCACCCCCCCCCCCCCAAAAAAAACCACAACACGTCTTCTGCTTCAAATAATGGCGAAGAAGAAATTGAAGCATTTAAATATGGCACCTTAGGAAGAGCTTTCTACGAGAGGAAATCTAGTTTCATCAGTATGAGAGGAATGTGGAGCTAAACAAAACATTCAGATCTATTAATTTCTTTGAGATACAGTTACATATATTGTATACAACATTAAATAGAAAGTCATCAAAGTTAGGCAAGAGCCAACAACCTGCTTTAGGTGACACACCTGTAATCACAGGATCCAAGCCAAATTCCCCTTTTAAAGGGAACTGAAGTTGCACCTGTAGTATTAAAAATATAAAACTGTCAGCTTAAAATGAACTAATCAAGATTTTCACAGCAATAAAGACCAAATAATCAAAAGGATGTATTGACTATTGACCAAATAATCAAAAGAATTATCAGTGATGAATATATACTGAACCTTCTTTAATTATCAAAATACTCAATGCCAATTCTGCATCCTCTGCACTGTTATATGACAAGCCAAAATGCTAGTCTGAGATTCTCTTGTCTGGCAACATTCATTGTCCGACATGATTTTAGTTAGCTGGATATCCACTTACCATGGGCATGGCCAAGCTTCCTGTGGTCCCATAAGGTTTATTTACAGCCACCTGTCCTGGCTCTCACTGTTTTTGTGAGTTTACTTAGCACTAATTTACGCAAATGTCTTCTAAGAGCCCCGTAAGCACTGGAAGCATTGGTAGTGATGCTAGACAATAGTGACCTCCCATAGTTTGGCAAATTCACTCATACAGCACAAGTCAGGCCTGGAGTGTACTGGACTAGAGAGGTTCAACATGCCCAGACACCCACCTCCTCTTCAGCCCACATAAAAATGAAGCCTCAAAAATCATCTTCCTGGATTGTTGCCCTGGCCAAATCACCCTTTATCTGAATCTCTCCACTATCTTCCCTATCCACTGCATCATTTTCAAACATGCTTTAATCTTCTACAAAATTCAGAACCCCAACCCTAGATCCAATAATTCTTTTTTCCTCAGATACATATCCCAGACCTGCTATGTCAACCTTTTCTGCCTGTTTGTCAATTTCTTACATTCAGAAAAATATCCTTGAACTGATCTATAAGGCCCGGAGGCTTCTCCATATTTGGTTTTTCCTTTACTCTGTGCATGCACTAAGCTTTTATCATTTGAAGTCACACTTCCCCAATTTTAGAGGAGAATAAAGGGACTATTAAATAGCTCAGTTATGATTTGTTCTTAGGGTTTCTGATTTTAGGTTTTAACAAATATCAATAAAACATGCTATTTCCCCCCAAAAAAAATTTCATTATTTATCGAATGAAATTTTGGGGTGGGGGGACAGCATGTTTTCATTATTTATCCAATGAATATGGGGGAGGGGGGTGAGAACACCACACATGCGCATGTGCAAAATGCTTAATCTTTATATGTTGACTTCACCCCCTTCCTAGTGCAATTTGTTTACACAGGCAATGTTTCCACTTTCTTACTTGTATTTAAAGCCCTGTCTACTTAGGACAATAATGAAGCACATTAACACGTTGCTCACTAATTGGTCTGTGTAAAACCTGTTGGCAGGAGTGGGCAAAAACAGTCCTGGGAGCTGGATCTGGCCTGCCAAACATTTCTCCCTGGCCAGCACATCTGATTAGCAGTATGTGCATGCTTACAGCCACCAGCATGTTTTTACCCACCCTTCCCCACACCTTGTTCCAACTGCAACTGAGCTGATCATAGGATTCTCCTGCTAACCATGCAGAGGGGCAGAGCGTGGAGGAGAGAAGGTTGTACTACGATCAGGGCGTTCCCCTGTCCCGTAACCTCTCTCTGCAGAGCAGATGTCGATCGGGGGAAAAAGGGAGACAGTGGAGCTGCTTCAGTCTAAGGCAGGGATGGAAAGTGACTCACTCAGGAAAGCAGAGCAGGGGAGGGGGAAGACAACAGAGCAGGACACATTTCCCTTAAAGCGACAGAGGGCGTCTTTTCTCAGAAACTCACCCAGCAAGCGCACACATTCTGTCACTGTCACACGCTGTCTGTTCCATGCACACAGTCAGTCACACGTATACCGATGCACACAATCTGTATCACAAAGTCGGCATCTCACAGTCTCTCTTTCATACTCTCTCTCTCTCTCTGTAGCCCCTAGCCCCAACCATTCTGACCAAGGCTATGCTAGTTGTGGGGGGAGGGGTGGGTGAGGGGAGAGTCAACCCATGACAGCACCAAAGTTTGCGGAGTGGCTCCCCTGTAAAAATCACTGCCTAACGCTGCACTAGAGACTCCTTAGGCACTTTAACAGTGGTTTTTGAAACCGTTCTCTCTTTCTGTGTACGCACGCGTGCAGGGACACAAAACACCCTGTCCCCAACCATGATTTTTGCACATCTGCATAAAACTGAAACATTTCCAAAAATTCAAACTTCCAGAAATCAGAAGCCCTATTTATAATTCAGCCCTCTTTTCCTCTCTTGGACAGTATTAACACTGTAAGTACCTATATTATTTTGATTTATATATTACATAAGCAACACTGTACTATTCACAGACTGAAGAAAAAAATTTTACTTAAATTGTACTTAAAGTAACCTTTTCAAGCATAACAACAGTTCTCAAGTAAGAGAGAGCTAGCCATGTTAGTCTACATACTATCAAAACAAAAAAGCAGTCCAGTAGCACTTTTTATTAGTCTTTAAAGTGCTACTGGACTGCTTTTTTGTTTTAACAGTTCTCAAATTAGTGCCTACAGTTGCTGTTCCCACCCAGCATCACTTTTGGCATTGGAATTCCTTAAAGCTTCTGAAAGGAGAAACCAAAACATTGGAAATAACAGAAAGTCACTTGATTGCATAGCAAGAAGCTAATTTAACACATGGTATTTGAGGCAACTTAGACTTCCACTTTCTACAGAAGAAAGAGAAGCTAGATCATTTTCACGCTTCATGATTTTTACCTCACCTTTTCTGTTCTATATTTTCTATTTGTCACAAAGATTTAAATATAATTAATAGCTCCAAAGGAACACCCAACAAAAATATTCAGGGTAAGCAAGACAGCAGAACATACATACTACATACATACTACAGATCATTTCTTGGGGGAGAGCATAAAGTAAGACGCTCACCTTAATGAATGTGCTAATTATGATCTTTCCAAATCAAGGTCTGAAACTGTAGTTAATGTCCACCTGCAAAAAACAAGCCCAATGTAGTTTTATAAATAAACTACAGAAAAGAACTTTTAAATCCTGCTTATTTGATAAGTCCACTTAATTAGTGGAATAAAAGCCTACATATGCATGACAAAAAATGAGGTCTAACAATAAAGAGCAGTTATATCCACTATGTACTAATAATTCAGAGGTAAAACCAGAGGAAATGGCAAACATTCCTGATTTTAAACTGCAACTGAAATCTGAATATAAACCACACAATATGAAAAAACCACACCTGTTTTTGACCCTTAATCAACCTGACACACAAAAACAAGCAGTCCTGTAGCACTACTTACCAACAGGACACTGACAAAGATTTAAAATGTTAGAGAAACCAATTTTAAAGGCATTTATACAACTGCTTACCTGACAAAAGCCAACTTAAAAAAAAAAAAAAAAAAAGCACACCCCACATCTATATTCCTAGAGTAAAAATGGGGACTGCACACCTCAAGTATGGCAGGTGTTTGAGAAACAGTTAACTCTCGCAAGACAAAGCCTGAATTGTTATCTTAGTAGGAGAAAAACATTTCAGATATTGTAAACTGCATTTAGCTAAATAATCCCATGGGACAAGAGTACAGTATGGTCTCAGAGTACGCAAGGGTTCCATTCCAGGCACCCTCATGTAACCCGGGTTTCGTGAAAGTTGGGATCCCACTTTTTCTCTGGCAGAACACATGTTCTGCAGCCGGGGAAGCAGCAGAAAGGTAAGTCCTGGGCTAGGGGTTGTAGTTGGGGAAGGTTAAGCCTGGCCGTGGGTTGGGGCTGTGGGAGGCGGGGCTAAGCCTGGGGTGAGTTAGGGTTGCAGGGGGGGTGAGGGGTGGAGTTGAGACCAGGTGGTAAGCTGGGCTGGGGGAGGGGAGTTGAGCCGGAACCAGAGCCATGCGTTGGTGGTGAGCAAGCGGGCAGGGCTCACACGAGCCACGCGGAGCTGGGGAGGGAGTGGGAGTGGGCAGCTTGTGAGCCAGCGAAGGGCAGGGGGGTTGCATCGGAGCTGTGAGGAGAAGGGGGTGGGGCAGACAAGCAGGCAGGCAGCTTGTAAGCTGGCAGGGGGGTTGCGCTAGAGCCGCGCAGGGCAGCCTCAACCAGAGCTGCTTGCAGTGCTTTAAACCGGGTCAGGGTGTGGGATCAGGGTCAGACACATAAGAGCAGGGTCACCTACTCCAAGTTCGCATACTCTGAGACCTTACTGTACTCGCAACATTAAGTCTGTGGCTGCACTTGGCCAAAATTTCCAAATGGCCATATCGAAGAATACTAATGAGGCGCTGAAATGAATATTCAGTGCGTTACTAGCATGCTGCCAGCCATGGCACTTCGAAAGCGCCACGTTTTGCTCGCACGTGGCTTGGCTACAGGGGATTTTGTGGTCTGCAGGGTCCTTTTGAAAAGGACCCCGCTGTAGCCAAGCTGCGCACGAGCGAAATGTGGTGCTTTCGAAGTCCTGCAGCTGGTAGCATGCTAATGAAGCGCTGAACATTCATTTCAGCACCTCATTAGTCTTCTCTGGTTTGGCCATTAGCATGGCCACAGCCAAACAGTATTTGGAGCCCTTTGTGACCATTGCTAGCCTCTTGCTCTGATACACTGCTGTGCCTTCAGAAAAGCAAACATTATTACCCACATCCCCAATCCAATTCCCTGAACTTCCCACGCTCCATCCCATAATTATTTTGGAGTATTTCTAACAGATTCATTGATTTGTTTAACATCCTGAAGCTGAGCTCTGTGTGGATAATACACATTCTGGCATGTTCACTAGTATGAGTTGCTAGAAAGGATGATAATACAGGTACTCCAAGAGTAGTGTTCATTTTCTTTTTACTTGATTTCATGTTAAGTAAACAACATACATGCCTGCTCCTCCATCTTAGGAGGCCATTTTTCATCTCTTGTTGCCAGGACAGCATAATGGTTCTCTAGCACTATGGTGGATGGGCCAGGAGCAGGTGTGGAGAACTACCTGCTGCCAGAAGTTACCAGCTGCCAGTGTCCTCCCTTTGACAGAGCAATCTTCTCCTCCCCAGGGGTATGCCAGCAACACTTTGTAACTAGGTAGCTTCCTAAGACTTGGATGTATCCGTACAAATACTCTCAAGGAATTCCTTATGTGCACAGATGCTCCTTCTGAGACACTTCACCAGCAGGCACCTTTCCTAATGGATAGTCCCAGCCCGCCCCCGATTTTGTGTTAAGTGGGAAATGCAGGCCGGTCTTTGCAAAACTACACAGGATCTGTGTAGAAGCATCCATGGTCAGGTGGTCTGTCTGACTCCAGGCACAAATGGAGGGAGACAGGAGCAACGTTGGCACAGGTGACGCTGCCCTTCCCAGCCAAACTGGTTGTACTAGGACTCCTTCTTACAAAATGCCTCCCAAACACCCTTGTTTATGGGCCCCTGTTCGCTAGCAGCCCATGGTTCCTTAGTCTCAGGCATTTAAGGCTCTCCCACCACAGGTCAGTCCTACCCTATCAGAAACCACAGGGGGGGTAGGGTGATCACAAGACTGACCAAGAAAATAAAGGTTCGAACAGTACCCAGATACACATTCCCAACTGACATAGTAACTGAAATAACCTGAAAGACAAAAAAACCAAACAATGAAGCAAATTCACTCACCCCAAAGACAGAAGTCACAGCTTGTTTGTTTAGCAGAGGTATCTCCTTCCCTCTCTCAAACTCCCATTTGCGGTTTTCTGATTGCTAGCATTCCTTCACAACTGTTGGTTGCAATACCCATTGAATGCACTTTTAAATTGGAAACATAATTATGTCTGCTCCAAGATTTAAATCAATCCATCGTGCAGCCTTGTACCATGTCCAGTACCTCACCTCCATAGTATCTGCATTTTAGGCAATTTATTATGCACACTACGCTCTGTACCATACACCGTAGGGCTCATACCAAGAAATGTGCACCCTGGCCTGTATCTCACACACACTGCTTAATCAGATTCAGAATACCATCTACACCACAAGACAGCGTGAAAAGAGAGGGACGGGGAGGTGGGGAAGAGAAGGTCTTGGCAGGAAGCAGAGTGCAAGAGCAAGCTAGGGCTGGCAGTGCAAGGTCTGGGCAGGAGGGAAGATACGGGGGCAGGAGATTGGGGCACCTGTGTGGGCCCAAATGGCTCCATGCCACCCTCCACTTGCAGGCACTGTCCCCCACTGCTTCCATTGGCCATAATTCCCAGCCAATGGGAGAGATGAGAGTAGAGTCTGCAAGAGAGCAGAGGGACAAAGCGTCCAGTGCCATAGTGAAGGAGGACCAAGTATGACAGTATGCAGAGCCACTCCCTCCCTCCCTGGCACAGCCCGTGGGCCAGATGAGGCCCACAACCCGCCTTTATCTGGCCAGCAGGTTCCCCATCCAGGGTGGGTTGATTTAAACCACATTTTAAAAAACAAACAAAAACCCCACACCTCTCTTATGAGGTTTGCAGAAGACAGACAGACAGATGGGGCAAAAGACCAGGAAAGACTGTCTGTTGCCCACATTAGTTAAAATCTCCACCCAAACCTCTTAGAAGCAGGGAAAACTAGTTTTTCAAAAATCAGCTATACATGAATGCACATGCACCTCTAGATCCACAGCCATACATAACTAAAGAAGAACCTGGCTTCTCATATAACTATCTAAATTATTTTAAAACCAAAGCATATAACATATATCCACAATCCTTGCATAATGGTTTTTAGCATGTACAGGCCACCTGATTCCTGGTGATTGTCTAGAGTTTAAACAGTCAATTAATCATGCTACTTAAAGAAATTAATTCCTGAAATACAGTGAGTAAATACAAATTTTATAAACTGCATAATTATGCATTTAGACTAACTAGTATGTGGACTTCACATTGTTAGCCCAATCAACATATTCCTCCAGCCTTTATATCAGTTTAAAATGGGGGGAAAAAGCTAAAGAAAGAACCGAAACAAAGGAGGAGAGGATATGAAAGAAAAAAAAGCTTATTTTCTGTGCCCTGACCTATGTCTACACAGGCACTTTTGTCAGGATAACTCAAGGATGTGGGGACGGGGGGAACAACTATAAGCAACTTCAGTTATTGTGACGTTATTGGGTTTTAGGATGAATGGGCAGAACATTACTGCAAACACCATCCTAACTTTGCACCAAATTTTATGCCAAGTGGGCTAAGTGAAATGTCTATTGAAAGCTGGCTGAATCTATTTATACTGTGCATATATTTATATCATTTTTATATGTGGCCTTATAAGCATTGACTCTGGGTTTGTACTTGCAATGTTAGTTTCTGAAGACCACCACGGAGGCATGACAACCTAATGTGAAAGGGTGCCACGTTAAGTGAAGCAGTACTTGACAGAGAAAGGACCTCGTCAGTTACTATTCAACAACTGAGGACTTCCGCTGTGAATGTGTATCCCAGCAGAAGGCAAATGGCCAACTGCCTGGAAAGGACTTGGACAAGTGACCTGCTCATGAGACAGGCTCCATCTCAGATGTACTTTCACAGGAGAACAATGGAATTTCCTTCACATGGGCAAAGGTATAAAGAGGCCTCTGAGGTTCCGCCATCTTAGTCTTCAATCCAGCTTACCAGGTCAGGAGCAACTATGAACTAAGCCCACAGATTGCTGACCCATCCTAACAAATGATGCACTCCAGAGACTTTTAAGATAGCAGCCATTGCTTCAACCCCACATCAAGAAACTTGACTGATGTATGTAATTTGATGGCTTTAACAATTTTACTCACTCTATTTTTTTAAAAATTAATAAAGCTTTAGCTTTTAGAGTCTAAGGTCTGCGGTACACATTGACCTGGGGCTATGACTGTTCCTTTGGGAGTGGAAGAACCTGTTTGGACTTGATGAGATTAGTTTTCGTAACTTCTCTTCTGTGTAAGGAGGAGTACGACTTGTGGCACAAGGGAAGCTGGAGTGTTCAAGTGAACTGCTTGTGTGACTTCTTGCTGTACAGTGTGGCATCAGAAGTGCTCTGTGACTGGTTTGGCGTGTCTTATAGTGGAGGACCCCAGTCTTGGGCTATAAGTAGACCTGTTTCAAACAATTTCCCCTGAGTTGGCTCTCTCAGCTGTGCCCAGAAAAGCCTCCAATATTACAGTTATAGCAACAGCTGCACCGGTATGGACAGAGCTATGTAAGTGGGAGATGTTCTCCTGCCAACACAGCTATTACCACGTGTTGGAGGTGGTTTAATTATGTCGATGGCAGAGCTTTCTCCAACTGGTACAGAGCAGCTACTCAAGCAACTCATGGCGACACAGCTGCATCAATACAAATATGCTTTCTGTAAACTTCCTCAGGTAGACATGGGCTAAGAATGACAAAGAAAAGTATACAAGAACAGAAGGAGGAGAGCCTGGGAAAAGAAACAGAGGATAGATGTAGACAGGGCTTTTTTCTACTGGAATGCCATGGAACAGCATTGTGGCAACCTTTTTTCCTCAGTGGCCATTTTCACGGCTGTAACAAGGGTGACAGCTGAGGGGCTGCAGCCCTGGAGGCCCGGCATGGTGCCTTTGACCCCTGTTCCATTGCTAGCTGCCCCAGTGAGTCAGGTGGAACGTAGAGGGCTGAGCTGGGCATTGATTTAGAGCCGGAAGGGGGCCTAGGGGTGCCTGTTTCTGGGAGAGGGCGTTGATTCAGAGCTGGGACAGGGGCTGGGGAAGGGCATTAATTGAGAGCTATGAGGAGGGCTGAGGGTGCCTGTTTCTGGGGGAAGGGAAGAGGGAGGGCATTGATTCAGAGCTGGGAGAGGGGCTGGGGAAGGGCAGTATTTTAGAGCGGGGGGGGGAGGGGCTGGGGCTGCAGGGGGGGATGAAGTTCTCCACAACAGAACCCTTAGTAAACATCACAAATAGTGGTAACTAAACAGAGATTGACAGGATTCAAAGAACTTAGAACTGAAAGGTGAACACACAAACTTTTGTAATACATAACAGCTGGTTTTGTTACTATGTATCATAATTGCTCGGTAACCAAGCATTTCCGGAAGAGAAGCTTATGCCCTGTATTACATAATATACCAAAAAGAACACGCTGTTCCCTTTTAAAATGGGCCAATTATGAGCACTGTAAAACTGCTGTCAATTCAGACAAACTACTAATAGACCAAAAAAAAAAAAAAATTCAGAGGCACAAATTTCCTTCTTACACTACCTAAAAGACATGGGGAGAAAAATACAAACGTAATTTCTTTTAAATCCTTTATCAGCCTAGGTCATCAAGGATTAATACAAGAAAAACAACCCAGCTCAACGCTCATGCTCCACCCCCATCCACGCCCTCCATCACTTGGTATTTTAGCCAGATAATTAAGTACCAAAACTTCAGTCTACTAATAAGATAAGTTTTCCTCTGCATGAGCTTGTATCAATATAAAAAAGATGAGGTTCTTGGACTAGGTCCAAAACTAGTTGGTCCTACAAATGCAAACAGTTTTATTTAGAATCACTCAAAAAGCCCCATCAGGATTTGCAAGTAAGAGGCATTGTGCCAGGAGATTCACCAACAGTAAATAGTAACAGAGAGGGAGCCACGCTAGTCTATATACTATCAAAACAAAAAAAAAGCAGTTAAGTAGCACTTTAAAGACTCACAAAATAATTTATTAGGTGAGCTTTCGTGGGACAGACCCACTTATGTCCCACGAAAGCTCACCTAATAAATTATTTTGTGAGTCTTTAGAGTGCTACTTAACTGCTATTTTGTTTTGATACTAACAGTAAAATATGCTCTGTCCCCAAAGAACTTATTCTTGCAGTAATACAAAGGGGACAGGACAGTTTCAGGTCGGAAATAAAAATTCTCCCACATCACGTAGCTCATCAGTGATATTTATTTTAAAATTTTAACTAAAAGCCTTTAAGAACTAAAGACAAAAATCCCAGTAAGACATAGCAATTGCAAAAACAATATTTTTCTACACAAAGAAACCTAGTCTATAAAATCAACCTTTTACTACTCATGATTGTGCAACTTCTGACTCACCCTAAAAATAAAGTCTGAGGTCAGAGAACAAATGGAATTTTATAAGAGAAATGCTTAATTCAATGTTGATAATTTCCCCATCCAAACAGTAACTACCACTAAAAAGACAATAATCAAAAATTCCAAATGTTACTGTAACCTGCAGTAGTTTTCAGTCCTGAACCATTATCTGTTTTGGATTTTTTCTTATCTATAGTGGTGTATGTATATATTTAAAATTCTATTTGGATGCTGTTCAAATAATTTTACTGAAAGCAAATAGTGGTTTCTAGTTAATCTCAGCCTTCATTTTCTTGCACTTAATATAATCCAAGACCTGTGGAAAAAACAATAAATTGGCCTGAATTGAGAAAAAGTGAGATTAGTCTTCAGGTCTCAATAGAGACAGCAACTGTTTGTAAATAACACCAAAGGAATTTTATTGAATGATACCTAATTAAAAAGAAAAAATAACTCTCTTTAGCACTTAACAAATTTCTCTTGCTGCTTGTATAGTTGTAAGCATAGGAATTGTTTTAAAACAACAGTAATCCACCCAAACTGCTTCAGCTACGGAACAAGATAGTGGCTCATGGTCACTTGACATATATCACTGAAACACAGTGATGGCAAAAACAATTATAACATAGCAATAGTAGAAAACTCCCACCTTCTCTTTGAAACTAGCACGTAATGTTCCTGAGAGGTTAACCTACATTACAACTGCACCTGTGGCAAAGGTCTCATTACACAACAGGATAAAGCAGACAGGCTGTTAGCCATACTCCAGCGATGGCCAAACTCACTCAGCCTATGAGCCACATAGAACAACCTGCAGATGTTCAGGCCCACAGGCTGCCCCTGCTGACACACAAAGCTTCAGATCACTCCTACTGAAGCCATGACAGATGCAGACTCTGGGTTTGAAAACATGAGCCGTCCCACCCCACTGCAGAGAAGCCAGAACAGTGGGGGGAGGGGAGGAAAAGGGGAGTTTGGCTGGCCCCACTCTGTCACATGCAGGCCTTCTCAGAGAATGACAGAGGACTGGCCCGCTCTGAGTTTAGAAGCCCCAGCTGTATAAAACTTCTCATCAACAGAGTCATACTAAAACCAAAAGAATATATGGAAATGAATACATGAGACATTTACCTATTAACCATTAAATCATTATACCAAAAGCATATTATAAACATAACTTTAATTGGGAGTTTCAACTACAAGCAAAAGTCTTTATTTTAGGAATGCTTTTCTGGCTTTGTTGTGTGCAAAATCATTTATAACTGAAGAAAATACAATTTACACGGATCATCACTGTTAAGCATTGTGAGCCCATTCAAACACTCAACCTATTGTAGAATGATGACAGTTCTTCACTTGTTTTAACATGTTCAGTGTGCATTCACCGGAAGCCACTGATGCATGAAAACTGACAAAAAAACATAATGCAATTGTGAGATGAGGAAATACTCAAGAGATGGAGACTGAAATATTTCTTGAAATAGTTCTTTTTGTTTGTAGTCCAACTTACAGTTGGTGGAATGTATGCTTCAGGACAAATGCTCTGGTCACAGATCTTTTGAAAATTCTTTTCTGTACCTTCATTGAAACTGTTCAGCTGCTGAATATAAATGTTCATCCCTTAGTTCTCTGAACTCCCAAAGGAATCCAAAAAGGGTACAACTTTGTCAGAATAACTCAAATTGACATGTAACACCAGATTTGAAGGAGTCAATAATAGCAAAACAAACAAATGCATAACTGAATTGTTCCTTTCTGTCTCAGACTGCGATGTTAAACTGCAATTCGTGGAAAACTCTAGATGAAATATCAATACTCTGATTTGGACTCATAAAGGACTGCTTCCCACTGACGATCAATCTTTTGAATATTTTTAAGAAGTCGTTCAGTGTTATCCCTCTCTCAAAATCTAATGCAACATTACATGGTTCAATTATAAGATTAGTTTCATGGATCATTTTTAGCAGCTTCATCCATATGGACAACATTAAAATGCATTGAAATTTGGATGTATACTTCTGAACTGACTTGAGCTCAGCACAAGCCTGTGCTATGAGAGAAAGATTCGAGCTCACTTAAAGCCTCTCTCACAGAGTCCAAATGCTGTGCAACTGACAATGCCATCAATTCATGTGGACCATCTTGTCAACACGCTGTCAGGGGAACAGGCAGATGCTGCTTTACAATTTCCCACTTTTGGGGACTGCTACTGCAGAGTTTGTACAACTGTTGGATTGTTCCAAAGTAAGCGATTGCTTCCTTGCATGATTCATCATCATCATCATCAACCATGGGCTCAGTGCCCATTGGTGTCTGATGCCTCTCACCATTTCCTTCCATCTTTCCCTGTCCGGTGCAGAGTGGCTTAGTTTCTGTTAACTAGCTCTGCGCCAATCTACTATGTCATCTATCCATTCACTGTGGGGTCTGCCTCTCCTATTCAAACCATCCATTATGCCGAATACTGGGGTCTTGATTTTTTGTTGTCATTCATTCTGCAAATATGCCCAAATAGCTGTACCTTCCTTCTGCACCAGGTTCTCCTTGGGCTGTGTCTTTCTATATAACTCCTCATGGTGACCTTCTGCATCCATCCTATTCTCAGAATCTTTCTATAATTCCTTTCCAACGGCAATATTCTTCCATTTGAATCTTTCGTTATCACCCGTGTCTCACAGCCGTACAACATGCTGCCGAATACACAAATTTTCAAGATGCTCAGCTTCGTTCTTAAGCTAATCGCTTTGCTTTTCCAGCTCTTATCCATCGCCTTCAAACTCACTCTAGCTTTTGCTATTCTAGTCGTTGTTTCCTTCTTACAGTCTAGATCATATGTCGTTGCTCCCCAGATTATGTGAGCTGCTCTACATTTTCTAGTTCAATACCATCTACGTTTATCTTCCTTCTTATTTCCTTATCTCCAAAAGACCACTGTTTTTTTATCTATGTTCATAATCAGTCCATACCACTTCCCTTCTTCATTTAGCACCTGCACTGTTTTTGCTAGCTTCTCTTCATCCTCCTCAATGATAACTATATCATCCGCGAACCTCAAGTTGTTAATTCTTTTCCCGTGCACAGATACCCCTTCTACCTCTTCCTTGATCTTGTCCATCGCTCTCTCTAGATGTGCGAGGAAGATACTTGGTGATATTGGATCTTTTTGTCTCGTACCTCTACTCGTTTTAAACCAACTTCCCAACTCCCCACATGTTCTCACCACTGCCTCTGCATTGTCATGGATATCCTTCAACAATCATATCAGTCTGCTATCCACTCCGTATGATTCCAACACTGTCCAAGTCACTTTCTGATCTATACTGTCAAATGCCTTTTGAAAATTGACCAAGCAAGTGTATATGTTCTTGTTCTTTCATTGAGCTTTTTCCACTATCAGTCTTAGTGCCAATATCTGTTGTATGGTACTTCTATCTTTTCTGAACCCCGCTTGCTCATCTGCTCTGTGTTCTTCTATCTTTTATCTTCTATCTGCAATCTTGATCTCTCAGACAGCATATATGTCAGGGAGGGCGCTTGGTCCTGCCAAAAGGGCAGGGGACTGGACCAGATGACCCTCTGAGGTCCCTTCCAGTTCTAGGAGATGTGTATCTCCAATTATAATGTAATTAGAAGTGGGGAAGGGATAGGTCAGTGGATTGAGCACTGGCCTCCCAAACCCAGGGTTGTGAGCTCAATCCTTGAGGAGGCCATTTAGGGATTGAGAAAAATAGTATCAGCAGCAGCACCTTACCTAGATGACTCCTTAGGGCAAATGTCCTGTAGTTCTTGCACTCCAATGCACTTCCTTTTTTGGGTATTGTCACTAGCACAGATCTTGTCCATTCCTTAGGTGCCTTCCCTTCTTTCCATGCTATATTACATTGTTGGTGTATTTCCTGAATCATACTTTCTCCACCATATTTGATCATCTCTCCCATGATCTTATTTCCAGGGATCTTGTTGTTCTTTAGTTGTTTCACTGCTTTTTCTACTTCCTCCTTCGAAATATTGGTCTCGATCTCAATGCTCAGTAGACATATCTCTTTCAGTTCTCCAATCAGTCTCTCTGAGACACTCAGGTCCAACTGTGCTTCGTATAAGTTGGTGCAATATCTTGTCCATTGCTGCACAATCTTCTCCCTGTTCATGAGCACTTCTTCATTCTCATTTTTGATCGCCATCTGCTTTGGTTGCCATTTCCTATTAATATTCCTCATTGTCTTATGCACCTCCCTGGTCTTATAATCGCCGTAACACCGCTCTATATCTTCACATTGCTCCTCTAACCATTTCTCCTTATGCTTTCTGGCTGCTTTCCTTTACCCATTGCATTTCACAATCAATTCCAACAAAATTTAGTGTGGGGTTGTCACAACTGGAGAAACCACATTTCAGATTTTGCTCAAGGGGGACTGCTTGTACTCCATTGTACTTCCCAAACATATTGGATAAACTGTCACAGGCTTGGCAAATGCAGACTTGAAATTTAATGCAAAGCCTTCCCGAATTTCTAATATATGACTGGTGATTTCTTTTCCAGTGTTTTCTGTGAAATTATCAAGCAAAATGGATCATTCTTCATTTGAAACCTCTGAACTTCCTGCAATTTTAATATACTAAACAACCAAAGTGCTCTGTTCTTTATGAGAACAGTTTGGAATTGCATTAGTGATAATTGAATCCACTGCATTTTGTATATCTTCAAGAATTCGTGTTCGCATAAATGTCCCACCAGCTCAATAAACTCATTTTGTATTCTGGTAGACAGATAACGTACATTTATGCATTTTTGGCTCTCTTGTAATTCAGGAACCTGCTTAATATGGCCTATAGAAGTGGGTCACACATGCTAAGAAGCTTGAGTATACCAAAAAAGTTTCCACTTGTAGGGTCACAGATACATGAACTAGAACCAAACAAGGCCAATCCCAACTCAAAGAAAAAGGAGGAGGTTCAGTATGTGCTCAAGGCAGTTTTTTCCATTTATCAAATTCTATGTTTACTTCACTCAGGAGTAAGTTTTCAATTGAACTGTCACCTAGTGCTGCTCTACTATCTGATTTCCATGTAACATAATTATCTTTATGTGATCATGAAATTTCATGTGCAGATATTCAGTCTTTCAAATTCCTCCAATCCCTACTAATACTCCAACTGGATGGATTACACAGTACTGATGCACTTGAAATATTACTATTAAAAATTTAACAAGGTACCCAGTACACAATGTGCTTTTCTGGGTCAGAGGGTTGTGGGAAGTGTTCCTTGTAAGCTGAACATTTGGGAGGCCTCCCAAAAGAGATGCATGTGCCGTTCCATGCCATTGTACAGCAGAGTGCTCACAGCCACCTACAGTAGGCAGTATGTGTTTCTATTTGTGGTGCACATAAAATTTATTCCATCTGTGGAGGTAAAAAATTAGAGGGAACACTGGTTGTGGGTGTCTGGCTCCCTGTCTGGGCTCGGGAGGTTGGGGGGTGGAAGAGGAAGTGGCAGAGAAAACAGGAACTGAGTTGTCACTTTCTCCTTCTAGGGGAATTTGTGTGTGTGTATTGTAACACATTTGCTGATAAGTATTTTGAAGTAAATTATCAAAATAAACTAGTGTGATTAAATAGTATTATTTGCACAAATAAAATTTGCAGAATTTTAAAACTGTGTGCACAGAATTTTGGAGGGCAAAATGCAGCTATGAGTATTCTTTGCTGTTATATGAAAACCTCACACAAACAGGAAAACAATAAAAACAAAAAGCAGTCAAGTAGCACTTTAAAGACTAGCAAAATGGATTATTAGGTCATAAACCTAATAATAAACCTAATAAACCATTTTGCTAGTCTTTAAAGTGCTACTTGACTGCTTTTTGTTTTGATAGTGTACAGACTAGCACGGCTTCCTCTTTGTTACTATTCAACATGCTAGGAAAAAAAATAAAAGTGACTTTTCATATACAGACAAAACTGTCAAAGGCCAACCAAAGTAGCACAGCTCATTTTAAAGTTAGAGACAATGAACAAGAGCAAACTGCAGATTGCTAGCAGTGTGCTTAATTTGTGAAAGAAATTACTGCAGGTGTATATGCAAGGTGTAAATGTTCACAAATGCCTATTTAGACAACACCTAACTGGCACATATAATTACAACAGATATACATTTTTGTATGTGACTATGAACTAACTTCTTGAAAAGCTGGCATTGAGTATAAAAGAGAGGCCAATGAAGCATTTTAATAGCACAGGTCTTAAACTAAAAGTATAGTGGTTTAAAATCCTGTTAATCTAGTATCTCAACTGAAAAAGTTACACTTGAATTTCTTTCATCGTGCTACCAGAGGAAACAGGTTATGCTGAATTATTGAATCTTCTGGATCAGAGAGGGCACTGTTGGGTCTGCCACTTACCATGCGACTTCATGCCCCCATCACCACTTTCAAGCACCCTCCCCCAAAACTATGGAAGCAATGGGAGGAAAAGCCTCCGAACAAGAGCACAGCTGTGCTGCCCTTCCCCTACTGGAAGGGGGAAACAGCTGCATGCAGAACCAATTCCTCCCCACCCACCCCACATTCCTCCCCCACCCCTTGAGTCTGAAAGTGTTCCCTGATTGGGGAAGTTCTAGTGTATGGAAAGTCACAAATAATGTCCTTTGGTATCCACAATACAAGACCTCTTTTAGAGATCCTGTGGTAAATTAGAGATCATGTTGTAAGTTATCACTTGAGAAAATTAAAGGAGAATTATTAAACACTATTAAAATAAATTAACACTAGATTTGTCCGTATAGTTACCTGAAACAGTGCTTGTGAACTAGAATGATTTTACAAAGACAGTGTATATGTATGTAAGGTAAGTGATAGCATTTTACAGCTTTAACAGTGTGCTAACATGCATAACAGTTAAGATTAAGCATATTGTCTAGCTCCATCACTGCCTTATTTAATTCTGTACATGAGATTCCGCTAACCAGTACAATCTTTTATAACAAGTAGAGGTTTATTTGCATGCATACACTAAAGTTTAGCAGCATGCAAGTTAAACTGTACCTGATTTTAAAATTTGCATTCTGAATTGATACCTATAATTTATCTAATATTTAATCTCATTCAAGGCTTCACTTGCACTTCTCATGTTTAATAGTATTCCATGACCAATGTATATCACCTACAACATAGAACTGTCACAATATTCCTACTGGAAAAGCAGGATCCAGTGCAAACACACTTAACAGGACACAGCAAAGCTTAGAGAAAGCCAATAACAGCTAGATTTTAAGTCGTATCTACCATTAGCAGAAGTGCAAGTGAAGCCCTGAATGAGATTAAATGCTTACTCTAGCCTATCATCCTAATGCCAGACTCCAAGGATTGTAACTGCCCGCAGTGCCAAAGCCTGCCTGACCCTCTCACATCACAGCACAAGTCTTAGCCTCATTGCAGTGTCAGGGTCACTGCTCCACTCCCCATACCAGAGGCACTAGATAATAGCCACGCACCACAGAGAAACAACAGAGATATTCGGAGCACCCCAAAGTACAGTTCCTTACAAATACATCCCTGCCTCCCTTACGTTGCCGTGCATCCACCCATTGCAAACACACTTACCATCCAACCCACCCTACCCCCAGCTCAGCTCCCCTCCATTGCTCCCATAAACCGCCCTCGCCCAGCTCCACTACACCACCACCACAGCCACCCAGCCCCCCACCCACCCATCAACCTTCCCGCCCTCCAACCCCAATAACCGCCCTCGTCCAGCCCCCCTGCAACTGCCTCCCCGACCCCAATAACCGCCCTCGTCCAGCCCCCCTGCAACTGCCTCCCCGACCCCAATAACCGCCCTCGTCCAGCCCCCCTGCAACTGCCTCCCCGACCCCAATAACCGCCCTCGTCCAGCCCCCCTGCAACTGCCTCCCCGACCCCAGTAACCGCCCTCGTCCAGCCCCCCTGCAACTGCCTCCCCGACCCCAGTAACCGCCCTCGTCCAGCCCCCCTGCAACTGCCTCCCCGACCCCAGTAACCGCCCTCGTCCAGCCCCCCTGCAACTGCCTCCCCGACCCCAATAACCGCCCTCGTCCAGCCCCCCTGCAACTGCCTCCTGCCTCCTACCTCCCTACCCCAATAACCGCCCTCGTCCAGCCCCCCTGCAACTGCCCCCCCAACCCCAATAACCGCCCTCGTCCAGCCCCCCTGCAACCGCCTCCCCAACCCCAATAACCGCCCTCGTCCAGCCCCCCTGCAACTGCCCCCCCAACCCCAATAACCGCCCTCGACCAGCCCCCCTGCAACTGCCCCCCCAACCCCAATAACCGCCCTCGACCAGCCCCCCTGCAAATGCCCCTCCGCTGACCTCTGCACTACAGCCCTTTGGCCACCGATCCCACAGCCCCCTCCCGACACACCCCTGGCGCGGGGGGGGGGGGGGGGGAGAGAAGCCGCCGCCTCACTCACCAGACTCCTCAGCGCGCCTCTGACCCAGCTCCGCACCCACTTCATACACTCGAAAACGTGACAGAGCCCGGCGAACCCACCTGCCTGCGGCGCCCATTGGCCAGCGAGACACCGCCCCCGCACGCGGCAGGAGGCATCCGCCAACCCATTGGCTCCGGCCGACGCCGTTCATTTTACATAAGCCTCACGTGTGACCCCATGTTTCCAGAAGCACGCGGCGCCGCGTTCGGGGTCAGCCCCCTCGCCCTAGTTCCGCGGCGGCAGCCGGGCCCAAACACTCACCCCTGCGTCGGGTCTCCGCGGCGCGGTCACTGCAGGCGAGGCGAAGCCCCCCACCGTGCGCACGGCGAGCGAGGGCAGCGCTTACGTCACTCGGCTCGATGAGCGCCACGAGACGCCGGCCAACCTGAAACTGTCCGGCGTCACCCAGCCGCCGGCAGACGGGGCGGTGTCCATCCCTGCGTCACCGGGGGCGGGGCTGGGCAACTGTCGCCCGTTCTTCGCTCAGCCGCCTTCCCTTCAGGCTGGGCCCGAGCGGAGCTGGGGAGGGGAGCACGCGGGGTCCCTCTGCGCTCTGGCCGGGGTGAGCTCCTCGTGTGGGCGGGGCGGCTTGTCTTGCGGGACGGCAGGCGGAGCCCAGCCGCGGCTGGATGCTGGAGTGGGGGGCGAGGTGAAGCGAACCGACCCCGCTAACCCCTGGTAAAACGAGAGCATCGGCACCGGCCCGGCCCGCCCCGTCCCCTCCCCCGGGGGTTGCCAGGGCACGTTCCCGAGCCCGGAGGTCTTTTGAAAAGCGACATTTGCCGGTGTGCAGGCGGGCTGCCTTCAGCCACGTCTGCACGACGGAGCTTTGTCGACAAACCCCTCGGGTGATTCCACGGCAGAGGCGTAAATCGAGGGCATTTGGCACTTCTGCCCACAGCCTTCGGCCTCCGCTTTTCTTGACAGGCTGTTGCTGAAAAAGCTGCGTGGATGCTCGGGGTGGGGGCACTCTGTCGACAGACGTTTCCCAGGTCACTGGGCAGCCCTGTCTGCTGTGCTTCTGGTTGGCCGTTCTGTTGACAGAGCAGACAAGTTTTTGATCTGCTGTTCTGTCCGGCTGCAATCTGTTTTCCGACAGTAATGTCTATCAATAATTGCTGTAGTGTAGACATAGCCTTGCTGGCCAGGGCTTCCTTTTGCCAGCTGCTTGTATTGGGCCAGTCCCTAGTTTGGTTGAGACTCAGATCGCAAAAAGTGTAGGCCTCATGGGAACCTGGAGAGGGCATTTAGTCCAGTCCCTGCTCCCCACCCTTCCTGTGAGCTAGGCCAAAATACACTGTCCTACACCATACCTGATAAGGGTTTTTCCAACCTGATCTTAAAATCCTCTCATGCCAGGGATTCAACATTCTCCCTTGGGGACCAATTCCACTGCTTAACTACAGTTAGATCTATCGTGAATCACCCTTCTTTAAGCCAGTGGCTTCTTGTCCTAGCTTCTTTGCACATGCAGAACAATAGATGGCCCACTTATTTAGATTTTTGAATACTAATACCAGGTTTCCTTCCTCCCTCTGCTGAGTCATCTTTTTTCATAATAAATGTCTTTTTAAAAAAAAACATAAAAAAACCTTTCCCCATTGGTCAGATTTTTTTAAATCTTCTATCATTTTTCTTGCTTTGCTCTCTACTTTCTCTAATTTGTGCATGTCTTTCCTAAAGTCTGGTCCTGAAAACTATCCACAGTATTCCACCAGATGCCTCACCAGTACCACACAGAACAGAACAATTTCTCCCAGATCTTGTATGTGACACTTCAATACATGAATGATTTTTTTTCTTTTTGCAATTCACATTGAGTCAAAAATGAATGTAAGCCCCATCTCCTTTTCTGTAGTACTACCATCTAATCAGCTATTCAACATTTGATAGTTGTGCAAATGATTTTTTCCTTCTAAGTGTAGCAGCTTATCTTTACTGAATATCATGTTGTTGGTTTCAGACCATTTCCCCCATTTAGCAAGGTCATTTACCAATTCTGTCCTCCAAAATGTTTGCAGACCTCCCAGGCTGATGTCCTTTGCACATTTTATAACCACAGCAGGGCTACATCTACACTAGCACACTATGTCAAAATAGCCTATTTCGAAGTAAGAGCATCAAAATAGGCTACTGCGACACATATCGTCTACACGTCCTCCAGGACTGGTGCTATTGATGTTCAACGTCGAAGTAGCGACAGGGAAAGTCGAAAGGAGCTGCCCCGGAAGGAAACGTGGAGCATCGACACACACAAGCGCTCCCCATCAAAATAAGGGGCCAGGAAAGCCCGCGGATTGGGTTACAGGCTAGACTAGCCCTTCTGGGTCAACAGCAAGCTACTCCTTTAAAAGACCCCTCCCAGACACACCCAACCTGCATAGCACAAGGTCCGCAGAGTACTCTCCACACTCTTGCAGACCAAGTCACAACAGCTATGGACCCGCAGCAGGAGGAGGCCCTCCAGGTAGTCATCCAGGGGGCAAGCACCCTGCTAGGTGCTGCCCAGGAGGCCGCCCAGTGATTCCTGCCAGAGGAGCCCTCCCCGGGGGCAGATGGGGCAGCTCCTGACCACTGGGTTCCCCTCTTTCCCCCCCTGCCTGGGGGGGAAGGGCTCTAGGGCACCCTGCACACCCTCATGGGCACCTGCATTCCCTCCCTACAGGTGGTCCGTGCACTTAATGCCATGCTGCTCCACAGGGTCATCCGACTCGGGGACCTGGATGCAGCCATCGCCATATTCGCCACCATGGGGTTCCTGAACTGCTTCTGGGCCCTGGACGGGACCCACATCTCCATCCGCGCCCCGGACCACAGCGGAGGAAGATACATCAACCACAGGGGCTACCACTCCGTGGTCCTGCAGCCGGGACCGCTTCCAGGACGTGTACATGGGCTGGCCCGGCTGCACATACAACGCCCATGTGTCTAGGAACTTGGGCCTGGGCCGCCAGCTGGAGGACACCACTGTGCCCCTCTGCCTTGTGGCGAATGCGGCCTACCCTGTCCAGCCCTGGCTCATGTGCCCGTACACCGGCCACCTCAATGTCAGCCAGGAGCGGTTCAACGCTCGCCTGAACCAGCCCCGCCAGGTGGTGGAGAAGACCTTTGGCCGCCTGAAGAGCTACTGTTGGTGCCTCCTTGCCTGCCTGCACGTTGGCCTCCAGAAATCCCCCTGGTTGTGGGCGTGTGCTGCACTCTCCACAACATTGTGGAGAGCAAGGGGGAGGCCGTCATCCGGGGTGGGTGGTCGACGCTGTCATGGGCTTCTCCCAGCCGGCTGCCGCACCCAGCCGCCAGGCCCACCATGAGGAGGCAAAGGTCCGCGAGGCCCTGCAGGCCCATTTCGATTCAGGAGACCCCTGAGCACATCGCTGGCCTTCCCCGGAGGAATCCCCCACACACCACCCACGCTGCCTGCACACCGCCCCCAACACCCGCACGCCACCCTGCCAACAAGCACATGTCTCCAGTTCTCTGGAAAATGAAACTTTGATTTTTTTTGAAAACTGCTAACTGTCTCATGTTCACAACAAAAACTAGAACCAATATGCAAAGCGGGACAACTATATACAAATGGGGGCCCAGCAGATGGCTCAGCCATCGGCCCATCAGTCTGGGATGGGGATAGAGGGGCGCAACCCCCGGCAGGTATGGCTCGTGACAGCCCCACCCCCTTGTCCACGGTCCCTGGTGCGGCTGGGTGGGGGTTGGGAGGACCGGCAAGTACGGCCGGGATGCCTCCACCAGCCGGTCTTCAGACCCAGTTGGCTCTGGTCCTGGGGGGCTGGCAGGTGGCATGGCAGGTGGGGCGGCAGGCAGCACAGCAGGAGGGAGGCATTGGGTGGAGCGGTGGGGAGGGCAGCACAGAGAGCAGCTGGGGGCGGGAGCCAGGCAACGGCCTCCCAGAGCGACCCGGCTATGTCCCGTAAGACCCCCATGAAATCCTCCCACGCCACCCAGTGCTGAGTGGACTCCTCCCGGGTGAACCGGAGTCTCTCCTCAGCCACCTCCGTTTCCCGCCGGATCTGGGGATCCACGGGGGCCATCCCCAGGGTCCGGCGGTGGCGGGACTGTCTCGCTGGCTTTGGGGGTGTCACCGCACGCTGGCAGTGGCTGACCTCCGGGGGGCTGTCGGGGATGACAGAGGGTGCCTGGCTGCCTGGGGCATTGGGTGGTGGAGCTGCAGAGAGGGAAGGGATGGTGTGATGTCCCTGTTGGGTGTCCCCATTGCATGGTCCCCCCGCCCCTGGGGTTAGGGCACAGTGCTGTCCATGGGTGCAGGTGCTGACGGATGCTGATGGCCATGCCACCATCCTGGGACCATGCTGTGCTGGGTAGTTGTGGATCAGGGTCCACTGGGGGTGTGTGAGGCTCCCAGTTATGTCTGGTGCCCCCACCCTGTGGCCCGGGGGTGTGTGCCCTGTGGGGTATGTACCCGACTGTCCATTGCCACGGTAAGGGAACCCCGGTGGGTGGACACCCAGCTGGTGCTCCAGGAGGGGAGGTCTATGAGGAGCCCCCCCACCTCGCTGCTGGACCCTTCCTCTGCCATCCCGAGGGGGGGGCTCCTTGGGTGGGCCCCTTGGGTGGGCCCCTTGGGTGGGCCCCAGGGTGCAGGTTTGGCCTCCGGGCTGGAATCTGGTTCCGAGGCCTGCTGGGGCTCGTCGGCTGTGGTGTCAAGGGTGGCTGGGGGGAGAAGGCATCCCAGGGGCCAAGGATGGCCCTAAGCTCCCTGTAATAGGGGCAAGCAGTGGGGGTGACCCCAGACTGGCTGGCCAAGTCCCGGGCCCAGGTGTACCCCTGCTGCGACTCCTTCACCTTGCTCTGGATGTGATCTGGAGTGTGGGCAGGGTGACCCCAGGTGGCCAGGCCCTCGGCCAGTCGGGCGAACGCTTCTGCGTTCCACCGCTTCCTCCCCATCACGTGGAGCACCTCCTTCTCACCCCAAAGCCCCAGCAGGTCTTGGAGCTTGGTCTCTGACCAGGAGGGGCCCCGCCTCTTTTTGGCCTCCCACTTGGCTGCCTGGGGTGCCTGGGTCCCCTTAGGAGGGGAGGCCTGGGGACGCTCTGGGGGCTGGCTGGATGCCATGGCTGGTGGCAGTGCAGATCAGGGCCCCTGGAAAGCATGCAGGGCTAGCATGTGCATGTGCTGCTGCCTGCACACTCTCAGCTTCCTGCCATGGGAAATCTGGGTCTGTGGTGCTTTAAGGGATGCTGCGTGCAGGGACCATAGAGCCCCACAGGGGCTGGACAGAGCGTCTCTCAACCCTTCAGCTGATGGCCGCCATGGAGGACCGCGCTATTTCAAAGTAGCGGGACACAGATCATCTACACATGCCCCCACTCTCTGGGGTCCTCCCACCACAGGGACCCCAAATCACTATATTTACCTTGTCTTACTTCCAGTCATCATCTAGCACCTTACCTCAGGGGCAAACTGGAGTCTGAAACTGCCACTCGTCATTGGCAAGGGTTTGTGGACCTTGGCTGCCTCCTTGCAGTCCTAGTACCCTCAGGCCTTATCTCAGGCCATGCAGCCTGGAAATAGGATTAGGGCAGAGTTCTCCACCTCTGCTCTGTTTCAGAAAAACTCTGTTGCTTCCCTAGCAATTAGGTCCCTCTTCTCCATAGCTAGAGCAAGAGAATCTTCATTCTGCTCCCTTCCTGGAACTCCTATTTGTATAGCCCAAACTGGGCCCTAGTTGCCTCAACGGCTGGCTCCTCAGCCCCAGCCTGCTCCCAGTTGCCTCACTACACATGCAGTGAAAAATGCTGTGCTGCTACACTGGACTTTGTAAGTGCTCTAGGGAGCTGTTTGAGAGGCCTTTGAAAGTAGGTATAATTGTGTCAGCAATCGTTACCATCCTGAGTTATTTCTGCACAACCTTATTGAAGGTCCTGAGGCTGCATGATTTCTCTTTTCAGACTGTAGCTACTGGAAACGGCATTGCTACCTCTGCCCATTCACTGTCACTCAGAAACACTTTGTTCAATCACTTCTTTTCACTTAGAACTCAGGAATCTGCCCACCTTTGGGATCTCTTTCCATTTTGAAATGTGTGGATGACACCCAGGACGAATAGATCACATCATAGGTCAGGGCCATGACGCTTGTATTTCTTCACAATGGTTCAGGACAGGCAGCCAGTCGTGGCCTCCAGCTCCCCAGTTGTTGCTTTTCTGGTCTTTCTCCCTTCTGACTGGCATATTCCAGGCCACACAGATTCCAGCTGTCATTCTGTATTTCCTGGCACAGTATTTCCAAGGACACCTGTTTTCTTTCTCTTCAGAGACTGATAGCAATGGCTGCCAACCATTGTAAGCCACCACGCAGTCCTTCCTACTCATTTACTTTATTCTTGAAGAACATTACAGAGAAAGTGTATTAAAAACAATAATACTGGTGTTAGTAAGCACACCAGTATTCACCCTGCCTAACATGGATTCTGACAGGACCATTCTTTCCAACCCGATAGTAAGGACTGGCGACTGCTGTGAACAAGCAGCCCAGTTCATTTGCAGAATTAAGAAAAGGCCATGAGCCAGTTTAAACCTAGGCTATTTAATTAATTTAATTAATTAATTAATTAATTAATTAATGTCTCTTCGTGAAGAATCCAGTTGGACCTAGTATTTGCATACTTCTCGGGTGGGTGGTTTCTCTGAATGTTAAATCTACATGATTTTGCCTCATCACCAGTTGATTACGCCCCCTCCCCCAGCTGAGACAGAAAGACAGAGCCATATGCACCTTCCCCTGTTCTCCAATTCACCCTTCACACGGAAATATATATAATATCACAATAACACATGCAATTGCATTTTAAATGTAATGGACCTTACGGTATTAATCTAACTCAACAAAACATCTCAGGGGGTAGCCCTGTGAGTCTGTAACTTCAGAAATAACAAGCAGTCCTGTGGCACCTGAGAGACTAACAATCTCATGACTGAATAAATTTGTTAGTCTCAGAGGTGCCACAGGACTGCTTATTTTTTCTAATTCAGTAAAGTTCATACACAATATTGCAGGAAAGTATCAGTGTTTCCCACTCATCCTCTCTAAATAATTCACCATTTCTCGTATCTGTAGACTTCCATGGCCGCTATCTGACCAACATGACGCTTACACCCATATACGAGAGGCTTTTATCAAGTACATAAACTTAAACTTGAATTTTCTCCGTATATAAACCAGCTGTACTTTAAAGGCTTTATTTGATAGTTTGATAGGGTTCTTTGTAAGGGGAAAATAGGGTACAGGGGCATACTACCTGTGGGTAAAAGTAGGCATATGGCTAACTTCTCTAGAGCTTCACCTATTCACAACAGCCAAACATCTGACTCATTTTTCTCTTCTAACCATTAGTGCTGTGTGTTCATCGAAACCAAAGCTATAGCAACCATTTGACATAGGTTGTCTCGTCCGTTATTCATACTCCAGCACACACATGTATTCATCTCCTGCATTGTCTTTTTCATGCTTCCCTTTGGGCTTTCCTCTTCATAGTCACTACATTATCCCTTTCTGTGAAAAATTAAGAGTTTTAAAATTAGGTATATTCATTTCAAATGCACCTTGGCATTGGCTGTCTCTTTTTTAACATGTTACATTTACGAACTTTAAACTAATTTGTACATGAAAATATGCCCCCCCACCCCACAAAAAAAAGAGAAAAGAACAGCAACAACAAAAAGCCCAACTAGAGTTCCTTCTGAAAGTGGCAAAAGGAATGCTGGGCTTTCTCCAGATATTTATCATCATCGCTGAAAAATGATTTTGATACAAATTCACTCCAGGTTTAACTTCCCTTATCTGGTACCCTCGGGACTGCTCAGCGGAGAGATTTTGCTGGACTGAGGACTGGGGGCTGGGGTGGGGTGGGGGTTAATTCTGCCCCTGGCCTCAGCTCCTGCTCCTGGGTTCCCCTCCCCACTGTTACCACAGCTTCCCGACCCGTTCTCCCGCAGGCTCCCCAGCTGCCTGCTCTCAGCCCCAGCCAGCTCTCCCCAGGATCCCTGGGCTGCAACTTCCCACCTGGTCCCAGCCACAGCTCCCCAGGGTCAGGACTTTCCATGAAGCCCCAGCTGCAGCTTCCTGCTTGTCCCTGGGAAAGAGTTGCTATAAGCCTATGCTTCCAGCTTACCAGCCCAGGCCACTGCTCCCTAGTGCTGCTCCTAGGCTGCTGTCGCTGCCCCCCACTTGCTGCCAGACCAGCTGTGGCTGCCCTGCCCGGGGCTCCTGCCTCTTGTCTGGCTGGCACCCCCTCCTCCTCCTCCTGGTCCTGCAAGATCCATGGCCCTGCCGGATGACAGATGCTGCCAGACTTGAGAATACTCCCAGACTTGGGAGCTTTAATCTGTATGTGTTTGGTCTCACCCAATTGGCTTCCTCTTTGCCCTTCAAAAATAAGGTTTGGTCAAAATATTCTGCCAGCTGTTGTAGTATGTTGCGCCCATTGCTGTGAATGATGAAGCAAATCTTTGCAGGAGTTCTGGGATGTTTATATACTGTGCCATGACTTTAAAAACACAGGCACGCTCTCTGGGAAGAGGACAAAAGAGAGGAACACATGCCCATCCATTTCCTTTTGTTTATTCTCCTCTGTTGCTTTCTCCTTCATGGAGCTCAGATACTCAACAAGTCATGAGGAAGAGAGGACTTGCCTGCCTGGATCAGACTAGTGGTCCATCCAGTTTAGAATCCTATCTCTCCCAATGGTCAGTATAAGTTATAAGTTCTACTGAAGCAAGAAATTCTGAAGTAGATATTTATGGTTTAACCTGGGCCCAGATGGGGTGTGTCTACATTGGCCAGCTACTTCGAAGTAGCTGGTACAACGTCGAAATAGCACCCGTCACGTCTACACGTGCCATGTGCTATTTCGACCTTGAAATCGATGTTAGGAGGCGAGACATCAAAATTGCTATTCCTATCCGAAAATGGGAATAGCACCCTACTTTGACGTTCAGCTTCGAAGTAGGGCGTGTAGACGATCCGCATCCCGCTACATCGAAATAGCGGGGTCCTCCATGGCGGCCATCAGCTGAGGGGGTGAGAGACACTCTGCCCAGCCCCTGCGGGGCTGTGTGATCACCGTGTGCAGCAGCCCTTAGCCCAGGGCTTCTGGCTGCTGCTGGTGCTGCTGCTGGGGGTCCATGCTGTGTGCACGGGGTCTGCAACTGGTTGTTGGCTCTGTGGACCTTGTGTTGTGCAGGCCGTGTGTGTCTGGAAGGCGCCCTTTAAGGGAGCGGCTTGCTGTTGCCCCAGAAGGGCTAGTCCAGCCTGTGACCCCATCCGCAGGCTTTCCTGGCCTCTTATTCCAACGGGGAACGCTTGTGTGTGTGGACGCTCTGCGTTTCCTTCCAGGGCGACTCCTTTCGATGTTCCCCATCGCTACTTCAACATTGAACGTCGATGGCACCAGCCCCAGAGGACATGTAGATGATATGCGTTGAAGTAGCCTATTTCGATGTTCCTACTTCAAAATAGCCTACTTTGACATACTGCGCTAGTGTAGACGTAGCCACAATGTTTCTTTTATAGAAAGGTCCGGTCCTTTCAGAATCCTGCTCAACTGTCGACCTCCATAATATTTTGTGACAAAGTATTTTTCAATTGAAAGGGCAATAAATCAAAATTTTATGTAAGTGGCTGCAAGATTTGTGTATTTTCACCCTGCTTTCCCTGAGCCAGAATACCTAGTGGTTGCATCACGACTTCCAATGGCTCTTCAAGCCAAATATGCACACAGATTGGTATTTATTCAATGGAGAATTTCAGTGTAGCAATGTGAATTTTCAGATCCTTACTTTCAGCATTACAGGAGCTTTTTAAGGCAAAAGAAAAGTAAGGAGCAGCAATATCATGTGTATAGTATATATAAAACATACACCAAGTTTCTTTAAACAAAAATTTATTGGCACAAACATCCACATTCCACATGTATACAGTACGTTTGGAAAATATATTTACCACTTCAAAAATCACCGTACATAAAAAGTCCAGTAATGTCCAACTTTGTGAACAATGTCACTATTTCAGCGCCCAAAACACAATAAACAAAAGAGCCGGCATGCAGAAATGCTGTTTCACTGACGTCCAGGTAAAGCACTTAAACAAACATTATTGGTCTCCACAACAGCTTTTTAAGTTAACTGTGAAAAGATATGACTGGAATGTTTCTTAGAGGCATAAATAACAATTGTTTGCTTAGTACAGTAGAGTACGAGTGATGCAACTCAGAGCACTGAGATCCTTTGTGAAATGTAGTACCAAAAACTTAGCATTACTGACGAGGCCTTTAAGAAATAGTTAATGGCCGAGTCTGGAATGTATGTACCACTTTCATCCAGACTTGGCAACCGAAGGCTTATTTCTGTTATTCCAACAGAGAAAACAGCTTTTTATGGATTAAGCGAGGAGAGGTAGAAGTGTTTTTATCTCATATTACTTTTCATCTGTGTTAATGAGATGCTAGTCTGTCAAATGGTGATTTACAACATACCACTGAACTGACCTCTTCGCTTTGTCCCAATACAATATCAGTACAATAACAGCCACTGGTGATGGTGATGAGAGAGGTGATGGCTAATATTTCAGGCTGTTCTACAAGGGCCGGTGCAAGTATATGAATGTGCAAATGTGCATGTTGGTCTTACTAAATTGGGGTGTTTGTGACTGTGTTGGATGCACTGATCAGCTATATTTGTGAATATAAAAAAGTTCCTATCGTGTGAGTGCTGCAACTGTAAACATCAGGATTCCCAACTATATAACAATTTAAATAATTCTGGGCCTGATCTCGGGACAAGAACCAGTGAACTCTCTATGTAATTACTGGGGACTCTTAAGTAATCAATAAAACAAACACCACAAAGACTGGACAACCGATTTTAACAGGCATTGCAATCCTGCTCCTTCACTGCTGAAGTCAATAGGTGCTTCTTCAATTACTTTACAAAGCAAAGGATCAGCCACTACATATGCAGAGAGATCTTGGTTCAAAGGCAGATCTGGCCTAAGCAGGTATAATTTAGTATACAAAGCAATTATTTACTTCAGCAGGAATTCTTTGAAATAGGTGGGATTGCACCTGCTTGCACTTACCCTGAAGTTGATGCTAATTTGATAAGACTATTGGCAGAGAAAAGAAAATGGGCCAGACCAGACTACATCACTGGATGTACTTATAGAGCTTTTACTGCTTTTCACAGGGCTCCTCACAGAGCATCCCGGGATAGGACTTGACCAAGGGAATATGATTTTTTCTAGTCTAGGGCAGGGAGTATTCTCAGTCACATCCTGCCCTGGATCTTTATGGTGTGTCAGTGTCCCATAGGCAGCATTACAGGGTGGTATCCAGTATGCATCTGTGTGCAGTGGAAATTGCTTCCTATTTATTGAACCTACATTCAGTACAATGGGAATATTTATAGGGAAGCTGGTGGTAAGAGAGATGTTGACTTTATTCACCACCCAAGTACAAAGTCTATTTCTTTCACTTCTGATTCTCCAGAAAGAGAAGCTTAATTTTAATCTATCTTTTAATATTTCTATTCAGAAGATTCCCTTAGTTTGTCTTGGGGAGGGCACAGAGAAGGAGATGATAAATATTTCATGTGCAAAGATGACTGGATTTTGGTGCTAATGGGCTTATAGATTTCAGCAAGGGATGCAGGATATTCATCACTGGGACACTAATGTCTACACTGAGCCTTTAAGAATCAGCAGGCCAAAACTGCTCTAAGCTATCCAGGTGTGTTCACAACCTTAATAAAAACAAAGGAAAATGTATTCTCTCCCCTCCTCAAGAGCTGAGTTAGGACAAGTGACCAACTTCTGAAGACCACTGGTAATTTAGAGCCGCCTTGAGGGTGCTTTAAATGGCAATGGCTTGAAATGTAGGCTGTTTTGCAACACAGACTAGTCAGAGTGTACGACACTCCAGCCAAATCCATTACAAAGCTGGCATACTCCTGGCATGCACTTTACTCTATAGGCTGTTCAGGGTATTCCATGGTTATTAGGTTCATCCTTTTTATAGGCCCCTTTGCATACTGGAGTGATTCAAAGGGGCCATAGTGCACTACAGAAGTTGGCCCTTTGTTGTCACTGAAGAGAAGCGTTTTCCAAACAGCACTATTAACTTCTTTTCTTTTTGATTTTTAGAATGGTGGTCAAACAGAAAAAGCTGCACATTTTCTTTACCTAAAACATATATTAGCCTGAAATGATGTATTTCACAGATTAAAAATATATGGGCCAAATCAAACATCATGTAGGTAAGTGGTGATGTAAATCAGCATTTCTTTAACTTTTTGAGATCACGGAACACCAAACAATAATATTTTTATGCAGAACATCTGTGAAAATTTTCTTCAAAAAATTGTTGACAAACCAAAAACTGAACAGCAACATACACAGCAAAACCAAAATGAAGTAATTTAGTCAGGTTTCATAGCAATGAAGAAGCAACATTGTATCTGATTTTAATAACAGAAAATATATACCCCGAGCAGTGTATGCTGTTGAAAAAATGTTAGACACGCATGGCACATCTGTGAGTTGTTTACAGAACACCAGTGTTCCACGGAATGTATCTTAAGAAACACAGTTGTAAATTACTTGTCAATAAGTCAGTGGGTACAAAAAAAAATCAGATCAATATAATAGGAAAAGCGTATCACAGAAGGCATAGAATAGATCAGTTTTGAATGGCTGAGAAAGTTACATACGTGACCTGTTCAACTGCAATATAATAGGCAATGCTCTTTCTGTCCTGCCAGGGTTACAGGGACTACGGAATTCTATCTGACATGAGGCTGATAGATTAAGTGAAGGAGAACATTTATGAAAACAAAATTCTTTGTGATTATTAACGTGCTTCTATTATGGGGGTGGGTGCTACTGAAGGTTCTGTATAATAGCACCATGCAATTAACTATTTTATGTTTAAAAACTCCATTGTACATATACCTCCTTCTCACCCTGATCCAGGCTGGCACTTAAATATGTGCTTAATGCTCAGCATGTATTTAAGTGCTGTTCTGAATAGGGGTACTTTGCTCAATCAGGTGCTCTGTGCCACTCATCCTGGACCTGTCTATGAACTAATGTGTCCTCTACTCACCCAAACTGAATGTGTACAAAAGATAGTGAGACCCACTTAGATGATGGTCCCCACTTTGCAGGATAGGGTCTTCTACATCGGGGTTCTCAACCTTTTTTCTTTCTGAGACTCCCTTCCCAACATGCTATACAAACTCATTGGCTCACTGGTACCACACTATCTGGTTTTCTGCATGTGAAAGCTAGGGCCAGCATTAGAGGGTAGCAAGCAGGTCTAATGCCTGTAGCCATATGCCACAGGGGCCACTGTGAAGCTACATTACTCAGGTTTTAGTTTTCGATCCAGGTGGCAAGACTCCTGAGCTCTGGCCTTCAGCCCCATGGATGGGGCTTTGGTTTTCTGCATGAGACTCTGGTGAGTCTACAGTTGGTCTTACATGGTGGCCTCCCCAGGGACCCTGGACCCTTAGTTGAGAACCTTGTACTACACGCTGTTGAGGGTATTCCCTGGTCACTAGACCTGTTCTATAGACATTTGATCATAAATTAAAAATGTCAAAGAATACTAATTAGCCAGCCAGAAAGTTTGCTTTCTTGCTGAACACTGCATTAAACCAAGGCAGATTTGTGTACGAAACATCAAATTCAAAACAGACACCAATTCTCAAGAGAAGAAAATGGGAGTTTACAATAAATCCTTTGTTGTCAGCCTACGCCAGGGGTCTGCAACCTGCAGCTCTGGAGCTGCAACCCACAGCTCTTTAAGGACTTTTTTTTTTTTTTTATGGCTCCCAATGCTATAATTGCAAAGTAAAAAAAACTGGTATGTCAGGCTTATTATATCTGTCTTAGTACAGGTTGAACCTCTGATCCAGAACTTTCTCAATGGGCAAACTCCATCTGGCATGATTTTAGTTAGCCAGACAAACACTTATCATGGGTGTGGCCAAGTTTCCCATGGTCCCATTTGATATTTGATAAATGGTGAACATCTAAAATCCCAACAATAAACAACTCATATCTAAATAGCAAACAATATGTGATCTCAAAATGTTGGATAATTCCTCCTTAATATGTGCAGTGCATCGTGGGATATGATACTGTATCTGTATTTTGATCATGTTGCAAATAAAGTCTTGATTTTGAAAAGGAAAAGGGAGCTTGCAGTATTCCTGCTGTGAAGGGCAACATGCATTTTAAGAAGGAAAACTGAAATCAAATGTGAATTAAAACTGGTGTAACTAAAATGGGTTTGTGAGCAAAAGTCACAAAGACATGGTACAAACATACCCGTGTAAAGTGTGAGGAAACAGAATACGTAAAAAGTTTGTGAACATCCTGCAGTAAACGTGTCACATTACAAATCGTTGTGTGTGTGCAGCTCTTACAATAAAGGTTACAAAAAGCATGGTTTGACATTATTACAGACTCTCTCATATTCAAATGCACTGAGGCTCTTGAATTATTGAATTTTTACTGAATTTGAAAAAAAAAAAGGGTCTTCTTGCGATTTTGGTTGCCTGTCTCTGTGCTAGAAAATATTCACCTCCCGTTGTCAGTAAATTCGTTCGTCCAGCACTGGTCAGATCTTGAGGGTGCCAGACCAGAAAGGTTCAACCTCTACAAACATTTTTCATAAACACATGGGATTTTGAAACAAAGTATTTGGATTTTTTTTATGCCTACCAAGTTCTTTCACAAAAGGTTTTTGATCTAAAAATAAGTGAATGCAAACTCACTAGGCTTATTACATCTCTACTTTCAACCCTGGATTTCCCTAGAACACCATACAAGTTCATACTTAATTATTTGCAAAATCAATAGGGTCCCACTGTAAATTTGTTAGGACCATCTTAATTACAATCTATAGCTCAACCTGCAGATCAAGCCAGCAATACACATGGAAGAACAGCAATGTGTGGCTCTGCTTTCTAGACACAAAATGAGCAGCTTTTAAAAAACTATCACACTGAGATGTTTCATTTTCATGCAATATTTGGCATGTTCTCTACGCTTTGAACAGCAAACACTGAAGAGGTAACTTCAGCCCCCATTTGCACTAAAAGCTGGTTTGAATGGTGCCTACTAGATTACATACCAGATCTTTTTATGAGGATGAGACTTCAACCATGCAGAAGCCCCGCCCCCTTTGATTTATATAAGGGAGGTGCACTCATATACAGTCAGCTGCAAAATCATTGAACAACCTTCAGTTTAAGTTCTTGTATGTTTTACTGATGTCACTGACATTCACAGCTTCTCCCAGTTTAGTACCTTTTCCTTCTTGTGCCATCAGTGAGCTGTTTCGTTATTCTTCTGTCAGTGTTGATGATCTGTTATTTGAGGCACTAAAAGGCCCATTGAAATTACCATGTAACAATGTGCTGAATGGTTTAGCAAAAGTGGCTGGGTAATCATCAGTGCACAGGGGGCATCAGGCCTGTTCTATTTTTCCCTGCCAAAACTGCAGGACCATATTCTGCCCTTAATCACACTCCTAGGACCAATAAGAAATCAGTGTGAAAAGATGCAGGTGTTCGGGTGTAGTTTTCTTAAGTGCTCTGTATGAGCCCAACCCTGCTTCCACTGACGTGAATGGTGAAATGCTGGTTCAGTGACCTCCTTTATAATGGGAGTGAAGTTCTCTGCCCTTACACAATACGCTCCAAAAGCTGAAGATCAAACTCTCTTTGTTGGCTTTTGAAGAAGATGGGTAATAACGAGTACTTGGGCAACAAGACAGCAAATGTGAAAAATCAGAGTGGGATGTGGGGGTGGGGCAGGGGAGAAAATAGAGTTCTTGGGGGCGGCAATAGGATCCTACGTAAGACAAAGCCCCTACTAGCAGGATATCTGACTACCTGAATGTGCAGTGGAGGTAGCAGAGAGTAGGAAAGTGGTGCAAGCATAAAAGGATGAGACACGTTTACCATAATTATTTGTAATGTTCTCTGAAATGTTTTCCCTTTGAAGGCCACATTGCTCTGTTACACTCATCAGACTTACAAAGGCTTCACTATTTTACTTGAAAATTATGAATTAGCCAGAAGAGTGTTTTCATGTTTTAAAAGAGTGCAGAATGGGGCTCTGTTGCTTTGGTGAGCAAGTGCATGTGATAAAGTCATGACAGAATGAGGTTACTGCAGAAATGACTCATTGTTGAATAACCCAGTGTTTACTCCAGCAAAACTGCATGTAACTAGACTGCCACAGTTTTGTTAGGATTTCCATTTTATTGTAAGATGCAGCTTTTAAATGTAAGCTCTTTCAGAAGCTTAGTTCTGTGTATGTTTAAGGTAGAGAGTCCACCAGTTCACAGCTGAGAAATAAAGCCACTGAGTACATCAGAGAAGAACTGCTTAAATGAATTATAGGCAGGAAATTAGTTGCAGGAAGACCTTTTCTTGAACTGGAATTGCGATTTGGAGGAAAGAATAATTTCAGATCACTGTTGGTTTCTTCCTTTACAAAGTCTGGTCTCTGCCCCATGCTGACTTAATTATTTTTTGAGTACAGTTAACATTGCATTGTGTCCAGTTCTGGGTGGTGATGAAGGGAGGGAAACTAGAAAGAGCTTCCACTTCCTCTGTATGGCCTCAGGCAATGGCTACTAAACTCAATGGGAATTTTAACATTGACTTCAATGGGCATTGGATTAAAGCCTATAGCCCTGAGCAGGTCACAGGAGAAATGCCTGTCACAGGTTCAGGTGACATCATGGGTTTAATGTTGGATTGAACCAGTTGAACCAGCAACTGCTAAGATAGAGCTTTGAATGTAGACAGAGAATGTAGAGCCTCACAGAGGTGAGTAAAGGAGAGGGTGGGAATATATTCACACACCTCTCTCCTTTGTAAGAAAAATTAGGTCATCAAGTGGGTTGAGCAGACAATTAACTCAGTGAAAGAGGGGCCACTGAGGCTATTACTTCCCATGAATTCCTGGAGGCTTTCAGCCTGCCATAGCAGACACGTTTCTGGGAGAGATCACCATTTCATAGCCCAGTCTGACCTGCCATCTGAATAAGGACAGCAATTTACAGCCACAAGCATGCCCTACAATGCTAGCACTGAAAAAAAATTGTTATTTGAGCTTAATACAAATTCTATCACGCAAGCTTTGGCACATCTGCAGGAGTGGAACTGGGCTGCTGACATAGGAATTCCTACAAACCTTACTGTTAAGCTGGACAGGAATTTAATTTTTATAATTCTTTCCTACTGTAATTGTGACAGTGTTGTTCACTCATCGCAGGTTTTTTAATCACTCCTTCCAGACCTCTCTTTATAAAAAGAAAAAATGCGAAGAGCTCTGCTTGCTTAGAAAACACCGCACAAGCCTTGAATTGCTACAGGATTATCATATAAGATCCCAAGGAATTAAAAATGCTGGCTTTAAAAACGATTAATCAGTGTCTTTAAATAGGTCTCAGTCCAGTGGGACTAGGGCTAAATTTAGGATCTTTGCAAGATTTTTAATTATGCCACTTACAATGTGTTGACAGTTTATTAAGTAATATTAGGTGAAGAAAACTATGTTTTTGCAAAATATTTTGATAGACAAGCTAGGGTGTGTAAGCATTTAGGTTCCCACAGCAATGTTAATTCAGTCACATTTTACATACAATGTATTATATTTTAACAACAAAATAATTCAAGGGCAGTCATGTTAGCAGAGAAGGTGAAATGTCCAAGCAGTTATCCTTCAAAATATGATGCCTATGGAGAACAGGAGATGATATCACCATTGGGGTAATAATTTTGGACCACCCTCAATGGCACCCCCTGTAATAAATATGGAACAGGGGCAGAGCTGCTGTTAACAGGTGCACAGAAGTGAGGGAAGGGTCCTGGGCACCCCCTTCAGGCCATCCTCCATTTGGTGAGGTGTACCCTGCTAACAGTGCTAGTTGGTCTTCAGTGTTGTGTATGTGTAATCCAGTCATCAGGACAGTGCAGCACAGCACCTCACTGCTATTTACTGATGGGCAAGGTGACCATCTGTCCCGTCTTCAGCAGGACAGCCCTGTATTTCGGGTGCCGTTCTGGTGTCCCGATTTATTTTGCAAAAGGGGCTAATTGCCCCATATTTCACAGTGGTTCACCGGCTTCCCCAGCTGGAGGAGCCAGGAGCTGGGAGCCAGACTGCGCGGTGGCTCAGCTGCTGCCTGGCTTCCCCAAGTGGGAGCTGGAGCTGAGCCGGGGCCGTGCAGGTTGCGGCCGGAGCTGCAGGGAGGGTGAGCTGGGGCTCCACGGGGGTTGGATCCAGGGCCTGGGTGGCGGGGGTGTGAGCAGGAGCCAGCGCTGGGGGGCAGGTTGGAGTGGGGCCCCTGGAACCAGAGCCGTGAGGGGTTTGAGCAAGGGGTGGTGAACTGTGGCTGCAGTGGGGTTGGAGCTGGGAGCTGTGCTGCGATGTGGGTTGCCACCACAGCTCAGGGAAGCCAGGAGCTTTGCTGGTGGGGTGGCAGCCCTGTTCCTGGTGCCCCAGATAGGGTGACCATCCATTCCGTTTTGGCTGGGATGGGGATCACTCCTCATGTCCCATATTTGCCTGGGGGAGATACGGTCACCCTACCCATCAGGCTTGTTTACATGCCCCCTTTAAAGGAGGGGGCCAGTGTAGATACTTTACACCGGAGCAATTTACTCCAGTAAATACCAATTTCAAGTCACACTTTACCCGAGGCAGTGTGGTTGCATTAGGGGTTTTCACTAAAATAGTCACACAGACGTAATTACTCTACTGCAAATTTCCCTTCTCTATACAACCTCTTATTGTCACATGGTGATAAATCAGTTTGCATGAGGAGTAACACACCAGTAAATGTTAGAGCGGCAGATTATGACTTGAGCTGGGTTTTTTTTTTGTTTTTTTTTTTTTTTTTTTACAAGAGCCAGAAAATAGTTTTGCTTGTTAAAAAAGTTTGTACATCAGACTGCCTGCTTAGCCTTGTTCTACAAGTCCCCTCTCCTGCAGAATGCCTAGTCAATGGGAGTGGCACGCTGCACCTCACAAAAACAGGCCCTTAATTACGCTATTGTCAAGAAACATTCTATCCCTAGTCAATGAGCTTTTGAGTTTGTGCGTTAATTCCCCACATAAGATTAAAGTAAGCAGGACATAGGATTAAGTCCACTAATACATTAGTAGCTTTCAAAACGGCATTTCCACTTTAAGGTTGTGGGTGTCTTCTATTTCTCTATATCATTTGGAATATGTAAAAATAAAGCAATAAATATACAGCAAAATTAAAGTAACTGGAACCTTTCAGCTCGTCATTACTTATTCTTTCATTAGAATTCTACTTAAGCACAATTTATATGTACAACTATTACAATGTCACATTAGTGTACATGTATTAATTGTCTTAACTATCTGTTTTGTTTTTTTTCCTAACACCATATTTAATGATGGTTTACAATGAGAGTATTTACAGATGTATCAATGTGTTTACAAATTTTCTCTATGGCAGCCAAAGATAAAAACAGGAAAACGAATACTTTTTCTGCAATTTATGCCAACAATTTCCTGTTCAAAATCCTGCAAAAAGTTATCACTTTACACAGACCCTGTCAGGATCATTAGGCCCTTAATGTGACACATCTTTATTTGTATTTGTTACATTTATGTGAAAATAAAAACCATTATTCTCCTCTCTGGGTACTGTTTTCTCCCTCTTCTAAACAGTGCTTTAAAAATTCTAACACAAAACCAGAAGCTCACCACTTGTGAGCAACCCTACAACAGACCAGCATACGTATGGACAATGGGAAAAAACTGAAACAAAACTATATTTTGCTTCAAACTTCCATAGCAACAATGGCCGTTATAAACAGAATATAACCAGTAGGTTTAAAAAATACACAAAATATATCTCCAAGTCCCTGATGCTGTCAGATTAAGACTTCTGTGAATTGCCTTACTTTCGTTACTAATAATGATGCTTCAGGGAAGGTCTAAGCTAGACCTGAAAGTTGATCCTAGATATGCAATTCCAGCTATGATAATTGTGTAGCTGGAACTGAAGTAACTAAGAATGACTTATCTGGACATCCTTACAGATGGAGGTTGATGGGAGAAACTCCTCAATAGAATGAAGAGTACCAGGATCAACTGTTAAGCCCTGACGTCCCCACTAGGCACACTAAATTGAACCCAGAAGATCGACCCTGATGGTGTTGCTCTTCCCATAAGTAGAGACATACCCTTAGATCAGCACTCTTTGACTTTCTCATCCTAGGGATCACTTTATAAAAGAACTGTTTTTTAATGAGTCTTCCCCAGCCCATTTCTCACACACAATTGGGTTTCAAATGGTTCATCTGGAGACATTCCATGGAAAAAGGCCTCCAGTCCTAAAAAGTGATTAATATGGGACATCCCTGCAACTGTACGGGGCCCTTAACTTCAGAAAAAGCATTCATAATGTGCTTAAACTTCAAAACATGAACATGAGCGTTTGCAGAACTGGGGCTCAGTTGCCAGATATGTACCACACTGACTTATTAACACAATATAAGGCTGTGTCTTCTTCCTCAAAATTTTGAGGAAGAAGGGGCTTCCAGAAGGAGGATTTCCTTCCAGAAGATCCCCACAGGCTGCGTGTCTGCACGTGTATTTTGGAGTCCAGAAGAGCTTCTTCTGGATGTGTCCATATGCTAATGAGGTGTGGGAAATTTACATCTGTGCCTCATTAACATCTTCTGGACAGCTCATTACCATGCTGCTTCTGGAAGAAGTGGCACATGTAGACACAGCCTAAGTGTTTGGGTCATTTGTGATGTTTGCTTACTTTCCACCATCATTTTCGGTTCTCATTCAGTTCTCCTTCTGGTTTTCACAAGGCCACAGTGTTTGCATAGGAAACAACTCAATGGAAAGTTTAACTCCTCAAAAGCATTCTTATTGCTGTACAAAACCGAGACTGAATAGTTTCAAATGGATGCCTAAAATTAGGCTGCTGAACCAGTATTTAGACACCTAAATACAAGTAACTTGACATTCAAATTTGTAAAACATCTGCAGCTCCTAGTGACTAAAGCAGAATTAGCAGGTGTTCTTAACTAGGCCTCTTCTATTTGTACATTTAGATGTGGGTTTTGCAGACTAATTTAGGCTCCCATGCTTTGACTGTACTCTTTAATAAAACCTAAATTACGAGCCTGAACGGCATGACAGTGTCCCTTTAAAATAAAGACTTTCCCCATAACTGCTCTCTTTTTATGCTGAAGAGTTTAGGATGCTTTTCATATGTTACAGTATTTGAAGGTCACGATGGACGTGTTTTAATACTCAGTGATAGGATAACACATGGAACTACTTGGCAGTATTTAGCTGGTACAGTTTCATGTGGCAACAATAGAATACCAAACACACTACGCTGAATGCTTACGGATTATTACAGGCAAAACTGCCCAAAACACAAGGAATAAAAAGCAGAGTTCAGTAAAGGAGTATCAGAAAAGAGGCTGATATGGAACAAGCCATGTCAAGTCTTCCCTCCTTGCGTTTTCAAGTGCAGAAATAAACTAGGCAGAAAAGAAGGAAGAAGAAAATAACAGATGTTATAATGTAGTTATTACTAGACTTCAGCACACAGTACAGTCAGAACAGGCCAGCACATTGGTACAGTTCCGCCGAAGGAGCACATAGTGTGTTATCACATTCACCACTTGTACTGGGTACCCAAGTGCCTCGGAATGGCAGTGGTCTGAGCCGTAGTGGTGAATGAGGGCACGATCCTGTCTTCATTAAAATCAAGGGCAGAACTCCAATTGATTGCAAGCATAGCCTGATAAAGCGCTGGCTACACAGCAACATTTAGCACAAATAAATGGAGATGGCGGCACCAGACCCTGCGCTTTAAGGCATCAGAGAAGTCCCTTAGGCCCCTGTTTGGAACAGCACTTAACACCACACTTAACTTTCAGTAAGTACTTACACCCGACGGACTTCGATGGGATTTAAGAAGGTGCTTATGTGCTGTCCTGAACTAGGGCCTAATTTCTCTGCCCTTCAGCTCCCAAACTATGAAATGGGGATTTCCTTTTTCTTACCTCTCATCTGCTTTCTCTATTTAGACTGACATCTCTTTGGGATTTGGACTCACGATGTCTATGTCCAGACCTAGCACAGAGGGGTCCTAGAACAAGTTGGAGCTTCTCTGAGGTAATGGAATGGAAACACCAACTGAGAGCACAAAGAAGTTTTTATGGAAAATGCAAGATTCTGAGCCTTACAACACTGATTCTCTCAAGCGCTGCTCTTGGCCTAACAATTATATGAACCACCTCAAATCTTAGGAGACGGGGTGTGTCTCCCGTGCTTGCATACACATACTTGTGAGTGCAACGTGAGAGAGTGGTGGTTGGGGGACAGTACCATGGTCCCAGCAGCATCAAAAGCTGGGTGTTTTTACCTTTGCCCCTTCCAGTCTTGGCCCTGTCCCATGCAGAGCCTGGCCTCCCCCGCACCTTGTCCCCAGCCTCACGGAGGTTGTCAACACTGTGGAACGTAGTTATGGTAGCAAAAGAATGGCTCAGGCGTGTCCAGTACAAAAAGCAGTGGGTATGTACTTGGCATGAGTAAGGCATCTACGCTACCATTTCCATTCTTAGAGCTTCAGGATTATGAAACCCAAAAATCATTCTGTGTCACGTTGGTGCCAGTTTTTATGTAACTCAGCCATTACATCATCACCTACCTCACGTTTGCTGATCATTTTGAAAGCATAATAGCAGCAAACATACACAGACTGAAGGTGTAGTAGGACATCAAAGAAGAAGGTATTAATACATGCTCATAACACAGCTTGCTGTTAAATCTCTCTTGGGTTACTGGCAGTATTGTCTGACTGAACAGATCCCTGGTTCTAATAACTAAGACCATGTTAAAGTTACATCAAATAAATACTTCATTCATAACATCTGTTGCTAACACATAAATCTTTGTATGTATAGAAAAGACTTTGTAATCCTCTTTTTTGGATTCTAACATCTCTTTAGCTGTGTCTACACGTGCACGCTACTTCGAAGTAGCGGCACTAACTTCGAAATAGCGCCCGTCGCGGCTACACGCGTCGGGCGCTATTTCGAAGTTAACTTCGACGTTAGGCGGCGAGACGTCGAAGTCGCTAACCTCATGAGGGGATCGGAATAGCGCCCTACTTCGACGTTCAACGTCGAAGTAGGGACCGTGTAGACGATCCGTGTCCCGCAACTTCGAAATTGCCGGGTCCTCCATGGCGGCCATCAGCTGGGGGGTTGAGAGACGCTCTCTCTCCAGCCCCTGCGGGGCTCTATGGTCACCGTGGGCAGCAGCCCTTAGCCCAGGGCTTCTGGCTGCTGCTGCGGCAGCTGGGGATCCATGCTGCAGGCACAGGGTCTGCAACCAGTTGTCGGCTCTGTGTATCTTGTGTTGTTTAGTGCAACTGTGTCTGGGAGGGGCCCTTTAAGGGAGCGGCTTGCTGTTGAGTCCGCCCTGTGACCCTGTCTGCAGCTGTGCCTGGCACCCTTATTTCGATGTGTGCTACTTTGGCGTGTAGACATACCCTCGCAGCGCCTATTTCGATGTGGTGCCACGCAACGTCGAAGTTGAACATCGACGTTGCCAGCCCTGGAGGACGTGTAGACGTTATTCATCGAAATAGCCTATTTCGATGTTGCTACATCGAAATAAGCTATTTCGATGTTGGCTTCACGTGTAGATGTAGCCTTTATGTGCATGAAGTCTGAACAAAGAGTACTGTTATTATGAGACCCCTGCTTTGCCACCTATATGATTGTGACCCATTGTTCATATTATATTTCCAGGTATTATAAAGAAGTGTGGAATACAAGGCACTTCCTGTATAATTGAGAACTCAAGGCAGCTTTGGGGCAGGTTTTAGATATCTAAAGATGCAGCTAGGCACCTGGGAAGATTACCAAAAGCACCTACATGCCTAACTTCCATTGACTGTCGCTTATGGAAAAAAATCACAACTACGCACTCCTATATACCTTAAAAATTTGGCCTGCTGTCCACATTCTTTAACAGTGAACTAATTTAAAGGACTGAGCTTTCTCCCACTGGAGTAAATTGGGTTTGTATCATGGATTTTAATGAAAGTGGGACGAAAGCTCTTTCACGTTGCATTTACCTAATCCTGAGAAGGTGCATTTTATAAATCAAAATTCAGATACTTTCAATCCATAATATATCCCCTTAAACAACAAAACAATTGAAGGGGATAGTCACAGTCAAATTATCTTCCTAAGTGTTTTATTTGTTTCAACATGAGGGCATTGGAAATCACAGAACTATTGAGATTGTAAACATAAAATGAATTACTTACTTATAATTACCATCAGAATGACTGCACATACTACACCAAGGATGATCATCATCTATAAAGAGAATTGAAAAAGAATAATTAGGTCTTTTGCATGGTAAAAGATTGTTACAGGTTTTGACTTCTGGTGGAGTGTTCACACTGTTCTGGTGATTTTAACCCTTGCACAGACCACTGTAATGTTTTTTTACAAGTCTCTAATGTAGCACTTCCTAGAACTGAGACAATCAGAGAGAGAGAGAGAGAGAGAGAGAGAGTTAAGACACAAGATAACAAATTTGAATCTGTTTGCTGTTTTGTAGCCTAAGTTGCTATATGGCCAGCTAATATGGCTTCAGGTGTATTCACCAGTATCTCCAAAGGACTTTCAGTTATGATAACATAACTTGATTATCCACATGACTGAAATGCACACATTCTAGAGAATTTGTTAATCAAAAAATAGTAAGTATTGAAAATTAACTAGAGTTTTGTAAGGGATATAATTGTTCAAGCTTCAGCTGAGGAGCTGACTTCTAATTGTTTGGGAGACGTTAGAGAGAATCTCTCCTTGGGGAAGCTTATTCCCTACCTGCCTATTGCAGGATTTCTTGCACCTTCGTCCAAAGCAGACAGTCTGGGACACAGGATATTGGGTCAGCTGTATCACTGGATTGATTCTGTTTTGTAATTCCAATGTTCTCGCATTTCAGAGAATACAAAGATGTGTGGTTCTCAGAGCCACTGTTTAGGTTTAAGTCTACCTCTGTTCAAAGCCAGTATAACTTCCAAATACCATCTTAGTTGTGTAAAGAGTAAAACACAGTACAAGCTTTATTATCAGGCATCCCTGGCAACTCTATTCCCCAGGGATGCCAAATAATAAAATGTGCCAGTTATTTGAACTGGGGCCTCCTTGGGAAGGCTTTTACTGTAATTTACTTTTCAGCATTAAGAAAAAAAGTCATTTAAAGCCACCCTACTGTTACAAGGGCACATTAGAGAAAAGTGAAAGGAAATAGATTTAACAGGCAATGCCTATCCTCTTTACCTTGCAATTTTTCCACCAGTATTTTCTCTTCAATTTGGCCGCACTAGTTTCAAACTGTGAGGCGCCAGCTTGTAATGCATCTGCCCGGTTGTCAAGCTCTGAAAGCTTTTGATCTCTTTCTAGAACCTTGTCTACATTCACTCGCATGATGTCCACCACCTGCAAAGATAACCCTCAGTTAGCACACTCCATATATGGAAAGTCTATATTCATAGGACTGAAATATTGTGGTGAATGGGAAGTGCCCCTTTGCAAGGTAAAAAATATGGCTTGCTATTACATAGACAATTCCCCTATAACAGGGCTACTCAAACTTATCCTGGGAGCCACAGGTAGACAGTAAGGTACACATAAGCCTGCTGAGATTGTATCCTTACAGACTAGAAAATACTGAGATTCTAGTTATTTCTATGATTTTTTTTGGAGAAACATGCTACACATTTCATTGGGCTGGAAGGGACCTTGAGAGGTCATCAAGCCCTTTCCTGCTGCATGACCTATCACCATCCCTGACGATTTTAAATGTAACAGGCTCTGGACCCTTGGAAGGCCCCCTCAAGTGCTGAACTTACAGCCCTGGGTTTACAAGGCCAAAGTGCTAACCACCCCTCCCTCCCAGCAGTCTTTAGTGCTTTCACTCAATTAGCTATTTTGCTACTGTTACTGGAAACCGGCTGGCCAACATACATACCTGTGATTGAGCAGACACTAGCGCCTTTGCAATACATGCTAGCTCATTAGTGCAGGTTAGGAACACTAGCCTAATGTATTGTTTTTGCTACTGATGACTTAACAGCTATTGTGGAAGTAGGCTTGATAAGATTCTAATAGGAGCCAGCACAACCTATCAGCTCCATTTCACACAGGACTATCCCACAACTGTAGCATGAAATCCTGTTTGGTATTGGAGGACAGGTGAGCATTTTACATATGTAGTACCCAGAGGCACTCCTCATCTGGGTGAGTGAAGTCTCTGCTCTACAGCCTCGGCTGAGAGTCAGCTGGCCTTTAGCTCACATGGTAGAGTGCAGGGCTTTAGACCCTATGCTTGCCGTTTCTATCGCTGGTGCCAGTGACCCGGGTCTGGCAGCATTAGACACACAAATGTTTCAGTCACTAACTATTTTACTATGGAGACCAGCATGGGCTTGATGCCTAAAAGAGCACAGACCAGAAGAGACAAGGTACAATAATTCAGTTATTTCACAGAAGCTGAAATATACTTACTTTGGTTTTAAGCATTAATTGGCTAAAACTGCCCAGAGAGAAATCCTAATCCAAACCCATCAGTAGTTTATGCAGGCAATGCCCCTGTTGCAGTCAGTGAGGTTTTGTCCACCTATTTCAGCAACAAACAGGGAACTGGTCTGCCTTTCTTTATGCATTGTTATACAGCAGATGACCTGAGTTGTAACTTAACCTAATTCAATCTGCTCGGAAGAGTAATAATTAGAAGTTAGAGTCAAACGTATACTTTTCACACAGTTTGATCCTCTAGCAGAGACCAGATTTGTTATAAGATGCACCATATATTTATGTACAAGAGAAAACAAAATATTGTGGGGCCATTCTTGCTCCCATTGAAGTCAAAGGCAAAATTGCCATTGTCTTCTAGTGGGAGCAGAATGAGGCTCTCCATGTGAAATCCTGGCCTCACTGAAGTCAGTGATAAAGCAAATTCCACCTCTACTTGCTGGCAAGTGGAGTTTTCTTCTCTTCCTGGTGAAATGAAAGGGTACTGTAGTAAGCCACAGCTTCTGTTGGATTTCCACAGAGCAAGTGTTTGGTGCCACCTAAAGGATGCTTTACCAAAAGACACATTGAAACAAAAACATTTTCTAGGAAAAGACTGCAGGAAGACAGCAAGGTAAAAGTAAAACATGATGAGGTGGATTCTCAGCTGTGGGAATTGCCACAGTTCCACAGAATTCAAGGCATCTGGCTCAATACATTTTTGCCTTACTCCTGAAGATCCCCATACATACAGTTTTGCCTCCTTGCCTCTAGTCAGCCTGATGGCTGAGCTCTCCCCACCATAAAAGAAGTGAGTTCTACCTGGCTCCATTATATGGCTCCTCTGGACACCACCCCACAGCCACTTCTATCCCTCAGGTCTGAACTGGCCATGGAAGTGAACATGGACATTTCAAGGGCACCCTGAGATTGATGGTCACCAGCTGTCCACTTACCAGACATACCAGTGAGTGACTTCCCTGCCAATTAGCCTGATTCTGCCGCTCCATTAAAACTCCTAACTACTGGGCAGCTGACTCCCATAGGCCTGAGTTAAAAATATCAGAATTAAAGAGTGACTCAAGCCCCAAAGTACAGAATCAAGTCTTCAGAATTTTGGGATGAACGAGACTTTTGGTTTGGCCGGTCTATTATTGGAACCTATTTCTAGTCTCCTGCTTGAAGAACCCCATTCACATATTTGAAGTGTTTTATTGTTTAAAAGGAACTAATCATATTTCTTCTCCCAAGTAGGGCCATTTGGCTGATTCTGAGTTACACAAAATGCTCACAGCACCCTTGTGATGCAGTCTGTCTGGGTAGAGAAGTTTATTATTTTGCCTGGACCCAGGGTCCTTACCAGAGACCAAGACACAGTGGACCGGATTCTCTTCTCATTTTCCACAGTGAGAAGAAAAAGTCACCCCATTAAAGTGAATAAAATTACACTGCTGTGAAACCAATGTGAGAGAAGAATTGCCCTAGCCTTTTCTATAAATGGATGCTATTTTGATCTGCTCCAAACAGGAGACCAAAAACCGGAGAGTTTGATAGGGAGGGGAGATCCCCCTGCTGAACGAACAAGATGGGACTACTGACTTTGGGGACTTTGACTCTTTGCATTTTTCTTCTCTTTCAGATGATTTCAGTTACTTTGTCAGTTGGGATTGTGTGGCCTGGGGGAATGCTTGAGCCTTTGTTCCCTTGATTATGCTTTAACAGCCTCCATCAGTTTTGTGATCACCTTTCCTCCTGTGGCTAATAAGGGACTAGAGTTGACCTAGGAGAGAAGGCCTTAAAAGCCAGAGGCTAAGTGACCAGGAGACTGCAAACAGGGGAATTTGAGAGGGAGTTTGTAAGAGGAAATCTTACTGTCACAAGTATGGTTAGGAAGGGCTGCATTGCCTGTGCCAGCTTTCCTCCTGTCTCCTCTGCCTGCAGCCAGACAGACCATGGGTACATCTATCCAGATCCTGGAGTGGTTTTGCAGAGAGTGTGGTCTCCATTTCCCACTTATAGAAAACCAGGCTGGGGGGACCATCCAATGTGAAAAGTGCCTCAGGAAGCTGGTGGGAGAGCTACTGGACGATGTGACTAGGTTGAGGAGCATCTGTGCCCATAAAGAATTCCTTCAGAGTATTCATATGGAGACATCCAAAGCTGAGGAAGCTACCCAGCTACAGAGGGTTGCTGCCGCACCACTGGGAAAGGTGGAAATGGCTCTGTCAGAGGGGATACTCGCAGCCGGTTACCTCTGGCAGCAGGCAGTACTCCACCCATGGTCCCAGCCCACACACCATGGTGATGGAGAACTGTTACACTGTTCTGGCAAAGAAAGGTGAGGAATCACTGCCTAAGGTGGAGGAAAGCTTAGAGGTGGGAGCAACAGAGATATGTAGTTGACATCTACTATAGACCACAAGATCAGGTGGATAAAGTAGATGAGGCTTTCTTCAGAGAATTAAGAGAAGCTTCCAGATCCCAGTTTGACAAATTCCTGGCTGGGATGATTTGCTTAGGGTTGGTCCTGCTTGGGGCACGGGCCTGGACTCGATGGCCTCCTGAGGTCTCTTCCACCCTGAGGATTCTATGAAAAACCATATACCCCAAGGCTGGGAGGTCTGCAGCCACCATGTAGTCATGGTTGGAGACTCACTTCTGATGGGGATGGAAGCACCCACCTGTTGCCCTGACATGGCATCTTGGTAGGTATTCTCTTTGCCAAGGGTCTGTATCTGAGATATTATAGAAGGATCATCAAGGATCATCCAGCCCTCTCACTGTTGACCGATGCTGCTTATCCGTGTGGGCACAAATGATACTGCAAGGTATGACCCTGAGCAGGTCAGAAGAGACTACAGGGCTCTGGAGTGCAGGTGAGGGAGTTTGGAGTGTCGGTAGTGGTCTCATCAATCCTTCCAGTCAAAGGTAGGGGCCAAGGCAGAAACAGATTCATTCTGGAGGTGAATGCCTGGCTGCTAAGATGGTATCACCAGGAGGTCTTTGGTTTCCTTGACCATGGGATTTTATTCCAGGAAGAAGGACTGCTGAGCAGAGGTGGGGTCCACCTATTGAGGAGGGGGAAGATAATATTTGGATGCAGACTGGCTAACTTTGTGAGGATGGCTTTATCCCCTGTAAATAAGGGGGAAGCACTAGTTATGGTATACTTCAGTAAAGTGTTTGAACTAGACTTCAGTAAAGTGTTTGATACAGTCTTGCACGATATTCTTATAAATAAATTTGGGAAATACAACCTAAACAGTGCTACTATAAGGTGGATACATAACTGGTTGGATAACCACTCCCATTGATGATTCGCAGTTATGATAGAGGGGCACAACAAGTGGGGTTCTGCAGTGATCAGTTTTGGACCAGTTCTGTTTAATATCTTCATCAGTGATTCAGATAATGGCATACAGTGTGTGCTTACACAGTTTGTGGATGATACCAAGCTGGTAAGGGTTGCAAGTACTTTGGAGGATAGGATTATAACTCAAAATGACCAGGACAAACTGGAGAAATGGTGTGAGGTAAATGGGATGGAATTCAATAACGAAAATGCTAATCCACTGATAGCAAGAGAGAGTTCTGTACTGTTCCTATGTGGTGTTCAGTTAGGTAATGGAGCATGACCTAGGAGGTCTTCAGTGTATTGGCTGCACTACATAACTGGCCATACTGCAAGTCAGTAGCTCATCCATGAGAAACCCAAGTTTAGCTGGATGTCTGGCATGCAAGATTAGCTTCACTGGTTCAATGAATATTGAATGATGAGCATGACCAAGTGTGAATATTCTGTAATATTTGTAAGAATCATGGGAAAAGGCTATTTACTCTTGGGCAACCTATAGCAGAAATGTGACTGATGCCTAGGTGCCCTGAGTTTGGGGCCTGTGCCACCGGGGAACTCATGAATACAATGGCAAAGTCAAACCCTGGGACAATTGCTACCTAGCAACTAATGATCATGGATGGTCAACCCTCCATCAGAAGCTGTTTTTGACCAACTGGACAGCAAAAGATTGAGGAGGAGCCTGGTAGGACTGACTTGGGAATTTGAACAAGAAGGGAGAGATTCAGAGAAGGAGCCAATAGGGACATACCAGTTGGGTTCTGGGCTAACCAGAGTGGACTATGCTGTCATTTTATTTTCTCTGTGATATCCAAAGACTTGCTATATGGTGTTCCTGTTGACCAATAATCTTGTTTTGACAACAGTGTGTGAAGGTCACTGGTTAGCTGTTGGCGATGTGTTGTTCCTTAAGGTCTCCAAGTGTCCCTTAGTGGCTAGCCTCAGTGGGACCTACTGAAAGGAGTTCATGGTAGGAAGCAGGGCTGGTGAAGGCCCTGATGTCAAGTCTATGGAGGCAGTGAAGCCATGCATCTTATCCTCAAGGAAGAGTGAGACCTCTACACAGTCTGGCCACTGTAGGGGTCATGCCAGATGCTCTAAAGCTGGGGTCATAGCCTTGATTCTGATGATCCATGACAATTAATAAGACTGTAAAAGAGAATTATCAACCCAAGGAAGAGGAAATCTACGCTATAATTTAGGTTTCATACCATACAACTATTCAAAAAGTAGCTGGGGACGTCTTGGAGCTGTTGCTCTGTGGACACACTCAAATCTTTGTCTTTGTCTGAATTTATATTTTAATAATAATCAAATAAATTAAAGAAAACTGTTATTAGGACCTATGTAGCCCTAGCCATGGAAACTCACCAAGGTTTGCAGACACAGGATCCTTCCCACTCCAAGTACTCTGCTGGGGCAGGGCCTCTGTTTTTATAATCCCAGAAAGGATTTGTATTTACACTGGTTATTTTCAACACTGACAGAGGTACATATGTTTTATGAGTGGAAGCTTTAGGGAGCGAAAGACTAGGTTTTATCTCTTCTGCACTCTCTGTTAAAAATCTTATCTCATGCAAACCAAGTGCCATAGACACCCTGACTTTAACTGAGGGCCACAGGATCTTTGCTAGAAAATGAAATCTCATCTGTTCCCCTGTTGTGTATAGCTCACCTCATCAACCTGAGCTTGTGTCTGCTGCAGTCTTCTGTTACTGGTCACACCGATGTGAGGTGGAGGCCCACCTGCCCCGGGAATGGTGGAACCTGCAGGAGCTTGGACAGGAGCTGGGGCTGACCTAAACCAGAAGCACAGAAAATCATGGATCATGCTTTGAATTTCATTCATTTACACCTTTCCTTCACTACCCATCAAAGGTGTGTATATACACAGATATAAAGCAAAGTTTTTAGCTTTCCACATATTGTCTATTCATGCAGGCACCCAAAGTTAGGCATTCAACTCTGTAGTTAGACACCTGATTTGAGGGAACCAAGTTTAAAAATTGGGGCTTTCTGGTTTCCTTCTAATCTTCTCATTTTTCCCATTACACAGTTCTTACTCAAGCAAATCCACTAGAGTCAACAGGAATCCTGTGTGCCTTCTATAGGGCCTTATGATTGGCTATCAATCATGTTTCTTCTCTAAAGTCAGGAGAAAGGACTACTGTACAGCATGTCCATGGACCAGTCTATAATGGGCATTTCATCTGTGCAGTTAGATTTTGTGCAATTCCTTTCCATGTTTTCACAAGCCATAACATGCCCTGCTCGCAGTCTAGCAAAGACCCTCTGGTAGGGTTATGCGTAAATATTAAAGCTTTAGAAAACTCTCCCCTGGCAGCATAGCCAAGTTCATTCACTTGAAAATTGCAGAACTAGGCATCAAACAAACCCCAGCAACAGTTCTGAACACATGGTCTCGTGAGCACATGTAGGTGGGACCAACTTCATAACAATGATGGTCCCCCTCTGCTCACTGTTCTCATTCTGAATACCCCCACCTCCAGTTGTTTTACACTGTTATACTTATCTTCACTGTCAGCCTCTTCCAAGGCCTTAAGCTAGCTGGGCGATGTCATGTCTTACATTATATGTCTCTTTTTTGCCCAGGCTGGGAGGATTTTGCCCTGCAGCTGGGCCTACGGACATAGGTTACAGCCCAGCTCAGAAGTATGGCCAATCCCCAGAAGACAGCTCGTTTCAGAGCTCCTCCCTCTTCCAGCCAGTGACTGACCTAAATGAGCTGAAGGAATGAGGAGGAGGAGAGCAGATGTGCTCGCTCAGGGTAGGCAGGGAATGGTCATGTCACTGAAGGGAACTTCCCTGGCTTCAGGACTACCTCCGTGAAATGGGCTAGCAAAAGCATCAGAGACCCCACTCCCACTTCCTGTATCCAGAGGCCTCCCTCACTTCGAGGGCCTCCTTCCACTCTCTGTCCTGTGAGGCAGAGTCATTGTAAGCCCAGCCAGGCTGGGCCCAGGATTCCTGGGAGTTTGACCTCCAGCCTTGTGGTCAATTAGGGCAGGGGCTAGATTGCTCTCTCCAGCTGCTCACTGACCCAGCTCCAGGCCACTCCAGCTCCACTCTGAGCTGCTCTGCCTCCAGCTCCTGGGGCTGTTTCTCTGGCCCCTCGCTCTGGTTTCTGAAGCCCCACTCCCAGCACACGATCTGCTCTCTCAGCTGTTTCTCTGAGTATCCCTGCCTGGCATGGCTCTGCTTCCCATCTCAGTCTTGGCCCTGGCTTTCGCCTCAGCTTGGCCCAACTGTCTCACCCAGGCAAATCCAGCTCATATGGAGGATGGGACCCCATGACTTACTGACCCCCCATTGCTTCTAGGGACTCTCATTCTCAAGGTCCTGATTTCCAATTACCATTCCCCTTCCTTTTGGTACTGGGAGGTAGCTTCCCCGCCCCTGAGATACAGTAAGAGCTTCACAGTCCCCTTACATCACCATGGCTCTTCCCTCCATCTTCTTACCTGAGATGCTGCAGGGAGAGAGGGCTGAGAACCTGCTTCTACTACCAAGCAGAGAGACGCATTGAAAAAGAGGAAAAAAGACAGGAGAAGCCAAAAGTGGGTGGGAGGAAATTTTGGATGAGGGTTGTTTATGGTGAGGCAGAGGATCTCTGAGGCACACAGCAGTACTTAGCCACATCGCCCAGGTTAGTGTCAGCTACCCACTGCCTCCCCAGAACAGACCTGTTTAAATGATTTGCTCAAGCCCCGAGATTAAAATTTTTGGCAGAGCTAGAGATAGAACCCACATGTCCCAGCTAACATGCAAAAGCAACGCTGTCACCCTCAACATTGTTTTTAAAAACATTTCCTTGAGACGATATGGCAGTTCCACTCCATACGAGTGGCTGAACTTCAGCAGGTAAATCATCCTACTGGCTACACACATCCAAATGACTTCAAACAGCCATTTCTGATACCTACATATCAAACCTGTGACTCGTTCTCTTTTCTGAAGGTTCCCCTTCAATTCCTCCTGCAAAGCAAACAAAGCCTTCCCTGTAACTGAAGAGGAATTCCTGAACATTCAGATTGCACCCCCTCCCCCAAATTCCACACCCACATTCCCAATGCCTCCCTCACAATGACAGCCCGAGGGAAAACAGTGTCTGTCTCAATTATTCCTTTCTACAAGGGCTTGATTAATATCAATGGAGTTATATCCCCATCAGAAAATTTCCCCGCCACCTTGCATTTCACAGAGTCCCCAAATGCAACCTCGGTCATCAATTTGTCAAATCCAAGAGCCCCTTAGGAAGATTTCTGATCCACTGCTTTCCATTTACTGAGATTAAGCTGCATATTACACTCTATTTGATAGCTCCTATATCAAGCTGTGATTAAAAAGAAAGGGCTTGAGTCATATGATAAACAGCACATACTTTGTGAATGACCCATCAGTTGCCAGGAACACAAAAAGCCAGACTGTGATCACATTTCATCAGCCTAATATCATAGCAACTCCAATAAAATCAGTGGGGGTAGTCTGCATTTACGCTTGTGCAACGAAGATTGGAGTTTGGACCACGCTGTATATCTGGTCAAAATAATACATCCCGTGTGGATAGGGCTTTGGGAGGATGTTCTGGGATCATACAGTTGAAACTGTAAAATATCACCATTCTTCAGGAAAAGAGCCTTTTCCAAGCAACCCAACTAGGTAACGGATGTAGCAAAACTGTGTGATACCACATGCACTAGTTTAAAAACACAACACGGCCACACCCCTGGCTAGATTTTGTTAAAATATTTGAGGCTACAGCATGGTAATACACTGAACGAGCCTCCTGGTTTGGCTAAGAAGGGTACCCTACAAAGGAGGCATAGTCTTGACGGAGAAGCGATCTGTTCCTCACACGTCACACAGCCCCAATTTATGGCCATGCTTCTGCATCCAATCTTTGCAAGCCTCCAGAATGAAAGTGCCCAAGTCTGGCTACACAGCTGTGTGCTGGGCTCTACGCACGTTTTCTGCCCAACATTTAATATGCCTATCAGTGCTTAAAATTAATTTGCATAAATCAGTAACAATCCCTAATTTGCTATTTCATAGTCTTCTCATCAGTCTTATTGCTGCCTTTTTATTTGGTTGGAACTGGGGTTCAGCTGTGTGTTCAGGGACCACACTGCCCACAGTATAGGTTAGTCCAACCAACAGGACAGGAAGGACTCCCAGAATTGTCTCCACATCATTCCATCTCCTCAGCGTTGTGACCCTCCTGACTTCCCTGCTAAATGTAACAGTCCTAATGAGCAGCAATTAAGCTGTCCGGTCTGGGCTGTTTCATTTCGCAAGGAAGTCATTTCTCTGAAGTATTAGTCAGCAAAAGCAATTTACTATGACACATGTCAACACCCTGAGTTATATAACATGCTGTTTACAAGGTTTTGTTTGTTTTTTTTAATTCATAAAGACTGTGTCTATACTTGCCCAAAATTTTGAAAGGGCCATGCTAATAGCCAAATTGGAGAATACTAATGAGGCGCTGAAATGAATATTCAGCGCCTCATTAGCATGCTGCCGGCCCCGGCGCTTCAAAAGTGCCCTGTTTCAATCACGCGAGGCTCACCTACACGGGGCCCTTTTTTGAAAGCACCCTGCAAACATCGAAATCCCCTTATTCCCATGTAGACGAGCTGCGTGTGAGCAAAACGTGGCACTTTCAAAGTGCTGCAGCTGGCAGCATGCTAATGAGGCACTGACTATGCATTTCAGCGCTTCATTAGTATTCTCCGATCTGGCCATTAGCATGACCCTTTTGAAATTTTGGCCATGTGTAGAGACTGTCAAAGCATCGCAATTTGAAGTCCGGTGTCTCATAGCTTTTTGGCGCTAAAAATAAATGTAGAGTTCTACTAAGATTATGCCCCCAACTCCACTCCTTCCCCTGACCATCCAGCTCTTGTCACCCTGTGCCACCATGCCACAGCTCTTCCCCCAAGCCTCTTCCCCGTCCCACCTCTTTCCACCCCCTGCCCCAAGCATACTGTGTCCCCATTCCCATGGAGTCAGTGTCACTATGTGATATAGGGTTTGATAGACTTTAGGTATATGGCTGAAGCTTTCATTTCAGATTCTAAATTCATTACATTTATAGGTGCAGAGAAGCAATCAACAGAGAAGCAGTTATTAATTCAAGGCTGCTCATCCCAGATCTTGGGCTAGATGGCTTTTGTGATTTAAATGCTGATGGACAAGAAAACATTTCTCTGGCAGCTTGAGTTTTCAAAAGTGGTATCTGCTCAAAGCTTCCCAGAGATGGGAATTCCACCCATTCCCCTGACCACTCACCTCTTCTCACCCTTGCACCACCTGACCACACCTCTTCCCCCTCAAGCCTCTACCCCCTCCCACCTTTTTCCACATCAATCCCAACCGTGCTGTGGCCTCATTCCCACAGAGTCGGCACCTGTGTCTCCACATGTGGTAAAGTTGTGATAGACTTTAGCCATTCTACCAAATTAAACAGGTAACTCTTTCCATAACATAAATTATGTACATGCTACAGAATACAGAATCCTGCTCTCAGTCACACATGTCCAACTGCATTGACAAAGAGCAGACTTTGGCTCTGTGTCTATTTTAAAACATTCAAAGAATGTTTTACCAATTTGTATCCACTAGAGTAATGCTACCAGACATGTACTAGTTGTCTGTCTTGGCGTCTACATTCACAACATGTAACAAAGTTGTTACTCTAATTTCTTTCTACACAGCTTACTATGAAACACTTCTGCTTTGTTTCTAAAGAAATTTGTCAGTTATCTTTAGAGCCTTTGTGGCCAAGATGGAGTCTGATCTGCAGATGGATCTGGGAAAAAAAGGTGCCCACAGGCACACTTCTACCTCAGGTGCTCCTGTGGAAATTCCCTGGCGTAAAAACACACCCATTTGGGAAACATTTATTTACAGAAGACTGAATGGAGAAAAACAAAAGGGGGAAATCAGGGAGAGCAGTAAAACAGTGCATGGTGGTCCATAGCTGTCATCACATTTCAAGACAACCTCAAGTCTGTGACAGGGATGCTTCTCATTCTGGCACTTTTCTGTCAAGCTATTGACTGGGCATTAAGACCTGCTGTCCACACATCAGAATCAAGTTTGGTCAAGAAGTGTTTACTGACCAACACTATGGTGAGGACTCTGCCTTACTTGTGGAGAAGCCAGAGAACTTCAGTCCAGTCCTTCAAGTTTGCCAAGACACCAGCCACACTGTGGGATTGTACATTTCATGACACAAGATCAGTCCAAAATCTCAGAAGTGAGGCACCAGAAACCTCAGTGCAGGTAGGGTCAAGCGCTGCAAAGAAAAGTGACAAATTCACAGAGTCAAAGAACTGGAGAGGACCTCAAAAGTCATCAAGTCTAATCCCCTACATCCACGGCAGGACCAAGTACCATCTAGACCAGGGTTTCTTAAACTTTTTGAGACCCTGGAACACCAAACAATAATATTGTTATGTGGAACACCTATGAAAGTTTTCTTCAAAAAATTGTTGTCGGACCAAAAACCAAAACCAAACAAAAAACAGGAGCTTACACAGAAAAAAAAATGTAGTAATTTAATCAGGATCATAGCAATGAAGAAGTAATATTGTATCTGGTTTTAATAACAGAAAATATATACAGTAAGGCTACGTCTACACGTGAAGCCAACATCGAAATAGCTTATTTCGATGTAGCAACATCGAAATAGGCTATTTCGATGAATAACGTCTACACGTCCTCCAGGGCTGGCAACGTCGATGTTCAACTTCGATGTTGCGCGGCACCACATCGAAATAGGCGCTGCGAGGGAACGTCTACACGCCAAAGTAGCACACATCGAAATAAGGGTGCCAGGCACAGCTGCAGACAGGGTCACAGGGCGGACTCAACAGCAAGCCGCTCCCTTAAAGGGCCCCTCCCAGACACAGTTGCACTAAACAACACAAGATACACAGAGTCGACAACTGGTTGCAGACCCTGTGCCTGCAGCATGGATCCACAGCTGCCGCAGCAGCAGCCACAAGCCCTGGGCTAAGGGCTGCTGCCCACGGTGACCATAGAGCCCCGCAGGGGCTGGAGAGAGAGCATCTCTCAACCCCCCAGCTGATGGCCGCCATGGAGGACCCGGCAATTTCGACATTGCGGGACGCGGATCGTCTACACGGTCCCTACTTCGATGTTGAACGTCGAAGTAGGGCGCTATGCCGATCCCCTCATGAGGTTAGCAACTTCGACGTCTCACCGCCTAACGTCGAAGTTAACTTCGAAATAGCACCCGACGTGTGTAGCCACGACGGGCGCTATTTTGAAGTTAGTGCCGCTACTTCGAAGTAGCGTGCACGTGTAGACACAGCTTAAGTGTATGATATCAAACATTTCAGACACTTGGCGGAACATTGTTTAAGAAACACCAATTTAGACTATCCCTCAGAGGTAACAAGAAAGGTTTCTACAAACATGTTAGCAATAAGAGGGAGGGTCTGGGACAGTTACTAGAGGAGGGAAGTAACTTTGTGATAGATGATGTGGGAAAAGCTGAAGTATTCAATGCTTTTTTTTGCCTCTGTCTTCACTGACAAGGTCAGATCTCAGACTACTGCACTAGGCAATGCAGTATGAGAAGGAGGTGGGCAGCCCTTGGTGGGGAAAGAACAGGTTAAGAGCTATTTAGAAAAGCTAGACATACACAAATCCACGGGTCTGGATTTAATACATCCAAAGGCAAAAAGGGAATTGGCAAATGTCATTGCAGGGCCTTTGGCCATTATCTTTTAAGACTTCTGGAGATCAGGAGAGGTCCCGGATGGCTGGAAAAAAGCAAATATAGTGCCCATCTTTTAAAAAAGGAAAGGACGACAGTCCAGGGAATTACAGACTAGTCAGCCTTACCTCAGTTGCTAGAAAAATAATAGAGGGGATCCTCAAGGAATCCATTTTGTAGCATTTGAAAGAAGGGAAAATGATCAGAAATAGTTAACATGGATTCACCAAGGGCAAGTCATGTCTGACAGATCTAATTAACTTCTGTGATGAGGTAACTGGCTCTCCGTACATGAGGAAATCAATGGATATGATATACTGTGACTTTAGCAAAGTTTTGATATAATTTCCCACAAAATTCTTGATCATAAATTAAGGAAGTATGGATTGGATAAATGTACTGTAAGATGGATTTGGCTCAATGTCTGGTTGTGGTCAGTTTCCAGTGGAGTGCCCCAAGGATGGGTTCTAGGGCAGGTATTGTACAATATCTTTATTAATGACCTGGATGAAGGGATGGATTTCACCCCCAGCAAATTTACAGAGGACACTAAGCTAGAGGGAGAGATAGATACATCTGAGGGTAGGGATAGAGCCCAGAGTGACCTAGATAAATTGGAGGATTAGGCCAAAGGAAATCTGATGAGGTTCAACAAGGATAAATGCAGAATCCTGCACTTCAGATGGAAGAATCCCAAGCACTGTTACAGGACCTGAGAATTACAGTGGATGAGGGGCTGGATATAAGACAACCGTGTGCCCATGTAGCTAATAAGGCTAATGGCATATTGGGGTTCATTAGGAGAAGCATTTCCAGCAGATTTGGAGAAGTTATTATTCCCCTTTACTTGGCACAGATGAGGCCACATCTGGAATATGGCATCCAGTTCTGGACCCCCCACTATAGAACGGATGTGGCTTATCGGAGAGGGTCTAGCAGAGGGCAACAAAAATGATTAGGGGGCTGGAACACATGACCTATGAGTAGAGGCTGAGGAACTTGGGCTTATTTAGTTTGCAGAAGAGAAGAATGAGGGGTGAGTTGATAGCATCCTTCAACTTCCTGAAGTGGTGGCTCTAAGTAGGATGGAGAGAGGCTGTTCTCAGTAGTGACAGAAGGCAGAACAAGGAGTAGTGGTCTCAAGTTACAGAGTGGGAGGTGTAGTTTGGATATTAGGAAAAACTATTTCACCAGGAGGGTGGTGAAACACTGGAATGCATTACCTAGAGAGGTGATAGAGTCTCCATCCATAAAGTTTTTTAAGTCCTGGCTTGACAAAGTCCTGCCGGGGATGATTTAGTTGGGGTTGATCCTGCTTTAGGTAGGGGGCTGGACTTGATGACCTCCTGAGGTCCCTTCCAGCCCTAGGATTCTATACTTTGGAAAAGATACTTGCACTTCTTAATTAACAATATTAGTAACCCTTCCAAACCAACTAGCATTATAACAATTTATTTTTGTCACAAAATAATCTAACCCTCAATACTGCTCGTCAAAATAATCTACACTGATTTACAGCGTTTCTAACAAAACAAACTAGTGAACATGTAGCACTTGGAAGACTATCAAAATAATTTATGAGGTGATGAGCTTTCATGGGACAGGCCCATAAAAGCTCATCACCTAATAAATTATTTTGATAGTCTTTCAAGTGCTACATGACAGCTAGTTTGTTTTGTTAGAATACAGACAAACACAATTACTTCTCTGTCACTACTTACACCATTTCTGTTAGTGTGAAACATAGCAGTATTCTTTTACAGACGTATCCACCATACTGATTTTTGCCTCTTTCACGCCTCTTACCATTACCCTTTGTAAAAGCTGATTTGGGTTGTCTCATAACAATGTGGCATGTAAATTAATACTCCTAATCACATTTTGCTTTGCAACATTTTGTGATGAAGTTGCTCAGATGGCAATTTGGAGCCAAAACAGCTGGCCTGAGATTTGTATGGTAGGTATGCAAAATCAAAAGATCAGAATTTACCATAGTAGATGTTTCTCTTTGGCTCCTCTGTCCTGAGGTGCTCACAGATAGCCCTAACACAAAGTTCCTCTCACACCATTTCTGGAATGGTTACAAGCATTCCTCACTATATCCTAGTTTCTTTTCTTGACCTTGCATCTGTTGGGTCTTTAATCAGTCAGGGACCTTACTTTTACTTGCCAGTAGCACATCTTAATTGTTTTTTGTATAAATCATGGACTCCCATGAAACTCAATAACATTTCAGCAGCTGTGATTTTCAAAAGACACCTAGGAGTTTCAACAATTTTTTTAAAAATCAAGCCATCGGATATAAACACATACTTAGTTGAAACCATACAAAATATATCACCTACACCCAAAAATGTGTGTTTATAGCTGCCTAGACATCTGAGCCCCTCACTCTGGCTAGATTTACACTTAAAAGTTAGATCAACAGATCAGCAAAAGTAACTTTACCCTGGCTGATTTACCCATCCCAACCTTAATTTCCAAATTAGATGCAGGTATGTAACCAGAACACTTTAATTTATGTTCCTACTATCATTTGGGAAGGTGGTGTTCCTACATCACAGGAAAATACCTTCTGTCCAGGTAGGCTGCAGCTATATTACGAAGTTATGATGTAGCTTAGCTGGGTAGTGTACACATGCCCTCTGTCTTCCTGTCCAAAGAAATCCATGGATTGTAGCTAAAAAAGCCAGATTCATCCTGACACTGTATTTCACATTTCTGGAATGCCGTAACAGAGAAACACGATGACAGATTAAAATACTTAGGCATTTTTCTAACCCTCCCCAGTATTTACAGTTACCTCAGTTTCAGAATCCTTTCAGGTTCCTGCTTAGATGATTTTATTTATCCTCTCATTCTGACTAAATATATTGTCATTTTGACCTGAATTTGACAAGCTTTACCTTGTCTCTAACCAGTAAGCACCACTTCTTTCTGTCTTTCTTCCCTCCATCTAAAAGAACCACATTTCATGAGATGTACAATGTAATGTTTCAGTTTTGATCCAAAGTTTAATGTATCAGCCCAATTATCATTCATTTTCCCAGTTCACTGAATAAAAGCCTGATTCTTCTGCCAATGGCGGCGGAGCCAAAGGGAACAAGTCTTTATGAATTTGCAGTTTGTACTTCCATCATTCTGAACTCTGACCACATGCTACACCACATAGTGTCGCATTCAGATAAATGAGACAGTGGAGGAAATAATGCATATTTCAGTACCCAGTTGCCTAGGCAACAAAGATTTTTGTTTAAATAAAAGAGAAAGTGATACTGCAGTGGATTAAAAAGTAACAACTTGGCCAATTTAGCAGGATGTAAACTCCGAGGAAATTAATTCATGCAAATCCAATTCTAACTATAGACTACTTCCCCTAATCTCAGAAGTCTGAATGCTCATTTTTCTCTTCACAAATACCTTTTAAACAACCAAGAACACACTTCCTCCTCCTGACTCCCTTTTACCACTTTTCTAACTCGCTTGAACATGGCAAGCCACAGGAGGTTCACAGCGAATGACTCACTCTTATATGGCTGCTGGCTGAGTGCAGAATAGAGATTAATGACCTGACAGCCCACAACCCTGGCATGATCATCTTTGCACAGACGTAAGGTATAAAGTGAATGCAGTGAACCTTAAATATAAAATGTTTCAGATTGTATACAGACATGATGGGTGACACTTGCTGATGGCCATGTTATCCTGTTCTAGACAGAGAAAAGCATTTTACTCATCAAAGAGTACAACAGACTCAAGTTATGTAATCTAGTAAATCGGGTGCTCCTCTTACATTAGCTAGTGAGGTTTAAAATTCTATTCCATCTGCATATTGAGATGAAAAGATCAGCTCACCCTTTGGATTGGGCCTTAACTTTAAAGGACATGGATGTCAGGAAGACAGGGGGCAGGGCAACTGGAGCTTGGGAGCTGATCATCTAAGAGCACTAAAGAGCCTTTCCTTTGGTCAAAGCAGGAAACCTTCCTTAACTGCCGTTTTACATTTTTTAAAGGATATAGGTGGAGTTTTCCAAGGCATGTCAAGGATTTAGCTGAACATGTTACAGTACAGCTACAGAACTGCCTTGCAAATCTTGGCTATCTGAGGTCCAAAGCACCTTTGCGCCATTGCTTACTAATGTCCAGAACAGAACTGTCAGCTGGGGGAGGAAAACCCAATATCTTCAAGCCACACAGCTGTTTTTAAAATTTCTTCTCCAGTTAACTGAATTTCAGCAGGCAGAAAGAGAACCCGCATATGGTTTAGGCTGCCAGAGGATACCGTGAGTAGGCCCAGTAGAATCTCACAATGCCATTCCAAAACCAGCTCCTGAATATTTTGAATTTCTGCAGCTTCCTCCTTCAATATGTCACTTTTCGACAGGTTTTTAAGTTACTCCAGAGTTCTGGAGAAGGGATATAATTCTCTACTCGATCCTATAGATGGTTCTATAGCAAACCTATCATTTTCTATTACACTGTACTACATAGGGATGTCCAACTGATTCTGAAGTTCTTTTGTTACAAGTTGAGGAAGGAGTTATTTGTTGCAAATTTGACCCCATGCAAAATAAAGATAAGCCTCAGATCTGCCTCATGTGTTCCTTTTTGTTGCCACAGAACATCAGCCAAAAATTTTGATCATTTACAAACATTTAAAATGAAGGATCTGGGAGATGAAATATACATTTGCTCTTTGGCACAAGTGACTAATGTGAGAAGCTGTTGAATGCTGCTTTGGGAAGGTATCAGCGATATCTAGGAGGAGATGTCACAGTAGCCAGTGCAGATTCCATTTCAGATAATTCAGATTCCTCTTTCCGCATTAGAGGATTATTTTGTTTCAGCTTTTGGTCTCAAGTCTGCAATCTATCTAAACAAGCCCTGATGCCCATGGAGAGTACCAGTGCAGTCAATGAAACTAAGCAGGAGTTCAGTGTTCCGCTCATTTGGATCAGGTGCTGGACCTTTGAAGGTTGTAACACCTTTTCATAAAACTCCTGACTCAGGCAAAAATCTCAGACTACTGAAGGAGTGGAGATGTTTTTGCAATATTTGGTCATGGGATTTCTTCCATGAGAGCTGATGAAGGCTGATCTACAGTCTTCGGGCCCCCATTTTATATTTCATGACCAAATACAGAAAGGGCCAAATGTGGCAGTAAAATCTAAACCGAAGAATTGCAGTAAGTTGTAACTCCAGGATACTGTTTAAATCAGAGATACGCCCTAATTACTGTTGGGTAAACGCCAGTTATTTCAGGTAAAGTTTCTAATCTGGGTCTTGCTTAGCCCACTATGACCATCTGGATTCAGATCTCTTCTTACCTGAAGTTTGGAGTTAGGCTCTCTCTAAGCAAAAGGAAGCGGGCTTCATTTCTCAGGCATTAATAACATTTTCTCCGCCCCCTCTGGTACAAATTCACAATAAAAAAGTGTTACAATATTAGGACTGTGAGGGATGGAGATAAATTTGACTCTGTAGAGATGCTCAAGATAAAGCAGATTCCTCCCACCTTTGATAAACAGATGTAGGGTCTCAAAGGACAGTGGTAACTCAGCATAACTACTGTTTACAATGGGTGGGCTTTCTTGGCATCATTTCTTTGTGAGTCGTGACACACTCTTACAAAGGGCATTGCTTAGATTATATTGAGCTATAATAAAGCTGTAGCCTTCAATTTACCTGAAAAAATAGTGATGTGGATTATTTTTTCCTGTGGCTAGATAATGGTAAAGAGTACACAGCTGCAAAAAGAGAATTACTTGTTGAAGAGTATAGAGGAGGATGGCAGACAACTATTTTTCCAGCTTTATTTAAGTCAAGAAGTTTGTATTTCCCTCTGCCTAGAGGAACTCAGGCTGGAAGTGCATGCCTTACATTTCAGTCCTGCATGTATTTCCTAGTAACTTTGGGCATGGAAGAATTCCCACTGAGTTCTAGTCAAACATATAAAGTTAGACACGTACAGAAATATCTGCAGGATGTGCATCAGACTCACAGGCTACATCTACACTACAGCAATCTAACTGGAGTTACTGTTCGAAGACATCTTCTGGCAACACTTCTGTTGAGAGATCATGTCCACCCACAAAAGCAGATTGAACAAGTGATCTGCTCTGTTCACAGAGAGCGACCATACTGATCAGCTGCTTTCTTGACAGAGCAGCCAACTGGAAGCTCAGCAAACAGGGCTGCCTGGTGAACCAGAAGCCCTGTCTGTTGACAGAGGGCACCCCTGGAGTATCTACATGGTGTTTTTGTGGACAGAAACTGTTGACAAAGGAGCTATTCCTCACTGCAGAGAGGCAGAACGTTGTCAGCAGAAGTGCCGAATTTTGTCAACCAACTGTCGACAAAACACATTTTGTCTATGTCTACACTAGCACACTACGTTGAAGTAGCCTATTTTGAAGTACCATCATCAAAATAGGCTACTTCAACATGTATCGTGTACATGTCCTCCAGGGCTGGTGCCATCGACGTTCAACATCGAAGTAGTGACAGGGACCATCGAAAGGAGCTGCCCCGGAAGGAAATGCAGAGCGTCCACACACACAAGCACCCTCTTTCGAAATAAGGGGACAGGAAAGCCCGCGGACTGGGTCACAGGCTGGACTAGCCCTTCCGGGGCAACAGCAAGCCTATCCTTTAAAGGGCCCCTCCCAGACACACCCGGCCTGCACAGCACGAGGTCTGCAGAGCAGTAGCCACTCTCTCACAGACCAAGTCACAGCAGATATGGACACCCAGCAGCAGCAGGAGGAGGCCCTCCAGGTAGTCATTCAGGGGGCAAGCGCCCTGCTAGGTGCTGCCCGGGAGGCCACCCAGTGGTTCCTGCCAGAGGAGCCCTCCCTGGAGGCAGACGGGGATGCCTCTGACCACCAGGCTCTCCTCTTGCTCCCTCACCGGCTGCTCTCCCACCTCTGGAGCTACTCCACCAGCTCCGAGGGGTGGGCGCAGCTCGTCATGTGGGAGTGGGATGACAATATGTGGCTCTGGAACTTCCGCATGCACCAGCAGACCTTTCTCGAGCTCTGCCAGTGGCTCAGCCCCGCACTGAGGCACCAGGACACCCAGATGCGGCGCACCCTCCCCGTTGAGAGGAGGGTTGCAATAGCCACCTGGAAGCTGGCCGCTCCAGACAGCTATCGCTCCGTGGGACACCAGTTTGGAATGGGAAAGGCCACAGTCGGGGCCGTCGTCATGGAGGTAAGGAGGCCCGGGCACGCACCCACTGGGGGCCGGGGGGGGCCGGGTGTGGGGCTGGGGAGGGAGGGGCACCGGTGAAGGAGGGGGGGGGGTACCCAGGGAGGTGCCTGAGAGGGGGGCCTGGTGGAAGGGCCCTGGGGCACCCTGCACACCCTCATGGGCGTCTGTGTTCCCTCCCCACAGGTGGTCCATGTGCTTAACGCCATGTTGCTCCAGAGGGTTGTCCGACTTGGGGACCTGGACGCAGCTGTCGCCAGATTCGCCTCCATGGGGTTCCTGAACTGCTTTGGCATCCTGGATGGGACCCACATTCCCATCCATGACCCGGACCACAGCGGAGGAAGATACATAAACCTCAGGTGCTACCACTCCGTGGTCCTGCAGGCCATGGTGGACAGTCGGGGCTGCTTCCAGGATGTGTACGTGGGGTGGCCTGGCTGCACACACAATGCCTGTGTTTTTAGGAACTCGGGTCCGTGCCGCTGGCTGGAGGTGGGGATCCCACCAGCGTGCCCCTCTGCCTTGTGGTGGGTGTGGCCTACCCCCTCCAGCCCTGGCTCATGCGCCCATACACCGGCCACCTCAACGCCAGCAGTGAGCGGTGCAACACCCACCTGAACCACGCCCGCCAGGTGGTGGAGAGGACATTCAGCCATCTGAAGGGCTGCTGGTGGTGCCTCCTTGCCCAACTGGATGTCAGCCTCCAAAACATCCCCCAGGTTGTGGGTGTGTGCTGCACGCTCCACAACATCGTTTAGAGCAAGGTGGAGGCTTTCGTCCAGGGGTGGGCAGTTGACGCCGGCATGGGCTTCCCCCAGCCAGCCACCGCACCCAGCTGCCAGGCCCACCATGAGGGGGTACGGGTCCGCGAGGCCCTGCGGGCCCACTTCGATCAGGGAGACCCCTGAGCACCTCCCTGGCCTTCCCCAGAAGACCACCCCCCCACAGCCCACACTGCCCGCACACCGCCCCCAACACCCGCACGACACCCCCCCAACAAGCACACGCCTCCAGCTTTTTAGAAAATAAAACTTTTTTTTTTCTGAAACCTGAAAACTTGTTTTGTTCAAAACAGAAACTGCAACAAATATACAAAAAGGGGGACAACTATATACATGGGGGCCCACCAGATGGCTCGGCTGTTGGCCCATCAGTCTGGGATGGGGGTAGAGGGGCATGACCCCCGCTAGGTACAGCTCGCAACACCCCCACCCCCACGTGTCCGCAGTCCCTGGCGTGGCCGGCTGGGGGGTGGGAGGACCGACAAGTATGTCTGGGATACCTCCACTGGCTGGTCTTCAGCCCCAGTGGGCTCTGTGGAGCTTGCAGGTGGCGAGGCGGGTGGGGTGGCAGGCTGGGCAGCAAGCGTTGAAGCGGGTGGGGCGGCAGGTGGTGTGGCAGGGGGGCCTCGGGTGGAGCAGCAGGGAGGACGGCCTGGGGGGCAGCAGGGGGTGGGAGCTGGGCGACAGCCTTCTGGATCGACCAGGCTATGTCCCGAAAGACCCCCATAAAGTCCTCCCATGCTGCCCACCGCCGGGTGGACTCCTCCTGCTCAAACCGCAGTCTCTCCTCCGCCACCTCCATCTGCCACCGGAGAGCTGCCAGGAGCTGTGGGTCCATAGGGGCCGTCCCCAGAGTTCAGCGGTGGCGGGACCGTCCCGCTGCCCTTGGGGGTGTCTCCGGCTGCTGGTGGTGGCTGACTTCTGGCAGGCTGTCGGGGACAACAGAGGATGCCTGGCTGCCTGGGGCGTCAGATGCTGCAGCTAGAGAGTGGGAGAGGAAGGCTGTTAGTACAGTGCCCAGGCCCGTGGCCCATTCCCCCCGCCCCCTCTTGGGTGCTGGGTCTACGTCCCTGTCGGTGGGTTTGATGTCCCTGTTGGCTGTCGCCATGGCATTGTTCCCCAGCCCCCGGGGTTAAGGCTGAGTGCTGTCCATGGGTGTGGGTGCTGATGGGCGCTGATGGCTGTGCCACCATCCTGGGACCGCACTGTGGCTGGGCATTTGCAGGTTGGGCTCTGCTGGGGGTGTGTGAGGCTCCCAGTCGTGTCTGGTGCCCCCACCCTGTGGCCCATGGGTGTGTGCTCTGTGGGGTACATACCTGACTGTCCACTGCTGCGGTAGGGGGAAGCCTGGTGGGCAGATGCCTGGCTGGTGCTCCGGGAGGGGAGGTCGATGAGGAGCCCCCCACTCACTGCTGGACCCCCTCCTCTGCTGTCCCAAGCTGGGGCTCCTTGGGTGGGCCCCGGGGTGCGGCGCTGGCCTCCGGGCCGGACTCTGGCTCTGAGGCCTGCTGGGGCTCGTCAGCCATGGTGTCAAGGGTGGCCAGGGGTAGGAGGTGTCCTGGGGGCCCAGGATGGCCCTGAGCTCCCTGTAATAGGGGCATGCAGTGGGGGGCAGCCCAAGACCAGCTGGCCGAGTCCCGGGCCCAGGTGTACTCCTGCCGCAACTCCTTCACCTTACTCCAGACGTGATCTGGAGTGTGGGCAGGGTGACCCCAGGCGGCCAGGCCCTCGGCCAGATGGGCAAATGTTTCTGTGTTCTGCCGCTTGCTCCCCATCACGTGGAGCACCTCCTCCTCGCCCCAGAGCCCCAGCAGGTCTCAGAGCTCGGCCTCCGGCTGGAGGGGCCCTGCCTCTTTTTGGCCCCCCACTTGGCTGCTGGGGGTGCCTGGATCCCCTCAGGAGGGGAGCCCTGGGGGCGCTACGGGGGCTGACTGGATGCCATGGTGCTGGGTGCTCAGGTCGGGGTCCTGAGAGGGTGTGCAGGGCTAGCACGTGCATGTGCTGCTGCCTGCACGCTCTCAGCTTCCTGCCACAGGAAATCTGGGTCCGTGGTGCTTTAAAGGCTGCTGTGCATGGGGGCCATAGAGCCCCGCAGGGGCTGGACAGAGTGTCTCAACCCCTCAGCTGATGGCCACCATGGAGGACCCCGCTATTTCGAAGTAGCAGGACGCGGATCGTCTACACACACCCTACTTCGACGTTCAACGTTGAAGTAGGGCACTATTCCCATCTTCAGATGGGAATAGCGACTTCGACGTCTCGCCGCCTAACATCGATTTCAACGTCAAAATAGCACATGGTGCATGTAGATGCGACGGGTGCTATTTCGACGTTGTGCTGGCTACTTCAAAGTAGCCGGCTAGTGTAGACACACCCTTTGTGTGTAGCAGATCCCTGGTTTTGACAACAAAACTCTCTAGTGTAGGTGTAGCCACACACTTTAGGGCAGGGATAAGGACCTCCTATGTTTGCACACCATCCAAAGCAGCGTGGCCCTGATCCTGACGAAAGCTGCCATAATACAAATAGTAGATATCTGCAGAGAGAAATCAGGCTCATTCCAATCCATCAGACAGAGCAGGTGACCTACTCAAGAACGTATAGGGGCTTTCTTGCCTGTTGGACAAAACTCTAAGGTCCTTACTCAGGCAGGCCAATGGGAAGTTGGTTTCAGCATTCAGCCTGCTACATCCAGACACTTCACTGATAAAATCATAGTAGAAGGAACTGTTAATAATAATTAATAATAAAAACATCAACAGCACTTCCCATCTTTTAGGATCTGATCTAATGCCCATTCAGGATTCACATTAACTTTAAAGAGCTCTGGATAAGACCCTATTCATTTCTATAAGCTTTCTTTCACATGAAAGGTAGAAGAGTTTCTAACAGGAAAACAAACAAGACAGCTTTTAAAAGGGAGGAGTGACAAGTGGGAGTGAGGGATCGATTTCCAAGGGTGCTGAGGGCAGACTCCAGCTGAATTCAGGCCCATTTACTCTGTTGATTGATTTGCAAATGAATAAATTACCAAGACTAGCAAAGTAGCAAGAACACTTCAATACTAATATCTAGAATGTCCTCAAACACTCCTACTTGTTTGTGTTCTCTGTGTAATTAACAGAATGGAAAGTTATTCATTCTGCTTGCTCATGTTCTGTTTTCAACAGTGAAATGAGTTTGAATGCAGTTCTTATTGCTGGATCAGGCCCTAAAAGACAGAAAGGCTACACTCATCCCTCGTTTAATGAGTACTTTACTTACAAGTACGTGCTAAAATGAGGGACTCACACACTTACCTTTGTTCACAAAACAAGTGAACTTCCCTGGCTGGGAGATGGGGAGATCTGCAGCCCAGGCCTGCCCACTTCCAACACTCCCCTGGCACCCAGCTCTCTGTGCACCCCCCAATTTGGCCCACTCCCAACACCCATCCCAGCCTGGTCCCCGAACCCCCTGGCCCACCGTGCCCTCACGCAGGTACCGCTGCTGCAGCCCAGAACAAGCCGCCACTTCCTCCACCAGAGCTGCCACCTGGTTTTAACCTTCCCTCCCCCTCATGGCCCCAAACTGCCCCCAGCCTTTAACCCTTCCCCCGCCAACCCTACGTTCACTTACCTTTCAAAAGCAGCACCACATGCTGCCACTCCTTCCCCAACTTAGGAGCACTAGGAACCAATCAGAGACTTATAAGTGTATTTTAATGGTAATTTAATGTCCCTCTTATGAGTTTTCGCAGAAAGTTGGGAACCAACTGTGCTCGTATAGCGAGGGATGAGTGTATTAAAGTCAGTGGAAAGACCTCTCTAAACTTTGGATCATGCTGTTAGTAAGTACCAAAACCCACTCACTTCATTCATCTGTGTAGACCTGTTGAAGCCAGACTGCTGAGACTTCCAAGCCACCAAGGGTGGTGTTTAGGCCAATGACACAGAAACAATTTTTAGACTGGAGGTGTTGGGCTTCAGCCCCCTTACAGTGCCTATGCTTCTTACTGCTCCATGTGGGGGCCACAGCTGGGGGTGACTGCAGAGCCCCAGGCCAGTACCAGCAGTGGAGCCCCTGGGGTTGACAGGCAGGATCCTGGGTGGCAGCAGCCTTCCCAGATGCAGGCTGGTGGCTGGGACCATCAGCTTAGGGCCAACAGTACAGATGCTGGGCCCAAAACCTGTGGGAGCAACAGGACCATGTGTACCTCTGCTTCCCACTCCCATGTTTCAGACGATGATTCTACTCATGCGAGTAAGGCAATCAAGATTTAGCGTTTAAGTTTGGCTTCAACAACATGGTACCCAAGTTAAGAAAAGAAAACTCCATCTTGTCTGTCTTCATTTTCCATAAATCTTACGCGGGAGAAAACTCTCCATAACCACCTGGGGCATGACTGAAAACCACAGTGAATATAAATCATATGTGGAATCCGAGCTGATGTCCAAAGTGAAATTGGTGACATCAGATTCATTCATAGAAGAGAGACCTCCAAATGATTCACAAACAAATATGATAACATACATCGCATCAGCTGTTTTTTCTTTATGGGAAACAACTAACCACATGGGACCCACATTTCTTTGGTTCACAACTGCACGTGTTTCCCTTCCTGGTGGGGGAAATCCCCTCATTTAACTTCCTACGTAACAGGAAAAGAACATTATTATAAAAGGAACACATTAGATACATTGATTATGGTCGTTGTTGATAAAATTAACAGACTTTTAAAGTATAACATGCAACTTTATATAAAACAATGATTGTACATTTGTATTATTTGACATTGTTTCAAGTGTGTAGGAAAGAGATGTATGCACGGGGGAGCTCTGTGAGGTAGGAAAGAGTTATTATCCCCATTTTACAGATGGAAGTTGAGACCCAATTTTTTAAAAAGGTATTTAGGCATTGCTGCCAAAATTTAGCAGCCTAAATTTAATTTACAAAATAAATTTAGGCACGTAAGAGATGCTAAATATCTTTAAAAGCCTGGGCTCAAGTGACTTGCCCAAGTCACACATAGATCTTCTCAGAAAAATTCCAAAGTCTTTTGTGTTGTTGAATTTCACAGCAGCAGACAGGCAGCTGGTGATCCCAGGGAGCACCGCTCCTTTCAGGAACACCATGTCTCAAGGTTTCTGCAAAATATATTGCAGAATTTCAGTTCCGTAAACATTTCTGAATTTTTGACTTTTTGTCCCAGTTTGGGATAAAAGGTTTCTGAAAGTGAAAAATTTTCTAAAAAACTAAACTGCAGTGTCTCAGCCAGCGCTAGCTACACTGGAAGTCTGTAGTGGTACAGACCAATGAACCTGGATCTCTTAAAGCCCAGGCGAGTGCCTCTTATACTCCTGTACCCTCTTATCCAGATACACTTAACAAAATCTTCAATCCTCTTCTCATTGGTAAAACCTGACACAGTGACATATGCGCCCAGAACATCACAGAACATGAAGTACAGATGTAATCCAGTTACAGTCAGTGGATATTAGGAATACTTAAAAAAGGCATAGAAAATAAGACGAAGAATATCTTACTTCCCCTATATAAAACTATGGTACTCCCACATCTTGAGTACTGCGTACAGATGTGGTCTCCTCACCTGAAAAAAGATATACTGGCAATAGAAAAGGTTCAGAAAAGGGCAACTAAAATGATTAGGGGTTTGGAATGGGTCCCATATGAGGAGAGGCTAGAGAGACTAGGACTTCTCAATCTAGAAAAGAGGAGACTGAGGGGCGATATGATAGAGGCGTATAAAATCATGAATGGTGTGCAGAAAGTGAATACAGAAAAGTTATTTACTTGTTCCCATAATATAAAAGAGCTAGAGGACACCAAATGAAATTAATGGGTAGCAGGTTCAAAACTAATAATAAAGTTTTTCTTCACACAGCGCACAGTCAACCTGTGGAACTCCTTACCAGAGGATGCTCTGAAGGCCAGGACTCTAACAGAGTTTAAAAAAGAGCTTGATAAATATTTGGAGGCTAGGTCCATAGATGGCTATTAGCAAGATGTAAGGTATGGTGCCGAGCCTTTTGTTGAAGGCGGGAGATGCATGGCAGGAGACAAATTGCTTGATCATTGTCTTTGGTTCACCTCCTCTGGGGCACCAGGCATTGGCTACTGTCAGCAGACAGGATACTGGGCTAGATGGACCTTTGGTCTGACCCAGTATGGCCATTCTTATGGTCTTAAGTCTGGTTCTGCAGCAGCAGGGCTGGAATCCAGGGTCCCTAACAGGGCATTTATTTTTTAACACAATAGACATAGAATCATACAGCTGGATCCCTGACTGAAAGTGCAATATGGTTGATCTGGGATGAAGTAGGAAAGCATGGAGAGGCAGCCAGAAAAACTGAGCCAAATTACATCAATCCTGTGGAATTACATTTGACCCTCAGGTTAGGTACTTCTCAAATCATGATTGAAATGATTATACATGACAAAAAAAAAACCTTTGCAGTGAAGCAGATACGGTTGCTACACACCCACAAAACCAATGCTTACCCCAACCACTTTCCCCTACAGACCACATACTTCCACTCAACACTAACCCTGTATGGTTGTGAACTTTTAAATACCCTATACCCATTTGAAAACAACCATTTTCCAAACCTCCCCCTCCTACCACAACCGATTACTTCACCTAACAGCCACAGTTACTTATATTGGGAGGGGCAACTCCAGTGGTAAAGGGGTAACTGCAAAAAGGACTAAGGAAGGGCAGAGTAAAGATTGCAACAGGTGGTTTGTGATGTACTGAAGTTGTGGTAATGGGGAGGTGTTCGCTGGTGAGTAAGGGACAACAGAACATATATAATATGTGGCTTAAAGTCTCATACTTTTATTCAGACGTGGAAAATAATGAAGTTGAAATACTTTGTTACACTACTCATTTTTTGGTAATTCACTCAAGTAATTTATTTTTGTGACACTGCTACTTTTACTCAAATAGGCTTGTACTTTTTATTCTGCTATCATTTCTGGAAGTGCTTTATAAATTTTTACTTTCACCAGCTCACCGACGCTTGCACAAGATAGCATTGTGATTGGCTAAAGCACAGTCACATGCACAGAGCATCCAATCATGCAGTGACATTTTTTTTTAAATAACCAATAAACAAGCACAAGGAAGAATGAAGCACTAATGAAGAAATGTTTTACAAGATACATTAATGCCTTTCCAAAAACAGTACCTATAGTTTTGCAGGAGCTCATCTTTTCATCAAGGGTTCGTTTCATACTTAAGATGGTGGACAACGCCATGGTTTCTGCCTGGCCATATATAAGGACTTTTTGAAACTGAAAGATGTTACAGGATCTTCAGATCCCTTTGATATCGTTTTTTGTTTGTGAAAGACAGTGGAAGTGGCAGTGTACATCAACTCACCATCAAATTTAAAGAAACATGTGGAGGTATGTGAAGTTCTCTTTTCTTTAGCTGTCCAATTTAGTTTAAGCTTTCTGTGGATTGCACACTGTACTCTGTCGGATCGAGTTTAACAATGCATGCAATACTTGTTAGTTGCAGTGTCTCAACAGAAGCTAACAGACTTGTTTGGTGCATCTTAGCTTTTTAAAGAAATATATTTCATATTTAAGTGGCTACTTAGCCAGTTTGGAAAACAATTTTTTTTCTTTACTAGAAATCTGGAATAAAATAGGGACAATAGCGCAGGTTTGAAAAGCTACAGCATTTTTGATGCCCTTAGCACTACACGTGGTACAGTGGCAGTAATAATTCAAATTCAAAACAATCAACTTATTCGTGGCATTTTGGAACATAACCCATTCACAACCTGGACTCCCTTTATAAGTCAGTTGAGCCAAGAATGTATACGGGTTGCACCTCTGAAATCTGGTCTTCTGTCATCCAGCAAGATCCCTTGTCCAGCATGACCACACACGTTGCCAGACAAGAGGGCAGTGGCTGGTGGAGGAGCTCCTGCAGGGCTAGGAACCAGAGCTGCAGCATGCATTGGTGGTGCGGAGCTCCTGCCAGTCTGCAGCAGCACAGGGACCAGGGCAGGAGTCCCTGCCAGTCCCCCAGCAGCTGGGGACCAGAGCTGGAGCCCCAGCACCCAGCAGCAATAGGAAAGCTGAGTGCGAGGAGCTCCTGTTTGCCCTGTGGCAGCAGAAGCCGGGAGGCTGCCATGGGGCTGGGAGCTGGAGCCCTCTTCTGCTCTGTGGCAGCCGGGGGGTGTGGGCTGGCTGGAGCCGCATGGCAGCCTGGGCTAGGAAGAGAGGCTGAAGGCTGGAGCTGCAGCAACCCGAGTGCAGGGCTTTCTGCCTGCAGAAGGCCTATACCTCCCCTCATCTGGCAATACTTCCCCTTCTCCAGTCATGTCCCATGCATGCCAGATAAGGGAGATGCAATCTGTACTGCTACACGACCTGTGATGATGAATAAAATATGCTCTTTTACTGCCCACAAAGCAGGAAAGTTGGAAAGCGACCACGTTCCTGACTCACGGTAGCTAAATTAGCCGTTAAGTCTGTAAGAAGCCATTAATTGAAATATGAACTGAAGAATATTCTATTGTATTTTCTTTGCAGAGAAAACACCCCAATCAGCTGGAGAAAGACACAAGGTTTACTTTTACTGTGCAAAAGAGAAAGAGGGAGTCAGACCACACTTCTGGTTCTTCAAACAAGCAGCTCAAGAGTGACACCATGGCAAGTCCAATTATGCATGTATCACAGGTCTCAGTGGACAAGGCAGTGAGGAAGTACATCATTGAAGGTCTCCAGCCATTTAGTGATGTCAAGCTTCCAACATTTAAAGACCTTATTCACAATCCACAGCCCAACTCTACCATCATATCAAGACCTACTCTTTGTTCAAGGATCTTTGATCCTGCCAAAAGCAGGAAGAGAAATTTGATCAATGCCATGAATGAAGTGCAATAGATCACCTCCAGCATGCACCTCCAGATGGCCAAGTGATGCACCTTCATTGGTGTGACAGCTCACCGTATTGATCCCAAGAATCTGAAGTATGTTCTGCTGTACTAGGCTGTAGGCATTTAAAAGGCTCGCACAGGTTTGAAGGCTTGGCAAGTAGTACAACTTTCATTATGAATATCTAATAAGAGAGAAGATGGTTAGGACAAATGACAGACAAAATGGGTCAAATTTCCTCAAAGCTTTCAAAATATTTAACTGCAAAAACCACCAGAATACCAAAGAAGGCAGTCTGTAACCAGAGAAAGAACCTGATAACGATGATGAAGAAAATGAAGCTGAACTTCACAAAACTGCAGACATCCTGGACACAGATAGGTCTGTCTTCTGCACCACCTACCAAACACCACCCTTGTGCCTGCCACGTGTTGAAGCTAGTTTCATCTAAACAAAAAAGCAATCCAGTACCACGTTAAAGACTAACAAAATAATTTATTAGGTGAGCTTTCATGGGACAGACCTATTTCTCCAGATCATAGCCATACCAGAACAAACTCAATATTTAAGACACAGAGAACCAAAAATAGTAATCAAGGTTGACAAATCAGAAAAATTATCATCATTATAAAATAATTAAATTATTGTTATTATTATTAGTAGTTATTTTTCTGATTTGTCAACCTTGATTACTATCTTTGGTTCTCTATGCCTTAAATATTGAGTTTGTTCTGATATGGCTATGGTCTGGAGAAGTGGGTCTGTCCCACGAAAGCTCATCACCTAATAAATGATTTTGTTAGTCTTTACAGTGCTACTGGACTGCTTTTTTGTTTTGATAGTATATAGACTAGCATGGCTATCTCACTGTTACTAGTTTTATCTGAAGATGTTGTTCAGGCTGAATCAAATAACACCTACAAAAAGGCAGCCAGGTCCCTTTTGCCAAATGCCAAGCACCGTGGCAAGCTGTACACCTAGACGTTCAGCTATTGGAGCAGAAATGGTGAAAGCAGAATGTAGCTACAGGTCATTCAGTCAAACCAGACAAGATGGAACTCTGTGTTCATGGCTGTGGAGAGAATTCTGCGCATACTGAATGAAGAAGGAGAAGGGGCCATTGGAAAGGTGTTTGCAGCACTCAAAATTAACATGCAAGTAGTGGCTCTTTCCTTTACACTTTTCTGTTTGTTAAAAAAATCTGATCATGCCGTATATAATTCAGAATTCTCTCAAGTGATTTTGTTTTTATTGATACCAAAAAACAAAATAAAATTACTGTGCAAAAGCCCCATTTTAAGAAATCAACTGTTGCACTATAACGTGTTGATTTCCTATGTCACATTTCATCAGAATCTAAGATGCTCTTACAGGAAAATGGCTTGATCCTTCAGGGTGCTGAACACCCTTACCCAATCCCATAAAGCATTTATGGGAATGTTTAACTTTAAGCACGTGCATAGGCCCACTGGAGACAATGGGATACCTTACCAATGATGTAGGGAGGGGTAGGAAAGATGTCCTAGAGGCCAAATTTAGGCTGCTAGGAAAGAGACTGATATCCAGGACCTCTGTGGTGGTATTCACAGAAACTCTTCCCGTTACATGCACAGGGCCAGGTAGGCAGGCAGAACTTCAGAGTCTCAATGTGTGGAAGAGATGATGGTTCAGGGAGGAGGGGTTTAGTTTTATTAGGAACTGGGGACACTTTTGGGATAGGGGGAGTTTATACAGGAAGGATGGGCTCCACTGAAACTAAGGTGGATCCAGAATGCTGGCACGTACCATTAAAAATGTTGTAGAGCAGTTTTTAAACTAAGAGATGGGGGAAAGCCAATTAGTGAGGAGGAGCACATGGATCGGAGGAGAGTCCATTCATAGAGATTCTCTAGGTTTTAGTCAGAAAGAGAGGAGGGGAGATGATACAATATGCGCCAGATCAGACAGGAAACATTCACAGGTAAAAGAATCTAGTACATCAGGGAAGGCCAGACAAATATATGGTGGCAATTTTTTAAAGTGCTTCTACACAAATGCTAGAAGTCTAACTAACAAGATGGGTGAACTAGAGTACCTTGAACTAACGGAGGAGATTGACATAATAGGCATCACAGAATGAGGACAATCAGTGGGACACAATCTTACCAGGATATAAAAATATATCTGAAGGATAGACTAGGTCATGTGAGTGGCACTGTATGTGAAAGATAACGTAGAATCAAATGAAGTAAAAATCTTAAATGAATCAAAATGTTCCACAGAAACACTATGGATAGTAATTCCATTCTCTAATAAGAATATAGCAGAAGGGATATATTACCAACCACCTGACCAGGATCGTGATAGTGACTTTGAAATGTCAAGGGAGAATAGAGAGGCTATCAAAATAAAAAACTCAATAATAATAATAATAATAATAGGGGACTCCAATTATCTCCATATTGACTGGGTGCATGTCACCTCAAGATGAGATGCAGAGATAAAGTTTCTTGATGCCTTTAATGACTGCTTCTTGGAGCAGCTAGTACAGAAACCCACCAGGCGAGAGGCAATTCTCAATTTAGAAATGAGTGGAACACAGGATCTGGTCCAGGAGGTAACTATTACAGGACCACTTGGGAATAGTGATCATAACATAATAACATTTAACATTCCTGTGATGGGAAGAACACATCAACAGTCCAACACTCCAGCATTTAATTTCAAAAAGGGGAATTACACAAAAATGAGGTGGTTAGTTAAACAGAAATTAAAAGGTACAGTGACTAAAGTATGCAAGCTGCATGGAAAAACATCAAGGATACCATAATAGAGGCCCAACTTAAATATATACCCCAAATTAAAAACACAGTAAGAGACCTAAAAAAGAGTCACCGTGGCTTAACAACCATGTAAAAGAAGCAATGAGAGATAAAAAGACATCTTTTAAAAAGTGGAAGTCCAGTCCTAGTGAGGTAAATAAGAAGGAGCATAAACACTGCCAAATTTAGTGTAAAACTGTAATAAGAAAAGCCAAAAAAAGATTTTGAGGAACTGCTAGCCAAAAACTGAAAACATAAGAGCAAAATGTTTTTTAAGTATATTAGAAGCAGGAAGCCTGCTAAACAACCAGTGGGGCCCCTAGATGATTGAGATACAAATGGAGCAATCAAGGATGATAAAGCCATTGTGGAGAGACTAAGTGATTTCTTTGCTTCCATCTTCATGGCTGGGGATGTTACGGAGATTCCCAAACCTGCACCATCCTTTGTGGGTGATGAATCTGATGAACTGTAATTGAAGTGTTGTTAGAAGAGGTTTTAGAACAAATATAAAAACTTAACAGTAACAATTCACCGGGACCGGATGGTATTCACCCAAGGGTTCTGAAAGAACTCAAATGTGAAATTGCAAAATTATTAACCGTGATTTGTAACCTATCCTTTAAATCAGCTTCAGTACCCAAGGACTGGAAGACAGCCAACATAACACCAATATTTATAAAGGGGTCTAGAGGCGACCCTGGCAATTACAGACCAGTAAGTCTAATGTCAGTACTGGGCAAATTAGTCGAAACAATAGTAAAGAATAAAATTGTCAGACACGTAGAAGAACATAATTTGTTGGACAAAAGTCAACATGGTTTCTGTAAAGGGAAATCATGTCTTACTAATCTATTGGAATTCTTTGAAGAGGTTAACAAACATACAGACAAGGGGGATCCAGTAGATATAATGTACTCAGATTTCCAGAAAGCCTTTGGCAAAGTCCCTCACCAAAGGCTCTTGTGTAAATTAGGTTGTCATGGGCTAAGAGCGAAGATCCTTTCATGGATTGAGAACTGGTCAAAAGACGGGAAACAAAGGGTAGGAATAAATGGTAAATTTTCTAAATGGAGAAGGGTAACGAGCGGTGTTGTCCAAGGGTAAGTGCTAGGACCAATCCTATTCAACTTATTCACAAATGATCTTGAGAAAGGGGTAAGTAGTGAGATGGTAAAGTTTGCAGATGATACTAAACTGTTCAAAATAGTCAAGATGAAAGCAGACTGTGAAGAACTTCAACAAAATCTCACCAAACTGAGCGACTGGGCAACAAAATGGCAAATGAAACTTAATGTGGATAAGTGTAAAGTAATGAACACTGGAAAAAATAACCCCAAGTATACATACGACAACTGTGTCCACATGTGTCAGTTCTTCTGGAAGAGGATCTTCCGGAAGATCATCTTCTGGAACAGAGCATCCACACACAAAGTGGCATCCAAAAAGAGCTGCCCGGTCTTCTGGAAGATCACATCCACATGAGCACGGACGCCCTTCCAGACGAACAGGGCAGAAACACCTTGATCTTGCACCGGACCTGGTCTGTGGTTCAGGCAGGACATCCAGGGGCGGCCAGAACTGTGGCCAGCCAGGGGCAGGTTGCAGCATTCCACCAGTGCCCTGTCATGTCCCTGAGGATATCTTCCTCCTTCCAGAGGGTGGTCCCTCAGCTGGGGCCCTGCCCAGGCAAGGGCTGTTTTTTGGCAGGGCTGCTCCTCCCTTGGGCTGCCGTCCCCTGACTCCCTGGGGCTGCCCTGGGGAGCATGGGAGGGCTGGCTGCTGGCCATGCAGCTGTCGGCCATCAGCTGCATGGTTGCAGGGAGCTGGGTGCTGCTGTCCAGCACGTGCTGTCAGCCTCACAGCCCCTGCTTCCTGCTCCAGGATTTCTAGATCCTTGCAGCTTTAACTGCTGCTGGAAGTAGGCACCATGGAGCCCCCAGGAACTTGCTGGAGTGTCTCCTGGCTCGGGCAGGACCACTTCTCGTGGCAGTGTCTCCTGGCAGACCACTTCTTCCGGAAGAAGCAGTCCACGATCGTCTACACATACATTCTTCCGGAATAATCATCTGGAAGAAGGCATTATTCCCCTTTCAGGACCGGCGTTAGAAATCCAGAAGAAATGGAGTTTTCTTCCAGATTCCTTCCGGAAGAGCGTCTTACACATGTAGACATTCTCCTGATCTTCCGGAAGAAGGCAGTGTTCTTCTGGAAGATCTGACACGTGGGCCGTGTTTACACTAGCCCAAATCTTTGAAATGCCCATGCAAATAGCCATTTCGAAGATTACTAATGAGGCACTGAAATGCATATTCAGCACCTCATTAGCATGCCAGTGGCCACGGCTCTTGGAAATTGCCACTTTTCGCTGCCGCACAGCTCATGCAGACAGGTCCTTTTCAAAAAGACCCTGCCAACTTTGAATCACAATCAGCAGATAGGAATAAGGGGATTTTGAAGTTCCCGGGGTCCTTTTGAAAAGTGTCCCCATCTGGACGAGCCGCGCAGCAGCGAAAAGTGGCAATTTTGAAGAGCTGCGGCTGCCGGCATGCTAACGAGGTGCTGAATATGCATTTCAGTGCCTCATTAGTAATCTCTGAAATGGCCATTTGCACAGCCATTTCGAAGATTTGGGCTAGCATAGACGTAGCCGTGTAGACACAGCCAATATTATGGGGGCTAATTTAGCTACAATTAGTCAGGAAACAGATCTTGGGGTTACCACAGATCATTCTCTGAAAACACCCAAGCAGTGTCCAGCGGCAGTCAAAAAGACCAAATAGGATGTTAGGAATTATTAAAAAAGGGATAGAAAATAAGACAGAATATTTTACTGCCCCTTTATAAAACTATGATACGCCCATATCTTATACTGTTTACAGCTATAGTCTCCTCACCTCAAAGAAGATATTTTGGCATTAGAAAAGGTTCAGAAAAGGGCAACTAAAATGATTAGGTGTATGGGCGAAAACATTCTACATGGGAGGCCAGTTGAGGTGGTTCTTCCCCATGGCAGCAGCAAAACCCCGAATATCCTTCCCGCCCTTGCACCCCTAAACACGCAACTAGCAACGTGGTCAACACCGAATGGCAGGCACCATCCTTTTATTGGGTTGGGTTGGGAGCTACCCATATGCTGTGGCTGAGTGCAGGAAAGATTCAGACTGTGTGGCACCTGTGGGGGTGGGAAGGAGGTTCTCACACAAATGTAAATCACTGAGGAGAAGTTTCTTGGAGTGGTATGCAAGCATGACCCCCAGCACGGCCTTGGTGACACATGGTACGGCAGGGCAGGGGCTGGCGCCAGGCAGCACAGAAAAAAATAACAAGCATACAGACAGAGCAGCGAACTCCCTGCAGGGCCTATTGGAATGGGCAGATGCACTCACAGCACTAATAGCAAAGAAAGAAAGAGGCCACTTCTCAGGCTGTCATACTAACATGAGCCCACAGCTAAAGGCTCACTGCTCCTGCTTGGAAATTCACGGTCTTCCTGTTACTGGAAAGCAGCAGCCAGAGCAGAGCACTGAGAGGGGCATTGTGGGTTACATATAGGACACCTCTGGAGGCTAATTAATTCAATTTTAAGATATGGCGCTTCCACACTTGCCTTGAATCGAACTTCTGAATTCAAGCTTGATGCTACACCCATCAGGTCACTTTGATTGTGTAATCTCAAGATGAGTCCACCCTAAATTGAGCTAATGGTCTTTACAGTGAAGACAGTCACGTGGTAAAATCGAGCTAACAGAATTAAAGTCAAATTTATCTCATAGTGTAGACGTAGCCTTAGGGTAGAAAAAATACAATAGCAGGTACAGTAACTCACGGTATAATCATTGGTTAGGCTGGGAAGTAGAAAATAATTTACACAATCAGATAAAATCATCATTTTGAAGTAGGTGCGAAATCACAGCAAGAGTAGACAAGAATGGAAAGAAATGATGTATTGTAATACCTGTATACTGCAGTAGCTATGCAGGTGAATCATCACCAAACACAAAACATGCTGAGGGGAGGGGAGAGTAAATGAACAAATCTAAATCCTTCTTTCAGCGTCTGGTAGGTTATGTGAGCAGAATCCCAATGCTCCTCTCTGAGCTTTGCAGGTTATGTTTTAACTAACCAGACAGCAACATTATTTGGCTCATTGACGAGTAAGATGGACAGTAGCAATTTACATGAGCACTAAGGTTATAAACTAGAAATTTAAAGGTGCATTATTTGGAAATTAGCAACCACTTGTGTTTTTGCTGACTTTTTTTGCCTGCCGTTGCTTCAGTAAGGTGCACAACTTTCTAACAACATCTGCAAGGTTTTTTATTTTCAAAATTTTGGGTCAGATCTCTGGCTGGTATCTGTTAGGGGTATAGTTCTGAAGCTGAGTTTATATTAGCTGAGGGTTTGGACCTGAGTGTTTGAATTTGGCAATTTTTCTAGAAATAATGGCATTCACCCTATGGCCCACACATTGGAAAAGTGGTACAAACTAATGATTGTTCAGTTCATCTCTAACTACAGACAGATTCCATAAATTACAATTTCTGTGTATCAGGTGCTCAGAATTAGCTAGGCAGCAAACCTACTCTAATTAATTTACAAGACACAGTTCTTTGTGAAGTATCCCTATAAGCTACAGATGGACAAATTTATTGTCCAGTGTTTACTGCGAAGTGAGATTTTGGAAATGTGGGGTAAGGTATTTTAGAAAACTGCCCCCTGAAAGCAGATGGTATTTGCAGATAAAATGCTGAATTACCAGAGGTATGGAGAATTTTGTGGATTTCAGGCACCACTAATTTGGTTGAAGATTTATATTGGAAGAACATGCAGTTGAGTTAAATTAACTTATGTGTGAAATTAGTGAAATAAAGAGTACAAAGGAAGACAGGTGCCATATCTAGATTTCCTCTACATTCTTCATTTCACACGGCACATAAGAACGATCAATACAGTGAGGAAGCATCAGAGCTGTTGAACTGTTCGTTCTGAATAAAGTGTATTAGGAAATTAGCACCGTATTTTGTACTTTGATCTCTCATAAACCAAATTTCTTTTAACATGCTCATTATTCTGAAGTGGTTGCCAAACTGGCTGGCCAAATAACTTGAAGCCTATGAGTTGTTTGCTCTTGCCATGACATGGTCTGTCAGCTAAATCAGCTGGGACTACTGGTGTTTCTGAGTGGATGACCAAAACATCATGAACCAGGATGGTAAGCAATATACTTTTTTGGTAGCTGAATAACAATTAGAGCCAAAATTCATAATATTTTTGAATACTTGGTACTCATCCAAATACTGAATTGCATGACCCCACAATTCATGGCTGGACAAAATCATCTCCCCAGCTAGAACACAGAGATACCATTTCTTGCTCTCTAAACTTCTGTCTGTATTGTCCATTCAGAATGTAAGTTCAGGGGGCCAGTAACAGTCTTCTATTTTGTGTCTGTACAGTACCTAGCACGTAGGTGCCCCTACGTGTGACTGTAACGCTGATTAAACACTAACACCAGCTCTAGGCAGATCTGTTTTTCCTTTCATGCAGCTATTGAAATTACACACATAGGGAGAGCTATAAACAGACATGCTACCCATGTGAAAGCAATGACTCACCTCGTAATGGCTTCACATAAATTACGTGGCTAAAAATGCAAGACAGCGTGAAGACACTAATCCTTAGTGCAAATTCTCTCGCTGCATATGAAGAAAACAGAGGCAATAAAAAGACTAAATTAGACTAAAGACTAAAAAGTCTAGTGAAAGCTGTCAAGTCCTCTCCTGTTTAGAAAACTTGCTAATAATCCCAGCCTTCCCTGGTTTGAATGTCTGGAATTACAATTAATCATTTGTTCTTGCGCTAAATGTCTCTATTTTTCAAAATAAAGAAGGGGGCTTTTGTCTGATGCTCTTGGGCGAGTTCTTTTACCAGATTTTGATTTCTTCCTCCCTATTAAACAGAGATGAAATTAACTTGACTATTTTTGTCTGACAACACTGTCAGCTCATTGTAGTGCCATACAATACTAATGTATTTTTGTGAACTGGCACCATCATTCTAGCACATGTCAGCAGATCTCTGGAAACAGGACAGGTACTATGAAAAGCTGATACTACAGAACCTAACCATTTACTGTACATAAAGGCTCTGGGAAATGGAGAATATTGGAGGCAAATCGCATACCTTCCCTTTGTAGCTACAAACCGAGCTCAGTAAGCGGGCGTCTACCTTGAGATACATTTGTGCAAATCATGACGCATTCCATAGGAGCAGTAAGGGGACAAAAGGGGCACACCCAAGCCCAATGTGTTTTCTACAGCATGGGAAGGAAGCATGAGAAATAAATGAGTTGAGAATTGCTAACTCTGAGTTAACAGAGCCGGGAGCAGATCTTGTGGGTGGCAGTCGGAGCTGATATAAAGAAGTCCCAGAGAAAGCCAGCTGCAGTGCGAAACAGTAAACTTTCATTGATCTGGCAACATTCAGGTGCACTCATCCCACGTTTAACAAGCACTTTACTAATGAGCACTCTTTAAAATGAGGAACATATATACCTACGTTCATTCACTATATGAGTGAACTTTCCCCACTTATATGAGCAGGGTCCCTGGCTGGGAGCAGGGAGACCTGCAGCCCTGTGGCTGGAGCCTTCTCCCTCCCTTCCCTCAGATATGCAGCTGTCTGACAGCCCTTCAGATTGGGCAAGAGAGGGAGAAGACTCTTAGCCTGGTTCCCCCCGCCATGAGCTGATCAGTCTCCTGGCCCCACAAGCCATGGGAAGACTGGAACCAGCCTGCCCCTGGTTCCCAGCTCCTGTCACTCTGGGAGCCAGGAAACTGACCAGCCCTGGTGGTTCCTGGCTCCCCTCCCCTTGCAGGAAAATTCAAGTTATGCAGGGGCTGCAGGAACAACTTCTACATAACTCGAGGGTTTACTGTATTAAACCCCCTACCCACCCCACAGATCTCAACTTCAGCCAGGTTTTAATTGCCCCCCATGGTCCCAAACTGCCCCCAGCCTTAAACTCGCCCAGCAGCTGCAAAACTCCTAAAGTCTTAGAGCCCCCCTGCAGCCTCAAACTGCCCCCAGCCTCACAACCCACCCTGCAGTCCCAAACTGCCCTAAGTCTTAGACACGCCCCTCCCCTGCATCCCTCAACAGCCCCAGCCCTAGACGCTCCTCCTCCTCCCACAGCCTCTTCACTAGGGCTGCTAGGTTGGGTGGCTTCCCCAGCCCTCCTGCTCCCAGCAGTTAACTCAAGTGTTAAGGTTTCAGCACCTAGGCATAAGGTGATTGCTATCCCTAGTGACAGAGATAACTGCCATTTCCAGCAGCTATCGCTATTGATAGATAGCTGCTTGAGGCAGCAGTGTTAAGAAACTGCAAATGGCTTCTTTAACAGCCACATGCAGCTGGGAACTACCCAGCTGGTGACCTTTAACAAATCTAATGGGACCCATGTTTGGGTCCCGACCCATCAGTTGGGAATCCCTGCTCTACATACATACATACACTACATCCTATTTCTGGTGCCAAAATATTCATATACATCAGAAAAGTACCTAAACTCAACCAGTTTACGTCACGTTACAAGCACTTGGAATGAATTGGAGACTTTTAAATGTATTTCAATGGGAATTTAGTGTCACTCTTACGAGTTTTCGCCTACGAGCAGAAATTTGGGAACCAATTGTGCTCACGTAGAGAGGGATGAGTGTATTCAGCCGGGGTCTCCTGTGCCCATCGGAATACAGTAGAACCCCGATTATTTGACCTTCAGTTATCCAACATTCTGTTTTAGCCAACATGCTCTGCCAGCCCCACAACAACTGGCCCATTCCAACAGTCCTGTAGCACCCAGCCCTACTCCCCCAATCTCGCAGCAACCGTCCCCGCTCCACCAGCGAGCCCCACATTATCTGGCATTTATGGTTATCCAACTATCCACTGGGCCCACTTATGTCAGATAATCAGGGTTCTACTGTACTTTGTAACAAGTTTTGGAGCTAGTGGTAGCTGCAGTAGTTGGTGTGGTACAAACAAACATTCACATATTCCATTTCAGAAAAACCAAAGGAAGAATGCAGGTGCCAGACACAACTCAGAGGACACAATTCTCCTCCTACTCACACTGGGATACATCAGGAGTAGTTATGCTGAAGTCAAGTGAATTAGATTGGTGTAAAACTGCTGAGAATGATGCATATAAGAAATGGAAATGTGGACAGTTGCCTAAGGAGGAGTATAAACATATGGCTGGAGAATGCCAGGCAGTAATCAGGAAAGTGAAAGCACAACTGGAACTGCAGCTGGCAAGGGATGTGAAGGGTAACAAGAAGGGTTTCCACAGGCATGTTAACAATAAGAGGGTTATCAGGGAAGGCGTGGGGCTGTTACTGGATGAGAGAGGTAACCTGGTGACAGATGATGTAAGTAAAGCTGAAATACTCGATGCGTTTTTTTTTTGCCTCAGTCTCCACAGAAAAGGACAGCTCCCACACTATGGTGCTAGACAATGCAGTATGGGAAGGTGGAAGGCAGCCATAGGGGAGAAGGAATGAGTTAAGAGCTACCTACAAAAACTAGATATACACTAATCCATGGGTCTGGATTTAATGCACCCAAGGGTACTACGGGAATTGGCAAACATCATTGCTAAGCCTTTGGTCATTATCTTTGAAGACTCTTGAAGATCAGGAAAGATCCTGGATGACTGGAAAAGGCAAACATAGTGCCCATCTTTAAAAAAAGGAAAGAACAACCACCCAGGGAACTAAAGACCGTCAGCCTTACCTCAATCTCTGGGAAGATAATGGAGGGTATCCTCAAGGAATCCATTTTGGAGCACTTGGAAGAGGGGAATGTGATCAAGAGTAGTCAACATGGATTCACCAAGGGCAAGTCATACCTGACCTATCTGATTAGCTTCTACGATGAGATAACAGGCTCTGTGGACATGGGGAAGTCAATGGACGTGATATACCTTGACTCAGCAAAGCTTTTGATACAGTTTCCCACAACATTCTTGCCCATAAGTTAAGGAAGTCTGGATTGGATAGATGGACTATAAGATAGACAGAAAGCTGGCTTGATGGTCAGGCCCAACAGGTAGTGGTCAATGGCTCATTATCTGGATGGCAGTTGGTTTCAAGCAGAGTGCTCCAAGGCTCGGTTCTGGGACCAATTTTGTTCAACATCTTTATTAATGACCTGGATGAGGGACTGGATTGCACCCTCAGTAAGTTTGCAGACAACACTGAGCTCATTGGAGGGTAGAGCTAGGATCCAGAGAGACCCGGATAAATTAGAGGATTGGGCCAAAAGAAATCTGATTAGGTTCAACAAGGAAAACTGTAGAGTCCTGCACTTGGGACAGAAGAATCCCAAGCACTGTTATAGTCTGGAGACCGACTGGCTAAGCAGCAGTACAGTGCGAAGGGACCTAGGAGTTATGGTGGACGAATGGCTAGATATGAGTAAACAGCCTTCTTGGCTACAGGGGGACACTAACAGCATATTAGGACGCATTAGGAGGAGCACTGTAACCAGATCTAGAGAAGTGGTTGTTCTCCTCTATTCAGCACTGGTGAGACCACATCTGGAATATTGTGCCCAGTTTTGGGCCTCCCCAGTATAAAAAGGATGGGGATGTGCTGGAGCAGGTTCAGTGGAGGGCAACAAAAATAATTAAGGGGCTGGAGCACATGAGCTATGTGAAGAGGCTGAGGGATTTGGGCTTGTTTAGTTTACAGAAGAGAAGACTTAGAGGTGATTTAATAGCAGCTTTCAACTTCCTGAAGGGGAGCTCTAAAAGGATGGAGAGAAACTGCCCTCAGTGGTGACAGATGGCAGAACAAGCAGCTACAGAAGTTACAGAAGGAGAGCAGTAGGTTGGATATTAGGAAAAACTACTCACCAGGAGGGTGGTGAAGCACTGGAATGCGTTGCCTAGGGAGGTGGTAGATTCTCTATCCCTACAGGTATTTAAGTCCCAGCTTGACAAGGTCCTGGCTGTGGTGACTTAGTTGGGGTTGATCCTGCTTGAAGCAAGGGGTTGGACTAGATGACCTCCTGAGGTCCCTTCCAGCCCCATGATTCTATGAAATTTTTACTGTTATGGCCACAGTACCATAAAAAGTAGTTCTTGAAATCCTGCATGGAATTTCCAGTTTCTCCTGAGATTATTGCTTCTACATTCAAACCTAATTGGTTACAAAATACCAAGAACTGTGAATATATAGTATGATCAGAGGGGTAGCTGAGTTAGTTTGTATCTTAAAAAAGCAACAAGAAGTCCTGTGGCACCTTACAGACTAAGAGATATTTTGGAACATAAGCTTTTGTTTGCCCATGAAAGCTGATGTGCCAAAATATCTCTTAGTCTATAAGGTGCCGCAGGACTTCTTGTTGTATATACTATGATCATTCCAGGGGCTAAAGACAACTAACTACCTGGGTATGGAGCAGAAATGGCCTTGGTCTTGAAGGCCACTTCAAAGCAGCAACAACTGAGAAACTGGGTGAGATTAACTTGGTTCTGACATCTTGGTCTCTGTGACGGAGTGCTCGTTGTGGTACCCTGGTCATGGAGATTGCTGGACCACAGAGAAGGCTTCAGGCTGAACTTAAATCAACCAACCTGCTCCTTGCAGGAGGATTTCTGATACCTATTGGGCTAATGAGTTAACTGGCTTTGGGGCTCTGTCACTGGGTGGAAAAGAGCTCAGAGGGAGAGCTCAGAGGGGCAGCTGGGCCAAGTCTAGTGAAAAGCACCTCCTGCTATATACCTGCGCTATGTCCTGCCATGTTTAGAAATGGAGGATTAAAGGATCAGGTTCAGTGGAGAGCAACAAAAATGATTAGGGGGCTGGAGCACACGACCTGTGAGGAGAGGCTGAGGGATCTGGGCTTATTTAGTTTGCAAAAGAGAAGAGTGAAGGGCGATTTGAAAGCAGCCTTCAACTTCCTGAAGGGGAACACTAAAGGGGATGGAGAGCGGCTGTTCTCTGAAGTGAGGGAAGGCAGAACAAAGAGCAATGGTCTAAAGTTACAGAGCTGGAGGCGTAGGTCACTGGAAGAGTGGTGAAGCACTGGAATGCGTTGCCTAGAGAGGTGGTGGAATCTCCATCCCTAGAGGTTTATAAGTCCTGGCTTGACTAAGTCCTGGCTGGGATGATTTAGTTGGGGTTGATCCTGCATTGGGCAGGGGGCTGGACTCAATGGCCTCCCGAGGTCCCTTCCAGCCCAAGGATTCTATGGCTACATCTGCACTCCCAGATACATTTGAATTTAAGGCAGTTCACTCCATTGTACCCAGTGACCGTCTTCACTGTAAATACCATTAGTTCAATTTAGGGAGCACTAATATCAATACCAGAATGTCATCGGAACCCAGTGGGTGTAGCCTCCAGTTCAAATTTAACCGTTCGAATGAAGGCACGTGTGGAAGCAGCACGGCTTTGAATCGAAGTTATTAGCCTCCACAGGCTGACTGGTGCTGTTGCACCTGGCTCCTGGCTCCCTACCACTTGCTGGAGCTGGAAACTGACCAGCACAGCAGCTGTAAAGAGGACGGGGAGAGGTGGTTTTTCAGAGGTGACACATGGTAGGAGGAGGGGAAATGATCTCTGGTTGAAGTGGGGGAGGTCTAGGTTAGATATTAGGAAAAACTATTTCACCAGGCGGGTGGTGAAGCACTGGAATGCGTTACCTCTGTAGGTGGTGAAATCTCCACCCCTAGAGGTTCTTAAGTCTTAGCTTGACAAAGCCTTGGCTGGGATGGTTTAGTTGGAATTGGTTCTGCTTTGACCAGGGGGCTGGACTCGATGACCTCCTGGGGTCCCTTCCAGCCCTAGGATTCTGTGAGTCTTGGTTGTAGAGGTGGGAATCCCTGGCAAGGATAGTGTCCAGCTCCTTATAAAAAACACTGCAGCACCGGTTCACTTTGCAGGCCTTAGACAGGCGTGTCTAACTCTTTCATGTTTGTGTTGCATTGCAGCGTGTCCCACTCTTGCCCCTTTTCACACAAGGATCAAGATATGTGTCAGCACATGTCTCAGTTTCTATGGGTCACTTGCAACTGGGACTGGACAGGCTCTTCTCCCCATGCAAGTGGGGCAGGAGCATTTGGTGCCATGGCCCAGCATGAGCAGATGCCATAAGACCACTGGACACAGAGAGCCTGCAGGGAATGTGGGTCTAGGTGCTTTGACAGCAGGAAATGGGATTTAAATTTCCCAGGGCTTGCAGGTCATCTGGCTGCAGGGCAAAGGCGTTCAAACTGCTGACCAGACAGGCTGCTTAGGTGTTGTGGGCCATTCCCTGGAGACCAGAACCAGCGACAAAACACCTCCAAGTGTCCACACTTCATGTCCGTTGAAAACACTGGGAGGGGAAAGACAAAAGTCCCTTATGGAGCTGGAAGTTTTTGTCAATGAATATAAATAGCTGTTTTAAATGACAAGTGTGGGGTGTGTGCGCCTGCAGCTTTGACAACAAAATGCACTTTTCCTCAACAAAATTTGCCAGTGTAGGCATGCCCTTACTTCCTCTTCCCCTTGTTACTTGTACACCCTACAGAGGGGGCTCTTTAAGAACAGTTTCATTATCCTTCGCTAGGGAAAATGCAGTGGCTTCCTTTGTCTCTTCCTGTCTCTATAAGCAAATTTGGAGTGATGTGTGACCATCATGAATATTTTCCCCCAATAAGTTTGTTAAAAAAAAAATACCCAGTTTCTTATCTGAGTCCATTTTGTCCATGAGATTGAGCTCTTCATAAAATGGCTGGAGTCCCATGGCAAGATGAGGAAATGTGCATATTTTTCTCCCATAATTTGGCCCTTTACATGTTCAAACTTCAAAACTTGAGACATTTTATGCCTCAAAATGCTTCTGTTGCCACTCAAATTCCACACAGACCCCAGACTTTTCACGAAACTAAACAATTCTTGGGATTTGCAAGATGCCTTGCCAGCTCCACCCATGATATAATTTGTGAGTGATTCCCCCTTGCCAGTAGATAATATTTAATGGTGAAATGCTAGGCTTTTTTCTGGGGTCATGCATGGCCCTATCATTATAATTTAAGCACTTTCTAGGCTTTTATGGATTCAGCCTCACAACAACCTGTGAGGAAGGGATAAATTATTATTTCAGTTTTGCAGAAAAGGGGAACGAGCCACAGAGGGCTTAAGTGCTTTGCCCAAGGCCGTACAAGAAGCCTGTGACAAAGCTTGGTAATGCAGAGTGTAGCCACCATGCATGTCAGCCTTTGACAAGGACCTGGAGACATCCTGCATCAGTTTCCCTCGTCTCTCCACTACAGTCCACTCACAGCAACCCAGGAATTTGAAACACAGCGATAGCATTTCCCTTTTCTGCTGTTCACCCAGGAAACACGATTCCTTTGCCCTCGCAGGCTCAAATCCTTCCTGCTTCAGTTCCTGTCTCTCTCGGTTGTCTCTGAGCAAAGGAGCTCCACTATTTCCACGTCAGCCCCCAGCCTCTCTGGGGAGACCTTCTCCTAAGCCTGTTCCTAGCCCTGGACTCCGACTCCTCCTGCCATGGAGCCAGGCAGCACTGACCACACCAAGGGGTCACAAATTCTGAAAAATCGTGGCTTTGGTGCCAGAGTGAGAGATTATTTTAAAAAGAAGCCACCTTGTAGGGTGGCAGACCTGCCAACAGGGGATGGGGACAATTGCCCCAGGGCCCCGCATTTCAAAAGGGCCTGGAGTTCCAGCGGCTGCTGCTGCTACTTGGGCAGTGGTGGTGGCCAGAGCGCCGAGCCCCTTTGAGATACCGCAGCAGCCCCATGTCGCTGCCCCATGGTGGCTTTGAGGGAGCGTGGAGGGGGGCCAGGGCTGGCGGTCGGTCGGTCGGTCCTGCTGTGGAGGTGGCTTTTGGATTTTTGTGCTCCCCTCCCCACCTCCAGCACATGACAACTAGTGTTCCACACTGTCCCAAATGCATTGGATTCTGGCCTCTGCTGACCCTGCTTCAGCCTGGCCCTGGCCAGCAGCTACTTCTGCTCTCCCAATCAGTCCTGCCCTGCAGCAGTTCGCCCCTGCGCCCTTGAGGCGCTTCACTCCTCTCTCCCAGGTGTAGTACCCAGAGGCCCTGAGACCTCATCTGGGGGGAGTGAAGTCTCTGCACTACAGCCTCAGCTGAGAGGCAGCTGGCCTCTCGCTGGTGTGGTAGCATGCAGGGCTTTAACCCCTCTGCTCACAGGTTCTGTCCCTGGGGTGAGCAAATTGGGTCTGTTGCTGTTACATGGGACTGTGGGTGGGGAGCTGCAGATGCATCCTCTCACTCCCTCCCCAACCCAGGGGGCAGGGTTTGCTCACCCAAAGAGGAGCCGTCCTCCCCTCCCTGTTGCTCCAGGGCAAGGAGGAAGGAGCTGAGCTGCTGGATTTTTTCTTCCCCCTTCTTGTGGGAATGGTGCAGGTTGCTGCTTCCTGCTCAGCTGCGATTGGTTACCCTAGAGACAGATAAGTGAGGAAGGGCAAGTAACCATCCCCCCAGCCTGGCCTAGCTGACATTCACTACTAGGCTGGAGCTTTCTGAATCATTGCAGGACTGGCTCCAGCCCCAGACAAAACTCGGTCTCCCTTGGGGGACAGAGGGAGAAATCACGTGAGTAGGGAGCACTGTGCATTCTGGGGCTACGCTTGGACTCTGGCAGTCACCACAGGCCACCACTCTCCTGGTTCCACCACAAAAGACCCTTTTGCATATCTCACCTGTCTGAGCCAACAGGGCTGCTCTCGAACCCTCAGCCGGTAATCACACAGCTGAGGCAGCTCGCTCCCCAGATTCCAGTCCAGCTGATCCTGCCCCAAAAGGCCCATGCTTACAGTTGCCAGCATGCCTTGAAACAGGGCTGTCTGGTCTCAGTCCCTCTCCCGCTGTTCCAAGGCACAGACCACCCTTACTCATGCTTCACCACAAGACCAGACTTCCACCTCTTACCTGCTGCGTTATAGGACACCTTTACAACTAGAAAATATCTCGGCTACTTGTTCACAGACACAGAATACCTCCAAACACCTGCTAAACCACTGACATGTTCTTGGATGTCTTGTATGATTTTATATGGGCTTGAAGGCCACTTCAGAATAGTTGGTCATAAGAGTAAGGGCTCCAGGACTGAGTTCTATAAGCAGGGTAAAGACCACCTCTTTAGTAACTTACACATTTAAGTGCTGTACAGTCCCAAGGCCAGTGTTGATCCTCAACTACTGAATATAGCGAACAAATGAGTGAGACACCTAGGAGTCCTGCTCTCTGCCATAGCGATGCCTCTGTTGTCGTTCTCATTTCCACTGCAGTGGTACCTACTCGCCCACTCTGAGCTTAGGGTGCCATTGTACTATGTACAAATACATAATATAAGGCACTTCATGCTCCTAAATGCTTTCAGTCTAAACAGACAAGACAGAGAGAGAGTTGAAAAGAGAGAGCAGTCTCTCATTCAGGATCACATAGTTGGCCAGTGGCAGAGATAGGAACAGTATCCAGGTCTCCTACCTACGTGACCACACAATTACGTTCTGGTGTATATTAGACATATTAGTGGCTCAGTCTACTTCACAGCTGTTAGGCCGATCTACAGGAAAATCTGGATGTTTACTTTGAGTTGTGATCCTCAACACATTAAATCTGCCATGTAGACTGGACTTTACTACAGCATTTCAGAAGGTATTTGCACGTCAATGAATGAATAATTTATTTTAAAAATGAATTTTCATGAGGACAGAGGGATAATTGCCTTTGTAAGAACACTTCTTATAACCAACAGCTGGCGATGCGTGAAGACTATTTAACTTTTTGAGTTGATTTCTGAAGATAAATTATTCATGTCTTGGATTTATTCTTTTTATTTTAATTGGGTATTGCCACACGGTGACTTTAAAAATGGCCTTTAGATCTCATAATTGCTGTGCAAGGAAAGAAAAACGAAAAGTTTTAAAAACACTAACATCCACGATCTTCCCATTTTTCTGTCAGAGCAGCATAAGCTTTAATTATATTTCTTCAGTTTCAACTGAAGTCAACAACATAAGCCAAAGATCATCTTATTCACACAACCACTCCAGTAGTTGTAATGGAGCTACTTGGGCAATCACAGTGAGCAAGATTTGGCCTTATGTGTAATGGCACAGGAACACGGTTTATTCTTAAAATGCTTATATTTAATAATCTCCAATAAGGCAGCAATATTACTTTGACATCACAGATTAACACCTCCCACTGCTGCTGGAGGAACACACACTACTATTAAGGACAGGGCGCTCAGGCTACATCTACATGAGAAGGCTTTTCTGGCAAAACGGGGCTTTTGTAGGAAAAGCCCACAGAGCATCTACACACAACATGTCCTTGTGGACAGTTTGTTGACAAAAGCTGGCATATCTGCCGGCAGTGTTACACCTCTCCCCATTCAGGTATAATGCCTTTGTCGTCAGTTTACTGTTGACTAAAAAAGCCATGGAGACACCCCTTTTGTCGACAGACAGGGCTACCGGTTCAACAGACAGCCCTGTTTGCAGAGCTTCTTGTCAGCATTCTGTCAAGAGAGGGCCGGGCAGTCTGGCTGCTCTCTGTTGACAGAGCAGATTGCTCTTTCAATCCCCTTTTATGTGTAGACGCAATCTGTCAACAGAAGTTGTGCTGGGAAATTCCTTCCAACAGTCACTTCTGTCAACAGATGCTTCTTGGGCAGATGTAGCCTTAAAGTATGTCATAAAGGAAAAACACAAGGGTGTAATAGAAGACCACTAAAACTAATGGAAATAACAACTACGTTACCTCCAAATAAACCCTGTTTTATGAAGCCTTCTTTCTCCAAAGCAACCAAAATAGGACATTGCAAGGCCTGGACGTGCACCAGCTGCCCCTACTATAAAGAACTGCACCACCTCCTTGACACCATGGAGACTGAGATTGAGCCAGAGCTGGAGACAGGGACAGAGGGCAAGGATCGCCTGGGGCTGGTGGCTGGCACAAAGCACCCGTGGACAGTACAGCCCCTGGAGACCATCAGTAATGACGAGGGCTCAAGCGAGGGGGCCGTTGTCATCAACATCATGTCCAGGCTGTCCGCCAGTGCCACCAGGCCAGAGAGGAGGTGGCGGGGGGACCTTTCCCAAACCATGGCCCTGCAGGACCTCATGGGCATGCTGTGGAAGTGGCTCGTCATGGAGCAGTAGGCCTGGGACTGGGTGGTGGGCAACTTGGACACCCTGAGCCAGGCCATGGCTGCTCACCGGCCCCAGCTGCTGCCCTCTCGTGAGCCACTCCCAGGGTGCCTCCTCTATTTGCTCTCCTTCTGCCTGCCTGGGGACAGCTAACTGGCCCTCGGTGTGTGTAAGCTGAGGCTCTGGGGGGGGGGCGGGGGGCTGGCAGCGATGGCCCTGGAAGAGCCTGGCCTCCATGCAACCCTACCCATGGTGTTTCCTGGCCCTGTACTTTCAAAAGGGCACCTGGGGAGGTGTGGGTGGTCTCTTTCTAAAGCGTGGTGGGGACTTTCAAAAGGGCGGGTCGGAACTTTGCTCCCCATTTGCCAGTGTGGATACTCCTTGTTGAAAGGCCATCTTTCAACATTTATTTCGAAAGCCATCCTTTTGAAAGGGCATTGTAGTGCAGACGCAACCCTAGTGAAATATTTGTTAATGTTTTGCTGCCATTAAGTTGGTAATATGAATGTTTCCAAACACGAGTGCTCTGGGGCCATATGCTTCATTGGGAAGCAGTTATGAAGCATGTGACTCAGTCAGATCCATACGGATAATGCAATGAACCAGGTTAATGAAGAGTTGATTACGGATCACTCAAGTAAGAACTTGATCCCAAACCCATTCAGGTTAATTAAACAATGGCCATGGACTTCATTAGACTTTAGATCAGAACTTGAAATGCAAGAGGTCATCAAATGAACACATTTTCACTGAGATATTCTGGGAGAGGAAAAAAAAAACCAAACACTCAAGATTTTATTTTCAAGGATGCAGCAAAATCATTGGTAATCAAATGGAACCTGCTTTGAGTCAGAGCGTCCATATGTTGAATGGTTCATTGGGAGCAGCATGGCAGTGTTGTAGTTGCTACTTGCCTGTACATATTTGCACAAAGCACTTGTGGTTAGAAAGGGTGACAATCTGAAGTTATCTGGATGCAATTAGGCACAGGTGTTGGCTTAAGCGCTGAATATATTCTCACCTAGTGCTCTCACACATTTTATATGGTACATTTATATCTTATCAAGGAACATTCACAAAGTTACAGTCATTGGTCTTTTTAATCCTTTAAATGATAGGAAATGCCAGAATTTTAACTTAGGTAAAAGCAGCTCTTTACTGAGGCCATTTGGATTTATAACTCTGCCTAATTACAAAACCCATTTGCATGTGTATGTGAGAGAGAAAAACTCTCTCTTCTTTTTCTGGGTTGCAAAGGTAAGGGACAAACTCACTGTGATAAATCTATTTTTTATTCCTGAAGAGCTCCACACATCAATGCTTGTCAGAACTAAACAGGTATTCCTGATACCCCAAAGGATTCTCTGACTCAGAGACCCATTAGCTACTGATCCACTGAGAAGTCTTTGAGTGTTTTTTAATCCCTTTGGAGTAAACTATAACTTCTTCCACTTGTCTGTTCTGAAGACACGGGCCAAAAATCAAAGTCAGCTTGCATCCCCAGGCTATTCATGTGGCAAAAGTGAGACCAGGGCTGGCGAGAGATTTCAGTAGATCATGGGCAAGCTGGTAGTGGTGGTGGTAGTGTGTGGGGTGGGGAGGTTAGCTTCAGGCCTCTTGGAAGGGGTAGCCTTTGGGCAGAAGGGGCAGGGCTGGGGGCAGCTTGCTTTCTGTACCCAGGCCTCAGCACCATCCACACCAATTGCTTCCTCCCTGCCCACCCCCCCGGAACAGTCATGCTGTTGACTCATATTTGGCTTGTGGTCCACTATGACTCATAGGGTTCATCTACACTTGAATTCCTCTTTTGAAAGAGGTACACAAATGACGTAAATCAAAAATGCAAATGAGGCACAACTTTGTGTATTTATCACCTCATTTGCATATTCTAATTTCTAAAGCGCCTTTTTCGAAAGAAGAAAGCCAGTGTAGACGCTGCTGTTTCGAAAGTAATTAAAAGGGAAGAAGATTCTTTCGAAGATGGGCTTACTTTCGAAACAGCAGTATGTACACTGGCTTTCTTCTCTTGAAAGAAGCTCTGTTGAAATTAGCACCTCATTTGCATATTCTAAATATGTAAATTTATACCTCATTTGCATTTTCGATTTACCTCATTTGCATGCCTCTTTCAAAAGAGGAATGCAAGTGTAGATGCAGCCACAGAGTCCTTCCTGCACAACTCTTCCCTAACCAGTCATTTCTTATTTTGTATGTGTACCACTGACTACAGTAGACCCCCGACTTACACAAAGGTTGCATTCTTGCACAACCCCACATCAAAGTCAAATTTCGCATTACTTGGGGGAGACCAGCTCAGCAGTGCTGGTCAATTTCCTGTCTCCACTGAGCAGTGGGGAGCTGGAGCCTGGCTTACAGGGCGAAACTAAATAGGTTACTCATATATGCAGAATAGTAACAGAGGTAGCGGTGTTAGTCTGCACTCTAACAAAAAAAAAAAAACCCGCAGTCAGGTAGCACTTTGAAGACTAAACAGATCTGAAGAAGTGGGTCTATCCCATGAAAGTTCATCACCTAATACATTATTTTGTTAGTCTTTAAAGTGCTACATGACTGTTGGTTTGTTTTGATCACATTTGCAGGTAGAACCTCTCTTGTATGGCACACTGTCATCCAACATGTTCTGGCATGATTTTAGTTAGCTGGACAACCACTTATGGGTGTGGTCAAGTTTCCCGTGGTCCAATCAAGTTTGTTTACAGCCACCAGTTTCGTTTGGACTCTGTGTTCTGTGCTGTTATTTAGCTGTAATTTGCCCTCTTGTAAGAAGCCAGCAAGCAGTGGAAGTACTGGTAATGCTAGTGGATAATATTGATGTCCCATGGTTAAGCAAATTCTTTCATTTAGCACTAGTCAGCTCCTGACGGTGGCAGACAAGAGAGAGGTTCAACCTGTGTTATAGATTCATTAGATCAGCGAGCTCTGACAGATACAAGCATGTACATGGAAGCCATGTCCTTAATAAAGAAAACTGAAGTTACCAGCAAGCTGGAGAAGAGAAACTATGTGGGGATGCAATAGGCTATGGACAATATTAACGGTTGTAGTGGTAAACTGAGGAAGAACTATGTACATGAAAGCTTAGGGGTGATGTGGCATGCACGCTATGCCCATTGTCTAATGAGTCAGGAACAAACCTCAGAGAGAAACTACCAAACAAGATAAGCAGTGGCATTGTAGCAGAACAATCTGTAGATAGAGATAAGAGGAAGGGCACAAACATGCAACAACCTTGTAAGCACATAAGCAGGATCAAAGAACAAGTAACAGAGCCATTAACTGACAGCTAAGGAAATACTGTAAATGGCAATGAGTGACCTAAAAGAACTGTATAAATGAGGCAGAAAAACTGTATATAACCAACACAGAAACCAATGCAATTTGGACCTCGCCGATGGGCCCTGGCACTGGTGCCTGGGAAGACTAGAGAGTTCCCACTTGTCTGTAGTTGACCGGGGTTTCCATCTTGCCAAAGGGACCTGAGATGCCTCTTTCCTATCATGCTTTTGCTTTTCAGTTAAGGATTTACTGCTAAAGCCGGTCAGAGCAATAAACTACGGGTAGTTAACAGATATCTTGTCTGCGTGTTTTGTACTCAGAGAGCCCAGTGTCAAACCTGAGAAGTTTTGACTGAAACAATGGTTGCCTTCAAAGCATCTTGCATAGCTCACTGTTTGGATAGTACATCAGCCTCTACCAAACATGTGCCTCATTGAAAGACTGCCTCTCATATCCCAAGCCTTAAGAAATCAGACTGAGAAACTCAGCCAAATTCTGGTTTTTCTAGGCTTGAATTCTGCAGCAAGCTTTCTGCGGAGAGACTTTGCACCCAGATGAGCCCCATGGAAATCAAGTTGAAGGACATGAATAAAAAACACATAACTAGATGACCAACCCAAACAGCCAAAGGTTCTCCACACAGGAGACAGGAATCTACATTTAAATTTAAAAACATTATAGCAAAGATGATGAGAATGGGGAAACAAAATATTCAGCAGGGATGCTACTGGATTCAGCTTTTAAATCCCTGCAGCCTCACTTCTTGAAGCTCCTAGTCTATTCTCCCACCCCAACATGAAGTCTTCAAGCCATATTCTCTCACCTCATCAGAAAGCTTCTCAGGCCCCATAGATTAGCATTCAGACAGGGCAAAAAAGGGATTTTCAATGAGAGTGAAAGGTGGCAAGAAAGGTAAATACTTTTACACTAAGCATTTAACTGTGGAACTTACTGCCACAGGATGTTGCTGAGTCTGACAACTTAGATTCAGAGAACAATTAGATATTTATATTCATAACAATAGCATCCAGGGATTTGATAGTTAATGAAAAATATTTTGGAAGGGAGTGAAAACTCACACTTCATGGCTTAAGCCAGTTTCTAACTATTACTGGAGGACAGACGATCCTTTGCCTAGTATGTGGTCTTGCATTTTCCTTTCCAGAAACTCAGTCTGGCCCCTGTCAGAAGCAGAGTGTTGGCTGAGATGGGCCCCAGGTTTGACCTAATCTGGCAATTATGAAATACTGATTCCAGGCTTGGAGACTAGGAAGGACAGTAGAGAGCAAGTATTTGTCTGAAATTTCAGTGGTAACTCTCACTTGTACAATAGACTGGGCTTTCACCCCAATCTCACCACTGCCTGGATCACAGCTATATACTCTACTCACACAGTATACCACAACCAGCCTCACACCATAGCAAGGAGTATAGTAGGGGCTCTAATGCATTTTGTCTTGGGAGACATCACTCTGAGGCCGAAGCTAAAGCATGATGGCTGGAAAGCATTTAAGACCTGTAATCAAGCAACCTCAGAAGCAGTGGGGAGCCCTAAAACCAGGTTTTCCAAAGTTCTGAATATGGAAAGTTACCATTTGAGAATGACAGTGAAAGCCAATTTCTAAGTTAGACCATCTGCAAGAAAACAACACACCACATCATATTCAATCAGTGACTCACTGTCTGGGAAGCACTACTAGCATAAATTCTGTTATATGGTCAGCCTGCGATGCCATCAAAAGAGCCTTAATGCTAGCATGATGCCGTGAATTATGGGTCTACACTCTCTCCTTTGTCTCCCACTCAAATAAGAAATTGCTATCAGCCTCTGCTTACAATATTTCCTTACCAGCATCTGGAATGTCAGTGTTCCCAGTTCAGCCGATCTTTTCCCTGATCTGAATCTTGACGACATTGTTAGATATCATAAACTCATTGCACCAAGATCTTTACCACTTATGTATAATGCTCCACAAGCAACATGCAGAAATCAACTTCCAGGAGAATAAAAGAAATAAACATTTCCTTGGGGCTTGTGGAAATTTGTGTGAATATCACAGTTAAAGCTACTGAAACACTCCCTTTGGGTTTGGTGTTGCAGAGAAATAATGAACTTACTGCCTTTGCACACCACTTTGAAATACGGGGATGAAAAGCGCTAATTGAAATACAGAGAGTGTCAGGAAACAGCTTTGTTAACCTATGAGCAGAGCACTGCACAATGAAGGCAGGTGGTTTTGGGCAGTCACCAGGGAAAACCCCAAACTTTTTAATAAATGTGTCATGGGCTCTTTAATCTTCATTGAGAGATTCCTCCTTAACTCTTCTCCAGATCCAAACTATGCTAATTTGAACTCTGCTTTCGTCCCGGGAACGCTAGTCATAAAGCAGAATCTGGGCTACTTTGTTATAAACCTATGGTTTGTTGTTTTCAAATGATCAAAACTAACTAACAGTACACTAGCAGATGGACCCAGCATTGCTCAGGTCCTTAACCATACCAATATGTGAGGTTTGTTTGTTTCAAGTTAAAAAGAAAAAGTACACCCTCTATTGAAATGATTGCATAGGGCAGGGGGCTCAGGGCAGGGCTTGGGGTGCAGGAGTGAGGACAGGGCTTGGGAAAACTCAGGGCAGGGTGCAGAAGGTCCTGAAGTGAGAGCAGGGGATGGGCAGCTCAGGCCAGACAGTTGCAAGAGGGGCCTCAGGGTAGCTGGTGCGAGGTGGAAGACTCGGCAGTGTTCAGGTAGCTCAGAGGAGGGAGTGGAGGTGGAGTGAGGGCAGAGGATGGGGCTCATGGCAGGGTGTGAGGGGTGCAGGGTAGGGATTGGGTATGTGGCGGTGCTTAAGGGAAGAGTGGGTGCAGGAATCAGGGAAGGGGGCTGGGACACCTGGAGGGGCTTACCAGGGCCATCGGTGGCCTGGAAGGTGGCACTGGTCTGAGAGAGGTCCCAGCTCTTACTGTTCAGGAATTCTTCAACAAATGGACTCAGATGCACAGACAGGTGGACTCTAATATATAAATACATATGCATGGCCACAGTAGGTCCCCAATGCAGCCCATTATTCTGTCTCCCTGCAGTGGCTGGAGCCGGATGCTTCAGAGGAAATGAGCAGGAAAAGGCAATTATTGAGTGTCCCGTCCTCTGTTCACCTCACCCAGCATCTGCCTCTCAGAGGCTTAGGGACATGCAGAGCACAGGTGGGGCAGGGGGGAGGCACCCTACCACCCTAACTGAGAGCCATTGACACAGTTATAATTGTAGGGAATGGGGCAGAAGGAAGGCAGTGCTGCTGAAGGCTGGGAGGAATGAGTCTCCCAGAGGTCATCTGCATGAGAATGCAAAAGGTGTGCATGTGTGATACCGTTTCAGGCAAAGCCTAATGGGTAGCAAGTAAGCCATGAGATTTGGTCTATTGTAAACATGTAGTTGTAAAATCACAATTTAAGCTGACACTTAAGGTGGGAGTTGTGAGATCTCACCAATGCTCTGGGTTGTTGTGGGGGGACAGGGCAGTCGCCTTAGCTGTGTAAGACATTGATTACACAGGGCTCCTTGGTTTAAAGCATTGTGAGGGAGAAGGGGAGGGGTACTGGTTGAACCAGCTTGCTGAGTGCCTTGGCCCTGCCTACGCCTTGGCCATATAGCTATAAGCCTGGCTTGACTAATCCTCCCCACCTGTTAAAAGATAGAGCTGGATACTAGGGTGTTCGTGAAACGCCCCACTAGAGATACCAAGAGCTGAAATCACAGAGTGGCAGCTGAGGCCACACAGAGCTGAAATCACTGGGTTCTGCCTTAGGGCAGTCCCAAGCAGTGGGGTTAGGACTGGCGGACAACAGCAGGACCAGCGGGTGGCCAGTAGGAGCAGCGGCGGCGGCAGACGACGGCGGCCGGTAGGAGCGACGACGGCGGCTGGCGGGCGGCCGGTAGGAGTGGCGGCGGCGGTAGACGACGGCGGCCGGTAGGAGCGGCAGCAGTGGTAGACGACGGCGGCCGGCGGGCGGCCGGTGACAGCAAGGGGAGGCTACAGACAAGTGGACAGCTAGTATTGCCCTGGTGATGTATCTGTGGGCTTTGAGTTTGGGACTGCACCGCAGAGGGTACACCCTGTAACTGTGTGTGTGTGGAAAAGGGCCAAGAGCCCCAGCAAGAGACTGGGTTCTACTGCATATGGGGATGGTATCTGGGTAAAAGGGGTTTTGTCTCTTCTGTGCTGAGATATACTGCATCTGTCGCTGTAACCTTGGGGTAGGTTACGGTCATTAAACAAGCCATTTCTATCTCAGACTCTGTGCTTGCGAGGGGGGGGAGAACCGCCTTACAGGAACCCAGCACGGGGGTGAAATTGTCCCAGGCCACTGGGTGGGGGCTCGAGCCGGCTGATTGTATCCTTGATAGGAAAACCCCACAAGAGTTGAACCCGGCCCTTCTGGCAGGCATCTGGCGTTAACAGAAGGGTTACATAATTTTTGTGTTTACACTGTCTCCTGGCAACTAGTTCTGCAGGTTGACTACGTTGTGTTGAATAGGTCCTTATGCTTCGTTTAAAACTGCTGCTTATTAATTTAATTCGGCAGCCCTAGTTTGTATGTTGTGCGATGGGGAAAAGGACGCTTTCCGACTCACTTTTTCCACATCGGTCTTTATTTTATAGCCCTCTCTCCTATCTCCTCATAATCATGCCTTTTCTCAACTGAACAGCCCCGTTCTTGTTCGTTTCTCTTCAGATGGGAGCTACCTCATGCTCCAAGCCACTTTTGCTACCCTTCTCCATACTCTTTCCAATTCTAATATATGTTTTTTGAGAAAGAGCGACCAAACTAGAATGCATTTTTCAATACATGAATGCACCATGGATATATATAGTGGCACCAAGGTGTATTTTGTCTTATCTATCTCTTTCCTTATAGTTCCTAACATTCAGGAAACTTCCTCATGGTGAGACGAACTGCTGTATCTTGAACATTCTGGCACATAAGTGGATATCATTAATATAATTTATTATGTAACAAACAATAAGACCTCTTCCATCAGTCTTACCTATATATGAGTGGGTGGAATACTGAAGAAACGCTGCCTAAGGGAAGCCCACTTAAAATCTATCAAGAGTGAAGCAACAGTTTTCCATGAGTATTCAGGGCGGGCAAGTGCTTTTCCCCTGTAAAGCCTGCCTAGATACACCAGTTATGCCTAGCTAAATGTTTACTATTTCTATCTCAGGTAACATCAACATTGAGGTACGCTTCACTTTAATTATTAAAACACATTTTTGTGTTAGTCTTGCTTCCAAATGACTTTGAATTCTCCTATGAACAGGACGCTGATCTTGGTGGATTCTGGATTAGTTTTGTTCCTCCGTATAGTATGAGTCACTCCCCCGGACAATATTTACACTTTTCTTTCAATACTATCATTATCCATATTTAATAGTGTAAAATTAGAATTAGGCAGGTCAACAAATTTGAAGAGTAACTAGTAAAAGGCTAAGATGAAAAATGCGCACACGTAAGAAGCAAACAGCATGCCAAATAATCCATGGGGCCACTGGACAGTCAAGATGCTAAAGAAGCACTCAAAGATGACAAATCTGTTGAGGAGAAGCTAAATGAATCCCTCACACCAGACTTCACTACAGGAGAGGTGAGAAATTCCAACACTTGAGCCATTCTTTTCAGGTGGGATGTCAATACAGGAGACTTTGGGACAAACTTGAGGTGACGATCCGTGCCGTATTGGGCGGGACGGTCCTGTATTTGGGATGCCAAAAAGGCATCCCGACTTATTTTTTAAATGGGACTCATTGTCCCATGTTTGGGTCCTCCCCCTTACCTGTTCCACCAGCAGCTGCACAGGTGCAGCTCCTAGTGAGAGTCACTTCCCCAAGCCTCGGGGAAGCAGGGGGAGGATGGGCAGCTACCACTTCCCCAGGTTCCAGGGAGGGGTCACCAGCAGCTGCCACTTCCCCTGGGCTCTGGGGGAGGGCCAGCAGCTGCCACCTCCTTGCCGGCTCCCTGGGGCTTGGAGGAGCTGCCCCCCACCCCCCGTATCTCCCTGTCCGTATTTGGTCACACTAAACAAACTGATTAAACAAACAGTAACAGGTCCCCAGGGCCAGATGGCATTCATCAAGGCTTCTGAAGGAACTCATAGGAAATTGCATATTTGCTAACTGTGGTTTGTAACCTACTGCTTAAAATCAACCTCTGTAGTAGATACATTAATAAATGCAATATGTCAAAGAACAGTTAACTTGGCTTCCTGTTTCCTACCTCCCGCTCACTTGGAGCGCAGCAGAGGTTAAAGTGATGGTCAGAACAGACCCATTGGGGGCATTCTGGGATACTTCGGGGGGGCCAATAAAATGTAATTAAATAATGCTGTGTCTACACAAGCATTAAGTCAATCTTGTAAATTTGAATTTGGCATTACTCCTTGTGAAAAAGCTGGAGTGGAAAAGTTGACCTTAGGGCCCCTTAAAATCAACCTAATGATATTTGTAGTGAAGACAGGTACATTATAAAATCAACCTAACTCCCTTAAAATCAGCTTTGTGCTCTAGTGTAGACATAGCCATAGAAGAGTTGTTTTAGTATTTGAATGTAAATGAATGAATGGAACTTCTGTCCATTGACCATTAGAAGTAGATAAGTGAATCTAGATGCCATGAATTAAGTTATTTCTAGGAAATCTTTTGAGTTTATGTTTTTCCAAATAAATTGGAATTTATGCATACAGTGCAACTCAATATTTCAAGGGCCATTTGCTCTTTCTAGATTTGGCAGCCCTCTCGCTGAATGTCCCTGCAGGACCAGATCCTACCTAGCCCTTCTGGGCATGCTCCAGAGTTGCAAGGAGGCCTAAGGAGCTTTGTCCTTATTCTCCCTGCCCCACCTGGTCCCTTACACATCTGAACCCCTGCTCTCCTGAAGACAACTAAACCACTGACTCTATTCTGCAAGGTCAGCACATTGGGTGTTTGCTAGATGTTGAGTTCCTTTGAAAAATCAGCTGTAAGTGTCACTGTGGGAACCACAGAGTGCTGGGCACTTAAAAATTTGGCCCACCAGCATCAGGTGTAGTTGTGGTCTCTCTGCACCTCACTTTCTCCGAGGCACCAAGCAGTCCTTACGGGCACAGACAGGAAGTGGGGCTATGGATTTATCCTCCCTTCTCTCCAGCTGCCCGCATCAGGCAGGGTAAGCTGCACCCCACACATGGGCGGAGTTCTGGCTGGAATCCTCTGTGCACCATGGAGCTCACATGGGTTTGGTTTTGTGGGGATCTCAGTCTCTTGGCTCCACACTGCTGCTGTCCAAGTGACCACCACCCTTGTCTCTTACAGCAGCACCTCTGGATGCATTTCCTGCCTATTTCAGTTTGCAGCATTGGGTACCACTGGGATCTTCCTCTCCTTTGTCACTTTCCCCATACACATGAGCTGTAAGTGCCGTGTGAAACGCCTGCGCCCTGCCTGGGCGAGACAGCATCTGCAGCGGGAATACAGCAGAGGCTTCAAACCACACAAGCCCCAGTAATTCAGAGTGATTGAGCCAGTTGCGTGTTCAGCCAGTTAGAAGGTGACTGCCTTGTATGACAGATAAGGGGATTTGGTCTTTGTGCTTGGATCTGGCAGATGATTAAATGGCTTCAAATTTGAGCCAGACATAATGCAGTTGTCTGGACCATTGTCTGCCTCTGCTATTTCCTCCTTGTCCTGCTGCCATCTACGTCCCCTCAGTATTGCTCTGGCAGCCATGCAGCAGGGGCTGAGTGACATAAATAAAACTCAGACACTGGGGTGTGGGACCGAAGGGCAGGTCTGTAGTACTGGGGACAGATAGTGAGTGAAGGATTAAAGAATGACCAAGGCATTGCCCGCAGCCTTGGACTGGATTGTGCCAGGCTCCGAGATTAACATTGAACTCAGCTGTGCTGTTCCCATCTAAGCTCAAACCTGGCTCCTGCAGCAGTGCAGACACATTCTTAACACCCTCCTCCCCAGCGTCCATTAGCCCAGCTTTGAAGGCCTGCGGCAGTGAAGTGAAAGAGGGTTGTCAGTCCCCAGGAGAGTGGGGAGCACCTGCTCTCGCAGGAGCCATATCTGGTGTATGGGGAGGAGGATCTTTGGGGGAGATGGGGGACCCTTGTGATTTGGAAAGTCTCTCCCTGTTCATTTATTGCTGCTTTAGCTTCCAAAGCAGAGACCCAGCTCTGCCTGATGCCTATCCCCTTAAACAACTATAAAACCAAAGTTCAGGACAGCAATTTCCCCATAACCAGCAGCCGTGCACTGCTTCTTGAATATGGGCCAATATCTACTACGGAGTAAATGGAGGCTATAAAGACCAGGACCATGAGGATCAACCAGTCAAACACCACCACCATCACACTGGGAGGGGATGACCTGGAAGATGTGGATCAGTTCACCTACTTGGGGAGAATTATGGGCATAGATGGAGGAACAGATAAGGGCATCAGTGCCAGGATAGGGAATGCAACAGCTGCATTCGAGACTCTCCATCCCATATGGAGTTCACATATAATACCTGCAAAGCTGAAACTGTGGATCTTCAACACAAATGTGAAGAGTGAGCTCTTGTATGGACACGAGACCTGGCGTACTAAAAAAGTTTTCAGATCACAAGCTACAGACATTCATAAGTGGACACACGAGGTACATCCTTCATATCAAATGGCAACACTTCGTCACAAACGAGGAGTTTTGTAACAGAGCAGGAGAAGAACCAACTGATACTGAAATCAAGAGAAGAAAGTGAGGATGGGTAGGCCACACTCAGAAAATCATAGTCCACCAAGCTCTCACATGGAACCTGCAAGGCAAACGCAAAAGAGGAAGACCTCAGACAAGGTGGAGAAGGTCTACTGAGATTGAAAGACAATAACTGGGGTACTCCTGGAGCCAGCTAGAAGTTTTGTCCCAAGATGGAGTGAAGTGGAGGAGATTTGTGGATGACCTATGCTCCACATGGAGTACAAGGGTTAAGTAGTAGTAAGAGCCTTCTATTGTCTGAAAATTCATCTCCCAGGGTATTGCATCTGTGCGGACCTAACATTCAGGGGAGACACAGCTCAACTGATGAAAAAATGCTTTTGTCCATCAATCTAGCTACCATGGCTTAAGGATAAGGAGTTTCAACAGTGATGTGAAAATCTCCACTGCTGTAGGAAGTGTCTATGCTACAGCATCATAGTGTACATGTGGTCTAAGTTGAGACAATATAAAGATTTGAACCCAGCTATGCAGGGTTAGTGCATGAAACCACTGGGTAAATGAGCTACATTTAGAAGATACTTTAATATATAAGAATTTATTCAAAGGTGTCCAACTGAAGAAGTGGTCTTAGATAAATAGGATGATTCAATAAGGACAAATGCAAAGAACCCCACATAGGAAGGAGCAAATCAGTTTAGCATATACAAAATGAGAACAAAAAAAGCAGCCAAGTAGCACTTTAAGGACTAACAAAATAATTTATTAGGTGATGAGCTTTCGTGGGACACACCCACTTCTTCAGACCATAGCCAGACCAGAACAGACTCAATATGTAAGGCACAGAGAACCAAAAACAGTAATCAAGGAAGACAAATCAGAAAAAAAATGATCAAGGTGAGCAAATCAGAGAGTAGAGGGGTGGGGTGGGGAAGGTCAAGAATTAGATTAAGCCAAGTATGCAAATGAGCCCCTGTAGTGACTCAGAAAATTCCCATCCCAGTTCAAACCACATGTTAATGTGCCGAATTTGAATATAAAAAGACAGCTCAGCTGTCTCCCTTTGAATAGTGGTGCGAAAATTTTTCTTCAGTAACACGCAAACTCTTAAGTCGTTAACAGAATGGCCCACTCCATTAAAATGTTCACTAACTGGTTTGTGGCTCTGGAGAGTTTTTATGTCTGTTTTGTGCCCATTAACTCTTTGTCTAAGGGAGTTAGAAGTCTGTTCAATGTACAAAGCATCTGGGCATTGTTGGCACATGATGGCATATATGATGTTAGTTGAGGAACATGAGAATGTGCCCATGATTCTGTGAATAACCTGGTTAGGTCCAGTGATGGTATTTCCAGAAAAGATATGTGGACAAAGCTGGCAGCAGGCTTTGTTGCAAGGAAAGGTTCCAGGGTCTGTCCCACGAAAGCTCACCTAATAAATTATTTTGTTAGTCTTTAAAGTGCTACTTGACTGCTTTTTGTTTTGATAGAATATAGACTAGCACGGCTCCCTGTCTGTTACTATACAAAATGAGAAGTGACTGTTTAGGATGGAGTACTGCAAGAAAGGGTCTAGGAGCCCTAGGGGACCACAAGCTAAATGTGAGTCATCAGTGTGACATTGCTTCAAAAAAAGCAAACACCTTTCAGGGAATGCATTAACAGGAGTGTCACAAGCAAGTCACAGGAAGTAAATTTGTTCTACTCTGCAATGGTTAGGACTCAGTTGGAGTCTTGTGTCCAGTTCCAGGCACCACATTGCAAAAAAGATGTGGAGAAAGTAGAGAAGGTCCAGAGAAGAGCAACAAAAATAATTTGAGGTATAGAAAATATGATTTACGAGGGAAGACTGAAAGAACTGGGTATGTTTGGTCTAGAAAAGAGAAGACTCAGGGAACATGATAACAGCTTTCAGTGACCTAAGAGGTTGCTACAAGAAGGAGGGAGAAAAATTATTCTCCATCATCTCCGAAAATAGAAGCACCAATGGCTTTAAATTCTGGCAAGGGAGGTTTAGATTGGATATTAGGAAAAACTTCCTAACTGTCAAGGTGGGTAAGCACTGGAATAAACTGGTTTGGGAGGTTGTAGAATCTCCTTTGCTGGGGATAACAGCAGGTGAGATAAACATCTGTCATGGATGAATTAGCTGGTGCTTGGTCCTGCAGTAAGGGCAGGGGACCAGATCTGATGGCCTCTTGAGGTGCCTTCCAGCTGTAGTATTCTATGATTTATATTAAAACATGCAGAGCTGTTTCTTGAAAAAATGCCCCGTGACCTCCCAAAACAGAGTCATAAGGGAATGGACAGTTTCCAGAGGAACTCCTTCAGTGATGCTTCTCTGAGTTTGGCAGAGGTAAGGCTGTTGCTTTCATTACCACATAATCTGTAAGCCAGCTTTCTGACTTGTTTGCTGAGACTTTAAAAAAAAAAAAAAAAAACACACACCACTTTTCCCACACATTTTCCTTTAAATATTGCATCTGTACAAAGAGTGAGAAACTTGTTCAAATATTTCCAATTATTTGGACAGGAATGTCAGAGTAACAGAGCCCATTCTAATTATTTCATCTAGTATGGATGTAATGATATAATTGCACATGACAAAACAGTTCTAAATATACAGTCGTATCTGTCAGTGCATTATTACTGGGTGCAGAAGACATATGGCTGATATAACTGAGTGGTTAGTGGCACTATCTTGTGCTTGTGCAATGGTTATGTGGAAAGAACTTGGAGGTCTCCATATAACCACCAGGGGGGAAACAACCACGAACACGAAGGAGACAATTTCAGTTAACTTTGGCTAACGGACAACTATGATGAGTCTCAAGGTCAAGTACCAACTGGTACTGAAGACGCTATTCCTTCCTCCTAGAACTGCGATCTCCTCCTAATCAGGGTTGAGTTAGGTCTCCAAAGACAGTTGCAGGGGAAACATCCATTTGTTTCCAGAGTCATTCAAAAATCTGAGAGGGGTTGGAAGAGAATTGCCTTGTTCCTCTTTCTGCATGCCTTGTCTCTCCATCTCAGGACTAGTTCTACAAGCTCTAGCTCACCACCAGGTTCCTCAAAGATCTTCCATGCTTTCAACTCCCTCATCCCAATTCCATTGAGTTACATGATATTTTACAGAACCCACCTAATGAAAAACAGACACATCTTCAAATCCGTTCATTCAGTGGCTCCACTGCCTGGGTAAAAGAGCAAATATCAAAGAGAGAGATACCCGTTGAAATAATACAGCTCTTCCAATGGCCCCAGACCTTGGAATCACCAGATGATGAAAGAAACTCAGTAACTGAAGCTCTTTGAATACATTATGTTTTCAGATCCACATTTTGACAGCTCACATGAGCTACCTACCTACCTACCTACCAATTTCATAGCCGTGAAAAATGTCATGTACTGTAAAATGTGCCTTTCCACCACTGCTCCCGGCCCATGAAATCAGATATCCTGCTTGTTGCTGGGGGCTCCTGGCTGGGGTGGGAAGTCTTCTCCTGCAGGACCACTCTCATTCGTGGGGGGAAGCGGAGGGGACTCGACCCACCTCAGAGCGCCCCCTGCTGTAGGAGGGGACATGTGACGGTGTGTCTGATATCCCCCAACTGCTGGGAGCGCCCCAACCAGGGGGTGCCTCAACTGGGGAGGGACAGGACTTGTCCCCTTGCATATCAGCTAGAAAGAAAGACGAGGGGGTGGGAGATCAGACAACCTTCCAGGTAGGTTTTGGGTGGGGATCCCCGATTACAGCTCTGGGAAATTTCAGATGTAAAATAGCTAAAAATGTGAAAGTTTAAAACCCCCAGGCTGTGGAATTGATCAAAATGGACTGTGAATTTGGTAGGGCCCTACACATGAGCCACAAAACCATTAAGACATAGTAGCATCCACCAGAGAAGCAGTCACAACCATGACTATAAGAAATACCCATTGGCTTCCGTTTTCTCTGTCTCACTGAAGTTTGTTTAAAGACTCCTGAAAAAAAGTCATTGATCATTTGGTTTTGTTTCTAGCTGCAAACAAAATCTACTTTGCTCCACACGCAATATTTAGTTCAATACCAGGTTCTTGAAAAATCTTTCACGTTCTCAACACTTGCAAATCACATCAGATGCCAAAATATCTTTTTAGCATCTTCTAAATTCTATTTTTTTAAAAAAAAAAGTAAATGTAAATCTTTAATTTATAATTTTTAAAAAAAAGGTTTAACCCTCTCAACTCCAGGAAATGATTAAGACGTTCACTGTGACTGCACTATCAGTTTCTACATGCCTTTCCCTAAAGGAGGCAGGATCTGTGGACGACAGTTACAGCCCTAATTTCCAACAGATTCATGAGCAATCTGTTTCCGGATGCTGTGGACTAGTAAGTGACCCAGTAAGCGACAGGCACCTAATCAGCACCAGAACCATTTGTCCCTAAAGCAAGAGACTGGAATGGCTGAGAATCTCTGACTGTAGTTAAGACAATACAGATCTGAGAATGAAACCACCTGTATAAAAAGCTGTTTGCCCAATGATTTAAAGAAAAAACCACCCTGATTGTTGCCAAGGTTTGGACGCTCCCTACAAGCGCTGATTTCTGTAGCTTCCCACAGACCGAAATGAGCACGAAAGTCCTGCCGGGATCTAGAATAGCTGCTATCCCCAACAAGGAGGAAATGGAATCTGAAACTGCACCCTCCTCTCGGCCTTGACTCTGTTTTTCCCACGCAAGCAGCAGGAATGATGTATGGCTCTGCCTTCTCTTCATTAACTTCTCGTCCCCTTTTGAGCAGCCGGCTCCTCCAACCAAATGTCACTCAACAGCGCCGACAAACAGCTACTTGAATTCTTACAAGGGGCTGCACTGTGCTCTGGTACCAGTGTAAATCCAGAGTCAGTCCACTGCCTTCAGTGCAACTGAATGGGAAGCAGCCCAGTATGGTTGGGATTAAGAGAACCAGCTTCAGACAATCCACCCAGGGAACACTTCTTGTTGCTAAAAGGTAGAGATTTTGAAAACAATCTCTAAACTCCTGCTAAAGAACAGGGACAAACTGGGCTGCAGAGGAATCAGGGGGCTTTGCTTTATGCAGCTCAGAAAAACCATGGCCTGCAACAGAATTCATTTATGCAAGAGCAGTGGTCCCAAAGCTGTGGGGTACACCTGATGGGGGGTGCACAGGAATGATCAACAGGACCCAAGCCAGCCCCAGAAAGGGCAGGGGAGGAGCATCACCCAGCTCCGCTCGACAGCCAGCCCTGCTCCATCCCCTGCCACAGCCCTGCTCTGTCCCCATTCCCTCTTTGCCCCCAGCCCCAGGTCCTCCCCAGCCCCTGTTCTGGCACCCAGCTCCCCTTCAGCACAAGCTTTGCTCAGTCAGTTGGGCAGGAATGGATCGGGGGTGGGGATGACAGCAAAAACTGGGCACCAGTCTGCTAGATTAACTTCATTAGCTATTGCTGTGATTATTGAAAGGAAACCTAACCATTGTCTTCACTTGCTCTCAGAGTTCCATTCTCCACCAACTAATAAGGCTCTCAGCACTGGCGTTTCATACAATTCTAGGCCTGGAAGGGACCCTCAGGAGGTCATTGAGGCCAGCCCCTGCCTAAAGCAGGATCAACCCCAACTAAATCATCCCAGCCAGGACTATGTCAAGCTGAGACTTAAAAAACACTAGGGATGGAGATTTCCTCAGACTCAGCTCTCACAGGGCAGCTGGGTGACACTGACAAGCTTGTCTTTGATGGGTGGGTGGTCACAAAGCTCAGTGAAGCTGTTGGGCGTGCCGCCTGTCTTCTATTCAGGTCAAGAAACATGCAGTTAAATGCCCCTTCCTTAGTGACAGCTGGAAGCCCAAACCAAAGACTTGGCTGAAGACAAGTGCAGGGGCTGGCGACAGATTGTTCTTGCTGCTGCTGCGTGTGTCTGAGTCAGGAACAGCTGGAGGAGCGACAGGCCCAGGAGACAGCAGGAGAAGGCTCTGGGACATGAAGCAGATGGAGAGGGCGCCGAGCGTGCCTACGGCGGCAGTCTGCTTGGGCACCCTCCTGCAGCTGGGCCCCTACATTATATGTGCACCTGACTGTTTCCCCATCATCAGCCACAAAACTAAGAGTTTTTCCCCAGTGCCCACTGAAAATACCATCTCTGGGTATTACTAATTCAAGCACAAAAAGAACAGCCCATAAAGCTCCCCCCCCCCCCCGACAATGCCTGTCTCCAGCTCCCGCAGCAGAACAGAACAAGGCAGTGAATTTTCAAGCTCCTCACCCAGCTCTTTTCTCCCCTTGTCACAGAACTTCCACCTGCAGGGTCCAGTCCCACAACACAGCCCACTGACTGAGCCCCGTCCAGCATCCATCACTAGCTCTCTTGAATCGGGAAGGTCAGAGGCTAACATCTCCCCTGGCTCTCCACCCTTGAGCTCCCAGCCCTGACTCTCCACCTCAGGGCAAGCAGCAGGACGACTCTCCACCAGCCTCTGAGCCGATTCCTCCCTCTTTCCAGAGAGGACATGCGGAGTGTCCTACTCTGACAGCTCAGTCTTGCCTAGGTAGCTCTTCCCTGCCCTCTTCCTTTTCATTTATCTGTTTTCAGCTTCCCCCAGGCTCACCTGCTGTCTCCCTTTTATGCAGCTCAAGTGCACTCCTAAAACTCTACTGGAGTTGGCTGCTGAGTCACAGGGGGTCTTAAATGGCCAGCACCACACTGTGAGAAGCAGCTTTTTGGCTGATGCTGATTGCAGAGGAAGGCTTGGGAGCGCACAAACCGCCTCCTGTTATTTGTTCATTCTTTGTGTACAAACAGGACTGCAACACTGACACACCTGAGGCCATCATCGTTCTCTCCTGCTGGCAACGACCCCCAAGAGGTAACACTCAAACAGCTCCCCCTGCACCCCCAGCTCTCAGTCCATCTCTAACCCTTCTGCTTAGAACAGTGTCCTTTTCTTCCCATGCAAGAAGGGACCCTTCACATCCCTCCCTTTAAACCAGCTTCCTTCACATAACCTCTCAGCAGTGGGTCTCTCCCTAACATGGTTTGCTCCCACTTTTAACCCTGCTTCATCACTTGCATTGTACCACTCAGGCTGTCATGTCATTGGGATAAACACCCAGATGCTCTAAGTCAGCGTAGCTCTACTGAAGTCACTGAAGCTACTTGTACACTAGCCATATATTGGTATGTCTCCATCACTCAGGGGTGTGAAAAATGCACACCATGACGGACGTAGTTATACCTGATCTAAGCCTCCAAGGTAGATGGTTTTGCCCACCAACAGAGTTACCACCTCTGAGGGAGGTGGATTAGCTACACCAACAGGAGAAGCTCTCCCATCAGAATAGTAGCACCTTCACTAAAAGCTTTGCAGCCAAACGTGAAGTCAAGCTGCCTTCTTACAAGCATGGGAAATGCTGTGCATGTCTACAGCAGTCTAAGACAAGACGAAAAGAAACCATTCACTGCTCTTTGGTGTTCACTAGCAATAAACTTTTGCAAGTTGACAAACATCATTAGCTGTTGCGACAGGTTGTTAATTAGAACATATTTACCTTCTGGCATTCAGCAGTAACTCAAGGTTTGCTAGTGGTGACGCTCTTCAAGGAGTTTTACGTTCCTTTTAGTTCATTTCACACAAACATAGAAATCAACTGAATATCTCAATATCTGCCTCACCACAGACGGCTTATTTATCCTGGCTTAGTAGGAGTAGCGAGTTCACAGATTAGCCCATCAAAACACAAAATAGGGTCTCCCTTTTCCCTAGGTTAATAAAGAGAAACCTTTGCAAGTTTTTTTTTTTTTTTTTTTTTTTTTATAAGGCTACATTTACACTGCGTCACTGTTTTGAAATAACTTACGCAATTTGCACAACACAAATTGCATTAACTATTTTGAGATGCCTTATTCTGAGTTTGGTGCCATCCAAACAGCACTGAAGTTCGGAATAAGGGGCTATTTCAAACGTTCCATCCTACGAGGGGTACAGGAATGGGAGCAGTGCGTCCAACACAGCAGCGCTATTGTGGTTGCTGCGAAAAGCCGTAGCATTGCTCGTTTGGGATAGCTTTGCATCCCACAAATAGCACCCACCATCTAAACAGAGCCTAAAAGACCCAGTCACGCTGATATTGAATCAGCCTGTTTTAATTTAAAAAAAGTCTGTTACGAACACACACGATTGTACAAAATGCTGTTTCTTGTTCGAATAGCTTAGATTATAATTAATGACTGAAGAACAACTCGCATATAAATCAAAGGGTCTGACATCATCCTCTGACTCGTGATATAGACATGACTAGGCCACAACAGTAACAGCATCCAAGGAGCTGGCAAGTGTATAAGCATTTGGAGAAGTTCAGGGTGCAGCGTAAGCCATGAGAGTTTTCAGAAAGCAATCCCTTGGACTGGCAATCGTCTGGGTTTTGTAGCTTGTTTTCTGATATTTTAAGAGGTGAATAATCAATGAAAAAATTCTAGATCTCAGAGTGCAATTCGGGATATAAGTATTTTTTTAAAGTTTATACTGAAATAGTTTACAGCAGGATGTAAGTCCTTCACTGTCGTATTTACGATAACCAGCACAGCTCCATTCACTTCCGTACAAGGCTCTGGCCCTTCCCCCATCGGCTTACATTTTATTGTATTAAAATCATTTCACTTTTTTGTGCTCCTGAGCCGTTTGCATCTGCTTTGCACTGACAAGTCATAAATGACTACTTACGCCATCATGTCACTACAGTCATTCATTAGGAGGCGAGAAAGGACAATTGGGGACATTTGATCTGACTGTCTGTGGAACACAGGTCATAGAACTTCCCTAAATTCATTTCTGTTTGAACCAGAGCAGATCCTTCAAAAAAAACACCCAGTCACGACTCAACCTGTGCTGCTTCTTTATTGCTTTGTAATGAGGAACTCACCACAAGCCTAGGTACAGCTCTGCCAATAGTAAATCACCAGCGTTGGTAACAATATTTACACACACACACACCCATGGACATATACCTATCTCACAGAGCTCAAAGAGACCTTGAGAGGTCATGGAGTCCAGTCACCTGCACTCACAGCAGGAGCTATCACCATCACTGACATTTTTTTTTAAATCTATTTGCCCTGACCCCAAAAAGGCTCCCTCTCAAGGATTCACCTCAAAACCCTAGGTCTGGCAGGCCAAGTTTTCACTCCCCCCCTCCCCCCCATCTAAACCTATCCAGCTTCAGCTTCCGGCTGTCAGTCTTGTTACAGTGGGGTCTGCTGGTAAGTGCTGTCGAACATCCAGTTTCTTTTCCCCCATGTAGTTTCTTACAGGCTGGGATCAAAACAGTCATTTCAGAATCCAGTTATCTATTCTCAGCAATGTTTCTCTAGAGTAATAAGAAACTTGAGAGGTTTTATTGTATCAGAGAGGAAAGTAATGTTGTCATTTACACCAAGGCTAAGGCTATGGACAGCTATTTAAAGATGAAAGAAAATAATTCTCAAGTGGTGGGTTGGCACCATCCGCAGCTGTGCGGAAACAGATGGATACTGAATACAACCAAGTTGCAATTGTTTGATAGTTAACATTGTGTTACAGCAGATAGTGAGGACAAAGGTCCAGACCCCCAGCAGGCATAAATTAGTGTTTTTCCATTGAGAGTTAAAGAGCTGGGCTAATGTACACTGAGGATATGGCCCAGCATTTCACAGAGCTTGTTTCAGTGCTATTTTGAGTTGGACACATTAATAATTCTCTTCACTATTGCACTGGTGAGGCCACATCTGGAATAGTGTGTCCAGTTTTGGGCCCCCCAGTATAAAAAGGATGTGGATTTGCTGGAGCAGGTTCAGTGAAGGGCAACAAAAATAATTAAGGGTCTGGAGCACAAGACCTATGAGGACAGGCTGAGGGATTTGGGCTTGTTTAGTTTACAGAAGAGAAGACTTAGAGGTGATTTAATAGCAGCCTTCAACTTCCTGAAGGGGAGCTCTAAAAAGGAGGGGGGAAACTGTTCTCAGTGGCGTCAGATGGCAGAACAAGGAGTAATGGTCAGAAGTTGAAGAGGGAAAGGTGTAGGTTAGATATTAGGAAAAACTACTTCACCAGGCGGGTGGTGAAGCCTTGGAATGTGTTGCCAAGAGAGGTGGTGGATTTTCCATCCCTTGAGGTTTTTAAGTCCCAGCTGGACAAGGTCCTGGCTGGGATGACTTAGCAGGGGTTGATCCTGCTTGAAGCAGGGGGCTGGAATAGATGACCTCCTGAGGTCCCTTCCAGCCCTATGATTCTGCGATTCTGTGAGTAGCTGGAAAAACTGCAGACAGCCACAGCAGAGTGCTTAGATTCCAATGCTCTTACACAAACTTTAGAGAGGTAGCAGCGTTAGTCTGTTTCAGCAAGAACAAAGAGGAGTCAATTCTATGCCACTTCAAATAAATCTGTTAGACTACTTAGGCATAAGATGTTGTGGGCTGGAACCTGCTCGGTCCGAGCATGAAATGAAAGTTTCCATTAGGCGCATATACAGAGCTGCAAAGATGTGCGTGTTACATTACTCTGCAGAAGACCAGTGCTCATGAGATCCTCTGGACAGTAACATCACACACGCATCTTTGTATGCCCCATACGCCTGCCAAGCTGAAGTTTTCATTTCTCGCATCTAGCAAAGTGGATTCCAGCCTGTGAAAGTTTATGCCCAAATAAACGTGTTCGCTTTTAGATGCCACAGGACTGGCTGATTTCACACAAACTTTGGATCTCTCCTAAGAGTTCTCACCCCCCCAGCAAATGCTCCTCTGAATCCGACACTGCTTCACACAGATGCAATGTAGTTGTCTTGCTCCTGCCACACCAATGTACAAGTAGCTGCCAATGTCTTATTCACAGTCAGCCTCTCACCCCACCCACACCTCAAACAGAGTTAAATATAAAAGATACATTTCCAGGTGGAGTTCATTTCTACCTGGGTTTGAAAAAAAAAACAAAAACCAACAACAATGCAGTAACTGACCATTTCTCCAAAGCCCAAATGAGCAACTTTTCCCGAGCAGCGAACTTTCCAGCCGCAGTATTGCACTTTTGCAGGAGACCTAACTGCAAACAGACACTCACTGACTTAAACCAGGCAAATCACAATCAACAATCTTATAGCCCAGCCTGGCTCGGGAAAGGCTTGCAGGCAGCCGAAAGCCGTGCTGCTTTCATTTCGTTGTGAGGTGAGACACACCGGCTCAAGCACAGTAATTAGAGTTTCAGCACCACACCCGATGGTCAGTGCTTTGAGGAAGCTTTAGCCAAACTGCCCCCATGCTCAGACTGCACCTTGTTTGCATTAACCTCCTGGGAGAAGGAATACTCACATTGCCATCTGTCAGACAGCTGCTGCTTTCCTACGGCGCTGCTGCTTCTCTCACGCCCAGCAGCCTGCAAAGATGGCTTTCCAGCTCTGCTTCTGATGCAACCAGTCCCTACTGTAGGCACTGTTACAGAGCTAGGAGTGGTTGGCACAAGCTACTGAGCATGCCTGCACCACATCACACGCTAGGAAGTGGAGGAAAGGCACAGATGCACCCCCTCTGCAATTCAAGCCAGAATAAAGCCCTAGAGTAACTGATATCAAAGCAGCTTTACCCCAGCTAGCCGCATTCTGACTTCTCTAGACTGGATGCCAGGGCACTTACTCTCAGCTGCACAACGAATGGAAGTTAAGCCTATTTCAGGCTTTGAATTCTTGTAAAGACTCTGTTGTACCTTTTTTCCCTTAAGCAATGGAAGGCTGATGGTTGCAGGTCTTTTGGGAAATTATGAGCGTGAAGAGCTGGTTGAGTAGTGAGCACGGTTGGCTTAAGAGAGAGGGACCGCGAGTAAATATCAGGACACCAGGCAAAATGGTCCTTTGTTTACCGATCGGGTGCAGCAATGAAGCTGCAGGGGAAATCTTGCTGCTTTCCAGAGTACCAGGAAGAATGTATTCTTACTTCCTCATAGCCATGTCTACACGTGCATGCTACTTCAAAGTAGCGGCACTAACTTCAAAATAGCGCCCGTCACGGCTACACGTGTTGGGCGCTATTTCGATGTTAACATCGACGTTAGGCGGCGAGACGTCGAAGCCGCTAACCCCATGAGGGGATGGGAATAGCGTCCTACTTCGACGTTCAACGTCAAAGTAGGGACCATGTAGTCATTGCGCGTCCCGCAACATCGAAATAGCGGGGTCCACCATGGCGGCCATCAGCTGAGGGGTTGAGAGACGCTCTCTCTCCAGCCCCTACGGGGCTCTATGGTCACCGTGTGCAGCAGCCCTTAGCCCAGGGCTTCTGGCTGCTGCTGCTGCAGCTGGGGATCCATGCTGCATGCACAGGGTCTGCAACCAGTTGTTGGCTCTGTGTATCTTGTGCTGTTTAGTGCAAGTGTGTCTGGGAGGGGCCCTTTAAGGGAGCAGCTTGCTGTTGAGTCCGCCCTGTGACCCTGTCTGCAGCTGTGCCTGGCACCCTTATTTCGATGTGTGCTACTGTGGCGTGTAGACGTTCCCTCGCAGCGCCTATTTCGATGTGGTGCTGCGCAACGTCGATGTTGAACATCGACGTTGCCAGCCCTGGAGGACGTGTAGACGTTATTCATCGAAATAGCCTATTTCGATGTCGCCACATCAAAATAGGCTACTTCGATGTAGGCTTCACGTCTAGACGTACTGTCTCCCCAGAGCATGAATTTGTATTTTAGCTGGCAGGTGATCCGACACTCAGCATAACCAATTGGAGTATTTCCACTCGTGCTGGAGGGAGCTGGCTCAGAACAGATAAGGGAAACCTTGAAACAGAAGGAACAGGAGAGTAATTTGAGACTCTAGACCTTGGAGCTGGATGGGCTTGTAGTTAAGATAGTATCTGGCTGTTCCGGTGGTGGTGGCGAACTCCAGAGGAAGAGTTTCAGATTCAGGACCTTACCAAGGCTCATTGTCATGTCAAAGTAGTGGGAAAATGTAGAGGTCTTCACCCAGCCATCTCCCTGCTATTCAGCTAAACAGTGCCCGTTTGTATCCCTGCACTGCTTCCTAGTGAGTGGAGCAATACATGCCCCATAACAGCTAGCTAAAGAAACAGACTGGGAGCAGATAAACACACCAGGATACAATCCAAGGGAAATAGGGTGCTATGAAAAAGCCCAGCCTCAGGGTTATCTTAGATGCTTAGAGCCAACTCCTGTTCTCAAAACAGAAAGCTTCCACAGTGTCACCCTGTGCCTGGGACCTACCAGGAAGCAGAGGGGGTGAAATTCTCTACCCCAAATGTCACGTGTTTCAGCTAGGGGGCCATGTACCAACGGACCTATCAGCCACAGCCTCTTTTTCCCCATATCTCAGTATTGAAATCCCTGCTGGGCACTGATTTGAAGACCAGGATGTAGAGAGAAAGAAAAGCAATTCAGAACAAAAAAAACTTGTCAGCCTTTTCTAAAAGCATCAAGCAGACTCCCCTGTGCACTGGGGTTTTGAGGTTGGTCCAGAATGCTGCATGCTTTATCCCAAACAATTGACCCAGTTTGTACCATTACATCTTTTGAAGCATGTTCTTTTAAAATGAAACCAGCCACCCAGAAGTGCCTCAAGCTACAGCAACATCAGGTGGGTGGAAAGTTCAGATGTAACTGTACCAGCCAACTGCTTAGTCACTTGGTTGCCCTTTGGCTTCATTTCACTGCAAATAAATGTCACTTTCAGCCTCTGTCAAGGACAATGGAACAGATCTTCTAACACTTAGCTCCATTACCCTGGCAAAGCTGATCATTCTGTTGAACACAAGCCCCTCATAAGCATGGACACTGAGAACTCGGTTCTGCTCTTGAATACACAGGACAGCCCACATAAAGTAAGATGTCTGACCACATACCTGAAATCGAATCATTCTTGTATCATGAACTGTTACCCGCACAAATTTCTCATCCCTTCCACACCCAGGGACGTACACAGCTTTACCCAATCCATAGGGCTCAAGGCGTGACCCTGTTAATTTAAACTCCCACCCTTACCCAATTCCTAGGGCTCAGGGTGTAATTCTCTGCAGGTATGCAGGACCTGTGCCACTGAAAAAGCCTTACACAGCAATATTCTTATTCTCTATTGGTTGAAAGTTACCAGAAAGCAGAATACATGCTAAGCACACAGTATCATGCTCACCAGTCCTGATAAGTCAGGCAGGCAGACAGACTTCCACTGTTAGGACAAAGTCACTCTCTGGATGCTGGTTGCTGCACCTCAGGGTCTTGGGGGTGAGTCCTTTAGGTGTTCCTTCTTCCCTCCTGTTAGATGTTCTGTTCTTCCTTCTTCCCCTCTTGATGTTCAGTTCCTTCTCCCTTTTTCTTCTTGGGCCCCAGTTTTTAAGTAGTGAAACCTGAGTCTTGTTCAGCTCTACGTTGACCAATTATGTTAGTACAATTTTACTAACCAATAATAGCCCACAGAAACAGAATTACCTAACCAGTCATAACCCACCACCTTAACTGATTTACACCTAACAGAATTAATTATACAGCAGCCAGGGGCAATTACAAAACAGACAGAGAACATACAGAAAACAGTAGAGAAGTGAAGACAATCAGAGAATGGTGGTTCCACCTCAGCCATTGATAAGCCATTGCCTGCCAGATGAAATGCTGTTAATTAAGTTTTCTTTACCCATCTTGAGATCTGTTTAACAGTGGGTGGCACTAGGATGTGGTCTTCTTCTTAACAGCCTGATATGCTACTATTGTGCTGAAAAGTAGGTGGGATACGAGTATGTGACTTGTACCCTCACAGTTGATGGCTGCTGCTCTTTAGTCTGGCTGCAGACAAGCTATAAGCCTCTCAAAATGGCTGGAGAAACCCTATTGGTTATACTGTTACACAACGACAAGCAGCCACTCTACCAAAACACCTCCAGGTTTCAAGCACTTTGTCCCCCTAAAGGAAATCAGTGCTCAGTGAGAAGCCTACCTATTGTAACAGGGCTCTCAAACCAGAGCTTTCTGTAGGCCAAGAAAATCCCCACACAAGTTCATGGCAGTTTTGTTTGTTTGAAACCTAAATTGCATCAAAAACCCTGGGAGGGTTGGAGCACTGTGCTCCAAAGGTGGAAGAACCATGGACACTTGTCTTGCACAACAACAGAAATTGATCCAGTAAAAGATTTGTGCCATTTCCCCCCCTCTTTCAAAGGTGTGGTACTCCTAGCTACTGTGGGCCAGGCTACTAGAGGCGTTTGACTCCCTGTGAAGAGATGCAGAGACACCCCTGTGGTGACTGAAAATATATGAGAAGAGTTGGACAAATAGCTTTTTTTTTTAAGGCACTATATGGCAAATCAAGTATTAGACTGACGGGAAAGGATGATTATGTGGCTAAGGGAAGACTTGCTCCGCATCGCAGGAATTCATTTCCTCACTCTTGCTTATCCCACTGAGGAGGAGAGTCTCATACCCTTTAATTTGCTGTTTGGGGCCAGTGACTCTCACTTTGTACAAATGCAGCTCTTAGCACAGTAGGGCACTTACCTCGTTGAAGGCCTCTGAGTGCTACTGCTCTACAAATGATGAGAATACGTTTGCAGAAAGCTAACAGCATGTTGGGATGCATTAGGAGGAGCATTTTGAACAGATCTAGAGAAGTTATAATTCCCCTCTATTTGGCACTGCTGAGGCCACATCTGGAATGTTGTGCCAGTTCTGGGCCCCCCCCAGTACAGAAAGGATGTGGATGAATTGGAGTGGGTCCAGAGGAGGGCAATGGAAATGATTAAGGGGCTGGAGCACATGACCTACAAGGAGAGGCTGAGGGATTTGGGCTTATTTAGTTTGCAGAAGAGAAGACTGAGGGGCACTTTGACAGCAGTCTTCAACTTCCTGAAGGGTGCTCTAAAGAGAGCAGAGAGAGGCTGTTCTCAGTAGTGACAGATGGCAGAACAAGGAGCAGTGGTCTGAAGTTACAGAGGGGGAAGTGCAGGTTGGCTATTAAGAAAAACTATTTCACCAGGAGGGCGGTGAAGCACTGGAATGCGTTGCCTAGAGAGGTGGTGGAAACCCCATCCCTAGAGGTTTTTAAGTCCCAGCTTAACAAAGTCCTGACTGGGATGATTGATCCTACTTTAGGCAGGGGGCTGGACTCGATGACCTCCTGAGGTCCCTTCCAGCCCTAGGATTCTCTGCATGAGGAAAGGCAGAAGAGCTGTGTCTGTAGGGCAGTCTTCTCTCCTGCCATCTTCACAATCTTCTCCAGTGTGTTAAATCATACTAGGTAACAACAGTGGTGAACGTGGTCTGTGACAGTTTCACATGAAGAACTGTATCCTTCCTGAACTGAGGCCGCCTGTGCCCAGATGGCAGGGTGAAGGCCACTTAATAATGGGAATGCTAGCAGCGCACAGGCTACGCAAGGAGCACAGCAGTACCAGTCTAATTAAATAGATTCAGAGAGATGAGTCTGACACACACATCCTGCAGTGCTAGTATAGAGCCATTCATTCCCGTATTTTGCTCCAGAGACCGAAAAGACTTACCAGTTTGATCTGCATCACATTGCCTCAGGCAGTACCGAATACTACGTATCTGTTCCGAGCTGTATGTTCCTAGTTTTCCCTAAACTAATACCTTGATAGCACTCCTGAACCACCAAAGCAACTCTACCAGGAATTCTAAAAGAAGCCTTCAGATGGAAACACAAAGTATCAATGGTGACAGAGCGATCAAACAGCATTCCAAGGCTCTGATTGCACCATGGACAGTCTTTAGGGCAAACGCAGAATTATAGCATTTAAATACTTGGAACTGCTGGTCTGGGTCTACTTCCGCCACCAAATTGTAGCTGCTCCACCTGAAGACCATTAGTCTTCTCCTAGATCTTTTTAAGTAAAATCCAGATATTAGATATACTTGGGAGAATTAAATGCTACCCTCTAATTGAGTTATGACATTTTGGGAGTGAGTGAGTGAGTGTGTGTGTGAGAGAGAGAGAGAGCCCCTCTGCAGTAATCAAGTATTTAATACCATGTATTTGTAAGTTAGTTAAAAAAATGCAATTAAAGGGTTAAAAGCAGTGAAAAGCAAAACACCCCAAAATAGAAATGGAGCCGAGGAAAACAGCTAAGGGCATAGGCTCAAGAGAGCACAGAACCACATATTTAACTGTAAGTGCAAGAACAGTTCTAGCTGAAGGACTAGCTGATTAGACTATTGACTCTAGACAGTAAAGAGAGTAAGGGCAGTTTAACTTCACTGGGCCCAGTCCTGTAAAAACTCAGCCTATAAAGCCTGACCAAAGTGTTCCCTTCTAAAGGGGGAACCTTTGCACTGACCTCAGCATGATCCACTTTCAGCAGAGCAGCTTTTTCGTTACTCACCGTCTGCTACATTTACATTGCTCACCTCCACCTTACATTTCTCTTCCTTCTCCTGTTAACCCTACAAGCACCTTGACTTCAGCATAAAATCAATAGAGCTCCCTCTGCAGGGCTCTGAGCTCACCACTGAGAGGTAGAGGGAACTGCTGTCTCTCCACCTGTAACCACTTAGGTAGGGATTATGATCCACTCTACAAAGCTGGTTTAATAGAGAAGCTTCAAATTGATGCTGCTCTATCCCTGCTCCAGAAAACACACACTGCCTTGTCCACAGCTAGCCCTGGAATTTGAAGGTTGTGGAAAGCATTCAAAGCTGCAGACAGACCTTACAATGGTAAGATGTAGAACTTTCTGACACCTTCAGCTTTCTTCTTGTTGTTGACCTTGGAGTGCATTTTTGAGGCTGTTTCCTTGTGCATTTTAATGAGACAGTCACAGGGTTATTCAGAGCAGCTTTATCTCTGCTCTCTCTGCACAAAGAAAACGCACCACCCCAAACTATCCACGAAAGGGGCGGGGCTTCCCTCCACTCTACCAAAAAATGTGGGCAGCTGCCCGGTGAGTGCAAGGGTGGAGGTAACTGCTCAGCAGCTGTGCTACTCCTGAGCTCTTCCTACTTGCCTCAGTCATGCACGGCCTAGTGTATTCTGTGTTCACAATTGAAGTGGTATTATTGAAAGTGACAGCTATTTTGGTGTTGATTTTGCAATAACAGCTGTACACAGAGATCTTTGTGCTGGTAATGGGACTCATTGTAGCTCCTGAGCTGTGGTGTTTGTATGTGAGGATGAGAAGGCTAAAATTTAAAGAAAATACATAGCCCAGTCATTATGGATTTTCTGATCACCCTTTAACTCAGCAGAATGCTGCATCATTTGCATTTATTATTAAAAATTAGGGTTGTGCTTTATTTTAGAAAACAATTATTGGGAAATAGTTCAAACTATAACAAATGGTTAGGACGAGACAAAGCTGCTTCCCAGCATTTTGGAACAAGTGAAAACTACCATATGAGTCAATCCACCAAAAGGAAATACAATTACTGAATATCAAATGTAGTTCAGGGAGACTAATTTAATCACTGAGGCCACCAGGACAGGGCTTGGAGACAATGCAGCACAACGCGAAAATTAAGATTAATCAAATGTTTTATCAGGAAGAAAGAAGAAACTATTTTCCAGCCATGGCCACGTGCCCTTCCTGCCTGTCACTTTATGTTTGTGCCATCTCAACAACTCAGTTTGCTGTTTTCCCTTCTCTGCAGAGGATTGTTTTATTGTCTCATACTGCTGGCTTTTATCAAGTGAGCATCTCCCTATTTTTTTGGAAATTTAGTTTAGTAGCATGTGGTACTATCTAGATGGGAGATATTTATCTAAGTTAAGAGCCAGGCCGAGTGTTCATAGCTTAGGTAAGTAAGAACAGCCAAACCTGCCTCTTCTTCTTTCCCTAGGATTTTCCAAAGCAAGTGTTTGCTCCATCAGATGGAAAGCTCCTGCTGTCTGAACTCTACAAAACCACCTGCATTCCAGGAACACCTGTAGGTTAGTATAGATGTGTCTCTGTATAATTTAATTCATTGTTACCCATGTCATTTTGTGAAAGTGGCAGAGATGCTGCTTTTGTCTCCCACGCTCACCTACTTTTCTCCTGTTGCTGTTCTAGGTAAGATGAGCTGGCGGACAGCAAAGAGGGAAAGTAAAGACAACAGTGTAGGTGAGATGAAATGCGGAACGAAAAAGCGAGAGCGTCCTTTTAAGAAAAGATTTGCTGCACTGAATTTCTTCTCTGGGTCTTCCAAGAGTAAACTGTAAGTACAGCTGAGCCTGAATGCTCCAAGGGTTGAGTTATGATAAGCAGCTGTCCTAGGTGCTTCACAAAAAACAAGCTGTCCTGTAGCACCTTGATTTATAAATTTGTTCGTCTTTAAGGTGCTCCAGAACGGCGTGATTTCAGGGACAGTTAATTATATGTAATACTTTGCACTTCTAGAGCATCCTCCGACCAATGCCCTCCAAAAGCTTTACAAACAACCGTGTGACCTTTCCTTAAACGTTAAGCAACTGAAGTTCAGAAAGATTGAATGATATGTGGAAATTTGTTTCCCAGTATCAACATTTTTACTTGTTGGTACTCTTGTTCTGCTCTTCTCAACACAGAGAGCCCTGGAAATCACTTGCAGGAATATCTTTACTAAAATGATGAATCGGCATTTGCCCAGGGTTGTATTCTGGAATCCCATTAGAAGATATGGTATAATAGCAACACAGGGGTAGCAGCTGAAATCCAATGTAAATTCCAAGTTCCTATAGAGTTGTGTGTGATTGATTCTACATTTTGAATTGAGGCTTTAAACTTCAGTTTTTTTCCCTCTGAAATATGATCGTGTGAAACGGATGCCTTTTTCCTCAGCAGGCATGCTCCTTGTGAATGCACAGACTTTTCTGATCACCTCAGTAATAAAATAAATTCTTAACTCCTTCTTCTTTGCAAATGTGCTAGCCCCAGGGAATGTTCCTTGTTAGTACGTGTTTGAGATTCCATACATGTTTTAGTGATATTCATGTGCTCCAGGTGCCTCTTAGGTGAGAGAAAGTCAGCGTATGCACATTGCAGAAGTTATTGGGGATTGCTAATAAATTAACTTTTAAAAAGACCAATCCCTGCCAGAATCTGGTTTCTTTACAGCTCTGATAAGAGCAGTATGTCTTAGGTAATTAAACCCAGGAAATCATGATCTTAGCAAGAAGAGCATGCACATATCTGCAATTACTACATTAGGTTTGATTAGCCACATCATCTTATTACATGCTTGGCATAGATTAAAATCAACTAGCCAGAAATGACTTTGCAAGCCAAACTCAGTTTTTGATGACACTGGCTCAAATATGGAACAATTCCATTAATGCCAGTGGGGTTATTCGAGTAGAACTGGGCTCTGAGTCATGAGGGGTGATGAAACATTGACAGATTTGGTGGGTTACAAATTTATTACTCTCCATTCCTCCCCAGAAGCTTGTTCTGGCGATAGAAGAGGGTAAGAATTCAATTAAAATATGGTAAACACAGGAAAATCATGCATGCTAAGATGAGGGAGCCTTTTACTACACCAACAAGCTGACATAGCGGAACCAGTCCTCATCTGGGCTAAATGTGTTTCTAGGGATCCTGTTGTCTTGGTGCACAGAAGTACTGATAGCCCCAACACTGGGAGCTGGTACTCAGCTGACTGCTGCTCCCTTGCCTCCAGCCAGTCCCATGTCTGGGGCTGCAGAGTTGCCAGTGCTCAGTACCAGGAAATACTGGCACAAAAAAGCACTGGGTCCCAATCCCACAACCACCTTTTGGAGACTATTCATGATCGCTTGCGCGTGGCGACCTTAGCATCCAGCTCAGAGAAAGGGCTCTGTTACAAAGGGATACTCAAGTCATTATCCTTTATTCTTGTGAGTGATCGCACTGGCCTTTGTAAGCCTTCCTGTTGTCTGTGTTCAAGGCCAGAGCATGGCCATGCTTTCTTTCTAGTCACGGCTGCTGCGTGGGAGTTCAGAAAGACAAACGCACGTCGCATAATAATGTCTGGATTTTGTTTTACTCGCCAGAGCCTGCTGCCTGCGACAATCTCTGTGCAGGCAGAGCCCTGCACCTGCCCAGAGCCCTAAGGGAGCCTCCCTCTGGGTCCATGGGACTCATTGTAGGATCAGGTCCAGGCAAAGCACATCTGTGGGCTGTGTGTAGTGCCAAAGAGGAGCTGCTGTTCTACGGTAAAAGCTCTTCGAAGATAGCTATCGCTAAAAGGTGACATTCAAACCAGGTTTCTCTTACAATCTAAAACAGCTGGATAAAATCCTCCCACTTCCACAAAGCAAAGGCCTGAGACCGTATCCTACTGTAAGCCCCAGACTCTGATTATTCCTCCTCAATGCATTCTTCAGAGGTCTTACATCCTACACCTGTTTACACTGTCGCAGAGGCCAGCCCGGGGTGGTTTTATGACTAGGACCCCAACTGCTGCTTCTGACATTTTGCTGTCTGTTACCTTTCTCTGTGTCGCCTCCTGTTGTTTCAGCCCTCCGGCTTTTGAAGACAAGAGGAAAGGCTTACACAGGAAAGGGTCCAAAAAGACAAAGCTGCCCCGGGAGGAGATCTGCTCTCTCAGGCAGCTGCACTCTGGAAAAATGTGTCCCAAATGCGAAATCGTCATCTGCCGGAAGTGTGAGACGCTGCACTCGCAAAGCAGTTTCATTGCCCACAGCTTGCTGGATCACTACGACAGAGGAGCCTCCCGCTGCGGTACCGTATTCCTCGCAGGTAGTCGTGGATGTAGGGGTGATGGAGGGCTCCCAGGAGACCCTTGTTTATGAGAGACCTGGCAGCTTCAAAACATTTAAACCCCACCCTATGCTCAGATCCACTCAGGCTGGAGTTGGTGTGGATCTAAAGCTACATCTGCCTGGGGCACTCTGAATAACTAGTGCTGCGAGCGCTTCACGTGTGTGAGCTGAAGGCTTTTCAGGCCTGCCAGGAGCCCAGCGTGCTCAGTGACAGTGGACCCTTCCTGTGCAGCGGGTTCCACGGGGAGTGCTGCTCCCAAGGGAAGAGTGTCATCCGCTGGGGTGCAGAGCCCTCAACGCGCCACTGAACAGCGAGCAAAGAACCCTTGTGGTTTGTATTAGTCGGGGTGGTAAGTGGTAGGTCTGTTCCGAGGGGACTCTTACTGGTCTGGCATATTAAACGGTTTTATTTATTTTTAAACTTTGTGTGTGTGTGTGTGTGAGACAGACAGATGCACCCCTCAGTGGCCAAAGTCCTCTGATCTCCCAGGATCCTCACATAACTCCCATTCCGCACCAGCTCTCTGGGTGCCAGCCTCCTCTTCCCCTCTGTTGCAGGGGCTCTCTAGAGCTTCTCTTCCCTTTTTCCCAGGCACGAGACTTTGTCTACACCCTCCTCCCAGTCCCCGGCAGCCCCCCCCCATGTTACCCGTTCTTCCTCTTCGTGTCAGCGGCAGTGGGGGCCCCACTTTCCTGTGTCACTTCACAGTTGCTGTTCCTTCCCCTCTGCGCATAGAAGGTCTCCCACTCTGTGCCCCAGCAGCACCGCCCCTTCTCCTCGCTAGTGTGCATCTCCTTTCTGTGCCAGTATTAACCTCCCTTAGGAGCACAGGCAGAGGGGCTGGGGTGGTTATGGGGCAAGGTGGTGGTTCCATTACTGTGGTACCCAACAGCCCTAGCTGTGGACAGGATCCCACGGCATTAGGAGCTGCACCAACATGAACACAAACGTACGCAATGGCAGAAGTTCTTGAACCTGTAGTTCTGCTGAGCAGGGGGCACTTTCTATGTCATCCATTCCCTCCCCCCAGCAAAGTAGGTCGTGGTCGCAGCTGCCCTAAACATCCTATTAAAAATCACAGGTGATGGGATGTGCTTTCAAAACTTAGATGGCAGAAAGACAAATATGAGTGAGCATAAAGCATCCCCTGCTTTGCCAAAGGCCGCCTCTACCTTAACCAGTGTTCCTGGTCTATTGAAGTGAAACAAACTACAGCCAGGGCCCAGTTGCCAGTGTCTGATTAGGATAGTCCCATCCCTTCTTGGATGCTCCTATCAGCCACTTAAAGCTTGATCCTGGACCTGTAAGACCCTGTGCATTGCTACCATAGTCTGTGGGAGTTTAGAGCATTCCAGCTTTGGATCAGCTTAGCTTTAGTGGGGTAACATGGACATCTGTGCAAAGTTCTACTGAGTGATCTAATGTCCTATGTGGATGTAGGCTTAAGGATCCCAGCTCTGAAGATTAGTCCAGTCTCTGAAGATTAGTCTGAGGATTATATAGCCAAGCAATAAGTTCACATCTGATCAACTTATCAATTTTTTTCTCTTCCTAAACAGAAAAGATTCTAAAACATAACATGATGTGCAGGGAGCATCCTGACTCTGACACCAGCTTTCTTGGTAGTTGTTAGAGCAGACGAAACATACCAGCATGCAGCCTTCCTTTTGAACCTGTAGCTGCTGCTAATGCTACAGTTTGTATGATAGTGCTCTTGATACAGAATTGCAGCTTGCAACTATCCGATCCCAGCAGGGAGCTGAGTGGCTTTGCCGCCGCCTCCTCTACAACAGGAAAAGGTAGAGAATGGTCTTAATTTCTACCCTTGTAAAGAAATGACTTTAAACACTAATAGGGATGGCTGAGAACTGTGTGAGGGAGATTCAGACATATAGGCTGTCACTTCTACGTGTTACCAGCAGCCAGTAATCAGTGCTGTACTTAAGTTAAAATGTTTAATTAAGCTGAAGCCTGAGTGTGCATCTCAATTTGTAATTCAGCATTTCAAAAAGGTTTGTTACACTTTTCATAACAGGAGGCTTCTGGTATGATACATAAATACCTCACTCCACATCCCGAATGATGCTTTTAAATGGCTTGTGAGAAGTTGTTAGACAATATGTAAAAGCTCCAACTGTATGTTCCATGTTAACCTTATGGCTGGCTTGCTGCTATCCTGCCTAAGAATTTCAGGGCTGGGTTTGAGTGTGACTTAATTCCACAACTTCCAGTGACACTAGAGGGAGTTGTGTAGTCAGAGGGAACTTCCAATTCCATGTTTCTAACCCACCCCAAAAATATCTCAAACTTGAATATTTAAGTAAACAATCCATAATATAGAATAAATTGCAAATGCTCGTGTATTGCACACAGTCAGAAGAAGCTCTAAGCCAGGGGCCAGCAACCTTCCTGCGGCACGGTGCTGAAATGTGACTTTTTGACTTCTATGTAGAATCCAAGTGCCAATAATACTCTTTAAAGTCACAAATAGTCCTACTCACAACAGCTTCATTAATAAAGAAAGATGCAGAGCTTTGCCTTTTGTCTTAATCTCCATCAGGCCAGGTTTTTTAAATATCTGAAAATGTCCAGGATTTTAATACAACTTGGACCTCTTATCCCAGATTCGGTCTGGCAGCATTAGTGGTCTGGTGGGACCACAAATATTGCTGAACCAGGGAGCCCCAGCCAGCAAGGTTGCTAGGGGCTCAGCCAATCTAGCAGGCAGCCCCACTGCTGCCAGGCCCAGTCAGGGAGCCGCAGTGGCCAGGGGTGCAGAGTGGCAGCTGTGGGATGCTGCATGAAGGGAGGAGGAGCAGGGCTAAGCTCCTGCCTGCATACCAACCCTTGGCCTAGTCACAGGGACTTGCCACAAAACCCAGGTGCACAGCCTGAGTGGGACTAGAACCCCAGAAAAAAAATCCTGCCCCCGCCAGCAGGGTCCCTGCTACATCTGCTCTACCATAGGCTAGGGCTAGAAAATAACTCTACTGGCCACAGTAGCAATACTCCAGGTTAATTATTTTTGAAGCATACAAAGGGAATTGGCAGACATCACTGCCGAACCTTTGGCCATTATCTTTGAAGATTCCTGGAGATAGGGAGAGATTCTGGATGATGGAAAAAGGCAAACGTAGTGCCTATCTTTTTAAAGAAAAAAAAGAAAGGAGGACAATCCAGGGCACTATAGACCAGCCAGCCTTACCTCAGTTGCTGGGAAAAATAGTGGAGGGGATCCTCAAGGAATTCATTTTGGAGCACTTGGAAGAGGGAAAGTGATCAAAAGTAGTCACCACAGATTCACCAAAGGCAAGTCAAGCCTGACCACTCTGATTAGCTTCTATGATGAGGCAATAGGCTCTGTGAACGTGGAGAAGTCAGTGGGTGTGATATACCTTGACTTCACTAAAGCTTTTGATACGGTCTCCCACAACACTTTTGCCCACAAGTTAAGGAAGCCTGGATTGGATCCTTGGGCAGTAAGATGGATAGAAAGCTGGCTTGATGGTCGGGCCCGATGGGTAGTGGTCAATGGCTCAGTATCTGGATGGTGGTTGGTTTTCCAGGGGAGTGCCACAAGGCTCAGTTCTTGGGGGCTGGTGTTGTTCAACATCTTTTAGTGAGATGGATGGAGGGACTGGATTGCACCCTCAGTAAGTTTTCAGATGACACTAAGCTAGGGGGAGAGAGATGTTGGAGAGTAGAGAGAGGATCCAGAGTGACCTGGATAAATTGGAGAATTGGCCAAAAGAAATCTGATGCAGTTCCAGAAGGAGAAATGTAGAGTCCTGCACTTGGGATGGAAGCATCCCAAGCATTGTTATAGGCTGGGGACCGACTGGCTAAGCAGCAGTACAGCAGAAAGGGACCTAGGGGTTATGGTGGATGAAAGGCTGGATATGAGTAAACAGTGTGCCATTGTAGCCAAGAAGTCCAGTGGCATATTGGGGTGCATTAGGAGGAGCATTTTGAGCAGAGCTAGAGAGGTGGTTGTTCAAATCTGTGCAGCACTGTGTGAGGCCACATCTGGACTAGTGTCCAGTTCCGGGCACCCCAGTATAAAAAGGATGGGAATGTGGTGGAGCAGGTTCAGTGGAGGGCAACAAAACTGATTTAAAGAGCTGGAGCACATGACCTATGAACAGGCTGAGGGATTTGGGCTTATTTAGTTTGCAGAAGAGAAAAGACAGATGATTTAATAGCAGCCTTCAGCTTCTGAAGGGGAGCTCTAAAAGGGATGGAGAGAAGCTGTTATCTGGTGACAAACAGCAGAATAAGGAGTAGTGGTCTGAAGTAACAGAAAGAGAGGCGTAGGTTGGATATTAGGAAAAACTACTTCACCAGGAGCGTGGCGAAGCATTGGAATGTGTTGCCTAGAGAGGTGGTGGAATCTCCGTTCCTACAGGTTGTTAAGTCCCAGCTTGACAGTCATGGCTGTGATGGCTTTGTTAGAGTTGATCCTGCTTGGGGCAGGGGGCTGGATTTGATAAGCCTTCGAGGTCCCTTCCAGCTCTGAGTCTATGATTAGATACAATTTTGAACATATGCTTTCATCTTTAGTTTGAAAGAGCTCAAACTAGGTTAGATGGCTACCAGATATTCCAAAAGATTGTGACTGCGCATCTTGGCTACATCGACACTTACAAAAGCCTTTGAAATGGCCATGCTAATGGCCAAATCAAAGAATACTAATGAGGCTCTGAAATGAATATTCAATGCCTCATTAGCATGCCACCAGCCGCAACACTTCTGAAGTGCTGTGGTTCACTTGCCCACAGCTCATCTACATGGGGGTCCTTTTCAAAAGGACCCTGCCAACATCGAAATCCTATTATTCCTATCAGTAGTTTTTCCAAATAGCCAACCTCCTCCTCTCCTTCTGTTACTTCAAGTGATAGGAATCAGAGGATTTCGCTGTTGGCAGGGTTCTTTCGAAAGGTACCACCGTGTGAAAGAGCCTTGGGTGAGTGAACTGCGCCACTTTCAAAGTGCCATGGCCAGCGGCATGCTAATGAGGAGCTGAATATTCATTTCAGCACCTCGTTAGTATTCTTTGATTTGGCCATTAGGAAGATTTTTGTAAGTGTAGACATGGCCCTTTAGCGACATTTGAAATCACCCCTTCATTTTAATTTTTAAAATACAATGGTTATCACCTCCTGACACAATAATTCACATCTGTACTATCCATCTGATTTCAGTGGGTCAAAGAAATTAAGTGACAGGGGTAGCTTATATTAAGAATAAGCATATGTAGCAGTTTCTCACTAGAAAATAGATTGTTTAAAAATGATACACAGTAAGAATTGTGAAATTAATGACACAGCTGTGTACGAGTGGATGCTTGCAAGGGGAGCAGTTTTCCTTGGAATACTGATATAAATGGGCACAGTGATAGTGCAGGAGCAGGAGAGGGAATAGACAACCAGTGTTGTTGTGGTAGCAGGACTCACCAATACAGAGTACCGGCACCACAGCAGCCCCAGCTGTGGGATTGGCTGTAGGGAGGGGCCAAGGAGCCAGCTGTGTACTGGCTCCTCTCTCTGTAATGCACAAAAGCACGGTGGTGCACGCAGCAGGTGGAGCAGCTTTCCCACCACACAGTTACACAGTTAAAAAAGGTCGGCGATGACAAAGCAACGTGTCAGATGCCGTGGACAGTTTATTTTAGCTCTATGTACATTGTCCCTTCCACAAAACAAGAGACGGCAGCTGCAGGACTGCTTTAATGGAGGTGGGCGGGATGGGTTTTGGCTGGAAAGGGAACAAAGTAACTTCTTATAAGTACCTTCCTCAACATCAACTTAAACATGAAACTTCACGGAGCGACAGTTACCCGTTTCTGTAACTGGTGGTGTTTGAGATGTGTTGCTCATGTCCATTCCAATCCAGCTGTGCACACACACACACGCATGCTCAGTTGCTGGAAGTCTTTTTCTCCTAGCTGGTAGCCATCAGGTCGGTGTGGTGCCAATGTGTCAACCAATATATACACCACCCGACTTCCCCCCTGCTCAGTTCCTTCTTGCTGGCTACTCTGACAGTGAGGACAGACGGGTGGGTTTTGGAATGGACATGAGCAACACACTTTGAGGTACACCAGTTACGGAAACAGGTAACTTGTCTCCAAGTGATTGCTCATGTGCATTCCAACGTAGGTGAATGCAAGCTGATGTTAGGAGGTGGGATTGGAGCCCTGGAACAACTGCAGTACAGCCCTGCCAACTGCAGCGCTCTCCCTAGCATGCTGTCTAGTTGTGTAATGGGCCGTAAACACGTATGGGGACCAGGTGGCTGCCCTGCAGATCTCCTGAATTGGGACATGGGCCAGGAATGCTGCCGAGGATGTCTGTGCCCTCACAGAATGAGCTCTAATCAGAAGAGGGGATCCCCCCCCTCGCACCAGCTTGTAGCATTTCTTAATTCAAGCCACTATCCAGGAGGAGATCCTCTGGGAGGAAAACAGACAGACCTTCATCCTGCCCACTACCGCAAAAAAGAGCTGCTGCGACTCTCTAAAAGGTTTGGTCTTATCTATATAAAAAGCTAATGCCCTACAGCCATTTAAGTTGTGCAAACCGCACTCCCTTGAGGTTTGGGATAAAACACAGGTAGAGAAAAATCCTGATTGACATGGAAAGAGGAGACCACCTTTGGCAGGAAGGCTGGATGGGTTCTCAGTCAAACCTAGCCCTAGTGGAACACCCTCTTGAGTGGGTCCACGGTCAGGGCTCTAAGTTCAGACACTCTTCTGGCTGATGTGATGGCCACCAAAAAGGCTGTTTTGTAACCTTAAAAACAACAGGGAACAGGAAGTGAGGGGTTCAAAGTGAGCCCCCCATAAGCTTAGACAACACCAGATTAAGGTCCCCTGAGGTAAGGGGTCCAGCATTTGTAGTTTAGTTCTTTCCAAGCCTTTCATGAATCTCTTGACCAAGTCTGAGAACATCGATGAAAAGATCAGGCCAGGATGTAAAGTGGAAATGGCCACCAAGTGCACCTTAATGGAGGAGAGGGCCAGTCCTTCTTAACTTTGGTGCCAGAGATAGCAGCCTGGAAGGGGGATAATCCCTTCTGGGACATCTTCACAGTGAACTTTTCACTCATGTGCTCTCGGGCTGCAGTCCCTGCACATATATATATATATATATATATATATATATATATATATATATATACACATACACACAGAGAGAGAGAGAGAGAGAGAGAGAGAGAGAGAGAGAGAGAGAGAGAGTGTGTGTGTGTGCGCGCGCGCGCATCCTACCCAAGGGGGGTGCTCAGAAAGTGGGGCTGGCAGTGCAAAGGATGGGTTTGGGGTGGGGGGAAGCCCCAGGGAACATGCCATCCCACCTGAACAGAGCCCTGCTGCCAGTGGGGGGGGCAGCCTCACAGAGGCTGCACCCAGAACACTTGGGGGGAAAAGAAGATGGGAGGGGAATAGGGGACCCCCCAGGTCCAAGGAACTCCCTGCCTCTGCAGGGAGTGACAGCCATCAACACCATCCTGCTGTGGAGGGTCATCCATATGGGAACACATGGACACAGTCATGGATCGATTCGCGAACTGCATCAGGGCTATAGCTGGGACCTACATCCCTATCCACACCCGGGAGTATAGTACGGCCACATACATCAACCACACAGGATTGCTGTAGGCCCTGGCTGACCACCATAGACAGTTCACTGACATTTACGTTGGATGGTTGGGCCAGGCACATGACACCTAGGTGTTTCGCAACTCTAGCCTGTGCTGGAGGATTAAGGCGGGCACATTTGTCCCCCATCATGAGCTGGTGGCTGGGGATGTACACATGCCACTGTGCATCGTGAGGGATGTGGCCTATCCCTCATGTCTTGGCTCATGACGCCCTATAGTGGCCAGCTGGGAACTGTTCAATGGCCACTTCAACCGGGCCAGATTCAGGTTGAGAGCATCTTCGGCCACCTCAGGGCATGCTTCAGGTGCCTGCTCATCTGTCTGGATGTGGAGGACCACAACATCCCCCAAGTTCTGGCTGCATGTTCTGCCCTGCACAAAACAATGGAGGGGAAGGGGAAGGCCTTCCTCCCAGGGTGGGGGGGGGGGTTGATGCCAGCCTTGGGTGTAAACAGCTAGGTGCAGCTCCCCTCTTGCCAGGCCCATCAGGATGGGCTGCAGATCTGTGAGGCCCTGAGGGAGAACTTCTCCCATGGCCCTCAATAACCCTCTCCAGGGCCCCCCCAGAGAGGGTCTCAGGCCCACAGGCCTACCCTGTCCCCACTACAACCCCTTCCATCACCCCTAACCCCTCCTCAACCCCTCCCAATAAAATGGGACATGGGAATGGTGCTCAAATAACTATTTTACTTAAATAAAAAACAGTGGAAAACAGAAATGGTGCAATAAAGAACTATTTACAACAAAGGCAAGTGCAAAACCAATGAACTATGTGCCATGGAGGGGACTTTGGATGGGGGTGGAGGCATCAGAACTTGGAGAGTGAGCTTGGGACCTCAGTCCATGGAGCGGGCAGGAGACTGCAAACCCATGGGGGATTGGGACCCTGAACCATGTTGGTCTCAGGATCCCCTCCTGCTGTGGGTTTGGGGTCCCATTTGGGACCCCAACACAACAACCAGTAAAAGTTCTGTTGCTCCCTGGGGTGCTCACTACACCAAAGAAAACAGAACAAATGGAATCATCTCGCCATCACAGTTTCTCATGTGCCCTCCATTAGTAAATCTGAGTGTCTCAATCTTTAATAGATATCTGCTCACAAAATCCTCATGAGGTTGGGAAATGCTGTTAACATTTTATAGATGAGGAAATGAGAAACAATTATTCACTCAAGATCACTCATGAAATCTGCTGCAGAGCAGGAAATTCAATGGCCTCCCAAATCCCAGGCCAGTACTCTGTTCAGTGGGCTATCATTCCTCCTGCACCAGACAGGACTGATGCAATATGCGCATTCCCCACTGTGCTCCCGGGAGCTTTAGAGAAGATTGCACCTCTCTGAAGCTCAATCCCTCTCAGAGGCGCTGCTCTATGGCTCTCCATGATCTCCAGTGCAGGCCTTTACCTCGTGTCAGACCTGCACTAGCCCTGAGTAATTTGGGTAACTTACCTAGCAAAATGAAACACCCTGCAATAGCTGTACTGACTCTGTGGAGCAATATTTAAAAGACAAATTTGTGGCCCTTGAAGTAGTTTTGCTTCTCCCCGTTTCCTGTCTAATGCTAAAAGCAGAGGAATGATGTGATAAACAATTACCAAAAATGGACAGGATATTAAAACAAGTGATCTATTAGCATATTAACTCAACAGCCTTTACTGGAAACAACAGAAGCAACACAGAACACAGAAGACAGAGTGTACCCAACTGTTGGGACAATCACAACACGTCAGTCCTTTAATAGCTGACAAAAAAGAAAACCAAACCAAGCAATTGTGCACAGGTGTATTTCTAACCTGCCTCGATTTGGTGTTTGGTCTTCAGAGAGGACAAAACAATTCACTCTATGGACACAGTAAAATTATCTTTAATTAAATTCCTGTGTAAAAATTGTTTAGTCCAAAGGTAAATATATATTTAATTCTCTTTCAAATGTCAACTCAAACTGAGAGTCATCAGTGGTCTTTGGAGAACAAACAATAGTTAAGTTCCATCTTGCTAATGCTCAGAAACAGTATACGTTACACCTTTAAACCAGCAGTCTCTATTGCACATATCATAATCGCCCTCCCTTTTGAGAACACAAAAACTGATATCTCACTAAATAAATTAAAAAAAAATCCAGTTTCTTTAGCAACCATCTTAAACTGAACACAAAAATCCTGGAAAAGTAATAAAACTAAAACTGCAGACTTAATACAGTAGGAACAGATTTATGACCCCTAAGTGGTGTTCTAGAACATGCTGAATTTAAAGTATGGATTCTTTTTTTTTTAATCTTACGTACCTACTTAGCAGTACAATTTCCTTATTATTTTGGTAGATTTTCTCTGTTAATATCTATATTGTATTTAGGTAAAAATGTCTATATAGATACTTTATATTGTGTTTGTGTTATGAACTTCAGTGGAAGACAGAGTCAAGCGATTCTTGGCAGAAAGTTGAATTATTTTGCATTTTGCCAAGAGAATGCATCAAATCCCACCTCTTTTGGGAGGCATTTTCGAAAGCTTTCAGCATTGGCCTAATTGCCCCCAGGGCAGGCAGTAGGAGCAAAAACAGACCAACACTAAATGCTTCTCAAGAACCCCCATTAGAATCCTTACAAATATCTACAGACTATTCTTTCGGCGGCGGCATGAGACTTTAAGTAGCTCCCTGTAGCGCCATAACTGTAGCTACTCTTTTCAGTAAAATTAATTAATACATGTATGCAAGTATGGCAGCGTTCAAATGAAAAATATATGCAGCATGGGCATGTTTAGCCTGAAATAAGAAATCAAAAACTTTCACTCTTCTTTTAAGCCTCAATTTTAACACTATGGGCAGTTTCATAAGAGGTCTCCAAATCTCCCGAGTGCGTAGAGTACATTACCCCAATATACAAAACCAAAATATTTACACTGTCTTAAAGTACCAAAGAATTTTTAAAAAAGAAAAAAATATCTAGTAGCTCTTAGCGTGCAAAATCAGCAGAAACTGATTATCCAGGATGTTTACTATCGTACAGAAAGTCTTAGAATCAAGAGTTCAGAAGCAGAGTGTAAAAGAATCAGCCATTCAGGCCACTTCCTTTTTTCTGTTTTGAAGGACATTTTGGTGGTCAAGCCCACAGTTTCCTTTTTAAAAGCACTTCTTGTCAAAGTAATGTTCAAGTTTAGTGCAAATCTAAAAGACATCTAGGATCTGCAATCCTTTCGAACAGTGTGAGCCATCCAGTTCACTTTAGTAGTCCAACTTTCCCGGAGTGCTTCATCAAATTTTTGCTTAAATTGCTTTAGTGCTTCTTCCTCACTTTTCCCTAAGGCAAGAGAGTCCTAAAAACCAAAAAGGAAAAAAAAGTGTAGTGGTGGGAATTTAAAATCCAGTTATAAGCACCCCCATGTATTTTCATTTTTCTAAATCACATTCTTTCTTCTCTATTCTAACCCTTTTACACCTATTATTCATTTATCACGACAGTGATATTTTTCTGCACTTGAGAAAATTCAAAAGAAAGAAGAAATCACAGGTTCTTTTTTTGAGAAACTAACCAACTATGGACAGTGTTTGCCATTAAAGCAACAAAGCAAGTACCGAAGAACATGGAACTAATTTGCAGTTTAGTAACTAGAAAATATACAGACAAGATGGCATTCAAAGTGGGCAAAAAAGAAATGAATGAAGAATAAGCATCATACTATACTGGTCTGTTGTGCAAAACATTCCACTAGTTCTCTCATACACATGAGCTACCAACCTATATGATGTTAAAACACTTAAAAACTATTTATTCTGACCCAGAAATTAAGCAGAGCTCAGGTGACCAACTGTCCCATATTGGGAGGGATGGCCCTGTATTTGTGACGCCGAAAAGGTGTCCTGACTTATCTTTTTTTAAAAGGAACTAATTGTCCCGTATTTTGGCCCTTGGGAGCTGGGGCAGGAATGCCCATGGCTGCTGCTTCTCCGGAGCTCCAAGTGGGGAGCATCCGTGGCTGCTGCTCCCCCAGGGCTGCGGAGGGGTGGGGAGTACCTGCTCCCTGGGGCTTAGTGCAGCCAGGAGGAGCTGCCCCCCTGCCCTGTCCCCTATTGTCGCCCTAAGCAGAGCCCTTTTGGCCCAGGAACACAGTGCTGTGAAGAATCTGTGAGGTCAAACTTCTGATGGGATGCAAGCATCCTCCACTTCCACTGGGTCAGAATCTGACCTCTTTGTGCCAACTGGCCCCGTGCACAAGAATTCAGAAGAGTCACAGAGATCCTCTAGAGGGGTATCTACACTTGCATTCCTCTTTCTAAAGATGTATGCAAATGAGACAATTTGAAAATGCAAATGAGGTACAAATTTGCATAAATGGAACCTCATTTGCATATTCTAATTTCAAAAGAGCTTCTTTCGAAAGAAGAACGCCAGAGCAGACACTGTTCTTTCAAAAGTAAACTCATCTTCCCTTTATTTAACGGAAAGGAGGATTCTTTCAAAGATGGTTTACTTTCGAAAGCGCAGCATCTACACTGGCTTTCTTCTTTCAAAAGAAACGCTTTTGAAATTAGAATATCCAAATGAGGTGCCAAACATGCAAATTTAGCTTTGTTTGCATACCTCTTTTGAAAAAGGAATGCAAGTGTAGACGCACCATAGGTGCAATCTACACACTAGTTTGCCAAAGTGTGTCATGTAAGGTTTCTACTGAGAGCCGATGTCATATTGGTCCATACAATCATTGCAAAATTAATGAATGGCTCATATGTTAGCAGCTTTTTATATATAAAATGCAAATGATATTCATAAGGTCTCTAATTTGGGACTGGTCACCAAAAGGCATTAAACAAGTTTCTTTCAAGCAGTAGATGCTTATTTACCTGTCTGGCTACGTGTATGTACGTTGTGCATTAGGTGCTTCATAGAAATGCAAATAAAGGGATACTAACTTTTTCAAGAGAGATTCCACATGGGTGGGGGGAGCCACTCAAGCAGTGGGCTTAAATCTTTTTACAAGTGAAGATAATGAATCACTGGTACTATATCTGGAGGTGCAGAGATGCACCCAGTTATCTTGTGCTGAGAGGTCAAGCTGCTGGCACACTTGTCTTTTGAGTGGAGGATCACAACGAGTCTGGCTGACAAAGTGCAGGAGAGAAACTCTTGGGCTGTGTCTAAACTAAGACAAAACTTTGAAATGGCCACGCTGATGGCCGTATCGAACAATACTAATAAGGCACTGAATTGAATATTCAGTGCCTCATTAGCATTAGGACACTTCTGGATGCGGCGCTTTGAGAACGCCACTTTTGAACGCGTGCAGCTTGGCACAGCTACACAGGGGTCCTTTTCGAAAGGATCCTGCACATTTTGAAATCCCCTTCTTCCGTTCAGCTGAATAGGGTTTCAACTGAATGGAATAAGGGGATTTCAAAATGTGCAGGGTCCTGCTGAAAAGGACCCCTGTGTAGCCACGCTGAGCCGTGCACGTTCGAAAGCAGCGCTTTCGAAGCGCCCTAATGCTAATGAGGCGCTGAATATTCAATTCAGCACCTCATTAGTATTCTTCAATATGGCCGTTAGCATGGCCATTTTGAAGTTTTGTGCTGGTGTAGACACAGCCTTAGTGACCTAACCTTTATAAGCCACAGTAATAGCCTGTTAAGTTTCGGCTTAGAAGACCTGTTCTGATTTTATATATTTGTATATTTTATATAACCTATAGGTTCTTGAAGCTATTCTGTGTTACACAGATTTCTTGTTTTTACTATAAACATGTCAAACTACCATCTGGTAAGCAGATCCACGGGCTAAAATATAAGTGGTAAGCTGGGTTGTACAGTTCCTTTGTGAACAGAGAATCTGGCAGTTCTGTAAGCCTATGTCTACACGAGAGGCTTTTCCTGGCAAAACTGGGTTTTTGTCAGGAAAAACTGTGGAGTGTCTTCATGCAAAATGAGCTTTGTTGAAAGTTTGTCAACAAAACCTGGTACATCCGCCAGCCGCGTTATACCTTTCTCAACAGTATTCTGCTGACAAAACAGATGCATAGATGCTCTGGGGCTTTTTCGTCAATGGACAGGGCTTCTGGTTCACCAGGCAGCCCTGTTTTCAGAACTTCCAGTCAGCTATTCTGTCGAGAGAGGGCCGGGCAGTCCAGCCACACTCTCTCAGAGTGGATTGCTCTATCAATATACTTTTGTGTATAGATGCAATCCGTCAATAGAAGTTTTACCAGGAAATCCCTTCTCACAGTGATTTCTGTCAACAGAGGCTTCTTGTGTAGATGCAGCCTAAGTGTCCAGTGCATCACAGGCTGTGCCTTCTAGAGGGTCATTCAGAGGGGGTGGGGCTGGGCTGGGCTTGAGTACTAGCTAACCGATTGGGAGAAAGGAAAGTGGGGCTGACAGAGGCCTGGAAGGCAGTGTTTGTGCTGCCAGAGACTGGTGGAGTTGGGGAACCGACCAACAGCAGGCATATACAAGCACGCATGCTAAGTCCTGGTGGCAGAGAGGTTCCTCTGCATATTATATAGAATAGAATCCTAGGGCTTAGAAAAGTGAGGAAATGCATTCACTGTGTGACCATGAATTCATCATGTGCAAAAGAAATGCGAGTTCGTAATGCTGCTTTTTACCTTGAGATACTGGATATCCTTGACACAGTTTAGCTCTGGAAGTCCTGCAGTTAGCATCAATGCAAAGAGTGTGATAAACAGATTCCCATGTCTTCTCAGAATCAAATATGCTTCTTCACAACACTGGCGGAACCTGACCATCCATCACAAAATGTACATGCAATGGACAGGAAGCAAGAAAAGATACAGTGGGTTAGTTCTTCAGAATTCATCCAGCACAACACATACTTTGCAAAAGAAATTAGGCTTAGTATTTGATTACTGCCTGAAATAACATTTGTGAACTTTTAATCCTCCAGCTGTTCTGCTTCCAGCCCTGCATTTGTTTGCCAATATACAGTACAGACAGTATCAAAGGGGACTGTGAGCTAACTGCTTATCCTACAAGAAAAATCTCTTCACTGAGTGGTAACAGCTTTGGACTTAACTATCTTGTATCATTATCAATTTTGCCACTTCACTATTTACCTTCTTCCCACTTCATTCAGGAATATGTTGATCAGAACTGGCCCTAGTACAGATTCTTGGGGATCTCATTATTCATCACATCCCTCCGTGAAAACTGACCAGTTATTCCTACCCTTTGCTCCTGGTGTTTTAATCAGTTACTGATCTATGAGAAGAATGTCCTCCTTATCCCAGTAGTACCTATATTTTACTTAAGAGCCTTTCATGAGGGACCCTGTGAAATTCTCTCTGAAAGTCCAGGTATACTGCAGATTGAACATATCTAGAGTGGCACTCTTGGGACCTGATGAGAGAATTTGCCAGACTACAGGAGGTCAATATTGTCTAGCAGCATCATCAACACTTCCACTGCTTATGGGGCTTTTAGAGGTAAACTGGAGCTAAGTAACAGCACAGAACACAGAGCCAGGGCTGGTGGCTGTAAACAAACTTCATGGGACCACAGAAAACTTGGCCACAACCATGGTAAGTGGTTGTCAAGCTAACTAAAATCATGCTGGATTACAGACGTTGCTGGACAAGAGTGGTTCAACCTATAAACAGAGACAGAGAGAGAACCTTTGTCCATATATTTGTTGACGCAATCAGAGAATTCTAATATATTGGTGAGGCATGTTTTCCATTTACAAAAGCCATTTTCTTTCTTCCCCAAGATATCATGTTAATTTGTGTGTCTCATAATAAATTTTATTCTTATCACCAATATCCTGTAATTACCAGGATCACCTGTGCAGTATTTTTAAAAAAAAAATCAGCTATCTGCCACTCACCTATTATAAATGCTGACTTAACCAATAGGTTACATATCATAGTCATTTAGTATACCTTAACACTTTGTTTTAAAATTAAATCAGTTAAAATTAATTCTCTTCTAAAAAGGAAAAGGGTTTCAAGTTTGCCCAGGTGTATTTTATTTGACATGGGTGATCCCTTTATTTCAATGCATGCTGATTATGTACAGGACTGGTTGCTGGAACTGATCAACACACTTTGTTCCAGCTGTAGGGTGAAGAGAGAAGTTCTAAATTTATATCTTACACATCATAATACTTACCGACCAAATTTTTCAGTATTTCCCGTTTTGCCTTGTTGAATCACATGAATGAAATCATAGGTCAGAATGAAAGGCACTCGTTCCCTTTTAATTCCAAATTTGGACTTGAAGTTCCCAAGAATATGCCCAAAATCTATGTGAAAGAGCTTAAACAAAAATAGGAATAAAAATTATTTATCTGGAAAGTCACAGTAATCCCTCATCTTTTCTGTCTTCCTGAAGGGTATGTAATTCCCTGTGTAGGTTTTTATTTTCAGTTTTGAAAAGCTGAATAGAAAAAAAAAAAATATCAGTGCTAGCAGCCTGGCTCTTGTTACCACTGGGGCTGCGTCTACACTAGCATTGCTCTTTTGAAAGAGGCATGAAATGTGGGAAACTGAACATTCAAATAAGGTGCAGATTTACATATCTGGCACCTCATTTGCATATTCTTTTGAAAGACATAAAACCAGTGTAGACGCAGTTCTTTTGAAAGTTAAGCCCATCTTCGAAAGCACCCTTCTTCCCAATTGTTTTAGGAAGAAGAGTGGTTTTGAAAATAGGGTTTACTTTTGAAAGAGCTGCATTTACACAGCTTTTTTTCCCTTTCAAAAGAATATGCAAATGAGGTGCCAGAAACCTAAATCTGCACTTCATCTGCATGCCTCTTTTGAAAGAGCAATGCTAGTGTAGACATAGCCAGAGAGTATAAAATATCCATACACGTGGTACTGTCAGTCAGGAAGGAAATTCAACTTTTAAGCTTCCAAGGTATACCCACAAACATTTAACTGTTAGGGTTTTACCATGAAGGCCAACATTACAGTATCAAAGTGCCGTCCACATGAAATCTACAGCAATCGTGTCTTCCCTTCTAAACTTCAAGTAATCTCTGGAATTTTACCTTTTCAGGGTCGAATCTCTATTTGAGCTCAACCTGAAACTAAAGCGTTTTGTTTTCAAAGTTACTTTAAAAAATTGTTTTTAAAACAAAACAAAGTGAAATTCTGAAACTTTTCATTCTGAAGTAAGTTAAAATGTTACACAGTAGCCATGGTGAAAATGAAGCATTTGTCCACGTCATTATGTAGACCTCAGTTAATCAGCATGTTTCAGTGAAAAACTTATTTGCACGACAAAAAATTGCCCAGCTCTAGTAAGGAGATTTATTGGATTTTGGGAAAACGATTACCTATACAGGACAATCTTACCTGATGCATAATTACTTAATTTAATTTACTTTAATTTCTAAGCTGTTATCATCTCTTGATTCAAATCCTTCTTTAAGATTCATTTCCCATTTTATATTTAATTCCACATTTATGTATTACTCTAATAAAACACCAGAACTATGCAATAAATGTAACCGAAAAAAAATCAGAAAAAAAAAACTTTGTAAGTAACTACAGTTACAAAGATTTTTTTGTAATAGAGTTCATCTAACTGCTAACAAATCCTTACCTGACCATTCTTCCTGACCATGATATTGTCACTATGTCGGTCACCAATACCCAGTACATAAGTAGCTACACAGTAGCCAGCACAAGATAAGGTAAATTCCTCGATGGCTCGATCCAGGTCATCACTAAAAATACGAAGGCAAACAATTCTGCACATTAGCAATAATTCACCTTCTACTTTTGTGTTAAGAAAACAAAAATTTGCTTAAATTAGGATCCGATATGGGCATTTTAAAATAGCCCAACAGCAGGATTATTAAACCAGGAATTAAATTACTACAATAAGCCATGACACTGAGCCATTAGGTAAGTGTAATCATAGAATCATAGAAGAGTAGGACTGGAAGGGACCTCGAGAGGCCATCGAGTCCAGTTCCCCTGCCCTCATGGCAGGACCAAGCACTTTCTAGACCATCCCTGAAAGCCATCTATCTAACCTCTTCTTAAATAGCTCCAGTGATGGAGATTCTACCACCTCCCTTGGCAATTCGTTCGTGTTTGATCACCCTGACGGTTAGGAACTTTTTCCTAATGTCCAACCTGAACCTCCCCTGCTGCAATTTCAGTCCATTGCCTCTTGTTCTATCCTCAGAGGCAAGGAAGAACAAGTTCCCTCCCTCTGCCTTATGACACCCTTTTAGATACCTGAAAACTGCTATCATGTCCCCCTCCCACCTCAATTTTCTCTTTTCCAAACTAAACAAGCCCAATTCTTTCAGCCTTTCTTCATCGGTCATGTTCTCTAGACCTTTGATCATTCTCGTTGCTCTCCTCTGGACCCTCTCCAATTTCTCCACATCCTTCCTGAACTGCGGTGCCCAGAACTGGACACAATACTCCAGCTGAGGCCTAACCAGCGCAGAGTAGAGCGGGAGAATGACTTCTTGTGTCTTGTTCACAACACACCTGTTAATGCATCCTAGAATCATGTTTGCCTTTTTCGCAACAGCATCACACTGTTGACTCATATTTAGCTTGTGGTCCACTATAACCCCCAGATCCCTTTCTGCTGTACTCATTCCTAGGCAGTCCTTTCCCATTCTGTATGTGTGACACTGATTGTTCCTTCCTAAGTGGAGCACTTTGCATTTGTCCTTATTAAACTTCATCCTGTTTACCTCAGCCCATTTCTCCAGTTTATCCAGATCCTTTTGAATTATGACCCTATCCTCCAAAGAAGTTGCAACCCCTCCCAGCTTGGTATCATCTGCAAACTTAATAAGTGTACTTTCTATGTCAATATCTAAATCGTTAATGAAGATATTGAACAGAACCGGTCCCAAAACAGATCCCTGCGGAACCCCACTAGTTATACTTTTCCAGCCGGATTGAAAACCATTAATAACTACTCTCTGGGTACGGTTATCCAGCCAGTTGTTCACCCACCTTATAGTAGCCCTATCTAAGTTGTATTTGCATAGTTTATTGATAAGTATATTTTGTGAGACCGTGTCAAATGCTTTACTGAAGTCTAGGTATACCACATCCACCGCTTCCCTCTTATCCACAAGACTCGTTATTCTATCAAAGAAAGCTATTAGATTGGTTTGACATGATCTGTTTTTAACAAAACCATGCTGGCTGTTCCCTAGCACCTTACCACCTTCCAAATGCTTGCAGATGATTTCTTTAATTACCTGCTCCATTATCTTTCCTGGCACAGAAGTTAAGCTGACTGGCCTGTAGTTTCCCGGGTTATTCTTGTTCCCCTTTTTATAAATGGGTACTATATTTGCCCTTTTCCAGTCTTCTGGAATCTCTCCCGTCTCCCACTATTTACCAAAAATGATTGCTGAAGGCTTAGATACCTCTTCTATCAGCTCCTTGAGGATTCTAGGATGCATTTCATCAGGCCCTGGTGATTTGCAGACATCTAATTTTTCCTAAGTAAATTTTTATTTGTTCTTTTCTTATTTCAACTTCTAAGCCTACCCCTTTTCCACTAGCATTCTCTTTGTCAGGCATTCCTTCAGATTTCTCAGTGAAGACCGAAACAAAGAAATCATTAAACATCTCTGCCATTTCCAAATTCCCTGTTACTGTTCCTCCCTCCTCACTGACCAACGGCCCTACCCTCTCCTTGGTCTTCCTCTTGTTACCAATGTATTTGTAAAAAGCCTTCTTGTTTCCCTTTATGCTTGTAGCTAGTTTGAGCTCATTGTGTGCCTTAGCCTTTCTAATCTTGCTCCTGCATGCTCGTGTTGTTTGCCTATATCATCCTTTGTAATTTGTCCTAGTTTCCATTTCTTATACGATTCCTTTTTTATTTTGAGATCATGCGAGATCTCCTGGTTAAGCCAAGGCAGTCTTTTGCCATGTTTTCTATCTTTCCTACGCAGTGGGATAGCTTGCTTTTGGGCCCTTAATAATGTCCCTTTGAAAAACTGCCAACTCTCCTCAGCCGTTTTTCCCCTCAGTTTAGCTCCCAATGGGACCTTACCTACCAGCTGGCTGAGTTTACCAAAATCTGCCTTCCTGAAATCCATTATCTCTATTGTACTGTTTTCCCTTCTACCCTTCCTTAGAATTGTGAACTCTATGATTTCATGATCACTTTCACCCAAGCATCCTTCCACTTTCAAATTCTCAATAATTTCCTCCCTATTCGTTAAAATCAAATCTAGAACAGCTTCCCCTCTGGTAGCTTTTTCAACCTTTTGGAATAAAAAGTTGTCTGCAATGCAATCCAAGAATTCATTGGACAGTCTGTCCCCTGCTGTATTAGTTTCCCAACATATACCTGGATAGTTGAAGTCCCCCGTCACCACCAAATTCTGGGCCCTGGATGATTTTGTTAGCTGTTTAAAGAAAGCCTCATCCACCTCTTCCACCTGGCTAGGGGGCCTGTAGTAGACATTGTCTATAAATCATTGTCTATAAATTCTATTTCCTAGTTTATCCAATGAGACAGCGCTCAGAATGCTGCCAGAATTAGAATTAAGTGTTCGTATTGCTCTTTGAACTCCAAAAGCATCCTCGATCTGAATCTAGCATCTAAAAATATAAAGTTAACACTTGCAAAGATAGATATCTGTGTGTGTACTTATGCATACAAGCATGCATAGAAGGGATGAGATTCTCATTCTGCTCTGCCATTTTTCATTGGGCAATAGGTAACATAAAAGTACCTAGCAGCCCTGAATCCAGCCAGGGGAAAAAACCCCAGGCACAGGAACAGTGAAAAACAGCAATGAGAATGCTATCTGAAGATTTCATGGCAAGTGCTCACATCCAGGGAGTGCTGGAGGCAGGGCTATAGCGCAGTGCTTGGAGACTCTGGGCAGCACTGTGGCCCAGTGAGTCCCAAGGGCTATTTAATTACACCTGGGAGTGCAGATCATACAGGCAGTTTAGCCTATCCCAGTCTCTGGGCTGAGTGTTCTGCTAAGCCTCCAATAGATACAATGCAGAATCTCATCCAAACCTTTTGGATATGCATGATGGTAATGACAATGTAGGGATGGGCAATAAATTTCCCATGGGCTTCACATGGTTTGCCAGGGTTTCTTGCTGGAATGCCCTCTGGATGCTTTATTCACCTGTGTGTCTGCACGTGGCAGGAACAGGAGTGGTGGGAAGCAGTGTCCTGATCCATGCTGCCCCCCAACATTCCCATTGGCCAGGAACAGTGATCCATGGCTAACGAGAGCTGTGAGTGGCCATAACTGTGGATACATAGGAAAATACAGCTGAATTGATTACCTACAGGTACCTTATTGTGCAAAGGTGAATAAAGCTGCTTTCTACTCACACCTGCTACAATGGGGGCTCCAGAATTAAGGTTGCTTTCCATCTAAAGAAGGGATCAAACCTCATTATTATGGACAAATATAGTGTATCCTCTTAATTCTGAGCAGAGAATTTTCTGAAAATTTACATGAAAAATGGATGCTATTGCAGTTCCTTGCAGGATTGGACCTTAAGACAGGATTTATGATTTTTTTCTTTATGATTTTTTAACATTAAATTTGTGTTGGTATAACAAGTTATAAGAAAAACTTTAAAATTTACCCTAAATTGTATTCCTTTAGCCAGTTTAAGAGAGCATCTTTGTTGAATGCAGCAGCAGCAGCAACATTGCTACTATTTAACTGAATATCTGCAATGGTTTCTGAAGAAGAAACAGCCTCAATAAGGCCAGAATGGTCTCCTGTTGCTAAACAGCCATATGGCAACATCCTGAAACAAAACAGAGGCACTATTAAAAATTAAGAAGACTGTTTCTTTTAACACAAGCATTCATGGCCAGAATGTCCATGTTCATGTTAAGGTTAATCTATCAGAAGTTAATTTATTGACATGTTTCCAGAGCGAAATAATCAGAAACAGACTATGTAGTTCTTTCCATCTGCTAAATAAATACAGAAACAGCTGTAGAAGCTCATTTTTACAAAACACCAATTTTACAAATGATCATTTATATGAAGCAATTTCCTGATTTTTTTTAAAGGAGAAGGATGGGTATCACAGAAAAATCATGTAGATGAGGAACATTTAAATGCCCTCAGTGCATTGGAAATTACTTTGCAGTGCTTGGAAGAACAAAATAAAGCAACATAGTGTATAATGGGCAGTAGGATTGTGCACTAACTACACACTTAACTCTATGACCACTTTACAAACTCCTCAGTCTCCAATATGTTTGTAAAGTAGGAGTTGTACTGTATGGGAAACATGCAACAGTTTGCTTTTTCTGATGTGTAGTTCTGTTAGACGAGCAATAGAGGGAGCCATTTCATTTCAATTGCCAGTTTATAGTATAAAGGGGCCATGAACAGAAAGTAAATTACATTCATAACTCACTTTAAGGTACCTTTATATTATCAGATTGGTTTACAGTTAGCTAAGTGTAAGTTAATATGCAGCCCTCTATGCTTTAAACATGATATACAACAGATTTTCATTCTTAGAACAATTAATAAGTTTCAAGAAATTAATTAGGACAGACCATCATAGGATTCTTGGGTGAGGGATGGCAAAGGGATAGAAAACTGAACATATCTAACAGAATATATGTGCTTTTCACACGGACACAGACAAGTTGTGCATCATAGGTAAGCTAGGATTCTGAGAACTGGTGCACTACTTCATTCTGGACTCTTGGTTACAAACAAAAGTCTTAAACTGAAATTTCTATTACAGATACCAAAAGGTTTTCATTCCCTCAACCACTACCACCACATTAATCAAGGAAATTGTTAAAGGCAAGTTAGTGCATGCCACAGGCACTGATGTTGATAGTAAAGTCCATCTAGAAATGAACATTTATTTAGCACATAATTACGTTGTACTCAAGAATGGTAATCCACTCTGTTTTATTCTTTTTCCATCTCTACCATTTGGTGGAACAACAGGACCACACATATGTAATCCAATATGTCTGACACCCATAAAACAAAACATTTAAAGGGAGATGATTTGGTTATATGGTATATCCAGATAATTGCTCAGTATTTCAGAAATCCGGGTTTTTTTAAGAAACAAAATAATTCAGATATGTAATTTTTTTTTTATTCCAGTCTTAACTCCCTCCCACACCCCTCCCAAAATCAACAAACAAACAAAAACCAGTAAACAAACCTAAGACAGTTTTCACAGTGCAATTAAGTAATACCTCTAACAACTACTTAAGACCACTCTGTTCACGATGGTCTTGGTTCAAGGAAACACTGTTCCTCCTTACCATGACATGAAAACATAAGCCAAGTATTGTCAGGTTAAAGTGCAGGCTGGCACTCTTCCATGGCATTTCAACCTACCCTATTTGCAGCTTAACTTGGCACATGTCCAACAACTTCCCCTTCAAAAGCAAGCAATGATGAAAGCTATTCAGCCCCTGGAGGACATTGTTCTTACAAATGGAGGAAAAAACATTCCTGTCAGAGAGACAGTTTGACAGGAGTCAAGTTGGGGACAAATCCTTAGGCCTCTGTCCATCTCCTTTCTCGCCTTTTTGCCTTCACCATCTGTCAGTGGGATACCTTCCTCATTTTTAAAGCCAAATAAAGACCACTCAAGTCTATAAGCAATCTTTGGCAATAAATATAATTTTCTTTTCACACTACATTTTCTCTAGTATCTTTCAATCTCTATTTCAAAAGCTTAATTCTTCAAAAAGGATCTTTTCCAAATAAATGGATGAGTACTGGTACTTCATTACAGCAGCACGATCTTCTATTTTCAGGAACAGCATTCAGTTCATTAAATAATTAATATCCTACAGACTTTTAGAAAAAGGTTTTTATTTATTTTGTTTTATTTTTAGTACGCTTTCTCTTCATTTACTTATACATCTGACCTCACACCTATCAACAAAGGTAAAAATGAAAATCCACTTTAGGCATCTTGGCAATCAAGTTCATATATATAACCAACTCTGCCTACCAATATACTAATTAAGCAAGTTAAATGCGGTAGTTGAGATTTCCACAGCTCAGTTCAGCCTCTTTCTTTCTGGTGCCCCCCACAACATACTATAAAAACTGCAGAGCCCAAAATGGGAAGGTGGAACTTGTGGATGTCGGCTGGGATGTCGTGAGCATTGGTACAGTAACCCTTGATATTTTTGGACCCTGATTTAGTGGACTTTGGGAACAGACACCCCCAAACCCTGTTGTTCCCAAAGTCTGCTCGGGTCCATAGAATCACATCCCCCACCCCGCTCCCAAAATTGAGACTTATGTTGCTACAGCCTGGAGAAGTCACCATCTCCTCTGCTGGAGCTGCCACGCGCTCTGCCCACCAAGGGTGGGGCACGTACACAGGCAGACTGGCACTCGTGTGCAAGCCCCATCCCTGGAGGGAGGACTGCGTGGTGGCTCTGGCAGCGGTCCCTCCCGCTGGGCAGCAAGGTTGCTCCAGCCGTGCTGGTAGGGTCCAGCAGTCTTACAGAGGCAGCGGCTCTGGTAAGTGGCAGGACTTCTTGTTGTTATTCTGTTTGTTCTTCTGTGGGGGAGGATGGGGCTGGGGGACTTGGAGGGGGTGGTTGGGCAGTTAAACCCTCACATTTAATGGACTTTTGGAAACAGCAGACACCCCTTCTCCACTATTAGTCCGTTAAATCGAGTGTTTACTGTATAGTTTTGACTTCTCTTTTGAGTGGGCAGGGATCAGGGAGGCTCAAGCCAGTTCTGGTCAGCCCCACACCTCAGACTGCTCATCTGCTGCATAGGGCTTCCTGCAACAGGATCAGTTCATCGAAGTTGCAAACTCTACTGTGACAGGAGGCACCAGACTGGAAAAGGCTCCACAAGAACATTGGCTGAGGCAGTAAGCAAGTGTTCCAGGTCTTTGAAAAGGAGTAATAGAGCAACTGGACCCTGACTGTTTTCACAGGCCTGTGGGTGGTGGCTAAGGATCCAGAAGTCTTAAGTGAAGCTGAAGAAGCATGGAAGCCTAGGGCCTTCTGTGCACCCCCAGAGGGGGCAGCAGCAGCAGAAGGGACAAATATAATTCAAAGATACGAAGGCAGGATGAATGGAGGGGAAAGGTGCAGAACAGACTTGATAGGTGGGGTAGGTGTGATTTTTTTCATCCAGATTGAATTATTTTGGAGAACTGAAGATGTGTCCATGGAAATTAAATATGGTTAGACATTGATTGAGAGAACATACCAGTATTTTTCACCTGTGTTAACAGCTTTAGTCCTCAAGCAAATAAACTGGGGACATGTTTTTCCAAGTCTGCGATTCACTCATTCTTTCTTGAAGCAGACATACACAATCCCTGACCTCTGCATGGGCTCAGCCTGGATATTTCATATGTCCTGATGAGATGTGCTAGAGAAATGAGGCTATTTACATTTGATTTTGCAGCAGGGGCGATTTATGGTTCTCTCCTCTGCCACAAGCACATGCCACTGTGGGGGCTGGATGCCGTCATACACTAAGACTATTTCATACACTTCGGCTATCACCATCTGGATGCTGTTGCCTGCATGTTACTTAATTCTTGCAGCCTCTGCACCCCGTCAGAATATTGTTTATAGGCATAAATGATAATGGATGGGAGAGGGGTTCCCAATTCAGCAGATCCAAAGGAGACCATCAGTGTGTCTGCACAAGCCCTACGTTCCATTATGGTTTGGCTCTTCCTGGGGGTTTCTCCTTATGACCCCTTATAGAGGGCAGACGTTGGACTACACGGCATCTTTCTTCACCTCCGTCTAGTGAACTCAGAAGGGAGCTCAATCAGATAAAGCACATCTGATGACCACCTAAATTAATGCCCAATTGCCAGATGCAGTGTGTGGGCTGGGCTGCATTCACATTTCCCCACTGAGAATGGAGTAACTGAGGAATGCCTAATCTGGTGTCTTCCTGGCAGCTGGAGAGCAGTCTTTGCTCCCAAGTATTACAGCAGTCCCTTGTAGCCAATGTGGAATAGTATAAAGTATCTAAAGACAGTTTTCTTTTTGACAAAAAATTAAGATCAACATTCAATTTGACAGCAACTAAGCAAACATTCAGTTATCCTAAAGCAAATATGCATTTCCAGAGGTAATCTGTTGATTTAAATTCTTCTTATATCTGAAACTTTATTACAGGAATCTTGGCATAAGTAACATTTTTCTGATGGGTAACTTGTTTGCAATTTTCCATATCTGTGGGGGTTGGTATGATGTGCCTGTGCAAATCATACTATGAGTCTTCAACTAAAAATGTTGAAATGATGAGATCAAATTTTCCAGCTGGTGCATCCTGAATATTATTTTAAAATATGCCGACTTCTAGCTTAACAAAAATATGTATAAGGTATAACAAATAAAACCACAAACTGTAATGATTACAGCTTTGGACTTCAAATTATCCATGACTTAAAACTACGACAGAGCATGGAATGCTAAATTGCAAGACTCAAATATTTGTTTCAAAGATGTTCTTACAGATCAGGGTGGGGTATTTTGGTTGCGGGGGGAGGGTGGGAGTGGAGGAACAGAGAACTCAAACTAATATTTGAGTGCTTGTCTATGTATCCGCAGCACTGGGGGAAGTGGCAGAGCAGTTGCATATACAAGCGAGTGATCTAATACTCTTTTAGGTTATGTCTAGACTAGGGGGTTTAATCGACAAAATCGTCATTTTGTTTACAAAACCTGGGGAACATCCAGATGACTAAGTGTATGCTGTCGACAGTAAGCAGTGCTTTTGTTGACAGCCGCACCCCGCTTCCTATGAGGAACACCACCTTTGCCGATAGACATCTGTCAACAAAGTGTAGCTCTGGATGTTCCACCTGGCCTTCTGTCAACAGAAAAGGCCTCCAGGGCACCAAACAGATGTCCTGGGGGACACCCTGCCCATAGCAAGCAGTGCTCTAAGGTCCCCGCCTCTGTCGCCTCTTAAAGCTGCAAGGAGTCCAGGAAACCTGTGGCAGGAAATGGAGTATGTGAACAGCACAGCAACACGCAGCTATGTCCCACAGCCTCGCAGCCAGCATTTCCTATGGCTGAGCAGCAGGCAGCCTGTGACTGCCCCCCGCCCCCCCAGGCCTAGAGAGACCAGCCTGAGGGGTCCCAGGAGCCACCCTGAGGCTTGCCATTTCCCTGGTCACAGTTGCCCTCTGGAAGCTCACCACCCCCAACAGCTACCACTTGGTGGGTAACCAGTTCGGGGTGGGGAATTACATCGTTAGGGCCCTCTTCATGGAGGTAAGGCACTCCCAGGCTGCAGTCCCTGCACAGGTAGGGTGGGAGGGAGTGTCCCGCCAAGGGGGACCAACAGGGAGGGGAGCCCTGCCCTCAGAAGACCATGCTGTGCCACCCTTGCCCAGCCCTGCTGTTGGGGTGGGGGGCAGCCTCACAGGGGTGATCCTGGATAGCTCGGATGGGTGAAGGACAGGTCCCCCCAGGACTCAGGGACTCCTTCCCCCTCCGTCCATGATGTGTTCAGTCCCCCCCACAGGTTGTGACAGCCATCAACACCATCCTGCTGTGGAGTGTCACCTGTATGGGGAACATGGACACCATCATGGTTGAATTCACCGCCCTGGGGTTTGCAAACTGTATTGGGGTCATTGATGGGACCCACATCCCAATCCACATCCTGGAGCATAGCACAGCCAAGTATATCAACCACAAGGGATACTTTTTGATGGTGCTGCAGGCCATGGTCGACTACCATGGACAGTTCACAGACATTTACGTTGGGTAGTTGGGCCAGGCACGTGACAGCTGAGTATTCTGCAACTCCAGCCTGTGCCAAAGCATGGAGGTGGGCACATTCATCCCCCTGCCATCAGCTGGCGTTCGGGAACATGCAGATGCCACACTGCATCATGGGGGATGTGGCCTACTTCCTCACACTGACTCATGAAGACTAATGCTGGCCAGTTGGACCCCAGCTGGGAATGGTTCACTGCCCACTTCAACCAGGCCAGGATGCAGGGCAAGTGTGCCTTCAGCCGCCTCAAGGCATGTTTTAGGTGCCTCCTCACCCAACTGGATATGGGGGAGAACAACATCCCCCAAATTGTGGCAGCAAATTATGCCCTCCACTACATTGTTAAGGGTAAAGGGGAGGCCTTCCTCCAGGGGTGAGGGGTGGCTGCCAGCCATGAGGGCTGTGCCTATGAGCAGCCAGGCACGACTACCAGCTGCTAGGCCCATCAGGACAGGGTGCGGACTGGCAAGGCCCTGAATGTGAGTTTCTCCCATGGCCTCCAGTAACCTTCTTCAGTATCCCCCCCCAGTGGTGTCCTTCAGGTTCACAGCCCTACTCCATCCCCAACACGACCCCCCCCCCTTCACCTGCTCACCCCTTCCTGACCCCTTGGACGTGGGTGTGGTGAACAAATAAGTATTTTACTTAACCAAAAAAAACCCATGTTGAAAAGAAACAGTGTAATAACAAACTATTTACAATAAAGCAAAGTGCAAAAATCTTTGAACTATGTACAGTGGGGGGAGGGTAGGGACTTGGGACATGGCATGGGTGGGCATCCACAAATTCAAGGGGGAGATTGTGGCATCAAAGCGGGACATGAGTTGGTCCCAGGTCCACAACTGCCACTCCATGCTGGCCTTCAGCCACTGCTCTGTCAGCTGGGTCATCCTCCTGAGGGTGGCATCGTGGTCCATCCCAGTGGTGGTCCTCCTGGACATGTCAAAGGCCTCTCTGGCTGCTGGCTTGCCCTGGTGGTAAGGTGGGACTGTCTTGGCCTTTGGATGTTGTAGGTGCAGCTGTAAGGAAGACAAGCAGGAGAAACAACAAGTCATTCATACAACACAGCCCCTAGGGTCCTGCCCCACACAGTGAGAGGTGACCAACTCCCCCTGGACCAAAGGATGGGAATGTCCTGTGAGCAAAGGTACGTGTGGCCTGCACAATGGACTCTGCAACACAGGGGTTCCACAGTGCCTCTGGGACCAGGCTGACCGCAGTGCTCCTTCCCCTCCTCCCTCTGCTAGACAGGCTAGTGACCAATGGGGGTGTCCAGCCACAGAGGCGCCCCTTATGGATAGTGGGTGAGCCGGGAGCACCCTGGCATCACTGTCTGTGGGACTGAGTACCACCCTGTGCCTGCAGGCATGTCTGCATGCTGGGTACTGTACTCCTTGGTGTGTTTGGGGTGAGGCCGGAGCCCTTGTGGTCAGCCTGCTTCCAGATACAGCAGGTGATGGCAGGCCCCACCCCCCAAACCTCTCATGCCTGGGGCTCATCTGGCCTCCTATGAGCCTGGCGACAGGCTCAGTCTGTGTGGTGCACACTATTTAGCACATGCTTACATGTGCTGGGACCACAGTGCGAGGTCCCACCCAAGCCGGACACACAATGCTCACAGCAGGCCTCACCTGCACCTATATCCCATGCCCAGGGGTTTGTGAAGTGTGGGGTACTCACCAGGGGGACCCTCATCCAGCTCCAAAGATGCCTGGGAACCGGCCTGGTTGGCAGGGACTGGTTTCCAGGACAATTAAGAGGCTGCTGCTTGCTTCTGATGCCATATCCGGCTCTGGCAGGGGTTGATGCTTGGTGGCTGCCGCCTCCTCCTTTCAGGACTCACACTGAGGTTGGCGGCCTCAACTGCCGTATCCAACCCCAGGATGCCACGCAACTGCCTGTAATAGGTGCAGTTTGACAGGTCCTGCCCCTGAGCATCATGCAGCATCCTAGGCCCTGACATAGCCCTAGCAAAGCTCTTTTATTTTCACTCTGACATGCTCTATGGTTCGGGGTGGGGCCCACTTCACCAGGGCTGTGGCCATCCAGGTGTAGATGGGGGTGTTGCAGCACTTCACTTTGGGGTCTTGGAGGGTCTCCTCCTCCTCCTCCCCTAGGTCCAAAAAGGCCTGGATCTTGGCCCTGAAGTTGGCAAGTTGGTGATACATCAAAAAGATGCAATTCGCACCACCTTGAGAATTTTTTTCAAAAAAGGTCAGGGGAAGAGTGGTTGTATTCTCTTCTGTAGCCTTTGGGTGTTCCACAGATTTTTGTCAATTTGATATTGAAATCCTTTTGTAAGGGATCCATATGGACATCTACATATGAATAGTTTACTGTTTCTAATTTCCAATCCTTGGCTGCCTACCTCTTAGGTCTGGTTATTAGAGAACTGCAAAGTAGCATTCCAGATCCACATACTCAATCCGGTAGCTAGCCCTACCACCCATTAGTTCACAGCTCAACCAGCTGCTAGACCACTGGAAAATTCATGGCTCAGACAATGGCTAAACTCCTAGCTGCAGACAAACATAACTCTGCCATTTGTTCAAAATTCTCTACTCTGGCTTAGCAGAAGAGATTTGCCTTCTAAATTTTCACCTCACTTGGACATGCACACCACCGAACGCTAACTAGGACTGCCTCTGCCTAGATCACAACATGAAGCACATTTGTATTAGTCCTAAGAGACCAAGTTAACAGTTTATCTACAAGTTCATTACGTGATACAGTATCACAATGTTTTCCAGAACACTCAGCATACAAACCAAAGAACCATAAAAATTGTCTGCTGCACATCATTCAAGTATTTCTTGTTACCAAAAGGCTAAGGTCCAAGACTTTTAAAAGTACCTAGGCCTTTCTGTGTTCAGTGCTACAGCAACTAGGGGGTTCTCTAATGTCACTGTACATGCAACCCCCTTTCAGACAATAAAAATTACTATATGACCCCAAAAAGGGGGATTGGGAACTAAAGTCAGAGCCAGACCAAGACCACAGTGGTGGGGCCAAAGCTAAAGCTGAACCTGATTCCTAGTGTCCAGGGACAATGTCTGGATAAAAGCCAGTCTAAGCCAGCCCTGGAAACCCTATTAAAATGGGGTCATAATCTGCAGTCTGACAGCTATTAACCTGGACAATTTAGAAGGCTAAATCTAATTTGTAATACTGATTTAGACACTTAGGAGTCTAAATCCCATTGACAGTTGATGGGGTTTAGGCTCCTAAATAAGTTAGGCATTTTAATACTGAATGAAGTAATACCTGAATATCTTTAAAAATCTGAGCCTAAGTTGAAAAGGAAAGCCAAACAGACAACTGATGGCATGAAAGCAGTCAAACAAATGAGAGACCAAAATGCATGTCAATAACATGACAACAAAACGTCACTATGGCAAAGGTAGCAAGTGTTTGCTTGATACAAAACAACACAAAAAAAAAAAAAGCATGTAAATTTTCCATTCACTGCACTATTTTGATTATTTCTTTCTGTAGGGCTATGTCTACACTAGCCCAAAACTTTGAAATGGCCATGCAAATGAAGTGTGAAATATATACTCAGTGCCTCATTAGAATGCCGGCAGCTGCGGCACTTCGAAATTGACGTGGCTCGTCCAGACGGGGCTCCTTTTCGAAAGGACTCCAGCAACTTTGAAATCCCCTTATTCCTATTTGCTGTTAGGAATAAGGGGATTTTGAAGTCAGTGGGGTCTTTTCGAAAAGGAGCCCCATCTGGACGAGCTGCACAGCCACGAGCCGCGTCAATTTTGAAGTGCCACGGCTGCTGGCATTCTAATGAGGTGCTGAATATGTATTTCAGCGCTTCATTAGTAAACTTCAAAATGGCCATTTGCACGGCCATTTCGAAGTTTTGGGCTAGTGTAGACAAAGCCTAGATGAGAACCAATGGTTAGGAGATTCCTGAAGGGAGCACTAATTTCTCTGGCAAAGATGGAATTTCTAAAACTTTTGGTCAGTGCAGAATTCACCTTTATATGGGAGATAATCCTTAAATTTGTGCCTGTCCTCCAGAAATCTACACTTTGGAGAGGCTCACTGAGCTAAGTGGAAGCCTGGAAGTGTTTGACTATTATGAATCAAGTTCTAGATACACTGGGTGGAGAGGTGCAGCATTGTTAGGTTTATCCTCCTTGAAATCTACAGAGAGGACCTTTGAGGAGAGCTGTGCAAGTCAGTGTTAATTTTGTGGTGTCTCTTTGTAACACCACAACATTGTTTGTCTTTGAGGACAAAACATACAAAATAGTTGGGGATGCTTTCTTGGACTCTTCCCTTAGTTAAAAAGTTAATCTATTTATTGACTATTTATTGCACAAGTCCAGGACAAAGAACAGTGGAAAGGTCATCTGGATTTTAATTACTAGCCAGTAAAATCTTATCAGAAAAAAGACTGAGAAAATGAATACAATCCTAGCTGGCAAGGTAGGCTGGCTTTTAATGATGAACCTTTCTTAAGTGCTCAGTGAGCAAACACTGTTTAAGTCAGATGCATTCTTGACACTAAAAAGGCCTTGTCCAGTGGAGAAGGTAAGGTAGGGAAAAGGAAAACAGCCACATTCCCAATGGTTAATTCCCTTAATTAATACTGAGGTATGTGGTTCCCAGATTCTAAGCTTGCAGAAATAATGAAGATTTCTGGCATAGAAGACCAATTCAGTCAGATGTGACTGTACCACTTTGCCACAAGAGCAGCACTAATCTGTTGTTTTCAAAGCCCTCTACACTTTATCAGTCTTTATCAGCACACTGAACTGCAAGAAAATGAACACGGAGAATTCAGGAAACAATGTAATAGTTAAGGTTAAAGACTGTGCACAGCGGAACAAGGCCTCAGGCCTTTATAGTGGTCTTCAGACCCTGTCTGACTGCACAAAAAGACACAATCAGATAATTGCATGAATATGCATTTAACTTGTGAATACAGTTAAAACCACTGCATGTGGAAAAAATAACTGCAGGCCTATTTGTTAAACAAAAGGTCCAAAACCTTGAAGTTACAGAATTTTTTCCTATTAGTCAAATGTCACTGCTAATACGAGAAGTGAAAATGTACCACATTACAGACTACTTTGCCTACTTAAGGAAACTGGATTATATCTACATTGGATTCAGTAGAAACTCTTACCGGAGATCAAGACCAGCTTCCTTCCAAAGTAAATCCATCAAACGTAAAATCTGAAGTGTCAACATGTCTTGTCGTAGATCTGCAAAAAAAAGATTAAAAAATGCTACTTTAATTCAACAATTTCCAATTATTTGTATAAAAGGCATAAAAAAAAAAAAACAGCAGCCACTTGCATCAAAATGTACTTAGTAAACGTTATAAAACATTAGTCAAAGAATACTGCTAATCAATCAAATACTATTTCAGTCCCAAAGGCTAAAAAGAGGTAAGAAAATAGGAGCCCTAACAGATAACCTGGCACTTAGATGATTTTGTAATGGGATAGGCTTGATTGTACCTTTTCATCTAGCTATGGAAAGGAAAGCGTTACTCTTTGCAATAAAAATTCATACAGTTTAAATGTAAAAAAAGAAAGAAGAAAAAAATGTAAATTCTTCATGTCACTTACCATCACCATTTTTAAAGATGAGCCCTACAAGATCCCCTCCGAACATCTTATTGTTGTATACGATCCATAAAGGCTTCATTTTAGAATCCATATATTTACACTTCTCAACACTGGAGGGAAATACAACAAATATTTTACTCAACTAAATAAAGACTCTAAAATTGCAAGAATGAAGTTCAATTAAAAGTTTTAGAGTTCTAGTGTGGAATTGCATTTATACCTAGGTCAAACTCCAGTCCATACTTTCAGTACTATCGTATCAGTTGTACTTGGCAAATTAACATGGTACTTATTTATCTATAGCTTTATAGATGTGTACCGGGAAATTAATAAATCCAATGCTGGAAACTGCTGCCTGTATTTTCTCAGAAAATACAGTACCTTCTTTAAATCCAACCCAGCCAAATCTTACATAGCTTTATGTTTGTATTTAACTGCTGACCACAGTATTCTAAATGACTACTGTGTTTATTGCTGCGAACAGAAGCCAAGACTGTACTCTTACTTTTAAGTATATATATAACTAAGAGATTGGAAAGAACTTTAAGTTTTAAGATGAACAGCAAAAATCTTCACTCCTCAACTAAAATTGACATTGTAACCTTAGGAAAAGCAGAAATTTGCTTACTTAGCTACACTGATACCAGAAAGACAGACCTTTTCCCAAGTGTACAAATGAACTTTCTGTCAAAGTGTGTGCTGAGAATATTAAAGTTATGGTGAAAATGTAAACAGAAGATCATATGTAACTTACTATAGTTCTGAGAGTATAACAGAAGGATTCAAAGGAGACTGGAGGTTAGAAAGTGCTTCTCTGTATGCATTTTGTTTTAAACAGGTATGCATTGCATCTTTTCCTTTTGCTTTGCTTTGTTTCATGGCATTCAATTTTATTAAACTATTTAAGGTCTTCATTTTATTGAGTGCTTCAACCTGAAATAGATAGTTAAAATACCAATTTCATAAACATTTATGAAATTCTAAATAAAAGTATAAGTTGAAATCCATATTATACAACTACCACCAAGCATCATCTTAAAAAGAAAAGGCCCAATAAATATTTGGTTACAATGTTAAAGCCAGCAATAGCATCGGGTTTCTTTTAATACAGCAAGGCTATCACAAGACTGCAAGCTTCTTTCGACAAAACTTTTGTCGATAGAAGTTTTGTTGACAGGGCACATGTCCAGACGGCAGCGCTCTCAGAAGAGATCTGCCGGTCGGGAGCATTCTGTCAACATCCCTATACACCTCGTTACATGAGGAAAAAGGGATGTCTCAGAGGGATTCTTCCTGACACTTGGCCCTATGTGGACAGGCCAAAAGCTGGGAAAGCCTCTCCCAAGCTAGCTGTCAGAAGAAGATATACAAATTGCAGTGTGCAATTTGCATATCTTTTGCTGACAGTTCCCTGCAGTCTAGTCACAGCCTAAGAGTGGGTTGCAATGAAAATGCTGTTTCTGAAGAAGATCAAATTTTCTAGAGCATCTCTGTGCCTTGGACATCTAAGTCGTATTTTCAAAAGTGACAAAGGCACTCAGGAGCCTAAGGCTACATGTACACTGCAAAATAGTCAAATTTATTGAAGTCAAATTTTTAACACTGGGGTTTTATAAAGTTGAAGTTGAATATCTGCACCTCCCTACAAAGTTGACTTAGTGTGGACCCACTGAATTGTCAAAGTTTGACTGTTACAACAGTGCACTGTGGGAACCTATCCCACAGTTCCCTCAGCCTCTCAGCATTCTGCATTTTTTCACTGGCGCGTCATGGGGAAACAAATGCCCCGCAAGTGGTTGTGGTGTCATTGCCCCCTTTACGCTCCCTTTGAAAGCAAACCACCATTTTTCAGAAGTCTCTTTCCCCAATGAGCGATACTTTGCGAGTTGTGCACATTACAGACCTTTTAACCAAATATATCCTGAGAGTACCCACTGTCATCGTCCCAGACTGCATTGCGCTCATTCCCCTCCCACTGAAAGGCAACAGCCATTTTTCAGAAAGAAAAGTAGGGAATCCCAGGGGAAAGAAAACCATGATAGAACCATGTCAACAGTGTTCTTCTGGTGAAAGAAGACCAAACACCAAGAATCTGGATCCATGTGAATAGGCAAAGACAAATATTATTCACAGAGAAGAAAATCTCAAGGGACAGAAAGCCAAACAGGCAGTGCGCTTCAGAAGCGGAAGCATTCTTCGAGAATGTGCTCTGGGAACACACAGCTGACAGTGCCATGTCAACAAGTACCTCAGTGTTCCCCAGGTGAAAACAACTTTCACAAGACAGGGAACCTTCAATCCCACGTAATTTTACAACAGTGAGTTAAAACCAGACAATATGCAGAAAGGTAGGGAAGGAATCACATCAACAGGTACCCAGTGTTTCCCCGGTAAAAATGCAGAAGACAGGCCACCAAACCACACATTTGCGAAGAAATACTGGAGTGGTGTGCCTAGCTGGGGGCAGCCTGCCAATGGAAGCATGGACAAGCTGAGGCTCCTGTTGACATGGTACAGTCACTTGGATTCTTATTAGCTACCCTCCCAGCACATGTTGCCTTACAAGGGCCAGCCAGCTCCTGAAAATAAATCTTTGCCATGGGGGTGGGGAGGGGACATCTCCCTGGTCACAGCCCCCAAAAATACTGCCGGGAGCCACCCCCAGTGCATGTTGACTTACAGGTCTGGCCATGACATGGAAATCATTGTGGGGGTGTGGGGGAGCAGCCTCTGGCACTCAGCCAGCCCTGTAAAATGTGACACACTGAAGCCTTCACCCCATGCAGACCAGGACATGCTGCTGTCTGGAAGCATGGTCCGCACTGCGCAGCCAGCACGTTGTGCAGTGGGGTCGGGGGCTAGCCCACCAGCTGCATCGTGCCTGTGGGAGAAGCAGGGAGGGGAGTCCACAGTACAAATGTGTAGTGCAGAAAAGATTTTTCTTGGCTTCTCCTACAAGCACAACCCCCACAGCCCAGCCACTATGTGGTGTGGTGGGGCAGGGGCTAGCCTGCTAGCCAAACTGAAACCCCAGCTCTCTTGATGGCAAGGGAGGTGAAAGCAGACAGAACATACACCCATGGGGCATTTTGGGACATGAGAGACACCTCTGGAGGCCAATAAAATCAATTTAAAGTAGTGCTGTTTCCTCACTAGCATTAATCCGACCTTTTAAATTCAAACTTGGAGTTATACCGACTCGCATGGTCGATGTAAGAATGTCGATATTAGCACTCTCTCAAAATTGACATAATGGTACTTGCAGTGAAGACAGTTCAATTTTACAATGTCACTAACTGCCTTAAAATCCACTTTATGCTGTAGCGTAGATACAGTCTAAGTCCCACAGACTTTCAACTAGTCAGGCTCCTAAACCACTTTTAAAAAAAAAAGTGTTTTTTTAAATTTCTCTCATAAAACTTATTTTAGCACATGGCCTATATGCATGCATTATCTCTTTCATATGCAGTATAGTAACAGAGAGGAAGCCATGCTAGTCTATACAATATCAAAACAAAAAGCAGTAAAGTAGCACTTTAAAGACTAGCAAAATAGTTTATTAGGTGAGCTTTCGTGGGACAGACCCACTTCTTAAGAACTCTGGCCAATTTTCAAACTAGGTGACTAAAATTTGGCATCTAAAGTCATACTGAAATCAAAGGAAGCAGTGGAAATTCACCACCTTTGGAAAAAAATATTTGTGTCTAAAATGGATTCAGGCAACTTGCTTTATGCATTCAACTTTAAGTGTGTTATCACAGTTTAGTTTAGTACAATTATACCACTGATGCAATAACAAGTTAAGCAAAAGCTTATGTTTAAGTTTTTGCAGGACTGGGGCCATAGTGAACGCTTTAAGAAAATGTGCTAAACCTCTCCATCATAGCAAACACTTGAAAATTACACTAAAACAAGACTTAATTGTTTGGTTTTCCTATCTTCACTGACAGCGTAAAAAGTGAAATCCTGCCGCCGCCCCCCCGCAGTCAATAGGCCATTGTCATTGAATTTACATGGGAATAGAAATGCACCCTAAATATTTTTGTTAGTTTTTTACTCCAGCTGGGGACTCACTTTTACATAAACTGAGGGTCGGATGCGAAGAGTTACCCTGCTAGCAATGGTTCATTTCAGTTGTTTTTTTTCCTTGTCAGTGACACTCTTTGCAAATAATGCAAATCCAAATCATAAACCAGGAGAGATGTAATGCCTGGAAGGGCTAAGGAATATACAGTTTTCCAGTTTTACTTGGTAAAGAAACTTTTCTAATTCACCGAGAGATCGAAAACTAATGACTCTAGTCTTTCAATAATACCAGTGCTTTCAATATATCTGGTCAATCAGAAAACAAAATAAAAGTATTGTAAAGAGGTGTCAGTGCCGCCCATGCACCTCTTGGCTTCCCTGAGCCGCATGGAGGTGAGAAAGAGCTCCAAACTTCTTAGGGCCCACAGCTGGCTCCCTCTTCCTGTGGCTGGAGAGCACATACTCATTCATTTGCTAGTAGCTGGTCAGTTACTGAGAGCATCTCATGTGTAAAAGTATAGAGGAATGGTTCAAAAAATACGGGAAGTGGAGAATATGGAAAAATTAGCACACCAATCACATAATCGGGGGAAAAAAACCCAGAAATTAAACAGGTACTTAGATAATTGCTTAAGTTTTAGTCAATACTCAACGTTACAGTCACCTGCAAAAACCCCACCGCACTGGTCCAATTTTTTTTTTTTTTTGAATATTAGCATTTGATAGACATGTCTTATCTCTTCAGTATGTGTTATCACTCAGTTTAATAAAATCACTGGCAATGACATCGGGTGGTGCAGTAATGCTCACATTGTTAGTACGGTAGCACCCTGTTCAAGAGACCTGACCGCTATATTATTATATAAGGTCACTTCAAGCAAAAGTTCATTTATGTAGTGATTATTTTGTTTCCTATATTTACATGGCAAAGATCAGTGAAACTTAATATTTCCTAATTAAATAATCAGGAGAAAAAGAAATTGGTTGTCTGATCATAATTTTCTAACCTCAGACACACAGATAAAGCATACTGATTATCTGTGGTAAATTAAATGGCTGTTTTTTTTTAATTAAATACTTTTTATAGCAAAACTAATTTGACCAAGAGTGAGTGAAAGATGCTTTCAGAACCATAGCTTGAAAAGCGTTATATGTCTCAAAAGTAAATGCAGTTAACCACATATTTACATGTTAGGTGTCCCTTTAACTTCAACTGACTTTGCTCATATGAGCAAGTTAGGCACATACTTAAATTCCTTGACTGAAAGGGGTCTATAAAGAGGCTAATGCTATTTAATCAGTAACTTTTAATTTTGTTGTTTGTAACTTGAAATTGTTTGTAGCCAATACATATAATATTACGCCTTGTGCAGTTCAATGAACTGTTCATTTCTTTGTGGTAATCTTTCTGAGTGCACCTAAAGTGAATATAGCAAAGCCCTTTCTACAGTCTGTCTAGGCTTGGTACTGATTAATATATTAACATGTGCATGCTATATTTTAATTGCAACTAGCAATTAGTGGTTATAAAATAGATCTTTATTACAAATCCTCATTAAACCAAAGCTAGCTTGATCAATAATCAAGTTCACTTCAGGATATCCTGGCCTTCACATTTGCAACAGTTTCTATACAAGGAACCATCAGCCTAATCCATAAGGTGCTGTTAAAGCTGAAAACTTCTATACATAAGCTGTCAAGCAAGAAGCTGTGGGAACTGTAGGCAGTTTGATTATAAAACTGAGGCAGTGGAAACCTGACAGGGCAGCCCTCTATCAAGAGCGAAAGCACTCTGCTTCTCCACAATTGCAGGAGCTGTACAAACACCAGTAACAAGGAGAGAAAATTGAACCTGTGCTGAATAAACAGGAACTTCTGAAGTATTTCTAGTTTGAATTTCTTCCATGTTTAAATAGTTGGACTTTTTTTTTCCCTTTTGATTGTGTTGAGATTTGTTTCCTGAGAAGTGCACAGAAAATTTCACTGACCTGAAGAAGTTCATGACCTAGGCTTTTATGATTTAAACAATACTAATAATCATATTTACGTAAGAGATGTTTTTTTCAATGCTTTGTCAACAGCACTAAGAAAAAAAGAACAATGGCGCATTCCTAATTCATTTACTTCTTGACATAGTTGTAACACAGATGTGATCACACTGGAAGGAAATTTTCATCACACCATTTTTAATAGGGCTGGAAGGGACCTCAAGGGGTCATCGAGTCCAGCCCCCTGTTTCAAGCAGGATCAACCCCAGCTAAGTCATCCCAGCCAGGACTTTGTCAAGCCAGGACTTAAAAACCTAGAGGGATGGAGATTCCACCACTTCTCCAGGCAACGCATTCCAGTGCTCCACCACCTTCCTAGTAAAGCAGTTTTTCCTAATATCCAACCTACCCCTCTCCTTCTGTAACTTCAGATCATTGCTTCTTCTTCTGCCATCTGTCACCAGTGAGCAGAGTTCCTCTCTATCCTCTTTAGAGCTTCACTTCAGGAAGTTGAAGGCTGCTATTAAGTCACACCTGTCTTCTCTTCCGCAAACTAAATAAGCTCAAATCCCTCAGCCTCTCCTCATTGTTCAAGTGCTCCAGCCCCTTAAACATTTTCGTTGCCCTACACTGAACCTGCTCCAGCACATCCCCAACCTTTTTATACTGTGGACCCAAAACTGGATGCAATACTCCAGGACCTCACCAGTGCCGAATAGAGGGGAACAACAACAACTTCTCTAGATCTGCTCGAAATTTTCCTCCTAATGCACCCCAATATTCTATTAGCCTTCTTGGTTACAAGGGCACACTGTTTACTCATATCCAGCCTTACATCCATCATAAACCCGAGGTCCCTTTCTGCAGTACTGTTGCTTAGCCACACAGTCTCTAGCCCATAACAATGCTTGGGATTCTTCCGTCCCAAGTGCAGGACTGTACACTTCTCCTTTTTGAACTGCATCAAATGACTTTTGGCCTGATCCTACAGTTTTTCCAAGTCACTCTGGATCCTACCTCTAACTTTCAATGTATCTACCACTCCTCCTAGCTTAGTATCATTTGTAAACTTGCTGAAGATTCAATCCAGTCCTACAGCCAGATCATTAATAAAGAAGTTGAACAACACCAGCCCCAAAACCAAGCTTTGGGGCACTCCAATTGAAACCAACCGCCATCCAGATATTGAACCACTGATCACCACCCACTGGGCCCAACCGTCAAGTTAGCTTTCTGTCCATCTTATAGACCATGGATCCCATCCATACTTCCTTAACTTATGGGCAAGAATGTTATGGGAGACTGTGTAAAAAGCTTTGCTGAAGTCAAGGTATATCACATCCACTGACTTCCCCATGTCCACAGAGCCAGTTAACCAGTCATAGAAGCTAATCAGATTGATCAGGCAGGACTTGCCCTTGGTGAATCCATGCTGACAACTTTTGATCACTTTCCTCTCTTCCAAGTGCTCCAGAAATTATTTTCCCAGGGACTGAGGTAAGGCTGACTGGTCCATAGTTCCCTGGATTGCCCTTCTTTCCCTTTTTAAAAATGGACATGACATTTGCCTTTTTCCAATCATCCAAGATCTCTCCTGATCCCCAAGAGTCTTCAAATATAATGGTCAAAGGCTTAGCAACAATGTCTGCTATTTCCCTCAGTAACGTTGGGTGCATTAAATCCAGGCCCATGGATTTGTGCACATCTAGTTTTTCCAAGTAACTCTTAACTCATTCCTTCCCCAATGCTGGCTGCCCTCCACCTGTCCATGCTGCACTGTCTAGCACCACAATGTAGGAGCTGTTCTTGTCCATGAAGACTGAGGCAAAATAAGCATTGAGTACTTCAGCTTTTCTTACAACATCTGTCACTAGGTGACCTCTGTCTTCCAGTAATGGCACCACACCTTCCCTCTTATTTTTAACATGCCTCTAGAAACCCTTCTTGTTACCCTTCAGATCTCTTGCCAGCTGCAGTTTCAACTGTGCTTTTGCTTTCCTGATTGCTGCCTGGCATTCTCAGCCATATATTTATACTCCTCCTCAGTCAACAGTCCAAGTTTCCACTTCTTATACACACCCTTTTTGAGTTTAGGCTGACAAAGGACTTCCCTGGTAAGCCAAGCTAGTTGCCTACTGCATTTCCATTTCTTCCTATGCAGTCGGATAGAGAAGTTATTCACCGTAGTAACGGTGGTTCTTCGAGATGTGTCCCCGTGGGTGCTCCACAATAGGTGTCGGGCTCGCCCGGTGCCGCAGATCGGAAATCTTCCAGCAGTTTCTCCTGCATCGCGCATGCGCCGGTGCGTGCTGCCCCCCTGCGCGCCCCAGGCCGTGTGCGCGATCCGGTCCCCGCCAGTTCCTTGACCAACCGCCTTGGATGCTCCTGAAAAACACTAGACAGAGATCCAAAGCAGGGAGGATGGGCGGGTGGTGGAGCACCCACGGGGACACATCTCGAAGAACCACCATTACTACGGTGAGTAACTTCTCTTTCTTCTTCGAGTGTCCCCGTGGGTGCTCCACAATAGGTGACTACCCAGCAGTAACCCAAGTAAGGAGGTGGGTAATCCGTTTATGTGCAGCTTGCCCCCGAGAGGACTGCTGTCGACAGATGGGTATCTTCTTCGAATACCCGAGGCAGGGCATAATGCTCGGCGAAGGTGTCGTAAGATGACCAGCTCGCCATTCTACAGATGTCTTTTAACGCGATGCCCTTGAAGAAGGCTGTTGACGCTGCCACCGCCCTGGTGGAGTGAGCCCTGGGCGGGGCCAGCAAAGGAGCATTTTGAAGCTCATAACACATTTTTATACAGGACACAATGTGCTTAGAGATTCTCTGTGAAGAGAGACCTTCTCCTTTTGACCTGGGAGAGAGAGAGAGAGAGAGAGAGAGAGAGACTAGGAGCCTGTCCGTTTTCCGGAAGGACTTAGTTCTGTCTATGTAGAAGGCCAACGGCCTCCTCGCATCCAGGAGATGCAGGCGTGCCTCCTTGCTGGAGCTGTGAGGCTTTGGGTAAAACGAGGGTAAAACTATTGGCTCGTTAAGATTGGACTCCGAAAAGACTTTTGGAACAAAGGCTGGGTGCAGCCTTAAGGTTACCGCCTCCTTTGAGAATACTGTGCAGTGCGGCATTGCCATCACTGCCGCGAGCTCACTCACCCTGCGGGCTGACGTAGTTGCAAGGAGGAAGGTTGGTTTTTTTGTTTTTTTTTCTCCTATCGTAAGGAGACGTATGGGAACTGTGGCTAATGGTTCAAAGGTGGACCCGATAGCGTGCTGAGCACCAAGTCCAAATTCCATGATGGTGGAAGCGGTTTCCGAGGGGGGTACAGGTTTACCAGCCCCTTCAAGAACCTGGTTACGATAGGATGGGTGAATACCGAGGGCCCTTCCTCTGTATGCCGAAAGGCTGATATAGCGGCAAGGTGGACCTTTAGCGAGGATAGAGAAAGCCCGCCTCTCTTGAGGTCCAATAAGTATTCTAGTATTACAGGTATAGGAACGTCAAGGGGAGCTAACTGCTTGGCGGAACACCAGGCTGTGAATCGAGTCCATTTCTGCTTGTAAGTCCTCCTGGTGGAGGTCCTTCGGCTACATTCCAGGACTTGTTGTACTCCCTCCGTACACGTGCTCTTTAAAGAGCTGAGCCATGGATTAGCCATGCTTGTAGGTGCAGACCCTGAGGGTGCGAGTGCACTAAGGACCCCCTGAGCCTGCGTGAGTAAGTCCGGCGCCACCGGTAGAGGGAGCGGTGGGTGGTCCGACATGTGCAAAAGCAAGGGAAGCCATTGCTGCCGCTCCCAAACGGGGCTATGAGTATCATGCGAGCTCCCTCCCTTCTGGCTTTGTGCAAGACCTTGTGGCAAACAGATCGATCTGGGGAAACCCCCATGTACGAAAAATGCACCGTAGCAGATCGGAGCAGATCTGCCATTCGTGCATGATTGTGAAGCGCCTGCTCAGCTGATCTGCTTTCACGTTGTGAGTGCCCGGCAAGTATGAGGCTTTCAACGTTATGTTGTTGGCGATGCACCAATTCTACAACTGGACTGCTTCCGCACATAGGGCATGGGGATCGTGCTCCTCCTTGTCGATTGATGTAAAACATAGTGGAGGTATTGTCGGTATTGAATCCTGACTACCTTGCCACGTAGGTAATCTCGAAAATGTTTGCAGGCGTTGAACACTGCTCTGAGCTCCAGCATGGTTATGTGCAGTGTCTGTTCCGCAGGGGACCATACCCCTTGCGTTACCTTGTCACCGATGTGCGCTCCCCATCCCATGTGGGAGGCGTCGGTAGTAAGAAAAATAGAAATTTGTGGTTGGTGAAAAAGGCACCCCCACTAGCAGATTCTCAGGGTTTTCCCACCACGCCAGGGATCTGCGCACCTCTGTCGCGGGCGACACCACCCTGTGGACAGTGTGGGATGCCGGTTTTTAAACACTCACCAGCCAATGCTGCAGGCTTCACATGTGCAACCTGGCATTCTGTACCACAAACGTCGCTGCTGCCATGTGGCCCAGCAGCTGTAAGCACGTTAAGACTGGCACCGTGGGGCTGTATGTGATGACTTGCACCAGCAAACTGATGGCGCGGAAGCGGGTGTCGGGTGGGTACACCCTTGCTGTGATAGAGTTTATGCGTGCCCCTATGAACTCTACATGTTGTGTGGGTTCAGACTTTGACTTTGCGAGGTTGATGACTAGGCCCAGCGAAGAAAAACGTGTCCACTGTGACGCGTATCATGCGTGAGACCTCTGCCTTCGAGGTCCCTTTTAGCAGGCAGTAGCCCAGATATGGGAAAAATAAACACCCCCTGTCTGTGCAGGTAGGCTGACAGCACTGCCAGGGTTTTGGTAAAGACTCTGGGGGCCGAGGAGAGGCCGAACGGAAGAACCCTGTGCTGGAAACGCTCCTGGCCGACCGTGAAGCGGAGGAAGCGCCTGTGTGCCCGGTGGATTATTATACGAAAGTAAGCATCTTGCAAGTCGAGCGCTGCAACCCAGTCTCCATCGTCCAGTGCCGTGAGTACCAAGGCAACTGTGATCATCCGAAAATGTTGCTTGCGCAAGTAACGGTTGAGGCCCCGAAGATCTAAGATGGGCCTCCAGTCTCCTGTTTTCTTCTCTGGTAGGAAGTAGCGTGAATAAAAAAACATTCCCCTGGAATTATTCCGGCACTCTTTCCACCTCACCTATGAACATAAGGTGATTCACCTTCTGCTTGAGCCTCGCCTCGTGGCAGCGTCGCTGAGGTGAGGCCTGGTGGGAGGCTTCGTCGGTGGAAGCGACTGGAAGGGGATCGTGTAACCCGTGGCTATGATCTCCAGCACCCATTTGTCTGTGGTGATCTTTTGTCATTGGGAGTGGAATGGTCGGAGGCGATGATGGAATATGAGATGAGAGTGGCATTGAGCGAGGGAATATGAGATGAGAGTGGCATTGAGCGAGGGTATTGATAGTGCAGCCCCCGACATACCCATCAAACTTGTTGCCTTTGGGCCTGACCCGAGGGCGTACGGCTTTGTTGAGAACGTCGCCTAGGAGTTCTGTACTGTTGCTGCTGTTGATAGCACCCGTGGCCGTAGCCCCGTTGATATTGAGCACGCTGTGGTTGTAAGTGTAGCGTCTTTGCTGAGGATAAAGTTTTTCCCTCCTGTATGGGGGAGTATAAATGCCCAAGGTTCTAAGTGTAGCACTCGAGTCCTTACTGGAGTGAGGGACTGAGTCGGTTGAGTCTGCAAACAGCTTTTATGTATCAAAGGGAACGTCCATGATCTTCGCCTGTGGGTCCCTCGGGATACCTGACGTCTGGGGCCAGGATTCTCTACGCATGACCACTGCTGTAGCCGTTGAATGTGCCGCTGTGTCCGCCACGTCCAGGGCAATCTGGACTCCCGTCCGCGATGCTGTGTAGCCCTCTTGAATAATCGCCTTTAACACCGGCTTTTTGTCTTCTGGAAGTGAATCCATGAGGGGAGTAAGCCTGGAGTAATTATCAAAATTATGGTTTGCTAGGTGTGCCCATAATTTGCCACTCTCAACAGCAGGGTAGAAGAGGAGTATACCTTCCTGCCAAACAGCTCTAGCTTCTTAGCATCTTTGTCCGATCCCCCCGATTTGTATTGAGAAGCCTTTGACCTCTGCTGGGACGACTTGACCACCAAAGAATTTGATTGTGGGTGACTGAAGAGGAACTCCATGCCCTTTGCCGGGACAAAGTACTTCTTATCCGCTCTCTTGTTCGTAGGCGGAACAGAGCCCGGAGTCTGCCATATAGTAATGGCTGACTCCAGAATGGCTTCGTCCAGCGGAATAGCAATTTTGGACGAAGCCGGGGGTCTCAAATTTTCCAGGAGTTTGTGATGTTTCTCCTGCACCTCTGCCGTTTGAATGTCTTGCGTGAAAGCCACCCTTTTAAACAGCTCCTGAAACTGTTTAAGGTCATCTGGGGGAGAGATATCCCCGGGGGCCATGGCCTCATCTGGGGAGGATGAGGAGGAACCACTAGGGTAAACCTCCCTCAAACCCTCAGGCTCCTACGGTCGATGATACACTTGCTCGCTGGAGGATTGTGAAGGAAAGTCTCGGGGTTCTAAAATTAACTCCCCTTGAGACAACTGTGTTTCCGTCCCCAATCGGGAGTGCCCACGGGGTATTGAGCGGCCGGGGGGAACCTGCCCCTGGGTGTAGGCCTGTGGTGTCTGTGTCCAGCGTGATAAGGACGACCATGGCAGCATGGGCAAGGGTCTGGGGATGGAGACCTAGACCACTCATGGGGTGTGTACCCCCGATGTCTGGGAGAGCGAGACCTCCGCGACGACACAGATAGAGGTGAAACTGGCTTGTGATAGTACTCCAGGGGATCCAATCCCAGAAATGGTGAAGGTGGCCCAAGCCATGGTGACATTGGTTGGAGGAACGGAGAAGGAGGTTCCAGATGGGCCGGTGGAGAGACAGGCCTTCGGTGTGGTGTGTGTATCACAGGGGGAGGGCTTGGTGCTAACAGCAGCGCAGCCCTGTCCGGAGATGGACTGTGGTGCTGGGCTTTTGATTTTGCCTTGCCCCTCCCCTGCGGGGCCGGCACCGCCCCCTTCCGTGCCGGGGATCTCAGCCCCGCTGTCGGTGCCGTGCAGGTATCCTCCTCCGGTGCCTGCAGGCTCCGTGCCTGGCGCCCCTGCACTGTTGGTGTCGCGGGGGCCGGTGCCACCTGTGGCGGTGCCGCCGGGTCCGGCGCTTGCCTCGCTGACACTCTAGGCGCCGTGCGTGCCGGCTGTTGTATAACCGGAGGCTCAGCCTCTGCCACGTGCGCTGCCGCTTGCCTGAGTATGCGGCTGGGGGCTGTGTGCGCCGCTCGTCCTACTCACCGCAAATGCCGGCAAGGACTGAGCCAGGGAGAGTTTCCTCCGTTTCTGCACCTAAGGGGTCAGAGAAAACTGCCCTCCTCTTATGCAACCCAGAGGGCCCTTCTGGGTGAGGCTTCTCCGGCAAGTCCGGCTGGAGAGCCTTATCAACAAGAGCATTTTATGCCTCATCGCTCTGTCCTTCCTGGCCCTGGCTGTGAGATTAGCACAGTGAGAACACTTCTGGGTAGCCTGTGATTCCCCCAGGCATCGGATGCATTCGCTATGCCCCACGGAGGCCGGCATAGCTTCACGGCATGACTCATGCTTTTTAAAACCTGAAGAGGCCATTGCGGTGAGTCCTTTACTGTTAATAGGGTACTTAGCACTTAATCCGTGCCTTTCCACCCCGAATAGTGATCACCGGCCTGCGGGGCAGCGGGCGGCCTAAATGGCCTTCACGTCCGTTCTTCTCTTCTCCGCTCCTCTCTCTCTTTTTTTTTTTTTTGATATTCTCTTTGTCTTCGCTTTCTCTCTCTCTCTCTCTCTCTCTTTTTTTTTTTTAAATAACCAAAAACAACAAATGACACTTAGAAAAAAACCACTATTTAATCTGACTCTGGCCTTAGCCTGAGTAGATTCCATCTGCAGCCGATGGCGGCTGAGAAGGAACTGGCGGGGACCGGATCGCGCACGCGGCTGGGGGCGTGCAGGGGGGCAGCGCGCACCGGCGCATGCGTGATCCAGGAGAAACTGCTGGAAGATTTCCGATCTGCGGCGCCGGGCAAGCCCAACACCTATTGTGGAGCACCCACGGGGACACTCGAAGAAGGTGGTTTGTTCCTGTGTGCTCAGTAAGTCTTCTTTAAAATACTGCCAGTTCTCCTGAACTCTTTCCCCCTTCCTCTTCATTTCCCAAGGGATCATGCCCATCAGTTCTCTCAGGAAGTCAAAGTCTCCTCTTTTGAAACCAAGGGTCCATGTTTTACTGCTCACCTTTCTTTCTTTTGTCAGAATCCTGAAATCTACCATCTCATGTTTGCTGCAGCCTAGGTTGCCACCCACTTTTATTTCTCCTACTAGTTCTTCCCTGTTTGTGAGCAGCAGGTCAAATTGCACACGGCCCCTGGTCGGTTCCATCAGCACTTGTACCAAGAAGTTATCCCCAACATTCTCCAAACATTTCCTGGATTGTCTGTGTGCTGATCTATTGGTCTCCCAACAAATGTCTGGATGATTAAAATCTCCCCTGAGAACCAGGGCTGGTGATTTGGAAGCTTCTCTTAGCTGTCTGAAGAAATCCTCATCTACCTCATCTCACTAATCTGGTTGTAGGTGTCCACAACATCACCTCTGTTGTTTCAGCCTCTAAGGTTAACCCAGATACACTCCACTGGCTTTTCTCCCTCTTTATACTGGAGCTCTGAGCAATCATACTGCTCCTTCACATAGAGTGCAACACCTCCTCCTTTTCTCCCCCGCCTGTCCTTCCTAAACAGTTTATACCCTTCCATGATCGTGCTCCACTTATGTGAATCATCCCACCAAGTCTCCGTTATTCCAGCCGAGTCATATTTCTTTGACTGTGTCAGGGCCTCTAATTTTTCCTGTTTCCCAAGCTTCTTGCATTTGTGTACAAGCACCTTAGGGAAATGGCTGATTGGCCACACGTTCTCCTCTTCACTATGCATTATGTAAACTGAACAGTGTTATTACTTCTTTTTCAGAAATACATATTACTGTAGCAGCTCACGTCTTAAGTTTATGCAATTTTGACACATAAAACTCTTCAGAACAAGCTTTGGAAATGAAAACACTGGCAGATCATTTAACAGCAGCTTACTGTCATGTTTAAAAATGAGCCTCACCGCTCATCTTGACTGGTACCTCCATAGAGGTAGAAAAATTACATCTGTTGTGTTCTCATTTTAGTGATCTATGAAGATTCCATTACAATTTCAGCCTCCTTATTAAAGAAACAGTTTGAATCACCTCCTAACAAAAGCCAAAGCTGCAGGAAGTGACCCTTTAGAGTAACTACCTATGTCCATTGTTCCTCCTAAGATGAATGCACCCTATTTACAAATATGAGTAATAGTCAAATAGCTGCCATACAAGGTTGCTTTCCTCCTGTTGGGCTCCCCTGCTGCTTCTTGTGTCTGTGGCCTAGGGCCAGGGCTCCCCATTCCTATGTCTCTCTCATTAGCCCTTTCTACTCTTTAGCCATGTTCTTATGAAAGGAGCTTGCAGCTAACCCCTGTATCATCAATGGAATAGGTATTTCACTTGCAAGCCAGGAACAAGTGAAGACAAATATTTGAACAATCAATACCTGTTTGGAAAGCACCTTCATGTGAGCAATACTTCCCCGACAGTAAGCTTCAAGAATGACACCAAACTGCACTGAGACTGCAGGTATGTGCACTTCTGACCTAGAGAAAGCATCATGTGAAAACAGAAGAAAAAAAATAAAAACGCTGAGTTGCAAAGACAGATTGTATCTACTTTACAGATATCTTCAAACTATTAAAATAGGAACTTATTGTTTCTGTAATTAAAGACAAAACATAATACTCTGACAACTAAAATGAAAACCTACATTTGTAAAAACAATATCTTAATTAAGAACCACGTTCCCAAAGGATCGTATAATGCAGCAGCCAGGTGCTAGAGTCTGTAATAGCAACCAGCTCTGCAATTGCTATTTCCTCATTCTTTGGCCTAGAAATTCCAGAGGCATTTTAAATCTCTAGGAAGGAAAGAATTCTTTTATATCAGCTGTCAGTACCTCATTGGCTAGCAGTGGTATTGATAAATTAAGGAGGGAACAATGCTGGCTAGGCTTCAGTTAAACTAGAGTGGAGTATTGGGAGGAAAAAGGGAGGGTGTCCCAAGGGATCATGAGGAATAGGTACATTTTCCAAATAAGTCCCCCTGCTTCCAGAACAAACCATTTAAAAAGTATTCAAACAAAAACTAATGATCCCACGCACACACAAAAATAAAATCAAACTATAACATTTAAATTTATATATGAAACAAATTAGAGAAATATGATTTCTGAATGTATGACAGTATTAATTCCTAGATGGAGCAATTTTGTAATTTTTTAAAATGAGCTTTTGTTTTAGAGACTGTTATTGTTAATTTGTTTTCTGATGTTATGAAGTTCATACCATTAACATCAAATTAAGGCATCACAAGATAAAGAAACATACAATATTGGGTAACAGTGAAATAACTAAGATGAAAAATCTCCAGACGGTATATTTGGTACGAAAGAGTTTATTTTGCCTGCTGATGATACACACCACTCACACTAACAGAAAAGGACAATTCTTACCTGAGATGCCAAAAAAGCATCTGCCCGATTCTCCTATTAGCAAGTGCTCTCTCGACCAGGAATCTGGAGAGGGCACAATCAAGGAAAGGTTCATATTTCAGAACTTGCACAAGCTGAAGAAGATACTGAGAGAGTTCTTCATCACTGGAAGGAGATAATAAAATCTTCTAAATATCCTGATAAATAAATTAATCAATTCCTGGGGGGAAGGGGAGACACACATATACACACCCAAAATCTGTTTTGTGTCAAGGATGGTCTACAGATACTTGGTCCTACTTCAGCAAGGGCAGGGCAGGGGAGATTGACTAGAAGCTCTCTCGAGGTCCCTTACATCCCTATGATTACCACCATTTAGATTAACATGAGTAAAAATGCAAGAAAATGTATTCTATAAGGCATATAAAAAGTCAGAAATTGAGTCCTGACATCCTGTTGAAAGGAATTTTGCTTTGGAGACGTTCTTAGTAATCATTCCAGATGAACCATTTCAGCATTATTAGGTGAACCAGGGTTAACAGAGCAATTGCTTGTTTACATTTAAAAGAAGTCAAACTATTTTGTCAATAACCTAGCTTTGACAATAAAAAGCTATTCATCACATAAAAAGTTCAGAAGTCAGGGACAGGAGAAGTGCAGTAATTCTGCAAATGATAATAAAGTTCAACTTATTCTGGAGCAAAAAAAAAATCACACAACAGCAGAAATCTACTCTATAATGAATGAATTGCAAGCAGGAGACATTATCTTTGAGAAGAAACTGAAATCAACAGCTATTAAAACTTACCTTTTTATTAAATGGTCCAGTAAGTAACTGGACCAGTCTATTTTCAGGTACAAGGCAGTCTGTACTTCTCCCTAATGCCAAAGGGCCTCACATTACAGAGACTTCCACTGACTAAGAGGGGAAGAAAGACACTTTTTTTCTTTAAGAAGAGGATACTACTAGATCTCTTCTTGGAAGGGAATGTCACGAACTTCAATCCCAGAATGGCAGAGGTATTAATGGACACCAGACTAGATTATAACTGAGACACATTCAAAAAGAGTTTATTTAGGGCTGGGTCTAAACATGTTCCTTCCTTTCAAAAGGGGCATGTAAATGAGCGGGTTTGAAAGATGCTAATGAGGCGCTGCAATGAATATGCAGTGCCTCATTAGCATAACGGTGGCCATGGCGATTCAAAAGTGCAGCTTTTTGAATCGCACACTGCCCGTGGAGATGGGACCTTCCGAAAGGCCGCGCCCCCCCCCCCGTTTTCGAAAGCCCTTCTTCTGATCACCAGATTCGAAAAAAACTGCACTTTCGAATCACCGCAGCTGCCATTATGCTAATGAGCCTCATTAGCATATTTCAAACCCACTCATTAACATGTCCCTTTCGAAAGGGAGGGGCACATGTAGACATAGGGTTATTGTCTGTATGTACTGTTTTACTTGCAGATGCGTGAGAGGACAGAATGTGTTATTAGACTATTATTGACTCTGAATCCTTTTTTCTCTTGTTAAAAAAAAATAGAATGCAATTTTTTGCCAACAGTACTTAAACAACTAAACAATTATCACAACCTACCTCATTTGCTTTAAGCAGCCCACTGCATATTCTCTCACATACTGGTCTGGATAATTGAAATCCAGCAACTCTAAAGCTTCTCGAGGGGGCAGTTTTGACCATATTTGAAGAAGAGCCTGAAGCTGTTTTAAAAGCAAGAATATCTATAGTCAGTCACCTGTTCAATACCCTGTTGAGAAATTAGATGGGCAGATTTTCCTGGTGATAATTATCTGAAACAGCAACGTTAACAAAAGGAGAAGATTACGAGGCTAGCTGGTTGAATCGACTAAGAAAAACCGTGAAAATGTTCCAATTTTGTGCTGTTCTGCTGGGGTGCTTTTGGTAGAATCTGGTTTTCGGTAAGTAAACAAAACAAAAATCAGATAATTTGGAACATTTATCTTATTTTTGATTATTTAAGTAAAAATTTCGGTAAAGTAGCCAAAGGGTAAGCTGTATTACCCAGGATCACTGTCGGCATCTCCGTATCTCCAATGGTGATATTCTGGTCTGGGAAGAAAGTTCCATTCTACAGCTTTCTGAATGGACCAGAGTTCCTAAAGATGCACCTTTCCCTACCATCCCAGGCTGATGTTGGTGAAATGGCCCTTGTGATCCACCAACATCTTCAACACCATGGAGAAATACCTCTGATAGTTTATGATTCTATGGCAAGGTGGTCTGGTGCCAGGATAGAGATGTGCACTCCATCTTTTGCCTTTCCACAGCTGGGGAACCCCATCACAGCAAAATTGTCCACTCTGTCTCGCACATCTCCCAAAGTCACTGTCTTTCATAGAAGAAGGGTACTGATTGCCTTGGCTATCTGGATCACAGCAGTCCCCAGTATAGCTTTGCCCACTACGAATTTATTGCCCACTGAAAGGGTAACTGGCATTACCAGCTTCCAAAGAGCTATTGCCACATGCTTCTGACCTGTCAGAGAAGGTCTCATTTTGCAGCGCTTCAGGGTGGGGGGAAAACAATTCACCAAGTTCATGCCAATCCAGAGCTGAATGTCTTCAGCCACATATACCCTTATTTTGTAATGTTAATTACTACCCAAGGCCATTATTTAAAATTTAAGGGTCCATTTTCTGTGCTGATTTATATCCTGTGCAATCTCATTGATAGGGCTTGTCAAGGATGCAGACCAATAAAAACAAAACTAACTCAAATGCCCATGTTACAATCCCCGAGAAGAAAATCAGTTTCAGTCAGTCAGTGAGGTTATCATCAGTTACACAGACCTATGAAAAGAAATTACATTTGTAGGCTTCAGAAAGATTTCAAGATAATCTTTGCACTATGTGGCATATAAATAACACTTGGCTAGACAAACATATATTCATACTACCTGATGCACCACATATTCAGTCCAGAGATGGTAATATCCAGTTACACTAAATGGGAGCAGCATGACAGAGCTAAAGTACTATAACGACTTGTGCTGAGACTCTAAAAATATACTAAGCTGATGCAGCAAGGATCGTCCCATGCACACAACAAAAGCAGATACAGAAACACTAACAACATAGGCACTTCAACACTTAAAAAAACCAAAACAAATAAGCCAGAGCACCAATGCAGGTGCTGAACCATCAAAATAGAGATCTACAAGCTGAAGCAGACAAAAATTCCAGATGCTGATATGCCATGGCTGAATGCTGACCTCAACAGCACTTCTGAAAATCAGGACACTTATTAAAATATAAAAATATGCTTTTAGGTGATCAATTTTAACAACTAAATTATAGCCTTATTATATCCAAATATGAGCTCAAGTAATAATTTAAAATATTAATTTCATACCACTTTGGCTATGATTGCATTCAATTGTTAAAAAGTTAGAAGACAGAGGTTAATAAAGCAAGAAACAGTAACTGATGTGACCTCCAAGGAAGCAAGAGTTAAACAACTTGCAAAAAAGCCCAGAGAGTTTCTAAAGTACAGCTTGCTCTTGTTTACATTCCTCTTCTACATTTTCATTAGGAGGGACCTTTAGACCTGCTAGCTCAGTGCCCCAAATGAGCACCTGCTGATCACACTGTGAAAGTCAAAAGACAAAGGTACTTGTCTTATTTGGCTAAAAACTTTTCCTTTCTTAAATCTGTTTTTAAAAGCACAACAAGGCAATAGGGAAGTTTATTTGAAAGTTTTCTAAATCATTTTATGAAGAATCATTACATCTAGATTACAATATTTTATTTCAACCTACACTTTTCAGTATCAACCAGGTTAAAAATTAAAATCAATATAAATGAGTGCATGGGAAGTAAAAGATTAAATGCTTAACCCTGTGAAAGAAATGCTATATTTACACTGCAGCTGGGAGGTGTGATTCTCAGGGTGGGTGGACAGACTCACAGTAGCTCAGCTGGAGTTTGCACAAAAAAGAAAAAATAGCACGGAGGCTGCTGAACTGGCAGCAGCTCAAGCTACCAACCCAAGCGTAGGCCCCTGGGATTAGGTAGGCTTGGACTTCAGCAGCTAACCTAAGCCACCAGCCATGTCACAACGTCCACACCAGCAAACTAGCTCAACATAAGCCACTGAGTCATTGTCTACCCCTTGCTGGGAATCAAACTTCCCTGCTGCATTGCAGACATGCCTTAGAATCTTGCAGCACATGAAGAGGATACCAAAAGCATTACACAAGGAAGTGAGGCTTCCCAACTGTCAGTCCTGCTGAGGTTCTAGAACAGATAGCGGAAAGAACTCAATGACACCTGAAATCTGATTGGTTTTCACTAGTCCAATGGTTCTCAAATAGTGACTTGTGACCTCATGTTAATGTGGTCACTGGAGCTGTCTTAGATTTGTTGGGGCCTAAGGCTGAAGCCCAGATCCTGTTGCTGGGAGTTTCACCTTTGGCATCAACATCCAGAGCAGAGGAGCTCAGACTTTGGCTGTCCCCCGACCCCCAGCTGGAGCAGTGAATGAGAGTGAATAGCTTTCCTTAATCTGTTTAATACCATCCGAGATGTGCTTTCCACATCCATTTTCTACGAATCCCTCACTTAACTGCGTCCTCTCATTCTGCTGCTGGACCAAAGTCAAAGTCAGAGCCCTTTGGTACCGATGAAGCACCTCAGCAACAATGATATGAGTGATAACTTCGACCACCTTTTCCCAATTTTATTTGGCCACGGAATACTTTTAAACTCAAAACAATTTTGCAGAAACCCATTCCCAGGCTCTACTCCCTTGGTCCCCAAACCCGCCCTTCCCATCTCCAGGTTTTACACGCCTCAGCCCTCATATCTGCCCCCATATCTCCAAGCTCTACCCCATATCGCATAAACCCGTCCTCCCATCCCCAGACTTAACTCCTCTCAACCCCAAGCCTCTTGCCATTCCCAGGATTAACTGCCCCTCTCAGCCCGAAACTGGCTCTTATGACTAACCCATCTGTAAAAACAACAAGATGTCTTGTGACACCTTCTAGATGAACAGATTTTTGCAGCATAAGCTTTTGTGGGCAAAGACCTTCTTCATCGGATGCGTGAGTGTGTGTGGGGGGGGTGTCTTTGCCCATGAAAGTTTATGCTGCAAAATATCTGTTAGTCTATAAGGTGCCGCAAGACTTCTTGTTGTTTTTGAAGACACAGACTAACTCGGCTACCCCTCTGATACTTGACCCATCTGTGGCGCTGGCTGGGGAGACTATACTGGGTGGCCATGTGCCTAGTAGAAGGAAGCCTGGTGTGGAGGTGTTTTGCAGTCAAGGGTAAGCCGAGTCACACCCACTGGAGGGGTGTGGCCACTTGGGTAGTGGGGCGAGCGAGGGGCTCTCTGCGGCTCCCTGCCCTGCCGCCACTGAAATAATGGAACTAAATTGGTTGGTTTAATGTCTGGATCCCGCCTGCCACCCTGCCGGCTGTTAAACCAATTAAATTTAGTTCTGTTTCAGAGGTGGCAGGGCAGAGCGCCGCAACGGACTCAGCTATTGTGATGGAATTCTCTCACGGAACCCCTATTTTCACTTTGTGGAACCCTGAGGTTCCACAGAACACCATTTGGGAAACACTGACTTAGACATATTGATTCCAAATGATTGCTCTGCTGTAACAGTTACCATAATGTAGTATGTAAAAGAAATATTTAACAAATAAAATTACTTTAATTTCTGAGTGTTGCTGTTGGTCCAAAGTATTTTATTTGCCCTTTTTAAGAATATCTGAAATAATTTATTGGAGTAAGATGTTCTGCTGTTAAAGTATTACACAATTTCTTGAGACTCGATTAAGTTGGCAAATAGCATTCAAAAAAAACAACCAAATGATTTTGATCATATTTTGTGACTACAATGGTTAAAATATTTTTGGCACACGTAGACAGTGCAATGTCTGTTGTCAGTTAAAGAAATTATTCAAATCTCTAAAGGGTAAAAATACTGTGCTTTACCCAGAGAAAATAGTTGATGCTGTTGTGATGGTCCTCAGCCATAACATCGATTTATTTAAATAGTTATTTTAAAATCTGGAAGCATGAACTACTGTAAGATGGAACTTTTTAGGTATGGTAGAAACTCTGCTTTTTGGAATTTATAATTTATACAAAAATGGCAGTCTCTTGCCTCTAAACAGATTTAATAATATTGGACTAATGAGTAATCAAGTAATATTTTTCAAAATATGCTATAGTATATTTACTAAACATATGAATTATTACAATCAATACTAAAATATAAATGTGAAATTAAACTAAATACATTTTGGGGTGCATTAATCCTGCTTTTTAGTTCAATTATATTCCAAAACTCAATACAGGATATTAAACAATTTGATGTTAATATTAATATTAAATCAACAAATTGGAAATTCAGATGTTCATCCAAAATGCTTCATTTTTTAAAATGTGCTACACAAAGAGAGGATATCTGGTTTATTTATCCACCTTGCTAGTACTGTAACCTACAATTTCTTCCCTAATTTTGTACAAATGTATTTACTGTGTACAGCTTTGGAAATCTATTATACGCACATAGTGATCTTAAAATATAGTGTGTACAGTCTGAATGAGATCCTTCTGATCTGAGCGCAGAGAGAGCACACAAAGTCCTGGATATCACTTAAGGGTGACAAACCTTTAATCAGCATTTTGGCTACAAAACAAAAAAGCAGTCCAGCAGCACTTTAAAGACACTTTGTCAACAGAAGTCACTATCAGAAGAGACTTCCCAACACAGCCTGTCAACAAGCGCAGCCACAAGAGTGCTCTGCTCAACAAAACAGGCACCCGGAAGGACAGCAGACAGGGCTGCCTATTGTTCTGGATGCTCTCTCTGTTGAGAGAAGGACCCCCAGAACATCCACGCACTTTTTTTTTCTTGACAGAATCTGTTGACAGCAACATCATGCCTCATGGCTGAGAGGCAGAACACTGCTGGCAGAAGTGCTGAGTTTTTTCAACAAACTATCAACACAACACTGTCTTTGTACATTCCAGGAGTTTTGTTGACAAAACCAGGGTTTTGTTGGCAAAACTCACTAGTGTAACTGTAGCCTTTATGTGGTGCTTGAAACTTTGTACAGTTCCCTTAAGTGGGATCTATTACATGCTAATCAAGTAATGATCCTAATTCAAATAACTTTCATTTTGAAAATATAAAATGAAGTTATATTAGCTTCAAAAGCAATGTCATTTTTTCCCCCACAGTACAAGGCCCCTACTATCAATGCATAAGATAGGTTTAAAAACATGTAACCAACATTCATGAATGCCACACTTTATAAATCATGTGTGGCCCCATGAAGGACTAGTTTATAAATTGCATTTAGCCACTGTGACATGGCTAAAATCTTTCCTACATCTGCACCACTGGGTGGAGGCAGGTGTAGCTAAAACAGATGAATATGATTCTATTGCATTGGAGGATAAGGTGGTAGGATTCTGGGGCTACATGCAGGGGAGACCTTGACCTCTGCATGCCAAGAAGCTAGATCCATAAGGGTTAGAAAAGGATAAAAGGAAGGTATGGGAGTGAGTGAAATATTAGACCACATGCTCTATGGATTTCTGAGCTATTCTTCATGGACGTATGGTTCAAGAACTGTGGATGATACTGAAACCACACAGTATGACTTAGAATATTCCTCCCTCTCACTCTAAAGGACTCCACTACATTAACCATGATTTAAGAGTGCCCTGGGGGTCAGAATCTGCTCTCTTTTCTCATTCTTAATAGAAACACATAACAGAGTAATATAAAAATTTACATACTTCACATCAAAATATGCCCCTGACTCTTCAAACAAACACTTACCCAATGAGTAACTTTAGGCACAAACACTCCTATTGAATTAAATGGAACTACTCACGTGCATAAGTGCTTGCAGGAAATAACATTTTAGAATGGAATTTTGAACTCCTTACTTATTAATGTTGCCAAAATACATTACTCAATTATCAAATCATCTCCCTCTACTATAGCAAAGAAAAATTCATTACTTCCAGAAAGTGGGCATTAAGATACTTGATAAATATATAAAAAACAAGGTTATCACAGGTTTTCTTCTAAAATGTTTTTGCAATTAACAGCCATAACATCATTTAATGTATTTTCTTCAATATTTCAATTAAAAAAAAAGAAACAATGTAGGCCTGTCAATTCATTTCCTACAACTGTTTAGTTATTGACTGGTAGTAAACATACCCCAAAGACCATGACTGACATTCTCATTTTTATGGGGAAACATTTACCTGTTTACTTAGTAAAAACAAGCCAAAAGCCTTAGGTCTGGTCTACACTAAGGATCAACGTCCACCCCAGATACGCAATTCTAGCCACGCTATTTGCATAGCTAGAATCGACATATCAGGATCATCTTTCTTCCCCGGTTTAGATTAGGGATCTTCGGGCTCACACCAACATCCCCTACTCAGCACTTCAACGTGCAGTATCAGAGTTGATGACCGAGTCCAGAGAGATCAATTTTGCTGCATCTTCACACATGCAGCAAAAACCAGTCCCCAGAAGACTGATTGAAGCGTGCCAACCCTCACCCCCCATAAATATAGACATACCCTAAAGTGAACAGTAGTAGACGTGCAAGAGCACATTGGAATGAGTAAACAATGTAAGAGAATTCATATGTACAAAGGAATGCAAGTGGGTGAAGAATGAGTGGGGTGATGCGTATGACTTGTCTGGAGTTCAATGCTGTAATCCATTCAACTGCAAATTTAGAGGGCAAAAATCAAAATACTTTAATAGCTCCAAGAGTAACTCTAGGCATGTTGGAAAGAAGGATACAATGGAAGAAAACAAGGGACTGGACGAGTGAATAAAAATTCTGCCCCTTTTGGCGGTACATAATATTTTCTGTCACTCCTCTTAGTGGTGCGCGGTACTGACACAGAAGTTTGCCATATTTCTTTGGCAGGGTCCAGGGTGGCCTCATTTATGCAAGGGCTACCTTGATGGATGAGGAGGCATGTAAGATATTGTTAAGTTTATGCTGGCACTCTGGTAGCTCAGCTAAAGATATTTTTAAAGAGAGTCAGCTACCCTTTTAAAGAGAAGTTCTTGAAAGGACTTGAAGTTGTCCCCTGAAGCTGGTGGTGGGGCATTATCATCTCATCTGGTAAGGAAGAATACATACAGGTAAGATACTGAACCAGAAGAGGAACTAGAGAAACAAGAATCTGAGCAGGACAGTATGGGAGGTAGGAGATGGAGAGGATGGTTGGATGGGCTGTAATGTGGCCTACTTGGGAGGAGACTGAACTTGTGGTTGGTACTGCACTCAGAGGTCCCAGGATGGCCAAGTTGGAGGCATCAATACTAGAGGCATCCAGGGATATGGTGGCCATTGTTGCGTTGATACCTGTGGAGGCACAAAGGGCTGCTTTGGGGAATATTGTCAAGGTGTGTACGTTGCTGGTTTGAGCTCTTTACCTTCATTAAATAAGCACAAAGCTACCAAGCTAGCAGTGCGGTGATTATTGTTGGTGCCTGACATAATGGAGTAATGCTGGTACCAAAGTGGGGTGTGCCAGGTACAGAAGTTAACGCTAAGTCCAAGTGGGTCATTCACATTAGCTGTACTGGAACGTCAGTACTGGCAACTATGATGCAGTTGGCACTGTCATCCTGGAGGCTGATGATATTGGGGTGGGGGAAATCTCACCACTACCAGTACCGAAGGTGTTTGAGAACTTGGTGCCAGCACTGATTTGGCTTGCAGCAGCCAGTACACATTTCTTCGGTGCTGGAGGTGGGAGAGTGGCCACATGCTTCTTTGGCTGCACACTAGCCCTTTCCCCTCAGGTAATCTGAAGGCCTCATGGGCCCAGTGCCTAAAGGTCCAGAGCAGACTGTGCTGTTGGTATAAAGGATATCTTTTTTGACAGAGAACGCTTTTTTGTTCTCCATGGGGTGAAGTTGAAAGCCTATGTTTTGTTGCCATGGTTCTTGATCAGAGGTGGCTGCCGGTGATGTTTGTCCCAGTGGGGACCTAGCCTTGGGGGTCTGACATGGGCCTAAAGGACTTCTCCATGACTATTAATTTCAATTGGAGATCTCTGGCTTTTAGGAATCTTCTTGTTGTGGGTTGGGTTTTTTTTTGTTTTTTTTTTTTGTAGCAGGCACATTTTGGGATATATGTGCCCCACCTAAGCAGTGGAGGTATTGTGCCTGGTCATTTGAGATGGCAAGAGACAGCAGACATGATGCACATCATTTAAAATCCGGTTGATGGTTCTTAGTATCAAATGGTGCTGAGGAAACAAACATTTCCCCCTAAAGCAATCAAAGTTAATAAAAGTGAATGGGGGTAACCTAAAAAGAGTTTAGGGTAGGAAAAACAATGTTGGAGGAAGGTAGACTTGGAGCTGCTGAGATTCTGACCTTAGCCAAGGGCAGTAGAGAAGGAACTGAGGGATGGAAGGTAGCATGCAACCGTTAATGGCTGCTACAACATGAGCCAAATACCACATATGCTCTTCTGCCAGAAGTACCGCTGCTGAAAAATCTCCAATTGTAAGCATGGGGTTCAAAGGTATCTTATGTGGAGCACCCACAGGGACACGCCTCAAAGTAGTATCGGAGGGGTAGCCATGTTAGTCTGGATCTGTAACAGCAATGAAGGGTCCTGTGGCACCTTATAGACTAACAGAAAAGTTTTGAGCATGAGCTTTCGTGAGCACAGACTCACTTCATCAGATGCTGGTCTTGGAAATCTGCAGGGCCAGGTATAAATAAGCCAGAGCAAGGGTAGGGATAACACGGTTAGCTCAGTCAGCAAGGGTGAGGCTTACTACCAGCAGTTGATCTGGAGGTGTGAACACCAAGGGAGGGGAAGCTGCTTTTGTATTTAGCCAGCCATTCACAGTCTTTGTTTAAGCCTGAGCTGAGGGCGTCGAATTTGCAGATGAATTGTAGCTCAGAAATTTCTCTTTGGAGTCTCGTCCTGAAGTTTTTCTTGCTATAGGATAGCTACTTTTAAGTCTGCTACTGTGTGGCCCGGGAGATTGAAGTGCTCTCCTACGGGTTTTCGTATATTGCAATTTCTGATATCTGATTTGTGTGCGTTTATTCTTTTACGTAGAGACTGTCCAGTTTGTCCGATGTATATAGCAGAGGGGAATTGCTGGCACATGATGGCATAAGTTATATTGGCAGATGTGCAGCTGAATGAACCCACGATGGTGTGGCTGATCTGGTTACGTCCTGTAATGGTGTTGCTGGTGTCGATATGTGGGCAGAGCTGGCAACGAGGTTTGTTGCATGGATGGGTCCCTGAGTTAGAGTGACTGGTGTGGTGTATAGTTGCTGGTTAGGATTTGCTTCAGGTTGGCAGGTTGTCTGTGGGCAAGGACTGGTCTGCCTCCTGAGGCCTGTGAAAGTGGGGGATCATTGTCCAGGATGGGTTGTAAATCCCTGATGATGCGCTGTAGAGGTTTTAGCTGAGGACTGTTGGTGATGGCCAGTGGTGTTCTGTTGGTTTCTCTCTTGGGCTTGTCCTGTAGTAAGAGGCTTCGTGGCACACGTCTGGCTCTGTTGATCTGTTTTTTCACTTCCTCAGGTGGGTATTGCAGTTTGAAGAATGCTTGGTAGAGATCCTGTAGGTGTTTGTTTCTGTCGGAGGGGTTGGAGCAAATGCGGTTATATCTTAGTGCTTGGCTGTAGACAATGGATCATGTGGTGTGGCCACATCAATGGCCACATCAATACCACCCTGTACCGTAAACCCACTGACCGCTAGGCCTACCTTCATGCCTCCAGCTTCCATCCCAGACACACCACACGATCCACCTGAGGAAGTGAAAAAACAGATCAACAGAGCCAGACGTGTGCCATGAAGCCTCTTACTACAGGACAAGCCCAAGAGAGAAACCAACAGAACAAAACTGGCCATCACCTACGGTCCTCAACTAAAACCTCTACAGCACATCCCCAGGGATTTACAACCCATCCTGGACAATGATCCTCCACTTTCACAGGCCTCGGGAGGCAGACCAGTCCTTGCCCACAGACAACCTGCCAACCTGAAGCAAATCCTAACCAGCAACTATACACCACACCACAGTCACTCTAACTCAGGGACCCATCCATGCAACAAACCTCGTTGCCAGCTCGGCCCACATATCTACACCAGCAACACCATTACAGGACGTAACCAGATCAGCCACACCATCGTGGGTTCATTCAGCTGCACATCTACCAATATAATTTATGCCATCATGTGCCAGCAATACCCCTCTGCTATATACATCGGACAAACTGGACAGTCTCTACGTAAAAGAATAAACGCACACAAATCAGATATCAGAAATTGCAATATACAAAAACCCGTAGGAGAGCACTTCAATCTCCCGGGCCACACAGTAGCAGACTTAAAAGTAGCTATGCTACAGCAAAAAAATTTCAGGACGAGACTCCAAAGAGAAATTTCTGAGCTACAATTCATCCGCAAATTCGACGCCCTCAGCTCAGGCTTAAACAAAGACTGTGAATGGCTGGCTAAATACAAAAGCAGCTTCCCCTCCCCCTTGGTGTTCACACCTCCAGATCAGCTGCTAGTAGTAAGCCTCACCCTTGCTGACTGAGCTAACCATGTTATCCCTACCTTTGCTCTGGCTTATTTATACCTGGCCCTGTAGATTTCCAAGACCAGCATGTGATGAAGTGAGTCTGCTCACGAAAGCTCATGCTCAAAACTTTTCTGTTAGCCTATAAGGTGCCACAGGACCTCAAAGTAGTTGTTATCCTTACACTCTTTGCTGCCTAGATTCTGGCACCAAAGTTTTTCATCTCAGCTGTCCAATCAAAAAAGTCACATGATGCGTACAGTGCATGCCAAGGGGGCTGGGGGAGAAGTTCCACATTGTGGATTAACGAGGTTCTCACTCTCCCAGGACAGTTTTATATCCATAATTTGGAGGAAGACCACATTAGCTTCAGACATTAATCAGAACACAAACATTAAAATAGATTGTCTTTCAATTGATTCGCATGGGAGGTTAGTATGATAGTCTACTACAATATTGTCAACTATATCCACAGATAAACAGATTCGGTCAGTGTGAGCCTCTAAAATCACAAGTGCCATTCAAAGCATGGTTCCAGTAATAGCCAATTTCAAATTAAAGCAAACAGACATAGAGCAGAAAGCATCTGGCTTTGTTACACTGTGTGTTGGATCTGTTAAAGCTGTCTGGGGCTGTATAGGTTTGCCACACCTGCTACAATAATAAGCTTTTTGAATACACAGAAGGACTAGATAGAATTTCACTAAAAATAGAGAAATCCATTATTTTTGCTACATTTATACATTTAAATCAGTCTGAGATAAAGGAACATTATACAGTCATAGAATCAGAGTCCTAGCAAGAAGGGACCTCAAGAGGTCCTGGAGTCCAGCACCCTGTCTAAAGCAGGATCAGCCCTAATTAAATCATCCCAGATAGGACTCTGTCAAGTTGGGACTTAAAAACTTCTAAGGATGGAGATTCCACCATCTCTTTAGGTAATGCATGTCAGTGCTTCACCACTCACCTGGTGAAATAGTTGATCCTAACATCAAACTTCGCCCTTCTCCTCCGTAACTTGAGACCACTGCTCCTTTTCCTGCCTCCATCACTACTGGGAACAACCTCTCTCCATCCATTATGGCAACTATGAAAGCTGTATGCTTTTCCTAGATGAAGTTACTAACACTGTTCCACATTTTTAAAATGAAAATGGCCTCTGTTACTAATACTGTCATATTATAATCACCTTAGAAAAATAGACATTTCAGAATTCCACATGTATCACTTCCTCAATAACTCTGGGGACAGAGAAACTGAATTCAGGGGAATTTCATGCCTTACTGATATTAAACACCACCACAGTACAGTTTGTTAGTCATGAATCCAGTTGTACATTGCTAAGCAAATCGAGGAGACATGTTCCATGGGTTTCTACCTATTTGCAACAAGCATTAAAGGACTAGAATTCTTTCTGGGGCAGTGTGAAAAATGGAGATGTACCAGTTCAAGTAACAGTACAAACTCATATACCATTGCCCTTTTCGTAAAAAAAGAAGCCAGTACTCAGCAGGCTCCCCGGCCCCCACTGGCCGCCATGGTGCCAGTACTCATCACTGGCAAGTACTGGGACAAAAAAGCATTGCATATACCTTACTGTATATTTTACACACACACACACACACACACACACACACACACACACACACACACACACACACACACACACACACACACACACACACACACACACACACACACAGTATCACCCTCTATAGCTTCACTATGATGAAATGCCATCCTAGCTTGATATTAACATCAAAACTTGCAGCCCTAATTACCTCTATAACAACTTTAGGAAGAGCTAATTCAAGCAAATAATCCCACTGAAGTAAGTTATAGGATACTTTGTAGCAAGATGTTTAAGTGAAAGTTAGTTGCTCTCTTCAATAACTATAGATTAGTCAGTTTCAACAATCAGTTTTTCTATGAATTTCTAAAGGTTTTACCTCTGAGTAAGTACAGTCAACCTGACTTTAAGGTTTTGGACTTACAGTTTTATTAAAGGCTATGATCCTGGGAATGCTCATGCACATGCTCAAAACCGACCAGACATGTTTCTTAGATCACAGCCTAAATTTGGGAGATGGAGAGAACTAAAACTGTGGATGGGAAATAAAACAATAAATTAACTGTGTCAGTCTTAGTCCTTTCCCTCCCTGTTTTAGGCTGCTTCTACACATGCCCCTTCCTCCAGAAGGGGGATGGTAATGAGCAGCCCAGAAAATTTTGAGGAAGAGGGGGCTTCCGGAATGGGGGTTTCCTTCTGGGGGATCCCCGTGAGCCGCACGTCTACAAGACTATTTTGGAGTCCAGAAGAGCTTCTTCCAGACTCTGAATCATGTGGGCGTATGCTAATGAGGTGTGGCAAATTTGCATACACATACTATTAGCATTTTCTGTGCTGCTCATTACCATGTCCCTTCCGGAGAAGCAGGCTTACAGTTTGTCTAGTATTCCTTTTCAGTCGTTGGTGGGATTAGAAAGACATCTTCCTAGGAATAATTTAAATTTTTTTTTTCAACTCAGAGGGAATTCAACATACTGTCTGTCTGAACTTTAGAGAGGAAAAAAAAGTGTTCTGGTACTGGTTTTTCATGTTTTACTTTTAGATTGCTATTAAAATCTCACTTGAGATAAAGGTTCTTTGAAAGCAAAAGAGTGAAGTCCCAAATCCACAGAGATATTTAGGTTCCTAAGCTTCACTAAAATCAATGGAAGTAAGGGGAATAAATACCTTTGTGGCTCTAAGCCTAAATGTCCAGTTTATAAACCAAAGTTGAGCATGACAAACATTTCAATGTTTCTGTTACAAGAACAACGCTCCTCGTGATTTGCCTGCTTTATTATTACATTATCTTTGCTATTTGCTTTACCTGAGCAACATCTTCAAGTTTGTTCCATTTTACAGACAGCAGCAGTTTTGGCAGTGATTGTGGGAAATTCTCACGACAGTCATAGCGCAAAGTCCAAATAAGATCCATTTCATTTTCACAGAGTTGAGTCAAGGGGTCCCTTTCCATAATTTCTTTTAATTCAATATAAAACTTCTTGCCACCTCGACCCTGTGTAAATGAAGTTAGTAAAGTAAGTTATAGAATCACCAAACTTCAGTTATACAAGATTTACACTGAGTACCTTGCTGTAATACTCTCTGATAAAGCTACTTTTAGGAGAATAGTAATAAATGAAAATGTTTCATTTCTTGGATCATGATGGAATAGTATAAGACTTTTGCTTCAGACCACACAGTTTTGGTGATGGCAGAACATATGTATACAGCAAACTCAAAATTCAATTTCCAAAAGCACCTGAAAAAAAAGTTACACTTTTGCATAAATAACGCTAGATGGCGATATTGCTGTTTGCCCTTCTAAATGGGGGGGAGTGAGTTCTTGTTTCAGTGAGAAACATGTTTACCATTTTTCAGATAGTAACATAGGATTATAAAGTGTACAGTCAAATTAAAATCAAAAGTTAAGGATGCACTTCCAACCATAACAAAAAAAAAATTGGTTTTGTACACATCTATTGACACATTTTATTTTGTAATGCAGATTGGTTTTAGTCTCACAATTCTCATAACATGCTGTTTATTTTATCACAGAATCAAAAGACATGTAGAACAGGAAGGGACTTTTACAGGTCATCTACTATCCCCCAGTACTGAAACAGAATTAAGTGTACACACATTACCCCAGCAGATGTTTTCCTAACCAGTTCTTAAAAGCCGGGATTTCGTAACCTAAACTGGGATTTCATAACCTAAACAGGTAACTTGTTCTATTACTTAACTAAGCTATGTTAATTATTATCATAGGTTACCAGGTGTGTTGAGTTATTAACTAATTTGTATGGCAACTTGCTTGGGTCTTGTCAAATTAGAGTGGGTTCAGATTTTTTTTCTTTAAATTGCATTATTTTTGCATGAAAAACTTTCTGCTTCCTTGTAAAAGTTCAGTCAAAACAATGGGTCAAATTGAAGACAATATTGTTTATGTAGCCAACAGTTTCATTTCATAGTAGCACTCTGTAGAGTGTTCCTAATTGCCAAAAATTATTCAAATGTGATGTACTATACATGCTATTTTCAGATTTAACTTTTACCAGAAAAGATGAGAGACTGAGTTTGCATTCTGATAAAAAGTATTAGGTAAATAAGAACATACGAACAACCACACTGGGTCAGATCAAATAGCCTGTCAGAAGACAGGATGTTGGACTGGAAGGATATTTCTAGACTGCAAGTTTCTGTCAGGAGACATCTGGTCTACCAACAAGTCTGCTGTGTCCAAACAATGCTTCTGCTTTTCTGAGACCACACTCAGGAAAAAAAAAAAAAAAAACACAACAAGCATTCGCCTGCAGTATCCCTGAATACCTTGTGCCAGAAGGCAGAAGACATGTCTCGGCAGAGGGGTTCTTCCCAATATTTGGCCCCATGTGGCCAGGCCAAATGTCAGAAAAGCCTCTCTGGTGTCTCTTTTGCCTACAGTTCCCTGCACTTTAGACGTGTATCCCAGAGGAATGAACAGAAGAGGCAATCTTCAAGTGATCACTCCCCTGTCACTCATTTCCAGCTTCTGATAAACAGAAGCTAGATACCATTTATATCCATTCTTGGACCTACCCTCTATGAATTTATCTAGCTCTTTTTTGATTCCTGTTGAAGTCTTGATCTTCACAACATCCTCTGGCGAGGAGTTCCACAGGTTGACTGTGCATTGCATGAAGAAATACTTCCTTTTGCTTGTTTTAAGCCTGCTACCTACTAATTTCATTTGGAAGCCCCTAGTTCTTATGTTATGGGAACAAGTAAATAACTTTTCCTTATTCACTTTCTCAACACCTCTCTTGATTTTATAGACCTCCATCATATGTCCAATTAGTCTCCTCTTTTCTAAGAGGAAAAGTCCTAGCCTTTTAACTCTCTCTTCATAAAGCAGCCATTCCAAACCCTTCATCATTTTATCAAAACAAAAAAAGCAGTCATGTAGCACTTTAAAGACTAACAAAATAATTTATTAGGTGATGAGCTTTCGTGGGACAGACCCACTTCTTCAGCTCACAGCCTTACCAGAACAGACTCAATATATAAAGCACAGAGGTCCAAAAATTGTGATCAAGATTGACAAATCAGAATAGTAGAGGGGTGGCAGGAGAGGGGTGTGGAGTGGGGAAGTTAAGAGTCAGATAAAACAAAGTATGTGAAAGAGTCCTTACAATTGGCCAGGTAATCACTGTCCTGGTTCAAACTACATGGGTCAAATTTGACTATAATGACAGTTCTGAGTATTCTCTCTGTAAACATTTAAAGTTCCTTTTCAGTTAAGCACATGGTGCTGGCTGACAGGTTGTGTGTAAGTTTTTTGATGTCTGTTTTGTGCCTATTCAGTCTTTGTTGAAGAGTGTTTGCAGTCTGTCCTGTATACATGTTGTGCGGGCATTGTTGGCACGTGATGGCATATATGATGTTAGTTGAGGAACAGGAGAGTGTGCCCCTGATTCTGTAGATAACATGGTTAGGTCCAGTGATGGTATCTTCAGAATAGATATGTGGACAAAGTTGGCAACAGGGTTTGTGGCAAAGAAGTTTCAGGATTGGTATTATTGTGGTACAGCCTGTGGTTGCTAGTAAGAATCCTCATAAAGTTTGGAGAGAACAGGCCTGTCACCTAGGGCCTTCTGGAGTGTGGCATCCTGATTTAGGATAGACTGTAGGTCTTTAATTATGTGTTGCAGTGTTTTGAGTTGGGGGCTGTAGGTAATGACCAGTGGTGTTCTGTTATGGTCTTTTTGGGTCCCTCTTGGAGTAGTAGGTTTCTGGGTATTCGTCTGGCCCTGTCGATTTTTGTTTTTTTCACTTCTCCTGGTGGGTAATTCAAGTTTATGAATATTTGGTAGAAATCCTTGTACATTTTGGTTTCTGTTAGTAGGATCAGAACAGATGCGATTGCACCTAAGGGCTTGACTGTAAAATGACGTTGTTGTGTGTACAGGATGGAAGCTAGAAACATGTAGATAAGTATAGTGGTCAATGGGTTTCTGGTAGAGTGTGGTACTATCAGGCCATTTGTACTGTAGCGTCCAGAAAATGTATGTCTTGTGTGGAGTGGTCAAGGCATAAATTGATGGTGGGGTGCACATTATTAAAGTCTCTGTGGAATTCTTCTAGTGTCTCTTTACCATGGGGTCCAAATGATAATGAGGTCATCAATGTGTCATAAGTAAAGGAGGGGCAATAGGGGATGGGAGCTGAGGAATCGCTAGGTGACAGGCCTCTTCTCTCCTACAGACAACCTCCCAACCTTATGAGGATTCTCACTGGCAACCACAGGCTATACCACAATACCACCAATCCCGGAACCTTTCCTTGCAACAAACCCCATTGCCAACTTAGTCCATATTTTGTCTTGCAATTCATTTGCAAATTTGACTCAATCAACCAAGGATTAAACAGAGACTGGGAATGGCTGGCCGTTACAAAAGCAGTTTCTCTGCTCTGGATGTTCACACCTCCACATTAGAATCTGACAATGGGCCACATCCTCTGCCGACTGATTTGAGTTTTCTCCTCTCTCTATGTATACTACTGATAATGGGCCATTTCCACATTGATTGAATAGACTTCATCAGCTCTGGCCCTCCCTTTTACTGGGACCCCCCCTCTTTAAATACTCCTCTGAAGTTCTCCCCCCCACTCATGCATCTGCCGAAGTGGGTCTTTGCCCATGAAAGCTTATGCTCCAAAATATCTGTTAGTCTATAACAATGCCGCAGGACTTCTTGTTGTTCTTGAAGATACAGACTAACATGGCTACCTCTCTGATATTTGTCCACATATCTATTCTGGAGATACCATCACTGGACCTAACCATGTTATCTATAGAATCACAAGCACATTCTCCTGTTCCTAATCTCACATCACATATGCCATTATGTGTCAATAATGCCCACACACCATGAATAAAGGACAGACTGCAAACACTCTTCAACAAAGAATGAATGGACACAAAACAGACAAAACAAAAAAAACTAACACACAAACCTGTCAGCCAACACTTTAATGGAGTGGGCCATTCTGTTAATGACCTGAAAGTCTGTGTTTTACTGAAAAGGAAATTTAACAACTGTTTATAGAGAGAATGCTCAGAACTGTCATTTATATTCAAATTTGACACATTAACATGTGGTTTGAACCAGGACAGCAATTACCTGGCCCATTATAAGGACTCTTTCACATACTGTGTTTTATCTAACTCTTAACTTCCCCACCTCACATCTCTCTCCTGCCACTCCTCCGCTCTTCTCATTTGTCAACCTTGATAATAATTTTTGGACCTCTGTGCTTTATATATTGAGTCTGTTCTGGTATGGCTATGATCTGAAGTGGGTCTGTCCCACGAAAGCTCGTCACCTAATTAATTATTTTGTTAGTCTTTAAAATGCTACATGACTGCTTTTACCTTTTGATAGAATACAGATCAACATGTCTCTCTCTCTGTCCCTATTAGTCATTTGTGTTGTCCTTTTCTCAACTTTTTCCACTGCCAAGATATCTTTTTAGAGGTGAGGCCACCACATCTGCATGAAGTGTTCAAGATGTGGCCATAGTATGGATTTATATAGTGGCAATAAGATATTCTGTACCCCTTTTTAAAGGATTCCTGATATGCTATTTCCTACTGCTGGTGCACACTGAATGGATGATTTCAGAGAACTATCCACAACAACTCCGAGATCTCTAAGTGATAATAGCTAATTTAGTCCTCATCAGTATATGGAGTGTGAGTGTGAGAGAAAGAGTGAGAGTTGGTGAGAGAGAGAGAGAGAGAGAGAGAGACTATATATATTCAGGATTATGTTTTCTATATGCATTACTTTGTATTTACCAATATTTTGTGGCCCAGTCACCTTGTTTTGTGAAATTCTTTTGAAGCTCTTCACACTCTGCTTTCGACTTAACTATCTTCAGCACGTATCCTCAAGTAAAACCACCATTAAAAATAAATTGTTTAAAAAAAAAAAAAGACTAAAATAGCTCATACGACTGAAATGTTTGTTTAGTGAACTAAGAAAAGATGTATTTTTTTTATGTTAAAAGACACACCATAAACTCAAAAAGTTTTGAAAAGAATATTATAACTGAAAGCTTTAGTCAAGGAAGCAATTTTCACATTTCTAAAAGACAAAAAAAAAGTCCTGTTTACAATAATGTTTCATTGACATTCTGCTATGCAACTAGGAATCATTTACATATACAGTTGCACATTACAGAGCAAGTGATAAGTTTTCAAAGTTTCTGTGTAATGTTTAAAGAATTCTGTTCTGCATTATGCTTGATGTACTTCTAGAACACCAAACAGTTCTCACTGTAGAACTGTATTCAGAACAGGTATTGTCCAGTGGAAAACTAGCAGAGTTTTCCATATTTCACTTCCTGCCCCCATCACTAAATGAGTATATATTATGAAGAAAGCAATTTCAGGTTAAAGAATTCACGTTAAAAGTAGCAGGTTTCTTCCCAAGCTGTTTACCTTCTTCAGAAGATTTAAAAAAGAAAAAAAAATTTAAGGAATATATTTCTCTCTCAAATCAATCCAGCTCAAAAACAAACATTACAAGGAAGCTTCTGACAACCAGACAGATTACCTTGTGACAACTAACTAATTAAATGTGCATCCTGTATGAAACTAAATTTCAGACATGGACAAGTATAATCCCTGAAATATATTCAGCCATACTTTCCCTTGTCCACTTTGTTACCTGACTAGTACCCACTACAGAGTGTATTTATTCGAAGGAAAGGCTTAGTCCCACAAAAATGGAATATTTAAAAAAAAAAACCAAAACCAAAACCAAAAATTCTAGAGGGTTTTAGTGTTACATGAATACATACATTTATTTTCTATTAGAACAACTTAAGCATGAAGTGATAGAGAAATAGGATATTAGGATTTTTTTTTAAATCTTGAAGATGCTACTTTCAGGTTGGTTACTTACTGCCATACCAGCATTCTCACTGCTTTTTGCAATCTCAGCTGCCTTTTCAAGTATCTGAAAAAAAGATATAATTTAAGCATTAGATTGAAATTAAGAATCTGACTACATTTTGAAGTAAAAATGTTACAAAGGTGAAGTAGTCAAGTAATACAAAGTTCTCTTGTTTGAGAGCTAATTACTCACATTTTCTGATTCTTTACAGTGTATTGGATATTAATGTGTTGACTTATGTTATAACATCAACTAATGTGTATTTTTCCTCTTCCTTAAAAGGGTTTTCATGAATACAGCTAGCCAATTTAATAAAAACAGATTCTGGTCTAGAAAACAATACAGCATGCATAGCGGAGTGCTAAATAACAGTTACCCATGTGAAAAATGCAAATACTAATGCATGAATCCCTAGATTTCAGCATATTTGGCAGTTTGATAAGTTTGAATGGTGTAAATTGGGAGTGCTTTGTTCCAGGTGGGCCTTCAAGGGCTGATTAGATTGGAGGCAAGGCTTTGAGCTGGGCCTAGCAAGCCAGCAGCTTTTATAATAAGGCAGCCACAGCCAGCACTGTGAGCAGCGCCTAGGGAGTTTCCCTTCGAGCAGGAGCCCCATACCTATAGGCTTGTTTTTCTTGTGCCCTTCAAGGCAGCACTAGAAACAGCTAGGGGAACCCTTGGTGGGAAGCAGAAAAAATGGACAGTGACATGTCTACTGAGAAGTCTGCCGTCGTGATCTGCATAGCATGTGCCATGTTTGTTTTCCTCTTGGAGTATAGAAAGAATTTTGTATGTTCCAAGTGCAAGCTCATTGCTATAATGGAAGTGAATGTTAGACGACTTGAGGTGCAAATATCAATCCTCAGGTCCGTCAGAGAAGATGAAGACTTTCTGTATAGAAGGCATCATTTAGTACTGCAAGAATAGCAGGCTGTTCAAAACAAGGAAGAGAACTGGAAACATGTTATCTCCAGGAGAAGAAAAACAAACAATTCTGGTATCTCCAGTTCCAGTGAAGTTAAGCAACCACTTTCAGCCTCTCTGAACAGGTGATACAGTGGAGATAGCTGGGTCAGATACCTCACTGAGAATGGATCAGAGGAAGACCAAGGATTGTAAGACATGGGATGTGCAGTCCTAGGGATGGGGGTTCTATGACCACCAACCCCTAAGAGAAGAAGATGGGAGGTGGTAACTGAGGACTCCCTCCACAGAGGGATGGAGTCATCCATCTGCTGTCCAGACCTAGAATCCCAGCAGGTGTGCTGCTTACTGGGAGCTAGAATCTGGGATATTACAGAGAGTCTCTTCTGAAAAAAAATCAGGCCTGCAGACTATTACCCCTTCCTACTTCTCCATGTAGGAGCTAATGATATAGCCAAGAGCAACCTTGATGAGATCACTGTGGATTACATAACCCTAGGAAATATGATCAATGAATAGGGAGCACAAGTGGTGTTCTCATCCACCCTCCCTGTGGAAGGAAGGGGTCCAGGTAGGGATCGTCAAATAACTGAGGTAAATGCGTGCTTGCATCGGTGGTGTCACAGAGAAGGATCAGGTTTCTTCGACCATGGGATTCTATTTCAGGAACAAGGATTGTTAGAAAGAGATGGGATCCACCTAACAGAGCCGAAAGAGCATCTTTGTGAGCAGGCTTGCAAACCGAGTGAAGAAGGCTTTAAACTAGGTTTGTCGGGGGATGGTGACAAGCCCTGAGGTAAGTGGGGAAGGAGTAAGGAACAAAGTAGGATTCCTGGGTGAAGAAGAGAAAGTGGGCCAATCAGCCACTTCCCTAAGGTGCTTGTACACAAATGCAAGAAGCCTGGGGAACAAACAGGAAAACTTAAGGCCCTGACACAGTCAAAGTAGTATGAGGTGATTGGAATAAATGGAGACTTGGTGGGATGATTCACAGAACTGGAGCACAGTGATGGAAGGGTATAAACTGTTTAGGAAGGACAGGCAGGGGAGAAAAGGAGGAGTTGCACTCTATGTGAGTGAGCAGTATGATTGCTCAGAGCTCCAATACAAAGAGGGAGAAAAACAAGTTGAGTGTCTTTGGGTTAAGTTTAGAGGCAGAAGCAACAGAAGTGGTGATGTAGTTGGTGTCTGCTATGGACCACCAAACCAGGGAGATGAGAATTTCTTCAGACAGCTAAGAGAAGCTTCAAAGTTACAGGCCCTGATTCTCGTGGGAGACTAATCATCTAGAAATTTGTTGGAAGAACAATACAGCAGCACACAGACAATCCAGGAAGTTTCTGGAGAATGTCGGGGAAAACTTCTTGGTACAAGTGCTGAAGAAATCAACCAGGAGCTGTGCACAACTTGACCTGCTGCTCAAAAACATGGAAGAACTAGCAGGAGAAACAGAACTGGGTGGCAACCTGGGCTGCATCGACCCTGAGATGGTACATTTCAGCATCCTGACTAAAGGAAGAAAGGTGAGCAGTATTATACACACCCTGGATTTCAAAAGAGCAGACTTCAACTCCCTGAAAGCACTGATGGGCAGGATCCCTTGAGAAATGAAGGGGAAGGGCAAAAAGAATTCAGGAGAACTGGCAGGATTTTAAACAAGTCTTATTGAAGGCACAGGAACACACCATCCTGTTGCATAGTAAGAAACACAAATATGGTAGGCAACCAGCTTGGTTTAACAAGATAATCCTTTGTAAGCTTAAACTCAAAACGGATGTGTATAAGAAGTGTAAAAAGACAGTTAACAAAGGAGAAGTATAACTATATGGCTGGAGAATGCCGGGCAGAAATCAGGAAAGTGAAAGCACAACTGGAACTGCAGCTGGCAACAGACGTGAAGGGTAACAAGAAGGGTTTCTAGAGGCATGTTAACAGTAAGAGGGTTATCAGAGAAGGTGTGGGGCTTTTATTGGACGAGAGAGGTAACCTAGTGACAGATGATGTAAGAAAAGCTGAAGTACTCAAGGCTTTTTTTGCCTCAACCTTCACTGACAAAGACAGCTCCCACACTATGGTGCTAGACAATGCAGTATTGGAATGTGGAGGGCAGTCCTCGGTGGAGAAAGGAATGAGTTACGAGCTACTTAGAAAAACTAGATGTACACAAATCCATGGATCTGAGTTTAATGCACCCAGCAGCACTGAGGGAATTGGCAGATGCCATAGCTGTGCCTTTGGCCATTATCTCTGAAGACTCTTGGAGATCGGGAGAGATCCTGGATGATTGGAAAAAGGCAAATGCAGTGCCCATCTTTTTTAAAAAAAGGAAAGAAGGACAATCCAGGGAAGTACAGACCAGTCAGCCTTACCTCAGTCCCTGGGAAAATCATGGAGGGGATCCTCAAGAAATCCATTTTAGAACACTTGGAAGAGGGGAAAGTGATCAAGAGTAGTCAACATGGATTCACCAAGGGCAAGTCATGTCTGACCTATCTGTTTAGCTTCTATGATGAAGCAACTGGCTTGGTGGACATATGGAAGTCAGTGGATATGATCTACCTTGACTTCAGCAAAGCTTTTGATACAGTCTCCCACAACATTCTTGCCCATAAGGTAAGGAAGTACAGATTGGATCCAAGGACTATAAAGATAGATAGATAGAAAGCTGGCTTGATGGGTCAGGCCCAATGGGTAGTGATTAATGGCTCAATATCTGCATGGTGGTTGGTTTCAAGTGGAGTGTCCCGAGGCCAGGTTCTGGGGCCGGTGTTGTTCAACATCTTTGTTAATGACCTGGATGAAGGACTGGATTTACCCTCAGCAAGTCTGCAGATGACACTAAGGTAGGGAAAGAGGTAGATACATTGGAGGGTAGAGATTCAGAGTGACCTGAATAAATTGGAGGATTGGGCCAAAAGAAATCTGCTGTGTTCAACATGGAGAAGTGTAGAGGAGTACTGCACCTGGGATGGAAGTATCCCAAGCATTGCTATAGGCTGAGGACCGACTGGCTAAGCAGCAGTACCATGGAAAGGGACATAGGGGTTATGGTGGATGAAAGGTTGGATACGAGTAAACAGTGTGCCCTTGTAGCCAAGAAGGCTAACGGCATACTGGGGTTCATTAGAAGGAGCATTTCGAGCAGATCTAGAGACGTTGTTATTCTCTTCTATTCGGCACTGGTGAGGCCACATCCAGAGTACTGCGTCCAGTTTTGGGCCCCCTAGCATAGAAAGGATGTGGATGTGCTGGAGCAGGTTCAGTGGAGGGCAATGAAGAAAATGATTAAAGGGTTGGAGCACGTGACCTATGAGGAGAGGCTGAGGGATTTAGGCTTATTTAGTTTGCAGAAGAGAAGACTGAGGAGTGATTTAATAGCTTTCAACTTCCTAAAGGGGAGTTCTAAAGAGGATGGAAGGAAACTGTTCTCAGTGGTAACAGATGGCAGAACATGGAGGAATGGTCTGAAGTTACAGGAGAGAAGTAGGTTGGATAATTGGAAAAACTACTTCACCAGGAGGGTGGTGAAGCAATGTAATGCGTTGCCTAGAGAGGTGATGAAATCTCCATCCCTAGACATTTTTAAGTCCCCACTTGACAAAGTCCTGGCTAGGATGACTTAGTTGATGTTAATCCTGCTGGAAGGAGGGAGCTGGACTCGATGACTTCCTGAGATCCCTTCCAGCTCTGTGATTTTACGACTGATTCTACAAATTTCTCAGTCAACGCTTGTTCTTTGAAGATGACATTCTTACATAAATTCATAATTTATTCACCTTGTGCAGTAACTACACCTACGTATTACGGCACCGATGCACCCCAGTCGAAGATTTATAGTAGCAGTTCCCTTGGTAGACTGTGGGTGCGCAGTGATCAACACACGCTGCACACAATGGCTACTGCACATGCACAGCCTGCCAACCCCTCCGTTCCTCTCTGCTTGGATGAAAGACAAAACCAAACCACAGGGAAAGAAGGGTGGGTGGTGGAGCATGCAGGGGGACAATCACCTCAAAGAACATCAGGTACTGCACAAGATGAGTAACCCTCCTTCTATGAGGAGCGTCCCCCGCCCCCCCGTGGATGCTCCCCCAGGTGACTATGGAGCAGTTTCCACTGAAGATGAAGGGAGCTTTGGTGTGTGCTGTAAAATGTTCTAGAGTACAGTATGGCCAAACTACACGCCCATAGCAGCGTATTTTTCTATAGCATAATGTTGTTTGAAGGAGTGCAAAGAAGTCCATGTGGCTGCTCTGCAAATGTCAGCAACAGGGACGTTCTGCAAGAAGGCTGATGAGGCCGCCATTGCCCATGTTGAATGGGTACGAATGGCTTGAGGTGGTTGTTTGTTTAGAGTTTGATACAACAAGCGAATACAGTCGGACATCCACTTGGAAAGTCTCTATTTGGAGATAGAAGTACCTCTGGATCTTTCAGTGGCTGAAATGAAGAGCCTGTTTGTCTTTCTGAAGGGTTGTTTGCTCTGCAAATAGAGGGAAGCACCCTATGAACTTCCAAGGAATGAAAACCATCTATGTTCATCAGATGTATGGGGTTTCAGGAAAAAAATTAATTGCAGGCATTTGGGTTCATTGCAATGGAAGTACGATGGAACCTTAGATAAGAACTTAAGGTGGTGCTCCATCCACACCATATCTTTGTGGAAAGTAGTGTATGGAGGGTCCAGCATCAGAGTGCCTACTTCCCCCACCTTGCGCGCAGAAGTGATTGCCACTAGAAAGGTAGTCTTCACTGACAAGTGTAGTGAACAGCATACCGCCATAGGCTCAAATGGCTTTCCCATGAGTGCTGTTAGGATGACATTTAGATTCCATGGTAAGGTGGGATCTTTGGTGGGCAGGAAGGTATTCTGCAAGCGCTTAAGGAATTGTTAATAGCTGAATGCGTAAAAACCAAAAACCCCTATACTGGAGGATATATGGTTGAAATGGCTGCCAACTGTATTTTTATGGAGCTAATGGAGATACCCACCTTTTATAAATGGGGGCAGTACTGTAGGCTTTTAGAAATAGAGAGGGATGTGGGAAAGAGCTGTAGAGATGTGCATCTCATGGCAAAATGATGCCATTTTTGATAAAACTTTCTCAGATTCTGTGCAGGAGCTGAGGAGTATTTGCTATATTTCAGGTGAGTATGTGCTCACTAGTGGAGTGAGACATCTAGGAGCCATGCCCTGAGGTGTAACTTGTGTACCTCTGGGATCTGATGATCAGATGCTGAGAAGTGAAGGAGGGAGAAAACCTCCATCAGCCAGCCATTTCCATCTGTCATAGGCAAGAGTACCATCACTGTCTGGGCCAGCTTTATTTTAATGTCTGTGTGGAAATGCACACACCGGGGTGGGGGGAGCAGTCTATGAGATAGAGAAGGCATCCCCAAGGAATTGGGGACCCAGTCCTGCCCTTAAGCAATAGAATGGGCATTTGATGTTTAGTTCCAGGAGCAACAAGTCTATGGTGGGATATCCCCATGTCTTGAACACAGTTTTGAGGAAGCACACATTGATCTCCATTTGCAACTGTTGCAGCGACAATGGAGATCATCTGCAAAAGTGCTGACCTTGCCTAGCAGGTAGGTAGCAATGTTGTGCAGGATGCACCATTGCCAGAGTCAGGCTGCCTCCATGCACAGCAAGAAGGATTGGGCTCCTCCTTATTTGTTTTATATAAACATCATGGAAATGCTGTTGGTTAATACCTGTACTGTGTTTTTCTTTATCAGGTGTAAGAAGTGTGGACGTGCTCTATGGACCGTTCTGAGCTCTAGGAGGTTTACATAGAACCTGGATTCCTCTAGAGACCTCAAGCCACGGGTGACAAGTATCAGAGGGGTAGCTGAGTTAGGACTTTTTTGTTTTTGAAGATACAAACTAACAGACAACCTGGAGCATAAACTTTTGTGGACAAAGAACTGCTTCATCAGATGCAGAGCGCTCATGCATCTGATGAAGCGGTTCTTTGTCCACAAAAGTTTACGCTCCAGATTATCTGGTAGTCTATAAAGCGCCACAGGAAGCCGTGGGTGGTGTGTTCCGCAAGGTGAGCTCCCCAGCATTTGTCGTCAGTGTTAAAGTTGGGGTTGGCTTTTGAAAGGGCACGCTCCTGAACGGATTGTGAGATGACAGCCACCAGGAGAGAAGCTGTTTTGACTTTTGGGGGAACGTAGAGTTCTGTTCAAGTTGTGACACTATATGGTATGCATACGGTATGCAGTCACATCTGAAGGGATCTCACATGGAGATGAGCATGTGGGACTGCACATGTTGCTGCTGCTGTGTGTCCTAGAAGCTGCAGACATGTTTTTACTGTCGTCTGTGGGGTGTTCTGGATCTGTGTGACCATGTGACCAGCTCCACAATGGAATGTGACAGCTACCGCGGTGCAGTCCATGAGAGCTGCTATGAACTCCAGCTTCTGTGCTGAAATTAAAGTGCACTTTTTGAGGTTGAGGAGACCCTGATGAGAAAAATATGTGGATAGATGTTGAGATTGTCTTCTAAAAGGACCCTCCTGGGTGTAATCTGAGATGCAGTCATCTAGATATGGGAATATGTTTATTTATTTATTTATTTTTGGCAAATGAGCAGCTACGACATGCAGAAGTTGGAAAATACGTGGAGCAGTGGAGAGGCCGAGGGCAGTACAGTGTACCGATAATGATTGCTGAGAACCATGAACCACAGAAATCATCTGTGTGCTGGAGGTATTGAGATGTGGAAAATATGCATCTTGAAGGTTGAGGCTAGCTAACCTATCTCCCTTCTCCAGGTGAAGGTAACCATCTTGAAATGACATGTGCAAATATACTGGTTGAGGTGGAGAGGAATGCTCAGGAGCTGATACTGGGCTCATAGACTTCTCAATGAGAAAAAAAGTTTCACTTGAAGTGCTCTGGCTTTTCTCATTCTAGCCGTGAGCTTCCTGCAATGGAGACACTTAGAAGTACAGTGTCGTTCTCCCAAGCACTTCACATACTGAGAACACCCATCAGAAACTGGGATGGATATTCTACAGGTCAGGCATCTTTCAAAACCTGGTGATCCATCCACGATGGCAACAGCAAACTCAAAGAATTTTTTTTCTCTTTTAAACTGTAGAATAATGAACAATAACTAAACTACAACTAACTATTAAAACTAGTAAACTATGTAACTGTGAATAGAATCTTATTTTCAAGGGAACAGCTGTGGGTTCCAACTGGTGCCAACTGCAGCAGAGAAGGAACTGAGGGATTGGTGGGCTGTGCATGTGCAGTAGCCATCGAGGTTCTCCACACTCTGCAAAGGGAACTGCTACCATAAATCTCCTGGTTAAGTACCCTGTATGATTGACAAATATGCTTACATGGAAGTTTCCAGGAATGCAACTGTAGTACATGACTATTTAAGGTATCTATAAAAGTTAGAAGTGCAGAGTGCTTAATCAAATCAGTTCACCCTGTTCTCTAAAGATACTGAAGGCAGAGTATAGAGACTTACATATTCCAAGTTTCTTATTTATAATGTCTAAGCTAAAAGGCAGGATAGGTAGGTTTAATCAAAAGCCATTATTAAAGGGAAAAAGGTAAGTATCAGATAGACATTTATATAATAGCAAACATAGCTTCTCTTTATTTAGTATATTATACCTTACCTTATCAAAGGGAGGGTAATAAATAGACTGTTTTGAATATTCTTGAAATTTAATGTGCAAAACCGTTGCATTTTCAGTGTAAGGATTAGTTCGTACTGTTCCCATTGGATTCAACATTTCTTCAAGTTCATCTAAAATATCAAAATATTTCATGTTATAGTACCAAAGGCCTTTGGGAAAGGCAGCAATAATGAGAAACTCTTCCTGAGCTGATTGTATATTTTGGTAATGTTGTTCACAGAGGTCAGGATTCTTTCCTACTTTGAAATGGATCTGTCGTGCAATCTGTTCTTAACATCTGCATGTCTGAAGCCCAAGAGGTTCATCCATTGAAAGGAAGACAGGTAGGAGCCAAGCTCATGATCCCTCCCCTTGTTACTATTTCCTATCAGAGAAAATGGAAGGTGGGCATTCAAAATGCCCCTATATATCATGTCAATTCCTCGCAGCAGTTTCAGCTCCATAGATAAATTTGGTTGCCTTAACTTTGTCCAAGGAGAAGTGACCCACCATCTAACAGGAGTTGTAAACTACTGAAGACAAGATTACCTTGTTTTGCTGAATTGCTTTTCTAATGACAGAACAAGATAAATAACCTCAAAATAGCCAGTTTTCCTCACTGACAGATGGAAAGTTGACTACCATGTGGGACTTGGGAGAGAGCAGCACACTGATATCTTCAGGACTTTGGATGTTCTATTTCTGATTCTGTTACTTATTCAATGAAAACATTTGAGAAATTCAGTTCTCTCATTTTTCCATTGACAAAACAAAACCTGTGCCCTGAAGTTGAATTAAATTTCTTATAAAACACAAATACTTGGACTAAAAAGGGTGCCCAAAACTTTACAGGCAGTTGAAAATGGTTGGGATTTACTTAGGCTATTCTCTGCATTTTGCATGTTCAGCATAAACCACAGCATTATAATTCCAATTTTCCACAAAAAAAGTAACTGATTTGGACAAAATAAAAGGCCAGATCCTCAGCAGTTGTAATCTGGTATTGTCCATTGACCCTCAATCAAGCTAAGCCAATTTACACCAGCTGCAAATCTAATCCAGAATGAACATTGCAGATCTGAAGAGGTGGGTCTGCCCCATGAAAGCTCACCTAATACATTTTGTTAGTTTTAAAGTGACACATGACTAAATTTTTGTTTTATCTTTAGCCTGATTTTTAAAATACTTACAAGATATTTTTTATTAAAAAGAGAAATGAATGTACACATAGCTCTAATTTACCCAAATTCTCTGTAATTTATATAATGACAAGTCAATTAACTCTCAGTCAACAAGAACATGTGGACTGAAAATTATAATAAAGTTTCCTCCTCTGCGATACATAGGTTGCTTAGCAAAACAGTATGAACTCTGGATGCCACATTTCTTTCTAATAAAAAAATTGGCTTGTTATGACATAGGAATTTGAACCAATGAAAATCTAATAGCTTCTTAAAGATTGCAAACCCTATAAATTGCTAGAAATAATAGTCCTTTTAAGGGTCCTTATTAAGTAATGGATAACACTTCTAGGATATAATGGATTTCCAAACAAAATAAAAAAATATCCCCAAGAAATGTATTTTTTGAGAGGATTGAAGAAAATTGTAGAGAAGGTTATGCTAAACAGCAGGGTAAGGAGACTGTATAGAACATCAAAAGGAAAACAGAGCTAACCTACTGAGGGTACGTAGGCATTTCATGCAATAACGTTAGTTCTCTCTTTCCCTATATGGAACAGTGATAATGGCTGGCAAAAACAATTAGTATTCTATTATCCTAAACTAATGTTGCTCGCTCTTTAGTCTCATGAGTTTACAGCAAATCAAATCTTACCAGGAAATGATGTCCAGCTGTGCAGTAAAAGGTCTCCAGTCTTTAACTGTCCTTTAAAATCAAATACCATGGTATTTACCCAGGCCACAGGATAATGCTGTTGAAGAAAAGATGTAACTGTTTAAATGGATCCCAGAAGTAAATATGAAATATTAAAATGGCAAATACTACTTAGAAAAATATAGTCAAAAATTGCTCTTAGACTGATTCAAGGAAGTAATTCAAAACATGCTCAACTTTTAACATTTACTTAAGTTCCACTGTCTTCAGTTTGATACTGAAAATTAAATATGCAATTGTCTGGATCAGGGTTAGATGTTCAACTTTCTTCATCTTAGAAAAAAGCCTTTCCCTGTTCAGAGCTCAAAGATGTAAATATAATTTCACAAATACTATAAATTTTTAAAATCTTCATCTTAAAGACACGTTACAAAGTATTTAAGTTTATGACCTTTTTCTGAGTGAGGAGAAGGCCAAAATGTTTTGTGTAACCCAATAAGAACAGGGATATTCGCTGTGTTGGAAACTCAAGTATAAACAACATAGATCTGAGTACACTTGTACATGAAAACAAAAAACTGATTAGTAAAACGCAAAAAAGAAACAAATGTGAAACTAGTTTTTTTAATCTTTTTTCTTTTAATCTAACAGTAACACATGAGTATTTCAAAATGTGATTTTAAAATACGACCTTTAAAAAACTGTTTTGCTAAAATAAAAGGATAAAGATAGACAGTAGACTTTAATAAGAGAAGGGAAATTACCCTTTTTCCCCCTCCTAAAACAAGCTCTCAGAGACTATGCATTCACAAATATATTGATTTTTCAACTGAGCCCTGCTTCAGTTAAGGGTACCCATGTTTTTCAAGTGTATTTCAGGTTTCCAAGATGAGGAAATAAACGGCCAATAGATCTACAACTCAGTACAATTAAGATGTACAATAAACGAAAACAAGTGAAAGCATTACCACTTTTCCAGCTTTCCTGATGGTCTGGTATTTAGAAGGATTAGTTGTCTTGGTTGACTTTTTAGGTTTCATTTTATCCATTACAGCATAAACTGCAAAGCACAGCCTAGCCATTCTTGGCAAGTCACAGACATTGATTTCAAATTCCAGCGTTTCATTCCAAACATGTTCACTTCTCCCAGATATTTCTGCACTTACAACTGGCTTACAAAGCAGCTCAGTTCCATGGAAAAGACCAGCCCTGACGTGAACCTGTATTAGAGGTGTGACAAAAAGAGTATCCCAAAACATTTCACAAAACTGGAAATATTTACTTAAAAAAAAATTTAAGAGCTGGTTGAAAGCTTTTCTTTGAAACAGTTTTTCTGAAGGAAAAGAAGCCATTTTCACAGGAAACTCATTTTTGTCAGAAAAATCAAAATGATAGCTCCCCTGTTATTCTCCTAGAAGGCTCTTTTCGTTTCATTTTCTGACAGTGTAACGGAAAAAAAGCTTTCCCAAAGGACTGCTTAGGCCAAGCACCATGACTCTGCATTTCAGTCTCCCCTCAGCTCCAAGCTTGGAACTGAGAGCTTGGACATTCAAGCAGGAGAAGGTGATGGACTCTCCATCCATTAAGGTTTTTAAGGCCCAGTTTGACAAAGCCCTGGCTGGGATGATTTAGTTGGGGTTGATATTTCTTTGAGCAGACGGTTAGATAAGATGACTTCTGGAGGTCTCTTCCTACCTGAATCTTTTATAGATTCAATGAATCTCCTACCACTCTCTGAGCAATGAGGAAGGAAGTTCAGTGTTCTTTGGCCCTGAAGATGTATCTGGGAAGGGAGGCTAAGCACTGGGGTTCTCTGTCTTAGTGGCAGCCAAATTCTTGTCAATTTCACAAGTAAACGGGTCTCACAGACAGGCAGTCAAGAAGCAAAAACCATACCTATGAGAAATTTTGCACTTTAATGTTTTGTCCCGATTTAGAATCACATTTTTAAATTTCAAATACCGCCCCCGCAAGGGATTTTCATATCCTGGCCAGGTCTATTAAAAATAGAGGATTATTTATTAACCTAAAGACACAAGTTGTCCAAGATTCTATGTCAAATTTTGAAAGAAAAAATTGCCTCATTTCTGGTGTTCATTGCTAGTGGTATTCAAGCATACCTTGTGTTGGGAAAATGTCTTAGGCTGAACTTATAGTAAGTTAAAAGTATTTGGTTACGTGATGAAAAATGCTGATGGTATTTTATCGTTGCTTTGTTTTTGAGCTAATAAAGGGTAAGAGAGCCTAGAACAAAAGACAGAAGTGGAGCATAATGCTTGAGTTTTTATTTAATAAAAACAGGAAACATCTATTTGTAGATTAACATACACCCAGGTTTTCCTGAATAAAGCCTCTTTTTGAGCATCCTCTCTTTATTTGGAGGGAGGGAAGGATTTTAAAAACAAGTGGACAAGCCCTATAGTTTTGCAGAACAGCCACGCTGTATCTCACGAAGAGTATTGATAGATGCACGGGAGGGACCAGATTTTCCCAGCAAGCTTCAGTTGCTAGATCTCAATTACCCAAGCCCTGGCCCACAGAGAGGTACTGACTGATAATTGTCCCCTACAACCATCCTTGACATGGAGCAACACTGCCTTTTACCTCCAGAGAGTATTCCTGTCATAATTACCTCCTCCAATACTTAGAGAAGAGGAAAGTGATCAGCAATAATCAACAGGGATTCACAAAGGCAAATCATGCCTGATTACTGGATTGTCTTCTATAATGAGGTAACTGGCTCTGTGGATATGGGAAAGGCAGTGGATGTGATTACCAGTCTATTATTTCCTGGGTTGTCCTTCTTTCATTTTTAAAGATGGGCACTATATTTGTCTGTTTCCAATCATCTGGGACCTCTCCCAATCTCTATGAGTTTTCAGAGATAATGGCAAAAGGCTCTGCAATCACATCTTCCAACTCCCTCAGCACCCTTGGATGCAGTAGATCCATCCCCAATGGATTTGTGTATGTCCAGCTTTCCTAAACAGTTCTTAAACTGTTCTTTCCCCACTTAGGGCTGCCCACCTCCTCCACTTACTGTGCTGCCTGAAGCAGGGGTCTGACAGCTGACCTCGTCTGTGAAGACAGAGGCAAAAAAGCATTGACTACTTCAGCTTTTCCCACATCACCTGTCACTAGATTACCTTCCTCATCCAGTAAGGGCCCCACATACTCCCTGATCACCCTCTTACTGTTATCGTGCCTGTAAAAACCTTTCACAATCCTTGCTAGCTGCAATTCCAGTTGTGCTTTTACCTTCCTGATTACTCCCCTGCACTCAGGCAATATATTTGTATTCCTCCTTAGTCATCTGTCCAAGTCTCCAGTTCTTACAAGCTTAGCTTGTGTTCAAGCTCGTCAAGGATTCCCCTGGTATGAGAAGCTGCTTGTCTACCATATTTGCTTTTCTTACTGCACATCAGGATGGTTTGTTCTGTGCCTTCAATAAAGCTTATTTAAAATTCTGCCAGTTCTCCTGGACTTCTTTCCCCTTCATGTTAGCATTGCAAGGGATCCCACCCATCAGTTCTATGAAGAAGTAAAAGTGTGTTTTCTGAAGTTCAGAGTGCGTATTTTGTGGGTCTCCTTTCTTCCTTTTGTCAGGATCCTGAAATCTACCATCTCATGATCACTGCAGCCTGGAACCTCAAGGACAAAACTGAACAATGAGTCCAGCTATGGCTAAGTAGCAAAGTTTTGCCAACATGACTGAGCCTAAGCAAACGTTATGGTCTAGAAGAAGAACAAGATACTGAAATTTGGCCAGTAGAAATGACACGAGTGTATTCCTTATGTTCCTAACATTTAAACTGAAGGTATAGAATTGTACCCCAAATGTGTGAGAGTGGAAGAGACCATCACAAATTGTGGTATCAAAGTTGTGGGGGGAAAAAAATTAAAGAAGCCAGGCTTTAAATTTTAAAAATCTAGACTTCTGTCCAGTCTCCTTGTCAGGCGTCAAATGTATTTTTCGCATGTAGTAGGTGATAAAAAAGCAATATAATAAAACACTGTGCATATATGCATGAATCAGCAAAATCTGAGTTATTACCACAACAACAATAGCAAACTCCTTCGCCGCCTCCATTTGTGAAAAGAAATGACCTAGGTTATTGCGAAATTATAAGAAAGTTCAGGTGTATTCTGTTTTAACAATGACCAAAATTTCTAAAGAAAAAGTGCATTTTAGTCACTCATTAGTTAGAAGCACAGAATCAGGAACATGGAACTATCTGAAGGCAACTTAGAAGCTGCTGTCTTAGTATTTGTGTTTATTAAAAGGCTGTATCTACACCCGAAGCATCTGTCGACAGAGTGCATCTACACACAAAAGGAGATTGACAGAGCAATCTGATCTCTTTACAGAGAGCAGCCAGACTGTCCTTCCCGCTGTCCACAGAATGGCTGACCAGAAGCTCTGCAAACAGAGATGCTTGGTCAACCAGAAGCCCTCTCTGTCGACAGTAGTGTCTACATTGCACTTCTCTCCACACAGGAATTACTCCTCAAATTTTCGAGGGATAACTCTGTCGAGACAATGCAGGGTTCTGTCGATAGTCTGTTGACAGAACTCTGCGTAAGAAGCTCCCTAAGTTATGTCTACAGAAGGCCCCTTGTAGACATAGCCAAAATGAACACCAGGCATTTCAAGAGATTTTTACCCCTGCTGATTCCAGTCCAAGCCCTAAAGATTTAGATAAGTAAAGAAGCTTTGAGGATTTTACTAGCAATATATCATCAAATCTTCTGATATTTACTAAAAACTCATGTTAAGAATGAAGAAATGAAGTCTGTTTTGCTTAAAACTCCATAAATAAAATGCAGACACTTTTCTGACGTTTCAGCCAATTATGGGGACTAAGTTGGACAGTGAATAGTTGCAAGTTACTTTCTGTTAAAAACTCTTGCTTTGGATAGAAAATTTCCTCTTATATTTGTCTGAAAAATCCATATTTTAACCCTAAAATGAACGAAGAGTCAGAGACTACACAATTTGACACAGGACTTTACTACTGATATTAATTGTACACATAAGGCAGCTACTTAAGGCAGCTTATATCAACCTAACTCCCAGGTGTAGGCCAGGCAGTCTATTTTATCTTTAATAGTCAGCCAAACAAATTAGGAAAATTCCTACATTTCTTTTTCAGAGGAAAAGAGGTTTGTAAGATCTTTATGTAATCTTGTGGGATTGTGCAATAAATTTCCATGTGTCAATGGCTTGTGGTCTATAATGTTGCCATCAATATTTTTATCAGAAGTGCTGCTGCAATTTTTTCTATGTTTTGCACATCTAGAAAATTAAAAACTGTATAGATTGCATACGGCATGTGATTGCATAGCAGCATGCAGTCTCGACATCTTAAATAAAATAAAGTTTAATCAGAAATACATAAAATTCTATATCTAGTGTTGAATCAAAAGTGCGTTCATATTTAATCTATGGTTAGATATAAGACAAACACGCCTATAATCACAATAGCTCAATCTGAAGATGCCAAGATGACACTAAACATTAGAAAACCATTTGTATAATTTGTCCCTGATTTTTAGCAAGGTACTAAAGCACATGTCTTACTTTAGGCAGGTAGTAGTGCAACTAGGACTATTCACATGCTTAAATTAAGCATATTGCTTAAGTCTCTTGCTGAACTGGAGCCATTATAAGTTGACATTCAGTAAATACTTTGCAATTAAAATAATCTGTCAGAAGAATGTCTCCTGATGTTCGGCTCTACATTACTTACTTTGGCTGTTTCTTCTGTGTTCAACTTATTACCCTTTAATAGCATAATCTTGAAAGGGTTGCTAAAATCCCATACATTCTGCATCAGTTGCTGCAAGGAAAAACAGAAGGTACAAGTAATTTTTAAAATGCAATTTAGTGATCGAGTATTTTATGTATTAAATACTTTTGCAATGCTCATGGATAAAGCTAAAAATGCATGATTAAATCTTTTAAATGAACAAATATGATTTTTTAAACACCAAAGAAAAATCAAGCTACTAATATTATGCACACCCCCACATAAATCACATCTGGGGATAGAAATATGCCTGGTATGATGGAAGCAGAATATATTCAATACTAGCTTTTGACAATTCAGCATAACAAAATAAAATAAATAAATAAAAGCTATCATATTATTCATCTCACAGACACAAAAGCTGTTTAAAAAGAAAACTTTACAGTAACTATTGTATTACAGAACAGAGTATGTCCTTGTTTCCAGGAATCATACTTAATATAAATTACAATCACAGTGTAAGGATAGCCGTTTGATTAATACATATTGATGCCATTTTTAAAAAAATGCAATTGACAGATGTGATGTTAATTAGTAAAAAATGTTTCAGTGTTTACTGAAATAGCAGCACAGTATGGCAAATCTGCATGAAGAAGCAGACAAGACTGCAGCTGATGTACAGTTGGCATACAGCTGAAGCTGGGGAATCAGCTGGTCTCTCGTAACTTTTTCACGGTTTTCTTGCTCTTCTGGCTTGAGGTAAACATCAGCATCAGTAATAGTGGTGGAAAACAGGCATTGGTTAAAAGAATCAAAATGGAAAGGACGAAGTAAAGGCTAGGCGGCCTCATATGACATCTTGAGAAATAAATAAGAGACTAAGGGCTTGTTTACACTACCTCCCTACTTGAAAGGGAGGATGGTAAGTAGAGTACTGGGAGTTTATTAATGAAGTGTTGCATTGCATATGCAGCACTTCATTAAACAAATTCCACCCCCCCCCCCACGAAGTGCTGCATATGCAGTGCAGCACTTCATTAATAAACTCCCAGCACCCTACTTACCATCCTCCATTTGAAGTAGGGAGGTAGTGTAGACACAGCCTAAGAGAGGAAAAAATACATAAAGAAAAGTCACCAATGGTGTGTTTTATGTTATTTTTATTAGTAAATGTTCTCCATATCAACTTACAGTAACTGTTCGTGTTTTTTTTGGTGGCAGAGGAAGAGGAAAGTTGGATGATTTTCGGTTTATGGCAGCTTCTATGGCAATCATTTCTTGTTCACACATTTTCTTTATGCTGCAACACTCGACTAGTGTTAGGTGAGGAAGAGTCCTGTTCATCACACAGTTACGGATATACTGAAGCCAGACAGAGAATAGTTATTACAAACTAAAATCATAAATCTGCTTTCCTTGTTTAAGAGCGCATTTTAGCTCATGCTGAATTTGACTCTCAAGCATCAGATAATTAATTGAACTAAATCAAATTAAATTTAACATAGCCCCATCTGACATTCTCACACTATGGAAATGTGATTTTGATTAAATTACTAGAAGGTGGCACCTCTGGCTGAAAAAAAACAAACACTCTCAAAGAGCAGATATTAATGGTTTGTGGCCAAATAGAGAGCAGATCTTGTAGGGTCCAGCAGGAGTTTGTCCTGGATCTGTTCAATATTTTAAATGAATAAACTTAAGGTTTATTAATTAGCACAGAGAGTATGCTTATAAAATGTGTAAACACCGCCAAAAAGGGAGGATTTGCAAGCACTTTAGAAGACATGATTAGAATTCAAAGGACTATTAATAAACTAGAGAGGTGGTCTGAAACCAACAAAATTAAATTCAATACAGACGACTCCAAAATACTTTGGAAGAAAAAAAAAAATCTAGTGCACAAAAACAAAATGAGGAATAACTGAAATAATGCTGAAAAAGATCTGGGGGTATAATGGATAAATTAATTATGAGTACTGCATATGATACAGTTTTAAATAAAGTTAATGTAATTTTGGGGTGTTATCAACAGGAGTGTTGCATGTAAGACAGAAAATAATTATTCTGCTCTATTTTGAACTGGTGAGGCATCAGCTGGAACTCTGCATGCAGCTTTGAGTGCCACACTTTTAGAAAGCTGCAGACTAACTGGAGAGAATCCAAGGAAAGCAACAAAAATACTAAGATTCTAAAAACAAGGCCTCTGAGAAAAGGCTAAAAAAAACTGGATATGTTTAATCTTCAGAAAAGATGACTGATAAGTCTTCAAGAATGTTAAGGGCTGTTATAAAGAGAATGGTGATACAATGATCTTCATGTCCGCTGAAGATAGGTTAATCACCTTCATCTGCAGCAAGGGAAATTCACATTAGCTAGTAGGAAAAACTTTTTGACTCTCAGATGCGAAGAAGCAACACACTAGTACATAGCAGAGAACATGAACAATAGTGGATGACATACAGTAAACTTTGATATACAGCAGCCCCGGGACTGGGAGGTTGCCGGATATTCAAATATTTTGGATAACAGAGAGGTGTACCGAGCAATATACAAAACGCTAAAGAAAAACAAGATTAGATATTAAGAAACAGAGTATATTATTTACCAACAGTTGTACTATACACTGTAATCTTACACTGGATTTGCTGTATTTATTTGTATTTACTTTCGCTATACTGTACTTATGGAAAACCTAACTAAAGTTGACTTATGGTTAAAATGCTGGTTATGTGAAAGTTTTGGATAATAGAGTGTCAGACCTGAAAGAGTTTACTATAAAAGCAGAAAATGTAACCCTTAAGACAATTGCCAAGGAATCATTCATGCCCACAAAAAGCAGCCAGGGCCTTCTTTTATTTTATTTTTTTTTAAAAAAAAAGGGTCATGCAAAAGAACCGTATCCAATAAATAACATAACCACAGATGAAGGATGAAATGATCTTGGCACACCACCTCAGGCTGATTTTCAGGGTGCCTAATTGTTTCATACTGGAAATTCAAGTCCCATAAACTAAGCCTCCATATGCCTAACCTGTACGTACTTCTATTCTGATTCTTAAACACAAAAGCAATATTTAATTATTAAAGAAGGAACCAACTCCTTTACAAATATATAAACATGCCTCTTGTCAACAAAATGTTCCAGAAGTCTGAGAAGACTCAGATGAAATCATGTGCCCGTGCAATTAATAAAATGCTGTAGTTTCCCTGGTGATAAACCTGACGTATCTGTTGTTGCTAAATACTATGTAATGTCACAAGCTGTAAAGAAAACAAATTTGAAACAATTATGCCCTCAAATTTAGGTAAACTTCATAGAAAAAAGGTATTAGTTTGCAAACTTATTTGAAACTTCTCCCATTGCCATGCAAGGTGCAAAGAAAGCACCCAAAGTGTATTTAATGAGCTAGCAACTGTGTGGATTAATTATTATTTTACAGGAAGAAAAACAGCCATTGGCATGAATTAGTCTTATAAACTTGAGAGGTATTGTCACCTGATTGACACAATAACCATCCAACTAAAACTGAGTTCATATATTATAAAGTCTCTACTGATGTAAACTTGCAAAGCTCCATTAACACCAGCTGACTAGATGGCTCATTATGCCTGTAATTTGAAGTTGAGACAAACGAAGAAAACTCATGAAAACATTTTAATCTAAAGTAGCATGATTATGGAAGGAAGAGATAAAAAAAGCAGTCATCCTTATTTCTAATATAGTAATGTTTTCCTTATTTTTTGAATCGATAGAATACTGAATTTGGTACTAATAAGATAAAATAGCTTTATGTGGGAAATACATTCTGCTCCTCTGTACTACAATTCATGTTTCAAAATAAATTTCACCATTTATTTTTGTAGTCAACAATGCTTCCAAAATAAATAACCCATAAGATATTCCAATGTAATTGTGAATTAGTTTTTCTTCTTCCTGGGAAAAACTCACATTTGTCTTAAGTTTATAATTCAAAAAAATCCAAATACCTGAAATTGAATTAATGGTTGGTCACCAAAAATATATTCCAGTCTTCCACTAATTTGCAACACATAGTCATAAGGATCAACTTCATCTTCCTTTCCATGGATAGTCAAACGTTTTCGGATTGCCAATTCATTTAGCTGGATAGGATTTATGTTAGGAGATACTTGAAAACTAAATACATCCTAATAAAATAAAGAGAGAGGCTATTTAACATTCAACTTTTCATATAAATGCATTAAAAGGAAAAATATCGAGTTTCATGGCATGCTGGACATACAGTGAGTTTGCTGAAGCACACAAGCGAGTCAGTAGCCCAAACTACTTTGGTGCTTTTGAGAATTTTGCTCAGTACATTTCAGGTGGAGTGGATATTTGTTGTATTAATAAATATTGAGAAAGGATCCATCACATCTGGGTTCATACTCTGATACAAAGCTCATGTATAAAGGTTCAACCAGGTCAGGGCACACAAGAAGGGACAGAATTTCAGTGCAGCCTCACCAGCATTTTAATGCAGCAGTGGGGTCACAGCAAGAGCATGGTGAGAGCACTCCCAGCACTCTAGGTCAACTGCCTCTTCAAAGGGAGTAGCTAACTATGTGGAGAGAGGGGCTCTCAGTATTGTAGCCCAGTTTACAGTTATCCTTACAGCGCTGTAATTTGTTGTGTTCTGAGGGTGTTTCTTCCACACTTACGAGCCAGAAAGTTGCAGAGCAATAAAATGGATGTGTAGTCTTAGCCTAAATCTTAATCCTGCAGAAATCATGCACAGTCTTAATGGAACTCGTCAACTGGGGACCCAGCAATAAAACATGAAACTGACTCTGCATTAGGTCAGGAGTCTCCTCATGAAGTCAGTTTCATGGTTATGGACTAAACACAAGATATAACGGTGTGGAGGGGGGAGGAAGCAAAAGAGACGCAAAGACCTTTAAAGACATTTGATAGGATTTGTGCTCTTCAACCATGTACAAACTCACTAATTATTGGCCAATATCAGATTGGACTATAAGTAAGATTGTGCACAAACCAGGCAAGCAATTAAAAATGTATTGTTGTATCATGGTAATAGAATTATATTAAAAGTTATGCTTTTTTACTGGAGGGGTTGAAAGAGAGAAAGAGACACCTGCTATTATGTACAGAATGCTGGAAGAACCTGATTTTCAATTTCTGACTTCAGAGATTATCTCCAGATGGTATGTAAGTCTTTGTACCTAAATTAGTTTCTCTGGTGGTACCAGAGATACAAAGAATGGTGAAATTAAAGAGTTTCAAAAACAAATATATTTCTTCCAAGAAAACTTCTCTGCACTTCCTTCTCAGCATATGTTATACAGAAGTTGATCTGTAATGACTGGCACAATTTTCATCTGAAATATTCTAGAACATGGATGTCCAACCTTTTGGCTTGCCTGGGCCGCATTGAGTGAAGAGGAATTGTCTTGGGCCGCATATAAAATATATAATATAGTTAATGTATATAAATCACATAATAATGTTAAAAGTTTACGATCTTGTGGGGCCGCATGCAGCCCGCGGGCTGGACACCACCTGCTCTAGAAAGATGTAGTCATTCTTAAAGCAATTCAGAAATGTAAAGTGTGGTCTAGCTTGCATTCTTTTATCTTGGGTCTTAGTTCTATACAGTCTTCTTGGTACAAATCCAAGCCTCTCAAACAGAAAAGTCAAACATATTAAACTGAGTGAAAATAAATGTAATGTTTTCTCAATTTCAGAATGGTACGATCCACATCAGCCTCCCTTCCTACAGCTGTTGCCGGACCCCACACGCCTCTTTTTGCCTCCTCACCATAATTAATGTGAGGGAGCCAGGAAGTGAAGCACAGGTTACTGACCCTGTGCAGTAACTAAGGTTCTTCGAGATGCACCCCTGTGGGTGCTCCACTCTGCATGTCAGTGCATCCTGGCACTGGTGCTTAGAGATTCTTCCATAGCTGTGGTTTCCCGCACCGTGCATGAGCAGCAGCACCTCCTCGTGCTATCTGGCACGCACATGGCGCAGACCCCTCCATTCCTTCTCTACCTAACAAACAGAGCAGGATGCTCCAAAGCAGGAGAAGGAAGGAGGGAAGTGGAGCACTCACAGGGACACACATCTTGAAGAACTATCATTACTGCATAATGAGAGTAACTTCCTCCTCTTCAAGTAGTGTCCCCATGGATGCTCCACTCTGGGTGACTATAAAGCAGTAGTCACACAATGGAGCTGGGTTTCAAAATGAGTAACGACTACAGTTGACAGAACTGCTTGACCCACTTGAATGGAGAAAGCAATCAAAGAGCACAGTGTTGTGCAACAGTATTGCTGGAAGACCATGTCCAGACCTTGCATATGTCTGTAAGGGATACATTCTTGAGAAAGGTGGTGGTGGTGGAAGATACAACCCTGGTGGAATGGGTGGTGACAGCACCTGGAAGGTCTTTCCAGTGAAGAGCATAACAGGCATGAATACAGGTGGAAATCTACTTGAACAGCCATTGAGGCAAAAGGGGACGGCCCTTGGATTGCTCCACAAAGGAGAGGAAGAGCCTAGGAGACTTGCACTAAGACTTCATGCGATCGACATAGAAGGCCAATGCCCAACAAACATTCAGAGTGTGCCACTCTGCATGCAAGGGATCTAAGCCAGCTTCAGGAAGAATGCATTAAGTGGATAGATTTGTTGATGTGAAATGAAGAGGGAACCTTACGAAGGAACTTAGGATGAGAGCAAAGAGTACTCTATCCTTTGTAAACACTGTATAAGGAGGCTCATCCATCAGAGTGGCACACCCTCTTGGCCAACACAATTGTGACTAAAAACAAGAACTTAATTGACATATGGAGGCAGGAACACAATCGCCAGGAGTTCAAAGGTTGGCTTCATGAGACAATTGAGTATACGGTTAAGATCCCAGATGGGGACCAGTGGATGTACTGACAGAAAAGTGTTTTGCACACCAGTCAAAAAATGTTTGATGACAAGATGAGCGAGGAAGGAGATCCCACCCTCCGCCCAGTGCAATGCCTCCAATGCCGTGGAACGCACACGCATGATACTAATGGCTAGGTCTGACTCATGCAGGTGCAGCAGGTAGTCAAGGAGGACAGGAAAGGGTGAGGTGAGAGGACGCACAGGGCCATTAGTGCCCAAACACTAAGAGAACCATGGCCTCTTATTGAGGTACGACTTGCAGGTGGACTCCTATCTGCTGTTAATGAGAACCCTTTTTACCCCCTCAGAGCATGCAATTTCAACATCTTGGAACCATGAAGGAGCCACACATGGAGGTGCACCCAGAGTGGATGAGGGTGAAGGATGCAGCTGAAGTCCTTAGACAGAAAATTGCAGCAAGGAGGGAAGAGATATGGAGTTGCCACTGGCAAGCTGGTATAGGTAAGGATACCAAGTTTTTCTGGGCTACACTGGGGCTATCAGGATGAAGCAAGCCTGATCCAGTCTGACCTTGACCAGAAGCTTGTGACTCAAGGAAAGGGGAAGAAACACATAAGGAAGGGGTGCATACACCATTTGATGGAGAAATCAGCTCCGAGGGAGTGCCTCTACAGACCCACTCTGGAGCAGTACTGATGGCACTTTGTTGATAGGGTTGCAAACAAGTTTATGGACAGCTGGCCCCAAAGCTGGAACACATGGCTGAGGGCCACCATGCTGATTTCCCACGCACTGTGACTGCTGAATGAGCAACTGAGGGCATCCATGGTCATGTTTGGTACCCTGGGGAGATGTGGCCACTGGAGTGATGTGGTGCTTAAGGCATCAAGTCCACAGTTTTATGGCTTCTGAGCAAAGGGGTGGGGACTGAACCCCACTCTGACGGTTGATATAATAAATCCATGTGTTGGTGTCTGTGAGGGTGTTGACAGTTCTGAGCACGCAGAAATGTAGGCAAGCATAGTGGACCACCCTGAGCTCCAGCAGATTTACATGGAGCACTTGCTCAGTAAAGGACCACTTGCCCTGGACCATAAGGGAACCCAAATGGGCCCCCCATTCCATAAAGCACACATCTGTAGTAAAGGTGACAGAAGGTGGCAGTTGGTGGAACAGTACCCCAGGAAGAACATTGTCCTGACATGTCCACCACTGAAGGGAGGCAAGAACACACAGCAGGACAGCCATTGATTTGCACAATGGGTCCTTGGCTGGGGCATAGCACGTGGTCAGCAAGGACTGGAGGCCCTGCATATGCACTCTCGCCAGCTTGACCACATACATGATGGCAGCCATGTGACCCAGAAGCTTGAGGCACACATGCACCATGACAGTGGGAAATAATTGCACTTCCAGGATAAAAACAAAAAGCAGTCAAGTAGCACTTTAAAGACTAGCAAAATAGTTTATTAGGTGAGCTTTTGTGGGACAGACCCACTTCTTCAGACCATAGCCAGACCAGAACAGACTCAATATTTAAGACACAGAGAACCAAAAACAGTAAGCAAGGAGGACAAATCAGAAAAAGATAATCAAGGTGAGCAAATCAGAGAGTGGAGGGGTGGGGGGAAAGATCAAGAATTAGATTGAGTCAAGTATGCAGACGAGCCCCGATAGTGACTCAGAAAGTTCCCATCACGATTTAAATCATGTGTTAATGTTCTGGATTTGAATATAAATGTCAGTTCGTCCACTTCTCTTTCTAAAACGGAGGGATAATTTCTCTTCAGTATCACACATACCTTGAAGTCATTGACAGAATGCCCCATTCCATTAAAATGTTGACTAACTGGTTTGTAGATCTGGAGTGTTTTGATGTCTCTTTTGTGCCCGTTGACCCTTTGTCTAAGGGAGTTAGAAGTCTGTCCAATATACAAAGCATCTGGGCATTGTTGGCACATGATGGCATATATGATGTTAGTAGAGGAGCATGAGAAAGTGCCCGTGATTCTGTGAGTAACCTGGTTAGGTCCAGTGATGGTATTTCCAGAGAAGATATGTGGACAAAGCTGGCAGTGGGCTTTGTTGCAGGGAAAGGTTCCAGGACTGGTGTTCCTGGGGTATAGACTGTGGCTGTTAGTAAGGATCCTCATGAGGTTGGAAGGTTGTCTGTAGGAGAGAACAGGCATGTCACCCAGGGCCTTCTGGAGTGTAGCATCCTGATTAAGAATAGGTTGTAGGTCTTTAATAATTCATTGCAGTGGTGTGAGTTGGGGGCTGTAGGTGATGACCAGTGGTGTTCTGTTCTTGGCTTTTTTGGGCTGATCTTCGAGTAGCTGGTTTCTGGGTATGCGTCTGGCCCTGTCGATTTGTTTTTTTACTTCTCCTGGTGCGTAATTCAGGTTTATGAATATTGGTAAAGTTCTTGTAGTTTTTGGTCTCTGTCAGTTGGATCAGAGCAAATGCAATTATACCTAAGAGCTTGACTGTCAACAATGGATCTAGTCACGTGTGCAGGATGGAAACTAGAAACTAGATTTGTCCTCCTTGTTTACTGTTTTTGGTTCTGTGTGTCTTAAATATTGAGTCTGTTCTGGTCTGAAGAAGTGGGTCTGTCCCACGAAAGCTCACCTAATAAACTATTTTGCTAGTCTATAAAGTGCTACTTGACTGCTTTTTGTTTTGATAGTGTATAGACTAGCACGGCTTACTCTCTGTTACTGCCAGGATAAGGTCTTGCAGGACCCAGAATCTTTGAACAGGAAGAGTGGCCCTGGCAGTGATAGTGTTAATGTGGGCCCTGATAAACAAAGATTGCATGGGTCAAAACATGGACTTCTCAGTTTGTGTGTGAGCAGAGGCTGAGCAGGAGGTCTCTGGTGACCTCTACCATGTGAAGGGCCTCCAGAAACAAGGTCCCTTTTATGAGACAATCCCAGATATGGGAAGATAATTAACTTTTGGTGTTGTAGGGGGGCAGCAACAACTGCCAGTCTTGGAGGAGAACACCCTGGGCACAATTGATAACCCAAATGGGAGGACCTGGTATTAATAGTAGTGGGACCCCACTGTAAAGTGAAGGAAGCACCTGTGCACCTGCTGGATTGTGATGTGGAAACAGGCATGCTGCAGGTCAAGAGCCAAGAGCCAGTCTTCTTTGTCTAGCGCTGGGATAATGGTTGTGAGAGTTACCATCTTGAAACGTTGATAGAATATGTATTTGTTGAGCCTCCAGAGATCAAGGATGGGCCTTCACTTCCTGTTCTTTTGCTGGGTTAGGAAGTATGTGGAGTAGAATCCTGAAACCCTGATGGGACCGGCTTGATGGCACCCAGGAGGCAGCAGTGATGATCCTTTTCCTCAAGTAGATTTTAATGATAAGGGTCCCTGAAGAGTGACAAACTAAGACGACGGGTAGGGGGGTAAAGGTAAACAGGGTGGAATACCCCTGGGACGCTAGTTCCTGAACCCAATTGTCTGAAGTAATGGTGGCTCACCTATAGAAAAAATGGGCAGAGGCAGTGGTGGAATGGAGGGCAACCAGACTGTGAAATGGCTGGAGCAGGAAGATTTCCCAAGCTCTCTACCAAACCCTCAAACTGCTGCTTGGGCTGCTGAGGGTAGGATGCCATGAACTGCTGGTGTTGCTGCCTATGAGGTTTGTGCCATTGGGGCCTATGCCACTGACTGTACTCATAGTACTGCAGCTGCTACTGGAACTGTTCCCATGGCCTCTGGTAAGGAGATTACCAAGCCTATTTGAACTGGGGGTGGGGGGAGACATATATATCCACAATGTGTGCAGTGGCATACATGAGTCCTTCATGGAATGCGGGACCTCATCATTTTTTTCCAGCAAATAGGTGTCTGTTGAACATTAGGTCCTCCACCTTCTGTTGAAGGTCTCTGGAAACCCCCAAGGGGTGGAGCCACAAAGTGCGTCTCATGACCACAGTGGAGGGTGTGACCCTAACTGCTGTGTCCACCACGTCCATGGCAGACTGGAGCGCTGTACAGGTGATGGCGTACCCTTCACGTATGACATTTATGAAGGCCAGGAATTGCTGATCTGGTAAGGAGGGAACCAACTCTTGCACTTTAGAATAACCAAGGTGGTCAGAGTTGCCTGGCTAGCATGGCTTTGTAGTTTGCCACCTACAGGAGCAATGTGCCAGATAAATACACTTCGCATCCCATGATGTCCCACTTTTTGCTCACCTTATCCTGAGGAGTGGAACAAAAGGACTTGGACTTATTATGGGCAGCATTAACCACCAGCGAGTTTGGTTGTTGATGGGTGAATAGAAACTCCACATCCTTGGAGGCTACGAAATACCTCTTAATCGGCCCTGTTGTTGGTGGGAGGAATGGATGCTGACATCTGTCAGAGATGTTTGCGGGGTCCATTATTGTGCTGCCTGTGGATGAAGCAATTCTGCAGGAGGTAAAAGGACTACAGGGTACAAAGAAGCCTGCTGCTTGACCTACACCTCCTGAATGTCCTTCTCTTGAAGCCGGTGGTGTCAGAGCAGAATACTGGTGGCTCAGCTCTGAGAACACCCGCTTGAGCAGTGCTATCTTAAATGGTGCCAAGGACCTAATGGTAGCCTTTTCAACTGGCATCGCCCATGAGGATGGTGCAAGAGGCCAAGAATACACCAGGAAAAGACCTGCCTTGGCGGTTGGGGTGCCGACTGAGATAGAGCAATGTGCAGAGTCCATATGCTTGAAACCCAGCAAGCCCAGCATGGTAATGATGCACTAACTAATTCTAACACTAAGCCTAACTAAAACTTTTTTGTTTTTGTTTTCAGACTTTAACAGGAGAGAACTCGAATAAGGGAAGAATATACACTAACTTACTCTTTTGTCTTTCAGTGAGAGAGAGAGAGCGAGAGAGAGAGAGAGAGAGAGAGTGTGAAGCTCCATGGGCAGCCGAGGACAGCAGAGAAGAAACTGAAAGGCCTGCATCACGCACACGCCAGATAGCACAATGAGGTGCTACTGCACATGCGTGGGAAACCACACTATTGAAGAATCACTGAGCACTGGTGCAACAACACACTGACACCCAGAATGGAGCGCTCACGGGGATGCTACTCAAAGAAGAAGCAGTCTTCCCCCACAATTGCTGATGCTGTTCTACAGATTCTTATTTGGGAAGTATCTTTACATGTATTTAAAAATGTAAGACAGGAGGGTTCTCTGTAAGTCAAGGAGTCAGTCTGATGAATACCAACATTTGTTTGTGTATTCTAAGCAGCTAAATTTGGGGATAATTACAAAATGATCTTGAGATAACCCTTTTTGTAATTCTTCAGTTTGCTCTCTCTGGTTGAAAGGAGGTCCCATTATCCATTTTCTACTTTTGAGAATAGGGGGTTCTTTTGAAGACAGTTTTTCCCCCCAAAGGAACCCCATTCTACATGACTGTTTTTGCTTTTGAAAGAGCCTCTTCCAGAAACACAATTGCATAAACATGACAGCACTTTATTTGCATTTTATCTCCCTCATTTGCATTCCTCCTCCCAAAGAGGAATGTAGTTCAGTTTTTCCACATATTTGACGGGGAACCATTCTTCTATCCCTTTGTGACCCATCGTGAAGAGCAGAGTGTTCATCTCACATGAAAGGCAAATGAAGCATAGTTCACAAATGAATGGTGATCCCAAATCAAAAAGTAAAAGGCATCTAGTAACTCTACCTGGCACTTATCAAAATGAATGGCCACTACAAGATTTCCACCATAGAGTTTATCTTGAAAGTTTTCGGGGATTGAGGGCTCTTGTTCTGGTGGATAAGTGTGCTTTAGCCAATCAACCCAAGATAGGCCCACAAGCGACAGGAGTTTTTCTTCACTGATTCGCCGCATTTTACTACGGAATTCTTTCAGTTCAGGATCCTGTAAGGCATCGAACTCATGAAGGCCTAAAAAGATTCAAACAAGGCAGTATTTAATTACATAAATACTATATTAAACTACTGCCATCCACTCATCCTCAAACTTGAGTTAACTGAGTTATGGTTGCTTCTTTTTTTAAAAAAGAAAACCACTAAAGACAAAGGAAATCACCAATTAAGACTAAATGATCATGCCATTAACATCAGTTCACATGGATTTCCACGTAAAATTTTCTTTACTTCCAAAACTACACAGAAAATTCTGTTCTTCTCTCGAGTTCCTTTGTACCAGACCTGGAATTCAATCAGTAATACAAAGAAGAACTTTAGTCCTGCTCTAAGAGAAGATTGCAATGCAAAGTTAGCCATTGAGTCATACCACAACCTAGCACATTGTACAAGATATTTAATATTTTCCATGGAATGTGTCACAAAAGTGATGCATAAAATTGGGAAGAAAATACACCCATTATATAACAAAGTGGTTAAAACACTGTCTTGTGTTCCTCTTCACACTGTAACATTTTAACTTAACATTAAATTTTTTCAAGCCGAATAAGTATAGTATTACTAATTCTCTTAACTAATTAATCACACCTTCTAGCTAGAGGCAAATGAGTTGCAGGGCAACATCCTGGCAAGAAACCCTACTTTCTAGGTAGGCCACCTAAAAAAGGAGAGTTTCTTGCCAGAGTACGGTCCCTGGATCTTGCCTGGGGACACCACTGTTTTCAAACAGGATTTAGATAAGTAACTTCGAAGAGATATTCTGAATGCAAAATTCTAGAAAATAGGAGAGCTTGGCCTTTTCTGCCTTAGTAATCATATAGATAATTAATAATCCCAACACAGTCCTCCCCTTGAAGTCAAATTGAAACCATAGTGCTTTTTAAAAAACACACAAAGTTGGCTGCTTTTATATATGCTATAATGAGGTTCCAAACTTGGGTCGATGGGTCCCATGCTTAATGATGGGTTATATGCTCGCTTCAGGGGTTTGCTGTGACCCTCAACGTAGCCATTCTCTCTCTCAAGAGGCAAGAGTCACAGCTTACCAAATCACTTCCATCTTATGCTAGCAACAGGAGCTGGCGAGAGAACTCCCAGTCTCTTTTGCCCCCGGGGCTAAGTAAGAACAGTTTAGCCTTCTGTCCTAAAAGGGGTCTTGCCCCCACCCACCCCCAGTCAGGAATTGTCTCTGTATATGAAGCAAGGAGGAGGCTGGGGGGAACCTAGGCCCACCCACTATTCCGGGTACAAGCCTAGGCACCCTTGTGACAGCAGCTGTTAGTAGCTTTCCCTTCTCTACCAGAGCTGCTGTTACACTTCCCTGGGCTGCTTCCCTTTGGTTCTTCTCTCCTCCTGTCAGCGGAGAGTGAACTGGCTATTTGGATTGAGCATCCCAGAGTTTTTAATTAAGTTTGGAGAGCAGAAAAGTTAATGCAGTTTGGGGTAAGGACTCAGTTCAACAGCTGTAACCAAAGTCTCTCTCCACTGCACTGCTAGAGAATAGAGTAGCCCTCTTCCCTGACCCCAAAAAGATAGCCATGAAGACTGGACAAGCCTAAGCCACTTACCTCCCTGCTCCCTTCCATCCTTCAAGACAGCAGATGGTAGGTAAAACAGTGGGCTACACATATTTTGCCAACATCAAGCAGGAACATTTTGCAAGCCACTAGTTCTCCATCCCACAAGTAATTAGGAGGTAGAGGATAGCAAGAAGGTTTGGGTTGCTTACCAGAAGCCAATGGCCGTGTCTACACGTGCCCCAAACTTCGAAATGGCCACGCAAATGGCCATTTCGAAGTTTACTAATGAAGCGCTGAAATACATATTCAGCGCTTCATTAGCATGCGGGTGGCAGCGGCACTTTGAAATTGATGCGGCTTGCCGCCACGCGGCTCGTCCAGATGGGGCTCCTTTTCGAAAGGACCCCACCTACTTCGAAGTCCCCTTATTCCCATCAGCTCATGGGAATAAGGGGACTTCGAAGTAGGCGGGGTCCTTTCGAAAAGGAGCCCCGTCTGGATGAGCCGCGCGGCGGCAAGCTGCATCAATTTCGAAGTGCCACGGCCACCCACATGCTAATGAAGCGCTGAATATGCATTTCAGCGCTTCATTAGTAAACTTCGAAATGGCCATTTGCGTGGCCATTTCGAAGTTTGGGGCACGTGTAGACATGGCCAATGGTGTGGCAAACAGACGTTTACCCTACCACATTGCTTATGATTTTTAATTAGTACTAATCTGACACTTCAGCCAAAACCAAAAAGATTAAAAATGTTCACAAACCAAATCCACTTGTGGGACAACAAGAAGTCCTGTAGCACCTAATAGACTAATAGATATTTTGGAGCATAAGCTTTCCTGGACAAAGACCCGCTTTCTCAGGTGCATGACAAATCCTCCTGTGTAGCTTTGCTAAACCTATGCAAACCAAAAGCAGAAAAATCTCCATTTTACTTCTTCAATGCACCAGTTTGAAAAATATTCTTGAAATTCCTCTAAAGCACTTTTTGAGAACCAAATTTTAAAACTTACAAGTTCATACTGGAATGCATCATTTTCCAAATACAAAACTAGGAGCCCAAGGCTAGCTCTATACTTAAACATCTTGCAGTTAAAAAACTGACATAACTAAAGAATTTTTCAGAATACTATCTCTCGAGCATTTAAATGGGCTGCATCAGTTATGGCCCCATTGTTTGTTTGAACAAACAAACAGACAGTTTGCTGCCGATACCAAAACAAAACTTGCAGCCTGTATGAAAGAGCTAACAATTCTCCATTGTCTTGCTGTGCAACATAACGATCTCATTAGTCCCTATTTGTCTTCATTTGTATCTGCAAGTGAATAATTTGACAATGTATTTAAAGATGAAAATCATGTATTAAAAAGGGCAAAAGCAGATCATTCAGAGAAGCAATGGTAAGCTTCTACAAAATAGCTTAACAGCTTTTCATTATATGCTGAAAGAGGTCTACAGTGCAGCAATTAAGAAACCATGAATTATACCAAGCTTGCTGACTCAAAAAGTCATCAACTATGCAAAACAAGAATAGGTTTCTACCCTCTTACACACATTATGATCCTTACTGTAATACTCTTCCCTGTAGAATACTGATCACTAATTATACTCGGTCATTAATTTAATAATACTTGTCCTTCTGCTTTTGGTTTGCATAGCGTCACATACTGATGTATGACAGACTGAAGTCAAAATAAGAATCTTTCAGGAGAATTTTAAATTAAGGACCCAACCCAACAGGCTCCAAAAAGAATTTTATCCAGCATTATCAATCAGGTTTTGAGAGAGAAAGAAGGATATAACAACTAAACAGGCCTTTAAAAATCTTCTGGACAGATGTTAATGTGATATGGAAGTTCTGGGCTAACAGTTTCAAGCAGGCTACTCTCTGGCAAGGTGGGTCACAAGGAAAATAAAAACAACCCTCACACACATAAACTTAGGGTATAGGGGGTCAGGGGAATATTTGTCTCTCACTCTTCTTTGGAAGTAGCTCATGGGATTCCAATTTATGTCTCTCATGATCCATGTATAAAAATGGACAGACTTCCCCCCTAGCCCAAAGCTTTCTGGCTGGCTGAGGCAGCAATAGTTCAAATTTAATCCTTTCCTACTATACCTGAACAGCAAAAGCCACCACCAATACCCTTAGAAACTTCATGCCAGTTCCTTTCTAACTGAACTTAGATGCAACCTATAACTAATTATCAGCTGTGTAATCGCTGTTAATTTTGTCTCCTTGCAGGAAACTTCTTGCCTTAACAGCAGGAAAGCAAGGACTGGCTAAGGCTGAAATAGCCACAGTTGGAGGAGCATGAAATGTGCAGGCAGGGAGGTCTGTGCTAAGCTTCTTCTGTCTCAGAAGACAAACATTTTTGAACTAAGGAATTCTGCTAAGACTCGTGCTAGGAGTGTAGGCCAAAGAGGAGAAACTGTTAAAGATCATATCTTCAGAAAATTGATCTAAATGGCTGTAAATGTCACCCCTTTACCATCCTTAAATCAGAAGTGACTTGGATAAAATGCCCTACTGCTTGTTCGAAATGTAATTTAACAAAAATTAATGAAAATCCATTTCATGACTGTTGCACTTTTCAGATGGTTCCAGCTACTTAAACTTTATTCTTTTGCATTATGACTTCACCAGATGTGTGATAATTGCTCAGAGATACACTATTATTGGTATTTTTTTAAAAAATTACATAATTCTATTAATTTTTGTTTTTAAAATTACCTCAGTGAAAATTTCTGGTATTACAGGCCGAACCTCTCTAGTCTGGAACAATCCCATCCAGCAACATCCATAATCTGGTGTGATTTTAGTTAGCTGGACAGCCATTTATTAGAGATGTGGCCAAGTTTCCTATGGTCCCATAAAGTTTGTTTACAGCCACTAGTCCTGGCTCTGCATGTTCTGTGCTGTTATTTCACTGTAATTTGCCCCTACATGTCTTCTAAGAGCCCTGTAAGTAGTGGAAATGTTGGTAATGCTGCTAAACAATACTGACCTCCTGTAGTCCAGCAAATTCTCTCATATGGCATCGGTCAGGTCCCAAGGGCACTGAACCAGAGAGGTTCAACTGTAGTGGCATAATGGTGTTTAGAATTTTTTTAAGTTGCATGCATTATCTGCTTTGATTGGGAAGTTCTAGAAGAGAAGGACTGAGGTTGAGCTATCCTGGCCTTTGTGAAATTAAGGAATATGAAATAAAATTCTCCCTCCCTTTTCAAATAAAAACAAAAACAGAAAAAATTGAAATTACCTTTTCCTATAAGAACACCTATTTTGGAATCCAATTTTTCCCCTGGGTCACAGTTCCTTGTCACAAGTTTGAGGACAGGAAGAAAGGGTCTAACATCACACAGCCTTCGTGTTTCATCCTCTAGCTCCTCACGTACAGCCGTCTGGTTCACACAGGAGAACATGTAAGAGTCTATCTCCATAAGGAGATGAAAAAGAGGATACCTGTGTGCCTGCTTCCATAGTAGCTGCAAATAAGAAATATACAGACATCTATTAAGGTACCATAAGCAACACCAAGGGTTGGTTGGTTGATTGTTTTTCCCCCAGCATCTTCGGACAGCTGACATTCTTCTCAGGCTTTGTCATTTGAATAAAATCCCTTCAATTTCAAGATCAAGACATTGTGAGTAACTCAGATACTACACTGATAGGGCCACATAAGTAGCACAGATAGGCAAAGGGTACAGCTACTCTACAGATAAATGTGATTATATTATATTTGATTATATAATCCTGGGTTTTATAAATTTGATTTCGAGTATCCTCACTTCCCCACAAAGTCCACACAAAGTCAAGTTAGTGCTGTCATGCTGAATGGCCAAACAAATATCGACTGTTGCAGCAGTGCATTGTGGGATCCTATCCCACAGTTCCCTCAGCCCCTCATTCTGCACCCTCCCACCAGGCCCTGCTACACCCCCACCGCTGGCAGCGCTCACCCTGCTGCCTGGTTCTCAGGTCCTGAGTGGCAGGGAGTTGGGAAAAAGACAGTTACCTGTTCTGTAACTGGTGTTCTTCGAGATGTGTTGCTCATGTCCATTGCAAGTTGGGTGTGCGCTGGTGCATGCCCAGTTGCTGGAAGCTTTTTGCCCTATCCAGTAGGCCTACGGTTGGTGCAGTGCCCCCTGGAGTGGCGCACATATATGCGCTGCCTGCCCCGCCCCCCCCGTCCCAGTTCCTTCTTGCCCGCTACTCTGACAGTGGGGAAGGCGGGAGGGTTTTGGAATGGACATGAGCAACACATCTCAAAACACACCAGTTATGGAACAGGTAACTGTCTTTTGAGCGATTGCTCACGTGCATTCCAATTTGGGTGAATGCAAGCCAGTGCTTAGGAGAAAGGGTTGGAGCCCTGGACAGAGTGTAGGACAGCCCTACCTACTGCAGCATCTTCCCGTGCGTGCTGCGTTAATGCATCATGTGCTGAGAATGTGTGAGTGGAGGACCAAGTTGCCACCCTGCAGATACCTGGATAGGGACCCTGGCCAAGTACTCTGTAGAAGATGCCTGTGCTCTGGTAGAGTGCACTCTGATCGAGGGGTGGGGGGGACCCCCTCCTGTTCGTAGCACTCCCTGATACTGGCCACTATCCAGGAGGAGATCTGCTAAGAGGAGACTGGGAGCCCCTTCATCATATCTGCCACTGCAAGAAACAACTGTTGAGACTTTTGGAAGGGTTTGGTCCTGTCCATACAGAAGGCCAGCGCCTGCCGAACATCCAAGGTATGCAAGCTCTGCTCCCTAGGGGAGGCATGAGGCTTTGGATAGAACACTGGTAGGGTGATGTCATGGTTAACGCAAAAGGGGGAGACTACCTTCAGCAAGAATACCACGTGGGGTCTCAGCCTGACCTTATCCTTGTGGAACATTGTATAAAGTGGGCCCACTATCAGGGCCCTGAGTTCTGACACCCTCCTGGCCAAGGTAATGGCCACCAAGAACACCGTGTTGTAACTGAGGAATAAAAGGGAGCAGGTAGTCAGGGGTTCAAGGGTCGGGGGGGGGGGGGCGCCTTAAGTTTAGACAATACCAAATTCAGGTCCCACACCGGCAGGGGGGCAGAACTGCGGTTTAACCATTTCCATTCCCTTCATGAACCTTTCCACCACAGGGTTCGAGAAGACAGATGACATCCCAGGTGAAAAGCAGAAATGACTGCTAAATGCACTTTGAGAGAGGGTAGTGACAGCCCTTCCTGGCTCAAGGACAGCAAGTAGTCTAGAATACTTGGTATTGGGGCTTGCCCTGGGGATAGTCCCCTCTGGGCTGCCGAAACAGCAAACCTTTTCCATTTGGCTACATATGCTGCCTTTGTGGAGGGCTTCCTGCTGTTTAACAATACTTCCCCGACAGGTTCGGAACAGGAAAGCTCGACCACTCTCAGCCATGGCGCTTCCACATTGCGAGATATAGTGCCCAGAGATTGGGGTGCTGCAGTCTCCTCTCCTCTTGTGTGAGCAGGTCTGGGCGTGATGGAAGTGCCATTGGGTAGCAGACAGACATATCCAGGAGGGTTGAGTACCAGTGTTGTCGAGCCCAAGCTGGAGCCACCAGGATGATTGATGCTCGGTCTGACTGAATTTTGAGTAGCGTTCGGTGGATGAGTGGTACCAGAGGCAAGGCACACAGCAAAAGGCCTGTGAATACTGAAGGCATCCGCCCAAGAGCCTGGGCTTCAGTTTTGGTATGAGCAGAATGTCTGGCACTTTGTGTTGAGATGTGTGGTGAAGAGGTGACGTCCCCACTTCTGGAAAATTAAATTCAGTATTTCCGTGTTTAATGACCACTCGTGGTCCATGAAGGACCTGCTGAGACACTCCACTAGGGAGTTGCGAGCCCCTGGTAGGTAGAACGCTTTCAGGAGAAGCTGGTGCTGGATGTAGAAGTCCCAGAGCACCAGGGCCTCGAGATACGGGGGGGTGGGGAGCACATGCGCCCCCTTGTTTGCATCTTTGTGGTGTTGTCCGTGCTGACTGTGACACACCACCCCCTTAGGTCACTCTGAAACACCTCGCATGCCAGCCAAACAGCTTTGAGCTCCTGCACGTTTATGTGGAGCTGAGTGTCATTCTTGCTCCATAGGGCCTGGGTCTGGCAGTCCCCCAAGTGTGCTCCCCAGCCCAAGTCTGAGGCAACTATGACAAGGGAGGAGAGGGAGGTTTGAGGGGGATTGAAGGGCACTCCCATGCATACCGACCGAGCATCCAACCACCCGTGTAGTTCCACTAGCACGCATGGGGGGAACTGTCACTAACTTGTCTATATTGTCCTTGACAGGCCTGTATACCGAAGCAAGCCACAGCTGGAAGGGGCACATTGGCAAACTGGCATGCTAGACTACGAACATGCATGCCACCACGTGACCCAGAAGCCTGAGGCATCCCCTGGCCATTGTGGTTGGGAACCTGATTAGTTTGAGGATGCAAGACATGATGGCTTGAACCCTACTCTGTGGCAGGAAGGCCCTGACTTGCCCTGCATCCAGTCGGCACCCATGAATTCCATGACCTGCGTTGGGGCTAGCACTGACTTCAACTTGCTTTCTGTGAGGCCTAGTTTGTTGAACGTCTGTCATATCAGCTGCACATGTCGCTCTACTTGGTGCTGCGATCGACCCTGGATCAGCCAGTTTTTCAGGTAGGGAAAGAGGTGCACCCTGTCTGTGCAGGAAGGCTGCCACTGTTGACATACATTTGGTGAAGACCCTCGGGGCCGAGGAAAGGCCAAACGGAAGGACTGTGAACTGATAATGGTCCTTCCCTAACACAAATCGGAGGAACCTCCCATGAGGTGGACAGATTGCTGCGGGGAAATACACATCCTGTAAGTCAAGAGCAGCAAACCAGTCCCCTCGTTCCAGCATCAGAGTAATTAGGCCCAGGGATATCATACGAAAGCTTCTCTCTCTCACAAATCTGTTTAGGTTTTGCAGGTCCAGGAGTGGTCGCAATCCCCCTTTTGCTTTTGGGATTAGGAAATAATGGGAATAAAAGCCCTGCCCCCGGAAGTTTCATGGGACTTCCTCTATAGCCCCCTTTTGTAGGAGGGACCTTACCTCCTGCCTGAGCAATGTCTTATGAGAGGGGTCCCTGAAAAAAGAGAGAGGTAGGAAGGGTGGGAAGAGGGGGTAAGAAGAAAACTGGATAGCATATCCCTTTTCTACCACATGGAGGACCCACTGGTCTGATGTTATGTTGCACCATGCATGGTAGAAAGGGAACAGGCGGGATGAAAATAAAAGTTGAGCTGGAACTGAGGAGGCGGCCTGTGTGTTGCTCCCGACCGTCTCATCAAATCTGTTGTTTAGACTCTGGAGGGGGTTTTGATGACTCTGGCCCTGGGTCTCTTGGCCCTGACATCTCCTATTGGACAGGCCCCTTCTGCTACTGTCCTGATCTTGTTGTGGGAATTGCCTGAACTGGGGTCTTGGGGTAAAGCATCTTCTCTGGGTCACTGGTGTGTGTAGCCCAAGCGAACGTAGGTGGCCCTTGAGTCCTTCATACTGTGAAGTCTCTTTTCTGTTTTTTCAGAAAACAGGGAGGGCCCGTAGAAGGGAAGGTGTTGTATAGATTGTTGCACCTCGCAGGGGAGCCCCGAGACTGGCAGCCATGCCCCACTTTGCATGAATATACCAGATACCACGAGCCTGGTGGCTGCATCTGCTGCATCTAGCGCGGCCTGCAGCACTGCCCTGGATAGGAGTCTCTGCTCCTCCTCCATAGCATTAAACTCAGTCTTGCTCTCTGGTGGGACCAGTTCCACAAAGCGACCCATGGAGCAGGCCATATTGTATGCATATTTGCTAAGCAGGGCCTGCTTGTTAGCTATCCTTAACTGACGGCCACCTGTAGAATAAACTTTCCTATCATACAGGTCCAGTTGTTTGACCTCTGTATTTAGGGGAAGGGCCCTGAAATCCCTGTATGTCCCTGTTATTGGTCGCATCTACCACTAGGGAGTCAGGAGGAGGGTGGGCAAACAGGTGGTCATTACCCTAGGCTGGAACAAAGTACTGGCGCTCATTCTTCCTGGCCGTGGGCAGGGCTGAGGTCGGGGTCTGCCACACTGTCTTTGCCGTGTTGGCAATCGTCTTAATAATGGGCAGTGCTACCCTAGTAGGTCCAGATGCTGACAAAAGGTCTGTGACCGGGTCCGTTTCATCCCTGACCTCCTCCACCTGTACTCCCAGGCTCTGTGCCACCCCTCTGAGTAACTACTGGTACACCCTTCCACTCTTCATTACAGGGGATGCTGAGGACCCAGCAAATGCCTCGTCTGGGAAAGACAAGGACGACAGCCCCGCGCCCTCTGGGATTCCCAGCTGAGGGGGTTCAATCTCTTCTATTTGAGTCCCCGGCACCATGGTCTGTGGTGCCGTGCTTAGCATTTGGGATAGGCCGCGCCATTGCATTGTCTGCTGTGGTGCCATCAAAGTAGGATAGCTCAGCACCTGGAATGGCACCGGGCCTGCTAGTGCAGACACCAACGGCACCATAGGTCCTGGTGCCTGCAGGGACGGTGCCCACATCTGGGTCGGTGCTGAAGGATCTATGGGCACCTCCTGCACCGTCAGCTCCTGAGCCTGCTTTTGTGGAGATTCCCCTAGCAATGCAGACGGTGCTGATCTTCGCACCTGGGGAGTGCTGGATGCCCTAGTAGGGAGTCCTACTGCTTGGCCCTGTGCCTTGTGGATTGCCCACAGGGTCCAAAACAGCCACTGCGGGGCACCTGCCAAACCCCCACTGCAGGGCACCGGGGCTGGTGCTGATGTCCACTGTGCCAGGATGACCATGTACTCCTGCTCCGAGCTGAGCTGGAGTAAAGAGTCCAATTCCGATGCCAACTCTGACGCTGATGGCCATGGCAGTGCCAAGGGGCTCATGGCACCTGCCGGTTCCTGTGTGCCTTGCACCATGTGATATGGGGCACCAAAGGAGGTAACTGTCTGCGAGGGTCGAATTGGCATCAGGAACTGTGCTGGTGACCCTACAGACTGCTCTGGCACCTGTGTCTGATGTGGTGATGAGGACTTCTTGCACGGTATCAGCACCGGCATTGTTATTTGTAAGAGACCCTGTGCGGCGCTGAAGCCTCCAGAGTTGAGAGCAGCCTTGGAGAGCGCAGGCTCCTGCCTCACACTGGAGTCGATGGCTGCACTTCGTGACCCCAGTCACGGTGCGATCTGGTGGACTCCTCAGAGGCTTGTCACCTTTTTCCCTCCCCTCATGGGATCAACCTCGGTCTCGCCTCTTTTTCTTGCAAGGCACTAGGGATTGGCTCCTATGATGCTGAAGAGCGCTAGGTGCCAAGTCCTGCTCTCGGGGCCGGGAGCTCTTTGACGGCACCAACAGTGCCGGAGCACTCTATGCCGATGATGCACCGCTCTGAGCTCCCACAGGGGAAATGTCCGGATGCAAAGCTGCCTCCATCAGCAATACCTTTAGTTGTTGAGCCCTGTCTTTCAACATTCTAGGCGTGAAGTCCTTACATATAGAACAGCGCTCCTGGAGGTGAGCCTCACTAACGCAGCTCAGACAAGTCTCATGCAGGTCACTCTTGGGCACTCGTTTGCTGCATTTTGAGCAGGTTTTGAAACTGAAGTGCAGAGAGGAGTTAGAGAACTGCTTCAGCTCACTAACTGTTAAAGTAGGACTATTTACAAGTAAAAGACAACTATCTAAACCATTTACATTGTTTAGGCTGACTATCAACTAATTTACAAGTAAAGGCTCCCAACGATACACAAGAAGTTGAGAAAGAGCTCCAGCAACCAATAGCATGGTGCAAAGGAAATGAGCCAGGGCGGGGGGGGGGGGTGGTGCATACATGGGCCACTATATGGGCGCCACTCCAGGGGGCGCCGAACCAACCCGAGGGCTACTGGCTAGGGCAAAAAGCTTCTGGCAACTACGCATACACCAGCGCACACCCAACTTGGAAGGCACATGAGCAATCACTCGAACAAGAACTGACCATTTATTCCTCTTTTCATTTAACTATTCAATTACTGACACTATCGCATTTACTCTAAAATACAAGAGAATAATTGCACATGAAAGTATTGCACAATGCACAGAATGCCTCATTTTGTAAAGACAAAAATATTAAGCCACCACAGTGCCAATGTACTTCTCATAATCAGCTTTCTAGAAATTAAAATTCCACTGCTCTCCAGGGCTGTGGCCACAACTACCCTGCCTTTTGGAGGGGGAATGTTAATGAGGCAGTTCATTCTGGCACGAATATGTAGTGCCTCATTAGCATAATGGCAGCTGCATGAGATTCGAAAGTGTCACTCTCGGAACGCACACTGCCTGTGCAGACAGGGGCCTTTCGAAAGAACCCCGATTTCAAAATCCTCTTCTTCCTAAAATCAAATATTCATGTCTGCACCTCATTAGCATCTTCCAAACTGCCTCATTAACATGCCCCTCTAAAAGGGTGGGGTAGCATGGCCACAGCCCTGGTAAACAGGAAGCAGGTAACTGGCAGCCTGGCAATTTGAATTGATTTTCTTTTTGATTAGCCTGGTGATAGTATCTAGCCATGGAAGAGAGCCCCATTATGGAGACATCAGGGGAGCCAGGATCTCATTTCAGCTGGCAGGCTAGCCCCTGCCCCACCACACCTCATGGATGCTTGGCTGATGGGACCAGACAGCAGCATAGCAGATAACATGTCCTGCCCTGCACAGGGTGAAGGCTTCTGCACTTCACTTTTTCCAGGGTTCACCAAGCACAGGAGGCTGACACACACACCCTCCCCAGCGGCAAATATTTCCAGGGGATTTCACTCTCTTTACACTGATGCCCCTAATAAAGCACTTCCAAGAAGCCTCCAAAAGTTACTACTACTGTCAAACATAACAGAACCCAGGGACCTTATGTGAAAAGGACACTGTCAAATGGAAATACTGTATGCAGCACTGTTGTACTCATGTTGGTCCCAGGACAGTAGAGATTGAGGCAGTTATTTTTCATTGGACCATCTTTCTGTGGGTTAAAGAGAAGCTATTGAGCTTATCCAATGAAAGGTATTGCCCTTACCCCCCTTGTCTACATGCAAATATTGCCAAATTTTAAAAAGAGTTAAAATCAGACATTACACCAGACTGAGTTCTTCAGAAAAGCTGAGATTTTACAATCATATTTATCTATATATGAAATAGCTCTCTCTCTTGTTTCTGGATCACACACAAATAGCAAGCTGAGTCACTAAGGAAAAAACTGAATATGGGTATGAAATGCTGCTGGATCCTGAAACAGTTTCTTTAATCTTAAATATAGCTTTGAACAGTTAAAAATCAGAGTATTTAAAATTTGCAGCACCCCTTCACAAAAGTTATATTAACAATACACACTCCTTCCTTAAACACCTACACACACCTAAAGTCACCATTCAATTTTCAAAGGCCACTGCAAAACATGTTCACATTATAAATCCAGCTCAGAATTTCTATACTGTACGTCCCATGTGCACCTCAACATATATACAGAATGAAAAATAAATTTTGTTGGCTAACTAAAAGTATTTTGATATTGATAGTCAAAGCCTAGTATATGCCACAGTAAACTAGAATGAAAATCTGTACGAGGCTTCAGGAAACAAATTCTGTTCTCAACCACCACAGTGGATGATCTTGAGTTATTCCATTGAAATCTAAGACGCACAAAAGCACAAAGGAAGTAGATAGGCCCCATGCTTCTATAGCAGACTGGAAATCTTACAAGCTTCATGTAAAATTTAAACCCCCCTCTATTTTGAATTAAATATTAAAAAAAATATTACTCACTAAAAACAACCAGCAGTAAAACAGTTCATGCTGAAATTTAAAGCGTCTTCACTAGGTTTCAGAGGTAATGGGAGAAGTTCTTACTTCTTGGAGCTACTATTTCATACTGTCTACAATCTAAGTCAGATATTGTTTCAGCTTACATTTTACAATAATCCCCAAAGATACGCGAGGGTTGCCTGGGGTGGGGTAGGGCTGTAGGGGAGGGCGGGGGGTAGAACTGAGCCAGGTCTGTGGGGGTTGGAGCTGGGGCACACGGCGGTGGCTGGAGGCCCAACCCCACCCCCTTGGCAGCACACAGGGAAGGGCTGGCTGCTGCCAGCTCTGTTCCCCTTTGTCACTGGGATTTCCTCCCCCACACATACCTCAGCAGCTGCCTAGGGCTGGAGCTTCTGGGTCCCCCTCCACTCCCACTAACATGAGGTAGACACGTTCGACATGAGTGTATCTCGAAGGTTTACTGTATACGTATGAATCGGGGGTCAGCTGCGTAAGAGCTGGGTCACGTACTCTGGATTCGCATACTCTGAGACCTTACTGTATTCACTTTCTAAAGTTATAGCTGAGCTCCACACAGACAGGAACAAGATTATCAGAAGACTTATATAACATTGTAGACGCAAAGAACTTCTCCATAAAATGTGTGATAGAGTTTATTTAAAATAGCAAGCTAAGAACTGGAATGTACCTGTTTAATATGGGAGATGGTGGCATCTCGAGGGACATCCAGGTTGATGTAGGTTCCAGTGGGGAGCAGAAAGTCCACAGAGATTAAGCCATCAGCTCCTACCTGTGAATCCACTGCCCAGATGTCAAGGATGTCTGTCATGGCAGGAGGCATTATGGAATCTAAGTATCATAACGACATGGCCCTAGGAGGGGAAAAAATTCAATAAAATTCAGCATTTCACAGTCAAGATATATTTTGAATTCTTCTGAGGTTTTGTATGGGTCTGTTTGCAAGACTGGGGCCTGAGAAGTCTGATACTGTAAATATATGCAGGTGATAACATCTGTTAGGCAGGTACTCCTACTGAGCTCAGAAGGACTACAAAAGTGAGTAAAGGTGCACGAGAGGGGTTTTAGGATCAGGTTGAAATTACCAACTATGATTAATTATATATATACCCACTTTTCCATGAACTTATACCTACCAACCTCTGTTTAAAGAAATGGCCGAAAACGTGTATAGACTAGAAATTGTTAGGATACCAAATGAACAGGAAAATAGACCAATCAAATCTGTTTCAGTAATATATGGCAGAATGTACATTTTGTTCTACTGAATTATATTATCAGGAATTATAAACGTTTACATGTGTATGGAATGCGCCAGCAGAAGCTCAATATTGCTGAAGGATTTGGGGAATGTGTCCTTTAAGAGATGATTTGCATGAAAATACAAAAGGTGTGCATATGTAACACCTTGTAAACAAAGCCTGATGGGTAGTAGGTGAAGAAGCCATGAACTTTTGTCTATTGTAAACAACATGTTGTAAAGTCACAATTTATGCTATTACCCAGTGTAACAATTGGGGAGTCTCACCAATGCTTGAAGTTGTTGTGGGGGTCATCAGCGCTGTGCACGATATAGATTGCACAGGACTCCCCTACATCTGAGCATTGTGAGATTGAATGAGGGGAGAAACGGGCTGAACCAGGTGGCTGGGAGCCTTTTGGCCCTACAATTGTAAGACTGGTTTGACTAGTTCTCCCCCTCACTATTCAAAGATGGATCTAAAGCTAGGGTCTATAGTTATTTTGCGAGAATCCACCTTAGTAGATGCTGTAGCTAGGCCCAGATCTGAAGCCATTATGAGCTGGAGTCACAGTGTTTTGCTTACAGCAAAACCCACAATACAGTGCAAAAGCAGTTAGTGCAGCATAGCAGACAGGAGCGACCAGCAGGCAGCCAGTGGGGCAGCTGGCAGGAGCAAGCAGGACACCGGACCAGCACAAAGATGGCATTGCCTCAGACTCAATGAGGGAATGTATCAGGGTCTGCATGGACTGGACAAAGCTGTAAGTGGGGCATTTGAAGGCGGGTATGGAGAAAGTTTGGGTATGTGAATGGGACCCTTGCAGTAATGGACTGGTGCGCCTGAGAGGCAAAGGACACTGCTCAATTCACTTGAGCTGGCACAGTTACTTGAGGGTTGGTTATGAACTCTGGGCGTGGTATTTTCCCCAGCCAGTACCATGTGACTTCTCTGCCTTATTAATTAAAAGTTTATTTTCTACATTCAGACTCTGTGCTTGTCAGTGGGGAAGCATTGTCTAAGGCCTACGGGGTGGGGTGGGGGCCTGAGCTGCTTCTTTGTGAGATGGATGAAAAGGAACTCCCAGATGTTGTACCCAGCCCTGGTTGCTGCCAACCATTTCCAGCAGAAGGGTTACACATTTTTCTACAATATTTAAATCCGAATTAATTCTAATCTATGGTAGGTAGATGTTCACAACCAGTGCAGAAAATTAAAGTATTTAAATATGGTGTTCACATTAATGTAAAAATGTATACAGATTAAGAAATAAATTACATCAATCATAGCATTATGTGTAATATTAAATAAAAGAATATGCATGGGATATTTAATTTTTTTCCTATAGAACTAATGGAAGAATCAGTCTGAGCAGCTGTAGCATTAGTGGGGTAAGAAAATCATATGGTTTTGAGATGCATACAAGAAATACATTAATTGAAAATATTTCCTGATGAGATTAACATTATATTAAAAGCTATAGGTAAAATGTGTGTGATGTAAAATTAAACTGCCTTTTTCAGATTTCTTAAAAATATAAAAAAATGACAAATTCTGAGGTAGATAATATGAAATCCCACAAAAGACATCCACTTTCAACATCCAAAACAGCATTTTTTTTTTTAAATACTGGTAAAAAGCACACTGTATATACAAAACAAAAAGCAGTCAAGTAGCACTTTAAAGACTAGCAAAATAGTTTATTAGGTGAGCTTTCGTGGGACAGACCCACTTCTTCAGACCATAGCCAGACCAGAACAGACTCAAGTGAGTCTGTCCCACGAAAGCTCACCTAATAAACTATTTTGCTAGTCTTTAAAGTGCTACTTGACTGCTTTTTGTTTTGATAGTGTACAGACTAGCACGGCTTCCTCTCTGTTACTATTGTACATACAAAGTTCACCAATATATAAATGGCATTTCTTTTCTTCAGACACCAGCTGTTGCCTACTCAAAAACATGATAATCTGAAACAGTGTGATTAAGGATTATTAAAAGCAACAAGTCTATAAAACCCTTTATTAGGGTTTAATGTCACTTTTGTCTTGGGGCAGGAATCTCCAAAGCTACATCTACCCTTTCAAGTTCTGTCGAAAAAAAAAAACAAAAAAAAAAAACATCAAACAAAACTTAAGTTGATACCCAAAAGTCTACAAAACAAAACTCGCTAGAGAGAGTATTTACATTAGCTTCCTCTATCAACAGATCATGTCCACACTGAGACCATCATCATCAACAGTGTGAGCACTGTACTGCGGATAGGTCTCTCACAGGGGAGTGCTGAGGGAAGGCAGGGCTGATCCCTGCACATCTCAGGATTCCCTCCGAGTTCTCCCCCAGCCTCCTCAGGGGCCAGGAGTAGCATCTGTGAGCACTCTGTGTTGAGGAATGTCAAAGCGGCACAGCAGCCTGCCCTGCTCCATCTGCCTGCCCAGGAGAAAAGAAAAGAAAAAAAACTCTTGTGGAACGGAAGATTTTGTTGCAGAAACTGGGCGTTTTTTTCCTGACAAAAGTTGCACTGCAGTGTGTGTGCTCATCGTTTTGTTGCCAAAAGACAGTTTTTATTGACAAAACTTGATTGTGCAGACTAAGCCCATCTCTTTTGCTTTGGGAGGATGACAGTTCTCATTTACTGTGAATCCAACTAATTACCACATCTAACTGAACTTACTAAACAACATAAACACACAAAATCAACACTAAGATGAACCAATTCACTTAGTTCTTTCTTCTTGGTTTCCCGAGCTTTGTATTGAATCACTTCTTCACCTGTCCAACAATTCCACCTTTTTTCCCCCCTCCTTCTCAAGTCCTGTCTTTCCATCGTTCCCACCTTTACCCATACACTGCCCTATTTATCCTCCTCAAAAGCATAAATGATTTTGATATTACTTCCAATTGAAGAAGGCTAGACAATGCTCCCTCCAGATCTCACCAACACTGCTCCATTTACTATAGGGTGGAGAAAATCACAAGACTGCAAAGTAAAGTACTCAAACAGAACATATCTTTGTAGAATTCCAACCCTTTTAATCCCACACTGCCAGGATAAGGGAAACAGTGTCTGTCCAAGATTAAACACAATCCAATGACTAGACTGCTAATATTGTTTTTATCCTCCTTTTCCATCTTTTTTTTCCACTTTACTGTGGGATCTTACTTCAGAACTAAGCAGTTTCACTACATCAGCAGCTGGAGAAGGGGATTTCAACCTCTGAAGATACAGATTTTACTCAACTGCTGTTCCTTCTGCAAACCATAGAGCTACGTGCAAGAGCAGCAGGCTCAAGTGCGATGCTCTTCTGATACACTTAAGTATAGGAGAATTAAAAACAAAACAAAACACAGCAATTGTGATAAAAATCAAAATGTTGAAGTATTAACTAGCCCTTCTTAGATGTATGTCAGGAGTACAGCAAAATGCAACTATCAAAACCAGAAGAGTCCCTCCTGAAGAAAAAGTACTTATACACATGGGTAATATCCAGATGGAGGGTACTAAAGCTTGCCCCTTACTTTACTAATCATATACAGGTCGCACCTCCCTGATCCAGCACCCTAAGAACCAGGAGTCCCAAATCAGAGATTTTACCAGACCATGGGAGGTTAATGATCCTCTGCTGGCTTCCGCCCCTGCCCCTGGATCCCCTCTAGGCTGTTGGCCCACTTCCAGCTTCCCACTGCATGGAAGTCAATGGCTTTCTGCTCCCTGCTCACAACACCTGATGCAGGACTTCCAGCTGGCCCCCCACTTCCAACCGCTGGAGCTGTCTGATCAGAAACATCCATGGTCTGACTTTCGCCAGACCAGAGCATCCCAGATTTCAGACAACAACAAGAAGTCTTGTGGCACCTTATAGACTAACAGATATTTTGAAGCATAAACTTTCGTGGGCAAAGACCCACTTCATCAGATGCATGAGTAAGGGGTGGTTTCAGAGGGTTTAAAGAGTGGGGTCCCAGTAAGAGGGAGGGCCAGAGCTCACAAGGTCTATTCAGCAAGGTGAAATGGCCCAGTATCAACAGTACTTATCAAAAGAGGAAAAAAGTCAGATCAGACAGCCTTTGTCAGAGTCTAATGGGAGATATTAGCACCCAGAGCAGAGAAACTGCCTTTGTAACTGCCTCTTTCTGATCTGACTTGTTCTGCTCTTGTTGTTCTTGCAGATACAGACTAACATGGCTACCCCCTCCGATACCAGATTTCAGAGGTTCAATCTGTAATCATTTTACTGATAAATAGTTCCAGTCTGCATCAGACTTCCTGAATACTCCCAGGCTATACAGGATTTGTAATTCTAGCTTGATATGCAGCATATATGTTTGTGCAATTCACTGGCAGCCTCTCTATGTTTAGCATTAGATAATATCTTTACAAGATGCCACATACTGTGAATGTAGTGTGTTGTGTACACATGATGAAAGGGAGTTTCTGTACAATATCAGATGTGTGATGTACCCTGTACCAATGTGATGTGTTCAGTCACAGAGATCCCCTGGAAAATACCCTGAGCCCAACTACCTACCCTCTAGGGCATCCCACGACCCTGTCCTGCTTAGCTAGAATATCTGTTCCCCCCACCAGCAATGGCAGAGAGTTGGGGTCACAACCCAACCCAAGAATTAGAATTATCTTGACTCCCTGCCCCCCGTCCCTCTGCTCTCTGGATTTGCTCACCTTGATAATTTTTTTCTGATTTGTCAACTTTGATTACTGTTTTGGTTCTCTATGCCTTAGGTATTGAGTCTGTTCTTGTATGGCTATGGTCTGAAGAAGTGTGTCTGTCCCACAAAAGCTCACCTAATAAATTATTTTGTTAGTCTTTAAAGTGCGACTTGACTGCTTTTTTGTTTTGATAGTATATAGACTAACATGGCTCCTTCTCTGTTACTATTGAACAAAAAAAATGAAAACTGAGAAATCAGCTATATGGGGGGGGGGGGGACAAAATGGAGGGATGATGGGCAAAAATTACTGCTAGAGACAATTAAGTGGCTTGCCTGGGATCACTATGAATATCAAAGACCCAGAAGCCATCTTTATAAGGCATAAGGCAAGGGTGCCCAACTTTTTTTCACGTGGGGCCACATGGCAATTTTTTTTAAAACGTTCCAGGGGCTGAACACAAAATAGCCCCAAGCTGCCACCACCACCACCACCACCACCACCACCAGGAACAGAAATGCTTATTACTCTATTCAATATAGGCAAAAAATTGGGAACTCCCATTTTCATTCTAGAGTTGCTTTCATTTACTATATATTGTTTCTAATCAGGTGGTCCTCACAGCAAATCCATATTGTTTTAATTCCACCAGAGGTGAATCAAAACAAAAAATTAAGTACACTTCCCAAGAATGGAAATGGTTCCAGCATGAATACATTTAACATTAATCGAATCCACTTACCTATGTTAAGTGGAAAGTTTGCCATGGCAGCTAATATTTTATGCTTTTTTCTTCTAAGAAAGTTACATTTCAAGCACATCCGGTTATAAAGACAAGCTTCTATATTATATATAGACCCCTGCATGGATATAAAATTTGTATCTACATTTGTAAAAAATGAGCTGTGTGTATCCATTTAGGTGGGTACAGATACCCATGGATATCTACTTTATATCCATGGATTTGCAGGGCTCTGATAATACAATAAGATATCAGTGACAAAAACCAATGGGAATTATACTTGTGCATTAAGTTTTAAAATTAATTTATTTTCAATATTGCAAATTGGATGATGAGAGAGTGATTGGATGGAGAGAAACAAATACAAGACAATCATTGCTACTGTATCTGGGAACTGTCCTGATTTGTAGTGACCTGAAATTCACTTAAGCAACCTTAATGCTAAACAAAGTTATTTTTGTTTTATACGCACACCCTAAGTCTGCTTAAAAAGTTGATTGCTGGAGTGGTTCTGTTATAGGTACTGCATGCAACAAACAAAATTAATTTAATCTGCCACAAAGTGGTTGGTGAGAGCTGGGAGAGGGTCCACTTTATTTTAATTTGAAACAGAAAATTTATAAACATTTTGTTCCCCCATCCTCTTGTTGATATGAAGTACATTACTTGTAATTATAGGACTCAGTCCAACGTACTGAGCACTATTGAAATAGCGATATTCAATACAAATATAGGACTGAAAATTTTACTAGATGATGTTTTGTAATCAAAAAAGTACAAATAGCAAAAACACACCAATACCACATAATGCACTTATTTGGAATCTGATGTCTGACAGTCAACATAAATTATCAGAAGCCTTTCAGTTTCCATTTGTATTTTTGTTAGAATCAGAAGTTACCTATCCTAATTGCAGGTTAGAACATTTCAAGAAGCTAAGATGAAAATTTAGTAAGATTTTTACTTAACATTTTGTTCATTAGTGAAACATATTAGTGTCTTTTACGAATATCCCATCATGAGTCTAGTTCTGCCACTTGCAGAAATCATAAAGGTCAAGGGAGAGCAAGTATTTATACTGAAAACAGTACTGGTCACAAACATGGGACTGTTATAAGAATGACTCACGGGCCATTCGGTGTAACATGTGGTGGGTGACTAACCAACAAATATCACATCTAGTAACTGAAATTGTGCCAAGACGACATCTGGACAGCAAAGAGAACCATAGGAAACATTTAAGAGATTTCAGCTTCAGTGAAACAGTGTTATTTCAGGCTTCTTAGTTCTGTTTACACAGTCACTGGTTAAATAATTTATCATACAAAAGGAGAAAGTAAGACAGAACTTAACCTGGGCATATCCAGTATCTATTAACAGCATAGCTCATTACACCATTTGAAGTTACAAGTATTTTAAGTTGTGATGTTGCTACACGAGTATTTTCCTACATAGGGGGTGGCACTATATGTTAAAAAAGTGTAGAATCAAATGACGTAAAATCTCTCTGGATAGTAATCCCATGCTTGAATAATAGAGAATATAAATGTAGGGATATATATTGATCACCTGAACAGGATGGTGACACTGACTGTACAATGCTCAGGGAGATTAGCGAGGCCATCAAAATAAAAGGGTATTTCAGCTATCCCCATATAGATTGGGCACGTCACCTCAGGACAGGAAGCTGAGATTAAGTTTCTTGACACCTTAAAATGACTGCTTCTTGGAACAGCTAGTCCTGGAACCCACAAGAGCAGATGCAATTTTTGATTTAGTCCTAAGTGGAGCACAGGATCTGGTCCAAGAGGTGAATGTGTCTGGACCTCTGGGTAACAGTGACCATAATATAGCTAAATTTAACATTCCTGTGGCTGGAAAAATACTACAGTGACCCAAGACTGTAATATTTAATTTCAGAAAGCGGAACTAACAAAAATGAGGAAGTTAGTTAAACAGAAATTAAAAAGGTACAGTAACTAAAGTGAAATCCCTGCCAGCTGCATGGAAACTTTTTAAAGACATCATAATAGAGGCTCACCCTAACTGTATACCCCAATTTAGGAAACACTAAGAGAACCAAAAAAAGTGCCACTGTGGTTAAATGAAGTAAAAGAGGCAGTGAGTGATGAAAATGCATCCTTTCAAAAATGGAATTTAAATCTTAGTGAGAAAAATGGAAAGGAACAAACTCTGCCAAGTGTAAAAATATAATTAGGAAGGCCAAAAAAGAAGCTGAAGAATAGCTAGCCAAAGAGTCAAAAACTAATAGCAAAAATTGTTTTAAGTACATCAGAAGTAGGAAGCCTGCTAAACAACCAGTGGGGTCACTGGGGCTACGCCTACACGTGCACGCTACATCGAAATAGCTTATTTCGATGTAGCGACATCGAAATAGTCTATTGCGATGAATAACATCTACACGTCCTCCAGGGCTGGCAACGTCGATGTTCAATGTCGATGTTGGGCAGCACCACATCGAAATAGGCGCTGCGAGGGAACGTCTACACGCCAAAGTAGCACACATCGAAATAAGGGTGCCAGGAACAGCTGCAGACAGGGTCACAGGGCGGACTCAACAGCAAGCCGCTCCCTTAAAGGGCCCCTCCCAGACACAGTTACACTAAACAACACAAGATCCACAGAGCCGACAACTGGTTGCAGACCCTGTGCATGCAGCATGGGTCCCCAGCTGCAGCAGCAGCAGCCAGAAGCCCTGGGCTAAGGGCTGCTGCACACGGTGACCATAGAGCCCCGCAGAGGCTGGAGAGAGAGCGTCTCTCAACCCCTCAGCTGATGGCCGCCATGGCGGACCCCGCTATTTTGATGTTGCGGGACGCGGATCGTCTACACGTGCCCTACTTCGACATTCAACTTCGAGGTAGGGCGCTATTCCCATCCCCTCATGGGGTTAGTGACTTTGACGTCTCACCACCTAACGTCGATTTCAAACTTCGAAATAGCGCCCAACATGTGTAGTCATGACGGGCGCTATTTCAAAGTTGGCGCCGCTACTTCGAAGTAGCGTGCACGTGTAGACGCGGCCTGGATGATCAAGATGCTAAAGGAACACTCAAGGATGAAAAGGACATTGCAGAGAAACTGATTTCTTTGCATCAGTCTTCACAGCTGAGGACATGAGGGAGATTCCCAAAGCTGAGCAACTCTTTTCAGGTAACAAATCTGTTGAACTGTCTCACACTGAGGTGTCATTAGAAGAGGTATTGGAACAAACTGATAAACTAAATAGCAATAAGTCACCAGGACCAGATGGCACTCACCCAAGAGTTCTGAAGGAATGCAAATGTGAAATTGCAGAACTACTAACTGTAGCTTCTAACCTGTCATTTAAATCAGCTTCTGTTCCAGATGACTGAAGGATAGCTAATGCGATGCCAATCTTTAAAAAGGGCTCCAGACGTGATCCTGGCAACTACAGGCCAGTCAGCTTGACTTCTGTACCAGGCAAACAGGTTGAAACTCTAATGAAGAATAGAGTTGTCAGACATCGATTAACAGACTTTGTTGGGAAAGAGCCAACACCGTTTTTGTAAAGGGAAGTCATGCCCCACCAATCTATTAGAATTTTCTGAAAGAGTCAACAAGCATGTGGAAAAGGGGGATCCTGTGGATACAGTGTACTTAGAGTTTCAGGAAGCCTTTGACAAGGTCCCTCACCAAAGGCTCTTAAGCAAAGTTAACTGTCATGGGATAAGAGGGAAGGTCCTCTCTTGGATTGGTAACTGGGTAAAAGATCAGAAACTAAGGGCAGGAATAAATGGACAATTGTCAGAATGGAGAGAGGTAAATAGAGGTATGTGGCTAAAATTTATCAAAACTTACTGTTTACAGTGTTCGTCTGTCTTAAATTCTAATGCCGCTATAGGATATAAAAACTAAATCAGTTTAATTCCAGATCACCACCAGTAATAAAAATGTGTAAATTAATTACACCTTGTTATATCTTATAACCATATTATGCTCTCATTTACATTGGGGTTGCACAGCATAATTTGACCTACAGAATGTTTATTTTTGGTGATGGACCAGTTGTCAAGAGCACATATTGAGTTTTGGATACCAGACAGTTTTGTAGCTGTAATCAAAAGCAGCACTTGTTAACGGAGAAAAATTTGAACTATAATTGTTTGAACACAACAACAACATATCAAGCAATAATACGTCAGCTAATGTGGTGTATTAAACAAGACAGCTTTTTTGTGAAATATTTGTTCTCTAAAAATACACTTCTCAGTAAATTAATACATTTGAATCTGAGTTCCAAGTTCCTAAGCAGGCTGGAACATCAATAGCTTTGAAGTTTTCCATCTCTGAGAAACCTGGTAACGTCAGTTTGAGCTCCCCTAGAGTTGCTGTCACAGATCACCCCTTATTCCTACCACAACCAGTTCCTTTGAAAAGCAGGAGAAAATTCCTAAGTAAAAGTGGATTAAAATATAAGCGTACACAGAAGAAAGTAAAGCAATGAAATGTGTACCTTCAGAGAACAAATACTACAGGTGAAGAATATTCTGTCCAGGGGAAATATGAGCAGAAATATATATCTCAAAGTGACAGAGGATCTAAAGTCTTTGAGCAATATCCACATCAGTGGATGTACTTGATAGTTTAGATCTGCTCTCTCCCCGAAAATAGAAGTCTTTTAGGAGTCTACATTACGTTTACTTCCACCTTGACTCCTGCACAACTACATTCTGACCCTGCTTCATTCTGCCACTTAAAAGAGAATGGCATTAGTACTCATGCAATGGGAAGAGTTAGAATGGGAAACTTTCCTCCCAAACCAATGGAAATTTATTTAATTCACTACCTGCTGAGACATTTGGCACAAGGTGAACTAATCTGTTAAGATGCCTATGGCTCAGACTCACATCTGTGCCAGCTGTATGTAACCTCCTTCCCCAGGTGAAGAAAATTAATATAGGAGTAACAACAGAAAACTGTGGTTCACTGACTAGGCCTTTTGGGATAATATGAAAGGTGATCTGAATTCAGTTAGGGACAGGCAAGTAGTCCAGCAGGGAATCTGAAGGGGACTGAGGGCCAGGGAGGGAGACCGGGGAGCAACTCTCCATATCAATCAGAGGAAAAGCACATCAGGAACTAATTGCAGGGAGGGACAGGCACAAAAAGCTTTTCAGAACAGAGTAACTAACTGGTGAATCTGTAGGAGACAGGAAATTTCTGTTTAAAATTCAACCGTTTTGATGGCAAACTAGTCCCCAGGAGAGGGGTGAAAATACCAAATCCCGAAAGCGGTGATTTCATTTAGCTGCACAAGGAGAGAAACTGATGTGGCAGTAAAATTCAAAAATGGATAAGAGGAGACTCTAGGACAACCTTCCTTTTAAAACAGCCTGCAGATCCAGGGTGCTGAACCTGTATTCTTTCTGACTCTCTCAGGGCGTTTGCATATCACAAAGTGGTATAGCCCTGTTTCCCATTTTATCATACCTTCTCACTGCTTCAGAGGCCAACACAAGCAAAGGAAGTAATTCCTCTGTTTTTGGCTAGAGAGAGCGTACTTTAAAAGTTAAATTTTGAAACAAATTAGAACACTGACCAATGGAGAATCAAGAAGCAAAGAAGGAGTCCACACTTCGTCTAAGTTGGTGCATCTTCGATCACTGATAAATCCATCAGAACACTGAACACAAAACAATTAGTTTATATCAAATGAATCATTAAATGCAATGTCTCATCTTTAGGAAATCATCTAGCAAGCTAATTGCAATATGGCACCATAATATACTAAAAACATGCTTTTAATACTGTATATTTAATGGGTTTCTGACAGGAGTGCAAGGCATTTCTCACAGACTACAGTCTTTGGATGATATTAGATTATTTTTAAGAAAAATATATAGGCGTATCAGACAAGGGCAAGTGTTTAGTAAAAATGATTACATTAAATTGAATTAAGCCTTTTTCTTTTTTTTCTTTTTTTTTTCTTCTCGAATTCAGGAAAAAAAAAAAAACAAACACAAAAACCCACAATATGCTTGCTATTTCGGTTCCTGAACCCTGTCCTTGGAGTAACCCTCCTAACTTCAATAAGACTGTTTTACATACTTCCCTTTTCTCCTGAACTCCATTGTTTAAACAAGGCAGAAAATGGTGTTCCTTTATTTTAATTTAAGAAAACTAACGCAGAATACAGTATCTCATCTGCTAACAGAGAATTACAAATTAGTCAGCAGAACAGAATAAAGGACCATGTGGGCATGCAGGAAAGGGGGCGAAAAAAAAAAAAAAACCAACCCACGAACAAAGGTATAATCAAAAATGCTAACAAGCCTGATTCGGACACCATTACTTATGCCCTGTAGCACTTGCTCTCCTGAGCAGCCTCAAAAGGAAAGGGTACAAACGAATCCTATATGAATTTTTCATATAATTTTGAAGTCAGCTGTTATTTGTGCATATGGAAGTATACCGTGAACCCCATAAAAGCCGAGACATATGGTCAGAGCTCCTATAAAATGAAATACCAGTACTTGACCTCAAATTGATATACTGAAAAATGGCACAAAACGTGCGCTAAGAAAACATGGTTTGTTTGTATAGCACCTACTACAATGGGGTCAAGAAAACAGTAGTTGCGGGTGCTCCCCCTCCCAGGCCTAAATATGGGTCAATTTGTCCCTTTTCTAAAATAAGTAGGGACGCCTTGTTGGTGTCCCAAACACGGGATGGATGGTCACCCTATAGATATTAAGTTTGTTTGCTTTAAGCTACCTCTTTCAAACAGAAAGCCATAATTTAAATATCTACAAGGGACTATCATACTTTGCTCCCATTAACTTTATCCATTTAAAGTTCTATTTGCTCTGTATTTTACTTCATCTGTTGTAGTGTCTTAACAGTTGCAACAAATCACTACATTTCAAGACCACCACCCACCACCACCATCAGTACAGTTCTCTATGCATTACTTGTTCTGTCATGCAGCAGTCAAAGGGTTAAGTAACACTCCTGCACCAATAAGATGTTTAGAAAAGGCCACAAGATCTCACTGTCCATGGCAGATGAAACAACAAACAATCTAACCACAGTAATATATTAGGAAAGAGCAGCAGTGTAAGGAGTAGTCTAAGGACTACAAAGGACTACACCTGGCACTGACAATATCTTGTAACCGTTTTTCTAAATAACTTAACATTCATTACTACCAACAATGAACCAAGAACCATGAAGGAAACATTTGAAGTGTGGTTTGTTACATTTTATAACATTTTCAAAATAAAACAAAACATTTTCTTTATTAAAGGGGAAAACCTCACAAGCCTTGTGCAGTGTTTGTGAATGGGATGTGTACGAATGGGATGCGTTCAAGGGAACATTCAGGGCTATATATAGAACTGAAACCTTTTCTTCACTTAAAACTCAAAGTTAGTGTAAGAGAAGTCCCCGACGCTGAGATTTTAGTCTATACATGAGAAATTATGGAAGAAAAAGCAATAGTATTTCCATTTTACAGAAAAAGAACTAAAAAGGCACAGACAGATTAAGTGACTAGACCAAATTCACACAACAAATTTGTGGATTTTTCTTGGCCAAGTTCACTTCCTGGAAAGAATAGAACAGGCCCATGGCCTTGCTACATTTCTGCCATCTTCAGCTATACCCATCGATTTCAATTTAAATGATTAAGACATTTAAAAAATACAAATAGCATGATTAAAAACAAGGAAGGTATTTTCATTTTAGTAATTTCATACACACACAGCATTCCAAAATTATGGCAAAGCTTCTAAGAATTCAAAACATCTACAATGTTGCCTTGAACAGGTTTTTCTAAATCATAACTGACTATAAATATTTCATTTAATTTCCCAGAAGTCCATTTAAAGGGGCAAGAAATGAATACATGCAATAAGAGATGATAGCCTCTTTTAGTACACACTGTTGATGAAATTACAAAGAAAATTAGCAGTTGTCTTCCTCAAAAAAAATGTAGATACATTTAAAATATATCCCAGATTACATATTGCTTTAATTGTTGGGTAACATTCAGATTGGTACGAAAAGATGCGTTAGACCAGTATGAATTTAAGTAGTCAAGAGTCTGAAAAGAAAAAGAAGTCTAATATCGCAATAGGCATTTTCGGCAACAAAAATTAAGAACTGTTGGCTTTTCATATTGCTTTGTTCTGTTAAATATATAGCCTTTTAACTTCCCTTAAATTTAGTGACATTTTCTCCACAGGATTTGTTTAACCATTTAACAGACAAGTGCCAACCAGTAGATCTATAGTCAGTTTCTGAGTTTAGACAGTAATGCACAACTATTTTTTAATATGTCTACAGGACATTCATTTAAAACTTGTTTTAAGCATTGAAGGACGGAGGAGCACTGGGGGCACAGGAAGTGATACAATGACATGTTGAAGGGGCACATGAAAAAAGTATAGCATCAGTGCTGACACTTGGGAAAACCATGCCCAGGACAGTCCCCAGTGGAGAGCAGTAATCCATGAGGGGGTGGCACCATTTGAGAGGTCTTACCGAAATGCAAATGAGGAGAGGTGGAGAAAAAGGAAAGAGCAGCAAAAACTGCCCCACCCTCCTCCAACAGCTACCAATACCTACCCTTTCAAGGATCAGCCATCAATGGACTCAAATAGGAGGGTGACAGGAAGACATCCTACTTGTTATAAAGTGACTGCCAAGAGAGGGAGAAGAGTTTGTTCCTGAATTTTAAAAATCACCTCTCAAATAACAAAACAAAACCTTGCAGTTTTTTAGATCTGCAATGTGAGTATTCAGCTTTAGCCTCAAATGCTTCAATAAGACAGATTTTTTTAAATAAATTCTTCAAAACACCACCTTGATCTAAAACACACATTTTAATTGTAATTATTATAGTACAAAAACTTGCTTCTAATGTCTTCCTGTCCTTTCTTTTACCACTACTGCTATAATCTTTCTCCCTTCACACACCTATCAAAAAGAGCCCTTAAAAGGGACAATAGCATCTCTTCTTTATTTCTGACTATTTGATTAACTAATTTTAAGTGATCCCGCCACCAAAATCAGTACCTTAGGGAGTTCCACTGCACAGTGTATCCATGGTGCAGCAATCAGTCCACTGGCTGCTAATTTATCATATCTGCTTAGATGTAATAATTCAATCTCTGAGCACTCTCCCACCCACTCTGGTACTCCACAAGGTGAGAAGAGTAGCTGGAGTTGACATTGAGAGCAGACCCCACCATCCTTACAGCACAGAAGATGCTGCAGTGAGTACGCCAACTTCAGCTATGCTGTTTGACTTCTGTTTGTACTTTGAAAGAGTCACTTTGGCAGCCAGTACTATTCAGAAGAGTCCATTTCATATAGGTCATAAAGCAGCTTTTGGACTTTGATACATTTATCACAATGTCCAATTTCCAAAAGTACAATCCACTGAATTAAAGGCTTTAGTTAGATCAATAAAAACCATATACAATGATCAGTTTTGCTCCCACCCATTTTCTTACATCTGCTGTGCTGTGAAGATCACATCCGCAGTTCCACAACATGATCAAAAACCAGTGGTAAAATTTCTTCTGACAAGGCCAGAAAGCAAGTTGCAAAGATCCATGCCACAATTTTGCCTACAGTGGCAAGGTGAGAGATACCATAACAGTTTCCAGAGTCCACCTTCTTGAAGGGAGTGACAATCAGGGCTTCTCTCATGCTACTGGATAACTCCTCCTTTATCCATATCTTCAGGATGAACAGGTACAGCTGCTGAATTAGCTCTGGACCACCATCTTTAAAGATTTCAGTGGGGATCCCATCTGGACCTGCTGCTTTGTTCTTCATCTGCTTACTGGCACTGTGTACCTCATATTCTTTCCAGCGAAAACTGATGGCTTTGTTGTCCTTCAAGTGTGGTTCCATCCTTCATGCCATAACAAGCTGGCTCTGAAGAAACCATGGGGATTCATGCCATAACAACCTGACCCTGAAGAAACCATGTATATTACCAATGCCATAAGATGCTGGTGATTTGTGCTTTTTCAGTGCACCGTTTGTTCTTGAGTTCTCTGATTTTATGCACTCACCCTGGCATGGGCTTCTCTTAATAACTTATGTCATTTTGCCAAGCGCAAAATGCCAATGTCTTCTCATTGAGGAGTTGCTCTTGGTTCAGCATCATTCTCATCAAACCCATCCCGATATTTTCTGGTTTGGTAGCCTATAGTTTCCTCAAAGGTATTGATAACTGCATTCATCTGGCTCCAGTGTTTCTCAATTTCTTCTGGAAACTGATGGAAGCTTTTCTTTTAGGATTGTATGGCAGTGGCCACACTTAATGGGGCCCTTCAGATATTGAACCTTCAGCTTGCACCTAACCTGCTTCTTTCACAGGCTCCATTTGAGGTCAATCTTATGTTTCATTGTGGATCAAATGAAGATGATCAGTCCAGCAATCATCAGAACTTGTCATTGCACTTGTAAGTAATAGGTCACCGAGACCATAGGCACACATTATGACAGTCAAGAAGAGGCCAGTGCTTTGACCGTGAATATCTTCAACATGTTTTCAACTTGTCCTATTGTTGGAAAAGGGTGTTCATGGTAAGTTCACATTCACTATACCTGGCCAAAAGCAGAACTCCATTTGAGTTATTTTGCCAACTCCTTCTTTCCCAGTTGTTCCTTTCCACAGGTCTGAGTCTCGTCCAATACATGAATTGACATCGTCCAGAAGGATGATCTTACTTTCTTTAGGGATCTCTGATAAAATGGTTTCCAGCTGAGAGTAGAAATCTTTTTATATCCTCATCAGCATTGGTGCATTGGGCACTCATAATAGTTGCCTGTTGGTTTTTAGCAAGCCTCTGTCTTGGAGAGGCACCTTACAAGCTTGTTATTTATAGCAGAGCCCAGTCTATGCAATCGAGGTTCATTCAAGATTCTTCCCTTCCAGAAATGAGTGTAGGATGGTGGTCCTACTGGATGTGGCTATCCAGCCAAAACGAATGGAGACAAGACTATTTTAGGGTTTTTTTTTCTAGTCCCCTCTCCCTGTGGGGTGAGCACAGGGTTTCCTAAAAAGGACTGCTAAAAAATGCTCATCCTGCATCAGTCCTTGAACAAGATGAGTCAATATCCATCTGTGGGTAGGAACTTCCGTATCTCAATGCCCTGTTCCCATTTCCACTGGTCAATTGCCACTGTACTTTTGATTTGTGTGGGTTTTTTCCCTTAAAACTGGAAAATACCTGTGCAGGACTTCTTTTAAAGAGGGGAGACTGGTGAACAACAGACACCACACTGTCCTTGACAGACAGAGGACTTGAAACCAACGGCATGGACACTATGACCATTGGTAATTCTTTATCAGCAGCAGCCTTCATCCACCTTCACAGCCGCTATAACACTACACAAAACAGTTCCACCTCCATTGTGCAGCTATTCTTGTCTGCTTTGCAGGTGAGAACTTCTTGGTAATACCTGTCTAGTAAATCACTCAGGGAAACTCAGGTAATTACCATACCTACAGTGGAGATGTATCTGCTTTTTACAACTAAAGCGTCATTCCTCTCAGGTAATTGCTAACTGAAGAAGTTGTCATTTACCATCAACCAAGTACATGTTGAAACTTGCAGACCTAGTAAAAATTTAGGTCCATTCCTTGTTATGATAAGGTGACTTGTGTCTCTCAATGACCCAGAAAGCTATGCCAGTGGGAGCTACAGCTCCTGGAAGGGTCACCCAAACTGGACAAGTCAAAGGGTAGAGAACAGACAAATCTGGATCATCTCTCCCCGAGGTAAAAGGAGGTGGCTTGGAGTTAACAAACCTATTTGTAAAAAAAAAAAAAAAAATTAATTTACGTAAACAACTACAAAGAAACCTACCCAATTCTTGGGAGGAGTTGCCAATCTGCATGGATTGAGCATGAAGCAGGGTCGGAAAAGCTGAAAGGAAGCTGCCCCACAGAAGCGTCTCTCATCCAGGACAACCAACCAGTTTGGTATGTGGAATGCTCAGACCATGTATCAAGCAGGGAAGACAGCACAGACTGGAGTGGAGATGAAATAGTACCAGCTTGCAGTTTTGGGCTTGAGACATACAAGATGGACACAATCTGGGCAGCTAAGCATGTCAAGAAACAAAACCCTCACCTCCTCAGACTTGAAGAAGAGGGCGCTCCACACACAGAAGGTGTGGGCTTGATGTTCTCAAGAAAGGCATCTGGTGCTTTAATGGCATGGACAGTAGTATCATCATGCATCACAGACAGATTCTACACCAAAGTGCAGAAGGTACTGATTGTGCAAATGTTATGCAGCAACCAACAAAACCAGCTGAACAATGTAAAACAGATTTCTATGAGAAACTACAAAACATTGTGAACCAGAAAGCAAAAAAGAATATCTTGATTTTGATAGGTGACATCAATGCGAAAATTGGAAGCATAAATAAAAGCAGAGAACAGACCATGGGAAAAGAAGGCCTACGTAACATGAATCAAAATGGAGAGCACTTCAGTGACTTTTGTTCCTTCAATGGTTTTGTTGATAGGTGGTAGTGTTTTTCCACACCAAAGGATCCATAAAGTCACTTGGGTTTCACCAGACCATCTGTTATAAAACAAGATTGATCACATCTGTATCAGCAGCTCGTTCTGAAGATAAGTGCAGGATGTCCATGCTAGAAGAGGAGCAGATGTAGGTTCAGACCACCATCTGGTCATGATAAACCTCAAGTTCAAGCTCCAGAGGTACAACACAAAAGTGACCAAGTCGGGATTGAGATTCAACACTGAGCAGCTGAAGGATTTAGAGACAAGAGCCAGTTTCCAAGTTCATCTGTCCAACAGATATGCACTTTTGACAAACCTTATCCTGGAAGATGCTACCCTGGAACAAAGCTGGGAACACACCAAAACAGTCAAGCAGTATCGCTGACAGAGAGTAGGAGCTGAAGTCCTAGTAGACTGTAGCACAGCACTGCCAAACCCAGCAGCATCTCTGGCCTTCTAAGTAATGGCATAGTGAGACAAACATATGGACTGAAGACCACATCACAGCTCTACAGCAAAGTCATGAATAGGCATGTGCGCCAAAAAGGCAGCCAAGGCTTGATCCTTAGTTGAGTGACTTTGGACCAAGGGTGGCGGGGGAGACCCTTGCAATCACAAAAAAGATCCTAGATGTACAACGTGATCTGGTTTGATAAGTTGTTTGAGCACACACTGGAAGGGCCTTTGTTCCATTGGCCATGGCCACAAAGAGCTGCATCAATCTGCGGAAACGCTTGGTCTGCTTTAAGGCCCTCCTGACATCCAGTGCACGTAGCCACCTTTTTTCTTCTATCAACCTATCAGGCTTGAGGCAAAACATTGGTAGGAAAGGACAGTTAACTGGTTTCTGTACCTGATGTTATTTGAGATGTGTTGCTCATGTCCATTTCAATCCAGGTGTGCATGCACATGCATGCCCAGTTGCCAGAAGTCTTTTTCCCCTAGCTAGTCGCCACTGGGTCAAGGTGGCGCCCCCTGGAGTGGTGTCTATATGGCAACCAATATATTCACCTCCCAATCTGCCCCACCCTCCACTCAGTTTCTTCTTGCCGGCTACTCCAACAGTGGGGAAAGGCAGGTAGGTTTTGGAATGGACATGAGTAATCCAGACAGCAGAAGCACCCCCTCACACACACCCCAACCCCATACCACCTGGAAACCACCACCTCTCTCCCTTTAATTGGTTAAGTTTAATGTTAAGCTTAACTGGTTAACTAATTAATCAGTCAGGATTTTACCTCCCTAGTCAGAACTAGCTTGACAAAACTAGACTGCATGTGGGAAACAGGTAGTATTTCATAAATTGCTGATTTGTTAAATGTTTTCCTCTTATGTTACCCAATGTGAAACTAACAAGGGACAAAGATTTTCATGAGGAAAAGAATTGGTTCTAATTTTAGCTTGTGTATAATCAAAGATTTCTGTGCTACCAGACCTTTTTCCTGAGGACTAAATGAACCAATAGGTAGACTATGTGATTTCTCAAGTCCTTCTAAATCTGTACAGTTCAGCGAACAAAATGAGACAGACCAGTAACTGGTGCAAATCTATGCATACTGATTTATAATGGCTAAGATCTGGCCCCAAGTTTATTTTTATATCCATTTTGGTTCTCTCAAATGTATTAAAATTTAGAATTAAAAAAAAATCACTTTTTTTCCCCCTCAAAAAGAAAACAAAAATTGATAAAATATTAGCAATGAAAATGAAGATTATTACTCCAGCAGCTCAATGTATTTTTCTCTGGTTTTGATAAGGAAGAAAAATTACCAAGTAAGAAAAATTCAAGTCTTGTCTGACAGTAATCTGCACAGACATTTTCATGTCCAAGTTTCACAGTCCACCTACTTCCTTAATATGAAGAAGCTGAAAGACAGGAGTCATTTTCTCTTTAGCAGTGAACAGGCACTGCAAAAATACATCTGCTACAAACTAAAGCCAATGTTTTTCCTTAAATTTTAATGGCCAGATTCCTCTCTTGCTTGCACTTGTATAAGTATTTAGGAATAATGTCATGTGTTTAACAATGAGATCACAACCAAGCATTAAAATGATTAGGTACATTCTTCTATACTTGTCTTATTTCTCACAGTATCTACTATACCATCTCTAAATACGTGATCACAGTTGTTATCTTATACTACCAGCATTACCATAGTACCTGAGCACTCCAATATTTAATACAGTCACAACACCTTTGTGAGGTATTTCACAGATAAGAAACTGAGCCAATGAGGAAATCAGGCCTACATCCTGAAAGGCAGGTAAGCTTATTTCTTGGCCAAGTTGACATGGGAGGTTGATAAAGTAGGGAATTGGTCAGAGTCAATCACTAAAACAGTAGTTAAGAAAGATGTTAATTACCTATCAATATCCCTTTATTTTAAAAAAAAAAAAAAAAGTCCAATTCCCAGACTATGGATCATTAAGGTGTACTGAATAATTTGATCTGTCCACAATTTTTCCTGCACCTCAGGAAAACCACTCTAAGGCTCAGCCAACAATACTCTTGCTAAATTAACCTTGACTTACTTTACTGGACATATAACCCCAAACTGTCCTTCCTACCTTTTAGTATATTGAACAGTAATTTTGTTCTACCTAGTCTATTAACAGCTTGGGCTTGTATAGCAAATTAACATTGACCAGGAACAGATAATACAAAATGTGACTTCCATAAGTCATTAAACAAATGTGTTGTGTTACAGAAATAATTTAATATTGTACATTCTTTAATTACCCCCAAGCATGGAAAGCATTAATGGTCTGTACATAAGATGTCAGCAATCCAAAGCATTTCTCAGATGGAACCATACTTAACGAAATACCAAAACAGTGTGGCTACAAATCTTGTCTTGGACTGAGCTGTCGATCGATGGAGCTCATCTTCTATGATGCTGTTGGTGAGCGACTAAACCAATCCTCAATTGGCAGAGTTGATTACAGATGTCAAACAAAAAAAAATGTTTACTGCAGGCATTGTACATGCTTTTCAGAGCTGATGCTTCTACCGTAGTGCTTGGATACATTGACTCTCAGGGTAATTAAGAGCATGTACAATGATTTGACGCCAGGACAATCTGACCTGACTTAGTTTCCAGCTCACTGCTGGGAGGACTCTCTCTCAAATGGTGCTAAACAAACAGGTGAGACGGTACACCAGCTGGCAACCAGCAGCTTTATAAATTTCAGATGGAATTGCATTACTGCTGGGTGCCTTTCCAGATTTCATCCATTTAACAGTGTACCTCATCAAGAGTTAGTGGTATGACCAGCTGAAAATTATTAGCCCACAGAGGAATCTCTTAAAGAACAGCTGCTGTCAGAAGTCGAGGTCTGGTTTAATACTCTGTGAAAATGTTCAGCCCAGGGGTCAAGGATTTTAGCACTGTGATCAAAGTGAGGTAATCAACAGAGCACACTGGTGTAGAGCCAGCAATACAGGGCCTGTAGACTGCCCTTCAGGCCATCAGAGAATGCTTTAAAATCACGCCTATCGGCTGCATCTTGGAGTTTAGCTGCTTGATATATCCACCAGTCCTCATTTGCCATAATTTGACTTGTGCCTCCTGCTTAGTTTGAATATATGCTGATTTTCTGGAGGCATTCTTTTTATCATTGATCCAAGCAGGGTGTGTCATGTTTGTCTTATCCAGGAAAGTGTGGGCATTTCTGTCCTTTTTGTCAAATCAGTTCTACCACCTGTATTTTTGAAAACAGAGATCTTGACAGCAGTTCTGCAGGTTGTTTCTTTGATGTTAATCTAATCATCCTCAATAGTGGGTGACCATGCTGGACCTTCATTGCTAAACATCAAGGAAGCATCAAGTCTGTGTTGAAATAGCACTAGCGTCTCGGGTATTTCAAGTTTACTAACATCCAGCTTCCTTTGGCATATAGCAGAATGAGGATGTTTTGGCAGACCATGTAGTGGTTAGACCAGGAGCCAGTGCCACGCATTGCACAAACCAACTTATCAGAAAGATCTCTTGGTTTTGTAATGAAGTAGTTAATCATATGCCAATACTTAAACCAAGGGTGCATCCAAGCTGCTTTGTATTTGTTCACCTGTTGGAAGTTCATGCTGTGCACAAGTTTGAAGAACAGCAGCATCATTTGAGTTCTCACTTCCAATACTGTGACATCCAAGCACCTTTGGACATGTGGTGCAGTCCTGACCAACTCTAGCATTAAAAACGCTGAGTATACATAGCTTGGATGTAAAAGGTACTGAGGAAATTACTGAATTCAGGCTAGCATAGAAAACCCCCTTTTAATCATCTGCAGCAAAGTAGATGCATATGCACTAACAAGTACAAGGCATTGTCCCTTCCTCAGTCTAAGCTTCACAGCCATAAGGTGAGGACTGATGGCACGTGGCTCGGATTCAAGCTTGGAGACTAGTGGTGTCCTGATGGCAAAGCCAACTTCTGCTTGCCTTGGATGACCCTCAGGGTAGCCCACAGAGTAATATGAATAGCCTGATCCAACCTCTGTGGATTGGCTGGTACCAGAAATACATGTTTTGCTTAAAACTGCAACTTCAGTTTTATAATGTGCAAGTTCTTTACCAATGATTGCTGTTCTGCATTCATGGTAATCATTGCCATCAAGAAGTGTGCACACATTCCAGGACGCAAAGTGTACTTTGTTTAGTTGTTGATTTTCCTTTGTGGCTGCAAAAATTGGATATCCAGTCAGTTGCAGTTAACCAAACAGGGAGCAATTGGAACTAGCTACGTTTAGGCTGGGTCTACAGGTGCCGCTTCCTTTTGAAAGGGGCATGTTAATGAGCAGGTTCAAGAGATGCTAAATGAGGTGCTGCAATGAATATGCAGCGCCTCATTAGCATAACGGCAGCCGTGGCGATTCGAAAGTGCAGCTTTTTGAATTGCATGCCACCCATGGAGACGGGACCTTCTGAAATGACACCCCCCCCAAGTTTTTGAAAGTCCTTCTTCTGATCACCTAGTTTCAAAAACTAGGGGGAGTCGTTTCAGAAGGTCCCGTTTCCACGGGCGACGTGCGATTCGAAAAGCCACAATTTCGAATTGCCATGGCCGCCGTTATGCCAATGAGGTGCTGCATATTCATTGCAGCGCCTCATTAGCATCTTTCAAACCTGCTCATTAACATGCCCCTTTCTTTCGAAAGGGGCACACGCAGACCCAGCCTTAGGGATTTTTCTCTCTCCCTCTTTTTTTTCAAAGCAAGCAGCGCTGTCCCTAACAAGGGATGCTTTGTCACCTAGGCAGGATACAGAAGCAGCTGTTGTTCCAGTTCAGCACACCATCACACCTGGACCACCACATGCAAGTTTGTGACTAATTGCTTCCACTGGTATCCTCCACCCGCATCCGATGTCACTTGCCCATTGCAATAGGACTTTCCAATAGACGTAAATCTTTAGGGTCACATATGTAAAGGTTACAAGTAACAGATATACGGTAAACACTTTCATATCCAGCAGCCACAGCTGCCAGATATTCATATACCTTGGATTAGAGAGGTATACCTAAGCAATGCATTACACTAAAGAAAAGCAAGATTAGATGTTAAGAAAAAAAATGTATGCAGAGTACTTTACCAATAACAGTAGCACTGTACATGGTAAACATAATGTATTTATTTGTATTTACTTTCACCAGGCTGTATTTATGGCAAACATAACTAAAATTTACTTATTTGAGATTTCCAGATGAGAGAACGCCAGTGAAAGACAGTTTACAGTAAATACAAATTGTGACATTTCATTTTAGACTACGCTAGTAAGTATGGCTCTGAAATATCCACCCACAATCCAGAACCAGCTAAATGTCAGGCTGGGTCTGGATTTTATTTATACTTCAGAACCTCAAATTAGAGTCGAAAAAAGGAAAAAAAAAAAAAAAAAAAAAAAACCACCTGTCATTGAACCTGCAGAGGCTGGCATCTTGCCAGGTCTACAGGAAAACCGCACAAGATTCACCATCCATATTCACTATCCAGTGTTCTTTAATACTATTTTACTTCCCATGTTGTCAAAAACTAGAACATATGTATAATTAGGGAAAACCAAAGGTGATGATATAAGTATTGGCACTTCAAATTCAGTATCGAATGCAGGCGGAGTTTTTGTAACATCCTACAGCTTTTAGGCAAGAAGCAACAATGTCTGCTCCAGACCACTTCCTGTTCACTGCCACACACACACACACACACACACGCGCACACGCGCCTGAGACTTTAGGCAGAAGCAACAGCTATTCCACTGCACAGGACTGGAATTACCAATGCTATAGCAGTGTTGTCTCCAATGATCTTATAAAGAGACCTCACACATGTAAGGGCATAAAAGCATCAATATCATTTGACCTCTTGTGTTTTACCAAACATATCTCCACACTAATGACATACTGAACTGTCACACTAAATTATAAAAGTCAAACTACTAAAACCAAATTATTAAAGAAAGTCTTCAGTGATGCATTCTTCAGAGATATGTTCTTGTTTGGAGTCTCACTTCGCAATTTACTTATTTTTGTTAAGCATCATTTTCTTTAACCACTAATGTTTCCACTTAAGTTAGTTTAAAAACCAAATCCAAAACAAAAAAAGTTATATAATTCTTGACAATGTAATGTAATTAAACATTAAAATCTAAACAATGTCATTTTACATGCTCCATAAACTCTCAAGTTAACCAGTACATTTCCACTTTTAACATACTATGAGAATATTCATGTCGTATAGCTTAGTAACTACAAAAAATGGTATAAAATAGGTATAAATGATGCCAATGTTTCCTAACTTAGAACATGTATTCTAAAACGTGAAGAATCATACGTAGAGCAAGAGATTAATTTAGCAGGCGACAACTCAATGGCTGTGTCTACAACTGGAGAGTTCTGTCTACAGAAGTCAAGGAGCCTCTACACGCTTAAAGCCTTCTGTCGACAGAGTCTCAACAGAACCATGCTTTTGCCTAGACATATTTCTACCTCAAAAACTTGAGGCATAACACTCTGTCGACATAAGTATAGTGTAGATACTTCTGTAGACAGAGGGATTCTGGTTGTTCCGCAGCCCTGTTTACAGATCTGCCATTAGTGACATTGTGGGATTTTCATCATTGGACGTTTTTAAAAGCAGGTTAGACACACATATATTAGAGATTGTCTATGCAACACTCAGTCCTGCCATGAGTTCAGGGAACTGCACTTGATGTGGTTCCTTCCAGTCCTATAATTCTATAAATTACATCACCGGATTAAATGCAATCATCATTAAAGGCCAGCACATAAGTTTTATGACACTTTACCTTTTATTGCACTAACAACATTTCCAAACCATAAAAGTTCTTTCATCAGGCCAGTGCAGACCTTTCACAAACAGGTTCTGCTGCAATCTAACAGATTGTATGAATTCACAGGTAGAGCCTTTGCTCTTGCTCTCCTGGCAGTCGTAGATGCAGTGCCCTTCCTTCTAGCCATTGGGAAAGTAAAGCAAAAAAATTAATCTGTGAAAGAAAAAAAATTAATATGGACACATTAAACTACTTTGGAACCAAAAATAAAAGATCTAAAAAAAGTGTTAAAATTTCAGGAAATGTAATTTTTGGCAGCTAACAAATCCCATTTATTAAAATTCAGCTCCCTAAATACTTAAATATGCTGATGATTCTATCACAAGCATAAACAAAATTAATAATTCTATCACAAATTTAAAAGCAGACATTTAAAAAAAAAAAATCACTATTTCAAGAATGTCTAGGAATCCCAAACTATTCATATAGAAATCCACAAGGAAGAAGAGAGTTAGGGTGGTCAATCACCATTTTAAAAATTGTAATTAATCATAGTTTTAATTGGACTTAAAACGGAATACCAATTGAAATTATGTATCTTAGGAAGTTCTACATCTTCAGAAGTATCAATTTTAATTATAATTGAAAGGAACGTGTAGTCTCACCTTATATATTTAATTACCAATGTTTGTGCTATAAAATTAACTACACGAAAGTGTTTCTCAGTTCACCTCGACAACAAGCACTTTACTACAATCTCTTTATCATGAACATGCAACCTATAGGTTTTTGTTGTTAAGTAACTGCACTAAAAATAAAAAAAAAAAAAAAAAGTAAAACTTTAGCGCCTACAAGTCCACTCAGTCCTATTTCTTTGGTCATTTTCTCAGATGAGTTTCTTTATACTTACCAGAGATAACACTGCCCATTTCTTGTTTATTATGTCACCTGAAAGTAAGAACAGCCATTCACATGGTATTTTTGTGGCCAGCATTACAAGGTATTTTTAAAGTATAATAACCTGTAAGTATACCAGTAATCATGAGGCTTACTGATATGTTTTCCAATTCACTTGACCTCATTGTTGAATTCCAGCATTAGCCAGTCAGGTTGCTGCGGCCTCATCCACAGAGAGGCAGGTGGATCAGGTGACAGGACCTCAGGCATAGGGCAGAACTGGTAGCAGGACCTCACAGGTGCAGTTGTAGTGAGCATGAGGAGCTGGCTAAGTGGCAGGCCTTAAGTTTAAACAGTTAATCAGTTAAACATTTTTACTTTGCTAATATTTAGGTACCAGATATGGTAAACATTCATATGCTCCCTTCATCTTTCATCCACCATTCCAGAAAACATACCTCTATGCTAATGGCGCTCATTAAAAAATAATGTGCAAATTAAATTTGTGACTGAACTCCATGGGGAGAACTGTATCTCCTGTTTTACTCATATTCTGACATATATTTCATGTTACAGCAATATCAGATGACCATGCACACGGTGCTCACTTTAAGAACCCTTTCCCTATATATTTGTGAAATGCAAAGATACCCACATGAGATTTCTAACGCCAACGAAAGCACTCAACCCAAAGTTTAAGTATCTGAAGCACTTTCCAAAATCTGAGAGGGATGAGATGTACAGCATGCTTTCAGACATCTTAAAAGAGCAACAAAATTCCAATATGGCAACAACAGAACTCCCAACCATCCAAAAGTGGGAAGGGAAAACAACGGTTTTAGTGGCATAAAACTCACAAGATGAAAATGAGCATGCATCAGTCCTCTCTGCTTTGGATAGTTATTGATCAGAACCAGCCACCAGCTTGGATGAAAGTCCACTTGAATAGAGGTTGAAGCATGAACAGGGCATGTGAATGGTCAACATATTTGGTACATAAATACCTGCAGTGTTGGCTACAAAAGTGCACCATATGAAAGCCTGTTCTCACTTGCAAGTGATGTACACAAGAAGTGGACAGCATTATCTCCATGGAGGCAAAGATACTTATTTGTCTTAGAGTTTGGCAGAGCAAGAAAAAGGGACAGAGCAGATTTGTAAGCTCTAAGGAGATGCATTGTTTTGTTTTGAATGTAATTATTTTTGTACCTAACTCCATGTTTATAAATCCACAAATAAGGAATAAAGATGCTACAAATGAAACACTAGCAAATATTAGGTCTTGACTTCAAGTCAGAAGAGAGACCTGCTCATTCTCTCAGAGCTTTATTGGCTTTACAGTTTAAAATCTCAAAATCTGTCACTAAAAAGCCAGCAAACATATGACCGAATACTTGGGGGGGGGGGGGGGGGAAACTAGTATGTAAAAACACCATTTTAATAGTCACTTTTCTGACTATAACACAATGAAGTTCAGCAAGAACTGTTTTTTCCTTTAGTTCCTTCTTTCACATTTTTAAAGGAAGTATCATGTGAAAATACTTATTGCCTAATATACCTCCAATATATGTCCTACCACTGCTATTTTGCAAACTTTTCTGAGGGGGAGGTTAACTTTCTGCTACAGTCTTCTCACTAGGGGCCCAATCCACAGCCCAGAGCAGTCATTAGGAGTTTTTGCTATATTATGTCAGTGGGCTTTGGTTACCTATGCAGTATCAGAGAGCCTCTCACAGTTTGCTTGCTTCATCTCTAGTTCTGCAAATATTTTGTGTTACTGGCTAACTTTTTTCACAATGAAGCTATTCCTACTTTCTGTTCCCTGAAATCTCTTCTAGATGGTCTATATTATTCAGTGTTTTCCAACACTGATTTTCGCTTCCCCACCACGTTTTAGTAAACATCCTGCACGTTTAGTTCCCTAATTTTCTTTTTGTTGGGCAGGTTTGATGAACATTAACCACATTAGAAACCCAAACAGCAAGATCAAATAAACTTGATTATTGAGACACAAAATGACTATAATTACCCTTTCCTGTGAAGTTGCTAGTAACTGTACTCTAATAACCAAATCCTCAGATAAAAAACTGTAACTATTATGGTTGTTAAAATAACTTTGAAAATGTGCACTAAAGTGGTACCTTCCTAGTTCTAACAGCATGAAACACTGCTGCTATCCACCTCTGAGAAGTACAAATTAAACACACACAGCATCAACTATTTTGTTACCAATTCTTCAGCAGAAGCACCGGTAGTTAACCTGCATCACTGTTGGATAGGGCTTTGGACATTAATGTGGAGTACAAAAGGGCAGCTAGTTACTGACTTCTGTTGCTGTGATTGGGAACAAAGAATTCTAACACCAACCAAAAAGTGTAAAGTCACCTTAGGACTACCTACCAAATGCCAAAAAAAACAAAACCCTTCATGGATGGGAGCTAAAGTATTAAAATCTACAGCGTCTTTCTTCTCTTTCATTACTCCCAACTTTTTTCTGTGTCCTCAAGCCTCTAATACATGACAGCATGGTGCCGAAGAAAATAAAACTACCTACCTTTACAACTGGAGACAGCAACCTTTCTGAAGTAGCTTGCCAAAATTTCACCTTTTGACCTTAATGTATGGTCCGAGTGCCAGTGATAATTTTTAAAGTCACGTAGTCCTACATACAGCAGCTTTGTTAATAAATTAAGCTGCCAAGCTTTACAGTTTAAGGGGTGACTGGCAGCATTACCTTGTCTTTTGTTACAGGTGGCTTGGCTTTGAGTAAGCTCCCAGCTGCATGGAGGAGCAGCAGTGGGGACTGAGCTCCTGCCTCGCGTACCAATGAAAAATCAGCTCATGTGCCCCTCTTCGCGCCTGTGCCAGGGGTTGCTGACCCCTGCTCTACACTAACCCTTCTTTGAGATTCATTGTGAACATGTACATTCCATTATGGGAGCATCAGTGTCCAATGTACCTGAGGAAAAAGGAAGATTTTGCCCAAAAATATCACTCGGCAACCAAGTGTCCCTGCCATCCTTGTGCACACAGAAAGGAGGGCATAAAAGAGATGTGGCCACCACCTCAACTCTCTGCTCCTTTGCACTGCTCAGTAATACCTAACCAGCGGAGATGGGAGGGTTGCAAAACAAAGATAACAATGGTTACTGCACAGGTAGCTAAATCAGCAAAAATGTAGCACTTTAAAGACTAACAAAATGATTTATTCAGTGAGGAGCATTCGAAGAACAGACCAACTTCATCGGATCAATAGCATTTCCAGTACAGACTATCATCTATAAGCACAGAGATCTCAAATAAATAATGTTTTAAAAAATTGCAATAAGAACTGACAAATCAAGTACATAGGATTGAAGGACGGGGATGGAGGTGGAGGATGTTAAGCGTCTAGCTTGAGATAATTACAAGCAACAAAAGAAGGGAAGCTGTCCTTGTAATGTGTGAGGTAATTGTTGTGTCTGTTCATACCAAGTGTTAATTCTGCCATGAAGCCTCTATGGGCTCCATGCCAGTCCCAAGCCTGGATGAAGGAGGAGGGTTGGTCAGATGAGTGTCAATGCGCTGACTGTGAAACCATATAAATGAAATCTAATGCCAATGATAAAAGATGTTGGCTCGGACATCGCCTAGATAAACAAGGTCCATGACACTAATCGAGTGATTGGGGTTGGGTCAATAAGTTGGCTACTGAAAGAAAATTACAACTAACACATACGCTATCAATTAGAACATGGAACATCCGAACACTGTGGGCAACTGGAAAATTAGAGGTGCTTCGGAAGGAGATGGAGAGATACTGTCACATACTTGGACTGGCAGAGACACATTGGATGGCATCAGGAGAGATGTGCGGTTGCAAAGTCATTTGGTTGGGAAACTAAACACAGCATGAAGTAACAGTCTGATTCCTTCTTAGCAAAACAGCTAGAGGAGCATTATTAGGATACAAAGTGGTGAGTGCAAAAATGACAGTAGCGAGATTCGAAGCAAAACTGTTCAACATCTCAGGTCATTCAGGTGCATGTACCCAAGTTGGACAGTACGGAGGAAGAGATTGGGCTCATCTACAAAGACCTGACAAAGACAGTGGAGGACATGCCAAAGAAAGATACGTTGATCATCAGTGGAGACTGGAATACGAAGGTTGGAACAGATAATGAAGGTTGTGAGAGATTCATGGAAAGGTTTGGATATGGAGAAAGAAACAAACAAGGTGAGAAACTTCTAGAGCTTGCTACGGAACATGAGATGATCATCTCCAACACGAGATTCCAACAAAAGGACTGGAGGAAGTGAACATGGCGATCGAATGACGGGAAGTCCAAGAACATGATAGATATGATTTTGATAAGAAGAAGATGGGTAACATCAGTACAGCACTGCCAAACTTTACAAGGAGGGGATATAGACTCGGACCACAGTCTAGGGATCACAAACATCAAGATAAAACTCAAAAAAAAGTGTAAGACAAAGTTTAAGAAAAGAAGAGACGTGGCGAGGATGAAACAGGTAATGCATACAGAGCAGCACTCGAAGAGAAGATTAAAAATAGTTGCCAAAGACAGACCTAGCTAAGAGAGTCACAGGGATAGCCACAGCAATAGAAAAGGTAATTGAGCAGACTGCTCCAGAAGAAGAGAAGATCACTAAGAAATGTATTACTCAGGAGACACTGAAGTTGGTTCAAGAGAAGAAAGCATTGAAGATCAGAAGAGATGTTTCCGAGACAGCAGAAGAACAATATAGGGTGAAATGCAATGAGGTAAGGAAAGCAGCCAGAAAGGATAGGGAGAAAGGGTTACAGGAGCAATGTGAAGAAGAGAGAGATATTACAACAAATGTGAAGACCAGGGAAGTGAAGGATATAAATGACAATGCGGAGGCAGCAGTAAGAACATGCAGGGAGTTGGGAAGTTGGTTTGAAAACGAGTAGAGATACGAGACAAGGAGATCCATTATCGCCAAGTATCTTCATCACACATTTGGAGAGAGCAATGGACAAGATCAAGGAAGAGGTAGAAGGGATCTGTGTACATGGGAATAGAATTAATAACTTGAGGTTTGTGGATGATATAGTTATCATTGAAGAAGATGAGGAGAAGCTAGCGAAAACGGTGCAGGTACTAAATGAAGATGGGAAGCAATACAGACTGATTATGAACATTGATAAAACAAAAACAATTGTCTCTGGAGATAAGGAAATCGGAAGGAAGATCAGCGTAGATAGTACTGAACTAGAAAACGTAGAGAAGTTCACATACGTGGGGAGCAACATGACATATGATCTAGACTGTAAGAAGGAAATAGCAACTAGAATAGCAAAAGCTAGAGCGAGTTTGAAGGTGATGGATGCGATCTGGAAAAGCAAAGTGATTAGCTTAGGAATGAAGCTGAGCATCTTGAAAATGTGTGTATTCAGCAGCATGTTGTAGGGATGTAAGACATGGGTGATAATGAAAGATTCAAAAAGACGAATATTGGTGTTCAAAAGGAGTTATAGAAAGATTCTGAGAATAGGATGGATGCAGGTGGTCACCAATGAGGAATTATATAGGAAGATACAGCCGAAAGAGAACTTGCGGCAGGAGGTTATAAAACGGAAGCTACAAGTATTAGTATTACTGTGGTATAGCCTGTGATTGCTAGTAAGAATCTCTCTTAGGTTAGGAGGTTATCTATAGGAGAGGACAGGCCTGTCACCTCCAGCCTTCTGTAGTTTAGCATCATGTTCTAGATTAAGTTGTAGGTTTTTTTAATGATGTGTTGCAGGGATTTGAGCTGGGGGCTATGGGTGATGACAAGTGGTATTCTGCTATTGATCTTCTTGGGCCTGTCTTGAAGTAGCTGGTTTCTGGGTATTCAGATGGCTCTGTCAATCTGTATTTTTACTTCTCCGGGTGGGTAATTAAGTTTTATAAATGCTTGGTAGAGGTCTTTAAATTTTCAGTCTCTGTCAGTAGGATCAGAACAGATAAAATTGTATCTAATGGCTTGACTGTAAATTTACAGGAGAAAAGTGGGAAAAAAGTCACTGAAGTCCAAGGACATTAAGATTTAGAACAATGAACATGTATACCTAATTTCTCTCTCCAAGAGAAGCAATCTCCTAACCTGATATCTCAGAGACATGACTTGTTAATACAAAAGATGTTACAGGTGAACTATAGAGATGTAAACATATTTTTTAATTAAAAAATGTCAACAAAATTGAAATGGATGTTTTGCTAAATGAAGTTTTTGCTTTCAATTTTTTCTAGTTTATTTCCAATGAGAAACAGAAAAATTGAACTTTTTTTAATTCAAATTCTGTGTTCCTTTCAAATATTTTCATGGAAGATGCTTTGTGTTTTCCTGAAAGTTTTAGGGAACTTTCTGCCATTTACTGGAGACAGAGCAAAGAGAACTGGAGAAAGCCAAAACACTTGATAAAAGCAGATCCTTGGATGGCATTCACACAGTAACCATCACTATGACAGATGCCCCTTGAGAAACCCAATGGTCAGCAACTTCACAGGTTTAGCTTAGGCAAAGATGGCAAAACAATCTTTACAGCATGCTCTCTTCTAAACAATCCAATGTGCTTATTGAAAGAACCAGCAGCTTATTTATTTCCATACCTTCAAGTTCTGTCAAAAGTTGGAAGTAAGGCTCAAATGCTTAGGAGACACCCACTGGCAACACAGCTTCCAGAAGATGCTAAGCAAAGGAGGAGTCGTGCCCTGAGACTCAGGAGCAACAGGTTTGGAGTCTGATTTCTGCACTGAACCAGAAGCAATAGGGGACATCTAGGCCTTGCACCACCTGTTCTTCTTGTGATCACCTACACATTTCCCCCTTTGTGTAAAGGTATCGAAAATAAAAATCACCATGAGCTTCACTGTATTTCCACAATACATCTTCCCTGTGCATGGAAAGGAAGGGCATCTAAAAATTTCTGTATCTTTGCGACTTCTGCTAGCAGGGGACTAAACCAAGACATTACAGTAGATAAGAGACAGAATAGCAATGTCCTATGAACAGCTCAGGCCTCCTGCTAGCCCTAATACCTTGGAAGTGTGAGGATGCTGGGATTTCTGACTCTGGACCCAGGCAATGACCTGCATGCTAACATCAGCCTTTGACTAATAAGTATTTGACAGATTTAAGCTTTGTCCTTCTCTAGCTATTGCAAGTAAGGCATTTTTCCTCTTCTCTCCAAAGACTACTAGCCACAGTGCAATGGGAACATACCTAATACTCCCACAGCTTCCATTTTCGTTCCTACATGACAACTCTCAGGGTTAGTCTCCACTGCTGGTCACTTTTTCCAAGCAACAAACACAGAAAACTGATAAAAATATGTACTGTTTACTGTTGCCCTCAAGACAAGCGGCAATGAAAATGGCTGTCCTTTTTCTTTCACAAGGCCATAAGAAGCTAAGGCATTTGAGTTAACTGTCTGTAAACTCAAGAAAGCACCTCCTTTTCAGTTTTTAAGAAGTTCCATATATGAAAAGGACACAAAATATTTTTAATTTTTCCAAAATATATTTACAACATTATGATTGAAGACTTAGGCCATGACATTCAGCAGAAAAAGCTAATTGTCTACTGCAGGGAAGATTTTTCAAGCCTTTTCCTTACCAATATTTCGCTTAAATTCCCTCAAGTTTTTTTTCTGCTGGGCCAAGATCAAATACAAATTCTGCCCCAATCAAAACTTATAGCTGCCAGAACCAAATCTGAATTCAACATACCAGAAATGAAACAATAGTGCCACTTTGCTTTCCTCTGGCAGTGTGCATCGCAAACATAATCTTAGCAACTTCTCCTTACTAATTGGATTCCTTTACTGAAATCCAGTAATTTGGACAAAGTGTTCCATAAATGCAGCGTGGTCTGAAGAATCCTTTCTAAATAAAAGTCTAAATACCCACACACCTCTAATCTTTCAAGAAAGGCTACACGATCTCATTAATACAGAATATTGTATTAGTTTACTCTGCAAGGCTGTGCTCTGAGAAGATGCAGTCTGAATTTTAAAGATGATCTGCAAAGAAAAAGAGAAATAGTTTTCCTGCATGTTCTTCATTTAGGGGTACTAGATTATTTTCAAGTCAAGTCAATTTACAGCAGACCTACCCAGAAAATCTGAATTGTGCTTTAACACCTTATTCTGATACCTTTCTGCTTCAAAAACTGGGCAAAGCAAGGGTTTTTCTTTTCTGTTTTTTTTAAATTGTCCTGGAAAAGCATTAAAAATTAATTGTCCTTGTAGCTGAAATCTTTATTTCAAAAGATGTTTTTAAACAAAAAACAGTTTAAGAAGGTTACATTTACTGACAAGTGAACCTCAAATCCAGCTTGGCCCTTCACAAGTATTTCCTTCTCCTTGCCATTCATCTTTGACATTAGCCTGTAAATGAGACTTACGCTTGCCAGTTAGTGCAGCTGGCTGCCAGCAGAATTATCTGGAGCAGCCCCAGCAGAGGGACAAAAAGGTGTGAATCTTGATGTTCAATACAGGCCTACTATAAACTCATTTGAGACCAATATGTATTTTTCATTCTCACAGTGGTCCTGACTTGTCATTATTTCCAGGTTGGGGTTGATTTGAACTGGTCACCTAGAGATTATGAAGGATCATATTCCATTATCACCACCCTGAAGGAATTCAGCCCCCAAAGAGCAAGTTTAAACACTAATACACCAAAGGTGCATGGAAATGAAGACCTCTTCGAATCTTATGGGTGGCTTGTGCATTGCCACGTGGCAAGCTGCTGTGGGCAACTTCTGAGTGGACGCACTGTGAGAGGAGCCACTCTGGACAGAGCAGCTGATGGCTGTAAACACGAGACAGAATGCCAGTTAACTGAGAAGTTCAACTGTTTGAATACCTATTAAAACAAAAAGTTTACTGTAGTATGACCTATGGATCCTAATTCAGACTAGGTCTCTATTGTGCCAAGCACCCCCCCCCCCCAACACACACACAACCTCTTAAAATATAAGCAGACTAAAAGTATGATCATCCCACCACATCCCAAATAATGAACAAAAAGCACAGAGAAATTAAAATAATTCTTCAGGATCATTAAAAAAAAAAAATAATCTGTGGCACAGCTGGGTATTGAATCCAGATATTCTGAGTTCCAGTTCAGTGTCTTACCACAAACTTTTCCCACCTGTTAAAATTAAAGTTGAGATTTTCAATTCATTTAAAGGGCTCGGGAAGTCTTACTATGCATCTTAAATATAAATCTGTAATTATAAATGGGTGCAGACAAAGGCTTGCATAATAGCACAATCAATATCATTTTGAGGAAACTGAAGATAGAATATGAAAGATAAAGAATCCCAATTTGCATGGGAAAACTCCTGGGAGGATATAGTTCACAGAACCAATTCCAAAATATGAAAAGCAGCTTTTGCTGAAGCTAGTGAAGCTATCCAAGTAATTCAGCAAACCTAAAGACCAAGGCATAAGTCAGGTACACCCACAGGTACTGCACAGCTGGACCAATACAATTGTATAAAAATGTATAATCAATGGCACTTTGTGGGATAAGGCAGTAATGATGATAAAAGGGTAATTGTTGTAAAGCTTGCTTACTTTAAAGCTTACAGTGAGAACTTTTAAAGCAAGTAATGTTTAACTTTAGTAGTTGACTAATTCCTGTTAATTTACAAATATTTTGTTTTTTCCCCTCTATCTTCCCTAGCCTCCCCCTTTCCTCTGGGGATTAAATGACAGATAAAGTCTCACTATTCTCTGATTCTTAATATAACTTACAATTATTTGATTTCTCTTTGGCTACAGTTACACTACTGAGTTTTGTCAACAGAACTCGTGGAGCACATCCACACAAAATGCAATTTGTCAACAGAAACTGTTGACAAAAATGCTCTGTAGACACTGGGGGCCCTTTTGTAGGCCGAGTGGATAAACGATCGCTCTGCTTTTAGGCACAGACACAATCTGTCAACAGAAGTTTTGTTGGAACATCTCTTCCAAAAGTAACTTCTATACATGGATTGCTGTCGCGTAACTGTACCCTTTGTATGTATGAAAGCCCTATACAGTAGCTTGTTTTCATTAAGAACCATTTACTCATTTATTAATTAGTTTTACTGTTGACTTTGAGAGCTGTATTATTAGTTGATCATACAATTAATTCAAAGTTAACATGATAAAGAAATTAATCATGATTAATTGCAACTTTGACATTCTTAAACAGAACACCAGTTGAAATTACATATTTTTGATATTACATTTCCAAATATGTTTTGTTGTAATTGAAATTGAAGTGCTCAATGCTCACTTTATTACAAATATCTGCACATGAAGTGACAAACTAAAGAAACAGTATTTTTTTCCATTCACCTCACACAAGTATTATAGCGGAATCTCTGCCCTGAAAGTAGAACCTACAAAGATTATCTGTTGTTCCATAATCACACACAAAAACAAAATAAAAAACTGAGTGGATTTGTAGGCTCTAGTCTTACTACTTGTTCAATCAGGCACTGAAAACAAGTTACTATTGTACACGTATTAAGTGAACTAAAAATTCTATTTTTTGTTTTTACAATGTAAATATTTGTAATAAAAATATAGAAATCCCTGTACGTTTTATGTTATGTTGTAATTGAAACCAATATTTGCAAATGCAGAAAACATTCAAAAATACATACATAAATGGCATTTCTATTGTTATTATTATTATATTAATTCTGTCAATCCCTTGGCAGCCCTACTTTTTTCTCCTTTAATATTACATCCAACTGTTATTCTTCCTGAGCACTTTGACTCACAGGTACAATATAAAGAAAAATGTGATGTACTGCAGCAATTACAAGTTAATGGATAACAAAAAACAAAGACTATTACATTAATTATTAACTATGAAAGATATGATCTGATCCATTTCCATGATTTGACGTTCCAGATACATTTAAGTCAATCTAAAATTTGGTTAGAGTGACATATAAAAGCATTTTCTTCCTTCAGGTAAGCAACCCCCCCACGCTCCACACCCCACCACCATTCAGCCAAGAACTCATGCTTTTCTTGCAGTCAATGGGATTACTCAAATGCTTTGGTGGTTTTCTGAATCCAGCTCTAAACCAACACATTTTCACTATTAGACCTATCACCTATTTGGCATAAAACATGATTATACTACCTGATACAGCCAGCATAAAAGCAATTTAACTTAAAATAAAAATAAAGGCTTTAATAATACTGCAGAGATGGTACTGCTTGCAGTGAACCCATCACACTGAGAATTCTAACAGTTGATATTTTTACATAAATTGAGTAAAGCCCTCCTCAATACCTAATCTTCTGGATCTATAAAATGTGTATGACCACTTATGTCCTAGGGCAAAAGACATGAGTATCTTAAGTACTTTATGATCCAGGAATTGTGAGAACTATAGGAAGGCAAAGAATTACTAAGGTAAAGACAACTGTGAAAGAATACACAGATTATAGTTCTAATAAGGGAGTATTTTCAAAGTTTTATTAAGAAGAGGGAGATCACCAAAAAGCAAATCAAGAAATTATTTCATTTCTGCACTGAATTCAAAGAAGCTTTCTGACTGCAACTCTCAAGCTGATTAGTCAGTAAAATAGGGGGAAAATAATTTATGTTGACATTTAAAAACGTTTTGCTTGCATGGAGGTTAGGCAAAAGATCTCTGCTTCAGCTTCCAATTGGAATTTTTTTCAAAACTCACAACCATTCCTCTCCCTACTAGCTCAAAGGTTTTGGAATTCATGGAATTTACTACTTTTTTGTTCCAATGAACACTAACCACCCCACCATAACCAGCTTAGATTCACACTATTTTCACATGCCAACAAAATAACCCTTTTTTCTTTACTCCCTCCCTCCTATTCACACCCTCGGTATTCCAAAAAACAGTTATGTATTGTATTACCAGTGCAGAACTGCATGTGATCACAGCCCAAGAGAATCATGCTTCACCCTCTCACAAAAAGCACCAACATAATGGCTCAAACCTGCTAGACTCCCATACACTTCAATGAAAATCTTGCAAATAAGATCATGAAAGAACTCATTACTTATCCCACATACATCTACCTCCACACACACACACACCACTCCCTCAATGTTATTTACTTAATGCCACAAAGTGACATGCAATAAGACTGCAGGAAAGATATTGTAAGCCTTCACAACTAAAACAACACTGAAAGCAAGGATTGGTAGCTGTAAACAAACTTTATGGGAATGCCCTAAGCGTAGCCACACCCATGATAAGTGGACATCCAGCTAACTAAAATGGTAACAGATAACCAGATGAGAGTGCAGGGTTAGAGAGGTTCAACCTGTATTCTGCACTTATTAGGACTCAATTTGAATACTGTGCCACATTTTAACAAATATGTGGAGAAATTGAAGAGGATCCAGATCAGAGCAATTAAAATGATGAAAGGTCTACATAATATGACCTAAAAGAGAAGGTCAAAAGAATTGGATTTGTTTAGTTTTGAAAAGAGAAGGCTGAGAGGGGACACGAGAGCAGCTTTCAAGTATCTAAAAGTTTGTTACGAGGAGGAGGAAAAAAATTATTCTCCTAAGCCTCTGATGATAGGACAAGAAGCAGTGAGCTTAAATTGAAGCAAGGAAGATTGAGGTTGGACTTTAGGAAAAATTTCCTGTTAGGCTGCTTAAGTACTGGAATAATTGCCTAGGGTGGTCGCAGAATCTCTATCATAGGAGATATTCAACAATAGGTTGGTCCTGCCATGAGGGCAGGGAAATAGACTTCATGACTTCTTGAGATCCCTTCCAGTTCTAGTATTCTATGATTCCACAATATCTGTAAGCACCAACCAGCACCACTCAGCTTTGAACCCTTCCAAATAAGGTACCTGGTCTTCCAAGAGTTCAGAAGTGCCACACACAATTTTGGAGCCATGCATAATGTTCCCTGCCCACCTCATATCATCTTGCTAAATTCCAAAAACCTTGGAGAATAGCACACCAGAAAGAACAAGCAGAGAGAAAATTCTCATGGGAGTACAATTACTGGGAAAATAACCTGACCTCCTTCAATATGACTAAGGCCCTACCAAATTAACAGTCCATTATGGTAAATTTTAGTCACAGGATTTTAGAAATGGTAGATTTCATGTTTTCAGCTATTTAAATCTGAAATTTCACAGAGTAGTAATTGCAGGGGTCATAACCAAAATAGGAGGTGTGGAGGGTAACAAAGTTATTGCAAGGGGGAGAGAGGCTTGCGGTACTGATATCCTTATTGCCGCATTGCTGCTGGCAGCCACACTGCCTTCAGAGTTTGGCAGCAGGAGAAAAGCAGCTGCTGGTGGGTACACTAACTTTGAAGGCATAACTACTGCCAGTGGCAGGGCAGAATTAAGGGTGGCATGGTTCTGCACTGCTGCTACCACCCAGCCAGCAGCCACTGCTTTCCAGCTGCCAGCTCAGACGGCAAGACAGATGCCAGGGTGGCAATGCTGTGTCCCTGACCCCAAAATAACCTTGTGGCCACCTCAAGTCCTTTCTGGGTCAGGATCCCCAATTTGAGAAATGTTAGGTTCCCCCATGAAACTGACAGCACAGAGTAAAAGCGCACAAAAACATTGCATGTCCTGTGATGTGTTTCTCATAGCTACGAAATATATTAGACACCAGTAAGTGGAAATGTTTAAAAGTCAAATTAGGGTTCTACGTAGTGGTACAAACTCTGGGAAGGAAGGCTGAGGCTATATCTACGCTATACTTTTGTGAGCATACCTCATGTCAGTCAGGGTTGTGAAGAAGCGTGACCCCTGACTAACATGTAACTACGCTGGGAAGAGTTACACAGAAGCAGAAACAAATTACACCAGCAAAATTTTGCTCTTGTTGGCATAATTTATTTTGCTCACAGGGTTAGAATGAATTATATAGCAAATCACAGCTTAGCTGGTATAAGAGCACTTTCCCAGTGTAGCACTATTAGTGTACACCTGCTCTGAGCAGCTCAAAGACTTAAGAACTGCCCTCCCAAGGTGAGGATCTAAATGCCAGATTGAGAAAAGTGGTGCTACACAAATGCATGAAGTAAACTCCAAATAGATGTTCTGAATACTTACATGAAGAAAGTGCGATAGAGGCACATTATCAACAACACTCTGCATGAGCAAGCTGTAAGATTTTCTAAGCCTGCATAAAGCTACCAACGGACATGAAAGGTTCCAGAAAAGCTACTCCTAATGGACACCAAAGGACAGTGGATCACTAGAAACCAAAGCACCTTTACATTGGAAGCTACAGAGGTCAACTTCCAAGCCCAACACGGATGATAGAAAGCCAATCCAAACAGTACTCAGAATTGAGCTTTTCTATCAGAAGGATCAAGTATGTCCTCCAGAGCACAGAAGATCTCTTCTAGATGCCTCCATCCTCGGATGGCACCTTGTGGAATAAGGAAGCATTCTGGCACTGAGGATCTAGCAACAACCCCAGAAGAAGGGGGAGCATAATCAAGCCCTAAACTGGAACACTGAAGAGGAACTAGAGATGCCCTTAAAACTGAATCAGAAGTCAGAGCTGTTCCTGAGTTTCCTGGGTCTTTAGTAACATTTCTTATTTAACATCTGATGGCCCACAGTATCCTCTAAACTCAGATTCTTTTTACCCTTATGCAGATTCAAATTGTCTCTAAACACTGGGCCCTAATTCTGGAGCTAAAGGTAGCTCAGCACCAACAAAAGCCCCATTAGCCAATGGCAGAGAGTATCCATTATTTTAAGGGAAACAACAGTCATCTGAAAAGATAGCACCCAAGTCCCTGACAATGAAGACTTCCCAGCACTGATGAACTTTGCCAACCAAGCCAGCTTCTTTGATGCTAGAGCAACCCTACAACCATACCGTAAGTGCTCAGGTGAGTTAGAGCTAGATAACATGGCACCTGGCACCAAGAACTTCTACTTCCCCATTTAAGCGATTTTTGGAGTCATTCTATCTCCTCCATCTTTACACAGGAACAGAGTCCCAACATAAGGATAGATCCAAAAGTCTGGAATGCAGAGTTAATCAAGAGGACTGCCTGGTGCCATAAAGGCACAGCATTAGAAATAGCTATTATATACACTATCTTGTTACCTTAAAGGTACCCAAACACTAAGAAGCACACTGAATTAGATAAAATGAACATATTAACTATTAAAAAAAAAAAAAAGATTTTGAGTACAACCAATGAGACATACAAGTCAAGTAAGGTATTCCACTACCTAACAAACAAAATTAGATTTAAAGCAAAGTTTCTCAATGCTTCCAACAGCATTACTAAGCAAAAGCTTCAGCTCAGGAGCCTGCTTTTCCTCCCTCCAGAGTCCCCAAGCCGTTTTGTCTTCCCATGGGCAAAGAATGACATGAGCAAAGATGATGTCTCTAGGGGTGTTTACCTCTCCTTTTTACAGTTTTCATCCCCATTTTGGAAGAGTTTTTCTAGCTGAAAACAAGACAGAGTCTGTGAAGAAGGATGTTCGTTGCTGGGATTTTTCTTCTCCCAGCAGCATAAGCTGTTTTCTCCCTTCCCCATTCTACTTGATGAATCTGTTCACTACTTAAATCAGGCGTGTCCAACCTGCGTCCCGCAGGCCACATGTGGCCCTGGACAGCTAGTAATGCGGCCCCACAAGATCGTAAACTTTTAACATTATTATGTGATTTATATACATTAACTATATTATATATTTTGTACGCAGCCCAAGACTATCTTCACTCAATGCGGCCCAGGCAAGCCAAAAGGTTGGACACCCACGACTTAAATGAAAGTTAAGACAAGTACACCCTGCTTTGTTCAAGAGACATCTGTTTGATCAGTTTTGTGCTATATGAGATTGATTGAACAAGTATTTTTAACAACATACTGGGGAAATTTACAAATTTATCCATTAAACCGTTACACACATTTTACCATGATACTACTGATCACTCAGTTACAAGTTTTCAAATGGCATACCTTGTAAAAAATTATGACAATAGCATCTAGACTGTGAACGCAGGGGTGTATTCTGTCATAACATACATCTGACTACAGAAGAAAGAAGAATATGAAATAAACATTTTGTTAAACTTGTTTTTGTCCCTTCAGATCTGGATAGAACAACCTAGAGTTAAGCTGGTGACAGACCCAGAATCTAAATGCAATAGAAACTATTATCAATTTTTTAAAAACTATGTTTCCCCTGTCCGCATAAAGCCATATGGCAGCCCAGAAGAGAGCCACCACAAGGTTAACAAGTGATCCTTGGGGGAAAAAAATCTCTGAGCATGAAGTAAAGACCCCTAGGCCTGCCAAAGGGCATGAAATGGAAGGCACTACAGCAGTTGGTGACTGTATGAACACATAAATTTGGCTCAAAATATCTGATGCTGCGTAAGGCAGGTTGCTCAAGTTTATCCTGACGCAAACTGTTTTTCTTGAAGAGGGTCCAGGCACTCAGGAGCACCAGAGAAAGCAGGACTATGCAGAAGCTACATAAGAGATTTTTTTTCAAACATATTAGGCCCAGTAGAATGATAACAAATCATAAGAGGGCACTTTTAAATAGCCATCATGCAGTTAAGTTGCCCACATGGTCTCATAGGTGATGAGGAAAAAGCACGTTTTCCCCTCTCATTTCAAAGGGTATGTCCACACTACAAATCTTACAGCAGCACAGCTGCAGCTTTGCTGCTTAGTTTAGATGTTGCCACAGTGATGGATGTTTTTTCCCCTCCTCATTTGGATAAATGTGCAAGCATGATCACTCTATCAACCTACAAGTGTCTTCAGTGAGCATGGGTCCACTTAATTTCATCCTCCAGGGATATAAATTTCTCAGTGGCAGCTATATGAGTGGATGAAGCCGTGGTAACACACTTTGGGATGCCACTTGTTTCTTTCCTGGGCAAATGCTGAAAGGGACACGCAACCATGTATTTTTATATTGATATTTTGCAGCAAAGAAGAGAGTCTCCTTTTTTAACTTACTCATGAAATTTTAAACAGATCCACATACTACAAAACACTTTCCAGTTCACGTTAACTTTAAAGTAACACTACTTCTACCTCCTGACACAAGTCAAACGTCTCCCTCCTATTTCAAATGAAGTAGGCAGCCCTTAAATAAAATAAAATTTATACAATTTATACTAGTGCATAAAATTGTTAGTCCTTAAGGTGCTGCAGGACTGCTTGCTTTGTTTTGACGCTACAGACGACCACGGCCACCTCTCAGACTCTTTTAAATGAGCAATGCAAAGCCCTCTGAAAAGTCCCGTGGACTCTCTCCTCTCGCCCCAACTGATAACGACCAAACTATGACTAAACTCCTCCAGTGCCAGGAAGAGGGCAGACACTTATCATGGGTGTTGAGCAACTCCGGTGTTGCAATTTTTTTAAGAAGCTGAAAAATGCCCTTTTCCTCTCGCCTGGACGCTCGCTGCCACCACGAGGCGGACGGGGACGCGCCAGCGCCCCGCGGAAAGGAGCTGAGCCCCAGGTGGCGAACGGAGCCAGCCTCAGGCTTGTGAGGACGGGAGACGGGAGACAGGTGCCCCCCCCCCACCCCCCCACTCCACCCCACCCCGCGTTTTCCCGTCTGTCCTTGTGGCCCAGCGAGACGCTGCTGGGGCCACTTCCCTCCTTCCTGCCGCCCGCGGTCGGCGCCCGCTCCCCAGCCACACGCCACCCTGCAGCGGCGGCACCGGGTCCCCCCAGACAGACAAGCCCGGCCGCAGCCCAAGCGCGGTCCCCTGACTGCCGGGTCGCGCTCCGGGGAGGTCCCCCCCACCGTCCCCGAACTCGTGCGGACCCGTGCAAGGTCCTCCCGCCCGTCTGCGCGGTCACTCACCTGCCCGGTCGGAGGCGGCAGCACCGGCCGCGGCCGCTGCCCCTGAGCCGCCGCCTCCCAGCCAGTGCGGCAGGAACTGAGGGGCCGGCAGCCACAGCTCACATGAAAGCACCAGGCCTCGCCGTCCGAGGTGAGAGGGCGGGCGGTTACCTAGGCAATAGCTTCCCCGTAACGCCGCCCCGCCCCCTTCCAGATCGGCCAATCCGATTGCGGCTTTCCAGATCAGCCGGGCGCGGATCCAGTGTCTCCCCGCCCCGTCGGCGCTCCAGGGGCGGGGCTTGGTTTCCCGCTCGCTCGCGCAGGTTAGTGGCCCGGAGGGAGGGTCACGCCCCTGGCGCACAGCGCCAAGCGGCGCAGGGCGGCGGCTCGGGAGCAGCCCAGACGGGGACGCTTGGCGCAGGGAGGCGGGGGAGAGGTTATTGCAGTGCTCGCAGAACGTGGCTCCCCGCAGCGGAGGGCTCCGTCACGGCTGCTCCCGAGGAAGACTCGGCCCCGTGCAGCGGGCTAGGCCCTTATGTAAAGTGGCTCACAGGTGACCTGACTTTAAGAAAATGGGCAAAGTGTGTCGCCCTGTGCGGGGCTCCTGTTCCGCCGCACCTGGTGTCCCGGAGCAGCAGCCTCCGCTGCCAGGGAACCCCGCTGCAGGGCAGCTGCCACATTCCCCAGCGCCCAGGGGCAGCGGCTCAGACTGCCAAGGAGCTCCTCTGCGGGGCAGCATCTCTGTTACCCAGAGCCCCATGAGAGCAACCCCCACTGCTGACAAACGCCACCACGAGAGAGCTGCCCTGTTCCCTGCCTCATCCCCCACCTCCCACTGGAGGCTGTGGAGCCACCATCCCCCCTGCCTCACCATGGGACTCGGGGGTCCTGTACTTCCCACAGGTCAATGTTGTCACCCTACTGCTACCCTGTGCCTGAACACCTGCCTTACTGGAAAATATGAGGGGATGGCAGTGACCCCCTAATGCACTCATTCTGCTTCAGCCTGGCTAGGTTGTCAGCAAATGTGAGCACTAGGGCATGAGTGTGAGTGCCCAGCTGCACAAGGGGCCACCCTCACTTTGGCACCCTAAGGTGAAGACTTGTACCAGGATCAGTGAAGGACAAGAAATGTCCCAAGATGGGTACCGCCTGGTAAGCTAATCAGCTCATACAGCAGTCCTTGCCAGAGCGTCCGGCCTAAGAGGGTCCAGCACACCCATGGAGGGAAAAAGATAGACAAAATATCTCCCTTATCCTTAGTTTTATATGACGTGTGAAGTTGGCCCTAGATTTTGCAGGGTCCTCTGTGAAGTAACTAGAGTTGTCCCATGTTCTCTTCCACAGTGGCAGCTGTACTCCAGTGCCCTCTGATTTGCAGTGTTCTGCCTCCCTGCCTTCCAAATTTTGATTGCTCAAAGTGGACCAAAGAGCAGCAAGGGTCTACTGACTGTAGGGGTGGTAGAGGCCCATAATAACACAGGCTTCTACAGTCCTGGTTGTGTACCGGAATGTGTTCCCCAGAGCAGCTGCTATGGTGTGATTCTACTTAAGAGCAGCCCCGATTGTTGAACAGTATTGCTGCTTTTTGTGCTAATAGTTTTCTTGATGTAAGGAGACTTTGTATCCATTACTTATTCATTGCAGCAAAACATCACCTTATGAATAAATTGTTATACCTACTACAGTACAACTCATTTTAAGTTAGTATTCTCCCTGAAGATGTCATTGGAAAACTGCAATTTATGTAATATATTATTTAAAGCCAGCCTCCCATGCTTGCATCTTTGCAATTGGAAAACAGCAGGGAGGTTTTTATTACAAGAGCTTCTTTCCCTGCAACGGCTAGCGATTTCCATGATAAATCCTCATTTTAAGAATCTTATAACTGAACTGTTACAAAAAATTGTGGAAGCTTGTGCCACACAAAGGATTTAAAAGTAGACAAATGGTCTTTAGAAACAATCAAAGAAAAGGAAATGTGAATGATGTTCTTGTGTACTTTTTACTCACAAAATACATCTGCAGTTCCTATGTACCTATAACTCACACTACATGAATTCTGCACACAGTGAGCCTAGGCACCCCTACTGAGTTCCATGCCCAAAATTCCTATGGACTTCAGTGAAGGCAGAATGAAGCTTGGGTACATTCATTTTTTCATATCTAAAATGGAACATACTCATGGTAAGCACATTTAAATATTTCCTTACTGCAGGAATCATGCACACACCTTTAAGATTTCACCTTTGAAAATAAAAAGGTCGGTCAATTTCACTTTTGTTTCAATTCAATTTTTTCTTCAATTTCACTTTCAGATACTCATGCACTAGCAATGCATAATGTTAGAGCTGGAAAATTGTAGAGGAAGGTTTGTTTTGTTTGTTCCACTATAAGCTTTTGGAAAGAAAGAAACTTCAATCCTAACTCTCTCCCATTAAGATATTGCATGACCAGCGGGTGATACAATATTTAGACAAAATATCAAGTTATCCATGACTCAGTAATAGAGTTTGCCTACTATATGTCAGACTTTTGCACACCCTAACTCTTCATTGTTTGTATGTATTAATAGTTCCTGTTAGTGCTTATTTTCAGTTCCGTTAGTATCATGGGTTAAATGTAACAGTTCTTTCTGAATAGCATAATTTTTAAGTCTGTAGACATATGATTAAGGTGCTTCTGTATAAAAAATGTAATGTCTGCTAATATTTTAAATGAAAAATAAACTCATTATCAGGTAAGACTTTTGATCATGCAGATACTTGTCTTGCCATAGGCCAAGTTGGCACCACTAACACATCCACTTTGATCACTATCCTAACTTCATCCAATTTAAACCAATCCATACAAGAGGGTTTTCTATGTGTGTTTCTTTACCAAAGGAGAGTTATTTGCTGAAGTCAGTGTGAAAAGTTAGAGACACTGTAAACTCTTTCATATCTGGCATTCTATTATCTAGAACTCTCAAATAGCCAGCATTTTAACTATAAATAAATTTTAGTTACATTTTCCATAATTACAGTATAGTGAGTAAATACAAATACATACAGCACATACAATGTAAGTTCACAGTATACAATACTACTGTTGTTAAATAAAGTACTCTGCATACATTTATTTCATAATATCTTTTCTTTAGTATTATTCATTAATAGGTATACTTCTCCACTATCCAGAATATTTGAATATCCAGCAAACTCCTGGTCCCATGGCTGCTGGATTTGAAAGTTTACTGTAGTTGACTCTTTGAGGGCTGTTCTAATTTTATTTTTTGAAATATTAAATCTCAAATATCTGGGTCTATAAACTCAATATTTGGGCTGTTAAGTGGCACTAGTGTTACTCTGTAGTACCTTAAATGCCATTGGAAAAGCTGGGTGGAAATTGTTTAGAAAAGGCATATTCATGCTGGCTGTTGCAAATTTTAGGTTGTTGTTGTGTGTGCCAATGCAGTGTTTATAACATGCTAACCAGCTATGGTTCATAAATCTTTAGTGGGCTGAAAAAGGATGCAGGAATCCAAGAAATCCAGAGTCTTCACTCTGCCATCCTGGGATTTTAATAAAGATACCGTGTAGCTGAACAGCATCTGTTTTTTACAAAACTCAGAGTGCATTGCAAAAATAACAGGTGGGTAGGCAGTTACACATTGAGCCTCTTTAATCCAATATTCTCTAGTCCAGCAACATTGGTAGTCCAACATGATTGTAATTAGTGGGAGGTCCACTTATAGATGTTAAGTTTCCTGGGGTCCCATAAAGTTTGTTTACAGCCACCAATCCTGGCTGTCAGTGTTCTGTGCTGTTATTTATCTGTAATTTACCCCTAAATGTCTTCTAAGAGCCCAGTAAGCAGTGAAAGCATTGGTAATGCTTCTAGATAATATTGATCTCCTGTGATTAGACAAATTCTCTTGCTCAGCACCAGTCAGGTCCCAAAAGTGCTAAACTAGAGAGGTTCAATCTGAACCATTATACTTTACACATGTGAATCAATATCAGAGGGGTTGCACCCCCATGAGATCATAGGTGATTAACGTCCAGCCTATAATCTCTTTAGGGTGAAAAGGAAATCATCAGTCTGCAGAAATAGGACATTGTCGGAGACAAGGGGTGAACTAATAAAAGCGGAAATGGAAACAAATGAACTGTCCCCTTCAAAGGTGCTCTGCAAAAGGTTTTTAAGAACTAGTTCCCTTTTTTACTTCTGGTATGTAAATAACTTAGAAAACTTTTTCTTTTATTGAAGATTGTTCTGCTCATTATCTTAAATGCCAGGAATGTCAACTCTGCTCTTTTCTAGTTAATATCTCACAGAATGTAAATCACCTATCATATCCTAGCTCAATGGATGGACAAGCTCGAGTTGTTTTGGAGAAATAAAAGTGTTAGTGATTCAAAATTGTTAATCATAAAAATATTAACCAGACCTGTTTCCTGATATTTGTTTAAATTTTATTTCAGTCTTAGCCTACATTTTCCAAACATGCCAAAAAAACCATTTAGGCTCCTAAAATAAGTGTTGGCAGCTACTGCAGCTCCCAGTGACTTCAGTGTGTGATGAGTAGATATTCATGAAACCCATGAAAGAATTCTGTATATAACCTCAAAATATTGCAACACATGAAATATTACCACAGTTTGTAAGTGAGATAAAGAAACAGCTGGATCTAGAGAGAAGGCTTAATACCAAATTCAACACAGAATACTGCCAATAAACAAAACAGAACACACTGGATTATTTCTCTCTGTACGAGGATTTTAAAACAATATGATATCAGAACTGGTCATAGCAAACATGAATCTCTATGTGTACTGTTAAAACACAAAGGATTATGAAAAGAGAAACTTGGCAACCAAAAGAACAGATTTTTTTTAACCAGAATGTTAATGTGGGTGGTATACTGTACAATTATATGTAGATCTCTTCTTACCCTTGCACTACCATGTGTCTCTATGATAAGCTTTTCTTTGTTTCTCACAGTCAATACAATGAAGGGGGAGGCAATGGCAAATAATGGGCTCAGTGACAGACTGAAAATGCAGATGCCAGAGAAAAGGGATGTACAGTGTGGCTGACAAAGTCAGAGCCTGCAGAAAGAAGTTGTCGGTAGTGCTTTGTCATATGAAAGTATTTAATAATTACAAAATTCACTGCAAAAAATCACTGTTAATGCAACATCATTGTTGAAAATTTACAGTGTCTGCGAAGGAGAGAGGAAAGTCAGACACCTTTACCTGTTACAGAATGCTCAGCAGCTCAGGTTGCTATGTGCACATCATCCTGATGCTCCTTGTCATTAAATTCAATTCTGTATTTTTTTTTAAATCAGGGTCTCCATATTCATGTTCAAACTCTCAATGAAATTAGCTCAAGCAATTTGAGAGATTGTCTTTGAACAAAACTCCACCAGAAATATCAGACCATCAATGCATAAATTCAAGAGGGAACAAGGAGTTAGAGAGGGAGTTCTCCAGGTAAAGCAGAAGCAAATACAGGACTCTTAAGTAAGAGGCTGTCTGGGTGTGTGTTGAGAACAACAAAAAGTCTTGTGGCTCCTCATAGACTAACAGATATTTTGGAGCATAAGCTTTCATGGGCAAAGACCTGGTTCATCAGATGCGTGAATGGGCGGGGGTGGTTTCAGAGGGGTATTTAAAGAGTGGGGTTCCAGTAAGAGGGAGGGCCAGAGCTGACAAGGTCTATTCAGCAAGGTGGAAATGGCCCCGTATCAACAGTACTTATCAAAAGAGGAAAAAACAAGTCAAATCAGACAGGGGGATGTGAGCCTTTGTCAGAGTCTAATGGGGAGCTATTAGCACCCAAAGCAGAGAAACTGCCTTTGTAAGCTGCGAGCCACTCCCAGTCTCTGTTGAATCCATGGTTAGTGGAGTCGAATTTGCAAATAAATTGCAATTATTGCAAATAAATTGGGTGTGTGTTGTGTTTGGGGCTTTCTGGCTGAGGCTGTGGTGTTTTTCTGCTCTATGTGGTTTTTTTTTTCCTCCTGCCTTCCCCCCCACCTGCCAGAGTCAGTTGGAAACTGTTGGCTTCTAAATCAGCTTGATATCTAGAAGTCTCTGCTGATTGGCTGAGCCTCAGTAAGGGGAGGAACTTTGAGGCAGTTTAGGGCTTTATAAAGCAGCATCCAAGCTAACAGCGGACTGCAAACAGGGAGTTTAGAGAGAGAGTTTGGAAGGGAGTGGAAGGGGCCAGGGACCCTTGCCTTTCTTTTAAGTCCCTGTTTTAGGATGGCAGGCATGGATAGTGACAAGTCTGCTGCTGTTACCTTCTCGGTATGTGCCATGTTTGTCTTCCTCCTCAAGGAAAGAAGGGATTTCATCTGCACTAAGTGCTAGCTGGTCTCCATTTTAGAAGTAAAAAGTAGAGGACTGGAGGCTCAAGTGTTGACCCTATGCCCAACCAAGGAGGATGAAGATTTCCTTGATAGAAGGGAGCGTTTAATCTTGCAAGCACGGCAGGCGGAAGAATCGGGGAGGGCGTTAAGGGATGAAGCGGAAAACTGGCAGCATGTAACATCTAGAAGAAAAAGAAGGCCCATACATGAGTCCCCCATTGATAGAGAGATAAGTAATCGCTTTCAGGCTCTCTCCACTGGTTCTGCGGTGGTGAATGCTTTGGAAGGAGCCTCACAGGGAAAAAATCTGAAAGGAACTGCTTCTACTGCAGAACATGTGATGTGTAGTCCTAGGGGTGGGGGTTCAATGACCACCATCCCCATAAAGAGGCTTTTTTTTGGACAACTGAGAGCAGTTTCCAGACCGCGGGCTCTCGTTATCGTGGGGGACTTCAATTACCCTGACATCTGTTGGGAGACCAATACGGCAGTACACAAGCAGTCCAGGAAATTTCTGGAGAATGTTGGGGATCACTTCTTGGTACAAGTGCTGAAGGACCCGACCAGCGGTCGTGCGCAGCTCGACCTGCTGCTTACAAACAGGGAGGAACTAACAGGGAAGGTAGAGATGGGGGACAACCTGGGAAGCAGTGATCATGAGATGGTAGACTTCAGGATCCTGACCAAAGGAAGGAAAGAGAGCTGCAAATTACACACCTTGGACTTCAGAAAAGCAGGCTTTGACTCCTTCAGAAACCTGATGGGCGGAATCCCCTGGGATGCTACCATGAAGGGAAAAGGAGTCCAGGAAAACTGGCAGTATTTTAAGGAAGCCCTATTGAAGGCACAGAAAGAAACTGTCCCAATGCGCATCAAGAGAAGTAAATATGGTAGGAGACCAGACTGGCTTACTGGGGAAATCTTTGAAAACTTAGGCACAAAAAGGGAGCTTACAAAAAGTGGAAACTTGGACAGAGGTCTAGGGAGGGGTACAAACATATAGCTCGAGAATGTAGGGCAGTTATCAGGAAGGCAAAAGCGCAACTGGAATTGCGACTCGCGAGGAATGTGAAGGATAATAAGAAAAGTTTCTATAGGCATGTTACCAAGAAGAAGGTGATCAGAGAAGGCGTGGGGCCCCTACTGGATGAGGGAGGTAATCCAGTTACAGATGATGTAGGGAAAGCTGAAGCACTTCATGCTTTCTTTGCCTCTGTCTTCACAGACAAAGACAGCTCCCAGACTAATGCGGTAAGTGATGCATTGTGGGGTGAAGGTGGACAGCCTTTGGTGGGGAAGGAACAGGTTAGGAGCTATCTAAAAAAGCTAAATGTACATAAATGGATGGGTCCAGACCTAATTCATCCTAGCGTTCTGAGGGAGTTGGCGTATGTTGTTGACGAGCCCTTGGCCATTATCTTTGAAAAGTCGTGGAGAGGGGAGAGATCCCAGATGATTGGAAAAAGGCAAATGTAGTGCCCATCTTTAAAAAGGGGAAGAAGGATGATCCAGGGAACTATAGGCCAGTCAGTCTTACATCAGTCCCTGGAAAAATCATGGAGGGGCTCCTCAAGGAAGTCATTTTGAGGCACTTGGAGGAGGGGAAAGTGATCAGGAATAGTCAGCATGGATTCATGAAGGGCAACTCATGCCTGACCAATCTGATTAGTTTCTATGATGAGATAACTGGCTCTGTGGATGGGGAAAAATCAATGGATGTGATTTATCTTGACTTTAGCAAAGCTTTTGATACACGGCAAGTTAAAGGAATGTGGATTGGATAAATGTATAAATGGACAGTAAGATGGATAGAAAGCTGGCTAGAAGGTCAGGCCCAGTAGGTAGTGATCAATAGCTCGATGTCGGGATGGCAGTCGGTTTCTAGTGGAGTGCCCCAAGGTTCAGTTCTGGGTCCTCTTCTGTTCAACATATTTATCAATGACCTGGATGAGGGGTTGGATTGCACCCTCAGCAAGTTTGCGGATGACACTAAGCTAGGGGGAGAGGTAGATACACTGGAGGGTAGGGATAGGGTCCAGAGTGACTTAGACAAATTGGAAGACTGGGCTGCAAGAAATCTGATGAGGTTCAATAAGGACAAGTGCAGAGTCCTGCACTTGGGCCGGAAGAATCCCAAGCATTGTTACAGGCTGGGGTCCAACTGACTCGGTAATAGTTCTGCAGAAAAGGATCTGGGAGCTGTAGTGGACGAGAAGCTGGACATGAGTCAACAGCGAGCCGTTGTAGCCAAGAAGGCTAATGGCATATTAAGTTGCATCAAGAGGATCGTTGCCAGTAAATCCAAAGAAGCGATTGTTCCTCTTTATTCAGCTTTGGTGAGGCCGCATCTGGGGTACTGTGTCCAGTTCTGGGCCCCCAGTTATAGGAAGGAAGTGGATACACTGGAGAGGGTCCAGCGGAGAGCGACCAAAATAATTAGGGGGCTGGAGCATATGACTTATGAAGAAAGGTTGAGGGAACTGGGACTGTTTAGTCTGCAGAAGAGAAGACGGAGTGGGGACTTGATAACAGCCTTCAACTTACTGAAGGGAGGTTGCAAAGAGGCTGGAGAGAGGCTGTTCACAGTGATCATGGATGGCAGAACACAGAACAATGGTCTCAAGTTACGGTTGGGAAGGTCCAGGTTGAACATTAGGAAAATCTTTTTCACTTGGAGGGTGGTGAAGCATTGGAATGGTCTAGCCAGGGAAGTAGTGGAGTCTCCATTCCTGGAGGTGTTTAAGTCTCACCTCGACAAAGCCCTGGCTGGGCTGATCTGATGGGTTTGGTCTTGCTTCGGGCAGGGGGCTGGACTTGATGGCTGTTTTAGGTCTCTTCCAGCTCTATTGTTGCAGAATTGTATTATAAGAGCTTTTAAAACAGCTGATAGCATCTAAATTTCAAACTTGGAACTAAGGCAAAGGGTAAATGCTTCCTGAATACTGCCTTCTGGACTAAAAGCTTCATCCATGCTGATACGGCCCAGCTAGGCAAAGATGCCAGTTCAAATCTTTTGGTGAAGACACACAGTTGCCCATCACTGATTACCGGGTTTTTTTTTGTTTGTTTTTTTTTTTCATTTTATGGTGGCTCCATTCAGATCAGGATAGGAACCCTACAAATACACTGAAAGACTGAGGCAGCCCTGCAAAGCTAACAACAGACAAATCAGAAGACTAAAGAAAAAAAGGAATTGAGCACACAGTCTGTACTCAGCAATAAGTGGCACTGTGATATTAACTATACTTTTTTAAAAGTAAGTTTTTTTTTGTTTTTTTTTAATTATAGTTTGGAAATCAGGAAGGGGGGATGAAACAGAAGCCCAGAAAGAGTAGGAAAGGAAGGAATGGCAAGAAAAATAATTGAGAATGGAAGGAGGAAAAGGGAGAAACATAGAGGAAGGATGGAGGGGAGCACTGATGTCTGCTTGCTAGGTATGAAAGGAATCTCTAGAGGGTAGTTCCTTGCAGATTATCTGTTATAACTCAGTCAACTGAAGCAGCAACCCATGGTGAATGGATTCAAAAGATGCTGATGTGTCCAGTATGAGAATAAATGCCTCTCAACTTCAGATTAACCAAATATCATTCATGACCATGACACGTGTCATCTCAACAGAATGCTGGAACTCAGAATGGAATCTCCCAGAGGGGCAATGTTCACATGCACATGGAATTGACAAGCTCTGTATTTTCAACCACTTCCACAAAGGTGGCAACGTTTATGATTGTGTAGCATTAAATAGCAAGTACTCCAGCACCAAAAAAAAGTAACTTGAAGAGGGGTTAGATTTCAGCGTGTTGAAGAATTGCCAGCATCCCCACCCCGCGCAATGCGGTATTAGCAATGCCACTCAATAGTGACACCATGACTACCACACTTGCTCTGAGACACCAATATGGATATAGATCAGGATCACAAGGAGCAGACTTCAAGAAACTGAGAAGATGTTAATTGAGATGCGGGTGATGAAGCACAAAAAACAGAAAATACATCACCACAAACTGTGGAAGCCAAGTTGTTTACAGAAAAACATATTTACTTTTAAGACCAGCAAATTAAGGACCTGATCCTGCAAGTTACTGTGTACCCTCCACACCTGTTACCACTTAGCGGCTTGTCAGGTCATGCCTTTTGTACAGAGGTCAATGAAAGCAAGCAAACATGGAACCATACGTGGTAGTGTATAACCTCACTTTAACATTTAACCCATTTTTTTTGTAATCTTCTATCATTCATTAGCTCAATTCAGTTGCTCACATGTAGTAACCTGGACTCAGACTTAGTTCCAACATTCCTGTGTAGCACTAGGAATAGCTGCATTTTAAACTAGTTTACCAGGGCTTTTTTTGTGACAGTATGTGCCAGTACTGCATACTGGTATCTCCTCACCAAGGTTCCCGTGGCTGGGGCTGCCAGTGGAGCTTAGCGCCCCAGCTGACTTCTAGCCATGCAGCTGCCAGAGCCCATGCCAGTCCCACAGCAGTGCGGGGCTGGGAGGCTGCGATGGGACACAAAGCTGGAGCCCTTGCCAGCCCCACAGCAGTGCAGAGCTGGAAGCTGGAGTCCTGCAGCAGCAGGGGCTGGGATCTGGAGCCCCAGTACCCGCTCTAGCAGCCCTAGCTGTGGGAACTGGTGGGGTGGGGGAGGTGAGAAGCTGTACCTGCTGCACCTTGTTTTTGTCCTTTGGTTAAAAAAATAAGCAGCACTGGAGTTTTCAATTTTTGGATGAGTTATTAAACTGAGGTCCTTTGTGAACAACAAGAAGTTTTGTGGCACCTTATAGACCAACAGATATATTGGAGCATAAGCTTTCTTGAGCAAAGACCCGCTTCATCAGATGCATGAGTGAGGTCCTAGTAAAAGGGAGGACCAGAGCTGACAAGGTCTATTCAGCAAGGTGGAAATAGCCCAGTATCAATAGTACTTATCAAAAGAGGAAAAAACAAGTCAGATCAGACCGGGGGCTGTGAGCCTTTGTCAGAGTCTAATGGGGAGATATTAACACCCTTTTCCTCTTTTTGATAAGTACTATTGATACTGGGCCATTTCCACCTTGCTGAATGGACCTTGTCAGCTCTGGCCCTCCCTTTTACTGGGACCACATTCTTTAAATGCCCTTCTGAACACCCCCCCGCCCCCCGCCAAACTCATGCATCTGATGAAGTGGGTCTTTGCCCACGAAAGCTTATTCTCCAAAATATCTGTTACTCTGTTAGGTGCCACAAGGCTTCTTGCTCTCCAAGCTACAGACTAACACGGCTGCCTCTCTGATACTTGAGGTCCTTTGTATTATTTCTGCTGATTGTTCTTACTGAAGTTAAAGATCCCAGGACACATTTTGAAAATGGAGCTAACATTTATTCTTTTATTAAAAATCAGTTCTAATGTCCAGCAGGTTCTTATAAGTTAGCTATTTCTGAAAATGTAATAGCTGCCATATCTGCCTTTATAAATCTGTATTACCAATAACTACCTCATCACTTCTGGAATATATTGATTGTGAAAGGTATTATAAGAAAATCAAATGCTATTATTATCGCTCAATTGATTTTGAAGACTGTGGCTGTAATATGTAGTAGGGTTAGAATTTTAAACAAAGTATAAAAGGCTTGTAAATAGTTTGTGATAGCCACTTTCTGACACTCTCATAATAAACAGCACCTTACACCTTGGCTATGTCTACGCTACAGTTTTGTTGACAAAACTGGCATTTTACCAACAAAACCTGGGGAGTGTCCACACTACAAATGTGTTCTGATGACAGTAAATTGACAGAATGTGACACTTTTGTCAACAGCCTTCTGCCTTTCCCCCACACGGCAGAACGCCTTTGTTGACAGAAAATAAGTGTGGACGCTCCGGGGGTGGGGTGGGGGGAGTCCTTTGTTGACAGAACAGTCCTCCATGGTGCCAGCCACCTGGCCTTGGGAGACGCCCTGTCCACCGCAAGCACAACTCTATGCTCTCTACGTCCATGCAGTCTTAAAGACAAACCCTATGGCAGGAAGCTAAGTGTGAGCGAGCAGCACACCGTCTTTGCACATGCCCTCAGAGCCACTCCCCAGCATCTTCCCAGGCCGTGGCAGACAGCCAGCAGACCACAACACTCTGGGACCTTCAAGGGAGCCACAGGAGGAGTCCCAGGAGCCTCCACCCAGGTGCCAAAGGCTGGACCCCATCCTGTACTGGGCCTGAGATCCAGGACCTTCTGGGCTGAGGAGGCCATTCTCTTCAATTCATGTGCAAAGAGGAGGAACACCCTGGCCTGTGTCTGGCTTACCACCACCCTGGCAGCACAGAGCCATGCTGCCTGGACAACGGAGCAAGTCCATTCAAAGGTCAAGCAGCTGTGCCCAGGATACACCTGGGCACAGGACACAGCCAGGAGATCAGGGGCAGGATCTGCAACCTCCCCTACTCTCCCAAACTGCACAGTCTCCTTGGAGCTAAGGACTCCTCCCCCCAGCAGCTGCCCTTGAAACGGCCGAGGAGCGCCCCCCGACCCAAGCTGGAGCCACACCAGAAGGAGCAGGAGCCTGGGACGCAGCTGGAGCCAGAGGGTGACACCATGTTGGAGGCCAGTGAGGGCATGCTAGTGATAGCCCTGGACTCTGGCCCCTTCCCCAGCCAGGCCACATCCACGGGGGGAGCAGGCAGCTCTTGCTACAGCTGGAAGCAGGTCTGCCACACAGGCACCAGCCTGACCCTGACCACGCCACTGAGGAGTGCAGCTCCTGGCACGTGGGTATGCCTGCAGGCAACACTCAGCTCCCCCTCCCACAGACAGTGCTGCAAGCTGCATGCACGTGAGGGGGCCCCGTGGAGGCCTGGCTCACCCACCACCCATGTGGGGATACCTCTGTGGCCAGATACCCCTCACTGGCTGCTAGCCCGATTTTGTCAGCAAACCACACAAAGCATCCACACCAAAATTGCGTTCTGTCGACAGTATCTCAACAATAACAACAAGAAGTCCTGTGGCACTTACACGCTAATAGATAAGGTGCCACAGGACGACTTCTTGGGTTTGAAGATAAAGACTAACTCGGCTACCCCTCAATAGCTCAACAGAATGAGGCACTTTTGTCGACAGCCTTGTGTCTCTCCCCCATGAAGCAAAACACCTTATTAACAGATTCTGTCGAGAAAACAAGCCATGTGGATGCTCTGGGTGGGGGCCTTTGACGACAGACTGGATTTCCGGGTCACCGGGCAGCCCTGTCTGCTGTGCTCTGGCTAGCTGCTCTGTCAAGAAACCAGCTGAGCAGTTTGGCCATTTTGTTGACAGAGCCCAGCTCTCTTCCAAGTGGCTTTTGTATGTGGCTGCACTCTGTCCACAGAAGTTTTGTCGGAAGATATCTTCTGACAGAAACTTCTGTTGACAGATTGCTGTCGTGTAACTGTTGCCATAAGAAATCTCATGGGCTATGGTTACACTACAGCGCTCTGCCAGCAGAAGTCACTGTCAGAAGAGATCCCAACAAAACTTCTGTGGAGAGAGCGTGGCCACGTATAAAAGCCAATCAGAAGAAAGCTGGGCTCTGTCGACAAAGTGGCCAAACTGCCTGGCTGCTCTCTCAACAAAACAAGCACCCAGAAGCACAGCAGACAGGGTGACCCAAACTACCAGCAGCAGTATGCAAAGGGGTGGAGTCTCAAAAATGCAAATAGATGCTTATTTGCATATTCACTCACCAGCAGAGGCTGCTGACATCAGAAAAAAAGCAGTGTAAATTGGTTCTGCCAACGAAACCCCCCACTTTATCAGCAGCCTCTTATGCCTGATTTTTTCCAGAGGCTGCTGCCGGTAAGTGAATATGCAAATAAGCATATTTGCTTTTTGAGACCCTCCATTTGCATACTGCTGCTGGCAGTTCAGGTCAGTGCAACTGTAGCCTATGTTTTTAATGTCCTTTGCTGAGTCAGGGCTGATGTGGGTAAGGATCTGTCTACACTGGAAAGTTTTTTCAGTATAACCTAAGAAGTAAATTTAAACCAATACAGTAAGACAAAAATAATCCACAGCATATTTTATATCCCTCTGGCTAATAGTTTATTACTACTCTTAGCAAAGACAAAAACTAGACAGGAGATTAATAGAAGAAACTCGACAAGAAATGAAGGATTTTAAAACAAAGCACTTTTCTTCTGTCTTCTTAAATATGTTTTCTAGCTTATTCCATTCCTTAAGACCATTTTGATCATCTAGAGAATTTTATGTCTCCTGTGATTCAATATTGTGAAAAAATAACAGGGTAATAATCAAATCATATAATTGAAGAAGCATGTTGTGTAAATGAACAAGGTAATCATATCCCTAATCTGCAAAAACAGACTCACCTCTGAATTTGGCTTTGTGTGCCTGGAAACTGCTATTACCTACATCTTCTTTCAGTCTGCTTAGGGCTTTATTGTCTTGTCACCCACACCACCACCAAAGGCAGCAGGAATCATAATACATGATAATGGATTTATATAGAGGTAAAAGTGCTGTAAGAGAGAAGACTCATGGCCATGGGAGCTCTAAACCCCATGTAAATTACACCAACTTAGTCTCGGATTCAAATGCACTTAATGATGTGTAACTTGCACATTAACACAAACCTTTTACGTCATCTAAATGGCATGTGATATACAAAGCCAGAAGGAATCGAAAAGTGAACAAGTTAAATTACAGCTACCATAAATGTAGCCATCAAATTAACTCTTCATTCACCAAAGAAAAACCTCATCATTGGATAGACTTCCTCTTTCTGGGATCTAAATTGATTAAGCTACTTAATTGCACTAGAATCTAATATCAAAAAGCTGCTAGAGGCCAACTACATTGGCTTAAAAGTTCATCATATATAGGCCCCCTTGTTTTGGGGGGCAGGGGAGGAGGGGTGTTCAAAAACCTCCAAACAATTCCCAGGCTTTGAAAATGCCAGAACTCCCTGGGACTCGCTCTTGCCATGCACAGTTCCTGCCAGATAGTAAAGCACACCTGTGTGAAGGAGGGTGAATGCCACCTGGTGGCTATTGCACATTCACACAGGGAGCCTGGTCTCAGTCCCCAAGATTCTAAGTACCGCTGCAATTGATCCACAGGGAGCAGAAAGCTGCACCCAGGAAGTACTGACACCTGTCCATTTCCCTGCTGAACAAAGCTCCCTCACCACTGGCCCCAGCCTTTCAACGGGACCCCAGGGCTCATCCACTTGTGCCTTGACCCCACACTCCTTGAGTGCCACGCTCCCCTGTCCCTGTCACACTGCCTCCCAGGAATACCAGGCCCCCCTCCCTCCATCTATAAGCCCCATCAGTACCAGACACCTCATTCTCACCTGCCCCTGTGAGTACCTGGGCCCTTCAGCATGGCCCAGGGATGCGTCACTGCTTGAAGAGCCCCTGAGTAGAGAACCCCCTCCTGACCCAACTCTTTTGAGGAGTGCACAACACGTAGATGGGAATAGTAGCAGCAATCCCACTGCTTCTGATAAAAGTCCTATTGCGCAGCTGTGATAAGCCCAGGTCTACTCCTGGTTTTGGGCTCTGGAGCAGTAAAAATCACTTAAACTTGAGCTCTGGGGCACTCCATCCCCTACTGTCCATCCCAGAGCATGTCTACACTGCAGCCAAAAGCCTGTGGCTGGCCCATGCCAACTGACTCAAGCTCACAGGGCTTGGTGCAGTGGGGTAGACACATGGGTTCTGGCAGGAGATAGGCCTCTAGGACCACATGAGTTGGGATGATCCCAGAGCCTGGGCTGCAGCCAAAGCTTCTACACTGCAATTAAACAGCCCTACACCCTGAGCCCAAGTTACCTGGCAGAGGTCAGTTATGGATTTTACATGGCTCTGTAGATGTACCCTGTGTGAGACTGGAAGCTACAGGAAAACGATGGCAAGATTATTCCCTGTTCATTCATCTCTCCCCTTCACAGATTCCCACTCTCCTGCTCTTCTTCTCCTCTTTGTTCCACGTTCATCTGCTTCTACCTGGAAAGCTGATAAAACTTGCTTTCAAGTATTTATATTTTTGACTGATGATGCCTAGGGTGTACACAAGCTATTTACAACTTATGAATATCTATTCTCATCATAGTGATAGAGAGGTAGCCGAGTTACTCTGTATTCTAACAAAACAAAAAGAGATCTTGGGGTTATCATGGATAGTTCTCTGAAAACATCCAACTGTGCAACAGCAGTCAAAAAAGCGAATAGGATGTGAGGAATTATTAAAAAAGGAATAAAAGAATATTTTACTGCCCCTTTATAAAACTATGGCACACCTGAATCTTGAATACGGCATACAGATGTGGTCTCCTCACCTCAAAAAAGATATTTTGGCATTAGAAAAGGTTCAGAAAAGGCCAACTAAAATGATTAGGAGTGTGGAACGGGTCCCATATGAGGAGAAGTTAAAGAGACTGGGACTTTTCAGATTAGAAGAGAGGAGACTGAGGGGGGATATGATACAGGTCTATAAAATCATAAGCAGTGTGGAGAGGGTGAATAAAGAAAAGTTATTTACTTCTTCCCATAAGATAAGAGCTAGAGGACACCAAATGAAAGTAATGGGCAGCAGATTTAAAACTAATAAAAGAACATTCTTTTTCACACAGCGCAGAGTCAACCTGTGGAACTCTTTGCCAGAGGAGGCTGTGAAGGCTAGGACTATAAAAGAGTTCAAAGAAGAGCTAGATAAATTCATGGAGGTTAGGTCTTTAAAAGGCTGTTAGCCAGGAATAGGAATGGTGTCCATGGCCTCTGTTTGTCAGAGGCTGGAGATGGATGGCAGGAGACCAGTCGCTTGATCACTGTCTTTGGGGCACCTGGCACTGGCCACTGTCGACAGACGGGATGCTGGGCTAGATGGTTACTCAGCTCTGGAGATATATCTGCCCCATAAAAAGCTCATCACATAATACATTATATTTTTTTAGTCTTTAAGGTGCCACATGACTGCTGGTTTGCATTCTTATCGTAGAAACTTTTGCTATAGAATTGGACCATGAGACTTGATCCAATAAACCGAGTCCCACTGATGTCTGTGGAAGTGGAATACACTCAGCACAATAAGACATGTGTAGATAAAACTCAATGTTATGGGTTTTTTCTTAAAATCTGTCAGTAACTTGGCACTTTATCAAAAATAACTACAGGCTGAACCTCTGTTGTCCAGAAACAATAGCGGGCTGGCATGATTTTAGTTAGGTGGATGTTCACTTATGTAACCGAGTTTTCCATGGTCTCAAAGTTTGTTTACAGCCACTGCTCCTGGCTCCCAGTGTTCTGTGCTGTTCTTTAACTCTTTTACCTCTAACTGTCTAAGACCCCAGTAAGCAGTGGAAATGTTGGTAAGGCTGCTTGACAATACTGACGTCCCATGGTCAAGCAAATTCTCTCATTTGGCACCAGTCAGGTCCCGAGGGTGGCAGACTAGAGAGCTTCAAACTGTTCTTTCTTGTCCATGTATAATAGGGTTACATTTTCAACATCGGGGATTAACACCATTTCTTTCAAACCCTAATCTCTAAAAGCTAGTGTTTCAAATACGTTTGTAGATATTCCTCTGACACCTCATAGTCACTGCTCATGTTGAACAATGCAACAGAGGTTCTACTTATATCCTCAAATCGTTGATACATGTCATTTGTCACATAGACATTTCTCAATAGATATTCTTAGTTGTACTGAATCACTGAGACATGCATTACTTGCAACAATTCTTTTTTAAACTGGCCCTTTGAAGTATAGATGCATCATCTTGACTTTCAGAACTAAAGAACCAATGTGGCTAATTTTGAAACCTGGTTGGGGGACAATAGATAAATTACAGTTTAAGGAGAAAATTGGCAGAAAAAAAACCAGTCTCAATTGTTTCAAAGCCCCCAAGCCTTGTGTTGCATCCATTTTTACATCTTCTTGTGTTTCCAATTACTCATTAAACTGTTTCTCTCACCCACTCTCCCTAGCAATCTATCATAAATTTGAAAGTCTTATTTATGTGAATCATTCCCCTTTTAAATTAACCAACCACACAAAATGCTGCTATTTTTATAGTGGCCTCCCTGACTAAACAAATCATATGACAGGTGAATCATACAATCACAGTGTGGCTTCTGAGAGTGGATACAGAATGCAAATGGATTGGTGCTAATTTAGCTTCAAAAGTTTCAATCTGTCGCCCTAATATTTTCTACATATTGCTGCAACACCATTCACACCAGTGGCAGAGCTATATTTGTCCTTCTTACAACACAGCTCTTCACTTTGGTCTCAATTCAGCAGAACACTTAAGCAAGAGCTTAAATCACATGAAGGTCAATGGGGTGAAAGCACATGCTTCAGTGTTTTGCTGAACAGAGATGGTTTGCTCACAGAGCTTTTGGGAATAAAAAATTCTCCTTATATTACAAAAGGAAAACTGGATCAATTTAAATTTACAGCAAATTTCCACCTGCTTGAATACACTGATATATTGGAGGCAGTTCACAGAAGACCTTTGTTAAAATTATGCCCTCCTCCCACCGGCTGAAGGCAAGACTGGTATGGTTTCCCTGCCTCTGAATAATGTGAATCCCCTTTGCTTGAGATGCCATGCCCGTGGCTCATAACAATACTGCTGAAGGATACATTTTCTACCTTTGAAATAAATCACATTGCATTAAATGTCAGAAGTGTTAAATTAAAATGTTCCTAGGGGAGGATATGAAATCTTCCTTCTCCGATTCCACCCCAACTGAAATTATACAAGTTGACTAATATATGTTTCTGTATAAACTTTATAACAAGTTGTTAAGCAAGTAAACATGACAGTAAGAAATCTCTTTACTCCTCTCCTTTGTTATGAGAAAGAGTTCCTGTTAAATGGAAAACCAGCAGGTTACATTCCCTAGCTCCTCTCCCTTCATGAACATGAGTCCCTGGCACATAAGGTTTTTTAAGGCTGCATCTACACTGCCTACAGAAGATTGACTACTTAGATTCAATCATCCAGGGCGCCATTTTCCATGTGTGCAAAACGGCACGTTTTGAGGTCAATGTCGACCCTGGAATTCCTTGCAAGCCATGAGAATTAAGGAAGGTCAACAGGAGGAGTGCTTCTGTCAACCTGTGGTTTGCGCATTGGCCTGCTAAACCCAGCGATGTGAGTTCAGTCCTTGAAGGGGGGCTATTTAGGAGTGTGGGGCAAAGAGATTTAAAACAAAAATCTGTCAGGTAGGGTAGTAGATCCTGCTGTGAGAGCAGGGGACTTAACTTAATGACCTCTCAAGTTCCCTTCCAGTTCTGTGAGATAGGAGGCGTAACCTTCTGCCATGAAGACAGCTGTGGAAGATGATAGCTGCAAAGTCAATTTATGGTAAGAATCACAAAGCAGCCGTCGACCTTCTGGGTAAGCACAGACATAACCTAAGAAAGGAATTTTTACCTATACTGATTCGGTTCTTTCTCCATAATTCCGTATATTTGTTTTCACAGGTTTTAAAATCTCTCTCAAAGCTCTCAAAAGGAATTTTAATTTCTAAGACCTCTGATGGGCTTTGTAGTGGATGTTGTGTGATATTACCAGTCTCCACGTGTTACAAATTTGATGCCAAGAGAAAGTGGGGTGAAGACAACTTAATCCCATCATGAATACTGACAGGTTCTTTTACACATTCCTGAGGCTCTAGTGTATTTTTTCCATCATGAATTGTTCACCTGCTGCTTATATGAATTCCAAGACTTAACTGCCAGATTCTGAGATGTGAGATCATAGAGTTGTGTCCTGAACCGATGCCTGTCCCACTGGAAATCCCCTTAAGAAGTAATGCTGTATAACTCATACAAATTAATTGTTTTCACTCTACATAGCATGAATTCCCCTTCCTTGAAGAATCCCAGGGATGAAGACTGGTTGCCATGAAGAGCCTGAATTCCCCTGGCTTTCCAAGTCACACCCTTTCTTAAATCCATCATCTTTAATGGAGAATCCAAAGGGAAAGTGAGTGAGTTACAACAGAACACCACTGGCCACCACCTACAGTCCTCAGCTAAAACCCCTCCAGAGCATCATCAGTGATTTACAACCCATCCTGGACAATGATCCCCAACTTTCACAGGCCTCAGGAGGCAGACCAGTCCTTGCCCACAGACAACCTGCCAACCTGAAGCAAATTCTCACCAGCAACTATACACCACACCACAGAAACTCTAACTCAGGAACCTACCCATGCAACAAACCTCGGTGCCAGCTCTGCCCACATATCTACACCAGCAACACCATCACAGGACCTAACCAGGTCAGTCACAGCATCACAGGTTCATTCAGCTGCACATCTACCAATGTAATATATGCCATCATGTGCCAGCAGTGCCCCTCCGCTATATACATTGGACGAACTGGACAGTCCCTATGGAAAAGAATAAATGCACACGTCGGATATCAGAAATGGCAATGTACAAAAGCCTGTAGGAGAGCACCAATCTCCCAGGACACACAGTAACAGATTTAAAAGTAGCTATCCTACAGCAAAGAAATTTTAAAACCAGACTCCAAAGAGAAACAGCTGAGCTGCATTTCATCTGCAAATTTGACACCCTCAGCTCAGGATTAAACAAAGACTATGAATGGCTAGCTAAATACAAAAGCAGTTTCTCCTCTCTTGGGCTGTGTCTACACGTGCCCCAAACTTCGAAATGGCCATGCAAATGGCCATTTCGAAGTTTACTAATGAAGCACTGAAATGCATATTCAGCGCTTCATTAGCACGCGGGCGGCAGCGGCCCTTCGAAATTGACGCGCCTCGCTGCCGCGTGGCTCATCCAGACAGGGCTCCTTTTCGAAAGGACCCCGCCCACTTCAAAGTCCCCTTATTCCAGCTCATGGGGATTTCCAGCTCATGGGGAATAAGGGGACTTCGAAGTAGGTGGGGTCCTTTCGAAAAGGAGCCCCGTCTGGATGAGCCGCACAGCAGCGAGGCGCGTCAATTTTGAAGTGCTGCTGCCGCCCACATGCTAATGAAGCGCTGAATATGCATTTCAGCGCTTCATTAGTAAACTTCAAAATGGCCATTTGCATGGCCATTTTGAAGTTTGGGGCACGTGTAGACGTAGCCTTGGTGTTCACACCTCCAGATCAACCGCTGGTAGTAGGCCTCACCCTCCCTGACTGAGTTAACCTCATTATCTCCAGCCTTGCTCTGGCCTGCCTATTTATACCTGCCTCTGCAAATTTCCACTACCTGCATCTGATGAAGTGGGTCTTTGCCCACAAAAGCTTATGCTCATACGTTTCTGTTAGTCTATAAGGTGCCACAGGACCCCTCGTTGCTTTTACAGATTTTTGTAATAAGTCATAAAGCCAGGATATCTATTCAGTCCATGATTTTTAGTGTCTAGCAAACTTATACGTTTAAGTTTCCAGGATCATCTTTTGAAAGTGTTGTGCAGTGTTTGTTTGAGGATAAGGACTGATGGATAGTGATCTTCTATTAAATGGTTTCATGTATAGGTGATATGTTTTGTGTTATCATTTTCCTGTGTGATGTCATTCAAAAGCATAGTAATTGTCTAGTTTCACCCACATAGCTGCTATAGGGGCATTTAGTGCAGGAGGCATATGTAGGATCCATGGATCTTGAAAGATGTGTTCTGAGAGGTGTTGATCATTGTAGCAGTGAAGATACATCTGCAGGTTTTGCATCTATTGTTCTGGCAGAGTCTGGAGAAACTTTCACATGGTGTGTCCTGGTTTGTGTGGCACTTGCTTTGGATGACGAGATTCAAGAAGTTGGATGGATGTTTGAAAACCAAAAGGTTTCCTTCAAAATGGGGTGCCAACTGCATAGAGGTGATAGTTGTTTGATGATAGCCTTTATGGGTTCCAGTGTGTGGTAGTTGGTGACAAACAGTCAGAAGAAGGTTTATTTCTATAGTGAAGCAGGTTCTCTGAGGGTATGTGGATGGCCCAGTTTATAATGCAATCTACTTCTCTGGTGGAAGGTTGTTGGTAGGGGAAGGCAACTTTTAGTGTGGTCAGGTACATACTCAGGACTTCTACTGCTTTTTTGTTTTGATAGAACATAGACTAACATGTCTCTCTCTCTCTGTTACTTCTTCCTTGGAGCACACTCTAGATAACAGATTTCTTGATGCATTTGGGGGGGGGTGTGGCAGAACAGCACTCACCTCCAGTGAATGCCCTCACTGGGCCAAGTGACTCCTGCTGAGTCACACTCCATGTGCCAATCAAATGCAAGCCCCTTTGGGGGGTACATACTTAACAGGGGCCAAACCCAGTGCCTTCCATGACTGTCCCTCTGCTTCTGCCTATCAGCTGGTTTCCATTCAGAGAGAGTGGTGTCCCCAGGGCTTCCTCTCCTGGAGACAGCTCCTTGACCATAGCTCAGGGCTTTATCTCAGGTCATCAGTTCACCATAGCCAGCCCCTTCGCTCGGCTCAAGTGGTGTTTCCAGGGCTTCCCTTCTTGGAGACAGTGTCTGCATGATCTCTAAGCCCTCTGGCCAGGTCACTAGTGTCCTAATTCCTTCCCTCCCCAAAGGTGCCAATTTCCAGACAATGTCTTCCCAGTCGCTAATGGGGTTGTGGAAGTTGGGGGTGGGGTCCCCACCCTCCACTCCGGTCCCCAGCCCAGGGACCCTCCCCTACAGATTGCAGCTGCTTGCTAAGTCTGTTTTACAGCTGTTGATTCTCTGGGCCACTTCCCTGTGGGTCTGCTGCATCCTCGCTCTTACCTCAAGGTTCTACCACAGTTTGTCAGTCTGTATTGACAGTCCTTGGTCTCTCACCAGCCCTTCATTCAGTGGTATTGCTGCTCCCTCAGGTGGGCAAGCAGGCCTGGTCTTCACCTCTGGAGATCTCCCACAGCATTGAGCTGACTCTGTTGCCCTAGCTACTTTTTATGGGCCTTCCTGGCCCCAGTTGGCTGCTTCCTTCTTCAGACTCTCTATCCTTCCTTTCTATGGTGACCTTTCTATGGCTTATTCCTCTAGGATGGGTTGTGGCAAGGCTGCAAGCCTCTACCAGGGGGTTTCCCTCCCCAGTCTACCCTGTCACAGGGGATTACTGGATCTATGATGTGTGATCTATGGGTGTGATGATCCAGGTGTTTCTTGTATGTAGTTATCTGTAGTGTTTCATTGTTGAAACTAAGCAGCTGCGTCTACACGTGCACACTACTTCAAAGTAGCGGCACCAACTTCGAAATAGCGCCCGTCGTGTCTACACGTGTCGGGCGCTATTTCGAAGTTAACTTCGACGTTAGGCGGCGAGACGTCGAAGTCGCTAACCTCATGAGGAGATAGGAATAGCGCCCTACTTCGACGTTCAACGTCGAAGTAGGGACCGTGTAGACGATCCGCGTCCCGCAACGTCGAAATTGCCGGGTCCTCCATGGCGGCCATCAGCTGGGGGGTTGAGAGATGCTCTCTCTCCAGCCCCTGCGGGGCTGTATGGTCACCGTGGGCAGCAGCCCTTAGCCCAGGGCTTCTGGCTGCTTCTGCGGCAGCTGGGGATCTATGCTGCAGGCACAGGGTCTGCAACCAGTTGTCAGCTCTGTGTATCTTGTGTTGTTTAGTGCAACTGTGTCTGGGAGGGCCCCTTTAAGGGAGCGGCTGGCTGTTGAGTCCGCCCTGTGACCCTGTCTGCAGCTGTGCCTGGCATCCCTATTTCGATGTGTGCTACTTTGATGTGTAGACGTTCCCTCGCTGCGCCTATTTCGATGTTGGGCTGAGCAACGTCGAAGTTGAACATCGACGTTGCCGGCCCTGGAGGACATGTAGACGTTATTCATCGAAATAGACTATTTCGATGTTGGCTGCACGTGTAGACGTAGCCAGCATGATGTCCACAAAGTCGGTACTGGTGTAGGAGTGTTCCAAAGAGGGTTTAATAGATTGGTGGTGGTAATCTGAGGGAGTTTAAGTTATCTGCCCCAACAATAAAAATATCATTTATGCACCTATCTAACGTATGTCATTATTTTCTTGGTGCATAGAAATTATTCTTCAAAGTTGCCTATAAAGAGACAAATGTATTGTAGAGTCATCCTAGTACTCAGGGTTTTCCCCAGGATTTATACAAAGCATTTATTGTTGAATGTAAAATTGTCATCAGTGGAGATGAAGTAGATGAATTTGCCATCATAGCTAGGGATGTTGGTTATAGCAAGATGACATCCATGATGGCAAGGACAGTGTTCTGGGGGCTTTTGTTGATGTGGTGGAGTTTGTGGAGGAAGTTCTGTTCAGTATCTTCATCAATGACTTAGATAATAGCATAGACAGTATGCTTATCAAGATTGCAGATGATACCAAGCTGGGAGGGTTTGCAGGTGCTTTGGAGGATAGGGTCAGAATTCAAAATGATCTGGAGAGATTGGAGAAATGGTCTGAGGAAAATAGAATGAAGTTCAGTAAGGACAAATGCAAAGTATTCCACTTATGAAGGAACAATCACTTTCACATATGCAAAATAGGAAGTGACTCCCTAGGATGGAGTACTGCAGAAGGGCATCTAGGGGTCATTGTGGACCACAAGTTAAATATGAGTCAACAGTGTGACACTGTTGCCAAAAAAAAAAAGCAAATATGATTCTGGGATGCATTAATAGGAGTGTTGTGAGCAAAATTCAATAAGTAATTCATCTGTTCTACCCTATGTTACTTAGGCCTCAGGTAGAGTACTGTGTTCAGTTCTGGGCACCACATGGTAGAAAAGATGTGGAGGAACTGAAGAGGGTCCAGAGAAGAGCAACTAAAATGACTTCAGGAGGGAGAAAAATTATGCTTCTTAGCCTCTGATAATAGAGCAAGAAGCAACAGCCTTAAATTGCAGCATGGGAGGTTTAGGCTGGACATTAGAAAATATTTCCTAACTGTGAGGGTGGTTAAGTACTGAAATAAATTGCTGGGGGTGGCTGTAGAATTTCCATCACTGGAGATATCTAAGAACAGGTTGGATAAATAACTAACAGAGATGGTGCTTGGTCCTGCCATGAGGGCAGCAGACTTGGCTTGATGACCTCTTGAGGTAACCTTCCAGTTCTAGTCTTCTGTGATATTGACAGAATATTTTTCAAAGTACAATCAAATTTAAAAATAAGATAATAATAAATACAGGTTGAACCTCTCTAATCCAGAACTTTCTCATCTGGCAAACTCCATAATCCGCAATGATTTTAGTTCGCCTGGCGACTACTTATCATGGGCTGGACAAGTTTCCTGTGGTCCCATAAAGTTTGTCTAAACTGGCTCTCAGCATTCTAGGCTTTTATTTAGCTGTAATTTACCCCTAAATGTCTTCTAAGAGCCCTTTAAGTTGGGTTGAAGTGTTGGTAATGTGCTAGAAAATATTGACCTCCCGTCATCCAGAAAATTCTCAGGTCTGGCATTGGTCTGGTGCCACGGGTACTGGACAAGAGGGGTTCAACCTGTATTACTCTCTATTTTATGGGGTTCTGACACTTAAAAAAATCTTTTATGGTTACATTTGCTGGTTGCTATGGCTTTTAATACTGTATTGAGACAAGACTTCCTGCCCAGAGATGATTACATAATAAGTCACTGAAAGACTGGTGCTTAATGAACAATGACATACCACTTGAGTTCTATATGAGAGGCAGAGTACCAGCGAGTGAACACCACCGTGAGAACTTTTTAACCCCCATCTGTATGCTTATAATGGCAAATATTTTCCTTTTGGACGAAGTGTATCAGTTTCCTTACTAGTAACTACAGACTGTACCCCCAGTAAGTTATGGTCATCACTATGCTCTATCCCTCAACAGGTTTTCCATCTCTTGATGGTGTTTGGAAATCTGTAACAGGACTTGCTCAAGACATAATAACTGCCCTCTCCAGGGCTACAGCTTTACTGTCGCCATAATTCGAAATAACTTATGCAATATGCACAATGTGAATTGCATCAGGTATTTCGAGTGACCTTTTTTTCCAGCTGAGTGCTGTCCAAGCACCACTAAAGTTTGAAATAAGGGGATATTTTGGGGTTTCTGCTCCCCCTCTCGTGAGGAGGGGAAGCAGAAACAGAATAGCACCGCATGCAGCTGAGGAATTGCTATTTTGGGATACGTGTGTATCCTGAAGTAGCAAAAGTAGTCTAGACATATCCCAGAGGAGACAAAAAGCATCAGAAGAGAGGGAGCTGGTGGCTGGCAGTGGGAAGAGAAATAAATGCAACAGAAGTCCATGATGAGGGAGAGTTGGCAGAACTAAACCACCCACTGGTTACCGTGCGCATTTCAGCAGCAGATGGTGCTTCTTCATACTTCAATGGCATCAGCACAGAAACAAAGTAAACCCAGCTTCCAAAGGAGCATGCCTGGCTCAGTCCGGGCAGTGCTTCTACAGTAGCCCATGTGTGGGACTTTGACATGAGATAGTCAGAACATCAGTCCCCACCGTTCTCTCTCCCTGTTTGAAGCCATGGAGAGTGCATCAGTAAGAAGGCTGCTTTCTAGGTGCTGCTTCAGTCACGCATCCTGTGATGGGAAAGTGGGGTGGGCTAGTTCAGTGGTTTGAGCATTGGCCTGCTAAACTCAGGTTTGTGAGCGCAATGCTTGAAGGGGCCATTTAGGAACCTTGGGCGCAAATAGATTTAAAAAAAAAACAGTCAGGGATGGTGATAGCTCCTGCTGTGAGGGCAGGGGACTGGACTTGACCTCTCAAGGTCCCTTCCAGTTCTATGAGACAGGTATTCTGCTGTGTGACAACAGAGTGAACTGCCTACAGGCAGCTTTGAGATGTGCCCTTGGCTAGCTGCAGCTGCCTGTGCAGAGCTGTATTGGTGAAGAAAAGAGTTTTCCACAGGAATGAGGAAGTTACTGCAGCCCTAATGCTTATTGTCTGGTTAAATAGTTGCTAAGCCTTCAGATTTCTGGACTTCAGAAGGCTTTAGGTCAGTCCTGATTGGGGGTAGCAGAGAGACTAACCTGCTTGCAGGTTATCTGAGGATGCTCTGCTGCACTTTTCCTCGTTTTCATAAAAGTAGTTGCTAAGTTGGCCTTCACTGCAACTTCCTGATACCCCACCATGTTTCATGAGCTGGCCACACTTAAAGGAAAGGTGAGAACTTTCCTCAAAGAATAACAAAAAATCCATATGGAAACGATTTGCTATCTTACAAAGAGGCAGAGCTCTTGTACTGTGTAAAAATTAAAGCACAATAATAATACAGAAGAACATAAGATGATGCTTTATGCTTTTCATTATGACATGTAAGAACTTTTCTAAGATGTGCCAATTCTTCTGCAGCATTTTAACCATAGGGATACTTCAATCACTGAAATATAGTTTTCCTGCATTGATTGAATACATCTGAAGGAAACTTTTGTTTTGTAGTTCTAAAAAAAAAAATAACCTCCTGTTGTATTCTAAACATCCAGTTTGAAATAAAACCTTTTTGATAGGAATTCTTCTGGAGAAGAAGTGAATAAACCCCATTTCCAAAATGTTAATTCTTGGCATTGACATGTAATTATACATATTCCACGCGTTGAGTGGCATCTGTAGAGTTTCTTGTAGATTGTTAAATATGGCTGCTGTCTTAACAGTGTTCACAAAAATGATCATAACATTATCCTCCCAACTTTTATCCCAAAGACGAACTTCTCGTTTTATCTTTTATGTTTCCTACTGATTAGAAGCAGCAACATCCCGAACCACATCAACATTTCTGAATCATACCATTACTCAGCAGCAAATGACCAATTCATATTTGCTGAGTGCAAAAAAGCTACACGAAGACCACATTACATATCTACAATAAGGCTGATAATTTAAGTTGACTAAAATCAGATTGAATGCCTCTATGGCAATATTATATATTGTTATTGTTGTTCTGAGCTATAAAGCGCTCGTAATTTAATCAGAAAGATCCTAGATATAGTGATTCATTGAATTTTTCTATGATGGATAAACATTGCTGCATAATGAATATCTTGAAAAGTAAGTTGCATTGTTACTGCACAGAAAGAAACCAGTTGCCTTAAATTCTGAGCATTTATGTTTCAGAACTGCAAGTCTGTGAATCGCTTCATACACGTCTGTCCAATGCCCTTTCCAAATCAGAGTACGTGCTCTGTTTATTTTAGATACTGGGAACCTCATTGTGTCCTAGTTCATTCCATGTTTAACTGATCTAATTATCTAAACTGTCTACCCTTTTCCAACGTTTCGTGTACATCTTTCCCCTCACTCATTTTTTCCTATCTGAAATAGATAGAACGATATTAAAGGGATTTTCATTAACATACGAAGTGAATTTTTTCCAGGGCTTTTAGCCAAACCAAACTGCTAAATATGAACTTTTGTAAGGTATTTAGCAGAGGTCCCTCATTTATCAAGTTATTTTTCCAATTTGTGGTTGTTGTAAGCTTTAAAACCAGTATCAAATGATTTTTGTTGCATTAGTAAAAACACTCTTAAATTCAGCTGAAGTTCTTTAATCTAAAGAAAAGGTTCCCTGTTACTTCCCCTGTCCCCCCCTCACCTGCCCCCCACCCCCAAAAAAAATCATTCGATGAACTAAGTTCAAACTTGAAAATTGCGCTGGAGTTTCTAGTTAATAGCCAAACTTCCATTAGTTCCTGTGCTGTGGGAAAGAGCAGACCCTCAGACTATTTTCAGGCACTATTTTTTTTCTTAATTGTATTAATATTCTGAAAGCTTCATCATTAGCTGTGAATCTGGTGCACTCTTCCAGAAGTATCACATGTTCCTGTATCATTTTGCTGGTCCAACAGTTGCAGTAAACCAATACTGCCAATAGACCAGGAGGCTGTGATTGCTTATGTCCAGTTCCCACACGTTTTTATTAATCACTGAATGGTATGGTGCCTCTGGAAAAACCAGCTCAGAGTTCTGGAAGCTACAATGGAATCAGTAGACTAGCTTACAGGCTTTTTTCACTGCCACTGCTAAATCATAATTATTTAGAAACATTGGCTATGGCAGATCAGAAAGAGGAATAAAGAATCTTGCCTGTGGAAAAACTGATTAGCCTTATGAACAATTCATATGACAGATATATGAGCACATATGTACCTTTTAAAGTTCGTGCTTAAACTGGGAACGATATAAAAAGCCAAATGACCTCCAGAACTTCTGCCATTAAGATCTCATGCACTCCCTTTGTTTCGTATGTTGTTTACACCATATTCTTTTTACAAGGAATCACAGAATTGTAGGGTTAGAGGAGACCTCAGGAGGCCGGAGTCCAACCCCCTGCTAAAAGTAGGACCAATCACAACTAAATCATCCTGGCTAGCTAGGGCTTTGTCAAGCCTTTAGGGATGCAGATTCCACCACTTCCCAGATCATTAGCACAATTAATCTTGTTTTGTGAAAATTAGTATTGACAATCAAGGAGAAGGAATACAAGCCAAAATGGGGAAAAACAGGTTCAAGAGTATTTAGATAAGTTAGATATGGTCAGGTCAGCAGGGTCCTGGAAGTACTAGATGAAGCAATCTCAGAGCTACAGGTTGCACCTCCAAAACCCAGAACTCTCTGGACCAGCAACATCCACACCACGTATGCTCCTGGACCAGAAACCCTGGGAGCCAAAGGGCAGACTGTCAGCCACAACAAGGTGGGCAACCCAGGGTCAGAGCCCTGTGGCGGCCCATGGCAGCAAGAGGCCAGAGCCAGAACCCCATGAGAGCTAGGTCTGGAAGCTGGAGGCCAGGGCCGGGGCTAGAGTTGCTGCTCCATGGGGGCCAGAGGCCAAAGTCAGAGCCCCACAGGGGGAAGCCTGGGGCCAGGGCTGGAGCCCTACATGTGGGGCAGACAGGAGCCCCCTGGCAGCAGTTTGGGGGCTGGAATTAGAGCCTCATGGCAGCATGGGGTGGGCTGGAGCTCGTGGGAGCCCTGCAGCAGTGAGAGGCCCAGATATGTAATCCTGGCCATAACCAGAGCCATGCCTCAGGAGCCAGCCTGGGTCATCCAGTACACGCAGTTGGGCAAGGAGGTGGAGGTGGGAGCAGAAGCAGGGGCTTGGGGGCCGGTTGCAGGGGAACTCCCCAGGTCCATCAAATTCTCTGGTTGGGGACTGGTCAGGTTCTGACTGTGCTGGACCAGGGAGGTGCATTAGCAATGATCTTTGTGAATACCCAGAAGATGGCAGAGGGCCCAAATAACTGGAAGAGGGGGCACATTGGGGTTTCTTTAAAAAGGGGGATGAGGACGATACAGGGAATTATAGACCTGTCAGCCTAACTTCTGGAATTGAAAAGATACTGAAGCAAATTATGAAACAACTGTTTGTAGGCAATGGGGTGATAGGCTCTATGCTTTTGTCAAGGACAAATCACGCCCAACCACCTTCATCACCTGCTCTGACAGGCTTCCTGATCTAGTGGCTGGGGAAGCAGTAACGTGAGACACCGTGACTGAGGTATGGCTTTTGGCAAACTACCCCATGACATTCTGTTATGCAAACTAGAAAAATGTGAGCAAGGGTCATTTTACTATAAGACGAGCGAAAGACCTCGCTCAAAGAGCAGTTATCAATGGCTTGCGATCAAACTGGGCAGGGGAGGGTTTCTAGTGGGATCCCAGAGGGATCAGTCCTGGCGCTGGTAATACTTGACATTTTCATTAATGGCGTAGATGATGGAGTAGAGTGTGTGCTTATAAACAGGGGCAACTGGTGAATGCAGATGGGGGGCCACCAGCCACATGAACTTCCCTCCAGCCTGGGGAATGCCTAGGACAACCCCCTACACTCCCTGCTCTACCCCTCCCCACTCCTACTCTGCCCTCTCCCTGCTCTAGCTCCGCCCCACCAGACAGATACAAGGTGCCTCCCCAGGAGTCCCCCTGACAGGTGTTGGTCAGTGTGTGCACAGCACTGGGGGGCATGTGCCCCATTGTGTACCCCCCCATGTGTCAAATATGCTTATAAAATTTGCAAAGGACACCAAGCTGGGCGGGGTTAAAAGGACTCTGAAGGACAAGGTTTGGAATTCAAAAGGACCTTAACAACTTGACGAATTGGTCTGAAACAAACAGGCTGCAATTCAATAAACCCAAGGGTAAAGTTCTTCAAGCAGGACGATAAAATCAAATGCACAACTACATCATGGACGAGCCCACTAATAGACTTCCATCATCAAGTTGTCCTCTGTAATATAGCCTTAACCTGCTTCATTAGTACTGTTAATTACAGGCTGTTACGTTATTTGACGAGACCACAGGAGTCACAAAGACTTACTTGACTTAAACCCTTGTCATTTACAAGTCTCCTCCACTTCGCTCTGTCTCAGGACAAAGAGGCACATAATAAAATGGCACTAGATTTTCAGAAACGTATCTGTAAACCAAGTTTTCTGTTGGCACGGGAAACGTTATTATATTCTGATCTCATAGAGACATTGTTTTGTAAATGAATGCTTATTGATGTTCTCATAAGGTTCAATATTGAATTTAGCATTGTTAGTGAATCCTCCTTAATTTTCAGTATTGTTTTGTTAATGAGATCCTGTTCATGTTCTATACGACCAAATAACTCTACCTTCCTGTAATTTACTTTTTGTTAATAATCTATTGGTACTTGACCTCCTGCTCAATAGGGAATTACCAGAGCGGAATGGCATAAGACCAGTAAGAATTCAGTTTGAGCTGGAGAAATGGATAAAGGGAGTATGAGAAACTCTCCCCTGGTTTGTTGGGAGGGGGGATGAACAAAGGAGGAGAGAGGTATAAGTATTGCTCATCTCTTGTTGCAAGGTGTGCAGGCTTTGAGGAGAGATCCTCCTGCACCTTACTTGGCATGCCAAATAAAGATTCTTCTTCCACTCTCGGTGTGTTATTGGGCCAGCGTTGCACACCGGGCACGAACTGCCACTGTGCCACCTTAAGAAGGAGGCAACAGTTTTGGTGTCCCTGGGTGGGCCCTCTAAATTAAAGCCTTGCCCGGCTCGTCTCTTGGCGGGGGTGGCGGGAGACGGCGTCAGACTTCCAGTGCGCACATCAGTAACTTTACCGGGGGAACTCGGCGTCCAGCTTCCGCAGCCCCTGCCAGGGACGACACAACGGTGCAACCCAGCAACGTGGAAGAGAGAGAGGAAACAGAGGGTGGAGCGGCGAAAGCCGGACCTCTGAAACTGAAACAGAGGATGGAGCGGCGAAAGCCGGACCTCTGAAACTAGAGGGTGGAGCAGCGAGAGCCGGACCTCTGGACAGGTAAGACCCAGTCCCTTTTTGTGAAAGGGACTTCCGGGACGCTGGACAGATATTAAGGTCTGGGGCAAAGGTTATGGGTCAGGGTCAGAGTACCCATAGGAATGGTCAGGGTCGGAATATCCCTAAGAACAACACCCCTTTGGCTTGTGTTTTAAAACACTGGAAAATTATAGGGGGGGACCCTCTGACCACATATAGATTAAGAAAACTGTGCACAACAGAGTGGCCACAGTATAACCTAGAAGGGCAGGAGCGGTGGCCACCAGAGGGATCCCTAAATTATAACACCATATTGCAGCTGCTTTTGTTTTTACAACATACCAGTAAATGGGAAGAACATATGTATGGCCAATATTTTGAATATCTTAGAAATAGACAAGACTTGCAGGAAATGTGTGGATTACCATGTACAGGGCAACCAGCTGTAAATAAGCCTGATCTAAGATTATCATGTGTAGTACAACCAGCTGTAAATAAGCCTAATGTAAACTGTCACCAGGACCCCCTTCGGCTTCTGCACCCACACCCCCTCCATACAGGGAAAGGGTTTCCCATGATTTGGGAATAGGCCCCTCAGTTAAACTGTATCTATTAGTGACTGAAACAGTGGTTGACTGACTGGGAGCTGCGGATCGACAGGCTACTACTATGCAGGTGTAGACCCATGTGCCCTTTAATCCGATCGATTTGGCAACTTTTAAACCCCAAGCCGGGGAGTTTTCCACGGATCCTAGCCGCTTTATTTCAATTTTCAAAGGGTGTTTAGCCAGTCACAAGCCTGATTGGAATGACTGTCAGGTCCTAATGAGAACCCTGTTGTCTGAAGTGGAGCGTAACCAGGTTGTAACAAAAGCCAGGGAGAAAGCAAGAAAAAGGCATGAACTTGGCAGGAGCGAAAAAAAGCAATTTGTCAAATCCCTAAGCCCAGCAATAGGAAACAACTGCATGCCTTTTTGGGAACAGCAGGATTTTGCAGATTATGGATACCTGATTTTGGGGTACTGGTTAAGCCTCTGTACGAGTGTGTTAAAGAAAGTAACAGAGACTTGTTCTGTTTTTAAAAAAAAAAAAAGAGGCTATTGCTCTTTTGCCTCTGACCCCCACCCTCCCAGATCCCCATGAAAAGCCAGAATACTCTGCCCAAGAACAGCAGTTAGCTGAGCAGTTACAGCTGAACCTGCGAGAAGGATGGTATGTAAGTGAAAAAGGACAAGTGTTGCTTCCTGGACCCTTGATAAGGCCGATGGTTATGAGTTTTCATCAAGGGACACATGCAGGTCAGGAAGCCCTGATCCAATTATTAGAGAAGTACTTTATAGGAGATGGAATGAGAAATGAAGCCAGACGGGTGGTTAGAGACTGTATGGTATGTCAGAAAAATAATCCCTGAGCAGGAAGACCCGTGGTACCCTCCCCACTACCATCAGCCCCGGGACCGGGACTCGTGTGGCAAATTGACTTTACTGAACTACCTCGTGCCAGTGGGTTTCGGTACCTACTGGTACTTGTGGATCGTTTTACAGGATGGATAGAGGCATTTCCATGTAAAAATTGTACGGCCAACACAGGCGCTAAAATCTTAAAGGAGATAGTCCCCCGGTTCGGAGTACCAGAATGGATTGAATCAGACCGAGGAACCCATTTCGCGGCCCGATGTGTGGAGAAAGTAGCAGATGGACTCAATATTCCACGGAAATACCACACTCCATATAGACCGCAGGCCAGCAGAGTGATGAAAAGAGGGAATCAGACTTTGAAAAGACATTTGTCAAAATTGTGCCAGGAAGCTCAGCTTAAGTGGCCAGAGGCCCTCCCCTTAGCCCTCTTAAGGACCTGAATATTACCCAAAGGGAGGTTAGGATTAAGCCCATTCGAAATCTTGTTTGGGCGATCATGGCCACTGAATGGGGTGCCTGGTACAGGTATAGAATGGGGAATAGGGGAGGGGCTTTTAAGGAAATATTTGCTGTCGCTGTCGTCTGTTATGTCTTCAATCCACAGGTTTGTTCGTGACAATCAGCCCATTCCGTTGGACCAATCCCTTCACGATATTCAGCCAGGAGACAGCGTGTTGCTTCGGACGTGGAAAGAGGAGCCCCTTCAAGAGAAGTGGAAAGGACCCCACCTCGTTTTATTGACCACAAAAACTGCTGCTAAACTAGAAGGAGTCAAACTGTGGGTCCATTTCACTCGATTAAAGAAGGTCGAACCGGCTGAGGAAAAGGAGTGGACTGTGAGCCGTGTCACCCCAGAAGCTGAAGAGGACTTAGGACTGAAATTATTGGTTAAGTATTAAAAGATAAGAAAGTGGAAATGCTACCCATGAATCAGGTTTTAAGTAAAGAATATGAGAAGACTCAATATGGGACATCTTGAGTGTTCTCAAAGGGGGGAAATGTGGGCACGGGAAACATTATATTCTGATCTCATAGAGACATTGTTTTGTAAATGAATGCTTATTGATGTTCTCATAAGGTTCAATATTGAATTTAGCATTGTTAGTGAATCCTCCTTAATTTTCAGTATTGTTTTGTTAATGAGATCCTGTTCATGTTCTATACGACCGAATAACTCTACCTTCCTGTAATTTACTTTTTGTTAATAATCTATTGGTACTTGACCTCCTGCTCAATAGGGAATTACCAGAGCAGAATGGCATAAGACCAGTAAGAATTCAGTTTGAGCTGGAGAAATGGATAAAGGGAGTATGAGAAACTCTCCCCTGGTTTGTTGGGAGCGGGGATGAACAAAGGAGGAGAGAGGTATAAGTATTGCTCATCTCTTGTTGCAAGGTGTGCAGGCTTTGAGGAGAGATCCCCCTGCACCTTACTTGGCATGCCAAATAAAGATTCTTCTTCCACTCTCGGTGTGTTATTGGGCCAGCGTTGCACACCGGGCACGAACTGCCACTGTGCCACCTTAAGAAGGAGGCAACACTTCCTTAAACTGAAAAAAAAAAGAAGCTGAGCACAATACCTTTTATACATTTCAAGCTAAGCTGTACTCTGGTGTTGCATACATGTGAAAATAAATAAGTGGACATAGGTGGTTATTTCCATAGACTCATTTCCTGTGCATCTGGTTTATAAAAAGGATGAGAAAGCAGGTGGTAGCAGTAGTCTGTGGAGCTAAAATATATCATCCCTTGGCATACATTATATTATTGACCCTCTCCATTTTAAGCACTGAAGCTATGTTTAAATTTGATTTGGAATAAGGTGTGTTTTTCATCTGAGTATCTCAAGCTAAGCAAATCTCTGTAATCAAGTGAAAAAATGCGAAAGAATTTGCTGGAGAATAAGTTTCCTCTCTACGGTGAGACCACAAATAAAATTTGACAAAAGCAGAAGTGATGGTTCTTCGGTTTATCATCACCACCAAGACCAGTTATGATAATCGTATAATTTATGCCATGAAAACAAGAAAGCAGTCCAGTAGCGCTTTAAAGACTAACAAAATAATTTATTAGGTGATGAGCTTTCGTGGAACAGACCCACTTCTTCAAACCATAGCCATACCAGAACATACTCAATATTTAAGGCACAGAGAACCAAAAATAGTAATCAAGGTTGACAAATCAGAAAAATATTCTCAAGGTGAGCAAATCAGAGAGTAGAGGGACAGAAGTAGGGGGAGTCAAGAATTAGATTAAGCCAAGTATACAAAAGAGCCGCTATAATGACCTAAAAAATTCCCATCCCAGTTCAAAGCACGTGTCAATGTGTCGAATTTGAATATAAAAGAGTTCAGTAGCCTGCTTCCAAAGTGTTATGAAAATTCCTCTTCAGTAAGATGCAAACTTTCAGGTCATTACCTGAAAGATCATCACCTAATAAATTATTTTGTTAGTCTTGAAAGTGCTACTGGACTTCTTTTTTGTTTTGATAGTATATGGACTAGCACGGCTTTCTCTCTGTTATAATTTATGCCAAACATATTACATTTTCCAAGCTGCCTGAAAATAATTAAGTGTTCATAAACAACCTTCCCCAGCTGTTTCAATGCCTACAGAGCTCCTGTTGACTACACAAGGATATATTTTTTTTAAAAATCCAAGAAGCAAAACTGAGATCATATATACAGAAAATATACAGGATCACTCTATTTGTGGATCCTAAATACAAACCCCATCCCTTTGTCTTAAGTGCTCTCTTGAGAAGTGTAACTGACTTCAAGATCCACACCTGCAGTTTGAGAATCACTCTCTTGAGGCCTAAGACTACATAACTAAAGTCAACTGTGCTTATAACTGGGGCTTCTTGTTGAATGTGACTCCTTAGCCACGTTATGCTTCTGATTTTCAGCATGCCGAACACCCATGACCCCAGTGATGTCAATGGGAAGTGTGGGGGCTAATCACCTGTGGAAATGCAGGGCTTAACTGATGTGAGATATCTCAAAGAGGTGTTAGCAGCGTTTGTCTGTATCTTCGCAAACAAAAAAGCAGGCCTGTAGCACTTTAAAGACTCACAAGATAATTTATTAGGCGATGAGCTTTCATGGGGCAGACCCGCTTCCTCAGATCTGGAAAATCCTGATAAAAGATAACTGAGATGAAGGGAATTCAACAGAAATGTTAAATGGTGTGAGATGAATGATGTTGGGAAGAAATTAGTAACAAAATAGCAGCAACGCTCAGCAAATTCTTTTTCCTCCTCCCTGATGCGTCAATATAGAAACAATGAATAGTAGGTAGCATATGTCAATCAGTGTTTATGACCCACAATAACAAGACTGTGGGAGGAAGGAGGAGGAAATTGTGAATGAGGTGGAGGAAAAGATGGAAGTGAGGAAGATAAGATGGTAATTTATATCGTATTATTTTGGTTAGTAAAATTGTTAATTTTATTACTTAAAACGCCTTTAAAATAAAGTTTCATCTGTGGTGAAACACGGCAGAACAAAAAACTTCCAGCACACAGGACGACAGGAATTAACACGTTGGAGTAGATCTGAGGTCATCTATCCAGTATCTCAGTGCCAGATTTTACAGTCATTCAGATTATTATTTGACAAGCCTAACTGAGATTCTCATAGGCCCAATCTAAAAAGCAATGTGTTTCTACAACCCACCTTAAACTCTCTTTTTTGTTAAAGCAGCACTGAATGAAAGAGGAATCTTTGTTAGAAATGGGGAAGCACAGGCAATAGAGCACACAGTTATTTGTGACTGATCCAGAGGAAGATGAAACTAGTTACAATGTACATTTTGGCAGCCTTGAAGCATGAAAACACTCAGAAAGTCAGCAACACTCTCAAGTTGCTCAGCTATTAAGTACTTAATAGCCAAGGGGTCTGCAACCTGTGACTCCAGAGCCGCATGCAGCTCTTTAAGGACTTCTTGGTGACTCCAAATGCTATAATTGAAAGTAAACAGAAAAACCTTCCTGATTATTTTCAATGAACAGTGAAAATCTAAAAGCCCCAAAATGAACAACTCATATCTAAATAGCAAACAATGGCTACGTCTACACGTGAAGCCTACATCAAAGTAGCCTATTTCGATGTGGCGACATCGAAATAGGCTATTTCGATGAATAACATCTACACATCCTCCAGGGCTGGCAACGTCGATGTTCAACATCGACGTTGCGCAGCACCACATCGAAATAGGCGCTGCGAGGGAACGTCTACACGCCAAAGTAGCACACATCGAAATAAGGGTGCCAGGCACAGCTGCAGACAGGGTCACAAGGCAGACTCAACAGCACGCCGCTCCCTTAAAGGGCCCCTCCCAGACACAGTTGCACTAAACAACACAAGATCCACAGAGCCGACAACTGGTTGCAGACCCTGTGCATGCAGCATGGATCCCCAGCTGCAGCAGCAGCAGCCAGAAGCCCTGGGCTAAGGGCTGCTGCACACGGTGACCATAGAGCCCTGCAGGGGCTGGAGAGAGAGCGTCTCTCAACCCCTCAGCTGATGGCTGCCATGGCGGACCCCGCTATTTCGAAGTTGCGGGACGCGCAACGACTACACAGTCCCTACTTCGACATTGAACGTCGAAGTAGGGCGCTATTCCCATCCCCTCATGGGGTTAGCGGCTTCGACGTCTCGCCGCCTAACGTCGATGTTAACATCGAAATAGCGCCCAACACGTGTAGCCGTGACGGGCGCTATTTCGAAGTTAGTGCCACTACTTCGAAGTAGTGTGCACGTGTAGACACGGCTAATATGTGATCTCAAAACATTGGATAACTTCCCCTAGCATCCTCCAGAGAGAGAGCGAGAGAGAGAAGGTTCAGGAATGAAAGTCAGGAAGACAGTGGCACAAACATGCATGTAAACTGTGAGGAAATAGAATATATAAAAAGTTTCTGAATGTCCTGCAGTAAACATGTATCACATTACAAATTATTGTGTGTGCGCTGTTCTTGAAATGGGAATTACAAAATGAACAGCTTGAAATTATTAAGGACCATCTTCATATTCACATGCATTACAGCTGCTAAATTATTGAATTGTTTAACCAAATTGGAAAAAATAAAAGGCTCTTCTTGCTAGTTTGGTTGCTGACCCTTGGAACAGCCCATTCAAATCGAGTAAAGATTGGTTTCAACCAATAATTCAAATAGATTCAGACTGATGTGCTGCAAAATGGTGTGAGACCAGTGATTCTTCTGCCTAGAAGTGTAAACAAAGCTCATCTCCTCTCCCATCATCTAAAATACTTTGCTACTGTAGACACAAACTCAGCTGGCAGAATCATTTCCAATTCCCCATGGTTCTAGTTCCCCAGCGCCCACTTTACTTTGAGCAGAGCATCTCTGCTGACTGTACATTGAAGCATATGGGCCACATCAAAAATCACGTCAGGATGTAACTTTTCAAAACAAGGCTACAGGAGGTGAGGAGACAGCGTTTCCTGGCCAGCTGATGTAACACGTTATAAATAGTTGAACAATCACTCTGAAAGCCTGTTTTTCTTGTGAAGGGGAGGGGAGAAAAAAAACCTGTTTTCCTACCCTTGTTCAGGTCTCCGGATCAGATCCTCTAGGCAGATGTGATGGGGATGTCCTAGTTTGTGCGTGTTCTCTGGCCAGGTTTGCACAAACACAAAGGCAAATTACATAGAGGCTCCACTTATCAGCACAGCTGGCATTCCATTCCTTCCTTAAGTTCCTGCAGCACACCCAGTTCCCTTTGAAGTTAGTCCTTCAGTCTCCCTCCATTTATCAACACAAGACGCAGGCCTTCCCTCTCTCCCTCCTTTGATTTCTGCCAAGTGAACAAATATAAGCTGTCAAAGGTCTACCCCCTGAGTGCCCGTTTAAACCCACTGCTTCTCTCTGCCTTCTGAAAGCCGGGATCTGCCACTGACTGGTTTGTAAAAGAGTAAACTCCTCCTCTTGGCTGGGAGGGAGAAAGGGAGGGTGTTGGAAAGATAGACTGTGAGCAGGCTGACTTCCTGCTTGGATGAATACGAAGGTAGAGCAGCTGAATTAATATTTTCAACCCTGTTGCACACAAACACCCAAGCACACATACAGACTTAAGAGAAAGGCTGCTCCAAGTACGCAAGTGCCAAAATATGCTGGTATCATGAACTTTCTTTAAATCAATTAAGTAACTCCTATGGCCTTCAGATTAAAATCTGATTCAAACAGATAGGATAACAATTACAGTGCGAGTGATTGCAAGATTCTCCTTCACTCTAGAGCTTCTGCAGGCATAGCCACCTGGTAGTGGTGCTCAAGTTATGGCTGAGGAGGCACTTTCATTTCAAATTTTAATTTTCAGACATTTACCACTTCTCAGAACAATCACCTGAGTCTGAGTGTGTATCTTGAGCTGAATGCATGTGGTTTTTCTCAGGCGAAAGGTAAATCCTTTAGAACGTTTAATAGCATATACCATAGTACAAATTGTGGCATACGTGCCAGGAAAGTGCTCCAGTTGCAAAGAGAAATCAAAATCTTTCCTGGCTCATATCCCCGTCTGATCTGACTTGTTTTTACCTCTTTTGATACCTACTATTGATAATGGGCCATTTCCACCTTGCTGAATAGACCTTGTCAGCTCTGGCCCTCCATTTTTCTGGGACTCCACTCTTTAAATACCCCTCTGAAACCACACATGCCCCGAACTCATGCATCCGATGAAGCGGGTCTTTGCCCATGAAAGCTTATGCTCCAAAATATCTGTTAGTCTATAAGGTGCCACAAGATTTCTTGTTGTTCTCAAATCTTTCCTGGGTTTATTTTGATTATGTTTTCAATCATAATGTGCCATTACCTAAGTTTTTAACATCAGATTATATTCAACATTACCCAAGTTCTAGTTCCATCTACCTCAGTTTCTTTCACATCAACATCCCAAATATTTCAGGGAAATTGTTGGTTCATCACTGGGTGGAAGGCTCTTTTCTCTCTGAGCTAGATAGAAAGTACTGGGTCACATGAAATTCTGGGAGGGTCACAGAGAGGGCTCAGCATCTTGTCAGTAGAGGGAGGGCACTCCCTTACCGGGAAGAGGAAGCATTGTCATGAGAGTAAGAGAGTCAGGCAAACAGCAGACTAGGGTGACACTGCTGAGCATCCTGCCTCTCTTAAGCTGCGTCTACACGAGCCGGCTACTTCGAAGTAGCCATGCCAACTTTGAAATAGCGCCCGCCACGTCTACACGTGGCGAACGCTATTTTGAAGTTGACATCGACGTAAGGCGGCGAGATGTCGAAGTCACTATCCCCAACAGGAGATGGGAATAGCGCCCTACTTCGACGTTGAACGTCGAAGTAGGGAACGTGTAGACGATCCGCGTCCCACAACATCAAAATAGTGGGGTCCGCCATGGCAGCCGTCAGCTGAGGGGTTGAGAGACGCTCTCTCCAGCCCCTGCGGGGCTGTATGGTCACCGTGTGCAGCAGCCCTTAGCCCAGGGCTTCTGGCTGCTGCTGCTGCAGCTGGGGATCCATGCTGCATGCACAGGGTCTGCAACCAGTTGTGGGCTCTGTGGATCTTGTGTTGTTTAGTGCAACTGTGTCTGGGAGGGGCCCTTTAAGGGAGCGGCTTGCTGTTGAGTCCACCCTGTGACCCTGTCTGCAGCTGTTCCTGGCACCCTTATTTCGATGTGGGCCGCTTTGGCATGTAGACACTCTCCTGCAGCGCCTACTTCGATGTGGTGCTGCCCAACGTCAACGTTGAATGTCGACGGCACCAGCCCTGGAGGACGTGGAGACGCTATTCATCGAAATAGCTTATTTCAATTTTGTTACATTGAAATAAGCTATTTCGATGTAGCATACACATGTAGATGTAGCTTTACTGTCCTACCTGCCCCAGCCTAAAATACACCATTATATTGTGCCACTGCTCAGAAAAGGGCGTATGGGCCGTAAGTCGGATTCTGTGCTCATAGGCAAGTTATTTGTAAATATACAAATCAGTTCATTAAATTTCCCTAAAACATCCCATCAAACTGCACAAGTCTTGGCAGGTATAGACGGGAGGCTGTCTGCAGAGTGACGGCCGGGAGGATGAACCTGTCAGCAGGAGACATGAAGCAACCACTGAAGCAGGATGATAGGAGGAAAACAGCAAAACCAATGGAGGGAATGACCTCTGTCGGTGGTATCTACAGGCAAATGCTGAATTGACTCCTCAGAAAGGTCTGGACTAAAGCAATCAAGGTGCAGGCCTGGGAAGCCCCACAGAGCAAGGTACCTCTTTCACTTTCCTCTCTTGGGCTGCTGTGAGTTGGAGTCTTGTTAGAAACACACATTCATCACCTATTGCCATCTCTAAGATGTTTACCTGGGGTAGTTACTGTTCTTTCCTGCCAGCACTCACACCTGGACTTAATAAAAGTGTCTATTTCTACACCAGCAGAGCTAAATGAGGCGGGTTATGCCGACAGAGCCCTGTTGTAAGATCTTGCAGGAGTCAAACCTGGCGAGAATTCTAGAGGGCTAATGCTTCTGTACGGCTGTGGGGTACATGGGCTTGGTTTCTGCTGGGGGACCTGGTAAAGCTGGGCTCTGCAGGACGTACCATGACAGCACCCTGAGCACACTGCTGCAGGCTGGAGAAGGCTGCTGGCCCAGCAGAGAGCAACTTCCTGTAAGCACCTGGGTGACAATCAGTGGATAACAAGATAGCTGGGGAAAATATAAGGAGAAGAAAATAGACTCAAGGGGCAGCTCAGAGGGCATGAGGACCACAGGGAAGCTTCTGTTGCATGCACAGCACGGCATGGCTCAGCTATAGAAGAGGGGAATAAATGCACACCATAGTGAAAGATGCACAACCTGCTGTGTTATACCACGGCCTGAACTGGCCGAGCAAGGGAATTCACCAGGTAGCCAGAGAGAGATGCTGTAAGACAGCCCTTATTTGGTTGCCTCATGCTGGTGTTTAAAGGAGGAAGCCAGCACAGGAGGTGCCTAGGTGACAGGCCAGGCTGCCTCCCTGATCCACTGTAGGCCTTAAGCTCTGGTTTCTAACCCTGGGTTGTCCCCAGCTCTCTTTGCTTACTTAGGGCCTGACCGTGTCCTGGGAGCAGGGCTCTGCTACTCAGCTCCTGGCTGCAAATTGGTAGCTGACCAATGCACACAGGTGCCCATGGCCCAGGCCTGACTCCCATAGTAGAGATGAAGCGCATGTGGGCAGAAGGGTGGGGGTATTTTTTTGTCACTTAAGGGACATCATGTTCCCAACAGGCCAATGCACGTGGGGGGCATGGAAAACCCATGTGCCAGGCCGCAACATTGGGAACAGGAAACCTGCCTGGTCCTGCTGGAGAAGTAGAACTACTATGGAGAGAGTGCTGGGCAGGCTCCCTTGGCAGGCCCTTCTCCCCCCATGCCTGGCTCTTCAGCTGGCCCTGCCCCCTCACACCCCTCCAGCTGGCTCTTCCCCCTCCCCTTCAACCAATCAGGCCCTGTCCCCTCCCCCAGCATCCCTGCAGCCATGCCTGTGCCCACGGGGGCCCCAGCTGCTCAACCTCTCACTCACTCCACCTGCCCTGGGTGCTGAGGTCCTGGCTGCCCACACCTGGGGCTCTCCTAGCTGCCTCCACCCCTGCACATGCACTGGGGCTCTCCTGCCACATGCAGGGCAGGGGCACAGAGTCCCGCTAAGATCTTCCATCCTTGGATGGTTGAATTTTCTCTGCAGCGGGTTCAAATTTCTTATGTGCAACCCCAGCACTGGGAGTGTGTGGACGTGCACCACCAGTGAGACCAAAAAGCCAGATACAAAACAACCCATAGGTGTGGAAGACCGTATATTAGAATGATGGATCATTAGAAGGAGCAGCGCTTGCCATGTGTATTTAATATGAAATCAAGTAAAAAGAAACTGAACACTACTCTTGGAGTACCTGTATTATCATTCGTTCTCACAACTCAAGCCAGTGAACATGCCAGAATGCGTATTATCCACCCAGAGCTCAGCGTTAAGATGCAAAACAATTCCATGAGTCAAGCAGAAATACGTCAAACAATTCTGGGATGGAGTGTGGGAGGCTCAGGGCAGTGGCTGGGGAAGTGGGGGTGCAGGAATCAGGTCTGGGGGTGTATGAGGGGCTCGGGGTGTGAGGTTGCAATGTGGGGGGGGTGCAGAAGTTAGGGCAAGGCGCTGGGGGCATTGGGGTTCAGGAATCAGGGTTGGGGCATGGGAGGGGCCCAGAACAAAGCATTAGGGGTCCTCAGGGGCTGAGGACAAGGTGTTGGCTGGGGTGGGGGGTACAGGAGGCAGGGCAAGGGCTGGAAGTAGGGGTTAAGGTACAGCGTGGGGGGCTGGGGAGGAGGGATGACCCTGGGACCAGGTTATCTTCCCTGGCCACTGATCTTAGATCAGAGTTGTCTTCTGAAGAATTTCTTTAAAAAAAACATCTGAAGACCAATATCACAGGGGTAGCTGAGTTAATCTGTATCTTCAAGAACAAGAAGTCCTGTGGCACCTTATAGGTATTTTGGAGCATAAACTTTCGTGGGCAAAGACCCGCTTCATCAGATGCATGAGATGTCTTGAGATGAGATGTTTTGTCTCATGCATCTGATGAAGCGGGTCTTTGCCCATGAAAGTTTATGCTCCAAATTATCTGTTAGTCTATAAGGTGCTACAGGACTTTTTGTTGCAGCTGGACACCCAGACCATTAAGGCTAACGCTGAATGCTCAGGTTGCATATTGAAAGATCAACGCAAGGGTTTTTAGAGATGTGGTTTTAAAAGCATCAGCCACAAACTAATGAAATAGTTAAAGCAAATTTTAAACTTAGGTCCTGTGAATGTAATACACAGCTAGTTTTTGTCAGTAAATTCACGACTGGCACATGCCAGTTAAAGTCTTTTAATTACCACTTCATGTCACTGTGAGAGGTCCGAGGTCATGCTAACAGGTCTGACAAGCGGGAAGGGATTTCACTTTTAAGTTAACAGAGCCAGTTTCGGGGGAAGAGTTGTGAGTCTGCAAGCGGCTGGTATGGGAGCCTTCAGGGATGGTCAGAATAAGACGAGGAAGGGGTTGAGTGCTAAGACCCGGGGAGGCATTGCCTTATATACCCACTGCCACTGCAACTGCCCCAGCCTGGGGTGGGGATGGGGCAGTTTGCACCCACAGGCCTGCCCTGGGTTCACCCAACCAGGCCAAGGGATGTGTGTGCTTGCCTAGGGCCCTGCCGTCTGCCTAGACCCTTCCTAGGACGCCAATTTGGAAGACAGTGCTCTAGTCCTAGCTGACCACACAGGCCTCAGCACAGAGTGACCATCTGTCCCGTATTGGGCGGGACGGTCCCGTGTCTGGGATGCCAGAAAGGTGTCCAGACTTATTTTAGAAAAGGGACCAAGTGTCCCGTACTTAGACCATCAGAGGTTGGGAGTGGGGCCAGGAGCGCCCGTGGGTGCTGCTTTACCAGAGCTCGGGGCCGGGAGCACCCGCGGTGGTGGAGCCAGGAGGAGCCGCCTCTCCCCCCATATCTGCTGTTGCTATTTGGGGCAGGGAGATGTGGTCTCCCCACTTGTCAGACTGTTCGAGGATTACGGCATTCAGGCCACCTACTCCAAGATCAGCCCAAAAAAGCCCAGAACAGAACACCACTGGTCATCACTTACAGCCCCCAACTCAGACCACTGCAACGAATTATTAAAGACCTACAACCTATCCTTAATCAGGATGCTACACTCCAGAAGGCCCTGGGTGACATGCCTGTTCTCTCCTACAGACAACCTCCCAACCTCATGAGGATCCTTACTAACAGCCACAGTCTATACCCCAGGAACACCAGTCCTGGAACCTTTCCCTGCAACAAAGCCCGCTGCCAGCTTTGTCCACATATCTTCCCTGGAAATACCATCACTGGACCTAACCAGGTTACTCACAGAATCACAGGCACTCTCTCATGCTCCTCTACTAACATCATATATACCATCATGTGCCAACAATGCCCAGATGCTTTGTATATTGGACAGACTTCTAACTCCCTTAGAGAAAGGGTTAATGGGCACAAAACAGACATCAAAACACTCCAGATCCACAAACCAGTTAGTCAACATTTTAATGGAATGGGGCATTCTATTAATGACCTCAAGGTATGTGTGTTACTGAAGAGACATTATCCCTCCTTTGTAGAAAGGGAAGTGGATGAACTGACATTTATATTCAAATTCGGCACATTAATACATGGTTTAAATCATGATGTGAACTTTCTGAGTCACTATGGCTAAGTCTACACATGTATGCTACATCGAAACAGCTTTTTCGAATCAGCTATTTCGATGAATAAGCTATTTCGATGAATAACATCTACACGTCCTCCAGCGCTGGTGCCGTCGACATTCAGAGTCGACCTTGGGCAGCACCACAGCGAAGTAGGCGCTGCAGGGGAGCATCTACATGCCAAAGTAGCACACATCGAAATAAGGGTGCCAGGAACAGCTGCAGACAGGGTCACAGGGCGGACTAGCACTTCTGGGGCAACAGCTAGCTGCTCCCTTAAAGGGCCCCTCCCAGACACACAGAGCCTGCACAGCACGCAGTCTGCAGAGCCATAGGCACGCACACCTCGGCGACGCAGTTATGGACCCCCAGCAGCAGCAGCAGCAGCAGCAGCAGCAGCAGCAGCAGCAGCAGCCAGAGGTCCACCCAGACGCCCCTGCAGGAGCAGTGCTCGCCCTGCTCAATGCCATGCAGGAGGCAGCTGATCACATCCTAGCCACAGAAGAGGAGCTGCCCCCAGGGGAGGAGGAAGCAACCCCAGACCCTGCAGCCCCCTGCCCCCCACATCCCCCGGCCGCACACGCCGCCGGCTGTGGAGCTACCCCACGAGCACCGACTGGTGGGAGCAGCTGGTACTCGGAGAGTGGGACGACAACCGCTGGCTCCAGAACTTTCATATGAGCCAGCAGACATTTCTGGAGCTCTGCCAGTGGCTCACCCCCGCACTGAGGCACCAGGACACCACCATGCGGCGTGCCCTCAGCGTGGAGAAATGGGTCAGCATCGCTGTCTGGAAGCTGGCCACTCCAGACAGCTACCGATCCGTGGGCCAGCAGTTTGGCATGGGCAAGGCCACCGTCGGGGCTGTCCTCATGGAGGTAAGAGGACCCACGGGGAGGGGGAAGCAGCCCTGGGGGTGGAGGGGAGCCCTAGGGGTGGAGGGGAGGGGAGCCCTAGGGAGGGAAGGGGAGGGGAGCCCTGGCAGGGGAGGGCCAGACACACCCTGCACACCCCTCATTGGTGTTCTCCCATGTCCTTCCCCTGCAGGTCGTCCACGCCATCAACACCTTGCTCCTCCACAGGCTTGTGTGGCTTGGGGACCCGGATGCCGCCATTGCAGAGTTTGCCACCCTGGGCTTCCCAAATTGCTTCGGGGCTCTGGATGGGACCCACATCCCCATCCGTGCCCCGGAGCACAGTGGAGGACGCTTCTTGAACAGGACGGGCTACCATTCAGTGGTCCGCCAGGCCTTGGTGGACAGCCAGGGCTGCTTCCTGGACATATATGTTGGCTGGCCTGGCAGCACCCATGACGCCTGGGTATTCCGGAATTCGGGCCTGTGCCACTGGCTGGAGGCGGGGACCTACATCCCCCGGCAGGAGATCCCTGTGGGGGACACCATGATGCCCCTCTGTGTCGTCGCAGATGCGGCATACCCCCTCCGGACCTGACTCATGCACCCTTACACGGGCCATCTGTCAGCCAGCCAGGAGCGCTTCAACATGCACCTGAATCACGCGCGCCAGGTGGTTGAGTGCACATTTGGCTGCCTCAAAGGGCGCTGGAGGTGTCTCCTCACCCGCCTTGATGTGGGCCACACCAACATCCCCCAGATTGTGGGTGCATGTAGTGCCCTCCACAACCTGGCGGAGAGCAAGGGGGGAGGCATTCTTTCAGGGCTGGGCTGTGGAGGCCGGCAGGGCCAATGTGCAGCCACCCGCTGCCCCCAGTCGCCAGGTGGACCCCGAAGGGACCCGGGTCCGGGAGGCCCTGCGGACCCATTTCAACAAGGCCGCAGGGTGAACGCTGGTAGGCCCCCCCACTGCACCCCCACCATCCTCCACAACACTCCCTGCCCCTACGCCCACACCACAGAGCACCCAAGAGCACCCCCCCCAACTTTTCTTGCAAATAAAAATAGACATGTTCGTGAAACTACCAAACGTTGAATTCTTATTATTATATTATTTACAACAAATATAAATATTATATATTATATGATGATAAGCAAAAAACAGTGGAACACAAGGAAGGGGAGAACTATTTACATGGGGGGCAGGTATCCTAAAATAACAGGGGTCTAATACAAACTATATACAAAACACAAGTAAAAGGGGATATGTACAAAGGGGTGGGGCCATATCCTGGGCCCCACACCCCCTAATGTCCAGCGCTGGGGGTGGGCGGCTGCGACTCGCGCCTCGGCCTCAGCCCTGTCCGGGGCTGGCTGGGGGCCGGGCGGACCGGCAGATATGGCCAGCGGATGTCAGCAGGCCCCAGGTCCCCCTCGGCAGATGGCCCCTCAGTGGCGGATGGTGGTGGGGCGGAGGGTGGAGCAGGCAGGGCGGGCAGAGCGGCGGCCGGTGCGGCATGGGGGGCCAGGTAGTCTGCAATGCGCTCAAATGTGTGCATAAATGCCCCCCATGCCTCCTGGCGCCAGGCCAGCGCCCGCTCCTGCAGATGGAGGCGCTGCTCCTCCACCTGCAGACACTGCTCTGAGCCCTCCAGCTGCTGCTGGAGGATTGCCAGCAGCTGGGGGGTCCATCGCCATCCTCAGATGGTGCTGGGTCCGCCGTCGTCCCCACCCTGGGGCTGGTCGGTGCTCCGCCGAGGGGCTGGCCTGGAGTGATGGCCCCGGTGGGCTGTCCGGGACCACTGACACCTCGCCGGCGCTCTCCGGTCCCTCCAATGGTGCAGCTGCGGAACACGGGGGGGAAGAAGAATGGAGACAGACGTTAGTGTGGTCCCCGAGCTGTGGCCCTTATCCCCCCACCCCTCTGCTGCTGGTTCCCCATCCCCGTCCCTGGAAGATGCTGCTGATGATGATGATGGGTGTCCCACCCCCTCCCCCCCCGGGGGACCCTAGGTTCCGCTCCCCCATCCCCAGGGATGGGGCGTGGCACTGTCGTGCTGGGGTGGCAGGGGCTGATGCACTCTTCTGAGGGACATGCCACTGCTGTCCTTGGGGCCATGGTCATCTGGGCATGTGGAGGGCCCTGGTCATGTCTGTTGCCCCGCCCCTCAACCCCGGGGGGTGTGCACTGAGGGGGTACATACCTGACGGTCCGCTCCCACGGTCGAGGGACACCCGGTGGGTGGACGCCCTGCTGGAGCTCCGGGACAGGATGGCGATCCGGAGCCCCCCATCGCTGGAGGAGGATCCCCCGCCCTCCTCCTCCTCCTCCAGCATCCCAGGGGTGGGCTCCTGGGGGGGGGGCCCTGGGGTGCGGGGCTTGCCTCTGGGGCAGACTCCGCCTCCAGGGCCTGCTGGGGCTCATCAGCCGAGGTATCAAGAGTGGCCGGAGGGGAGGAGGTGTGCCGGCGGCCCAGGATTTCCCTGAGCTCCCTGTAAAAGGGGCAAGTGACGGGGGCGGCCCCAGATCGGCTGGCTGCATCCCGGGCCCGGGCGTAACCCTGCTGCAGCTCCTTAACGTTACTCCTGATGTGGTCAGGAGTGCGGGCAGGGTGACCCTGGGCGGCCAGGCCCTCGGCCAGCTGAGCGAACGCATTCACATTCCGCCTCTTGCTCCCCATTACCTGGAGCACCTCCTCCTCGCTCCAGAGCCCCAGCAGGTCCCGCAGCTCGGCCTCCGTCCAGGAGGGGCCCCGCTGCTGCTTCCCCAGCTGGCTGCCAGCCTGGGAGCCCTGGCTCCCCTTGCAGGGGGTGCCCTGGGGGCGCTTGGGGGGCTCGCTGGCTGCCATGGGTTCAGGCTGTTGGGCTGCGGCTGCTGTGAGATGTGCAGGCTGGCCGCGTGGCTGTGGTGCCTGCCTGCACGCTCTCTCAGCTTCCTGCACAGGAAGGCAGGGGGCGGGGACCTTTAAGGGGCCGCTGCACGCGGCGACTATCGAGCTCAGGGGCTGGAGAGAGCGTCTCTCAACCCCTCAGCTGATGGCTGCCATGGCGGACCCCACTATTTCGATGTTGCGGCACGCGCATCGGCTACACGTGCCCTACTTCGACTTTGAACGTCGAAGTATGGCGCTATTCCCATCCCCTAGTGAGGTTAGCGACTTCGACATCTCGCCGCCTAACGTCGAAGTTAACTTCGAAATAGCGCCCACCACGTGTAGACATGGCGGGCGCTATTTCGAAGTTGGCACCGCTACTTCGAAGTAGCCGGCACGTGCAGACGTGGCTTATAGGGGCTCGTCTGCATACTTAACTCAATCTAATTCTTGATCTTCCCCCCCACCCCTCCACTCTCTGATTTGCTCACCTTGATTATCTTTTTCTGATTTGTCCACCTTGCTTACTGTTTTTGGTTTTCTGTGTCTTAAATATTGAGTCTGTTCTGGTCTGGCTATGGTCTGAAGAAGTGGGTCTGTCCCATGAAAGCTCACCTAATAAACTATTTTGCTAGTCTTTAAAGTGCTACTTGACTGCTTTTTGTTTTGATGGCATTCAGGTCAGTATAGCTACAGTGTTTGGGACTCCCGAGTTGCATTTCTGCTTGGGGGAAAAAACCAAAACAAACCCCCCAAACCCAATCGCTGCTTTCAGACTCCTCGCTAAGCATCATAGCATCAAACCCTCTTTTTGTGAGAGCTCCGGCTGGTTGTCGGTGCCAGTGTTCTGTGGCTGACTCCATTGCCGTCTATTGCATTGAAATCCTCCCCACGTTACACAGCATATCACTGGGGTTTTGCAGTCACTGGCTCCAATTTTGTTGCTGCCTTTTCAGTGTTGCCAAGGCAGGTTCCTGTCGGCCCAGGCCTAGACAATGCTCATGTGTGACAGTCACTTTGTTTTGTCATTGAGAAGAGAGCTTCAGGATACTTAAATACATAGCCATTGTATCTGGAAAAACAATCAGTGGGGCATTTGTGACCACGGCTATAACGTCTCTAGAAATTGCTAGGCCATAAGTTCTTGGTTAATTTTATAGAACAATATTTAGCTACCTTATACCCTCAGTGGCTATCTGATACCCTAGTGCCATGAAACAAATATCTCGAAGAAAATACCAGCGTTGTAACTTACAACAATCAAAACTGCCGATAGTGCTAACCCTATGCCACTTTTATTCTGTCAGTTTTTCACAATGTATTGCATTATGAATTGTTTTCAGTGTTTAAGTTACTTGTAAACATACAATATCAAACATCTCTAACATTTTCCATGCTTTGTTATTTAACACAGCCCCTATACAACTGCAAAATGCTAACAACACTCTCCTTGAAACAAACATTACAGTAAAAGAGAATGTAAAATAAAGCATTTGCTGTTTAGATTTCAGTGTTTCTGGTCTTAACCATTTTTATTTTTAAGTTAACCCCTTTTTCTGCTCACACACATTCAACAGCTATCAATCTGCACCAGCAATTATTTGTACCCACATATTCATATAAATGGCTCTGAAGGGCCAGATTTTCCCACTTCTCACACTGAGTTGCACCATATTCTGAAATACCCATAAGGAAGACACAATTTACCCAGTCTGAGGATAGACTTATACCACTGATGACTATAAGTTCATACTATTCAGCCAGTCTGGCATAGTTTCCTTGTGCACACTCTGTATGATGCAAGTAAAGCTGATCAAATATTAGCAACTGGTTTGACTTCCATCATCTATGATCAGGTAAATTCTACATTACTATTAGATACAGCATCCAACCACTTCTCTAGGTGCTAAAGTAATATCCACCAACTATGTTCTTCTGGATTTTTTTCCTTAATACAGAGGTGTGCAAAGTGGGGGCAGGCCCCTGTGAAGGGTATGAAAGAGGCTGCAGCACAGTCAGCGGCTGGGTCTCAGGCTCACCCATCTCATTTCAAACGTGGAACTATGTTATCAGTTTTGTGTCTGTCCTCCTGAACCCATGGAACATCTCACAAAGTGCACCCACCTTCTTTTACATCTGGAAATTGATTGCAACTCGCAGCTCTGGTTGGCTGCCTAGGCTTAAAATTTATTAGCATAAACTACAATCTTTCATGGATTCAACCAAAAGGTGTAGTCAGCATTATGCTCCTGAGGGGACTCTTCGGATAAGGCTGGACAGGGACTATTGTAGCGAATGCTCAAGGATTTGGAAAAGCTCATAAGAAAGGAGATTGAAAAGACCAATTGTTTACCTTAGAAAAGAGATGAACAAAAGGGAACCTGATAAAACTATGTCAAATAATTGATGATGTAGAGAAGATGGCCAACACCCTCGCAGAACAGGGCTACCTCACCCGGAGCATGGAGCAGGTATGGGCAAAAGTCAACCAGCTCCAGCAAAGCTACACCCAGGCCCACGACACCAGCTAATGCTCCAAAGTAGGACCAGCCACTTGCCCTTGCTACAGGGAGCTGCACCCGTTCCTGGGGGGATGGCACACCACTTCCACTAAGCCCATCGACACAGCGATGGAGGCCCACCACCTCCCTCCCCAGGGCTGAGGAGGAGGAGCTTCAGCAGGAGGAGGAGCTGTACTCGGAAACCCAACCCCCTCCAGAGATGGAGACAAAGTCAGAGGCCAGCAGCAGCAGCACCCTCATGATCATCCTGGAGTTGGTCCCTGCCAGCCAGGCAACCTCTAGGGCATCCTTGGAGCTGGGTGAGGGCCCCTCCTTGTCACATACCACAGCAGGCAGCCCCCCGGGCACCAGTGCCAACCTGCTGCTGGCCTCAGAGGGGGTAGAGGAGCCCAGCAGGGGAGTCGGGGGAAGACCTGCCAGCACCTGCCATGGCTGGAAGTGGGTGAGCCACAAGAGCAATGGCCTGACCCCAGACACACCAAGGAGTGCAGCTCCCGGGACATGGCCATGCCTCAGGTGAGGTGCAGCACCTGCTCTCACAGCCAGCACTGCAACCTGCAAGCGTGTGTGGGCCCCTGTGAGGGCTGGGGTGCTCCCAGTCCACTCACCACCCTCTGTGGCTGGACACCCCCCTTGGCTGCTAACCTGTCAACTGGGGCTGGGGGGTGGGGTCTGCAGTCAGCAGAGTCCCGGAGGCACTGCAGTGGGTGCAGGATGACCAGGAGTGGTCGTGGGCCTGGGACAAACTCATGTCCCGCTTTGACACCACAACTGGCATCTGGCAGTACATGATGGCCCATCCACCAGCGGCTGCTGACCCTGCTCCTGCTGCCCCACAACCCCCGCTGCACCCCTTGCCCTGCTGCTGTGCCCCCATCAGCCATCCCACAGGGAATTGTGGACCTCCTGCAATTGCTGAGGGCCATGGCTGCTCCCCTGCTCCCCAGGCTCCCTTGCTCCCCCCAATGACTCAGACCCCCCTGCAGCCCAACTGCCTCTGTACCTTCTCCTGTTCCCTGCCCTAACCCAGCCCCGACGGGAGCCCCGAACCTGGGGAGGGAGGGGATCCCGAGGGCAACACTGCTTGGGGTCCTGCTCCCCCTCAGGTTTGAGGGCCCCCACCCCCCCATAGACTGATGCCCCCCACCCTGTCCCAAGCCCCCCCAGTGTAAATAGTTCCAAGATGTTTGAACTTTGCTTTCTTATAAATAGTTTTGTGTTACACCATTTTATTTGCACACATTTCTCCTTGTTCCAGTAAAATAGTTAGTTGTTCACCATGCCCACATCTTTCTTTACTGGGCAGAGATTGGTGAGGGAGGGTGTAGGGAGGGGTCGTGGTGGGGACAGGGTAGGGCTGTGGGCCTGAGGCCTCTGCTGTGGGGGCCCTGGGGAGAGTTATTGGGGGCCATGGGAGAAGTTCTCCCTCAGGGCCTCCTGGATCTGCACCCCATCCTGATGGGCCTGACAGATCAGAGCTGCACCTGGCTGCTCATATGCAAGGCCAGCATCTGCCCCTCACCCCAGGAGGAAGACCTCTCCCTTCCCTTCCACTGTGTTGTGCAGGGCAGAACATGCCACCACAACTTGGGGGATGTTGTGCACCATCACACCCAGGTGGGTGAGCAGGCACCGGAAGCGTGCCTTGAGGTGGCCAAAGGTGCACTCCACCTGCATGCAGGCCCAGTTGAGGCAGGTCTAGCTGGCTGGTGTAAGGCCTTATGAGCCATGGCATGAGGATGTAAGCCATGTCCCCCAACATGCACAGTGGCACGTGCACATCCTTGACCACCAGCTCCCAGAAGGGCACAAATGTGTCTGCTTCCATTCTCCATCATAGGCCGGAGTTATGGAACAGCCATGCATCGTGTGCCCAGTCCAACGACCTGAAGTAAATGTCTATGAAGTGTCCATGGTGACTGACTGGGGCCTGCAGCACCACGGAGAAGTACCCCTTTCTGTTGGCTGTGCTATGGTCTGGGGCACAGATCAGGATGTGGGTCCCATCGATTGTCCTGAAGAAGTTTGGGAACCCCAGGGTGGCAAATCCAGCCATGTCTGCCAGATGGTCTACCTTCCACAGCAGGATGGTGTTGATGGCTGTCATGGCCTGCCAACGGAGGGGACCAAACAAACATGTCAGGGACTGAGGGAGGGAGTACCTAGGCCCCGGGGGGCGGGAGGGGGTCCCTGCCTCCTCCTGTCCCTTCACCTGAGCTCTCCAGTATCCTCCTTGTGAAGCTGACCACCCTCCCCCCAGCAGCCTGACAACAGGTCTGTGAGGGTGGGGACAGCACAGTCCCCCGACAATGGGGCTTCTCTCCACCCAACCCTACTCCTCACACCCTCAACCCCACTTCCTGAGGGTCCCCCTTTGGTAGGACCCCCCCCATGCAGGGACTGCAGCCCCAGAGTGCCTTACCTCCAAGAGGAGGGCCCCAACAGTGGACTTACCCACACCAAACTGGTTTCCCACCAAGCAGTAGCTGTCAGGGGTGGCAAGCTTCCAGAGGGCAACTACAACCCGCTTCTCCATGACAAAAACTTCTGTCTACAATCACTCTAATGTAGACATAGCCTCTCAGAACAGACCTAGGAGATATTCAATAAAATTGAAAAACAATATATTTTAAACTGATAAAATACTTTTTCATGTGGCACATAACTAACCTGTGGAACTCATTGCCACAGGATGTCACTGAGGCTGAGAACTAGTCAGATACAAACAAGAATTAGGCATTTATACAGATACTGAGTGAATCCAGTCATATTAAACTGAACTATTTGTTATAATAATTTAATATATTTATAATGCAGTGGCAACAGTGGCCCCAAATAGGATCAATCTGGTGTGCAGGGCTTCAGAGGGGCAGCTGGCAAAACTTCAGCAGTTCTATAACCCTGTGTGCCAGGTCACAGCCCCTGGAGCAGGTGGCTGGGTCAGCCCCACAGGAGCTTCTGGAATACTGTGAATTGCTCTCCAACCCTCTCTCAGCCTTTGCATTGGCAATGTTTTTGGAAGAGTCATTTCTGATTTTGCCATGGGCCCCAAAAAGACAATTTGCAACCCTGCTTGCAAACGTGTATTGTATTCAAAGGCATGGTGGAGTCCTGGCTCCAGTGAAGTCTTGGAATTTTATCACTGACTTCAGTGGAGACAATATTCAGCCATGGTCCCTCCCCCAAAGAGACATCTGTGGCTTGTTAATGGGGATTAGGAACAGCTTCCCTATGGGCAGATTAGTCATGAAAGGGTATAAACTGTTCAGGAAGAACAGGCAAGGGAGAAAAGGAGAAGAGCTTGCACCGTATGTAAGAGAGCACTATGATTGCTTGGAACTCCAGTACGTAGAGGGAGAAAAGCCTGTTGAGAATCTATGGGTCAAGCTTAGTGGTGTAGGCAGCACTGGAGATGTGATGGTTGGTGTCTGCTGCAGGCCACCAAATCAGGATGATGAGGTAGATGAGGGTTTTTTTGGACAACTGAGAGAAGTTTCTGGATCGCGGGCTCTTGTTATCGTGGGGGACTTCAATTACCCTGACATCTGTTGGGAGACCAATACGGTGGTACACAAGCAGTCCAGGAAATTTCTGGACAATGTTGGGGATCACTTCTTGGTACAAGTTCTGAAGGACCTGACCAGAGGTCATGCGCAGCTCGACCTGCTGCTCACAAACGGAGGAACTACTAGGGAAGGTAGAGGTGGGGGACAACCTGGGAAGCAGTGATCATGAGATGGTAGACTTCAGGATCCTGACCAAAGGAAGGAAAGAGAACAGCAAATTACACACTTTGGACTCCAGAAAAGCAGACTTTGACTCCTTCAGGAACCTGATGGGCGGAATCCCCTGGGATGCTACCATGAAGGGAAAAAGAGTCCAGGAAAACTGGCAGTATTTTAAGGAAGCCCTATTGAAGGCACAGAAAGAAACTGTCCCAATGCGCAGCAAGAGGAGTAAATATGGTGGGAGACCAGACTGGCTTACTGGGGAAATCCTTGGAAAACTTAGGCACAAAAAGGGAGCTTACAAAAAGTGGAAACTGGGACAGATGTCTAGGGAGGGGTATAACCATATAGCTCGAGAATGTAGGGCAGTTATCAGGAAGGCAAAAGCGCAACTGGAATTGCAACTAGCGAGGAATGTGAAGGATAACAAGAAAAGTTTCTATAGGCATGTTACCAAGAAGGTGATCAGAGAGGGTGTGGGGCCCCTACTGGATGAAGGAGGTAACCCAGTGACATGATGTAGGAAAAGCTGAAGTACTTAATGCTTTCTTTGCCTTTGTCTTCACGGACAAAGACAGCTCCTGGACTAATGCGATAAGTGATGCATTGTGGGATGAAGGTGGACAGCCTTTGGTGGGGAAAGAACAGGTTAGGAGCTATCTAAAAAAGCTAAATGCCCATAAATCTATGGGCCCGGACCTAATTCATCCTTGGGTTCTGAGGGAGTTGGCGTATGTCGTTGACGAGCCCTTGGCCGTTATCTTTGAAAAGTCGTGGAGATCAGGAGAGATCCTGGATGATTGGAAAAAGGCAAATGTAGTGCCCATCTTTAAAAAAGGGAAGAAGGATGATCCAGGGAACTATAGGCCAGTCAGTCTTACATCAGTCCCTGGAAAAATCACGTAGGGGCTCCTCAAGGAAGTAATTTTGAGGAGGGGAAAGTGATCAGGAATAGTCAGCATGGATTCATGAAGGGCAAGTCATGCCTGACCAATCTGATTAGTTTCTATGATGAGATAACTGGCTCTGTGGACAGGGGAAAATCAATGGATGTGATTTATCTTGACTTTAGCAAAGCTTTTGATACGGTCTCCCACAATATTCTTGTCGGCAAGTTAAAGGAATGTGGATTGGATAAATGGACAGTAAGATGGCTAGAAAGCTGGCTAGAAGTTTGGGCCCAGACGGTAGTGATCAATGGCTCGATGTTGGGATGGCGGTCGGTTTCTAGTGGAGTGCCCGAAGGTTCAGTTCTGGGTCCTCTTCTGTTCAACATATTTATCAACGACCTGGATGAGGGGTTGGATCGCACCCTCAGCAAGTTTGAGGATGACATTAAGCGAGGGGGAGAGGGAGATACACTGGAGGGTAAGGACAGGGTCCAGAGTGACTTAGACAAATTGGAAGACTGGGCTGCAAGACATCTGATGAGGTTCAATAAGGACAAGTGCAGAGTCCTGCACTTGGGCCGGAAGAAACCCAAGCATTGTTACAGGCTGGAGTCCGACTGGCTCGGTAGTAGTTTTGCAGAAAAGGACCCGGGAGTTGTAGTGGATGAGAATCTGAACATGAGTCAACAGTGTGGCATTGTAGCCAAGAAAGCTAATGGCATATTAGGTTGCATCAAGAGGAGCATTGCCAGTAGATCCAGAGAAGTGATTATTCCTCTTTATTCGGCTTTGGTGAGGCCGCATCTGGAGCACTGTGTCCAGTTCTGGGCCCCCAGTTATAGGAAGGATGTGGATACACTGGAGAGGGTCCAGCGGAGAGCGACCAAAATAATTAGGGGGCTGGAGCATATGACTTATGAAGAAAGGTTGAGGGAATTGGGACTGTTTAGTCTACAGAAGAGAAGACTGAGGGGGGACTTGATAACAGCCTTCAATTTACTGAAGGGAGGCTGGAGAGAGGCTGTTCACAGTGGTGACAGACAGCAGAACACAGAACAGTGGTCTCAAGTTGTGGTTGGAAAGGTCCAGGTTGAACATTAGGAAAAACTTTTTCACTAGGAGGGTGGTGAAGCATTGGAATGGTCTACCCAGGGAAGTAGTAGAGTCTCCATCCCTGGAGGTGTTTAAGTCTCAGCTCGACAAAGCCCTGGCTGGGCTGATCTGATGGGTTTGGTCCTGCTTAGAACAGGCGGCTGGACTCAACGGCTTTTTCAGGCCTCTTCCAGCTCTATTGTTCTATGATTCTATATTTTCCCATTGCTAGGCTTCTTGGACCATCTTCAGAAGTGTCCTGTCATGACCACTACCAGGGGAAGGACATGATCTAGGAAGGAGCTAGATCTGATCTGATCTCATGCATTGCTATATTTTTGTGTAAGCAGATGAAATATCTATTATCAAAGGTACATCTCAGCTGTGATGCAGTAAAAGGACATTTCCTACATAAATAATGGAGTTCCAAGCGAGGTATAAATCAATGCAGAGAAAGTGAGTTCTTAGCTCATGTGGTGCAAGGAAATGACAATTTATTTCAAGTAGCTATATCCAGGGCTATAGAATTTGTTTTCAAATATTTCCAAAGCAGCTGTGTGTCCCTAAAAATGAAGAGCCAAACCACTGAATTTATTTTTCAAATCAAAGCTGAATGTTATAAGTAACAAACTCTCAGGGGGAGCCCTTTCTCTTTTAACTTTTTACTGTTGATTTGTGTTTACTGATTCTTCCAGCACATCCAGTGTCATTCTCAGTGCAGTTGTGGGCTTAAATGCCCACATAGCTTCTGGGTGCTTACCACAATGAACTCATTCAGTAGAAAGCTATGTGCACAGGAATGAGGGCATGCGCCGCCAATAAACAGAGAGCAAGTTTTGCTCCTGTTTTTCCAGTGAACGTATCTGACAGCCATACATGCTTACGTGGCCCTTAAATGTGGTCAGTAGAGTTAAAAAAAAATCTTTCCTCTGGGGTGAGTGTTGAGTTAAAAAAATATTTTCTAGATGTAGAAATTGACAGGAAAACCACTGACAGGCCCTGGATTTTTTGATTGTTTTTAAAAAGTAGCTCAGGAAAAATACAGTGTGCACAGTGGCCCAGATTTCAGATCAACCCCAACTATGCTGGGATGATGGGATAAAGACAGAGAGTCACTTGTTTCTAAGTGAGGGTATCAGCCAGAAAATAGATTATAACAGGGGTGGGCAGAAGATCAGTTTGGGAGATCAGACTGGAAGACAAAAAAGAACCGGACTGAAGGACGAGAGCATGGACACCACTGAAGAGAGAAGAGTTTGGTTTGTGGACAACGGGGTCTGGAGACAGAGCCTGTAGGGAGGGAATATAAAAAATTGGGTGGGAGAGATAAGCATCAACACCTGTCCATTTGAAGTTTTCACATCCCTAAGATAAAGTACCCCAGTTACACACACATGGCCAAGGCTCAATCAATAATAAATGCAATCAAAGAATTTGAATGAAAATGCAGCTTCTTCCAAAACAAAAAAATTATTTTGCACATCACTTACTATGATATTGCTGTGTTGACCTCAACAAATACAGTGAGGCAGTGCAGGTGCAAAGGTTTATTCAATTAACTGTGTTTCAATCTGCCAGTAATCTCTGAAGGCAGCCAAGTATAAATTTCCACACAGTAGAGAATAGTTATCCATCAATCAAATTCTGTATCATGTGTTTGCAGGCTGAGGAAGGATTGCCTCGGAGTACTTTCTTAGGCCACGTCTACATTACAGTGATCTTTAGAAAGATGATCTTCTGGAATATCTCTTGTGGAAGATCTTCTACTGAAAGAGTGAATCCACACAGGCTACACCTACATGAAAAGCCTCTGTCGACAGAAGTCACCGTTGGAAGGGATTTCCTGGCAAACCTTCTGTCAACAGATTGCATCAACACATAATTAAAAGACCAATTCGCTCTGTTGACAGAGAACAGAGAGACTGCCGGGCCCTCTCTCGACAGAATGGCTGACCAGAAGCTCTGCAAACAATGCTGCTTGGTGAACTGGAAGCCCTGTCAGTTGACAAAATTGCCCCGGAACATCTACATGGCTGTTCTGTTGACGGAACACTGTCGAGAAAAGCATTATACCTGAATGGGGAGAGCTATAATGCTGCTGGCGATTTGCTGGGTTTTGTTGACAAACTGTCGACAAAGCACGTTATGTATGTACACGCTCCGTGGTTTTTCCAGGCAAAAGCCCAATTTTGCCCGGAAAAGTCTCTTGTGTAGACATAGCCACACAAAAAAAGCAGATCAGGAGATTGATCCGCTGTTTCGATAGAGACCATCCAACAGCCCCCACTCTTTTGAAAGCATGGGCCAGGGATCAAAAAATCTGGCACCATGAGATTTTTAAAAAAAAGGGCCCACAGAGCATCTGCACATGGGTTTTTTTGAAAGAAGCTTTCAAAAGGAGGCGCTCATCCTGATCTTGGAGCAGAAGAGGGCTGCTGGGAGAAAAGTCGCGTTCTTTCCATTGCAGATCAAAAAAGCACATTGCGTGTGTGGCTGTGTCACACATTCTTTCAAAAAGTGGCCAGATTTTCCGAAAGAATTTCCTAGTACAGATGTGGCCTTAGTCTAGGCATGAAGGAGTCTGAAACAAAAGTCAGAGTATTCAAAAATGTATCTGAACCTGAACCAGAATTGACTTCATCTCTGGGCCCTGCACACACAGACCTTTTTCCAATGTGTCTGAAAATAAAAATAGATTTTCTTTCCTCAGCTCAGTTCTTTCAAGTCTAAGAAAATGACCTGTCTGAAAGGCTGAACAGTTTCTTACCAAGAGTAATTATCGCCATCTCGTGGCCATAAGCTACATTCCTGGGTTTCTAAAATGTGGTATTCCAGGTTCCAGCCCTGGAAGGAAATCTGTGTCATAGTATCTGTGCGAGGTTTCTCATGTAATTAACAGATGTCCACTTCAAACCCACATAATTTACTCCTTCCACAGGTCCTATATAATGACTGGTCACTCCCTCTTCTTGGCCCACCCCCGGCTCTCTGTCTCTATGTATACACACTGTGACAAAGCCCCTTGTCAGCCCCTGCAGGGCCCTGCGCTTCCTGGCATTTCTCTGTTGTGCCTCAGAGACTCACGGAGACCCCTGATCTGCCCAGGCCTTTCCAAAGGCAGGAGTCTCCGCTTAGCGAGCCATCCTCATCATAGGCAAGTCCAGAGTGGGGAGGATAAAGCCAGTCCCCTTGCAGACCCACACCTGCTCCAGTGGAGTAATCCCTCTGGGGAAGGGTGGGGGGAGTCCAGACCCACCCTCTACCCTGGACTCTGGCCCAGGGTCCCTACAAGGTCAGGAAGCCGCTGGCAGGGCCTTCACCCCTGCCTCGATGTAGCAACCTAACCCTGGGCTACTTCACGCTTCCCTGAGGTACCTCTCGCTCTTGCTCCTCAGCGCACCTTCCAAAACCTTCCCCCATGCAACCAGCTACGGGGAGCCTTCTATAGGGAGTGCAGGGCCTCAGCTGTCCAATGACCGCTGATTAGACTCAGCTGTGGCCAATGGTTAATGAGGCTCCCAGCTGTCTGCCTTCATTGGGAAACAGGAAAGCATTCCTCCACCACCCACTAAACCTGCCTTTCTGCAGAATTCTGTAGTCCCCAGGCAGTGGTCTGTCACCACACATACACCATCTTCTTGGCTTTGCTCCAAAATCTGCTGAAGTGGGTCTTACCCACAAGAGCTCATTACCTAATAATAATACTGTTAGTCTTTAAGGTGCTACAGGACTGCTTGTTTTATTGTGTGTTTCATAGTAGACCTCCATTGTCAATCATATAATATGGATGCACAGCCACTATGCCTAAGGGCAGGGGGGCACTCTGGGATGGTTTCCTGCCTGCAGCCCACTAGCTCCACCACTGCCTCTCATCCCTATCAGCCAGGACAGAGGCTGGAACTGAGGCCTGTAGAGCAGGAGCCTTGGTTGAGATGAACATTGGCTGCAGGTGGGGACATTGACTAAGAATGACCTTGTCACTCTGCTGGGATGTTGCGGATGAAGTTTTGTATATATTCTGCATTGGCTTTTCCCGAGCACTGCACTGGCTATTTAGCCTTGTTGTTACCCTGGGCAAGAGGAAGATCAAGTAAGATCTGCAACACTACAGCCACTCACAGGGGTATGTGCTGGGTCAAACTGGATTGGTGACAGTCCAGTACCAGTTTTAGAGGGTTCCACACAGTGTCCAAGGAGCCTGATATCTTAGCACTTCTTTGAGAGAGATTCTCTTATGGATGGGGTGGGGAAGGGGGCTGAGGCAATTATGGGATCCAGAATCTTTCCACTTTTAGGTTCTGATTCTGCAAAGACTTGTACAAATACAGAGCTTTATCTACCAGTATAAAGGTATGTGTTCAAATTACACATTCATAACTGTTGACAGTTACTCATTCTAAGGCATCACAAGATGGTAACATTCAAAGCCATTATTTCTGATAGTCATTTGGTGGCCTAGATAGTTTCAATATGGAGATGGGGGACCCAATGTCTGAAGCTACATTTTGGGTGACCTCAGCTCTGCAACAACTCTATGGCTAAGTCCTGATGTTCAAAAAGAAAAGGAAAACCCCTATTTCTCCTGCAGAAAATATGTTGTGTTAAGACAAAAAAGTCTTTATAGTTATCTGTCTTGCCCCATCTTCTATAAAACATTTTTGCTAGAGTAGATATAAAAATGTTGCTCTTACAATATTACAGGCTTCAGCTGCAATGACATTCCAGGCTGGTATTCCTCTCCCACTTGTCTACCCACATTTCCATGAAGCCCTTCTATGTCCCATCTCTTGTCAGCTACCTTGGGCTAGACCCCGGAATCCCTCGGAATGGTGAGGATTAAGGAAGGTTGACAATACAAATGCTCCCTTTGACCTTCCTCCATGTAGGCAGGCACTGAAGCCAACCACTGATAAGTTGGTTATAGCAATTGGTGTAAATAAATTGCATATTGGTGGTCGACTTCTTTGTCTAGTGGAGACATAGCCTCAGGTTAGACTGTTAATGCAACGAGCTGAATGGGGAGATTGGAGTTAGCTCCCAGTTCAGTGGGTGCAGTAACATTGTGTGTTGGTTCAGCCCGGCTCCTTCTCCAGTGCTGCAGAGCCTCACAGCAATGCTTCTTTTGAAGCTCTGTCTCGAGAGAGATGGAAAGAGAAAGTAATGCCTACCTCTGCAGCCTGGCCATGGGGCTTGGAAGCACTAATGAAGCCGCCAGGCTGAGTTTCAGTAGAATGGCACTGTGAGCTGCAGGCTAGCTTTAAACCTGCACAGCTCAGGGGCAGGTAGCGACAATTTTAAAGGAGTGTGAAGGGGGAGAAAAACAGGCAAAGGTTGCAAGGGAAAGGGAGAATAAGCTGTCTCTTCCTCTCCAAGACATTAACAGGTGTGTTGCGAACAAGACATGAGAAGTCATTCTTCTGCTCTACTGTGCGCTAGTCAGGCCTCAGCTGGAGTATTGTGTCCAGTTCTGGGCACCGCAGTTCAAGAAAGATGTGGAGAAATTAGCGAGGGTCCGGAAAAGAGCAACAAGAATGATTAAAGGTCTAGAGAATGTGACCTATGAAGAAAGGCTGAAAGAATTGGGCTTGTTTAGTTTGGAAAAGAGAAGACTGAGGGGTGACATGATAGCGGTTTTCAGGTATCTAAAAGGGTGTCATAAGGAGGAGGGAGAAAACTTGTTCTTTTTGGGATCTGAGGATAGAACAAGAGGCAATGGGCTTAAATTGCAGCAGGGGAGGTTCAGGTTGGACATTAGGCAAAAGTTCCTAACTGTCGGTGATCAAACAGTGGAATAAATTGCCAAAGGAGGTTGTGGAATCTCCATTGCTGGAGATATTTAAGAACAGGTTAGATAGAAGTCTGTCAGGGATGGTTTAAACAGTGCTTGGTCCTGCCATTGGGGCAGGGGGCTGGACTTGATGGCCTCTCAAGGTCCCTTCCAGTCTTAGTATTCTATGATTCTATGAGAAGACATGCTCTTGTTGGCCCCAAGCAGTTAAACAAAGTCCCTGACGTTGCAAACAGCTAAGTGCAGATTGGTCCGGGCAACCACTTGGAACTACAATAACAAATAATTGGGGTTCTTTGCGGCCTTGGCAGGCTTCCTGCAGGGTGAGAGCCTCAGCAGGAAACATGGAATGCTCCTGGTACTGTTTAGAAAGTGGAGTGAAAATGACTCTGGAACTAGACCAAATCTGTAGCAGAAGCAGCCAGCTGCCCAGGCAAGAAAGGAAAAAGAAGGTCCTGCAGAGCCAGGGAAACGGGAGGAAAAGTGAAACGCAGTTGAAGAACTACAATTTTATAACAAATATTGGAAATAGTGGTAAAAAGAGAGCTAAGCTCTTCTCTGATTACTTCAGCCTCCTGTGAGGTACTTTTCACAGAGGCAACATAAGGATCCAGTGCATAAATCTGCCCTGTGAAAGGATTAAAGATGTAATAAATAAAATCGAACAACTAGACCTGTGGTGTGCAGTATGCTCCACCGCAGAGTTTGGCAAAGGCAACTCTGGGATCTGCACACATGGAGAGCCCCTCTGGCCGCTCCACGCACATTTCCCTCCATGTGGTGGGACAGGCGCGTAGTGGTAGTGCTGGAGGCTGCTCCTTTGGCCCTGGTGTAGCTTCGGCCCTGGCGCAGCTCGCACGGTGTGGCATCAGCCCTGCGGCAGCTTGTGTAGCCCAGCGTGGCTTTGGTGAGTAATCTGGCTGGTGGGGGCGGTGCGTGGCTGGGGTGCGCAGCGCCTGGTGGGGTGGGGGGGCTGTGGCAATCTCTTAAATTGCTCTTGGACACCACTGAACTACACTAATAAAAGGTTTGCATGAATATGCCTCCTAGGCTACGTCTACACGTGAAGCCTACATCGAAATAGCTTATTTCGATGAATAACGTCTACACGTCCTCCAGGGCTGGCAACGTCGATGTTCAACTTCGACGTTGTGCAGCACCACATTGAAATAGGCGCTGCGAGGGAACATCTACACGCCAAAGTAGCACACATCGAAATAAGGGTGCCAGGCACAGCTGCAGACAGGGTCACAGGGCGGACTCAACAGCAAGCCGCTCTCTTAAAGGGCCCCTCCCAGACACAGTTGCACTAAACAACACAAGATACACAGAGCCGACAACTGGTTGCAGACCCTGTGCATGCAGCATGGATCCCCAGCTGCCGCAGCAGCAGCCAGAAGCCCTGGGCTAAGGGCTGCTGCACACGGTGACCATAGAGCCCCGCAGGGGCTGGAGAGAGAGCGTCTCTCAACCCCTCAGCTGATGGCCGCCATGGCGGACTCAGCTATTTCGAAGTTGCGGGACACGCAACGACTACACGGTCCCTACTTCGACGTTGAACGTCGAAGTAGGGCGCTATCCCCATCTCCTGATGAGGATAGCGACTTCAACGTCTCGCCGCCTAACGTCGAAGTTAACTTCGAAATAGCGCCCGACGCGTGTAGCCGTGACGGTCGCTATTTCGAAGTTAGTGCTGCTACTTTGAAATAGCGTGCACGTGTAGACACGGCTCTAGTGTCCTTCCTCTGCATACACTGCTGTGGAGGACAGCAGGCCTGAGAACTGCCTGAGCAGCCCTATGATTCCTGCAGGGCTGGTGGAAAGTGAAGGAGAGTCCTCCTTGCAACGGCCGCAGCGGTGACCATGCCCCAGCCGTTGCCTGAGCAAAGAGCAGCCACTTCAACTAGCCTCACAAAGGACTGGAAATGTTAATCAGCAGCACAAGCCTCAGCATTTTTGGTGGGTCTACAAAAAAAGGATTTTACTGCCCCGTCCCAAACTTGCTAGACTTTTGACTGTCATCACCCAGCCTGGCTGCACAGAGGTGGCCTGTGGGCTTGGGGAAGGATCGGTCAGACAATTCTTTTCAATGCGCCACCAACATAACTCAGTCAGTCTCCATAAAAGTGTAGGGTGACCATTGTCCTGTTTTTCCCAGGCCGGTCCCTTATTTAAGCTGTCTCACAGGTGTCCAGACTTTCTTAAGAAAATGGGCAAATTGTCCAGTATTTGTGGGGCTCCTGTTCCCTGGCACCTGGGATCTCAAGGCAGCAGACCCATTACCAGGGAGCTCCTCTGCTGGGTGCCTGCCTCATTCCCAGGCATCCCCCAGAGGCAGCCCCCACTGCTGGTGAGCTTTGCCTAAAACCAAATAGGCTTCCAAATCAGCGGGTTCCTTTCGAATGGCTCCTGTCTACATGGGCAGCAGCGTTCCAAAAGTGGCACTTTCGAATCGCTCATAGCTGGTATTGTGCTAATGAGGTGCTGCATAGTCATGTCACCACCTCATCAGCATCTGCTGAAATCTCTCATTAACATGCCCCGTCCACAAGGAGGGGGCTAGTGTGGCCACAGCCTTTGTGTATTAGCAGAAGCATATTTTGCAAACAAGAACAGTTCTTGTGGTTTGTAAACTCAGTTCTTTCTCTCCCTCTCCCCTCCACTCCAGAGCTGATACTGAATCCAGAACTAGGGGGAGGTTCCCCTCATGCTGGTGAATATCCCTATGTTTCCTGTGACAGTGCAGGAGGGGACTGGAAAAGGTTCTTTGCTTCACTAGTCCCAATCCCTTTTGTTATACCGAAATATACCCTTGGTGGTGATGCTCGTGTGATTGGAATAACTCTGCAATACAGCCAAGCCCCAACCAAGAATATCTGAGTCAATTCATGGTGATGGGCATTCATGTGCAATGAACTGACATGTAGGGTCCCTCTGGGATCTTTCTTATTTCCTGTATTGAAAAAAGTGCCTTCTTGCTTATATGCTATCTAAACAGGTGACAAAACATGGATCACAAGTGGATAATTAGAGCTGGGTGGAACACTGTTTTCCTGTCCTGCAAGAATTTTTGTGATTTCCTAAAATTGTCCATCCTGAATCAGGACAAAAAGTTGATGTCTACAATTTTCCTAAACTGAAAGTCTGGGGGAAAACTATCAATTCAACTGCAAAATGTTATTTCACTCATTTCAAAGCATTTTGTCTTGGTTTCAACCTTTCTATTTTTTCCTACTTTTTATTGTAAATGAAGAACATAAGAACATAAGAACAGCCATACTGGGTCAGACCATAGGCCCACCAAGCCCAGTATCCTGTCTTCTGAATGTGGCCAATGCCAGGGGCCCCAGAGGGCATGAACAGAATAGGTGATCAATTCCCTGTCGCCCGTGTCCAGCCTCTCGCTAATAGCCATTCATGGACCTATCCCCCCTGAATTTATCTAGTTCTTTTTCAAACTTTATTATAGTCTTGGCCTTCACAACATCCTCTGGCAAGGAGTTCCACAGGTTAACTGTGCCTTGTGTGAAAAAGTATTTCCTATTGTTTGTTTTAAACCTGCTGCCTTTTAATTCATTTGGTGACCACTAGTTCTTGTTTTGTGAGGAGGAGTGAATAACAATTCCTTATCTATTTTCTCCACACCAGTCATGATTTTATATACCTCTATCATATCACCCCTTAATCATCTTCTTTCCAAACTAAAAAGTCCCAGTCTTATTAATCTCTCCTCATATGGCATATGCTCTATACCCCTAATCATTTTTGTTGTCCTTTTCTGAACCTTTTCCAATTTCAATATATCTTTTTTGAGATGGGGCAACCACATCTGTACACAGTATTCCAGATGGGGACGTATCATGGATTTATATAGAGGTAATATGACATTTTCTGTCTTATTATCTATTCCTTTCTTAATGATTCCCAACATTTTGTTAGCTTTTTTGACTGCTGCTGCACATTGAGTGGATGTCTTCAGAGAACTATCCACAATGACTCCAAGATCTCTTTCTTGAGTGGTAACAGCTAAGTCAGACCCCATCATTTTATATGTATATTTGGGATGATATTTTCCAAAGTGCATTACTTTGCATTTACCAACATTGAATTATGTCTGCCATTTTGTTGCCCAATCACCCAATTTATTAAGATCCTTTTGTAGCTCTTCACAGTCTGCTTGGGACTTAACTATTTGGAGTAGTTTTGTGTCGTCTGCAAATTTTGCCACCTCACTGTTTATCCCTTTTTCCAGCTCATTTATAAATATGTTGAATAGGACTGTTCCCTGCACAGACCACTGGGGGACACCACTATTTACCTTTCTCCATTCTGACAATTGTCCGTTTATTCCTACTCTTAGTTTCTGATCGTCTAACCAGTTACCAATCCAAGAGAGGACATTCCCTCTTATCCCATGACAGTTAACTTTGCTTAAGAGGGACCTTGTCAAAGGCTTTCTGAAAATCTAAGTAAACTACATCCACAGGATCCCCCCGGTCCACATGCTTGTTGACCCTTTCAAAAAATTCTAATAGATTGATGAGGCACAACTTCCCTTTACAAAAGCTGTGTTGACTCTTCCCCAACAAATTATGTTAATCAATGTGTCTGACAGTTCTGTTCTTTACGAGAGTTTCAACCAGTTTGCCTGGTACTGAAGTCAGAATGACTGGCATGTAGTTGCCAGGATCACTTCCGGAGCCCTTTTTAAAGATTGGCATCACATTAGCTATCCTCCAGTCATCTGGAATGGATGCTGATTTAAATGACAGGTTACAAACTACAGTTAGTAGTTCTGCAGTTTCACTTTTGAGTTCCTTCAGAACTCTTGGGTGAATACCATCTGGCCCTGGTGACTTATTACTGTTTAGTTTATCAATTTGTTCCAATACCTCTTCTAATGACACCTTAATTTGAGACAGTTCATCAGATTTGTTACCTGAACAGAATTGCTCCACTTTGGGAATCTCCCTCACATCCTCAGCCTTGACAACTGATGCAAAGAAATCATTTCTCTGCAATTGCCTTATCATCCTTGAGTGCTCATTTAGCCTCTTGATCATCCAGTGGCCCTGTTGGTTGCTTAGGAGGCTTCCTGCTTCTGATGTACTTAAATAAAATTTTGGTATTAATTTTTTACTCTCTGGCTAGCTGTTCTTCAGATTTCTTTTTGGCCTTCCTGATTATATTTTTACGCTTCACTTGGCAGAGTCTATGTTCCTTTCTCTTTTCCTCACCAGGATTTAACTTCCATTTTTTAAAGGATGCCTTTTTGTCTCTCACTGCCTCTTTTAGTTTATTGTTTAACCCCGGTGGCACTTTTCTGGTTCTTTTACAACGTTTCCTTAATTGGGATATACATTTAAGTTGAACCTCTATTATGGTGTCTTTAAAAAGTTTCCATGCAGCTTGCAGGGATTTCACTTTAGGTACTATACCTTTTAATTTCCATTTACCTAATGTCCTCATTTTTGTGTAATCCCCCTTTCTGAAATTAAATACTACAGTTTTGGCCCACTGTAGTATTTTCCCAGCCACAGGAATGTTAAATTTAATTATATTATGGTCACTATTACCGAGCGGTCCAGAAATATTCACCTCTTGGACCAGATCCTGTGCTTCACTTAGGACTAAATCCAGAATTGTCTCTGCTCTTGTGGGTTCCAGGACTAGCTGCTCTAAGAAGCAGTCATTTAAAGTGTTAAGAAATTTTACTTCAGCTTCCTGTCCTGAGGTGACATGTACCCAGTCTATATGGGGACAGTTGAAATCCCCCATTATTATTGGGTTTTTAATTTTGATAGCCTCCCTAACCTTCCTGAGCATTTCACGGTCTCTATCACAATCCTGGTCACGTGGTCGGTAATATAATCCTACTATTATATTCTAACTATTCAAGCATGGGATTACTACCCAGAGAGATTCTATGGAAGAGTTTCATTCATTTATGATTTTTACTTCATTTGATTTTACACTTTCTTTAACGTATAGTACCACCCACTTCCAGCATGACCTCTTCTGTCCTTCTGATAAATCTTGTACCCTGGTATTACTGTGTCCCACTGCTTATCCTCATTCCACCAAGTTTTTGTGACACCTATTATATCAATATCTTCATTTAGCATGAGGCACTCAAGCTCACCTTCCAGCATTTGTATATAAGCACTTTAAGAACTTGTCACTCTTAGCTGCCTGCCATTCCATGATGTGATTGAAAGGGACTCTGTTATACTTGACTGTTCCTCATCAGATACCACCTTTGTTTAGCATGTTTCATTCTCTCCTTATTAGGACATAGAGAATCTCCAATAAGAGATCCTGCCCTGAGGGAAGCCACCGTCCAAACCACCTGTGCCTCCACACCTGTCGGCTTCCCCCTAGTAAATGAACTTAAATTTCTAACTGATAAGCCATTTCAAACAAAAACACTTTCCTTTTGGACTGTCAAAATGGGATACTTCAGCAATCTTTTTGTTTTTTCCAAATTGTTTTCAAAATGGGAACTTTGTCATAACCCTTTCCCACAAGCAGATCAGTTTTGATGACTCAGCATTTCTCACCAAAACCTTTCCACCAGCTCTAGTCAGGATGATTCCAGGATTATACTCACCTGTTTTGGCTATGGCCCTGGATGTGTACTTATCCAACAAGGAGCTCACCCAGGCAACACAAACACCAAGCAGTCCTGTAGCCCTTTAAAGACTAAGGCTATGTCTACACGCAAGAAGTATGGGAAATAAACAAGGCTACGTCTAAATGCAAGAAGTATGGGAAATAAACAAGAAGAATTGGAAGCACTAATAAATGAACACAACTATGATATCGTTGGCATCACAGAAACTTGGTGGGATAATACTCATGATTGGAATGTTGGTATTGAAGGGTACAGCCTGCTTAGGAAGGACAGACAGGGAAAGAAGGGAGGAGGTGTTGCCTTGTATATTAAAAATGTACACACTTGGACAGAGGTGGAGATGGACGTAGGAGATGGACGGGTTGAAAGTCTCTGGGTTAGACTCAGAGGAGTGAAAAACAAGGATGAGGTCCTACTAGGAGTCTACTACAGGCCCCCTAGCCAGGTGGAAGAGGTGGATGAGGCTTTCTTTAAACAGCTAACAAGATCATCCAGGGCCCAGAATTTGATGGGGATGGGGGACTTCAACTATCCAGGTATATGTTGGGAAACTAATACAGCAGGGGACAGACTATCCAATAAATTCTTGGATTGCATTGCAGACAACTTTTTATTCCAATAGGTTGAAAAAGCTACCAGGGGGAAGCTGTTCTAGATTTAATTTTAACAAATAGGGGTGAAATTATTGAGAATTTGAAAGTGGAAGGTTGCTTGGTTGAAAGTGATCATGAAATCATAGAGTTCACAATTCTAAGGAAGGGTAGAAGGGAAAACAGTACAATAGAAACAATGGATTTCAGGAAGGCAGATTTTGGTAAACTCAGACAGCTGGTAGGTAAGGTTGCATGGGAAGCTAAACTGAGGGGAAAAACGGCTGAGGAGTGTTGGCAGTTTTTCAAAGGGACGTTATTAAGGGCCCAAAAGCAAGCTATCCCGCTGCGTAGGAAAGATAGAAAACATGGCAAAAGACTGCCTTGGCTTAACCAGGAGATCTCGCATGATCTCAAAATAAAAAAGGAATCGTATAAGAAATGGAAACTAGGACAAATTACAAAGGACGATATAGGCAAACAACACGAGCATGCAGGAGCAAGATTAGAAAGGCTAAGGCACAAAATGAGCTCAAACTGGCTGCAGGCATAATGGGAAACAAGAAGGCTTTTTACAAATACATTGGTAACAACAGGAAGACTAAGGAGAGGGTAGGGCCGTTGGTCAGTGACGAGGGAGAAACAGTGACAGGGAATTTGGAAATGGCAGAGATGTTTAATGATTTCTTTGTTTCGGTCTTCACTGAGAAATCTGAAGGAATGCCTGACATAGAGAATGCTAGTGAAAAAGGGGTAGGTTTAGAAGTTGAAATAAGAAAAAAACAAATTAAAATTTACTTAGAAAGATTAGATGTCTGCAAATCACCAGGGCCTGATGAAATGCATCCTAGAATCCTCAAGGAGCTGATAGAAGAGGTATCTGAGCCTTTAGCAATCATTTTTGGAAAATCGTGGGAGATGGGGGAGATTCCAGAAGACTGGAAAAGGGCAAATATAGTACCCATTTATAAAAAGGGGAAAAAGAATAACCCGGGAAACTACAGGCCAGTCAGCTTAACTTCTGTGCCAGGAAAGATAATGGAGCAGGTAATTAAAGAAATCATCTGCAAGCATTTGGAAGGTGGTAAGGTGATAGGGAACAGCCAGCATGGTTTTGTAAAAACAGATCATGTCAAACCAATCTAATAGCTTTCTTTGATAGAATAACAAGCCTTGTGGATAAGGGTGGAGTGGTGGATGTGGTATACCTAGACTTCAGTAAAGCATTTGACATGGTCTCACATAATATACTTATCAATAAACTATGCAAATACAACTTAGATGGGGCTCCTATAAGGTGGGTGAACAACTGGCTGGATAACCATACCCAGAGAGTAGTTATTAATGGTTTTCAATCCTGCTGGAAAAGTATAACTAGTGGGGTTCCGCAGGGGTCTGTTTTGGGACCAGTTCTGTTCATTATCTTCATTAACGATTTAGATATTGACATAGAAAGTACACTTATTAAGTTTGCAGATGATCCTTTGGAGGATAGGGTCATAATTCAAAAGGATCTGGATAAACTGGAGAAATGGGCTGAGGTAAACAGGATGAAGTTTAATAAGGACAAATGCAAAGTGCTCCACTTAGGAAGAAACAATCAGTGTCACACATACAGAATGGGAAAGAACTGCCTAGGAATGAGTACAGCAGAAAGGGATCTGGGGGTTATAGTGGATCACAAGCTAAATATGAGTCAACAGTGTGATGCTGTTGCAACAAAAGCAAACGTGATTCTAGGATGCATTAACAGGTGTGTTGTGAACAAGACACAAGAAGTCATTCTCCCGCTCTACTCTGCGCTGGTTAGGCCTCAGCTGGAGTATTGTGTCCAGTTGTGGGCACCGCAGTTCAGGAAGGATGTGGAGAAATTGGAGAGGGTCCAGAGGAGAGCAACGAGAATGATCAAAGGTCTAGAGAACATGACCTATGAAGAAAGGCTGAAAGAATTGGGCTTGTTTAGTTTGGAAAAGAGAAGATTGAGGGGGGACATGATAGCAGTTTTCAGGTATCTAAAAGGGTGTCATAAGGCAGAGGGAGGGGACTTGTTCTTCCTTGCCTCTGAGGATAGAACAAGAGGCAAGGGACTTAAATTGCAGCAGGGGAGGTTCAGGTTGGACATTAGGAAAAAGTTCCTAACCGTCAGGGTGATCAAACACTGGAACGAATTGCGAAGGGAGGTGGTAGAATCTCCATCACTGGAGCTATTTAAGAAGAGGTTAGATAGATGGCTTTCAGGGATGGTCTAGAAAGTGCTTGGTCCTGCCATGAGGGCAGGGGGCTGGACTCGATGGCCTCTCGAAGTCCCTTCCAGTCCTACTCTTCTGTGATTCTATGATTCTATGACAGTGATCTGTCAACAGAAGTTGCTTGTTGGAAGAGATCTTCCCACAAAACTTCTGTTGACAGATTGCGGCCACACATGAAAGTGGATCTCTCTGTAGACAGAGAAGCTGCGTCTACACGTGCACGCTACTTCGAAGTAGCGGCACCAACTTCGAAATAGCGCCCGTCGCGTCTACACGCGTCGGGCGCTATTTCAAAGTTAACTTCGACGTTAGGCGGCGAGACGTCGAAGTCGCTAACCTCATGAGGAGATAGGAATAGCGCCCTACTTCGACGTTCAACGTCGAAGTAGGGACCGTGTAGACGATCCGCGTCCCGCAACGTCGAAATTGCTGGGTCTTCCATGGCGGCCATCAGCTGGGGGGTTGAGAGATGCTCTCTCTCCAGCCCCTGCGGGGCTCTATGGTCACCGTGGGCAGCAGCCCTTAGCCCAGGGCTTCTGGCTGCTTCTGCGGCAGCTGGGGATCTATGCTGCAGGCACAGGGTCTGCAACCAGTTGTCAGCTCTGTGGATCTTGTGTTGTTTAGTGCAACTGTGTCTGGGAGGGGCCCTTTAAGGGAGCGGCTGGCTGTTGAGTACGCCCTGTGACCCTGTCTGCAGCTGTGCCTGGCATCCCTATTTCGATGTGTGCTACTTTGACGTGTAGACGTTCCCTCGCTGCGCCTATTTCGATGTTGGGCTGAGCAACGTCGAAGTTGAACATCGACGTTGCCGGCCCTGGAGGACGTGTAGACGTTATTCATCGAAATAGACTATTTCGATGTTGGCTGCACGTATAGACGTAGCCAGAGTGGCCAGGCTGCCCGGCCACTCTTTCGACAGAACGGCCAATTGGAAGCACAGCAGACAGGGCTGCCCGGTGACCTAGAAGCCCGGTCTGTCGACAGAGGTACCCCCAGAGCATCCACGTGGCTTTTTTATTGACAGATTCTGTCAAGACAGGCTTTCTGCCTCGTGGGGGAGGAGCAGAAGGCCGTCAGCGTAAGTGCCACATTCCATCAGTTTACGATCGACAGAACGCAGGTGTAGTGTGGATGCCCCCCAGGTTTTGTCGAAAAAACCCTCTAGTGTAGACGCAGCCAAACAGTATGCTCTGTCCTCAGAGTGATGCAGCCAGAAGTCTTGCTGGTAGATAGAGGAGATTGGCATGAAGAGGTTTGTGTCTTCTTTCACATTCTCACTTTTTGTAAGGGATAAGAAACCTGGCGTCATTTCTGAGCCTGCCATTTCCAGGTGTAAATCACAAATTATCCAGCTGCATCGTGAGTGCAGGCTTCATCCTTAATTATTCTGTGATCATCTCACAGCAGCCCAAGATCCTATGTCCTAATTCTCCTCTGTGGAAGCCATGCAGCCAAAAGAGAAAGCCGGGATTGCTCCCCAACTTTCTTCTTCTCTGACTGCAAACATTGCACCAGCACTGTTGAAATGGGGAAAGTTGCTTGCAGTTGAAGCTCTGATTCCTAAGAGCTAAGATCTTTAAATGCAAACATAGAATCATAGAATACTATGACTGGAAGGGACCTTGAGAAGCCTTTGAGTCCAGCCCTTTGCTCGCATGGCAGGACCAGATACTGGCTAGACCATCCCTGATAGACATGTCTATGTCTACACTAGCCCCCCGCCTTTCAAAAGGGGAATGCTAATGATATATTTTGGGATATGCTAATGAGGCGCTGTGATAAATATGCAGTGCCTCATTAGCATAATGGCAGTCGTGGCACTTCAAAAGTGCCGCTTTCGATCGTGCGGAGCTTGTCTACATGTGGTCCTTCTCAAAAGGACCCTGCACGCTTCAGAATCCCCTTATCCTCTAACCAAACAGGAATAAGGGGATTTCAAAGCATGCAGGGTCCTTTTGAAAGGGACTCTGTGTAGACGAGCCACATGCGATAGAAAGTGGCACTTTTGAAGTGCCACGGCTGCTATAATGCTAATAATATATGCTCATTAGCATCCCCTTTTGAAAAGTGGGGGCTAGTGTAGATATAGCCGTTGTGTGCCAATACCTATGGAGAGCTGGCCATCATTCGCAAATGCTTTTAGTTTTTGCTAATACTAAAAAACTGTTAAGCTTAGTAGTTTGGCATAAGGCTAGTTAGGTGTAGTGCCTTGATATTCAAAGCAACACAGCCTATAAAGATGGGAATGATCAATTAGACAGACACTATAAAGTTTGATAGATCTGGAACTGAAAAGTTCTCACCTTGAAGTTTTCAAACATTCACATTACTTCTTCATTTCAAGTATTCCTCACTTCTGTCGGAGGCAGGAGGTGTCAAACAGGTAGCAAGCACGACACAGGACTCCTCACCCCGGCAACATACACCAAATTTAGTGACTTTCGCCTGAGGGAAAATGACTAAAGTTGGGTGACTTTCACTATATCATGTGTGCTGCCTGAAAAATGAAGTCAGGCATAGAGCATGCAAGGGAGGCATAAGAAAAGCCACTGGAGGTATGAAATTTGCAGACACAGCTGGCTGTACAGTGATTTGTGTCCAGGTAGACTTCACTATATAGTGCTGGGTGCCTTTGGTCAAGAGGCACTATATACTGTAGCTTACCTGCAGTGCTCTGTGACTGCCACACCCCGTTCCACACCTCCCAGACTGACTCACCCAGAGCCAAATTCTGCCCCTCACAGCCAGGCTTGATTGAGTCGCAAACCCAACTGTGGGCAGAATGAGGCCTAAAGGAAGTCAACTGGTACAGGTAGTTTCTCTCATGCTATGACACACATGACTTTGTTGGGGTCTTACCTTACTCTGATTATATATTATGCAGACATTGGTGCCAATGGAAACAGCTAGTAAATATTGCCCAAGGCAACAGTATCTTGAGAACTGTAGCATGTTGTCCAATGCTAATCCACAAAAGGACCTGTTGGCAGGCCTGGCCACTCCTTTAGTGGCTAGATGTTCTTGGTTAAAAGAAGGCATCTGAGGAGACAGGTGGAGCCTTTCCCTGCGGAGGGCCATGCAGGACATGCAGGCTGACTCCTTTTACAGGAGACCTGGAGGGGGAAGGAGGGAAATGGCTGCCATGTTTGTTGGCCTTTGCAAGACTGTCCACAGCAGTGTCTGTGATGCTCTTAACACTGTCCGGGCAAGCTCTCATGAGGGCAGGAGTACAAATCTCATCTGATCACATGTCCCATAAACAAGACTGAATATAAAATGCAGAGGTAAATTAACTACCATATAATTAAGACAGAGAGGCAATGGGTTTGGAAAGAGGCATGTTTGCAAACATTAAGGCCGTGTCTACATGTACAAAAAACTTCAAAATGGCCATGCTAATGGCCAAATCAAAGAATACTAATGAGGCACTGAAATGAATATTCAGGGCCTCATTAGCATGCCTCTGGCCGCGGCACTTCAAGAGTGCAGCGTTTCACTCGCGTGCGGCTCGTCTACGGGGGGGTCCTTTTCGAAAGGACCCTGCAAACATCGAAATCCCCTTATTCCTATCAGCTGATACATACACAAGGAAAAATCCAGGCTGTTGACTTCAAGGCGTCCCAGCTGATCGGAATAAGGGGATATCAATATTTGCAGGGTCCTTTCGAAAAGGACCCCCGCGTAGCTGAGCCGCGGGTGAGCAAAGTGCCGTGGCCGGTGACATGCTAATGAGGCACTGAATATTCATTTTAGCACCTCATTAGTATTCTTCGATTTGGCCATCAGCATGGCCATTTTGAAGATTTTCGTAAGTGTAGACACAGCCTACATTTTGACTTTCATTTTGGGAAAACTTGAAGTCAACAGCCTGGATTGTATCTCTTTAAGTGAATGGTCAGTCTACAGCTCTACACCTCAACTGGCAGACAGCCTGCGGACCCCACCATATCGCTTTACTCCCTCATCTTTCTAATACTGAAATTATAAATAGCCACAGCTGATAGAAATAAAAACAAAAGCTGATAGGAATAAGGGGATTTCAAAGTTGGTGGTGTCCTTTCGAAAAGGAACCCCATCTGGACGAGCTGCGCAGGAGTGAAATGCGGCAATTTCAAAGAGCTGTGGCTCGTGGCATGCTAATGAGGTGCTGAATATGCATTTCAGAGCCTCCTTAGTAATCTTCAAAATGGCTATTTGCATGGCTATTTCGAAGTTTTGTGCTAGTGTAGACACAGCCTTGGTGTCAGATCTGCATCTTGTACTATTTTCAATCTAGAGATATATATATATATTTTTTTACTCCTTCCTTTGGCAGTTAAGTCCCTTATATAACTTCCAGATCTTCCTCATCCTTCCCTCACCAAGAAACACCGTATACTAATGGAGAACTAAACTCTCTGAGCTGTTCCTGTATCCAAGGAGTGAGGCTCATGGGGTTTTCTTCATACTTGGGCATTACAATACACTGCATGAACACTATGTGTATTTCAGATTTTGCTTCTCATGGTTTAACAAGCAAACATGACTAATGTCACACGTCAGTGTTTCTGATACGTACACAAGTTTTTAACCTGAGCTGTCGTATATTCTCCAGGCAGGACACAATCCACCCTGCAGAAAGCAGCTATGTGTGCTCTCCAGGATGCTGCATTTCACCTTGCTGATAGCAAAGCTAAGCCATTTCTACAGGCTGCTGAACAAGCTGTGCTTTACATTCCTGAGCTAAACGTCCACTGAGTTCAGAAGGTTTAGGATGAAACCATAAATCTGTGTCATTAGATATCTAACAGCAGGTTTCTCCACCTAACCATGTTAGGCCCAGCTAACTTTACCTTCCAAAGAAAGCAAATAAAATATGATTCTGAATTATACCTTTACTTCAGATAAAATCCCCATATTTTATACACAAGATAATTAATTACAGCATTTCTCTGTTAACCAAAATATTGGGGATATTATAAACAATCTCTACAAAGGCCATGTCTACACTACAAAATAACTTTGAAGTAAGCACTCCGAAGTAGACCGTCTACACACAAAAAGCTCCCTGCCTTACTTTGAAGTAGGCTTCCCCCCTACTTGATGCAGGCATGGGGTCACATGGCCGAGAAGCCCTTCTGGGCTCACAGCCAGCCGACCCCTTAAAGGTCCCTCCCAACTCCCACACCCTACAGGTATTCAAGGCTGACAGGCTGTGGACAGCAGCAGAGCACATGCTGGGGAGAAGAGCCGGAGACCATGTCTGCTCACGCCCTCGCTGAGGACAATGTCCACTCCACCTGGCTAGCCAGCTGGCCATGCTGGTCGCCCTGCTGTTTTAGCAGTACGGCTGGTCGCCTGCATGGGACCCAGACTCCAGGCCCTGGCCATTGCCCTGCTGCCTCTCCCCTGCCCACCCCTGCTGATCTAGTGCCAGTGGGCCTTTGCCACCAGCACCAAGTGGTAGGGCCAGCTGGTGCTGGAGGACTGGGATGATAAGCAGTGGCTGAAGAACTTCAGGATGATGCAGCAGACATTTGAGGACCTCTGCCACTGGCTTGACCCAGTCCTCCAGCACTGGGACACCTGGATGCAGCCACCACTCCATCGCACTATGGAGGCTGGCCACCCCCCAACAGCCAATGGTCTGTCGGCCACCAATTTAGAGTCAGCAAGGCCACTGTCGGAGTGGTGCTGATCGAGGTAAGTCTGGCCCCACCATGGCCCCACCCTGGGGTGGGGGTTAAGGGGGGGGAAGGGGGAGCGCGGCAGATAGGGGGCAGGAGGGCCTCCCAGTCAGGTGTTCATGAATATATCTTCCTTCTCCCCCCCCTGCAGGTCATCCGAGCCATTAACATGGTGCTCCTGTGACGCATCATGACCCTGGGGGACCTGAATGCCGCCCTTGCCGGGTTCATGGACTTGGGCTTCTCCAATTGTTTCAGAGATCTGGATGGGAGGCATGCAGCAATCCGGGCTCCAGACAACACCTGGGGTGCATATATTAACAAGAAGGGGTACCACTCGGTGGTACTCCAGGACCTGGCGGACATGAAGGGCTGTTTCCTGGACATGTGCATGGGGTAGCAGGGCAGGGCCCATGACACCCAGATGTTCCGGAATTCATGGCTGGGATGCCAGATTCAGGAGGGAACATCTGTCCCCCTGCGGGAGCGCCCATGGGACACCCCCTACATCATGGCTGATGCCACGTACCCGCTGCACCTGTGGCTCATGCAGCCCTATACTGGATACACCATGCTGGTCCAGGACACCTTTAATGGTTGCCTCAACCATATCAGGGGCACAGTAGAGCTGGTGTTTGGCGGGGGCTGAAAGGGAGGTTTCGCAGCCTCCTCACCAGGCTGGATGTCAGCCTCCCAAACATGCCCTTGGTCGTCACCACCTGCTGTGCCCTCCAAAACCTTGCAGAGGGTTGGCAGGAGCCCTTTATCCAGGGCTGGGCCGCAGACCTGAAAGCTAGCTATGAACAACCACCCACTGCCCCATGATGTGAGGTCCAGAGGGATGGGGTCAGGGTCCAGGAGGCCTTGTGTCAGGCCTTCACGCAGGGCCTGACCTGACCCTCCCAGCCACACTCCACACCGCAGGCCCCACCACTCCACCACTGCTCACACTCCTCCATTGAATGCATCCCTCCCACTTCCCCCCCCGGCACCACTCTCCCACCACACACCAGGGACACGGGGTTAGGGTGGGAACAATGCATTTTACTTTGGGCAATAAATGTAATTGAACAACAAAACAGAACAACATGTGAAACTATTTACAGTGCGCAGGGGGAACGGTCCACAGGGGGCAAGCAGGGGGGCTATGTGAGAGGACTGAACTGGGAGAGGGGCTGGGATGGGACAAGGGTCAGTCATCCAGGGGTAGGGGAGGCCAGAAGCTGCATTGGCCGTGGCTGCCCTACCACCCTGGATCTGGGGCCCCCTGAGGGGCTACAATGGGGTTGGGACCACCGAGAGGTAGGCCTGGGGTGGGGGGGTCCCATGGGCTCAGCCTCTGCAGGGTGTGTGGGAAGGGGGCAGTGGGGCTCGGCCAGGTGCGGCTGCCTCAGCCAATAGCCACTGAGCCAGCGTGATGTGGGTGGGCAGCTGCCAGAGGGGCAGCTGTGGGCCGGGCTGGCGAGGGGGTGGGAGGTTGGGTGAGGCAGGTGGCCAAGCATCCAGGCTGCCAGTCAGCCACACCCACACCCACACATCCCGCTCCATCACCAGCCAGTCCCAGAGCACCCCAGTCATCTCCCGCACAACCACCCAGTTGGCGGCCACCTCTTCATCCCTCCAGTGTTGTCTCTGGGAGGCCCGGCCAGGGCCACGGCCGCAGGGGGATGTGGGATGGGGCGATGGGGTGGCCTCCAGGCTCCCTGCAACTGTGGCTCACTCCAGTGGACTATGGCGGCTTCCCAACAATGGACCTGCGGGGACAAGGGGACGGCCCATGAATGCTGGGTCCCAAGCCTGGGAGGGCCCGAGCCTCTGCTCCATTGGTCCCCACCCTGTTTCCCTGCCACCCAATGGCCTGTGAGCCCCATGGGATCCTGGATGTCCACAGGTTCCCACCTGACTAGGGTCAGCCCATGTTCCCTCCCCCTTCCCCATCCCCAGGCGTGTGGGCTGCGGGGCTGTTCTGTGGGGGGCATCCCCAGCCCTTGTGACATGCTGCGCACCCCGTGTGTACCAGCTGTGACCTCCCGGGACTCAGGCAAGGCTCTGCTGGATGAAGCTTGACGTGGTGTCCCAGAGGAGAGAACGATGATGAAGGTCCCATCCCTGGAGCCCTCCTCATCTCCCCCAGTCTCGGTGGGCTGGTCCCTGCATGGGGGCTGGTGGTGCCAGAGGAGCCTGCCTCATCGCTGCTGTCTGGGGGATCGGTGGGGGGACCAGTGATGTTCACACGGTGCTCCAGGGGAGCTGCCTCCCTTGGCCCCAGGAGCGGGTACAGCTCTCTGTAGTGCAGGCAGTGCATGGGCCATGCCCCCAACCGGCTGGCAGCATCGCGGGCTTTGCAGTGTGCCTGCCTCAGCTCCTGGACTTTTATGCGCAAAATGCTGCCGGTGTGGTCGGGGTGGCCTTGGGTGGCAAGGCCACTGGCCAGTCGGTCAAAGGCCTCAGCATTGCGCTGGTGGGTGCCACTTTGGCGAAGGACCTCCTCCTCCCCCCACAGAACAAAGAGGTCCTTCAGCTCTCCCTTGGTCCAGGAGGGGCCCCTCCTGGCATGGCCGTTGCCCAGGCACTGTGAGCCCTCGGACACCCCGTCCGGGACCCCTGGGAGGACAGGGGGATCCTGGCGTGCCGTCATGGTGGGCAGGGGGTGCAGAGGCTGGCTGGTGCTTCAAGCAGGGGCAATCCGAGGGAGAGCTCATGCTGCCTCTGCTTGCGGCACGTGTCAACTTCCTGCTTGGGGTTGCTGGGGAGCTGCTTCCTTTAAGGTGGCTGGCAGGGACCATAGAGCCCTGCCTGGGCTGGCCAGAGTGTCTTCCTGCTCCAGGGGATGGGGGGTGCCTCCGTGGCGGACCCCTTACTTTGAGGTAGTAGGTGTAGAACATCTACGCACACTCTACTTTGAAGTTAAACTTCGAAGTAAGGCACTACTTCACTCCTAGGAATGCAGTAGCGACGTCGAAGCTGGGCTCCCTTACTTCAGAGTTAACTTCGAAGTAAGGGAAAGAGTGTGGACACTCTGCAGGCTACTTCGAAGTAGCCTCTTACTTCGAAATTAACTTTGAGGTAAGTTTGTAGTGTAGACACAGACAAAGTGACTATATTAGTCACATTACACACTTTCATTTAAAAACAAGAAGTCCTATGGCAACTTATAGACTAACAGATACAACATCTGATGAAGCAGGTCTTTGCCCACGAACGCTTATGTTCCAAAATGTCTGTTAATCTATAAGGTGCCACGGGACTTCTTGTTGTTTTTGAAGATACAGACTTACTCGGCTACCCCTCTGATCCTTTCATTTTAAAACTATTCGTAGTCAGTTTATCGGTGTTTCCCCAGATCCAGTGTCTTTCTGGGTGAAGGAATGAAAATCAGAATAAGAATTCAGTATTGTATTTTGCTATTTGTATTTTACACCACAGTTCATTAAAGACCTAGATCGTTTTTAATTTTGACAGCTTGTCCTCTAGGTCTCCATGTGGTGTTATTTTTGGTTGAAACTTTTATGTTAAGGGTGTTTTTTAAAACAAACAAACAAACATTAATAATGGTTTTTGAAAAAGGCCATTTAAAAATATTTTTGTTTGCTTCTTTCCATCTTCTCCTTCAGCTTTATCATGATTTGTAGCTAGAACTTTTTATTGTTTTTTAGGGATAAATAAATCAGCCAAATTGACGTAGTGGGTCTGGGTAGTAGATCTACTCCTACTGACTTTCCTCTTAGGCACAAGAACTTTCGTAGTGGCTGGACATAGGAAGTAGAAACCTTATAGCAGGATGTGGAGGGGGAAATGGTAAGGAGATAACCACAGTCTGGAAAGGGTGAGTCAGTGGTGAGGCCAAAAGTTTGAAAGGAAGGAGCAGAGAGAAACCAAGGGCTCATAAGGCTTATGAGACACTATTACTAGCAATAACCTCACCAGTAAAGGAGAAGCTTGTCTACAGCTATTGATCCATCTCTTGTCCAACTGCAGATCTTTGTTTGGCAGATGTTAGCTTAATATGCTTTCTCTTGCAGCTAGCATGCCCCAATTACTTCAAAGGGCACAAGCCCTCACTTTAAATGTTACGGGCCAAATGTAACTCTGAAGTAATTCCATTGTCTTCCAGAGATTGACTCCTGGTTTACACTGAGGAAACTGAAGGCACAAAAGGGTTGCGTTGATAAAGCCTCCTGTTAACGTTGCCAGCTGAAAAGCAGAATTCTGTACTCTGGCAGGGGAGTATTTCTCGCAACTGAACTAAGGCGTACTTCATGAGAATCCTGGACTTTCCAGTGGACAGTCAACTCACTTCCTTTTACTTTGTTTACAACTGAATGGGAGGTTTTTTTCCTCTTCAGTTCCCCACAAGCAAGGAGACCTTGTTGAATTTTAAACATCTAAGGTTCTCTTTCTTGTCTTGCAGCACAATGGGACCACTGGGAAATGGTGAGAACTGCTGTGATGGTTGAGGGGAAGTGCTAATATTTCTATCACATTTCTTAAAGGCACAGCAGAAATGGGGCAAGCAAAGCTAGACATTTTTGCACATTAGAAAAACAAAAATTAAAGAGAAATTATCTTGGTTGAAAGACATAAGGGATTTGGAAACACAAGCCACAAAATGTAAAAATGCAGGAAAGAGTTTATTTTGTTTCTATTGTCCACTAATAAAGGGCAGATTCTGAAACACATACTTCCACTGAGAAGCATGTGTCAGGGGAAGACCCACTGAAATGAATGGGGCTTCTTTAGTGACTTTATCATAAGCTTCTCCAGAGTGTAACTGACCAAAAGGGTTACGTCTATGGCTAGGAGTCACATCGCTGCCATGGTTGTCAGATATCTAACCAATGTCCAGGACAACACACAGCTGTGGGTGTTTCTTGAAGAGAAGTTCAATTTTTAAAAATAAAACAGCACATTACACATAAAAGTGTGACAGGCTCTGCGAGCAGGTATAGACTTCTCCTGTACGCTGTGTCTTCCTCTTATTTGCGGTGGGCTTTTTCCTGGAGAGGTTCTGTGTGTACCTCTGCCAGTGCAAATGGAGGCTTCATTGCATGGCAGATTCTTTATTCAAAGGTGCATCTTTGATTCCTGGAGACTCCAGGACCACCTGGAGGACTGGGAACACTGGGGACTTTTGCACATTGAGCACATGCAGGCCCTGGATGTGTGCTGGTGCTTGGTTCTGCAAATGTTTGCACCTGTGTGTGTATTTCCCTGCTTCTGAATGGAAACCCAACAAACAACCGTTTGTGCATGAGTGTTGGCAGCAGGCAGCCGCTAACTCAGCAGCAGCAGCACAGTAGAACTCTGAAAAATGTAGTGGCTTTATGGCTATGAATTCGCACAGGCAAGTAATGCCCTTGAGAGCTTCCTCCAAAGGAACTGCCCTCTGTACGTCACTTTGTGTTGCATTTCTGCCTCATCTACTATTCCCTGGGTCTGTTCTCTGGGTTACACCCCAGCTAAGTGACTGGGCAGGATCCTCTGAGGCTCCAGTTGCAGAGTTTGCTGTACACTCTTCTACTGGGCATTGCTCCTTTTCATGGGGTCAAAGCTGGGGCCCTCAAGCAGCACTGATGGCCTGAGAAGACAGGGCCATGGAAAGGTAATACACTGCACAGCCTGCCCAGTTGGTGTTCCGCACTGCTGCTTGACAAAGCGGGAACCAAGGGGCAGACGTAGCTCCTCTGGCTTTTCGAGGCCAGGCCAGGTGAGACCCAGGCAAAAAAAGCCTTTTTGTGTATGGCTTGAGAGGACATCGTTGGGCCTTCCCTTTCTGTCAGTCTAGCGAAGGCCTTTGAGAGCCTCTGGAGGAAGCTGCCAACTACTGTAGGTGCAAAATATTACTAATATTGCTAGTTTCACTCTCTCTCTCTCCTTTCCCCCACTCTTCTCTTCCCTTTTTCCTCTCTTCCGCTTCCCTCTTGCAGCCCATCCCTTCTCTACTTTTGGTTTCTCTACTCTTATAGGCCACAACTACACAGCACCCTCCCTTCTGGAAGGGGTATGGTAATAAGCAAAGGGGAATATTCAAATGAGGCGCAGATTTAAATGTCTCACACCTCATTTGCACATTCCCATTAGATTTCACTTCTGGAAGAGTCTCTTCCAGAAGCTGCCGATCCATGTCGCTGGGGCCCTTCTGGAAGGAACCCCCACTTCTGAAAGCCCCCTTACTCCTCAGACCTTGGAAATACTTTGAATATTCCCCTTTGCTCATTACCAGGCCCCTTCCAGAAGAGAGGGGGCTGTGTAGATGCAGCCTCAGGGATGCCTATGCAGCAGAGGTATCTCAAAATAACAACCCTTATTTCAAAATGACTATCCTAGTGTCTACACAATGCAACTGCTATTTTGAAATAATTTCAAGATATTGGTTGGCTTATTTCAAAACAGGTAAATATCATTCCACAAGGAGGAGTGTCTATTTCAAAATAGCTATTTTGAAATAGGGGCTGTTTAGCCAGGACTTGGCTACACTAGCCCCCGCGTTTTGGAAGGGGCATGGTAATGAGCCACTTCGGCAGACGCTAATGAGGCACTACCATAAATACGCAGTGTCTCATTAGCATAATGATGGCAGTGTGTGTTTCAAAAGTGCCGTTTTCAAAATGCACACCACCTGTGTACACAGGGGCCTTTCGAAAGGACCGCTACTCTTCGAAAGCCCCTTCTTCCCATTTGGTTTTAGTGTGTCCAATGGCTGTATTGCAAAATAGACTCTATGGCCGCGTCTACACGTGCAAGCTACTTTGAAGTAGTGGCGCCAACTTCAAAATAGCGCCCGTCATGGCTACACGTGTTGGGCGCTATTTCGAAGTTAACATCGATGTTAGGCGGCGAGAAGTCGAAGTCGCTAACCCCGTGAGGGGATGGGAATAGCGCCCTACTTCGACGTTCAATGTCGAAGTAGGGAACGTGTAGTCGTTGCGCGTCCCGCAACATCGAAATAGCGGGGTCCTCCATGGCGGCCATCAGCTGAGGGGATTGAGAGACGCTCTGCCCAGCCCCTGAGCTTGATGGTGGCCGCGTACAGCGGCCCCTTAAAGCTCCCCGCCCCCTGCCTTCCTGTGCAGGAAGCTGAGAGAGCGTGCAGGCAGCAGCATTGCCACATGGCTAGCCTGCACGCTCCTCCACGCCCACACACCCCCACCCGCAGCTATGGCCGCCCCCCAGCCCCCCAAGCGCCCCCAGGGGACCCCCCCCCCAAGGGGAGCCAGGGCTCCCAGCCCAGCAGCCAGGCGGGGAAGCGGCAGCGGGGCCCCTCCTGGACGGAGGCCGAGCTGCGGGACCTGCTGGGGCTCTGGAGCGAGGAGGAGGTGCTCCAGGTAATGGGGAGCAAGAGGCAGAACGCGGATGCATTCGCTCGGCTGGCCGAGGACCTGGCTGCCCGGGGTCACACTTCCCGCACTCCGGATCATGTCCGGAGTAAAGTGAAGGAGCTGCGGCAGGGTTACGCCCGGGCCTGGGATGCGGCCGGCCGAGCTGGAGCCACCCCCGTCACATGCCCCTTTTACAGGGAGCTCAGGGACATCCTGGGCCCCCGGCACACCTCCTCCCCTCCAGCCACTCTTGATACCTCGGCCAAGGAGCCCCAGCAGGCCATGGAGGCAGAGTCCGCCCCGGAGGCAAGCCCCGCACCCCGGGGACCCCCCCAGGAGCCCATCCCCGGGCCACCGGAGGAGGAGGAGGAGGGGGAGTCCTCCTCCAGCGACGCCGGCCTGCAGATCGCCATCCCATCGCGGACCTCCAGCCAGGCGTCTGCCCACCGGGTGTACCCTGACCATGGGAGAGGACCATCAGGTATGTACCCCCCCTGGTGAACACCCCCGGGGTTGAGGGGCGGGGGTAATAGATATGACCAGGGCCCTCCACATGCCCAGATGACCATGGCCCCAAGGACAGCAGTGGCATGTCCCCCAGAAGAGTGCATCAGCCCCTGCCCCCCCCCAGCACGACAGTGCCATGCCCCATCCTCGGGGATTGGGGGAACGGAACCTCTAGGGTCCCCCGGGGGGAGGGGTGGGACACCCAGCAGCAGCAGCAGCAGCAGCAGCAGCAGCAGCAGCATCTCCCGGGGACGGGGATGGGGAACCAGCAGCAGAGGGGTGGGGGGACAAGGGCCACGGCTCGGGGCCCACACTAACGGCTGTCTCCACTCTTGTTCCCCCCCACCCCCCCGTGTTCCGCAGCTGCACCATCGGAAGGACCGGAGAGCGCCGGCGAGGTGTCAGTGGTCCCGGACAGCCCACCGGGGCCATCACTCCAGGCCAGCCCCTCGGTGGAGCACCAACCAGCCCCACGACGGGGAAGACGGTGGACCCAGCACCACCACCCGACGGCGACGGACCCCCAGCTGCTGGCCATTCACCATCGGCAGCTGGAGATCGCCGAGCAGCGGCTGCGGGTGGAGGAACGCCGCCTTCAGCTGCAGAAGTGGGCGCTGGCCTGGCGCCAGGAGGCATGGGAGGCCTTTATGCGGACCTTCGACCGTATCGCCGACTACCTAGCCCCTCATGCTGTGCCGGCCGCTGCTGTGCCCGCCCTGCCTGCTCCACCCGCTGTTCCACCTGCTGCGCCACCCGCTGCACCATCCGCCGTCGCACTGCCACCCGCCACCGAGGGCCTTTCTGCCGAGGGGGACCTGGGGCCAGCTGACACCCACCGGCCATATCTACCGGTCCGCCCGGCCCCCAGCCAGCCCCGGCCAGGGCTGAGGCTGAGGCGTGGGTCGCGGCCACCCACCCCCAGCGCTGGACATTAGGGGGTGTGGAGCCCAGGACGTAGCCCCCTCTCCCCCTTTGTATATATTCCCCCCAGTTTAATGTTATTTTGTAAATAGTTTTTATATTAGACCCCTGTTGCTATGCTGATCCTTGCCCCCCCATGTACATAGTTCTCCCCTTCCTTGTCTTCCCCTTTCATCTTATCCTTATTTATAATACATATATATTATATAAGTTTGATTTTGCCTGTAAATAGTTAGTCTTGATAATAATAATAAGAGTTCTACAGATATTTGATTTGACAAACAAATGTCTGCTTTTATTTACAAGAAAATTGGGGGGGTGCTCTTGGGTGCTCTGTGGTGTGGGCGTAGGGGCAGGGAGTGTTGTGGATGATGCGGGGGGTGCAGTGGGGGGCTTGCTAGCGTTCACCCCGCGGCCTCGTCAAACTGGGCCCGCAGGGCCTCCCGGACCCTGGTCCCTTCGGGGTCCACCTGGCGACTGGGGGCAGCGGGTGGCTGCACATCGGCCCTGCCGGCCTCCACAGCCCAGCCCTGAAAGAAGGCCTCCCCCTTGCTCTCCACAAGGTTGTGTAGGGCCCTGCACGCGCCCACAATCTGGGGGATGTTGGTGGGGCCCACATCAAGGCAGGTGAGGAGACACCTCCAGCGCCCTTTGAGGCGCCCAAATGTGCACTCTACCACCTGGCGCACGTGGTTCAGGCGCTGGTTGAAGCGCTCCTGGTTGGCTGACAGGTGGCCCGTGTACGGGTGCATGAGCCAGGGCCGGAGGGGGTATGCCGCATCTGCGATGATGCAGAGGGGCATGGTGGTGTCCCCCACAGGGATCTCCCGCTGGGGGATGTAGGTCCCCGCCTCCAGCCGGTGGCACAGGCCCGAGTTCCGGAATACCCGGGCGTCGTGGGTGCTGCCAGGCCAGCCCACATAAATGTCCAGGAAACGGCCCCAGCTGTCCACCAAGGCCTGGAGGACCACTGAGTGGTAGCCCTTCCTGTTTAAGTAGCGTCCTCCACTGTGTTCCGGGGCGCGGATGGGGATGTAGGTCCCATCCAGAGCCCCGAAGCAACTGGGGAAGCCCAGGGTGGCAAAGCCTGCGATGGCGGCATCCGGGTCCCGAAGCCTCACGAGCCTGTGGAAGAGCAGGGCGTTGATGGTGCGGACGACCTGCAGGGGAAGGACATGGGAGAGCACCAATGAGGGGTGTGCAGGGTGTGTGTGGCCCTCCCCTGCCAGGGCCCCCATCCCCTTCCCTCCCCTGCCCTCCCCTGCCAGGGCTGCCTTCCCCTCCCCCTCCCCCCGTGGGTCCTCTTACCTCCATGAGGACAGCCCCGATGGTGGCCTTGCCCACGCCAAACTGCTGGCCCACGGATCGGTCGCTGTCTGGCGTGGCCAGCTTCCAGACAGCGATGCCGACCCATTTCTCCACAGTGAGTGCACGCCACATGAAGGTGTCCTGGTGCCTCAGTGCGGGGGTGAGCCACTGGCGTAGCTCCAGAAATGTCTGCCGGCTCATCCGAAAGTTCTGGAGCCAGCGGTCGTCGTCCCACTCTCCGAGCACCAGCCGCTTCCACCAGCTGGTGCTGGTGGGGTAGCTCCACAGCCGGCGGCGTATGAGGTGGGGGGTGTGGGGGCAGGGTGCTGCAGGGCTGGGGTTGCGTCGTCCTCCCCTGCGGGCAGCTCCTCCTCTGTGGCAAGGATGTGCTCAGCTGCCTCCTGCATGGCACTGAGCAGGGCAAGCACTGCTTCTACAGGGGCAGCTGGGTGGATCTCTGGCTGCTGCTGCTGCTGCTGCTGGGGGTCCATGCCTGCGTCACTCGAGGTGTGCGTGCCTATGGTTCTGCAGACCACGTGCTGTGCAGGCTGAGTGTGTCTGGGAGGGGCCCTTTAAGGGAGTGGCTAGCTGTTGTCCCGGAAGCGCTAGTCCGCCCTGTGACCGTCTGCAGCTGTTCCTGCCACCCTTATTTCGATGTGTGCTACTTTGGCATGTAGACGCTCCCTCGCAGCGCCTATTTTGATGTGGTGCTGCCCAACGTCGATGTTCAACGTCGACAGCACCAGCCCTGGAGGACATGTAGACGTTATTCATCGAAATAGCCTATTTTGATGTCGCTACATTGAAATAAGCTATTTCGATGTAGCGTGCACGTGTAGACGTAGCCTATGTGTGTAGATGCTCTATTTTGAAATAGCTAATACTATTTTGAAATGCATTTTGGGTGTTGCAGCGTTATTTCAAAATAAGATACTCCAGAATAGCTCTTCAGCTGTGTCTGCACTTGCATTCCGCTTTCAGAGGAGGGAAGAAGGGGTCTTTCAAAGATGGGGTTTACTTTCGAAAGAGACACATCTGCACTGCTTTTCTTCTTTCAAAAGAATGTGTAAATGAGGCAACAGACGTAAATCTGCACCTCATTTGCGTTTTTGATTGCCCTTCTTTGCATGCCTCTTTCGAAAGAGGAATGCAAGTGTAGACACTGTCTTCCAGAATAGCTTATTTGGAAACAATGCTACTGTGCAGACATACCCTTAGTTAGCACATTATCTATGTAGTGTTCTTTACTCCTGCTGGAACTCTTCTATTTTATTTCCAGTCACCCACTTTGTTCATACTTCATTAAGTCTAATGACCCTGGCAACCTATCAGTTTTTAATTGTATCAGTAAATGTATCTAGACATTTCAGAGAGCAGTATACACATAGATCAAGGACCTTTTCAAAGTCTTCATAATCCTGATTCATCCTATGTATTTAGTAAACGAACCATATTTATTGTGACTAATACGTTATTTTGCATATGTGAGTATTTACCCACTCATCATATAACAGATGTGTGTGTTTGGATATCAATTGTCATTGGGTTTCAGAGGACATTTAATTTTATGTTACTTAATAATAATGACACTTTTAAAATACATCAAACAATTGACATCTGAGGTTCCCAAAGTCCCTCATGGATTTTAATTAATCCTCAACACCCTAGTGAGATAGCTCCACTTTACAGCCTGGCAGAACCCCAGAGCCCAAACTCCTATCTCTACATGATCACAAGCCAGGCTGTGCTCTTCCTAACTAAGAAGTTGATGTTTCCATCAAAGTCACATCCAACAGAGATCCAAAAACTGATACCTGTGTTGCACCAAACAACCCTTTCTCCCAGCTTGATGTCCGTCTTCTCTCTATTGTTTTGTTCTTTAGTTAACCACACCTTTGACAGTTCATAGCCATTTTCATTTGCTGTCCTTGACACTTGCTGCTCTTCGAATGAGCTGTAGATTTTCTTTCCTGACAAGCTAGTTGGATGTGACTCATTTCATTTATTTAGCAGCCACAACCTGCAGAGGGATCATCATCATCAACCCTCCCAGTGCCTACTTAATACTTTTCAGGTTCTTAGGCTACTCCCAGCAAGTTTACTGGAAAACATTACCCACCTCACTGTGATTTAGTTTCAGATGTAGCAGTTCTTCCTCCGGCAAAGCTCACATTGACTCATCTATTGCATTCTTGGCTCAGCAGGGCCTGTGGGATCAGCCCTTGGTGGAAAAGCTATCACGGGAGGGAAGGATTGGGAACGGTAAGGAGCAAAGTTTCTTTTGTGAGCAGTTAAAGTGCTGAGCAGAATGATAAAATCATACCCGAGGTGGTGGTGTCGCCTGCATTCTTCTTCATATCAGATGCATGCGTCTCGAGGGAAGCAGAGACCTGGACTGATTTAAGTGGAGGGGGGAAAGTTCTCACACTGATTCAATTAGGAGCAGGAGATGTTGTAATATAGCTTCAAGGGATAACTGAGACTTTCTGAGACCACTTCTCCTCCCACTCCCAACCTTTTGGCTGCTGCCACATAGAGCTCATTTGACATTTTGACTGTAATGTAAGTGATATAGAAAAATAATTCTCATATTGTGTCAGATCCACTGGGGCGCAATGTACATATGTGCGTCTCCCGTTAATCATGTCACACAATTGCTCTTATGGCATTTTCCCCCTAATAGGTTTCCAGAAGATGGATCTTCTTTTTGGTTTCTGAATATAATGTAATAGACACCAAAAAACCATCATGCCCTTCATCTGTCCGGGAGAAGGCAGATCCAGTACAGGAAGTACAAACCTATCATCACAGCTGTTCTACTAGTTAATGCTGTGATACAGAGGATAGTCTAGCAAAGGAGTCATTGCTAAGGGAATGAACTAATATAAGCCCAGATCTGCAACCAATGTAGTAGAACTTCGTAAATTTCCGTGCAGTGACTGATACCCGCTGAGAAGCAGACCCTTTGGCTACATCTACACTACAGTGATCTGTCGACAGAAGTTATTGTCAGAAGAGATCTGCCCAGAAAACTTCTGTTGATAGATCACACACAAAAGCAGACACGCACACACCTCGTAGAGCTGGAAGGGACACCTGGAGGTCATCAAGTCTAGGCCCCAGCCCTTTTGGCAGGGCCAAACACCATCCTTTTTTGTTTTAATCTATTTGCCCCAGATCCCTAAATGGCCCCCTCAAGGATTGAGCTCACAACCCTGGGCTTAGCAGGCCAGTGCACAAATCAGGATTGAAAGAGCAATCCACTCTGCTGATGGAGAGTGGCCAGACTGTCCAGCTGCTCCCTCACGAGAATGGTCAACTGGAAGCTCAGCAAACAGGGCTGCCTGGCAAACCGGAGCCCTGTCTGTTGACAAAAGCCCCCCCGGGCATCTCCATGGCTTTTCTGTCAACAGAAAACTGGCAACAAAGGCGTTATTCCTCAGCACAGAGAGACACAACGCTGCTGGCGGATGTGCCAGGTTTTGTCAAGTCTGTTGACCAAGTGCATTTTGTGTGTAGATGCTCGGCAGGTTTTTTTCAACAAAAGCCCAGTTTTGTTGGAAAAACCCTCTCATGTAGATGTAGGCTTTGTGTTTCTCATAAGCAAAAGTTTCCTTTAACTTGAAAAACAAGTAATAAGCTGAAAAAAATATTTGAGGACTACTTTGAGTTTACAATCTTTGGACAAGGACTGTTGTTGGTCTAGGGGTCTGATTCTCACTTGGTGGGTGAGTGGTCCTAGGTTCAAGTCCCCAACAAGCCCTTCTTCTGCAATAGCCTACCAGGATAGCTGCAGGTGTGGTGGCCTTGTGCGTGTCTCTCACTAAAAGTTTGCAAACTGGGGTCCCAATCTAGCTTGGGGCCTCATAGTATTACCACAATAAAAATAAATAACAATGGCTATAAGAGAAACAAAAACATTTCCTGCATGCCAACTTTTCAAAGGAAACCTCTGAGCCTGGATTCCCAAACTATGGTGCCTTGGGCCAAAATTTCAGAGGTGTTAGCCCCCCAGCCCCCTTTTATTTTGTTAGAATTGTGGGCACTCAGCACTTCCGAAAATCACTCCCTATGCAGCTCAACTTTGAAATCAAGAACTGTTAGTAAATACGGGAAAACACGGAGACATATATTTTGACTAACATGAGCCTTATTATAGCAAAGACCTCTTCTTCATAAGATAACATCCCGATAAGCAGATTTAAAGTTTCCATAGTATAATGCATGGAGAGCGAAATCCACTACACCAGCATAAAACCTGAGCAATTGGGCTCTATTAATGACAAGTGGCTGGGTTCTAGGTCACCTGGGAGCACAGTCATATGTCTTTCTATATGACATTTATCATCACGAAGGTAAAATTGACATCATTCGCCCAACAGTCAGGATGCAGGACTGGTGGCTGCAGCATCTCTGGGCCCCTTGAATGGGATATTGGAACCACAAAAGCCACAGAAAATGGAACCTGCAGCTCTTCCCCATGCTTGTCCCATGCCCGCCCCATTATAACTCTGGGAGCCAGCCTGATACGTAGACCCTGTCTCCATCACAAGCAGGTGTACAAGCAAATTGTCGCACGCCCCGAACGGAATTCAACAATGCAAAGGTCCTTTCTCTGGCCTTGGTATCATGGATGAATTTAAGGCCAAAAGAATAAAGGATTCTCATCTCACTTCTTCATAAATAAGATTTCACTGTATCATGTTTCACTGGGCTCCACAATGTGCAATTTCCCTTGTAAGCAAGTGGAGATTGTTGATTATATTTTGGGAACATCGGAATTCACATTATATCAATTAATAGAGTGGTTCCGGCGTAGTGTTACACTGTCAGTGCGCAGTTGGATTATTCTGTATTTTGTTGCTCCTTCTTCTGCCCTCCATCATCACTGAGAACAGTTTCTCTCTATCCTCTTCAGAGCACCCCTTCAGGAAGCTGAAGGCTCTCATTAAATAACTGCTCAGTCTTCTTTTCTGTACACTAAATAGGCCCAAATCCCTCAGCCTCTCCTCATCGGTCATGTGCTCCAGCCCCTCATCATTTTTGTTGCCCTTTGCTGAACCTGCTCCAGAACATCCACATCTTTTTCGTACTTGGACCCAAAACTGGACACAATATTCCAGATGTGGCCTCACCAGTACCGAATAGAGGGAATTTTCACAGCCGTTTAGAAAGAGAGGCTGCTGAACTCTCTTTCGTATTCAAATTCGACACATTAACATGTGGTTTGAACTGGGATGGGAATTTTCTAGCTCATTATAGGGGCTCTTTTACCTACTTTGCTTTAGCTAATTCTTGACTGCCCCCCCCACCATTCTGCCCCTCTGCTCTCTGATTTGCTCACCTTGATAATATTTTTCTGATTTGTCAACCTTGATTACTATTTGTGGTTCTCTGTGCCTTACATATTGAGTCTGTTCTGGTATGGCTATGATCTGAAGAAGTGGGTCTGTCCCATGAAAGCTCATCACCTAATAAATTATTTTGTTAGTCTTTAAAGTGCTACTGGACTGCTTTCTTGTTTTGATAGTACATAGACTAGCACGGCTATCTCTCTGTTAATGGATAACTTTGTGCGAGCAATTTTCAAGAGCAATCTAGGTGGACACAGTTAGGCCAACTCACCATTTTTGAAAATTCCATCTTAAACTTTCACACTGCTAAAGCACAGACATACATGTTGTGGCTGGTGCAAAGACAGGGGGTTAGGATTAAGACATGTGAGTTTTTAAAAAGAGATTTACTTATCAAGAAAAAGGGTGTGAGACGGACGACCTAGTATCAGAAAGAGTATCATCAAGTATGGTGCATTTTTGCCACCTAACACTATTAAGCAGGGATCAGCAACCTTTCCGACGCAGAGGGCTGAACTTTGACCTTTGGGCCTCTACGTACGGTTGGAGTGCTGGTGATACTTTTTAAAGTCACTAATAGTCCTACTTACAACAGCTTCATTAATAAATAAAGTAAGAGGAAGAACTTTACCTTTTAGGTGGTGGTTGGTAGCATTAGCTGGTCTTTTGTTCACCCACAGGTGGCATGGCTTTGAGCAAGCTCCCAGCTGCATGCGGGAGGACGGGCGGGGCTGAGCTCCTGCCTTGCGTGCCAATGAAAATTGGCTCGCATGCCACTCTTGGCACTGATGCCAGAGGTTGCTGACCCCTGCTATAAAGTATCAAGAGCCAGAAGTATTATCGAAGATAAAAGAAAGGTGTGTGAAAGAAGTGAAGGTGAAATTAGGAACGCGAGAGGACTACTGCAACAAGGTACAATTCAAGCTCCCAAGAGATCCAGAAGTTTCAAAATTATGCAGACGAAAAGAAATTTCCATCCATCATAATAGTCCTCACTACTTTCTCACAATCAAAACATCTTATAAGCAGCTGTGTCCATGTCCCATAATGGGCAACAATCCAGTCTTTTGCTGCTGGAAAATGATCTCTCCAATCTCTAAAATATTTTTACAGTCAGACGTACATAAATCTACTTGAACGCACACACAAAAAGTAGGCTAAGTTTGACATGATTTCAAACATTAAAAGAGGAACCAATAGGCTTTAAGGCTGCATCTACACTAGCCAGTACTTTTGAAAGAACTTTGAAAGAAGGGCCTCTTTCGAAATTCCCCGTGGAGCGGCTACACGCAAACTGTGGTATTTCGAAATTAACTTTGAAAGAACTGGGCCGTTCCGTCGAAGTTGGTCCTCCATTCCACAGGCCAGGGAGCGCCACCATGGAGGGCAAGGTCGAGTGGCCCACACCTTGACCAGGGATGGCACAGAGCCACCACTGGGTCATACGCCAGCGCCACTAGCGCCAGGAGGAGGACAAGGGGGACCCCACGCACATCTCTGCCCTGTGGGATCCCATGGGCATGCTGCTAGAGTGGCTCGTGATGGAGTGGCAGGCCCGGGACAGGGTGGCGGCCAACCTGGACGCACTCACCCAGGCTGTGACAGCCCACCTGGCCCTGTCTGCTGCCCCCACATGAGCATCTCCCACAATGCCCCCCTGCACCTGTGCCAAGCCCGCCTTTACCTGGCCCCATCCCCTCTTCCCCCTGCCAACCTTCCCCTGTCCTGTCCCCGCAGCCTCCTCCCCACGCACTGCCCCACCATGACCTCAACCTCGCTGCCCTGATCCCAACCAACCTACACCTGGCTGGCCTCCTCCAACTGGCACACGTAACACTGGCCAGGACTAGCTGTGTGGGAGCAGCTCCTCCTGCCCCTGCACCCCACATGTGGACCCCAGAGAAGCAACGCACACTGAAGCCCAGCAACGCCCCTACCTCCCTGTGCTCCCAGCCTCAGCCCAGCCATGACAAGAACCCTGGGCGCAGGGTTGGGGTAGGGGTTCATGGGGGCAACAGGGACCCCGTCCCTCACCCCCCCATTAAGGGTTAACATCCCTCAACCCAACCCCCAGCCCACCTGGGGCATTGCTGTCCATCCCCCCCTCCACCCCAGGCCACCCCATACATAGTTCCAAATGTTACGTAGATGCACAGGTTTCCAGTATATGGCAAGTTAAACATTAACTCTTGTTCAGCCGTGTCCCCTGTGTATGTTTGCGGGATGGTGGTGGAGTGTGTGTGTGTGTGTGTGTGTGTGGTGGGGGGTGTAGGTGGGGGGGGGTCATTGTGCTTCCCAGGCAAAGGCCTCATGCAGGGCCTCCCACATCCACACCCCTTCCTGCTGGGCCTGGTGGCACAGGGCGGCAGCCTCCTGCTCTTATCAGTGGCCATCCTCAGCAGCCCACCCCTGCACAAAGGGCTCATGCTTCACCTCCATGAGGTCGTGCAGGGTGCCGCATGCTGGGACATTGGGGACATTGCTGGGACATTGGGGAGTCCCACCTCCAGCCTTGTCAGGAGGCAGCAGAAGTGTCTCTTGAGGAAGTCAAACACCCACTTAACTGTATTCAGGGCCTGGTTGAACTGCTCACTAAAAACGTCCTGGCTAGGCTGCATGAGCCAGGGCTGCAGGGGGTAGATCACACCAGCCACAATAGCATCGTGGGTGTCCCCAGCAGGGAGCTCCCACGGGGGGATGTAGGTCCCCTTGCCCATCCAGCGGCCGAGCCATCAGTTCCGGAACACCCGGAAGTCATGGGTGTGGCCAGCCCAGCCCATGCAGGTATCCATGAACCGGCCCTTGGTGGCAACGAGTGCCTGCAGCACCACAGAGTGGCAGCCCTTGTGGTTTACCCAGGCTCCACGGCTGTGCTCCGAGGCCTGGATGGCAATGTGGGTGCCGTCCTGCACCCTGAAGCAGGTAAGGAAGCCCAACTCCTCAAACCCAGGGACAGCAACGTCGAGGCCCCCAACATGGATGAGCTGCCAAAGAGGATGTTGTTGATGACTCAGACAACCTGCAGGGTGTGAGGGGAGAACGCGCTTGTGACTGGATAGGGGAACTGCATGCCCACCCGCCCCCATGCCTGTTGCCCTGTCCCTGCCCCCATCCCCTGCAGGCCATCCCTCCTCCGGACACTTCCCCCTTTCCTCTGCAGGTGCCTCATCCCTGTCCTCTCCCCTGTCCTTGCTGGGGGCGAACCCCCAGTCCCCAAAGGTGCTCCTTTTCGGAGGGGGCCTCCCCCTGCCTGTGGTGGGAGTGTGATCCTAGCATGGCTTCCCCCATTAAGGATGGCCCCAACGGTCCCCTTGCCCACCCCAAACTCATGGCCAACAGATCAGTGGCTGTCTGGGGTGGCCAGTTTCCATAGGGTGATGGCCACCCTTTTCTGCAGGGGGAGCACAGGCCTCGTGTGGGTGTCACAGTGCTGGAGGGCTGGGGCGAGCCAGTGGAACAGCTCCAGGAATGTCCTGTTGGTCATCCTGAAGTTCTGCAGCCACTGGTCATCGCTCCAGTCCTCCAGCACCAGCCAGTCCCACCAGTCCATACTTGTGGGCTAGCCCCACAGGTGGCGGATGGCCAAGGGACTCGGGGAGGGCATTAAGCCCTGAGGACAGCCTCCAGGATGGTGGCTAGCAGGGTGGCCACCTGAAGCCAGTGCTCTGGCCATATCCTGGATGGGTGGCTGGGGAGAACCTGCTCAGGTCCCCACCACCACCACCCATGGTGCCTCCCCTGGACGTTCTCCCTGTGCTTGCCTTAGGACAGCTAACTAGCCCTCAGCATGTGCAGGGCAAGGGCCTTGGGGAGGGGCCTTTTAAAGGAGCAGCTGGCAATGGCCCTGAAAGGGCTTGTCCACCATGTGACCCTGCCTATGGTGTTCCATGGCCCTTTACTTTCAAAAGGGCACCCTGGGATGCGTGGAGGGTCTTTTTCGAAAAGGTGGGTCAGTCCTTCAATCCGCATTTGGCTATGTGGCTGCTCCATTTCGAAAGCCCGTCTTTCAAAGTGCATTTTCGAAGCTGCCCTTTTGAAACCACATTTTACTGTAGACATAGCCTAAGAGAATAAAAAATGCTATATTGGTGTAGATCAATGGTTAATCTACCCCTGTATCCTGTCTCCAACAGCTGGCAGGGGAGGAAAGAGGGTTGGAGAGTACAGAACAGCGAGCCTGGAATGATCCATCCCTATCTCCCCTTTCTGGTTGCTGACAGTCAGGGATTTAGGGATGCCTAGGGCACAGAATTGTATTCCTGACCAATTTGGCTAATAACCACTGATAGACCTATTCTGAACTTTTGGCCATTACGACATCCGCTGGCAATGGGTTGCATGGGTTAATCTGGCAATGAGTGAAGAAGAATTTCTTCTTCTTGGTATTAAGCCTGCTGTCTACCCACTATGGCTATGCCATTTGCATACTCCTGAAGCTCGTTACCATAGTCCCGCAAGAGCTCAGCATCTGCAGAAGGGGGGGCACTGCAGAGGCCGTGCGGACATGCCTCTGCTGGCTAAAGCCCCCCCGTCGCCAGTCCCTTATGCCTCAAATGTTTGAGTCATAAAGGACGGGTGACACAGGGGGGTTTAGCTGGCAGAAGCATGTCCACATGGCCTTTGCCGCGTCCCCGCTTCTGCCGACGCCGAACTCTCGCAGGGCTATGGTAACGAGCTTCAGGAGCATGTAAATGGCACGCCATTTGCAATTCCGAGAAGCTCATTTTGCATAGCTCTGCTGGCAGCAGTGCTGGGCAGAGCGCCGTGTAGACCCAGCCCATAGGTCTGCATAGGTCAGTGTTTTTCAAACTGTGTTCCATGGAACACTGGTGTTCCACACCATGTGAATAGGTGTGCCGTGAAAAAATTTCCTTCTAAAATATTAAATAAGAAATGAGCTGTGTAGCAAAACTATGAAGGTATTTGAACAGTATTTAGATTTCAGGTATATTAATATTTATAATAACAGAGAGGAAGCCGTGCTAGTCTATACACTATCACTATACACTATATACTACTGCTTTTTGTTTTGATAATATTTATAATGCATTCATAATAGTATAGCAACAAAGGGTCCTGTGGCACCTTATAGACTAACAGAAAAGTTTTCAGCATCAGCTTTCATGAGCACAGACTCACTTCATTAGATGCTGGTCCACTATTATATTGGTATTAAGCCTGCTGTCTACCCACTATGGCTATGTCTACATGGTGCTCTGCCCAGCGATACTACTATATAGTTTTTATTGTGCAACTCATGCTGAAACAGAGATGCAAAAACACTCTTCCCATTTAAATCCCTTGTCAAATGCTACTTATTTTTATTTTTCAGTAGTTTCTGTAAAAATAACACACAAAATTTCAAAATATTTTTTTCATACCTAATTTGTTTTGTGTTTCTTTTTCATAATTTTTTAAAGCTTTAAACAAGAACAGTCCTTCCTATTTTTGTACAAAAGAACAACACTAACCATCTTCCCTTTGGCTACGATATGGATGTTTTGTTTTGGGCTTGTACTTAATTTTTAATTTGTATACTTAATTATAGGGTTGCTAACTATCCTCCTCTCAGAAGGACATTAGTTTTTCATTCAGGTAATTTTGTCTGGTATTTTTTGTGCTTTGTGAAACAAAAGACATTTAAAAAACTAACTCTTCAATCAACTTTTGGGCATTACCTGCAGCAATTTTTTAATATAAACTTCCCCCGCCCCCCTGGACCAGCATGTATGTGTCCTGTTAATATATTCCAAGCCCAAAAGTGTCCCACGGCCAAATTAGTCTGGGAAAGGCTGGGACAGAGGCTATAACTAACTCATCATTACATATATTTTCTGAGTTCAAAATTATGAAGGCAACACATTTCAGACTTACTCATTTGAAGAAAAATAAAGAAAATCTTAACAAAACATCAACACCAAAATAAGCCTTTATGCTTGAGACCACCCAAAGATCATCCTATCCACTAGTAGGACTGCAACGAGAAGTTCAATTTCAGCTACATGTGCTGTCCACGCTAGAATAAGAGGGAATTCTACATCTTGTGGGCACTCAAGTCACACCACTACTTCGCAGAAAAACACAGGAGAAAGTACAGACTGCTGGACTTTCCTTAAGTTTGTTCCCTTTTCATTAGAATGTGTTGATGCTTCCTAAAGTGTACGCAGGAGCACACACGCGGGAGTAGTGGATTTTGACCTCAGAGCATCACAGTATGCAAACTGTAAATCTGACTACAGGGAGGTAATTTCAGTAAGAAGAGGATTTTGCTATAATAAGGCTCCACGTTAGTCAGAAATGTACGGGCCCTTGTACACTTTGCAGGTGTGAACATTGATGATTAGTTTGAAAATCTTCCTTTTGCATCATAGACCAGTCAAAAATTGGACCTGGTGGATCAAATTTAATGAACTTCAGGTAAATGAGAGCAAAATTTGGCCCACTGATGTCTAGGTGTAAGTATGTGCAACCGAAAGCTGCTCATCCTTTTCCAGAATATTCCTTCGAATCCCTCCTCCAGAACTCAGAAAGATAAAGAAATAAAGACTTTACACATGAAACCAACTGTAACTACTTAGAGTATTTTCTGCTGTAAACTCTACAATGCGTAATGTGGAACATCAGACAGAGACACTGGTGAACTCTCCCCCTCTAATGGGAAACAGTTGAGGGTTTTATCAAATCTGTCACTTTTTAAATGAAAACAGGAAAAAAGGCTGAAATAAAACAAAACAAAACAAAACAAAATTGAAATAATGCTCTTTGATTCAGATGCTGAAAATTGTTCCTCAAGGAATGGAAAAGCTGATAGGGAAAAATAAAATGAAATCTTATGGTGCTTGTAGCAGCCCAAAGAGACATTCTTCTCTATAATCCCCTTACTCTCTTCTCACTTTAAAAAAAAAAAAATCAATCCCTTTCTGTGATTGTTTGTAGACTCTCAGGACTCTAGGGTGTTTAAACAAGTGGTTTCCATTTCTGTTCCAGGATAACTCGTGACTGTCCCAGCCGACACTTCACTCAGCTGGGCTGAGGAGAACAGTAGTTTGTCAAAAAAGGCGAATTTGGAGGATTCCCAAAGAAGATTGTAATTGGTGGGACAGTCAAAAAAGAAAACATGGCATTTTGTGGGACAGCAGATTTAGGGCACAATGGGAGGAGGTTGTTGCTGCAAAAAAATAAACATTTGATGATACTGCATTAAAAATAAATCCTTCGATGCTTTCAGTATTTCCTATTACTTTTCACTGTTTGCAGACCATCTTCAAGGCACGCTAGGAAATGGAGACAGAACATTTAATGGCGGGGGAAAGAACATTAAAGTAATTTATTTTGCTAGTTAATTTGCATGTATCTTTTGGATTTATAGAAACAGCTTTTGCACTCAAAGCTCTGTTTCTGCTGGATCCAGCTATGATCTTCTAATCTCACATTGGTGACATTAGATTGTTGCCGGGGAAATATAGTAGGTGATGATAACACAAATTAAAGCACCAGTTGCATACATTTCCAAGTGATATTAACGGGAAGCCCCAGCTGCCGACCTTAATTAGTTGTAAGGCCCTCCCACTTCCCGGTGATCTGACTTGAGAAGAAAAGAGGGATTACCAGCAACCTATTTTTAAACATGTGTATTTTTAGCAAACAGAGCAAGAATGGTGATTAAAACAAACAAGCTAGAAGTGAATGCAACTGGTCACCTCTGTGCTGCAAGGGTTTATTTTGAAAGAGGAGAATTTTATACTAAAAATAATGAATAATGCTCTTTAAGCAGGAATTTTCAGAGGAATAATCATTTGTGCTACAGTGCATGAAACTTTTAAAAATCATAAACATTTTTATGAATTAAACAGTAGTTGGCCACACAATCATAAACAAGAAATAACACACCATGAAAAACAAATATCAGATGGGTAGATGAGTTAGTCTGTATCTTCAAAAACAACAAGTCCTGTGGCACCTTATAGACTAACAGATATTTTGGAGCATAAACTTTCATAGGTAAAGTGCCGCTTCCTCAGCTCTTTGTCCACGAAAGCTTGTGCTCCGAAATGTCTGTTAGTCGGTAAGGTGCCATGAAAAACAGCAGAGGGCACTGATTAGGTTTATTCCCCAAACAGTGTCTATGTCACCTTTTCACCATATCTAAGGTGAACCGATTTGCCTGGAGAGGGATGTGGTTAACTTTAAAAAAAATTTCACTTATGTCTGATTTTTTTCCACGAAAGATCAGTGACAAATTATTGGTCTCTAGTTCACTTGTTGATTTGGGGCATTTGACAGCAGCCTGTGTTTAACTTACCAGTGTCCTCTGTCGTTTTCTTTCAAAACAACAAAAGGAGACAAGGCAGCACGGTAAAAGTAGGAAAATGTGAGTAATATAATAAATATTGGCAGGTGTAGCACCTGAAAATACTTCAGGTATGGCAACTGCTTAATACCTCTCAAAATTCCTCCTCCATAGCGAACATCCCCCTTGAAAGACAGTTTAACCATTTTACTTGTGTTTTGCCTACCCTTGGCCAGCTGACAAACGTTAAACTTTATTGTCAATAAAGTGATCCCCACAGCCTTATATAACACACACTACTTAACTTGCATCACACCTTTATACTACCATAACATGCCCTACTTATCTTGCATTACACCATTAATACTGTAATCAATTTACTTAAGCTTATGTTCCTTTACCAAAAAAAAAAAAAAAAAATCATTTACAAGAAATAAAGCATTGCATTTCTAGTCACCATTTTATTTTTGCCATGAATTATTATTTTGTTTCCTGAATCTGAAATATTCCTCTATTTAGAGAAGCTATCTATGCCCAACTACATTAGCTAACCTATTCATAAGAGAAAAAGCTTACCTTTCTCACTGGCCCGATTCAAAGCCAATCGGAGTCAATAGGAATCTTTCCATTGGCTTCACTGGGCTTTGGATCAGGCCCTGCGCGTCAAAGGGTAACAAGCGTGTCCACCTGCAAGTTTTATAGCTGGCTAAGTGTTGATTTAATGTAATTCATTTTGGCTCACTTCTTTGCACTTTTCAAAACACTTAAGACCACAAGGATGCAGACCCATGTCAGAGGCTCAGTGCTCTCTGTAGGCAGCAGTAAAATTAACTTAAGTGTGAAATCCCCAATAATGAGATTTCCTGAAAGGGATCCTATGCATGCCTGGAGCTGGACAGCCTAAGGGAAAATATGGCAGTTCTTACATTTCACTGTGCATTCATGTTATTTCTATCTTAACTCTTTTCTCACCAGAGAATGTCCATTCTGAAAGATACACATATCAGAAAAACACTAAAGTTTGCTTGGAGCATAATGTTTGATGTCTAAATAATGCTGTTTATCGAGGGATTTTTTAAGGCCCTCAACCATAAGTTACTATTTTTTCCAGGGTGGCTGGAATAAATACTAATGTTCACTGAAAACTACTTTCTGCAAGAGGCAATGTGCAGTTTATTTTGAATAAATTTCTTTCCACCCCGTGTCCAAATCCTGCAGGACCTTATTTGACTAATACACACACATCAGGTTTTTGAACTTTACAAAATAAATAAATAAACCCTCCATCCAAGTAAAGGATAAGAACTCCCCGCTTGCAGGTTTCTGGTTTGATCTTCCATCATGACATTCAAGACCTGTGTATGGAGCACAGCAATGCACCCTGCTGCGTGTGTTTTCTAAAGCACTCTAACATGTTGCACGTGAATTGGTCCATATATACCCTTCTGGTGTGCTTGAAAGTTCCCTGCTATACTTTAACACACCCGTCTCTGACACACACCTCTGTTTCAGACAATATTGCAGTAAAGCACAAGAGAAAACCTTTAGTGCTCACCAGCAGGGTTCACACAGCCCAGTAACACAACCCCTGGTAGTGTGCATTGCTGCCCTGCGGAGACAAGCCTGTGGAATCCTATTGACTTAGTCCCATGAAATTCTTTGGACTTTTCCCAAATGGTGACGGTGATACTTTCCCCAATACCCTGTGTGCAATCACAAGAGGCAGTTGTTTTCAGTTCAGCTCAAGGACCCAAATAAAATCATTCGATTAGGTCAGTCTGAGTAATTGTTTTGGTGTTTGTTTCTGAAAGGCACCCTCTCCCACTTCGCAGTGGGTGGCCAGCAGAGGAAAAAATTAAAGGAATGTGTCCATATTTTAAACGTTGCATATTGGTTCCTTTGGCCAGCATTCCCTGACATTTCCAGAGTCAAACCCTTTCTGTAGCCCACCCTTATTCTGTTTATATTTATGGAGCAGTAGCAGGTACAGGCTTGAATGAAGACTAGAAGCCCATTGTGTTTGATGCTGGGTAAGGTCTAAATGGACAAGAGATAGGGAATGTTACCCCACTTCCACAGATTCGGGAAGCAGAAACAACAGGGCCAGCTTTCAGGAGAACTCAGCACAGTGGGTACAAACTGGCTACTGAGCATTTCTAAATTATCAGCCTCCAACTCCAGGCTCTGTGGCAACAGGGAGCCGAGGCCTGGAACCCTCCAGCCCAAGAAAGCCCCTATGGCCTGGGACATCTGCCCCACAGGACAGTGAAGAAGCTTTAGGTATGGGGCTGGACTAGATGACCTCCTGCGGTTCCTTCCAGCCTTAGAATTCTGATTTGATGGTTCTACCCCAGGCCTCGTGTAAAAGTTTGGCCTAATGCACTTGCCCCAAATCACACCACAGCTTGGGGTCAGAACTGGGAATTGAATCTAGGGATCCTAAATCCCTTAAGCTCAGGTAACTGCAGTGACCCAACTGCCATGGGTGGGCTATCCCTGAGAGAACAGTGAGCCTTTGAACAATCAGGGTCAACCCCTCCCAACAGCCCAACTTTTTGTTGTTGTTTTGTTTGATTGTTCTCAAACCTCTGTCTGAAAACAGATGGGGCAAGAGAAAAAACAAGGGGGTAAGGGGAGAATCTGTTTTCAGGTTTCCGAAACAACTCCTCATAAAGACAGCTGAGCTGACTCCGTCTGGCAAGGCAAAGGGAAGGCTGATGGCATGTCACTAGTACTAACAGAAAACTGTCCTGTATTGCCCACCAGTAGCAAACTCAGGAACCCCCACAGAACACCACCCCCCCACAGCACAGAATCGGGGGAATGGAGGATGACAGTGAACTATGGCAACAGAGAGCGTAGGCCCAGAACCCTCCCCCCAGGAAAGCCCCCACGGCCTGGGACGTCTGCCCCGCAGGACAGTGAGGAGCAGAGGTGCGGAGGGTGATTCATTCTCTGTGCCCTGAGTGAAGGGGACATGGGAAGGGAGTGAAGTGACTGCAACAAGAGGAGTGGGGTGGGGGGCTAATGCTGCGCTTTGGCACGAAAAGAGTTAAAAGAAAAAGCTGGGGATATGTGAATATGCCTGTACCCCGGGGCCTCGGCTTTCGGTAAACTGAGACACTGCTGGAGCGAAGGCATTTACACCCACCCCTCTCTGACACGCACCCTCCTCCCTGACACACCCCCCCCGCGCCACCCCGCGCTCTGGGTTGGAACCGGGCTGGCTCGGGCTCCGCGCTGCCCGGATCTCGCCGGACGCCTGTTCCTGGGTCCCTTTGCGCACAGCTCACACATCCCCCTCCCCCGCATACGCCGGGCTCGGGGTGGCGCTGGGGGCAGACGCCGGAGCCAGGGCTCGGGCGCGGGCACCCAGATACAACCCCGGGGCCCCTCGGCTCGCTCCCCGCCCCCCAGACAACAGCAGAGCCCCGCCCGCCGCTGGGACCGTCTCTCTGCCGCCCCCTGCGGTAGCACTGCGCCGCGCATCGGGCCCCTCGGCCCGGAGGGCGGCAATGGCCTGGCCGCGACCAAGGAGACCCGCCGCTGGCTGCCCGGCCGAGCCGCAGGGGAGCGCGGGGAGCCTCCACCGCCTCATCCGGGCGAAGCCGCCGCTAGCTCCGCTGGCCCTTCGCCGGGGGCGGGGCCGCCAGCTGCGCGGGGGCGGGGCTGGGAACCCAGCACAACCTCTGTGCGTCAAGGGACGCTCCGCTCCCCGCGGGGCGCCGCACAACCGCGAGAGTCCCACCCACCCCGCCGCGTCCGGCGGCAGGACCAGCCCCGCCCTCTGCACAGACAGGCGCTCACACGGGTCTCACGTCGCCCCTCCCCCCAGAAGGCTGCTACGTACCGCTGAGCGACTGACGTACTGGAGACGTGATTCGTCAGGCCCGCCCTTAATTTCGCGGTGACATCAACCCCACCCAGCCAATGGGGAGTCGCTCCCAGAACAGCTGGAGGCGAACGTGCCCTACTTCCGGCGCGGCCGGTGCTTTCCCCGCCCGGGGGAGGTGTGGCGCTAGGCAGGGCCGGAGCGGGCCGGCACGTGAAGTCAGTTCTCCAGCCAGTCTCACAAGGCCCTGGGGGCCCGGCCCGTTCTCGTGGGCTTGCCAGGGAAGGGCCTGCGGCTCAGAGCTGCCGCCGCCTGTCCTGTGAGCGGGAGGGTGTCTCGCCACTGCCCAGCGCTCCCCGGCCGCTCGCGTTCTTGCCCAGGGAGACGGGTGGGGCCGGGGATCCGGTCCCCCGCTGCTGCCAACTCGGGCGGGGGGCACCGAGAGTTCCGCCAGCCCTGACCTCCTAGCCGCCCGGGGCCGCACCTCGGGCCGGAAGCGGGATCGGGCCTCGAGCCCGGCTTCTCCCGCGCAGTCACTAGACGGGGGCCTGCGGGTCTGCTCTTAGCTGGTCTCCGCCGCTAGGTCAATCCGAGGCATCGCCGAGCGCCTGAGGGCGCCCGCCCCCGTATGTCCTGCGGAGCGCCGGGGCCGCGTCGCCCCAGCCCCGCTTCTAGGCGGTTTGCCCTGGCGGGTGCTGATCCTGCAATGTGTCAACCCTCACTCATGCTAGTAGTACCCGGCGTGGGGCAGCTGAGCTCAGGCATTTGGGGCCCGATCCCGGCCTGGCTATCCTGAGCCCAGTTCTCCTATAGAACAAACTCCCCTTGCTTCCAGGGGAGTTTGGGGTCAGTCCTAGAAGAGCTTCAGACCTTCGGCGGTGGTGGGAAAGGCACCCTAAAAGTTACTTGAGTAAAAGGAAGGAGCAGTCCCGTGGCACCCCGTAAACTAACATTGTTTGGAACATCCGTTGTCAAGGGCCCAGACCCGTTTCATCAGATGCCCACCAAAACCTGTTCCTCCGTAAGAGCTGGGGGGTTTTGCGGATGCAGAGTAACGCCGCTACCGCTCCAGTACTCGAGTAAAAGTGCAGCTGCTTTCCCTTTTGGAGACTGGAATACAAACTAGCTGCTGTGTGGACTTTTACTGCAGTAGCTTGTCAGAGGGACGCTGTAACTTATACTTTAGCGTGTCCCCTGCCCGCGGCTGAAAGTTTACTCGAGTATTCTCCAAAGGGAGGCCTAACTTGTACTTAAGTACATTCCTTCCCGCTCCAGCAGCGTTTCAGGTCCTGTTTCCCTGGCTGGCTGCAGAGGTGCTCTGGGCCTAGCCGCGTGGGGGAAGACAAAGGATTTCACGCCCTTTGAGTGCTACAGGCTGACTCCCTCTCACCCGCTCTCTTTGTAACGACCCCGCCACCACCCGCGGCGTCTAACGAGCTGTTCTGGACCTGCCCTCACCCCGCTGCTCGCTCCCCTGGCACTAGGCTTTCCAGCTAGCCCGGGCCGGGGCTCCGCCGAGAGCGGGGCGCGCCCGGGGGCTGGTTTAACACTGCCCGAGCGGCCCGCCGGGGCTGCAGCGGGAGCCGTGCCCGAGCGAGGACCGCGGGGCTCTGCTACTTGCTCCACGGGAGCGGGGATCCCTCCCGGCCGTGCGGAGTAACAAGGGGCAGCGCGGGGCTTACGCCGCCCTTCTGCCGCTCCCTGGCCCGCGGGGGAGCCGAGGCGAGGCTGCCGGGCTGCTGCAGGGCACAGGCTGGGCTAGAGGCGAAGGACGGGCCCTCCGGGGCCGTTTCACCGGCAAAGCCCTCCCTGCCCGCCTGCCAAGAGGCGCTGCCCTGCGCCATGACGAGGTCTAAGGCCCGGCTCTGAGCTACCGGGGGGCCCCCCGAGCGGTCCACCCTGCCCCGTACCTGAGGTCCACGCGGGATTTCTGCGGTCCCTCCCCGCGTGGGGAGCGATTTCCCCGAGACCAGCCCGCCCCGCTGCCCGGCCCCATCCGCTCCGACCCTTTTCCTTGTCACGCTTCCCGGCGGCGGGGGCTTTGCACACGCGGGGCTCCCACTTTTTCCCATGCGGGGGCAGCCGCCGGGGCGGGGTTCAGCTTCAGCCAACGGGGATCGCTCGCACGCCGCGGGCTCCTCCGCGGCTCAATCAGGGGACAGGCCAAGGCCTGGCCCGGGTGCGACTCGGGGCGGTGGCCGGGAACGGGCTGCGGGGAAAGCGGGGTGACGCCGAGTGGGGCCCGCGTTGCGTCTGGGGCTGGAGAAGCTGCAGCCACTGGGATCCCGGGGGGCGGGAGGGGATCGGTGTAATCGGGGGTGAAAACAAGCCTCGCCCGGAGCAGCGGCCGGAGATGGGCCCGACCGGCTCCGGGACCCAGCAGAGCCGGAGAGGCCGCTTGCGGGGCGACCCCTCCCGCAGCTCCGGAGCCCCCAGCCTCGCAGCTGCGCCAGGCCGCGTGTGCCGCGTCTCACCCAAAGGCCCTGCAGGGAGGCGGGGGGCGCCCACGCCACACACCGCCCCGGGAGTGCAGCCGCGCAGGGAGCTCCCGGGGCAGCCTGAGCTCCCCCTTCCCTGCCCCCTTGGGCTTCCCCCGTACCGGCCGCTCGCCCCTTTTACTCCCGGAACTCAGCCCGCGGGCCCGGCCGCTCCGATGAGCACCAGCTGGGGAAAGGGTGGGAGCTCCCGGGGCAGGAGGGACCCACGCGATCCCCTGCAGAACTCAGGCACAGCAAACCCCTCTGGCACCCCGCGCACCTGGGCTGTGCCCACGGACGCTTCTGCCCCAAAGTACCTGTCGCTCTATCAGGTGCCCCGGGACTTGCTCTCGGAGCTACACACTGACCCAGCCGCCTCGGGTGCACAGCGCGGCCCGGCCCGGCCCGGCCCGGCCCGGCTCGGCTCGGGTCACCGCTGCTAGGCGAACTCGCCGCTGCGCTGCTCCCGGGCTGGGGCTCAGGGCGTCCCGTGCGTGGGCCTGGCTCGGAAGCGGTTGGTGCCGCTTCCCAAGCAGCGGGAGCCCCGGGTGCTGCAAGGTCCGGGGCCCGCGAGGAGAGCCCCGCTTTCACCCCCGCCCCGCCTGGGACCCGGCTTGGCACAGCCCCCGGGGCAGCCCGCCCGAGCGGGGCCTGCGGCGCAGCCCCTTCCCCGCTGCCCCTAAGCACCCCCGCAGGACCCACCCGCTGCCCCTAAGGACCCACCGCTCTCCCCGGCGCGCCATCACCCCCGCTGGAGGCGAGCCCGGCGCCGGGGGGAGGCGGTGGCGAGCCTCCCTGGGCCGCTCCCCGAGCGCTGGGGGAGTCCCGCGAAAGCTCATCGGGGCCCGGGACGGCTCTGTCTGCGGAGGAGCCGGGTGCGAGGGAGCCGCGAGCGGGCGCAGGAAGGCGCTGAGACCTGCGCGCCGCGGCTCGGGCTCGGGGCTCCGCACAGAGGTAGGGCCCGCGGCCGCGCCCCGCGCTCTAGTCTCGGGGCCCCCGGCGTTCGGTCGGCCCTGACCCGAGCCTGGGGCTTCCCGAGCCGGCGCAGCGCCGCGTCCCAGGCCAGGCGCTTGGGTGGGAGAGCGCGGGGGCCGCACCGGGCGCTGCCAGGAGCCAAGGCCGCGGGGAAGCGACTCTCCCGGGGAGACCCTGTGGCCGGGCTGGAGGCAGAAGCTGCGGCCACCTGCGCCCTGGGGCGAGCCAGCGCCGCTCGGCCCCGGCCACTGCGTGCGCGCCTGGCCCCGCGCCGGACGCCCTTTGCGCGGCCCCCGGCCCCGGCCCCGGCCCCGCGCCGCAGGCCAGGGGGAAGCGCCGCCGGAAGGGCCCCGGCGAGCTGCTCGCAGCGCGTGGGGCTGCGGTCGCGCGTGTCGGGCCGAAGCGAGGAATTCCTCCGCGCTGGGAGCCTGGGTCCCGCCCCGGGGTTCCCGCCGGCTGCCGCCGGCTTTGGCGCGGGCCCGGAGCTCCGCGAGGGACATTGTGGGGCAGGGGCAGCCAGGCGAGCGCCGCCGGGCCGGGGGAGCGGCCCGTGTATGCGGGGGGGCGGGGGCACAAGAAGCGGGGCGGCCCGGGCTGCGGCTCGGTGGCCTCCGGCGCCCTGGGGCCCCCCCCGGCTCTGCCCGGACCCCTTGGCAGCGCGGCCCGCAAGAAGCGCAGCACCTCTGTGCTCCCCACCCCCCCGGCTGTTCCCCTCCAGATCTGCGGCACGCGGGCCCCGGAGCCCCACCCGCCCCCACCGGTGCTGCTCCGGAGCCCGCTCCCTGTGCCCCGAGGCCAGGCGGTTCTCTGCGGCCCCGGGCGCGACCGCCTACGGCCAAACTCGTTGCAAACCGGCTGCGGCGGGACCCCTCCGGCGCGGGATCGGGCCCATAGCACGCCCAGGTCTCCGGCCTTTCCTCGCAGCCCCGCGCTGTGCGCCCCCCGCCCCCAGCGGGAAGGCCGGAGCCCCAGCGGGGGGCCTGATTCTGGCCGAGCGGCCTCCCCCGGCCCGGGGCGCTTGGCCTGCGTGAGAAGCGCGGGATCGAGCCCCACCTCTCCCGCTTCACGTCCAAAGCCAGCGCCGGGCAGGGGCGGCCCGGGCGCCGTTTCGGAAGCGAAGGGCGTTGGGATCCTGCAAAAGCCGCTGGCTGCGGCCGCGCGTCCCGTGGTAGCCCCGGGCCTGTGTCTCCAGCCGCTCTCCTACCCCGCGCTCCCGGGCCAGGGCCGCGCCCGGGGAGTGACACCCGCGGGGCTTCTGTCCCCCCGTTTTCTCCGATCGCCCCCACCAGAGGCCGCAGCGGCCTTCCCCGCCTTCGGCCCCTGCGGCGCCAAGGGGCCCGGGGGCGGCTGGTCGCTGGCCCCGGGCCGGGCCGGGCCGCGCCGCGGCGCAGCCAGTGGGACAGGAGCAGGGACTGGGGCCTGCGCTGGGTGTATCCCCCGGGCCGGCAGGTTGGGCGGCCCAGCGAACGCGGCTGAGCCCCGCGGCGGGCCGGTACCCTGCCACGGGGCTGCACGCCGGGAACCAGGCTCCCAGCCCCGGCGGGCAGCTCCCGAGGGGCCGGCGCTACGTCCCCCGAGGTGAGAGGGGGCCGCTCGCGGAGGCGCCGGGGAAACGGGAGGCCTGGGAGAGGGGAGCCCGCGCCGCTTTGCCGGGTTCAGCCAGTCGCGCCCCGGCTGCCATTTCGGGCCGCGGCGCGGGGGCTCGTGCCCTGGTGGAAGCACCAATAAAGCAGCCGCGGCCCCGACCGCCGCCGCCGGGTCACTGTCGGGGAGTCGCTGCTCCCCGCTCGCGCTGCCCCGGCCGCCAGCAGCTGCTGCCCTCCCCGCCGCCCGGGAACTCCTGCGCCCTCCGCGCCTCGGCTTCCCCGCAGGGCCCAGCCGCGGGGAGCTGCCGGCCAGGCACCTCCGCTACCGCAGCAGCCCGCCGGCGCCCCCGGGGGCTGAATCCGAGCCGCGCCGCGCCGCGCCGCGCTTTGACTTCCCTGCCTGTTCCAGCAGCAACCCCGGGCAGGGCACGAAAGCCCCGCGAGCTCCCCTGCCCGCACCCCGGCCGCGCCTGGCTCCCTTCCGCTCCGGTTCGGGCCCCCGCGCGTTTGCACACCCGCTCGGGCGGGCAGGATCCGGCTCTGGCTACGGGAAAGAGACAAGTTTAATCGTTCTGCGGGGGAACAACGAAAAGAAACGCGCGCGGCGCCTCTCGGCTACATTGAAAGCGCTGCGCGCCTCTGTGCGCGCCCCACGGCTCGGTCCTTCGCCCTGGGTACCGACATCAAGCAAACAACGCGCATCTCCGGGGTCTGCGCTCGGCCCAGGCCCCCGCCGGCGCCAGCTCTGCGCCGGGCCGGGCCCCGTCCCGTTTGCTGGCCCCGCAAAGTTTTGCATGTTGGACCGTTAAGACTCCCGCGGCGGCTGGAGACGGTGGCTCTGCGCGGGGGCGCGGGAATGCTGCGAGGAGGGAGGAGGTGGTACTGGCGACTTCCCCGCGCCGGGGCGGGCAGGAACAGGGCGAGGCTGGTCCCGGCCCGCGGCAGGGAGCCGCTTGCAGACCTCGGAACCGGCTCGGCTGGAGGGAGGCGGGTTCACGTCGGGACCGAGCCCGCGGGAGAAGGGAGCGAAGCGCAGCGGCCGAACGCGGGGGCTGCCAGAGTCTCTCCGGGCCGGAGGCGAAGGTGCAGTTCGGTGGCGCCGGGCGATCGCGCTGCGGGCGGGAGGCCGGAGCCCGCGTTCCCCCGGGCTGGAGAAATCCCCGGGCCTCGGCCCAGTTCCCGCGGCTGCTGGGGGACCCGCCGGGTGCGGGGCCCTAGATGTCCATGCGGGCGTGCAGCGCGCCGGGCTTGGCCTCGTGCTCCCAGTAGGAGCAGTGCATGACCGGCAGCTCGGCCGGCTGGCGGGCGCAGGCGAACTGCAGGCCGGCGCCGTTGGGGGCCGGGCCGGCGGGCGGCGCGGGGCCGAGCTGCGGGTGCGCCACGCCGTTGTAGGAGCCCACCACGGCGGGCAGCGGCACGCGGGAGTAGGGCCCGTAGGAGGCGGCGGGCGCCGGCAGCCCCTTGGGGGGCCCCACCCCGCCGCCGCCGGCCCCCGCGCCCGCCCCGCCGCCGCCCAGCTGGCACGAGGCGTAGGCGCCGGGCGCGGGCGGCGGCTGCGGCAGCGGCCAGGCGCTGTTGACGAAGCCGGGCTGCAGGTACTTGGGCGGCGGCAGGTAGCCGTAGCCCTCGGCGCCGAAGAGCCCCTTGGGCGGCGCGAAGGCGGCGGCGGCGGCGGCGGCGGGCGGGCGGAAGGGCCGCTTCATGCGGCGCCGCCGGCGGTAGTTGCCCTTCTCGAACATGTCCTCGCAGGCGGGGTCCAGCGTCCAGTAGTTGCCCTTGCGCTCGCCGCCGCCCTCGCGCGGCACCTTGACGAAGCACTCGTTGAGCGAGAGGTTGTGGCGGATGCTGTTCTGCCAGCCCTTCTTGTTGCGCTCGTAGAAGGGGAAGCGCCCGATGATGTACTGGTAGATGCCCGACAGCGTGAGCCGCTTCTCGGCGCTCTCGCGGATGGCCATGGCGATCAGCGCCACGTACGAGTAGGGCGGCTTCTGCGCCGCCGCCGCCGCCTCCGCCCGCTCCGGGCTGCGCGCCGCCTCCGCGCCCGCCTCGCCGCCCGCCGCCGCCGCCGCAGGGCCCCCCTCGGGCTCGGCGTAGCTGGCCATGGCCCGGCCCGGCGCGGCGCGGCGCTGGCGGAGACAGGCGGGTGCCCGCGCCTGGGAGGTTCCGCCCCCGGCCCGGCCGGTTTTCAAGGGCCCGCGGCGGCTCGGGCGGCGGCGCCCTCCGGGGAGCGCTCGCCTCTGATTTGCGAGTTCCGCTTTCGTCAGGAGCCCGGCCCCCCCCCCCAACCCGGCCCGGCCCCCAGCGCGGCCCCCCACCCCCCGCCCGGCCCGTCCCCGTCCCGCCGCCCCCAGCACGGTCCCCCCGCCCCCCGCCGCCCCCCCTCGCCTGTCCCGTCCCCTTCCCGCCGCCCCCAGCACGGTCCCCCCGCGGCCCCCCTCACCGCCCCCCGCGCCGCCCACGGGCCTCTGAGCCGACCGGGGGGGCCGCGCTCCGGGAAGGGCCCGTCGCACCCGCCAGCTGCCCGGGGGGGTCCGGGGGGGGGGCCTGGCCCGGCCGCGCGGGGCGCCCCCGGCAGTGACCTGCCGCCCTCCCCCTCCCGCCGTGGAACCAACCGCGGCCGCCAGCGGGGCCCGACGGGGCGCACGTGGGTCCGCGCCCGGGGGCCCATCTCAGTCACTCGCACCCCCGGCAGGTGCGCGGCCGGCCCGGGTCTCCGCGGCCGGGAAGAGCCCGGCGCCCAGCCAGCGGAGGCCGAAGGACCCGGCCCGGCCGGGGTCCCGCCGCCCGTGCAGGAGCCGCAGGGCAGCAGCCGAGGGGCCGGGGAAGACCCCGCTGCCCCGGGCCCGGGCACGTGTGCAGGCTGCCGAGGCGGCTGGAGCTGCGGGGCCGGGCAGAGGCGCGGAGCCCTCCCGCCCTGACCCTGCGGGGACCCGCAAGGCGCTGCGGGGGAGCTAGGCGCAGGGAGCGGCCGGCTGCTGCGGGGACTGCGCTCTGCCGGGCGTCCACACTGCAGCTCTCCCGCCGGCCACGGCGGGGCCCGTCTGCGGGCACAGCTCCCCCGCCACGCGAGGCGCAGGGCTGGCGGCCTGGAGACGCCCCCCGCCTCGCTGGAGGCCCACGGGCGCGGAGAGGTGGGGGCGCTCGGGACAAGCCCGCGGGCTGGGGCCAGAGTCGGCTCTCCGGAGGCGAGTGCGAAGTCCCGGCCGCACCCCGCAGAGCCAGTGCCGCCACGCACGCGTGTGCGCTGGAGCGCCACTCGGCCACTGCGCCGCTCATGCGGCCAAGGATGCCCCGCGATCCGGTTCCCCGGGACGCGCCCTCGGGCGCCTTCCCAAGCCCACGAGGCGGGACTTTTCACGGGGCTCAGAGAGGCGCGTTCCCGGGGCCCGGAGGGGAGTGAGCCGGGGGACGGCGGTGCGCTCCGAGCGCCTGGCTTCGCTGAGCCCCCGGCGCCCGGGCTGTCCATTCCGGGCCCACCCAGGCCGGGCGGCCGGCGGTTGCTGCGGGGTCAGGCGTAGCAGCGCGGTCCTGTGTGTCGTCGCCTGCCCCGCGGGGTCACGGGAGTGGGGCGCTCGGCTCTCCCGGGCATTTCTTCTTTCCCAGGGCCTCCAGCTGGGATTTCACCGCCCACCGAGCCGGAGCAGCCCTGGGGCGCGCCCAGCCTGGCGCAGGCGGGGGTCACCGTTGCCCACGGTACCTGCCGGCAGCTCCTAAACGCAGAGGGTTGGGGAGAGCACCGGCCTGCAAAGCGCAGGGCTGAGCTCGGCCCTTCAGGGGCCTGGGGCACAGAGACTGAAAAGGGGACTGGGTCCCCCCCGCCCAGGTCTTTTCCAGCTCTGCGAGATGCGCGTAAAGGTTGCCCGCAAGGAGAGGCCGGCGCCCTGGGCGCGAGTGAGCCCCTAGCAAGGGTGGCTGCTTGGGAGGCGTCAGTCGGGGCCGCAGGATGCGCCTACCGCAGCCGCTGGCGAGAGGCCGGCAGAGACCTGGCACCTCCAGCGCCTTCGCTGTGGCCGGATCGCTGCCGGAGGGGTGAGGGTGAGCAGAGCCGCTCGCCGGCCACGGTCGCGCTCTTCCCCTGCGCCACGTTAGCCGGGGCTTGTGTAAGGGCAGAACTAAGGGGGCAGCGGCCGGACAGGTTCGCGGCGGGCCGGGCTGAGGGTCCCGAGCCCGGGCGGAGGAGCGGGGCATTTCTACCCGCATTCAAGCCTTCAGCAGCGGACCTGGCCTGGTCCCGGGCAGCGCAGCCCCGCTCGCCGGCAGCCAGGCGCAGCGCCCGGGCAGGGGATTGCGCAGAACCTCGCGCCGAGCAGAGCGTGCGAAGGGGAAGGGTTTGTCCCGGGCCCTGGCTGAGCTCCTCCGGGAGAAAACGGGTTCTGCGGCCGGGGAAGGGGAGACACGCGCGGCAGATGCAGCGATCCCGGCGAACGGCCGCTGTGCTCGGGAGAGGGTCAAACCCACCGCGGCCGCTGCGAGCGGTTCCCGGCCAGGGCGAGACTCTCAACCCTGCAGCGGCCGAGTTCCGCCCCGCCGCGGTGCAGCCGCCAGAGCCGGGATGCAGGGCTGCGCCCCTGGCCTGGCTGGGGCCTTGGGAAGTCCACCCCGGGGCAGCGCGACTGGCAAGCGCGGCTCGAACCGGCTCGGGACGGGCAGCGCCCTTCCCGCGGAGCGCGGCGAGGAGTCCCGGGGAGCGGCCGGGACACGCGGCGCAGCCCGGCCGAGCTGCCGGCCGCTGCTCCGCGCAGCCAAGGGGCTGGATCGCAGCCGCTTCGCGTAGGTCCTGGCCAGCGGGCCCTGCGGTCCCGAGCAGCGGGGGAAGGCGACAAGAGGCTCCCGCTGGCGCGCAGGGCCCGGTAACGCTTTCCCGGCCCCAGGAGTCCCGCCCCGGCTGCGGTGACGGGGCGCCCCGGTACCGGCAGAGCCGAGCGCACACACCTGGAGGGAAACTCGTCCGGGGAACACCCGTCATGTCATGTCATGTTTCGCCCCTTTGCGGGAGCCTCTGGGCACCCCGCGTGACGGCTCCTCTCCCGCCTGCCCCGCACCAGCTGCCGGGTTCGCAGCTGGCCCCGGGTCCCAGCGCATCAGCGAAGCTCGCGCCTATGCAGAGCACGAGTGTTAACCAGCCACCCCGCTGGGCTCCCCGCTGCGGCAGTACTGCCCCGGAGCTGTGCGGTGCGCCGCGGGCGGCTGGAGGGAAACTCGTCCGGGGAACACCCGTCATGTCATGTCATGTTTTGCCCTTTTGCGGGAGCCTCTGGGCACCCCGCGTGACGGCTCCTCTCCCGCCTGCCCCGCACCGCCCCGCGTGTGCAGAGCGCGACCCCCCGGAGCCTCTTTGTGGGGTTATTTTCTAGCCCTGCCCCGCTTGGGTGGTCTCCGGGCCCCGGCTCAAAGGTGTGGGCGCGGGGAGGGTCACTCGTGCCGGGCAGGGCAGGAAGGGGACGCGCCGCTGCCCGGTTAGAAATGGGCCTGGGACCCGCGGGGGAGCGGCCGGGCGGCGGCAGAGCCAGTGTAGCACCAGGGCGGCCTCGCTCGCGCTGTCCTCTGCCGGAGCAGATCCCGGCCCGGTTCTGGGCGCCAGCGAGCCGGGGGGGAACCTGCCCGACCTGCTGCAGCGCTCCCGGCTCCGGCCCCCGCTCTGCAGCCGACCCCTGCCCCGGGGGAAGGACAGGGAGCGTGAGTCACATCCCGCCCGAAGCGAACCCGGGGGCGGTCAGTCCCTGCAGAGACCTCCGCCGCAGCTGCGGCGTGGCGAGGGAACGGGCGTGGCCCGTCCGCCCCCGGGCAAGGGCGCAGCGCCTTGATCTGAAAGCCAGCGGTGACGGGGCCGGGAGCAGCGGGAGGAAAACCACCTCGGCACGTTCTGGGCCGGAGCTGCCTGCAGCGAGCGCAGAGAGGGGTGACGGCGGGACGGGAACGGGCGGGAAGGGCAGTAGCGCCCGGCGCTAACTGACAGCCATCCGCACGCTCAGATTGGGGGCTGTTAAAGTACCCTTGGGAGCCGCTCCACAGGGCCAGTTATCGTGTCACCTGCGGGTAAGACAGTTCCACATATGTAATCACACACACACACACACACACACCCTCCGTATATGTAATAACACACACACTGTATATGTAATAACACACACACACACCCTCCGTATATGTAAACACACACACACACACCCTCCGTATATGTAATAACACACACACTGTATATGTAATCACACACACACACACCCTCCATATATGTAATCACACACACCCTCCATATATGTAAACACCCCCCCGTATATGTAATCACACACACACTGTATATGTAATCACACACACACACACCCTCCATATATGTAATCACCCCCCCTCCGTATATGTAATAACACACACACTGTATATGTAATAACACACACACACACCCTCCGTATATGTAATCACACACACACACCCTCCGTATATGTAATAACACACACACTGTATATGTAATAACACACACCCCCCCCCTCCGTATATGTAATAACACACACACTGTATATGTAATCACACACACACACACCCTCCATATATGTAAACACACACACACACACCCTCCGTATATGTAATCACACACACTGTATATGTAATAACACACACACACCCTCCGTATATGTAATCACACACATACACCCTCCGTATATGTAATCACACACACACTCCACATCAAAACAAAAAGCAGTCAAGTAGCACTTTACAGACTAGCAAAATGGTTTATTAGGTAATAAACCTAATAATAAACCTAATAAACCATTTTGCTAGTCTCTAAAGTGCTACTTGACTGCTTTTTGTTTTGATAGTGTATAGACTAGCATGGCTGCTTCTCTGTTACTATTCAACACACTATGTAATCTCACTCACTCACACACACACACACACACACACACACACACACACAGAGTATATATGTAACAGAGAGGCAGCCGTGTTGGTCTATACACTAGGAAAACAAGAAGCGGTCCAGTAGCACTTTAAAGACTAGCAAAATAGTTTGTTCGGTGATGAGCTTTCGTGGGACAGACCCACTTTAAAGTGCTACTGGGCTGCTTTTTGCTTTGACAGTATATATGTAATCGCAGGCACACACACACACAGACAGACAGACAGACACAGAGACACACACACAGAAACACACACAGACACACACACACAGTCAGACACACACAGACAGACACACACACAGAGTCAGACACACACAGACACAAACACAGACACAGACACACAGTCAGACACACAGAAACGCAGACACACACACAGAAACACGCAGACACAGTCAGACACACACAAACACACACACACACAGTCAGACACACACAGAGACACACACAGAAACACGCAGACACACAGACACTTTCTCTCTCTCTCTGAGGGCGGTCCCGCCCCGGCTCCCGAGCGCACAGACCACGCGCCCGTGGAGCGCCCGGTGCGCCCCTCTCCAGCCCGCCCCGCCGCTGTGCCGCACCTCTGAGGCAGGCGCTAGGGCGCAGCTCGGCGGGTTTCCCCGGCGCCGCGCACAGGCCGGGGGTGAGTCCGGGCCCGGGGCTCCCGCTGCCGGCTCCGGGGCCGTGCGCTCCTCGCTCTGCAGCTCGCCGGGCCGGGCCGGGCCGGGCCGCGCCGCGCACCCCCTGCCCGCTCCCCGGCCACTGGCAGGAGCCGAGCGGGGCGGCGCGGCAGTGCCACGGCTGCGGCCCCTCGGCGTGCGCGAGCCGCAGTGCCCCGAGCTCGAGCGGGAGCCCCCCACCCGCAGCTCCAGCCCCGCCGAGGCACCGGCCTGAGAGCCCGGCGAGCGAGGGACCCGAGCGGGGGGGTGGCCGAGGGGCCCGATTCTGCGCGGATCCCCACGCGCGGAGCGCAGGCTCAGGCCGATGCTGCGGGGCTCCGCTCGGCTCGAGGCTAAACTGCAAGCCCGGGTGTAAAGGGGCTTCGCACGGCCCGGCGGGTTGCGGGGGGGCCCTACTCTCGCTGCAATTCGTTGGGGTTTGCTCACGCGCGTCGATCGGGCCGGGTCACCCCTTTGCCCTGGTGCATTTGCACCCTGTTTAGTTTTGCTTCTTATTCCCTAGGCTGGACTGAATTCTCCACCTCGGGATTTCCGCCCCTCGGGCGCCGAGCTGGACCGAGCACGTTGCAAACGAAAGAGCACTTTAAAGCCGAACAAAATCGTTTCTTAGGTGAGTTTTGGTGGGACAGACCCGCTTCTTCTGACTTCGCCATTTGGTGGTTTATTTCTTTCATCTGCAATCGCAGCCAGCTCCAAGGGAAGCTCTTGAACTCCTGCAATCGGTTACGTGTTGAAATGCAAATTGCTTCTCGCGGTATTAAATAGCAGCCCACAGCAGCGTTCAGGTTGGCTGGGACAGTTTCACTAGTTACAGCGCGGCAGGATAACCCGAGGTTACTGCCATCCTGCAGTCGCTGGCCTACAGGAATGTTGCGAGTGAAAACAAACAAACTAACCCCCTTTTAGACAAAGCAGAAATGATGCCTGTTTGGGAAGTTGTAAAGGACGCATGTACCAGAGTGCGACAATTTGGAAGGCAAGCTGAGCTGCTGCTTACACAGCAAAGATCAGACATTTTCTGCAACGAATTTATCAAGCACTGGGTCCAAATAAAATAATCACCGCTCCCTGCTGTGGGGACCGTCTTAAATCTGCTAATTAATAGCGTTAGACTACAGAATGCGATTATATTGGAGTTGTTGCTCTGCTGTTGTTCTGACTGAGACCAGTTTACTGTTTAAAAGTCGACATTTCTAAAGGCTCTAAAATGCACAGACTTCTATGGATTGGCTGGAAAATTTCAGTGCTTCTTGTGGGTGCATGAACGTGATGCAGATTTAAGGTCGTTTGCACAAGGGATTCCTGTAATGCTGCCCTCTAATAAAATTATGCAAAATGTGTGGTTCTTATAACATTTTTTTCCCCCCAAACACCTGGTTCTTTTCAACTGCAGTTGTGATCCCACTCAAACTCCTCTCACCTGCTCTATATTGATTTCAGCTAGAATCCAAGACTTGTTGACGCTGTAGGGAGACAATAGTTTAAAAAGCACATCGGGATAAAATTGTCTCCAGTGTAGCTCAAGCGAGGCTGAGAAGCGAGGGAGTTATTTATAGATGTAGAGCAGGGCAAGGATTTTTTTTTTGCAAGCCCGGGTTTGCTGACAGCCCGTTGTTAGAATAAGTGGGTGGCCCCAAGCGAGATGCTGTGACTACCCCTTTGAGCCCCACCCAGGTCCTGCAGGCTTTATCCTGCTCCTCCTTGACAACTTTCTGAGCAAGTTTATTGTGCCCAACAGCTGCTCTCTGCCGGCATTTTTCAAGGGATTCTTTGACACATTTTTCCATGAGAGCAGAAATTTGTATTTAAGTGTTAATATTTCAACAGGCTCCAAAATCCATTCTCAGTCTGGTTTTTAAAAGAAATTTTGCTATAATACCCACAGGCAGAATGAGACTTAATTACACATTAAAATTCCACAATCCAGACTACAGTGGGTATTGTTGGGGGGTGGGGGGGGAGAACGCTCACTGAGATGACTGAGTCCTTTCCCACCTCCTGGAGCTCTTGTGTCACATTGCATTCACCTTCGTGAGGTTTTGGATGCACAAAAGAATATTCCATGGAAGCTGCTCTGTTGCCGAGGATTGCTCAGAGCCCTTTCCCACTGCACTAGTCTACGCAGCTGTCCCGCCGGCGGGGGGTCCCAAACCCCACTGCAATGCAGTCCTTCCTCCTGGGACCCCTCACAGCATGGAGGATGTCATTTGGGAAAGCAAAATAGCACCTTTCACCTAGTGTGACCTCACGCACGCCGCGCAAGTGGGGCCATGTTTCCTGGAGGAAGTCAATTTCCTGTCCAGGTGACATTCTCTGCACAGTGTCGAGTATGAGGTCGTGCTGTGCAGCGCATGTTGGGATCACTTCCGTCCCCACCGCTGAATGGTGTCGTAACCCACAGTTTGGGAATGATGGCTATGGCCTACGCAGAAACGTTAAGCTGATCCTGCTACGTTGCTTGGGGTGTGAAAAATCCACACCTCTGATCAGTGTGGTGAAGCTAATCTAAACCCTGATGACAGAAGGATTCTTCCATTTACCCACCTACTGCCTCTCCCAGAGGTAGATTTCTTCTGTAGATGGAAAGAACCTCTCCTATCAGTCTATGTAGTGCCTACATGGCCATGCTATAACTGCAGCTGTGCCCTGTAGCTTTTCGTATATAGGTGAGCCCTGAGATGATGTGTCTGTCCTGGAAGCACTTTCTTGGTGTGTTCTGGCCAAGCAACCTACTGTGGATGAACTCAGACTAGAAAGACCGACCACACTTTCCTGGTGTGGCTTATTCCACTGCCCTCCAAGCACAACAAGCTATACTGGCAAACCCACAATTTTTCTGGAATAGCTACATCTGCTCTAAGGGATTTTGTCAACACAGCTGTCAGCTGGGGGACAGAGAGGGTCACACCACTTCATATGCCTGACCAACACTGCTGTGCCATTGGGCCTCTGTAGTGTAGACATAAGGCAACCTAGTGAAGGGCAGTTTGAATGAACGCTGACAAACCAGGCGATACAATTATGAGGGCTATGACAAAACACCATACAAAATGGTTTATTTATTTAATCGTTCATTATGTCCGGTATCATTGGATAGCCCTCATTGAAACATGCTTAACAATACAGCCCCAGCAGCTCTTGTCAGTTGCAGGGGTCAGAGTTAAGGGTGTGGGATGTAGCTGGTGTGTACCTCCACCCTGTTTTTTCTCATTTTTTCAGAAATTTGAATGTAGGTGCATTTGATCTTCTGGAAGAGTGTGAACCCTAACTCTGCAGGCATGTCTATGCTATGGAGGCTGCTGTGGCACAACTGCAGCATTGTTGTGTAGATGCTTCCCATATCCTACATTGATGGAAAAATTGCTCCCAGACTGGTGGTAGCTACGTCTGTCAAAGAAGACTTTATCTGTTGACCCAGCTGTACGTGCCAGGGGTGTGGTCAACTTAAGTGCTCAGTGGTGGAACTCCGGTCTGCATTAACAAAGTATTTGGGCAGCAAATCTATTTCTTTATCCCATGCTCATTGCACTGGTATTGGAACATCTTCAGATTATCTGAGCACCACCAAGCTAAAATACCTTATACCTTTATTAAGTGTGGTGTGCTTTGAAACAACTAGTGGCACATATGTGCTCATTTATCAGCTGCTCATCTATCTTGCTAAGAGAAAATCTCAATGGGTATTGCAAGTTTGATCTGGAGGAGAGAAGCTGAGGATATGTCTTCACTATGGCCCCTAGTGGAGACACATGAAATCAACCTATCCGGTGTCTATAGTCAACCCCTGTACTCTTCAATCTGGTGAGGAGTAAGGGAGGTTGACAGGACAGTTTCTCCCTTGATGGCCCTCTGTGAGGAAGGCCAGGTAAGTCGATTGTAGATAAGTCAGTTCCAGCTGCGTAAATGTCATAGCTGGAATGGCGTATCTACAATCAAGTTTAAGGTCTAGTGTAGACCTGGTCTCAGTCTCCTTCTTTTTGACTCCAGTTTAATCTGTATCTGTGTGTGGCAGGTCAAAGCCCCTTTTCTTTACTGAAACAAGACACAAAACAAGCATCTTACCATATGTGTCTGTCTCTGGAGGTGCAAACGAGGATTGGAAGTGATTCTGTGCAGCACTGTCTGCCCTTCAGGAGCAAGACCTCATCTTTTCTGGAGGAATAAGTAACTCCTTGTGTAACAAGCCAAACGTTGGCCCACCCCCAGTTTATGCACAACCCCCAGTAATTTAATACGCACAAACCTCTCAGGGATGCGGATCAACACAGCGACAGGCGAACCCTGTCCATTGCCACAGTGAATGTCTCCACAGAAGCACGGCAGCTGTGCTGTTGTAGCAGGGTAAGTGCACCCGTAATTTTAGATCCTGACTTGAGTGGGGGCCAGATCAGGTGCTTAGATACCCAGACATTCCTTGTACTGTCCTAGTCAATCAGTTGACTTGTGAGTTAGTGCTAAAAATCCCCAAGGCATTGCAATTATCCTTCCAACAAGAAGGACTCAGTTAGAGCGGAGCCATTCCTAAGTTCCAGTGGTTCAGTCCCATGCACATAAGCACCTCCAACTATGTTTATATAACTGAGCCTTATTTCAGCCTCTTCCATATGTAAAACTGATCTGGGAACCTACCAGAAGCAAGATTTCATGTGAGATTTCCAGATCATCCTGCTTTTGTCCAACCCTGAAATATCAGGAGAACAGTTTCATGCATAGTTCTAAAGCATTTCCACTTTGGGCCTTGAGCGGCCACACAATGTGTAAATCAGATCATACGTGAAAAATTAATTAGCCAAGCTGCTTTGGAGTTTTAGAAAGGGTTTGATTCAGGGCCAGTTTCAATTCACTTGTGCATTAAGGCCCACTCCAATTTTTTTCTGAGTTGGTTTGCTCAGAATTAATTTAATTGTGAGCTTTTAATTGTTTCCTTTTTTCATCTATTCAAAACTATCTTTAAAAGTCCATGAAACATACAAATTATATAAAAAAATCCCTCTGAGAATGAATTAAACTCCATAAATAAATTCTGTAATAAGCACAGATGAGTTCATTCTGCAGTTTACACAAGGCTGGATTCAACTGTTAGGCCTCTGCTGGTACAAGCCCCCAGAATCTGATCTGACGGCACCAAGCAATGACAAGTCCGCATGGTAGTTAACCAGTTCCTCTGCAACGGCTGCTAGGCTGTGGTCCACCACTAATGTAAGTGATGCTCACTGTGGAGGGAAGAGGCCAAGATAGTTAGGAGAAGCGGGTCTTTGCCCACGAAAGCTTATGCTCCAAAATATCTGTTCGTCTATAAGGTGCCACGGGACTTCTTGTTGTTCTCGAAGCGACAGACTAACACTGCTACTCCTCTGATCCTTCTCCAGTGGTGAATTCCTCCAGAGTACAATTTGTATTGTGGTGAGCACAAGAGTGAAACTGGCCTGTAGTAGGGTCCAGTATATAAACATCACATGCTGTGACATGGCCATTGTATAGGGTCATATCCTTCTTTACTTTTACGTATGGAACTCTTGTTTGCAGAGCACCTCTTGATTTCAATAAGAGTTACATGTGACTAGAAGAACAGCTTTTAATACCAATGGGAATCCTTTTGTGGCTTGATAACATATTGGCCCTTGTTTCCTTAGATAAGCTAGAAACAAGGATGCTGCCTTAAGTGTGAATTTACTCATTTTCTGGTTGTTTTTCAGATATTACTGGTAATTACAGTATTATATAATAACTTATGAAGGATAGAGTGATGCAGGATTAGGTCCATATATGGGGGATATTAATTCAATCTGTCTTCACCTAGTCAGCCCCAGAAGTGCCTACATACAATGATAAAGTAAGTGTATTATGCATAAGTGGTATAATATGGTCATGATTTATAAAGCCCTAAATGGGTTGGGTCCACAGTATGTAAAGGACCATCTTGTCCCATATGAACCTCCCGGGGATTAAGGTTAGCTGGGAAGGCTCTGCTTGCTGTTCCCCCACTTAGGGAGGTAAGATTAACGCCAACAGGGAGCAGGGCTTTCTCAGCCTTTGCTCTTAGGCTGTGGAATTCTCTTCCTTGGGATATCTGCATGGCGCCAACATTAACTTTGTTTCAGCGCCAGGTTAAAGTAATCTTTTCTACTTGTGCTTTTATTGGTGTTTGAGTTTGTATGTGTGAGCCTTCTTTTGAGAAGTTTTACTAGGTTTTAAGTTCTTTTGGAGTTTTATATTTTTAAATCTTTCTACGTATGTTTATATTTTTAAATTTTTTTGTAAGCCATCTCGAATATTTGAACTAGAGAGGTTGGGTAAAATATTTTAAATACGTAAATAAATACATAAGAATCATAGTATCATAGGGCTGGAAGGGACCTCATTAAGGATGCTTAATGAATATTAATTAGAGTCAGTTCTGTTCAGTTCAATCCCTGCTAACACATTCAGTTGACATTTGGAAACATTTTTCAACTTCAGAAGAACTGACAACTGTATTTTGCTTTTTCATTCTTATTTTTTTGAGCAGAATGAAGGGCTGTATTTTTAACTTTGATATTATCAGACTCAAAAACAGCTAAGCAAATGAAAGATTTTTGTTTTGTTTACTGAGCTCTTTGTGAACTTTTAATGCTACACATAAATGTTCACAGAAACAGCAAATCGATTCTGAGACCCAGCATAAGCTAGTAGACTGAGAATGTTGCAAGCAACCCAGAATCTGGAATCTCACTCCTGGTCAGTGACTTGAGTAGCCCGTTCAATGTTTAAAAATGTGACTGTTTGACGTTGACGCACTCATTTGAAATAATGTGTCCTTAAATTTCTCAGTGCATCAAGACCAAGTCACCCAGCTGCTCTTGCTCTCAAGAATGAAAGAAGTGGAAAGCCTGTGCCTTTGGTCAAAATTTTGTTGTGGGGCAAGAGGATGGGCCTTTGTCACCCACCCCAACTACACAGTGTCCTTAGAAGGCTCTTGGAAATCTCTCCATGTATTTCAAATTCTAGAGCGGGGAGAGTAGAGGACCATATTGATAGGGTTTTCCCTGCATGGACAGTGCAGACTGTCACCATTAACTTATGGGAAAACCACAATGTATGTCATGAAGGGCACAGATGATGGTAGTTAGCTACAGGAGCACCCTAAGTGAGGGTCAGACTGATGTAATGCCAATGCACCGTATCTGTGCACATAGCCTGGCATTCTCAATAGCTCCTTGTAGATTTGAGGACGTCCATGAGGCCATCCCTTTCTCCCTCTTCAGGCGCAGACAGCCCCTCCTTTCCTGGAGAGCGGCGTATGCAAAGGCAACAGTGTGGCCCCCCAGCCTGACTTTGCTCTTCTCTTGGGTTTCCAATAGGGAGGCAGGAGTTAGCTTTGAGTTTCTTCATCCATTCAACCGAATTAAAAGGGTTATCTCGCTACGTCGTCGCAGAGATGTTACGAAATGTAGCAAGTTCTTTGATGCAGAATGCTCTGAAGAGGTAGAGTGCTTTTTAAAATCAGGAGTGTGGCCCCACTGGAGTCACCGGCAAAATTCACAAAGCTGAATGAAAGCATGATCAGCCTCGGCTGGGATGATTTAGATGGGATTGTTCCTGCTTTTAGCAGGGGGTTGCATGTAATGATCTCCTAAAGTCTCTTCCAACCTCATGATTCTCTGACTCTCAATGCTGTGTTATTTTACTGTTAACAATGCCAAGGAATGGCATTTTAAAAATGCTTTGGGTAATACTTATTAGCCACATCTACACAAGTGGATTTTTCCATCAAAACTGGGCTTTTGTCAGAAAAAAAGTGGCATCTGCAAGGCAAATGGGCTTTGTCGACAGTTTGTTGACAAAACCTGGCACATCTGCCAGTAGTGTTATACCTCCCCCTGTTCAGCTTTAACGCCTCGCTTGACCGTGCTCTGTTGACGAAACAGCCATGTAGGTGCTCCGGGGCCCTTCCGTAGATGGACAGGGCTTCCGACTCACGGGGCAGCCCTGGTTGCAGAGCTTCCAGTCACCAGTTCTGTCAGGAGAAAGCCAGGCAGTCTGGCTGCTGTTGACAGAGCGGATTGCTCGTTTGATCTGTTTTCATGTGTAGTTGCAATCTGTCGACAGAAGTTTTGCAGGGAAATCCCTTCCAACAGTCATGCCTGTCAACAGAGGCTCCTCATGCAGACATGGCCATTAAGTCACTACCAGGCAATGTTACTTGCATTAATAATAACACTTTGAACTTACATAGCCCTTCTCCTTCTGGGACTCACAGCATTGTAAAAATATTAATTTGCACACACATACTGCAAGACACACAATGCTACAACTTAGAATATGGGGTTTTTAAGTGAGGCACCTACATAGTGTTTTTTAAAGACATCACTGTGTTTATTAGGTAGCTAAATATGGTCTCAGAGCTCTAACTTCAGACATTCAAGTTTGAAAATGTGACCCTTAGGACCTGACCCTGTCAAGTGTTGAGTGCCCAGAAGGAAAGGCCAGACCCAGAGCTGGACATCTAAATATCCTTGAGGATTTTGGTCTCAGTGTCTGCAGAACTGGACCCTCTGTGTCTCACTTTATTCTTCTGTAAAATGGGTATTGTACTTAGGGTGGCACTTCTGTCTGCTCCATAATTCCTCTAGATCATTAGCACATCTAAGTCAGAGCAAAAATTAGCCCCTTTTACCACGTGTTAAAGTTTGGTAAAAGTTAAAGATTGTAGGGTTAAAATTTGGTTCCACTGAGGTCAATGAGAAAACTCCCTTTGGCTTCAAGGGGGCTAGGATTTCTCCACCCTTTCTACTCTCGACAATTTAAAACCGTTTTCCTGTTTTGATCCAATTTCCTTTTTGCTACAGTACAGGACTCAGAATTTTAATCCCCTGCCGGAGTTGGTGTTAGGATCGGATGGCAGTGCATGGGCATGGAGATTCACACACCTAGAGCACTTTCCTGTAACAACCACTCAGTTGGCTGGGAAGCGACAAATGAAGAAACAACCCTTCATAACAAGTTTACAGTTTAGTAAATGGTATATTTATAATCTCAGACTTTACACCCAGTTTTGAAGGAAAGAAATTAGAAGCTGCCATCGTTACTGGTTAGGAACAGAGAGGTAGCCATGTTAGTCTATATTCGAAAAAAACAAAGCAGCAGTCCTGTAGCACTTTAAAGACTAACGTATTGTTTTGTTTTCCCTTCACTGGTTGATATATGTAGAATCATTTGTATGCCAGGTCTCATACTACCTCAATAGAACTGCAGCAAAGACAAATGCATAGCCTGGTGGGCTAATGGGCAGACAGCCTTCCTCACTAGATGTGGAATTTGTTTACTGGCATAATTGTATTTGCTCAACTTTATGTCTACAGAGGTAAACACATCTCCACCAGAACTTTGTGGCTGTGTCTACACGGCAGAGTTGTGTTGACAGAAGAGGCCTTCTGTCGACAAAACGAGGGAGCATCCACACCACAAATGTGTTCTGTCAAGAATCTGTCGACAGAACACAACCTTTTCTCCGGCAGAGTTATGTCTTGTAAACTTGAGTTCTAGCACCTCTGCAGACAGATTCTGTCAACATAAAAATAGTGTAGACACTCCGGGGGCCCTCTGTGGACAGAGAGAGCTTCCTGGTCACCGGGCAGCCCTGGTTGCAGAGCTTCCGGGTGGCTGTCCTGTCAACAGAGGGCTGGGCAGTCTGGCTGCTCTCTGTTGACAGAGGGCTTAGACAGGGGGAGTCCCTAGTAGGTGTGGACGTGTTGTGTAGACAGAGGTTCTGTTGAGAAATATCTGTTGACAGTGATTTCTGTTGACAGTGTCTTCTGTTGGCAGAAAACTGTAGTGTAGATACAGCTCCTGTCTTTACCAGAGAGACAAAGGTAAGATTTGAAATCTACATGTGTTTGCATTAGGACAGACTTTAGCTGAGCTAGTACATTTTTGTGTGTTGTTTTTGGTGTTTGTGCATGTGTGTATTAATCAAAACACAAACATTTGTAGCAAAAGAACAAATTTATTACTATTTATTTATTTCTTAAAAATATCACCCCCCCACCCGGCTCTATTTAAAATGTTTGAGGCGGCTTACAACATTTTTTAAATTTTATAATCATATATAAAAAAGATTTAAAAAAACAAAACTTCAAAAGGACATAAAATCTACTAAAACATCTCAGCAGAAGGGGGACACACACAAACGCAAACACCAATAAAAGCAAGAGTAAAAAGGGTGGCTTTAACAAAGACATACAAACATGCATCATTTAAAATAAAATGGTTAATTAAGAAACAGGAAAATCTTGACCAAAGGGAAATTTACAACATTGCCTGGTAGGGAATTAATGGCCATGTCTACATGAGAAGCCTCAAAAATATTGCTTTTGGTCAAAAACATGTTATATTTGAGGCAAAGCATGTTTGACTTACAAACAAAAACAACCACCCCCCAGTTCCACTCTTTTTCCTTTTGTTCAGTATTTTTGACATATATGGTGTGATTCAGTCCTTTGCAGAGGATTGATAGGAGATCTGTAGGGTTTAATTAATGCACATGACTTTTGTTCTCCTCTCTACAGGATGAACCCATTGCAGGAGAAAAGCCATAGCACTGATTCATGCTGCTACTAGGCACCTCCAGTTGGTGAAACACAGCGGACAGGAAAGAATCAATGCAGCATTATAGATTGGTAGCAAACTTCAGTGCTAACAATCAAAGAGGTCAGTTTGGTCTGGTGGTGTAATAGTTTTAAAGGAAAGATACACTTGTTTCCGAGACAGCCCATGCTATAGTATCCAGAACTAGATTATTGCTAAACTATAGTCCCACTCAAGCCTGAATAACTGGAAAGGATACTGTGCTTATTGCACAAGTAGTCAAGTTATTCAGTTACACTGCTTCATTTCTACTGAATTTTGATGTCTTAGGGTGTGTCTACACTAGGAACTAACTTTAAAGTTAGGCACTGCTTTGAAGTAGCCAGCAGAGAGTCTACACACTTTCTCCCTTCAGAGTTACTTGTCTTACTTCCCTTACTTCGAGCCCAACTCCATTCCCGGGAATAGAGTAGTGCCCTACTTCGAAGTGTAACTTTGAAGTAGGGTATGTGTAGACACTCAACTTCAAAGTTGCTTCCTTCAAAGTTGTACTTTGAAGTAAGCAGCTTGAAAGTTATTTTTGTAGTGTAGACACAGCCGTAGTGTTTCTGCTAATCGTCAGGAAAGCTATTCATCAGGATCAGGTGTGTTATTTCATTCATGGCTGTTTCCTGGATTAGTGGGAACACACGTGAAATCACTGTACAAAAATAGATTTGCACACATTGTAATAGCTAAAATCTACCAACAGAAATAGGGTGACTATATCTTCCTGTCCCAAATACAGGACAGGGAGATTTGGAGAGAGGGGCAGATCCTCCCAGCTCCACCAAGCCCTGGGGAAGGAGGTGGCAGCCAACAGCGCCCCAGGAGTCTCGGGTAAGCAGCAGCTGTTGGCCCTCCCCTGGAGTCCCGGGGATGTGGCAGCTGCCAGTGCTCCTCGAGCCCTGGGGAAGCATCAGGGACGTGGCAGCCACCCACATTCCCCCAGCTTCCTTGAGGCTCACAGGTGCTGGTGGAAAATGTCAGTGGGGAGGGTGCAAATACAGGACAATTAGTTCCTTTTAAAAAAATAAGTTGGACAGCCTTTTTGATGTCCCAAATACAGGACCGTCTCACCCAAGATGGGATGGATGATCACCCTAAACAGAAGCTCTGGTTAGATTTCTGAGGTCAGCTCATTTCTGGGGCACTGTAACTCTAATGACAGAATGTGAATTTCTTCCAGTGGAATAACCAAAATTAGATTGTAAGTTCCTCGGGACACGGTGTCTGTTTCTAACTTGCTTAGTCTAATAATAATCCCCTGTGTGCTTCCTTCCTCCCTCCCCTCCAAACTGCAGTAGAGGAGAGCCAGCAAAGCTTATGGGAGTGCTGTAGTTCAACTGCTGCATTAGTCAACATGCAGCAGATGTCAGTGCATTACAAATCGTTGGTAAAAGTAATAATTAGAAATGCGAGAGCTCAAGAAAGCACATAGACAGAGCAACACACTGGAACTCTGAACATGCACCCCACAGCGTTTGACTTATTTCATTACCATCTAATATTGGATGTTTTACATCTCTCTTTGCAGCTTTTACACCTCCTCTTAGTGGGGTCGTGCTTCAGAACGTATTTAAATCTCTTGCCCAAGGCAGGGCTTTAAGGCTTGAAATGCACTCTTACCAGCCCAAAGGAAAGGGGTGATTGCAGGGAGCAAGGCAGTCATTAAATATTTGTCACTGGGTGGAATAAAATGGAGTGTAGTGCTGCTAGTTGCTTTATTCTGTAACTAGAGATTCTCTCTCGATGCTGGGGAAGCCAATCTGAGGAAAATGTTTCCCACAGCTGGGTCACCCTGAGTCAAGTTATGCATACCGTAAATCGCCTAGGACCTGCTCCTTCTCCCATTGAAGTTTTGCCATTGACTTCATGGTGTAGGAGCAGGCGCATGGAGAGAACAGAGACCCAATTAAAAGCATCCCTTGTTTTCCCCAGAACAGAGCCCTGCAAAAATAAACAGCCTCTCTATCCTCCAGCGATCTGCACAGATAAAACAGTGTGCATGCCCAGGGACCCTTCCGAGATAAACCACATTCTCAGGAAGCCTTGGACACACACCTCAGTCCAGGGGGCTTCCGTACTTTGTACGCTCAGTTTCCCCACACGACACAGATCATTGTCTGGAAATGAAAAGACACAGCTACAAAAATCATCCAACATTCAATGGCCTCTCCGGAAACTGCAGGAGGATTTTTTTTTTGAGATGTAAAGCAGAATGTTTATCTTTCTTATCTCAGAAAGGAAACCTATGGGAAACTCTATGCCATACTCTACACTGGTCTCCTGTCATATAACTATAACACATTATATAAAGCAGACGGCTTTTTGGAAAATCAGTAAATCTAATGAGAGGACAATCCCTTTTTAAAAGGTACTTTGGTTCCTTTTCCAAATGGTGCCCGCCTCATCTCTGTACTTCTGGTAAACAATACATGAGCTAAATGTTTGGATTAGGAAAATGCAGTGCACCCTAAGTGTTGCATGGGATTAGGAGACTAATTGTTGCTTAAGGAAAATCTCTTTTTCCCCAAGTAAGGAATCCAGTCCAGATTTTTCAGACTTCAAAGAAAGAACACAGTAGGACCTTTCCCACTGCCAAGTTGCTTAAGTGAAAAAATAAAACATCCAAGAAGTGATTGTAAGTTTCCTTTCAAATGCTTGGGGTACAATATATATATACCCACAATAGCATCTATAGATAGATAGATAGATTAGCATTGATGCTATTAACTTTGCTAGAGTGGAAAACAATCCATGAAGATCTCAAAGGATCCAAGTACTTATTTTGGAAGATAATGCAAAACAACACTTTCTCAACATAACACACAGCTCTTCTTGCTATATGGAAATACTGATCTTTTACAGAAATTATTAACAGCTGCTAAACTGTAGATTTCATATATTATCATGGGCAGTACACATTGTACCAATGAGGTATTTAACACTGATGATCTCTGTTTGCATTATATCTTGACAATAGAATTTTCCCTCAAAGGTCTTACACATAAGAATGGCCATGCTGAGTAAAAGCAGTCTTCTGGCAGTAGCCAATGCCAGGTGTTCAGGAGGGAATGAACAGAACAGGTGATTACTGAGGCTGCGACTACACTAGCAAGTTCTTTAGGAAAATCCCCCTTTTTCAAAAGAATGCCTAGAGGGGCTACACACAAAATGGGCTCTTTTGATCCGAAAGCTAAAGAACAAGGCTCCTCTTCCAGAAGCCCTCTTCTGCTCCCTGACCAGGAAGAGCGCTTTTGTATGAAAGCCACTTTCGAAAGAAAGCATGTGTGGGTGTTCCACAGGCCCTTATTTTGCAAGAGCAGTCCTCATGGCACCAGATGTTTTGATCCCTGACCCGTTTTTTGACAGTGTAGGGGCCGTGTGGATGCGCTCCATCGAAAGAGCAGATCACTTTTTTGTGGGTGGACCCACTCTTTCAAAGGAAACCTTTTCGGAAAAGCTCTTCTGCAAAATCTTTTCTCGAAAGCCTGCTGTAGTGTAGCGGAGTCCATCCCTTGATGCCCATCCCCAACTTCTTTCAAACAGAAGCTAGGGATGTCATTTTTGCACATCCTTGCTGACCGGCCGTTGATGGACTTTAGCTAGTTCCTTTTTGAACCCTGTTATAGTCTTGCCCTTCACAACATCCTCTCCCAAAGAGTTCCACAGTTTGACTGTGCCTGGTATGAAGAAATAATTCCTGTTGTTTATTTCAAACCTGCTGCCTGTTAATTTCATTCAGTGACCCCTAATTTGTGTGTCACAGGAGTAAATGACAATTCCTTATCTACTTTCTCCACGCTAGTAATGCTTTTAGAGATCTCTACCATATCCCAACCTTAGGCACCTCTTTTACAAGCTGAAAAGTTCCAGGGTACGTCTATATTAGAAATTAGGTTGAATTTGTTAAGGTGGATTTTGTAGCATCCAATTTTGTGAGTCATGGGTGCATGTCCACTCTGACACGTAAGGCTGATGGAGTGCGTCCCCACTGGGGTGAGCAGCTTTGACTTTGTCTCTGCTGCCCCATTGCATTGCATTGTGGGTTGAGCTCTCTGGCTATGTCCACACTTGCCCCAAACTTCGAAGGGGGCATGGTAATCAGGCTGATGGGCTATTCCTAATGAAGTGCTGCAATGAATATGCACCACTTCATTAGGCTAATCCTCTCCTGCGGCAACTTGGAAGTGTCAAACTTTGAACTGCTAGCATGCCATGTAGCCGCCGGCACTTTGAAGTCTGACACTTCCAAGTTGCTGCAGGGGAGAATTAGCCTCATGAAGTGCTGCATATTCATTGCAGCACTTCATTAGGAATCTCCCATCAGCCTGATTACCAAGCCCCATGTGAAGAAGTGGGCAAGTGTAGACGTAGCCTCTGTGTCTGATGGGACAAAACAGTGCTGTGGATGGTTCTGGGTGTGACTCATCACCCTCCCATAGTGCACTTCTTTCCTCCCCCTCCCGTTAGAAACTAATGGCAAAAAGTGTTCTAGCACCCTTTTTCATAACTGTGCTGACACCACTGCAAGGCTAGCATTGAGCCCAAACAGCTTCGAACTGTTGTGGCAAGTATTATGAGCACCTCATGCATAGCAATGGCCCCATGGAAGCATGCACTGCCATATAGCTACCAGTCAGTGGGCAATCAATTCAGAGTGGGGAAAGCTACACTGGGGTCTGCTGTGATCCAGGTAACAAAGGCAATCAATTCCTTTTTGGTACGACGGACAGTGATTCTGGGAAATGTGTAGGGCATAGTGGGTGGTTTTGCTGCAATGGGGGCCCTAAATGCAGTGGGGAGATAGATGAAACACACATCCCTGTCTTGGCACCAGACCACCTTGCTACAGACTATGTAAGCTGATAGGGGTACTTCTAGATGCTGGTGCAGGCATTGGTGGATCACAAAGGTATTTCACTGACCTCAGTGTGGGATGGTTGGGCAAGCTGCATGACATGTGGATCTTTAGGAACTTTGGTTTGTTCAGAAAACTGCAGAATGGAACTTTCTTCCCAGACCAGAAAATCACCATTGGAGGCATGGAGGTGCCAGTTTTGATCCTGGGTGATTCAGTTTACCCCTTGCTCCCTTGGCTCATGAAACAATACACAGGCAACCTGCACCGCAGTAAGGAGCAGTTCAGCTACAGGCTAAGCAAATGCAGAACGGTAGAAGAATGTGCCTTTGGCCACTTAAAAGCCAAGTTCAGGAGCCTCCTGACTTGATTAGACCTCAGCGAAATTAACATTCCCCTTATGGTTGCAGTCTGCTGTGTGCTCTATAATTTATGTGAGAGCAAGGGGGGAAATTTCATGTCAGGCTGGCGGGCCAAGGCAATTCACCTGCCCTGTAATTATGAGCAGCAGTAGGACAATAAAGAGAGCACAGTGAGGTACACTACTAATCAGGGAGGCTTTGAAAAACAGTTTTATGAATGACCAGACAGCAACATGACAGTCATGGCTGTTTCTGTTAAGGAGGTGCCCCCTGTACGTGTGCAGGCCTGTAAATTTTGTAACCCCTCCCCATACAACACAAGCAATAAGGACACTGTTTTTGTGAGATTAACTGTTTTTATTCAGGGTACCATAAAGGAGTTCATGGGAAAGGCTTTGGGGCTGGGTAAAGAATGGCAAGAGATGTTTTGCCATTACAGTTGGGAGAATGTCAGCCTTCTTCTCTTCCATTAATTTACCTTGTCCCTGTCTGTGTGGGCAGCTTGCATGTTCTCGAGCAACATATCTTCCAATATTTGTTTTCTCCATCAGATCTGTTCCAGTCTAACAGTTCGGGTGGGGGGAAGAGAAGTGGTGGTTAACACTACCACTGCTGCGCACACTGTAACGAAACATATGTGAAGGTCAGACATTAGGGAGATACATTTACTGTAGATAGGTTTTACAAAACGTAAAGGAATTTCATGAGAGAACCCTTGTGGAACACAACAGGGATGTGTTTTTCCGTGTCAGAACAAATTTTAGCTTTTAAGCATCTTCTGTGCAGCAGGTACTACACAGAGATCTTATGACCTGCTTGATTCAGTTTGCTTCCAGTCATGGTAAGGCACAAATTGGGATATGTTTTCAAGCCTGTGATTCCAGAAACAATTTCTGAAGCTGTGCATGATGCAAGCCTGTTTGCAGGGTGGTGGTGAGGGATGCTAGGGGTGGTGGCAATGGCGGTCACCGAATGCTTCCCCTCCCTGCTTTGCTGGGGCATTGAGCCTCTCCCTTTCCCCAGAAGCCCAGGGAAAGGAAGGTAGTGCAGCATGACATTGTGGCTGCTGCTGTCGGGGGCTCTGTGGCTCTCCAAGTCACCACCTGCTTCTCTTCCCCATTCTGCTGGACCAGTGAAAGTTTCTTTTCTCCCACCAGCCCAGAGAGCAGGAGGGAGACAGGGCATGGCCATGCAGACTGTGCTTTCCTCATCGTGGCTGATTGTGTGGCTTTTGTGGTTGTTGCACATTCCACCCTTATCTGGGACATTGAAAGTTGTCCTTCCCTCACAAGCCTGGGTATGGGAGGAGTGGGGATTCGTCCAGGCATAGTGGAGCAGCTTGTGCTATCATACTAGCTCAACGCTTCTTCCCCTACTTCCTCTAGCTTGCCAAGAGAGATGTTAGCCCCCTCAGAATAACAAACATTGATAAAGAACAGATGCTGACTAAATGCGGGCAGAAGGCTGGTCGGAATGCTGCACTGCTCTGTGGTGCCGTGATGCCAGATTACTTACCAGTGGCTTGATGTGGAAAGGTGGAGGTTGGACTAAGGCAGATCTTCCCAAAAACCTTGTGAGAAAAATTAAAGAATACCTGTTTGAGAGCTTAATGGAGATGTGCAGGGAGGATTGGCACTCTATCCCCAGATATGTTAACAAGTTGTTCTGGAGGCCTGAGTTGAGTAGGGACAACACCCACCACAGATCACACCCAATTGCCTTAATCCACTTGTAATATTATTAAAAATGAGAACTCACCGGGGTTGCTTTCCTCACCATCAGGGTCTGGCTGCGAAATATCCTGAGAGGAGGGAATGAGATCTACATTGAAAAAAATAGTTCCTGGCTGTCAGTGAGATAAGCTGCTGCAGTCCCCTGTTGACCATTGTTGTCCTCCTCTTCCTTATCCACCATGTCTTCCCTGCTGTTGTCAGGGGCTTCCTGAGGAATCTCTTGGGTGGTATCAATGGACTGTTTGGGGACAGTGGTTGGGTCCCCACCCAGAATCCCATACAGCTGCTCAGAGAAGCAGCATGTCTGTGGCGATAAGAACATAAGAACATAAGAACATAAGAATGGCCATACTGGGTCAGACCAAAGGTCCATCAAGCCCAGCATCCCATCTGCCGACGGTGGCCAATGCCAGGTGCCCCAGAGAGGAGAACAGAAGACAAGTGATTTATCTCCTGCCATCCATCTCCTGCCCTTGTTATGAAGGCTAGGGCACCATACTTTATCCCTGGCTAATAGCCATTTATGGACCTGACCTGCAAAAATTTATCAAGCTCTTTTTTAAACCCTAATAGAGTCCTGGCCTTCACAGCCTCCTCGGGCAAGGAGTTCCACAGGTTGACTGTGCGCTGTGTGAAGAAAAATTTCCTTTTATTAGTTTTGAACCTACTACCCATCAATTTCATTTGGTGTCCCCTAGTTCTTGTATTATGGGAAAAGGTAAATAATTTTTCTATATTCACTTTCTCCACACCATTCATGATTTTATATACCTCTATCATATCGCCCCTCAATCGCCTCTTTTCCAAACTGAAAAGTCCCAGTCTCTCTAGCCTCTCCCCATATGGGACCCTTTCCAAGCCCCTAATCATCTTAGTCGCCCTTTTCTGAACCTTTTCTAATGCCAATATATCTTTTTTGAGGTGAGGAGACCACATCTGCACGCAGTACTCGAGATGTGGGCGTACCATAGTTTTATATAGGGGAAGTATGATATCTTTTGTCTTATTATCGATCCCTTTTTTAATAATTCCTAACATCCTATTTGCCTTACTAACTGCCGCTGCACACTGCGTGGATGTCTTCAGAGAACTATCCAGTATAACTCCAAGATCCCTTTCCTGATCTGTCGTAGCTAAATTTGACCCCATCATGTAGTACGTGTAATTTGGGTTATTTTTTCCAACATGCATTACCTTACACTTACCCACATTAAATTTCATTTGCCATTTTGCTGCCCAATCACTCAGTTTGCTGAGATCTTTTTGTAGTTCTTCACAATCCCTTTTGCTTTTGACTGTCCTGAACAACTTGGTGTCATCTGCAAACTTTGCCACCTCACTGCTTACCTCATTTTCTAGATCATTGATGAACAAGTTGAACAGGATCGGTCCCAGGACTGAGCCCTGGGGAACACCACTAGTTACCCCCCTCCATTGTGAAAATTTACCATTTATTCCAACCCTTTGTTTTCTGTCTTTTAACCAATTCCCGATCCATGAAAGGATCTTTCCTCCTATCCCATGACCACCTAATTTACATAAAAGCCTTTGGTGTGGGACCGTGTCAAAGGCTTTCTGGAAATCTAGGTATATTATGTCCACTGGGTGCCCCTTGTCCGCATGTTTATTAACCCCTTCAAAGAATTTTAATAGATTAGACAGACACGACTTCCCTCTGCGGAAACCATGCTGACTTTTGCCCAACAATTCGTGCTCTTCTATGTGCCTTGCAATTTTACTCTTTACTAGTGTTTCTACTAATTTACCTGGTACTGATGTTAAACTTATCGGTCTATAATTGCCAGGATCTCCTCTAGAGCCTTTTTTAAATATTGGTGTTATATTGGCCGTCTTCCAGTCATTTGGTACCAAAGTGGATTTAAAGGATAGGTTACAAACCACTGTTAATAACTCCGCAATTTCACATTTGAGTTCTTTCAGAACCCTTGGGTGAATGCCATCTGGTCCTGGAGACTTGTTACTATTCAGCTTATCAATTAATTCCAAAACCTCCTCTAATGTCACTTCAATCTGAGTGAGTTCCTCAGATTTGTCGCCTAAAAAGGCTGGCTCAGATTTAGGAACCTCTGTAACATCTTCAGCCGTGAAGACTGAAGCAAAGAAATCATTTAATCGCTCCGCAATGGCACTGTCTTCCTTGATCGCTCCTTTTATATCTTTATCATCCAAGGGCCCCACTGCTTTTTTAGCAGGCTTCCTGCTTCTAATGTATTTAAAAAACATTTTACTATTGTTTTTTGAATTTTTGGCTAGCTGTTCCTCAAACTCTTTTTTGGCTTTTCTTACTACATTATGACAGTTAATTTGGGAGTGTTTATGTTCCTTTCTATTTTCCTCATTAGGATTTGACTTCCATTTTTTAAAAGTTGCCCTTTTCTCTCTCACTGCCTTTTTAACATGGCTGTTAAGCCATGGTGGTTCTTTGTTAGGTCTCTTACTGTGTTTTTTTATTTGGGGTATACATTTAAGTTGGGCCTCTAGTATAGTGTCTTTAAACAGTTTCCATGCAGCTTCCAGGGATTTTAGTTTAATTACTCTACCTTTTAGTTTCTGTTTAACTAGCTTCCTCATTTTAGTGTAATTCCCCTTTTTGAAATTAAATGCCAGAGTGTTTGACCGCTGCGGTGTTCTTCCCAACACAGGAATATTAAAAGTTATTATATTGTGGTCACTATTTCCAAGCGGTCCAGTAACAGTTACCTCTTGGACCAGATCCTGCGTTCCAGTCAAGACTAGATCGAGAATCGACTCTCCCGTTGTGGGTTCCTGTACTAGCTGCTCCAAGAAGCAGTCATTTAAGGCATCAAGAAATTTAATCTCTGAATCCCGTCCTGAGGTGACATGCACCCAATCAATATGGGGATAATTGAAATCTCCTATTATTACTGTGTTTTTTATTTTGATAGCCTCTCTAATCTCCCTTATCATTTCAGCATCACTATCACTGTCCTGGTTAGGTGGTCGGTAATATATTCCTAATGCCATATTCATATTAGAGGAATGAATTGTTATCCATAATGATTCTATGGAACATTTTGATTCCTTTAGGATTTTTACTTCATTTGATTCTATATTATCCTTCACATATAGTACCACTCCTCCACCCGCACGACCTGTTCTGTCTTTCCGATATAATTTATATCCCGGTATGATAGTGTCCCACTGATTGTCCTCATTCCACCATGTTTCTGAGATGCCTATTATGTCAACTTCCTCCTTTGATATGAGGTACTCCAGTTCACCCATCTTATTAGACAGACTCCTAGCATTAGTGTAAAAGCATGTTAGAAAACTACCACTATTTATATGTCCGCCTTTCACAGACGTGGTGGATTTTTTTATGCACGATTGTTTCACATCTGATCTTGCCCATATATTATTTCCCACGTTCCCTATCTGACTAACTTCTAGGGAATCCCTGTCTATGGAGCCTCGTGTAAGAGAAGTCTCTGTCCGATCCAGGTGCTCCCCCGCACCAATCGGCTTTCCCCCACCTCTTAGTTTAAAAACTGCTCTATGTCCTTTTTAATGTTTAATGCCAGCAGTCTGGATCCACCTTGATTTAGGTGGAGCCCATCCTTCCTGTATAGGCTCCCCCTACCCCAAAAGTGTCCCCAGTTCCTAATAAATCTAAACCCCTCTTCCCTACACCATCGTCTCATCCACGCATTGAGACTCTGAAGTTCTGCCTGTCTATCTGGCCCTGCGCGTGGAACTGGAAGCATTTCAGAGAATGCCACCAAAGATGTTCTGGATTTCAGTCTCTTTCCTAGTAACCTAAATTTGGCCTCCAGAACATCTCTTCTACCCTTCCCTATGTCATTGGTACCAACATGTACCACGACGACCGGCTCCTCCCCAGCACTGCCCATAAGTCTGTCTAGATGCCTCGAGAGATCCGCAACCTTCGCACCAGGCAGGCAAGTCACCATACGGTTCTCCCGGTCATCACAAACCCAACTATCTATATTTCTAATGATCGAATCCCCCACTACTAAAACCTGCTTCTTCCTAACAGCTGGCGCTCCCTCCCCCGGAGAAGTATCCTCAGCACGAGAGGATACAACATCACCCTCTGGAAGGAGGGTCCCAACTATGGGATGGTTTCCCTCTGCTCCCCTTGACTGCTCTCCTTCCCTGAGCCTTTCATCCTCCATAACAGCCTCAGGACTGTCAGATTGGAGGTGGGACAGCCCTACTATGTCCCGGAAAGTCTCATCCACAAACACCTCTGCCTTCCTTAGCTCCTCCAGTTCAGCCACCCTGGCCTCCAAAGCACGCACTCGGTCTCTGAGGGCCAGGAGCTCCTTGCATTGAGCGCACACATACGCCACCCGCCCACAGGGTAGGTAGTCATACATACTGCACTCGACACAATAAACAGGATAGCCCCCACTCTGCTGCTGGGCTTCTGCCTCCATTTCCTACTCTAGTTATATATGAGGGTTAATTAAATGTTTCAGATAGAGGTTGTTATAAAGGATTTAGTTTAAGGGCAACAGAAGTCACTGGCTCCCTCCAAGCTCCCCCTCTAAACTCCCCTCTCCAAACTCCCTCCTGTTAGCACGCACCCTGTTTGCCAGCACCCGGTCGCAAAGCTGATGACTCAGCGATGACTCAGAACATCCCTTTGCTTCCTTTGTCTTCTGTTATACTTGCTTGAGTTCCCTTATTTTCATGCAGTACTGCTGGGCATCTTTGGTGTACCCTTTTCCCATCATGTCCTGTGAGATCGTGGCAGAGATGTCTGTGTTTCTTTTGCTCCTTCATAGCTCTGTCAGCACAGATTCATTCCCACATACAGCAATGACGTCCTGGATCTCAAGCACACTTCACGTTGGAATTTGTCAAAAGCACTCAGTGCTAGCTTAACTCTCATTGGCTACGTCTACACGTGAAGCCTACATCGAAGTAGCTTATTTTGATGTAGCAACATCGAAATAGGCTATTTCGATGAATAATGTCTACACGTCCTCCAGGGCTGTCAACGTCGATGTTCAACTTCGACGTTGCGCAGCACCACATCGAAATAGGCGCTGTGAGGGAACGTCTACACGCCAAAGTAGCACACATCAAAATAAGGGTGCCAGGCACAGCTGCAGACAGGGTCACAGGGCGGACTCAACAGCAAGCCACTCCCTTAAAGGGCCCCTCCCAGACACAGTTGCACTAAACAACACAAGATCCACAGAGCCGACAACTGGTTGCAGACCCTGTGCCTGCAGCATGGATCCCCACTGCAGCAGCAGCAGCCAGAAGCCCTGGGCTAAGGGCTGCTGCCCACGGTGACCATAGAGCCCCGCAGGGGCTGGAGAGAGAGCGTCTCTCAACCCCTCAGCTGATGGCCACCATGGCGGACCCCGCTATTTCGAAGTTGTGGGACACGCAATGACTACACGGTCCCTACTTTGACGTTGAATGTCGAAGTAGGGCGCTATCCCCATCTCCTGATGAGGATAGTGACTTCGACGTCTCGCTGCCTCACGTCGAAGTTAACTTCGAAATAGCGCCTGACGCGTGTAGCCGTGACGGGCGCTATTTCGAAGTTAGTGCCGCTACTTCGAAGTAGCGTGCACGTGTAGACATGGCTATTGACTGCAGCGGGAGCAGAACTGGGCAAGTGTGGAGTGCTTGAGAAAATCCCATCCATGCTGTATCTTTGGGGGACTACTATTCTGTATCTACAGCTGAGGTGTGTAATAAAGAGTCTCTGATCTAACAGAGGAGGTTGAAAGGTTCTGGGAGTTTCTGATAAAGAGAACAGACTGTGCATGACAAAGGGGATGCACAAACGCTATAAAAAACAAACATGGAAATAAAGCCAATTCCTGAACAAAACCCTGTTGAAAGTCAAACTATTAAGACCGTTGGACTGTAGCTCACTTGATGTTAACAACCATCTTTATCAGCACATGTAAAATATGTCTGCTTGACCTCTTGCTCACTGCAACATTTGTAGGGGTGCACATTCCAAGTCCCTGGTGGAGTCCTGGGGTACAATCCTAGCTGCACTGAAGTCAAGGGGAGTTTTGCCATTGACTTCAGTAAGACTAGAATTTAACTTTCAGTTTAAAAAGTTACAGGTCGCCCAGGGAACTAAGATCACAAGGGACTTGTGATGGAGCATCTGCCCTGCACTGGCCTAGCAAGGGTTAAACTCAGCCCTGGGAGAGGACCCAGACTTTGGAGCCCACAGCTGTGGCAGGTAACAGCCAATTAGGGCCCAGCAGAGGGCTGTATAAATAAGGGCTCTTGGAGCAGAAGCTGAAGATTCTTGTCCTAGGGAAGCTACAAGGGTGTCCTAGCATAGAAGGTAGGACAAACTGGGGGAGTTCTGGCCAGGCAAACTCCCAGGCTGTAGGGCATGAGGATACTAGGGCTGCAGGAGGTAGCCAGGGCAGTAGAAGGCAGCAGGCCCCCACCTCTTGCCAATGATGAATAGCTGTTTCAGACTAGTTTGCTCCTGAGTTAAGGGGCTAGATGAGTAGCAGTGGGCCACTGAGGTCAGGTGGGTAGTGGAGCATGGGCTTCCCTGGGAGGGGAGGACCCCAGAGTGTGGGGCACTGTGCCAAGGCAGTGGCCTGAGGGAGGGAATGGTGGTCTGGGAGGAATGTGGTTGCTAACATAACTGGGTGGAGAACAGACAAAGCAGGTGAGCCAGAAGAGTTTACTCTGGAGAACTTAATTGCTCAGTGACCGGCAGGAGGTGCCACAGTCTTGCAGGGTTACAGGGTTCATTAAATCTACAAAAATCCAAGGAAGAAATGCTTTCCTTTAGACCTTGTAGTAAGAGTTAAGTCACTAGGAACACAAGCCATGGAAAGGCAATGGAAATCTTGCTTGTAAGTCACTAGGTGCTTTAGAATAACACCCACTTTAATTTTTCTCTTGAAAAATGGCAGATTATGATGAGCAAATGGAGATTAAGGTCTCCATGATCCACTTATTTATATTCTAAGAAGCTGAAGTAACTGTCCATGTTGCAAACAAAAAGCTTATCATTTCTTTAAATTTAAAATCTCTCAAAATAGAGCAACTCCTCTTTTGCCTTATCCTGCTTGTTAGGGGACAGAATATTTGTGTTGCTTTATAAAATTTTAAACCTGTGGCTGGTTTTGGGTTTCCTTTCACACTGATCCATCTGCCCTCTCCTGCTCTGGTGTTTGTTGGAGAGACCCAATTATCACCACCTAATTAGTGTTGGAGGAGAAAAAGATCTTCTGTCAGAACTCTGAACAATTCAGCATGGGTCCTAAAAGATACGACTAACACTTACAACCTAGTGTATGGATTCATACATCAGAAAGCTTTGAAGTTATACAATCCAATACAGTGGCAAACTGTTTATCACTGAAAATATTCTGGGATTTTGGAATTTAGCATAAGATGGTATCAGATCCTTGTCATAAGGAAGCATAGGTATTTTTCCATATACTAATATTTACAAAGTGTATAGTTATTTTAGTACTGTATTGACACTGATTTCTTGTGTACTTCAAATGCAGTGATAATTACAATCTGGAGGTAATTAAATATTAAGTGCAATCACACAATACTTTAGAGTAAAAGTTGCTGTGCCTACAGCTTTCCTTATAGTAAACTAAACTCCCCCTCCACCACTTGTCTTTGCTCTAATCTACTATACTAGCTATATCAGAGAACTGGGCTCATTTGACCTAGGAGTGAATGATTAAATAAGGCACAAAGTAGTGGGGAAATAAGGCTTCACCAGAAGATCTTCATATAACAGCTAGGGCTGTTTCTTTTTTTCTTTAAGTATGGTTATTGTGGTGGTAAATCCAGGCTGACTTTCAGACAGTGGAAGTCTCTCTCAAAGGTAATTGTTTCCCATTATAATTAGTTTAATAAAATTGACTTAAAGTTTCATGTAATCATAATTTAAATTGTATGTTTAACTGTATTAATGGGCACTTTTAAATGGCTGATTAAAAGTTTACAAACTTTCTCAAAACCCCTGTAAGCTTGGTAAAGATCTAGAATGTTCAGTTCATCCATTACATAAAGTAACACAAAAACACAACATAGTAGAGGCTGCATCTACACTAGCAAGCTCTTTTGAAAGAAGGGGCTTTTTCAAATGAATCCATGGAGCGTCTACACGCAAAAGCGTTCTTTCGAAAGTAAATGGAAAGAATGTGGTGCTCTTTTCGAAATCACTCTTCCTCCCATTTCAGGAAGCGCGCCCCCTATTGAAAGCTTCTTTCAAAAGAAAACGTGTGCAGATACCCTGCAGGGTCCTTCTTTCAAAAGAACAGTCTTCATTTTCAGTCCCTGGCCCGTTCTTTTGAAAGAGTGGGGGCTGTGTGGATGCTCTCTTTCGAAAGAACAGATCACTCTTATGATCCATTTTTTTTGTGTGTGGCTGCACTCTTTCAAATGATGTTCTTTCGGAAGAGATCTTTCGAAAGATCTCAGTAGTGTACGCGTAGCCAGAGAAAGACATGGGCGTGTCTACACTAGCCCAAAACTTCAAAATGGACATGCAACTGGCCATATCGAAAATTACTAATGAAGTGCTGAAATACATACTCAGCACCTCATTAGCATGCGGGCGGCAGCAGCACTTTGAAACTGCCGGGCTCGCTGCCGTGCGGCTCGTTCAGATGGAGTCCTTTTCAAAAGGACCCCACCAACTTCAAAATCCCCTTATTCCTATCAGTCTCACTGTGCAGACAAAGCCCAAATGTAAGGCAAGAGACAACAGGGGGAGAGAGTGAGAGAGAGAGAGACAGGCACATGCAGCATGACAGGAAGTGATCTCGGAACATCAGCAACCTAAACGCGGTTGTTTTGGTTACCATCATGACAAAGAAATGTTTTTAAGGAGGAAGTGTTACCTCAGAACTGAATGTTATCAAACTGAATAACTTGAGCAGTTGCAATCCCAAAACTTTGAAATGGCCATACGTAGTCAGCACCTCATTAGCATGCGGGCGGTCGCAGCGCATCAGTAGTAATCTTCATTAGTAATGGCCATTTTGAAGTTTTGGGCTAGCGTAGACATAGTCAAGAAGTATTTAAGAATACTGCATCAAAAGGAATTGCAACTGCTCAAGTTATTCCGTTTGATGATAATCAGTTCTGAGGTAACATTTCCTCCTTAAAAACACTTCTTTGTCACGATGATAACAAAAACAACTGTGTTTAGGTTGCTGATGTTCCTGTCATGACCATGACCATGCATGTGCATGTCTCTCTCTCTCCCTTCTCCTGTTGTCTCTTGCCTTACATTTGGGCTTTGTCTGCAGAGTGAGGCTGTGTCTACACTAGCAAGTTTTTTCGAGAGCCCCACAGAATGTCTACACCCAAAAAGGGTCCTGTGGTACCTTATAGACTAACAGAAAAGTTTAGAGCATGAGCTTTCGTGAGTTAACTCACTTCTTCAGATGCATCTGAAGAAGTGAGTTAACTCACGAAAGCTCATGCTCTAAACTTTTCTGTTAGTCTATAAGGTGCCACAGGACCCTTTGTTGCTCTACAGATCCAGACTAACATGGCTACCCCTCTGATACTACACCCAAAAAGCGCTCTTTTGATCTGAAATTGAAAGAATGCATCCCTTTGTCTGGAAACCCTCTTCCTCTCCCACATGAGGAAGAACACCTTTTTCAAAAAGATTCCTTAACAAAAAAAAAGCATGTGTAGACGCTCTGCAGGCCCTTCTTTTGGAAGAGCCATCCTCATGGTGCCAGATTTTTCGATCCCTGGCCTGTTTGTTCATAAGAGCAGGGGCTGTGTGGATGGTCTCTATTGAAAGAATGGATTGATCTTTCAATCCATTATTCTGTGTGTGGACACGCTCTTTCGAAAGAAGTTTTTTTTGGAAGATCTCTTCTGGAAGAACTTCTTTTGAAGGATTGCTGTAGTGTAGACACAGCCTGAGATACGGACGTGGGTCCCAGCTGGCATAGACATACTTGTATTTTCAAGCTGGTGAGCTAAAATCAGTATTACAGCCATGATAGCACAACCTTGTTTGAACCTGATAGGTGTGTAATTGGCATGGCAAGCCCATGCTCCATATGCTTCTGCTCCGGCTACATTATTTTTAGTATGCTAGATCGTTGAAAACTAGTGAGACCAGGTCTGTTCAAGCTCGGGAATCATGCCGCTAATTCCACATGGAGGCATAATCGGAGAATGCAGGGTGTTTGGGGCAGGGAATGCTTTTCTGTTCCATGTTTGTACAGCACCTAGTACAATGGTATTGTACCGTAATACAAACAAGCGATAGAGTGGGGTTAAAACACTATCGTGCAGACCCTTATGAAAAATGTTGAAACATCCTTAAACACCACAACTGATCAGTGTGTGTGTTTTTATGTCCAGTTCAAATGCCAGCAATTTGGTGGGCCTTAACAATAGCAAAAATTTTCAAACGTGGCCACCCAAACTCCGCAGTCGCATAATTAGCTATCATGGCAAAGAGTTTGGATAATATGCTCAGGCACTTGCTCAGCAAAGACTTGGGAAAGAGAGTCACTCTGTTAGGGGAACACCCATCCCATTTTTACTGGGACAGTCCTTTTTTTAAGCTGTCTCGTAGATGTCCCAACCTTTTAAAGAAAATGGGCAAATTGTCCCATATTTTGCAGGGCTCCTGTTCCCTGGCTTCCAGTGTCTCAAGGCAACACTCCCCACCGCCACGGAGCTCCTCCATAGGGCAGCTGCCCCATTCCCTGGCACCCATGGTGGCAGCTCCTGCTGCCAGCTAGCCCCTGCAGGGGGCAGCCGTCTCATTCCCCAGCATCCCACACCTCACAGAGGCAGCTTCTGTGGCAGGAAGTTCCTCCAAGGGGTGGCTATCATGTTCCTTGCCTCCCGCCCCCTGCCAGGAGGCTGCGGAGTCCCCATCCCCAGTGCCTCGCTGTGGGGCAGCAGCCCCTATCACCGAGGATTCCTGATATGGACCAACAGCCCCCCCATCCCCAAAGGCTGGTGTCCCATATTCACCATAGGGTAACATGGTAACCCTGCACTCTGAATTACTAACTACCTTCAACGTCTATTGCAACTGTAATTTTGGGATGTACCACCCAAGGACTTACCATGCTGATTGATAGCTTGGCTATTTATTTGGTGGGATTAGGACTCATAAGACCCTGGACACACCACCAGGTGATGAACTCCTAATGGTGAAAGTGTCCAACATTTACTGAGAGACCATAGGGCATCAAGGACATTACTAAAAACAATTTCCACATGCATGTTAGGCTGTGATTCATTGTTGTAAATATTACCTGGGATAAGCCAGTTTTATTAACAAGCTATGTAAATGCCCAACTTTCCTCTTGCTTTTCCAAACACAGTTCTGCCAATGGCTCTCACTTACTGCTTGGGTTTCATCAGTAGAAGGCCAGGAATCCCCAGTGATAAATTCTAACGACAGGGGGCAAAGCAGCGTACACAACCCGCTTGTGTTGCCGGTTCTCGGTGGAAGTATTCTTGGAGGTTTCGCTGCCTGACATTTTAATTATGTATTAATCTGCAATTCCTGCAGACTCCAGGTAACCCTGAAGGCTTTACAACCCTGACATAGGTATAGCTTGTGGGGGGTGGTTAGCTCCAGTTAGGTCACTGGGAAGCCAATTCTGCTCCTGCCTGAGGTTTGCAATGGGGTGGGGGGGTGGGCAACTGCCCCTCTGCCAGCCCCAAACTTTGCCCATGGGTAAACAGCAAAGGGGGCAGTTGCTAAAGTGTTTGGGGGGCACTGGTGGCAGCCACCACCAGCATCACAGGGCTAAGGCAGGTTTCTTGCTTGCCCTGGGTCTATGCTGATCTCAAATGGCTGGCACCATTCCTGCAGCCCTTGGGGGGCATGGCTTGTGCTTGTGGTCTCATAGACTGACTCATTCTAGGGCCTGGAATTGCTGTCTGCAGGCCTGCCCATGGCTACAACTCCCACTCCTTGCTCTGCTAGAGAGCTCAGAAGCAGATTGCATAGCCTACAAGGTGGGGTGGGGCAATCCAGGGCTACCATTGGGGGGAAGGGTAGTTTAGTAGTTTGAGCATTGGCCTGCTAAACCCCAGGGTTGTGAGTTCAATCCTTAAGGAGGCCATTTAGGGATGTGGGGCAAATACAGGAATATAATAAGAGATGTGCATCTCCTAGAACTGGAAGGGACCTCATGAGGTCATCTAGTCCAGCCTCCTTTTGGCAGGCCCAAGCACCATCCTTGACATTTATATGCCCCAGGCCCTAGATGGCCTCCTCCAGGATTAAGCTCACAACCCTGGGTTTAGCAGGCCAATGCTCAAACCACTGAGCTATCCCTCCCAAGAAGGAAAAAAAGGTATGGTGCTTGGGCCCGCCAAGAGGACAGGGGACTGCATTCAGTGACCTCCCAAGGTCTCTTCCAGCTTGATGAGATGTGTGTAGTATCTGTGCTAATACATTTTGGCTGCATCTACACTAGCCAAAAACTTCGATATGGCCATGCCATTCCTATGAGCAGACAGGAATAAGGGGACTTCAAAGTAGCTGGGGTCCTATCGAAAAGAAGGCCCATCTGGATGAGCCGCGCGGCGGCAAGCCACGTCAATTTCGAAGTGCCACGGCCACCTGCATGCTAATGAGGCACTGAATATGTATTTCAGTGCTTCATTAGTAAACTTCAAAATGGCCATTTGCATGGCCATTTCGAAGTTTTTGGCTAGTGTAGACACGGACTTTATCTCTCAGGGACTCTGCACCATCAGGCGTCATAAGGAGTCTTGGTCAAAGTTTAAAAGTGCCCCTCAGCTCCCACACCTTGTGAAGGCTTATGGTGGTGCTATCATCTGTCCTCCTAAAATGAAATTATGTTTGGCACGACTACCTCCTGGGATACCGGGGTAAATGAAATCCATTGGGTTTTTCTTTGAGTTACATGTGAATTTATTATTTTCTAATGTGTTTTACTTTGCTCCAAAAGCAGGGCTGGGATCAGTCCATTAATTCAGTGGCAGTCTTACATTGATCTGGGTTTTAACGAGAGGTTGATTCAGCTGTTTTCAAAATTTCTCCACGTTTCACAGGTATCATAATGTTTCATTATACCCATAATTCATAAAAATAATCCTGATTCAGATGAGTCGTCAATGGCATTACTTGATAGAGTCAGAATTACATGAGTATGGGTGAAAGAACTAGGTATCTTGTAAGAATAAGTCTGGAAATAGTCTCTTTACAGTAAAGACCAATCTGCAAGCAGAGATGTTTGTTATTTCATTTCAACACAAAAGCCCAGTTCAAACTCGTCTGCTGTTTAGCTCCAATATTTTTTTAAACCTATGCAACGGGAACCAGTTGGCCCTGCTCTGTCTCATCATGCTTATGCTGTGTGGTAAAATAATACCTTCTTTTCAAGGCGTCACACAAGTAAAGATATAGAGCTGTGCTTTATTTGCGCTAAGGAATGCAGCATTAAAACCAGGCTCCTCAGCAGGACATCTCCAGGGGACCCAGAGCAAAGCATTGGGCAAAGTGCTTCCTGCAGGCTGCTGCTTCTCCTGGGAGAGGATTAAGATTAGGGTCCTAATTCCATTGAATGTCCTGTTTTTCTTTGCTGCCCACAGAATTAGTCTCCTGCAAGTTTCCATCATCTAATTATTTAAAACAATCTCCCCATTTACTTAAGCACGTGATGTTATGAAATGCAGATATGATGGCATGTTTTCACTCCGCATAGCTGAACTGTCCTTCCCTGCAGTGCCACCCTGATGGCACTGTGAGCAATATGTTTCATATAGGCATGTTGCCAGCAAATATAGATGTTTCCTGTCACCTCACAGATCCTTCATACTAGGTTGCCTGGATAGAGTGAATACATTCTACAGCTTTAATAACAAACACTGTAACCTTACAAATGGCATTACATTTAAATGTATATTATTGACCCCCACCAAAAAAAAAAAAAGAGAAGAATTTACTATTCATAAGATACAAAAACAGTGTGCCGATTTCACGTATCTAAGGCATTGGAATCCAGGAATCTGCCATTAACAATACTGTTTTACAGACTATTCCTGAACAAAACACACATTACTGTATGTTAGTATACACTGACATTTAAAGCTATGTACAAGTATTTTCACAACATAATTAATTTATCAGTTCTGAGCTTCCAGCTACACCGCAGAATGAGCTCAAAGTAACTTAGTTTTCTGCCCTACAAAAAGAGTTTGGAGAAAAAGAAAAAGCTTTTAAAAATGAGAATATGAAACTATTAAGTGTTACAATTTCTAAAGGTTTCTGTGAAAGGAAAATGCCAATAAAAATAACAGATTATAGGGGAACCATATTAATAGTAATGACTAGTCATCTAATGCTGAAGTAGTAAATGCCTTTAAAATTCCCTTTCAAATTACATTGCTAGTTAAATCATGTAACCTGGGAAACAACAAAATGAGCATCTATGCAGCACTATATAGAAAAGCTTGAAAATGTACAACTATTCCTTTATGACTCAAACACATTTCTAATAATGGTACTAATAAGATATCCATTTTTATCTGCATATATATAGTGTACAGGACAGATAACAACAATGACAATGTTTTCTATAATTTTAAATAAAATAAATACATTCCAATCACATGGCTTTAAGCATTTATTTTTCTGGAAATCTTTCAAAACTTTTTTTGACTTTGCACTTTGTGCTCTGGAGCTTATCAGTGACACCAGGGTCAAAAGTGTTAGTGGGACTGAAATTACTTGGACAAAGCCAGAACTAGGTCAGATCGCCATGGGATAGTCCCATAAGGCCTCCTGGAGGCTGCTGCCACCAAAGAGTTCTAAGGAAAAGAAAGAAAAGATCCTGAACCAAACATCCAAGAAAATTCACAAGCAAATGTGTTATTAATCAAGGAAAATAAAAACAAAGTTTATTAAAATGCCTGGTAATGGTACATTTCAAAACAACACAAAGACAGCTTGTGTGATGACCATCTTATCACTGGAGCTCATTGCAATTGAGTTACATTCTTCAAACCCAAAGAGCCACAAGTGTGCCAGAAAACAAAATAAACACTGGAATGATGTGGGCAGTCACACGTCTAATTTGATGATTGAGCTCACAATTTAAGTAGACATTTTGCACACAAAAAATCAAGTGTTTGTATTAATGGTGTGGCCAGCGAACAAACAAGACCAAATGAAAGGAGTTATACAATTTACAAATCTATAATTAGGTGAGATGCTGAAATTCTGAGCAGCATTTGGTCTATGCGTGAATAAATAAGTTGGTGTGCTAGTCTAAGTCTGTGAAATTTGGAAGAGCATATGGCAGAATAAATCCATAAAAAAACGGCAGTATTTCCCATTTATTCCCTCCATGTATTCCATGGGGCACTTACCAGCTCCAGTACAGTTGTATAACTTCACTGTACCAATTAAATTCAGTGGAAATCAGACACTTTACAATAGCTGGGAATCTTCTCTAGACTATTTGTTTGAGAGCTTTGGGCTAAATTTTCTGTTGCCATTGAAGTCCAGTAAGGATGCAAAAGCATAAGCTTTGGCCATTTACATTCCAAATCAGCATCAAATGTTGGTGCCATCCTGCAGACTCTCACTTGTATGACTAGGGCCATTAGCTAAGGCATTACTCATGGGTGTAGGGATCACAGGGTCTTGCTTCGGTAACAACAAAGCTATTTGTAGAGCTACTTCAGACTTTGTCTACTATAGGCTAAAACAAAGGTCAATATTACAATTTTATTCGTTACATTTTGGAGCCCTTCACTTGATCATGACAGTCACATGTTTATAACACAATTACGGCAATCATATTTCCAGTATTGTTGGACTTTAGTGGAAACAGATTGCATACATCTAAAAAGCTGTCTGAAATGGTGCAAAAATTTCAAAGTGAATTAAAGGCTATAGAGCATGAGTTTTGAATGCATTGGTTGCGCATAGATAGTCCGTTCCCACTGCAGGTTTTTCTGTTGCTTTTATGCACTCTGTAAGTTGTGGTGGATAAGTTGGAGTGCACAACAGCAACTAATGTATAATAGGACTTTGAGATAATTTTATTGTATTGACACCAACAGAGGCTATGGACAGACACAGAGACCATGCCTGGGTCATTATGATTTTTTCCTGCTTATAATTAATCCTCTTGGAATTGACGCTAGGTAGTGGCTCATCTTTTCTCTGCAACTGACAAACCTTTACTGGTTTCAATGGAGCTTTGCCAATTCTCATCAGCTAAAGAGCTGGCCCAATATATGTTTTATGTTGTTGAAATTTTCTTTCAATATAATTGTAATTCTAGGAGGTCCAAGTAGTGCACAAGATTATCAAGTGGTCATTGTTTTGTTTTTTTTGAATGTATGGTTTAGAATTTTGTTCAGTCTTACAGCCCGGAGCAGCTAAAGATAGCAGAGCCATAACACTGGGAAATACAGGTTGTATCTCCCTCGTCCAGCACCCTCAGGGCCTGAGTGGTCCTGAATGGGACCTTTTTCAGGGTGAGGAGAATTCAGGCTGGCTGCCTGGAGGTGGAGACCATTTCTGCTGGGCTCCCCCACAGGGGTGCCAGCCTCTCCTAGGCAGGCAGGCGTCCCTGCGGTAACACAATATGGCGCCCCAATCCCAGCCAGGCTCCCCATAATGGGGCTCCCTGCCCTGACTCTCCAGAGTGGTCTGCCAGCAGGGTTTGGCTGTGCCAGGTACACCTGGAGCTCTCTGTTCCAGGTGTTCTCTGGTGCAGCAACATCCATTGTCCTGCTGAATGAGGGATATTGCTGGATGAGAGAGTACCATACAAGAAAGTTTCACCCTGTACAATGTTTCGAAATGTGTCCTAATTTCTCATATCACAATCATGTCTCTTCGTAGCTATGGAGGGTGTTGTGGGAGAAAGGGTTACAACTCTCATGCTGATCAGGAAAAGAACCACAACCGTGTGTGCACATTTCAGACTGTGGTAGAGCAGAGATGAAATAGACAGCATCTAGGTGGGAATGAATTCTCAGTTTGAAAAGGTACTTTTGGAGGAAGTCTGTTTCTGTGAGAGGCAAATGACTACCTGCAGTACTGAGCAATCCCTGAGAAGAGAGGTGAAATCCTGGCCTCACTGACTTCAACTGGGCCTGGATTTCATGCCAGGGAAGCAGTACAGATTGCGACTTATTGGTTATCTTCCTTCAGGCCTTGTGCACACTTGAGAAATTTATTGTGTTTCTGTTACTCCTTACCTCCACACACGAGTGCTCAAAATGATGCAACATGCAAACTAAACACCACTGGGGAATGAGGTTATAATCTCCATTGCTTCATTTCCTCCCTGATCTGCCCAGCACTTACAAGAGGATGTTCAAACCTGGAGGTAGCTCCAAAGAAGCCACTCAGAGTCTGGGACTCCCCAAGTTCTCAGAGCACAGTATGTGAATGTTTGCAGGATCAGAGCCTAATTGTAGCCATAAAACAAGGAGAGAAAGAAACAAGTGATGGACGGAATAATGGTTACAATGAGGACATACATTTATTTACGTTTATTAAATGCATTTTTGATAGTCCTACTGTCTAGCCATTTTTCTTTTTCTGAGTTAGTTTTTAACCCTGCCAGAAGAGATGAGTCTGGCACCCCGTCTCACATAGGCCATAGAGAAATTGTGTGTGCTGATAAAAATGCACCTGATAATCTTCACCAGTGCTTTACTCAAAAGGGTGACCACAGCGCTGTTTCCAGAATAGCACAGTAATAATCAGAACTAAGTACGTGCACGTCTGGGGACAGACCTGGGTTGTACTCAACAGCCCCCACCACAACCACAACTACCACCACCACCACCACAACTTTAACATATTGCTTCCATGTTAAGTGGTCTGGTTGGTTTTCAGATGTTTTCTGGCATCCTTAGGCTCCAAATGTGAGCGTGCGGATGAACTGCTGCATTAGTACAGAGCCCCAGTAGGACTCTGACAACACGTGAACGGACAGCTGTCAGCTGCAGGTTTCGAGCTCCAGACTATAACCTGGGGACAAAGATAATCTTTTCGTGACTGGTTTGTAAGCTGTCTAGCACAGAATTTCCCAAACTTTGTTCCATGGAACACTGGTCTTCCGTGCGAGAAGAAGAGGTGTTCCGTGAAAAAATTTTGACCCTAGTGATATTTTTCCTTCTAAAATATCAAATATAAAATTATGTGTGTATAAAATAAATTATTTTAACAGTATTTAGGTTGTAGGTATATTAATATTTGTAACACATTCAGAACAGTATAGTTATTATGCAGCTTGTGTCAAAACAATCCGAGCTGATTCGAATTACTTTGGCACAAGTTGCATTCAGAGAAATCACATGATGCTGCACCTGATATGAGGATCCAACTCTCCAGCATTGTTCTTAATAGCGAGTGGATTTGTAATCAAAAGATGCAAAAACACCTCCTATTTTTAAAAAAAAAAAATCAAATGTCATTTATTTTTATGTTCCAGTAGTTTTTTGTAAAAAAAGAAAAAAAAATTATAAAAACACAAAATTTAAAAATATTTTTCCATACCTAATTTGTTTTACATTTCTTTTTCATAAAAATGTGTTTTTGAGACGTAAGGAAGGACAGTCCTTCTCTGAACAATGGTGTCCTTTCTATTTTTGTGCAAAAGAATGCCACTAATCATCCTTTTTGGCTGATTGATGTTTTGGCTTGGGTGTGTATTTAATTTTTAATTTTAATACTTAATTATAGAGTTGCTAACCATCCTCCTATCAGAAGCACATGAGTGGTACATTCAGATAATTTTCTCTTGTTATTTTTTTGTTCTTTATAAAATAAGACATCTTAAAAACGTAGCTCTTTTAAACCAACTTTTGAATATATGTGAGGTAATTTTTTGGTATGAAACCCCTGCCACCCCATCCCAACCAGCATCAGTATATGTGTTCTGTCAGTATATTCCAAGCCCAAAAGTGTTCTGTGGCCAAATGAGTTTGAGAAACACTGGTCTAGCACAATGTCTCTGACAGTTTGCCCCAAAACCTCATCAGACTAAACTGTTTTTTAAATGTGTTAGTAATGTTAATAAAAATGGGAGTCTTTCATAGCCCTCTAACTGTCAAACCACACTCACAAATACTGTGTGTATCTCTCCATCACACAGACACACACACACAGAGTTAGGTGGGTACTGTATAGCTTATATGAAGATCTCTGCTAGAACAACTTTTTCATGAAAGATGGAAAATAAATGCTGTCAGTAAGTCTCCCTCAAACTTTTGTGGTTTGGCAAGGGTTAATTCCTAATCTTACAATGAGCTCTGCCCTGGCCCTGCTGCCTGGAGTCCCATTGACTTCAGAGGGTCTCCATCCTCGTGGATTTAGTTGCAGGGTTGGGGGCCTTAGATATTTTTCTCATCCCGTGCTGTATGTTTTCTCATTTAATATTTAGAAATTTGGCAGATAAAGGGAGTTTGTGTGACATTTTTTCTGGTATCCAGTAATACAGTTTTTTTCTACGTCCAAAAAGATTCAATTTTTACCCCAGTTCATTTTCATATATTATTTTAACCAAGAGAAAGCCGTGCTAGTCTATATACTATCAAAACAAAAAAGTACTAAATTAGCACTTTCAAGACTAACAAAATAATTTATTAGGTGAGCTTTTGTGGGACAGACCCACTTCTTCAGACCATAGCCATACCAGAACAGACTCAATATTTAAGGCACAGAGAACCAAAAATAGTAATCAAGGTTGACAAATCAGAAAAAAAATTATCAAGGTGAGCAAATCAGAGAGTAGAGGGGCCGAGGGGGAGGAAGAGTCAAGAATTAGATTAAGCCAAGTATGCAAAAAAGCCCCTATAATGACCCAGAAAATTTGCATCACGGTTCAAACCACATGTTAATGTGCTGAATTTATATTTATATTCAAATTCAACACATTAACACGTGGTTTGAACCGGGATGCGAACTTTCTGGGTCATTATAGGGGCTCTTTTGCATACTTGGCTTAATCTAATTCTTGACTCTTCCTCCCCCTCGGCCCCTCTACTCTCTGATTTGCTCACCTTGATAATTTTTTTTCTGATTTGTCAACCTTGATTACTATTTTTGGTTCTCTGTGCCTTAAATATTGAGTCTGTTCTGGTATGGCTATGGTCCGAAGAAGTGGGTCTGTCCCAGGAAAGCTCATCACCTAATAAATTATTTTGTTAGTCTTTAAAGTGGTACTTTACTGCTTTTTTATTTAAACTAAGAATTTTGTCTATTAGATGTCAGGTGTTTTGAAATACTTACTCAATCACATTGCCTTAGCTTTATTTAAAATCACTAAGTAGCATTTTTTGTGGTTTTTAACCTGTTGGCTTTAAGAAACAGATGAACAGACTTAATTGGGCCTAAACTCAGTAAATGTTTTTCACAAGTGCAAAGATTAAAGCTGAAATGAGTGTTGGTTTGTACTGCAACCTGAACCCAACTAAGTAAACTAAAATATTCACTTACTTGAAAATTTAATGAAGGTTAAATATAAACTTTGAAGCATGAAAACAGCTAGCTCAAGAGTTTTCAGGAGCCCATTAAACCCCTCCTTCCTCTATGATTCTGAAGCAGTGATGAGTGACAGTGCTTAGCTGCTCCAGGAATAAGAGACTTAGGAGGGAAAAAGTCTTTCTCTGTGATTCCTCTCTTTCACTAATGATCCTTATATGTTGGGCCGTCCAGCTGCAATTGTGGGTGGGTGGAGTTCCCTTCTGGACTTTATGGGTCTCATTTGTACAAGCCATCAATAGTGCTATAAAAGCGATCTCTCCAGAATTCTTAACAAAAGAAGCCAAATGCTCTCTTTCATTTGATATACCAGACAGTAATGTCACTCTACCCTGGGGAATGTAAAATTGTACCCAAACTACCACTTTACCATTGAGGCATAGCTTATATATTTAAATATAATTTCACATCATTTTACCAAATTCTAAATTGGTGAATGAACACAGTAACGGAATTATTAGAAGAAATCACTTAAGTGTTTGTGTTAAGGTAATCAGATCAAGGCAGAATTGGCCTGTGTTATGAAGAATAATATCTCCTATATTATTGAAGGGGAATTATAACAGTTCACATCAAAGGCTGCATATGTGGAACAATTAAAAGACAGCATGAGAGATTTTATACAGCAATAACTATATCCCAGTTTAAATAAATCATTATGATAAAGCACACTAGGTTGTCTTAAAGGAGCTTGATTATTATGGAAGAATTAGATCTTGTAATATAAGTGTAGCACTACAATTTACTCTCCTTGTTCAGCTCAGCAAACTCCCCATCACACTTAAACCTCTAATTCAAGTTTCCTTCCTGCTCCTTAGAACTCAGATGACATTCCTGCTTAGATGACCAATGTAGTACAAAACCAACAGAACATCCACTGTTATCATATGTTAAATACAGCAACAGCAACAGACAGGCCTGAACTGTAAAATTTGAATCCTAGTACACATCCGGATTTCTATCCCTCTCCAGCGTTTAGTGTGGTGAATATGGATTTAGGGTGTTGCTTGAAAAGCTAGTTGCTGATTATGTCCATAGATTCATATATGAACCTGGCCTGAGGGTCCATTTACACTTATGAGAAGATCAAGGTCGATCTTTGGGGTTTGATTCAGAGTGCCCAGTGGGGATGGGCTACATGGAACTGTCATGGTGCTGCCATGACCGAGGTGCTCCTGGCAGTTGTGAGGACTAAGGGAAGTCAACGGGAGAATTTCTACCACCAACCTCCCTTTGTGTGGACAGTGGTAAAAACTGATTCTTGTAACTGAATTTGTGTGTCTAAAATTGATTTTACCTTCTCGTGTAGGCCTGGCCTGAGCTTGTAGAGCTTTCAGAGCAGTAGGTGTGCAGGGAAACAAGATGAGCATGTGGGTTCTGCAGAGGGGCCAGTCAGCAGACATTTTTTATTGGCTCTTTCAATGGGCCTAAGGAATGACTAGGGATGTGGTTGCTATTTGCAGTAGAGGAATGCCATATAGACAGATGGGACAGGAGGAGGAAGATGGGTGAGGGCTGCATAGAGGAAAGGCAGAGTTGTTCTGGAGGTGCTTAACCAATGGCACAAGGGCCCTGCACTTCACATAGTCATTTACACCTACGGAAAGAAATGGTGGGGCAGATCTAAAATGCTACCATTTAGATTTTGTTGCATTTTACAGCCACTTTGAGTTGGTGTGCATGACTACACAAATTGCAGGGCCACGGAGGATCAGGCCCTGGGACTGCAAAGAGTATGCCCACAACTATAGGCTGAACTCTGATGGACAGACTGCATTTACGTGGTGTTTAATGCGTCGGGCTACCCATTCCCAGATGCAATGTAGACATATCTTTAGAGGTCAAGGATTGTCAACTGTGTCTTCATGAGGAAGAAGGGGCATTCTTAACCGATGTTTTTATCCTAGCAAAGGCAAAGGCAGTTGTAATTTTAACCTGTTAGCTGGTCAGCTGTGATTTACCTGCACCAACTAACTACAGTTGTGTCTTCTTCACTAGGATGGTAACAGGGACTACTTATGACAGGTGTCTTAACATGGGTCCAAAAATAAACACACAGCTGGTTGGCCCAGCATCTAACCCGAGGAGGCCGTGATCGTGGTTGGTACTGGTAGCTCTAAGTACTACTACTAACGAAGAAGATATTTCCTGTAAGAAAGAGGTATTTGCAGCCAACCAAGCTGGGCAGTTGCTCTCCTCGGGTACATAGAAATACCAGCGATGAGAATTCAGAGAGAGCAAAGCAAGAAGCAATACTGGCAAAGCTCACAAAGAGATGGGACTTTGTAGAAGACGTGTGCAGCCAGATTACTCTTGGCTGCAGCCGCCGGTGAGGACACCACAGTCCCTGGTAGGTCTCTTTTGGTGAAGCAGGAAAGTGAACCAGAAAAAGTTGCAGAAGAAATGAGATTTGTGTACAAACACCAGGACTGCCACAAGGGGAGTGTGTATGTACGTGTGTGGGGGGCAGGGAGAAGGGCAACTGCTCTGGGGACTGATGATACAAAAGGTCCAGTGCTCTCAGCTGCCACTGCTGCTACTACAGCAGTGGTGGCGGATGGAGCATTGTGTCCTTTAAATCACTGCCACAGCTGCTGTTTCTTGGTGGTCACTTGATAATGAGTAGGACATCTCCATGTTACCCTCACGGCCACAGCACCATGCGGCACGCTCCTGGTAGTGCTGAGGGCTGGGGGAGGGGCCATGCTGTGGTCCGCGCAGTGCTGAGGGCTGGGGGAGGGGCCATGCTGTGGTCTGCGCAGTGCTGGGGGAGGGGCCATGCTGTGGTCCGCGCAGTGCTGAGGAGCCAGCCCTGCCCCCTTTGTCCAAGGCCCTGCTCCTTCCAAGGAACATGGAGCAGGGCCTGCCCTGCCTTGCCCAAGGCCTCAGCAAGACTGTAGGCCCAGCTGATGAACATTGCAAAAAGGTGGCTTCCCTGCATTCTTCTGGAGCAGCCTCGCTTCCGCATTTCTTCAACAAATATTTTTTTGAAGACCAAAGTATTTCTGGAGTCCCTGCATCTTTAGGCCTTCAAAGGCTTTCATGCTGCTGGCAGGGGGCTGTCTCGGAGCATGTGCTCCTAATTTAAGGGAAATGCTTTCCACAGGAACTAAAATACAAAGTGTGCCCAGATACAAGGGTGATGGGTGCATTACAAATGCATGCAGAACATTAACCAACACACAAAGCTCGCTGGCAGGGGTCAATGAATTTAAAGCAGAGCTTGAGTAGCATTTCAGTGCTACAGGGCTTCATGAACTGGCACTAAGTGAATCCTACCAGCCAGCCTATTATTGACTACCATTTAATTTTATTTCTCAGGGTGAGGACATGTTTCCCTCAACATGTCACAACAATTTCAAGACACTATTGCTACCTTGCTTATTGAGAGCCAGGAATTTGTGAGGCCTGAAGAAAAATAAACCAATGTGCCTTTGTGTGGCTATTTCTTTATGTACTTTTATATAGTGATATTTGCTGAAGGTTAGTGATAATTTGTTAAGATTTGATTTAATTCTTCTGACCTGCTGAATTAAAAATAAGCAATGTGTGACTATATGCGTGGGGTCTTCCTTCTGTTTGTTTTTAGGGGCCAACCTTTCTACTTTGGGAGGATTAAAGAAATAATTATTGAACCCTCTTTGGGTAACAGCCAGAGCTTGTTTTCCTTAGGCTGTGCCAGACTATTCTAAGGCAAGGTTGAAAATATAGGTTTTCAGTAGGTATTTGAAAAATGGGCGGTGCAAGAAACAGGAAGGCTGCTCCATATGGCAGGAGCAATGGGTCAGAGGGAAGGCTAGTGTTGAGGAAGAGAAGATAGTGGGGGAGTATATTCGTTACAGAGGCTGGATTAAGTCCATGGGAATGATGGACAGGGGCTTAACAAACAATGAGGGCAGTTTTGAACTGGATCTTGAAATAAATGGAGACCCAGTGGAGTTGTTTGGAAAGGGGCCTGCCTTGCCGCTTTACCTATGAAAAGCTGGGTGGCAAAGTTCTGCCTGTGCTGGATCTGTAGGAGGCTGTAGAGAAGGAAGCTGCAATAGTGAAGAATAGAGGAGGTGAAATAGAGGGGCTGTGAGGTAAAAAAAAAAAAACAAAACCCAGGAAGTTGAACTGCAAACAATGATCAGAATAAAGGATAATAGCTACGATACATAAAGAAGAAAGGTCTGAGCTCAGGAAGGCAACAGTCGTTGCTCCTTTTTTATCCTGGAGAAAATAATTTCTTTGAGCTGAAAGAAACTCATTTGATTTTGCAGATCTCCTTTGCCAAGGCAGGTTGGGGAGTAGGGGTTGGCAAGGGACAATCAATGTGGCACAGCTCAGTATCAAATTAGAGACGATGAACAAGAGGACTGAGAGCTGCAGGATGCAAGAAGTGTGCTTAATTTGTGAAAGAAGTTCTGTAGGTGTACAGGTAAGTGAACATGTACATGTCTGAATAGGCACTTGTGTATGGCACCCAGCCTGTGCATATAATTACAGCCAATATACGCATGCTTTTATATGTGACTGTGAACTTCTGACTTAAAAATCGGATACCGAGTGTATGAGAAGAGTGGCCAGTGACACAGAAGGGTTTCTTGTAAGGAAAAAGATTTACATGCAAAAATGTTTAATGAAACTGATCAAGGCCTAAATTCTCAGGAAGATGCAAATGGATGCGTCTGTTTCTCAGTTTGAAAACTGTGCCAGTTTCATTTCAGAAACATGTTGTTGAATGCTATGGCAGCTAGTGTATAAAGTGCAGCTGATGTTTGAGGAAAACATGATTCTGAAGTATCTTTACAAGTACAGTGATTCCAGTAGCCTACATATCTAATTTTAGAATGGAGTTGATTTATATTGTAGAGATTGATAAAGCAATTATGGTTTCTTTCCTCAATTAACACACACAATTTAAGAAATATGCTTCATTAGCAAGCATCTCTCTCACGAAGGGGGAAGCAGAGGAGGAATTTGGTGACTTTTAATTCAGTAGGACTAGCAACCTAATTCAGATTCATACATTGTACAAAAGGACATTAACTGTATCACAATTACTTAATTCCCACAAAACAATATTTTATCTGCACTGCCTCATCAAAATATACAAGAACTAACTGTAATGACATTTTGGATATAAAACAAAACAAAACCAAAAACGTAAGACAATTTTACAAACCAAAATGGTTCACTTAAAAATCAATGTAATGTCATGTTTCAAAAAGAAAAAAAAATACAAAGTACTAAGTAGGCCTGTGAGGTATGCATGCTCCCAAGATGCAATATAAAAATGGACCACGAAGATCACATATATCTCTCTTATCCTGCCCTAGCTTTATTTGGCATAGGGACTAAATGAATAGGTAACTACATGTTACACTCTGATGCACTCAAGAACAGCAATTCCAGAACACAAGGAAATAGAAGCAAGACACATAGGTCAATCAAAACATGTAATAACCATGACCCAGTTAAAGTCAGCAACAGTATGAACAAAACATAACGGGCCAAATGGCAGGTATGTAGCAGCCTGCCCAGAGTTACTGCACACATCCACACACACAAACTGGAACGCCAGAGTTCAGTGAGCAGGAAGCAGACAGGAACAGGAACAAGCAGGCAAACTCCCCACCCACGCTCCATTTCTGATATACTGACCAAAGTCTAAGGATGGCAGATCTGTATTTCAGAAATGTGTGTCATGAGACAACACTGCTCACCAGCTTCTACGCCTGATGCCTTGTTTGTCAGATAGAAAAGCATCCTCTCTGGGCTGTCTGGGCCCTGTTCACCTATAACTCTTTTCAGAGTAAGGGGGAGGCTGAGAGCATTCTTCTAGGAGCAAGCCTCTTTGGCTTGGCCATCAGCATCAACAGAATCAAGAGGTGACAACTCAGACAAATGATTGCCTCTTAACTCCAAAGGGCAAGAAAAGTTTTCCTTGGATCTTTATAATCCACTTCGTGATCAGTAGTCCTTGTGTGTAGGCAAGGGTCAAAGTCTGAGCCTGCCCAGTCCCCACTGTCCTGGGCTGGAGGGGAAAGTTGGGGAGTTGGGGCAAAGCTGAAGCTGGTGAGTTTCAGCCCCAGGCAGGTGGGCCTGTAATCTGACCCCTGCTGCCCAAAGCTGAAAACCACATTCAAAGAGTTTGAGAACTCCTGGATTAGTTTGAGAACTGGATTAGACTAATTGAGAAGATGAGGTGTCTGTCAGAACTTCAGTGGTCGGCTTCTCCTCTTCCGCCTCTGACTGAGAGAGATCATCAGACGAATAGATGCAGAATTTTCTATGAAGGAACAATCGCCTATCTTCTTAGGACATCAGAGTGGGGAGCTGGACAGGATACAGTGCAACAAGGACTCAAACTCTGGCTACTGCCTCTGCAGGCTTAAAGAGATGAATCCAGGAAAGCTTTTGTGCAGCTGGGCATGGCCTGAATTGTTTTTTAACTGTTTTCCACCACACTGGAGCAGTTGTTAGGAGAGCTGAAAGAGTAAAAGTGCTGCCTATGGATACTTGTTGGGAAGACCCCATCACCCCACTTCTGAAGAAGATGCTCAATTCCTACTTGTCCCCTACTTCACCCACATCACTCCCATTTCTGCAGTAGCAAAAATGTCTCTACCCACTGCTCAGCCCCCCATTACAGTTGTTGGTGAAGCTCAGAATCTGAATGGAGGTATGGCGTCTGTGTGCCTCACAGCCCCACAAAAAGGGCAAATGTGGAAAAATAATATATTGTTTTAATCGGGGGCCTCGAGGAGTATGAACTGAACAAATGAGAACAGCAGTCAGCTGCATGCCAGCTTTTCTGCCGTCTTGGCAATGAGCCAGACGAGCTGTGAGGTGCGTAAAATGGAATTTACCAAGTGGGCAGGAAACACCAAGAGCAACTGTTGAAGCAGAAGCACAAGCAGAGGCCATGAGACAAATAGTGACTAGGAGAGCAGCAGCAGTAGCAGAGAGCTACGCAATAATCCTCTGTGAGGAGGATGGGAGAGCACAGAGAAAGGGAAAGGAACCCCATTGATTTACACTTTGTATTAGCGAGAGAACTTTTTTTTTTTTTTTTTAATTTTAGACATTGTTATTGTGGTTTAGATTGTGAGGGAACTGACATGGCTGCACACCTCCCCTCCTTGCTCAGCGCAGGCTCAGCATCTGCCTCACTGATTAGTTTCATCAGAGCACACAGGAAGGTTCAACATTGCCCAGAATTTTGGCAAGAAGTAGGAGGGTGGGATCTTCTCTCTGCGCCGTGATTTGAATGACCTTCTGGCCTTTCTTTGACAGTCGTGAGAGCTAAGCAGTGGCAAGTTCCACTCTTCCAACTAGTGGAAGAAAGGCTGCCCTACCTGTGAAATGGGAGTAATGGTACCTGCCTCAGCTGCCCTACCTGTGAAATGGGAGTAATGGTATCTGCCTCCTTTCTGGGGGGACAGAATGATGTGTTGCTCAATGTAGCGGGGTCTACACGTGAGCAGGGCAGCTGAAAGCACGGACTAGTCTGCACACTAAAAGCAGATCAATGGGTCAATCTGTCCTTTTGAAGTGTTGCAGCATTCTTTTGTAAGGGAGCATGCACATGGCTCCAGGAACTCTCTCAAAAGAAGGGGGCAGGAAATGCTGCAAATGGGGTCCCATGGCTGACAAGCCCTTCCAGGATCACAGCCAGCCACTCCTTTAAAGGACCCCTCCCCTCTGCCCTCCATGCCGCATGAGCTGAGTGCTGCCCAGCTGTCACCAGCCAAGCAGAGCCCACTTGTGCTCCAGGTTGGAGTCCCAGCAGCAGCTCCTGCATGAGGACATCTTCATCCCGCACACCCTCCTGGCCATGCTCTGCTCCGTTGCCACAGCTGCCTCTGAGCTACTTGTGTGGCTGAGAAGCCCCCTGGGGCCATGGATCCCCCCTACCCAGGACACAACCAGCTCTCCTACCCCGGGTGCTCCAGCACCTCTGGAGCCGACTCAGCAAGACTGACTGGTGGGAGCACCTGGTGCTGGGGGAGTGGGATGACAAAAGATGGCTCTGAAACTTTCACATGTCCAGGCAGACCTTCGAGGAGATCTGCCACTGGGTCACCCCCACACTTCGGCACCAGGACAACTGCATGCGTCCCACTCTCACCCTGGAGAAGTGGGTTGCAACTGACATCTGGAAGCTAGCCACCCTGGACTCCTACTGCTCCGTAGGACAACAGTTCGGGGTGGGCAAGGCCACCATCGAGGCCGTACTCATGGAGGTAAGCAGGCCCCAGGTCACATGCCCCCCCATTGGGGGTTGGGAAGGCCGGGGCAAGGGGAACCTTCAGCTGCGGAGTGCCGGAAGGGGTGGGCAGGCAGGTGGCGGGGGCCGCAGACAGCCCACCATGCCCTCATGGGAGTGCACGTCCCCCCTCCCCCCATGTAGGTTGTTTGAGATATCAATGTGATGTTGCTGCATAGGGATGTCTGCCAAGGGGATCCAGATGCCGCTGTCATGGGCTTTGCACAACTGGGCCTCCTGAACTGCTTTGAGACCTTGGGTGACGTGCACATCCCCATCCATGCCCAGCACACAGTGCTGGCCAGTACATAAACAGGAAGAGCTACCATTCGGTGGTCCTCCAGGCCCTGGTAGATGATGCAAGGGGCTCGTTCACGGACATATACGTGAGCTGAGCCAGCTGCACTCACGATGTCCCCATATTCCGGAACTCTGGGCTCTGCTGGCGCATGGGGGCCAGCATATTTGTCTCCTGTGGGAGATCCCAGTGAGGCGGTGTCAGTATGCTGCTCTGCATGGTGGTAGACACGGCCTACCCCTTACAGCTATGGCTCATGCAGCTGTACATGGGCCACCTCGACCCCACCTGGGAGGCGTTCAACCTCCGCCTCAACCACACCTGGAATATTGTGGAGCAAGCCTTTGGGCACCTTAAGGGATGGTGGAGGTGCCTCCACATGAGACTGGAGGTTGGGATCCTCCATGTGTCCCAGGTGGTGGGCGCCTGTTGTGTCCTCCACAACATTGTGGAGGTAAACGGGGACGCTTACGCCTGGGGAGGGGCCAGCAGGCCTGGCGCTGTCTACGAGCAGCCAGGTACTGCTCCCATCCAGCAGGACCACCAGGACACCCTCCGAATTAGAGAGGACCTCAAGCAGGCCTTCAGGGCCAGCCGCCTGTGACCCACACCCATACCCATCCCCCATGCACATGCAGTGTCCACACACAAAGTGTGTTCTTTTGATCCAAAATCGGAAGAACACAGCTCTTCTTCCAGAAGTTTTCTTCCGCTCCTGGATTAGGAAGAGCACCCTCTTTCAACAGCTTCTTTCAAAAGAAAGCATGTGTGAATGTTCCACGGGCCCTTTTTTTAGAAAAACAGTCCTCGCAGCACTGGACTTTTTTGATCCCTGGCCCGTTTTTTGAAAGAGCAGGGGCTGTGTGGATGCTCGATCGAAAGAGCCGATCACGTTTTTGATCCACTTTTTTGTGCGTGGATGCAATTTTTCAAGGAAGTTTTATCGGAAGAGATCTTCTGGAAAAATCTTCTTTTGAAAGATCACGGTAGCGTAGACATAACCCTTCAAAAGATAAGCTCAGAGATTTAGTTTTATCATTCCTGTAGGCACTAAAAAACATGGATTTAACAGCAGCGCCTCATTTTATTGCTCATTACAGCAATTTATAGCACGCTGGCCAGCTCTTAACTGCCCACTTCATTTTAAGTGGCCTGTTACAATATTGGCCTTTCAAACAAACACACACACACAGCTCAGCACTCCAAACACCAAATGAACAGACAAACCCAGGCCCGGAACCCCCAAACCCAGGCACCCACACACTCCAGAGAGCCACTTACCCAAAGGTGCTGTAGTTTGCCCCCTCCTTCCCCAGGAGAGCCCCTCTCAAAACTCCCTTCTGTTAGCAGCCACCCTGGTCGCAAGCTCCCTGGTCGCTTGCCAGCAGGGCTTTAGAGCTCTGGCCTACCTGAGAGAGCCCCTCCCCCGATGACCACTCAGCCAATCCGCACGCAGCCTGAGCACATGGCCAGAGGGGCTCTCCTGGGGAAGGAGGGGGCAAACTACAGCACCTTTGGGTAAGTGGCTCTCTGGAGTGTGTGGGTGCCTGGGTTTGGGGGTTCTGGGCCTGGGTTTGTCTGTTTATTTGGAGTTTGGAGTGCTGAGCTGTGTGTGTGTGTTTGTTTGAAAGGCCATGTGCTCAGGCTGGCCATGTGCTCAGGCTGCGTGCCGATTGGCTGAGTGGTCATCAGAGGGAGGGGCTCTCTCAGGTAGGCCAGAGCTCTAAAGCCCTGCTGGCAAGCGACCAGGGAGCTTGCAAACAGGGTGCTTGCTAACAGGAGGGAGTTTTGAGAGGGAGCTTAGAGGGAGCTAAGGGACCTGCTGCAGCATGAGGAGTAAGTGGGGTGAGATCAAGGGATGTCAGTGGTGGGTAAGTGGTTTGGGGGCATCTGGTACAGCTGTGAGGATGGCATCACCCACAGAGGCTGCTTGCGGCGCGCTGGCTCAGATTGCATGGCTTCCAGGCCCAGTCCTGCGCTCCCTGTACGTATGCACCGCACCAGATCGGTGGGGCTTCGGCGATAGCCGTAGCCAGATGAAGAGTTAGTAGCTTTGGCTGGGGCTCAGGGTGCAGCTGAGCAGCGAACGGGGGCAGCAGCTAACAGGGAAGGGAGTTTGCCTCTGGGCAAAGCGTCCTAGAGGAGCTTGGGTGAGTGTGGGATTTGGGGGGCTGTATGGTGAGCCGGTGGGTGAATGTCTGTCTGTCTGGGCAGCTATGTTACTTTGCAGAGAAGGGCAGTTTGATCAGCTGCCTGTGTGCCTGAGTTTGTGTGGTGCAGAGGAGCAGTTTGCAAGGTGTGAATTGGGGGAGTTTCCTGCCAGGTGAGCCTTCAAGGGCTGATTCGACTGGAGGCAAGGCTTTGAGCCAGGCCTAAGCAGCTAGCAGCTCTCCCTATAAGAAGGGAGCTCCCAGTGAACACTGAGCAGCGAACAGGAGGCAGCAGCTAACAGGGAAGGGAGTTTGCTTCTGGGAGTTCGCCCCGTGTTTGTTGTCCTGTTCAGATATTTTTTTTTTTAAATACATTAGAAGCAGGAAGCCCGCTAAAAAAGCAGTGGGGCCCTTGGACGATAAAGATATAAAAGGAGCGATCAAGGAAGACAATGCCATTGCGGAGCGATTAAATGATTTCTTTGCTTCAGTCTTCACGGCTGAGGATGTTACAGAGGTTCCTAAATCTGAGCCAGCCTTTTTACGTGACAAATCTGAGGAACTATCCCAGATTGAAGTGACATCAGAGGAGGTTCTGGAGTTAATTGATAAGCTGAATAATAACAAGACTCCAGGACCAGACGGTATTCACCCAAGGGTTCTGAAAGAACTCAAATGTGAAATTGCGGAGTTATTAACAGTGGTTTGTAACCTATCCTTTAAATCTGCTTCGGAACCCAATGACTGGAAGACGGCCAATATAACGCCAATATTTAAAAAAGGCTCTAGAGGAGACCCTGGCAATTATAGACCAATACGTCTAACATCAGTACCAGGCAAATTAGTAGAAACAATAGTAAAGAATAAAATTGCAAGGCACGTAGAAGAGCACAAATTGTTGGGCAAAAGTCAGCATGGTTTCTGCAGAGGGAAGTCGTGTCTAACTAATCTATTAGAATTCTTTGCAGGGGTTAATAAACATGCGGACAAGGGGCACCCAGTGGACATAATATACCTAGATTTCCAGAAAGCCTTTGACATGGTCCCACACCAAAGGCTTTTATGTAAATTAGGCGGTCATGGGATAAGAGGAAAGATCCTTTCATGGATCCGTAATTGGTTAAAAGACAGAAAACAAAGGGTTGGAATAAATGGTAAATTTTCACAATGGAGGGGGATAACTAGTGGTGTTCCCCAGGGGTCAGTCCTGGGACCGATCCTGTTCAACTTGTTCATCAATGATCTAGAAAATGAGGTAAGCAGTGAGATGGCAAAGTTTGCAGATGACACCAAGCTGTTCAGGACAGTCAAAACCAAAAGGGATTGTGAAGAACTACAAAAAGATCTCAGCAAACTGAGTGATTGGGCAGCAAAATGGCAAATGAAATTTAATGTGGGTAAGTGTAAGGTAATGCACACTGGAAAAAATAACCCAAATTACACGTACAACATGATGGGGTCAAATTTAGCTACGACAGATCAGGAAAGGGATCTTGGAGTTATAGTGGATAGTTCTCTGAAGACATCCACGCAGTGTGCAGCGGCAGTTACTAAAGCAAATAGGATGTTAGGAATTATTAAAAAAGGGATAGATAATAAGACAAAAGATATCATACTTCCCCTATATAAAACTATGGTACGCCCACATCTTGAGTACTGCGTGTAGATGTGGTCTCCTCACCTCAAAAAAGATATATTGGCTTTAGAAAAGGTTCAGAAAAGGGCGACTAAGATGATTAGGGGTTTGGAACAGGTCCCATATGGGGAGAGGCTAGAGAGACTGACACTTTTCAGTCTGGAAAAGAGGCGATTGAGGGGCGATATGATAGAGGTATATAAAATCATGAATGGTGTGGAGAAAGTGAATATAGAAAAATTATTTACCTTTTCCCATAATACAAGAACTAGGGGACACCAAATGAAATTGATGGGTAGTAGGTTCAAAACTAATAAAAGGAAATTTTTCTTCACACAGCGCACAGTCAACCTGTGGAACTCCTTGCCGGAGGAGGCTGTGAAGGCCAGGACTCTATTAGGGTTTAAAAAAGAGCTCGATAAATTTTTGCAGGTTAGGTCCATAAATGGCTATTAGCCAGGGGTAAAGTATGGTGCCCCTAGCCTTCAGAACAAGGGCAAGAGATGGATGGCAGGAGATAAATCACTTGATCATTGTCTTCTGTTCTCCTTCTCTGGGGCACCTGGCATTGGCCACTACCGGCAGACGGGATATTGGGCTGGATGGACCTTTGGTCTGACCCAGTATGGCCATTCTTATGTAAGGCAGCACTATCAAGAAAAGCAGTCTCTGAAGAGAAGAGCCTGAAGAGCGATGGTGGAAGGCGGACCTGGGGGCACTGAGAGCAGCTGGGGGAAGAGGGGCCAGTGCAGTGAGGAGGGCGGACATGGGAGCAGATGGGGGTAGTGGGTTGGGGAGGGTCCTATGGTGATGGTAGCTGGGGGGGGGGGCGAAAGGTGGGGAGGAGGGTCCTGTGGATATGAGGTCATTGCTCCACAGGGAGCTATGGTGACTCGTGGTGACAGGGAGGTATGAAGTAGTGGGATCCTTAACCACATTCTCCACACCCCACTGCCTTGTGGGTTATCCTGGGAAGGAGCAAGGCTAAGGGAGTAAATCCTGACAGAAAATCTGGAGTGGAGTCCGAAGGCGGTTCGGTGTCAACTTCTGGCACTGTCCCGGCAACTCCTGCAGCTGAGCAGGTACCAGACGTGGAGGTTATCCTCTCCTTTGGACTATATCAGTAAATCCGAGAGGGGGACACTGGTGTCTGGGCAGCCCAGAGTCTCCATAATAAGTGCCCAGGCTCACGCCTGGAGAGGTACTCCGGCATCACTGAACAGCATTGCATCAACATGGGAGGCAACAGATACCGGTTATAAGCTCTTGCTGGATTGGCGTAGAGAATGAGCGCCAGGGGTTGCCTTCGATGGTGGGAGAGATCCTCGCATCTCACTGGACAGTCACCGCCTGCCTCAAGCTGGGCAGCCCCCAGCCAATAGGGTACTGTCCCGCCACAGTTCACCTGCCTCGCTGGGTGAGTGAGGCTTAAGGTTCCTGAACCGGACAAGTGACTGAAATTTGAGCACCAGGTAAACCAATAAGAAAATCAAGAAGAAATGAGAAACATCAACAATTTAAGCTTGCTTGTTGGAATGTGCGGACCATGCTGATTGGCTTGACTGAAGATCTTCAGGCCATCAGTGACACCCGAAAGACTGCTGTTATCAACGAGGAACTGAAGAGGCTCCGAGCTGATATTGCTGCACTGCAAGAGACGCGACTCGCAGATTCGGGATCTCTAAAGGAAAAGGACTACACCTTTTTCTGGCAGGGTAAAGCCCAAGAAGAACCCAGAGAGCATGGTGTTGGCTTTGCTGTCAGAAACACCCTTCTACATATGGTGGAATTAGTCATGGGCAGATTAGAAAGACTTCTTTGGATCACGCTTCAAACTTGCGCCGGTCCCGTCCACCTGATCAGCGCTTATGCTCCAACCTTGTACGCCACACCAGAAGTAAAATACAAGTTCTATGACGTGCTTAGTGCTGCTGTAGCGCAAATACCTGCTCGTGAACAAATGTACATCTTGGGTGACTTCAATGCAAGAGTTGGAGCTGATTGGGCCTCATGGCCTTCCTGCTTAGGACACTTCAGTGTGGGAAAAATGAATGACAATGGACAGTGTCTCCTTGAACTGTGCACATACCACAATCTGTGCATCACAAACACATTCTTCCAAACGAAGCCACAGCACAGAGTGTCGTGGAGACACCCACACTCGAAGCACTGGCATCAACTAGACGTGGTCATCACTAGGCATAATAACCTCAAAAACATCCTTCTGACACGCAGCTATCATAGTGCTGACTGTGATACAGGTCACTTGCTAGTTTGCTCCAAGCTCAAGCTGAGACCCAAGAAGCTGTACCGCTCTAAACCTGCTGGAAGGCCCCGCATTGACGCCAGAAAGACAGCAAACTCGGAGAAAGCTGAAAAATTCAGAGAGACCCTCCAGGAAAATCTGCGCAGCGGCCCTGGGGGTGCCGATGTGACATCCAAATGGCAACACCTGAGGGATACAGTTTACAACACGGCCTTGTCGGTGTGTGGAAGAAGAGCTAGAAACACGAACCACTGGTTCGAAGCTAACTCTGATGAGATGATTCCAGTCATTGAAAAGAAGTCTGCTGCACTCCCGGAGTACAAACGCTCACCGAGCCAGAGTACCCAGCAAGCACTTAGAGCGGCCAGAAGAACAGTACAGCAGACAGCCAGGCGCTCTGCCAACAACCACGGGCTCCAGCTATGCGGCAGCATCCAGACCTGTGCTGACTTTGGTAATCTCAGAGGAATGTACGAGGGTATGAAGAAGGCATTAGGACCCACCCAGAACAAGATGGCACCTCTGAAATCCAAATCTGGTGAAGTCATCGCTGACAAAGCCAAACAGATGGAGCGCTGGGTTGAGCACTACTCCGAGCTGTACTCACGCGAGAACATTGTGGTTGACGCAGCCCTCGATGCTGTCGACCTCCTACCAGTAGTGGACGAACTGGATCAGGAACCGACTGTGGATGAACTGAAGAGAGCCATCGACAGCATGCAGCAGGAAAGGCCCCTGGCCAGGATGGTATACCACCAGAGGTAATCAAGTGTGCCACGGACACACTCCTGAAACCCCTACATAAGCTACTGTGCCTGTGCTGGAGAGAGTGACCAACACCGCCGTCCTCGAGCAAGCTGGAATCCCAACCATGCACACCCTCCTCCGGCAGCGTCGGCTCCGCTGGCTTGGCCACGTCCACAGGATGAATGATGGAAGGATTCCAAAAGACATCCTGTGTGGTGAGCTAGCCTCTGGCAAAAGACCTCCCGGACGCGCCCAGTTGCGCTACAAAGATGTCTGCAAGAGAGACCTCAGAGAGGTAGACATTGAGCTGGACAACTGGGAAGAACTAGCAGACGACCGCGGCAGATGGAGGCAGGGTTTACACACGGGCCTTCAGAAGGGCGAGATGAGGATCAGACAGCTAGCAGAGGAGAAGCGAGCGCACAGAAAGCACAATAAGGACTTGCCAGACACCCACCACATCTGCAAGAGATGCAGCAAGGACTGTCACTCTCGTGTGGGTCTTCATAGTCACAATAGACGCTGTAAATGAAGTCCTCAATTGAAACTTTAAAGGGCGCGATCCATAGTCTATGCAGACTGAAGGATGCCTACTACTATTACAATATTGGCTGTGGCCACACTAGCCCCGCTTTTCAGAGGGGCTATGGTAATATGGTGCTTCTGAATATGCTCATAAGATGCTAATATGCAAAACCAAACAGGAAGATGGGGCTTTCAAAATCCGGGGGCCGTTTCGCAAGGTCCCTGGCTATACCAGCGGTGTGCATTCAAACCCGGCACTTTCAAAGCATGCGCGGTCGCCATTATGCTAATGAGGCGCTTCGTATTCGTATCAGTGTCATTAGCATATTCCAAAGGGCCACATTCCCACGGCCCCTCCAAAAGGCAGGGCTAGTGTGGCCACAGCCCACATGTGATTGCCTTGAGCTTGACAACCTGTCCCTCCTCCTATTTAGTTCGGACCCTCGGGTGACTGTGGCAGATGTGAATAAGAGCCACAACTTGTCTCTCTCGCTAACGGGGGCGGGTTCAATGAAAGGCACCACAGCGAGGCCTCAGCGTGCGCGACCCCGCTTCCTATAACGCCATCTCCTGGTGTGCTTAAGTCGGTCGGTCCCCCGCCCCGCTCCACGGCCCCGGCTCTCGCTCGCCCCCGCCCACCACCCCTCCGGTGCGGCTCTGGCTCTGGCTCAACGTCCCCGGCCCTGGTTCAAGCCCGGGCTGGCTCAGCACCTGCGCGCAGCTCCCCGCACGCCCCCACCTGGCTCTGCCTTACCGCCCCTCAGGCACGGCTCCAGCTCAGCCCCCGCTCGGCTCCCGCTCCGGCTCCACGCCCTGCCCCAGTTCCAGCCCCCTACTGGCTCAGAACCTGCGCCCGGCTCAGGTTCAAGCCACCTGCCCCCCCGCCGGCTCACCGCCCGTGCACGGCGTTGGTTCCGGCGTAACATCGCCCCTCGCCCCTCGCGGCCCGGCTTACCACGCGCACACAGCTCCGGCTCTAGGCCCCCCCCCCCGTAGCCCAAACCCACCCTAGGCTTGGCCCTCCCACAGCCCCAACCCACCGCCAGGCCTAACCCTCCCCAAATGCCCCCCGCAAGCAGGACTCACCTTTCTGCTGCTTCCCCAGCTGCAGAACCAGGGGAAAAATACCGACCCCCACTTAGGCGAAATCCGGGTTTACACGAGGGCACGTGGAATGGAACCCTCCCGTACTCCGAGACTTTCTGTACCTGAGCCACCACGTGCCTCAGCTAGCTGAGTTGATGCCAGGATAACAGCGCTGCATTTGCTTATGCAAAAAGGAGTTGCTTCAGTGACCAGATCAAGGGCTGGCCCTTCCCTTTCCCCAGAGACTTGAGAAGTGGGTCTGGTCACAGTTGGGTAATTAACAGTGAAACATTTGCATTGCTCCTGTGCTTGAAAAATCTTATGTTGCAAAATCTAAATGCTGGGCATAAAATGAACAGACAGTGGCCTTTTTGAGCACAATTACCTTTCATTGCCAAAAGATCACAGTTCTCTGGGATCAGTGGGTTACAATTTATTGTCACTAGCATTGGTCTTTTTTTATTCATTTATTTTTATTTAATTTTAATTTTACGCTGCTTTCCCTTTAAGATATAGTTTGAAACATGTGGCCTGGGAGAAGCTTCTATACAGCTGTGCTTCCAGACTTAGAGAGACTCTATATGCCCCGAATCTCTGGTTTCATGTGAGTGCTGTGCTACAATTTTATCAGAACTCTCTTGAGTCAGAAGAAAGCTGTACAATGGCAATTTTCCTGTCTGGTCACATGCAGACTTTATGAAACTTAAGACTGATACTTCATATGCATAGGAAATTCTGCACATTTGATGCACAGGTGGCTTTGGGGTAAGCATACATCTGTGAAGGCATTAATATAAGCAGTAGGATTAGAAAGCTTAGCTTTAAAGTCAGACTTGCAATAATAATAACTTCTAATGATGCTAAAGAGGTATGAGGCTAGAAAAAATCAGAGATAACTACCTTTTTCCAATGCATAATTTGTCAGGAAATGCACCAAGTTATTACAGAAACTCTGAGTAGCCACTGAAAGCATTTCTTTTCCAAGTCAAGAAAACTCTGAGAAAAGGAGAATTTGTTTCTGAGGATGATTATGTTAGGTGATACACGGAATGACTTTTTGTAACTTTTGTTAACCTCCATTTCCTGTACAGTATGCAATTACTAGAAGGGTGGAAACTTTTGAACTCCCTGGGAGAGTTTGTTGTGTCTCTTATTTCAGCTTAATAAAATATAATCTGAACGGCTGCATCTGTAAACCAGAGTTATTCTATACACAGCTGCTACAATTCAGGCTATTCAGGCAGCAGTGAAAAAAATGTCATGTAGGGTTGCTGAGTGAGTCCAGTGCAAGTATCATTTCTGTGTGTATTAGGTATTTTTAGGGTATCCATCAACATGGGAGTTAAGACTCAGTTGTTGCTGTTGTGATGACTAAATTTGTCTGTGTGGGCAGTGACCACACTCTTCTTTCCATTATGATACTTCACTGATGTCATCTGTGCATTTTGTTTCATTGTGATACTTTAAGGCTTAAACTGCAAAGTATCTTCCAGACTTATAAATAATCCCCGTAAAGCTCAAGATTTACTAATATTGGGTCTGTTAAATTTGATGCTTGTCAACCTGACTGCATTTGGGTGAGCCATATTTTTCCAGAATAAGCCATGCTATCCACTGTATCCAAAGAAAGTGTTGAAAAGAGAGGACAGTCTGAATACCAGCACTGTCTCATTCAGAACATAATCTGAGTTTCTAGGAAAAATATATACAGTTCAGTAGTTGGAGTAAGAGGAGTCACGGATTTTAAACCTGCCTTTTAACACTGGTGCATTGCACAGCCTTGAACAGCACCAGCCAAAATGTTAGCCTAAGTTTAGACATCCAAGTTTAGAAATGTTGGGTTTGATATGTGTCTCAATTTAACTATTAGTAAAATGGGTATAACACCTTGCAGCTGTTGTGTGAATTTTAATATGGGTTGGCATTTATTTCAATGAATAACAGTTTAATAGTTTCTGAGGTCTGACTAGTGTGAGTTATAAGAGCCTTTATTACCAAGAACTGAAGGGAATCTATAGTATAGACATTTCTTCATGCATACTGTAAAGTCTCATGAAGAAGAGAAGTTTTAAGCATATAGCACCAACATGATGAAAATCACATGTGTACATTAAACTATTTCACTTTCCTAGAATTGCTATGGTGAAAAAGGATGAAACCAGGGTCAAGAAAGGGAAAGGCAGTCCCAGGCATTTTTGGCATATTTAAGGTAAAATATTTTTTTCTTGTCCTGTTGACTGAAGTTCATGAAGAGATCCCATAGCTGACACATGACAAATGATAGACTAACTCAGGAGGTACTAACATACATGTTTTTCAACATTAAACATTGAGGACATGCTCCTTTTGGGTAACTGAACAAGTAAACATGGATAATCTACAGCTGGCATGATAGTGGCTTAATTTGCCATGTATGCTGGGTAGCTCATGTACTATATCAGAGAGAATGGTCCATTGCTGAAAATCTTCTAAACACCCCTTTAACACATCAGCAATGTGTTCCTTAGTAAAAAAGGCTCCCACCTACTCACAGTGGCAATGTCTACATGAGAGATTTTCCCAGCAAAGTTGGGCTTTGTTGGGAAACCCACAGAGTGTCGACACACAAAATGCTGTTCTGGTATAATGACTCTCAATAGCATTCTGTTGACAAAACAGCCGTGTAGATACTCCTGGGCCCTTTTGTTGACAGATAGGGCTTCCGGTTCATTGGCCAGCCCTGTTTGCAGAGCTTCCAGTCAGCTGTTCTGTCCAGAGAGGGCCAGGCAGTCTGGCTGCTCTTTGCCGACGGAACAGATTGCTCTTTCAATCTGCTTTTATGCGTAGACGCACTCTGTCGACACCTTTCCAACAGTGACTTCTGTCATCAGAGGCTTCTTGTGTAGATGTAGCCAGTAAGAACTCAAGTTTGAGATTAAAAACCCTCGCAACAGCCTAAGGGCCAAATTCCATCTTGCTGTAAGTGGATGCAACATCATTGACTTCAGTGGAGTTAAATTTCCTTACACCAATTGGCCTTTATGATTCAGACTACTTGAAATAAGCACATCTGAAAAATACAATATTCTCTGCAGAGATTAATTGGTCTTGTCATAAATCCTGGTGATAAATTATGTTTGTTAAGGTCAATTACATGCATACATACCATGTGCAGCCAATAAAAGCAAGGCTATTTCCATTGAAAGTACATGCTTTTCATTTTCATTAGGTACCCCATAATCACGTGCTACTCCCTGTGCTTGCATCTACCATTTGCCTTAGAAATCGGTCTCTAGGAATAAAGTTAGTGTAATTGTTTGTGCTAATCACAATCTGTGGTATTTTGTGACCTGTGCGTTAGGACTGGAATGGCAGAGCAAATAATCCTGTTTATTCCATTCATTTTATGCTTCTCTTTGGAAATTTCACAACTGATGATATAACATGTCACTGAAAAAGACACTATTTATGGGAAAATTTTGTATAAACACCAATGGCAAAGTTAATTTCCCAGCTGACTATTACTGAATGCAATTAAGTGCATTCTTCTACACTTTGCACTTGCTGTCAGGAAGCATCTCTCAGCTGAAAAAGAAGTTAAGGCGTAAGATCTTTAGACTGTATGAAAATGACCATGAGTTGAGAGACAGGGTCTCCTTTCATCGTCACTCTATATCCTTCCTACAGGCTTTTGCTAGCTAACTGTAAGTGGATATCATCACTGTACCTCTCCAAGTATAGTTCACACTGCCAGTGCGTTGAGCTCCAGGGCTGGTGATGGTGTGGTTTTTTGTTTAAGTTTTGCTGCAATCAAATAGCAGAAATTCCTCTTTATTTTCACTGCAGCAGCTTTCTGCCTCGTAACCTTGTAGGCATTCCCCCTCCCCCACACTGCCGTCAGATGAAGGCTATCCTGTACAGTAGAACATTTAGTTCCAGACTGATTTGTTCCCACACAAGGAACTCTGTATCTCTTACTCATGTGAACTGTTTAATGGAAAGGTTGGGCCCACAAAGGAGAGAATGTCATTCTTTGTCAAAAACTTATTTAAGTATGAACCTGTTAATTATATCTACAAGTAGGAAAATAGTAAGACAGTTGACTTGTGATTTTGTTTGCATTATTTTTATGCATTTATAATTTGCTGTGTCCTTGTATCTCAGTATTCATTATTCACAAACATATGATCATTTTTACGACTCTCAAACATGTCAGAAAAATGTTGCTCAGATATTTACTATTGTCCTCACCGCCCGTCTCCACTTCGCCAAAGGTAATTTTTGTGGTTGGCTGATTGTGTTTCTCAAGTGTAAAAGTCAGTCCTTCAAGAAAACGCAAGCGTGTCTTTCTCTCCTATATGAAAGCAAGTGGGGAGAATAGAGGACAGCAGAAAAACTGTAGAGTTGAAAATTCCATTGGTAACATGATCCTAATGCTTGGATGGAATTGACAAACTCCCCGTGTTTTCATTTATTTATTTCAGATTGTTCTAAAATGATGTATTTAACTTGGACACTTAAAACAACAAATGTACAGGACCTTCAAGGGAACTTTTAGTGACTGGGACTCTACCCAGCAGATCCCCAGTAACGGAAAGTCCATTTTGAGTGGAATCAAAACTGTACAAAAAGCCTGCCTACGACAGAAAATAGTACAAATTACACCCCCATGCCTGCCGGGGTAACTCAAGTCGCTGGTGTTTCTCACTACTGGAAGAGGGCAAACAATTCAAACATCAGCTCATAATAAGACCACTTTAAAAAAATAAATACACTTGCTATCGTTCAACTCTCTTTTGTTCATTTTCCACAAATATTCAGGAGGCCATGTACCAGAAATGATGTTTATAGTGCCAGGGAATTTTAATGTGAATAGTGGAAAATATTAGCAGCAAGTGACTTCTGTATTTGCTAATGAGAGTGTTTCTATCTGTCTCTGATTCAGTTACACTTATCCAGCCATGGCACAGATATATTCTGTACACAAATTTTGATTATTGCATATTTGCAATTAGCTACTCACCTAAGCCAGGTGTTAAGAATTACTATTTGCTAAAATTATGTAGTGGTGAACCTGGAAAAACAAAGAAGGCATCAACTGCTTGGATAATTTGAAAATAAAGTGATAAAATTCATTGAATAAATTATTCACGAAGACCTGTTTGCCCTGTTCCTGTAATAAAGAGATATGCAGCTCATCGGTACGGTGTGTAGTCCCTTTGAAGGTTAATAGATTATAACATCCATTCAGGATTGAGAATAACCTTCTGAAATGTTTGTTTAGGAGGAAAATCACTTCAGTTTAGAGCTGGGCAAATTGTTTGGACAAAAAGTCTCACAACAATGCAGTTTCATTCTACTGGAAACTGATCCTGAATTCAATACAAACAAGCAATTTTGGCCATTAACCAAATGGCCAAAGGATGAAGGGCTGGTGGCTGTGGTCATGTTGTAGAGGTCTGTTTCAACTCCCATCCTCTGATTAAATTTAGCTCACTTGTTAAGATATGCACCTGAGAAGTGGGAAGCTCAGGTTTAAACTCCCACTCAAAATAGAGCCAAAAATATTTTCTTCCACAAAAAAAATCTGAAAAATTTCAAAATTGGTGAGCTTTGAAGCAAATGTTTGTTTATTTGGGAGTTATTTGTAGACTGAAAAATAATTTGTTCATTCAGCCAAAACAGGGTTCAGGTAGGTCTTTACTAGTGCTGGGCTTAGTTCTGGGCTTCTGAATTAATCCTTACTGTATGCCCTTAAAAATCCCTAAATAACCTCTGTATACAATGAATACTGAGGTAGCAGCACTGTTCTCCAATTTTGGAAACAAGGCTGTAGAGAACAGCCAAAAGAGTATTTTTTTTAAAACAAACCTGCTATAACTTTGGAAGTTTAGTTTGAAAACTAAAATAATGTGTGAATTATTTTCCAGCCTTCCCCGTATTAATTTCCTCCTACAGCTTGTTTGGCTAACAGCATGTGAAAAAAAAACAAGGATAAACTGATTTTTCTTTCTTGACAAATGTACTTCACATAAATCCAGCAGAGTCTTAACCAAAACAATGTGCTGATATGAGAATCTGTCTGCATTCCTCGTTAGCAATTCACCTTACATTTTACATGTTACTTGAAGATAAGCTCTCCTTGATGCCAAAAATTGCAGCAAGAGGTGAAGGTTTCTTCTCACCAGCTATAGCTGGTGCAATTGTGCAATTTTGCCAGGCTTTTAATCATATTCTTGATATTCTGTCCCCACACTTGATATTATCCTTATATCCTGTCTTCTGCACCATGATCCCAGAAATACATCTGGGTAGGGCTAGGCTATTTCCCACTTGTGAAGAAGAGCAGTAAATGTAGACACTGATTTGTCTTATGTACTTCTGTTCTTCTCTTACCTCTGCAGGGGTAAGTTAATAAACCATCTACCTGTGACATACAGGTTTACTCCCAGGCAAGCGGAGTTAAGTTGGAGCATGAAACTAGGAATTTGATTCATAACCACGGTAGTTCCCATATACTGAGATCTTACTGGGTAATTGATAATTGTAATCCCTGTCTACCTACGTGTAAACATTAAATAAATCTATTTTATTTCATACATAAATAATCAGTGTCCATAATTGGGAGATGTAAGAATAAAATTACATCAAGAATAATAATTAGAAAAAGAAAAAGTGTGTGTGTGTCCGTCCGTCCCCTGGCCAAATATGGGACATGGGGGAAATGCTGCTATCCCAGCCAAAGGGGGATGGATGGTCACCCTACCTGGGAGTGAGGCAGTGGCTGCTGTGTAGGGCCTGACACTCTGCTGGGGGAGCTGTAGGGGGGAGGCAGCTGTGGCTGTCAGCTGCCCCATGACTTGCAGCACCAGGAACGGAGCTGCTGCCCCACCAGCAAAGCTCCCAGCTTCCACCAGCTGCAGGAATCTGGGTGGGAGCTGCACCAATCCGGCCCCTGGCTCCCGGCTCCCACCAGGTGGGGGAAGCTGGACAGCAGCTATGCCGGTCTGGCTTCCGGTTCCCCCAGCCATGGGGATCCAGAACGAGGGGCAGCCACCTGCGCTCGTAAAAAAGTGGAAAATGGGGCTATTAACCCCCTTGGCAAAATAAATCGGGACATTGAGATGGTGCCTGAAATATGGGGCTGTCTTGGCCAAAACGGGATGGACGGTCAATCTATATATATACAACCAGAATAAACTCACACATAGCAAACAAAGGGAAAGCTCCAAAACCAAAAACAAGCAAAGCCTCACACCCACTAAACAGATGTACTGTTACCTGCCCTGTCAGTACTCAGATGCTGCAAACCCTAACACTAAGTCTCAAGTCAAAGGATCCACTCATGAGTAGAGATTTGCAGGACTGGGCCTATGTTACTAATTAAAAAGTCCACTGGCCTGAAAAGAATGAACAAAGGGCCAAAGAAAGGAACATCATTCACTGGTGATAAATGGACTGATCCCTCAAACCCCATGTAGGCCCAGTGAAATCACTGATTTGCATGAGTCAGTGTTTGCTGAATCAATCAAAACTCTCTCAGTTTCATCAGAGATAGCAGTTATTTCTTTCCTGTAATGGAGGTTTCACCATTGATCCAGGTTATTTGATTTTACTTACTCAGTTTTTGCTTGTGGTATAATGGTCTTCTATTTCCATAAGATAGGGCCAACATGGAGGAGCTGGTATCTTTAAAAAGACCTACTTCCATTGATGAGAGAAGCTGTTGGGCTATTCTTTAGATCATATTATTTTTGCTACTGTCACTGCTAAAGAGCTCCATCTCAAGACAATTTAGGAAAGGAATAGGGTAGAATCCACACCCTACTGGGGTTTGCAGTGCATAGGAGATGATGTGAGTGGAAGAATGGCTAGCATCATCTTGGATGTTTAATCATTACCTTCCCTCTGGAAAAATCCTTTGAGGGATGACTTATCAGGGAAGATAGCTGACAAGGAAAATGGGTGTGTGGCTTCCTGGATTCTCATCAGCTCCTTTCTGAACAAATAGTCTGAGAAGAAATACATTGACTCCTGCTTCAATTATCCTTCGATTTCATCTAAAACAAGCTCCCCAAGAGCAGTAGTTCTCAAACTTTTGTACTGGTGACCGCTTTCACCAAAACTCCGAGGTTGCATCTACATTACAGTGATCTTTCAGAAGATGATCTTCCAGAAGACCTCTTCCAGAAGATCTTCTTTTGAAAGAGTGTGTCCATACACAAAAAAAGCAGATTGAAAGATCGTTCCACTCTTTCGATAGAGAGCATCCACACAGCCTACATTCTTTTGAAGGAACAAGCCCGGGATAGAAAAATCCAGCACCACAAGGACTGCTCTTTCAAAAACAGGGCCTGCAGAGCATCTACACACACTTTCTTTTCAAAAGAAGCTTTTGAAAGGAGGTGCTCTTCCTGATCCAGGAGCAGAAGAGGGCTTCAGGAAGAAAAGCCACATGCTTTCGATTTCAGATCAAAAAAGCACATTTTTGTGTGTGAATGCTCTGTATGTTCTCTCAAAAAAGGGCCTGATTTTCTGAAAGAACTTGCTAGTGTAGATGCAGGCTGAGTGTGGCCTCCCTCCCTTATAACTTAAAAACACTTTTTTATGTATGTCATACTATTGGAGGCAAACCATAATTTGGCATGGAGTTTGATGGCTTGCAACGCCACCTTCACCCATGTAATAACCCTGAGCAATCGAACAGAAGGAAACATCTCAGCAAATACATTTTTTTCATCTGATAGAGTTAGTGGTAGCTGGTTCTGACAGAAAATGTAAAGGTGGGATTTGCAAAAGCACTGAGGTGATGTAGAAGTCTCGCTGACTTTCAGTAAAAACAGGGCACCTGGGTTAGACATTGATGAAAACCCATCTATTAAACTTTATTCTACACAAGATAGGGTAGGATCAATCTTTTGTATTGTGCATATGTATATGTGTTTGTACAGCATTTAAGAAGATAGGCTCTGATCTCTGACTGGGATCTATAGGCATTATAAATCCCTGGATGTATGTCTTCATGAGGCAAAGTTCCTTCTGTCTGGAGGAAAGTAGATCAAAGTTCTGTAGTTTGAACAGTAATCAGTAACGTGGATTTGAGAAACAAAAATGAAGTCTACAAAAAAATGATGCCTGTTGACTGTGTTTCTAGTAGGATGATCTTGTAGAGTGAAAAGCTTTAAAGACAATACCAAATGCAAATAGATTTCATTTTTTTCTCCATATTCCAATAAAGAAATTTAACTAATGAAGTCATGTAAACAAGTCACATGATTCTGAACAAGCTCCAGTCAGGGTTCGGTAGATCTTCAAGGAGCCAGTTACAACTCTCAATCTGGGCAAGAACAAAGCCATTGGTCAATATTTTAGTTGTGCCAGTTTTCAAACACATGGGCTGTCTACACTAGCCAAAAACTTCAAAATGGCCATGGAAATGGCCATTTCGAAGTTTACTAATGAAGTGCTGAAATATATATTCAGTGCCTCATTAGCATGCGGGCGGCCGCAGCATTTCGAAATTGATGCGGCTCACTGCCGCGTGTCTCGTCCAGACGCGGCTCCTTTTCGAAATCCCCTTATTCCTATGAGCAGATGGGAATAAGGGGACTTCAAAGTAGGCGGGGTCCTTTTGAAAAGGAGCCCCGTCGGGACGAGCTGCGCGGCGGTGAGCTGTGTCAATTTCAAAGTGCCGCGGCCACCCACATGCTAATGAGGCAGTGAATATGTATTTCAGTGCTTCATTAGTAAACTTCGAAATGGCCATTTGCATGGCCATTTCGAAGCTTTTGGCTAGTGTAGACATGGCCATGGGGTGTGTCTACACAAGCATTCCTCTTTCGAAACAGGCATGCAAATGAGGCAAATAAAATGCAAATGAGGAATAAACATGCATATTCAGCACCTCATTTGCGTATTCTAATTTCGAAAAGAGCTTCGTTCCAAAGAAGAAAGCCAGTGTAGACGCTGGTCTTTCGAAAGTAGACCCATCTTTGAAAGAATCCTTCTTCCCTTTATTTATAAATTTATTTGTAACCTTGTTATCCCCACCCTTGCTCTGGCTTATTTATACCTGGCCCTGCAGATTTCCAAGACCAGCATCTGATGAAGTGAGTCTGTGCTCATGAAAGCTCATGCTCCAAACTTTTCTGTTAATCTATAAGTTGCCACTGGACCCTTCGTTGCTGTTAGGGATTTATATAGTGGCAGAGGAAATGGATTTTGCTGATGATGTCGGTCTCCTTTCACACCAACATGGAAGCATGAAAGAAAAGGTCACAACATTAGACAAAACTGCCTCAGTGACTGGACTGAGCATTCACAAGGAAAAGACCAAGACAATGAAAATCAACCAGTCCAACAACACCACACTGGGAGGGGATGACCTGGAAGATGTGGAGCCGTTTATCTGCTTAGGGAGTATTACAGGCATAGAGGGAGGAACAGATATGGATATCTATGCCAGGATAGGTAAAGCTGCATTCAAGACTCTTCGTCCTATATGGAGTTTACAAATAATATCTGTGAAGATTAAACTGCAGAGCTTCAACACAAATTTGAAGAGTGTACATACTAAACAGTCTTCACATCACAAGCTAGAGACATTCATAAGCAGACGCCTGAGGTACATCCTTCACATCAAATGGCAAAACTTTATCACAAGTGTGGAGCTTTGGAACAGAGCAGGACAAGAACCAGTTGACATTGAAGTCAAGAGAAGAAAGTGGGGATGTCTAGGCCATACTCTCAGAAAACCATCTTCTAGCATAGTCTGTCAAGCTCTCACATGGAGCCCACAAAGAAAAGGCAAAAGAGGAAGATCTCAGACAATGTGGAGAAGGTGTACTGAGACTGAAGGACAACAACTGGGGTACTCCTGGAGCCATCTAGAAGTTTTGTCCAAAGACAGACTAAAGTGGAGGAGACTTGTAGATGACCTATGTTCCACATGGAGTACAAGGATTAAGTAGTAGTAGTAGTATAGTGATGCTTTCTATCTTATGATCTGTCCCTATGGTTACTCTCTCTTTCCCAACCCATACTTCCTCCACCCCAAATGCAGATCTTCTTTCCAATAAAGGTGGCCAAACACTGCAACCTAATATCTATATAGTCATGCAGGACAAATTCACATTTTTACTGTATTACTTAAATATAAACCCTATGCCACCAACACTCCCAGCTATCTACGAGATACCACTGATTTCCTGAGGAAATTACAAAACATTGGAAAAGTTCCTGCCAACACCATCCTTGCCACCGTGGATGTAGAGGTTCTGTACACAAATATTCCACACGAAGATGGATAATAAGCAATCAGGAATACCATCCCTGATGTCACCTCAGCCAGTCTGGTGTCTGACCTCTGTAACTTTGTTCTCATCCACAATTATTTTCAATTTGGGGACAACGTATACCTCCAGATCAGTGGAACTGCTATGGGCACCCGCATGGCCCCACAATATGCTAATATATTTATGGCTGACCTGGAACAACGATTGCTCAGCTCTCGTCCCCTATTACCCCTCCTCTACTTATGATACATTGATGACATCTTTAAGATTTGGACCCATGGTACAGAGACTCTAGAAGAATTCCACAGAGACTTTAACAATCTGCACCCCACCATCATCTTATGCCTCAATTACTCCACTTGAGAGATACATCTCCTGGACACTACAGTACAAATCAAGTATGGCATGATTGGTACGACACTCTACTGGAAACCCACTGATCGCTATGCTTGCCTACATGCTTCTAGCTTCCATCCTGCACACATAACTAGATCCATTGTTTACAGGCAAGCCCTTAGGTACAATCACATTTGCTCTGATCCTACTGACAGAGACCAAAAACTACAAGATCTCTACCAAATATTCATAAACCTGAATTACCCACTAGGAGAAATAAAAAAATAAATTGACAGGGCCAGACGAATACCCAGAGACCAGCTTCTCCAAGATAGGCACAAAAAAGCCAAGAACAGAACACCACTGGTCATTACCTACAGCCCCCAACTCAAACCACTGCAACTCATTATTAAAGACATACAACCAATCCTTAATCAGGATGCCACACTCCAGAAGGCCCTAGGTGACAGGCCTGTTCTCTCCTACAGACAAGCTCGCAACCTTATGAGGATTCTCACCAACAATCACAGTCTATACCGCAGGAACACCAGCCCTAGAACTTTTCCTTGCAACAAAGCCCGTTGCCACCTTTGTTCACATATCTATTCTGGAGATACCATCACTGGACCCTAACCAGGTTATTCACAGAATCATGGGCACACTCTCATGTTCCTCAACTAACATATATGCCATCATGTGCCAACAATACTTTGTATACTGGACAGACTTCAGACTCTCTTAGACAAAGTGTTAATGGGCACAAAACAGACATAAAAACACTCCTGATCCACAAACCAGTCAGCCAGCATTTTAATGGAGTGGGCCATTCTGTTATGACCTGAAGGTTTGCGTCTTACTGAAGAGGAATTTTCACAACAGATTGGAAAGAGAGGCTGCTGAACTCTCTTTTATATTCAAATTCGATACATTAACACATGGTTTGAACCAGGATGGGAATTTTTTAGGTCGTTATAGGGGCTCTTTTGCATACTTGGCTTAATCTAATTCTTGATTCCATCCCACCCCCCACCTTCTGCCCCTCCACTCTCTGATTTGCTCACCTTGATAATATTTTTCTGATTTGTCAACCTTATTACTATGTTTGGTTCTCTGTGCCTTAAATATTGAGTCTGTTCTGGTATGGCTATGGGCTGAAGAAGTGGGTCTGTCCCACGAAAGCTCATCACCAAATAAATTTTTTTCTTAGTCTTTAAAGTGCTACTGGACTGCTTTTTTGTTTTCATAGTATATAGACTAGCACAGCTATCTCTCTGTATCTCTTAAAGACTGCTCAACAAAAGTCACAATTTGGGGAGACAATCCACAATTTAATAAAATTACAAAAAAATGCGAGCTGCAGTTGCTTTCTGAGAAGCATTGTAGATTGCTCATGTACTTTGGGTTCTGCTAATTGGTGTGTGGTACAAGAAAGCGACTTTGGGAGTCCTTGTAGGAATGGCTCACATCACTTTGTATCAGCTGTTGACATACAAATAGTTTAGTAATGAAAATATTTTCATTCTTTCAGAACGACATTCCCAGTCCTGTTTAATCTTATTTTCTCTTCTTTAAAAACAAGCTTCTGTGTGGTTTTTTCATGCCAAGGGAAAAGTAGGGATCTAATGCCCTATCTGTAAGTTAAGAGGCTTGTTAGGAACACAGAAGAAAGAAAATGAATGGATGGAATAATAATTACATTGGATTTTTTTGAGAGCAGGGGACTGTGTAAAACCAGGACATTTAAACCAACAAAATGAATTTTAAACATTTGAAAACAGTGTTTTCTGGTCTGCTTAATCATATTTTAAACTTAAACTAAGCAGTGATTCTAGCTACAGGAGGGCAAATACATTTACAGTTTTGTAAATATCAGGACATGTTACAAGGCAGCTTGTTTTACACAGTTTCACAATATTCCCACACATCCACAAATAATTCTAAAGAGTTGGCAGGTAACAAGAATTCCACATTATTAAATAAGGGGTTCAGTGGAGTCACTGCTACATGACAGTGATCTTTTGAAAGAAGTTCCTCTGGAAGATCTCTTCTGTAAAAACTTCTTTCAAAAGAGTGCAACCACAAAGAAAGCAGATTGAAAGATCGATCTGCTTTCGAAAGAGAGCATCCACTCAGCCCCCGGTCTTTCAAAAGAACAGTCTTGGATTGAAATATCTGGTGCCAGGAGGACTGCTCTTGTGGAAAAAGGTCCCGGGGAGCATCTGCTCACGCTTTTGTTTTAACAGAAGCTTTCAATAGGAGGCCCTTTTCCTGATCCGAGAGTGGAAGACAGCTTCCGGAAGAAAAGCCTCATTTTTTCCATTTACTTTTGAAAGAGCGCATTTTGTGAGTGGGTGGTCCACGTGTTCTTTCAAAAAAGGGCCTGATTTTCTGAAAGGACGTGCTGGTGTAGACATGGCCCCTGATCCCATGTTGAGTTCCCTGTTCCCAACCGTGAAGGGAATGAATTGGCTTTTTGTCAATTACGCAATTTTAGAGCTCCTTTCCTCCACCCACTCAGTAGGTACCCGATAAAACAAATCAGTAGTTGGCACTTTAAGTGTAGAGATGATTCACTATAGGGGTTCAAATTTAGTAATTATCCAAACCATTGCAATGAAGAGTTGGAGAACAAAATCAGAAAGTTGCCTCCTTTCTTAAATGTAGTAGCTATGATTACACTATAGTGATCTGTCAACACAAGTCACCGTTGGAAGAGATTTCCTGACAAAACTTCTGTTGACGGGGTGTGGCCATGCACAAAAGCCTATTAGAAGAGTGCTCTGCTCTGTTGATGGAGCAGCTGGACTGCCTGGCCGCTCTCTTGACAAGACAGGCACCGGAAGCACAGCGGACAGGGCTGCCCATTGTTGTGGATACCCGGTCTGTCGAGAGAGGCCTCTGGGGGCGTTTACACAGCTGTTTTGTCAGCAGAACTCTGTTGACGAAGGCGTTATGCCTTGTAGCAGAGAGGCAGAACCGTGTCGGGGAAGGTGCGGAGTTTTGTCCATACGCTGTAGACAAAAGGCATTTTGTGTGTAAACGTGCAGTGTGTTTTGTCGTCAAAACTCTCTAGTGTAAGCGTAGCCAATAGAGTAAAAGGCCATGGATAGGTAAATGTGACAAGATGTAGCTTTCTCCTTTCTTTTGTGAAATTAGTTAGCTCAAGCAATGTCCAAGCACTTAACACCCAAGAATCTAAAACCTGGGCATAGCTGTTCACGTTTCTTGCAACTGCTACTTAAAAACAAACAAACAAATAACACCCGCCCCCCACAACCTCATTTTGCGCCATTTCTGCTTATGGTGGAATCTGATCATGTGGCTGAGAATCTGTGGTCAGAATAGAAACTACAGCTGACTTGACCCAACACTGAGGATATAAGAAGCTCGTGACAGACAGGTCCCCCTCCCCCAGTACAGAAAGGGTGTGGATGCATTGGAGAGGGTCCAGTGGAGGGTGACAAAATTTATTAGAGCGATGGAGCACATGACCTACAAGGAGAGGCTGAGGGATTTGGGCTTATTTAGTTTGCAGAGGAGAAGAGTGAGGGGCAATTTGATAGTAGCATTCAACTTCCTGAAGGGAGGCTCTAAAGAGGATGGAGAGAGGCTGTTCTCAGTAGTTATGGACGGCAGAACAAGGAGCAATGGTCTGAAGTTACAGAGCAGGAGGTGGAGGTTGGATATTAGTAAAAACTATTCCACTATGAGGGTCATGAAGTGCTGAAATGATGACCTAGAGAGGTGGCGGACTGTCCAACCTTACAGATTTTTTAAGTCCCTGCCTGACAAAGTCCTGGCTGGGATGATTTAGTTAGGGTTGGTCCTGCTTTGGGCAGGGAGCTGGACTTGATGGCCTCCTGAGGTCCCTTCCAGCCCTATTATTCTATGATTCTAAGAATCCCAAACTCAGAGGTAATTTTAGATCCATATTCAGTAGCTTGGGTATCCTAAGTTAAAAATAATTAGAAAGCTGTGACTGTACAGAAATCTTACTTCCAATGTGTGGTCTCTAAACATGCCTCTTCCTGTTAAACAGGATAATTCTGGAGACTTTTGTGGCAGAGATGATATTTATTTAGTTCCCCCTTCCTTTTATTCATGCTAGCATTGCACAACTCTCAGATATTTGGTATTTTGTCCTTTATTCCTAGACAAAGATACCAAAGTGATGACTGTACCGTCATTTGCAAGCTTGTGAGCTAACTTCTATTCTGGGCCTGTTGCTTTTGAATGCTTAGAACTCAGCTTTCTGCAAGGTCACTTATCTTAGGACTATAGGAGTAGCTATGCAGATAAGATCATGTAGAGTGAAGTGACTATGCTAATATCTGTGTTTAACTGCAGAGTGGTGCCCAGAAACTAGCTCTTTTCAGTAGCCTGAGCAGAGTCAGACTGAGCTGAATACTTGTGCGATTAACACAATAAATGCTGAGCCTTTTCCCATTACACCCCAGTCCTGCACACTTATTTTAAATAACTTTACACTTCCTTACTGCACCAGTGCAGCAACTTCCACATCCACAATATGAAACATGAGGCAAAGTGTCTCCCATGAGACGTCTGCCTCCAACCACATCCTGTTGCCCAGGTTGTTGCATTCCTTTCTACACCCTGTCACTGTCACCCTTCAGAGTCTGGAAACAGGTGTAAGAAGATTAAAAGCCCACCAGAAGGGCTGTTCACCTGGGATTTTCATCTGTTTTCACCTTCCTCTTTGCCTCTCCTCTGTGTCAACATACCTGGAGCAGATAGTGGTGGGAAGTTTCATCTTAGTTCATTTTGTGTTTGTTAAGCACAATGGATGCATTAGGTGTTGGTTGTTTTGAGGGACTGAGGAGAAAGTAAGACGCAAGGTTTCTAATGTTCCTTGAGCTAGATGGTGCCTTTATAGTCATAGTACAGTAAAAGCTCCTTTAGACAGCACCCCTGAGAAACTGGAGGTGTAAATAATCAAATGTGCTGGATAATGTAGCAGGGCCGAACCTGGTGCGGCTGCCAGCAGCTGGGCAGCCAGCTCCCAGCCCCATTGCCACTGCAGCCATCACTGCAGCTGCTGGCCCCAGCTGGGAAGCTGGCTCCTGGCCCCACTGCAGCCCCCGGCCAGACAGCTGGCCCTGCAGCTGCCAGCCCCCACAGCCACAGACCCTGGCCAGGTAGTTGGCCACCCCAGCCACATGGCAACCAGCGCCACTCTGCTGGCCCTGGCCAGATGGCTACCATCGGAGCAGGTGCTGGTTAATGAGCTTTGTTACTAAATTGAAATTCCTGATAACCTGGCTTTTACTGTAGTATCAGTAGCACTTTTCTTTGGTTCTATAGAGGGGATTAGCTCGCTTTCTGGAAATTCCATGTAGGACAGCAGACTTCAAAAGGAGGGGATACTTGTCCTCCTTGGAAATTTACTAGAAGAGTTATTCTCGAATAATTATCTGGTAACAGTTGTTCTGGTAAATTTCCAAGTGTCAACAAGCACTAATAGTTAAAATGATTTAGTAACAGAGCCGTGTTTCATCACCAACTGAAAGACGGTGGCTTGTGTGACATGAATGCGAGGTTTCGCTTTAGTTCCCAGTAGACAGTTGTCCATATAGCCCTACATACCCCACTTAACTGGCTCTCCAGATGACAATTTCAGCAGAGATGAGAACTGAAGGAGAGCTGAGAACAAATGTCCTTGTGTCATCCATGGAGAAAGATCTTTCAGGTGAGAACAGTTGTCTTCTTATTTGGCTACCCCTTAATGCCAACATGACATTTGCCAAGGGGGTTTATTCATGGGCTTTTAGGTAGCTGAGAAGCCCAATTTGCGCTCTGCAGATTTTCCAACAGAAGTGAGTGACAGGTCTGATCTTGGAGGAGACATAGCTGTTGGCTATCTCAGGAGCACGTTTGTTCTCCTCAAAATGGGCAGTGGCTTGGTGAATGGTGTGATGCAATGGTGTTCTCTTCCAAACCAAGTCCTCACAGTTAGTTAGGTTGATGCCTCCCTTTTAAAGGGACCTTTCAATATGTCTTTGAAGTGCTTCCGCTAACTTCTGCGAGCCGTTCTTCCCCGACTTACCTGAGAGACCAGTATTTGTTAGGCATAAGTACAGTGACAATGCTCCTTCTCTACCTTGGTGGGTCTCATGCTTTCAGGTGGACTACTTGCATCAGAGGCTCATGGCAGCCCTCAGTTTAGATACGTTCCGTCAGGACACACGGTTGCCAATTACTCAGCCACCCTCCCCATTGGTCATGAAATGAACAGAAGGAATAATGCTGCCTGAGCACATCTTAGTATTTGATTTGAGGATGTTTACTTTGTATAGTCCAGCATACGATGTTGCCAGATTGTGTTCGAATGGTTAAAGCTTTAACTTTTTGAATCTTAAGCTCTACTTTCCCTTGGATAGCTGCCCTATCCCCTCCTTCATAGTGCAAGCGGGTGTTCCTTGATCCCCTCATAGTGTTGGGACAACAGTGTAAAGCAATGCACTGCTGCTGGATAAAGAATCTAACTGAATCACACAATAGTCACTAAAAATTCTGAAATTCAGCTGACCCTGTACCTGACAGGCTCATGATCCGAGGACCTAGAAGTCTACCAGATTTCCATATATTGCAGAACTTGTGATATTCTCCCTCAGAATCCTTGATAGGTGCCATTCAGCTGTGCTGAGAATGTCTGCTCTGCCTGTGGGCGCACATTTTTCCTCGAAAACAGAGAGACACTAATGTTTTAAATAAGTAATTTGCCTTAGGGTATTAAATAGTCACATTCTATGAACACTGACAGTTTTAAAAATATTTCCGTAATAGCATAGATAAAAGCATTAACCATGTTTACTATGATAGATATCTAGTGTTCTATAAGGAGGAATATTTTTTCTGAAGTACTTACCAAAGGTGTTTTAATATTTTTTTAATTTAAAAACTTTAAATGCAGTGTTTATCTTTAAGTCAAATATGTTTTAAGGGCACCGAATTAAAGGCATTGTGAATTAAAAAGTGTATTACTGCTTCCCAGAAAATTACTTTATTGCATCACTTCCTGTGTACATAAACCACATGTAATAGATGGTATCTGGTATTCATTGGGATCCCACACATAAATGAATTTATTCTAGTTCCCAGTGGACACTAGGTCACAATACTAAACTTACTTTCAGCATGCTTGCCAATCATCATAGAAGGAGGTCCAGAATTAGCAAGACACAGTATTGCAGGTTTGGACTGAAATACTTTGACTGAACCCTGCACAAAACATTACACAGCTCTTGGCTGCACTGAGCTTAGGGCAAGCCAGTGCTATTATGTATCCATGAACAATAAATTCACTGTCAAAATAAAAATGTCATTAGATCTAGGTCAAGTACCAGGCTCTTTAAAAAGATTTACAGTAGCTTGAAACAGTAAAATTAAACATTACCACTTTTTAGATTCAGGATGAGGTAAGAAACATAGAAGCTGCCTCTGATATACAAATACTGTAACATATTTTATTTTGCGTTATGAAATAATTATCACTGGTGGAATTTAAAAACAGATTTATAACTGAAAGAGTGTCAGCATTATAATTTAAAAGGCTATGGCCATTATCCTACAGTTGGACCCCAGTTGTTCGAATCCAATTTCAGAAGAGGGGCCTTAAATGGGGATCCATTATATTTTAGTTTAAATATATTCAAGCATTTAAAATCATTCAGTTTGCAACTATACTTAAAGTTCATTCAGAGTCCTAATGAAATTACACCCATGTACTGACATCCTTGTTAATGTGACACAGTGGGTCAGATCAGTCCATTGCATTCAGCATGCAAATTCCTTTTCTGGTTTGCTTTTTAGAGTTTAAAAACACAAAGTAACTAGAACAGGAAACTTTTTCCCCCCTCCACCTTAAATTATTTCCTGCCAGTCCTTAGAAAAGGCAACTCATCTCTCAGGGCCTGAAGAAAGAACTTTGGATGGCTGGTGTCTAGACCGGAATAACAGGAAGGGGAGCATAAGCAGGGAGCTAATGAGGTCTTCTACACTTTGCCACTGTGGTCAGCTTGCCATAGATAAGATTGCTTTTGTGCAGATACCCTGTCTGCCCCTTCCTCTCTCTCAAAAATGCGTTCATGGCAGATGTGATTCCTGATTAACACCCTGGAATACCAAAATGAACTTTTTTCAACCTCCTCCTCCATCTCCCCACCCCCGAATACTACATTTATATCTCCTCACTAATCTTCACATCACTTCCCATTTGCAGGGACAGAAATAATTTCTATTGCTGTTTTTCATAATTTTTTAAAAAAAATAATCATTGGAAGACCAAATGCCGAGTGCATAGTCAACGATGCTACCATTTCCTTGCTGCATTTTTCATATCCATACTTCAAGGAAAGTGATAGGTCATATAAAGCCCAATACCTTTCTAAAGTCATACCAAATTCAGTTATTATATCCTTTTGAAAGGGAAAGTAAATTCTATGCAGCAGCTCTGTAGGAAAATTTTATTTGTCTATTCATTGGCAACGACTGTTGGTACGTTATACAGATCGTACATGTACACCAAAGGCAAATTCCCACTTTACAGGTTCAAGTTTCTGTTTGGGGGTAAAAGTTTGTGCTCCCAGCCATTGCAGAAACAAACATGCATTTGCAGCCGTCCACTACCAGCCCAGGCACACTAGGTTTATGTGTCCACTCCCTAGGTTGTGTGCTCCATTACCAACATAAAAATGCTTTGCTCTTCCATGTGCATGAACTGGAAGAGTAGCACGTAGAGGAAGATGCCTGCGTGTGACTTCTTTTAACTTTAGGGGACTGTTACACTGGAGCCACCACACAATCCTGGATGGATAGAAAGCTCAGATCCATTGCAATGGGATCCATGACAACTGGGAGTATCCTGTCCGCTGCAGTCTTCACCCACCTTGACAGCAGTTTATAGCATTACCCTTGCTATTCTCCACCTGTTCTGCTGTTGAGGACTTTTAGGATTGTTCCTCATCTGGATCCTCCTCGTTTACCTTGCCGCCGGGTGTATGAGACTCCCTTTGGCATCATCCTCAGGTTCATTGGAACACAGACGCCCACTCACCACAACAAAGTGCTGATCTGGGGAATGGGTCAAACTGGGTAGATGATGACAGATGCAACACATGCTGGGTAGGTTCTTGCACATTGTTGCCGCTTCTACACTAGCAAGTATTTTCAGAAAATCTCTCCCTCTCTCGAAATATCCTGTGGAGCGTCTACACACAAAAATGTGCTCTTTCTAAAGTAAATTCAAAGAATGCAGCATTTTTCTGGTGATTCTCTTCCTCTTCCCGATGAGGAAGAGCACCTTTTTCTAAAAGAGTTGTTTGGAAAAAAAAAAGTTTGTAGATGCCCTGGGGGACCTTTTTTTGAAAGATCAGTCTTCATGGTGCTGAATTTTTCGATCTGCGTCCCGTTCTCTTGAAAGAGTGGAGGCTGCGTGGACGCCGTCTATCGAAAGCTTGTCTATCTGGATCGATTTTTTGTTCCGCTTTTTTGTGTGTGATCGTGATCTTTCAAAAGAAATTTTTTCAGAAGAGATCTTTTGGAAGAACTTCTTTTGAAAGATCATTGTAGTGCAGACTTAGCTTCTCTGTCGAACATGAAAACTTGCACATGTATATATAAAGGACAAATTAAGGACCACCTTTCAAAATCAGACTTTTATTGAGGTCTAAGGAGTCACTTGTAGCAAGCCAGGGAGTTATGTCTCTCCTAATTAAAATTTTGAGAAAAGTACACCTGTATATGCAAGAGTTACTGGATTGAGTTAACGCCTGGCTGGGAATTTATTCTACTTACTATGCACATTTATGTTATCTTAATTTGTGACAAGAAATATCATGGCTAACTATTGTATATGGAGTCATTTCACCAGCTTATAGAAAGTTTGTCTGTAACCTTGACTAGAATGTTCAGTTGCTGCTAGAATGGTTGCACGTAAAAAGTTTCTGTTTGTTTCAGAGATTATGCTGGTTCCAGAGATATTCTGCATTTTAAGCGTAGGGAATATGTCTACAAAGGGTAGAATGGAAGAAGCCAAGTCCAAGCACTGATGAAGCAATCACTTTGATGAATTGAAATTTTAAAGACCAGATGCTGTGCCCTGATTCTGGCTCTTTAGCAGCCCTGAGTGGCACAAATGTGCCAGAACCTGACTTCCTCTGACTGGTCCAGAATTCCCCCAGGAAGAGTGAGGAGAAGGAAGTCCACAGATAACAGAGGGGAGGTGGAGCAGTCTCTTTTGCCAATCACCCAGCCCAGGAGGGCTTTTCAGAGTGAGACAGGGTTCTGTTCATTTCTCACTATTTACAGCTTCTGGGTGTCCCTTAAGGACTGTAACCAGCTGTTATAAATTAGAGCAGCATCTACATTGCTCACATTCATGTTGGGCTAGTTTTAAAACTGGGGAGCCATGAACTAGCACCCCCCACCCCAACCTTCCTACACAGAGTGAACTTGACACAGTCGTCAGCTGCTGGAGAAGGACCAGCTGAGTGTTGGAGGCCAGGGTGGGTGATGGTAGGGGATGCTCTGAAATATTGCTGCCTTAAATCACACCTTCCTCTCATGCCCCTGGCTGTGGCATCCTCTGTTATCTCCCTCCCTGCCTCTTGGATGAACATATGGGGTAGTGGACACGCTCCTTTCCTGTTTGTGGGGAGATAAGGTTCACAGCTGCGCCCTTGCTTCAGAGCTGCCAAGTCTCTCTAATTGGCTGGGAGACCGACATCATTGGCTGCTTCCACCAATAATTTCAATTTTCTGAGACAGAGACCTGCAGAAATGTTCTAATCTTCATTTTAAGGGTCAGACTGCTATAGGTGGGAGGTTAGGGTGTCTTCCAGGGTGCCAGACTTAAACTACTTGCTGGAATGACTCACCATAGAGACAGAGCTTCGAGCATAATCCCTTCCACCTACCCATGGCCATGGCCTCGATATTTCACCTAGTGTAACACTGAGCTGTAACATTGCTCCATGGCAACAGAGGCTTGGGAGAAGTAACTAGAGAACAGCAGCTCATTCCATGGGCCAGGAAGCAGCTTCAAGGCAATGGCAGACAGCTACAAGGAGCTGTAAGTGAGGTAATGCATCTTTAAATGTTTCTTTTGGGCCACTGATGTATTAGCATAGAAGTTCCAGATTTCAGCCTTACCAGCTAATGTTCTCCCTTCTCTGGTGTGGATCTCAGTGTAAGGCCTCCTCTAGAAGACTGACAGCTCAATGCCATATGGGTCCATGTTTGAGATGCATGGCTCTGCCTGATGTCAAAGAGAGAGGGAGTGATGAGCCCCAGCTCCTGAGCTTCAGCAGGCATCTATGTAACAGCTCCTTTAACAGCTGAAAAGGAGAAGATGATGCTGGGGACTTGATAAAATGGCAATAAGTAGCCTTCGTACCTATTGTACTAGCATGATTCTACTGACTACTGTTCAGCATAATGACAGTAGATTGGATTCCATTTCTGTGGCAGAGAGCTGAGAAGGAAGAAAGGAAGGCATCATTGCAATCTCAAAAAGTCTCCCTTAAAATGGGTTTTAATGTATATTTCCATGAAGTTCTGGTCCAGAATCTAAGCCTCTCCAAACATAGTACAGAAGTAAAGAGCTGGCCACCTGCTTCCCCTTGCTCAGAACAGCTCAGCCTCAGGAAAGGCATAATCAAGCCCAGCGAATTCCCTCTGAATTTAAGACACTTTCAGCTGATCCGTAATTTAATCCCACCCCTCCCAAATTAAATTAAAAATGAATTTCCTCTGCAGTTGTTTTTGTACAAGTAACAATTCTCCAGAGCATGGGATTCAACCCCGCCCCCGAGCGCCTCAGTTTTGAAAAAAGAAGGGTGTTTGAGGTTAGCAAGAGCTTGTACGCTAGAAATGAGCCTGAAATCAGCAGCCAAATTCAGGTCTGGAAGTGTGAACCGAGTACTCCACTCCCCTCAAAGTTCAGGGAGTTTGGAGTCAAGGTTTTCAGTCATTCATATGTCTCATAGATCACAACAAGATCATTCTACACTCTTTTGTAGCAAACAGGTAGAGAAACTAGCTAGATGGTGCAACTTATATGCACAAACTTTGAGATTGTCTGAGGAGCTGACAACGACAGTGTTGCCAATTTGATATGAGCTGTAACATTTTTCTTTAGCACTAGCATTTCAAATTAAAATTATAAAGGTAAAGAAGGCAAACGTTGGCTATTTATACAATTATGATTTTCTCCTGTAATTATTTGTCCAAGTCTTGTGTATTCTGATGTCTTTTAAGTAGCAGTCACAGTTAAGTAGAAAACTCAGGTTTCTCTTTTGACCCATCATATTCCATTCCCAGATTGCTCTAATACCTTATTTATTGAGAACAGTTACATAATCTGGGCAGGATGTTTCAGGTAGTTTGTGAAACTGAGAGGTTTTGGGTGGGGGAGACACACAAAACTCATATTCCAATTTTTTTTTCCTCCATTGGTATCAAACTTTTCAAGTAGAAATGTTACTATGGGTGCACTTCAGTTAGGAATTAAAGATGTTTCAATGTACACTGAAGAAAGGGGTTTTTTTAAGTCTCCCAAAATGTGTTTCTAATTTAAGTTTGAAAAAATATTTCCATTGTGCCATATATGCAGTAACTTAAAACCAAAATGAAAGGATTAAAATTAGGACTGTGCAGAATGGTTTGAATTAAATTCAGGTAGTGGGAAAGACTGCCGTATCTGGCGAGCCCATATTCACGGAGCTTTTTTGGCCAAGAGGCAAGTTAGAGCTTAGCAATTTCTACCTGCCAAATCCATAATGATTTTGAAGACTTGATTCATGCTTTAAAATAAATAATGTAAATGATATTGGAAGCTTGCCTATCCAGGAGTCTTCTTTCAATCACCTGTCTTCTCTTCCCCCACCTTCCTGCATGAACACTGCAGCAATGGTCCAAAACACTTATGCGCTGGTTTAGGCCTCAGCTGGAGTATTGTGTCCAGTTCTGGACACCGCAGTTCAAAAAAGATGTGGAGAAACTAGAGAGAGTCCAGAAAAGAGTGACAAGAATGATTAAAGGTCTAGAGAATGTGACCTATGAAAAAAGGTTGAAAGAATTGGGCTTGTTTAGTTTGGAAAAGAGAAGATTGAAGGGAGACATGATAGCAGTTTTCAGGTGTCTAAAAGGGAGTCATAAGGAGGAAGGAGAAAGCTTGTTCTTCTTGGCCTCTGAGGATAGAACAAGAGGCAACGGGCTTAAACTGCAGCAAGGGAGGTTTAGGTTGGACATTAGGAAAAGGTTCCTAACTGTCAGGGCGGTCAAACACTGGAATAAATTGCCAAAGGAGGTTGTGGAACCTCCATTGCTGGAGATATTTAAGAACAGGTTAGATAGATGTCTATCAGGGATGGTTTAGATAGTACTTGGTCCTGCCATTGGGGCAGGGGGCTGGACTCGATGGCCTCTCAAGGTCCCTTCCAGTCCTAGTGTTCTATGATTCTATGATTCGCGAAAAAAAGGTTGGTATTTAGACACTTCTTCCACTGAAATTAAGGGAAGTTGTGACAATCTCCTAGACTGCTTTGAAAATCTCAACATATCACTTACCATATTGTTACCATGGAAGATTGGACCTTGATTGTAGAATACTTCATATTTCTATTCCTTATCTGCAAATTCTCCCACCTTCTCAAGATGCTCGTCAACTACTGGCTCTATTAATTTATGATTTATGTCAATACCACAGTTAACGTGGCACCAATCCTAAATTTTCCACAATGCATTATGTACCATCGTGTCCTTGAGTGGAGCACACCAGGGCAAAAGGAGAGAAAGACACTCAGAGATTTGATTTGGGGGGATCAAGCTTCACAGCCCAAGGGCTATGAAACTCCACTTCTCAGAGAAGAAACCATGCTAAAAAGAGGCACAGAGGAGCTAAACTTGAGATCTCTCAAAACCAGTAATGTGTGTGTGTGTATATGTGTATATATACACACACACACACACACACATATATATAATTTTAGTGCTCTTTATTTGGAAAAGGGTACAGCAATAGATACGTCACCTGAATGCTTCTACTTTGCACCCTGCAGCTTAAACCCTTCTTGAACAGTCCTATACAGTAGAACCTGGAGATATGTACACTCAAGTTGTGTGAATCTCAGGTTAATGTGACCCTGAGTGGCACAGAACTGGTGCCTGGCCCTGGGCTGCCCATCTCTCGGGGAGCGGGGAAACTGACTAGTGCAGCAGCGCTGATCAGTTTCCTGATTCCTGTGAGAGGTGGGCAGCCAGGAGCCAGGTGCCAGCTCCCTGCCACTCATAGGAGTGGGGAAGCTGACCTGTGAAGCAGCGCAGATCAGTTTCCTGTCTCCTGTGAGTGGCAGGGAGCTGCACTGGTCAGTTTCCTGGCTCCCCCGAGTAACATGAAATTTGACTTACGTAGGGTTGAGCAGGAATGCAACCTCTGCATAAGTTGGGGATCTACTATATAGTCAGCCATCTGGCCCACACAAGATAATCATTTTTCTGCTCAGAATACTAACCCCCCCACCCTCCCAAATTGTACTCCAAGCAGTATCATTGTGTCAGTGTAGAAACAAACAATTGCCACTTCTTTTTTGTATTTGAGGCGATATCACAATGAACAAGTTGTTTCAGTTGTTGTTTTAAAGCCATGTGGCCAACTCTTGACATGTTTGTCGCAAGTCTTACAATATTTCCTGGTTTTCTTAAAGCTTCAGTTCTGGAGTCAGGTGACACTCGTAACTTTCATTTGTTAACAAATTAAGTTTATAGACCTCATTGCTTCAGAATGTAGCATCCTTCAGTCTATGTAGACTATGGGTCGCACCCTTCATAGTTCCGTTTGGCATCCTCATTTGCTGTGTCGGCTGTGACTGTGAAGACCCACACGAGAGTGACAGTCCTTGCTGCATCTGTTGCATATGTAATGGGTGTCTGGCAGGTCCTTGCTGTGCTTTCTGTGGGCTCGCTTCTCCTTTGCTAGCTGTCTGGTCCTCAACTCACCCTTCTGAAGGCCCTTGTGTAGTTCCTGCCTCCATCTGCTAGGATCGTCTGCCAGCTCCTCCCAGCTGTCTGCCTTGATGTCTGCTTCCCCGAGGTCTCTCTTGCAAACATCTTTGTAGCGCAGCTGGGGGCGTCTGGGAGGTCTTTTGCCAGAGGCTAGCTCGCCATACAGGATGTCTTTTGGGATCCTTCCATCATTCATCCTGTGGACGTGGCCAAGCCAGCGGAGCCGCCGCTGCTTGAGGAGGGTGTGCATAGTTGGGATTCCAGCTTGCTCACGGATGGTAGTGTTGGACACTCTGTCCTTCCACAATATTCCAAGGATGTGCCTGAGGCAGCGCAAGTGGAAGACGTTCAGCCTCTTTTCCTGGCGGGCATACAGGATCCAAGTCTTGCTTCAGAATACAGAGTCTAAAAATGGTGTCTGAATGTACCATAATGGCTCAGAAACCGAAAGTCAAATAAAGAACCTCAGCGGCCAGGGTTTTTAGGTTTTGTTTTTGTTTTTTTAAAGATTTCATTATTTAAGTAATCTCAAGATTTTGGGGACCTGAATCCCAGTTTTTGAACATTTGGGGTTGATGGTACTGTGAAGCTTCCTGAAAAAAGCTAATGAGAAATCTAATTATGTTGATTAAACTCACCAGACTGACTATTCATGGTTGCACTATAGAGGACAGCAAGAGTTTGAAAGATTGGACCTCACTGTAAGAAAAAATGGAACACATTAAACTGTATGAAGAAAAGGTAGGTGAGGTAATATTTCTTATTAGATCAAGTTCTGTTGGCGAAAAAGAGAAGCTTTTGCAAACCTCTTTTTCAGGTTACTGATCTAGGAAGGGAAGAATGCAAACAGTAAGGTTACAATGATAAAATGATCATGATGTTTTGGTTGTTATGGTGATGTTTCTTTTGACGCTGTTTCGATAAGGGAAATAATTCACTCTTGAAAGCCAGTACCTATCACTGCTATTAACAGGACAGAAAAGAGAACATTTAAACTTTCACATCCACGACCTTTGCTTTCCAAATCGTTTTCAGGATCATGTAATATTTATAGCTCCTTGTGTGGAGGTTGGAGTGTTCAGGTGCTAAAAAAAATTAAAGCTGAAGATGGACCTTGAACAAAACCCTATGCTTGATTATCAGGCAATGCAGTTCAAGAAGCACTGGTATGATGTTACACAAGCAGACACTGGTCAGGAATTGGGCTTCTGCCTGTACTACCACCTGTTCATTCGGGTGGAACGGGTTGCAGAACATGGAGCTCTCAGGTTTATCAGAGACTGGCTGTTCACTATTGTGGGTGTGTTCACACCTGAGATTCTAACAGTGAACTCTTCTTGGAGGTGAGGTATTTTTCATTCTTTCAGAAAAGGGACCTTAAGCAGCAAATTACATCTGTCTTTGTATAAAATGACAAATGTGGGCTCTCCTCTGCTCCACAGAATTACAAATATACTATGTCCAGTATTAATTCCTGTTTAGACAGCTAAACCCTGCAGAAATTGAAGGCTACTTTTTATTTTCAGATCTTTGATATGGGTACTCCTGCCGTCCTTACTCCACCAGGGTTTCACACAAGGACAAGTGGTCTGAAATATGAATGTGTTCATGGGGAGAACTTACCTGGCACACCGGGGCACAGTCATATTTATTTTCCCTTTTCAAGGAATAATCTAATTCTGTCAAGGTGATACAGATTACCGAATGAAGATGTGATAAGAAATCGGCAGTAACCAAAAACATATTTAAATGATTAACCAGCACAATTCTCTGCTTAGCTTGGGGTGTTCGCAGATGTGAGAAATATAGTAGCTAGAATCTTCCGCTGAAAAGCAAGAGGAACTGTGTGGATAATATGGGCTCTAATCTAAACAAACCAAAAACATCTAACCCCAGTTCTCAGAGATACCCTATATCATTCAGACTTAGTACACCAGCTTCGTATGTTGTAAAGTTGACACAAATCAAATTGAAAGTTACTATGCACAAAGAAAGCATGAAAGGGTAAGGGAAGTTTGTATGAAGTGTGGATGCTGAATGACGTTTGGCTTCACAAACAGGCAGTATGAGGTAGGTGCCACCTTTTGGAAAGTGGAAAAATCTACAGCTGCCCAGACTTGCACATTTAAATCCCCAAAATATTTAAGTATGTTGAAAAATCAGGTCCACTGAGAGTAATTTCTAGAGAGAGCTTCCACGGGAGTATTACAAGCCCACTGACTTCACCTGGCCATTGTCGTCCTGTTTCTCCTGCTGCCCTTAGCTGGCAGTTTGCCGTGGGGGCCTGGCTGCCCGAGATCAATTCCTCTGTCAAGCAGTGCTTTTCTTTTTCAGAGTCAAACCTTTAGTTCACAAACTCCTCCTTTCACATCTTTGTTGCTTTTAGTATGCAGGCTGCTGGCTGAAACTTTAAATCTCTAGAAAGCAGAGCTAGTCTGTAATCAGGCGTAAGAAGCCTTTTTCTGCTCTCTCATCTATGCACTTGTGACACCAAGAACTCCTACTCAGCGGAGAGCATGGGACACTGAAGGGGCACAGGGATTAATTCTTTTCTTTTTTTAAATCTGGGGCCTGATTCTACAATCCTCACTCACATCTCAGTGAACGTGTGAGGAAGGTTGTCAGGACTGGGCATCTGGTTAGTATTAAGAGGCTTTTCTCCATAATGTAATAACAATTTTAAGGTACGTTTTTGTGTATGTGCTTAAAACCTTTGAATATGTCCCTTTAAAACCAGATGTCTACTATTAGGGATTCATTACGGCATACTGCAAGTGATTTTGGCTGGACTGAGTGACAATTAACAGAAAATTCTTATGTTACTGATGCAGCACATGACATCATACAGTAATTCTTTCTGTTAAACTTTTTCACTTGTACCCGGGCAGTAATTGTCTGAGTAACATATTCAATTGACAAATCTAATTACATAACATCGTGCTTTCTGCATAACAATTTACTGTCACATTAACTTTTAGTGCTGCAAGGATTCATTGTTATTTCAATGTTTGGCATAAAATATAATGGTATGCTGTATTTTAAAGAAAGACTCCTTATTTTGTTCTTTGTCAGAGATTTTAATAATTAATATTAACATAGGGTATCGATTTAAAAATGCTTTGGACAGAATCCCAGGTAGTAGGTAGTCCGTTGTGTCCGACGATGACGTCTTGAGCTTGCACAGGCTCATCAGTTGTAGACTCGCATGTGGCTGAGGAGTCCAAGCTTTGAATGGCATGGGCGTTCACAGTGGGGGCAAGGGAATTGTCCTGGCTCTGTTGGTGCAGCTGCTGCTGTTGCTTTCTTCCTCTCACGAGCATCAATGAGGCGTACTTGTTGCTGCTCTTCAAAGTTGTCATATGCGTGTTGTATGAGAGCTCACCTGCCTGTTTGGTCTTTTGCATGCTGCTCTAGCTGATCTGGTTTTAAACTAGCATGAGCAATGCTGGCCTTCACACAGTCTTTATACCTCTTGTGAGGCCTACCTTGATTCCTTTTGCCCTGGGAGAGTTCACCACAGAGGAGTTGCTTAGGGATTCTTGAGTCCTCCACTGATATGAAGTGCCCTGTCCAGCGAAGCTGGGCTTTTAGAATCATGGCTTCGATGCTCATGGTTCCTGCTCTGTCCAGGACTTCCAGGTTCGTAATACTATTAATTGTTAAAGAAAAGCTTCCGTCAGTTGGCTCAGAGAAATGTTCTGAAAGGTCACGTAACAAGAACTTAGCAAAATTTAATTGAAAATAAAGTTCTTACTACCGGTGACATTTTGGAGTCAATTCGTAATGGGAACCGCTTTCAGAAAAGGGACCTCACTGGTGACACTGGTAGTAAAGGGACCCATTGGGAAAGTAACTGCTGTGCAGACAGAAAACATCCTTAAAAAGCCCAAGAAGATTAAACTATCACATTTTCTTTTTGGGTATGCATTAATTTACAGTCTCTTAAATTAGATTCTCACAATGCAAGGATGTCCCCTAGTAACAGAAATCTCAGAGGTGACATTTATAATTAAAGGCTTAATTTTAAAAACATTTTTATACCCTGTGGCTATATCTACACTAGAGGGAACAGCTGCTCTAAAAACATGTTCTGTCGACATACTGTCAGCAGAACTTGGCACTTTTGCCGACAGGCTCCTGTCTCTCCCTCATGAGGCAGAATGCCTTGCTTGACCGAATTTGTTGAGAAAAAAGCCATGTGGATGCTTTGGGGAGCCCTCTGTCGACAGACAGGGCATCTAGGTCATTGAGCAGCCCTGTCTGTTGTGCTTCCAGTCAGTCATTCCGTTGAGAGAGGGCCAGGCAGTCTGTCGACAGAGTGGATCACTTTTTCAATCTGCTTTAGTGTGTGGGTGTACTCTGTCACCAGAGGTTTTTGTCAGAACGTATCTTCTGACATTAACTTCCATTGACAGAATGCTGTAGTGTAGACGTATCTGCTGAGAAGGTCTCAATCCATGAGCTTCCAGAACACTGCTGAGCAGCCAAACAGCTTTCTGTGGTTATGTCTACACAGCAAAGTTGTTTTAAAATAGTTGCTGCTGTTTCAAAATAACTATGCGAGCACCTACACAACGCAACCACTATTTCAAAATAATTTTGAAATAGTGGATGCCGTATTTTAAAATTGCTAAACCTCATTTCGGCTGCATCTACACTACAAGATAAGTTCAAATTTAAGGCAGTTAGCTCGATATTACCACATAACTGTCTTTACTGTAAATACCATTAGCTCTGTTTTGAGAGCACTAATATCAAGGTACAGTATCACAGTTACCCAACAGGTATGGTGTCATGCTCAAATTCAGAAGTTCAATTAAAGGCAAGTGTGGAAGCACCATGTCTTAAAATCAAATTTATTAGCCTCCACAAGTGTCCTCTGAGTATCCCACAAAGCTATGTGCGTCCCTGATGCTTGCAGGACCTGAGGAACTGTCCATGGCTGCTGCACTCCTGTGGCATGGGCCCAGGCACCCTGTGGCCAGGCAGCTCCTGCCCGCATGGGACCAGAGGCCCATGGGCAGACACCCACCCTGTAGGTGCCCTTGCCCACCTGTGATCAGGAGCCCCCAGCCAGCAGGTTCCAGCATCTCTTCCACCGGAGCTGGTGAGTGGCAGGGGTATGGGTATTTTTGGAGGGGGTTTTTATTTGTCAGGGGAGTGATTTTGGGTGTTTTTTGAGGAGTTGTTTTCAGGAGGTTGTTTTTGGGGGGGAAGTTGGGGTGGGAGATTGGGCTGGGGGAGCCTGCAGGGAGGGGACTAAACCCTCACATTTAAAGGACTGTCTGGAAGAATGGACAGCCCTTACCCCCATTAGTCCATTAAATGGAGGGTTTAGGGTACTAGAAGGAGCTGGGAAACTGACCAGGGCTGCTGCGCTGTCAGTTTCCCAGGTTCCCCAAGCTGCCGGGCCTGGGAAGTGACAGCACTGCTGCACCTGGCTCCTGGCTCAGAATGCGGGGCTGAGGGAACTGTGGGATAGGTTCCCACAATGCACTGCTGCACAAGTCAATGTTTGGTGATTTCAGTGTGGAAGCAAAATGTCGAATTTGTTGGGAGCCTGTGGAAAGTGAGGATACTCAAAACCGAATTAAAAAACCAGCATTATAAAATCGATTTTAATAAATTTGAATTTATCTCATGGTCTGGACGTAGCCTTTGTGAGAAATAGCGCCTATTTCAAATAGGTATTTTGAAATCGGGGCTGCGTAGACAGAGAATAGAGACTATTCTGAAATAAGCCGTAATACGTCCAAAGGTTGTGTTTTGAAATGGGCTCTGTTGTGTGTAGGTGCTCTGTTTTGAAAAAACTGTGCTATTTTGAAATGCATTTCATATGTAGCGTCACTATTTCGAAATACGCTATTCTGGAATAGTTTATTTAGGAGCAATGGCGTCGTGTAAACACAGCCTTTGGGGAAGGATATACTGAGGTTTCTGTTTCGAGTGCAGTATTTCATTCCCGCTACCCTCTTTGTGAAAGGGATAGCGAGAAGTTCGAAATAAGCACTTATTTTGAGCTGCGGTGCCGTGTAGCTGGCATCAAGTTTGAAATAAGTTCCCTCAAATTGCGTAAGTTATTTTGAGAGGGCTATAGTATAGCCCTAGCCTTTGAGTTTATAACTCATCCTGTTTGAAGCCATCTTTAAGGGCTTGCTTGCATGCATGTGAGTACACACGCACTCACAGAGACAGCTGCTTGTCTAACGGGGTGTTTTCAAAGTGACATTGAAATTGAGGCAAGTCTGTGTGTAGACACATTTCAGTTTATCTTAAGCTATATTACCAGGTTAAGCTAAGCTAAAAGAAAACAAGTTTAAATAGGAGTGTCTACACACATCTTTTCACTAGTTTCGCTAGATTGCTTTTAAAACCACACACTTCATTAAACTGATGCCAATGTGTATAGCTAGGGTCTTGCATCATAAGTAATCTCTAGGATCTGTGCCCTTATTCTGTCCAACTCCATTCTGTTAAGATTGAAATTGCTCTGTTTGATTACTCTTCTTTCTATTTACATATTTCTATCACATAGCCTCCATCACCATCATATCTGGGTAGTTCAAACATAAATCTACCTTAGAACAGCCCTTTGATGTGTGAGTCCAACTTTAGAGTTGGGCCATTGAAGCACAGAGATAATAAGGACCAGATTTGCAAAAAGATCATCCCTCATTTAGGCATCATAGATGTAATAAGCAATGTGCAGATAACACTGTATTATCGTTGTCCCGTCACAGGAGAGATTTAAAGAAATTCTCTGCAACCAGGAGGTGTGGGTTTGGCTGAGTCTGGAGGAATGGTCACAAGTATCTTGGGTTATGGAACACATTTCAAAAATCCATATTTCTTCATTCCTCCATATAATCGCTAGAGACAGAGCTGAACATATGATATCTAAAGTGGTGAACAGCCCATATTGTTCCTTCACAGTTCACTGCTTCTCCAACTTGCTTGCATTAAGGATGGATGTAGTATTCCATTGGGAATGAGCCATGTCAAGACAGAGGCTTAACAAATGAAACAAAAATTTGCTGTTCTAAAACAATCGCGCCACAAGTCCTCCATTATGCTGTAACGAGACAGTGGTAATACAATGACATAAAATAAAATGGAAAAGTCGTTCTGTACTACTTTCAAAAGCAGCTTCCAAAATAAATTCTTTCAAAGAGCACTTTTTGCCTAAGTCAGGCTGAGCAGTTAGTAGCAGAAGCTTTAAACATGTAATCTTATGTTAGACTAAATCACTTCAGTAACCCAGGCTTGTGAAATTCCCCCTTAGTATCTTTCAGTAGGACCTCACCTGATAAATCAATTATTTAACAACAAAAGGGTCCCAGTCACCAGTGATTTACTGTTTATTATAGTTCAATAAAGGCACTAAAATACAATTGTCATTCTCAATGATTCTTCCTCTATCTCATAAAAATGAGTTCCTATTTTTCCAAAGATACAACTTTTCAAATGATCCATGGAATAACTTTTCATTCGCAGGAATTCCTCAATGACAACGTTTACAATGCTGTCTTTTGTTGTATTTAGGAGAAAACTATTGAAATGGTAACCCTAGAAGGAGCAGTATAGAGGTATAGAACACTAATGGAGAATCTGTCCCAAATCAAACCTGAAAATGCTTACTTAACACTGTACTCTAATTCGTTATAACTGACAGATGTTCAGAAGTTCAGATAAAAATAATGAACATTACAGTCCTTACTACTGTGAATATTTTTATTCTGTGTTCATATACCATGTAACATTGAATTCTCTTACACTGAATAGCAGCAAATAGAAAAATAACTGAAATATGCTTATTTTTTACACATTAATCCCGCATATTGAGCATTTTGAAAGTGATTCTGCCGTCTATCAGTTTTTGAATGATTCCACCATGAATCCACATTTTTCCCAATGGTAAAAACAATTGGGAATTTCCACATCTTACTGAAGCACATATGAATTTGTATCAACTCAATATATTCATATCTCAGCAGAAGAAAGAACAAAAAAAGGCTCATAGTATAGTGAAGGAACAAAAGAGGAAAAGATCAAGGTGGTCTGACTCCAGTGGCTTGCAACTAGAAAAGTTAAAATTCAGCATTGCGTTTAGAATTATGCTGCCTGATGCTTCATGATTTTCAAAGCTTCACATTTGTCGTAGCATCCAGTCAGAATCTTGTGGTTCAGTTGTAACAGTAGGGTTTCTACTTGCCTTACTTTCTACTTGCCTCACTAAATTTACTTACTACTGTTTTTCAGACTTCTTCTGCTCTCTTTTTTGTTTTCTTTCTTATATTCTCCATGTCTTTTCCAGCTGTAATGCAGGTACAGCTGAGACCTGTGTCAGTGGTTGGACCAAAAGGAAATCCTGGAGACATACTCCACAACACACAGATCATAAAACCAAGGAGGTGGATTATAGCATATGGTAATAAATTCCTGCAAACAAAAACATTAAGCCGCAGACACAGTCAATTTTCTTGCTTCACCTCTATTCCTATTTCTTTCTTGTATATCAGATTACACGAGCAATTTGCATATGTTCTGTTGGTGTCAACGTGAACAAGATGGGCCTATTTTAAAAATCTTTAATACATAAAAAAATCCATCACAGATTATATTTGTAAACGAGAATTGTTGTTTTCTGTTGCCCTGGAGTTTCCTCTGTCACTTAAAAACTTCATTTGGTGACCTCCGCTCCATAAAACATGAGCACCTTTTAAGCAGTTTTCTGTTACACAGGCCAAACCACCTCATAAGCAGAGTATTCCTGGGTGATGAGATTTTTTTTAAAAAGGGGGCTAAATCCACTCACTTGGTAGAAAGAGCAAGTAAACAGGGGAGGGGCAGTGTGGTGTAAGAGCTAAAGCACAGAACTGTGGTTAACAAGGGCCAAACTCCCAGCTCTGTCAGTAACATGATGTGACCCCATGGTTCTTCTATTTCCCCGCTCAGCCACTGTCTGAATTGTTTGGTTAGACTGTAGAGTTCCTGCTTCCAAGTAGGACAGAAACAAAGGTAACTTGGGTATGCACAGAGCTAAGCACAACAGGTCTCTAATCTCAGTTGGAGTCTGTAGGTCCCTCCATGACAAAAATAAAAATAATAGGGTCCTTGAGCCTTATTTACAGGCAGAGGAAGGCCTGGGCAAAACTTCTTGACTTATGAGGAGAGGCTGAGGAATTTGGTTTTATTGGTCTACAGAAGAGAAGAGTGAGCGGGAATTGGATAGCAGCTTCAACGACCTGAAATGGGGTTCCAAAGCAGATGGAGAGAGTCTGTTTTCAGGGTGACATGACAGAACAAGGAGCAGTAGTCTCAAGTTGCAGTGTGGAAGGTGTAGCTGGGATATAAAGACAAACTATTTCTCCAGGAAGGTGGTGAAGCACTGGAATAGGTTCCTGAGAGAAGTGGTGGATTCTCCATCCCTAGAGGTTTTAAGTCCTGGCTTGACAAAGCCCTGACTTGGATGGTTTAGTTGCGGTTGGTCCTGCTTTGAGCAGGGGGTTGGACTTGATGACCTCCTGAGGTCTCTTCCAACTGCATGATTCTTTTATTCTGTAGCCACCATAACTCCCGTTAGAAGGCTGCTGACCAATGGAGGTGATTTCCCAGTCACAGGATTGCTGGCAATGTGCATTATTCACTGTCAAGTCCTCCTTTCAGAAAGCCATGCACAATGTTATGCTGGGGTTGCAGATACTCGAAATTGGGTACCCTCCTGTGACATTACTGGATTTTTTAATTAAATAATGAAAACCATTTATGTCAGCATTGTATATAATTGGCACCAAACCTTGTGCCAGGTGGGCCAAGTGAGCTGTCCAATGAAAGCTGGTAATGCCCTGACACTATTTGTTACTTGTATATCTATATTATCTTTGTATGGAAAGTATTAAATATTGGCTTTATATGTGAACTAGACATGTTTTAAAGCTAAGGGTACACAGTGGGAGGCATGGTCTCCTCCCAGACAGGATGATGGATAAAGATTCAGACGCTGAATACACATTTCAGGAATATGGAGCTTGTCATCTGTGATGCAGCCATTGGCAGGTGACACTCCATTGCCTAGGGAAGAAGGAAGAAGTTTTTCCCTCCATATGGCAAGTTATAAGATGGCTCTGGCAGTGACCATCTTGGGTCTCCAGTCTCCATGAACAAAGCCCAGGTGAACTGGGATCCCACCCCCATGGGGTGTGCTTTCAGAGGCTTTCAATAAACCAGCATATAACATCACTGTATCCAGTATCAACAGCTTTGACTGATGTATGTAATGTACCAACTTAACAATTTTCCTCTCACACCCCATTCTTTCTTTCTTTATTAATAAACCTTTAGATTTTAGATTTTAAAGGATTGGCGTAGTGTGTTGTTTTGGGTAAGATATTGGTATATATTGACCTGGGAATGTGGCTGGATCCTTTGGGGTCCAGAAGAATCAATGTGGATTTTGTGAAATAGGCTTTCATAGCCTCTCACCTGAGTAGGGGAGTTGCTGGTTTGGGCATTAGGAGCAGCTGGAGAATGTGTGGATTTGCTTTGATAGCTTCTGGCTGGCCAGTGGGGCTGGCAGAGGTATATTTGTGGCTGGTTTGATTTGCCTCAGTGAGAAGGAAATCACAGCCTGGGCTGTAAGTGGCTTGATTTTAAGCAATTTACCTAGGACTGGTTCCCTCAGCTGGGTCCAGAACATGCCCCCCACCCCATAATATTACACAGCCCACATGTGCAGCAGCACCTGACAAATTAGTGCTGCAGGAGCTGTGAATCAATGGAGAGGGGTGGGGAAGGTCTTTGGCTCACATTGAGCAGAATTTTAGGTCTGAGCCTGCTTCTTTTTTTCCATTTTCTTTCATTCAACCCAATATGATATTGGCAGCATCATTCAGAAACTCCAGGTCTGCATGTTGCAGAAATGAAGTTTTCCCTTTACCTGAAAAGAGTATATCAAGTTTTCCAGCAGACAGAAAACCCTCCCCAGAAGCTCACCTGCTCAGGACCACTATGTGCATGTGTATTGAAGCGTCATTAGACAGCACCAATGACATTTTCTCTCCTAAATTTTTTGGAATCATACAAAATAGTGTGGTTTCGTAAATATTTGGAATTCTCTTTTTTCTTCTGTAGCTTTGAGCCCCATGGGCTCCAAAGCTGTTGTGCACCATTTGCTGGACAAGAATGGATACATTTGTTTCATTTGGAGCTGCTTTTCTACACAGTAAACCCTCAAAAAGCACGATTTCAAGTTGCGCTTAACTTGCATTAGCATGAGTTAAGCGCAACTCAAAATCCTGCTCCACCTGGCTGTGGCTCAACCCCCTGGCTCCTCGCAGCCCTAGTTCAACCCTCCCCGAACCTGGCTTAACCCTGCAGCCCTGGTTGAAGCCCCTCAGCCCTGCTTACCACCCAAGCATGGCTCTGGCTCAAGCCCTCTGCTCGTGGCCCCATCTCAGCCTCCCCCCACCGTGGTTCAAACTCCCCACATGCAGCTCTGGCTCACCACCCTCATATGCAGCCTTGGTTCAAACCCCTCATTGCTTGACTCACCACGCAACCACGGCTCCAATTCACCACTCCCATGCATGGCAGTAGCTCAGCCCCCTCTGCCCCGGTTCAACCGCCCCTAGGCGCACAGCTCAGCTCAGCTCCACCTCCCGCCCCCCACAGCCCTAAGTCACCCCAGGCTTAACTCCCCTACCCCCTTCCCATGGCCCCAACCCACTGCCAGGCTTAACCCTCCCCAACTGCCCTTCCCCCCACAACCCCAGGACTTATCTTTCAAAAGGAGCCTCAGGTGCTCCTACTGCTTCCCCAGCTGCAGAATTTGCATTCCACTGGGAAAAAAAGCCTCCCCCCACTTACTCAACAGTGTGTGGGAATGGAACCCTCACATAAATCAATGCACTACTGTGCAGGGAAAAATAAAATGCTCACTTGGATAACAGACCTTCTATTCTGTGCAGCCACAAGGCTGTTTTCATGTGCGAGGCATGCTAAGGGTGAACTGCCACATTTGGGTGGGGAAAGAACTAAACCAAGATGTAGAAGTAAGACTGGTTTTGACGTTAAGGCCCAAAATTGGAGCTTGGGAGAGGTGAGTGTAGTTCCTCACCCTGCCACAGATTTCGTCTATATCTGGAGCATGCCACTTAATTCCTCTGGAGCTAAGTTTAAAGGGGGGATAATGCATCGTTTCTTTCACCCTATGTTTGTCTGGTTAAATTGTGGCAGACACTCTTCCTAGCAGTGGGCCCCAACTGCGTTAGGGCCTCAGGCGCTACTGTAAGATAAGCAAACAGTTGAAGGGTTTGTTAAGATGGTACTTGGGGGGCCTGGAGGTCAGACTCCTGGTCTATGTCTGCACTAGAAGCATCTGTCTACAGAAGTTACTGTCAGAAGAGAAGTTCCAGCAAAACTTCTATCGACAGATCACGTCTACACATAAAAGTGGATCGATCTTTAGACTCACTGTGTTGACAAAAGGGCCCCCCCCAGAGCATCTACATGGCGTTTTTGTCACCAGTTTCTGTTGACAAAATACATTTTGTGCGTAGATACTCTGGGAGTTTTGTTGACAAAACCCCAATTTTGCTACAAAACTCTCTAGTGTAGACATAGCCCTGTGGTACAAATAGCAGCGTGCATCAAAGAGCTGCACTCTAACTCTCCTTCGCAGACAGCACTAAACTTAAACTAAAAGACTTCTACCTCCGTTCACCTATCCCTGTTTGAAAAGGACCATGTCAGTGCAAAGTCTGAACCATTCAGTTTCCATTTGCCTTGTCAATACAGGAGTGGCAGCACAGCACATTGGTAGGCACTGTTATTCACATTCCCTTATCCTGAGTTTCAGGGCAGCACAGGTGTGCTTTTAGCTCAGGGTTTCCCAACCTATGGGTCGCCATTACGTTTCAAAAGGGTCGCTGGCCGGGCTGGGCAGCTCCACAGGTGGCTCTTAAGAAGCCATTTGCACTCCTGAAGTGGTTCTCAACTTCTTAATTGGATTATCGGCCATCAAGGAGTTAAGCCAATCAATTACATTGAGAACCGTTTCAGCTGCGGGGCAGAGAAGAGCATACCTGAGGAGCAATCAGGTAAGGTGGGGGCCCGAGTCCGGGGTTGGGAGGGAGGACAGTGTTGATCAGCTCCCTGGCTTGCAGCCTCTGCAGGAGGTGGGGTCCCCGCAGACCCCAGCAGGATTCCCACAGCTGGCTAGCTCCTTCTCATGTTATATGTATGAAACTGATTGTTCTTTTCTAAGCGGAGTACTTACTATTTACCTCAGTCCATTTCTCCAGTTTGTCATTTTGAATTATAATCCTAACTTGCAAATTACTGGCAACCCCTTCCAGCATGGTACCATCTGCAAACATTATAAGATTCCTCTCTATGCCATGGGTGTCCAACCTTTTGGCTTGCCTGGGCCGCACTGAGTGAAGAGGAATTGTCTTGGGCCACATATGAAATATATAATATAGTTAATGTATATAAATCACATAATAATGTTAAAAGTTTACGATCTCGTGGGGCCACATTACTAGCTGTCCAGGGCCGCATGCGGCCCATGGGCCGCGGGTTGGACACGCCTGCTCTATGCCATTATCTAAATTGTTGATGAAGATATTGAACAATATCAGTCCCATAACTGATCGTGAGGAACCCCACTTGTTATGCTGTTCCAGCATGACTATGAACCATTGATAACTACTCTCTGAGAATTATTATCCAACCAGTTATATACAGTACTTGCTTTTCAGCAAGTCACATCTACACTGTGTTTCCCTAGTCTATGGATAAGAAGGTCGTGCACGACTTTATAACATGCTTTACAAAAGTCTAGGTGTATCACAGCTACGACTTGTTATCCTAGCAAAGAAAGCTGTAAGGTTTGTTTGACATAATTTGTTCTTTACTGTTACTTATCACCTTATTGTTTGTAGATGGATTCCCTAATTATTTTTCCCATTATCTTTGCTGGCACAGAAGTGAAGCTGACTGGTCTGTAGTTTCCTGGTAGCCCTTTTTTCCCTCATGGTTTCACTTGTGATGCTGGCAATAGAGTGTATAATTTCAGATTTTGGGATTTTCTTCCTCTTCTGGTATTGGCTTTAACAACCAAATGTTAACATTTCAGAGTCCTATTCAGGTATTAGGTTTGACTGATCAAAGGCTATTTAAGCAGGTGGCTGATGAAATTAGCCTTCTTTCCCCATAATATCACTAAAAATATTTGTCCAGCAAATGCCAATCACAGGCAGGAGGTTTATAAATGCTGAATACACTTTTCAAAGTGTTCACAGAATCACAGAATCACAGGGCTGGAAGGGACCTCAGAAGGTCATCTAGTCTAGCCCCTTGCCTCAAGCAGGATCAACCCCCACTAAGTCATCCCAGCCAGGACCTTGTCCAGCCGGCACTTAAAAACCTCAAGGGATGGAGAATTCACCACCTCTCTAGGCAACGCATTCCAAGGCTTCACCACCCGCCTGGTGAAGTAGTTTTTCCTAATATTTAACCTACACCTTTCCCTCTTCAACTTCAGACCATTACTCCTTGTTCTGCCATCTGACACCACTGAGAACAGTTTCTCACCCTCCTCTTTAGAGCTCCCCTTCAGGATGTTGAAGGCTGCTATTAAATCACCTCTAAGTCTTCTCTTCTGTAAACTAAACAAGCCCAAATCCCTCAGCCTAACCTCATAGGTCTTGTGCTCCAGACCCTTAATTATTTTTTGTTGCTCTTTGCCGAACCTGCTCCTGCAAATCCACATCCTTTTTATACTGGGGGGCCCAAAACTGGACACTATTCCAGATGTGGCCTCACTAGTGCTGAATAAAGAGGAATAACTACTTCTCTAGATCTGCTCGAAATGCTCCTCCTAACGCACCCTAGTATGCTGTTAGCCTTCTTGGCTACAAGGGCACACTGTTTGCTTATATCCAGCCTTTCATCCACCATAACCCCTCGGTCCCTTTCCATCGTACTGCTGCTGAGCCAGTCGGTCCCCAGCCTGTAACAATGTTTGGGATTCTTCTGCCCCAGGTGCAGGACTCTACACTTCTCCTTATTGAACCGCATCAGATTTCTTTTGGCCCAGTCCTCCAATTTATCCAGGTCCCTCCGTATTCTCTCTCTACCCTCCAACGAATCTGCCTCTCCCCCTAGTTTTGTGTCAGCTGCAAACTTGCTGAGGGTGCAGTCTAGTCCCTCATCCAGGCCATTAATAAAGATGTTGAATAACACCGTCCCCAGAACCCAGCCTTGTGGCACTCCGCTTGAAACAGACCACCATCCAGATATTGAGCCTTTGACCACTACCTGTTGGGCCTGACCATCAAGCCAGCTCTCTATCCATCTTATAGTCCAAGGATCCAATCCATATTTCCTTAACTTATGGACAAGAATGTTGTGGGAGCCCATATCAAAAGCCTTGCTGAAGTCAAGGTATATCACATCCACTGACTTCCCCATGTCGACAGAGCTTGTTACCTCATCATAAAAGCTAATCAGGTTGGTCAGGCAGGACTTGCCCCTGGTGAATCCATGTTGGCTACTTTTGATCACTTTCCCCTCTTCCAAGTGCTCCAAAACGGATTCTTTGAGGATTCCCTCCATTATTTTCCCAGGTATTGAGGTAAGGCTGATGGGTCTATAGTTCCCTGGATTGTCCTTCTTTCCTTTTTTAAAGATGGGTACTATGTTTGCCTTCTTGCAGTCATCCAGTATCTCCCCTGATCTCCAAGAGTCTTCAAGGATAACGGCCAAAGGTTTAGCAATGACCTCTGCCAATTCCCTCAGTACCCTGGGGTGCATTAAATCCAGACCCATGGACTTGTGCACATCTAGTTTTTCTAGATAGCTCAGAACTTATTCCTTCCCCACAGATGGCTGCCCTCCACCTTCCCATACTGCATTGTCTAGGACCATCATGTGCAAGTTGAATTTGTCCGTGAAGACTGAGGCAAAAAAAGCATTGAGTACTTCAGCTTTTCCTGCATCATCTGTCACTAGGTTACCTCTGTCATCCAGTAATGGCCCCACACCTTCTCTGATAGCCTGTTTATTGTTCACATGCCTGTAGAAACCCTTCTTGTTACTGTTCACATCCCTTGCCAGCTGCAGTTCCAACTGTGCTTTCACTTTCTTGATTACTGCCTGGCATTCTCCAGCTGTATGTTTATACTCCTCCTTAGTCAACTGTCCACATTTGCATTTCTTGTATGCATCCTTTTTGAATTTAAGCTGACTAAGGATTTTCCTGTTAAGCAAAGCTGGTTGCCTGCCGTGTTTGCATTTCTTACTATGCAGCAGGATTGTTTGTTCCTGTGCCTTTAGTAAGACTTCTTTAAAATACTATCAGTTCTCTTCAACTCTTTTCCCCTTCATCTTCGTTTCCCAAGGGATCCTGCTCATCCATTCTCTCAGGGAGTCAGTCTGCTCTTCTGAAATCAAGGGTCTGTATGTTACTGCTCACCTTTCTTACTTTTGTCATGATCATGAAATCTACAATCTCATGGTCGCTGCAGCCCAGGTTCCCTCCCACTTGTATTTCTTCTACTAGTTCTTCCCTGTTTGTGAGCAGCAGGTCAAGTTGTTCATGGCCCCTGGTCGGTTCCTTCAGCACTTGTACCAAGAAGTTATCCCCAACATTCTCCAAAAACTTCCTGGATTGTTTGTGTGCTGATGTATTGGTCTCCCAACAAATGTCCGGATGATTAAAGTCTCCCATGAGACCCAGGGCCTGTGATTTGGAAGCTTCACTTGGCTACATAAGAACATAAGAACGGCCATACGGGGTCAGACCAAAGGTCCATCTAGCCCAGTACCTTGTCTGCTGACAGTAGCCAATGCCTGGTGCCCCAGAGGAGGTGAACTGAAGACAATGATCAAGCGATTTGTCTCCTGCCATCCATCTCCTGCCTTCGACAAAAGGCTCGGCACCATACCTTACCCCTTGCCAATAGCCATCTATGGACCTAACCTCCAAATATTTATCGAGCTCTTTTTTAAACTCTGTTAGACTCCTGGCCTTCAGAGCATCCTCTGGTAAAGAGTTCCACAGGTTGACTGTGCGCTGTGTGAAGAAAAACTTTCTTTTATTAGTTTTGAAACTGCTACCCATTAATTTCATTTGGTGTCCTCTAATTCTTATATTATGGGAACAAGTAAATAACTTTTCTCCACACCATTCATGATTTAATATACCTCTATCATATTGCCCCTCAGTCTCCTCTTTTCTGAAAAGTCCCAATCTCTCTAGCCTCTCCTCATATGGGACCCGTTCCAAACCCTTAATCATTTTAGTTGCCCTTTTTGGAACCTTTTCTAACGCCAATATATCTTTTTTGAGTTGAGGAGACCACATCTGCACGCAGTACTCAAGATGTGGGCGTACCATAGTTTTATATAGGGGAAGTAAGATATTCCTTGTCTTATTTTCTATCCCTTCTTTACTTATTCCTAACATCCTATTTGCTTTACCGACTGCCGCTGCACACTGCGTGGATGTTTTCAGAGAACTAGCCACTATAATTCCAAGATCCCTTTCCTGATCTGTTGTAGCTAAATTTGCCCCCATCATATTATATGTATAATTAGGGTTATTTTTCCCAATGTGCATTACCTTACACTTACCCACATTAAATTTCATTTGCCATTTTGCTGCCCATTCACTCAGTTTGCTGAGATCTGCCTGAAGAAAGCCTCATCTATCTCATCTCCCTGATCTGGTGGTCTGTAACAGACACCAACTACAACATCACCTCTGTTACTTCCACCTCTAAGTTTAACCCAAAGACACTCAACTGGATTTTCTCCTTCCCACCAAGTCTCCGTTATTGCAACCACCTCATATGTGTTTGACTGGTTCAGGGCCTCTAATTCTTCCTGTTTGTTCCCTAGGCTTCTGGCATTAGTGTACAAGCATCTTAGAGAAGGTGTTGATTGGCCCACTTCCTCCTCTTCACCAAGGAAACCCACTTGATTGTTCCCTCCTCCTTCTCCACTTACGTCTGGGCTTGTGTCACCTTCGCCCAACAAACCTAGTTTAAAGCCCTCCTCTCTAGATTTGCAAGCCTGCCTGCAAAGATGCTCTTTCCACTTTTAGTGAGGTGGATCCCGTCTCTTCTCAGCAATCCCTGTTCATGAAACAGAATCCCATGGGCAAAGAAACCAAATCCTTCTCTGCTACATCACCTACGCAACCACACATTTACCTCTGTGATTCAACGATCCCTACGCGGACCCCTTCCTTCCACAGGGAGGATAGATGAGAAGACCACTTGTGCTCCATATTCCTTGATCTTCCTTCCTAGGGTTACGTAATCTGCCATGATCTCGTCAAAATTGTTCTTGGCTGTATCATTGGTTCCTACATGAAGAAGTAGGAAGGGGTAATAGTCTACAGGTTTAAGAATTTTCAGCAGCGACTCTCTAATATCCTGAATTCTAGCTCCAGGCAAGCAGCAAACTTGCCGGGATTCTAGGTCCGGGCGGCAGATGGATGACTCCGTCCCTCTTAGGAGGGAGTCCCCGACCACCACCACTCGTCTTTTTCTCTTAGGGGTGGTGATCATAGAACTCCCATCCCTAGGACTGTGCATCCCATGCCTTCTAAACCATGGGGACTCTTTCAGATACCTCCCAAGGATTGTATCAGCCCCAATTATCTCCGCCGTATCACCTGTGGAGAGAGGCTGAAAGCGGTTATTTAACTCCACTGGAATTGGAGAGACTTGAACTGGTTTTCTGCTCTTGGGAAAGGTGCTCAGGGAAAGGTGCTATGTTAGCTGCACTACATACTTATTTCCTCTCTCTCTGTCCAATAACTGTGTGACATAGGCAGAAGCAGGCCAGGCTTTCCCATTAGAAAACAGTAAATTCATCTCTGTGCTAACTTAATTCACAACTAGCTTGTCAAATGTGATACTGGCTTTTCCGATGTGAATATTGTAAACTAGACTGAAAGCAGCATCTCATTTCACTTAGGAAGGCTGAACTGCCATCAGATGGTAACCATTATTGTTTAGTATAACTTTGTCTTACATCAGTGCCAGTGACCTAGATAAAAGACTCTGTGTCTCATTACCAGTCCCCTGAGTCATTCAATCCTTAATAATCAGATCTTTAATTTTAGATGTAATTTATTGGATATATACACACAAGGGCCATTTCTACACAGGCAAGATCTTCCGGAAGAACAGTGCCTTCTTCCAGAAGATCTGAGAAGCGTCTACATATGCAAGATGCTCTTTCAGATTTCTTCCAGAAGAAGGTGGCCCCTCTTCTGGAGTCTATATTCTGTTTCAGAATCAGGAATGGGACCTTCTTCCAGAAGATTTTTCTGGAAGAAGGCATGTGCAGACGTTCCCAGACTGCTTCTGCTGGAAAAATTGCCATGTGTAGAAACGGTCAAGAAATGCACCTCATATTCTTTCAGGATATGACCTTAAGACTAGTGGGTTTAGCTATCTAGTACAAGATTCAGCTTCTGAAGATGAGAGCCTTGCATATGATACATTAAAAACTCTTACTTTGACCACATTATCTCTTCTAGATGTTAGTGTTGACTGTTGATGTTAGCACTGGCATCAATGGCTTGTCCATTCCAGCAAAGATCCACCATGAAGTTCTGCTCTGGTAAATATTAATGGGGCTGGCAAGAGGCAGGGAGAAGACTGAGGCTCCCCTTGGACAGGCTCTCTAAAGCCTCCATGCATGCTGAACAGTAACAGAGAAATAGCCGTGCTAGTCTATGTACTATCAAAACAAAACAGCAGTCCAGTAGCACTTTGAAGACTAACAAAATAATTTATTAGGTCATGAGCTTTCGTGGGACAGACCCACTTCTTCAGATCATAGCCGTACCAGAACAGACTCAATATTTAAGGCACAGAGAACCAAAAGTAGTAATCAAGATTGACAAATCAGAAAAAATATCAAGGTAAGCAAATCAGAGAGCAGAGGGGCAGAATGGGGGCAGAGAAGTCAAGAATTAGATAAAGCAAAGTATGTAAAAGAGCCCCTATAATGAGCTAGAAAATTGCCATCCTGGTTCAAACCACATGTTAATGTGTCCAATTTGAATATAAAAGAGGGTTCAGCTGCCTCTCTTTCCAAACAGCTGTGAAAGTAAAACAGCTTTTCAGTAAAACACAGACTTTCAGGTCATTAACAGAATGGCCCACTCCATTAAAGTGCTGGCTGACAGGTTTGTGAATCAGGAGTGTTTTTATGTTTGTGTTATGCCCATTAACTCTTTGTCTAAGAGAGTTTGAAGTCTGTCCAATATACAAAGCATGTGGGCATTGTTGGCACGTGATGGCATATATGATGTTAGTTGAGGAACATGAGAATGTGTCTGTGATTCTCTGTATTATGTCTTGACTCATCTGTGGGGATGTGGGGTAGGAACTGGCAGTGGCAGGATTTTTCTATCATAACTCGAAGAAATAAAACTATGGAACACACACTATAGCAGGAAACAGAACATGAACTCTAAAGACTCTCCTAAAGTACGTGCTTTACTGAATGATTGTCCTTTTCACTGAACATTGTTTTAAACCTGCATACTGAATGAGGCCAAGGGCCCAGTAGAAACAATAGCATTGATCATGACCTTCAAAACTGATTGTCATGCTTATGCCTCAGGGGGCAGAGTTGAGGTTACCAAGGCAATCTGAATTTTGGCATTTCCTAATTTGAAAGCTTTACTTTGCAACCTGGATATTTGCAGATGGATTTTTGAAATGCAATGTTGTTATTCTATGTGAATATATTGGCTAGATTCGACCACCTTTACTCACATTCAGTGTTACAGAAATAAATAGAAATATTTGTAGAATAAGAAGCTACTTAACTCGATTGAGGGTGGCAAAATCTGGCCTTATCCTACTGTAAGTGAATTTACAAGTTATTTCCTTTACTTAGTGTATATTTTAAAGACAATTTTTTTTCTAGTTCAGAACTTTCTCACCTGCTATAGGATGGAATTACCCAATATTACAAACACATTGTGGATTTTTATGAAGACCTGACCATAACATGTATTTAAGTTTAGATACTTTTAGTCCCTGTTGGTAATAGTGAAACCTCCCTTTTCAACCTGGTTTCTTTTATGCTAGCTAAGAACAAACATAGCAAAACTTTGGGACTGAACATAATATATAGAGACTTGCAGGTTGTTTTTTTTAAAGATAAAAATGAACGGAGGCTCATTCTGTGTTTGTTCATACTGACTTCTAAGTAGGATTATAGTACTATGATTCAGTTGCTATTTATGATATCACTGCATGCAATAATTTCATTAGTGGAATTTAGCTTCCAGATTCATTTCATAATCCCTGTCTATTACCTAGAGAAGGAAAAAAGCACAAATCAAGATGACATTTTAAAAAGTGGAGCTGAAACTGCTCTTGTAGGAATATCTAAATCCTTTCCCATATTAAATACCTAATCTCAGCTGCAGTGTACCAGCCATTTAGGAAAATTAAAGAGGGAGAGAGCAAGGAGAGACAGCAGATGATAAAGTGCAATAGTAGTTCTACTCATGTAGATAATGAAGGGACCCAGCACATGGCCTTTCAGTTTATCCCTCTCAGCTTATCCTTCATCTACTTACATTCAAATAGGTAGGTCATTATTAAAATGATTTTGAAATGGGTTGCTCTAGTTTCATATGATTTATTTGTATGTATCCTGTAACACAAAATTCCTGGTAAATCTTTTGGCAGGCAGGTGTTGTAGGCCTTTGTCATTATCATTCAGTTTGGGATTTGATTTCTAAACTGGCTGCTCACCAATACCTATATTTAATTGAACTTTACTTGCTGCTCCAGCCATTTGTTTGTGCAGCAGAACTCTTATAGACCGGGTTCAGCACTACAAAGTGTTGCATGCCTGCTGCAAAATGCTCAACACCTGCTATTCTAGAAGATAATGGATATTGAGGACATATTGAAGGACCAGACCCTTATTCTTTAGCATTACCAGAGACATACTCCTTTGCGATGCTTACGATAGCTCTGGGAAAGTACACTATAGAAGGAAGAAGCAATGCTTGATTGCATTTAAAGCATTCCAGTTTCATTCAGTAACTAGAGAATGTTACTTTAGAGCCTGCAGTTTTCACAATGTATATTCTTTTGTAAAAGAGAATTCTGCAAAGATGGGGTGAACGTTCTCCACCTAAGAAACCTGGCCTATTTTTAATAGTGACTGCTACATTATATGCAAGTATGTAGAGACTCTTCACAATCTCACGTGGATGAGCTGACGATTTTTGTGGGGTTCCAAAATGAAATACTCCACTAACTTCCATTCCCACTCTGCTTCTCCGCCCCGACAAACAGGTATAGCATCCTTTACTTTTCAGCCCTTCTTCATTGTGATCCACCCGTCATGACTTACATGGATTCCTCAGCATAGTCTAAGTGCTCCCACCCCCAGTTTACCACTCCATTTCTTTTGAGCCTACTTTTGCTTCCAGATCAGGAAAGCCTAAGCTTGCCCATGCAGTGAGATTTTTCTGGGAAGACTTCTGCCAATCTCAGGCAGTCAAGGAGGCCAGGAATGGCTCCTTAACATCTTACTTGGGTAACAGCTCCCTTGCATCCTTCCCTTTCCTCCACCTCTTCTGCCTGGTGAGGAATGGTGGCGGCTGTCAGTCACTGCACATGAGAACACCCTTCTAGAGCAGCTGCCTGCTTTTTAATTCTCACCATTCTGGACATGAAAGACTTCTCTCTGTGCCAAGAACTGAGGCGAGGGTAGAACAGAAGAGGGAAATCACCTGTTCCAGAACAGTGCCTCCCTGATGTTAGCAAATAGATAAAGGCAATTGGGCGGTGGCAATGGCAAATAATGATGAGTTTCCCCTCACATCCAAAGCAGTTTATCAGCAATGTTTGTCTAGCTTCTCAGCATCCTGTGTTACGGATTTTCCTTCTGGTTCTTTCAGCAGGGAGAGGATCTGTAAGAAGTAAGAGGCTGACCCCATCCAAACATATAGATGCTCTGAGCCTCAGCACTGACTCCACTGCAAGTAAGGTGGATCCAGGACAAGAAATAAATCACCTTTGTTGCCATGTCTCAGAATCCCATCTTACCCAACACTCCCAATTCCGTCTCCTTCCTGTAATGAGGCAGAAGGGCTAACCATGTCAAAAGTCAGGAAATATGGAGTCTTAATCCTTCTGGCACGAAATCCATGGCAAAATGCCCAGTGATTTCAATGGAAGCAGGATTGGGTCCCCAATCATTAATTTTTAAACAGAATTGCATAATTTAAGTAGGGAAAAACAGACTAAGAACTCTAGAACCTTTTGTAGTTAGGCTAGTCAGAGTATGCAAATATTTTACTTTTTAAACACAAACGTGTTAACCTGTCTGCACTATGTAAATTGTAATATTTGCAAAAGTCAACTTTCTAGTTGAGGTAAATGGAGTGCAGTTTTACCTTTCATCAGCTGGACCATTTCTTTGTTATGTTTTACGCCAAGATGAAATGGATACCTTAAACATCAAAACAACTCAGACTTACATTCTGCTTACATGCCACTAACAATACTTCTTCCCACCTGCAGGTCACCGGTTCAGAGGCGAACAGGTCAATTCTGTCAGTTCTTTAAATCTAAATCTGGGAATCCTCAGCGCTTAAAGGTTTTGAGAACAGCTTTGTTAAGTCACCAGTGTTCTTTGCCACAGGTGCACACATCTATTGTAATTGCAACACAGATTGTGGAGATTTCTCTTGAAGTGATAGTCTTTTGAAGTTAACTTGTGTGCCTTCCTGCAACTATACACTGTGGATTAGAAGTGGACACCATTGCTCACCCAACTGATGTGTATCAATGGGGTTTGGTGGCTGGAAGGAAAGTAGTTAACTGGCTGTGAATAGTCATTGCCTAAAGCACTGGGTAATAAGATACAGTTTTCAGCATCATGAGTGTGAAAGGAAAAAAAATAGAAAATGAAATGGGTTATTCTGTTTACTGAAAATGTGTGCACCTTGCAGGGCATTGCTACTTTTTACATGCTCGCCAGGCTCAGCAAAACTCATTAAAAAGGGAGGGGTTAATTTGATTGAAAGTACAAAGATTCAACACTAGGGTTCTTTGCCTTAGGGGTAGATTAAGTTTTTAGGCTCAGTCTGGTGTAGGAGGTGGCATGCAGCCCCATCATCCAAGGATGAGGCTTTGGAAAGTGTTGCAACTCAGCTACTGTGCTGAGGACTAAGCATGTCATAGCAGCTCTTTTCTATGTACCTCCATGTTTCAATGCATGAGGATGATGAAAACACCAAAATGCACTGCCAGGATATCAGGCTGAGGTTTCCCAAAAGTGGCTGTTGTATGTTGTTTTAAAAAGCAAAGTACATTGCGCTCTCAAGTTTTCTGTTTCTCTCTCCACTGAAATCACTGACGTACACAGTGGATACATCATAACTCTATAAAGTTACAGCAGCCAGTGTTTGCACCTGTGACCATCCGCTGATTTAATACTAATCACATACTTAGTGTTGTCTTCTAGTTTTGTACTGACCTTCCAGGTCTGGAGGATTTGTTAGACGTATTTAGTAATGTCAATACCTAACTCTTTCCCCCACCTTGCTAAGATACTCAGTCCCTTCAACACAGCACACACAAATGACTCCATATGCATCATTTAAGAGGAATGAAACTAGATTATATTACATTCCACATCATACAGTTTCAAGATTAAATGATAACAATAATTTCACCTTTTGAACCTGGATTTCAAACTGATATTCTTGTTTAACTTAGATTCCTAAATTCTGGGCTAGCTTCTGCTAGCTTTATTCATCTGAAGTAGTACCTTACTCTGTGAATTGTCCCATTAACTTAAATGAACTACTTGTGGAGTAAGGTGTTAACAAAAAGAAGTGAAGCCCTGCCACACACTTTGATATGTTACAGATTGGATTGCCTTTAAATAGCACTTTCTAATATCTTCCCTCTCTAATAATATAAACATTCACATTTACTGATTCACGTTCTCTTTTCTAGGGCCAGAACTTCCACTGGCATAAATTATCACAGTTCCACCGAACTCAGCTGAGCTAAGCTGATTTACATCAGCTGAGTATTCCCCTAACCTTAAAATCATTAAGTCAATATAATACTACCTTTTTCTCTGACCTCCTGATTCCTTAGTAGTTTCAGGTGACATCAAATCATTAAAGTACTTCTAACTGAGGCATATGCTAACTCGGACTCATTCCTTATCTTTTACCCACATGTCGGTGGCAGCTCCCTGGTTAAGCTGTAAGGATCTGCTTGGTTAGCCCTGACTTTCTCATTGACTGTAATTAATTTAAATGTCTCAACATAGCCTCAGCTCCTACACACCTGACGTGTAATTTGTCATTCAGACACAGACAAACATAATTAAAGTAGTTGCAATACTTAAGTCATGTGCATGTTTTCTGCAGCCCAAGCACACTTTTATTAGTTTAATAAGTGCAAGTCATCAGCTATGCATACTTACAGGGATAAACTCCTGATATTTATTAAAACATTAAAATGTTGTATTCTGTAAATGTGCAGAATTTCACTGATGAGGGTGAAATCAGTGGTAAGACACACTTGACTTCCCTAACTGCGGGATTTCAACCCTGATTTTGCCTTAGGATTCTCTATTTCACATGGCTGTCAGGTGCAAATCATTTTTAGATCTTGAAATATTTCAGAAAAATAAATATCTTCTTTACCCTAGAAAGCTGGGCTTTCACAAATTTTCAGGATTTGTTCTTAGACTCATGGAATTGAAGGGTTGGAAGAAACCGAAAGAGGTCATCAAGTCCAACCTCCCCTCACCCCCCACTGAAAGCAGGTTCATTCCCAACCAAGTCAGCCCAAATGGGGCTCTGTAAAGTTGGGATTAAAAGACCTGTAGGTAAGGAGATTCTACCACCTTCCTGGCTAACCCATTTTGGAGCTTCACCACTCTCCTAGTGAAATAGTTTTTCCTAATATTTGACCTAGACCTCTCCTACCGCAACTTGAGACCATTGCTCCTTGCCTGTCATCTGCCACCATTGAGAACAACCTCTCTTCAACATCTTTGGGACCCCCCTTCTGGTAGCTGAAAGCTGCTTTTAAATCTCTTTCTCAGCTTTCTCTTCTGTAGATTAAATAAGCCCAAATCCCTCAACCTCTCCGTATAAGTCATGTGCTCCCTAATAACTTTTTCTCACCCTCTAATGGACTCCCATTAGCCATGTCTACACATGCACGCTACTTCGAAGTAACGGCACCAACTTCGAAATAGCGCCCGTCACGGCTACACGTGTTGGGCGCTATTTCAAAGTTAACATCGACGTTAGGCGGCGAGACGTCAAAGTCGCTAACCCCATGAGGGGATGGGAATAGCGCCCTACTTCAACGTTCAACGTCGAAGTAGGGAACGTATAGTCGTTGCGCGTCCTGCAACATCGAAATTGTGGGGTCCTCCATGGCGGCCATCAGCTGAGGGGTTGAGAGACGCTCTCTCCAGCCCCTGAGCTCAATGGTGGCCGCGTGGAGCGGCCCCTTAAAGCTCCCCGCCCCCTGTCTTCCTGTGCAGGAAGCTGAGAGAGCGTGCAGGCAGCAGCAGTAACACGCAGCCAGCCTGTATGCTCTTCTGCAGCCAGAAAAAAAACCCCAGCGCTGCGATGGCTGCCCCCCAGCGCCCCCAGGGGACCCCCCCCAAGGGGAGCCGGGGCTCACAGCCCAGCAGCCAGGTGGGGAAGCGGCAGCGGGGCCCCTCCTGGACGGAGGCCGAGCTGCGGGACCTGCTGGGGCTCTGGAGCGAGGAGGAGGTGCTCCAGGTCATGGGGAGCAAGAGGCGGAACGCGGATGCGTTCGCTCGGCTGGCTGAGGGCCTGGCTGCCCGGGGTCACCCTGCCCGCACTCCGGATCATGTACGCAGTAAAGTGAAGGAGCTGTGGCAGGGTTACGCCCGGGCCCGGGATGCGGCCGGCTGATCTGGGGCCGCCCCCGTCACTTGCCCCTTTTATAGGGAGCTCAGGGCCATCCTGGGCCCCCGGCACACCTCCTCCCCTCCAGCCACTCTTGATACCTTGGCCGAGGAGCCCCAGAAGGCCCCAGAGGCGGAGTCTACCCCGGAGGCAAGCCCCGCACCCTGGGGGCCCCCCCAGGAGCCCAGCCCCAGGGCACCGGAGGAGGAGGAGAGGGACTCCTCCTCCAGCGACACTGGCCTCCAGATAATGCTGCCGTCCTGGAGCTCCAGCCAGGCGTCCGCCCCCCGGGTGTCCCCCGACCGTCAGGTATGTACTCCCCCGGTGCACACCCTCGGGGTTGAGGGGCGGGGGTAATAGATATGGCCAGGGCCCTCCACATGCCCAGATGGCCATGGCCCCAAGGACAGCAGTGGCTTGTCCCTCAGAAGAGTGCATCAGCCCCTGCACCCGCCCCCCCCCCAGCACGACAGTGCCATGCCCCATCCCCGGGGCTGGGGGGAGCGGAACCTCGAGGGTCCCCCGGGGGGAGGGGGTGGGACACTCAGCAGCAGCAGCAGCAGCAGCAGCATGTGATGGAGTGGGGGGAGTGCAAATGTGAGACTCAGGCTAGATATGAGAAGCAAGCTGAATAGCTCCCAGGGGCAAAGGATGATCCTGGGGCTACTACTGGCAGGTAACACCTCTGCCCTGAACAAAGAGGAGGGAGGAGCCGAGCTGGGTTTGAATTGGGGGCGGCAGTTAGAGGCTAGGGGAAGGGAGAGCTAGAAGGCAGCCAGCCTGAGGAGGGGGAAAGCTACACCCCAGAGGGGCACCCCTTGGGGTCTTCTCCCCAGGACGGGTTGGAAGGACTGTCTCTGACTGCTGTCCTGTCGCTTCTGTGAGAAACTGGGCATCTGTTGCCTAATAAACCTCCTGTCGTACCTGCTGAGTGAGTGAGAGTCACTCCTACCAGCGGACGAGGTGCAGTGCAGGGGGACCCCTGAACCCCATCACAGCAGCATCTCCTGGGGATGGGGATGGGGAACCTGCAGTACAGGGGTGGGGGTCAAGGGCCACGGCTCGGGGCCCACACTAACGGCTGTCTCCACTCTTCTTCCCCCACCCCGTGTTCCACAGCTGCACCATCGGAAGGACTGGAGAGCACCAGCGAGGCGTCAGTGGTCCTGGAAAGCCCTCCGGGGCCATCATTCCAGGCCAGCCCCTCAGCAGAGCACCGACCGGCCCCATGGCGGGGAAGACGGCGGACGCAGCACCACCAGCCGCCGGCGACGGACCCCCAGCTGCTGGCCCTGCACTGTCAGCAGCTGGAGGTCGCCGAGCAGTGGCTGCGGGTGGAGGAAAGCCACCTCCACCTGCAGGAGTGGGCACTGGCCTGGCGCCAGGAGGCATGGGGGGCCTACATGCGGACCCTCAACCACATCACGGACTCCCTGGCCCCCCAGGCTGCGCCGGCCGCCGCAGCGCCCGCCTTGCCTGCTCCACCTGCTGCTCCAGCCACTGCTCCAGCCGCTGCGCCGTCCACCGTCGCACCGCCACTCGCCACCGAGGGCCATTCCGCCGAGGGGGACCTGGAGCCAGCTGACACTCGCCGGCCATATCTCCCGGTCCGCCCAGCCCCCAGCCAGCCCCAGCCAGGGCTGCGGCTGAGGCAGGGATCCCAGCCGCCCACCCCCAGCGCTGGACTGTAGGGGCGTGGGGCCCAGGACATGGCCCCCCCCTTTGTATATATTCCCCCCAGTTTATTGTTATTTTCTTGTAAATAGTTTTTATTTGTGACCCATTACTATGCTGATCCTTACCCCCCATGTAAATAGTTCTCCCCTTCCTTGTCTTCCCTTTCATGTTATCCCGATTTTTATAATGTATATATATTTATCACTTTGATTTCCCCTGTACATAGTTTGTCTTGTTCAGAATATTTATAATAATAATAATAAGAAGAAGAAGAAGAAGAGTTGCAGTAAAGAAAATGTTTGAGTTGACAAACAACTGCCTGCTTTTATTTTTACAAGAAAAGTGGGTGTGTGTGCTCTGGCGTGCTCTGTGGTGTGGGCGTAGGGGCAGGGAGTGTTGTGGAGGATGGGGGAGGACAGTGGGGGGCCTGCCAGCATTCACCCCATGGCCTCATCGAACTGGGCCCGCAGGGCCTCCCGGACCCGGGTCCCTTCGGGGTCCACCTGGCGACTGAGGGCAGCGGGTGGCTGCACATCGGCCCTGCCGGCCTCCACAGCCCAGCCCTGGAAGAAGGCCTCCCCCTTGCTCTCCACGAGGTTGTGTAGGGCACTGCATGCACCCACAATCTGGGGGATGTTGGTGGGGCCCGCATCAAGGCGGGTGAGGAGACACCTCCAGCGCCCCTTGAGGCGGCCAAATGTGCGCTCCACCACCTGGCGCGCGTGGTTCAGGCGCTGGTTGAAGCGCTCCTGGCTGGCAGACAGATGGCCCGTGTACGGGTGCATGAGCCAGGGCCGGAGGGAGTATGCCGCATCTGCGATGATGCAGAGGGGCATGGTGGTGTCCCCCACAGGGATCTCCCGCTGGGGGATGTAGGTCCCTGCCTCCAGCCGGTGGCACAGGCCTGACTTCCGAAATACCCGGGCGTGGTGGGTGCTGCCAGGCCAGCCCACATAAATGTCCAGGAAACGGCCCCGGCTGTCCACCAAGGCCTGGAGGACCACTGAGTGGTAGCCCTTCCGGTTTATGTAGTGTCCTCCACTATGTTCCGGGGCGCGGATGGGGATGTGAGTCCCATCCAGAGCCCCGAAGCAGTTGGGGAAGCCCAGGGTGCCAAAGCCTGCGATGGCGGCATCCGGGTCCCCAAGCCTCACAAGCCTGTGGAGGAGCAGGGCGTTGATGGCACGGACGACCTGCAGGGGAAGCACATGGTAGAGCACCAATGAGGGGTGTGCAGGGTGTGTGTGGCCCTCCCCTTCCAGGGCCCCCCTCCCCTCCCCTCCCCTCGCCTCTCCTGCCAGGGCTGCCTCCCCCTCCCCCCGTGGGTCCTCTTACCTCCATGAGGACAGCCCCAACGGTGGCCTTGCCGACGCCAAACTGCTGGCCCATGGATCGGTAGCTGTCTGGAGTGGCCAGCTTCCAGACAGCGATGCCGACCTGTTTCTCCACGCTGAGGGCACGCCGCATGGCGGTGTCCTGGTGCTTCAGTGCGGGGGTGAGCCACTGGCATAGCTCCAGAAATGTCTTCCGGCTCATGCGAAAGCTCTGGAGCCAGCGGTCATCATCCCACTCTCCGAGCACCAGCCGCTCCCACCAGTCAGTGCTGGTGGGGTAGCTCCACAGCCGGCGGTGTGTGCGGTGGGGGCTGGGGGGGGCGGCAGGGTGCTGCAGGGTTGGGGGTTGAGTCCTCCTCCCCTGCGGGCAGCTCCTCCTCTGTGGCAAGGAGGTGCTCAGCTGCCTCCTGCATGGCATCGAGCAGGGCAAGCACTGCTCCTTCAGGGGCGGCTGTGTGGACCTCTGGCTGCTGCTGCTGCTGCTGCTGCTCCTGCTGCTGGGGGTCCATGACTGTGTCACTCAAGGTGTGTGTGCCTATGGCTCTGCAGACCGCGTGCTGTGCAGGCTGAGTGTGTCTGGGAGGGGCCCTTTAAGGGAGCGGTTAGCTGTTGCCCCGGAAGCGCTAGTCCGCCCTGTGACCCTGTCTGCAGCTGTTCCTGGCACCCTTATTTCGATGTGTGCTACTTTGGCGTGTAGACGTTCCCTCGCTGCGCCTATTTCGATGTGGTGCCCAACGTTGACGTTGAACGTCGACAGCACCAGCCCTGGAGGACGTGTAGACGTTATTCATCGAAATAGCCTATTTCGATGTCGCTACATCGACATAAGCTACTTCGATGTAGCATTCACGTGTAGATGTAGCCATTGTGTCCACATCCCTTCTATACTGGGGGTGGGCCAGAATTGGACACAATGCTCCAGATGTGGCCTTACCTGTGCTAAATAAAGGGGAATAATCACCACCCTAGATCTGCTGGCAATGCTCATCCTGATGCAGCCCAATCCCCCGTTAGTCTTATTGTCTACAGCGGCATTCTGCTGGCTCATAGCCAGCTTCCCATTCGCTGTCAACCCCAGGTCCTTTTCTCTAGAGCTGCTGCTTAGCCAGTCACTTCGCAGCCTGTAGCAGTGCTTGGGATGCCTCTGTCCTACGTGCATGAGCGGAGCGGGACAGGAGTGAGAGGGGAATGGGCAGGGAAAGGCCTGGGAGGAGCAAGGGCAGGGAGGAAGGTGAGGCAGGAACATGGTTTTTCTACGGTCTGAACTGAGGCTGACTGGTTTGTAGATCCCCAGATTCTCCTTCTTCCTTTTTTTAAAGGCTGGGCACTACATTTGCCTTTTTCCAATTGCCCGGGACCTATCCCGGTCACCATGAGATAGATAAAGGCCAATGGCTGTGCAGTCACATCAGCCAACTCCCTCAGCACCCTTGAATTCATTTGATCCAGTCCCGTGGATTTGTATATGTCCAACTTTTCTAAATAGTTTTTAACCTGTTCCTCCTCCACTGAGGGCTGCCTACCTTCTTCCCATTCTGCGCTGCCTAGTGCTGTGCTCTGGGAGCTGACCTTATCTGTGAATATAGAGGCAAACAAACAAAAAATTGAGTACATCAGCTTTTTCCACACTATCTCTCAGTAGGTCACCTTCATCATGCTTCTTCTGGTGATACCTCTTTTGACCCAGTATCATACCTAAAGTGCTCTGGAATAAAAAGCCAAGGCCCAGTTTCAAGCTACTGTTGTCTGAAACAGGATAGAAGTTGCTTTTTATTGACAATAGCAACCATATGATTTGAAATACATAAATAATGTTACTCGATTCTCCATGACTTGAACATTATTACAGTGTATAAGATTGTAAGTGACATGATTGGCATGATTATAAAATAAAAAAGCAGTCCGAGTGCTTTAAAGACGAACAAAATAATTTATTAGGTGATGAGCTTTCATAGGGGAGACCCACTTATTCAGAAGTGAAGAAGCTCTGAAGAAGTGGGTCTGCCCCACGAGAGCTCATCACCTAATAAATTCTTTTGTGAGTTTTTAAAGTGCTCCATGACTGCTGGTTTGTTTTGTGAAGTTACAGACTAACACGGCTACCTCTCTCTGACTATTCAGGTATGATTATGTGTACGCTTACAACTGGTTGGAATTTTTGTGATTTGCAACCATTGAAAAAAATGAACATTTTCTGTGTAAATTATGTGAAAGTTTTGAATCCCAGATACAGAGCGTTATTAAGTTTTTCTAACTTGAAAATTTCAAACATTAGAATTTTGGAAGAAAATGAGAAAGTTTAAAAAAAAAGTCACTGGCTCTTTAGAGTTTAACCAGAGGTACTTACTTGCAGGTTGAGTAACCCAGTAGACTGTAACTTCTGAAAAAGGCAGAAGAGAAGCAATTTCTTGGAGAACTGGGGATTAGCCACTTAATGCTTTATAAATCCCTAGATAATGCATTTAATTGTAGTAGGAAGTGAATATGTAACTAACATATGTCACATGAGTGTTAGGGGTTTAGATTACCTATCCCTAACCAGAAGGTGGGCTGCTGTTTTCTGCAATAATGGAAGTTTATGCCAAGCCCATTTCTATGTTGATCATCAGTATATTGGGTTCAGTTCTACCCTCAGTGGGTAAAGCTTTAATCCCAACTGACATTGAGGGTGCTGGGCTCAAATAAGGAAGAAGAACATTGAGATAACATCATTATCGACAATATCTACTAATCTAGAGCATTTGTATTGGGTAGATGCAGTCCCTAGTGAATGGCATCAAACCATTAACACATTAGTTATTGCTTGTACTGTTTTAGCCCAAGTCTTAGAGCTAATTGTTATTACATTGAAAGAGGCACTATCTGCTCATTGACCAATCCCCACTTGAATTAGCATGAATGAAAAAGAGAAAAAAGGTAACATGTATTCGAAAAGAAACTGGTTCTTTTACGTATTATCTTTTTCAAAAACAATTTGATGGCAACGGAGGAAATAGAAAGTGAATAAAAATTGTTCTACTGCAAAATATATGTCATGGAAAAACTATACCTGGAGCTGCTAAACCATGCTGTATTTGAGCTCCTTCCATGTCAGAACAGAGCTGCTCATGGAATTCCTCACAGGGCTGCAGACCAATACCACCAATTTTTTTAAAAAAATAAAGAGATTGTAGTCCTGATGAATGATTTATTAATTACAACATGGCTCATTTATACATATCTTATTAATCAAAGATGAAATGTCATTGCTGGCATAATATAAAGTGACCAGATTATTACTGGAAAAGAAGCAAGTTCTTTCTTGTTAACAGACCAAGTTCCATAGTTATATCCCCTTTTGTCTGGAATATTAAAATGTCTTTTCTGGCCACATCCCACCCTCCAACACTGTTTATTTCCTTTCAGTTAATTAGCTCTTTAAACTGTCCCTTCTACTTCTGAGAACACTGGAAATTGAATCTGACTTTACACAGGAAGTCACAGATAGAGATTAAAGAAATATTGTGCCATGGTAATTAAGAAACAGTTATAGTTTACAGATCTGGCATGTGAATGTGGAACATTTTCAGACACAAGCTACTCTAGAGGCTGCACACTTAGAATATTTCAATCTTTTCTTTCCTGGGATTGCCATTCATAGCTGAAGAAACTGAAACTATCTTCCCCTTTGTTTAAAATTCCACGCACAGGAGTATTATGGTACTTCCCATTGCAGCCTGTTCCTAGTTCATGGCTTTCTTTAAAGTCAATGAAAACTTGCTCATTTATTAGACAAGAGTGCTTTATGGTTTCAGATTTTATGTTTGTCATATACTACAATATTTTCAGAAGACTAGTTTGTGTAAGTAACAAAGTCTCAGTAGTAGCTTTAAACATCCCTACAGTAGTTTGATTTCAGGACTTCATTCAGAAGGCAGGGAAGCCATCGCTTTTTCGTGGGTATGGTAACTAGCCTATCAATTATCATGGTTCAGTTGTCCTTGATTGTGCTATGCCTCATGCAATATAAGACATAATGGGGCTGTTTCTAAATGAAAGTTATTTCCTCTTGGTCTGTTTATTACAAATATTTCAGAACACTGAGACATCAAACATGCAGATTGAACAAACTGATGGATCAAAAGGGGGTTGTAACCATTGCCATGTTCGCCTCTTTGGGATGTTACAAAGCTTCATCTTTGAAAAGTAACAGATCCACGCCTCAGTTTACCTTTTTTACTCGCTATGAAGATTATGGTTTACCTTCCTTTGTAAAGTGCTGAGGTCTATCGAAGACAAGCACTCCGTAAGAGCTAGGTACAATTATTGTCACAAAGTAGTACAGTGGGAATTCATTTCCCAGCAGTTCCACCATTTCACTTGGAGGATTAAAAATTTTAACAACCATGAGGTAACTGAAGAGCTACATTTCAGCAGCTGATTGACTGTGAACCAGGTTAGTTTCAGAATAAATTATTTTCTCATTCATGGCCCTTCTACAGGTTTGGGATCAGACTCTTATTTTCACAGGGTGAGAGGACAGGTGAGCAGACCCAGAGAAGAGAAGGGTTAAACTTTGCAGGCAGCTGTGTGTGTATTCCTGTCAGATCCTTGTCTAATCTCTGTAGTTACCCTGTTGTCAGGATTCTGGGAGGGGGCTGAATAATCCTGCCCTCTTGCTGTATGAAACAGTATCCCATCCCATGTAAAACATATCAGCTCCAGTGCAACTACTTGGATATCAGTTTCAATTCCATTAGTTATGAGTACTCTTACTGAGCTTTCCAGGGTGAAGAGGAGATAATGGGCCAGTCAGTCACTTCTCTAAGGTGCTTGTACACAAATGCAAGAAGCCTGGGGAACAAACAGGAAAAATTAGAGGCCCTGGCACAGTGAAAGAAGTATGACGTGGTTGGAATAACAGAGACTTGGTGGGACGATTCGCATAACTGGAGCATGGTAATGGAAGGGTATAAACCGTTTAGGAAGGACAGATGGGGAGTAAAGGAGGAGGAGTTGCGCTCTGTGTGAGGAAGCAGTATGATTGCTCAGAGCTCCAGGACATGGAGTGAGAAAAACCAGTTGATTGTCTTTGGTTTAAGCTTAGAGGCAGAAACAACAAAAGTGATGTTGTAGTTGGTGCCTGCTACAGACTGCAAGATCAGGGAGATGAGGTAGAGGAGGATTTCTTCAGACAACTAAAAGAAGCTTCCAAATCACAGGCCCTGGCTCTCATGGGAGACTTTAATCATCTGGACATTTGTTGGGAGACCAATACAGCAGCACAAAGGCAATCCAGGAAATTTTTGGAGAATGTTGGAGATAATTTCTGGGTACAAGTGCTGAAGGAACTGACCAGCTGCTGCACAGGAACAGGGAAGAACTATTAGGAGAAATAGAAGTGGGTGGCAACCTGGGCTGCAGTGACCGTGAGATAGTAGATTTCAGGATCCTAACAAAAGGAAGAAAGGTGGGCAGTAATACCTAGACCCTTGATTTCAAAAGAGCAGACTTCAACTCCCTGAGAGAACTGATGGGCAGGATCCCTTGGGGAATGAAGATGAAGGGGAAAAGAGTTCAAGAGAACTGGCAGTATTTTAAATAAATCTTACTGAAGGCAGAGGAGCAAACCATACTACTGCATAGAGAGACATGCAAATATGGTAGGCAAACAGCTTGGTTTAACAGGGGAATCCTTGGTCAGATTAAACTCAAAAAGGATGCGTATAAGAAATAGAAACATGGACAGTTGACTAAGGAGGAGCATAAATATATGGCTGGAGAATGCCGGGCAGTAATCAGGAAAGCAAAAGCACAATTGGAGCTGCAGCTGGCAAGGGATGTGAAGAGTAACAAAAAGGGTTTCTACAGACATGCTAACAATCAGAGGGTTATCAGGGAAGGTGTGGGGCCATTACTGGAAGAGAGGGGTAACCTAGCGACAGATGATGGAAGAAAAACTGAAGTACTCAATGCGTTTTTTTGCCTCAGTCTTCATAAGCAAGGACAACTCCCACACTATGGTGCTAGACAGTGCACTATGGGAAGATGGAGGGCAGCCATCGGTGGGGAAGAAACAAGTTAAGAGCTACCTCGAAAAACTAGATGTACACAAATCCATGGGTCTGTATTTAGTGCACCCACGGGTACTGAGGGAATTGGCAGATGTCATTTCTGAGCCTTTGGCTATTATCTTTGAAGACTCTTGGAGATTGGGAGAGACCTCAGATGGTTGAAAAAGGCAAATGTAGTGCACATCTTTAAAAAAAGGAAAGAAGAACAATCCAGGGGACCACAGATGAGTCAGCCTTACATCAGTTCCCAGGAAAATCATGGAGGGATCCTCAAGGAATCCATTTTGGAGCACTTGGAAGAGGGGAAAGTAAACCAGAGCCGTCGACATGGATGCACTAAGGGCAAGTTGTGCCTGACCAATCTGATTAGATTCTATGATGAGGTAACAGGCTCTGTGGACATGGGGAAGTCAGTGGATGTGACATACCTTGACTTCAACAAAACTTTTGATACAGTCTCCCACAACATTCTTGCACATATGTTGAGGAAGTAGGAATTGGATTCATGGACTAAAAAATGGATACAAAGCTGGCTTGATGGTCAGGCCCGATGGGTAGTGATCAATGGTTCAATATCTGGATGGCGGTCAGTTTCAAGTGGAGTGTCCCAAGACTCGGTTCTGGGGCCAGTGTTGTTCAACACCTTTATTAATGATCTGGATGAGGGACTGGATTGTACCCTCAGCAAGTTTGCAGATGATGCTAAGCTAGTGGGAGAGGTAGATACGTTGGAAGGTAGAGAGAGGATCCAGAGTGACCTGGATAAATTGGAGGATTGGACCAAAAGAAATCTGATGCAGTTCAACAAGAAGAAGCGTTGAGTCCTCCACTTGGGACAGAAGAATCCCAAGCATTCTTATAGGTTGGGGACTGACTAGGTAAGCAGCAGTACAGCGGAAAAGGACCTAGGGGTTATCATGGATGAAAGGCTGGATATGAGCAAACAGTGAGGTCTTGTAGCCAAGAAGGCTAACGGCATATTAGGGTGCATTAGGAGGAGCACTGCGAGCAGATCTAGAGAAGTGGTTGTTCCCCTCTATTCAGCACTGGTGAGGCCACATCTGGAATATTGTGTCCTGTTTCGGCCCTCCCAGTATAAAAAGGATGTGGATTTGCTGGAGCAGGTTCAGCAGAGGGCAACAAAAATGATTAAGGGGCTCGAGCACATGACCTATGCGGATAGGCTGAGGGATTTGGGCTTGTTTAGTTTACAGAAGAGAAGATTGAGGGGTGATTTAATGGCAGCTTTCAACTTCCTGAAGGGGTGCTCCAAAGAGGATGGAAACTGTTCTCTGTGGTGACAGATGGCAGAAAAAGGAGCAATGGTTTGAAGTTAAAGAGGGAGAGGAGTAGGTTGGATATTAGAAAAAACTACTTCACCAGGAGGGTGGTGAAGCACTGGAATGTGTTGCCTAGAGAGGTGGTGGAATCTCTATCCCTAGAGGTTTTTAAGTCCCAGCTTGACAAGGTCCTGGCTGGCATGACTTAGTTGAGGTTGATCCAGCTTGAATCAGGGGGCTGGACTAGATGGTCTCCTGAGGTCTCTTCCAGCCCTAGGATTCTATGATTGCATGATTAGCTTTCTCTGTGCAGTTGTGCTAGTAAAGCATGAGTGTCTGCATGTTTATGGAAGGCCAGCGTAGAAGAGGAACTGGCATGACGAGCAAATTAATTTTTACATTCCAAGGGAAAGTTACTGGAAATTGCTGTTATATTTCACCTGCTGTGCTATGTAACTTTGTATAAATGGAAGCCAGGCCATATTGTGCCAAGGAAACCTGTTTATTTAGTTCTCCGCCAAATAAAGTTTGAGATGCCACATCCAATATGTTATTTAAGGCACAGCTGTGGATTTTAACTGCTCCCTGTGGCTGATAGTGTTATTGTCATTGTGTCTGATGCCCTGTGGTACTGTTGTGAAGGCTGTTATGTAATGATACATCCTTGATGACTGATTCATAAATGCAAGAATAGATTAATTAATATTTGATTTTCAAGTGTGACATTGCTCGTGCACAAACATCTAGGCACTAACTAGCCTAAATGTGCTTGTTCGATTTCCCAGACAGTGACTTTGGAAATTAAGGTCTCAGGTCAAAATAGCCATTGCTAAATAACTGCATATCTGACCCAAACTTATGATTATTAGAGAAAGATTAGCCAAGAAGTGGACAAGTTGGATAGATACTCGTGCATTTTATTTTTAAATCATGGCTATGTCCCATCATGCATTGGGGATTTAGATGACAAAGACAATGTTTCTTTTCTGTCAGGAGAATACATCAGTTGTTAGAGCTCAGGATTACAAGTCAGCAGATCTACATTCTACACCCATCTTTGTCACTGAATCAGCACATGGCTTTGAGTAAGTCTCTTGACCTTTGTACTGGCATCTGCAAAATGTAGATGCTCTGGTAACACTTACTATACCTTGTGTGTGCACTGGGATTTAAACAACACCCACACCAGAGCACTACGAGCCTCCTCCATGTTATCTGGTTAAAATGCTAGTGCCTAATGAAGCAAGCCATCAGTAGTAGTAGGCATCCTTCAGTCTGCATAGACTATGGATCGCGCCCTTTATAGTTTCAACTGAGGACTTCATTTAAAGCGTCTACTGTGACTATGAAGACCCACACGAGAGTGACAGTCCTTGCTGCATCTCTTGCAGATGTGGTGGGTGTCTGGCAAGTCCTTAGTGTGCTTTCTGTGTGCTCGCTTCTCCTCTGCTAGCTGTCTGATCCTCACCTTGCCCTTCTGAAGGCCCTTGTGTAACCCTTGCCTCCATCTGCTGCGGTCGTCTGCTAGTTCTTCCCAGTTGTCCAGCTCGATGTCTACCTCTCTGACGTCTCTCTCGCAGACATCTTTGTAGCGCAACTGGGGGCGTCCGGGAGGTCTTTTGCCAGAGGCTAGCTCACCATACAGGATGTCTTTTGGAATCCTTCCATCATTCATCCTGTGGATGTGGCCAAGCCAGCGGAACTGATGCTGCCTGAGGAGGGTGTCCATGGTTGGGATTCCAGCTTGCTCGAGGACGGCGGTGTTGGTCACTCTGTCCTTCCATGATATGCCAAGGATGCGCCTGAGGCAGCGCAAGTGGAAGACGTTCAGCCTCTTTTCCTGGCGGGCATACAGGGTCCAAGTCTCGCTGCCATGAAGGAGGGTGCTGAGGATGCAGGCTCTGTAGACTTGCATTTTGGTGTGAGTGTACAGCTTATGTTCTGCAAACCACCTGAGCATTTGCCCAATACCATGTTCAGATGGAGTCTTACTGCAAAAGTATCAGGACAGATCTACAGGGTTCCGAAGGAACTGGCTTTATATGACCTGCTCTGTGTGGTGGATGCTAAGTTCTATTTTTCACACTATATTTATCGTAAACAATTTAAATAGCTATTTAAACCCTAAAATTTCAAAGTGGTGCACCTTTCAGATCACAGATGATATTTACATTAAAAATTCTGAAATTCTTCCCTCTCCATAAACCACTAATCACATGATCTTAACCTAAACCAACGGCAAACTGTCTCGATATGAAGATTTTTTTAGCCAGTATTCTACATGTATTATGGTTTTCAGAATGTGTCGGTCTGGCTCACTTCAAGCGGTTTTGCTCCTTCCTTGACTCCAGCTGCAAATTACTAAACACATACTTTTTTAGGTCATTATGGCCTAATGTCTGTGGCATTACATTATTTCAGTGACATATCTTTGAACATACCGTTATTCCAAAAACGGCAGGTCATCCTTTAGCTAATTAGAAAGCAGGATTTTATATTAACTCCATCTTCTGCCTGTCTTTTTATTTTTTTACTGAAAGAGTGCTATGGAAGTCCCCTTTCCCATTATTTTACATCCCTTCTTGGGAATGAATCTTTTAAATTTGCCCTATTAGGGAAAACAATTGCTAGTGACAAAAAATGCACCACCACTGAGAACTTCTTCCATCCCAATAAATGCCGGCACAGAGCCAGGAACAGGGAATAGCTCAAACACAACACGCATAACCAGAGATTCTTAGAAATGGAAACATTGCCAAAGATTAGTTTTATTTAAGCCACAAGCCAAGAGAGGATGACAGTTTGTCTTTGAACTTGTAGTTTTTATGGCACTATTTAAAGAGAAAAAAGAAAGGCTTTCAGCTTGTATTTTAACTCTTGATTTGGCATATTGAACAATTAAAGCATATGGAGGGCACTGTGAGCCACACACTGCCTTACCCAAAACTCTAGTGACTTTTGATTAGCTAAAAAGTGGAATGAATGTGGTGGCCTCTGTTTAAAAGAAGTACAAGGTAGGCTACAAAAAACTGTCAGTCAGGCCTGAGATGTAAGGGTTGAACTCTGGGCTAGTACCTGTCTACTGGATAGCCGACAGGATGCGGACCTGGGCAAACCTGGGTTTTAGTCCTAGCTCAGCTAACAGCCAGCTGTGTGACCTTGAGTAAGTCACTTCATCTGCCTTGGTTTCCCCAGTAGTTAAATGGACCTCTTTTGTAAAACTCTTTGCAAGTACTTGGAGATCTACTGATGAAGGGTCCGTATCAGGTGTAGGTATTATCATCACCCAGGCCCTTCATGTACAGACATGTTAAAATCAAACTCAGATGTGAAGTTCCACTATAACCTGATTTTTGAGGGCCATTAGTGGCAGTTTTGCTCTTTTCCATCATTAGGACATCAGGGCTACGTCTACACGTGCACCCAACTTCGAAATAGCTTATTTCGATGTTGCGACATCGAAATAGGCTATTTCGATGAATAACGTCTACACGTCCTCCAGGGCTGGCAACGTCGATGTTCAACTTCGACGTTGCTCAGCCCAACATCGAAATAGGCACAGCGAGGGAACGTCTACACGCCAAAGTAGCACACATCGAAATAAGGGAGCCAGGCACAGCTGCAGACAGGGTCATGGGGCGGACTCAACAGCAAGTCGCTCCCTTAAAGGGCCCCTCCCAGACACACTTTCATTAAACAGTGCAAGATACACAGAGCCAACAACTAGTTGCAGACCCTGTATATGCAGCACAGACCCCCAGCTGCAGCAGCAGCAGCCAGAAGCCCTAGGCTAAGGGCTGCTGCCCACGGTGACCACAGAGCCCCGCAAGGGCTGGAGAGAGAGTATCTCTCAACCCCCCAGCTGATGGCCGCCATGGAGGACCCCGCTATTTCGATGTTGCGGGACGCGGATCGTCTACACGTCCCTACTTCGATGTTGAACGTCGAAGTAGGGTGCTATTCCCATCCGCTCATGGGGTTAGCGACTTCGATGTCTCGCCGCCTAACGTCGATTTCAACTTCGAAATAGCGCCCAACACATGTAGACGTGACGGGCGCTATTTCGAAGTTACTGCCGCTACTTCGAAGTAGCGTGCACGTGTAGACGCAGCCCAGGGATCCAGGCACACTGGATCTCAGCTCATGAAAACATGACCATTCTAAACCTGGTCATTCCGCTTCAACCCTGACTATTCAAAGGCACGTTTGGGTGAGGCCTAACCCGGATGCTCAGCACAAATTTGGTGACAATTGGCTCTTACTTGTACTCTGAACTTTCATTCTCTTTTGTTGCAGAGTTCCAGATTCCATTGTCATTGCAGGGCAGAAGGAGTTGACACTTGTACAAGTGACTGCTTGCCAATGGGAGTAAGAGCGCACAATTTGGAGCTGACCCAGTAGAATGGTTTTGGTGTGTTTGCTCTTTACACGTGACTTTAAAATGCTCCATTTGAGCAGCTTTCATGTATTTCCCTACCAAAGCATGTGTTTTAGCTGAGCTCTCTGGAGATGCACACCATTTCCTGGGCAGAAACAGATTGCCAGCTTTCTAACTGTGGGGTTAGTTCTTCTCCCCGCCCTTGACAAACTGGCAGTGGAGTTGCTTCCAAAATGTGAGAGTTGGCAAGGTCTTTGCTGATCTCAGGTCACCTACTAGCGGCAAGGATTGTGGGTATCAGGGTCAGTGACTGAGAGGTGGCTGGCCTCCCTCCACCTCTTTCCCTCTGAGAAGAGGTCGGGCACAACTCGTCAAAGGACCAACTTTAACCAGCTGGCTACTTTTGAAGCAGCAGAGACTTGTTCAGAGACACGCTTTCCTCACCCACCAGCTTCTCATTCCTGATATCAAGCTCCAGGAAGCTGGGCGTTATGGCATTTCAAGCTATGAGGCACTGAAAAATCAAGCAAGAATGCTGGATTCGCAGGAGAATTCCTGCAGACTCAAAAACTTCAGACAGGCAAGCAAGTTTTGGATGTATATCCAAATTAAACTCATTCATCTTGCTATTGCTCCTTCACTAAATCTGAGCATTTGATATGCTTAAAATCACATTGTATTTTGTCAGACAGCAACTAGCAGTTTGCTCATCCAAATAATGCAACAATTTAATACGCATAATAATGCAACAATTTATGCTGATGCATCATTAAAAATCACAATTTCACCTAAGTTGCAAGACAATTGGGGCCTGATCTAGAGTCCAGTGAAGTCTATGGGAGTCCCAAAAATGACTATAGGGAACTTTAGGCTGGCTCCAGATGGCTTTCCAGTATTAATAGTTCATCCAGCGAAGTCTGCACCCACTGTGCATTTGTTCACACTGCAGCTTTGAAAGCCGATCAGTTAAAATGTGTGCTCAAGGCCAGATATCAACAGGTAAATTAAGTTATCAGACTTGTTTTCCTTATGTTGGTTTTGACCTTTAACTGTGCTATAGTTATATACCAACTAGTGGGTGTACCTGGAGTTGCCCAGGTCCTTAACTGCCATAATTGTTGGTTTGGTTTGGTTTGTTTTATTTGTTTTTGGAAATTAAAAGGACCATGTACGTGCTATATTTAACTGATTGTTTGGGTAAAGGGGATCAGTATGGGAAGGCTCAGGGCATGGTGGGGGGGCGGTCAGGAGTCAGGGCAGGGGGTTGGGTGTGTGCGTAGGCTCAGCCCAAAGGGTGGGGTGCAGAAGGGAGGGAAGGGGCTGGCTAGGATTGGGGAGCTCAAGGCTGAGGGTGGAGGTGCAGGAGTTAGGGCATTGGTTGTGGGATCATGGTGGGGGTGCAGGTGAAGGGGTGAGGGCAGGGGGCTTATGGGAGGAGTGAGGGATGCAGGGTAGGGGTTTGGTAATGTGAAGGGGTTTAGGGCAAGGGTGGATGCAGAAATCAGGGCAGGAGGTGGGAAGTTCATGGCAGGGAGCTCAGAGTAGAGAGGTTGGTGGTTGGGGAGGGGGCTTACCAAGCCACCTGCCACTGCAAAGGTGATGTTGGCCTGGGGGAAGGGCTGCACTCCCTAGCCCTGGTGTCCTCTCTGGGGTTGGGGCAGCAGTTCCCAGCATTGTTCTCTGGAAGAGGAGGGGGTTGGGAATCAGCTCTTGGTCCTGGCATCTCCTCCAAGGGGTGGTTGCCCCCAAAGGATCTCTCTGCAGTATAGCAGTCCCCTGTGCATGTTGCTCCCAGTGGTCACACTGTAGTACAACTGTGTCACCAATCAACCCCCTCCCTTTCCATGTTATGGAAAAGAATAGGATTCTGGGCACATCCCATTTTCCTGACACAACCAAACCCTGACCTGACTTTTAATTAGGATAAGAGGAAATTGCATACCAAATTTGGTGGTCCTGGTGCTTACCATTTAGAAAGAGTTCTTGAACAAATGGTCTCAAGGATGGATGTTTGCCTCACGGGCAGACAGATAGATGCATTCTAGTATATATAGCTAGATTTTAAACAATGCAATTCTTTTTTCCATCTGTCAGCCTTAGTAAAGCATTTTTCCAGTATATTTGACTTCATATCCTTCAAAGATCAAACACAAGCTGTAATTAGCCATTTGTCTAAAGGGATTCTTTGAAAGGTCCAAAATCTAACAGGATTTTCCTATGTGCCAATATACTCACATGAGATGTTCATGCCAGAATCTTGCAAAGGTTCTGCCTGTAAACCAAGGGCCTGATCCTGCCCCACTGCAATCAATGTGAATTTGCTATACACTCCAACCAGAGCAAAAATGAATCCCAAATTCTTTGCAAAGCACTGTGGGAATTTACAGTGCTATAAAATTTACCATGATCGATTAAAGCAATTCCATCATAGTAGATCAAGTTTTATTTACTTTTTTGTTTCATTCATTCTAATTTTCCTAATCCAAACTGAAAACTTGTACAAAAGTGCATTTCTGTAAGTTTCAAATCTGTGATGGGAGGGGATGGGGGGGAGAGAGAGCCCCCAGACCCATTCTGAAACAGCCAATAGTTTTTGTTGAGGGCACTCACCTACAACAAGGGAAGCCCAGTTCAAGCCCTAGCTCTGCATAAGACAAAACAGAGAAATGAGCATGAGTATCCCATTGCCCAGCTGAGTACCTCAATCACCAAGCAACTGATTATTTAGGAAGGGGAGTGGATCATTCTCACTCTCTCATTTTCTGTGAAAAACATGAGAAAAGGGTTTCATTTTTGTTCTGTGTTGGAATTAGAACAAATTTTGTACCTCAAAATTTCTCAGGAGACTGAACAATTGTTTTCTGGCCAGCTCGAGTCATCTCATACCTGCTCCAGACGTTTTCATATCATACTATGTTGTGTATTCCTCCTTGTTTTAGATAAACCAAACATAGGCTCATGCCAAAAATAATTGTGGAACTAATAATATCCAGGCCCATTTCTGTAAAAACAAACCTACATTGCATTTTGACATTATTTACTAAACACACAATACTGTAATTTGTCTTCTTCGGTTCCGTAGCCCACGCCCTGAAAAAAAAAGATATAATTCTTCTTATTTCCCAAATGAAATTGAATCGAGCCAATGAATAGTTACATTTATATTACACTATTACTACAATGGCAAAGTATTAACTATAAGATGTGATTTACACTTTTTAGGCTGTGTCTAGACTAGCCCCCAACTTCAAAGGGGGCATAGTAATTAGGGTGATGGGAGATTACTAATGAAGTGTGAAACTTCGAAGTACTGTCTTGCTTGAAGCCACTGGTCAGCCATGGGTACTTAGAACTGCCCTCACTACTTGGGGGTCCCTTTATGCCTCAAAAAACTGACCAGTGCCTACTCACATGTGGGCACTTTGAAGTTGCTGCTGGGGAGATTTAGCCTAACGAAGTGCTGCATATGCACCGCAGGACTTCATTAGTAATCTCCCAACACACTAATTAGCATGCCCCCTTCAAAGTTGGGGGCTGGTCTAGACACAGATGTATTGTCTCGGAAATTAGTCTTTCAGCACTATTGTTCCTCATTTATCCGTACCAAAAGCTGAAGTTAGTTCTCCAGATTCATGGGTGTTAGGTTACATGTCTATTTTGTAATCATTTTGTCAATTGCCCATTATATGAACTGCCATTAAATTATTTCTAAGTTGCTCCAGTGTTATCTAACATGCACTTGATTGCAGAGTTTCATTCAATGAGTGTGTAAGTGCCCTCAGACTATGGCTTTTAATCAAAACAGCTCCTTTTTTAATTGGTCTCAGTTACACACTGTAGAATCTGATTCTACACAACATTTAACTGGTTTGGATACTTTTGTCATCAGGAAAATAAAGCCGATTGCATTCACTAAAATTATCTAAAAGGCAATTTGTAATCCCTTAGGAAAGCCAGCTTATCTAGTAGTACTGTGCTATTTTTATACTTACCATTCTTTTTATAGTACGTGGTTTTTCTACAGCTGGGCAAGTAAAGGGAAAAATTCTTCATAACATTTTAGTGTCTTTTGATTGCAAAATTATTCATCCATTTTGATAAGCTGGGCAATTAATGAAAACAATGTTACTGATTTTTACAAGATTCTGAAGTTTGTATTCAATAATATTCAAACACCATTAGTTGGGATTGCAAGTGTAACCCACACACCTAGAGGGAGTAGTTCACTAGCTCATGGAGTAGCACTTAGGCCACTTAGGCTTCATCTACATTGTCTCTCCCTTTTGGAAGGAGCATGTAAATGTGGCCAATCAAAATGCAAATAAGGTGCTAATTTGCATACCACACAACTCATTTGCATAATGGTGGCAACTCACTATTCCAGAAGTGCTGTTTTCAGAAAAAACCAGCTCTGTAGTTGGGGTTCCTTAAAAAAAATTTTTTTTTCGAAAGATCCCTTCTTCCAATTTAATTTTTTTCAAAAATGGGGTTTCTTTTCCCCAAAGGAATCCTGTCTACACAGCTGGTTTTTTTCTGTAAACAACACTTCCAGAGAAGTGAGTGGCTGGCATGATTCAAATGAGGCACAATATGCAAAGTAGTGCCTCATTTGCATTTTCGATCAGCTGCATTTGCATGACCCTTCCAACAGGGAGGAACACTGTAGACGCAGCCTTGGGGTAAGTCTATACAGCAACGTTATTTCGAAATAGCAGCCACTATTTCAAAGTATCTATGCGAGCATCTACACAATACAAGTGCTATTTTGAAATAATAGTGGGTGCCTTATTTCAAAATTGGTAGACTTCTTTGTACAAGAAATAGCACTTAGTCTGAAATAGGTGTTTCAAAATATGGGCTCTGTAGACAGGAAATAGATCCAATTTCCTAATAAGACATAGTGGGTATGTCTACATGAGCCAGCTATTTCGAAATAGCCAGCCCAACTTTGAAATAGCGTGTGGTGCGTCTACACGCTCTGTGTGCTATTTCGAAGTTGAAATCGACGTAAGGCAGCGAGATGTCGAAATCACTATCCCCATCAGAAGATGGGAATAGCGCCTTACTTTGACGTCCAATGTTGAAGTAGGGCATGTGTAGACGATCCGCGACCCAGTATGTTGAAATAGCGGGGTCCTCCATGGCAGCCATCAGCTGAGGAGTTGAGAGACACTCTGTGCAGCCCCTGCAGGGCTCTATGGTCACTGCGTGCAGCAGCCCTTAGCCCAGGGCTTCTGCCTACTGCTGCTGCTGCAGCTGGGGGATCATGCTGCATGCACAGGGTCTGCAACCAGTTGTCAGCTCTGTGGACCTCATGCTGTGCAGGCCGAGTGTGTCTGTGAGGGGTCCTTTAAGGGAGCGGCTTGCTGTTGCCCCAGAAGGGCTAGTCCGCCCTGTGACCCTGTCTGCAGGCTTTCGTAGCCCCCTTGTGATGGGGTTCAGGGGTCCCCCTGCACTGCACCCCATCCGCCGGCAGGAGTGACTCTCACTCAGCAGGTACAACAGGAGGTTTATTAGGCAACAGATGCCCAGTTTCTCACAGAAGCGACAGGACAGCAGTCAGAGACAGTCCTTCCAACCCGTCCTGGGGAGAAGACCCCGAGGGGTGCCCCTCTGGGGTGTAGCTTTCCCCCCTCCTCCGGCTGGCTGCCTTCCAGCTCTCTCTTCCCTTAGCCTCTAACTGCCGCCCGCAATTCAAACCCCCGCTCGGCTCCTCCCTCCTCTTTGTTCAGGGCAGAGGTGTTACCTGCCAGTTGTAGCCCCAGGGTCATCCTTAGCCACTGGGAGCTATTCTGCTTGTTTCTCATATCTAGCCTGAGTCTCGCATTTACACTCCCCCCACTCCATCACATCTCTCCCCCCTTCCAGACCGAACTGAGCGGGGTCACTTAGCCAGTGACCTGGGGAAGTTCGGGGCCCTCCCTGCGTGACAGGGCATCGGCTATGGTGTTGTTGTTCCCCTTCACATGGACCACCTCTATGTCGTAGTCCTGCAGGAGCAGACTCCACCGCAGGAGCTTGGCGTGGGCCCCTTTCATGTGATGCAGCCAGGTCAGGGGTGAGTGATCGGTGTACACGGTGAAACGCCGACCAAACAGGTATGGCTGAAGCTTCCCCAGCGCCCACACCATGGCCAGACATTCCTTCTCTATGGCTGCGTAGTTCTGCTCCCGGGGTAGCAGCTTCTTACTCAGGTACATGATGGGGTGTTTCTCCCCTTTGTCATTCACCTGCATTAGCACAGCCCCCAGCCCCATGTCTGAGGCATTGGTGAACACCAGGAAGGGTTTGTTGAAGTCTGGATTTGCCAGCACTGGGGCCTTGACCAGAGCCTCCTTCAGTGCACCGAGGGCCTCTTTTCACCGCTCGGTCCAGACCACCTTGTCAGGCTTTCCCTTTTTACACAGCTCTGTGAGGGAGGCTGCGATGGAGCTAAAGTGGGGCACAAACCTCCGGTAGTACCCCGCCATCCCAATGAAGGCCTGGACCTGCTTCTTAGTCTGGGGTGTTGGCCAATCTCTGACAGCCTCCACTTTAGCTGGCTCTGGCTTTAAGCAGCCGCTGCCCACCTTGTGGCCCAGGTAGGTCACTTCAGCCATTCCCACCTTGCACTTCCCTGCGTTGATAGTCAGACCAGCCTTCTGGAGTCGGTCCAGCACCTGCTTGACCTGGGACACATGGTCCTCCCACGTCTGGCTGAAGATGCAAATGTCGTCCATGTAAGCCAGGGCAAAACTCTCCATCCCTTTCAGGAGCTGGTCCACCAGACGCTGGAAGCTAGCGGGTGCCCCCTTGAGGCCAAAGGGCAGGACCAGGAACTCGTAGAGCCCCACAGGGGTGATGAAAGCCGACTTGAGCTGGGCATCTTCGTCTAATGGCACTTGCCAGTACCCCTTGGTGAGGTCTATGGTGGTGAGGTAACGGGCTCCCCCCAGCTTGTCTAAAAGGTCATCAGGCCTGGGCATGGGGTAGGCGTCCGATACAGTGATGGCGTTAAGCTTGCGATAGTCCACACAAAACTGAACAGACCCATCTTTTTTAGGGACTAACACCACGGGAGAGGCCCAGGGGCTGGAGGAGGGTTGGATCACCCCCAGAGCCAGCATGTCTTCAACCTCCCGCTTTATGTCCTGAGCTGTCTTCCCTGTGGCTCTGAATGGCACACACTTGATAGGGGCATGGGTGCCTGTCTCTATTCGGTGGACAGCCAGGTCAGTGCATCCAGGTCTGTCAGAAAACAGCTGTTGGTGTGAATGCAGCACCTCCTTGATCTCCGTCTGCTGGGCAGGGGTCAGCTGGTCTGAGAGGGGAATAGACTCCAGCAAGGAGCCGGCTCCAGTCCTTGTGAGCAAATCCACCAAGGGATCATCCCCCTGCCCATCCCAGTGTCTGCACACGGCCAGCACCAAGTTCTCTCTGTCCCAGTAAGGTTTCATCATGTTTACATGATAGACCCGGTGGCTGTGGGCCTGGTTTGACAGTTCCACCACATAATTCACGTCATTTAGCTGTTTGACGACCTTGAAGGGCCCATCCCAGGCTGCTTGCAGCTTGTTCCGCCGCACAGGTACAAGGACCATCACTTGGTCCCCAGTGGCAGAGGCTCGGGCCCTGGCGTTACGGTCATACCAGACCTTTTGCTTCCTTTGGGCCATGGAGAGGTTCTCCCTGGCCTGGCCCATAAGCTCGGTGAGTTTTTCCCGGAAGGTCAGTACATACTGTACCACTGACTCCCCTTCGGGAGAGGCCGTCCCCTCCCACTCTTCTCTGAGCAAGTCCAAGGGTCCCCGTACCCTCCTTCCATACAGCAGCTCAAACGGGGAGAACCCTGTGGATTCCTGGGGGACCTCCCTGTACGCAAACAGCAGGTGGGGTAAGTATTTGTCCCAGTCATGGGGGTATTGATTCCGGAAGGTTCTTAGCATCTGCTTGAGAGTCCCATTGAACCTCTCCACCAGCCCATTGGTCTGCGGGTGGTAGGCTGTGGCCCAGGTGTGCCAGACCCCACACTTGTCCCACAAGCTTTGCAGCAGGGCCGACATGAAGTTGGACCCCTGATCTGTGAGGACCTCCTTGGGGAACCCCACTCTACTAAAAATGGACAGCAGTGCATCCGCCACAGTGTCAGCATCAACAGAGGTCAAGGCCACTGCTTCTGGGTATCACGTGGCAAAATCTACCACCACCAAAATATATTTCTTCCCGGAACACGTTGCCTTGCTGAAGGGTCCCACTATGTCCATAGCCACTTTCTGGAAAGGCTCCTCTATGATGGGCAGTGGCCTCAGGGCAGCTTTGCCCTTGTCCTGGGTTTTCCCCACCCTCTGGCAGGGATCGCAGGACAGGCAGTATAGGCGGACAGCTGCAAAGATCCCTGGCCAAAAAAAGTTCTGTAACAACCTTCTCCTGGTGCGGTGGGTCCCCTGGTGTCCTGCGAGCGGGACATCATGGGCTAGGTATAGCAACCTGCGCCAGTACTTTTGGGGAACCTCCAGTTGCCTCTCGACCTTCCATGGCTCCGCTTTGCGTCTGGGAGCCCATTCCCGGTACAGGAATCCCTTTTCCCACAGGAATCTCTCCCTGCAGCCCTCCCCCAGCTGTGGAGCTGGGCTGAGACTGGCCAGTTCCCTCAGCTTCTGCAAGGAGGGGTCTCTCTGCTGCTCTGCCTGGAACTCTTCGGCTGGGGCAGGGGCGGATGCTACTTCCCCATCCCTGCCTGGCTCCAGCACCTCTGGCCTGTGAGATCTGGTTTTTGGGGGCCCCCTTTCTCTCAGGGTTGGCCCCTATGGCTCCTGTGACTTTGGCTGGGCCTGTACCCCTGAATCCGGGGAACGCACCCCTCGTTTTCTTTGGCTATGGGTCAGGACCAGGGCACGAGGGCGTTCACCTGGCCAGTTCTCCAGGTCACCCCCCATCAGTACATCCACCGGCAAATGGCTGTGCACGCCCACCTCCTTGGGGCCTTCCTTGTTCCCCCATTTCAGGTGCACCCTCGCCATGGGCACCTTGAAAGGGGTCCCGTCAATTCCTGTTATCGTTAGGTGGGAATTGGGTATCATGCGGCCCGGTGCCACCACCCCAGGTCGGGCCAGCGTCACATCAGCACCTGTGTCCCAGAACCCTGTGACCTTTTTCCCATCTACCTCGAGGTGTTTGAGACACTTGCTCCGCAGAGGCAGTGCCGCCCCCACTCTGTAAACTGACCTCTGAGCATTTGGTCCCCCTGAGGAGCTGGTCTGTGGGGCAGACTCGGCCCAATCCAAGTGCCCCCTGTCAGCACCACCCGCCTTGGCTGCCAGCCCCTCTGGCTTCTGGGACTCCACCCAGTTGACTCCATGACCCCCCCGGCCTGCTCAACCTGTCTGGGAGCTTGGGGCACTGGGCTGCTCTATGCCCCTTTCACCCACAGTGATAACAGCCTGGGTCTTCTTGTGTCCCTCGGGCCGGCTGCTCTGTCCAGGCTCTGCTTGGCTCTCTGGGGGGTGGGTGGCTGGCCCCTCTTTCCTGGGCCCGCCCAAGAGGTGGTCCCCTCTGTCGTACGGTCAGGAACCGGTCTCTCTGAGATTCTTGGTCTCTCTGGGACTCTCTCTCTCCGGGACTCCCTCTCTTTGTGGGGCTCACTTTCAAACCTGGCCCGGCTGTTTGTGAAGTCATCTGCCAGTTTCCCTGCATTGTGTGAATCCCCTGGCCTCCGGTCCACGAGCCACACCCTCAGGTCAGGTGAGCACATCTCGTAGAATCGCTCCAGGACCGCCAGCTCAATCAGGTCCTCTACGGACTGGACTCCCATCCCGAACACCCACTTCCGGTAGTATTGCCTCAGGCGGGAAGTTGTATCTACATAGGTTTCCTCTGGCCTCTTCTGCGCCTCGTGGAACTTCTTGTACATATCCAGAGTCAGCCCGAACTTATGCAGCAGGGCCTGTTTGAACCGTTCATAGTCCCCAGGCTGCAGCCCCTCCAGCTGGCTGAGCACTGCTGCGGCCTTCTGGCCCAGCAAGGGGGTGAGGTGCTGGAGCCACTCAGCTGGGGTAACCTCGTGCAACTCACAGGCTCGCTCAAAGGCGGTAAGGAACTCGTCCATGTCCCCTGGGTCCTGACACTGGGCCAGCACGCGCGTCTCCAAGTGACTGGCCACCCCGAGCCATCTGGCCCTCTCCCCGCTTACCGCAGCTGGGGCCTCTTGGCGTCTTGCCTCTGCCATGGCCCGCTCATGCTCCCGCTCTCGCTCTCTCTCCTCCCGCTCTCATTCTCTCTTCCCCCGCTTCTCCTCCCGTGGTCTCTCTTGTAGCTGGCGCTCATGTTCACGCTCTCTTTCCCGTTCCTGGCGCTCGTGCTCACGCTCTCTTTCCCGTTCCTGGTGCTCCAGTTCCTTTAATCTCACCTCGAGCTCCAGCCGTCACAGCTCTGTGGTGGGGGACTCTGACCGCGATGGACCACCGCTAGCTGAGCGCAACCTGGCAGGCACCGTGTGCATCTGACGGCGTCGAGCCCCCGCTTCTGTCGGAGAATCCAAAACACTTCCTGAGGCTGACCGGCCACTTTCTGCCAGGACAGGCTCTGCCCCCCCGGATCGGTCATTCTCTTCCAGCTGGGCAATCAGCTGGGCCTTGGTCACCTTCCCCACGGTCAGGCCCCTCTCTCTGCACAGCCCCGCTAGCTCTGTCTTCAGGAGTTGGGTATAATCCATCTCCCCGCTGTCTCCCGGGGTATCCACTCACCAGCAGCAGCTGCAGGAGTTGCTCTGTTCCCCCTCTGGCTCTTGTGAGGCTCCTTTCTTCTCTTGCGCTCAGTCAGCCACTGCTGGGAGCTCATCCGTGGGTGCAGTGCATCCCACTTCTGACACCAGCGTGATGGGGTTCAGGGGTCCCCCTGCACTGCACCCCGTCCGCCGGCAGGAGTGACTCTCACTCAGCAGGTACAACAGGAGGTTTATTAGGCAACAGATGCCCAGTTTCTCACAGAAGCGACAGGACAGCAGTCAGAGACAGTCCTTCCAACCCGTCCTGGGGAGAAGACCCCCGAGGGGTGCCCCTCTGGGGTGTAGCTTTCCCCCTCCTCCGGCTGGCTGCCTTCCAGCTCTCTCTTCCCCTAGCCTCTAACTGCCGCCCGCGATTCAAACCCCCGCTCGGCTCCTCCCTCCTCTTTGTTCAGGGCAGAGGTGTTACCTGCCAGTTGTAGCCCCAGGGTCATCCTTAGCCACTGGGAGCTATTCTGCTTGTTTCTCATATCTAGCCTGAGTCTCGCATTTGCACTCCCCCAACTCCATCACACCCCTTATTCTGATCGGGGCTGCTTTTGTGTGTAGACGCTCCCCTCTGATGTAGCACTTTCCGATGTTGACGCCCGGGAGGATATGTGGACGCTACGTAACGAAATAGCTTATTTCGATTTCGCTACGTTGAAATAAGCTATTTCGATGTAGCATCCCAGTGTAGACGTAGTCAGTGTGTCCAATGGCTCTATTTCAAAATAGGCACTATTTTGTATAGACATCCTTTCAAAATAGCTGAGCGCTATTGCAAAATGCATTTTGTCTGTGTCTACACTAGCATTCCTCATTCAAAAGAGGCATTTAAATGAGGCGCATATTTACACATCTGGTGACTTATTTGCATATTCTTCTTTTGAAAGAGCTTCTTTCGAAAGAAGAAAAGCAGTGTAGACATACATCTTTCAAAAGTAAACCCCATCTTTGAAAGAACCCTTCTTCCCATAAAAAATGGGACCCTTGTCATTGCCCTCCTCTCTGGGAGAACCAGATGAGCCTCTTCTAACCATGCGTCGCCCGAGGTCCTGGAGGTAGCACCCAGTAGGTACAGGATATCACAAAGTACCCCCACCCCTGAACAGCTGCATGGTCCACACGCCAGGGGATGGGGGGCGGGCACCAAACCCAGCCCAACCTTCACGAAGCAGGAACCTCTCTGCACCTGGGATCCCACGGGGTTGCATGGGCCATCGGACAGCAGGGTGAGAGCCCTGGCCCCCGGGGTCGAGACAAAGCACTCACAGGCCATCCCCCTGTCCCCTTCTGTCTCCACAGATCCACCATCCAGGAGCCGCTCCAGCCCTGTGTCGGACCAGCCCACAGCTGTGGAGGGCCGGGAGTCTGCCTCCTCACCTAGTCCGTGGCCACCCATCCTCCCATTCCTTCCCTAGCCCAGCCCAGAGCAGCCCCCCTGCAGGACCCTCCCCATGCAGGGGCCCATCTCCAGGTGGACCTGTCCCTGGCTGCCTGCATGGAACTGGGTAATTGGCTCTTGGCCAGTGCAGGCACACCAGCAGCAGTGGCAGCCATGATACAGGGAGCTCCCACAGAGGGGTCATAGATGCCCTTCTCCATCCAGCATCCCAGCCACAAATTATGGAATACCCAGGCATCATGGGCCATGCCCGACCACCCCAAGCAGACATGTATGAAACGGCCTCTTGCATTGACCGGGGCCTGGAGGACTATTGAGTGGTACCCCTTCCTGTTCACATAGGTGCCCCTGCTGTCATCTGGGGCCCAGATCATGATGTGGTTTCTGTCCATCACACCAAAACAGTTCAGGAACCCCAGCTCTGCAAACCCAGTGAGGGTGACATCCAGGTCCTTGAAGTTGATGACGTGGCAAAGGAGCGCATTGTTTATGGCTCAGATGACCTGCATGGGGTGGAAGAAAGACATGTCCATGAATGCCGGAGTGGGTTGTCCCCTTTCTCCCTTCTCAGTAGGGCCCCTTCCCACCTTCCCCTTCCCCTTCCCTGCCAGGGTCCCCTTCTGCCCCACCTTCCCTGGCAGAGCCCCCATCCCCTTTGCCAGGTAGCCCCCCTCCCCAGGGTGTGTTTGTGGTCTGAGTCAGGCTTACCTCAAGTAGGACTGCCCCAACAGTGGCCTTGCCTGCCCCAAACTGATGGCCAACGGAGTGGTGGCTGTCTGGGGTGGCCAGCTTCCACAGTGTCAGTGCCACCCCTTTCTGCAAGGGAGAAGAGACTGCATTCATGTATCATGGTGCTGGGGGACTGGGGTGAGCCAGTGGCAATGCTCCTCGAACATCCACCTGGTCCTGTGGAAGTTTCTCAGCCACCGCTCATTGTCCCAGTCCTTCAGCACTAGCCAGTCCCACCATTCTGTGTTGGTAGGGAAAGGCCATTGGTGCTGGATCACCAGGGGCCAGGGGCGAGGCTGCAGGGCCCAGCCCAGGGCCTGCAGGATGAGGCCCACATGACTGGCCCTGCCATGCTGCTGAAAGACAGCAACCAGCACCATGGCCAGCAGTCTGGCCACAGTGGAGCAGCTGGTGAGGCATCTTGTCCCTGCCTAGCTCTGCTCCCCAGCCCGTGGTCTGCCCTGCTGTGTGCAGCCTGGCAGTCCTGAGCATGTGCAGAGTGGGGGTTGCTGGGAGGGGCCCTTTAAGGGAGTGGCTGGCTGCAAGCCTTGAAGGACTTTTCGGCCATGCGACCCCGTCCATGTTGTTTCCTGGCCTCTTATTTTGAAATAGGGGCTATTTGGTGTGCAGATGCTTCCTTTCCAAGTACAAGGACACTACTTCGAATTAAGGGCTGGGGCTTGGTGTGTGCGGACGCGTAACTTCGAAGTCTATGTCATGTCGACGTTGGACTGCAAAATAGGCAACTTCGAAGTTACTGTGTAGTGTAGACACGGCCAAAGAGAAACTCGACTCTTTTGTATGAGAGTTCAGCACCTACAACTTGGGTCAGATTCAAAATGTGGCCCTGGACGTCACAGTAAACGAAGACCTAGAGTAAGGACTTGGTTCGGTGCCCTTGAAGCAATAGAAAGACTCCCCGCTCTTGTCAGTCCGAAGTAAGAGATTTTACAATGGGCTTGTCTATGCTACGCTTGTTTTGCTGCCCTCATTGGTACCACTTGTGCTCTTCCCTCAGAGCTAGTGTGAGGCTTCAGACCCAGTATGACCCAGGGAAAATAAAATCAACCCTCCGTCGACGAAAAATGAAAAGGGGAAAACCACATTCCTAATGTGTGCAGGTCCCATTGCCGCATCATATGTGTTTCATCAGAGGATTCAGAACAGTTCAAGTTAACTAAAACTCCTACTTCGGTAAAGGTGTTAAAGTAATGATGCAAAACACTGCAGTGACACTGTTGAATGCTGTGAATCATGACCATAAACTACTGTATTATGTCTCTGTTTAAAAGGGGAGAAAATGATTAAGAAATGTGGCCGGATCACTCATTCCTGGGCCCCGGGTCCAACGTTCAGTCCACTGGTCCCACCATATAACCCCGTTATCCTTGCTTGGGGCAGGGGGCAGTCTGGGGGGAACTTGATCCCCACCCACTTGTTCTGGGTTCAGGCCCGGGGACCCTGGATGGCTGCTACCAGTGATGAGCTGACTCCCTTCACCCTTGCCCCTGCAGCCCCTCTCCCTGGACCACTTCTCCAGACGATTCCCCCCAGTACCTGCTTCCCCTAGTGGTAGCCGTGCCAGCAAGTCCCCTACTTTGGCCACGTCTACACTAGCCCAAATCTTTGAAACGGCCACTTCAAAGTTGCCGCAGCTGGCTGCTCGCTGCCGCGTGGCTCACCCTGACAGGCTAGGAATACGGGGATTTCGAAGTTGGCAGGCTCCTTTCGAAAAGGAGCCCCGTGTGGACAAGCTGCACGGCAGCGAGCCGCGGCAATTTCGCAGTGCCCTGGCCGGCGGCGTGCTAATGAGGCGCTCAACATGTATTTCAGCACCTCATTAGTAATCTTTGAAATGGCCATTTGCATGGCCGTTTCGAAGATTTGGGCTAGTGTAGACACGGCCTTTGTCTGTCTCCTCTGCCTGACCAGTTCCTCACAGTCTCCGGTTGAGCTTCAGGCCCCCTGGAGTGGGGCAGTCCAGCCCCACAGGTTGCTGAGGCTCCTCTCCTCTTTTGTGGTCTCTGGTGTTCCTCCAAGTCTCCTTCACTCGCCTTCCAAACTCTCCTTAACCACCCTCCCCTTGCCCTGCATGGAGAAGGGCTTATAAAGGTAGCTCTGAGTGGGATCAGCTGGCCCTGACTGACCTGGGGCAGCCTACTCCTCAGCTGCTCCCACTTTGATTGTCAGCTCCATCTCTGCTGGTTTTACTCCTCTCTTTTCCTCTCCTGGCCCCACCCTGCCACAGAAAGCTGAGATCACATTTATGTTCTGCATGAGCTACAGGGCAAAATAATCAATGTTCTTCAAATACTGAAAAGCTCTTTTTTGGAACTTCTAAGAATTATGAAATAAAGAGCGAATAAAATGTCTTAATATACGGGAATATACAAAAATATTCAGGTTTGAAACAAGAGCGATGTTAAAATTTGAAGACAGAAAGATAATAGAAAAATTATTGCAGATGAGCCACTTGGATTTCGAAAAGTGGCAAATCCGGGTGTAAGATGAGTCCTCCGTCGCGAGAGTCAGATACTAGAAAAAGTTATGTGAAGTAGATGCTTTTCCCTCTCCAGGAACGTGATCCAGTGCCTCAGCAAAATGTGAGCACTCAGGGCACTGCAGGAGTTGACTCAGGGAAGTCCTACGGCCTGAGTTATGCATGAGGTTAGATAATCGCAGTGGTCCCATCTGCTTTACAATCTATGACCAGTCATCACTTGTGGAAACATGATCTCCAGGTAGAGTTTATAAACTGGGCTTCGGATCTTCAATAAGCCCTTTTTCATAAGTATTTGTGGGGAGCTCACTGAAGAATCACAACTTTATTCTGTAATATCTGAGCACCACTTTGGCTCCTCTGGTTGCTTCCTGTTACATAAATGAAGAAAATTACTATGAGTTTCCAAACAGTCACTGTAATAACTGATACATATTTGCTGCTTTGACCTAAATCAAAGCCAGTCAAGTCACTAGAATGGGTATGATCATTAAATGCTTTATTTTCAGCTCAAGATAATTAGAAGCTCATGTGCTCGTTAGGTTCAGAGTTAAAATGACTGCTCAGACTCTTTCTAAACATGATTGGGCTGCAGGGATGCGCATCTGTGTGTGGTCCTCGGTGGCTAACCCTTGAAGCTATTCTCATCAACATCTATCACTACGGAGCACTACCATGATTCATCTAATGAAAGATATAGAGGAGATGAAGAGGAGACGAGGGCAGTAGCAAGACAAGAATGCTTCTTACAGGCCAAGTCCTGCGTAGTGCATTTACCTGAGTGGTTCCATTGTGTGGGAAAAGGCTGCTACTAAAAAAATGAAAACCAACAACAGGTAGTCTCAGTGCTTCATCCAAGCTCATTATCTTCACTTTGTGACAAGGTGATGAATAGTCGAGGTGGCCAAAACATTGTTAGTTGCTTTCCCTTTCTTCTAGTTGTTGAGTTAGTAAATCCTGTCCTAAGTATGTCTTTGAGCTTCCTGTTGCTGGAGTGACATTGGCAAGTTAAGCAAGCATTGACTTAATTCAATTGCATCACCTCTTTTTCTGTGGCTTGTAACAAAGGCTAATGCTATGTTGCTCATGTTCTTCACAAAAAGTCTCTTGCTACCAACGCCTGACAGTGGCTGCAAGCAGTCCGACAAATCGGCATGAGTCTCTCTGCAGAGGTTGCAGTTAGCTCCATACAGCTCTGCAAAATATCAATGACTTTTTTGTTCATCAGTAGAGGAGTTATTAGAAGCTTAAAGGTCCATTGGCTGCTTCTACTACTGCTCATTACAGCACCCTGGAAATGTTCTCTGTCTTGTGAACTGCCCAGAAAGAGGCAATATGACAGGGTTCGACTCATTAATAAGTCTGCCTCTTGCCTAGTTGGCCTGGGGATTAGCTCTGTGTGCCAGTGCGCTCTCTTCTGGTGATGTCCCGCTGCTATCACTCCTGCTCCAGGGACCCACCTCACTCCTGGGTGTCCTCTTCAACATGCAGCCCTCCAGCTATGCCACTCCATGCTGTAGTTCCTCAGACCTGCCACTTCAGCAGTGATGAGTGGGGGTGGGGTTTCCCACCCCAGGAACCCTATAGGTGGCTGCCACTTGTAGTGTCCTCACCAACTCCTCTGTAGAGCTCCCTGGGCCACTTCCCCATGGTCCCAGCACCCTCTTTGCCCTGCAAATACCTGCAGCCTGACAGGAACTATTTTAACTCCCTGAGCTTCTGCCCTCAGCACTGCTCTGTCCTAGGCGCTTGCTGCCCTCTGCCTGCAGGGAGTAACTAAAGCTGTTATGTATGCCAGATCTTATAGGGACCCACTCAACCCTGCCTGTATGCTCTTACCAGCTTTTTTGTGATTGGCTGGCTCCTTCCTTAAGTCTTTGCTTAACCACTTAAAGCCCAGTGTGGGGCAGGCATGCCCCCTACCTTAAACAATATCTCTACTTTGGACAAAAAACAAGTGAGACCAAAAAGCAGTGAGGAATGAGTGGAGCTACATCATGTACATGTCTAGAAGCACTGTCAGCTGTGCAAGACTGGACTATAAATACCTAGTATTTGTCTGCACCCTTCCACCAAGAAGACAGTACACAACTTTAGACTATGTTTTCAAGCTGTAGGCACTTAGGTCCTGATTTAGACTCCAGAAAGAAGCACAGGCCACATCCAGTAGGTCCCATTAAACCAGCTGGATGAGCTCTGTACATCTGAAAATTAGCCCACTTATTCAGAATCTCAGATCAGGACTTAAGCTTCCTGTTTTTGAAAGATCTTGGCCCTAGATGCTAATAGTAGTATATGGCCCTATTGCACTTTAATTTGATGCAAATATTTACGCTTAATCCTTTATCAAAGGAATAAAATACATTGTCCATGAGACACTATCCGTCTTCCACCCAGGAAGCAATGTTGGGCAGTGCTCCATCCCACGTTATGTATCATACCATACTGTAGTATGATACATAGCAGGCTAATATTAACTCTTCTTTGTGGGCATGAATGTTTCTACACTTACCCATAACAGAGCAAGGATCAGATGACATCATTTTCCTGCTCGCTGGGATATGTAACTTGCAACCAATCAACCTCTGAATATCTGCTTTCACTTGCATTCCAGAGATACAGGGCCTGAAGATTCAACACCCACTGAAGTCAATGGGAAGATTGCTATAGACTTCCGTGGCTCTGAATGGGCTCATCATGTGTATTCTTTGGTAACTCTGCATATGCCAACTCCCTTTGTAGGTTGAAACAGACATCTTACTCAATGGATTTACCTTATCACTAGTGTGCTCAATTAACACAGGAAAACATCTAATGCTCTTGTTGCCAGAAAACCTTAACAGTTAACAGCAACCTTTCATTACACAAGATCAGCAACAGAAAGTGTATAATACATTCATCAAGCACTCCCAAGCTTTAGCTTAATATAAGACACTGCTGCTTTTTGGAATGGTCTTGTCTGTATCCCTAGAGTAGCCATTACCAAAGGAACATCCAGGTGTTGCTGAGCTTTAACAGTCCTGGAATGAGTGGAATTCTACTCCACTGCCCACCCCAGCTGCCACTGCCTTTTGTTTCTCTGTATCTTATTCTTCTCAGCTACAGCCATGTCCCATTTCTGAACAAATGACAGACAGCTCCCAAAATGTGACCACCTGGCCTTTATCAATAGGCAAAACCAGAAAGCCCCCAGGACCTGGGCCAGATGGAAAGTAGAATTCACAGCAATCATCAACAAAGACACTTCACTTGAACATTACAAAGTTGTAACTTGGCAAAATTTGGTATTGTTTACTGACAAGTCAGCCCTAAGGATAAATTACCTTCTACAGGAATGTGTGTCAACACTTCTCCATTCTTTACTGATTGTTAGTTTGTACAAAATCACTTACAAATATCATCTTGGCAAAACACAATTTGTAAATTACTTCAGTTTCATAAAATGATCTCTTACACATGACAGTTTCCTCAGTCAATGTCTCATTAGTGGCTGCACAATAATCTACTGCAAACAATGCCAGTACTTCCAAAAGCTGAGATCAAATCAGAGCTAAGTGGACTAGTGTTGCAGTCTTTATGATAATTAAAATGTGAGAATTTTATTGTACACATAAGCTGTGAACACTGATAAATCTCCAATGTTCATTCAGAGATGTTAAAACCTTTAAAATGCTTTCATACTTTAACCTATTATTTGCAGTTTGATTAATGTCAGAGATATCCTTGTCACTCAAAATGCTATTAATAACTATTGGCTATATAATAAAGCATCAGAGGTATTGCTATGTTAGTCTGTATCCACAAAAACAACAAGAAGTCTTTCATGGGCAAAGTTTTCACGGACAAAGACCCACTTCATCAGATGCATGTGCATGTAGGTCTTTGCCCAAGAAAGCTTAGGCTCCAATATGTCTGTTAGTCTACAAGGTGCCCTAGGACTTCTCGTTATAATAAAGCATGTTTAATTTAATTTTTTCTATCATTGTGCAGAATAAATTTTATTATGTGCACCAAGGCATGTCCATGTGCACAATCGATAGAAACGCATACTGCAGCTTTGGGCACTGTGGGTGCTGTTAATCAGGTGGATGGAACCTAAGCTGTCCTCGGTGGCCACCAAGTGCTGAGGGTACAGGGAACACTTGCTGTGACCCAGCTTTCAGACTTTACGCTTTCTAAGCACCTGCCCATGGCATTTCAGAAGCTCTTCCGACACACAAAAACCTGATGAAAAAGGTAAGGAATACAAGGCTATTACTTCACACACAAGGGCGCGGCCAGTCTTTAATAAGTTACAACAGTATCGCACAATTATTTAGGACAGGAGGTGAAGAACACCATGTGCTGCTGAAAGTACATAAGGCAGAATGGCATTGCTCATGTTGGAATTTGGTCAGAACATGAAGGTTAAAACCTACATACTCGGTCAGCATTGCCACAAGACCTTTAATAGACACACAGAGGATGTCACAGAACAATGTGCTGGAATATTTGTTCAGTAGCCTTTGGGAAGCGGAGAGCCATTTACTGCACCACTATGATCACTTTCTTGTTTCTTGAAAGCGCTGAGCAAGGCCAACCCCATGAGCTTGTGAGATGCTTGGGATTAAATTTCAAATGATTCAGTATATCAGCCTTACAAGATATCCCCAGATCATGCCTTATATTAGCCTTACTAATACCTGTATTCTTCTGAGTGTTTGCAGGATAGATCCAGAATCATTGACCTATACTGTCCATAGACTGTAGATTCATCTTATGACAACAGTCTGCGTACGGGCTTTATTGATGTGTAGGTAGGCTCTGGCCTAGGAGAGGATGAAGGACAACATCACAGGCAGTTCTTTGCCTCAAGTGGTAGTGGCCTGTGATTTTGAAACTGAAGAACTTTAGATTCCAGATCTACTCGGGTGTCCACACAGCCCCTGCTCTTTCAAAAGAATGGGCCAGGGATTGAAAAATCCAACACCATGAGGACGGCTCTTTCAAAAGAAGGGCCTGTGGAGCCTCTACGCATGCTTTTGTTTTGAAAGAATCTTTCAGAAAAAGACACTCTTCTGATCTGGGAGAGGAAGAGGGCCACCAGAAAAAGGGCCATGTTCTTCTGATTTCGGATTGAAAGAGCGCATTTAGTGCGTAGGTGCTCCATGGCTTTTTTTTTTTTCGGAAAAGGCCCGGCTTTTCTGAAAAAACTTGCTAGTGTAGACACAGCCATAGGGTCTTTGCTATGGACAGTGAAGTGTGTTAGTGCTGATTATAACTTCGTAAAGGTTGCTCCCTTTGGCTCCTTTGAAAATCCCAGCTCAGGGTGCCCTTCCACTCCACACATAAACAGGCATAATGCCTCCCTCCCCAAGCTCTTAGGAACTGGAGGTCACACTGCCCTCAGCTTATGCGCTGTCCCTCCCCCTGCTTCTTAAAAGCCGTAATATAGTCCAACAATCTGACAACACATCCCATGTCTATTTTCCTTCTATTTCTGATTCATGTTAAAAATATTTACAGGTCACCTCTGGAATCTCCACTATGTGCATCTGATGAAGCAGGTCTTTGCCCATGAAGTTTATAATCCAAAAAAATCTGTTAGTGTATAAGGTGCCTCAGGACTTGTTTGTTCAGGATGGAAAAGACTCCTCAGAAGACCTAAAAAGGTTTGGTTGATGTGAACAGACACCTTTCCATTACAGACATCTTTTTCCACCGCATGCCAGCTTTAGCTCAGGACGAAATATCATGGCTAATGCATAGTAACACGTTTAAACACCTCTACGCTGTCCCAATAATACCATGAGAACTATTGTAACCTCTTAGCTACATCACAGATAGGTGCTAAGTTCTCTTTCTTGAGGGATCTCACATCCCTGGTTTGTCCTGATTCCATTCTGACCTCACTCTTGTTTAAAGCACATGAAAACTCCGTGGTGAAATAGAGGACTGGTCAACAATTTGTAAACATCTTTTTCACTTAAACAACCATTTCCCCTTAGAGTGGCTGCTTTCCTTGAAAAAAATTAAGTTTTTTTTGCCAGAAAGCCAAAAAGCCAGAAATTGAAAATGTTCAGTTTTCAGCAACTCATTTTTGGGTGCACAAACAATCAATATTTTTAGAATAAAACTGCCAATAATTTTTTAGTGAAGATCTGACACAGTTTTGGTTTTCCAGTTTTCATCCTTTCAACAAAGTCAAAATTTTGTTCTGGGGGAGGGAGGAGAAAAAAAAAATTCTGACCAGTTCTAGAAATGAAAACATTTTGAAATCTTTTGGGCAATTGTACTAACAGAATCTTTTGTCAAGGTGGTTCACAATCTTGGGTCCTTTTGAGATCTCCTCTTGCCCCAGGATTCTCATGGAGTAATACGGACTTGTTGTGTTCTTCCCCAGTGTTTGGCTGGTCAATAGGTGATATGGACCTTGACTCAGATACTTATGTTTTTGACACCTTCATGCTGTCTGACTGCAATGTGCTCTGTTTGAGGTATCCTTGAAGACCACCCAAACTCATCAGCTGGTGTGGAATTTTGCTGCCAACATTTAAGTGGAGGGGAGCCACTATCCCCATACAACAACTGTTCTCAATGCTCTGCCCTTTGCTTGGTGCCAGCCAGTGTACAGGCTGCACTATGTAAAGGCTGCATAGCCTGGCAGCTGAGTTTTTGAAGTTGCCTCTCCCCCATATTGTATCACTGCTTGTTTCTGCCATAACTTTCTTTGATAAAGCTTTTAGGAGTGAGGCAGATCATTTTGAGTAAAAGATCAAATTCATTCCTTCTGGCAGTTTGTCAGACCCAAAATGTGGTAGGGCACGGTGCACATTTGTTATGGAAGGTTTTTAATTACAGCTTTTATGAAGCAGTGATATAGCTCTGTGTGTGAGAGTAATGCAGCAAAAGAGGAGAATTTTACAAATTTAGGCCAGATCCCAGCTTGTGTAAATTAACATAGTTTCACTGAGTCAAATGAAGCTGTGTCTATTTATAACAGCCGAGCTGACCCTTTGTGGGGTAGTATTAAATGTGCATTTTATAAAAATTGCAAGTTCTATAGCAATAGATATCCTATAGAAATGTCTCCCCCGCGCGCGCACACACATGCCTGCAGCACATGACGTTACTAAACTATTGGTGAACTTTTGGAAGAAGCAGACCATGTGTTGACCTGTGTTAAACACTTGAAACCTTGAAAATATTAGAAGGCTGCAGACTTTGGAACTGTGAACCTCAGCTGGAACTTCCTGCTGACTGCTCTCCTAGTTAGAAGGCATCAGGTCGAGTTTTGTGCTTTGCGGCATACAGCATGTCTGATCACAACTGACAGACTGCTTTAAAAAGCATGCAGCATTGATGAACATTTAACCTGGTGCCTGATAAGATTGTAAAAAAAGTTTCCGACCTTGGTCTGCAGACAAAGAAAAGAAAGCTGTGTTTCCACACCTTCAAGCAAATCTATTTAGTTAATAATTCTGTTTGCACAATTCAGTATTTATAATGATACTTTAATTGTATTCTCCATCAGTCTTCAGTTACACAAATAATATAACGTTTGAATTCTGCATGTGTTTTAAATTCACTGAATACCAATATAATTTCATATAGACAGAATTAATGTAATCAAATTGTTCTAAGGAATCCGGCTTAACGTTCACCTTACAAGTCATGGCATCACAGCACTGCTTTACGCTGAGCTGGTGCACATCAGCAGAGCTCTGCAGAGACTGAAATGGGACTCAGCTGATGTCTACCTGCTGGGGAGACGGCAACTCATTTTCTGCTGCAGGCTGATTTCAGAGAGTAGTTGAATAGTTAAATTGGATGATCTCTGAAAGTGCTGAACTCCCCTGCCCCCCTCCCGCCCCCCACAAAGAGCTAGATGCTGATGCCCTTACTCGTATTGACCAAGACCTTACTCTACTAACAGCCCCATGGAAGACAATGGGACCCTTCTCTGAGTAAGCCACTAGTCAGTGTGGAACCAGGGTGTCAGAATTTGAGCCTACGTGAGGGCCTGAGCCATTCTATCTCTTACTTCAGTGGGTGCTAGATTGGCCTGTTAGATACGTTGAACTAACATCTCCTCAAGCATCAGAGGAGTAGCCATGTTGGTCTGTAGCTTCGAGGACAACAAGAAGTCCTGTGGTACCTGGTAGGTTAACTGATAATTTGGAGCATAAGCTTTCATGGGCAAAGACTCACTTTGTCAAATGCATCAAAGAGGGTCTTTGCCCACATAAGCTTATGCTCCAAAATATCTGTTAGTCTATAAGATGTCACAGGACTTCTTGTTGATCTCCTCAAGCAGTTAGTTTGCAGAAGAAGAGACTTTAAGCTTCCTGGCTGTGTCTACACTTGCATTCCTCGTTCAAAAGAGGCATGCAAAGGAGGGAAATCAACCTTCCAACAAAAAAAAAGGGAAGTAGGGTTCTTTCGAAGATGGGGTTTACTTTCAAAAGAGCCGTGTCTACACTGCTTTTCTTCTTTTGAAAGAAGAATATGGAAATGAAGTGTCAGATATGTAAATCTGCACCTCATTTGCATTTTTGATTTTCCTTATTTGCATGCCTCTTTTGAAAGAGGAATGAAAGTGTAGATGCAGCCCCTTTGTGTAATTTTGGGTCTCATGAAAATAAGAGAATAATGAACAACACTGCTAGCTCTGCCCTGATCTGAGACAACCCATTCCACTACAGGCCTGACCCTCTCTTGAGCAGAAATTAGCATAATAGTATCATAGAACACTAGAATTGGGAGGGACCTTGAGTGGTCGTCGAGTCCAGTTCCCTGCCCTCTCAGTAGGACCAAACACTGTCTAAACCATCCCTGATAGGTATCTATCTAACCTGCTCTTAAAAATCTCAAGTGATGGAGGTTCCACAGCCTCCGTAGGCACTTTATCCCAGTGCTTGACCACCCTCAGATTTAGGAACTTTTTCCTAATGTCCAACCTAAGCCTCCCTTGCTGCAGCTTAAGCCCATTGCTCTTTGTCCTATCCTCAGAGGCCAAGGAGAACAATTTTTCTTCCAAACTGGGACTCTGTTTGCCCAAGCAGAAGGGAGCTGGGGCCCACAGATTTGTGTCAGCAGAAGTACAGATTAGAGAGAGGTGTCTCTGTGGTATGTTTCCTGTTCACTTCACAGAAGGACTCCTGAGGGCAGTGGAGGCTAGCTTCAATGTCATGGGAGAAAGTGATGCCTGGAATAGCTAGTTGTTCTTACCATCTCCATTTGGTGGACCTCCCATGCTTGTTGGGAAGTAGTGCCAAAAGTCCTTCAGGGAGCAGTATAGTGGAGAGGCACAGGGAACTATAAAAGAATATGGGATAGAAGTGGGAAGGTAAGCCGCCTCCATGCAGTTGCCTTTTGCTTTCAGCAGATAAGCTAAGCTCCCTGGGGTGGAGGTAGGGACTGAGCCTCAGGCTGCAACAATCCTGCCTATGCAGCCAAGGGACAAAGAGTTATTTCATAATGAAACAGGTAGATGTGACCAGGGTGGATGTGATGACAGGATCAGACTTATCCTGTCATTAAACTGGCATGACCTCAGCCCATGGATTGGACACAAGAGAACACTGAGACAGTAGCTTGTAGAGAAAAATGCAGAGTTGATTCAAAAAGGAAATTTTCAGCTCTAGTGTTTTATTCCTGTTTACCATACAGGACCCTCAACATTTCCAAACAGAATGTTTCCTTTAATATCGCTTTATATGCACGCACTCACATGGAAAACTAGTGAAAATGTATTAAAAGCGTCAAGCATTTACCATGCCAATGAAACTAGTGCCTTTTGATGATGTGGTTATTTTGTTTGTTTTTAAACTGTTACCCCTCTTTGGCCCACACAGTCAGCTAGTACTGAGGGCCTTGCAGGAGTGTTTCCATTAGGATGAGAAGTCTATGATTTCAGATGTCAGAAATACTCTTGTTGTAATCTTGGTAGTTTACAAAAAATGTCCTGTCTCCCTGAATGCACTAGAAACAAAACAGCAACAGAAATCAGCCACCCCAATGAACTTTGGATCCTGGCTTGCACCAGAGCATGGAAGTTAAAGGGGTTAGAGTCCGGGAGAAAGAAACTGAGGCAATTCAAGACTTTTCCTGAGCAAAATGATACAATATGCATAAAACTACAACAGATTTATGGCCAAACATAGACCATTAATTATTTGGATTATTTAGCAGCATACGGAATTATTAAAAGCTTATGTCCTGATCCTGAAAACACATAGGCATGTGCTTAACTTTTACAGCTATTCTGAGTAGCTCTGCTAAACTCAGTGAGACCACTCATGTACATTAACTTAATTATCTGTAGCATCCGGTTTTCAACTTCTGTCCAAAAATGGTTATACTCTTCACTGTTCTTCAGTATAATGTCAACTTCTACTCAGTGTAATTTCTTTACTAGTACCAACCAGCATGTTTAGAGTTATGGAAGGGTCATAAAGAATATAATAGAAAATAATCACCTTTCTGCCCTTAAATAAAATTCAGTGGAAACAACAGGGCTTTTTTTATGCTGGTACATGCTGGTATGGAGTACTGGGGCCCCACCAGCCCTGTGCCTGGGAGCCTGGTTGGGCGTGGAGCCCTAGAGCGGGAAGCACCAGGGACCTGCTGCCAGGGTGGGAATCCCCAGCAGACCCATAAGGGGCAGTGGTTGGGCCGCAGATCCCCACCGGCAGTTGGGAGGGAGAGGGTGGGACATGACCAAGTACCAGCTCCTCTTTCTTTACAAAAAAAAAGCACTGGGAAACAACATTCCCGCAATAGAATTCTGTAAGATACATCCCAAGTCTTTGGAAAGGAATCATTCTCTATTATACGTTATTGCTTCTTACTACAGTTTTTAGAGTCCTATTGCATTTTATAATTTAGTCCACATGGTAAATTATTAATTATTAATTATTATTAATGAAGTGCTGCGGTGCATATGCAGCACTTCATTTAGCTAATTCTCCCCTGCGGCAATTTTGAATTAGACGCACGCCGGCAAACTTCAAAGTGCCGGTGTGCGTCTAATTTTGAGGAGTAAAGGGACTTTGAAGTAGCCCAGACACTTCAAAGTACCGGCGGGTGAGCTGCAGCTACACACACACCAGCACTTCAAAGTTTGCTGCTTCAAAGTCACCGCAGGGGAAAATTAGCTTAACGAAGTGCTGCATATGCATTGCAGCACTTCATTAATAATCTCCTGACACCCTACTTACCATCCTCCCTTTGAAGTTGGAAGCTAGTGTAGACACAGCCATAAAGTTCTATAGCACTTGCCTTGTACACGGGACTGAATCTTTGCTTTCTCCTTTTCCTTTGGTTATGGAGGATGGTCTTTATCCATTCATATAGGAGGCTGCACTCAGCCCCTAATTCCACATAAGAGACTTTATGGAATCTGCTGAAAGCATCAGCCAAATAATCTGCTGTTGTTTACAATGGCTGACTAAAGCCCTGGTCCTCCACCAACGCCCTCATGAAGAGCCTTCTTGACTTCAGTGGGTTCTGAATAGGTCCAGAGCTCCATCCCAATGGACCCCATTGTAAGACTGGGTGAAAATCTAGGTAATGCCTTTTCACCGAGTTTTAAATCCATTTCCCCTCAAAGAGTTGTTTGGAACTCTTCTCCCGCTGGAAGTGTGACACTGATATCTTCCTCTGCCAGAGGTTATTTTTGTCTGGTGGTTCTGCATGCTGAGAAGCTGCCATTTACTCTGTTGTTTTTAACAGAGTATTAAAACTTTGTTTAAGACAAACATGGAAAGATTCAGTGAGCTTGCAAATAAACACAAGGCTCTGAGGACAGATGCATCTTGGGCAAACGTTTTATATAGAATTTGCAAGTTGAAACCAAATTAATTTGACACCCTCTCTTTAAAGGACAAACATTTGCACAAGAGGGATTTAATACCTCATTTGCCACAGCAGCATTTATATGATTTCCGTCTGATTACTGGGGGGAGAAACCTGAGGTGGGAGGTTCTTCACCAAATCCCCTGAAAATTATTCTGCGTTCCAGTAATACTGCGCATATGAAGTTGCTCAAGCCCTCTTTCTCTTCCTACTTAATGCTCTTCTATGTGAATTTGCCACTTATAAGCAGCTCCAGCAGGGGGTAGAAGTCAGCTGGAAAAAGGAACCATCCGTGAATATGCCAAGTGATTAAAGATAGTGCTAGATTCCCGGAATATGCATTTTTTATTAAAAAACAAAGTGTTGGTGTTTAGGAGGCTACATATTCTAAGCAGCAGATTCATCAGAACTGAAGAGGCTGTTCAAACAGCTGTGTTTTTTGTGTGGGCTGTGGGATAAATTGTGATGAAGTAGGTTGGGAAATAAGTTACATTCAGCAATGAGCAATGGAGAGTTATTGTGACAATGACACGTTTAGAACACGGAAACTTGACAGTTAGGTAAGACCTGCTAGTTTACAAATGCAAAACTGAGGTCTACTTTCATAAATCTAGACACCACTTGGCTAGGAAGACAGGAGTTGTTGTATGCAATACCAAACACAACATTTACCAGAAAAAAAAATGTGGAGAGAACCACAACCCTCAGGCAGCATAACACAAATGCTAATGGTAATGCAAATATATATTTCATTGGTTATTAAGTCCCAGCCAGCATGTGTATGAACAACTGTTACTTCCTATGGTACATATATCACCTCCTTTATGATATTAAAAGAGGTGCTTCTTTTATTTATTTATTTAGCTATTTACAAGATGCCAGGGTTACCCATTGCCTGAAAATAGTGAAAGACACTGCTCCCTTGAAATCAGGTCCTTCATGTATATGACCCATTCCATAAGAGGACAGAAGAAACAGCGTAATATACATGACAGTGAATTTTGTAAACCCTATAGAGGTGAGAGGAGGAGATAAAATACAAAAAATATGTAATAGTCACAATTTGAGAGTTAAGTGTAATGTTCCAGTTGTCATTCTGCTTCAGGTGAAACAACATACAGGTAATCTTTTCCCTTTGTATCTTTAAAATAAAATAAAATAAATCATTAAATGATGGCTACGATCTGAGGGAGAAAATAAACATTTATATTCAGTAATCTGATGGATTACATGTTATCCAGTAGTTTCATGTTGGAGTAATGTTTTAATTAAAGTTGTTTTTAAAGTGTTGTTCTCTTTTTTACAGTATCATTTTATTTAGACACTATCTACCTTCCTAGTGCCCAGATAATAGTAATAATAATAGTAATAATAATAGTAATAATACCTATGCACATTTTAACATAAATTAAAGCACATTTCAGAATACATTAGAAATTCAGTACCTTGTAAGAGATGATGCTGTTTTTGGACATATCCTAACGTAGACAGATTTAGGTATACATTTATTTAGGAACGAATCGTCTGTGCTCTGAAGTTAAGGAGTGTTTTTTTCCATTGATTTCAATGACTGTTGGATTGGGCCTTTAGTAGGCCAAATTCTACACTCTCTTATATCTTTTAAAGCCACCAGGTTGGCCCTGTCAGAAATAACAAACACAAAACATCTGTGCATAATTTGATCCCGAAGTATTTTAAAGTGAGCCTTGAAAACCATCTAATTTAAAATAGTTGAATAGTCAAGATAACGTCAGAACTGAAATGCTGTTACCTTGTAACATAAGTAGTCATTTAATAAAGTGATGCTAATTTTTATGTATAAATATGAGTTTGTTTACACGTGCCCTCTTGATGATTCTTCTCAGACAACAGACGCTTTGGAAACTCAAGGCTCAGTTTGTATTGAGTGCAGGGGCTCAAAAGACAGGGGCTCAAAAGACAGGGGGCTGCAAAATTTTTGTCAGGTGACTATGTGTCCCTCTAAATATGGCTATAGCTACACGACAAGATAAAGCTGAATTTACTGAAATTGACTTTTTACCACTAGATTTTATAAAGTCGAAAATGAGTGTCCACAAATGTCCAGAACGTCAACATAGGATTTCTCCATTGCCTTCACGAGGTTCAACTGTGTCAGCAATGCATTGTGGGTACCTATCCCACAGTGCCTGCAGCCCCTTTACAGTCTGTTTTTTTCCCCAGTGTGTTATGGGGAAAATGTGCTGCACGTGCTTGTGGGTGTCTGATTCCTTCCTCCCAGAATGCCATGCCCCTTCCCTCCTGCTGTTGGGAAACAAACAGCCCAAGGAATTTCATGCCATTTCTCAGGCCATTTTCCCAAAGCCTGTCCCGGCTCACATGGCTACAGGTTGCTAGCATGGATCCCAAACAGCTTAGAGCTCTTGCATAGCGTGTTATGGCCACTTCCCAAAGTGTCATGTGGTATTTCGTTAGCCAAAGCCAGTGGGAGGATGAGGTGGACACGGGTGATTCGGATGACATTGAAGGAGTGGAGACCAAGAATGCACAGCTGCCCTGGACACATTGCATGCAGTGGAGCGCTGGTTCTGGACATGCGAAGCCAGCACACACTGGTGGGACCACATCATTCTGGAGGTCTGGGATGACCAGCAGTGGCTGCAGAACGTCTGCATGCACAAGGCCACCTTCATGGAACTTTGTGGTTAGCTGCCCCCCACCGTGAAGACACCTGCTTTGACAGTTCACAAGTACATGGCAACTGCTCTGTGGAAGTTTACAGTGCCTGGCAGCTACTTGTCAGTGTGAAATCAGTTTGGAGTGGTCAGATCTACAGCAGGGGCCACAGTGATCCAGGTAGCCAAAGCAATCAATACCCATCTGGGCTACGTCTACACTAGTCCCTTCCTTTTAGAAGGGGCATGGCAATGAGCAAGTTGGGAAGATGCTAATGAGGTGCTGCCATGAATATGCAGCTCCTGATTAGCATAATGGTAGCTGTGCACAGTTCGAAAGTGCTGCTTTCGAATCATGTGCTGCCCATGTAGATGGAAGCCTTTTGAAAGGACCCCCAGATCTGGAAAGCTCCTTCTTCCTAAAACCAAGTAGAAAGAAGGGACTTTCGAAGTCCGGGGTCCTTTTGAAAGGCCTCCATCTTCACAGGTGGTGCTTTCAATTCACACACGGCTGCCATTATGCTAATGAGGCACTGCATATGCATGGAAGCACCTCATTAGCATCTTCCCAACTTGCTCATTACCATGCCCCTTCTGAAAGGAAGGGACTAGTGTGGACGTAGCCCTGCTGCGGGAGACCATGACTCTGGGAAATGTGCAGGACAGAGCGGACTGCTTGGCTGCCATGGGGTTTCCAAACTGTGATGGGGCAATCGTGGGAAAACACTTTCTGAGTATCTCGTCCTAAATCCTATGCAGGGGAAAAAAAACATGTAAAGCAGAGAAAGCCCATGCTGGACATGCCGGTGTCTGGAAGCAGGGTCCACGCAGCCCAGCAGCTGCATGGTGGGAGAGAGGGGTTGAGCCTGCCAGCCACGTGGGGGGTGGGGTGAGGATCAGCCTGTAAAATGTAAAGCACAGAAAAAAACTTTCTCGGCAGCGCCTCATAAGTCCTTCACAGCCGTGTGGTGGTTGAGGGAGGCCAGCGAGCCCTGCAGAAGCATGGTGGGTGGGGAGAGGGCCAGGACCTGCCAGCCACATGGAGGGGGAGATAGAGAGCCCACAAGCCATGTGATGGGGCAGTCCTGGGAAATTTAAATGGCCAGGGAGCACTGTGATAATGTTACAGGGACAAACTTTAATGAAACTTCCTGTGCTTCTTCTGGGTTGCAAGAGGAGACACCAGTCTCTGAAGAATAACAGAGTGAAAAAGAAAATATGCTCATACTGTGTGAGCACAACATTTGCCAGAATTCTGTGTGGTGCCATGATGCCAGATTATTTACTGGTTGCCTGGCTGGCAAGGTGTGCTATCATGGAAGCTGGAATAAATCAGGCCCCCCCAAAATCCTCACGCAAAAAATAAAGAGTACCTGGCTGAGTACCTGGCTAAATAGCAATCTCCAGAAAGACTAAGTGCTCCTGAGAAATATTAATAAGCTGTTGCATAGCTCCACCACACCTAACCTGCAACCCTCTTGTAGCATTTTAAAAAATATACTCACCAGAAGAGCCCTCTCCATCCTTGCTGGAATCCGAAGCATCAGGTGTTGATGAGGGGACTGGATCCAACGTAAGGAAGAGCTTCTGGCTGGCAGGATCAGCTCCCCCATGGCAGCGTCCTCCTCTTCATCAGCCTCCACCTCTTTCTCACCCTCTCAGCTCTCATTGGAGAGCTGAGCATGGTCTGCTGAGAAGTCCATGCAATTCTTGGCAACCGTGGTTGGGTCCTTCCCAAGAATCGCATTGAGCTGCTTGTAATAGCGGCATGTTTTGGAAGTCCCAGATTGCCCATTTGCTTCTTTCACCTTCTGATACACCTGCCTGAGCACCTTGATTTTGACCCAGCATTTCCGAGTATCCCTGGCATATTCTTTCTCCGTTACCCCCTTGGAAATCTTCCCATAAATGTCTGCATTTCTTCTGCTGGTCTTCAGTTTGCTCAGCACAGATTTGTCATCCCACATAAAAATGAAAGCCTGGATCTCCTGATGGCTCCATGATGGGGTTCTTTTGCAACCCTGAGAACTCTGACCAGAACTAGAACCCTGAGAAATCATGTTGGCTAGATGCAATTGCTATCCACTCTGGAAAATGAATTCAAATTCCTGTCCTTCCTGTTACCTACTTCCTGTGCACCTGGAGAGCAGTGGAGGTCAAAGCAGCCAGTATGGACACCTGTGGGGCATTGTGGGATACCTCTAGGATACCTCAGGAGGCCAATAAAATCAGTTTAAAGTCAAGCTGTTTCCACACTTGTATTAATTCGACCTTTTACATTTGAACTTGGTGGTCAACCTTAGCACCCCTTAAAATCAACCTAATGGTATTTGCAGGGTAGACAGTCACATTGTAAGGTCAAGCTAATGCCTTAAAATTGACTTTATGCTCTAGTGTAGATAAAGCCTATGTAACTAAAATAGTACCAGTAAATATACTATATTTATTATAGAAATTACAAGGGCTTCCAATTGTGGAGGACAGAATTAGAATTCAAGAGCACCTTAATAAATCATAGACCTGGCCTGAAATCAACAATATGAAATTTCATAAAGGCAAATCCAGGGTACTTCACTTCGGAAAGTGCACAGCTACCAAATGGGGAATCACTGGTTAGCAACAAAAATGATAAAAGGTTTAGAAAACTTGACTTATGAGGAACGATTCAAAAATTGGACACACAGTGTTTAGTCTTCAGAGAAGAAGATTAGGTGTGGTGGTGGGGACCTGATAACAGTCTTCAAATATGTTGCAGGCTGTTATAGAGATGTCAGTGATTATTTGTTCTACGTGTCCACCAGGTATGACGAGACATAGTGGGTCCAATGTACAGCACAGCAGAGGCTACGTCTACACTATGAAATAAATTCAAATTTATTAATATCAGTTTTCTAATGCTGGTTTTTATTAAATCGAATTTGACTAGCCTCACCTCCCCACATGCACCTCACAAAGTCGACTTATTACTGCCACACTCAATCAGCAAACATAGACTGTTGCAGCAGTGCATTGTGGAACCTATCCCACAGGTCACTCATTCCCATAGCATTCTGGGTATTTTCTCCGGTATTTGATGTCATCTTCCCACATTGCACTGCCCTCATTCCCCTCCTATGGTAGGCAAATGTCCATTTTTCCAGGAGGGAGGAAGAAAAACAAGTGCATCAACAAAGATCACCAAATGCACAGAAATCTCTTTTGGCTATAACTGAATTGCTTTTTAAAACTGTAGCTGTAAATGAATTATGAAAGAGTTTATAAAAATCACAGGTGTGTGTCTTCTCAACAGGCCCTCCACTGACTGTCACCCCTCCCTTGATTACATCTGATCCCTGAAAATCATACAGGGACAATGACAAGCATGAAGAAAGAGTAGATAGTAACGGTTTTGAAAAAAGAGATTCGATGAGGGAGATTATTTGGCTTCCCAGTCCGTTATACAGCTTCTGAGAACACTCTGTATTCTCAGCTGGCCCTTCATCCACTCTTCCCTGAATGAAGGGGTCCAAAGTCTGAAGAAAGATGGTAGAAAAGGCTGGGAGAAAAGATTTTGTTTTCCCTCTTCATTACACAGCAATTGCCAACATGGGAATTGGGAATGGGGCTCACCAAATTTCATTGCCATTGTGAGGCGGTTTGATATTTGGGAGGTTGAATGGCCAGTTGACACAGTCCCCAAAAATCTTTTTTGACTGTAGGGTGTGGGGTCTGTGGCTTGAGGGCCACTTGAACCATTCTCCCTGGACAGCAGCCAGGCCCCGCAGTTCGTAGCCGCCAGTGAGGCTGCAAAAGTATCACAAATAAAGCAGCTATAATATTAATGGAATCAAATACATTTTTCCCATTCTGCAGATGACGAACTATATTATTGAAATGCCACATTGTAGGAGATGTTCTTCTAACTTAGATGATGGCCCAGTGCTCAGGTGGTTATTTGTTTGCCACAACCTCCGAAATTTTATGTGTAGTATTCACTCAGTTGATCTTTCAGCTCCAAGTACTGGTATCCTGTTGAATAGTTGTACTAAACAGGATGCATAGAAAGAATACCTGGAAAGTTTTCCTACTTCCCTTCCAGATTCACATTTCTTCCCAAATACATGAAGATGAAGATGGGAGTGTTAAGCCCCAAAGATGAGTTCTTCATTGATCACTCCCAAGTCCAAACTCCTTAACATTTTAAAAATATAGCCCTATTGCCATATAACAAAAACTAATGGAAAGTAAATGGAAAGGTCTACATTCGTGTAACATTAGGATGGAACAAAAGCCAGAAGTCAGAGTTCAGAATCAAGGTTTCTAACTCTCAAGTGAGGGCAGTGTTACAAGAATTACAATAGAGTAATTTTATTATCATGTAATAGACTAAGTCGGCCATTGGGTTTGGTTCAGTGGGGAATTACTGACTTTGAGGGAGTGGAGAAAGGATTGGTGGCATCCCATGGGTTAAAGAGAGCCTCTGGGCTCAGCTAGCCCCACCCTGCTTTACCTGCAGCCAATGGGAGTCTTGGAAGGGGAGAAAAGGCTCAGTTTGGATCTGACTTGGGAGGTGGCAGGAGCTTGGTTTGTCGGTCTGAGCGCATGATCCAGAGCCTGCCTACCCAGCCGCCATGTGAGCAAGGAAGCCCCCACGTCCCTGGGAAACCCCAGCGAAGGGGAATCTGGATTATTGGGGCTACACCCCAAACTTAAGGACTGAAATAAGAAATGGCTCAGTGTTCCTGGGCCAGAAACAGAGGGGATCAAGGGGTCAGCCTTCCTCCCCTGCCCCATTTTCTACCCACCTACTCAGTGAGGTAGCCACTAAGCTACTCAGCCTCCAAAGACCCAGCCACATGGACACTGAATATGACCAGCACACGGGTGCCATCCACAGTAAACCCAGATGGACAACAATAGTGAGCAGCCTGCTCCTGCAGATGGAAAAACTAGAGTCACAGAGTGCCCAGAGTTGGACTGACTTGTCTTCTCCTGCCTTGTGGCATATTTAGCAGATGCTGCTTCGTACATTGGCTCTGGCTTTTGGCAATAGTGGTGCAGTTTAGTCCTTTATTCTCAACAGTATCACACAGGAGCTGTTCCTGAGAAGTAGAAGCAAATTTCTTAAACAAGCATTTGTTCATATATGAGGTTCTATTTCCTAAAAAGCAGTCCCCATAAAGAACAGAAAGGAATAACTGGGTGTTCCTATAAATGAGGCTATTATTTGGGATGATCCTTTTCATATGAAGGCTCCCTCTTGGCTCTTAGAGAGGTGACACATTTTGATTTCCCCACTAGTTTAAAGGTTAAAATTTCAAGTTTCACAGAGCAAAACTCTGTTCAAGGACTACAGATAAAATGCATGGGACCGTTCATGGTTTCAAGGCTCAGTTTGTGCATTTATTTTTATTTAGACATGAGTGGATAAAACTCAAAAGGAGCCAACGAAATCCAGAGAGGCCATTTTCCCTCTAAGGATGCAACTGAATTAGAAATACCCCATTAGAACAAAAGCAGAAGGATTGATCTCCCGTGTAAGAGAAGCGGTCATCTTATCTCTTCCACCCTTTACAGGAGAGAAAGAGAGAGAAATAGAAGTTTTCTCCTGTTCTTGGGAGGTCTGGCAGATTTACATTTTTGGCTTAGATGAATTTGCAACTCCCCAGCATGACACAGATATTGGAGATTCTATAGTCACACACGCTGTATTTACTCCTGCAAAATTAGACAGAATGTGAGAGCCTAAAGTAATCATACACGTGGATCCAGAAACATACCATTCCCAATGTGTTCGATTTACATAAAATGGGCATTAACTTAACAATTCTCTTACTTATATAGCAGTTTTCTATCAGTGATTTCAAAGCACTTTTCCAGGATTAACTGCATAAATACAAGGCCTTCAACAGGTTTGTGTGGTACAGAAGCACTATAGCTACCTTACAGTTGAATTAACTATATGACAGAGTCAGTATCAGGAGCTCAGAACCAAACTTATTCAAACATGGGTACGGATAAGGCAGTTGAGAGTCAACTCACCAGATCTAGTTGTATGCCTAGGCTTTGGGTCCCAAGTACATGTCCACCAGATAATGTTATTTCCTGATTCAGATTTGGGCATGGCCAGAATCTAGTAAATGCAGCAGGCCCCTCAAAAGTTCAATTAAGTGGGATACTGGAAGTTCAAGGAAGTGGTCTTTCCAGGTTCCCACTATTACAGCTCAATCTCTTACAATAATCTCTTTCCCAGACAAATTGTGTTGTGGTCCATCACTGCTTGAAGTAGTAGGTTCCGAAGATAATTATATCAGTTGTGCTCACTCGATGACTAGTGTCTTGCAACGGCATAAATCAGCCTTTCTTCAAGATGAAGAGACTATTTCACTTCTTCTGTTCTGAATGCTCATTCATTTGGGGGATTGAAGACTTGCACTGTCTTGGGTCAGGCCATTCGTGTGCACATGACTAGGACAAGCAATTTTTAATGGTTCACTGCTTAACAGTATTAAGAAAGCAGGACGATACTGCTCTTCCCAAAGCCCTTCTCTACTCCTTCCCAGCTAGGGGAAGCTAGGCATATATTGGTCAAGAGTTTGAAAAATGAGTACCTAATATTAGGAACTCATGACCATGGAGCACACCTAAAACAAGGCTTATGCACTAAGCAACTTGTAGTTGTCGCTTACTCCCTGCATCAAGCGCTGAATATTGATAGTTCGGCCATTATATTTCAGCGGGTTATTACCCATTGAGTGGACTCATGAAACTTGACTTTAATCTCTTTCCTGTAATACAAAATATATATTGTCTATATGTGTGTTATATTTTTACTGATGGTTGGTGATACACGGCAGCTTTATAAACACCACAGACATGCTAAGAAATAGCTCTGGAGGTTTTTTGTGCTCACAGACAGCACTTGTAATGTTCTAAAGCTGCGTCTACACGTGCACGCTACTTCGAAGTAGCGGCAGTAACTTCGAAATAGCGCCCGTCACGTCTACACGTGTTGGGCGCTATTTCGAAGTTGAAATCGACGTTAGGCGGCGAGACGTCGAAGTCGCTAACCCCATGAGGGGATGGGAATAGCGCCCTACTTCGACGTTCAACATCGAAGTAGGGACGTGTAGACGATCCGCGTCCTGCAACATCGAAATAGCGGGGTCCTCCATGGCGGCCATCAGCTGGGGGGTTGAGAGATACTCTCTCTCCAGCCCTTGCAGGGCTCTGTGGTCACCGTGGGCAGCAGCCCTTAGCCCAGGGCTTCTGGCTGCTGCTGCTGCAGCTGGGGGTCCGTGCTGCATATACAGGGTCTGCAACTAGTTGTTGGCTCTGTGTATCTTGCACTGTTTAATGAAAGTGTGTCTGGGAGGGGCCCTTTAAGGGAGCGACTTGCTGTTGAGTCCGCCCCGTGACCCTGTCTGCAGCTGTGCCTGGCTCCCTTATTTCGATGTGTGCTACTTTGGCGTGTAGACGTTCCCTCGCTGTGCCTATTTCGATGTTGGGCTGAGCAACGTCGAAGTTGAACATCGACGTTGCCAGCCCTGGAGGACGTGTAGACGTTATTCATCGAAATAGCCTATTTCGATGTCGCAACATCGAAATAAGCTATTTCGAAGTTGGGTGCACGTGTAGACGTAGCCTAAATGAGCAATGGGTTTGGTCTTGTTTGGTTTGTTGGCAGAACACAGGGAGTATGCCCAGGTGACCAAAAATCTACCCAACTCAGGAGACTGAATCAACAATAGCCCCCTTTGAATTGAGGACTCTAGAGCCAACTCCTCTCAGAGTAGCGGGGTCAGGCAAGAAAGAGATGGGACTGGAGGATCTGGGAAATGGGCTGAGTTTATTTCTTAGAGGTAGCCACATCCTGAAAGTCTTCCAAGGTGGGAAAGGTTGCTGCCACCTTCTGTCTTCTCTAGCTATGAGTTGAATTCTGCCTCTCGTGCTGTTTCCCTTGTGTGCAAAGAGGGGTGCAAAATGTACTCACCTCCATCAGCAACATGAGACAAGCCTATTTTCTACTTAGGCCTCACAGCACTCCCGTGAGGTGGGTAAATAAGGCTTTCTCTACACTACATAGCTCTTAGCAGCACGGACATGTCGATATGGCCGTGTGGCACAGTCGGGCAGTGTAGCTGCTGTTCATTGGTCCTTTTTCTCACAAAATACTTCCATCCCCAACAAGCAGTGTTTATGTTGTGGGCAGAACACTCCTGCCAACAATGCACTGCTTACACTAGGCCTTGCCATGGCAAAACATTTGTCTTTTGGGGGACAGGAGTGAGTTTTTAGAACTTTTGAATGACAATTGTCACTCAACCACCAGACTAGATTTAGCCCAAGTGTAATCCTTCTGCTGGTCTTGCAGCAATGAGAGCTAGCTTTAAATAGCTTGGGGTCCCTCTTTGAACTAACACAGTGCTACCACAGCAAAGGGCCTCCATAGAATTTCTGGGATCACTGGACACTTTCCCTGGGAAGCCCTGGCTAGATATTTCCCCATGCTCAAGTGCTGAGTGTGCGTGTGTGAAACTTCTGTGAAAGAGGTTAGTTGCCTCTTCTTGTCATCCAAACAGAATACAAATGCTGGCAGCAGATTATCTAGTGCTCTGATCTCTCCGGTGAGTAGGGTGTGCAAAGAATTCGTTGCATGAGCAGCAAAACCAGGTTCCTGCTAAGTAATTAAATTTGGAATCTTTCACTTCTCGGTCCCTGGCTCAGCTCCAGCTCAGATGGGATATGGCTGGAAGCTTTTCATACCTTGTGAGTGAGTGGTTGCCAATATTAAATAGGTTGGTCATTTCGGTCCAGTTGCTTTTGGGCAAATGATCATCTCACACAAATCGTCATCCAGATAAGCAATCTAGTCATTAATAATAATAATAATAATAATAATAATAATAATAATGTTTGCAAGATTTTGAGCTCCTTTTATCAATGGGGTTCTTTAAGTACAAAATATGTTTATTTATTTGCACCATTTGAAGATAAACTAGCATCTGAACTTCTTTATCCATGACTGATGTTCTCTCAATCAGTCATTCCGCAGCGTTGCAGCTCTTTCTGGTGAGTTTGAATCAATAAGACACCAAGGCTGCACCTACGCTACAGCGAGCTATCGAAAGATGATCTTTTGTCAGATCTTCTTTTGAAAGAACATGTCCACACACAAAAAGGTGGATCAAAAGATTGATACACTCTTTTGACAGAGAGTGTCCACAAAGCCCCTGCTCTTTTGCAAGAACTGGCCAGGGATCAAAAAATCCAGGACAACGAGGCCCTGCTCTTTTGAAAAAGGGGTCTGCAGAGCGTCTACATGTGCTTTTTTTGAAAAGAAGCTTTCGAAAGGTGGGACTTTTCCTGATCCACGTCCACACGGCTTCTGCAGCTCCTACAACGCCTTCTGCCAACACTGAACTCTCACGTGGCTATCGTAATGAGCTTTGGGAGTATGCAAATGGGCAGCCATATGCAATTCTTGAGGTTTTTAAGTCCCAGCTGGACACGATCCTGGCTAGGATGACTTAGTGGGGGTTGATCCTGCTTGAAGCAGGGGGCTGGGCTAGATGACCTCCTGAGGTCCTTTCCAGACCTGTCATCCTGTGAGTCTGTGATTCTGTGAATTCTGAGAAGCTCACTTTACGTAGCTCTGCCAGCAGTGGTACTGGACAGAGGTCTGTGTAGACAGAGCCACAAACTGGAGGAAGAACACTCTCGTATTCTACACTACACTACTAGTCTATACTAGTATTCTTCTTTTGAAAGAGGCATGCAAATGAGGGCTACTGAAAATTCAAATGAGGTGCAGATTTACATATCTGGCACCTAGTTTGCATAGTCTTCTTTCGAAAGAAGAAAAGCAGTGTAGACATGGCTGTCTTGAAAATAAACCCTGTTTTCGAAGGAATCCTTATTCCTATTTTTTAAAGGAATAAGGGTTCTTTCAAAAATGGGGTTTATTTTTGAAAGAGCCACAGCTACACTGCTTTTCTTCTTTTAGAAGAAGCTCTTTCGAAAGACGAATATGCAAACGAGGTGTCGGATATGTAAATCCATGCCTCATTTGAGTTTTCGATTCTCTTCATTTGCGTGCCTCTTTCAAAAGAGGAATGCTAAGTGTAGACATAGCCTCTGTTGATAGAGTACTGTTGACATAAGTGCAGCGTAGACGCTTCTGTCGACAGAGAGAGCTTCCAGTTGCCCAGCAGCCCTGGCTGCAGAGTTGCCATGCCACTTTCGGAACAACAAGAAGTCCTGTGGCAGCTTATAGACTAACAGATATTTTGGAGCGTAAGCTGTCATGGGCAAAGACCCGCTTCATCAGATGCGTGAGACCTCTAGGATCCATTCCATTTCCTGTCACCAGAGGGCAGTGCAGTCTGCCAGTTCTCTGTCGACAAAGCAAGTTGTGCATGGCCATGGCTCTGCTAGTCTCCGCCTTTTGGAAGGGGCATGGTAATCAGCCACTTTGGCAGATGCTAATGAGGCATTGCTGTGAATATGCAGCGCTTCATTAGCATAATGGCAGCCATGCACATTTTGAAAGGGCCGCTTTCGAAACACACGCTTCCGGTGTAGCCAGGGGCCTTTCAAAAGGACCCGCCAGACTTTGAAAGACCCTTCTTCCCAAAACCAGGTGGAAAGAAGGGTCTTTTGTAGTCTGGGGGGGGGGTCCTTTCAAAAGGCCCCTATTTGCACAGGCAGCATGCGTTTCAAAATCAGCACTTTCAAAATGTGTGCAGCTGCCATGGCAATGCCTCATTAGCATCTGCCGAAGTGACTCATTACCAGCCCCTTCCAGAAGGCAGGGGCTAGTTTAGCCATGGCCTGTAGCAGCGGTCTGTCGACAGAGGTTCTGCCAAGACTTCTCTGTCGACAGATGCTTCTAGTGTAGATGTAGCCAATATTATGTAAGGGTTGATAATCCATTGATGGAATATTTCAGGCATATTTCCCCAGTCCCAGTATGGAGCACTAGTTAATATTTTTGGAAGGCTGTTTGTGTGTCCATGGCAATAATGTCACTTCTCCCACAAAAATTCTTTATCTCCCTTTGACAGCCCAAGGATGCCATCTTTAGCAAGAATAGCAAGGAGACGTTCCTTTACATTTTTTTCCAAAGTTTCCACTGAACGATGTACCAAACCAGTTGCAGCTTGAGGAATTTTGTATACAATATCAAAAGCCAGCGTGGGAAAGTCAACCTGCAATACTATACTTTCCATTAAATTTCCTCTTTTATGGGCAGTTCCTGATGCAGGAGTCATAGGTGATGAAGTCCAAAGATACAAGAGTTTAGTTCCACAAGTTAACAAACGTCTAAAGTCAAAAAGAGGTAAAGAAACTTGACCCAACATCTCTGGGCCCTTTCTCTGTTTAGTTGAATCAGGGGAGTTTCCACTCACTGTTACAAGAGTGGCCTCCACTACCTCCTTTGTCTGCACTGGAACTACTGAATGCAAAGTTTGCAGATCAGAAAGTGCGAAGCAGAGCTGTGAACTGGATTGAAGCAATAAGTGATGATGAGCTAACAGACTTCCTTCCCCAGTTTGTGTGATCATTGAAGTATGAAACATACCTGGACAACCCATTGGTGGAAAGATCTCCTACTTACCCAGAACTCGCTTACATGATTAATGCACCTGGTTAATGATGAGAGTGAAAGTACTGAAGACATACATCAATGGAATTAGGACGGGGGGAACTGCCTTGTTACTGCAACATACTCATTTGACTTCTATGCCTCAGTTTCCACTTCTGCCAAATGTTTATCTACCTCACTGGGGTGTTTTGCAGCTAAATTCAATGTTTACACAAGAAGAAAGATGGTCTTCTGATCAGGGTACTGAACCGGGACTCAGGACTTCAATATTCAGCTTGCTACTTTCTGTGTGATGTTGAGCAAGTGACAAAGTAAAATCCTAATCCCACTAAACACAATGAGAATTTTGCCACTTACTTCAATGGGCCCAAAATTTCACTTTATCTCTGTGTTTCTGATCTCTAAGGTGGGGCCAACAGTACTTCCCTTGTCTGTTTGGTGTATTTGGATTGGAGCTGCCTCTTGCTATGTGTATAGCACACTGGGGCATCAGTTTCATTTGAGGTCACTGTGGCCCACACTGATACAAATAACAGGCGTAATTGTGAAGTGCTCTGAGAGCCTCCCAAAGAAAGTGTATGCACAACTCAGTCCACGTTTTCCTTCATATTGTGAAGGTTTCCATTGTTGCAATGGAGGCTTTATGCTTCAGTATGGTCAGAAGAAAGAGCTTTTGTCTCTGAACACTGAAGATAGCTGTCAGCACCTAGTACATCAGCAAAAATCCTAAGTACCTGACTGAAAGCCCACTGAAATCAATGGAAACAGCCCCCCCGTCACTGTTTTCCAGAGGCTCGGAATCAGGCCAGGAACCACTCTGTTAAGTACGGCTGTTGTTGGCTCCAGAAAAGTTTAATTGATAAACGCACACATTGATTGTAATCTTCTGAAGGAGGTTTGTAACAACAAACTCTGAGTCAGAGACGGTGGTATATACACTGAGTGAATGGACGAGAAATTGGATAAATATTTGTGTTAGTTAATGGTGTTTATGTTAAAAAACTTACAGTGTTTGTTTAATGGCTTTGCAAAATCTGTAAACTTGGCTTCTGGATAAAGACCTTCTCAATAGTGTTGAGGGTTCCTGCCACATGAGCCTGTCATTCAGTGTAACCCGCACTGCTCTCTCAGGTAACCTCCCACAAAGTGACGGTGACCTATTGGTGATTCACAACAGCCATGGGAGCCATTCAAATGGTTCCATACAAGCAGGAAGGGGAGTTTTCATTTTATTCATCCGACAGTTCCATTATTCTGCCCTTCCAGCCTCATTGCCCCCACAGGGCTTTTTACATGGACAGGAAGTGAGAGCCTGACAAGATTTAATTTTCTGCTGATTTGCAAACCCTTTCCTCAGACCCTTTCTATTCTGGCAAGACAGGACCGGACATTGCCAAATTACACCAGCAGAGGATTTGGCTGAAGGTGTTTGAATCTAGATTAAACTGTGGTTAGGGCTTGGAATAGAAGCGAGCAAAGGATTTAATGGCACTGAAATGCAAAACCTGTTTGTAATGTTCCAATTCCACTGACATCTATGGGAATCTTTCCATTGAGGTATTAGGAATGGATCATGTCTTAAACACCTGGGAATCAGGAGAAAAGGAAACGCACCTTTATTAACTGAGGCTGTGTCTATACTAGCAAGTTCTTCTGAAAAAAACAGGCCTTTTCTGGAAGAACACACAGCGTGTTTACACGTTTAATTCGCTTTTCGATCTGAAATCAAAAGAATGCAGCACTTTTTCCAGAGGCCCTCCTCCTCTCCTAGATAAGGAAGAGCGCCTTTTCCAAAAGATTCTTTCAAAAAAAAAAGAGTGTAGACACCCCAGGGCTCCACTTTTTGAAAGAGGAGTCCTCATGGTGCCCAATTTTTTGATCCCATGCCCATTATTTCAAAAGAGCAGGGACTGGGAGGATGCTCTCTACTGAAAGAGTGGATGGATCTTTCAATCTGCGTTTTTGTGTGTGGATGTGCTCTTTTGAAAGAAGTTTTATTGGAAGATCTCTTTCAGAAAAACTTCTTTTGAAAGATTGCTGTAGTGTAGACATAGCCTGAGTGAGCACCAAGGTCAGTTTGATTCGAGCCAGACACTGGGTCGATCTAGCTCAGAACTGGCATTGTTTACACGCTAGTATAGATACCCCCATATTGAATCCCTTCTCTAAGTATTTTCATGCTAGAAGCTTGATAAAACTTATCCTTAAACTGTTCTCATGAGATTCTGGATGGTAATGGTAAAAAATTCATGGTCAACTGTTCTCACCACTCAGATGCCATCTGGTTCTCTCTCCTTGCAGCATATGCCTCTCTGTCTTGATAGTATTCACAACAAAAAAAATATTAAGATTCTGTCTTCAGGAACAGCTGGTGTTACCAAAACATTCCCAGGATTCCCTATGCTAGGTAATGTTATAGTAACTTGCAAAGTAACAGAGAGGAAGCCGTGCTAGTCTATACACTATCAAAACAAAAAGCAGTCAAGTAGCACTTTAAAGACTAGCAAAATCGTTTATTAGGTGAGATTTCGTGGGACAGACCCACTTCTTCAGACCTTGGTGGGTCTGTCCCACGAAAGCTCACCTAATAAACTATTTTGCTAGTCTTTAAAGTGCTACTTGACTGCTTTTTTTTTACTTGCAAAGGTATCTGCTAAAATTGCACTATCCATACACGTAGTAATAGACTGTTTCCTTAGAAGATTAAAAGACAACTCTCTTCCTTTCTGTGTCTTACTATAGTCTAGTTTGCTACTGCCTTTGCTTAGACCCCGATGCAGCAAAGCATTAAAGCCTTGTCTATCCTTGCCAGGTATTGACACTGTGATTGATGCAGAAGAGGTTGATTTGGAGATTTAGTGGCTGTTAAATTGACCACAGATTGCTTTCTGGTCAACTCTACTGGTCAACTGTGGTAACTCTACTGTTGATACAGCGCAGTGTGGATACCACAGCAAGTTGCCCTAAGCTATGCCAACTCCGGCTGTGTGATTAACAGTTCTTTTTTTGGGCTGGTACTTGCTGGTACTGAGTACTGGCATTTCAGCAGCCCCAGGAATGGCTGGGGATGGGGGTCAGAGATCCAGCTGAGTTCTGGCTCCTATTTTTTTTTTTTTAGAAAAACAACCAAAAAAGAAAAAAAAAGAGCCCTGGTTCTTCCTAGAGCTGGAGTAGCATAACTTAGGTTTACTTACCCTGGTAGTGTAGACAAGGCCTTAAGCAAATGCACACTTTTAAGTATGTGCGGCTTCTTCATCAAGTTCAGTGAGACTGTGCACATATTTGAAGTTAAGTGTGTATGTAACCCACACACCTAGGTGTGGTTTGGTGGCACCTAGACCACTTCACAGAGAAAGAATAAGTCTCCCCTACAGCCTAAGCTGAGGCTGGTGGCTTTTTTAGCTCAGACTGTACAGATACCTGCCCTGAGCTCCAGAGGTCCCAGTTTGTGTCCCCCTGTGGGCAGTTACACATGCTTCAACGCTTTGCGGTACTAGAGTCTTGGTCCTCTGATGTCCAGTGTAAATTGAGAATATGTAACCCATGCAGAATAGGCTTTGGAAGTTCAGGGGGATCAGAGTGAATCTGGAACTTACTGTGCACACAAGGATGCTTTACTTGCTAAAAACTCTATCCTATTTTCTGTATGTTCTTTTACAATGTAGAAGAATTTAATGGTGAGAACAAGCTGACATTGTTGAAGTTCAGCCTTAGAATGCAAGATAAATTTCAAATTCTTTATATCAATTGTTTTTAACAAGAAATGTAAACGAGCTTGATCGTTTTGCAGTGTCCTGGAACAGGGCCTTCCATTAATAACGATATGGCAGTCAGAGATTTACATAGTTGGTAGATCACAAGAATTTTCTCACCACATCATGTCTCATTTTGAACCAAGACTATCAGGGAATATGAAAGGCTGATTTCAGCAGGGTTTTAAGGTCACTGCTATTTAATCTCATTCTTATCCCATTATAGAAAATCAGGGAATAACAACATTTGAATGATAACATTTTACAGTACAAACTTGAAAAAAAACTGATTGTCCATCACTTTAAATTAAAACTAAACCTATGAAGATGTTAGTACTGAAATTAGTACAGAGAGTCTATAAAGAAAGGATCATTTGTGATCATAGATTGGGGCTCTGAAAATTAGGGATCAGATGTTGGCATTGCCAGAGACCTTCCTTGTGAACTGGGCAAGTCATTTAGGGTGTTTTGTCTAAAGGTACCTAAGAGCTAGAATTTTAAAAGTACTCAGGTACATAAAGATAAAGATAGGACACCTATTGAGAGTTTTTAAAATCACCATGGAACCCCTGGATCTCTAGGGGACTTTGAAAATCCTGCAAGAACCTATCTGCATCTTTAGAAAACTAAATAGCTTTAAAAATCTGGCCTTCAGTGACTTGGGACCCTATGCCCCATTTTCAGAAGTGACTTAGGCAATTAGGAACCTCAGTGAAAGTCAGTTGGATTTAGGTTCTAAAGTTCCTAATAATTTTTGGAAGTGGGACTTATGCTTGTTTGAAAGTGATATGCTTGATCAGCCTGTGCCTTAATTCCTATCTGCAAAACAAGGATCATACTATTTTGTCTTTTGTATGTAGTTCATAAGCTCTTAAGGACAAAAATTGTCTGTTACTATGTGAATCTACAGCAACTAGCACAATGGGATTACATTGAACACAATGGAACTACTTATGTGCTTAAAGTTAGCTACAGGCTTAAATTCCTTCCTGAAATAGTGCCATGGCACTTACTGTTAAGGGGAACCCTGTTTATTTCAATGGGATTATGCTGGGTTATACATTTTCAGGACTGTGTGCTGAGCAACCAATGTAAATCAAACATGTTTACAGCCACAAAGAGGAAGCTGTGCTAGTCTATACACTATCAAAACAAAAAGCAGTCAAGTAGCACTTTAAAGACTGAAGAAGTGGGTCTGTCCCACGAAAGCTCACCTAATAAACCATTTTGCTAGTCTTTAAAGTGCTACTTGACTGCTTTTTGTTTTGATTATGTTTACAGCCAGCACTTTTGCCCTCAACATTGCTCTTGCAAATTCCCTCTGCTGCAACAGTACTTGTTACGATTTTAATTGATTAGTAATGAAACAAACTGCAGCTAGGCAGACTGATCAGAAATAATTAAAGCCCTGAGGGATAGTGGAAGATGTAATCTATCAAAGCACAAAATCAGGTCATGCCATAATTGTGATAAGTGAAGCTTCTGGAAGGTGACAGTTCATGGAGGCAGCTTCTGCAATTTGCTTGTGAAAAGTTTCCCTTCTGTGGCTTGGAAAATGTCAGCACCAAAATCAGCTTTCTACTAACTCCCCAAAGAGATTTTATAGAGCTTGCCTTACTGAAGACTCCACAGCTTTCCCTCTCAAGTTGTTTTTCATAAAATGGATTTTTTTTTGTTTTTGTTTTAATCATACATTTGCAGGAATTTATGGCCGACAAACACTCAATCCCAGGCCTCATGCATGGCATAATGAATTGTTTCAGCGACATACTCTAATGCAGGGGCAATCAATAAGAGGGCCATGACCCAAATCCAGACCACCAGACACTTTTGTACAGACTCCAAAATCTTTTTTTATTTACTTATTATCAGTATTGTTGTTTTTTTACTATTTTCTCTGGATTCTGGACCTTGACTATGCATTGGTCAAGAAATGTGGACCTTGGCAAAAAATAATTGAATATTGCTGCCATAATGGCTCCAGTACAATGGGCATTTCCAGTAGTAATGTAAAAACCTGACAGCCACAAACCATCTCAGGTATCCACAGGTAGATCAGGACTTTTAAGAGGCCATGGCAGGGGTGTACAAACAGGATCCAGTCTATAACTTTAGGTTATAAAAGGTGCTACATAATTCCTATTGTGCCCACAAGGACCAACATTATTCCTCAGCCAGTTTAGTTTGTGCTTAGATTGCCCGGTGAGAGAAATGTGTCTCAGAGGACACATCCCAGAGTTTCATCTCTATAGGGCTTGCTGAAAGAGGCAGATGTTTTCCATCACCCACAGTTAAGATGGTAGTAGTGCTCCCTCCCCATCCACATGTTCTCTCAGATCATTGCACACCGCCTTCAGCTGGGTGCTGCGGCCTATAACTAGTCAAATTCCATCTTGTTAACACAATCTGCGTCAGCTGTTATTATGGCAAAGATATTAGAATGCTGTAGTTAAGCAGGGTCAGGATTTGGGAAAGTCATTAAGTGTGTTCCTACTTCTTTCAAAACTTATAATAGTGTATGGAACTCCAACAAAAATAAAAATATTTTTAAAATGCAATGATAGCTACTAAACTATATATATGTTGTAAAACTACACTAGTACAATCGGATTTACAAATGTAAACAAGTGCATTAAGCCAAGGACTTGGCTTTCTATGTTGATTCTGTAGTAGAATAGATATTATTGTGCTGGGGCAAAATATGGTTTGCAGTGTTGATTATTTTCCATAGCAGGGATAGTCGTTAAAATTTTAAAAATTTAGACTTAATACGAGATACTTGCTGTATTGAGAGCCAGTGAATATATTTTTCCAATACACTTGCTGGGAGGAGGGTTTTTTTCAAGAGTCTTTTTGCATGTTGGATGTAAGAAGGGGGCAATGTGGTGACACAAATGAAACTGATGGTTTGTGAAGTGTCTTACACCCCAGAGCTGCTCCTGTGCCCATGAGAAAAGAAGCATCTTTCTATGAATGGCCGCTGTAAAGGATAACATATAGATATGGACCAGGGAGAGCACACAGACACCTGCCCAGGATGGGGGTCAGGGCACCCAGAGGATGTGGGAATCCCAAGTTCAAATCCTGACTCTAGTGAGGCTTAATTATTGATTTAAAAGTACAGTGGCTGCTGGATGAGAGACTGGAACAGCCTCCACCAGAGCACCTTGCAGCTGGGTTGGCCAGCAATCCTGTTTTTAAAGGAACAGCCCCACATTTGAACCCCTCTGCCGGTGTCCTGAAGTTTTCTTAAAAATGGGCAAATTGTCCTGTATTTTCTGTCTCCCGCTCCCCTGCCAATACTGGCAGGTCCTGCTGCTGGTCAGATCCCTGTTCACCAGCTGCCCTTCCACCAGTGGTGAGTGAGTGAGTGAGTGTGTGTGTGTGTGTGGAGGGGAGCTCCAGTAGATAGCAATGGGTATGGGTGTGCAAGGCTTGTGGAGGGGAGAAGATGCAGCACATGGGGCTGGCCATTTGCCCTGCTGGTCTGTCAGAACAGCCCCTGCTGCAGGCCAGCTCCTGAGCCCCATTCCATTTCCGGTCAGCAGTGGCTGTGAGCTGTGTGCTGATGAGTGTAGGAAGGCCCAGGCAGTTGCCAGTTACCCATCAGCTCTGCAGCCCACCTGCCAGCCCTTTACATATCCCCCCTCACAGCGCACTCCCTTCACACCCAGCCCTCAGTTCCACTGCACCTCCATCCCCCTCACTGGCAGCTACCTGCTATTGACCAAAGAGTTCTCCATAAATCTGAATGAGAGCCTCACCCACCCTACTTTCTGTCAACTCTCATTTGTCTTTCACGTTGCACAAGCACTTGCTGTTCTCAGCTTGCTAGTGAAGGAGAGAGACCATTTGTCACCAATGTCTCTGCTCTCTCACATGACCTGAAAGTCTCTGACAGGATTTCCAGGAAGTCTACAATGGGGAATAAAGGTGCATCTGATAAAGTACTAAGTTATTGTCACTCTCTTTCATAGAAGAAGGCTGACACATCAAGGAGGCTTAGGCTCAGCAAAGCACATGCGGCTCAGTAGATCTGTGATACCACATATGACTATGGAAGTTTTGCCATTGTCTTAAGTTTTCCAAAGAAAAGAAGAAATATTTTTCCTGTTTTGGTATACTTATGTGAATCACAGCTCCCTTGACTAATTAATGTCCTACACATCTCCCGTCCAGAGTTAATCCTCATATCATGTCACATATGCTACATCACAATTGTAATTCAAAACCTGGAAATATTTTTGCAATTCCCAAGACATAAAAGATAAATTTCCTTGCTATTTAAATGCCCCAACTAGCAGGATGCTTCCTTGAATGGTGCATTACTCCAATAACTTGACAGCTTTTTGACAGATTTTTTTACGGTTGCACATAAATAAGTTTTTTCTTTTCTTTTTTAATAGGCAATTATAAAAAAAGAACCAAAGCAAATCTACGTTTAAAGAATGTTATTGCGGTTACAAAACCAGGATGTCAACAGATCATTTTGCAAATTCACAGTGGCAGAGCGACTGATTTTAATTTTTTTTCACTCTCAGGTTCTTCTAAGTTGAAGAAGTTTTGAAAACTATGAGTAGCAAACAGGGAAAAAAGTTAAAAAACTCATTAACTTTCATTCACTTTATTGTACTCAGTGGCAGAAAGACTGGGGGAAGAGTATTTGAATATTTAAATTTCTGATGATCCAAAATGAGAAGAATTACAAAAACATTGGAAAAATCCGACCACATACATGAATAAATTTCTGACATTTAAACAAATTTTGATATATTCAAAATTTTCCCCTTTTTCATTTTTAAGTAGTCTATGAACAAGGCTGTTGGCTAGAGGACCACTGCTTCATTTGCTTTAAAAGTTGGAAGGTGTGTAGCAAATGAAGCAGGGTCTACAGGATAGATTTGTGTGTGCATGTGGTGATGGTGGGGTGTTTATCGACAAATCCCTGCTCAACCAGAAACCAAACCTCTCATTTTTTGGCTCCGCACTATCCTGATCAAACACAGGACAGAGGGAGCTGTCATGTTCATACTGTTCCCTGATCAATCCTGCTGGGATTGCTTCTATTTTAAAAGACTCATAAGATGTGTTTAATTTGGTTCCGTAGTTATTTGTTCAATATGCAGTGCAAATTTTCCTGGCTAGAGACATGGGATATGGTAAACCTTTGACTGGATCAATGTCCAACCTCTTTTAAGTTATTGAGAAAGTCACTCTCTTGTAAAGTTCAGACCTGCCAGACTCAATAACTCTACAAAAATGTTCAGATGAAAATTGCTTCAAGCAATCCTAGTAGAAAGCCAGCACCTCACCCCTCGTTTAAAGTTATGATCCTTATCATAATTAATTCAATAAAGAAGTAATGTACTTCAACCTAGGCATAAAGAATAATTTTCTATCCTGACTGGTATAAACTTTCAACTTGGGACATTTAAACTTTGGACATGATCTCTTACTGCAAATAATACATTACAGACCCAGAGCTGTCAGGTTATAGCTGAAGCTGAACCTTTGTAAATACATTGCTAAGTATGTGATGAAAATGGAGACTATGTAGTTGCGCTACATGGCATAATACTATTTATAAACATAGCATAAACTGTTCTTCTACCAATCAATTAAACAGTAATAGCTTGTTTTTAAGCTTTGAAAAAGTTGAAAAACACATCATATGATACTCATAAGCAGACACACCATCCATCATTAATTTAAAATCAATTTCCCTCTGTCACTGAAACACAGGATTATTTCATTGTCAAAACTGACTAACAGTTTCAGCTAGAAATATTTGTTTGAAAGATCTAGGTAATGTGGTTTTTAAGTGTCATGTTTTCCAAGTCATCTCACTTTTCTCCCCTTCTTGTTTTGGATTGTTATTCTGTGGTGTTACTTTTTCCTTTGAAACACGGAGTTGATCCTGCTGAGGGCACTCAACACCTCTGGGGATCAGGCCATTGACTTTTGGATGTGTACTTAGCTACACCAGATATCTAGGGGAACACATTAGAACTTTATTTCTGGATAAACTATGCACACATTCAGCACTAGGCATGTAAGCAAACCTGTTGGTAAAAGATAAATACTATACTTTACTACCTTACCAGCTGAGAATATATTCAGTGATATTTTTGCATGTGTTGCTAGAACCAAAATACATTTAGTACTAAGAGAAAAAGGTATGAGCGTGATTCTGCTCTTGCTTACATTGTGTTTACAGAGATATAATTCCATAGATTTTGATAGGCCTGATGGAAAAGTCAAGCCCAATGGCTGAATGCAGAAATAGAAGGTAGGTAAGTGTTGAAATAAAATCTAACTGCTTTTTATCTGGTCTGCTGTCTTAAATTAAAACAAATCTCCACATCTTTAAATTGACAGCAAGCATGCAACAGAAAAAAAATAAGGGTGTATTTCTTTAAAGTTTAGCTTTTTATTTTGTCATCTCATTTTAGGTTCTATCCCACTGCATTAATTTGTTTCTGGGCTGCATTGTGACATAACTGGTTATAGTGTTAACAATTGCAAAACATTCACATTGTTTTCCAGGACATTTTATTCAAAACAAGCAGCCCATTCTAACTAATTTATTTTGAATATTTCTAGATAATCTCTATCAAACATACATGAAAAGCACTTTATTTACTACTGATGAAAAATTTTGTTTGTACATTATATAATCCATCATTTGTATTGTCTCCATCTATGGCTATCCAGATTAATCCTTTCCCTAAGAATAAACAGAATAGAATATCTATATAGAAGCATAATATTTCAGGTTCTAATTTTAAAATAATGTAAACTGCCACAAATCTTTTATGTAAAACTTTTAATAATATTCAGTTACATGTGTGCTGTAATAGTTGTATAACAGTCTGATACTTTAACATTACCACTATAATTAGTACATTAGAACACACATGATGCTTAATGTTGCAAACATTTATCCATGTGAAAAATTCCAGTCAGCGGGACAATGTCTGTTTAAGGAATTCTTCAAGGAGTAAGAGTTTGCAGAATCTCGCTCACATACAGACCCAGAACATTTTTGTTATAAAAAGTGTTTTTCCTCACAGTTTTTAAGAGGACTTAAATAAAATTACTTCCAATATATTTTATAATTGCTGGCCATTGTTGTCACAGAATTGGTAGTTTATTTTTAAGGATATATTGATATAGTTTAATTTAACTTTTCTTTCTCTTAGCAATTCTGTTATATTTATGTGTTACAGGTAGATCCACACAATCTTATACATGCAAATGGTCCTTATCAAATCATGTGAATAGTTCACATAACATACAATAGCTGTGCTTATTCACATGAATAATAGCATACTGGATTAAGCTCATTTAATGTAAATATACTCTTAAACTTTGGCAAAATATTTTAAAGATAATAATGTTCTGATTTCAGATTCCTTTGCTTTGATATTAGTTCTACTGGAGAAGCATCTTGAAATAAATAAAAGTGTATATTTTATTTCACACAGATACTTGCACATCACAAAATATTATCCATCAATGAAACATTTAGAAGTTGAAATGAGTGCTCAGGTATTTACAGTAGATAAATAACAACACACTGGTTGCTGTTACAACCAATGCATTTTAGCCAGAATGTTTGACCAACACTTGCAACCCTGCTCCCCCAACCCCTTTGAATCCCCCTTGGACTGATTAAATTGGCTCAAGATGACACCAATAATTGGCTCAAGATGCCGCTTCGACAGACCCAATGATCCATATCTTTGCATTCCCTAAAATCAGTCCTTTCAGCTCTGCGTTAGATTTAGGATGGTTTACATTGGCTCTGTCACAAACATTTTAATAAAGTCCCAGAGAAACCTCAAGCCGGTGACATCATTGGATGGTGTTAAAAAAAATTCCATATAGTTGGTTAGCTCCTAGAATCTGGTCAGAATCTCTTTTTCCTATATTTTATCATTCCATTATACTCTTCTTCAAGTAAAGACCATAATATTAAAAATGAGAAAAAATTATGTTGGCTAATAAGGAGAAAGCCATTCTAAGTATTTTGACATCAAGTAGCAAAATGAAAAACAAACAGTTATTGTAGCCTAAGTCTACAGGTTGTTAAGTGATGGGTGTGTTGCTTTAGGTGTTAGATGAATTAGTTGCACTGAGAAGCACTGGCTGTCCTCATGAGACCATTGTATAAACTGAGCACAGGGTAACCTTATCAGACCCATCAAAAGAGATAATGTTCATTAAATCACTTTTGAAAGAGAATTGCAAACCCACCAGTGAATTCAAAATGTCTAACCATCTAGGTTCAGTTAATACAGTTTGGGCCTCTCTCTCCTCTGGCTTAACAGAAGCGTAAAGTCCTGCAATTCCACTGAAGTCAGTGGAGTAATACCAGTGTAAAATAACCTGGAGAAGAGTCAGGCCCCTAATTTTTTACCATTGTCTCCTCAGTCCATGGCTTTTTAAAAATTAGCAGTTTTGATTGTTAACATTCGATGGCACAAAGACAAGAGTCATTAAAGAGCACCATGATGCAGGCACTCTTGTTATCTGATATCTAGTCTCCTAAAGCGTTCCAGTTTTTGAGCTTAAACAGATGACAGTCCCTGTGTCATCAGATGTTATTACTTAATTACTTCTTGCAATGGATTTTATATAAAGGTTACTCTGAGTATTTTTTTCCACAACACACTGGAAAGTTTGACATGCTTTTCTTTGTCAAGCTGCAGGGCTGATTTCACATCCAGAATTTCCTCAGAATCATGCATAAAAATATGGAATGGTGAGCCAAAGTCTGCCATCAGTTAAAGCCAGAGTAAGAGCCCAAGTTGGCAAGGTGCCAGATGCATCCTCTGATTACTAAATTACTGTTTATGTTGCAGTAGCATCTTGAGGCCCCCAAAGAGATGTACTGCGCTCGGTGCTGTATAAACACACAGCAAGATGGTCGCTGTCTTGGAGAATCTGTGATGCAGACAAGACAAACATGGAGTAAAAGGAGAATCAGATGCAACGGGACTTGCCCAAGATCACAAAGTGACAGAACTTAGATGAAAATGCACCCTCTCCACTACCCCCCCCTGATTTACTCAAGTGTACACTATTACCCCTTCAGGAGAAGTAATGGGCACTTACCACCTTTCATAGATACTCAGCTCCTTACTCGACTACACCCTCAATCCATTCAAGTTAACTGAGGTGCTCTGAACTTGTACCGATGCAACTGTGAGCAGAATATAGTCTGTAGTTTTATTATAGCTGAAACTCACATTAGAGCCAAGCTCAACCTTGGTCTCTATTATGCATGAGATGTGTTAAGCTTATGAGCGTTCTTTCCTACCTCTTTTACAATTGGGTATGGTTGGTCCATTAACATAAATCATTGTAGCCCTTTTGACATCCGAGATTCACACTTGCAGCCGAAAAACAAAACCAAACACAATCAAGCAAAACAGCGAGACCTTTGGATCATTGCAGCAAATTTTAGTTTCCCTCCAAATTAAATACAAATAATTCAGCCTATCAAAATAAATATTTATTCTTAACACATTCTTAACAGGTGACACATGATACCATTTCTTAATGAGCTGAAAAAATAAACTGTCTCTCAAAGCTAAATCAACTTTTTCATCAACTGTCACACCAGCAGTCAATATTAAACAAGTATATTAACAAAGATGTTCGAAAGGACACAAATATATTTTAAAGTATTTCTTCCTTGCTCGGTTTCATTCCTAATAGATTTCACAAAAGGGGGTCAAAATACGCCAGTTCCTTTAAGACAAAAACCTCTTTTTGGAAAACTATTTCTTTTAAATGTCACCAAAGGTCTTATATTTTAAAAAAAGTTTTAAACATTAGTCTAACTGCAAACAGATTTCCAAAATAAAATGAAAAGGTGATTTTCAGGTTTCAATATGTAACAACTTTTTAAATTATCCAATACGCTGTCTTGATTCTGTACAAATGTTCCCTTTCCTTCAAAGAGACAAAAAAGCAGGTACTGCCAGATCTGATTGTATGTAGAGAGTGGATCTGATCCCCTTGTCACTAAGGTTACTAATCAAATTTCCATCCAATATGCTCATGCAGGATTTCCTGATCAAACACTTAAATCTGCCCCCTCTGCACCCCCATTAGCTAACATGTTTTATATGTAGTGGGGTCATCAAAAGTGTAATTCCCTTAAAGAAACCTAATCCTGCACTCTTGTCAACTAGCAGATAGCTAATAATGCTTTCGATCCTATATTTTCTTACATCAATAGCATACCAGAAATTAAGATCTTATTTTAATCGCACAACAGATGTTTAAAAAACAAGGTATCCCATATACACAGTAACTGTACATAAAACCAGCCAAGTGAAGAAATACGGACGTTTCAGATGAAATTAACTTGTTTTTTCCCCAGAATAACGTAAAATAGATTTAGCTTCAGCCAACAACAGAAAACACGAATAACCCGTACGGTCTTAAAAAGACGTAACATTTCGTAGACACCAGTATTATTTCACAGTTGAGCAGGATGATGAAGAGAACCTGAGGCAGGTTCCACGAACAGTGTCATTCTGAAATCCTGTTGAAGATTACAGTGTAAGTGGTTTCTTTTAGTTTAATGCTTCCAACACAAACATATCTTTATGCACTCAGTACGCAGATTTATGTATCAGGGGCACACAAGACCTACCCATATTGTATATTGGATTGATTTTTATCTTATGAAGTTCTCCCTGCTTCATGCTGACAAATAATCAAAGCATTTAAAGAAAACAAGAAAATTACCACAATGTTTAAAACTAACTCAAATACAACTGCTACCTAATGAAGCTCTTTTTCATTTTTGAAATCGCTTCATTTTTTTATTTTTTAAAAAAACCTTTAAAATGCAGCATGAAATTTCTTAGTTTTTGCTTTTCTTCATTAATAGTTTGAATATGGCTTTCGTTAAAAAATAACTTCTCTGATGATCTTTTTTGAGGTCTGTGTGTATTTAAAAAAAAACAACAACAAGTAACAGTCACAATCAGACTGGGACAAGTGGATCAGGAAATTTAACTTGACTTGTCCAACCCTGGTCTGAATCTATAAGGTCTACGAGGCTGGAGTATGTCAGAATTCAGTGGATTATATGCATCTGAATGGCAAAACAGATTTATGTCCATTCTGACAAAACATTTGCCCTGGAAACTGCCAGATTTCAATTAATACAAACTCCTCGAATGACTTTACTTTCATATTCAGTGATTCTGGGAATTGATAGACAAGCTTCCCTATATATTCTGGTTTTACTCATTTCCCCTGTTACACCTTAATATAACCACAAGTTTTTCTTTCTGTTGAGGAAGCGAGTTGCAATACACAAAAGCTTATGCCATCATAAAATTATTAGTTTTAAGGTGCCACTGGGCATCTTGTTTTTGCTGAAACAGACTTACACAGCCACCTTTGAAACCGTTCATATAACTATTGCATTCATACACAGAGAAAAGAAAATTTAATCTTTGTACTTTTTAATCCTGATAGTACTGTAGGAAGTCTATTTCAAACAGTGACATCTATAATAATAACCTCATATGGATTTCAGTTGAAGAGTTTAAAATATTTTGAATACAATTGGATCATTTCAGCTACCATAGGTGAAAATAAAAGTAATAATGAGAAAAGGTATTTAAGCCACATTTAAAAATGTTTGTTTGATTAGGTTTTTATTGATTTTAATCAATTTTATATATAATAAAGTTAAAGAGGAAATGTATAAAAGGCTGATTTAATATACTTCACTTTTTGCTCTAAAATATCCTTAATGGAAAACAAGCTCACGTTTTAATGTTTAACCAGAATAAAATTTGATATAATGCTGTCTGGGAAGCACACTGTACTGCAAAAGCATTTACAGACACCTTGGGAATACCAGATATAACAATCATTTTAAAATAGTGTGCTTAATGTGCTAAAATATTTCTTCTTTTTTGTCAATACATTTTTTCAAAGATCTTCCAAATCTACAGGAACGTGTGCACTTTCAACACTGAGATTATTAGTAAACATTTTCTAGATGGATCCTATGCATATTTAAGTGAATTGATCTGATTTTATTTTTAAAAACATCTCTTCACAGCACAATTTGGAGGGGATTCAGAAAAACCGACTATTTCAAACGGTTCAGAAGCACATGGAGATTATATGTTTTCAACTGCAGTTTTCTCTGTTGCAATATAAATAATGTTATCTTTTAATATATAAGATATATTATATATTAAATATAATATATATTTATATTATATATTATATTATATTGTATATATATTATATATATTAAATATATATATAATATCTTTTAAGCTTTTTCTTTAATATTAATTAATATTTCTTTAATATTAATTTCAGTATATTTAGGAGTTTTATCAAGTCATCCCAATCATTTTTTGGAAGAGATTAGCTTAAACTTCCAAATTGTAATTTAAGTCTAAAGGAGAGATTTCAAATGAAAACAGCAACTAGTTATGCAAACGCAGCTGATATTGCATCATACTCCCAAATCTTCTTTAAATTAGATTTCTGCCAAAGGGCTACATTGAAAAAACTGAGATTTTGTGCGTGTGTCGGACGAAGAAAAAGTTGGAACAATATCAGTTTACGTCAGAATCCAAAGATCATTTGGTTTTATTCCAAGGAGCAAAGGTTTTTTTAAGTTATAGTTGCACACATATATTACTTTAATCAGTTTTTTTTCCATATACTTTGCAATACAATCCATTCTGGACTGATTGCAGTGCTTCCAGAAATGAGATGAGTAGATCTTGTCTAAGATAATAAGTGACAGAGATTGAGAGCCCTTGTCTCACAGAAATGGTATCTATTGGCTACACAAAAGAGTGCTTTGTTTCAGGAATACTTGAACCAATTTTACTTTGTGTGGGACATGGAGAGAGCGGGAAGGGTACGTGTTATGCATCAAGACTTTATGTCTGTATCATAAAAATATATTGAACAAATATGAACAATGAGTCCGGAGAGCAATCATGACAGACTGCATGCAACTCTTGTAAACATTCTGTGGAGTGCAGTTAAAGTGGAAAAAAGTGGAGTTAACAGATACGTTAAAATCCTTGCATAATTCCTATTAAAGCAAGCTACACAAAAATTATGTACTGCCTCTTTAGGCCTGACAGCATCTCCACATTTGTCAATGCACCCTTCCACAAAAGACAGCCAGAACCATGAGGCCTTACACAGAGTTCAGCCAGGGTGTAAAGTACAGATCAAAATGATGCATAAAGAAAAATTCTTCTGAGATTTATAGCAGCCAACTATTACACCCCTCATATGGCTACAGTGTTGCTGCTGGTTATATTAAATGCCAGGAACAGACATAGGATGCAATAGATTGACAAAAGAAGAAGGAGGTGCATTAATAGAATTGCGGACATTTATGATTGTTTTATAATGCTCTGGTGATTAGATGAGTAATTTATGTCTCAAAGTAGTAATATGCAAGCCTTCCCATGCTGTTAAAGTTCTAATAAATGAAGAAAATTTGCTGGTGAAACTCAGAATAGAAAACATGATAATTCATTTGCATTTTTTATGAATGTTATTTCTACAGTTTATATTTCTCGATAATATCATAGTCTTCTTTCTCATTGGACTTCATATACCTACCTGTGCTGTAATACGTAAGCATCCCACAGGTACCAATGAATTAATCCTCAACACCCTTGGGAAGCAGGGAAAGATTATCACCCTCATTTTACAGATGTGGAACTCAGACATAGAAACTAAGGGAATTCTCAGATGACACAAGAATACTGCGATGGAGTCAGAAGCTGAAGCCAGGTCTTTTGAGTTCCAGTCTAGTGCCTTCACCACAAGAGCATCCTTCCTTTCCCAAATTCATTTGCTCTCATCTATTATCCTGGGAGGAGACTTGTACTGACCAGCTTTCGATGGACAGGGAAAGTCAGGATTCTTTGATTTGTGATCTATGATAAACTTCAAGTCAGCAGTCCAGATTGAAAGACCATAACTTCAACAACACCCCCCAAAAGCACACTGCTGAGGAGACCAGCTTTCCCAGCCCTTCCTAGCTTTATTTTTAATTTAAATTATTCGACTTGTCTACACTGTGATTTAGGGAGGGTACAATCTAGTGCCTGCTCGCATGTCACATATGTAGTGCCCGCTAGCATGTCACACACTAACTGGGGCATGTGGTTGCTGCTGGAACATACTATAATGGCCCTTACTGCATGTTAATTAGTACTGTTTGCAGTAGGACTACATTATCATACACTCAGGAGCTTTTTGTCTGTGCCATCAGTGTCCACAGGGACTAGTTAGCACACGACACGCTACTGCAGATTAAAATCTACACTCCTCTAGAATGGACTAAAGCACCATGTACAGAAGCCCTTAAGAACCGTGGCTGCTGCTTCTGCAAATTTCCTAGATCTTCAAGGACAGTTCGTACATTCGAGGCCTGAACATTAAGAATCTATGCAAGAGAAGTAGAAGTGAGGTGTGGGTGATGAAACCCAACTTCAGCTCTAGGCCAGGTCAAAAATCCAAGCCAGCTTGCTTCAGCCTATGGACTAGACTAGGAACTGCAGCCTCTTGCACCATTTGCATGCATGATCAGTGCCACTGACAGATCTGTGGATATTCAGAAGCTATCGTCCCATGTTCACTGAAATCCCTCATGAGTGCAAACACAGAGTTCTCATAACTACCCTTTCTATAGTGGCTGTGTGGAGCAGCCTCTCCCCCCATCCAAGTTTACAGCCGCCACATGAGGTACAAATGATGGCAAGGGCTGGAAGAAAGCTCCCTGAGTCATGGATGATTTAAACTACCTTTCAAAGATAGAGGGGGACTTTCCTATTGTCTATTGTGTCAGGCCTTGGTGTTATTGACGGTCGGACAGTGGTGGCAAAAAAGAACATTTGCCTCCTCAAACAGTCTTCAAGGGGCTCCATTTATGAGAAAGATTAAAATATGTATAATGTGGGCATTGTTGACATAGCTGTGTGGATTCCAGGACATCAGTGACATGAAGTGGATGAAGTAACGTCTTTTATTGGACCAGATTTACATTCACTTTCACTCACCTGGAGAAGAGCTTGATGTAAGCTCTATAGCTTGTCAATTGTACCAACAGGAGATGGTCCTATAAAAGATGTTCCTTTTTCCACCTATCTCTACAATAAGTACAGTTATATAAAACCATTGCAAAAATACTCACACTTTTTAAATTTTTTCAAATCCAAGATTCCCCTAGGGGTCTCTAGGGTTGCCAATGCTCTAGAATTCTCCTGGGCTATGTCTATAAAACAGCAATCTTTCAGAAGAAGTTCTTCCAGAAGATTGCTTCCAAAAAAACTTCATTCGGACGAGTGTGTCCACACAGAAAAAAAGTGGATCAAAAAATCAGTCTGCTCTTTCAATAGCGAACGTCCACACAGCCCCTGCTTTTCTGAAAGAATGGTCCCGGAATCAAAAAATCCGGCACCATGAGGACTGCTCTTTCGAACAAAGGGCCCACAGACCGTCGACACATGCTTTGTTTTCAAAAGAAGGAACTCTTCCTGATCTGGGAGCAGAAGAGGGCTTCTGGAAGAAGAGCTGCGTTCTTTCAACTTCGGAGCAAAAGAGTTACATTTTGTGTGTAGACCCTCCATGGCTACGTCTACACGTGAAGCCTACATCAAAATAGCTTATTTCGATGTAGCAACATCGAAATAGGCTATTTCGATGAATAACGTCTTCACGTCCTCCAGGGCTGGCAACGTTGATGTTCAACTTCGACGTTGTGCGGCACCACATCGAAATAGGCGCTGCAAGGGAACGTCTACACGCCAAAGTAGCACACATCGAAATAAGGGTGCCAGGCACAGCTGCAGACAGGGTCACAGGGCGGACTCAACAGCAAGCTGCTCCCTTAAAGGGCCCCTCCCAGACACAGTTGCGCTAAACAACACAAGATCCACAGAGCCGACAACTGGTTGCAGACCCTGTGCATGCAGCATGGATCCCCAGCTGCAGCTGCAGCAGCCAGAAGCCCTGGGCTAAGGGCTGCTGCCCATGGTGACCATAGAGCCCCGCAGGGGCTGGAGAGAGAGCATCTCTCAACCCCTCAGCTGATGGCCGCCATGGCGGACCCCGCTATTTCGAAGTTGCGGGACGCGCAATGACTACACGGTCCCTACTTCGACGTTGAACGTCGAAGTAGGGCGCTATTCCCATCTCCTGATGAGGATAGTGACTTCGACGTCTCGCCGCCTAACGTCGAAGTTAACTTCGAAATAGCGCCCGACGCATGTAGCCGTGACGGGCGCTATTTCGAAGTTAGTGCTGCTACTTCGGAGTAGCGTGCACGTGTAGACACGGCTCATGTGTTCTTTCAAAAAAGAGCCAGATTTTCCAAAAGAACCTGCTGGTATAAACACAGCCTTGGAGTCCCAGGAATTAAAGATTATTCTTTAATTAATGATTATGTGATAAAACAATTTATCCTTCCATCTCTCAGACTGTGCTACCTGTGATCACTTAATCCTTGCTCATCACAAGCTGCATATCATTCACACCCTCTAACTGTTCAGCATGTTGTTGAAATTGCCCTCATTTAGACATGCTCTTTGGGAATTCTGTTTTTTTTTAGGGGAGTGTGAATATTGTAATGCCACTTCATCAGAGCAGGTGGGGCAATAGAATGGTAAACTGCAGAATGCCACAAAACGATAGAGTCTTTTACAGAGACTGTGGCTCTCAGATCATTTTAAAAAGAGGGATAAGCATGAAAATGGCAGCCCCGAGGGCATGACTTGTCCAAGGTCACACAAATAATCAGAGACAGAATAAACCAAATGCTTGATATGATAAAAAAAAGTCTTTTTAAACAAAAGCTTTGATTCTGACATGTCATTATATAACTCAAGCAATCAAGGCCCGAGGCATTTGTCTATTAAGCCTATACCTTAATCCAGCCCTAGAGATACCCACTGCTAAAGACTGCCAGAGGGACTCCGTAGGAAAGTCTTTGGGAGCTAAAAGATACGGGGTTGTGATCCCAGATTAGCATGTAGGTCTTCAATGGTTTGAAGAGTTTTTAATAGTGTATCATGACCTTTTGATCAGTGGAAATGATCAGTGGAATTGATGACCTATCATCATGACCTTTCGATCAGTGGAAATATCGGATCTCAGAGTGACCTCCACTCAAGGGCAGCACCTGCTCTAGCAAGTTCTTTAGGAAAATCAGGCCCTTATTTGAAAGAACATGCAAAGTGTTCACACACAAAATGCGCCTTTTGATACAAAATCGAAAGAATGAGGGTCTTCTTCCGAAAGCCCTCTTCCTCTCCTGGATCAGGAAGAGTGCCTCCTTTCAAAAGTTTCTTTTAAAAAAAAGCAAGTGTAGACCATTTGCAGACCCTTTTTTCAAAACAGAACTCCTCATGACACTGGATTTTTCAATCTTTGGCCCGTTCTTTTGAAAGAGTTGGTGCTGTGCATATGCTCTCTTTTAAAAGAAGTTTTTTCAGAAGAGATCTTCTGGAAGAGCGTCTTTTGAAAGATTGCTGTAGTGTAGACATAGCCAGGGTGATTAACTCTGGCCAAGTTTTGTCATACACAACATTACTATCAACTCTAGTGATATTGGTGGTTTGCTCACATCTCCAGGAGTCACTTTCAGCTTTTAATTTTTTTAAGTTTCTGGTCTGCAGAGGGGAAGAGAAAAACTTGAGAATATGAACTCTAAAAATTCAAAAACTGTAAGGCAAACAAACTTAAAATTGGTGTGCTTTAATCTTCGTGATTTTTAACCCAACCTTGTGATTTCTTAGGAACTAACTCATGTGTTCTGAAAACTTAGGGATGGTCGTACTGTCTAAGGGTAGGTCTACACAACATATTTATTTCAAAATAACAGCCCTTATTTCAAAATAACTGTCTTAGCATCTATGCAATGCAAACACTATTTCAAAATAATTAATCATTTTGGCTGCATCTACACTATGAGAGACAAACACCACTGTCTTCACTGTAAATACCCATTAGCTCAAATTAGTGAGCTCTCATACCTATAGCAAAATGTTGATATCACCGGATGGGTATAGCTTCAATTTTAAATTTCAAATTTTGAGTAAAAGCTAGTGTGTAAGTGCCATGCCTTTAACTCAAATTTATTAGCCTCCAGAAGTGTCCTGCATGTGTCCCACAAAGCTACGCGGTGATCCTCTGTGTATGGCCACATCCTTCTCCGCTGCTCTCCATGCAGAAGAAGGTCATGGAAAGCCCATGAATTTTTGATTTAATTAGAATTTGAGCTGGAATTCTGCTGCAACCAGGCTGGCAAATATAAAGATCCAGAAGCATGGCTGACAGAACCGGGGTGGGGTGGAAAGAGCTGATAGCACAGATGCCCATAACTACACCAAAGTCTGCAGAGGACGTGCAGCACAGGGACCCCCAGGTGGGTATAGGAGACGTCTGAATTCTGTTACTGCACGCTCAGAATTCTGGGACAGTGCTTTGCATTCTGGGATTCTAAGATGAAACACCCACAAGCAACTGGAGCTAAGGCACTGTGGGTAGGTACCCACAATGCACTGTTCATGGTGTCAAACTTGCATAGTGCACTGTGTAAGGAAGCTCGTCAGAGAAAAACGATGGGTCAAATTTCAAGAAAGTTTGTGGACACAAATTCAAATTCATAAGAATGAGGTTAAAAATCAAATTTATTAAAAATGGAATTTATCTCATAGTGTAGATGTAGCCTTCAAAACAGTGGTTAGCTTATTTCGAAATTGGTAAACCTCATTCTACGAGGAATACCACCTGTTTCAAAATAGCCATTTCAATATAGGTGCTTTTAAGATGGTGAATAGAGCCTATTTGAAAATAGGCTCTATGTGCATAGAGGATGTAATTTGAAATAACCATGTGCTATTTTGAAATGCATTTTTGTGTGTAGCAGCATTATTTTGAAAGCAACATGTTGAAAATGAGAAAAGCCTACATCTCAAAACATACATTAAGAAACAGCTTGTTCTTTTCAGCATACACACTAATCTCATAAACATGGCTGCAGAAACTTCTAATTGACTAATTAGCTGAACTTTCGAAGAAATGCTGTTACGACACACAGAAACCATGGGCTTGGCACGCGTTGGTGACCAATGTCTTCCTCACTATTCTTTTCCTCTTTCCCTGTCTAATGTGGCATGGCTTAGTTTCTGTACACGAGTTCTGCACCAATTTACTATATCATCTACCCTTTCTCTGTGGGGTCTACCTCACCTATTTCAAACTCTTCATTATGCTGAATAGCAGGGCCAATGATAACCTTGCATTTTTATGACTACTTCATTATAGCCACCACAGAAAGCTTGAACACAGAGCATAAGGAGGTCTTGAATTCTTCCTCCAGCTTCACTACTGATTCATTGCATAATCCTGGGAAAGCCACCTAATTTCTTCAGTACCTCCCCTTCAGAATGAGGTGATAACCTCGCTGGGAATGCTAATTCCACTGCACAACAACTTCCAGGGTTTCAAACTTTGTTTCCATACCACGTTGGAGCAGAGGCAAAACCCTTCAAATATAGCAAAATGGAATTGTGCAAGTGCTGGTTTTGGATAAAAAAAAATCCGGTTTTGGATTCGGGTCCATGTATTGTGTGTGTGTGATAGAGTGAGTGAGTGGGTGAGTGAGAGAAAGAGAGAGAGAGAGTTTAGGGCCAGAAAGGAGCACTAAATTATAGAGTCTGACCTTTATGTCATCAAAAGCCAGCAATGTCACCCTGCACCCACACATTAAACCCAACAACCTCGTTCTTTCTTTCTTTCTCTTCTCAGAGTAACCAGAGATTCCACCATACGCCTCAGAAACCTTGCAACTGAAAGCTTTGCATTGATTAAATCCCACCAGTCCTTTCAGCTTCAACACTGCCTTTTTCAACAAAAACACAGCTTGTCTCATCATCATCATCATCATCATCCATAACCGTGGGCTCAGCGCCCATTGGTGTCTGATGCTTCTCTCACTATTTCCTTCCATTTGTCAAATAATGTTCCAACTTGTTCTAATGTCTAGGTGCATTATACAGGTGTTGAGAGTAAGTTTTTAAGCCACGCAGCTCCTTGAAAAGGGAAGCATGATCTAAGTGTGACGAGTAGTACAGATGATACTGACCAGAGGGTGCCCCACTGCAGGTCCAATGATCTTCATGACACAACATGCACTTCTGGTACATAGGCTGAGTGGCCATCACAAGAAGCACTATTATGGCCAGTCATACTGACTAGTCACAACATTTTTCCCTCCCTCCTTTATGTACCGATCAAACAACAGCATTATAATCCAAAAGACATGAACATTTCCTATTGGTCCTTGTCTAGAGCAATGTTTTGGATGATGCTAAATTATTATGATGCTGAGGTCTAACCTCAGAATGTAAATTATGTCTCATAAAAATAACTGAGGTTTGCCGGATAGAAAATGGAAGCTTCAGCTCCTTTCTTTCCACAATGATTTCTGAAATAAGAGTCCCTGCTGTTAGCATGGGTGGCTAGACAGAAAAATGGGGAGGATATAGCCATAGGCCTTGTTTGAATTCTATAAATTCTCTAAAGTATATAGTGCATGCTGCAAACAGATTTCCACCACAATCCCTCTGACCAAGCATGGGGCTTGCTCCATGGGAGATTTTATGGGCTTTTCCCGCAAGAATGAAGTAGGCTTCTTCCAAGGAGATAGGACCATCCTTTTAAATTAAGATTCATATCTTTTGGCACAAGGCTTTCCTGTAAGAAAAAGCAGACCTTGCACATACATTCCTGGATTGCACTTGGTTTTTTAAGTACTCTGTTCAACCATCTCCAGTAATACTGCTCTTGACTAACTTTGCAGTCAATCCTCATTGTCCAGACACACAGCTCAATTAATTTGATCTTATGCTTTTTCTGTAATGTTTTTCGGTTCTAGCTTCCAGCTTATTAAGTTTAGCAGAAGTTTCCTCCATTTTATTTTCCACAGAGGGTATGTCAGCAGAGAATGTCTTTCTTGTTCCAGCATTGCTTGGACAGAACAGCCACTCAATGAGCATAAAGAGATGCAATTGACCCTATGGTGCTGTGAGACATCTTTGATTCCTGATGATCATTTTCCATTATAGCTTTCAGAGTTCACTGATCATCAGTTACACCCTTAACAAGACCAAGTTTGAGGTGCACCCATCACACTAATCCTATGGCCTAATCCAGTTGAGGGACGGGATTGCACCCTTAGCAGGTTTGCAGATGACACTAAGCTAGGGGGACAGGCAGATACATTGGAGGGTAGGGATAGGATCCAGACTGACCTGGATAAATTGGAGGATTGGACCAAAAGAAATCTGATTAAGTTCAACAAGTTCTGCACCTGGGACTCCTGTAGAGTCCTGCACTCGAGGCAGAAGAATCCCAAGCATTGTTATGGGCTGAGGACTGACTGGCTAAGCAGAAGTACAGCGGAAAGGGACGTAGGGGTTATGGTGGATGAAAGGCTGGATATGAGTAAACAGTGTGCCCTTGTAGCCAAGAAGGCTAATTGCATATTAGGGTGCATTAAGAGGAGCATTTTGAGCAGATCTAGAGAAGTGGTGGTTCCCCTTTATTTGGCACTGGTGAGGCCACATCTGGAATATTGTGCCCAGTTTTGGGCCCCCCGTATAAAAAGGATGTGGATGTGCTGGAGCAGGTTCAGTGGAGGGCAACAAAAATGACTAAGGGGCTGGAGAACATGACCTATGAGGAGAGGCTGAGGGATATGGGTTTATTTAGTTTACAGAAGAGAAGACTGAGTGGTGATTTAAGAGTAGCCTTCAACTTCCTGAAGGGGTGCTCTAAACAGGATGGAGAAAAATTGTTCTCAGTGGTGACAGATAGCAGAGCAAGGAACAATGATCTGAAAGTTACAGAATGAGAGGAGTAGGTTGGCTATTAGGAAAATCTACTTTGCCAGGAGGGTGGTGAAGCACTAGAATGTGCTGCCTAGAGAGGTGATGGATTCTCCATCGCTGGGGTTTTTTATGTCCCAGCTTGACAGGATTCTGGCTGGGATGACTTAGTTGGGGTTGATCCTGCTTGATGCAGGGGGCTGAACTAGATGACCTCCTGAAGTCCCTTCCAGCCCTGTGATTCTAGGATTATATGATACGTAGAACTGGACATCTTGGGCAATAGGCCAGGATTTGAACCAGGGCCCTATGGAACTAAAATGCAAACAACAGATTGAACTAATGTTCCAAAGCTCTGTCGAGCTACTGCTATATCTGCTTCCTATCCAATGCAGATCAGCTCAGAGGGGGACTCATGACATATCCGAAAGGATTATAGCTACAGATCCCTCCCCAAACAAATATATTTTGAGCTAGCTGACCACCCTCCTTTCCCCCTCAACAAATGCCCTCTGTTCTTCCCATTCTTTTGTGATTTTTCAGAAAGCCCACTGGCACCTGATTTCTCTGCTTTGTATTGGGTTGAGCGATTGGCTCTTCGTAGAGGACTGTGCTAATTCCATCTCTTCAGAGGCTATCTACAGCACTGCCATTCCCAAACATCTTTGGGAGTCAGTAAACATCAATACTGCAACAGAAGTCAAGGGGAGGAATCTTCCACTGTTTTGACCAACAGACTGAACTGAGGGCAGAGATGCCTTGTGTCCCAAGTGCAGTGGGAACCATTGTGATGGGCCCTGACATTTTTGTACTCTCCGCTCACACTCCTCAGAAGCTTCCGATAAGGATACGGTGGTGTGGTGATTCCAGGTCTGGAGCCGCATGTGGCTCTTGGAGCCTTTAAACACATCTCCTCCCAGAGCTGCATGCATGTGCCACCTGCCTGCGCTTGCAAGCCACCCCTGCTGGGAGAAGCACATGGGGGCTTGGGCAGACCCGACTCCAGTGGCCCCAGACACTCTGGCAGCAGCTCCAGCTACCCATGCTCCAGCCCCGGTGGCATCAGCAGTTCTGGTGAGTCCAGCCGCTCCAGTGGCTCCTCCAAGCACCAGAGGCCTTGGCCACTCCTCAGGCTCCAGCAGCTCCAGGGGCAGCGGCGGGAGTTCTGGAGGCTCTGGTGAGTCTCCCGCATGAATTTAGAAGAGGAGGATGGGGTACCTGGCTCTGGGGGAGGGGGCATTTATTTAGAGTGTGTGTTTGCAGGGGCCGTGGCGAATATAGAAGGACAACAGCCACAAGTTGGTGATCTTTCAGTTTCTATTGGCCACCACTGCCCTAATGGCCTACAGTTAGGTGAAAAGAAGACAAATAAACAACCAGAAGACATTCACAACCAGAAGACAAATAAACAGAGTCCAAAATCATAGGTGCTGAAACAGGGGGTGCAAGGGATGCTGCTTGAAGTATTTCATTATGTACAGGGCTTACAGTTGGGCTCAATGGCTGTCAGCACCCCTGCTTCCCTCATACAAATTGTTCCAACAGCCTGTCAAAACATATTTTAAGCCCCTTGTGATTTTTTGGGTAGATTTGACTCATGAGTTTTGAATGCTGGAAGTTTGCAATACTGGAAGCTAAAAGTCTCATTGAATGATTTAGGGCTTTGATGGTTTCAAAAACGCCCCTTTCCCATGACTTTCAAAGACATTTTGTACTCAAAGGAACAAGAAAGCTCCAGAGTGCCAACGTAAGAGACTGTAAGATGCAAGCCACTGTGAGACGGACTTCAGTCATGCCTCTCCATCAAGCAGAAGCCAAGCATGATTTGGAATGATCAAAATGAAAAACATACCCTGTCAATTAACCTCTTCCTCTGTGGTATCCACTATTTAAAATAATTCCTCCACCTTATTGGAGTCTCAAAAGTCTGAGGAAATGCCTCCTCAGACTGGTTTGTGCTTTTTTTGTTAGCTTTTGTGCAGCACCTAGATCCTCATGAAGGTAGATGCCCTAGAAAGGTTAGATAGGCAACCTCCCACGTGGTTCCCATGGTGCCAGACAACACACACTCTCCATTTGAAAAGAATTCCACCACAGTCTGAACATTGTTTTAGAGGGGTTGCACCTTGTGGGGAAAATGAAGCAAAGAGCAAAGAGGCAGCTGTGGAGTGACACTGGCAGCTAACGTAAGAGCTGGGCACTGGTGGTGTTAATCTCCCTCAGGCCTAGATGAAGCCTAGATGAGTTTGACTGAGATGAGGCTGCTGGATTGTTGTTCAAATAACTGAGGAAAGAAGGCTGTTTGTAACCTCTGAGAAGGGCAGCTATCTAGCCCAGGAGGATTTCCAGTGCTCCTGGTGCTTTATTTCCACAGGACAGCCCAGCCTGACCCACCTTGGCACATGTGCACACCAAAGCTGAATACTTCAATCCAACTGCAGTCACCATGTGAACTAAAAAGCTGCATGTTCTGAGTGTATGTCTCAAAGAGTTATTATTTCATTTCCTCCAACTCATACCATAAGCAGGAAAGTGTCAAACTCCTCAATAATAAAGTCCAGGGGTCCCTCTGAGATCTCTTGTTTCACCAATGGGACTCCTTTCAATCTCTCACTTGAGTTCCGTGCCAACAGGGAGGTCATCTGTTTCCTAAAAAACATTGGCTCCATCATCACCCACTGCCTCTTGCACTCATGAAAAGAGGAGAAGGGAGGGCAGGAGGTTCATGGAGGGGAATGAGAACAAAGGGAAAGGGAAGAAATGAAAAAACAAGGAGAACAGGGTCACTGAGTAGGTTTTCAAAGAAGGAGTTTCATGGGAGGGCAGGAATATGCTCTTGCTGATTCAGAAAAATTGAAACAAGTGAAGAGCCCTTTTCAGGCCCAGGGAGAAAAGAAGAAGGAAGCTGTTACAAAAAATGGTAGTTACAGGTAGTTCATCCTGCTTCCTGCTCCACAGAGGCTGCAAAATTTTTATGGCACGAGAACATGAGGTCAGAGCTCTAGGTATTTGATATAAGAGTCCTAGAACTTAAGTGTATGATTTATAAGAGGCTGAAACCTTTTCCCTCAATCTTCTCTGAGAACCCTAGCAGAGTGTCTCACCGCATACAGGGGGAGGTGCAGAGGGCAACATTTTCAGTTGACAAATTATCAGTCACTCGTATGTGGCATTTAGTGTAACTCAAGGAATCAGGCATTCATTTATGCTACCAGTTTTAATACAAATTACAACAGTAATTCCATTTAACAGTAACTAAGATATATTATTAGCTGGAGCCATGAAGAAAGAGTGCAAGGACTGACTGTGCACCTACATTAAAAAATCATTAGCTGTCAGTATATGTCTTTTTAAACGTGCCTTAATTATATAAACAATGCTTGCAGCTGTTCTAGGATTAAACAAAGTGGACCATTTGTTCAAAGCTGCTGTTGAAAGATTTAAACAATGTTGTTCAAAAAGAGCCATGTTTAATAGGAGGTATATGAAATTTACAAGAGACAAGCAGTTTTATCGCCGTTGGAGCATGAATGAGGAGCCATAGCACAGAAAAAGCAATGGGAACATTAATAACCACAAGCGGACAAGGGCTTGGTTTAAAAGATGGGACAGTAGGATTTTGATTTGGTGAAGGTCTTTGCATGACACTGGAAACTTTAGGGAGGGGTTCTGACTTCTGAGGGAATATGAAATCTCTACACCGACCAGTAGGATATTTCAGACATGTTTTTTGTGTAATTGGGAGTTTGAGATTTATTGTATTTAGTTTAGTATTTGGGCACCAAAAACAAAATAAAATTTATATTTTCACCAGCTAATGGTTATTGTAGTGTATTATACTGAGTGTGCATATGTCTCTTTATTTAAATTAATGCACCAAAAAGTGAAATAACATGCCAGGATGTCAGTCAAGGGTCAGTCACCTCATGCTGCACAAGAAAAATCAGGTGTTATTCAGGTCACTTTCATCAGAACAAACTGGCCTCATCACAAAAAGACAGTCCGTTTTCCTAATGGATAGTAAATATGGGTGCTTTCGAAGGCATTTTGCTGCAGTTTAATTACCGATATGCTTTAAATGAATCTGAGGACCTGTTCCTGTCCTTAAATATGTATTTAGCATGCCAGATATCTTGAAAAAAATAAACCTCAGTAATGGAGCTATTAGGAAAAAAATCTTCCAGTGGAATTTTATGAGTTGAAGTTGAAATTCAAAAACTGAAGCATTTCAGGTGAAACTAAAATGTGTCTATTTGGAACTGCCACCTGATGGGAGTTGTTTTTGGGTATCTCATGTTCTCATGCTCCTGCACAGGCTGGAATCTTTGGTCACACTAACTTTCCCCCTGTGAGTTTGTCAGAATTCAATTTATTTTTATAATTTCAAGGGTTAACATCAATGTTTATTTTTGAGCATTTTTTCAATTTTATTTATTTACATTTTCACAGTTCCAGGTAATTATGGGACGTCCAACAATAATCAGTTAAGAACAGCAGACATGATTCAACAACTGAAAGCTTTATAGGTATTAAAACACAAATTGTCAACATCATATGACAAAATAAACAAAGTAAATATTCTTAACTCAAACTATAAGTTCTCAAGGAGCATTATTCTTACTTTGCTTACTTGTAAATCTTGGCTATTATCCATAGAAATGTTTTCATCAATTCTGTATGTGTGGTTCATTGACTAATCATTTCACATCTACCCACGATGCACCACATTTCCCCTCTTGGAAAGAAGAAGTGATACATCATGGGAGCCCCTGGTTGTAATGGATAATAGGAAATGTAGTACAGCTTGGAGCCAGTCTCTAGGACAGAATGGGGATATCTGAGGTGAGCAACCTATAACCACCAGGAGGCACCGTGGCAGTATTTTCAATTTGAAATATTTCATTTTGGGGCCATTCTGTTTTTGAAGCGTAGTTGAAGTTTTTCATGGAATCCAGGCATTTTTTGATACCAAAAAATTCGTTTTGTCAAAAACTCAATGCTTCATCAGAAACAGCTTTGTTTAAGCATTTCCAGCCATTCTAACCATTCAGAAACCATTTCCCTTCCGCCCACTAAAAAAGAACGCTCATGGAGCAAGTAGATGACTAAAACACTGGAAGAGGCTGGTCTAGAACAGGAGATATCATATTTATTCTCTTACTCAGCCAATGGAGAGACAGAGGTGGAAGCCCTCAGATTGATTTGAGAGAATAGGGTAAATTTGTTACGACAGCTCTGACTGACCCATTTTGTGTTCAAACAAGACTACATGATTATCTCCCAAAGTCTAGGCTACAAACATTTTCCTCAAGAGTGCAGTACATTAGGCAGCTATGTTAAAAACTGAATAAGCAGGTTAGAAGGTGGATGAGTTTTAATGATGTCTCTAGGCATCTGTTTCACAGATCTGCTTTTAGACAACTCAGTTTCTGCCACCAAAAATTCCTGAGGCATAAGAGAATAATTGGTCCCATTACCACTCCACAGCGTTTGGTGTGTTGCCACAGGATAGGCACTGAGTGAACTCCTGGCACTGCTGAAATTAACTCCTACTTCCAATCTGCCAGTGATGCCAGTATCTATCACTTGTTCTATTTTAAAATAGAATCATAGAATTCTAGAGCTGGAAGGGACCTCAGGAGATCATTAAATCTTCAAGCAGGCTCAACCCCAACAAAGTCATCCCAGCCAGGATTTTGTCAAGCTGGAACTTATACACCTCTAAGAATGGAGATTCCACCACCTGTCCAGGCAACGCATTCCAGTGCTTCACAACCCTCCTGGTGAAGTAGTTTTTCCCAATATCCAACCTATTCCTCTCCTTCTGTAACTTCAGACCATTGCTCATTATTCTGCCATCTGTCACCACTGAGAAGAGTTTCTCCATCCTCTTTAGAGCTCCCCTTCACGAAGTTGAAGTCTGCTATTAAATTACTTCTCAGTCTTCTCTTCTGTAAACTAAATAAGCCCATATCGCTCAGCCTCTCCTCATAGGTCATGTTCTCCAGCCCCTTAATCCTTTTCCTTGCCCTCTGATGAACCTGCTCCAGCACATCCCCATCCTTTTTATACTGGGGGGCCCAGAACTGGATGCAATACTCCAGATGTGGCCTCACCAGTGCTGAACAGAGGGGAACAACCACTTCTCTAGATCTGCTGGAAATGCTCCTCTTAATGCACCCTAATATGCCACTAGTCTTCTTGTCTACAATGGCACACTGTTTACTCGTATCCAGCCTTTGATCCACCATAATCCCTAGGTCCCTTTCTGCTGTACTGCTGCTTACCTAGTCAGTCCCCAACCTATAACAATGCTTGGGATTCTTCCATCCTAAGTGTGGGACTCTACACGTCTCCTTGTTGAACTTCATTAGATTTCTTTTGGCCCAATCCTCCAATTTATCCAGGTCACTCTGGATCCTATCTCTATCCTCCATCATATCTACCTCTCCCCATAGCTTGGTGTCATCCAAAAACTTGCTGAGGGTGCAATCCAGTCCCTCATCCAGGTCATTAATAAAGATGTTGAACAACACAGGCCCCAGAACCGAGCCTTGGGGCACTCCACTTGAAACTGACCACCATCCAGATATCAAGCCATTAATCACTACCCATTGGGCCCAACTGTCAAGCCAGCTTTCTATCCATTTTGTAGTCCATGAATCCAGTTCCTACTTCCTTAACTTATGGAGAAGAATGTTGTGGGAGACTATACCAAAAGCTTCACTGAAGTCAAGGTATATCACATCCACTGATTTCCCTATGTCCACAGAGGCTGTTACCTCATCATAGAGGCTAATCAGATAGGTCAGGCATGACTTACCCTTGCTGAATCCATGTTGACTACTCTTGAATACATTCCCCTCTTTCAAGTTTTCCAAAATGGATTCCTTGAGGATCCCCTCCATTATTTAACCAGGGACTGAGGTAAGGCTGACCGTTTTATAGTTCCCTGGATTGTCCTTCTTTCCTTTTTTAAAGATGGGCACAATATATGCCTTTTTCCAATCACGCGGGATCTCTCTCAATCTCCAAGATACTTCAAAGATAATGGCCAAAGTCTTGGCAATGACGTCTGCTAATTCCCTCAGTACCCTTGGGTGCATTAAATCCAGACCCATGGATCTGTGTACATCTAGTTTTTCTAAGTAGCTCTTAACTTGTTCCTTCCTCACCAAGGGCTGCCCTCCACCTTTCCATACTGCATTGCCTAGCACCGTAGTGTGGGAGTTAACTTTGTCTGTGAAAACTGAGGCAAAAAAAGCATTGAGTACTTCAGCTTTTCTTATATCATCTGTCACTAGGTTACCTCTCTCATCCGGTAATGGCCCCACACCTTCTCTGATAACCTTCTGATTGTTATCATGCCTGTAGAAACCCTTCTTGTTACCCTTTACATCCCTTGCCAGCTGCAGTTCGAATTGTGCTTTCGCTTTGCTGATTACTGCCCAGCATTCTCCAGCCATATATTTATACTCCTCCTTAGTCAGCTGTCCACGTTTCCATTTCTTATACGCATCCTTTTTGAGTTTAAGCTGACCTAGGATTTCCCTGTTAAGCCAAGCTGGTTGCCTACCATATTTGCATTTCTTACTAGGCAGTGGGATGGTTTGTTCCTGTGCCTTCAGCAAGACTTCTTTAAAATACTGTGAGTTTTCCTGAACTCTTTCCCCCTTCATCTTCATTTCCCAAAGGATCCTGCCCATACCTTTGTGTTCTGTTCCCATAATATTCCTCATGCTTGGGAACAGCCCCTTTTAAACATCAGAAAATGAACTCAATATCCATATTCCAGTCTCTCCTTAAAACTCTCCTTTGCTGTGATGCCTATAAAAATAAGCTGATGCTTATTACTGATGTGTCTGCCTGTCATGCTTACCAACATGGTCTCATTGTTTCCTTTTTCTCTCCATCTTTTTGTAGTGTTGGATTAGCCCTTGGGCCAATGGGGCCCGTGTCCAAGGTTCCCATATTATTGGAGTGTCCCTGCGCTCTGATTCCATTCCCTGACAGAAGCTCTGGCCTGATGTCCGGAGGTGCAGGGAGGGACCACCACTTTCTCAGGCTTAGGGCACCACAAACCCCTAATCTTCTTTGTCTGTATCTATCTGTGGTCACTTGTCTTACACTTAGCCTGTCAACTCTTTAGGGTGAGGATGTCTATTGATTTTGTATTTGTATATTGCCTACGCAGTGGACTCCTGGTACATAGGTAGGAGTCCTACATGCTATGGCAGTACAAATAACAATAATAATTTAAATATACTATGGATCTGTCACTGATTTCAAAGGAGAAAGAAATTCAGCCTCTCTTTTCCAGTTTTTCCAGATTTCCATTTAATGCTCCAGGGTCCCTTTGTTGATGGCAGTTGAATCCCCACACATCCCTGCCCTGGTGAAATTTTCCATTGTTGAGGATCGAGAAATGTAAATCTTCACAAGAAGAAGATGCAAACACAGTTTTGTTTCAATTTTGTCTGGTTTCTTGAGCCTCACTGCAGTGGCCACCTGTATTTGTATTTTTCTAGATACTATAAAGCTGCAAAATCTTATTGCCAAACTATGGTAATAACAAAATAATGTGACAGCTGAGACAGAGATGTTAGCAACATTTTCTCTTCTCTGGGTACGTGCAGAATTAAGCCCTCAGAATTGCAAATGGGACAAAATTTCAGAATGGCAAAGCACCAAAATACTTCTTTCCTGTTTTACAAATTGTTTGCTTATGTGGGTACAACTTGTTATGCTTGGAGTCCTTTAACTGCTGTATTAAACTACCTTCAGCTGTTCATCAAAGCTCATGCTAGGCTACATTCCACATTGTTAAGAAAGAAATATGGAAATTTCAGCTATTTTAAGCATCAATCCTGAAGGGGATTTGCCTCATAGAATCCCATTAAAGTCAAGTGGTCTCATGGCAAAAGAGAATCAGATTGTAAGACCAAAGTTTCAAATTGTAAAATATAAGTCTTACAAGAGTTAGCAAGGAGCTCTGCAATACTTTTCTTACTATATCAGTGAATAAATATTAACCCACAGTATTTCATATTTATTGTAAAGTACTAAAAAGCTGTGCAAACATCAGGCAAGATATCAAAAGCTTTTGTAGGTCTTTGCAGACCAAAAAAACACTTGGAATGGGATATACATTTAAACTTTCACACACTTAATGAAAATCATAATTATTTATCAGGCCCATTCATTTGTTTTTGTGACAGCTGAAATTCAGAGTATAACAGTGCTGAAATAGGACACGTCAAATACTTTACATGCTGTCAGTCAATGGTGAGAACAAGAGATGGTTACTCACCTTGTGCAGTAACTGATGTTATTTGAGATAAGTGCCCCTTGGGTGCACCACTCCAGGTCAAGGTGCTTCCCTGTGCCTTCTGTGAGAGATTTTCACAGTAGTGCCACTACAGAGTGTTTCAGTGCCCATCTTGTGAGCTGTCCACGCTTGAAGATCATGTGCATGGCCCAGGCCCCCCCCAGTTCCTTCTCGACAATGGAATGCGCTGCAGATTCTGAAGTAGAGTTGAGGAACGTGTGTAGTGGAGCACACACAGGGGTATTTGTGTTGAGGATGACACAGGGTGAGTAACTCCCTTTGACAGATGGCCCTATAGGTGCTCCACTCCAGGTGACTGAAAAACAGGGGTTGGGGTTTGGATGTGGTTAGACGACTGTTGACAAAAGAGAACTACGCAGTCAAGTGTAGGATGATGGCCCTTGTGTGAAAGAGTAATGTTTGGCAAACATAAGGTTTGATGACCACTTGTCTGCCTTGTACATGTCAGAAAACAGGGCATTATGGAGGAAAGCAGTGGAAGTGGAGACAGATCTACTAGTGTGTGTAGGAGACTGGAGTTTCTTCAGTCAGTAACACAGACACATGCAGAGAGCAGCCCGTTTGGCGAGCCTTTGAGGAGAGATAGACTTGGCTTGCCATCATGGAGTGGTAAAGACAAAAAATGTACGGAGATGTCTGAATGACTTTGTCCTATGCAGCAAAAAGGATAATGCTCTCCACACCTCCAGAGTGTGTTTTTTTCTCTTCCGAGTGCATTCACACGCTGTTTTGGAAAGAATGTTGGTAAATGGATTGGTTTGTTTAGGTGACATCAGAAGTGCACCTTTGGGAGAAATTTAGGTATGCGTGGAATGTGATTTTTGTCACTGAAGAATGTAGAATGAGGTTCAGCCATAAGCATTCTGATTTCTCCTACTCTTCTTGCAGACATAATTGGTACCAAGAGGGCAGTTTTCTTGGATAGGTGGGGGAAGGAGCAGGTAGGCAATAGTTCAAAGGGTTTGTACATTAAGGTCTTGAGGACCAGATGTAAATCCTGAGGCTCTGCAAGATGTCTTCTATCTGTATATAGCATTTGGATGCCCTTCATGAACCTTTTTGGATATGGGATGGGCAAAGACCATAGAGTTATCCATCTTAAGGTGAAATATTAGCGACTGGACTTTGAGTGAGCTGGGGAACAAGGCTCGAGAGCTTAAGTTCCAGAATGTAAAATTAGTGGGAGGGGCTAGAAAGTGGAGGTGAACATCTGTCAGTACACCAAGGTGTGAACCTCTCCCATTTCTACAGGAATGTAGTGTGCATGGGGTATAGAAGGACAGTCCTGCACTTGTTGTGAACCTTGAGGTGAAGTAGTTCCATGATGAGGGGATATAACTGGTCCCTGTATTGCAGAAGCTTGTGGTGTAGGGAAGGGAAATCGGGGGCTGGACAGATATCCTTTTCAGAAAGGGATAACATGCTTGCCTGGGCCATGTGGTGGTTATTAGAATGATCCTGGCTCTGTCTGTCCTTATCTTCTGTAGTACTTGTTTCAACAGGGGAATTGGTGGGAATGCATGTAGGAGACTCTCGGTCCATGGGAGCAGGAACACACCTTCCTAAGAACATTGTTCCAGATCTGCTGTGTATTGGTAATGGTCTGCCCCTAATATAAATCTCAGAATACATAGTGACATGAAAATATGTGTTGTGCAGGTTGAGGGCTGAAAAGCAATCTGCCAGGTCCAGCAATGAGATGATTATTGACAGGATACCCACCCTGAGTTTTTGTTTCTATATGAACGTATTTAGTCACTGAAGATTGAAGATAGGGTGTTTTTCACCATTTTTGTCACTCAAGAGATAGTGGGAGTAGAACCTCTTCCCTCTGCGTTGAGAGGGTGCACACGTTATTTCTCTGAGTTGTATGAAGTGGTGTGCTTCCTGACAGAGATAATTCATGAAAGGAGTCCCTGCGGAGGGATGGGTGGGTAGGGTTGATGGGAGGGATGGAGAGGAATAGGATGGTGTAGCCTGATTTGATGATGTATAGGACCCATCTCTTTGTGGTGATGGCTTCCCATTTGGTGATGAATGGGCTCAGACAGTATCCAAACGAATGAACGATTGAATGGATGGTGCTGGAGAAGGTCTGTGAGTTTTCTATACGCTCAACCAAATCTTCAGATTTGCTTGTTTAAAGTAGGAGGTGGAGTTGCTGTTGATTGTGGAGGGCAATGTTGTTGCCATCTGTGTCTCTGGCATTGTTGCAGGTATACATCACATTGTCTTTGTTGCTGGTGTTGTGCACAGATTTTGGTATGGCTGATATTTATAGTGGCTCTTTTTTGTAGCAAGTGTTCAGATGCACAGAGATCTGAGTGTGGCACGTGAGTCCTCTATGGAAAGGAGAATGCCACTGGTTGTAGCTGCAAACAGCTTGTCACTGTCAAAGGGGAGATCATCAGCTGTGTTCTGTATCTCCAGTGGGAAGGAGGACAAAGCAAGCTAGGTGGCACACCACATGACAATGGCAATGGATCTCAAGGTCACATCTACTGCATCTGGAGTGGCCCGAAAAGCTGTGCGGGAGGTCATTTGAATACCCAGCTGTCTCTTATAATAATTCCATGGACCCCAGCGTGGCCATTGGCCAGGAAAGGCCCAACCCAAGGGTGACCGTATCAGTGTGGGTGTTCACAGAGGTGGGTAGATCATGCTCTGGTACACCTCCCACTTGTAGTGGTACAAACCTGGGGGAAATATTGTGGAGAAAAGACCCCTTTGGTGTCCCCTTTGGTACCCTCACTCTAGAGGCACGATTGGTCAGTAGGTTGGTGAAGGTTCTGGTGATATCTCAGTGGCACAGTAGCGAAGACTCAGGGGCATGAGAAACAGTTGAGTCTCTGTAATGCAGAAAATGAGGCTGTGCAGCTCCAGTATATGCTGATTGGTGAGGCACAAGCAACGAAGAGTGTGAAGGCGGTGCTCATGAGGGGAGAGCAGGCAAAGTCTTCGCGTTCTGTGGCAGCAGATGTAGCTGATCTGACGACTGCCCTGTGGGTGCCTCATATTGCACCCCAGAAGTAGGTGCTGAAGACAGAGGCATTGTCAGGCATGCAGGCAATGATAGAATGCCTGGTGCAGAGCTCAGTGATGGCAGCAGACATGGAAGTAGTGCCAGTACTTCAAACACCAGTAACACAATATCCCCGTGTGTCCTTGGCACCATAGTACCTGTTGTCGCAGGGTTGTTGATGGTGACCAAGAGAGAAGTGCTTAAGACAGACAACTGGCAGGCAGCCTTGAGCCTCAGCACCAGGAGCAGCTGAGGCCTGCCAAGTCTTATGGGTACTTCTGTTGACAGGTCGTGTCTACACAAAAAAGCAGATCGCGCTTTTGATCCACTCTCCATGATACCGTCATGAGCAGTTTTCATGCCCTAGTGCATGCAACAAAGAACCCAAAGCAACGATTTCTCTCCAAGTAACTGAAAACACCAATACGGTCTGTTGCCTCTCCTACCTTTTGTTTGATTGCGGTAGGAAAGAAGCAGTTTTTTGGCTATATCTGTAACAATAAAAATAAAAATAAAACCCAGAATGGGCTGGGATAGAGTAGATATGTCAGTTTCACTTCACAGCCTTTGCTTGTAAGGAAAGATGCTGTAAGACCACTGCGGTGCTCAGGTACACCGAAGTAGGACATTTGTCCAGCAGGGCTGATAGCCTCACTGGGCCTCTGGGCAAGGTGCTGGGGAGACCTGCTCCACTCCCCAGAAGGGGCGGGGCCTCGAGCAGAAGGGAAGGGCTGGGGCTCCCAGCCTTCAGCACTGCCTGGAGCACAGCAAAGCCCCTTCCCCAGCCCTCAGCTCTGCCTGGGGCACACCATGGGGCACCCTCGCAGTGATTTAAAGGGCCCAGGGCTCCAACTGCCACCACTGCTGCATTATAGTCAGTGACAGCTGAGAGCTCTGGGACATTTTGTACTGCCTACCTCCTCTCCCAGCTGTGGGCCTGCATTTGTGTGTGTGCTTTTTTAAAAGACATGCATGAAAGGGAGCAACTCAAATGATTCCCTTTCATAATAAAAAAGTTTAGCCCTCAGGAGAAAAAAAGTATTCATAACTAGTTTTACAGCTAATTGTTAGATGTCCAGCTGTATATCTTTATTGCCTTTTGTTTTGGGTCTAATTAGCTGGGTGTCTGTTGTACAAAGCAAAATAGGTGGAGGTAAACAGAATTAAACCAAATATGGGGCTTTTAAGTCTGTTGTCCGAGACCACTGTTATTTTTTCTCTCTCTCTCTTCTTTAAATCTGTATCTATTGCCTCTCTCTATTTACTCTGCACAGTGCCAGGAAATTCCCCAACCATGCAATAGCAGGCAATTTTGGATTCACTGTGCACTATTTCGTTGTTCATGTTAAGAACAAACATTTTTTTAAAAGGTCAGGCAATTTAAGTTTTACATTCAGCTTCACGAGGCAGTTATCTCTGAGTTCAAAGGAAGTTAATAACAATGCTATATTTGATGTGTCTCCAGGCAAACTTTCACAGCTTTGATAGATGACACACAGTCATTTGCAGTAAATGAATATGTTTTCTCCCAAGTACACTTTAGTTATTTTGCCCAGTTTTTCATTCTGTCTCCTGTAGGAGCTAACCAAATAGAATAAAGCCCATTAATGACAATAAGCCTTTATTATACACGAATTTTTGAGCATCTCCATTGTCCAAAAGACATGGGCTCCTTAGTGGGACACTTCATATGTCTCACGTGCCACATGTAAATAACAGCAATGACATTTTCTCTACGGGACACTGCTCTAGTGATCATTGGGCTTCTAGTCACTGGCCTTTGGCTCTACAGTTGCTGCACCACATCGGACTCTGCAGTTATTTTGAGTGCTATCTCATCACTCAAATAGGTAGCAGCACTCTGGCAAGGTTTCCCACTAAAATATCCTTCCCTTTTGCATGATGCGGCCATGTAATTATCATATATTTCTGTGAAATAACATGACTTTTCAGAAGATCCACCTGGAGAGAGCTATCGGTTATTTAGTTTCAATACCTGAAAGAATCACAAAACAAAAGCCCAAGCACTGGTTCCAGAGAAGTTTTATCATGATTAAAGTCCTTATTACATGCATTTATCTTAACTGCTTCTACAGATCTTCTTTCCCACGCACTCACTGACCTTTCTGACTTTTAGACTACATCTAATTGTGAAACTATCCCAAGATATCCTTGGAAACTTGCAAGCCAACCACAGAAGAGGGATACATTTTCAAGTGTTCTGAGCCAGCCAGCTATCCCCAAAGATATTTCCTATGGCAGACCTAGAAAGTATGGGAGCTTCTTAAGTATTGTTTTATGCTCAAAAATGTCAGAGGGCTGAAATATATGGTAATTACACAGGGAAGGCTAGCTGAAAAAAAATGCCCCCAAAGCTTGAAAATAGTGCAGCTTGTAATTTCTCTTTACTTAGCATGTCGAAAACCAGGGACAGAAGCAGTTGCTGATATACAGATTGTGTTGATCTGGAGAGAATTTAGTCTGATGAGTCCCCCAGCTAACTTTCACCTAAATATAGACTAAAATGCACTGCTATTTAGCCAGTAATAGATTGAAACTTGACTTGCAATATCTAAAAATCTCTCACTTTGTGCACAGCTCAAATGTCAGAGGAATTTCTCTACATTTAGAACACTGATATGTGTCATGATCATCCAATTTTTCTGCATTTATATCCAAAAGTATCTCAAAGTACTTTACAAATGACATTGAGGATTATTACTGTTAACTTCAGAAGGTCAAACTGAGGCACAGAGAGGGTTACTGGCCCAAAGTGTCAGAATGACCCAGTGGAGAGTTAGGACTAGAATGCAGATGCCAACTTTTCTAACCATTGGATGTTGCTGCCTCCAAGTCATTCGGTGGAAAAAACAGAAATGATTTTTTGTAAGTCGAGCTGTCTTATTATGAAAAGCTATTTTTCAGAGTTAATGTGGATGAACCATCAGGATAAAACATGCCAGCAAACTTGCATTAGAAAAACAGGAGCTTAGTAATGGCTACTGAAAAGTGGCTCAGTCTTGAGCTCATTTTTCCATACATCCTTAAGAAATTACCTTGCAATGGTATGTAGCCTTCATTTTGGGGGTTCTTTCTCTAGGAAATAGTGCACTGGAGCCAGATGCATTAAATAATTCCTGAAAAAAAATATTACAGATGACAGAACAACAAGCAGTCCTGAGGCACCTTATAGACTAGCAGATATTTTGGAGCATAAGCTTTCATACGCAAAGACCCACTTCATAAGATGCAAGTCCATACAGATCATGCATAAGGTATCACAGACCAGCTCCATGCTCATTATAATGCTGTCTACAGGAGGACAGCACCGTTTATCTGCAGGATTCCAAAAACTGTGTTATCAAGGCAGGAGAAATACATCTGATGAAGTGGGTCTTTGCCCATGAAAGTTTATGCTCCAAAATATTTGTTAGTCTATAAGGTGCCACAGGACTTCTTGCTGTTCTCGAAGATACAGACTAACACTGCTACCTCCCTGATTACAGATTACAGAGCTTTTGAATAGAGACGCCTTTATAATTTGCAAGTACAGGAAGAGAATGAATCACTGAATATAATTAATATTGGATATTTTAGATTTTCAGTTCTATGGCTATGTCTACATAAGAGGCTTTTTGCAGCAAAACTGGGCTTTTGTTGGGAAAAACCGTGGAGCACTTACATGTAAAATGTCAACAAAACCCAGCCCATCAGCTGGCAGTACTACACCTCTCGCTGCTCAAGTATAATGTCTTTGTCGACAGCTTCTTCTTGGCAAAAAAGCAATTTAGATGCTCTGGAGACCTTTTGTTGACAGGGTTTCCAGTTCATCAGGAAGACCTGTTTGCAGAGCTTCCAGTCATCTGTTCTGTCAAGAGAGAGTCAGGCAATGTTGCTGGTCTCTGTCAACAGAGTGGACTGCTCTCTTAATCTGCTTTTACGTGTCGATGCAATCTGTCGACAGTCATTTTGATGGGAAATCCCTTCCGACAGTCACTTCTGTCGACAGGTGCTTCTTGTGTAGACATAACCTATAAGAAATGACACGGGTTAGTGTAATGTAAACTCCTTGACTGTGACATGATGCAGTTATACCACTTAAACAGACATATAGGTTTCTGTCAGAATACAACTGATTTCAGCATATGCAGCCAAACAACAATAACTGAAATTTACAAACAGGAAAGGTAAAAAAAATGCTGCTTCGGAACGTAAGGAGAATTTAAGGAGTACTTTGGAACTCTAAGGAGGCTTGCTTTGTATAGTTTGTCATGTGATATTGATGCAGCATATTTTAATACCTATAAAGCTTTAATGTTTTGAAATCAAAATCCACTTCCAATAATTTCCTACAAGTGTGAAATATCTAATGTCATTAAATAATTATTCTGACACCTCAGTCATAATTTTCCAAAACTGAAAGTTTTAGTCAATGAAATTTGAAAAACATGCCTAACACCCATAATTTTGTGAAATTATAATTTAAATATATACACATAACACCTGCTTAAAATTACATTGATATCTGTCAAAATTATAAAAAAAAATCAAATTCCACCAGTCCTAAATACATTTCACATTTGAAGAAACCAATGATGTTGGCAAAGTGCGTTCTGCTACACAACCTGACAACCTGGGCTTGTTTAGTTTGGAAAAGAGAAGATTGAGGGGAGACATGACAGCGGTTTTCAGGTATCTAAAAGGAAGTCATAAGGAGGAAGGAGAAAACTTGTTCTTCTTGGCCTCTGAGGATAGAACGGCCGTGTCTACATGTGCACGCTACTTCGAAGTAGTGGCGCCAACTTCGAAATAGCGCCCGTCACGGCTACATGTGTTGGGCGCTATTTCGAAGTTGAAATTGACGTTAGGTGGCGACACGTCGAAGTCGCTAACCCCATGAGGGGATGGGAATAGCGCCCTACTTCGAAGTTGAACGTCGAAGGAGGGCACGTGTAGACGATCTGCGTCCCGCACCATCAAAATAGTGGGTCCACCATGGTGGCCATCAGCTGAGGGGTTGAGAGACGCTCTCTCTCCAGCCCCTGTGGGGCTCTATGGTCATCGTGTGCAGCAGCCCTTAGCCCAGGGCTTCTGGCTGCTGCTGCCGCAGCTGGGGATCCATGCTGCATGCACAGGGTCTGCAACCAGTTGTCGGCTCTGTGGATCTTGTGTTGTTTAGTGCAACTGTGTCTGGGAGGGGCCCTTTAAGGGAGCGGCTTGCTGTTGAGTCTGCCCTGTGACCCTGTCTGCAGCTGTGCCTGGCACCCTTATTTCGATGTGTGCTACTTTGGCGTGTAGACGTTCCCTCGCAGCGCCTATTTCGATGTGGTGCTGCCCAACGTCGAAGTTGAACGTCGATGTTGCCAGCCCTGGAGGACGTGTAGACATTATTCATCGAAATAGACTATAATAAGCTATTTCGATGTAGCGTGCGCGTGTAGACGTAGCCAACAAGAGGCAACGGGCTTAAACTGCAGCAAGGGAGGTTTAGGTTGGACATTAGGAAAAGGTTCCTAACTGTCAGGGCGGTCAAACAGTAGAATAAATTGCCAAGGGAGGTTGTGGAATCTCCATTGCTGGAGATATTTAAGAACAGGTTAGATAGATGTCTATCAGGGATGGTTTAGATAGTACTTGGTCCTGCCATTGGGGCAGGGGGCTGGACTCAATGGCCTCTCGAGGTCCCTTCCAGTCCTAGTGTTCTATGATTCTGTGATTCTATGAAAAGCTGTGTCTCAAAGCTAGCTTATCTTCCCAAGCAGACAAAGATGAAGGACGCTAACAGCAAATAAAAATGAGTATTCGAGTTGCTGATTTGAATGCTATGATTTGAGCACAGAACTAAGTACATTTCATTTTCAGTTATCTTTCTCTTAGGCTATGACTATACTAGAGTGTCCACATTCCCAAGGCATTCCACCGACAGTAAATTGACAGAATGCAGCATATCCGTTGACAGCTTTCTGCCACTCTAAATAAGAGGCAGAACACCATTGTTGACAGATTCTGTCAACTGAAAGCTGGTCTGATTGTTCTGGGGGCCCCACTTACGACAGACAGGGCTTTTGGGACACTGGGCAGCCCTGTCTGCTGTGCTTCTGGTTGCCGTTCTTTCAAGAGAGTGGCCAGGCAGTTCAGCCGCTCTCTGTCAACAGAGCAGATCTCTCTTTTGATCTGCTTGGCAGTCTGGCTACAGTCTGCCGACAGAAGTTTTTTTGCAAGATGTCTTCTGACAGAAACTTCTGTCAACAGATGTCTCTAGTGTAGACAGAGCCTTAGAGACATATAGTCTATCAATTTTCAGAGCTGTGGGAAATTATTGGGGAGATATTGAATTCAAAAAGTTAAAGATGTATAAAAATTAAAACGCAAATTGTTAACACCGTTTCATCATATAAAAAGTAAATATCTTTAAATCAAACTCTAATGAGTCCTGAAGCAGCATTTTTTTCTGTTCTGATCTGTAAATTTTGATTATTATTCATAAGAATATTGCTCCACAGATTATTGACATTTACTACGAAGATCTAATTCATACCCAAGAAGGTAGAAAAAGTTTTGGGAAAAATGTCTTTGAAATTTGCACGTGTTCTAAGACTACTAAAGAAATAAACACCACAAGGCAATCCTAAATGTATCTGAATTGTATGTCACTCTTGAAAATATTTCCAGAATCTCTTGCAAACCCAGCCAAGTTCCAATTAATTCTTTATTACTTAGTCAGATTTTAATCTAACTGCACACAAGGAAGAGTTTAAAAACCATGTATGCTGTAGTGGGGTACCATATAAAAAAGAAGACACCCCTGAAAGGGAATGTATCTGCATCAGTATCTACCAATTGACGTTGAATTAATGTGTCACAGTAGATATACGTGATACTGATACCAATACACTCCCTCTCGGGGGTGTCTTTGTTTTTGAAAGATCAAATATGGTAACCCTAGATCTAGTAAAAAATTAGCCCATGGTTTGATTTGTAGAGAAAAATGTGGCTAATGAATAAATTAGATTTCAAATTTGATGGCTATATTTCCATAAGGAAGGGACAAAGTTGTTGAAAGCAGAGAAGTTGAATTGTCCATTATTAAAAAATTGATTATGTTGCAAGAAAATTACACTAGAAATTATTGTAAATATCTATGTGCTAATGTCTTGCATGTAATTTTTTTTTTTAAAGTTTAGGCACGATATGAAGATATAACACTGGAGTTCGACAAATCTGTTGTCTTTGTGGCTAATTTAGTATTTCCACTACTTTCACAATGAGAAATAATTCAAAGACCCAAATGATAGCTGCAAAGAAAAAATTATAAAATTACAACTTGGATCTCAGAGCACAGTTACCAAAGAACGCAAGGCAAGGGACCTTCAAGTGCACTGATTGCCAGCAATTCCTGGTGCTAACTTGAAATGAATTTGGCCAACTCTCTAAAACAAACAAATTACTTTTAGTACTGAAATAATCAGGACCAGTTCCCACTTCTTCCACTCCCCTTTGACTTCTTCTGTACTATTCCAATCTGAATTAGTGGGAACTAGGCTTGCAAATGCCAGGGTCTTCTGCTCTCATTAGGCCTCAGTTGGAGTAGTGTGTCCAGTTCTGGGTACCGTATTTCGATAAAGATGTGAGAAATTGGAGAAGGTCCAGAGAAGAGCAACAAGAATGATTAAAGGTCTAGAGAACATGAGCTTTGAGGGAAGACTGAAAGAACTGAGCTTGTGTAGTTTAGAAAAGAGAAGACTTAGAGGGGACATGATAATGGTTTTCGATTACCTAAAAGACAGTTACAAGGAGGAGGGAGAAAAATTGTTCTCCTTAGCCAAGGACAAGGAGCAATGGGCTTAAATTGAAGCAAGGAAGGTTTAGGTTGGGCATTAGGAAAAGCTTCCTAACTGTCAAGGTGGTTAAACTCTGGAATAAATTGCCTGGGGAGGTTGTGGAATCTCCATCACTGGAGATAGCTAAGAGCAGGTTAGATAGACACCTGTCAGAGATGGTCTAGATGGGGTTTGGTACTGCTGTGAGGACAGGGACTGGACTCAATGACCTCTCAAGTTTGCTTCCAGTTCTAGCGTTCTGTGATTAATAGTTCTATCATTAATCTTCATTGATTTTCTTCCTTGATTGCCCTCTGCATTCTTTACTGATATTCTTCTTGATTCACAAATTATAGATAAGTTTAAAAAAACTGAAAATATTTTAAAAAGGTGATTTTGCACAACCTTTTTTAGGTGAAGTTTACTGATGAGAACCACTACAGCAGGATGTAATTAGTTTCCTTTTCCTTTTTATGAGTTTGTTTTTGGGGTCTTAGTGCATTATTTCTTCAGTAGAAAGGTATAAAAAGAAGAAGAAAACATCAGAATTAGTTAGATGAAGTTCTTTATTCTTGGAAAGTCATTTTGTAGGAGCACAACACAAGTAGTTATTCTATCTGCTTTCAGATTAGTCTAAGGGTTCTCATGTGAGTTTACTGGGTTCTGATGACTGGCTTCACATAACTTGAGTTTTGTATTTTTTTAAACAGAGAGTAAAACGAATTATGCTCCGGCTATCCTGGTATGTAGGGCCCCTGTGATGGAGATGCTAATGTTGAAGAACAATGTTCATAGGAAATAAGTTTTCACAAAGACTACTCTCTGGTTTCTGAATTTTGTTTTTAAAGAATGCATTGGAGCAGATACTTTGCCACCAATTTAACATACTGGTATCCTGTTTTCCTTTGGTAGTCTGAATCAGGGTATTGCAAACACACAGTCTGGGTGCTCCAACTTCTTCCATTTAAATGTTTCATTTTGGCTATAACTTTTTTTAAAAAGCGGCTGTTTAAAAAACAACAAATTAAAATTTTGCAACAAAATGTCCTTTCGTATTGGTAATGTAAATGGTTTTGTTTCAAGGATGTCAGAACAGAACATTTGAACAACTTGATCACTTTTTACCCCCAAAAAATTTCAGGTGGAAAGTTTGCCAAAAATAACTCATTTCCATAAACCATTTCAATGTATCGTCATTTTAAAAAACAGAACAGTTACATAACTATCCCTATTTAATATTTTTTTAAATATGATACATGCCACTCTGGTAAGATTGCAAGTATTTTGCAGACAGGTAAGCTGAAGCCTCACTACTGATTTGGCTAAAGTAAACAAAACAGCCTTTCTTGCTCTGAGATCGCATACATTTCCTAATTATTATAAACCATGATAACTAATGAGTCATTATTGTTGGAACAGGTACATTTTCATTTAGATTGTCTGCATAATCCTCAAAGGTTTTGCAAACTTCTTAAATACAAATAAGATGTTATCATACTAATATCATATAATAACATAATGATAGCATACATATCATACTAATAAGCTACAACATAGAAAACACTAGCTGAGGACCATTACCAAAATGTTCATTAAATTGATCATCAGTCAGATTTTCTTAATTGACTGTAACAATGATGCGATAAATTATCTCATTTTATTTTGTCATTTCTTCAAAGCTCACTGTGTTCTATTCAATGCAATTTTTTCCCTTTTTTAGCAGTTTAATTAGAAGTGGGTCTTGCCTCCCTTCTCATCCTGTCTTTCAAATCCATGGACTCTGTTGAACTCCCACCTTGTTATAAAGCTCAGTTAAATATAATTAGCATGAATGGACCTGCTTCTCCAGGATTTCATAAGGAATAATTGTACATATAAAATTCCCTTTTTCATTGCTCCCTACATGGCATTCTTTAATCAATTACTCCCCAGATGTAATAAATTAGCCTTCCCAAATTCCTTCTCACTTGCTTCGTTCTCTTGCCTGCATGAAGCTCACATTGTTTTCCTACACCTTTCAATGTCTATGTCTTCTGCTTTGCAATCGTAGGGCAGGGTAAGTCACTGGAGCATATAATAGATTTACATCAGCTGAGACTCTAGTGGTCAGTGTCAAGATTCTATTGTGCCACTTCCATGGAGGGATCCAGGGAATTATTATCCTAACTCCTTGGAGGGTGCAGGAAAAGGATGTTGAGTTAGAAGTCTATATGCTGAGTGTGAGATAATGTTCCAATGTTTTGTCGGCCATTTGAGACTATTAAAAACTTCCAGCAATTCAATGAGGAATGTAGAAGACAAGCCATAACTAACAAGCAACTCCATTTCTGTATCTTTTTACAAATGACTTGAAATTGGAGTAGCTAATTTTATTCTAGTCCAAAAATCCTCTGCGAAAGCACTATCAGTTCAAATGCCGAGACACTGACATGCTCTAAAATTGGTTATAGAATTGTTCTCTACTGTACCTTGCTCTCATTTACCTTCAAAAATAGTAGGATAAAGCTGTAGCTAAACAGTTTAGCTTTCTGGAAAAGACAAGACAAGTGGGATCTAAATTCCAAAGTTGAGGCCAATGTCCCTTTTTTCTTTGTTATCAGTCACTGGTGCATCCCTATGAAGATTCACATGGGACTGTGGCTCAGTTTTTATGCTGTGAATCTGACCTGCCCCAGCTGCAATTCACTTATCTACATTCAATTTTTTTATAGTGTAATCTTCAGCACTTGCATTTTAATTGCTTGGAAATGCAGAGTTGTTTTGGTTCAGTCAAACCACAGAGGCGACATTTATCACAACCGTTACATTGCGAACCGGTTCAGTTCTCACCAAAAGGAACTGTTATTCCTATCAATGACATTTTGTTCTGAAAACAAGGCTACTGATTTGGCTAAAATAAACAAAACAGCCTTTCTCGTTCTGTGATAGCTACTAGACTCTCATCTTGACTGCGGAATAGAAGGGAGGTGCCAAAGGACCAAGGATATTGCAGCTCCTGGAGGACCATGTTACTGACATAGGGCCCAGTTCATAGTGAGTGCAAGAAAGTTGCTCATTTAATTCTGCCCTTGTCATGGATAAAAAAGAACCTGAAGGCCTCACCACAAAAAAACCACAGTGATCCATATTTATATTGGGGCTAATGTAAAATGTAAATGTGACTTAATATCAGTGCTCCAAAATGTCTCACGTATAATTGCCAGAGAGGAGGTAGGGCAGAGAGAGGCTCATTGTTTAGGCTACAGGTGGCAAAATAACAGGACAGAGGAATAAAAAATTATTTTAAGAGCCTAAAATTAGGTTATTAAATCCATGCTTAGGTAAAATATCTGAATTTCAAAGTGTTTGGGTAACACTTTTGAACTTCAGGAAGTTACCTAAGTAGCAAGGATCCTACTTGTACATTTCATTTCTGAAAATCTTGGCTTGGTATCATAAGTGGTCTTCACTGATGTTCTCGGCACAGAAATCATGGGCTGAATGGGCAGAGGTAGGAATTTCAGATCATCAGCACTGGCCTAACTTTATTCCCACCAAAGCTAGTCACAAACTCCCATTGAGTTCAAAGGGACAGAATTTCTGAGAATCCAACCCTCAAACACAACTACTGTCCTAAGTAATCAGGGTTGTTACACATTGGTGGAATGCCATGAGGACACTCACACTGCTGTACCCATTCCATTGCTAAATAGGGGCCACTAATGATTAGGACTTAGGTTCGGCAATGTCTACCTGCATGGGCAGACCCTGGCTCTGCTACACAGCTCCATTAACATCAGCTTATTCTCCAATAATTGGTGATCCTTCAGTATGTTAGCCTGAATGAACATGGATGTTACCCCCAGCCTTCACTAAGTTCAGCTGTGCTTACAGCCCATTGAAAAAAAATGAAGCAGAGCCGAGGTTCAGGTATCTGGTCCCAGAGCTGTAATCAGGATGTATTAGATCAACCTGTTAGAATGGAGCAGAGCTACACAACATGACTGCTAAGATGTCCAATCACATTTTTCACATGTTATGTTGCATTCACATCAGGAACATGGTACCAAGCTCATGTTTCTGATTTTGGAAAAGACCTTGGAGAAATCTGACATCTACCTAAATTCTGTCAGGAAGTAAATATTGTTTATATAACTGTTCTTTCAAAAGCAACCAGGCTGCCTCATTTTTCATGTGAGGAGGTTTTCGTGTAAGATAGATTTTTCTTCTGCCTATAGTTTCTTTTGGCTCAATTGTTTTGGTTCTCATGTTTTTTTTAAAAAAAATTATTAATTGCCAGGACGCTGTCTCCTTCAAAAGAGGAAGGATGATCTTGCGGTTAAGGCACAAGACTATAACTCAGAAGATTGAGATCTGTGTTCTGGTTCTTGTCTTTGTTCTGGACAAGCCTTTTAACCTTTCTGTACTTCCATTTATCCGCCGCATAGGGACACCGAGAGACTTAATTCACCAACTGACATAAAGTACGTTGGGATTCTTAGCTGTATACCTTTCCTAATGAGTACCTGCCTTGGACAGCCACCCCACACTTATCAAGTATGTCGTGACATATGGCTTACTACCCTTTATGTTTACCATAATAGGTTTTCACTGACACCTGCTGTGAGGAAGGCGAAACCCCCTACTCCATCAAAGCCAATAGGGTGGTGAGGAAAAACAGGGATTTTTCTACACACCCCCAGTGAAGTGAGTGCCCCCCTCAATTTCCTCAGCACCTTCCCCCAATTGTCAACTGATATTACATTCAATGTTGTCAGTTTAATCATTGGTTGTAAAGTTGAAATTAAACTGAAACATTAATACACACCTCAAAAGCATATACAGTATGTGATACAATACTCCTACCTGAAAAAGTATAGTAGGGTTGAAAAGGATGAACAAAGACTAGTTTCCTCACACAGCTGTTGTTGTTTAATGACAGTATTGGCATATTCATTTTGGGAATGTTGGCCAACCTTATCATTTCAAATTATGCTTGGTAAGTAGGTTCCAAATGAGCTGTCCCTTGATAGCTAGTGATGAGCCAGGGGAGGGAAAAAAGGCTTCTGGATCAGACTATATTTACATCAGGACAAAATATGGCCTGTGGGCTGGATCAGCCCCACAGCTAAGTGGGACCCTTGGCCAGGCTCTCTGCCTCTCCTGCTCCTGCACACTGCTCAGAGTGGCTAGCTGAAGGGACCTGTGCTGTCTGAAAGCCATTGTGAGTGCGGGGATCAGGTGGTGATGGAGGTGGGGAGACTTTATGTACTGTCCCCACACCGCCAGCAAAATCTTGCAACTCTGATAGGCCAGTTTCTGTTTGCAAGGCAAGCAGCATGTGAAGCCTTTCCTCACCTCCATTCACTGCAGTCAGAGAAGCACCTGGCTCCAGCAGCTGGCCACTCCGAGAAGTGCATGGAAATAGGGCAAGTAGTATCCTGTCTGAGGGACCTGCTAGCCCAGAGCTGCTTAGATGAGCACCTTCTGGTCAAAGCCTGCCTCTGGCACCCCAGTGCCTCCCTCTCCCCTCTGGGAAAATGCAGAAGATACACAGGGAGTGAAGTTCGAATTAGTCCAACGAGGGAAAATCCACCAGATTTCTCATGAGCAACCTTTGGCTCTTGTCTTAAAATTACTGCACACATTATTATTGGCTTTGGAAACTCTCTGCTAAGTAAGACAGGATGGAGCTAAGTAGTGAGGCTGGTCGACTATTACTTCATAGTTCAGAGAACACATTAACTAGTTCTCTCTTTCAAGTCTACTGTTGAAACCACTTGAGTCATTAAACAATGCAATCTAGGCAGCTGCTACAACAGTACTAGATCTCCGTCCAGCAATGGAAGCTACATTTGGATCAATCAGCAAGAGATCTATTGAAAATGTACTGGAAGAGGCAAAGACTTCAATTTAGAAATTGACTAGTTAGGGCACTTACATGAACTCCTTAGATGAAGAGCACAAAAATTGTTTGACAAACCAGTTTCAAAAGTAAAGTACACAGACGTCATTGTTACAAATCTACAAACACCAGCTTCTGGATTCTGTTGAGCTCTCTGTAGATTTTACAGATGCCTGTCTTATAAAACACTGACTCTTGAGTGGAGTGAGGCAATACATGCCATGGGGCTGCCATAACTAGACTAGAGAATTTGAACACAGAGTGGAATATCATATGATCACCAAATGGAGATTTGACTTCAACTTTTGCTCAGCATTCTTTTCTCTCATTCAGCAGAGATCTGTGTTCTGAAAGAAGTCACCTTCTTTTTGCTCGTGAGCATATCATGAAGGATTGGAATTACCAGACACATGAGAAGCCACCAAAAATGAAATGTGTTGCATTTGAGAAGCTCATTAACAGAGCTGTGCAACATTTCAACAAGAAACCAAAGAGAGACAGATATAGTCCTCCACAGTAGGCTTGTATAGCCAGCTTTACATTTCTGTGATGATTTAAAAACAGGCGCTACAGCTAATAAATTAAACATTTTTCACCTGTGTCATAACAGTTTCACCCCTCAATTTGCCTCACTGCCCGCCCCTCCTATGTATTTCTGAACACCCCTCCCTAATTTCAATTCCTGATGCAAACACTGAGGAAAAACTGCTTCCTCAAAGGGAAGCAAGGTGAGTGCTACCTTGCCCACTGCATGGAGAAAGGGGCTTGTTTCCTTAAAGCATTTCGCCCCTACGTTCCCAGGGGCTGAGTCAGCACAGCAAAGCTGACCCCCACCTACCTTTTGGCAGGAGTTTCTGTCCTTGTTTTCTTCCCTGCACCATACAGCACTCCTACCTTCTTTTGACAAGCCCCCGTCTTAGGCAAGATGTGGTCATTCTGGAACCTAGATCCTTGAAGATGTAAAGATAAAGTGACCGTGTTTCCAAAATAAAAAAACCACGAAATGTAAGTTCATATTTTTCAGTATTGCAAAATATTAATAAAAACATAAAAATATACTTAAAATGTGTTTGAGTGTGTTATTTCAGCTGCTGAACCATTGGTTGTATGTGGATACTCCTTGGCCTGGAAGACTCTTCTAAGATCCAATTTTCTGAATGACTTTACCATGAAACGTTGAACAAGGTGTTTTTACATTCCCAGAGCAAAAAAGCTCTGATAAAATCTGCACTTATTTGACATTTCTCTTCACATTCATCAGCACGTCATGCTAAATGCTTGCTCCACTGGACTGCTTTTTTCTGTTAAACACAGACCCTTTCTACTTGGTATATCAATTCAACTTGAACAAACATTTTTGAATTATAAAACAACCAAATTTTTTGAATGAATAAGTGGAAATAACAGTTGTCTATAAAAAAGGTTCCTGAGAACAGTAGGACATTATGGCCACATTTACACAAGTGGCTTTTCCTGGTAAAACTGGGCTTTGGTTGGGAAAACCCATGGAGCGTCGACATGCTAAATGCGCTTTGTTGACAGTTTGTTGACAAAACCTGGCACATCCACTGACAGTATTAGATCTCTCCCCATTCAGGTGTAACACCTCTCTGGATGGTGTTCTGTTGACAAAACAGCCATGTAGATGCTCCAGGGCCCTTTAGTCAACCGACAGGGTTTCCAGTTCACCAGGCTGCCCTGTTTGCAGAGCTTCCAGTCAGCCATTCTGTCAAGGGAGGGATAGGCACTTTGGCTGCTCTCTGTCGACAGAGTGGATTGCTCTTTCAATCTGCTTTTGTGTGTAGACGTGATCTGTCGACAGAGGTCCTGCCAGAAATCTCTTCCAACAGTGACATCTGTCGACAGAGGTGTCTCATGTAAACGTGGCCCGTATGATAGAAAAGGATTAGCATTACATTTCATAAAAGGTTATTCCACCATCAAACATAATTCAGCATTAAGTTTATGTAGGGTACCTACGTTGGGCCTCTGAACTTTATGAGGAGTGTTCCACTTGATAAGACTCTGCATGTTGTGATCTAGCCTTAGAGACATCAACTCCCAGGAAGCCTTGGGAAAAAGGGGAGAGATTTCTGTCTTACAAGGAATGCAGGGAAAGAGGCGTTGGGCTCCATTTTGAGAGCGAGGCCAGGCTGCTGGTTTGGAGTTCTGTCCATATCAGGAGCTGCTGCTAAGAAGCTAGAAGCTGCTGCTGAGAGACTTCTGGGGCTTTGACTGAGCAGAGAGATTCAGAGCTAATTGGTGGCTTCCCTGGAGAAAGGGAAGTTAAGGGGAGAATTTCTCTCATCGACCGATCACAGTGGGGCCACACCAGAAAGGGAGGTCGACTCTAGCTATGCAAATAACACAGCTGGAATTGCGTATTTTAGCTCAAACTTCTTTTCTAGTGTAGAGCTGCCCTGTGTCTGGAGCTGACTTAGCTGGGCCTGCAGTAAAGGACCTGTGAATAACTCCCTCCTTTGTCTGGGAAAGTACTTGCAAAGGAAGGGGCACAACAGAGAGACAGGGCTCAGAGCTGTGGACATTTGGTGGGTCCAATTCCAATCTTCAGAGGGGTTGCACAGCTGCTTGACTCAGTTGGACTGATACTCAGAACTTGCACAGTGGTCTCACAGCTGCAGAACTGCAAATGCACCCACACAAGCAAGCATCTAGGACTCTGGAATCCAGAGGAGTGTACACTTGAAGGTGGAAAAAATGGTGGCAATGTAAATGCGAGTTAGATAAGTTTCATTATAACAATATCCTCTGTTTGCTAATTGATTTTATTTATCTGCCTCCTATGGATTTAAATTAATAGTGGCATTTAATATTAATCAGTTATGCCCTGTTTCTTTAAGTTGTTAAGTAAAAGTATGTTAACTCTAAGTGTGCTGGATGTACATTATTTATATCTGGTATTTTTGAGTTAGATCCATGACACAGATGATGATGTGTTTATTTCTGGAGATTCCCACTGAGTCTGTAAAGGGGTCATTTAGGTAGAGGCACTGCTGATTTTAATTTCTTTAGGAGTAAGGGACTACAGCAGTAAAGTGGATAAAAAATTCTCAGGATCCCCTTTAAAGTCAGCAACATCAGGCTTCCTTGGCACACCAGTGAGTGTTGCCTGCTCCCGAGTAATCCCAGGAGAAAAGGGTGGGTTACAGTTACATTTAAAGGCCAAACATGTTAAGCTATGGCTATGAATAGTTAGGGCACTCAAACAATCCTGTAGTGACACTATCCAATAAGCATATTACTTTGATTGGCACATTTTAGTTCTCATGGTCCCAAGTTAAATTAAACTAATTTAAAATATATTTCCCCCTCTTATTGGGTCAGTACAGGTCACACTTAAAAATGTTGAATGCCCTAATTAGATACTGCTATACCTCAACAAAATGTCCACCTTCAGTCCTTCTCAGAACAACAGGAGATGGCAATCACTAATTCTCTATAGAACATCATCTGTCAGCCTCTGCTGGAGGAGAAACTTTCAATTATGAGAAATAGAAAAAGTATTTTTAATCTTAACAATGTTAAATGAAATATATGCACAAGATTTCAGTGGGTTTTAACTACCAAGGAAGTTTTGACACCACCTGTGTTATTCTATTATTAAGATCATTCAGAGAAAGAAATGGTCTGATTTTGGGTGCTTGGTCATAAAGGACAATTTAACTTGTAAAGTTTCAGCAAATTTATTCTTTACTCAAAGAGTGAGGGTGCAAATTTCAGGGAGGATGGGTGTGTCTACATGGGCACAAATCTTCGAAATAGCCATAATTTCGAAGATTACTAATAAGGCACTGAATTGAATATTCAGAGCCTCATTAGCATTAGGACGCTTCCGGCTGCGGCGCTTCAAAAGCGCCGCTTTTGAAAACGTGCGGCTCAGTGTGGCTACACAGGGGTCCTTTTTGAAAGGACCCTGCACCTTTCAAAATCCCCTTATCCTGCTCACTGATTGGAATAAGGGGATTACAAAAGGTGCGGGTCCTTTCGAAAAGGACCCCCGTATAGCCGCACCAAGCCACACACTTTCAAAAGCGGCGCTTTCAAAGCACCGCGGTCGGAAGTGTCCTAATGCTAATGAGGCGCTGAATATTCAGTTCAGTGCCTCATTAGTAATCTTCAAAATGGCCATTAGCATGGCTATTTCAAAGATTTGTGCCCGTGTAGACACACCCGATGGGTACGTCTACACTGGCATTTCTCTTTAGAAAGAGGTATGCAAAGGAGATAAATTGAAAATGCAAATGAGGTATAAATTTGCGTATGTGCAACCTCGTTTGCATATTCTAATTTCGAACGAGCTTCTTTCGAAAGAAGAAAGCCAGCGTAGATGCTGCTCTTTCGAAAGAAAAACCCATCTTCGAAATAATCCTTCTTCTCTTTATTTAATGGGAAGAAGGATTCTTTCAAAGATGGGGTTTACTTTCAAAAGAGCAGCATCTACACTGGCTTTCTTCTTTCGAAAGAAGCTCTTTTGAAATTAGAACATGCAAATCAGGTGACAAATATGCAAATTTATATCTCATTTGCATTTTTGATTTACCTTATTTGCATACCTCTTTCAAAAGAGGAATGCAAGTGTAGACACACCCGATATGTTGTATTCTTCAGCTGAAAGAAAATGACCGAGTACGTATTTTATAATGTAACATGCTGAGCACTATAGCCCATTTCCAACAAACTATTTTATCATGTGCTTGGCTTTAAGCATATGAAGGGTTGCACTGACTTCAATGAGGCAAGTTGTTGGCCTAAATTGTTGAATTGGTGCCAGAATGGATAACAGCTGGCAAATTTGCTCCTGAACTACAAAACTTAACTCCATTTCTAATATGGAGCTGACACACACTGCCATAGTTAAATTGTAAGTATACATTAGAAAGCCAAGGAAAAAAAAAAAAACAAGAACATTGTAACAGTTATTCCACAGACAAGGTGACAAATCCTAGAAATTTAGAGTTAAAGTTCAAGTTAACATTCCTAGATTTCAACTAAGGTGTGGAAATGTACAGCTGAGGCATCCAAAAAATCCTTCACTTTGCTCTGCTGTGACACCATGAAGCGAAAATATGAAAATACTCTAACTTATTTTAAGAATGAGTTCCATCCAACCATGGAAGTGCATTTTTAAAGTATATATATTATGTACACATAAAGAAAATATCTAGGAATTTCCCACACTTATTATTTATTCTTTAAAAAACACAAATAGTGAACAAAAAAGCCAAAGATGTAACTATGTGATAACTCTAATTACACTGAACTGAAAATATGGAGCAGCAACTTTAAAATTTTTTGTAATTCTTTATTTTTAATGCTAGCACAGAAAACAGCATGGGGACTGTGACCTTCAATTTGCGAACACAGTATTTTCAAAGGGATGTCTATGTTAGTTTATAACTTCACAAAAACCAACCAGTCCTGTAGAACCTTAAAGACAAACAATTTTATTTATTAGGGAATGAGCTTTCATGGGTAATACCCACTTTAATATATTTATGGAGATACACATCTCATACAACTGGAAGGGACCTCAGGAGGTCATCGAATCCAGTCCCCTGTCCTCTTGGCAGGAGCAAGCACAATCCCTTTTTTTCACAGAATCATAGAATCAAAGAACACTAGAGCTGGAAGAGACCTAAAAAATCCATCGAGTCCAGCCCCCTGCTCTAAGCAGGACCAAACCCATCAGATCAGCCCCGCCAGGGCTTTGTCGAGCCAAGACTTAAACACCAGGGATGGAGACTCCACTACTTCCCTGGGTAGACCATTCCAATGCTTCACCACCCTCCTAGTGAAAAAGGTTTTCCTAATGTTCAACCTGGACTTTTCCAACCACAACTTGAGATCATTGTTCCGTGTTCTGCCATCCATGACCACTGTGAACAGCCTCTCTCCAGCCTCTTTGCAGCCTCCCTTCAGTAAATTGAAAGCTGTTATCAAATTCCCCCTCAGTCTTCTCTTCTGCAGACTAAACAGTCCCAAGTCCCTCAATCTTTTTTCATAAGTCATATGCTCCAGCCCCCTAATTATTTTGGTCGCCCTCTGCTGGACGCTCTCCAGTGTATCCACATCCTTCCTATAATTGGGGGCCCAGAACTGGACACAGTACTCCAGATGCGGCCTCACCAAAGCCGAATAAAGAGGAATAATCACTTCTCTGGATCTACTGGCAACGCTCCTCTTGATGCAACCTAATATGTCATTAGCTTTCTTGGCTACAATGGCACACTGTTGTCTCATGTCCGTCTGCTCATCCACTACAACTCCCAGGTCCTTTTCTGCAAAACTACTACCGAGCCAGTCAGACCCCAGCCTGTAACAATGCTTGGGATTCTTCCGGCCCAAGTGCAGGACTCTGCACTTGTCCTTATTGAACCTCATCAGATTTTTCATCAGATATGAAGCAAAAATAAGAATCCAGAGTTTATATAGTGGGTGGCGGGGCAGGGGAGCAAGAAGGAAAAGAAAGAAGGAAAAAAATGGGCCCCAGGTTACATGTGTCAAACTTGGAAATGAATTCCAATTCAGATGTCTCCCTCTGTAATCTTGTGGTAAAATCCTTTTGTAGGGCAATGGTGGCTTTAAGATCCATTATTGAATGTCCAGGGAGGTTAAAGTGTTCCCCTCTGTGTATTATAATTCCTGATGTTTGATTTATGTCCATTCATCCTTTGGCAGAGACTGTCCAGTTTGTCCAACGTAGATGGCAGAAGAGCATTACTAGCAGATGATTGCATATGTCACATTAGTGGACATGCAGGTGTATGAGCCCCTGATGGTGTGTCTGATGTGGTTAGGTCCAGTGATGGTGTCTTTAGATATGTGGGCAGAGCTGCCAACAGCATTTGTTGGGGGCATAAGTTCCTGGGTTAGTGTTTCTGTGGTATTGTGTGTGGCTTCTAGTGAGTATTTTCCTGAAGTTAGGTGGCTGTCATAGGACAGAACAGGCCTCTCACCCAGGGGCTCTGAGAGTGAAGGATCATGTTCCAGGATAGGTTTAAGCTGAGGATGGCTGTAGGTGTTTGTGTTCTGTTGTTTACCTTCTTGGGCCTGTTATGAAGTAGCTGTCTTCTGGGTATTCACTTGGCCCTGTCAATCCATTTATTTACTTCTCCTGTTGGGTAATTAAGTTTAACAAAAGCTTGGTAAAGATCATGTAGGATTTTGTCTCTGTCAATGGGATTGGAGCAGATATGGGCTACGTCTACACGTGAAGCCTACATCGAAGTAGCCTATTTCGATGTCGCCACATCGAAATAGGCTATTTCGATGACTAACATCTACATGTCCTCCAGGGCTGGCAACGTTGATGTTCAACATCGACGTTGCGCAGCACCACATCGAAATAGGCGCTGCGAGGGAACGTCTACACGCCACAGTAGCACACATCGAAATAAGGGTGCCAGGCACAGCTGCAGGCAGGGTCACAGGGCGGACTCAACAGCAAGCCGCTCCCTTAAAGGGCCCCTCCCAGACACACTTGCACTAAACAGCACAAGATCCACAGAGCCGACAACGAGTTGCAGACCCTGTGCATGCAGCATGAATCCCCCGCTGCAGCAGCAGCAGCCAGAAGCCCTGGGCTAAGGGCTGCTGCACACGGTGACCATAGAGCCCCGCACGGGCTGGAGAGGCAGCGTCTCTCAACCCCCCAGCTGATGGCTGCCATGGAGGACCCCACAATTTCGACGTTGCGGGACGCGGATCGTCTACATGTTCCCTACTTCGACGTTGAACGTCGAAGTAGGGCGCTATTCCGATCGCCTCATGAGGTTAGCGACTTCGACGTCTCGCTGCCTAACGTCGAAGTTAACTTCGAAATAGCGCCCGACGCGTGTAGCCGCGACGGGCGCTATTTCGAAGTTAGTGCCGCTACTTCGAAGTAGCGTGCACGTGTAGACACAGCTATGGTTATATAGAATCATAGAATCTTAGGGATGGAAAGGACTTCAGGAGGTCAATGAGTGCAGCCCTCTGCCCAAAGCAGGTTCAAGCAGTGATCTCAGCAGTATCTTAGGGCCTGGCTGTAAACAATGGATTGGGCAGCATGGCCTAATAGCCAGCATCATTATAGCAGCCCTTCTCCACAGGATAGAATGATTTAAGAGCCAGAGTCGGTATAGCACCCTGTCCCTACTGGGCAGCATGACTTAGAAATTTACTGCTTCCTCTTATATTGGTCCAGCACTTTGAGCATGCTCCGTGGGGCCAGAGGAATTGGACTTCCTCTGCTTGCGGTGTGGTGTTAACCTCTTCTGGGCTAGTGTAAGGTATGCTCACCCCATCACAAACCGCAAAAAAATCATTTATTCACCTGCTATTAAGAAAGAAGTGCAACCACAGTTTAACAATTTAGAATAGAAAACAAAGACTATCATATCCAGCTGAAACTACAGGGGGAACATACATTAGCAGGACATAACTAGCTAAGTTGGAATTTGGCCTGGACACTTGGGTTAACATCATTATATTTATAAAAAGTGTCATGGGATCTTTAATGACCACACATGGTCAGGACCTTAGTTCTCTCTCACACAAAAAAACTACAAGTGTTAAACAATTATTTTCTGTGGTATCTCTCTTTTTGCCAATAGCCATCAAAACCTCTTCTGATATCATAGGGTCACTTTCTATGCATCTTTGTCACTTGTAACAAGAAATTCCACTGTGATGTTAATTGCCATCTGTTTTATACAGTAAAGTACCACTGATTCCTCTTCAATACATAAAATGGAGGCTCTGCCCTGGATTCTCTTTGAAAATAAATTCTGGAACTGGCTATATAGCCTATTATAGCTCTTAGTGGCCTGAATCTTATTCAATTCACACCTATGGAAATCAACAAGTGTTCATCCTCATAAGATTGTTTCTTTCTCTCTGTGTTTAGTCCTAACTACAAACTGTCAAAATCTAAGTGCACAGAAATTTCAAAGATTGAATAATTCTATAAAGGCAAACATACTTCTCTAAATATCAGAATTTCAAGGAATCTGCAATGGAATGTTACAGGGAGTAAACGCTAGACATAAACTCACTCTTCACAGTTATCTGTAACTAGCCAATTCTCAGTACGTTTGCTTCTCTTATTGGCTTCTTTGCAGCCACAGAGATAGCTGTTTAATTGCTTCAGTTGATTAGCCTTCACAGCTGCATTTGTAGTGAGGAGACTCCTTTTAAAGTTAATTCATCTATCCGTCAGCAGAGTAATTTGCTAAAGTGAAAAAGGTATTGCTCAACTATACACTTACTAGCACTGAAACAGCAGAGAATTTCTCTGGGGAAATGTCTTTTTATATTTGTTAGAATAATTATAGGATTTCCCCAAACCCTTAAAACAACAGTATAATTGCTAACCTACACAACAGCAGTATTTTGAACTTTCTTTCTCTTGCTTTCACTCCAGATTTCATCCTACATTCCATCACAATCACCAAAGAAAAACTTCCTATTTTAACACGTGATGAAAGTTTGTCACACATCAAAAGTACTCTTGGAATATGTCTTGGCTATGAAACTCAAGAATTGTCTAACCACAAAGCAGACAAGGCTCAAGTAACACCACCACCTGGTCTGGAATGCAGGTGAACCTCTCTCATTAGGTATTCAGTGCCAAAGGCTTAGCAACTGTTCTTTTTGGCAGCCACACTTATGTGGGCCACATTCAAATGTGGAGATTCAAGAACCCCTGTAAATTATCCAGCAGCAAATATTAGTAGGTTCTACCAGGCAGTGACTTTGAAAACTCTCATCCTGCTGAGTTTGGCTGTTGATTGGTAGCCCACTGCTGATTGACATGCTTCTCATCTTATCAAAGAACTGTTACCCTGCCCTCATTCCAAAATCTTCCCAAACTCGAGCAGCAAAGTAGAGAAGGAGAAGGGACGAATTGTAGTTGGGACACAGCCACTTGCCATACTAATAGAGAGACTGATTGAGAGATAGGGTAGACAGCCTGTTGAGGAGAGAACTTTCCTCTCCATCCAAGTTTTATTTTTTTCATAACTCTCCAACTTAGGCTGCTGAATGCCAGATTTTCTCATTAGTTTGTCAAGACGTGTAGACTGGAGGGAAAAGAGTATGTCATTTATGTCAAAAAAAGCCTATCTACCATGTACCAGATGACTTTCTCTGAGGAAGCATCCATTTCGTGATTTCCAGCGGTGAGACACTATTCAATGTTATATTGGGTTCCTAATTTTTTGTGCTATTGATTACAGTTTATTGTCCCAGTCTTTGGCGCCCACCCTCATTTTTCTTCTTTGAAGGTGTTCAGAGAGGTATAATTCTGTGATTTTCAATTTACAAAACCACAGTTCAATATGTTTGTCAGCTGATGATTTTGGAAACACTAGATATGGCAGGATATTTCATTTTCTGTGCCCAGGGCCTATGTGAGAGTTTAAGCAAAAACTTTTTTAGTTCTGCAACCTCTAAAGTGAGACCAAAAAAGGAAATGTTCTGGGGGTCCATAGAACCTTGCCCCTAATATGGTCTGAGCTCCCAACAGAAGGGCACACACAACAGGATGAAGAAATGAATGGTTACATAATATCAAATGGTGCAAGTGGAAAGTAGGAGGACATACATGTTGGTATGCAGAGGTGTGACTACTACCCATTGTTTTGCTCCATTGACTTTGCCATCTTGCTTGAACAAAGCTTCTGAGATACAAGTACAGTTCACTCTTGTTGGATCTTCCTTGAGGATTTTGTTGCCTGTATTACTGTATTTCCAGCTATCTTCTGGAGGTTTTAGAAAACAGCACAACAAGGATCAGTTAGTGAACAGTTATATTTTCTTCATGACAAATCAGAGTTGGAGCAATTCCGGAGAGAAAAGAGATTAGGGAGGGCCTAACTTATTCTACAGTTATAAGCAGTGTTGTATCCAAAATGTCGCAGAAGGCGGAGGAGAGGCAGAGCACTTAATTATTCAGGAGTACCCTTCCCGCCGGGGGCCTGAATCAGCTCCTTAGGAAATACCTGCAAACCTAGAAAATTGGTTGTTTCACATTTCTACCAATCCGCCCTTCCCAAGTGTTGCAGAAATATGAATGTTCTGTCCAGAATAAAACAGAGATATATTTGTCAGGACTCTGTCAACCTGATGGTCAAACAGTCCAGGCTTCAACACAGTACAGCTGCCAGTGATGTGTTTATCAGGTCTAGCCTGACCTGGCGTTCCAACTACAGAAGAACTTGATCGGGATTCAGATACTGTCACTCAAACTGACAAAAATTCCAGTCTGTCGGAGATTGTTTGAGGACCTTATAAACTTGTTTCATAAGGATGTGATTATTTCTTAGCATATGGGACAATTCTGCAATCTGTACAGAAAAAGAAAATGGCTTCTGTGACAAATCCAAGCCCAGGAAAATGATTAAAGTGGACTGCTGCTGCCTTTTGACATGACATGAAAAGCAGGGTATCCCATTGTCCTGTGTTCTAAAGGACATAATATGTGAATGTATTATAGAGTATGAACATATTACAATTAAGGCTACAGAAACTTTAAAAGTATTGGTTTCCAGGCAGTGGAATATAAACATAAAAATAAAATATAAAAATAAAGTTTTAAAAAAGGAAATGATTATACTCCCTTCTCTCCCTTGCCCCGAGTTCCATTTCTGCTTTCCCCCTTCTTAGAAGTCAGACTATATCATGCAATTTTGTAGTCTATTATGCTGATGTGTGCTAACTAGAAACTTCAGTTTCCATGTTGCCACGAGACGAGGAGCAATTTCTTTCTCAGGACTGATGACATTGCATCGCACCTTTGTACATTGGCTGGAACAGGTTGGGGCAAAAAAAGTTCTATCCCGGATTAGGCCAATGGTTCCTGTAATCTTGTATCTCATCGGCCGGTATTAGATGCTTCAGAAGAAGAATTCTCATGATAGGCATCTAGGAACAAAGTTTCTGTATTGGAAAGCATACATAACTACATAACTCCAGAGAATTAAAGGCTGGAATTAAAAGTTTAAGCCTGGACACGTGAAGATTTATGACCCTTCTACTCCATATGTGTATGTGGGGGGAGGTGTCATTTTCTTCAATGGGAACTAAGTTAAGCCAATGATGAGCACTTTCAGAAATCACACCTTACAGTATTTTAGTTCTCACATCTTTGTCATGGAAAAAAAATCTTTTCTTAATTTCATATATCAATATTGGAGAAATTTAACCAGCTTCCAGTATTCACTTTTCTACCAAAAACACATGCACTCATCACACTAAGGCTGTGTCTGCACTTGCATTCCTCTTTCAAAATAGGCATACAAATGAGGGAAATTGAAAATGCAAATGAGATGCAGATTTACATGTCTGGTGCCTCATTTGCATATTCTTCTTTCTAAAGAGTTTCTTTCAAAAGGATAAAAGCAGTGTAGACACAGCTCTTTTGAAAGTAAACCCCATCTTCGAAAGAATCTTTCTTCCCATTTTCTTTTTTTTTGGGGGGGGGGAAGAAGGGTTCTTTCGAAGGTGGGATTTACTTTTGAAAGAGTCGCATCTACACTGCTTTTCTTTCTTTTGAAAGAAGCTTTTTCAATATGCAAATAAGGCACCAGATATGTAAACCTGCACCTTATTTGCATTTTCAATTTCCCTCATTCACATGCTTCTTTTGAAAGAAGAATGCAAGTGCAGCCACAGCCTAAATGTTTTCATTAATAGGCTGACCTTTGTCAGTAAATACTTAGGGATCAGGCTATGGATCCAGACGTTCCAGGTGTTAATTTTGCATTCATGATTGCAAATCATGTTCTTGGGATTATAAAATTATTGTCTTTCAATAGCAATGGCCTCTTTGTAAGTGTTCCACATTGGAACTTCAGGAAAAGATTTTTTGTTTTGCTGTTGAAGTCCTTGCCAGAGCACCTTCAGTTGCTAAAGTGCTTACACTTACTAACAGCTTTGTTAAGAAAATAGGGCATGTGAAAACATAATTTCCTTTTCAGGGAAAGGTAAAGATACTCACCAGTGTTCACATCAAGCGATTATACAATGGGCTATTTTTAGTGCTTCATACTCCTAATTTAGCTTCTGACATCAGTAATTTACATCAGTAAATTGAGAATACGCTATCTGATATAAGGTGAATTTTAGCTTCATATTTTTTCCCCTGGAATAGACAGTAATGTGTTGCCCCTCCAGTTCTTGCATTCCTTCAGGTTGCCTTTCTTTGGAAGTTGATAAGGTAGCCAGATCTTCAACGCAAATTTGAAGAGTGTGGTCTTGTATGGGTGAGAGACCTGGCATCCTAAAAAGTCTTCAAATCACAAGCTACAGACATTCATAAATAGATGTCTGAGGTACATCCTTCACATCAAGTGGCAAGGTATGGTCACAAATGAGGAGCTTTAGAATAGAGCAGGACGGGAACCGCTTGATGTTTAAATCAAGAGGAGAAAGTAGGGAAGGTTAGGCCACACTCTCAGAAAACCACTATCCAGTCTGTCAAGCTCTTACATGGAACCCGCAAGGAAAACACAAAAGAGCAAGACCTCGGACAACGTGGAGAAGGTCTACTGAGGCTGAAGGACAACAACTTGGGAGGCAGGGGGTTAGTGCTGGGTCAGTTAGAAGTTTTGTCCTGAGACAGAGTGAAGTGGAGAAGTGTAGATGACCTATGCTCCACTCAGAGTATATCACTTAAGTCAAGTCAATTAATTTCATATTAGGGGTGTTGACCAAAAGAAGAGAAACATTTTAGCTAACACAGCCTACTTTGGTTTAAGTCAAGTGGAAATTAGTTTCAGGTTATTAATTCACTTGAAAGAAGTTACTAGCTGATGCTGTGATGTACAAAGGTAAGTCTCAGGCTGTTTTATTTCTCTCTCTAGGTTCTACTTACCAGAGCACAAATCGTCTGTGCTCTACTGTTCTCCTAGGCTGTGTCTACATGTGCCCCAAACTTCGAAATGGCCACGCAAATGGCCATTTCGAAGTTTACTAATGAAGTGCTGAAATGCATATTCAGCGCTTCATTAGCATGCGGGCCCATGAGCTCATAGGGAATAAGGGGACTTCGAAGTAGGCGGCATCCTTTCGAAAAGGAGCCCCGTCTGGACGCGCCGCGCGGCGGCAAGTAGCATCAATTTTGAAGCGCCACAGCAGCCCGCATGCTAATGAAGCGCTGAATATGCATTTCAGCGCTTCATTAGTAAACTTCTAAATGGCCATTTGCGTGGCCATTTCGAAGTTCGGGGCACGTGTAGACGTAGCCCTAGTGAGTTAAATGAAAAAATGACCTTGAGTCCACACGGAGCTCATTGTAGGACAAAAGCCTTAGTTGTACAGTGATTTTAAAGGTATTTTAGGGCAAAGTTTGTACACAGTTAACTAACAGGAGAACAAGAAATAAATGGGGTGTAACCAAGCCCAATCCTGCAATAAGATGCAATATATTTGAGAGGCTGCTATTGCAAGTTCTGCTATAATTCAATATATTTCAGTATTCCTCTGTACTCCTATTTCCCAGGAGCTAATTGAGAGGAAAGGGGAAACCTTGACAACAGCTGTGAGCTGGCAAAACAAAAACAATATTAAAAAAATTCAGTGTGTGATGTAATCCACATGATCAGACCGCATGACGGACTCATGGTGGGCTTTGCTGTGTTTGTGATATAAATTTTGTTCAATAGTATATTTTATAATCAGGGTTCCAGCTAAATCATTTTAAAAGGGAAAAGAAGATGAAAATCCTGCTCCTCTTCCCCGTAGCTTTTTCTAGATATTTATCAGACTGGAAGCATTAGTTTGATTTTTAACTCTTTTATGGATCTGATTTGCATTCATTTTATTCTGCAGTCCATTTTAAGGAAAGTTTCTTTTTTCATTAAGCTTTTCTGTATCTATCTCTAATCCAGAGTTTCTTTTCTCTATGCAGTACAACTTTGCTTCCTGTATGCACTGACCCATAACTGTGAACAGATGTGCTTCTTCAGTACAGACAGAGGCTACAGATGTCCTTCTGCCAGAAAAAAACTGCTGTTATTTCAGTGCAGCAAGAGGAACTTAGAGCACCTTGACCCATCCAAGGAACACCTTACCCTTTGCTTTACTGTGCTGCCAGGTTTTTCTTCTTTTCACATAATGTCGTGGATGAAGCTTTAATGTGTGGGAGACAAGGCTATTGCTGTTTATCAAGCCCTTTGAAATGTCCAAAAGCTTTGCCAGAACTAAGAAACAATTTTATTGAACTGACTCCACAGTGAACTCTACACTAGGGGTGCTTCCCCCTGCCCCTTCTCCCACCCACCCCACAGGCTTTATTATAGTGTCAGCTGCCTCAGTTGATACCCCACCCTTACTGCTCTTCTGATGGCTGATCTATAAGACATGGGGGCGAGGGGAGGGCGGGATGCTGCACAGATAAATGTTTGGTTTGCAGGGAGAGACATTTTTCCGAACACAGCTTGGTCATTACTTTGAGCTGTTCACTTTATTGCTTCCTCGTATCCAGTGTAGATTTGCTGTCACACTGAGATGCATGTGATATAGGCAAGAAAAATAAGAGAAGCAAGGTAGCCCAGCAGCAGACAAGCCTGCATTAACAACTTTCAGAGGTTCTCTCAGTCAGAAGAGAGGCTCCTGGCTTTAACTGTGACTGCTACTGAAGACTGAGTTCTATTTTCACACAAACATCCACCACTACACTTAGACCAAAGATCAATCAAGAGACATTTCTATAAAGAGTTGTCTCAGCAACCAGCCAGCCACCTTGATAGCATCAACAAACTCTGCCTAGGAGAAACATCCAATGGAAGGAAATTTTAAAAGTTCCTGTGCTTCAGAGGCACCTGGTCAAGCAATATATAAAAATTAGCTCCTTTACAGAAAATAGAAGATCAGTTTATTCTTGTTCTATGTCATGTAAGAGGTAAAAGATCTTTTTCTTTCTTTATTATTTCAAAAGGTAAAAATAACTTTAGCCAGTGCAGAATTTCTACAAGCAACCTGCTGATTATTTTAAGGCTTTCAAAAATGTTTGGTAACATTCAATTGTACGCTAGATTAATTATATTTTATTTCCTTTCATTCTTCACTCCCGACCCCTCTTTCCATCTCTGTTCACTCAACTCTAGGATTATGTTCTCAAGGTGAATCTGCAGACAGCCACAATATTCTATGCGAATTTCACTTTATTTTCCTTTTGTATTACTGCACACTTTCAAGTAATAAAGCGATGTAGGTTAATGATGATTCTCTATAAAATACTCCATTCTAATGACTGTTATTTCATTTTGTGTGTCACTGCACAAATAGCCAATTCAATAGTCTTCATACTCTATTAATGCCTTTCATAGTGTTAACTACACATTCTGGTATTCAAAAAATTTCGCAGATTAGCACACATCAGTGGCAGGCAAAATATCAGGTTGCCCATTCTCAAACCTTGCCTCCTTTCATGCAGCAGAACCATTAAGTCCCACTAGCTCAGACCCTCACACAGCCAGAGAGGAGAGGACCAGACCTCTCTCATTGCAAAGGATTTTTGAACAAATCTACAGTGAAACTTGCACTGACAAGAGTGAAGTGTTCATATTACAAATGAACTCTCCATTCCCTATTTACCCTCATAGATTGGAAAGATTTTCAAAGTGGAAACAAACTTATACATGTAGTTTCTTTGGATGAGGGCCCTGATCCTAGATATATAGAGTAAGAAGGAGCTGCTTTGCAGAGCAGAATCAAACTTTAAAGGTGCAGACAAAATATTCTACAATCTGATGAGAATGGCTGTGTCTATATGTGCTTCATCAGGTTTGGTGGTAATGATTGGGTGCAATATCCTCCCCTCCAAGTCCCCAGTCCTGCAACCAGACAGACACTGACTCTTCAACCTGCATAGTCATCTTCCTTCTTTAAAATGTTTTGTGTGCATTTACTCAGTACCGTACCAAAAAAATAAAATAAAATAACATCACAACTGACCTTCTTGTCTATGCTTAGCAAAATGCACGTAGCTAAATGATCCTGTATTCCTGTGCTAAACCTCAAATGACATCTTACTCAAATATCTGTTTGAAAATTAATATTTTTCAAAAAGAAAGGTTTTGTGAGTCTCCACTGCATCAGCTAGGGAGGAAAATTAAAAGATAACAAAACCCAACATTTTAAATACGTCAAAAGAAAATGGTGCTACATGGCTGTCCAGTTGTACCCAGCTGTTAAACGGAGGTAGTTCTAAATTCTGAAGTCTGTACACAGTATCCCTGAACTAAATGCTATCTAACAGCCTGTGGATCTGTGGGTTTGATTTAGATATAAATTTTATTCACACGTACATTGTTGATTGTGTCTGAATGAAGATAATTTAATTATACAGGAGGTGTTCTTCAGAAATACATCAGACTTACAAAAAACAGCATGAAAAGAACCTAATGGTTTATTGGAGTGACTGTGTTTAGTACACTTCCATAACTAAAGCCATTTAAGTCAATGTCTTCCCATGAGACAGTGGAATGTGTTATTGAGAGAGGTGGTGGAATCTCCGTCCTTAGAGGTTTTTAAGTCCTATCTTGATAAAGTCCTGGCTGGGGTGATTTAGTTAGGGTTGATCCTGCTTTGGGCAGGGGGCTGGAATCAATGACCTCCTAAGGTTCCTTCCAGCCCCAGGATTCTATGATTCTGTGATTCTATAAGATAGGTGCCCAGCTCTCACTGAAAGTCATTCGTGTACTGAAAATCTCTCACTAAGTGACCTGACAAGGTACTCAAGGCCAAACTGTGATACCCTTATTCTGAGCAGCCCCTTACATCATAAGTAGGGTTAAAGTCAATGGGACCACTTGGGCTGTAAGGCACTACTCACAGTGAGTAAGAGATGACTGCACAGTACACAGTGAGTAAGTGGTATAGTACTAGCAGATCTCATGAATCCTGAGCACTAGTCACTAGACAGCATTGTCTCCAGATGCCTGGAACTTTAAACTACACTATCTACCAAAAATAAAGCTCTGACTTCATTCATGTCTAATGCCAATGGATAATAAAAGATAGCAAATACATTTCTATATTCAAAATCTGGGCTAAAGTTTATTATATTATTAGACAAAAGCAAAAATATATTACTGTAACCTTTCCTATATGGTTTGCTATTTTTCTGCCATTGTTGGTGAGGTGCTACACAATGTATATGAAAGTCCAGAGGTGTAGCTAAACATTTATAACATTCTCTAGAAAGTAGACCCGCATGGAAGGGAGTTAGGTGGCTAAATATCTTTCAGGATTGGGGGTTATTACTCTTTGATTTAATGAAATGAGAGAAGGTTTGGTCAAGGTGAGGAAAGTCTAGTATCTCAGTGATGTGCACACTGAGCTCCAGTGGCACTGTTATTAGGCTCTTTTGGTGCATTAGTAGCATCAGGGAGCCAAATGTTTCCACTCAAATTGATAGACCTGCTCCTGACACACTTCCCTTCTCCAGACCCACCCTGGACACCACCCCATCTGCTTGGGCTTCTTCGGAAATCCACTGAAGGCAGTCATATGACTATTGGGAGAACACTCCTCAAACCAGCTACTATAACCTTTCAATGTGGTTGGGGATAAAGGTTTGGTTAATGGGGGAGTGGGGATATGGTGATAGAAAAGGAGGTAGTTGAGACTGAGAAGGACAATAGGTGAGTGGAATGTAGATCAGATTTTGAATGACTGAATTGCTTTTATTTCCTTGCCTTTTATTCTTTGTATTAATAGCTTATATAGTCTAGAAACCTTAACTCAAAAGCTACGGTTACACTAGAGAGTTTTGTCGACAAAACGGGTTTTGTCAACAAATCACAACACGTCTTATACACAGTGCCTTTTGGTGACAACATACTGACAAAACCCAGCAATTTCCCCGACAGGGTTCTGCCGCTGTGCCACAAAGCATAATGCCTTCATCGACAGATTTCTGTCGACAAAACAGCTGTGTAAATCCCCACAGGGGGCCCCTCCCAACAGACAGGGCATCCACAACAATGGGCAGCCCTGTCTGCTGTGCTTCAGGTGCCTGGTTTGTTGAAAGAGCAGCCAGGCAGTCCAGCTGCTCTGTGAACAGAGCAGAGCGCTCTCCCTCTTGGCTTTTGTGTGTGGCCGCACTCTGTCAGCAGAAGTTTTGGCGGGAAATCTCTTCCAATAGACTTCTGTTGACAGAGCGCTGTAGTGTAACTGTAGCCACAGGGAACAAACTGTTGAGAAAAACTCCTCCATCCATGCATCCCAGCACTCTGTTGTGATTTGTTTTTTAAAATTTAATTTCTTACTATTTTGAACCCTGAAGAGGACTCTTCAGAAGTTGACAGACAGGATCCATCCTTCATCAACTGCAAAATGAATCAAAACACAAGTCCTTATTCAGAAGCACACTCAAGCTAAAATTCTCTCTTTTGTTAGATTGCTTTCCCTAATGCTTTGTTGCAATCAAGTAATCTGATAACCACCTGGTTTAGAAACCTTCAACCTTACACTGTTTTAAGCCTGAAGTTCCATTTCTGGATCTATGCCACTTCATTTCGACATTCATCAAAGCTGTGTGTGTGGGGGAACAAGATACACCATCTCCTCCAACTCTTCAGTCCAGTAAAAAGCAGATGGCTAATGAAGGAGACAGTGTTACTTTTTATTTTTATCTTATGAGGCATTAGGGCCCAATTCTGCGCAGAGATCAATCTACAGAGCTCTCAGCAGGGTTGTAGCTTTCATTTTCTTTTAAATCTATGAACAGGTGAGGATAATCTCCTTCCCACAAGTTTTAATTGCGTAGTTACGTGGAATCTATTTAACCCCTGAGAGAGTGAATACAGTAGAAAATATCTGCTATCCTAACTCTGAGAGAAAGGATATCATCCTTTCTCCTGTCTGCATGGAAATCAGAGGGAATTCTCGCACGAGGCTTTGCAGTGTTGGACCTACAGATTGCGATAAATGCTGTACTGTACCAGAGCACGTGGTATAAGTTCTAGTAACATAATATAGTTAAAGCCTGGTTATCCAGCATTTCGATAACCAGCACTTTTGGTTAATTGGCATACCCTTCTGGAGACACTGGCCATTGGCCAGTGTTCTGGCCAGGGCCAGCTGCTGCAAGGCTGGCTGCCATGGGGCCAACTGCCCACTGCCTGGCCCAGGGTTGGGTAGTGGGGTAGAGCAGGGCCAGCTGCCTGTTGCCTGGGCTAGGGGAGCGGGGGAAAAGCAGGGTGAGTCCAGCTCTAATAAACATCATGTTTTATTATCAAGCATCTCCAGGCACCTGGGGATGCTGGATAATAAAGCTTGTACTATAGCAATTGCTTCCATTTGTGATTAAGTACGTTAATAAGCAACTTAACTGGTCACCTTCTCTAGGCTCTAAAGTTAGGGATTTCAAATGTGCCTAACTGCTGCTGGAATTGGCTTCAAATTCCTTTAGGCCCTTTTGGAAAAATCTCAGTCTAAACACTGTTTTGTGCCGCTTTCTAAATTGTTTTCACACATCATTGCAGCCTTTATATAGTTGCAGGTGTGATTGACATTACAATGGCTACCCTGAAAAGATGCATCTTCACCGTCCCATTCAGTTCTGGAATTTAAAGCAAAGGTTTCTCAGTGCTTCAGTACCGTCTAGCTTTCTGAGTGGAGAGTTTTTGCATCTCAGTGCTCCATTCCAGTGAGTAAAGTCATGGTACCAGAAATTCAAGACTATGAAAAAAATATTGTCATGAAAAACATGCCATTTGTAGAATAAATTAGTTTTTATAATTCACTGCTATTCTATAGTCCTGTCTGTTTTAGCCCAGTAGTCTCCACTAAACAGTCAACTTTCACCAAAAATATTTGTAATAAAAGTGGCTTCTGCAATACCATAACTTCAGTCCTGTTCAGCAAGACACTTAAGCATATGAACAATTTTAAGCATGTGTCAAAACAAAAAGCAGTCAAGTAGCACTTTAAAGATTAGCAAAATAGTTTATTAGGTGAGCTTTCGTGGGACAGACCCACTTCTTCAGACCATAGCCAGACCAGAACAGACTCGATATTTAAGACACAGAGAACCAAAAACAGTAAGCAAGGAGGATAAGTCAGAAAAAGATAATCAAGGTGAGCAAATCAGAGAGTGGAGGGATGCGGGGGAAGGTCAACCACTCTCTGATTTGCTCACCTTGATTATCTTTTTCTGATTTGTCTTCCTTGCTTACTGTTTTTGGTTCTCTGTGTCTTAAATATCGAGTCTGTTCTGGTCTGGCTATGGTCTGAAGAAGTGGGTCTGTCCCACGAAAGCTCACCTAATAAACTATTTTGCTAATCTTTAAAGTGCTACTTGACTGCTTTTGGTTTTGATAGTGTATAGACTAGCACGGCTTCCTCTCTGTTACTATTTAAGCATGTGTGTATCACAATGATTTTCAGAGGTTAAATTCATGTGCTTAAAGTTCCATATATTCTTAAACATCTTGCTAAATCAGGGCCTTGCTCATTTGATCCTGCTCCCTTAAAAAGGCAAGGGTGAAACTATCATTGTCTTCAATGAGCACATGCAGGCCCTAAATTCTGACTTCATTTATAGGGGCAGATACTACCGAATGGTGATTGCTAGCTTTCTTTGAGAGAGCGCAAGAGTCATCTTTGTACCTACAAAATATTCTGGGTCTCATTTTTCACCTCCTTAAGTCCTTCAGAACCAAACCAAGATCCATGAAGATTTTGCAGGCAAAAAAATTGCAGATATGATTCCAGATTAGGTCCCAGACTTTTGGCTTGGTTTGTATTTTTTAAGGCATGCTTTAAGTATCATGCTTTATATAGACTAGTGAGTACTTAGCACAGCACGTGCATCTTTGTGTAATGTACCTCTGGGTGCTCCACCCTTGGAAGCAGTGCACCCTTTCACTGGCTATCAGAGATTTTCTTTATCTGTGTTTGGTTAGGTTGCACACGTGTAGCAGCCATTTCTTGGTGCCTTTGGCACCCAACTTAATGTGTGCAATGTGACCCTGTCAGTTCCTTCTGTAGTGTCCTCATCTGTGCACAAAGCTGCCTCTTCAACTTGCTGAGACAAAAACAGCCAAAAACCATTAGCTTTCCTTTATTCTTTACTCACTTTCCTGGTTACCTAGTTCTTACCCCTCCAAAAAAAAATTACCCACCTTCGTGACCCTTTATAGTTGGCAGTTACTGTAAGTTTCCATTAACATCATGGACTTCATCCTCCCTCATTCACCCAATGATAAGGGCAACCCAAAGGACACTATGCCAGGCTCCCTGGCTTCAAAGGTGAGACCCCCTGCTCTGCTGCCATGCTGGCATCAGATAGCCATTACTCCTGTGTCCGGTGCCAGGGGGAATGTCATACTCCCCAAAAGTGCTCACATGGTAACAGTGTAAAGCCAGGATGAGATAGAACAGGAAACTCCATTTAAAGATGACCCTGATGAAGCAGTCCCTGCAGACTTCTCAGGAAGCATCCTCTGTGGGGTCTCACAGCAGACCTACAATGGCACCACACCCTGGGACATTGGCACAGTTTCTTCACCAGCAAGACACCATCGTCTCTTTGATACACAATCTCCATGCAACCTTGGTATAGGCAATCCTGGCCTACCCAATGTTATCTTAACCAATACAGTGGCAAACATAGGATCCTTGGGCAAACTACAGGCACCAATATACTGCCTCATCCACTCCAGTACAATGAGCCATCAGATTTCTCTTGCCCCAACCAAGTGATACAAAGTGTCACATTCCAGATGATGACATACAGAGTGAGGAGGAAACTTGTGACATAGACAACAAGGACACTATCCCTGTCCACAATTCTTCATACTCATCTGACAAAGTGGCCATTCTACCAACATCTGCATCATCAGATGACCTTGGGCAAGTTCAGAAACTGTTCAAGAAAGTGGCCACTGGCCAAGAAATTACCCTCCAAGAGTTACAGAAGAAGCAGCACAAGCTGTTACAGATTCTCCAATCCTCCACCTCAACAAAAATTACCCTCCTTATAGACGAGGCCTTCAATGAGTCCACAGAAAACTCCTGACAAACTCCGACTTCAGTGCCACCCACCCAAAAGAGGGCTGGCAGGCAATATGTTGCACCGGCCAAAGGAACGGACTTTTTATTTTCACATCCTCAACCAAATTTGTCGATGGTAGATGCCGTGAATCACTGCACAAAAGAGCTAAAGCAACCAGAAGTCTGCGTCACGTGGTGTGAATAGGAGCACAAATGTGTAGATCTTTTCAGCTGCAAAATGTATTCATCCTCTACCCTTCAAGTTGCCAATTATTCCATATTTCTCACTAACTATGACTACTCCAACTTTTTCAAGCTACAGGAACTTGAGGATTACTTGCCAGAGTAACATGCCCTTGATTTCAGTCCTTCATAGAAGCAGCTATTTGTTTTCCATTTACTTTAATTTGGTAACTCACATTTTTCTGTCTGTCTTTACTTATAACCACTGAAATTCCCCTGTTTTTGCTTAATGAAAGCTATTTTGTTCATCATCAAGCCGAATGTAAGCAATTACTACTTGGGGAGGGCTGCTACTGTGCATATATCCATTTCCTTTATTAAGGAAGCTTACCTGATGAGCCTTTCTTGTGCACATTTTTTTTTGCAAAGTGAGAGATGGATTTATTTGGGGGTTAATCATTTTGGGGGTTTGATTTTGCGGATGCTGTGCCCTAGGACAGCAGCCTCCCAGAGCTGATGTAAAATAGCAGCTGCATGGCTCTGCAGGGGTGTGGCAACTCCAACTCTGTGTTGGCAACTCCAACTCCAACTCTGGCTGGGGGAGACCAGGGGGTCTGGCCCAGCAGGGCAGGGTGGTGGGGAGCCCCAGGGAACAAGAAGGCAGGTGTCAGTGGCATGGTCAGCATACCAGGAAACATCCCAAGGGGTCTTCTGTGACTGCACTTCGTCAGACACAGTGAGGACTTATCTTCAAATCCTAGGACACATGGAAGCTACAACTGACATAGTAAAGTATGCAAGACTACACATGCATTGGTTACAAAGCTGGCTCACCACAGCATCTACTCCCACCAAGCACAATCTGGGCCCAGCCCTACACTGGTGGACACAAACCAGAACATTCTCATAAGCATCACCTTTCCACGAGAGCCTCTGAGAATAGTTATCAGTACAGATGCATCCTTCCTAGGTTGGAGTGCTAACTTAGACTGCCACACCATTCAGAGCACATAGTTGCTGGCAGAATCCCACTTGCGCATTAACCCACTAGAATTTCAAATGACGTGAAAAGCATGGTCCTATTCCCTTCCACTCATACAGACCAGTGGAAAATGCACTTGGTTAGGTGTTCCAACATGGGGAAGAACCCTGCCTGCTCAGAGAGAGTAAAATATGTGTTACTAAATAGCTGTCTACCCACTATTAGAACTACTTAACCTGCAGAAGTGGAAAAAATTCTAAACACAGCATGTTCAGGGCATGCCTACTACCATATTAGACTACATGTTGGAGCCTAAGGAATAGGTCCCATCCATAAGTTCCCTCAAATTTCACCTTGCAGCTATTACTGGTATCCAGAACGCCCGGCGACTCACACTGCCATGGGACCTCAATCATAGCCCTGGAGCTTTACATGACCAAACTTTGAACTATTAGCTATGTGCTCCCTTTTACATATGTCGATGAAGGCTGTATTCTAGGTAGCAGTCACGTCAACCCGATAAATTGGTGAAATAGAAACACTCACAGCAGATCCCACTTAGACAATATTTGCTAAAGACAAAAAATGACTGCATCCCAACTTTTTGCCTGAAGTAGCCAGCACTATCCACATTAACTAACCCATACCCAAGATAAAAGACCACATGAAAGTAGCCTACACATGCTTGATGTCAGCTGAGCTGTTGTATTCCACTTGGATAGGACCAAGCCATTGCACAAGTTGCCAACCCCAGCTGACCCCCCACACTTTTAACCAGGGTTAAACTTAGTGTGTAACAGGTTAAACAATTAAATGGGGTTTTACATCCCTAATCTGGGCGGGCGGTAGAGTGCTGGAGCAGGCTGGGAGTGGAGGCCTGGCTGGGAGGGAGATGCAGGAACGGGCTGCTTGTGGGGTGCCTGGAAGAGTGGGAGGGTGCAGGAGTAAGCTGGGGTGGGGGTCTGGAAGCTGGGAGGGTGCAGGAGCAAGTGAGAGTGCAGGAGTAGACGTGGAGTGGGAGAGCTGGGCAGGAGTGGTGTGAAGGAACTGACCAGGGCTGGGAGAGTTGGGAGGTGGTGGGAGTAAGGGAGAGGAATGGAGATGTGGGGGCTGACCATGTGGGGAGTTGGGGATGCTTACCTGGCTCCGCACTCCCCACCACTCCTGATATCACCCTCCACTGCTCCTACTGGTAAAATCTGGGGCAGCAGGGAAACCCTCCCATGAGCAGTTTCCAGCACTGAATTCCCCCAGCTGGTGGGAGGGTGAGTAGCAGTGCCCAGCACTGCAGTTCTTTTCCCCTGCATGCCAGACCTGGCCCACGAGGCTCAGAGCTTCCCACCCCTGTGTAGATACTGAATTTGAATGAAAAGGTGTTAATGAGGCTTTTTCAAGGCTGTTTTTTGCTGGCCGGGTCGTCGTGCTTATTGGTGATTTTTAAAAAAAAATCATCACTGCATGACAATTGAAAGTTTTGCACATGTGGCTGTGCCTTAGCCAATCAGAATGCTGCCTTGTGCAAGTGTCAGTGGGGTAATAAAAGCAGCAAGTAACTAAGTGCTTCTGGACAAGGTTGTGGAGTAAAAAGTACAATATTGTCTTTAAAATAACTTGAGTAAAAGTCGAAGTATTTTTAAAAAGTACTTGAGTAAAGCACAAAGCCTGGAAAGCTGTACTTGAGTAGTGTAACTAATTATTTCTACTTAGTTACTTTCCACCTCTGCTAAATAACACCCTGCTTAGGCTGCTCCCCCACTCTGCTACTCTGATGGCAGAAGGTGAAGGTGGGGACCCACAAGAGACCTTAAAATACCTTGCCTCTATAGGCTTCTGCTTAAAAGCTTCCCTGACCCTGGGAGGTTGCTGCCACTAGCCAAGTGAGAAAACCCTCTTTTAGAACCCAGGAAGACACACTTAGGATGTTTTCCTGGTGGGGTAACCCCAAGCTCTTAACACTCCCTTAGGAGAGAGCTTGGAAACAAATAAAAAACAAACTTCAGTCTCTGATAACTGACCTCTCAATCTTACGCACACATACCCAGACCTCCTATGAGCGTCCAAGACGCAAGAATCAAGTCATTACTTTAAAAAAAGGTAATTCTATTTATTCATAAGACAACAGTGGTTTGAGCATTGGCTTTATAAATCCAGGTTTGTGAGTTCATTTAGGGGTCTGGGGAAAATAGATTAAAAAAAGTCTGTCAGGGATGGCGCTTGGTCCTGCCAAAAGGGCAGGCGACTGGACTCGATGAGTTCTTGAGGTCCCTTCCAGTTCTATGAGATATGTGTATGTATAAGACATACTTGTTGAGTATACTTGGTTGTAAGGTATTACAGGGCAACCAAAAGGAGCATTAATACAGAGAAATACTTTCCTGGAATTCAGTTTACAAGTTACAGTGTACCATGTTGTACATCAACCAGCCTGAGAAGTTCTGCACCAAACCCAAAATTAAAATAATAACCTGATCTCATGTGAGTAACCATCTCTTTATGCTCACATCTATGTTATTCCAAGATTCCTCTCAAGGCATGGATAGTATTGAAAACTTCCAAGCCTGGTTCCAGACATAATCCATCTCTGTATCTCTCCCCTGGACACACCAAGGATTCACCCAGCAAATAACTGCTTCTATTGAAAAATCCCCACTCCTTCTTCACATTGGCTCAGCTGGCTGCTTGCCAACACAAGAGCCATTATCTATGGCTTTAACCCTTTACAGGCAATTTAGTTAACTGAATACTGGGATGTCCAGAAAAGCACACTTTTGTGACACACTATGTCATGACAGATGAACCTATTTCCAGCACCACAGTCAGCCTCACTGTGCTCTTGTCCACTGTCAAAATAGCCGAAGCCCTATCATCTTTATTGAGACACTGCTCCAGAGTCACCTAGGCTTATGTCTACATGATGAGTTATTTTAAAATAATTTACACAGTTTGCACTATGCAAATTGTGTAAATTATTTCAATATTCCTTATTTCAAATGCGATGACGTCCAAATGGCACTGGAGTTCAGAATAAGTGTGTATTCCAAAAGTTCCCATACCCCTCATTGTCCAAGGGGTACCGGAACTTGGATACCACTCTTGAAATGGCAGCACTGTTTCAAGCTCAGGGAAAAGCTGGAAAGCTGCTACTAAAAATCTCCAATTGCCACCACAAGGATTCAGCAACAACTAAAATGGAGCACCCCCAGGGACACACATCTCAGAGAACTACCAAAAGTGCACAAGGTGAATGACTGTCTCTTTTTTCCACTAATTACTAGAAGTGTTGTTAAGTTTTTTGTGAGTAATTTAGAAAACAAAAAGGTAAAATGGAATTCATAAGCTGCATTGCATTATAAATGCCATCAAGACCGGGTGAAATTTACTGACACTGCTTCATTTGGAATCTGTACAACTAATGTTATCTAAAGAAGAAAAACATATGATGGCAAATTCAGCAGCACAGAATGAAAGCTATGAAAGTTAAAGTTAGAGGCAAAGTACCTAAAAAATCTGAATGTCTGTCTGGATACCTTACAAACCCACTACCTTCCTCTTATGGCAAAGCACAACAAGTATCCGTAAACGATTGTCACTTAATTTCAGCTCCACAATGACCTGTTGTGAAGAGTGCACAGAACAATATGTTGTAATGTGTGGTGTAGCAATTGAAAGGTGATCAGAAAGAGACTGCCATGTAATGTCTTCCTCAGCAAACGAAAGAGAATGGGAGGGCTTGTGGTTAACGTAAAAGCCTGGGAGACAGGAAATCTGGGATTTATTCCTGGCTGTGTCATAGAGTTCCTGTAGGCCTTTGAGAAAGCCCCTTTGAGGTAATTTTAGTCAGGTTTTGGATGTGGAGGAGTTAATTTGTGTTCACATGTTGGCACCCACACCTCATTGTGAGCTAAAATATCAGGACTTCAGGAGATACCTACCTGATCTGCACAAGTTGCAAACATTGTGGTTGCGTCTACACTAGCTGGCTACTTCGAAGTAGCTGGCACAACATCGAGATAGTATGTGTTGCGTCTACACACACGTGTGCTATTTTGATGTTGTGCTCCCTTTTACATATGTCGATGAAGGCTGGAAGGAAGGGATGCGGGTGGGGGGGGCAGGTTTCTGCAGGGGAGGGGCATAGAGGTCCTTGGAGCACATAGCTAATAGTTCAAAGTTTGGTCATGTAAAGCTCCAGGGCTATGATTGAGGTCCCATGGCAGTGTGAGTCGCCGGGCGTTCTGGATACCAGTAATAGCTGCAAGGTGAAATTTGAGGGAACTTATGGATGGGACCTATTCCTTAGGCTCCAACATGTAGTCTAATATGGTAGTAGGCATGCCCTGAACATGTGTGGGTAGGGGCATTGACATCTGGGCCTGCATGTTGGGGGGCTCATAGCTTGGAGCCAGGCAAATTCCCAACTGATATATTTGCATTCTGCATATTTAAGCTCCCTCATGCAATTTGCATTTAATATGGTGTTCGTAACAGTCATATAGTTTTGCACTGGATTACTGGGGTGTGTCTACACTAGGAACTAACTTCAAAGTTAACTGTGAAGTTAGGCACTACTTTGAAGTAGCCAGCAGAGAGTCTACACACATTTTTTTTTCCATTACTTCAAAGTTAACTTCGAAGTAGGGAGCCCAACTTCGAAGTCCTTACTCCATTCCCAGGAATGTAGTGCCCTGAAGTAGAGTGTGTGTAGATGCTCTACTTCAAAGTCTGTTACTTCAAAGTAAGCAACTTTGAAGTTATTTTTTGTAGTGTAGACACATCCTAGGAGTTTGCTGCAGTTTTAACCCTGAGTGAAATAATTCCTGCATTCCATCAATCTTGCATGAGCTATTTTGACATCCTTCTAGATAAAATAAAATGCAAGATGCTGGCATTCCATTGATACTGCAAGGATTAGAAGACACCATTGGGTCAGTCAGCTACCTTCTAACAAAAGCAGAAAGTGAAAATGAAAAGCATTTTGATATAATTTCACCACTAGGGCTACGTCTACACTTACAAAACACTTCGAAATGGCCACGCTAATGGCAAAATCGAACAATATTAATGAGGTGCTGAAATGAATATTCAGTGCCTCATTAGTATGCCACCAGCTACGGCACTTCGAAAGTGCCGTGTTTCGCTTGCCCACGGCTCGTCTACATGGGGTCCTTTTGAAAAGGACCCTGCCAACATCGAAATCCTCTTATTCCTGTCAGCTGAGAGGAATATATATATGTATCAGCTGATAGTTTATATATATATCAACTGAGAGGAATTAGGAGATTTCGATGTTGGCAGGGTCCTTTCGAAAAGGACCCCCATGTAGAAAAACTGTGGGCAAGCGAAATGCAGCACTTTTGAAGTGCTGCAGCTGGCAGCATGCTAATGAGGCACTAAATATTCATTTGAGTGCCTCATTAGTATTCTTTGGTTTGGCCATTAGCATGGCTTTTTCAAAGTTTTTTGGAAGTGTAGAAACTGTAGACTAAAGAGATTCATGCTAAGACCTTTTCAGTGTAATTTCAAAACAATAAGCCCTGACATGTAGCAGCAGGCACAAGAACCAGTGGATGACCCAGCCTCACAACTTTTTTTTTCACTGCTGTCTGACCCTTCAAAGGTACTCAGTGTTTGTCTGCAGCAAATCTGAAGGACTTCCTTCAACAATGAAACACGAGGAAATTCCTCATAATCAGAGCTGACGTAGGAAAATGAAATGTATCAGGACATGACAGCCTAGCAGAAGACTAACCATTGTCTGCCCCAAAAGCTGTGCAATAGCTAACAGCCAACCTAAGACAGGGTGCTGACCCCACGTGTCTTTACTGAAGAGATGTGACCTGAAATGTGACAGCTAGATTTGGAAGCTGACAAGGTCAAACCACCTGCACACTGGCCTAAAACAAACCTTTTTAAATCTTCTGAATGTTTTTAAACACCCTGGACTATTAACAAAGACTTATTTTGATAAAACATCTGCATTGCATTTGAAAGGCATCATGTTCAAATCCTAACAGAGCTGTAGTGCTATTTTCTTTTCCCATCAAATACAAATTAATTGTCACTTTGTAAGTGACTAAAAGAAGCAGTGAGAGTTGATGAAAAAACCCTTCAGGTGAAAAAGGAAGTTGAAAAGTTAATGATTCAGTTATGCCATGATGTGGGGCCAGAGACTTGGGTATGTTACAGAACGCTTGAGTGCCACATTTCAGCTGCCATAGCAAAGAAAATGGCCAAAGAGGATGATCCTGTCATATGCCACTCACCTTCCTTGCTGCCAGTAGAGCACAAAAGGCAAAGCACAGTTACAAACAGGCTTACTCAGGCTGCAATGCCACACCACACTGATCATGAGGTAGGTGTTTGCCCCATTTCCAGAGAAATTATGTTTGTAAATCTGCACCCTCCTTGTCATCATTGCATTGCACTTTATGTGAAGGGCCTGAGCTATGAACACAGACCCAAATTCAGGGAGGTATTTAGACTCATACCTGCCACTGAAATCAATGTTTGCAATGATTGTTGTAGCTGTCCCAGATGATGACAGACATAGCAGGGGTGACAATATCACTCATAGGACCAACTTCTGTTATATCAAGAGCTGATCCTTTAAAACATGTTCTCTCATCCATTCTCTCTCTCTTGCTAGTGAAATCAGTGGATGTTAGGAACCTAAATAGCTTTGTGGATCTGGCTTAAGGTATCAAATTCACTGCTTGCTTATGCAGGGGAAACTTCTCTGAGTAGGCTCAGAGCTGGATTTTCTGCTTTGTAACGAGCACTACATACAGTGACTTGGTTTATTTAGTGTGTCCTTTCCAGAGCCTTTTATCATGTGGTACATGGCATGAGCCCTTTTTCATTATTCTGTAGTTCGCCTTTGATGCTAATTTTACTATTATAAAGAGTGTGTACGTGATCCTCAGCAGATGTAAATCAATCTGTCGCTCAGCTTCACTGAAATTATGCTGGTTTACAAAGTCTGATGATCTATCACTTATCTTTTCTAGAAAGGGAAGACTTTAATTTTCCCATTCTGTCTAATTACTCAACTTTGACATCCCTAGATGAGTCCTCCAGTGACATGGTTTGTTTATAATGCAGTAGCTGTTATATGAGTTCAGTTTATTATTCATTCATTTGAATTTTGTGTTCCAAGTATGTTTCCCCAAACATTCACTGTAAAACCTTCAACTGTGACCACCCACATCCTGAAATTCTCTCACACATAATCTGAGGTCCTTCCTTTTGTTGGGATAAAGTAAATACGTAATACATTTAGAATCTTTTGCAAAAACAGACCACATACATTTTTTCTAAGCCAAATGTACTAATCCTACAGTATGCCTTATGGATTATAAAAGATTGTGTGTTGGGGGGAGAATTGTAGAGTGTGTGTATATATGTGTATATATATATACTCTAAAATTCTCAACAAAAGGTCCATATATATATGGACCTATTGTTGAGAGTTTTAGTTCAATCATCGTAGAGGAAATCCAGCTGCCACAACTCAGGATGTCCTGTTGCTATGACGGATGTTGGCCACTGCTTGGCCATTCTCTCATTAAAAATATTGTCGTTTATGAGAGAAGTTTCTGTCATTTTATCACTACTATAGAACAGCAATATCTAAAAATTCATTTTGTGAGGGGTATTCTTTTAATAAACTAAGAATTATTGAAGGAGGCGGCGGGAATAAAGGCTTGATGGGCTCAGTAGAGATCACCCTGCCCTGATTTTGACATTGAGCAGGGGGAAAACAAAACAAAAAACAATTAGCTCTGTAAATAGCAAAGGGGATATCATCAGGTCACCAGTGGTGATTCCAGAAGCCAACTGCTGCTCCCGGGGGATCTCTGTGGACTAGGTTGCCTTCCAATCCAGGTCCTAACCCGATTTTGTGTGTTCCTGATAGCAGAATTCCTGTAGAGTAGATGGGTTGGAATTCTTCCCTCCCCAGCCTGGGCAGGCTGAGGGAAAGCAGCTGTGCTTCTGACTAATCTACTCAGTCAGAACAGGTGGACCTCATTACCCTGATAACCCATCAAGGAATATAAATGGCTGGTCTCCTGTCAGAGGGGAGAAAGAGAAGGTCCTTTGGGGGAGAGGCTCCTGATGAACAGCTGGCTTGTGAAGGCAACATGGCTTACAATTTAAGGTTTGCTTAAAACCTGCCTTTGCTTGTATTACAAAGCTGGTTGCTACAGCAGGGATGAATACAATTCAGTAATTAATCTGGACATGGTTTGTTAAAAGACTCAAAACAAAGTCAGATAAATACAGTGGGGTCTCAAGATTCACGAACTTCATGTTTGCAAATTCTATTATTCATGAGTGGACGAGTGGCTGCTTCCCCCAGGGCTCTGGGACATGAAGTGCCAGCAGCGGTCACTTCCCTGGGCCCTGGACAGGATCAACCACAGCCACTGCTTCTCCGGGGCTCCGGGCATGGAGCGCCGCAGCCACTGCTTCCCTGGGATCCCAGGCAGGAGCGTCGGCAGATGCTGCTTCCCAGGGCTCCAGGGCAGGCTGCCATGTTCACGAAATTCAAGATTTGCGAAGGTTCCCAACACAGAACTCTTGAGAACGTTGAGACCCTACTGTACAACCTATAGACAAAAAGATTCTCTTCCATGAGAAAATAATGTGGGGATGGTCGTTTCAGTTCTAGTGTCCCAGGCCTTCTGCAATCTACAGGCGTTCAATATTAACTTGACTTGATCTGCAGTAGACAGAGACATGCAGATCTCTACTAACCTTCCTGAAGCAGGGAGCTCTATTGTACGCAGGTCTTTTAATAACCATGTTATTGAAAATAAACGCTCAGATCCTCGGCTTTAGCCTTGTTTTCCTTGAAGAGGTAGGGTGATGTGATGGGTGCTCAAAATCAGTGGCAGAGCGGCAAGTAGCAATACCACCCCTTGGCAGGCCTCCCAAGTTGGTCACATCTTCAGAACAGAAAAAAGCTGGGAAATTGTTCATGTCTGTCACAGGGTAGAGTATTTGGGTTGGTGATAAAGGACAGCAAAGTAGTCAGAAATTACCCTCTCCTACCCCCACCCACCATTGCAGGGTAAAAGAGTAGGAGGATATGCAGGATATTCTTAGCCAGAAATCAAACAAGTTACAGCAAGATTTGCTAAAGTTACAGGACACAGATTTAAGTTATGCTCCTTGGAAAAATGGTGCAAATCCTGTCCAAAAATATTTTTGTGCAAAGTTATAATAGAAATTTCAATTTAAAAAAAAATGTTCACCACTTTACAGAGCTGGTCAAAAAACAGCCAAACTACTCCCAAAAAACTCTCATGATTTTTCTTCCAAAATTTTAACAGTTTAATGAAAATGAATAAAACATGTAGAAAAAGTGACACACACGATAGGGTACAAAGATCCATAAGCAAGATGGAAATATACGGAAGTAAAATATAGATGGGAAAAGAATCCAGTGGGCAGCAGGAGAAGGGTCTGCGTGAGTGAGAGAGAGGTTCCCCTAATGCATTAAATCTGCCTAATTAGAGCCTGATGCTGGATCTGGCCCTTGTGCAACTTTTATGTACATCTGTATGCAAATGAAGTGATTTTGAACGTGTTTTCTGTTCTAAGCCTTAGCCTAAGCCATCCAAAATAAAATGATAACAGCCATCATTGCACTACATTATATACAACAGATTTCATCACAGAAAAAAAAACTTCCCCCCAACCAACTTTTGTTTAAAATATTAACATTTGCCCTCTCTTCAAAGCCATGCATTGTGTTAAAGGTCATCGGAGGAGAGATGGGAGGCTGGCACAGGGGCCCCATTATTTCTTCCTGTTCCTATAGTAAGGAACATGCTGATGATATCAGGAACTGAAAATTCCCCTTTTCCATAGATTTTCAACTTGATAGGCTTACAGTAGATGAAAGCAGAGCAAAAGATGGACTCATTAGTCTAATAAAGGAATGTTCCCCATTTATCACACCGCAAGGAAAAGTGTCTGCAAATGCTTTCAATGCTTTAATTGTGTTCATAATAAAGACACAAAATAGTAGAAATATTCTGGAGGATGGAGATTTTCAGGTATGAAAGTTCTGCTACTGTAGTTTCTGTCAGACAAAGCTGGACAGTGCCATCTAGCGTTCCTCTGGTGATAACCTGGAAATGTATTTGTGTTAAGGCAGTAAGAGAACGGGGATCTCATTCTTAAAAAAATACTCCATTTATAATTCCATACAAAGCACTGAATTATAAACTACACCCAAAGCAATTATGATAGGCATGTTGGGGTTCACATTACTAATGTATTTAATTCAGAACTGCAGTTATTGATCATTTACAGCAGTGAGGGCCAAGATATAAAATCAGAGTTGGTGAAAGAGGGATGTACTGTCTTATCTCAGTCATGTTTCCCCAGCTTCAACCTTGCCAGGAGGCAGAGCTCAGTTGTTAGCATTTTAGCCTTTTAAACCCATGGTTATGAGTTCAGTCCTTGAGGGGTAGTAGCATCCTTCAGTCCATGTAGACTATGGATCACGCCCTTCGTAGTTCCATTTGGGATCATCATTTGCAGCGTCGAATGTGACTGTGAAGGCCCACACGAGAGTGACATCTGTTGCATGTGCAATGGGTGTCTGGCAGGTCCTTACTGTGATTTCTGTGGGCTCGCTTCTCCTCTGCTAGCTGTCCGATCCTCATCTCACCCTTCTGAAGGCCCTTGTGTAGTTCCTGCCTCCATCTGCTGCGATCGTCTGCCAGCTCCTCCCAGCTGTCCGGCTAGATGTCTAGCTCCCTGAGGTTCCTCTTGCAAACATCTTTGTAGCACAGCTGGGGGCATCCGGGAGGTCTTTTGCCAGAGGCTAGCTCGCCATACAGGATGTCTTTTGGGATCCTTCCATCATTCATCCTTGAGGGGACATTTCGAGGTTCTAGGGCAGGTTAGATTAAAACCAAACAAATAAAAAAATAGTCAAGGATGGTGATAGGTCCTGCTGTGAGTGCAGGGGACTGCACTCCACGACCTCTCAAGGGCCCTCCCATCTCTATGATAGGCATATATCCAGCACTCCTTCCTAGGAGGGCATGTGCCATTGTCTATGCATGCAACTGATTGGTACTTCCTAAGTGGAGTACTTTGCTTTTGTACTTTGCTTTTGCTTTTGTCCTCCAAAATCCTCTGAAGAGAAGAGAAAGACAAAACAAGCAAGATGAACTTAAGTGAGATTCATTTCTCTGGTACAAACATTTTACATTATGGAGTCAGTATTTGTATATAAATTTGTAATTAAAGTTAGGCTTGTGAGAACCAAAGGCAAATTGGGGTTATTAATATTAATGAAAATTAGTTACTGATATCCATTAATGAACTTAAATTCTCAAAATGTTTTTAAAAATTACCATGCCCTCTTGTGGCCTAGAAACACAGCACAACTACAATGTACTTCATGTTAATGTAAATTCAACAAGCAAAAGCCAAATACTTTTTATTCAAGAGTGCATACATTTTTTCTTAATGTGCTGTGCGTTTCTGTCAGATTTGCAGTTTAAAATTACAAACAAGTCAGATAGTTTAGGCATAAATAAAGTACTAAGGCATGTTTTCTCTTCTATGCCTACTCGTAATCCTTACTGAAATCAGAGAGCTGCAGACAAGGAAAACTTAGAAAGCAATTGTGTACTTTGTACATTTCACCCTTTTTCATCACTAACACTGTATTCCAGATTATAGGTCTCTCTCATCCGTCCCCTATGTCACAGATACCATCCATCTGCTTATACATGATAGGAGAATAAGATTGAAATCAGGGTCATTTAATTTCTTTAGACATCTCCATCACTACTGCAGTCTACCACTAGCAAATAATCTCTAGCAGAAACATCCTGTCCACAGGATGAGGGTGGGGTGGCCACCCCATCCATCCTATGGATGAGAATGGGAAGGATTACCTAGGGCAGTGGGTGGGCAGCCAGGGCAGGCAGTGGCAGCAGCAGGGGTTGCTTCCTCTCCTCTTGCCCCACCCCCTCACACTTATCACATGGCTTGAGCGGTAGCCTATTCCGCTCTGCATCCCAACCCCAACTCGGCTGAGTCCCGCTTCTCCGCAGCAGTGGGAAGTGGTCTCTACTCCCAGCCACCAGGAGGTGGCAGCAGAGCAGGGCAGGCTGCTGCTTGCACCATCAATGTACCCTGACCCCATAATTATATGGTTAAGTAAATGGTTTATTTTTTCAGCACCTCCATGTTCCTCATTTTTGGGAGGAGGGCATGGTGCAGGGTGGGGTGGATGGGAGGGAGAGGTCACGGTGAGAGGGTGGTGCAGGATGGATGGACAGGAAGGGTCGTGGTGGGGATGGGGTGGGGCTGTGGGCCAGAGGACCCTGCAGGGGTGCCCTCATGAGGGTCACTGTGGCCCACAGGTGAAGCTTTCTCAGAGGGCCTCCCGGAGACTCATCCTACCACTGTGGGCTTGGTGGTCAGGGGCTTTGGCTGGCTGCTCATATCTGGGACCAGCCTCGGCCATCTGCCCCGGGAGGAAGTTTGCCCTCCATGATGTTGTGGAGGGCACAGCACACCCCCACAACCTGGGGGACATGTGCACCCCAACGACATCCAGGCACGTGAGCAGGCACCTGGACCAAGTCTTCAGGCCCAAAGGCAGACTCCACTGGTTGACGCAGCTGTCGAACAGGTCCTGGATGGGGTCTGGGTGGCCTGTGTTTTACCACATGAGCCAGGGCTGCAAGGGACAGGCCACGCCCCCACCATGCATAAGGGCTCCCACTGCAGGATGCAGGACCCCATCTCCATCCTCTGGCAGAGGCTGGAGTTGCAGAAGACCCACACATCATGGGCCTGGCCCAACCAGCCCAAATAAACATCCATAAAACATCCCCTGTGGTGCACCCGGGCCTGCAACATGACTGAGTAGTACCCTTCGTGTTAGCACAGCAGGCCACACTGTGGTCTGGGGCATGGATGACAACGTGGGTGCCATCGATGATGCCAAAGCAGTGGGGAAAGCCATGGGCAGTGAACCCATCAACAGCCGCATCCAGGTCCCCAACTGGGTGACCCTCTGGAGCAGCAGTGCATTGATTGACCTCACGACCTGCAGGCGATGGAGAGTGGACACACTCGCAAGGGTGGGAAGGGGTGCCCTGATGCTGGCGGGCTCCCTGCCCTCCTCCAGTCCCCTTCTCCGCCTCCAAGCCCTCCAGGCACTCCCTGCACTGTGAGGCTGCCCCTCCAGCAACAGACCTGTTTGGGGGTGGGGTATCACAGTCCCCCCAGGACTAGGCCTTCTCACCCCCTGCTCCAACATCTCAGAGCCCTGAGCCCAGCCCCTGAGGGTTCTCCTTGCCTGGAAGCCCCCTCCCCATGTCGAGTCTGCGAGCCAAGTCTGCCTTACTTCCATAAGGACAGTCCTGGCAGTTGACTTGCCCACTCCAAATTGCTATCCCACGGGGTGGCCAGCTTCCACAACATGATACCTACATGCTTCTCGAGGGTCAGGGCAGGCTGCATGTGGTGTCCTGGTGTTGAAGGGCGGGGATGAGCCATCGGCAGAGCTCCAGAAAGGTCTCATTCCTCATGCAGAGGTTCTGGACCCACTGCATGTCATCCCACTCACCCATCACCAGCTGACGCCGCCAGTCAGAGATGGTTGGGTAGCTCCAAACGCGCCTGATCCCCTGTGGTGGGGTGCAGCCGCAGGCTGGGGGGTTGTGCTCTGTGGCTCCTGCATGGGGGTCTCTCCAACTGGAAGAGCTGGAAGTTGGCCACAATGATGGTGACCAGCAGCCAGACCAGGGCGTGGATACGGTGTTGGCCTGAGAGCTGTCGTGAGTCCATAGGTGCGACCTAATAGCTTGTGGGCCCTGCACTGGCTTTGCTTTGCTTTGTTCAGCTCAGCAGACCTCAGCATGTGCAGGAAGGGAGTGTTTGGGAGGGGCCCTTTAGGGGAGCACATGGCCTGAAGGGCTTGCTGGCCATGTGACTCTGTCTGTGGTGTTTCCTGGCCCATTCTTTTGAAAGAGCGACCCAGGCTGCGTGACCGCTCCCTTTTGAAAGATCAGATTGCTTTTTCGATCCACTTATTGTGTGTGGCCACGGTCTTCCAAAAGACCTTCTTTTGAAGAACCTCTGTAGTGTAACCATAGCCAAGATGCCTGCTGGAAACATCTAAATCTAAATGGAGGAAGGATCAGGCCCAGGCTAGGAGCCTGCTGAACAAGTGAAAGAGATGTTTAGAACAACTTTGGGCAGAGGTGGGAAGCTTTTCTGAGTCAGGGGCCACTGACCCACAGAAAAGGCAGTTCGGAGCCACACACAAAAACAACAAGCAAAACCAACTGCCCCCACAAGTCACAAGGAGATGAAAACCCTCTCAGATGTGTCCTCCAACTGAGAAGCAGGAAAACAAAATACACTCCCCTCACTCCATTCACGCTCTAGGCAAGGGGGTGGGGAGGTGCTGAGGCTCAGTGATTACCCACAGGGCTGGATTAACTCTTCTGGGGGCATGGGGCTAGTAGCTTTTGTGGGGGCCCCTAAGCTCTGGAGAGTAGCCCAAATGAGGGGTTCAATATGCAGGAGGGAGCTGCTGGGGTATGCAGGGTCTGGGCAGTGGTAGGGTTCAGGAGTCGGCTGTGGGTGGAGGGGGCTAGGCAGGATAGAGGGTGCAGAAGCAAACTGAGGGTGGGAGTGTAGGGTCTGGGCAGAAGGAAAGATGCAGGAGTGGGCTTAGAGTGGGGGTGCAGACCAGCGTTCCCTCTTGCCACCCGAGAAATAAATTTCTATGTGCATTGAGGCATATGCACCACCAATAGAAATAGAAACCTAGCTGTGGGCACTCTACTAATCAGCTGGGCAACATCCCTGGCTCACTTCTGCAGCTTCTCCTTCCCAGACCTCTGCACAAGTACCTGTCTTACAGGGAACACTGGTGCGGGGTCTGGGAAGGAGCTGGTGCTGGTGTGTCCCAGAGGTGGGGGTTCAGGGGCTGAGATGCAGTGCCTGGGAGGTGGTGTGGGAGGGGAAAGGGATGAGGACACCTAGCTGGAGCTGCTCCCTTGGGGAAGCAACAGCCACTTCCTCCATCTGCCAGGCAGAGCATGCAAACTATATCTGGCCCTGGCTTACCCTGATTACCCTGTGAGGCTTGGGGCTCTCCCCTCCACAGCAGGTAGCCAATGCTAGCCTCCGTGCCCTGGTGCAAAGGGAGACCCGGTGCTGGTTTGCCCCACTCTGGGGGGATACCAACCCTCCTAGGCCAGAACAAGACAAACCAGGCCACAGGTTCCCCGCCTATGTTAAGGGAAGAATTTGAACGAAACAAGTTTCATAGTGGATTTGGGTAAGCTGGCGTTCGTCATTTGTTTTAACTTAGTAGCTTACTTTGGTCTGACTGTTTTCACTTGCAGCCACTTTTTTTACACTTAACAAGAACAGTTGCGTTTATATCAAGTCTAGTCTAAATAACGGTTACCGCGGGTGGGGAGAGGCGAGCATCCACCGTGCGCATCACCCTTGCATTGACCGACCTTCTGAGCCTCCTCTGCGTTAAACTTTTACAAAGCGTAAGACGGAGTCGGGGGTTGGTTCCCCAGGTGCTGAGCACTCCTGGAACTGAACTAGCTCCGCTGCTCTGCCGGGAGGATGGTTCGTCCCCGCCGGGCCTTTGCTGGGGGAGACGGAAGCTGCGGCTCAGCAGGACGGGGCGCTGGGGAGCCCCAGGAAGCAGGAATGGGGCACCAGCGTCTGGCTCAGCCCGTCGGGTAACAGCTGAGCCAGACTGAAGCATCCAGCCAAACACAAGCAGCACGAAGGAGTGAGCCGGGTCAGGAGGCAGCGTCCGCGCTGCTGTAACGAGCAAGTCCGACTACTAGCCGGGACCTGCCGAGCACCCGAACTCTCCCAGGGGGCAAACCCAGCGGTCACGCGGCACTTCACAGACTCACCAAATCACGTGTTAGGGGAGGAGCTTTCGTGGGCGGACCCGTTTCCTTCCCCGCCTGCCTATGGCCTTTGAGCTGGGATGCAAAATCCTCTCTGATTGGTGGACCCGTCACAGGGTGGGTTGAACCTGTTAACCAATCAAGGGGAAGGCAGCTGGGAAGGCCGCGCGCCGGGGACCGGGGCTGCTGCGGCCAGGAGGGCGCGCCCCCGCTGCAGTGCTGGGGACGGGGCTGCTCTGGGTGAGCCAGCGGGCCCCGCCTTCCTTGGCTGCAGCTTTTCCGCCCCAGGCTTGCACCAGCGGGAACCCCTCAGGGCGCTACCGCCGTTCGGATTGGCTGTAAGCCGGAGCACCCTTCACCCCGCCTGCTCAGCGGCCGGGAACTACACGTCCCAGCGTGCCTAGCGCGGGCTCGGCGGCGGTCAGCATGGCGGCCATGGGAGGGCCCCGGCGCCTGTGGCGGCGCGTGGCGGCTCCCCTCGGGCTGCAGCGGGCCGGCCGGGCCCTGTTGGGGGGCTGTGGCCCCGGCCAGGACGCGGGCGCCGGTAGGTTGTCGGGCTCGCCGCGAACGGGGGGAGGGGTGTTGGCGCAGCCCCGCCTCCTGCGGCGGGATGAGGGCAGCGCCTTCGGGCCCCGTCCCAGCGCCCGCCCGTGCCGGCTGCCGCCTGCCGTGTGGGGCCGGAAACGCCCACCGAGTGCTGGGTGGCTCAGCCGGGGATCGGCCTTTCCCCGCCCGGGCTGCGTCCTGGTCGCGTCCAGTCTGGGCTGGCGGATGCGTGAAGCGCCCGGTCGTTCGCGTCACGCGCCTCTGGGAGCTTCGTCCCCGCTGCAGCAAAGCAGGTAACGCCATAAACGCTCTTTCAGACCGAAGGCAGCCGGATGCCCCCAAGCCCAGTTTTACCGACGGAGCCGTTCAGCGTTTACTCTCCAGGATGACCGGGTTAGATTTACAGAAGATCTTCAGACCTGTGAAACAGGAACTTAAACCGCCCACGTACAAATTAATGACAGAGAAACAGCTGGAGGAGGTGGGGTTCCATTTTTTGCATGTCTTTGGTATATTTGAGAGCGCGACTTGTCCGTGAGGAAGTCAGTGTATCTGTCCGTTTGTTCAAGAACTCCTCCTAATGGGGAAGAGCTAGGAATACCACACTTGGTCTGCAGCTTCCTCCTATAACTGGAGGGTGCTCCTGCACCCCTCACAGCCTCTGCCCCTTCTCGATCTCCAACCCTGCACATGTGCGCACCCACAAACATAGCTGTCTGCTCTGAGCTCTCCCTCACCCCTGCACTCAGCCCTGCCTCACCCCCCCCCCCACACACACTCCAGCATGCCCCACAACCCTAGCCCTCTTCCCTGAGCCCTTTATCACTGCAAAACCCTGACTCCTGCCCATCCAGTCTCCTGCCCTGAAGGACCCGAGCAATACCAGGTAAATACTCATTTGCATGAGTGTAGCTAAATAATATATACGTCTTTGTCAAATCAAAACACTTAGATCAAGTTCTTATTTTCATAAATACCGCTGTCATCCTGACAGATCTGTTTTAAGTAATATCTAAAATATATTTGAAATTCTGTTCCCTACTACTCTATTTCCATCCCATTTTATAAAAAAAAGTATATATTTTACTGGTATTCTGATGTTCAGTTTATTAGGTTATTTTCTTCTGTATGAGGAGTTGAATGGCAGCAGGCATACACGTCAAAAGATAAATGGGAAATGTTACCAAGAAAGTGTCGTTTTTCAGTTAGGGAAATTTTTATATCTATTTGATGTCCCTGAAATTACATAATAATTAAAATATATTCAAACACCATGAATCAAAGTTTTCATTTCTTTGTTCTTACTAGTTATGGCTTCACCAATTTGCCTTTCTTTAGGTGAAGGCTGTAGTAGGTTGAATTCGCAATCAATGTTTATGGAAAAGTTGACATTCAGCACAATTGCATGAGTGAAATAAAAGAAAAGAGCGAAAAAGAAAAGAAAAATTATATTGCTAGTAAACTATCAAAAAAATGGCAGGGCAACAGATTTATTGTAGTACCAGAAATGCTTTTAACTTCTTAAACTGACTACATTTTGATGTAGTGATATTCTGTTAAGTATCTCAGAAATCATTTTAATCTCAAAGTCCTTCCTTCTTCTCTTCTCTTTGGTTTTGAGTTATTGGACATGGAAGGAAGTAAATTGCATATAGTTCTGACCCTCTTATATGACAATTTTTTGGTTAAACTACAGTTTTTTCTGTGCTGCTCCATGTGCTGCTCCTTTTTTCTTTATGCTTATTTCATGTTCAGACTCTTAAAATGCAGGCAGTCTTTTGTTTGCAATGTCATCTCGGTTCCTGGGCTGAACCTTTGAACTGTTGTGATTCTCAACTTAAGCCAATTTTGGTATTACCACAGTCTTGGGTTTCTCCTAAGTTAATGGTGATGCACTTTGGTTAAAAATGGGACAACTTCAGCACCCTCTTTGAACCTCCCTTTCCTAGTGTGCCTTCAAGAGAAGCATTCAAGAGTATGACAAAACAGCATTTTTAAATCGGGACTAGTGGTATGTCATTTCTCCTACTAATACATGTCAGTGTAGTAAAAGTTGAGGGGAGTTTATTTTTTTAAATGTTCTTGCCAGTGCTGAATTATTTTCGAACACAGCATGATATTTGTCTAATATACTAAATAGATTTTATTTTTTTAGGCCACAAGAAAAGCCATTCAGGAAGCTAAAGAACGATTAAAAATGCCCCCTGTTCTGAAAGAGCGAGAGCCAATTGATGATGTGTTAGCAGAAGACAGGATCCTGGAAGGAACTTTATCTACCAAATACGTGTTTACTGATACAACTTATGATACGCCACACCGTGTGAGTAACTTATTTGTGCTGCAAAAGAGCTTCTTGACTACTACATCATTTAAACTTGTAATTTAAAAGAATAATCTTGGGTTTCACAAAATAGGTATCACAGTTCAACCTCAAGTAAGTGCAGTATAAAATTTATGAGGAAATATTTATTGCCAGCAGAACACAAAATTATATTCTGATGCTGTAATGCAGGAATTTCTCTGGAAAGCAAGGGGTGTAATATTTAATTTTTGAACATTCACATGAAAGCCAGATGCCTGCAATTATCCAACAAATGTTCCATGCATTTCTTTTGTTATAACTATCTTTTTTCCATCTCTAGAACATGGCTAAAAATCATATTTATGAAAGATATTGGACAAGTTCACAGTGAAGTGAGAATAAGAGAGCCCTTTTCTAGCACTTTGGCATATCCTGAGATGCAGTACAGTAGGGTATTTTCCCAGCTAGATTTCTCCTACCTCACTTCTGAATATTAAGGGAATGACTAGGAGAAATGGAGTGATAAAATAAAATGTGCAAGAAAAAGTGTTCTTCTAATTTTAGGAGCGTTTCATTGTTGTTAGAGAACCAACTGGTGTGTTACGTAAGGCCACCTGGGAAGAACGGGACAGGATGATACAAGTGTACTTCCCAAGAGAGAGACGCAAACTTGTTCCACCATCAATGTTCAAGGATGAAAATCTTTTGGTAAAAATTTATTTATTTTTGTGGAAATTCATCACTAGTGCTGCTCTTCTGGTCTAGTGAGATGCTGAAATTAAGTTTGTCTTACAGGGGCCTGGGTTTTTGTACCACTTCGGTGATATTGGTTTAGAAACTCTGAGGAGTTCATGCAGTTATTCATGTATAGAGATATACTTATCAGCATAGCTCAGTTTCATAAATTTACAGGTCTAGTAATTGAGAATAAACAAATCCTGTGCAAACACACCCAGTGTAATTAGTTGTCTGATATGTTACATGTCCATGCTTAATTATTGTGTGTATTAATGAGACTGCATGGCTGAGCTAAAGCTGAAAATATGGCTTCTGGCAAACAAATTGTTTTTCTTGTTTGTATATATAAAGTTTAATTATTGCAGTAAAGAATTTAAGAGCAATTATTGTGTTCAGGTGGCTTATTGTTCTTAGCCATCTACTTGCTGAAATTTTCTGAAAGTTGTCATTATCTAAAATAGAAATGGAGTGGCTGTTTATTTTAGATTAAGGGGTATCGTAACATTCATTTCTGAATTACCACTGTCATTTTAGACTGTGTTTTGTGAGAACCGTCATGAAGATGTACTTGACCTATGCGTTGCACAGTTTGAGCCAGATTCAGCTGATTATATCGGAGTAAGTCCGTTATTTTTAATAAGAAGGAAAATGCCAGTGACAACTTGTAAGTTTTAGTATTCGTGAGAGTAAGTGTTCTCTGTGGACCCATAGCTATTGAAAAATCATATTGTCTTTTAATAGCTGTGTAGCTATAAAAATGCTACTAGATTATCAGTGAAAATGTGTGTAAGGCTCTTATAGTATGCACTTTGAGGAGATGAGCATATTATGAAAACAAATCACTGTGCAGTTGTCTAATTTTGATCCTACATTTTTACTTAGTCAACTATGTGCAACTGTTACTTTTTGTAATGCTGCCATAGAAAATATTTATCATTTCAAAACAAATTTGATTTTAGTGAACAATACATACAAAACTATATAATATGTACAAAACTGATGTAAAGTAAAGTGACAACAACTTGATATCTAGTGAGTGTGGTAAGTTACGAATGGCTTCGCTTACCCATATCCTAAATTCTTTGTCAATGTTTTTCTCTTATGGCAGTGTGAAAGACACACAAATTATGTATAGTGCTTATACTTGCACAAAATAAACTAAAATTCTCTGAGCTTCTTATAGTAATAAGAGTAGCTACAACATTTTTCTGGAAAATATTTTAAGTTATTTTTCTTTAACCACAGTGATCCATGAACAAGAGAAAATATAAGCTTTGAAATGTTCCTGCTTTTAATGATATACTGTTCTTATTAACAGTAAGATATGTCCTGCATGCATTTACGTGTGTGTGCATTTTTATTTTCATAAATAGTCCCAATGATGTCAGATAAGACTACTCAATTGAGTAAATCAGAATGTGATGGGAGCAGACACAAATAGACCTTAAGATTACAAGTTAAAGGAAATTGTACTATTTTAAGTACTAATGCATTTAAGTCAGTGGTTGGCAACCTGTGTCCCACGGGGGATGTGTTGCCCACGTTGCCAGATTCCACTGGTTTTCTGTTCACGTAGGTTGTTTTCCTAATATTTCTAAAGTGATACTTACATAAAACAAGGGCATGTGAAGTGGTGTGTGTTTGACTGCACATAACATTGACAGTAAGAGATGTGCTCTCCTGCTGCATCCAATCAAAGCACAGCTATCAATGGGCACACCTGCAGATTGTAGGGATGCAAGCACAATTAGCAAAACCACCCTCTTATGCCTGGGCATTTTGGTTCTGACAATTTTTTAGCCCACTGCAATGAAGGAGGGCCCACTCACTAGCCTACATTGCTCATAGCTGCCCAAAATAATATAGGGGTACTAAGATGTACAAAGATTAGCTTCTAAGTTTTCTGGCATGCAGATGGCAATTTTGAAAATCAGGCTAAGTGCCCTGGAACTCCCAGTTGGAATAAAGAAGAGTTTAATTTCCTACATATCCATTCTGTTTTAACCCTTTGAACATGTATTCTGAATTCAGTAAATATGATACAGTTGAAAAACTTATCAGTGTTCATTGAAAATATACAAGAACATAGTTCCACATTTAGCAGAGCTGCCGCCTTAACTTTTTCTAATAACCTTTCCTATAGTCTACCATAAGATTATTCGTTTTGTGTCTGCTACTCCTCATGAGTAAGGGTAACATCTTCCTACTAAAGTTGTCCTTTGACATCAGTGTTAAACCAACCATTCCTGTAATCCAAGTACTGAAGCTTCCTGCTGTGTCAAAATGTGTAGCTGATTAACAAACTAAAGAACAGTTGTCTGTGTTCATTGTTCAAAATGGGATATAGTGTGAAAAATAAATTTATTTTTGAAAACGCAAAGTAGACTTTTAGAAGCTGTTTCCTTTTTGTAAACTTTTGTTAATGAACGCTACCTCAGAGCGTGTATAGAAGCTTTGAGGCCTGAGATTGTAGGTGTGCTGATGGTTCCTCAAGTGGGTAAGTTAGGGTAGGCATCCTTCTACGCAGACTGTGGATCACGCGCTTTGTAGTTCCATTTGGGATCATCATTTTGCAGCGTCGACTGTGACGGCTCACATGAGTGACAGTCCTTGCTGCATCTGTTCCATGTGTAGTGGGTGTCTGGCAGGTCCTTACTGTGCTTTCTGTGGGCTCGCTTCTCCTCTGCTAGCTGTCTGATCCTCATCTCACCCTTCTAAAGGCCCTTGTGTAGTTTCTGCCTCCATCTGCTGCGATCGTCTGCCAGCTCCTCCCAGCTGTCCGGCTCGATGTCTACCTCCCTGAGGTCCCTCTTGCAAACATCTTTGTAGCACAACTGGGGGCATCCGGGAGGTCTTTTGCCAGAGGCTAGCTCACCACACAGGATGTCTTTTGGGATCCTTCCATCATTCATCCTGTAGACGTGACCAAGCCAGCAGAGCCGCCACTGCCTGAGAAGGGTTTGCATGGTTGGGATTCCAGCTTGCTCAAGGACGGTAGTGTTGGGGACACTGGCCTTCCACAGTATTCCAAGGATGTGCCTGAGGCAGCGCAAGTGGAAGACGTTCAGCCTCTTTTCCTGGCAAGCATACAGGGTCCAAGACTCGCTGCTGTAAAGGAGGGTGCTGAGGATGCAGGCTGTGTAGACTTGCATTTTGGTGTGGGTGTACAACTTGATGTTATTCCACACTCTCTCGCTGAGTCTGGACAGAGTTGCAGCTGCTCTTCTGATCCTCCTATTTAGCTCAGTCTCCAGTGACAGGGTGTCAGTGATGGTGGACCCAAGGTAAACGAACTCGTGGACGACCTCTAACGAATAGTTGTCAGTGCTGATTGATGGAGGTTCAGCAACGTCCTGACCAAGTACGTTTGTCTTCTTTAGGCTGATGGTAAGCCCAAAGTCCTTGGACGCTTTGGAGAACTGATCCAGCAGTTTCTGAAGCTGGTCTTCTGTGTGAGACACTACAGCAGCATCATCTGCGAACAGCATGTCTCTGATGAGGACTTCCTGCACCTTAGACTTAGCTTGCAGCCTTGCAAGATTAAACAGTTTCCCATCAGATCTTGTGTTCAGCAAGATGCTCTCTGTTGAAGATCCAAAGGCATGCTTCAGGAGGAGTGCGAAGAAGATCCTGAACAGTGTCGGAGCAAGGACGCATCCTTGTTTGACGCCGCTCTTGATGCTGAAAACATCCAGGAATGTGCCGTCATATTGGATGGGTCCTCTCATGTCTTCTTGGAAAGACTGGATCATCTTGAGTAACTGTGGTGGACAGCCTATCTTGTGGAGCAGTTTGAACAGTCCATCCCTGCTGACCAAGTCAATGGCTTTGGTCAGGTCGATGAAGGCAGTATAGAGTGGTTTCCTCTGCTCCCTGCATTTCTCCTGCAGTTGCCTCAGAGAGACGACCATGTTGAAGGTAGATCTCTCGGCGCGGAATCTGCACTGTGATTCGGGATACACCCTCTCAGCAATCTTCTGGAGTCTGCCGAGGATGATGCGAGCCAACAGTTTACCAGTGATGCTTAGGAGGGAGATTCCACCGTAATTGTTGCAGTCGCTTCTGTCTCCTTTGTTCTTATACAAGGTTACAATGTTAGTGTCGCACATATCCTGTGGAACCTCTCCCTCTCTCCAGCACAGGTACAGTAGCTCATGTAGGGGTTCCAGGAGGGTGTCCGTGGCACACTTGATTACCTCTGATGGTATACCATCCTGGCCTGGGGCCTTTCCTGCCGCAATGCTGTCGATGGCTTTCTTCGGTTCATCCACAGTTGGTTCCTGATCCAGTTCGTCCATTACTGGGTAGGAGCTCAATGGCATCGAGGGCTGTATCGACCACAGTGTTCTCGCGTGAGTACAGCTCAGAATAGTGCTCGACCCAGCGCTCCATCTGTTTGGCTTTGTCAGCGATGACTTCACCAGATTTGGATTTCAGAGGTGCCATCTTGTTCTGGGTGGGTCCTAATGCCTTCTTGATGCCCTCGTACATTCCCCTGAGATTACCAGAGTCAGCACTAGTCTGGATGCTGCTGCATAACTCGAGCCAGTAGTTGTTGGCACAGCGCCTGGCTGTCTGCTGTACTGTTTTTCTGGCTGCTCTGAATGCTTGCAGGGTGCTCTGGCTTGGTGAGCATTTGTACTCCAGGAGTGCAGCACGCTTCTTTTTGATGGCTGGAATCATCTCATCGGAGTTAGCTTCGAACCAGTCATCTGTGTTTCTAGCTGTTCTTCCAAACACCGAACAAGGCCGTGTTGTAAATTGTATCCCTCAGATGCTGCCATCTGGATGTCACATCAGCACCCCCAGGGCTCCTGCACATATTCTCCTGGAGGGTGTCTCTGAACTTTTCAGCTCTCTCTGAGTTTGCCATCTTTCTGGCATCAGTGCGGAGCCTTCCAGTTGGTTTAGAGTGGTACAGCTTCTTGAGTCTCACTTTGAGTTTGGAGCAAACTAGTGAGTGATCTGTATCACAGTCGGCACTATGATAGCTGCGTGTCAGAAGGACGTTTTTGAGGTTATCATGTCTAGTGATGACCACGTCATGTTGATGCCAGTTTTTTGAGCGTGGGTGTCTCCATGACACTCTGTGCTGTGGCTTGGTTTGGAAAAATGTGTTTGTGATACACAGATTGTGGCATGTGCAAAGTTCGAGAAGACGCTGTCCTTTTCCATTCATTTTTCCCACACCGAAGTGGCCTAAGCAGGAAGGCCATGAGTCACGATCGGCTCCAACTCTTGCATTGAAGTCACTCAAAATGTACAGTTGTTTGTGAGCAGGTATTTGCGCTATGGCAGCACTAAGCATGTCATAGAACTTGTCTTTTACTTCTTGTGTGGCGTACAGGGTTGGAGCGTAAGCGCTGATCAGGTGGACAGGACCAGCGCAAGTTTGAAGTATGACCTAAAGGAGTCTTTCTGATCCGCCCATGACTAATTCCACCATTTGTAGAAGGGTGTTTCTGATGACAAAGCCAACACCATGCTCCCTGGGTTCTTCTTGGGTTTTACCCTGCCAGAAAAAGGTGTAGTCCTTTTCCTTTAGAGATCCCGAATCTGCGAGTCGCGTCTCTTGCAGAGCAGCAATGTCAACTTGAAGCCTCTTCAGTTCCTCATTGATGACAGCGGTCTTTTGGGTGTCGCTGATGTCCTGAAGATCTTCAGTCAAACCGGTCCGCATGGTCCGCACATTCCAGCAAGCAAGCTTAAAACCTTGATGGTTTCCTTTTCTTGTCAATTTTCTTACTGGTTTGCCTGGTGCTCAAATTTCAGTCACTTGCCAGGTTTGGGAACCTTAAGCCTCATGCACCCAGTGAGGCAGGTGAACTGTAGCGGGACAGTACCCTACTGGCTGGGGGCTGCCCAGCTTGAGATGGGCGGTGACTGTCCAGTGAGATGCACTGATCTCTCCCACCAGTGAAGGCAACCCTGGCGCTCGTTCTCTACGCCAATCGAGCAAGAGCTTATAACCGGTATCTGTTACCTCCTGTGTTAAGTGATGCTGGAGTACCTCTCCAGGCGTGAGCCTGGGCAATTCTTTTGGGACCCTTGGCTGCCCAGACGCCAGTGTCCCCCTCTCGGCTTTACTGATATAGTCCAAAGGAGAGGATAACCTCCATGTCTGGTACCAGCTCAGCTGCAGGAGTTGCCGGGTCAGTGCCAGAAGTTGGCACAGAACCGCCTTAGGACTCCTCTCTGGATTTTCTGTCAGGGTTTACTCCCTTAGCCTTGCTCCTTCCCAGGATAACCCACAAGGTAGTGGGGCTGGGTAAGTTACCAAGCAGTTACTCCTGTTTCCTTCTTGCTTTCTTTTTTCCTCAAAGTATGTAGCTCCTGTCACTTGAGCATAGCGAAGGGATACATTGAACTAATTTTCCAAAAATAAGTTGTTAACAAAGCAGGCTGTATTTGTTTTTAATTTACACCCTTCCCCTGCCCCCAAGGAATCTGAATATCCCATTGTGATGCGCTGTTGCCTAAACCTAAGATTTTTACATATAATCTAAATCTGAGATTGTTTTGACACAATCTTTGTGTTGTCAGCAATATTCTAAACCTTTGCAGATGTGGTCAATGTAAATCTGTCACTGCTGGCAGTTCACTAATCTGGCAATCTCCATAACTTAACTAAAATCACAACAAAGTGGAATGTAATCTTCCTCCAAGATTTGTGATTTAATATTAACAGCTCTCATTCTGGGTAGGTTCATCATCGGACATATGACGACATTGATAAACATGCCAAATATCATCTTCTGCGTTCAACAAGACACTTTGGAGGAATGGTTTGGTATCTGGTAAATGGGAAGAAGACAGATGGCTTATTAATTGATATGATTCAGAGAAATTTGTAAGTACTGCTTACTGGACACTTGCTTTGCTTTGTTTTCCTAGCATATAAAAAGTTAAAATCTAACTTAGTTTGAAATAGTTATAAAAATTGTGTGTAAACGTGCAAAAAATTTTTTGTAAAATGTTATGGGTTTTGACTTACATGATTTTAAAAATGGAAGGGATAATCATGCTAAAAAGGTAGGGGGTGTATTTACCAATACCAACCTGTCATCGTACCAATACTTAAAACTATAACTGCAGATTTTAACTTTGGGCACATTTTTAAAGTAGAGAGTCTTAAGTGTATACTTTGTAAACTGATCACTTTTATTTTAAGTAGAATTTTATGACCTGTGTTGTACTTTTGGAAGACTTAGTGAAAATGAAGTATTATTTGTACACCAAGGACTAATACTCAAATTGGGAAAATTACTGAATTTTGGTGGAGTTTGATATGTGCTCTGGAGTTTCCAAGGCATCAGTGAGGGTCTTTGCATGAACATATGCCTTAAAATGTAACATTCCAGCCCCTTTCATAAACACCTGAGACAAATATATTATTCCAGGAGAGTAGTTTCAGGTATGACTAAATTATTGTATGGGTTTTAAGCAGCTAATAAATACATTTCTAATATACAAATCAATCTTAATAGTGTGAAAACAACCTTGATGGAAGTGCTGGTGCAAGAACATGGGTTGCTGATAAATGTTATTACATGAATGGCATGACTAATACTTGATTTTAACTAAAACAAGAAGTCCCTTGGCACCTTAGACTAACATTTGTTAGGGCACAAGCTTTCATGGGTTGCAGCTCACTGTCAGATGCATGGAGTGGGGGTTTCATTTAGCAGGGATTTATACATAAAAAGATGGGTGTGTTACATCAGTGCTAATGATGCTAATTCAGTTAAAGGGGGGTTGGGTCCACTTCCAACAGTGATAAAGTGAGAATACCTAAAGGAGAAAATTACTTTAATGAGCTAGAGGTTCCCAGTCCTTATTCAGGCTGTGTCAGATTTGCATATGAATTCCAGCTCAGTAGTTTCAGCTGCAGTCTAGTTTTGAAGTCCCTCCCCCTCCTCAGGGGAGCAACTTTTAAGTCGGTTACTGTGTGTCTGGGGCAGTTAAAATGTTCTTCTCACTGAGTTTCACTTTCTTGTGTCTGGGGAAGGTGCCAAGGGTCAGGGCTTACCCCCCAGGGCTGGATTAAGCCTTCTGGATGTATGGGGCTAGTAGATTTTGTACCCCCACCTACCTGCCCCTGGACAAAGGGGCAGGGGCTTGGGGCGCCTGCATCACCTCAGAGGGTGGGAGGTATGTGCAAGTGGTTCTGCAGGAGTGTGCTTGCTGGAGACACTGCCCCCCCCATCATTCCCCCTGCCACCCAGGCCAAGCGCAGGGCAGAGCCATGGCTAGCACCTGCTGGGGGGGGAGGAGGGGGTCACAGTGGCTTCCCCTGCTGAGGTGGTGGTGAGGGCCAAATCAAAGCAAGCTCAATCCAGCCTGCAGGTTCCTCATCCATGGTATAACTCACTTAGGCTGTGACTACACTTGGCCAAAACTTTGAAATGGCCATTTTGAAGATTACTAATGAGATGCTGAATTGAATATTCAGTGCCTCATTAGCATTAGGACACTTCCAGCTGTGGTGCTTCAACAGTGCCGCTTTCTAATACATGAGACTCGGCACAGCTACTTTTCAAAAGGACCCCATACATTTCAAAATCCCCTCAGCTGAGAGGAATAAGGGGATTTCAAAAGGTGCGGCGTCCTTTAGAAAAGTAGCTGTGCTATGCTGTGGCTGGAAGTGTCCAAATGCTAATAAGGCACTGAATATTCAATTAAGTACCTCATTATAATCTTCAAAATGGCCACTTAGTTTTGGCCAAGTGTGGCCACAGCCTTACACCTTGGAGGTGTGCTCAGATCTTTGCTTGGGTCTTAGTTATGGGCTTGTGTGCCTATGTACTTGTGCTAAAAAAAAAAAAAATGCTAAGGTATTTCCCAAAAGAATTTTGAGAAATGGTGTCTGTCTTTTTAGAATGGATGATGCTACATGCTTAATCACACTGTATCATATGCTCCATCCTGACTGTCAATCAGCAAAAGAAACACAAGACCAGGAAATCCATGGAGTAGATTTAATCAAGGTATAGTACATCTTCCTGCTTTGGATATTGTAATGAAAAAGATGGCTCATCTCATCACCTATTCTCTCTATACCTAGCCACAAGCCCTCTTCATTCCTTAAGGAACCCTTTTAGCAGGGATATATAAAAATCACTACTTGTGACTCAACAGGAAGTGGTATGAGATGCCACAAGAAACTAACTCATTATACATTCTTCTGTATCCTGTCACCATTTTAATTGTTGTTGTTTTTAACAGGTGTTCATGAAAACAGAATCAAAGAAGGTAGGATACATAGAACTGGCTCTTCAAGCTTATCAGGAGGCACTGGCTTGTTCAGCAGCTTTGTGAAATAAAATGGCTTATTTAATCAAGTTTTAAATGTCAGACATCTCATGTCAACATGGGAAATGCAACAAGTTGTTAATGCTGCCTAGAATGCTAAATAAAACAGATGTGGTTCTGATTCTTCATAAGCTGTAGATAGTCCTTGGTGTAATGCAAATTGGTTCATTTACAAGAATGCTGGAATGAAAGAGAGCCAGGTGATAAAAATAAGCACTGTGTTTTTACCCAGGCAACCCAAAGCCCTTTCTACAGAGGCATTCTTCCTGGAGACAAGTGGGATCCAGCTGTTGACAGAAGTGCTGTGTTCTGTTGACTTATTATCCCTCTAGTCTAGACAGTCTTAAACTAGTGCTCAGTTTTTCAAGCTAAGATGAGGACAAGTACATCAGTTCTAATTCTTTGCACATTTGTTCAACCTGGCAGGGGGGATGACAAGAAATTCAATGAGTTCTCAGCTCAGTCTGTCTAAACCCTAATGCAGTGAAGCTATTTGACCTCTGAGGGAAGTTGGCAAAGCTTATTATTCAACTAAACCTTTGTAATAAGCTGAATGGCAGTTGTTAAAAGTTGGTCAGTTATGATGGCTAATTCATTTTACCCAATACCTGTCATTTTAGCAAGTGCCAATACAGCAACTGCTGTGGGCAGGGGGGGCCACCCTTACCTGCTTTCCCTTTAATCTATTAATGTTTAGCATTTAGTTAACTGGCTATTTTACATCACAAGTAGGTGCCCACCTGCTGGTTTTAATAAAAAATAAAAACAAAAACAACCCCACACTGAATGGAAAATACCCCAGGCTACTTTTTTTTTTTTTTATAAAGGCAGTTTAATCTATATTAAATATGCAACTTGAGCTAAGCATCTGGAATTACAGCACACAATTTTGGACCTATTTATCATCCAGTAAATGTGTACACTGGTCACTAAATATTTATGTATTATCCCTTGGAAAAGGGGTATGCAAGAATACAAGCGAAATTGATCTGTTTAAAAGACTTTATTTTAAATCGCTTGATATTACATGTTATGGAGAGCTGCTTAGTTGCTAAATGAATGTCAAGAAGTTGCAATTTGAAAATTCTTTATGCAACTGATAGTTAGAATAGGGCCCATGTGGTTCAGGTTCAGTATAAAAATCAAACTGCTTTCCAGCTTTTATAGTCCACATTAACATTATTCCACTCCTAACTATAGCAAATTAAAAGTATTTGGTCACTTAAAATCAAATTCAGTCATCCAAGATCTCTTCATCCAGATTGATATCTGTAGTATCAATATCCTCCAGATCCAGGTTATCCAAATCATCATCCAAATCCAGAAGTGCCTGAGAGAAGGAAAGTATTTGGGATTAGGGGCCAGGGAAAAATTTTACCATAGTTATGCATGCTGTGAATGTTAGTGTTTCTTCAACTGAGCCCACTAAACACAAAATTTTGTTGAACATCTGTGAAAACTTTCTTAAATTGTCAGCCCAAAAAACCAAACATACAGCAAGAGCAAAATGAAGTAATTTAAAGTCAGGAATCACAGCAATGAAGTAGTGACACTATCTGGTTTTAGGAACTATAGCCCAGCAGTGTATGATGTGAAGAAAGTGTCAGATGCTTGCAGCACACCTGCAAGTTCACAGAATACCAGTTTTCCACACAACAGTTTAAGAAACACTGCTTCAGAGGGGTATGTTTTCAAACCAACTTTGATGCAGCTCTTCAGACTCGCCCACAAGTACTGTTGCGATTTGAAACTACAAACTTTCACTACTTGGAATAAATATCTGCAGGTGAGCATAAGTGTGTGCAGCTGTTCCATAACAAACTGGTCTCTCTGGTCATGTAAACAAAGGCCAGCTGCTAGTTTGCGGGGGACTGAATGGTGACTGAGGATGTACACTCACATCTGTCCCAGTTGGGTATTTTGCAAGCTTAAATAATGACTCTTTTCTTTTGGTTCTCTGTATTTATGTCAGTCTGTATTGGAAATTGATCTGATGAAGTGGGTCTGTCCCATGGAAGCTCATCACCAAATAAATCACTTTAGCTGCGTCTACACGTGCACGCTACTTCGAAGTAGCAGCAGTAACTTCGAAATAGCGCCCATCACGTCTACACGTGTTGGGCGCTATTTCGAAGTTGAAATCGACGTTAGGCGGCGAGACGTCGAAGTCGCTAACCCCATGAGGGGATGGGAATAGCGCCCTACTTCGACGTTCAACATCGAAGTAGGGACGTGTAGACGATCCGCGTCCCGCAACATCGAAATAGCGGGGTCCTCCATGGCAGCCATCAGCTGGGGGGTTGAGAGATACTCTCTCTCCAGCCCTTGCGGGGCTCTGTGGTCACCGTGGGCAGCAGCCCTTAGCCCAGGGCTTCTGGCTGCTGCTGCTGCAGCTGGGGGTCCATGCTGCATATACAGGGTCTGCAACTAGTTGTTGGCTCTGTGTATCTTGCACTGTTTAATGAAAGTGTGTCTGGGAGGGGCCCTTTAAGGGAGCGACTTGCTGTTGAGTCCGCCCCGTGACCCTGTCTGCAGCTGTGCCTGGCTCCCTTATTTCGATGTGTGCTACTTTGCCGTGTAGACGTTCCCTCGTTGTGCCTATTTCGATGTTGGGCTGAGCAACGTCGAAGTTGAACATCGACGTTGCCAGCCCTGGAGGACGTGTAGACGTTATTCATCGAAATAGCCTATTTCGATGTCGCAACATCGAAATAAGCTATTTCGAAGTTGGGTGCACGTGTAGACGTAGCCTTTAAGTGCTACACTTCTGCTGTCTTAATGGAAGTGAGCTCACATGAGGTTTTTATCACCACTTTTCCACTGTGGAGATTATAAAATCTCAAACTGTAGTTTCAGATTAGCTTTCCTCTTTATCTCAGAGAAATACTTTTGTAACTGAAGTGTACCTTTTCATCTTTTGTCGTTCGAAGTGGGTCAGAATTTCTTGGAACTGGAGATGAAACTAGTTCTTCCTCCTCAGATTCCTTCTGAGATGCAAAGAAGATTTCATATTCACAAGCCTCTTTACACTACATTAATTTGCATAAAAGTCCAAATTTAAGGATGCTAGGAGATCATGGGTTTGTTTCTTCCTTTAGAGAGAACAGTTTCTCTAAGTAGCTTTTGAGTAACATCAATTGCTGACACCTGAATTTAGATTTCTCTTGTTACACTGAAGGTCACTTAAAGATGAACACTAATGAAATTTCATGTATGCACCAGCAGCATGGAAATGTCTCATTTTCAATGTAAAACTACAGATCATATTGAAAACAAAATTCCAAAGTGAGATTTTTTTTTTTTAAGAGGCTACTACAACAAAAGAAATAGGGCCTTTTGTTTCAGATTTTTATTTAAAAACTTTCCTGGGACTAGATGAGTGTTTCTTACTACACCAAAAAACAGCTGAAAATTAGTGCAAAAATCTAATTTTTCTTGGCAAGTGTTAGTTTATTTTGGTTGATGGCAGGATAGGGAAAGTATTAAGCAGATTCATATTTTGCATAGACTAGCATATCAGATCATTAAACCATTTCAAGCTGATAATGTGTACCTATGGGCATGAGATTCAAACACACATTCTGATTCACATGCTTCAGAGCTTGGGTGCATTCTTTTCGACTAATACATAGCCTTACATTATACAACACTCTGGGGCAGTCACTAAAGTAGCCCCCCACCTTTTGGCAGGGGCATGCTAGTGAGCCACTTTGGCAGATGCTAATGAAGCACTGCAGTGAATATGCAGCACCTCATTAGCATAGTGGCACAACACATACCACTTGTCTAGACAGGCCTTTCCAAAGGACCCCTCTAATTTCAAAAGCCCCTCCTTCCCATTTGGTTTTGGGAAGGAGGGGCTTTTGAAGTCATGGGGTGTTCCTTTCAAAAGGCCCCTGGTCTACACAGGTGGCATGCATTTTGAAAGCAGCACTTTCAAGACATGCAGGGTGTCCATTGTGTTAATGAGGCGCTGTATACTCATGGCAGTGCCTTATTAGCATGCCCCTTCCAAAACGCAGGGCTAGTGTAGCCATGGCCTGAGTACATATACTACTCTATGGAGATGTACACTACATTTTTCTAATAATTTTTTTTAAAAAAAACTTTGAATGATATGAAAAATCAGGAAAACATTTTGTAAAACCCATGATTTTGTTCCAGTAAATAAACACGTTTGTTTTCAGTTTAAAATGTTTGAGAGAGCATGTGCCTTACAGTTCAGTGTACTCTCTAAGCCTGCTGCAGGATGTTTGAAAGGGGGAATATTTAATGGTTTAACTCAGAAGAACACAAAAAACAGGACTGTCAGCATTTTCTTTCCCATGGTTCAAAGACAGGTTTGGGGCTTTTTTTTTTTTTTTTTTTTTAAATAAAGAGCCCTTTAAGACACTACCCGCTTTCAAAAAAGATCTTAAAATTACAGGAGAAATGTAAGCTGGATTTCCCCACCTGACAATTTGTGCCATTTCATAGTAGGAGATGGGGTATTAAAAAAAAATATTCATGTAATGTAAAAGTGGCTTGTTTTACATCACCGGACTTTTAAACTTCTGGAAAACAGCTGAAGCTATTTGTAATGAGCTTCACAAGGAAGATCTAGCTCTGAATTGTATTCATCCTGTTGAAATTTATTAGATGTTTGCAGCTGTACTCAACAGCAAACTATTATTCACATGCAATCGTACAAAGATATACGAGTAACAATTTCTCACCCATCTTTCAGAAATTTAAAGAGCCCTAGTTTAGTTTGCAATACCAAACTTGACATCCAACATGGATTTATGTAATTTTAGTGCTGCAAGGGATATACAGCAATTCATGCTAGTGGAGCAATCAGTATTAGCTCAAGTAAATAATAATTGTGAAAGAATGTTTTGATAGGGGCAGCAGCAATGACACAAAGCAGCAACAAAAGCACACCAAAGCAATGATTTGCCCATTAAAAGTGAGTAGTGTCTCCACAGCTGCTAGTGCACAATACTAGATCTGCCTCATCCTGGAACTTTACTGTAGAGTTGTAACACTGACCTGGGCTGCTATTACTCTTGAAGGCTCAAAGCCTTTAGCTTCTTCCAGTAGATTTCTTTCTTCATTTGGCTAACAGAACAGCAGGGAGAAAAATTCTCATAAGTAAAGAATCTTAGAGTTGGCGTTCTTACTGCAAGTGTGGAATTATTTATATTAATGAAAACAAAATACTTTACTTACAGTGACGAGTGGATATTCCTTGGCTGGCCGCAAATCAGAATGAGTTTCCTTTACGTAGTCTTCAACAAGAAAAGCTTCTTTTAATCCAGGGAAAAGGTTTTCATACTCTGTTGGATCAGCCAGGGAATCTGCAGCTTTCTGATTGACTTTAGAGAGATTCTCTCGCCACAGTTTTACAACTCTGGCAATAGGACACAATACATACGTAAACAGCGAGTTTTGAAAAGGAAAGTATTTCCACTTTAAAAACATTTAAAAGTTACCTTGAAACTTGGCTTGGCAAATATGTACGTGCTAAAAACGCAGCTTCTGGCAAACGTCCAGTTTTAATCAAGAGTTCCAAACAACTGTCAACCCTAGAATGTTAAATATTGAAGTTGTCAATACCTTTGCAGTTATGAGCCTGTGCAAGCTCAAGATGCCATCGTTGGACACAGTGGACTACCTACAATACCTTAATACCTTCTTTTGTTAAAATACCAAAAGGCAGATACTGCATTTGATTCAAACCATGATTCTGCTGAAGTAATGAAAAACAAAAAGTCTTTCTGCTTGCACCTGATGTACATCACATTTATTGAAAGATATGAAGGAACATCAGTCTGAAAACTAGGGTTAGGCATGCCACAATAAGCAAAATGTAGCACACTAATTTTGAATTTCTTTTTGCAAGAATCTACCAAGGATTAATTTAGCATTAATCTAATGTATTTGTGTTTTCGGTGTCTCTGGAAAACAAGAAAAATCTTAGATAAACTTTGTATTCAAAGTAATACCAAATTGATGAAACAAAAATAAGGTTCCAGTCCACTAGAAGTTCTATATACATGCTGTATGACCTATTGGAAAGTCATAGACTACAGTGTGTTCAGTACTATTTCAGTAGGGCAACCATATCTCCCTGTCCCAAATACCGGACAGGGAGATACAAGGGGAGGGGCAGTTCCTTCCAGCTCTTCCAAGCCCCCCAGGAGCCAGGAAGGAGGCACAGCAGCTGCAGCCCCCAGCACTCCCCGGGCAAGTGGCAAGGACACGGCAGCCAGCGATGTGCCCAACTTCCTTGAGGCTCAGGGAAGTAACTCCCGCCAGCAGCTGCACTTCCACAGCTGCTGGCAGAAAAGGTCAGCAGGGGAGGGCCCAAATATGGGACATTAGTCCATTTAAAAAAAAAAGCCTGGACGCCTTTTTGGCATCCCAAATATGGGACCATCTCACCTAACATGGGATGGATGGTAACCTTATATTTCAGCTGATGCAAGAGACACAGACCTACTCAAAAAGTCAACAGGGGCTTTGCCACAGGCTGCAAGAGCAAACATCTTTCCTTGTGTCATTTAAAAGAAACTGTCTGATCAAACATCTTTGCAACCTCAAGACTCGTATCATCTTCTTGTGTAGTATTTGAGTACAGTGTTTTAACAAGACCAAAAAATTTCTTCAAAATTTTACTGAAGTAAAAAAAACTTCAAGACTCAGTTTTAGTGGACAGGAGAAATGAAACGTCAACAAAGCTTTATTTTAATACAGATTATTTCAAAATATCAAGCTTGTTTCACATTAAAAACAGACCACTTTTTCCATTTGTTTAAAAACAACGCAATTGTGAAAGTTGCAGAGTAAACTGTCTGGAGCCACCAGTCACTTGCCATTCTTTAACTCAGGAGATCGCCTGCCTGTCATCCTTAACCTATCTTACATCAAGATTTACACCTGTATGACCATTTCAGAAGGGGACGGGGAGAGACATGGAGGTAAGCCATCAAACTTCTACATAAAGTGGAAGTGACAGGGCTGGTGGGCACTAAAAGCAGCATGTCAAGTTACATTACAGCAATAGTTGAAAAGCTGTCACTGTCTATTGGTCACGTGGGCTAGGTCTATACTTGCCCCCAACTTCGAAGGGGGCATGTTAATTTTGAGGAGTAAAGGCACTTTGAAGCGCCTGTGGCTGCACACATCAGCACTTGGAAGTTTGACACTTCGAAGTTGCCATGGGGAAGAATTAGCCTAATGAAGTGCTGCGTATTCACCACAGCACTTCATTAGTACTCTCCCATCACCCTGATGAACGTGCCCCCTTTGAAATTGGGGGCAAGTGTAGACAAGCCCATGGTGTTGGCTCTCTTTTCCATCTCACATGGGATAGCTAAACAGGAAAAGAGTCTACGTTTCTGCATTAGCAGTTGTAGCACCATACTCGTGGCAGCTCTGATTGGGACTGTGTGGTATGGAGCACCTCAGTCCAAGTATTATGAAAACAATGAGAATGAACACAGTTCAAGCCTTTTTTGGCTACTTACTTTCCTTGCAAAAAGTAGCTCATAAAAGCCACATTGTTCTTCCCATCTTTTTCAGCTCCTTCTGCTAGTTTGTTCACCATGTTAGCATTTCCTGAAGCAGTGGCCAATAGCAATAAACCTCCATAGTCCTGTGCATGGTGCAGACACTCCTGGGCTAAGCTAAACTGGCATTTGCTGATGGCAAGCTCAGCAAGTTGCTTCCACTTCTGTTCTGACTGCAAGAGATTTTCCATGTTTCAGTGTTTTAAAATCAGAGAACAGAACATTTTTTAAAGGAAAGACTTCTTTGAAAACTGCAGATTAGTATAAATTCAGTCAGGCTTAGCTGTGTTATCCCAAATTCACGTATAAGACTAAGATTTTTCCCATGGTTATTTTTAATACAAGTCACACACAAACAGAAATTCACAAAAGACCCTCCCCTGTCTGTGACTACTATTAAAAACAACAAAATTGGGAGCAGGATACCCAACACCCACTGCTGCTGGGGCTCACAATAGCTGCGGCTTGATGGGGCCCATGGCTAAAGGATCCTCTAAGACACCTTGGTACACTGGGGGCTGTGGAGTTCTACCCCTTCTCTCCCCAGCAGATGCATGCTCTGGGGACCCAGCTGGTTGGCAGCTCCATGCCCACAACTGAAACAGTCCTGGAGCTCTCTGGAAGTCATGGATTCTGTTATTTCCATGACACAATAGCCTTACTTACATGTATTTGCCCCAGGCCTCAGAATATTTGAGTTAATATACCCACACAAAATGCCAATGTAACAGCTATAGATTGTCAATGTTGCAGCCTCACAGACTGTTTTATACACACGGTAAAATTTGTCATTTTCATGTGGCAAACTAGTAGGGATTTCATTTATTAAAAGGGGAGAAAGCAAGGTGTACGCACGTAAAAGTTATCAGACTTGGTGTTTAGGCGTTTATTTTAAAACAAAAACTCAAAGGCTGTGTCTACACTACAAAAATAACTTCGAAGTTGCTTAATTCAAAGCAAGCAACTTTGAAGCTGAGCGTCTACACACACCCTACTTCAAAGTTAAACTTCCCAGTAGGGCACTACTCTGTTCCTGGGAACGGAGTAAGGACTTTGAAGTCAGGAGCCCAACTGTGAAGTAAGGGAAAAAATGTGTAGACTGATGGCTACGTCAAAGTTAGTTTCTAGTGCAGAGACACACCCAAAATGTTTTTGGTAATAAAACTATTCTATCTGAATTATCTGTCCACCTTAAGATGGACACTATTCCTATTACAAAATAACGTGACTGACGGCAGGTGAGATCAATTCTAGTAACCAAATTGTGAGGGTGAAAGGGGCAAACTTTTAAGCTTACACAAAGCTCCTCTTCAGGTCTCAGAAAGCTAGCTAGAGCGTCAAAGCTCAAAAGATTGCTAAGATTAAGGGGTTCACACATACTGTAAGAGAACATTTGAAGTTGGCAATTAATGAGACTATCCTCAAAGTTAGTTATGGGAGATCATCTACATTGGGCACTAGAAGTGGAGTTTAGGTTCTGGTGTTTCTGCTCAGGCAGAGGCTTCAGCCCCTGACACCGGCAAGTCTTGCAAATCAGTGGCTATCCATGCAGACATCCTGTTTCCATGCACCAGTTCTTGGCTTCCCCCTTGTCTCCATTATAGCTGTGCTCCAGTAAGAGGGCACAAACTTGGAAGGGAAGGTTATGAACCCTGAACCAGTATATGTTGTCAGGTAAGTCAGATGGCTTTCCAGAGGGACAGCAAAGAGAACATCCTTCCCACCCACAGATCTCAGTTCCCTATAGAGCACCTCCCAGAGAGGTTTCCTCCGGTCACTGGCGGGACAGGGGCAGTGCGGAAGGCAAAGCAGGTTCAAGGATCTGTTCTCCATCCCGGATCCTGATTCCCACCCCCACTCCTGCCGCCCACCCCTTAGTCCTCTGTTAAATTCATCCCACACGATACAAGTTTAGCAGTATCAGCAAGACTTTAATGGAAAGTGAATATTACATTTACCTCTGCTTCCACTGCAAGCTGGTATGCGATCTTTAATTCTCCCAGCTGAAGAGCAAGTTCAAAGCTATGTTCAGGATCTGTGGATACTGCAAGAGCTTGTTGTTTGAAACCCTAAACAGATTTTTCAAAAGTCAAACTGTAGTCTATCATATTTATCAGCAATCTTAGAAATTTCATTCTAAACACCAAGTATCTTCCTTTACCCAAGGCAAACTGACTGCTGCACAAAGAACAAAAAAAAAAAAAAAAGGCTGCTTTATTCTTAAGATCTTTATGTAAATTGATTTTAAAGAACTGTCACTAAACAATCTTTGGTTTGTGTACAGTAACATGAGAATTCCCTACTGAGTAAACTAAAAAAGGTTAAACAGGAATTACAGTTTACATTCACACTCTTTACATTTGCAGTAATGTTCTCTTGCCTGTTTTTCAAGAAAATGTGCAACTCTGGTCCTCTGTTCCTTTGGAATTGTGGGAAGAACTTTGTCAGCCATACCAAAATCTCGTCTCATTACTGCTGTCTGATACTCAAGCACCGAGACCAATAAGGAGTAACTAACGATGTTTAGCTCTTTATCGCCCAGATAAAGCCTGTTGTCCTTGGGGATATACCCTAGTAGATACATTGTCCTGTAACAAAAACACACGTTTTAATTTCTTCTTCCAGCGGAAGATTCATTAGATCTTATGATAGCAACAGTAATACCTAACACCCTGTTCAGTTTACTCTATGCAATCTTGCAGTAAAAATGGTCCACAATATACATTAAACTAATGTGGCTAGAAAAGGGGTGCATGCTAAGAAGTGAACTCAGTGACAAGTTGTTGAAATATTTCATATGAAATATTTCAGGGTTTTAAAATAAGCATTACAAAATAAATTGACAACTATAAACTACATACTCACCTATCTAAATGAGCAATAGTGACAATTTCTCCTCCAACATAATAGTTCAATCGGTTCACAGAACTGGTGTAAATAAAACAGTCGCCTACCCACAACCCTGTTTTCACAATCTCCTGAATCTCACCAAGAACCTGAGGGAAAAAAAACATGTTAACATTAGGACTGGGACAACCATGAAAAACTATCCCTGCTGCTACTCGGGACCTCATTAACTCAGACACACCATCTGAGCCGCAGCCTGGATTATTCAATTTACTTCCCAAAATCCACAAACCGGGAAACCCTGGACGCCCTATCATTTCAGCTATTGGCACCCTTACCACCGGACTATCCAGTTACGTGGACTTCCTCTTCAAACCCTATGCCACCAACGCTCCCAGCTATATCCGAGATGCCACCGACTTCCTGAGGAAATTACAAAACATCGGAAAAGTTCCTGATAACGCCATCCTTGCCACACTGGATGTAGAGGCTCTGTACACTAATATTCCACATACAGACGGATTACAAGCAATCAGGAACACCATCCCTGATGCCACCACAGCCAATCTGGTGTCTGACCTCTGTTACTTTGTTCTCACACACAATCATTTCCGTTTTGGGGACAATTTATACCTCCAGATTAGTGGAACTGCTATGGGCACCCGCATGGCCCCACAATATGCTAATATATTTATGGCTGACCTGGAACAACGATTCCTCAGCTCTCGTCCCCTATTACCACTCCTCTACTTAAGATACATTGATGACATCTTTATGATTTGGACCCATGGTACAGAGGCTCTAGAAGAATTCCACAGAGACTTTAACAATCTACACCCCCACCATCAACTTATGCCTCGATTACAACATGCAAGAGATACATTTCCTGGACGCTACAGTACTAATCAAGGATGGCCTGATCAGTACCACACTGTACCGAAAACCTACTGATCGCTATACTTATCTACACCCTTCTAGTTTCCATCCTGCACACGTGACTAGATCCGTTGTTTACAGTCAAGCTCTTAGGTACAATCGCATTTGCTCTGATCCAACTGACAGAGACCAAAAACTACAAGAACTTTACCAAATATTCATAAACCTGAATTACCCACCAGGAGAAGTTAAAAAAAGACAGGGCCAGATGCACACCCAGAAACCAGCTACTCCAAGATCAGCCCAAAAAAGCCAAGAACAGAACACCACTGGTCATCACTTACAGCCCCCAACTCAGACCACTGCAACGAATTATTAAAGACCTACAACCTATTCTTAATCAGGATGCTACACTCCAGAAGGCCCTGGGTGACATGCCTGTTCTCTCCTACAGACAACCTCCCAACCTCATGAGGATCCTTACTAACAGCCACAGCCTATACCCCAGGAACACCAGTCCTGGAACCTTTCCCTGCAACAAAGCCCGCTGCCAGCTTTGTCCACGTATCTTCTCTGGAAATACCAATCACTGGACCTAACCAGGTTACTCACAGAATCACGGGCACTTTCTCATGCTCCTCTACTAACATCATATATGCCATCACGTGCCAACAATGCCCAGATGCTTTGTATATTGGACAGACTTCTAACTCCCTTAGACAAAGGGTCAACGGGCACAAAACAGACATCAAAACGCTCCAGATCCACAAACCAGCTAGTCAACATTTTAATGGAATGGGGCATTCTGTCAATGACCTCAAGGTATGTGTGTTACTGAAAAGAAATTATCGCTCCTTTGTAGAAAGGGAAGTGGACGAACTGACATTTATATTCAAATTCGGCACATTAACACATGGTTTAAATTGTGATGTGAACTTTCTGAGTCACTATAGGGGCTTGTCTGCATACTTGGCTCAATCTAATTCTTGATCTTCCCCTCCACCCTCCGATTTGCTCACCTTGATTATCTTTTTCTGATTTGTCCTCCTTGCTTACTGTTTTTGGTCCTCTGTGTCTTAAATATTGAGTCTGTTCTAGTCTGAAGAAGTGGGCCTGTCCCACAAAAGCTCACCTAATAAACTATTTTGCTAGTCTTTTAAGTGCTACTTGACTGCTTTTTGTTTTTATCCAAATTCAATTAGCCACTCCATCCTTTGTGAGGAACAAGGCAAGTTAAAGACATGGAACGTTCACCTTCACTTTAACATTTATAAATATATTCAATAAACTTCCATCAAAGATTAAGACTGGGATTACAGATCAAATTTTAACCTGGACTATGTTGAACTGTGGGGGGGGGGGGGGGGGGGGGGGAAGGAGGGAAGAGAGAGACTTTCATAGAATCCTAGGGCTCAAAGGGACCTCAGGGGTCATCGAGTCCAGCCCCCTGCCTAAAGCAGGATCAACCCTCTCCAAAATCACCCCAGCCAGAATTTTGTCAACTTGGGACTTTAAAAGCTTTAAGGATGGAGATTCCACCACCACTCTCCTGGCAAAATAGTTTTTCCCTAAAAATCCAACTTACACCCCCTGCTCTGTAACTTGACACCACTGCTCCTTGTTCTGCCACTTGTCACTACTGAGAACAGCCTCTCTCCATCCTCTTCAGAGCGTGCCCCTTCACAGAGCTGAAGGCTGCTATCAAATCTCCCCTCACTCTTCTCTTCTACAAACTAAAGCCCAAATCCCTCAACCTCTCCTCATAGGTCACGTGCTCCAGCCCCCAAGTCATTTTTGTTGCCCTCTGCTGGACCCGCTCCATTGTGTCCACATCCTTTCTATACTGGGGGATCCAGAACTGGACACAATACTCCAGATGCGGCTTCACCAGTGCCAAACAGAGGGGAATAAACAACTTCTCTGGATACGATGGAAACGCTGTATCCTTGTTAACTCTGTCTGGTTTAGTTTTGAAACACGTGCACATCACTTTCTTCCAAAGTGCTTGTTAAAAACATTGTTCAGCACATACCCACTAACCAAATCTTGAACTTCATTTAAATTTCAGTACCATTTGAAAATTCAAGGAAAATTTAAACTATTACCCAGCTTTGTGTCTGAAGATAATTTTAGTTGTATTAGAACACAATATAAAAATCAATGTAGAAAAAAAGGTAACAAGTTCTCTTTGTAGACATTTGTATATTATGGCTACATCTACACTACAGCAACCTGTCAACAGAAGTTATTGTTGGAAGAGATGTACCTGCAAAACTTCTGTCGACAGATCATGTCCACACACAAAAGCAGATCAAAAGAGCAATCTGCTCTGTTGACAGAGTGGCCAGACTGCCTGACCACTCTCTTGCCAGAAGGGCTGACCAGAAGCTCAGCAACCAGGGCTAACTGGTGAACCGGCAACCCTGTCTGTCAGAGGGCCCACCAGGAGCGTTTACACGGCTTTTTGTTGACAAAAGGCATTTTTCTTCATTCAGGAGATGCACAACGCCATCAGCGGAAGTGCTAAGTTTTGTCAGCAGACTGTGAACGAAAGCACATTTCATGCGTAGATGCTCCGTGAGTTTTGCAGACAAAACCCTCTAGTGTAGATGAAGCCTTTGAAGCCAAAGCATTTTTCCCCTCTGTTAACGCTCACCTCCTCTTTTCTAAAAGATGGAAGACAAGTTTAAAACAGGGTCATGCTACTAATTATTCTGCATGATACAGCTTTAAAAGATCTGAATGTGTGCAGTAACACTAGACATGATCCAAAGCCCACTAAAGTCAGTGGAAAGCTTCTCGTTGACTGCACTGGGCACTGCCCTAAATGCACTGCCAGTTTTAAGAGCAGTTACCTCAAAGGCATCTTCAATGCCATCCTCAGTGACTCCTTCATGAGTTTCTTGTGCTGCTGCAACTTTTTCAGACAGATATTTCAGTATGAAGAATGATTCCTCTGTTGCAATACAGACAAGCTCACCAGAGTCTGACCAGAAAATCTAAATGAAAACGAGGAAACAGCATTTAGGTTTTAGAGTGCTGTGGTATGAAAAAAGGATACACACATTGGATCAAAATATTTGTTCGTTTGCATGTTCAGTGTAAGAAATGTAGAATACAGTGTCTATGTAAAAATCGCTTTCTATTACAGAAAGTATGAAAATATAATTTTTATAGTTAACAGCTCCATGCAAAAGCCTTTAGTGTATTACAAGTGGTATGTAGCAAAACTCACATGTTTGGGCTGAATTTCAATTCTGCGTATCAATTCTGTGTTATCCCAGTCATAAAATGCCAAGCCATTCACAGATCTGACACCCAATAAGAAACCTCCATAGATACCTGAAACAAATAACAAAAGTAGAAGGAATTAATATTTCACTAGCAACATTTTTTCCAGAAAAAAGCGTTAAGATCTGTGATCAGGCAGATTTAGGAAATACAAATAAAACCTACCCTCCGCACCAAAATCAGGTTTGAAGGACTTCTTGTCTTTGAAATTCTTAAATATCTTTACAACACTGTTGCTCTCCCTGATTGCATACCTAAATGCGTATAGCGAAAAATGCACCATTACAAATCAGTTACCCCAACAAGAAAGCAAAATTTTACACTGTACAGCCATAAAGAACTGCTGTAACAACTAAGCTAGAATATTGGATTTTTTTCCCCTATATCAGAAGTGCTTGTTAACCAAGTTTAGCAGTTTCTGGCAAGTTCATCATTTGTTTTGTCTGGAAATTAGCAGCAGTAAGGTAGTTTAATACAATGCAAAACTAAAACCACTTACTCTGAAGAATCGTGTGCCCATACAAACTCCTGTGCAGAACCAAAACTCTTGTTCCTCAAAGCCATAGCTGTGTAAATGATGTATTCGCCATCCCCACACACTACTACAAACCTAAAGGAAAAGAAAGCGTGGGTGTGAAAATTGTGTGTGGTGGCTAATGGGAATGGACTAAATCCATTGTCTGGAAGGGGGTTTTATGTAAGCCATATTTCTAAATTTAAAAAACAAAACAAAACCAAACTTGGGAATTTTGTCTTAATTTTTTAACAAGTCTATTACCGTCCATTAGGGTTGTGCTGAATGGTCTGAGGGTAGATTTCGCAGCTCCCCATATCTTTTACAGCCAGTGGCAATCTTTCTCCATCTTTAATTTCAGCATCTCCCATAGCTTTCAAGTTAGCCTGTTGCACCTCTGAGTGCTTAGCCCAAATAATTTTTCCATTAGCATCCATTGACATGGCAGGTTCTTCACGGCCAAGCTAATAAGACCAACATATAAAATGAGCATCCTTGGCCCATTAAACTGCTCACATTTCTTTTCATTCACTTTAAGTACATATGACTTAGAATAGGTGAATAAATTAAAGAACACTTATTTTTTAAAAAAAATCACTTCATTTTTCATGGCACATTTTCTAGTTTCATATTAACATACCTTAACAATGATGCTTCCCTCATCATAGCCCAAAGCCACATTATTGGATCCTCTCAGACTGGCTACGCACCACACCCTCTCCATGCCATAGTTGAGTGTACTTTCCAAGCGATATGTGCTTGAATGCCAAATGCGAACAGTTCCTGGAGAAAAGGATATGTACAATTTCAGTCTCCTCTCTCAGTAATAGGGTATATGACATTCAGCAGCAAGAATCCAAAGACATGTAAAACTAAAACCTGTGATTTAAACTCGAGTGAAATATAACCTTAATCTTTCAATTCTAACACAGTCTCTCTGATGCTTGGGGGGATATTTGGCATCCCACATTGGAACAGAGATGGAAGAGGGGAAATCAACACAGAAGAATCTTTTAGCGTGCACCTGAGGGATCACAGGAAGAAGCAATTAGGTGCTTCTAGTTGGTAAACAGATCTCATGTGGCGGTGCAGAGATAGTGAGGGCTCACAGTTGACAGATGCCCTGGGTTTCTCAGCACCAGCACCCCTGCAGCCATCTGCTTTCCTCAGCCATCCCCTTCTGCCCTTCCTGTTGGTGAGATGCACCTTTAGTGTCTTCAAAAGGAGTACTCAAGGGTATGAATGTGGAGGAAGACTGCGTTACTTCAAGTCAAAGTTGCAGAAACTGACACCTACATCCCAAGGAAAAGGGGAAAAATTCATAGGGAAGGCCTGCAGACCACCTAGGATGACCAAGCCTCAAACAAGTAATTAAGAGAAAGCTTTCTTTGACTGATCCCATGTAAAATCTCTTGGAGGCCAGAAGGCATAGGTGTAAAGTGAGAAATGCCAAGAGCCAAACAGAGATTGACCTTACAAAGAGACTTAAAACCAATAGTAAATATTCCTACAGCCCTATAAATAAAAAGAAAACAAGGAAACTAGTTCTTCTAAGCCTACAAAAGGCATGTAACCTCCACTACTGCTAATATGTATTAAATGCCACAAAACTCAAAGTTACCATCTTCTGAGCCTGTGATTATGATTGGCAGCTCAGGGTGGAAGCTGACACAGGATACATTCTGTGCATGTCCCTCCAGTGTTTGTACACAGGTTTTATTCTATAAGAAGCATTAGAAATACAAGAAAACAAAACATTAACAGTGCAATTTTCTCAGATCACTCTCGAAAGAAATTTAATATCAGAATTATGTAAGCATGTCTCTAGTCTTCGTAATCTTTACTTCCTCTTCAGTTTGGTTCAAAGAACAGCACACTGTGGAGTCTGTTCTAAGAAAAAACTGTCCAAGTTGAATTTGTTCCCACTAGTGTACCTGCTTCTCTGTTTCTTAGGCTAACTGGGTTCCTATCTACAAGACACAGGTGTGAGCAAGGTAGCTCAAGACTGGTCAGTGCCCATAATTTTTGCTTCAAATTGGAATATACATCTGCATATAAGGGACAAGGATAGCAGTAGTCTTGTTTTTTCCCTTGTGATTAAGGGTATTTATTCACATAACTGAATGTGCTTGAGGGGCCTAGAATTATGAAAAAAGAAAAGCCATTCACAGCTGCATGGAGTGGCAAGATTTTAATTCATGCATTCCCATAGTGAGCCATTCAACAGCACTGGCTAAAACTCTCCCTTTCAATCTCCAGTGTGTTCTACAGCAGTGTGCATCCACAACAGGAACAAAAACCATTGGACTGTTGTTAGAGGGAGTCTGTCTTCCCTTCCTGCTGCTCCTGCAATGGCCCCTAGCACAGCGAGCCATATATAGACAGCTTATAAGCTCCAAGTTCCCGCAACAGTGCGCTTGCCCAAAAACTTTTCTACTCCTACACCATTCAGCTCAAATCACAGATTTTGGAATGGATAACGTCTTCCGTCAGTAGTCAAGCAAAATATATCTAGCAAATGTGGAGGAGAGAATCACAGATGGACAGGACAAGGCATTGAAGCAACAAGCATGAAAAATAACAGGCAAAATAATCAGAGATAAAAAAGTGGATACAAAAGGAGACTATGGCTGGAAACGCAGTAAAGGAATAAAAAGAGCATGTGGGTGCCCAATCCCTTGCAAGAAGGCTGGTCTCAAATTAAAAAAATTGGGACCCACTACTCAACAAGAAAATAATCCAGTGCTATTCAGGACAACGTTAACTTCTAATATGCAGATTATCCACTGCCAGTAAATAGTGTTACAAGTAATTTTTAACCTACCAGTTTTAGTTCAGTTTTCCTGGAATATCCAAACATAAGAGTCTGTCTTCTATTCAAAGACATAAAAATGTAATAATATTCTTCTCCTTCATTCCTTTCCCAATGTTTCAATTTTTTTTGCTACTGATAGAGCCAGCCAATTTACTCAACAGACGTGTTCATGAAGAGGTAAACACCCCGTACCTGGTAATCCCAAATCTTGACAAGGCGGTCATCAGCTCCTGAAATGAGGTAAGGCTTATCTCCACCACTATAATAATCAATGCAATTCACTCCTTTTTCATGGCCTTCCAAAGTGAAGTTGGGTGAAGAAGAACCAAGCTGCCACACCTTGCAAAGAAAAAGGTGAATCATACCTAAGTATTCATCTTATCTTCATGGACCAGAACTAACATAAAAATGTAGTAGTCAGATCTCAATCTAAAATTCTATCTAGAAACAGGAAAGACACAGCTAACATGTCTGTACCAATGCATTCTGATTTCTTAAACGTACTTAAAAAAGTCTAAATCACACTTTGGAACAACATTTCAAACAAAATGGCTTTATCCTTCAATAGTCTGTCTTAACTCCTCAATATGTGTGTAGGTTCAAAAACCTGTACATGTATATATTTGTTATTTCAGAAAATGAGGATTATACACATATCCCTTAGTTGTTAGTGTGGATTTTAGAGTCACAAATCAAAAATGGATCAGGGAAGGTTCCAGGTACTTTGCCATCTCATTACCATATCAAATCCTGTTTAGCATAACCATTAATCATAACAGCTGAAAGAGTCTTGAAGTGTAAGTGGCACTTTCTACAGTCCTAACACATAATGAAAGTCCCAAGAGGACGTGGAGAAGCCTTGGTTCCCAGATGGCCCCATGAACCCAATAGTGCATTCGTTCCCAACCTTTTTGAGACAGTGACTCATTTTGACAATTTACTAAGGCTTGTGACCCAAGGCAATTCAAAACCAGGGTGTTTCTCCCCTAGGAATTCCCCCCGCCCCCCATAAATCTTGATTTGCCCCTACCCCGCTTATTGGCTTAAACCCCTTACAGCCCTCCCCCTCCTCCCTAAGACAAGCATTACTGACAGCCCCTGCTGCTCCTTTGCTGGGCCGCTACATGGCTCCCGCCAGCCCTCCTACTCCCTACCCCCACCTGCAGCACAGGAAGTTCCCTGCCCTGCCATGCTGAAATGCGACTCAATTTAATTGGTTTAATGGAGGGCAGGAGGGATCCAAATGTTAAACTAATTAAACTGAGTTCCATTTCAGCACAGCAAGGCAGGGACTGGAAGTCAGGTGTGAGTGGTGGCAGCAGGGGGGAGCCACAAATGGCTCCTTAAAGAGCCACATGCAGCTCAGAACCACCCAGCCAGTGAGCCTTTAAAAAAAAAAAAACAACCATCTAGTGGTGATCATGTTTGGGTCCTGACCCATAGGCTGGGAATCTGACATAATGTCTCTTCCTGCAATAGACCCTGAAGGGTCTCATGCACAGTCAGGGAAGTGAGACTCTGCATAGGCACTCTGCTATTTGGCATTTCTCTAAAATGGACTCTGAAAGTGGATGCTTATGACAGAAGTTACACGCCTCCTCCTTATATTTCTGTGTAATCCAAATGGAAATCAAAAGAGCCCAGAAATTTCTGCCAGGGGTTCACATTTCAAAGATCACATACAATAAACTAATCTGAAGATTTCGGATATCGATCAGAGAGGTAGCTGTGTTAGTCTATCTTCAAAAACAACAAGAAGTCCTGAGGCACCTTATAGACTAACAGATTTAAGGATGGCAGTCCTGAAACAAAGACATTTCAGAAATCAAATGGAGAGAGAAATCTCTGAGCTGCAATTTGTTTGCAAATTTGACTCCATTAACCAAGGATTAAACAGAGACGGGGAGTGGTTCGCAGCTTACAAAGGCAGCTTCTCTGTCCTGGGTGTCATGAGCCATTGTCAGAGTCTAATGGGGAGATCCTATCCCCCCGTCTGATCTGACTTGTTTTTTACTCTTTTGATACCTACTATTGATACTGGGCCATTTCCACCTTGCTGAATAGACCTTGTCAGCTCTGGCCCTCCCTTCTTCTGGGACCCCATTCTTTAAATACCCCTCTGAAATCACCACCCACTCATGCATCTGATGAAGCGGGTCTTTACCCACGAAAGCTTATGCTCCAAAATATCTGTTAGGTCTATAAGGTGCCGCAAGACTTCTTGTTGTTCTTGAAGCTACAGACTAACACAGCTACCTCTCTGATACTTATAGACTAACAGATATTTAGGAGCATAAACTTTCATGGGCAAAGATCTGCTTCATCAGATGCCAAGTGGGTCTTTGCCCACGAGAGTTTATGCTCCAAAATATCTGTTAGTCTATAAGGTGCCACAGATGTAGAGAGAGTCTTTAGCCAGGCTCTGATGATTGTTCAGCAATTTGTTGTCTTGGCAGTCACTCGATAGCAAGTAGGATGTCTTCATATTGCCCTCCTGTTTGCGAGTCCATTGATGGTGGATCAGCCCAATTCTGGAGTCACAGATCTTATCACAGAATGGTTAGTAGCTGTTGAAGGGGCACAGGGCAGTTTTTGACGCTGTTTTCTTCTTCTCCGCCTCGTCCTCATCTGCACTGTGGTGGGGCCCCTCAAACTGCACCACCCCTCAAGGATTACCATTCTCCACTGGGGATGGTCTTGAGCAAGGTTCTCCCAAGTGTCAACACCAATGCTGCATTTTTTCATATGTGCCTTCAGCATGTCCTTATATCACTTCTGCTGGCCCCCAATGTTCTTCTGTCCTTCCTCCAATTTGGAAAACAGAATCTGTTCTGGGAGGTATTGATCAGACATCCAAACCATGCGATCAATCCAACCCAATTGTTTATGAAGGATAATAGCTTCAACGCCAGTCATGTTGATCTCTTCCAGAATGCTAGTGTTCATGCGTCTATCCTCCCAAGAGATATTTAGGATTCTCCTGAGGCAGCGTTCATGATATTGTTCAAGTGCCTTCAAATGATGCTTGTATGTTGTCCAGGTTTCAGATGCATACAGTAACATGGGAACAAGCACTGCATGGTATACAAAGAGCTTTGTTTTGTGATAAACATCTCAGTTCTCAAAGACCCTTTGTTTCATGAGGGCAAAAACAGAGCTTGCACAGCTCAGACGATGATGGTTTCTGCATCAATGCTGACTTTAGTGGAAAGATGACTTTCAAGGTATGGGAACTGCTTCACATTTTCCAGCAGCTCTCCACTGACTTCAACAGAAGGTGCATGAGATTGTTGTTTGTCCCTTCAGCGAGGGGACTGACAAAAACCTATAACTTGACTCACATCATTCCAATTTGTGTGTGTTTCTAGGTCATTCAGAGTCTATTAATGCACATATTTGTCTTATGACTTCAAATGTTTCCATTGTCCGTATTGTCATATTCTGTTTATTTTGTCTGGTAATTATTTAGTGAAGTTTTTAAAAAGGTATAGTTACCGTACCTTAATCGTCCTATCCAAAGATGCACTGGCAAACTGGTTATTATCCTTTGGGTTTATGACAATCTGCATAACATAATGAGTGTGTCCCTCAAACACCTGAGAACATGACCATTTTTTATCCCAATCCCAGAGTTTAATAAGCATGTCATCTGGAGAAAAAAAAATCAAGTTAGCTATTTGAATATTTAAAACTATCTTTTTAAAACAAGATCCTCAGGTAACCCAATTTCAAGAAATTGTCTATACTTCATGCATAAAGGGAACATTATTTATGGACTTTGCTCAGATGACCGTTTACCCTGACAGGCAGGGGACGACTATGGGGAATGCAAGGGTTTGTTTCAAATATCTTGGAGGTGCCTGATCTGAAGCTCTGAAAAGCAAGTAGTTGCTTAAAGGGCCAGATTTCAAAGACACATGCACTGCAATCCTGAAGAAAAATGCCTTTTGTTGTTAGTATAAGGATTCAGGGCTTGTCTAAATGACCACTTAGTCTGCAGGAAGCTGAGGTACAAATCTACCTCTCATTAGCTGCCATAAACCAACTGTCCAAGTCAACCTTTCTTAAGCAAGGGAGTGATCCATCTCCACAAGCTACCCTCGCCCCCAGCACTATCCTTACAGCATCCACTAGATGGAAACCAGCCAATGGCAACTGCAGGAGTGGTGCTTGCATGTGGAGGCAACACATCAAGACCAGCTGCCCTCCTACCTGCAAGCATGTAGGCATGCTTACCAGTACCAGCCAACACTTTTGAGCAGAGTGGGACCACCACTGCATGCAGGCAGGCTGCTTGCCCGAGTGCCTGCTGCACTGCCAGCCAAAATCTGCCTATGCATGTATGCATCGTTTGACCAGAGCCTGTCCCTGGCACTCACTCCAACACCACAACCCCCCCTTCCCCTGCACCCAAACTCCCCCTCCATGAACATAACAGGAAAGTGTGGCCTGTGACCACTTACCAAAATTCTTGGAGTGGCCCCTCTGCAAATGTTATTTCCCATTCCTGGTCTAGACTGTTGTCCAGCTACTCTTATCATTGTTCTTACAGCATAGCCAATTCAGCTATATCGTTTCTTTTGTCTTCTGGGCATGTGCCTTAGTTTGTTCTTAAACCCTGGTTCTGCAATTTATCCAACATTTCTTCTTTTTTTGCTTGAGGCATCTGAAAACTAGCTCTTCCCTTTACCTCTCTAATAAATGCTAACAAGCTAGTGTCCACTCACCCCCCAGCTTTATCGAAGATGAATATCATGCTCCATCAGAGCACTCTTTCATACCAGACACTTCTCAGGACAGCACATCAATAATAAATGAGTAAGGTAACAGTTAAATTTGCTTACTATGAAGCTAAATTGAATGTTGGAGGCACAGCCAACCACTCCATCTAATGAAAGGACCTTATGTTTAAAGGGTAAACAACAGGACAACTCCAATATCACTCATGTCACAATCTTACTGTAAAAGCACTAGCATGCTTGCAATTTTAACCAGCAAAACGTAATTCATCTTGATTTATTTCAGACCCACGTATTGCATGCCAATCGGCCAGAAGAGCAGATTATTAGCATGTAAATGAACTTTTTGTTTGGCAAAATTAAGCAACTAGACCTTGTGGTCTTCTTTGACAACAGCTTAACCTATTATATTTCAAATGGCAAATAAAGTTGAGGCTCCATTAAAAACATGAAACTAGCTGACAAAAATAAGTTGAGATAACAAATGCCAAGTAGGCTACTTGCACCAGAATTCTTATTTCAGCAGCAACAATACAGGGCAGGTAGTTTCTTAATGTATAGAAAAGAACATTTTGAACAGAGTTACATGAGAAAAACATCTTACCACTGCTAGTTAGAATGAAAGGCTGCGTAGGATGTACAGCAATGCAGCGAATATAATCAGAGTGTGCTTCGAACACGTGAACTCTTTCCAAGGTGTTGTAATTGAAAACTCTAATTTGCATGTCATCCTACAGATGAAAAGGAAATAGACACACTATTATTATCAGCTTCTCAGTAAAAGCATTTCACATTAAATAAAGGCTAATATTCCATCTTCAAAAGATTCTTCAATCATAAGAGCTCTTTAAAAACTACATTAGAAGTCTAAAGAAAGGAAACCACGCCAGCTAGGAGAATTACTGATAGTTCAGAAATCCACACTGCACAATCCTATTTATAAGGCATTTATAGCTATGAAAATATAATCTAAGATTGACATTTCTGAAAAAATGGTCTTAGCCCAAATGACAGCTTATTTTAGTTTAAGGAATGTCTAAAGTTTCTTTTGACATTTTCACATTTTAGGACTATGAATTTTCTATGCATTAAGTCACTTGTTCTACCCCCACTGACGTCAATGGGGAAACTTACACCGATATCCATGATGTAAGATTACGCAGTAGGAAAGACCAATGCTGTGTCACATTCAAGTAACTGACAAAGGGACTGCCACTGCCAACCTTGATTTCTTTTAACAGGCTATTTAGGAAATTATATCCTCCACCCCACCTCCTACAAAACACACACTAATGTGATGTTCTGAAATTTTTACTGTTTAAAAAATTAATTTAGTGTTATCTTGGGAGCAAAACGATATTTAGTTTTCAAAAGAGATTTAGATGCAAAGGACAGGGGAGCAAGCCTCCCCTCCCAAGTCAACAGACTCAGACTCAAGCTACCATGCTAAATACACTTGTGTGGACAGCACTCAAGTTGTGGCTTGGGTTTCTTCTCAGGCTCTGAACCCCAGTCTCCTATGTAGGCTTCAAAGCCCAATCTGTACACACCAATTTTTGACATGGTACTGCAAATCCTGCCAACTTGAGTCTGTCACTCCAGGTGTGGGGTTGCAGGTGCTGTAGACAAACCATTCTGGTCTGAATGGCTTGCCTGTAAGGAGCAGCAATGAACATGAGACGGGTATGTAGACTGTGCTGGCAAAAACTAATAGTGTACAACACTTTGGTGCAGTTCAGAAGTCACACCCTCTAGTGCAAGTGTGTCAAACATATTGCCCAATCACAATTTCTGTATCCCCATGCCTGGGAGCCGGACAGGGTGTCTGCCAGACTGGGAGCTGGCTGGGGTGCTGAGCCCTGCCAGCAGCTTCAGCTCTGGAAACTTGTCCAGAGAAACCCCAGCAGCCTGAGAGGTAGGAGCCCCACCAGCAGCTCCAGCCCTGGGACCTGGCTGGGACCAGGAGGAACCCCAGCAGCACCAGGCTGAGAGCTGGCGAGGATGTGGAGCCCCACTCGCAGCTCCAGGTCCAGGGATCCAGCTGGAAACTAGCTGGGGTGCGGAGTACCTTAAATTTATAATTTAAATTAAAAATCATCTGAGCAAATAATTTTACACATCAAATTTTACGAACTAATAATAAGTATTAAATTCTCAATTAAAATTATTGTATTACATTCACACAAGAATAAATAATTACGACTCTGTAATAGAAATACAAACGTCTTTGGTGGCCCTGAAAGCTATCAGTTTTCATCTGTGTGGCCCTCAACAGGCTTTGAGTTTGACTTGCCTACTCCAGTGCACATTGCTGCTTTGGGTAGACAAGTCCCAAGTCTCAAGGAAGCCATTGGAATTGCACACTTTGGAAAGTTTTATCCTAAATGTTTTTAAGGGAGCAACATGATCTATGCTGGCCCCACCTTATTCCCTTTTCTCCTCCAGATATACAGTAGATCCACAACTTGCGGGGGCTGTGTTCTTGCGCAATCCCCCCTAAGTCAAAATTCGCACAACTTCAGGGAGCCAGGAAACTAACCAGCGCATTTTAGTATGCAGCCAGAAGCATATTCAATGGATGAAATTGGCTTAATGTTCTAAAAACGAACCAAAATTCTCTCAATTTTGTATTAAATTAATTGAGAAAAAGCATAGAAAACCAGTAAACTTTCAAAATCACATTACCTTGAATAATCCAAGTTCTTTAGCATAATTCAGGGCCACTGTTAAAATACTATGCATAGTACACCTTAAAAAAATTGTAAAGAAGTGCAAAGTGATTCAAATTGGTAATATATATCAGGCCTAAATATGGAGTCAGTCACAACTTTATATTTTCTGTTTTTAAAATTAAAAAAAAGTAAGGTTTAATGTGCCCTCCTATTCAGTGAATTTTAGGATAATGTTTCAGGAAAACAAACAGCTGTACAAACTATTACCTTCTTCCAGTGTAAAAGTTAATATCAAACCATACGCTAATGATGTGCAAGAGTGCAACAAAATACAGTAAAGAGAAATTGTGGAAAAGAAAGGGAATGCATATGAAACAAACGAACTCACAGCTCCTGTCACAACCCAGTTCTTTCTTGCCACAAATTTAGCAGCTCTGACTGGCAAGTCACATACTTCAAAGGTCTTCACTAGAGTCTAAAATTAGAAATATATTACTGAGAAAATGTCAGTTACAAACTATTTAGCATTTCTTAACACAGCCCACTTTTGAGCAGTTGCAACTTTAAGAGAAAGGGATCGGAGTTGCTTTTTAAGAGACATAGAAAAGGCAGGCACAGAGAGAGATTTACACAATGGTGCAGTTTTGCAGTCTTAAAATGTTTAATACCTCCTGGAATAAATTAAACTAAACTTGTAAAAAATCATCCCTTGTAATTAATAAACCTGCTATTATGCAATCTCCATAAACCTCTACATCTTTCTCTAAATCAGCAGTTCCCAACCCCTTCCAGACAGTGACCCATTCTGACAATTCAGGAGACCTGGTGACCCAAGGCAATTCAAAAACTGGGGGTGGGGAGCAGTGCCATAACTAGCTAATTTTGTGCCTGAGGCAAGAATATAAAAATTGAGCCCCCTCATGTTTATATATTCATAGCAGTTATTTCCTAGGAAAAGGGAAAATACATTATTAACAACACTACATTCATTATCATCGTTGATCTGAGTTGTGGTGGGGGAAAGAGCCTCATCCCCATACCATCCCCCCACCTGCTCCCCCAGCTTAAACCCCCACACTCAGAGGCTGGAGGGACTAGGGAGAAGGGTCACACTCAGGGGTTGGGGGGGGGGGGCACATTTGGGCTGGCGGGGCTGAGGGAGGTCCCACTCAGAGGCTGGAGGGACAAAAAAAAATGAAAACTGACAAATCAGCTACATAGAACAGAATGGGGGCGGCGCGCAAAACTGGGGGAAGTGGAGTGAAAATTACTGCAAGAGAGTCTGTTAAGTGGCTTGCCTGGGATGGCTCCACATATCAAAGGCGGACAAGCTATCTTTGTAATGCGTAATTGCTTCTCTATTGATAGAGAAAGCTGCTGGATGTGGCAGCATTAAGGAGCTCCAATGGCTTCTTTAAGAGCCACATGCAGCTCTAAGCTGCTGGCAACACTTATCAAATCCAACTGTGACCCATAGGTTGGGAATCGCTGCTTTAGACCATTTCTTAATGTTCACGATAGCACCTGGACAACGTATGCTGGGGGTTCATAGATTGCAAGCATATGAGCCTCAGATTCAGGGAGAGTAAACAGACCAAAGTAAGTTTAAGATTAATTTTGTGCTTCACATACCTACTGCTCTTACTATTCAAAGTGTTTAGCACAAACAATGCTCAATGCTGGGTTGACATCCTAATCCGTCTGCTTTATGAGCTGTCTCTGAGGCTAAAATTTGAAAATGCACATCTATTAAGATTACTGTTCTTTAATGGCACCAACTGTAGGTGGCATGAAATCCAGGAGTTTCTTGAGGACAGTTGGTGATGCAGCAAATTATATATTTTGTTGTTTTGCTTTTTGAAAACAAAAAACAGTGATTTCTTAAATTATTTAGAATTCCAATATATCTGCTGCAGATGAACGCTTTTCATACATTACTATCGTCAGGGTACATGTATCAACATATGATCATATTTCTATACTGAACACAGTCTCGCCTTAAATTAGAAATAGAATACAGCACTAAAAATTTACCTGTGTTTCATGATTCCAAACACAGACACTACCATTGTACAAGCTAGCTAACATCCATGGCTCAGTTGGGTGCAAGTCCACACTCTTTACTCGGTCAGACCGAGCTGTTAGTTTTCGCTTGATATCAAGTCGGAGAGGCTAAAGATCAGAAAAATTCATTATGGTTCAATGTAAAAATGGCACAGAATTGTTTTAACGTATTTGCAGTGTAAATAAGCAAAACAAAAACAAAAAACCCTGAAAGTTAGCTTAAATAAAAACAAGAAGCTCTGGTTTGCAGGCACACAAATCACACACTGCTTAGCCTATCTCCTTTCTTGTAAGAAAATCTTCAGAACATAAGCAAATAATGCTTCTGAATGGCATCATTCCCACTGAGTTCTGTGAAGCAGGACAGGGTCCCTACAAAGCAGAAAGGACTGTCCTTGTCCATATTTTCTTTAGTCCACATGAATATATTACTTGTGAAGAGGTCCTGAATTGCTCAACTGGAAAATGTGTCTACAGAATTAGCTCAAAGAAAGGAAGGACAGTGCATGCTTCCACACAAAATCCTGCCCAGTATGCCCATAAACCTACACTGAATGCCATGCCTAGGCCTTGGTAATAGCACAGCAATCTCAAACATAAAAGAGAATAGGCAAATTTTAAGATACATTTTCTCTGTATTTCTGTTGTGAATGTAGTGAAGGAGCCAGTTATCGCAAACTGTGATGTGTAATGGGGACACTTGTCCTGAAGGAACAGAAGCAAGTCCAACGAGTCCTTTAAAAAGCATATAAGCAGAAGCCAAAGATCATAGAATACTAGAACTGGAAGGAACCTTGAGAGGTCATCAAGTCCATCAAGGTTGCAAGGCCAGATAGGCTAAACATTCATACACCCCTTCATGCTTTGGCCACTATTCCAGAGGACATGCTTCCATGATCATAATGCTTGTTACAAAAATGTGTTAACTAAATCTGTGACTGAACAGCTTGGAGGAGAACTGTATGCCTCCTGATCTCTTTTACCTCTATTCTGCCATACATATCATCTCTCTGCAGTCTCAGATGACCCAGCACATGTTCATTTTAAGACTACTTTCACTGCAGATTTGACACAACACAGAAAGTATCCATGTGAGATGCTCAAATGGTAGATACAACACTTGTTTGAAACACCTTTCAAAAATCTGAGGAGATGTGAACCATGCTTTCCACCATCTTAAAAGACCATCATCCCAGTGGGAAAATTACCGAACCCAAACCACCCAAGCAGAAAAAAATCAGTCTTCTGCCAATGTCTTCTGACTGACATCATAAAAATGACGATGCACTAATCTGCACTGTTTTGAATCAAGATGGAGAAGAATCCATCACCATGTGAAATGGTGACTGAAGCAGGAAAGAGCATATGAATCTCTAGTGCCTCTAGCATGTAAATATCCTATGACAACAGCTATGAACAGTGCCATGTAACACCTTGTCTCACTTTCAGGTGCACGTAAAACAAGACACAGGCATCACTGTCATCCGCAAACTAAAAAAAAGCTTGCCTGGGTGATTGGCTGAAGACAAAGTAGGACTCAGTGGACTTATATGCTGTAAAGTTTTACATCATTTTATTTTTGAATGCAGCTTTTTTGTACAGAATTCTACATCTGAATGTTTACCTTTCACAATAAAAAGCTTTCACTATAATTCTTTTAATGGGAAAAAGGAAATACTATTTTATAGAGCAAATATTTGTAATAAAAGAGTGCATTAAGCATTTTGTATTGTTTTGCAATTGAAATCAACATATTTGCAAATGCAGAAAACATGACAGCTCTAATTGTACTGATTTTATTTTTGCTTTTCTTGCAGCCTGTTGTAAAACTAAGCAAGTAACGAGACGAGATGATAGATTTCCTGGAAAACCTTGGAGCGTCCCCCGAGGCGGACACCCTCTGGCTGAGAACTGAAACACTGGTGGGACACCCTGGCCTGGACCACTGGGCATTACATCAGGGATTTACTCCTGCAGAGCTCGGGGCTCCTGCCCTGCCGGGGGCGGCTGGGACAGGGCTGGCCTGCAGGAGCGCGGCAGCCCAGGCCCCTTCCCGCTCCCAGAAGGGATCAGCATCAGTCCCAGACAACCCCTGAACGCGCCATGCCTCGCCTCGCTCCGCCCCAACCCGGCGGGCAGCTCCTCGTCGTCCCCAGCCGGCCCAGGCGAACCCCGCGGCCAGACTCACCATGTCTCCTCAGCCCGAAGCCGGCAGCCGCCGACACGTCGCTCTCCGAGTCCAGCAGAGTACACCGACGTGGAGCTTCCGGCCACCGTAAACAAGCACTTCCGCATCTCAAATATCGCGAGAACGAGACTCTATTCCACGAGAGACTGACGGGTCAGGAGGTGCCTGAGTCCTACGCAGGACGCAGTCACAGTTTCCCACGGGCGGAAGGGGTGGGACGAATGTGAGCCTGCATGATGGGAATTGTAGTCCTTTTTTTGTCGCACAGCCTCCTGGGACATGTGATTGCGCCGTGAAGTGAGAACAGGAGCGGGTCTGCTGCGGTGCATGCTGGGCACTGTAGTCCGCCTGCTGTGCGCTGTCGTGGCTGCCGTTGGCTTTCCGGGCTAGAGCGACCGTATCTCCCTGTCCCAAATACGGGACAGGGGGATATTGGGGAGGGAGGGGCGGTTCCTTCAAGCCCTGGGGAGCCGGAAGGAGGCTCAGGGAAGTGACTCGCCAGCAGCTGTGCTTGTGCAGCTGCCGGCAGAAAACTGCGGGGCTGAGGGGGACGGGCCACATACGGGACAGTTCGTCCCTTTCATACAATAAGTCAGGTCGCCTTTTTGGTGCCCCAAATAGGGGACCGTCTCTCCCAGTACGGGCCGGATGGTCACCCTGCGTCTGGCCCGGGCTCCCTTCATCATCCCACGCACTGTTTGGTCGCACAGTGGGCGTCACCCCAGCTCCCCCGAGCTCAGTTCTCGTGGGCACATCGTGGGCAGGCTGTGCCTGGGGTCACTCAGGCTGCCCAGCCAGCACTGACCCCAGGGCCATGCGAGCTCCCCTGCATTGGCCCCTGCCCAGGTGCTCCCATGACCTCCTCCACCCACTTCATTTGAGTCCAGTCTCATCAGCAATGGCCCTTGATTTGGCCCACTGCACCGGCGTGTGGAATTGATCCAAGCCAAGGCTATGTCTGCACTAGAGTTTTGTCGCCAAAACTTGCAGCACGTCCACATTATAAATGTGTTCTCTCAACAGTAAATGGACACAATGCAGCACTTCTTTTGGCAGCATTCTGCCATTCCCCCAGGAGGCAGAACACCTTTCTCAACAGAATCTGTCAACCAAGCCAGTGTGGACGCTCCCAGGTGCTGGGGGGTGGGGTCCTCTGTTGACAGGGCTTCCAGGACACCATGCTGCCCTGTCTGCTGTGCTTCCAGGTGGCCCCTCTGTTAAGAAAGCAGCTGGGCCGTCTGGCCACTCAGCATCAACAGAGAGGATTGACAGAGTGACCCGTTTTAATGTTTGGCTGCAATCTCTCAACAGAAGTTTTGTCAGAAGACATCATCCAAGAGTAACTTCTCCCAAGAGATTGCTGTAGTGTAGATGTAGCCCACGTGTGGGGCACGTATGGGGCGTAACACAACCACAGTCACTCAGCAAAACAGACCATCAGCCACTGGGTAGAGCCCTTCCCAGTATGGTATACACTGTACCTGATTCATACATGCCAGACTCATTTTATCCATTTTATCTGAGCAGGGCAGTCACTCCTGGTTCAGCTAGTACAAACATTCTGTTTCCAGCCTGCTGATCCATTTATCTCCCTAGAAAAGGGACTTCATGCATGTTCATCTCAAGCCAGGCCTAAATCCATGAACTGATGCCACCATAAATCATGCTCACAATAACAATGGCATGTTAGTCTTCTCATTGTGCCTCTGTTCACAACTCTGAGAGGGTAAATGGGTCTCTGTCCATGCAGGTTTTTTGCTTCTCCAGTGAGAGACTATTAATGTGATCTACTTGTGATGCTGGGTTATGTGTTGTAAGGAACTGTCCCTGCACGCTGCACTGAAAAGCTATCAATCCAATTCACTGAAGTCTTACATAGATACTACACTACTCACATACCTTAAAATAGCTAGGGAGTTCTGGCAAATTCAAATTAGCATCAAAGATGTAAAAGGCCATTGTGCAAAGGATTAAGCAACAAGCTAACACGTGACAACCCAGACGAAAAAATAAATAGAAATGGTGCAATCAATCTCAGATTTCTACTCAAACACAGCCCCACTGTGTTATAAACCATAACTGTTGAACGATTCATTTTCTGCTCCTGCCCAGACTTATGTCCTATCCTAACCAGTAAAAACACGAGAACACTTTGGTTTCCCTTATTTTTGGATAAAAACAAGCTGAGGGAAAGCCAGCCTCCCAACCCAGCCTGGACACTGTCCCAAGCATTGTTGTGGCTTTCAGACTGTAAATGCTCCAGGGCAGGTACTGTTTTGCCTTCTGTTTGTACAGTGTCCAGCACCATGGGATTCCAATCCTGTTGAGCTGTAAACATCATACAAATAACTGTGAAATTGGAGATAAAAATTCTCTTGTAATTATTTCCTTCATGCGCAGATTCAGATGATCTTTGTAATTTACTACACTCTTCCAGCAGCAGCTCACAGTTTTGCCATCCTGTAGGATGTTTGGAGCAAACTCCTGGAGGCATGTGATGATGGGATCTCAGCTTTCATTAAACTGAAGATTGTTTCTAGACCTCCTGTCAGAAGTCCACTCAGGCACCCTCTCTTGGCCATTCAATAGGCTATTGTGATGGATTTGAACTCCTGGAGTCTGAGCATGCAGATCCTCTTCTGAGCAGTCCTGCTACACCATCCTTGTAGATTACACTAACTCATCTGACTCTCCCTTCAGCATCAAGACACCCCCTCACAGAGCTTCAGCGGAAGGTGTGAGCCCTCTGGTTCAGTTCTTAAAGGGACCACATAAGGCATACCACAGAGTGCCATAGATGTTGCACAGGTCTGGAATACAATGTTTCTCTTTAACATAGACCTATGCAAAATAAAAAAAAACTACAATAACTTTCTGCCTCAATTTCCTCACTGATCAACAGCATTCTTGGGGTTAGGGTATGAGCCCTTGTCTGAGGCACAAGTCCTGCTCCTGTGTATGACTTGTGTCCATGGAGTCTTATCTCCTCAGCCTGCCTTCCATTAACTTGTCTGTCAGTCCCCTTCCTCTCTCCTGCCTGCATAGTTCTTCTCAACCCCACCCCAAGCCCTTGTTATGACCTTCTTAGCAGCGGTGAAAGTAAGCAGGTGCACCCTGGTTCAGCGCACCAGTAAGAGAGTGGCCAGATGGAGGCAGGGCTGTGGATGTTTCTATCCATCCTCCTCCTCCTCATCTATATTACTTTTGCTGTGCCACCTGTCTGTGCAGGCAAGGTTCTACCATGTCCCCCTTCTTCCCCTGCACTGTACCAGCTCCAACCCCTCCCCCACCCAGCACAGGACGTGGTGCAGCCCCCATCCCCCATACACCCCGCCACAATGTCAGCCCTCACCCAGCTCAGGGACTGACCCAGCCCCCCAGTGGAGCTGCCCTTGCACCATGCCAGCCCTCCTCTGGCCAGCACAAGGCCTGACCCAGCCCCCAATGGAGCTCCGCTCCCGGCTCACACACTTTGGATGCATATCACAAGTATCTGTCTAGAACTTTTTCCAGCCCAACTTCTGCTTTCAAGTGGAGCTGCAACAGGGCCTCTGGTACACATTTAAGGCTCCTGTGCCAGTGCTGAGCATGGGCAGCCCCCCGCACCATTCCATCCCCCATCTTCCACAGTCAGAGCCCCAACCACTCCCCTACACTGGCCCTCGCCCCAGCAGCAGACATATAGGGGCAGGAAGGCGAGGCCTTAGTGGTCCTGAGCCAGCATGATGCAATACCCGCAGCCGTGGGGAGGCCTGGCCACAGCCCACTCAGGCTCCAGTCCTGAAGCTCAGGCAGTTGGGCAGTGTGGTTACTGACAGCCAGGCAGCGCAATCCCCACCACCCCAACCAGCTCCAGGGAGCCGACAGCTGGGCAGCATGGTGCCCACACTCCAAATCTCCCTGTGACCCTTGCCCTGAGCTCCCCACCCCTCCTCTGTCCCGCGACCAGGCCCACCAATGGGGGATGGGAGGCAAAGGGGCAATTCAAAGGGGACTGGAGCTTCAGTCACCACCATGGCCAAAGCTCAGGACCCCTCTGAAATGCTGCGGAGCTCTGTGCACCATTCCACAGGCCACTCAGAGGGAGCAGGGCAGCAAGGCTGACTGTCCCACACCTTCAGCCCTTGTCCCTGCCCTTTCCAGGGGTAGAGAGCCAGGTCCCCCTCCCACTCGCTGCCTGTAATCCCCCCACACCCAACCTCCTGCCCTAACTCCTACACCTCTCATATTTCTGCTCTGCAACCCTCACACCCTGCCCTGACTCTTGCACCCCCTGAGTCCCAAACCTTCCAACACCCTGCCGTGAGAACCCACCAGACCCCAGTTCCCTGCCTGAGCTCTTCCACACCCACACACACCTCAACACCCTGCCCTGAGTCACCAGCACTTCAACCCACGCTTACATTCTTTACAAGTTCCGTCATATCACAGCCCTCTCCACTCTCTGCCCTTGCAGTATGACAGGACCTGTAAGACATTTAAGTTATTTTCACCCCTGCTTCTTAGTCACTTGTCACTTTGGCCAGTTTGGTAACTTTCCACTGCTCCAAACCCCCAGCTCCTTGTTGAGGGAAATTGGAGAAAACTGGTTCCCCACCTCTCAGAAGACCCTTAGCCTAACCATTGTCCTTGCTTCGCAGAGATCTGACAGCCCTGTCAGCCCATAGTGGGTACACAGAGGGGTATCAATACCAATCAGTAATTTCATAGCAGTATAATGTTATATAGAATTTATAAGTTGTACATACGTTTCTTGACTCACCACACGTTCCCTAATAGTTCAGAAACTAGTAGGCCAATAACAACCCAGGGCAAGTCACAATTTTTGGGACCTGACATAATGAGCACTTCAAGGTTTACAGCACTCTCGGTCACAAGAGCAGAAGGAGAAATTGAAAGAAAAGAGCTAACAGAAAACATCCATGTTGAGGAAGTGGAGGGGAGTTCTAAGGAACAGGTGAGGTACAGGGGATGAGCTGGATTTTTTTCTTGGGGGAAAAGGTTTTAAAGATGGACTCAGAGGCAGCTAGTGGTTTTGGGTTCCCCAACCCCCTGCCTTGGAAACTCTAAACAAAGTCATCATGTTTTCTGCAACTGGGGATATGGAAAGGGTCACCACATTCGGCGTGCCATAGCTAAGCCTCAGCCCACCAGCTGAGTGAGTGCAGGATTCCATGGAATACTCTTGGGGCAATTTTGTACTGTAAATTAAAAATTCTGCACCCAGTATTTTAAATTCCGCATATTTTATTTGCCGAAAATGACAATACAATCGTGCCAGCTTCAGTTATTTTGGTAATTATTTCAAAATAGCCATGAGCAAGTTTGTCTGTAGCAATATAGAGAACGAAAAAGACCCAGGAAATATCTGATAAATTCCTTACTAGGAATATTCAAACAGAACTTTGAGTAACAATTAATTTAAACTACAATGCAGAAGTGTATTTTGTGCACCTCTCAGAAGCAGTGCAAAGGCTTTGGAGAGTGGGGATAACAGGAGCAGAGAGAGGGAAGTAGTTTCTGGGAAGGAGCCTGTGTATGGACTTGGCATACACAGCAGAGATTTTCGGCAAGGAGAGATTGTTATGGAGTTGGGAAGCCTCTCCCACATGCAGACTTCTACCAGTCCCCATTCAGTCAGGCACATGTCACTGTGTGTCCTGGCATCACCACCCCCTTCCTCGCATTCTCCTGCACTTGCACTACCATTCCCAATGCTCAGAGAGGTAGCCATCTTAGTCTGTAGCTTTGAGAACAACAAGAAGTCCCGTGGCACCTTATAGACTAACAAATTTTGGAGCATAAGCTTTCGTGGGCAAATACCTGCTTCATCAGATGCATGAGTGGGGCGTGGTTTCAGAGGGGTATTTAAAGAGTGGGGTCCCAGTAAAAGGGAGGGCAGAGCTGACAAGGTCTATTCGGCAAGGTGGAAATGGCCCAGTATCAATAGTACGTATCAAAAGAGGAAAAACAAGTCAGATCAGACAGGGGGATATAAGGTGGGTCTATTTACACCTTGCTGAATAGAGCTTGTCAGCTCTGGCCCTCCCTTTTACTGGGACCCCACTCTTTAAATACCCCTCTGAAACCCCCCCCCCCCCCACTCATGCATCTGATGAAGCGGGTCTTTGCCCACAAAAGCTTATGCTCCAAAATATCTGTCAGTCTATAAGGTGCCACAGGACTTCTTGTTTTTCCCAGTGCTGTCACCCCACCAATTCCTGTGCCCTCACTGCTAAAAGTCTGGTAAGTCCATGTCTACCCTGGCCCTGAGCCCTTCCCAGAAGTTGCCAGCACATCCCTCCCTGTGGCCACTAGGTCAGGGAAGGTTTCTCTGTGTTGTCCTGCCCCTATGACCCCACAGCTCCCAGGACTTGGAACTGCAGCCAATGGAGCTGAAGGGATGGTGTCTGCAGGGTGGGGCTGCACATGGACTTACAGCTCTCCAACCCTCCCTGCCCCCAAGGCTGCAGGGATGGGCTGGCCATTGCCAGGAGTGGTGAGGGATGAGAGAAGGCAGGAAGCCTGCCTTAGCCTTGTTGTACCACCTAGTGGGATTTGGAGCTGCCAGAGTCTACTGACCCCCAGGCTTCCCCAGCCCTCAAACCTCTCCCATGACCCACACCGTGCACCCCTTCCTGCATCCTGAACCCCCGCACCAGCCCTGAGACCCCTCCCAGAGCCCACCGCCCTCACCCCCTCCTGCACCCTAAACTCCTGCTCCAGGATCAGCTCAAAGAACCCTCCCACACTCCAACCCCCTGATCTCCAGCCTAGAGCCTCCATTCCCTCCTACACCTCAACCTGTGCCTCACCCCAGGGGAAGTGAGTGGGGAAGCGAGGGAGCGATGGGGAACGGAATAAGCAGGGGCAGGGCCTTGAAGAAGGGATGGGACATAGCGTTGTCTCAGGGAAAGGGCAGGGCCAGGGTGACTGAATCTGTGTGATTAGCAGTTGGCAGCTGTAGCTGGCAGCCCGCTCTTGTGGCACTACAGCAGGCTCTGGTGGGCAAAAGGTGTAAGTGGAGAGCCTTCCCAGCAGAATGGATTTTGGGAGGAGGAGGAGGAGAGACTTTTGCACACGTGGAGGGGAGCAGAGCAGAGCAGGAGTAATGGAATGAGAAAGGTAGAGCCTTTTAGCAAAGCTGATAAAAGAACTGAAGGAGTGAAGAGTGAATGTGTAGTGGGGGAAGTCACCCTGTCACTCACCTTTTGCCAGGGAGTTCGTGGTCTGAGAACCAAGAGTGGGGGAAATTAGTCTTACGGATGAGCCGAAGGTACACTGGCAGGGCAGATCATACAGTAAGAGAGGGGGACAAAGCCAATAAAGAAATAATATCCATAACTATTTGCTTGTTATTTGTCACAGGGCGTCGGGCTCATTAAAAACGCACAGAAATACGGTTACATGGCAGGATCAGGCTGGCATTCCAGAGCATTTTAAACAAAGCGAAACAAATTACCTGCGTGATTTGGATGTGTCTAGGTTTTTGGGTCAGTTTACTTTTTCTTAAATACTGGATGGCACAGCTGGTCTTCACACATTAACTCCTACAGCATTAAAACAACTGATAAACACGGCAGTGTCAGCTGTATTGTGCTGCTCCCCTCAGGGAAGTCCCTGAAGGACCAGCTGAGCCACCACATTAAAAAGGGTTTTGTTTCCTGCAGGTTTTAGTAATTAGATTTTGACATTTGTATTAAACTTTAAAAAGTAATGTATGAAAATACAAATGCATTGAAATTTCTCTAGAGTGTTGGGATTTTGCACGCTTCATTATTAAATTATCCTATTGTTGATTAAATGCACCGAAGAAACAAGGAAGTTACAAGAAGAGAGTATACTAAAAACAATAGGTGGTAGGAAACCAGTACAATAGTATTTCAGCAGCTGATGGTTTCCCCACCTCCAAAGCTGTTAACCTCCTAGGACAGCAAATCTATTAAGTCGTTCAGGAGTCTCAACTTGAATCCTGGTGTCAATGATTAGAACTTGGCAGTGAGATTGATATTGTACTAAAGTAATAAGAGTAGCTGTCAGGTGACTGGGGTGTTGTCATTTGATGTATAATGTGTATAGACACATGTTATTGACCATCCGATTCTATCAGGTAGAGGCAGTCTAGTATGCCTATCACAAACATGTACAGTGTAAACATATAGCTTCTGCCAGTTTATGTAAGGGCATAAAATTAATTTGAACAAGAAAATACAAGGGAGAACTGCTAAAAAAGTGCACTTTGGGCAAGTAAGGTTTAATTGCTTTACAAACCTGTACAATAGCCAACACTCCAATTCCAGTGTGGAGTTATTGCAATTGTACAAATTATCTGTCTCAACCCAGATCTGGGTTACATAGTGTGTGCTGCTGCCTATTTTGGAAAATAGCTCTGAGTCCTGAAAGTCCAATGGCTCCTGCCTGGACTGCTTCTCCAGGAGTTCAGTACCATGTAAACTCATTTATTTTTCTAAACTTCACTGACTGTCTTATTTTTTCAACAGGCCCATAGGGTCTCTCAGGCGCACTGCATTTCTCCTTGGATCCCAGTTTATTAAGTCAGCTGCTCAGGGTATTTTAATGGTTATTCCTTTTGAGTAGCAACCAGCTAGTGGCAATGTAGACTGTTTGCTAGGTTCCCTGATAAATATTGCAATTATTTTGCAATCTGTATTATTGCATAATTCTAGCTAGAGGTTAGTTTTGTGGACTGAGCAAACACTTCTCTATTGACACTTTCCACCATCTAGGTAAATGCTGTGGTTTATTGTGGAGTGTTTATTTCAGAACCAAAATTATTTTGAGGTATTATTAAAGGGGAAGAGTTTATAGCTGCTGTGCAGTAGACTAAAGCAGGTGTGTGGCTTCTCAGAAAAAAAGATGGAGATAAATTAAGCCTAGTGGATGTAATGAAAGGGATTATTAGCATTTAACAGCTATGTAAGACAGACCAGTGTGGAACAAAATAACCACCAAACATTGAAACAGCATGATATGTCCCTACCAATCAATTCTTACCACTTGCAATTTGACTTCTTCAGCCTAAAGTTTTCAACAGGTTAGTTACCTTTGGGATATATGCCTATTTATCACCATCCCACTTCACTAGCATCTGCAAGCATCAAATGAGTAAATTCAATGAAATAACTAACACTTTAAGAAGATATTGTACAAACACAAACTAATGATGGATATAACAACTGCAGTACATGTTTGTGGGGTGGGGGGAGAAATGAATGGGGCCACTACTGTCTGTCTACATACAACTGTCTCAAGCTGTAAAGTGTTTTGTATTGTTAACTGTGTAGAGATAACTGCCTAACATTTTCCATTATAAGCCCATATTTTCAGTTGCTTATAATTTTGCAAAACTCTAGCCCTTTGACATTTTTCAGATGGATACTTCCATTTTTTAAGTTTCAGCAACATGGATTAATCTACTTTTTTTCCATAATGTCATTCTGGGAATCCTTCCTGTATTAATATTTTTTTTCTAAATAGTTTTTAAGAGCTCTAATTCCTCCTTGTTTTGCAGCACAGGGATGATTTGGGGGTCAGGGAAGTATCTTTTGCACATCCATCTACATTTGCTGTGGCTTTGAAAAATGGCTATTTGCACATGCTCAGAATTTGTTAGACATTTATGGCTAAAATCTGCAATATTGCAGCTGGATTGAGCATGCACTTACCCACTACAGAGAACTGCAGTAAACCTCATAGCATCATATTCTTTAGAATAAGGACCTGATATCCTTGGCTAGGTCATGAAATGTAGTCTCAGCTAGTCTCCTATCTTGTGTGGATAAGTCTATTAACTTCACAGCTCCAACTGAGCAAGGCCTTACACTATAGACCTAGGAGGCAGGCATAAAACCTAGGTATACACATTCCCCAACTTCTTGCTGGTTTGAAGAAGCCATAGTTGTGTACATTCTTAGCAAAATTCTTGTTACATCTCCCTTGAATGGCCGGTCCATGCAGAGGATAACTGAGTTACGTTCTGTTAGCTCAAATGCCAGAAGTCTTTTCTGTGATTCTAGAGGCTCTGCATTTAAACCCTGCTGAAAACAGGTCTGAGGGTTAATATAGTATCTCATACTGGAGATAGATGTAGTACTTTGTAACATTATTATCAGCACAAGCATTGACAGGAATGGAAACAGCAAATGACAATTTCCTGAAACAAAGCTGAGTGTGGTCTAGCTGTTTTAGAGGATAATAGAAGAATAAAAACAGAGGGTAGTTTAAGCAATAAATAGCTGAATTCAATAATTGAATGCAAAAAATGTGTGGTTCAAAACCTCATTGTGCAAGCATTGCATCTGTGTAACTCTCAGCGACTCCCATAAGATTCTTGCAGAAACAGCCATTCACTTAGAGCTGGTAATTTTAAGGTCACCTGGAAGAGGAAACAATCACTGTAATGCAGATGAAGTCCGATGCTTCATGCTCTATTCTTACTGCACAAAAATAGTGTAACAGTCTGGAGAGTCCAATGAACTACTCTTCAAAAATAAAGATATCCCAGCCTTAACAGCTTACCATAAGTTTTTAATCAGGATTTTTTTTTTTTTTGTGGACTGCCTGGCAATAAGCATCATATAAAGTCAGGGACGCAAAGCTTAGTTAATATAGAGGTAAAGTTACCTCTTAGTACAGTACACATTTCTAGAACACAGAGTTGAGCCAAATTTGAACTCCTGGAAATGAGTAAAAACACAAAGAAAGTAAATGCCAGTTTAGTTGTTCTGGTGTCCTCCTGAAGTTGGCAATAGCTAGAGGGAATTAGCTATGTTGAGTGTCCGCTGTGTTAGGTGTGGCTGTACTGAATGGAGGAGTTAGCTGAACAACTTGGTAGAGATGTGACTATGATTGGTAATCTAAGCAATCCTGAGCCCTGCTCCCTGTCCTCCCCCCATCTAATACGCATAATCAAAGGGCAGCGGTCCATGTGCACCGTGAGAGATCCAGCACTGAGTTCCATTGGTTGTGTCAATAACAGGATCTTCTTGCCCTGGGGATTGTCAGCCATGAGAGAAGATGTGGGTGGTTTTAACAATGGGTAAGTGAAAGTCTCATGTTAGAACACTGAACAAACAGTGAGAACATGCACATATGTTTGACAAAGTGGGTCTTTGCCCACAAAAGCTTATACTCCAATATATCTGTTAGTCTGTAAGGTGCCACAGGACTTCTCATAACACAGCTACCCACAATACCCTTTAGCAAGTGTGGTTTGGTTTCTGTGGAGCAGATTAAGTATTTGAGGATAGGTAGCTTCCATTCACTGAAGTAGCCTAAACAAATAATTTACCTTAGCACACAGAAGGCATCATACTCTGGTCTAGAGTGGTCATGAGTGCTACGTAATGTGTGCGATCTGCAAAGGTAGGAGGCGAGCATGTGCTTGGGTGTATTAGAACGTCACTGAGGCTCTGTCTACATGGCGGGCACTATCTTGGGATATGGTGGTATCCCGAAATAGCTGTCCACATCTAAGAAATGTGCCCATCGTCTTGAGATAACAGGCATGGTATTCTGGCATCCCTGTGCAGGGACGCCTCAAAATAGCACTTTATTGAGACAGCACTACGTGCCAAAACAGCCCATTTCAAAATCTACTCAAAATAAGCTGTGCAATTTGTGGTATGCATAAGTTATTTCTAGGTTAGGCTGCCGTATACACATAGCCAGTGTATAGACAGCCTTATTAGGGAAGCTTTAAGGTTGTGTGGGCAGGTACTGTAACTTCATTTCTTAGTTGTCACAGGTTTGAGTTTAACTGAATTTAACATTCTGGAGGTACATAATATACTAGGAGGCAACCTTAACTTTATGCTAAAGGTTTTTGACAGTCAATGTCCCACATTTTTTAAACAAATATTTGTAGGTATTTTTGTTAGGCAGTTATAACTACCATGTAGTTTCATTTCTGAGCCACTAAATGGCAGGTCTACACTGCAAAATTAGGTTGGCCTAGCTATGTCATTCAACGGGTATGAAAAATCCACACCCCTGAGTGATGTAGTTAAGTCAACCTAACCCTGAGAGCAGAGAGAGTTAGGTTGATGGAAGACATTTCAACCTACCTACTGCCTCTTGAAGAAGTGTATTAATTACAGGGACAAGAACACCCCTCCTGTCACTATAGGGAGTGTCTGCACTGATGTGCTATAGCTATGTAGCTGCAGTGTTAGGCGTAGACATACACCTGGTCCGATTGCTGTCAGGGCAGATTTTCTCTGGATTCTGTTTGTTAAAAATAAATAAACTGAAACATTACACAATCTTATTGCCCCAGCTCCCAGATGGAGACATTGTGAGTTTTATATTATGAGAAATGAAGCAAATGCCAATTTCCCAGAGGTGGAAAAAGTACCCAAAATGTGACTTGAGTCAAAGTACAGCTGCTTTGGGCAAATGTGCTTAAGTACAAGTCACTGGTGTCCCTCTGGAAAACTACTTGAGTAAAAATACACATACATACACATCACATCTGTATTGTACTCAAGTACCCAGAAGTAAAAGCAGCTGCATTTTTACTCAAGTTGGTACTTTTTCCATCTCTGCAATTTCCCTCCAAAGTGCCATGATTGCTTGTCCATGGCATGCTCTTTTCAAAACTTTTCCTAGCTATTGTCTTCAGTTTTCAGCCTGGAGCCTGGGCAACATGTCAAAGACACGAGCTGAAACACCAATGCATTTAATTTAATATTATTATTTTTCCACGTAGCACATGCAACTAAGTGCTAAGTAAGAGAAAGGGAGAACTTCAAGAATGAAGTGCATTGTAATTCATTTTCCCTTGAAATACCTAGTTTACAGCTGTTCTGCACGAAACTAGCCTGTTTATTCCGTATAGCATTTTCAACATTTCTTCATTAGTTGAAGAGATATGACTATAAAAATGTTAACCAGATCACACACACCCCATGGAGTTTATTTGGATCTTACAGTTCTGTAAGAGTGCAGCTGTTGGCTTCAAACACTCCCTTCTCTCTTGTTCTAGGATTCTCAGATTATAGAATCTATTCACCAGCCACCAGAGCAACTCCGTCAAGTTACTTAAGAATCTTGCCGCTCACCAGTTCCATTTGGAGAGGGGCCCCCAAAGGTAGCAGTCATGGGTCTTCCAGTTCAATATCAGCAGCAATCTCAGCTTTTGGTGAAGGAGTCTGTTTCTAGCTCCCTTCCTTATAGATATGGCCTTGAAAATGTAAACTGATAGTCAGAGTCTAAAAAGCTTATCTAAAATTTTTCAGGCGTAGTAATCAGCTGTTCACGTTCCCTGCAACAAACCACCCCTGGCTGCAGACTCAGTGTGTATACAGGTGTTGTTATTTCCGTCCCCTTAAAGACAGATCTCTTACCAATGGTTGCATTCATTGTAAAGCGAGTTGAGATCTCAGGCTTCATAGTGAAGGAAAGCAAGCTCTGTGAATGAAAATTAGGCATGTCAGTGTATATGAAGATCTTTTGAGGCCGAGTCCAACTGCAGTGTATAGATCCTGTGAACGTTTTCCGCTCCTCAGCGGAACCCAACCACTCTGACTCTGCCTTCTACACATGTTATTTTCATGTAATCATTATCTTAATGACACAACATTCACAAGGATTATTTAAGTGAAAATCTAAGTTTCTCATGCTTAGCAGCATGCAGTTACTCCTGTTGTAAACACTCCTTATGCTGGTCCTTATAATAACAACTCTTTGCAAGTTAGGTTGTTGAGTTGTGTTCCCAATCGCAGTTGGTGTATGAGGAATTTACATTTAATTCATGATTGCTAAGTGTTTGATTCCTTTGTCAACACAATGAGAAAACCTATATTCACTTGTGCAAGTGGGGAGGTAAATGGCTTGCACATATGGAAAACCAACCCAACTGAGACTGGTTGAATCCCTTGTAGCATCATTAGCTCTGACCATTCTTTAATACACACATTTGCCAACATGTTCTTGTATTATTGACTTCAGACCAGGACAGACCAAGTGCATTTTCTACTCCCTTCTTGCTCTGGAAAGAGGAGTAAATCACTGCTCTCCTTTTTGTGGAGTGGCTCATTCTCCTTTGTGTGCCCTGTTAGTCACCCTGGCATGCTGGGGCAGAGCAAGGGGACTCTTCACGCTCCCTAACCCAGGCCCTCTCTGTCCACTTCTTGCTTACTTAGTTTCAGTGGGGATCGTGGGGTAAGTACCTCCTGCATATCCCAATATAACCAGTCACAGTTAGAGCAGGTGATCCCTGTTCTAAACTGCTCAGCCAAATGGAGGTTTGTAACAATACCTTCTAGCCCATTGTTTCTGAGCCAATCAATTAGTTGTACTTAAAGGGCGGCTAATTGATTAATTGTGGAAGATGTAGCAAGGATAATCTGTGACTGAAGACTGAGTTGCATTCAAAGGGAATCTTTTCAATGAGATCCTTTTTAAAAACAGCACAGTGCCAGCTGGAACAGTAGTGACGAGGCCCTGGATTAAAAAATACAAAAATGCACAGAGGAAGAGTAATGTATAAATGCAACTGCAGTATTTCTAGGCCCATACTGAAAGAAAACTGCAAGAAGAGATCCATTTGTCAAACTTTGATGAGAAGAGAAGAGGCATTTTGTGTCTTAAACTGTGTTCCCCCAAGAACTAGATGAGATAGAGGACTTAGAATAAATAACACAGGGAGACACCTCTCAGAGCTGAAGGAGACTGAGAGTCTAGTCCTCTGCCCTCTTGGCAGAACCAAGCACTGTCCCTGACCCTTTTTTAAATCTGTTTGCCCTAGGCTGTTAAATAGCCTCCTTAAAGACTGAACTCACAACCTGGGGCTTAGCAGAGCATTGCTCAAACCAGTGAGCTATCCCTCCCTATGCCTTAAAAACAAGGTACTCTTCCTGGTGCAGAGATATCGTTCCCTAAGAGAGCAAAAAGAATATCTGATTTCAATATAAGCTTTAAAATACAGCTTCAGAGCCTGTTGGTTTGGTAACTGTGTTTTGGAGACCTAAGGGATCAGACGTCTAAAACTGAGAGGGGTGCCTGAGCAGTAACTAGCGGGGGGGATAGGGTGGTGCAGAGAAACAGTCGATATCGCATGAATCTGCCCGATGTTTCTCATGACAAACTCAGAGCACAGCTGTGCTAAATCAGCTTAGGGCTGCCAGCTTCCTAATTCCAGAAAGCGGAACACTCTTGCATTGCCCATCCAATCTTTCCCCTTCCCTTCGGCTCCTTCTCTGCCCTACCGCATCTGAGGCCCTGCCCCCACTCTCTCTCCTCCCTTTCACGTACCTATCTTCTCTGCAAGCCACACACAGGCATGTTGCTTATTGTTCTGTCGGACGCTAAGTTCCAGTTGTATTTGTTCCAGGATGCTACAGCTGGCAGCAAAATAGTCAAAAAGTAATTGAAAAAAATGAATTTCACACATGTTTTCATGATTCTTTCCCTCCTCTCTTCCCACTTTTCCTGTGTAGCTCCATGTTTTTTTCATGACTCAAGCTGTCCTAATTGCGTGTGGAATTAGAACTACACATTACAGCAGCGATAAAGTCCCACTCCTGAAGCTCAGAGGCAAACCCACAGAGAAACAACCACAGAAATGCACACCTGTCCAGATACCTTTATAGCTCCAATACACTGCCTGTATCTGAATGTAAGTATCTGTATATGAACACAGCTAGCATGCATTAACACACATCAACACTCGCGATATTCAATGTTACAATTGTCGTTTTGTGTCTAGAGATCCACAGCTAGGATCAGGGCTCCAGGGTGCTTGGTGCTGGACAGCCATATAAAAAGAAGGAGTAAGGCTGCAATAAAGAATTAATGTACCTAGACAAAGTTGGGGAAAAATGTATGGTGTGATCTTCTGCAATCACTAATAATACCATTCTCTTGTTACAAAATGAATATGTCAATAATTTTTTAAGTGGGAGCCAGTGGAAGGAACGCAAGGCAGAGTAAGGCAGTGGGAGTATGTGGAGTAGATGAGAGTGCAGGAGGAGGCATAAGGCTACAGGTGCATGAGAATTTGGGGGGCACAGTGTGTATAGGACCATAATGTGAGTGCAGTGGCATATATGGGGTGAATGGATTATCGACTATGGGGAGGTGGGGTACATTGGGACGGTGGAGAGGATGGGTGGGACAGCGCTGTAAGTGGTACAGCACTGGGATGGGTAAATGGTGGCAGGACACAGAGGGATGGAGTGAAGATAAGAGGGTAGGATGGGGAGGAATGCAGTGAGGTGTGGGGGTGAGCCCTGGAAGGATGTATTGAGGGGGTGAGGTGCCGGGGTGAGCCCGGGAAGGGTGTATTGAGGGGGTGAGGTGTCGGGGTGGGGCAGGGAGGAATGCAGTGAGGTGTGGGGGTGAGCCCGGGAAGGATGTATTGAGGGGGTGAGGTGCCGGGGTGAGCCCGGGAAGGGTGTATTGAGGGGGTGAGGTGTCGGGGTGGGGCAGGGAGGAATGCAATGAGGGCGATGGAGGTGCAGCCCTATTCTTAGCTGTGGTGGGGTGGACTAAGCCCCAGTGCCCCCTACAGGAGGCCAGAGGCCTTGCCAGGCCCTAGCACAGCCAGAGGAGCAGAAAAGTCCTCCAGGCAGGGGAGCAACAGTCTTTGCTGCAGCCAATCAGAACCTAACAGGCTGGTATATAAGAAGCTCCTGGACTAGGGTCAGTTAGTTCCTCACAGAAGCTTGACCTAGGCAGGTCTATACACTGTCTGGGTGACCAGCAGCACTGTGGACAGCTCCAAGTACAAGCTGAACCTGAACCTGGACCTGGGTCAGATGCAGGCCCTGTGGCCTGAGACTGGCCACAAGCCTATTATAGGAACTGACAGCACTCTGGACAGGGCTCAGAGCCCATCTGCAGAACCCTGAAGAGAACCAGAAAAGACCTTATGCAGTATCGTTGGCCTCGGGGGGCACACTTGAGTGGTTGGGCCCTGTTACACCAGCACTCAGATGGGGATACACATACCTTGAACTCCTGGATGCCAGTGATGAGCGGACAGACAGACCACAGTTCTTCACAGGGTACAGCCACATGAGGAGAACAGGGCTGGACAGCAGTAGCATGAGATGCACACGCCACGTGACCCCCCTCAGAGGCTGTCTCCTGAGGACTCACAAGTATTACCCCAACCAGTGGGAACTGCGCCTGCAGGGCGGGGGACAACACATGGCTCCCCTGCCTGCTCCTCAGGATAGGAGTGAGACCTGGAAGCCTGCCAGCCCCACTGCACACAACTGACAATGGGACAGTCGGCAGCCCAGTCAGCAGTGACCTGGAGCCATGAGGGTTTCCCAAACTGGACACCTGGCCACGCTAGATGCTGAGCAGACTGCTTTTTACAATGCAAGGTAATAAGTAAAACACCACATAAAGAAGGAAATAAAACAAAACAAGCACCACACTGCCTGTGTGTGGAGTTCCAGTATGGGGCGCTGGATCCACTGCTGCAGGACAGGAGCCGCTGGTGCTGCTGCATGAACATGGGTCAGGCTTGTTCTCCTGTTCTTTCACTCCTCAGCGCCAGGTTCAGTATCTAGCATTTGGGGGGAGCACCACTCGCCACTGGGGAAGAACATGGAATTCCCAAATATAACACAGAGGTATAAAAACTTATCATGGGGCTCTAACTATAAGCAGGACCCCACAGGTCTAGGCTCATTGTCATGAATTAGGGCTAAGTAAGTGCACTTAGGAATTAATAATCTAAAAGAAATCCGTGTCCAGGAGTGTTACAACCACAGCAATATTCTTCCACCCAAACAAGTCAATGTGGAGTGACTGTGGTAGGGACTTCAGCCAGGCTCAGATTCCCTGCACGCTGCTGCAGAGCAAGGTGGTCAGCCAAAAGAGTCATTTAGAACTAGAAGTATTGGAGAGTCATATCAATTAGACCAGTGGTTGGCAAACTACTAGAGTGTAGTCTTGGAGGAGAAGTTAAATCTCGACTGGGGAGAAAGATCGAGGCAAATTCTAAGCAATGAAATATCTTAAAGTCCTTATTACTGTCTGTTACAGTAATAATAATCCAGGCAATTTTGAGCTTCATTTTCAATATGAAACCTAATGAAGAAATTTACTCTGGGTGGCACTTTCCTCGTCCAGCACCTCAGGTGCTGATCCATCCTGAAGGAGGGAATTTGCTGGACGAGGCTGCCCCAGCCCCTGCTGGACTGAAAGCTGCAGCTCTGGCCTGGGAGTGTCACCAGCTCCCACTGGGGAGTCAGGCAGCTCTTTCCACCGTGCTACTTCCTAGGCTATTTCCCATTTTTATGTGTCCAACTGTTTGTTCCTTCTTAGGAGCTACTTTGCATTTGTCCTTATTGAATTTCATCTTATTTACCTCCGACCATTTCTCTAGTTTGTCCAGCTCATTTGGAATTACAATCCCATCCTCCAGAGCCGCCTCCAAGCTTGCTGTCATCTGCAAACTCTACGCCATTTTCTAATTGTTCCACGAACTGATCCCTGTGGAATTCCACTTGTCATATCCTTCCAGCATGACTCTCGACCAGGGACGGGAAACCCCGAATAATGGGTGGGCTGCATGGGTGGCTCCCCCTCACGTCAGTGGGACTCAGCAGCCTGCCTTGTGGGGATCTACTGGCAGCCTGCGTGCCCCACCCCCCAGCTACCTTTTTTTTCTCCAGGCACCTCTCATGCACTGGGGCCCAAAGCCCTGCCCTTACCTGCTCCCCCCACTCCCTCCCAGCACTTCTGTAGCAAGCAACTCACGCAGACTTCTACCAGCACCTCTGCATCTCTTCAGCAGAAAGACACATACTCACAACTCATCTGTTCCTCTCACTCCCAGGAGGATAAGCACTACCAACCCATTTGGATATGGATAGTGTACAGTCCTTGAGACTTTGCCCTTGCTGTGGTTCAGCAGCTGATTTAATCCAGGCTGCCTCCAATATTTCCTGTTTATAGCCTCCCTCTGAACAAACAAAACCACCATAAAACATTTAATTTACTTTGTAAGTATTCCATGACCGTTTCCTGCAACTGTGGAGCAGGGAAAAGGCATTTGTTTCATGACAGGATGTGTTGCTTTTATTAAAATGGTAGTCAGGCCTCTAGCTGGTGTTTTGGAGTCAGTTTTCTATACACAAGTTTGGCCACCAGGTGGTGCCTAAATTCTGTCTATTACAAGTTGTTTGCTGCTGTCTGGAGCTGTCTAGCTTCTTTAATGTGTAAATTAGTTTCTTCAATCAGTTCACTGAAGACAAAGAATTTATAAAGTGTTTGCATTTATTTTGTCTTTTGTAAGACAGAAGCCTTTTCAACCTTTTTCTCTCAAGTAATTTAAATACAATATGCACAGGCTCTTAACTTACCCTTTGTTAGTTTGTCACATTTTCTTTGCAGCTATATTTATAACCTTAAGGAAAAAATAGAGATGGTTACAAAGAATGAGTTTACTGCACTCAAGGCCACGTCTACACTACAGCGTTTTGTCGACAAAACTGGCCTTTTGTCGACAAAACTCAGGGAGCATCTACACACAAAAGGCTTTTTGTTGACAGTCTTGACAAAACAGAGCACTTTCCCAACAGTGTTATCCTTCTCCATGCTGAGGAGTAGTGCTTCTTGTGACAGAGTTTTGTTGACAAAAGTGCAGTGTAGACACTCCGGGGCCATTTGCCGACAAACAGGGCTTCCGGTTCACCAGGCAGCCCTGTTTGCAGAGCTTCCAGTCAGCCATTCTGTCGAGAGAGGGCTGGGCAGCCTGGCTGCTCGCTGTCAACAGAGCAGAGTGTTCTTTTGATCTGCTTTTATGTGTAGATGCACCCCACCGACAGAAGTTTTGTCAGGAAATCTCTTCCGACAGTCACTTCTGTCAACAGCGCTGCAGTGTAACCATAGCCATTGAGTGCAAGATCGTTAGTAAGGAACCCAAGGAGGGAGAGCAGACCCATATTGCCAGTGTACTGTTTTAATTGTAGTGATAAAAATGTGGTGCTTCTGCCGTAGCATGACTGCAGGTGTACCAGAGCTAGATACACGTACAGGTGTAGCTTATTTCTACATGGGAAAGGAAAGGAGCAATACTAATGTAAAGCACCTTTAAAATGGTAAAACCGCATCCACAACCGAGATTGTACTGTCATTAGTAAACGTCACGCACACAAACACACCCCACAAAGCCCAACGGACAACTACAAGATCTGTAGAGACACTAAAGGCTTGTCTTCAGCAACAGAGAAAGCACAGCTCAGGCATTAGCAACGTACACCTTCATTTCTACCCTTCATCCAAATACTGCCACTAATATGCTTCAGTTACAGTGACAATTCAAGCCTAGGAGACTATTTTGCTAAAAAAATCTGTATCACGTCCATAACTGTTAGTATTTGACTTTGCAATGTAAGTTCACTCCTTTTATGAAAAAGAATCCAAAATAGTTTGTCTTTATCACCTTCCTGGCAGTGTAGCTGTATGTTAAATTACACTGTTTGGTACTCTTGCAGGATAAGTGTTTCCCCTAATTATTCTGAATAGAACATGATTACTAGTAAGTGATGAAATCAGAATAAGAGTCATGCACTGTGTGAGGGTGTATGCTGGTTACATTGGTTATGGGGGCCAAAATATGCTCACTGGGTGTCTTCAAAATCCCTGTTGTTTAAGTTAAAATGACATATTTTACCGAGCATTTATGGACATTAAGGCAAAGTGTTCTTACAACAAACATCACATCTCTGAGAAATTACTGTAGCATGTTCATGCATACCTTGTTTATATCGTAATGGTGGAAAGACCTGGAGTAAGTGCTATTTTTAGGGTCTGAGTTTTTTGACCATTTAAATGAGTGATTTTTTATCAGCAGAAGCCCCCACAAACCCCAGCTTTATCAACAGAGTCAAGGCTTTAATTCTAGCAAGGAAAAAAGGCGTACAGCCAGCACTTGAGCCCGAGAGCTTGATTCACTCACTTTGTGAGGCCATGTACACTTGTGCTGAGCAAACTTAAGCCATTACAGGCCACACTAATAGTAGCTCTACAGATCTCTGTGCCAGCTACTGCTTTTCAAAGGGCTGAGAGAAGAGGTAAGACCACCCCTCTGGTGACTATACTTCACGCAGACGGAACTGGGCTTCTAATGGCACCAGTGGAACCAGGACCATCCCAAGGCGGGGCAAGGCCTGGGGAACTGCCCCCAGTGCCACAGCTGCTGGGCCAGAGGCAACCCTGCCCCTATGCCGCATGCCCTGCCCCTTCCTCTCTCTGCCTCTGCCCTACCCTCTTCCCTTCCCCCCACAAGGCAAGGGGGCCAAAGATTACTTGGGGCCAAGGGCTGGGTGCAGCGGGGGCAGCCAGGGTCACTTCCCTGTCCCCCCACACTCACCACACAGGTTGTACCATGATGCGCTCCCCCCGGCCCCGCCAGCCCATTGCACTCAGCATCTGAGTGAGAGAGGCAGAAGAGAGGGAGAGAGAGAGCAGTGCAGCAGGATGGAGCAGGCTGCTGCTCCTGCCACCTGCGTGGTGAGTGGAGGGGTGTGTGGAAGTGACCCCTGCTGTGTCTCCCATGCCCAGCTCTTGGCCCCAGATAACCCCCATCCCTCCAGTCCATAGGCAAGCGCCAGGCCTGGGGAGACTGCCCCAGCTCATCCTCTGCACAGGACAGCTTTGAGTGGCACTGTACTGCTGGGCGCATGCTCTGAGGCTGCACTTGCGCCTGCCAGCCCAGGGCTCCTCTCTCCACCTCTGGACACACAGTGCAACTCCAGCTCAATCAGTCTTGGTCAGTTGGAGGTTGTGGTGGGGAGGAGACCATCAGGCCACTCCTGGGCAGCTGGAGTGATTCTTGGCCCCAGGACTGGGACCAGCCCCAGCTGCTGTGCTGCCTGAGCCTGGCAGACACAGGCACCTCCTCGTGGGGCCGGTGAGTGTGGCCATGATGGGGGAGGAGGGCCTGGGATAATGAGTCTCTGGGTGGACTTCTGGGGGCGGGACTCGGCTGTGAGGAGCAGGGAGTGCTGGGCAGTGGGGGAGGCTCATGTGTTTGGGGGTTCTAGGCAGTGGGGGATCCTATGGGGGCACTGGGCTGTGAGGAAAGTCTGTGTGGGACACCGTGTAGGTGAAATAGGGCTGTGGGGAAGAGCACTGGGCAAGATCAATGTGTATTGGAGCATGACAGAGCAAGGGCTGAGTGTGGCACACTGGGCAGTTGTAGTGAGTAGCGGCGTGCTGGTGTGCCTGGTGCTGTACATTGGAGGGGGTTCGAGGCAGTGTTCCCTGTAAGCTGAGCACTTGGGCAGCTGCCCAGGAGAGAGTCATGTGCCATCCAGCTGATTAGCAGAGCATCCACAGCCACCCCCAGCTGGCACCGTGTGTTTCTGTTTGTGGTGCACATTGACACATGCCTTGGTGCACACAACAAAATTTATTTCACACATGAATGAAAAACATTAAGGGGAAGTGTAGTGCTGGGCATGTTAGGAGTTGGAGGCTTTGTGGCACAGCATGGTCCTGCCCCTGAGGGGAAGGGATACGCTGGCAGCTCAGGGCTGGGCAGGCCCAGTTACGCCCAGTGATGATGCTTTGTAAACAGTGCCCTCAGACGGTGCTGGGCATAACAGGACTGTTGCATCCATGCCATGCCCCATGGCTCCTGGCACTGCAGAACAGCCCTCCCTGCGCCATGGTCCATTGCCCACAAATACGTTTGGTGCTAGGCCCACAAAAGGCTAACCTGGCCGTACATGCAGGAGGCACCTAGACCAGGCAGAGCTGCATGGCTCCCACAGGTCTGCACTGTCCCTGCAGAACCTCTCAGTGGAGAGGGTGCATTACTGTGAAGCAGGGGGCAGATGAGGGTAGGCCAGAGAAGAGAGGTGTCAACAGGAGGCATGACACGTTGAGAGAGATTTCGGGCCCCTGTATACCATGTTCAGCCTCATTTATGCAGAGGTTTTGGGGGCCTTGAAATGACTGTCCCTCTTTCCTGCCCACTCTAACTAAAAGAATCCTGCATCCCGTTGACACAATCAGAGGCTATGGCAATGGATGACTCCAGTAAAAGGTATCAGAGGCGTAGCCGAGTTAGTCTGTATTTTCAAAACCAGCAAGAAGTTCTGTGGCACCTTATAGACTGACAGATATGTTGGAACATCAGCTCTCCTGGGCAAAGACCCACTTTGTCTTGCTGACGAAGCAGGTCTTTGCCCACAAAAGCTTCTGCTCCAAAATATCTGTTAGTCTATAAGGTGCCATGGGACTTCTTGTTGTCTTTCCAGTGAATGGCACATTTCTAGTTTGGATTCAGAACAGAACTGGCTCAGGAATCAAGTGGCGCCTGTCATTCTAAAAGGGTACGTAAAAGGGTGTCATGAGGAGGAGGGAGAAAAGTTGTTCTTCTTGGCCTCTGAGGATAGAACAAGAGGCAACGGGCTTAAACTGCAGCCAGGGAGGTTTAGGTTGGACATTAGGAAAAAGTTCCTAACTGTCAGGGTGGTCAAACAGTGGCATAAATTGCCAAGGAAGGTTGTCGAATCTCCATCGCTGGAGATATTTAAGATCAGGTTGGATAGATGTCCATCAGGGATGGTTAAGACAGTACTTGGTCCTGCTATGAGGGCAGGGGGCTGGACTCAACGGCCTCTCGAGGTCCCTTCCAGTCCTAGTATTCTATGATTCTATGATTCTGACTGATTTTACATTCCTTTTGCTCAGTTGTGGAGATGATCACACAACAAACAAGGCTTTGGAAAAATTAAGCCTGGTATCTGTTTTTTCAATGCTTGTGTTCACTAAAGGGAAAATAGTTCAATTAGGATCATGCAAAGCCTATCTCTGGAAGACGGTTCGTTTGCTTTAGTGACTTTTTATATGCTAACATTTTAACTAAGTGTTCAGATTTCCTATATATTCGGTTCATGTCATCAAGGAAAGCAATTTGCTATTAAACTGCTCAGGGCACCAATTAGTCGCAAACAGCAATCTGTGTTTTCAGAGAACCAAGGCCATTATTTCAGAAAAGGAGTCATTCCACTCTGCCTTACTCCTCTCACCAGTAAAACTCATCTTCCAGAAGCATTTATGCAATATGTTACTGGCACTGTCCTCAAAAGTGTTTAGAGAATAAGAATCTAATTAGATTAGCCTCTTGTCATGTATTTCCAGAAATATCAGAATGTAAATTCACGTCACTTTCTGGAGGTAACCAGAAAACTTGCCTTATGAGTTTATTTTCAGTGATGTCTTGTGTCTAGGTAAATGAGGAGTCCAGAAAAAAGTCCTGTGTCCTTCCTCCTAGTTCTTCACAAAAGGTGGTAGTTATATTTACTATATGCTTGAAAGAGAAGAACAGAAATGAATGCTACTCATCATGTAATGACAATGACCAGGATACTTGGTATTGTGAAAGCATGTAACTCTAGTTTCAAAATTCTATCAGCAAAAGTGTAGTGACTCATTGCACTATTATCATAAAAATTAGCATAATAACAATTTCCTCAGAAAGTGCTCTGTAATCCACGTGTCTCTTAACTGGAAACGAATCTTAAGCCTGAGCTAGATTTTCAGGGAACAATACCCCAAAATAATTTGTATGGCTATTAGTTATCCATTCAAGCCAGTTCCTTGTTGTAGTTACAGAGTATCAGAACTGAGCAGCTTTCATTCAAAATAAGGACCTGGCTGATCTTGCTATAATTCCTCACAAAATTGCTAATAAAGGTCAGAAGGGTTATGGGGTGAGCAAAGGCTGCCCAGGAGACCCACAGTCTACAATTAATTTAGACTCACAGTTCTAACAAAAGCTGATGTTAAACCGAGAGAAAGGGACGAGATAAAGTTACACGTTTTAAAGTGCACTTTTAGCTCAGTTGTCATGACAACAGACTATAACAAAGGCTTCCCCTGCATTCTGGACTGACACCCAATAGCCCTTCTTAGAGCAAGTAAGGGTTTTTTTCAGGATTTAGAAACAAGGTTACAGGAGGAGAAAGTAGTTTTGAAGGATCGTGATGAAGAGGCATATTTAAATTACTCACACAGGCATTAGGATCACTGGGAGCCGTGTGTTAGTGAAACCTGCCAATTGCATTTTGTTAGCTCGTAATTTTTATCGTAGTGCCCCTCCTGGGAGGATAGATACCTGTAGGGATTTAAGTGACACCTGGCTCAAATTCCCTTTTCCAAGCAAACATGGGAGAAGAGGAGGAAAAACACCAAGGAAATAGTTTGACATGTGAAGATTTATATTCACTAGTTTCCCAAGATACAATAGGAGGAGGCTAAACAAGTAACTATTATACATTTCAGAAGTTCACAGGCCTGCCAACTGAGGATGGGATGCCAAAGGGGGCAGTTGCACAGGGGCCCGGTGTTTCAAAGGGGCCCAGCACTCCAGCCACTGCTATTGCCACAGTGTCAGTGACTGGAGCTCTGGGGCCCATTTAAAACGCCACAGGAGCACTGTTGCATGCGGCTTGGGGGGATGGGGCACACATTGCTACTGGCTGCCCTAGGTCCCGCCCCTTATGCTCTTGGCTTCATCCCTTCCAGGGGCATGGAGTCAGGCCCCTCCTCCCACCTTGCCCCAGGGCCTGCCGTGGATGTCAGCCCTGCTGGAAGACCATAAATAACCCTCACCTCTTCTTACCCTTAGAAAACCAACCACCACCATCACTAGGCAAGCAAAGCTGGAACCCACAAGGACAAGAGGGCCCCCAAGAAACACCTAGTGTAGAGACCTGAAGGCAGACAGTAAAACTATCAGATACACCTGGCCACAACAGCGAAAGATCACCCAGGCCAGGGGATGTTGGCAAATGGTCGTCAGTTGCCTATGCTCCAAGATAAGAGGCTTATTACTACTACTATTACTTCTACCTCCAAAAAAGAATATTAAATTTGCACAATGAGTGAAAGAGGAAACAGGCAGCAGATACAACTGAGAATTACAGAGAGGGCCCAAAAAATGTTAGTGTTTGATTGAGGTGACAAGCAGCAGCATTGGGCACTGCTCGTGGAATTGATAAAGCTGGTTAAAAAACCCCAAACCCCACCCAACAATAATATGAATTAGCAAGAAAATATTCCAAGTAACATTCATACCTTACTTTTTCTGAAATAACAAACAGGAGTAACATTTATGATGGGATTTGTCTAGATTTTCAGTAAAGCAACTCTATGTCCAACTGTCACCTGAACTAAAAACAGCAGGGATCCACTGTGTAATGATATGGAAATAGCTAAAGAGATGCTGGCTTCCAAGGGTACCTAAGGAGTTCTTGTTTCTTACAATAGGTGTATTAATAACTGGCAGAAATACTCAGTTTAAGATTTGCTGATACAAAACTGGGCACTGTAATGGGCCTGTAGTAACTCAAGGAAGTTCCACAAAAAGCAAAACAACTCTCACAAACCGTTGGTCGGATTGTTTAGTGAAACAGAGCACTGACAAATTCAGTGTCATGCACACAAGCTTGTCCAACTGGCTTTGCATTGAACAGTCTGAAGGCACTGGACAGTAGCATAGGGAAAGTCGTCCTACCTCATCTGCAGAAGTTAATTGCAGTGGATGGAGTTCCAAGGATCAGGATTCTGCTCACAGCTTGCCAGTATTACTGATGTCCTTTTATCCTGTCTTCATCCATAGCCTCAGCAGTGTCATGAAAATTTGCAAACCTCTCACAGTTAATTGCACTGTGAGTTTGATCAGACTTCAATGCAATTGAAAATGCCATTCTTGTCTTTATTTTTATTTTATTCCTGGTATTTCAGTGTGTGTGTCTCAGAGTGGCCTTAACTGGAGCACCCTCTTCCAACAGGCAGAGGCAAAATCAATGCCCTTTCTCAATTTTCCTTGTCACGGACTCCACTTATGGATCTTTTACGTCAATAATGGCTTTCCCTGGAACTAATTTATTATGAACACATTGTGCAAATAGTCCAAAACATAGGTCACAAGCCAGTACATTTATCTCCCCAGCACAGAGAGCTCTTGAAAGCCCATGACATGACACCCACCAGACCACACACACTGACATTTTCCAGCACAGCATGCAGCTCAGCTATCTTTTGTTCCACTAGAAGAAGGAGAACAACCTGCTTTTCCAGCTGGAATGTAACCCCACTCTTTGCACAGCAGGAATTCTCACAGTCTGTCTGCAGAGAGCACATTCGCACCCAGAGAGCATCCCTCATTCCTCCTGGCCCTCTCCCCAGTCCCCGCCAGGCAGCTGTCAAGTGCAATGGGTAAGTCCCTCTGTCTCTCCCTAGCCTTCAGCCCTGAGCTCTCCAGTTTAGAAGGCAGGAGGCCACACAGTCCTACTGTACTAGTTTAGGATATCAGCCGTAAAAAATACCAACAAACCCCGCTCCTAATGGGCTCTCAATTTGGTAGCTCTCCTCTCCTACCAATCTCTTTCCAAGCAGCTTTCATTCAGTAGGCCGCTCCTACCCCAGTCCTTTATAAGCCTTTATAAGAGACCTGCCTTCCCCACTTAGTTGACCATCTGGCACAAAGGCATTGAATCTACTTCTTGGACAGGGCCAGTCATGCAGCACAATCTGATAATGTTGGCGCGATCCTTTTTTCTTTTTTTACAGCAACATGTGAAAGAAAGGGACAGCAAACCTTAGATTTAGTGCTGGTAGCCTAGTGGAAAAGTAGGTAGGGTTGGGTTAGGGCATAGGAGCTAGAGGCCTGTGCCTATAATCCCAATTTCTGGAGTCACATGAAGACTTCCAAACTTCAGCTTCCATTTTAAAATATGCTGCTGGTCCTCACAGTTGTAAAGAAAATCTCAACAACTTGACTCCTGTAACTGATGCAGTTACGACTGTCTAAGCATGCAAACAGCCTGGCCCACTAGCTCCCAGAGGTGCGGACTGCCCATACACAGCTCACAGTGTTGCTGTTCAAACCTGCCAGTTTGGAGCTGTCCCCTGCTAGAAGCACCACTGCACCACTGCTTGTGGTGGGGGTGGACTGTTACTGCTGCTTCTTGTTTCTGCTTGCACAGGCAGCAAGTTTTATTGGTTCATGGTGCCTGTGCTTCACCAATATTCAGGAACATGGGTCCAGCTCCACCAATATTTGGGCTTATATTTTCAGAGTTTTTCCCATCCATAGGATGGACCAGGGCAATGGCCTTGGGCCCTGTGCTTCAGGGTGGCCTGGGGGTTAGCCAGGTGCCTGGTGCCAGCAACACTGAGTAACCCAGCTCTGCAGCCTGCCCTTCTCCCACTCCACTCTAGTTCCACAGTCTGCCTGGGATATTAGTTGGTGGCCACGCTGTGGAGCCATAAACATAGAGGTGTACCTGGGCAGTTCCTGAATCCCTTTTAGAGAAAGAGAGAGACAGCGGTGTACACCTATGTAGGGTGCATCAATCTGCATCCCCTTTTCTAGTTCCTCTGGAACCATCTTCCTGAAGTTCTAGCTGCCCCACAAAGTCACAGGATGAACTCATTAACTTCCTCCTGGAACAGGGCATGAGAGCTGTCCATCATAAGGGAGGGGAGGACGATAGATAGTGGATTCTCTATTACTGGGAAGCTTATTTCCAATTGCTTGTACAATGACATCCTTGGACAGTATTCCTATGGGCAGTGTCCACTGATTCCTTGGTAACCTTTGGACACAGCTGGGTGTTCTTTGAATAGCATTCCTCTCTAGCACCCTGGTTTTTAACTTTTGATCCCATGCCTTCTCCTGTTTTGTTTAGTATTTTTTTTCATTTGTTGTCCACGATTACAAACTGTTCCATGGGATCAATGGCTCCTCCTACTTAATTGAAGTGGTACACTTTCATTTTGGGTGGTCTCAGACCCCCAGGTTGGGTCATACAGATCTCCTTGAGATTGATGGGCTGGTCATACCACTGAGCCCACCTTCCTGCGCTCTGGGGCAGCCCTGCACCCTGCCCTGCTGAGCTGCAAGACATAGAATTGGAGTTACAGCCCATAGCAGAGGAACAAAGGCACTAAGAACAATTCAGTTCTGGGAAGGCTCAGTCACAGCAACCTGACGCAGCACCCTGATGCACAGTCCCAATGGAATCAAAACTCCAGATAAATCCATCTTTTTCCATATAAAAGTTTTACAGCTCATACAGTTTGCTCCCTTTATCAATGAAAGAGATATGCACAACTATTGTTCCCCCTCACCCCCAGGTAATAATTATTTACAGTAGTTTAATAATAAACACAAATATATATAGAGAGAGGGACACATCTCACAGAGCTGGCAGGAACCATGGAAGGTCACTGAGTCCAGTCCCCTGTCCTCTCAGCAAGACCAAGCACCATCCCTGATATTTTTTTTCCAAAATCCATTGGCCCCCAGACCCTTAAATGGCCCCCTCAAGGGGTCAAACTCACAATCCTGAGTTTAGCAGGTCAATATTCAAACCCTTGAGCTATTCCATTATTATAAAAGTAATGATATTAAGTATAAAAGGTGGGTTTTAAGCAGTTGCAAATGATAACAGACAGTTCAAAGTAAGCTACTAAGCAAAATAAAACAGAACACACCAGCTATGCCTAATATACTAAGAGAAGTCGTTACAAATAATAATTTCTCACTCTAGTTCTTATTTCAGATAAAGTCCTTCTCAGGCCAGAGCTGTTTTTTTTCCTACCTGTAGCAAGCAGCTTTTCTCCACACCTATCCTCAGAATTCTTTTGTTTCCAGATGTTTTCATATATCCTCTCGGGGTGGGAAGCTGTCTATGGAACCATCTGAACACAATCATTGTTTAATTCCCATTTCTTATATAGAATTTCCCCAGGACCGGGAGACTTTGGTCACTTCCTGCTACTCATGGAAAAGTGCAAAATTCAAGATGGATTCCAGCACCAGGTTGCTTGGTCACATGTCTTTGTAGGACCAACAACAATCCAGGTTTGCAGGAAAAATAAGACAATTCACAGAACATTACCTTGAGCATTGGGCCATTAAGTTCCTGGAGTACTGCTAATGGCCCTCATTAGCACATTTAGACATAAAAAAGTGGGCTTATACTGAATAATTCTGACTTCATATACAAGAATAATACATGCACACACATTCAGGGGATTAAAAATCTTCCAAGGATAGGTTACATGCCCTAATTTGCATAAAGATTATTTGAGTTATGCCTGTTCATATTCAAAAACATGTTTCAATTAAAAAATATGGAGGTGCAGCATCACAACCAGCACTTCAGAGAGGAGAGCTCTCGCCTCAGGTTCATTACGCCAGACTTTCTCAAAAAGTTTTAATAACCTAACAGTCATAGATTTCTGCTACATGCTCTAAAATCCCATTGGTGTCAAGCGCACTGCAGACAATTCATAAGCCCTCATATTACATAGTTAAATGCCAGTAAAGACTTTTTAGGTCATTGTGTTCCCAGGTGGCTTGAGCCCAGAGCGCTGACTTACTAGACTTACTGCTGCTGAGGGAAAAGTGGGGCTCTCAGCAGTGCCTGAGCATGGGGAAGTCTTTACAAGCTTTACATTGTCCTCACAAGCCCCACTGAGGTAATCCCAGCAAAGGCGATTTAGCAGCACCCAGCTAGACTGACTCCATCAGAGGCACCCCAGTTCTCCCTTCCATTTGCTGGTAGAATTTCCCCTCCTGCATAGCGCTGCAGGTAGCTGTTGGACAGGGCTCACTGGTTTAAACCCTGTCAGTGTTCTAGGGTGCTCTGTAAGGGCCTGGGGTAGACCGAACACACGGGGGTGTCTAAATACCAGCTTTAGTAAGTCTCATGTGGCCTATTTTTAGCCACACAGACTTTAGAAAAGGATGGCCTGAGGCCCTGTCTACACTTGGTTGTCAGCAGTTGGTCTGTTAGGGGTGTGACTTTTTAAAATAAATATTGCTATATTGGTACATCCTCTAGTGTAAATGCAGTTATCCTCATATGGAGGGGCCGAATGGTGTTCCCCTGCCTGTACCTGTATTGGTAGAAAGTACCATCATTCCAGTATAACAGCATGCACACTAAGATGCTTGTACAGAATTATTAATGGCACATCCTTAAAGGGTGGACAAGGCCTTAGCTCCTACCTCAGGCCTCAGAGTCTGATCATTTCTGACTTGCACCTCGTATAATCATGAAGCCCGGTGTGGTGAGTGCTGAGCATGGGCCTCACTGTCCTCTCACTTACACTAGCTTTACACATGTGCAGTTGTAGTGGAGTTATTCCTGACTGACACCAGTGTGAATGAGAGGTGTATCAAGCCTTCCAGTCTGACCTCATACAGATTGACTCTGACTTTGCACAGATGTGAATGGCTACAAGTTTTTGAGGCAGAGGTGGGGACTCAGGCTGTGGCACTAAGCCCTGCTCCTTTTTCCAGCTGATTCTACTGTTTGGGTATAACTCTAAAGAGTGCTAGAGTGTAGCTATTGGTGTGCTTACACTGAGGGGCAGGAGCCTCCTTCCTATCACAGAGGGCTTGCTTGCTAATGAGGCCATAGTTTCATGGCCCTCTTGCTCTGCAACATGCATTCTCATTTGTTGCCTTCTTTCCCTTCCTTAGTGGTGACTGAACCTCTGCAACACGTTCTAATTAACACAACTGTGAAACTCTGAGAGTAACTGCCAAAATCTTTATGGCTCTCAACAACTTGGCTTGTGATTATTATTATTATTATCAAATTGTATTTTCACAAATCAATTTCACCTAATCTTCACCATCTGCATAACAAGTGCAATCAGCAAGCCAAAATTAAAACATCTGCAATCCCTGTCCTCGATTAGTATGGAAAGAAGGGAAGAGAAGGCACCTAAAAAATGAACAAGGTCCGCGCTAGTGACAACACACAAGAAAGGAAGTGCATTGGAGTGTAAGAACTACAAAACGATTGCCCTAATGAGTCATCTAGGTAAGGTGCTGATGATGTTAGTGACTGAGATTGCAGTTAGAAGAACACCTAGCTGTTGAGCAAGCAGGATTCAGGAAAGATAGAAGTACCATACAGCAGATATTAGCACTAAGATTGATAGCGGAGAAAGCTTGACAACAGAAGAAGAAGATCTACAATTGCTTCATCGATTTTCAGAAGGCATTTGACAGCATAGATCCGAAAGTGACTTGGGTGCTGTTGGAATCGTGTGGAGTAGATAGCAGACTGATACAGTTGTTGAAGGATACCAACGACAATGCAGAGGCAGCGGTGAGAACATGTGCAGAGATGGAAAGTTGGTTTAGAATGAGTAGAGTGATGAGACAAGGAGATCCGATATTGCCAAATATCTTCATCACACACCTAAGCCATGTCTACACGTGCACGCTACTTCGAAGTAGCGGCACTAACTTCGAAATAGCGCCCATCACGGAGACACGTGTTGGGCGCTATTTCAATGTTAACATCGACGTTAGGCGGCGAGACGTCGAAGCCGCTATCCTCATCAGGAGATAGGAATAGCGCCCTACTTCGACGTTCAACGTCAAAGTAGGGACCGTGTAGTCGTTGCGCGTCCCGCAACGTCGAAATTGCGGGGTCCTCCATGGCAGCCATCAGCTGAGGGGTTGAGAGATGCTCTCTCCAGCCCCTCAGCTCAATGGTGGCTGCGTGGAGCGGCCCCTTAAAGGTCCCCTCCCCCTCCCTTCCTGTGCAGGAAGCTGAGGGAACGTGCAGGCAGCAGCTCAGACACGCGGCCAGCCTGCACGTCCCTCAGCAGCCACAGGACCCTCAATGGCCGCCCGGCAGCCCCCCCAGTGCCCCCAGGGGACCCCCCACAAGGGGAGCCAGGGCAGCCAGCCCAGCCAGGCGGGCAGCCAGGCTGGCAAGCGGCAGCAGGGCCCCTCCTGGACAGAGGCCGAGCTGCGGGACCTGCTGGGGCTCTGGAGCGAGGAGGAGGTGCTCCAGGTAATGGGGAGCAAGAGGCGGAACGCGGATGCGTTCGCTCGGCTGGCCGACGGCCTGGCTGCCCGGGGTCACCCTGCCCACGCTCCTGATCATGTCAGGAGTAAGGTGAAGGAGCTGCGGCAGGGTTATGCCCAGGCCCGGGATGCGGCCAGCTGATCTGGGGCCGCCCCCGTCACTTGCCCCTTTTACAGGGAGCTCAGGGACATCCTGGGCCCCCGGCACACCTCCTCCCCTCTGGCCACCCTTGATACTTCAGCCGACGAGCCCCAGCAGGCCCTTCAGCCGGAGTCCGCCCCAGAGGTAAGCCCCGCACCCCGGGGGCCCCCCCCAGAACCCACCCCCAGGCCATCGCGGCAGGAGGAGGAGGAGGAGGAGGAGGGGGGCTCCTTCTCCGCAGAATCCGGGCTGCAGATCCTCCTCCTGCCATCCCGGAGCAGCAGCCGGGCCTCCACCCCCCGGGGATCTCTGGACCGTGGGAGTGGACCGACAGGTATGTACCCCCCCCGGTGTACACCTCTGGGCTTGAGGGGCGGGGGTAATAGATATGTGTCCAGGGCCCCCCACATGCTCACATGGCCATGGCCCCAAGGACAGCAGGGCCATGTCCCTCACAGCAGTGTATCAGCCCCTGCCCCCCCCCACCCCACACGACAGTGCCATGCCCCATCCCTGGGGCAGGGGGGAGCGGAACCTCGAGGGGCCCCCAGGAGGAGGGGGTGAGACACCCCGCAGCAGCAGCAGCAGCAGCATGTGATGGAGTGGGGGGAGTGCAAAAAGGAGACTCAGGCTAGATATGAGCAACAAGAGCCGAATAGCTCCCAGGGGCAAAGGGTGATCGTGGGGCTACAGCTGGCAGGTGACACCTCTGCCCTGAACAAAGAGGAGGGAGGAGCTGAGCTGGCTTTGAATCGGGGGGGGGGGGGGCTGCAGGTAGAGGCTAGGGGAAGGGAGAGCTGGAAGGCAGCCAGCCTGAGGAGGGGGAAAGCTGCATCCCAGAGGGGCACCCCTGGGGGGTCTTCTCCCCAGGACGGGTTGGAAGGACTGTCTCTTCTGACAGCTGGTGCTGTCACTCCTGGCAGAAACTGGGCATCTGTGGCCTAAGAAACCTTTCCTGTCAGACCCTGCAGAGTGAAGTGAGAGTCGCTCCCACCAGGGGATGGGGTGCAGGGCAGGGGTACCCCTGAACCCCATCCATCACAGCAGCATCTCCCGGGGACGGGGATGGGGAACCTGCAGCACAGGGCTGGGGGGACAAAGGCCACAGCTTGGGGCCCACACTAACGCCTGTCTCCATTCTTCTTCCCCCCCTCCTCTCCTGTGTCCCGCAGCTGCACCATCGGAAGGACCGGAAGAGAGTGCCGGCGAGGCATCAGTGGTCCCGGAGACCCCTCCGGGGCCATCGCTCCAGGCAAGCCCCTCGGCCGAGGACCGACCGGCCCCACGGCGGGCTAGATGGCAGACCCCGCACCACCACCAGCTGACGGCAATGGACCCCCAGCTGCTGGCCATCCACCGTCGGCAGCTGGAGGTGGTGGAGCAGCGCCTGCGGGTGGAGCAATGCTGCCTCGAACTGCAGGAGCGGGCGCTGGCCTGGTGCCAAGAGGCATGGGGGGCCTACATGGACACTTTCAACTGCCTGGTGGACTACCTGGCCCCCCATGCCGCGCTGGCCACCGCAGCACCCGCCCTGCCTCCTCCACCTGCCGCACCACCAGCTGCTCCGCACGTCGCCGTCCCGTCCGCCGTCACCCCGCCACCCACCACCGAGGGCCGGAGCGCCGAGGGACCCCTGGAGCCAGCTGAGACTCGCCGGGCATATCTTCCGGTCCGCCCCGTCCCCAGCCAGCCCCAGACAGGGCTGCGGCCGCGGCGGGGCTCCCGGCCGCCCACGCCCAGTGCCGGACTTTTGGGGCGAGGGGCCCGGGACATGGCCCCCCCCCCTTGTATATAGTTGTGACTTATTAATTTGTGCCCCCCGTTTGCCCCATCCCCCCCATGTAAATAGTTCTCCCCTTTATCATCCCTGGTTTTCTTTTTATTAGTGAACAAACTTTTGTATTACTATTGTTTTATTTGTACACATTACTTTTGTTACACACATCTTGTATATAGTTTGTTCTTGTTTTATTTATAGTTTAAAAAAAAAGTTCTAAAAGAAAAAGCAGTTTAAGTTCAGCCACAAGTGCGTGCTGTCATTTGTCCAGGAAAAGTGTGTGTGGGGGGGGTGCGGTTGGGTGCTCCATGGTGTGGGCGTTGGGGCAGGGAGTGTTGTGGAGGAAGGGGGTGGGCAGTGGGGGGCCTGGCAGAGTTCACCCCATGGCCTCATCATTGAAGTGGGCCCACAGGGCCTCCCGGACCCGGGTCCCTTCGGGGTCCACCTGCCGACTGGGGGCAGCGGGTGGCTGCACGTCGGCCCTGCCGGCCTCCACAGCCCAGCCCTGGAAAAAGGCCTCCCCCTTGCTCTCCACCAAATTGTGCAGGGTGCAGCAGGCACCCACAATCAGGGGGATGTTGTTGGGGCCCGCATCCAGGCGGGTCAGGAGACATCTCCAGCGTCCTTTCAGGCGGCCAAATGAGCGCTCCACCACCTGGCGCGCGTGGTTCAGGCACTGGTTGAAGCTGTCCTGGCTAGCGGAGAGGTGGCCCGTGTACGGGTGCATGAGCCAGGGCTGGAGGGGGTATGCCGCATCTGCGATGACGCAGAGGGGCATGGTGGTGTCCCCCAGAGGGATCTCCCGCTGGGGGATGTAGGTCCCCGCCTCCAGCCGGTGGCACAGACCCGAGTTCCGGAAAACCTGGGCATCGTGGGTGCTGCCAGGCCAGCCCACATAAATGTCCTGGAAACGGCCCTGGCTGTCCACCAAGGCCTGGAGGACCACAGAATGGTAGCCCTTGCGATTGATGTAGCATCCTCCACTGTGATGCGGGGCGCGGATGGGGATGTGAGTCCCATCCAGAGCCCCGAAGCAATTGGGGAAGCCTAGGGTGGCAAAGCCCGCAATGGTGGCATCTGGGTCCCCCAGCCTCACGAGCCTGTGCAGGAGCATGGCGTTGATGGCGTGGACGACCTGCAGGGAAAGCACATGGGAGCGCACCAATGAGGGGTGAGCAGGGTGTGCGTGGCCCTGCCCTGCCCTCCTCTGCCCTCCTCTGCCCTGCCCCCCTCCTCTGCCCTGCCCCCCTCCTCTGCCCTGCCCTCCTCTGCCCGGGCCCCCCTCCTCTGCCCTGCCCTGCCCTCCCCCCGTGGGTCCTCTTACCTCCATAAGGACAGCCCCGACGGTGGCCTTGCCGACACCAAACTGCTGCCCCACGGATCTGTAGCTGTCGGGAGTGGCCAGCTTCCAGACAGCGATGCCGACCCATTTGTCCACTGTGAGGGCACGCCGCATGGCAGTGTCCTGGTGCCTGAGTGCGGGGGTGAGCCATAAATGTCTGCTGGCTCATCCTGAAGTTCCTGAGCCAGCGGTCGTCGTCCCACTCCTCAAGCACCAGCCGCTCCCACCAGTCGGTGCTGGTGGGGTAGCTCCACAGCCGCTGGCGTGTGAGGCGGGGGTGGGGGCGGGGTGCTGCAGGGTTGGGGGTTGAGCCCTGCTGCCCTGGGTGCAGCTCCTCCTCCGGTGTAGCAAGGAGGTGCTCAGCTGCCTCCCGCATGGCATGGATCAGGGCGAGCCCTGCTCCTGCCGGGAGAGCTGGGTGGACCTCTGGCTGCTGTTGCTGCTGCTGCTGCTGCTGCTGCTGCTGCTGCTGCTGGGGGTCCATGCCTGCGTCGCCCGGGGTCTGTGTGCCTATGGCTCTGCAGACCTCATGCTGTGCAGGCTGTGTGTGTCCGGGAGGGGCCCTTTAAGGGAGCGGCTTGCTGTTGAGTCCGCCCTGTGACCCTGTCTGCAGCTGTGCCTGGCACCCTTATTTCGATGTGTGCTACTTTGGCGTGTAGACGTTCCCTCGCAGCGCCTATTTCGATGTGGTGCTGCGCAACGTCGAAGTTGAACATCGACGTTGCCAGCCCTGGAGGACGTGTAGACGCTATTCATCGAAATAGACTATTTCGATGTAGGCTTCACGTGTGGATGTAGCCCTAGAGAAGCAAAGGACAAGATCAAGGAAGAAGTAGAAGGGATACCGGTGCGTGGAATGAGAATTAACAATTTCAGGTTCACAGATAATGTAGTTATCAGTGAGGAAAGATGAAGAGAAGCTATGAAGAACGGTTCAGGTGGTAAATGGGGAAGAGAAACACTACGGACTGATATGAACATAGATAAAATGAAAACAATGGTATTTGGAGATAAGGAAATAAAAAGGTAGATCAGTGGAGATGGGATTGAACTAGAGAACATAGAGAAGTTCACATATCTGGGGAGCAACATGATGTATGATCTAGACTGTAAGAAGGAAATAGCAACTAGAATAGCGAAAGCTAGAGCGAGTTTGAAGGAGATGGATAAGATCTGGAAAAGCCAAGCCATTAGCTTAAGAACAAAGCTGATCATCTTGCAAATGTGTATTCAGCAGCTTGTGGTACAGATGTGAGACATGAGTGACAACAAAAGATTAGAAGAGAAGGATATTGGAGTTTGAGGGGAGTTGTTAAAGAAAGATCCTGAGAATAGGTTGGATGCAGAAGGTCACCATCGAGGAATTATACAGGAAGATGCAGCCAAAAGAGAACATACTGCAGGAGATTATACAATGCAAGTTACAGCTATCCAAGCATATCTGCAGAATGAACAACAGACTAAAAGCCAAGACCCTGGTCTTCGGCGTAATGGATGGTTTGAATAGGAGAGAGAAACCTCTGAGAGAATGTGCAGATGATGTGTTAGATTGGTATGGATCTAGTCTACAGAAACTAAGGCACACCGCACTGGACAGGGAAAGATGGAGGGAAATAGCGAGAGAGGCATCAGACACCAATGGGCGCTGAGCCCACGTGGGGTTGTTGATAGTGATGATGATGAACCCCTGTCCTTAGAATCAATCGCTAACCGAAACTGAAAAGATCCTGTTCTAGTTGAGAATAACGCTGTGCAAGTGAGCTGGCAGGGGCCCAGGAACGGGAAGTGAGCACCTGTTTCTGGTAGGCGTTCCAGAGTTGGGCTCAACAAGTAATAAACAGCTGCCTCCTCTTTGTGGACAAACCCGGATAAACAGATGAATTACTGCTGTGTTAGACCAGAAAATCTTTAATCAGACTTTAATCAGAAATTATGCAAAGAATGCCAGAACAGCACCAATGTTAACCAGTGGCGGTTCAGATCTGTTAATAATAGAAGTTCATGCACCTACATTTGCTCAGCACTTATAAGTATCGGGGTATGCAAATATCTTTATGTACATACGTATCAGATGTGCACGTGTTAATACTGATGCATATATGTGCACACATATTGCTCCATAATTTCAAGCTCTGTCTACTGAAATAATGGTCCTTTACTATCCAGGGTGGATTTAAGCTTGTCCTCTGCAAACAGCACAAAGTCCTTTGGAAAACCTTAACCAGGTAATTAAACTGTACATTTCCGAAGTGAGAGCTGGAAACTACTGACTAAAAACAAACCTGTAAAAGATACAGGGTACAAGACTCAGTGCATGAGACTGCTTACACATGAACAAAGTGCCATGGGCCGAGCTGTGCAGGCTTCCCTGTGCAGCTCTTGTCAGTGTGCTTCACGCTTAACTATAGGGACCAGCTCTTGAGTTGAAAGATTATTTCAGTCTCTCTTCTTTCCACTGCAGTTACCGAACAGATACAGTTACAGTGGTTGGGTTGGTGTAGCTGGCACCTGCCTATTAGCACATTTCACAAAGGCCATGAAACAGTTGTCAGCTGGTAAACATTTTCAGTAGGTATGGACGTGGGCCAAATTCGTATTAGTGAACTGGATGTGAAAGTCTGTTACAAATCTGCTGAGCCACCCTGGTGCCTGAAACGATGAACTTAGTGATCCAGAACTAAATTAAATAGAAGTACAATGAATGGCAGATTTGGAGTCACTCATCCAAATATATTATGGCATTACAGCACCGCGGAGAAATGTTCTGCTGTTGAGATATTGTGTCTGTTTTTTGCTGCTTTGTTCTTAGAGGACTTACTGTCCTGCTTCTGGAATAATAACAAGGAGTTTAGAAATGAAAAAATAATTACAAGATTGAGAATTATTTTGATTTAATTCTGGGTTGAAAGGCAAAAGACCTTAAACATGCATAACTATTTTCCTGTTGGTGTTAAATAATGTATTTGTCTTAGATAATAGTGCACAACAATCCACTTATATGGCAGTGTCAAGCAGTCATTACGCAGCTTTGAAAAACAGCACAATAGCACAGTGTGAAACCAGTTGGTCTTTCTGGTCAGCTTACTTTTTCTTCTTAAATATTTGATGGCACACCTGGTCTTCACATGTCAGCTCCTATGGCATTAAAACAATTTGTAAGTATATATTGTTGTGAACCATGTTTCCCATCTACAGCACCTCCCCTTGAAAAATAATCAGCTGGCGTGTTCTGCAGGTTGTGGTAATTAGATTTTGACACTTTAATTGAATTTTAAAAAGTATAAAAATGAAAAATGCTTTGAAGGGCTCTGTAATGGTGCGTCTTTGCACACTGTTATTAAAACAACTTACTATAATTTATTAGAAGCACTGAAGCAGCAAGGGAATTAGAAAAAGAGGGTGGAGGGAAGTTTCAGGAAGGACGGACACAATTGCAAAAGTCTTTTAATAGATTCATGCCCCAGCTCACTAAGGCCTCCTGTTTCCAAAGATTTCTGTTTGACTCCTGGTGCCAATAATTAGAACTTTCCTTAGTTCAGTGACTGGCAAATTTTGAATTTATATAGAAATAAAATACAAAAGTCTGTCCATCAACTGAGCGACATTGGTTTCTGCTGAGATGTAAGCTAACAATAGGTTTTTCTTATTCATCTGATTGACCTTCAAAAGACACAAGCTTGAGGCAGAGTTAGATGGCAATCGCAACCATCCCTGGTGTAAAATGTGGCTTATCTAATTTAACAGAATTAATTTTCACAAGAAAGACTTCAAGGCAGACCCTCAGCTGGTGAAAGTTTTCATTGCTACATTTCAATCAAGGGAGTGATGCCAATTTCCACCCGCCCAGGATCTAGCTCTTCATGGAAACATGTTACAAAGTGAAAACTAATGCATGCTGTCCATCAAATAGATAATTTAGAGTTCTGTATTTTAGCCAACAATTTAGCTCCAGGGTGGAGAAGTTCATATTTTGACAGGAATTATTTTGCTTCACTATACAGAGCCCAATCTGGTGAAGTTAATATTAAACTACTCACTAAATGCTGCATCTGAATCTGCCTGTTACAATTGCTTTCGGGCCCTCTCAGCTATCATTACCATGCACAGTTTCCTGATTCTTCTTCCCAGGACTCCAGTGTTCCTCTGTATGCTGTCATTTATTTTTCCGAACTTCATTGACTGCTTTATTTTCTTTACAGGTACATATGGCATCACTCAGGTTCACTGAATTTTTCTTCGTGTCCCAGTTTACTAACTCAGCTGTTTTACTTTTTTGTTGTTGTTGGGTTTTTTGGGCAGGGCGGGAGAGCAGTTAACTATTACACAACATAACACAACGTAACACAAGATAACTATTACATAGATTGTTTGACAGATTTCCCGGCATATTCTGGGTGTGTTTTTTCTGATCTGTATCACTGCATAGCTCTTGCTAGAACTCCTTTTTGAATATTATAAATATTTTTCTTACAGGTTCTATTCAACATGTAAACTTTGTGGTTGTGTTATGTTTTTAGTATTTACTCAACCTGCAGAAGGAATAGGATGTGCCATTTAACTGGAAGAAAGGACGTACTGCAGTGAACTGGACCAAAAGTCACTGTAGGTTTGTGGCTTAATTGGAAAGCAGGTGGAGACAAACTTTTGGCAGAGAAGTGATGTTAGAGTTGACGTGTCAGAGCCATGTGAGTCAAATGAATAAGAAAAAACCTTCGAAACCTAGTAGCTGTATTATTCTGCTGCCTCAGTTACATGCTATAGACATAAAAATCAGCTCTTACCAGGTGCAGTCTATCTCCTTCAATCCAGTGTGTCCAGCCTCTGTTCTTTTTCTCGCCCTTCTGAACACACACTAATTTATCACCATTCCATTTCACTAGTGTCTGCAGGGATCAAAGGATTAAATCCAGTAAGTTAATCAGGAATATTGGAAAACACTGAAACACAGCAGAACTTACCGAAAGGTAGCATAACTTCAGTGTGTGATCAGAAATCCCCACCTGCTTGTGTGGAGATACTAGTGGCTCAAACACCCCTTAGTATGAAGTGTTCTAGGTTGTCACAAGCTAAATTGTGAGGTTCAAGGAATAGTGATCAATGGCTCAATGTTTAGTTGGCAGCTGGTATCAAGTGGAGTGCCCTAGAGGTCAGTCCTGGGACCAGTTCGTTTCAACATGTTTATTAATGATCTGGATGATGTGTTGGTTTGCACCCTCAGCAAGTTCATGGATGACATTCAGCTGGGGAGAGAGGTAGTTAAGCTGGAGGAAAGGAATAGAATCCAGAGTGTCCTACACACATTAAAGGATTGGGTCAAAAGAAATCTGTTGAGGTTCAACCAGGGCAAGTGTGGAGTCCTACACTTAGGACAGAAGAATCCTAAGCACTGCTACAGTCTGGGGACCAATTGAATAAGCAGCAATGGTGCAGAAAAGAATCATAAGAACATAAGAACATAAGAACGGCCATACTGGGTCAGACCAAAGGTCCATCTAGCCCAGTATCCTGTCTGCCGACAGTAGCCAGTGCCAGGTGCTCCAGAGGAGGTGAACCGAAGACAACGATCAAGCGATTTGTCTCCTGCCATCCATCTCCCGTCTTCAACAGAAGGCTCAGCACCATACCTTACCCCTTGCTAATAGCCATCTGTGGACCTAACCTCCAAATATTTATCAAGCTCTTTTTTAAACCTTGTTAGAGTCCTGGCCTTCACAGCGTCCTCTGGTAAGGAGTTCCACAGGTTGACTGTGCGCTGTGTGAAGAAAAACTTTCTTTTATTAGTTTTGAACCTGTTACCCATTGATTTCACTTGGGGATTACAGTAGACAACAAGCTGGATATGAGTCAACAGTGTGACCTTCTTGCCAAGAAGGCTAACAGCATATTGGGCTGCATTAGTAGGAGCAGTGCTAGTAGGTTGAGAGAAGTGATTATTCCCCTCTGTTTGCCACCGGTTGGGCCACATCTGGAGCACTGTGTCCAGTTTTGGGCCTTCCCTAGAGAAAGGGTGTGGACAAGTAGGAGAGAATCCAGCAGAGGGCAATGAAAATGATGCAGGGGCTGGAGCATATGACTGATGAGAGAGACTGAGGGAACTAGGCCTGTTTAGTCTGAAGAAGAGAAGACTGAGGGGTGATGTGAAAGCAGCCATCAATTACCTGAAGGAGGGTTCCAAAGAGGATGGAGCCAGGCTATTCTCAGTGGTGGAAGGTGACAGAAGCAACGGTCTCAAGTTGCAGTGTGGGAGGCCTGGGTTGGACATGAGGACAATCTATTGCACTAGGAGTATGATGAAGCATTAAGAATAGGCTACCTGGGGAGGTGGTGAAATCTCCTTCCCTAGAAGTTTCTAAAGCCAGGCATGACAAAGTCCTGGCTGGGATGATTTGGTTGGAGTTGGTTCTGCTTAGAGCAGGGGGTCACATTAGATGACCTCCTCCAGTCTCTTCCAGTTCTAATTTTCTGTGAACTGTTTCTTCAGCTACAGTGATACAGACTGTGTGCACAAAGGAGGGGAAAATGAGTTAATTGAATCTTTGATGCCATGTAGGGAACAGCACCAGCGTGAAAACAATATTTTTCTTTCCTTGCTATATGAGAGCATTCATAACAAAGATTATTAAGTGCAAAAACTGGAGCACTATGACTCATAGGCTGTTTCTACACATGCCACTTTTTCCAGAAGTGGCATGCTAATAAACGGCCCAAAAATGCAAATGAGGCACAGATGTAAATTTCCAGTGCCTCATTAGCATATGGTCACATGATTCAGAATCCGAAAGAAGCTCTTCCGGACTCCAAAACAGAATGTAGAGGTGCGGCCCCCCCGGGGATCTCCCGGAAGGAAGGTTTTCACACTGACGCTGAAGGGGCTTCCAGAAGGAGGATTTCCTTCTGGGAGATCTCCGGGAGGCCACACCTCTGCATGCCGTTGGAGTCTGGAAGAGCTTCTTCCGGATTCTGAATTATGTGACAGTATGCTAATGAGGCACTGGAAGTTACATCCATGCCTCATTTGCATTTTGGGGCTGTTTATTAGCATGCCACTTTCGGAAATAGTGGCACATGTAGAAATGGCCGTAGTGACTCGTGCAGGGTCACCACCTCCTCTCTCTGTATATAAAACAGACAGACAGGAGAAGGGATGTAGATGCACTTGGTACAATACAGTTATTTTGTAGCATTCCTGAGGCACTATAACCAAGGGCTTTAAAGTCCCAGCAGCCATCTGCTAAAGAGGAGTAGGGGAGTTTGCAATGAAATTTGTACTGAGCATTTAATTAAAGGGCAAGACTGAAGAAGTGGCTTGGTACCACTCCCAAACATGCTAATAAATATTGTGTTATTTGGGGGGTGTGAACAGGGAAACAATCTATATGGTCTTGTCTTACATTCAAAGTATAGGTCCTTTGGAGCAGGGTCGGTCTTGTTTTGGACAGCGCCTAGCACAATGAGGTCCTGCTGTATGCTCTTAGGTACAACGGCACAAATAAATACTCCATGACGACTAGCTACCATGGGCAGCAGAGGAAAACCCCCCCACGGTGAAGAAGCGGTAGAGACAAACCATGTCTGCTCAAGTGGGAAGTGTTGTGGCTGTAGGAGCATATTGGTGGAGAGAGGGGAGGCACTGAATACAGAGGGAGAGCTCTGAAAACCTGGAATGTGATTAGAATTAGAACTGGCATGGCAGAAATTCCAGTGCTGTAATACAGTCAGGATCTAGATAAGGATCACGTTGCTTAAGAATCCCAGTAAAGTTTGTTCATTTACACAGGGGGGAATGATACCAGGCAGCAATCATTCAGACCAGAGGTCAGGAATTATAATGCTGCAACAGGGAAGGCCAACTCATCCCAAGATAAGGAGTGTGAGATAGGAGGATAAAAATAAGGCTACAGAGAGTTCAATGAGGACAGTTCTATTCACACATGAGACTGGTGTAGGCTTTGACATGGAGGAGGAGACTGGTGAAGGAGCATCAGGTTATAGATGGGATCAGTGGAGATTTGTGTGCCTTGGCTTAAAGCAGTGAAGCTGTTGAATACCTCACCATGATCACTGGAGAAAGGGCTCAGGAGAAGTGACAGAGGTTAAATCCTAGAAAGAACACTGGCCACATCTACACAAGAAGCCTCTGTCGACAGAAGTCACTGTTGGAAGGGATTTCCTGCCAAATGCTGTCAACAGATTGCATCTACACATAAAAGCAGATCGAAAGAACAATCTGCTCTGTTGACAGAGAGCTGCCAGGCTGCCCGGCCCTCTCTCAACAGAATGGCTGACCAGAAGCTCTGAAAACAGGGCTGCCTGCTGATCTGGAATCCCTGTCTTTCAACAAACGGGCCCCAGACCATCTACATGGCTGTTTTGTCGATGGAACACGGTCAAGATAGGAGTTATACCCGAACAGGGAGAGGTATAACGCTGCTGACAAACTGTCAACAAAGCGCATTCTGCATGTATGCCCACTTTTGCCAAGAAAAGCCTCTTGTGTAGACGTAGCCATTATAAACTTGGTTATTCTCTGATTTAACTGTCGTGAATCAGAAATAACTCCAGAAGAGCTACCCATGTGAAACTGGGGTAAGTGAGAACAGAGTCACACACAGTGCCTGCAGCTCTGTTGAGAGATTCCACAAGCACCAAGGAGGACAGAATTGTTTTTTATATGCTGCCCACTTCCTCTGGGACAAAACAAAAGTGAGCCTTCACCAGTAGGGCAGGCAGCAAGTCCTGAGTTCAGAGATGAAAGTTGTTTTCTGGGATAAGTTGATGACCCAGAAGAGGGCACAAGTTCAGAGAGGAACAAGTTAGCCAAGAGCTGCGGAAAAGGGTAGAACTGCTTACTACTAGCAGGGTTGGTTTGGACAGGATCAAGAAATGATAACAGAAAGAGAAGTGAGTGCGGCTGTTTGGGGCAGGTATTAAAAGGCCCAGAGAGGAGTCTCAGTGGTAGATGGACGCCTGGCTGCCCTTTGCATTGTTGAAAGGCTCCTGTAGATGTTTTCAGAAGATGTAGGAGAATGAAAATGAGGGTGGTATAGGTGAAAGGTGTGCAAAGTGGTGAGCAGTAAATCGATACAACCGACGGTTCAGACAGTCATCCCTTAAGAGGGCTTTTCACAGAAATCACACTGACTTCCATTCAAGTTCCATATGTGGAGGTGTTAAAGGAACAAATTCAGTGAAAACTGACAATTTTAAAATAAAGTGTATGTGTCGAGGGTGGAGGTGGAGTTGTGGCTTAGTAGTTTCAAAGTGCAGGTTTAAAGTGTCACTTCCACAGCTGTATTTTCTTCTAAATACAGAACACTACAAAGTGGGTTATCATAGAAAGACAGGGCAGATTCCTTGCCACAAAAAAATGTAGTTAGTTATTGCCTCCCACAAATCTGAGAAACCTTCACAATTGGCCTATAAAATAAATATTTGCATTGTGAAGCAAAAAGCTGTCCTGCAATACATATTACCTACACTTTAGAGACAAACATTCTCAAATATCTATAAATTGCTTTTCATCCCTTTTGGACAGGAAGTGGACAGGACTATTTGCCCTGGTTTTAATGGCTGTGTAAATGGAAATCCAATACTCCGTGTTTACCTGCACGACTCGGTTGTCAAGTCCTTTGGTGTGTTCTTCAAACTCCACTCCCACAGTGTAATTCACGTCATAGTTCCTGAAAGTACTCAGGGTTTTTGTCTTAAAATTGTCTCCATCTTGAATAATTTCTTTTGTTTGTTTCAAGTGTCCTGCAATCTTACGAGTGGCAAAATCAATGCCTATCAACAAACAATAAACATATGAAGTTCAAACATCTGGTACAAAGATGCAACTATGATACTTTTACATATAGACCAAAATGGTGAAAACAATAGTGTGAAAAAGCATTTGTACACTTAATCCTCTCACTTACAAGTAGAACAATCTAGCCTAGCTCTGTTCTAGAACTGGCTGACATTTCTCACATTAATTTTTTTAATGACATAAAATATCTTTTTTAAAAAAAATGAAAATTGGAGGAAAGTGTGTTTTTTTCAAAAAGTCTTCCAATTTTTGATTTGAAAGCCTGTATGGGGTATTTTCTCCACAACAAAAGGAGGAGTGAAGGGGAGGCAGAAAGTGTGAGAAAATTGAAAATTTTAGAGATTTTCAATTTTCACGTTTACTTTTTTACCATGACTACTCAGAGCCATAGAGGTACCTCAGAAAGAGGTAGAGTAGAGGTGCATGCCAAAGTGAATATCTGATCCAATGAATTTTGTTATATAGCTTTTACTTCACCATAATCACAGATTACTGTTTGGAACTGTGTATAATCTGTGGAATTGTATTCTATTTATATAAATACTGGAACTGTACTGTGTGTGACTTAGCACCCATCTGTAAAAGCCATTCCCCCCACCCCAGTTTATAAAATAGTTTGAATGAGAATCATTTTAATTAGCAAACCCTTTTCAGAAATGATGCTTGTAAATAATACTCCTGTTGGAATTCTGCAACTGAACTATGGCTCCAAATACAACAGTTACAGAATTCCATCACTAGTAAATTATAAATAAGTATATAAATAACTATATTCAATGATTGCCTGTAGGAAAGAACGGTAGAAACAAAAATCAAAGTGGGATGCTTTTAAAGGAGAAGAATGGATGGCAGAAGGTTATTTTGCAGCTGTCTTATCAATAAAGGATGGAAAGTTAAAAAAGAAAAGGTAAATATTAAAATGTATGCTCTAGGCTGTAAAAAGGAAATAACTAGAATAGTGAAAGCAAGAGCGAGTTTGAAGGCGATGGACAAGATCTGGAAAAGCAAAGCCATTAGCTTAAGAACAAAGCTGAGCATCTTGAAAACCTGTGTATTCAGCAGCATGTTGTACGGATGTGAGACATGAGTGATAATGAAAGATTCTAAAAGAACAATATTCGCATTTGAGAGGAGTTGTTACAGAAAGATCCTGAGAATAGGATGGATGCAGAAGGTCACCATCGATGAATTATATAGGAAGATACAGCCCAAAGAGAATCTACTGCAGAAGGTTATCATTTGCAAGTTACAACTATTTGGGCATATTTGCAGAATGAATGACAAAAAATCAAGACCCTGGTATTCAGCATAATGGACAGTTCAAATAGGAGAGGCAGACCCCAGAGACTGGGCAGATGATACAGCAGATTGGTGCGGAGCTAGTCTACAGAAACTAAGCCACTCTGCACTAGACAGGGAAAGTTGGAAGGAAATTGTGAGAGAGGCATCAGACACCAGCGGGCACTGAGTATTGATGATGATGATGATGATGATGATGAAATATTAAAAAAATGCTTTCTTAATATTCAGTCAGCATTTCGTGTCTGATCCCCTTTAGCATTGTGCATACAGTTCATGAGGAAAACTAACATAATACAAACAACAACTTGCAATTTACCAACAGGCTACCCTAGACACCACACTTGATGCCAGCTGCACTGCCAGGTACAATACATAGTTGACCATTTGGATGTGAATCTTGTTGTTTTGCTCTATGCAAATGAAATAATGTAATGTATTTCTCCCAGAGCCTAAAAAATAGTTTGGAATCATCCTTGAGCTTTTTCACACATACAAATTAATCATTTTCATCCCAGCAAAACCTTGTACTAATGGAACCTATTTTTTTTTAGTGGATTCATTATGCTACAGCTAGGTTGGGGGAAAGGATGTCTGTAAAACAAAACAAAAATGTTACTTTAGCATAGGGGATAATGCTCATATTCAAGTATTTATACTCAACGTTTCTCAAATATAGTTTATCTGTTGCTGTGGATTTATAGCCAGGCAAAAGAAATCGGTTCTCTGAGGACAGACGTCTAGTTTTCCAAAGGAATCTTATTTCTGACTAATGGATTAGTCTTGCACTACTGCAGAAAATCAGAGGAGGTTTTTTATTAGAGCTACTTTTCATAGCTGCGTTTTGAACAATACAAGCGATAAAGATGAAATATGGTTCTATTAAATTAGATTGAAATACTTTGCAACATGCTTATGAAAAAGTCTAAGATTCTGCTGAAAGGGCAAAATGATCTTAATTAAGGTATAGGAATGCATATGTAGCAATTATAAGGATGAGTGAACCTCAAAAAGTTCAGCCTCACTGTACTTCAGACCTGAACTCCCCAGTTCTTAGGATATCAACCAAATATAAAATCAAAAGAAACAGCAGAAGAATCTTTTCACCATTTCCATGTCATTTCTTTTTCATTGATAACACAGTCAGTGAGAGGCAAATTCTTGTAGTTCCACACACAAAAACAGGAATCTAGATACTACCGTGTTCCATGAGGTGCTTTTCACTGGCGCTGCAGTGCAGTACCTAAAACATGGCCTAAATCTAACTAGCCTGAACCAAAGCCAATTGGTGTAAATATAGCTGTCACTCCCTATTCTCAGACCAAGTTTCTTATGAGGAGGCAACATAGGAAAGCTAATGAAACTTGTCTCCAAGGCAAAATGTCCCTGTTCTTACCTGATTTGGGCCTGTCCATCCAGTGTGTATCACCAACCCCCTTTGAGCTACCCAACAGATCAAGACTTATGGATGGCTTCTGCCAGCCCTTCTTTCCAGTAGTTCTATTTCCACCTGAAGTGCCCAAGGACTGAATCACCCAACTGACAATATTAACAGATGTTACCCAACAGAAAGTCTAGGAGAGGAGAGTTAACAGTGTTGTGTGACATTACCACCAGACTTCAAGATGTAGTAAGACTACCAGTCCTGTTGAAAACTCCCAAAATCTGATGGCTTGGTGATCAGCTCAATGACCTATGAATAATTTTGTTTATCCCATAAGTCCAAACCGTGTCTAGTCCTAGAAAGACGTGGTCATACCACATGGTAGTGGAATCTATTTTGAACCTGGTATTTTTCCATGGGATTGGGGAATGCCAAACAAAGAATTCCCATCCCAGGGAAAAGCAATGGGAAACTATCAGCTTTTGTTTTCAGCTGGCCTTTGAAACTGCTTGGCACACCCTGAGAGAAGACAAAGAACTTTGAAGAAGCTGTAGACCTAAGATCAACTCTGATTTGAATTAATGCCTTTAATTTTCCTGACAATGCTCCCATAAAGATTGTTAGAAACTTCTGCCCACTACAGATTCATTACCATACAAACCCTTTACTATATCTTCTCATTCAGTTACAGTTTTATTAAATGCTAAGGGCTAATTGTATTTGTTCCTCTACCACAGAGTATCCTGTTACTTGCTCAGAAAGTCATTCGGGTTTGTCTAGACATCTTATAGCAGGTATGATTTTTTAATATTATTGCCAGAAACTCTTATCCCTAAAACATATCAAAGGAGTAAGATTGCTCAGGTATTAGATTAAAAAAAAAGGCATGATTGACAAATAACAGCTCGTGTCCCGATATTGCATTTTTTCATTTACCTAAGGCAACCATGTAACCGTCGAAGTTTTCATTGGATTCCATTTCCCATGTTCCATTGTAATCAGCAGGCATGCTGGCTAAGAGCTCAAACCCAAGGACAGATCAGATGCTGAGCCTGAAAGCAAGACTGGCAGAGAGGATGTGTTATAACTCTGTACTTTTTATATCTTCCTTGGAGAAAGTTTATGGTTTTCCAGATAATAAGTCTGAAGGTCGTAGATATACCCTGTCAGAATTTTGCTTCATTAACAAAGTTCAGGAGAACAGCAGACAGGCCAGGAACGGGTTTCTGTAGTAAGAACTAACAGAGAAAAATATTTTATAGTGATTTTTGTAAAGAACAGCAATCTCTTGTAGGTACTTCTTTGAAACACGTGCACTACAATCTCAAACAATAGAACCCAATAAGAGTTCTCATTTTCAATTCACTTCCGTGACCCTCTACAGGGCCCATGCTTGCATAGGTCATGTGCCCTGAGTCCTATGTAGAGTTGGTGGAAGTTTTGGAGGTATAATGAATACAAGATTGGGCCATTAAAGGGGAAATCCCTACTTTTAAAAGAAAAAATACGATTTTTTAATTTTATTTCTCAAGTCCACATTCCAATATATTATAATAGAGTTCAAAGAGATCCCTGCTTTCCTCCTAAAAGGTTCCTTTTTATAGGTGTCACATGTTAACAGATATGTTTCAGGCACTTGAACACATCTCATTTATGTGATTGTAGATATCATCTGGAACCTCTCAAGCTGTCTTGGGAACAACACCGTCTAGCCTATTTTTAAGCATTGGAAGTTATGGGACAGTCAAGGAACTATGATGTGATTGAAATAACAGGGGCTTGGTGGGGTAACTTGCATGAGTGCTGCACTGTCATGGGGGTATAAATTTTGAGGAAGTATAGATAGGGGAGAAGAGGAGGAGGAACTGGACTCCAGGACGTAGAGCAGCGTCATTGCTCAGAGCTCCAGCATGAAAGTGGAGAAAAACCTGGTGAGAGTCTTTAGGTTACGATTAGAGGCAAGAGCAACAGGAGTGATGTTGTGGTGGGCAACTGCTATGGACCACCAGACAAGGAGGACAAACTAGAAGAGTCTTTGATTGGACAATGGACAGAAGTTTCCAGATCACAGGCCCAGTTCTCCTGGGGGACTTCAGTCACCCTGACATCTGCTGGAAGAGTAAGACAGCTGTGCACAGACAGCCCAGGAAGGTTTGGAGAGGGTTGAGAACAACTTGCTGGTGCAAATGCTGGAGGAATCAACCAGGTTCTTTTAGTTCCAAGAGCCCCAGATCAGTTGGTGCATTAGATCTTACATGAAAGACAATGGCTGTAGCCAATCCTGTAATGAACTATCAACAGCTTTTTTAACTAAGAAAAATAAATGAGGGTTATTAAAAGGTTAAAGCAAATAGTCATACACACAAATGAGTTATCATCTACTCCTGCAAGTGACAGAATTGTAATGATCTGTCAATTCAAAGCATCTTTCAGGGAAGACCCAAGAGAGAACCATGGGGGATCTCTGGCTTCAGTTTGTTGTCTTTAGCATTGTCAGAGTTCAAACAATGAAGAGAGATGGAAAAATTTCCTATGGCTTCATTTTATTTCCTTCATTCAGCTTCCAAGTCCACAGGACAAGTTTTCTTGCATGTACTATTTCCAAGTTGGTAGAATTATCACTTTGTTGGACTGGTCACATGGTTCAGATGTCTGATCAGTGCCTCCAAAAAAAGATTCTGTTTTCAGACTTGACAGAAGGATGGAGGAGTGTAGGAGCCAGCAGAAGTGATATAAGGATGTGCTGAAGGCACACATGAAAAAGTGCAGCATCGGTGTCAATACTTTGGAGAACCTTGCCCAGGACTGTCCACAGTGGAAAGCAGTAATCTGTAAAGGGGTGGCACAATCTGAGAGGACCTGATGCAGTGCAGATGAGGCAAGATGGAGAAGAAGAAAAGAGCATCAAAAACTGCCCTATACTCCTCTGACAGCTACCAACACCTGCCCCTTCTGTGATAAGATCTGTGGCTCCAGAATTGGATTTGTCAGCGATCAACAGACTCACATGTAGGAAGGTGACATGAAGACATCCTACTTGTTATCGAGTGACCACCAAATTTTCCAAGGTGTGATAGTGCCCTTAATCAATTCTTTGTATAGTGATGTTCCTTGGTGACCCATCTAATTTTGATAGTCCCTCTGGAAAGGCGGGGGATGATTCCTGTGCCTGGGTTCACGAGGTCAGAGCAAATGTTTTCAAAGCAATGAAGTAAAATGTACATATTATCTTATGGCATGAAATACCGACTTCACAAGTGAGATTAATGCCTGAAGCAACGTATAAACATTGCATAGAGTCTAAACATTAAAGTCATGCAAGACTAACAACTGTTTTGAGTACAACTAACATACAAGTTTACTGGTCTGGTCTCCAACTATGAGTTTGTCCGTTCTTAGCTAATGTTGGCTGCCTGGGGAAGGGCTGGCGTATGGCCTGCCCATCATACACATGGGTCCTTCCTCTCTCCACAGCCCTAAAAGTTTGTGCCCTGCCACGTCTCTGTTCACTCCTAGCATCTCCCTGGGGCCACCACACCTTCCATGCCTCTCCATCTAAGCCATTCCTTCTCCTACGTCTCCTATGCCAGGGCTGCCCACAATGGGTGTAGGGGACGGGTGGGCATGAGGTTGTGAGGGGATCACAGCTATGCAGATGGCCTGGGGCAGAGGGAATTCAGTGCCTCTATGTTGAGGCTTCACTCATGGGAGGACTGTCATATTGCTGGCATTGTCCGTCTACCAAGATGCAGAGCTGTGGTAAGCCCTTGGTACAAAAAGGCTTCAGTGCAGAGACAGCTGGTCCCATAGCAGTGGAACAAACGCCAGCATGGCAGACAGCGGAAGCAGCAGTTGTTGGAGTGAAATATCTTCAAAGAAAGTCATGGTCTCACCCCACCAGCTCTATGGAGTGTTGCTGCATCCGGGAACCAAGGTAGCAGCAACAGCCCTTCAGAGCTAATGCCTCTGTGCAGATAGGCCTTTTGTACAGGTTTCAAACTCACAGCCCATGGGCCATCTATGACTGGAGCATTTTTGTAATTCAGCCCAGGAGTCCCTATCCCTCACCATCTCCCCCCATTACACTCCATTCTCCAAAGATTTGGCCTTGGTGCTAACCAGGTTTGGGGCAGGTGGCGGGGGGTGGGAGGACAGGACAAGCTGGCACAGGGTAGCAGCAGTGGCTGGGCAACCCCACACTCACCTAGTTACTTCAGAACCAGGGACACAGAGCATAGGAATTCTCTGGTGATGAAGCTGGTCTCTGCCTCTTGTGGAAGGTGTTCCAATTTCAGAAGGTCTCTGCCTTACATGTGTCTTAAATGCACATCATTCCCCATTTGAAGGGCCAAGTTCTCTCTGGTACAAGCCTTTGTAAAGCTGGCATAAGTCCCTTGACTTCAGAGAAGTTTCTCCAGATTTATACTTATCTCAGTGAAAATGAATCCAGAGTTTAGACATTTTCCAGCCTCATCTATTTATAACATAAGAATATGATGTTTATTATGGAAGAGTCTCAGGACTCCAACCAAGATCAGGGCCCATTGTGCTAGACACTGAATAGAGTGGAAGATAGTTCTCACCATGAAGGTTTACAGTTTGAAAGGCAAGATACACAGAGATAGCAAATAACCAACTGGTCAAAAGTTACCATGCAATTTCTCCCTCGTTATCAATCACTCCCATAGCAAACTCTGCTTTTGCGGATAACATGACATTCTCCTCTTAGGTTGTGATGTGTTAACATTTATCATCAGAGATCTTCTGACCTCTACATGTTGTACCTCTGCTTCCTTTTTGTATGCATGTGTGCTGCAGTAAAAGAAGAAATGTTACATTTGGATACCTCCAAGAGGTAGGGATCACTGATTTTTTTTTTTCATTAATCCAGACCTGTCTTTACTGAACACTCCCTCAAGCTGCTCTGGATTAAAAGGCACAAAGTTCCTTTATTAGTTGACAAAGCACAAAGGTCCCAAACTGTTCTTGCTGGTGTCACAATCCTAATAGACAGTACAATAATACATAGAATAGTGCCATTTAGCACTGCCCTGTATAGGGTGTCATGACCAGCCATCCTGGAGGGGGTGCTCAGCAAAGAATTGTTCCTCAAGTTGCTCCACTGCCAAGAATTCATTCCCCAGAGCTTCCTAAGACAAATGACATGGGCATTTTGTACCATTTTATTGGATGACTCAGTCTATTCCTCTGGCACACCAGGGACTGGGCTGGAGACAATGGTGCCAAGGTTTTGTCTCCTTCCTTCCCACTTTGTGGGGATGTATATCTCTAGGCATGCATGGAGCGTGCAATCCCCATGCTGCCCAATTACACGGGACTGTGATTGTCACTGACATTTGTGCAGAGGAACAAAGGAGGCGGACGTTTCTTTCCACCAGTTGTCCTCTCCTAGATGACTGCACTAAGTCACAATGGCTACGTCTACACGTGAAGCCAACATCGAAATAGCTTATTTCGATGTAGCAACATCGAAATAGGCTATTTCGATGAATAACGTCTACACGTCCTCCAGGGCTGGCAACGTCGATGTTCAACTTCGACGTTGCGCAGCACCACATCGAAATAGGCGCAGCGAGGGAACGTCTACACGCCAAAGTAGCACACATCGAAATAAGGGTGCCAGGCACAGCTGCAGACAGGGTCACAGGGCGGACTCAACAGCAAGCCGCTCCCTTAAAGGGCCCCTCCCAGACACAGTTGCACTAAACAACACAAGATACACAGAGCCTACAACTGGTTGCAGACCCTGTGCCTGCAGCATGGATCCCCAGCAGCCGCAGCAGCAGCCAGAAGCCCTGGGCTAAGGGCTGCTGCCCACGGTGACCATAGAGCCCCGCAGGGGCTGGAGAGAGAGCGTCTCTCAACCTCTCAGCTGATGGCCGCCATGGAGGACCCGGCAATTTCGACGTTGCGGGACGCGGATCGTCTACACATTCCCTACTTCGACGTTGAACGTCGAAGTAGGGCGCTATTCCGATCCCCTCATGAGGTTAGCGACTTCGACGTCTCGCCGCCTAACGTCGAAGTTAACTTCGAAATAGCGCCCAACACGTGTAGCCGCGACGGGCACTATTTCGAAGTTAGTGCCGCTACTTCGAAGTAGCGTGCACGTGTAGACACAGCTAATGTGTCCTGGAATGTTTAGCAAAGAATGTTGCACAGGAAACCAGCAGATATGACTGGAAAAGCTAGCCATTACACAGTGACTTGCCAAGCAACTTGTCCATTCATGAACACAGCTTTTCTCCCTGTAGAGAGGTATATGTACTCTAAGTGTGGACTATTGCTAACACTGCCCAATCCTTCCCATTATAAGGCCCTGTTGTAAATTGCTTATAACTTTGCATTGAAAATTTCCATGCCAGCTCTTTGCCTCAGGTGGAAGGTTTCTGGAAAGTTTTCCAAGATTTAGACTAGGGAAATGTATATGGCTTTATCATTTAACAAAATTCTGGGCACTTTTTCTTTGGAAAGCTATAGTACTCTCGTGTTTAGATCAGTGACTTGAAATGCGGCAGAAGGACGGTGCTTGTTCAGGGATGTGTCTTCTGCTGCTTCTGTGAAAATCTGCCCCAAACGAATCGAGCTATAAGCCTTTGAAAAATGTCAGTTCAGACGTGTTCAATCGCAATTTTGAATTTAGCTGTTGAAAAATCTCCAAAGCTTCCTTCCTCGCTGGGCATACTCCATCCCCTCACAGCTTCTACCATTGATCAGGCTGCATGTGTCATCTGCACGGTGAATGGTTAAGCAAGGAGAATGGGAGCCAAGGTCAGCTTGGGGGGAGAGGTGGAAAGTGAGATTGGATGGACAGTCCCCCAAGCTCTCCCTGCTTACCCCATTGAGGCCAGATGACAGACAGAGGAAGTCACAAGAGCCAGTGACTGACAGTTCTTCAGGTCTGCCTTCTGCCTTGGGGGGAAATATAAAAGCCATTGTTGAAGATAATCGGACTTAGTAAAACTGAAAGAAAATAAATGGTCAGATAAGAAGACATTTTCCTTTTCCTCACAGGTTTGTGAATTGTAATACAGATCTTTCTAGTGATGTTTCTTTCTGTTTGTCAGCTCCTCGATATTACTTGTGAGGTAGGAGGTGGAGATGAATGGCATGCCTGTAGAGGGGAAAGCCAAAGGTGCAGGACAATGCTGCATGATAACCTGTCCCATTGAGTGGTGCCAGTATGGGAGGAGAGAGTAGAGCAGCTCTTTGTGCCATGCAACCACACCAGGGCAGTGTTACTTACTTGGAGGCTACCTGGGAGTAGACAAGACCCAGGATAAAATTGTTCTTGAGGTTTTACTGAGCAGAGTATGGTCAGAAGTCCAGCACTACTGTGCTCCTGCTTGGAATACCTGCTGGACAGCCTCCAGCCTCGTCCAAGGCCCCACTGGCACCCTGTCCAGTAATTGAAGTCCCCTTTGAAAGGACAGCCATGGATCTGGTGGGCCCAGTAGAAAGGTCAACCTGGGGTCACCGACATATTCTTAAAAAACAACAAGAAGCCCTGTGGCACCTCAGACTGACAGATATTTTGAAGCATACGCTTAAACAGAGACTGGGAGTGGCTGGCCAATTACGAACACAGTTTCTCCTTTCTTGATGTTCACACCTCCACATTAGCTACTGATAATGGGCCACATTTTCCCTGACTGAATTGACCTTGTCAGCTCTGGCCTTCGTCTTGACTGGGACTCCCTACTTTTCAAAAGCCTATAAATTTAGACCCTCCTCTGGAATCCCCGCTACACACATCTGATGAAGCAGGTCTTGCCCATGGAAGCTTATGCTCCAAAATATCTGTTAGTCTAGAAGGTGCAAGAGGACTTCTTGTTGTTTGTGAAGATACAGACTAACTCAGCTAGCCCTCTGATATTTGTTGACATATCCTTATCATCCTTGATTATACCACGTGGTACCCAGAAGCCATTCCCCTAAGAAGCCTGACATCCAAAACAATAGTGAAAGAACTGGTCCAGATTTTCACTAGTGTAGACATCCCTAAGGAGATCCTGACAGACCAAGGGAGAGAGGGAAGGTGCAGGAGCAGGGTGGAGGCCAGGGTGGGAGGGAGGGCGCAGGAGCAGAAAGGGGGTGTGGTTAGAGAGTGCAGGGGCAGGGTTGGGGGGTCTGTGGGTGGGGTGCATGTGGTGATGCCATGAGGAGGTCAGAGCATGAGAGAGTTGGGGGGTCCCTTATGTGATTCCATACTCCTTTCAAGCACTGCCCTCCTCTCACCTTGCTCCTTTGGGGTGGATCTCCTTCTCTTCCTCTCAAACTCCTATTAGTGGTCCCCTCTTTGCCAGCAACAAGTACCGTCACCTCTATTGCAGATTATCAAAAGAAGCTGACCTTGAGGGGCTTTTGCCTTCTCCTGCATCATGGAGCACAGTCGCTGGGATTATTTGACTATATCTCACCGAATTAGTTCCGTCATTCCCAGGGGCTGCAGACATTGGTACACCTTGACCCCTGCTCTTCTCTGCCCATGACACATTATGAGCTATGCTCCTGGGGGTTACTGGGTTTAGCGTGCAGGCAGTGTTGCAGGCCTGCACACAGGAGATAGATAAGATGCTCTGGTGGCCCTTTCTTGCCTCAAAAATCGAAGACCCTGTGACATCAAATCAGAGACGAATACACTGATTAAGGCTGCAATATTGCTTCAGAATCCACTGGCACAATCACCCATTGCCATATGAGGGAACGCCGCACAGGCACAGACGGATCGGTGGTACTGCATCGCAGGGCAGGCCTGGGTCCCACTGGCGTGAGTTTTGTATGGGCTTGCAGCTCCATCAGGGAGACAGGGGAATGCATACAGTATGTGTGCCTGCACTCCTCTTCCTCCTGGCTGAGAAAGCGAGGGGAGGGGGCAGGAGAGTGAGTGACCCACTCTGGGAGTTTCCTCTTGCTCCCTGAGCACTCTCACATCTGGGAACAGCAAGCAGCCACCTAGTGAGAATCTTGGGGAGGCCTTCAGGCCCCGTCCTCCTTAAAATAGTCCCTCACACCCCTGTTCTCACACAGTATACACATAACTCAGCCCCCTGCATGTCCCATCCCCTGCCCTGAGGCCTCCCTTACACTCCAACCCTGACTCCTGCACCCTCCCATCCCCATCCCCTGCCCTGAGTACCCCCAGGCACACCCACCACAACCCCCTGCTCTGGGCCCCCACACCATCAGGGGCATGAGACAGAGCAGGATCTGTAAGCAATTCAATTACTTTCACCTCTGGATGGACAAGAAACCAAGCAATGGTTAATGCTCCTGTGGCTCTTTTGGGTAATGGTGATTGCTAATTTGGCTCCTACACCAGTGAGTATCACTGAACTAACGTATTTGAGTATATTGGGCTCACAAAGGATCCCAGCTCTGTCACTTGTTTTAACTGCTTTTAAATTGGAGGTTCAATCCTGGACCTGTTGGTGGACAAGATTGTGGGGTCAAGTTTGAGCTCAGCTCCTCCCACTCTCATGGTGTGAAGGGAACAGAACCAGCTCCGGATATCTCTTCCCAGGGATCCCTCCAGCATTGTGGGGAGTCCTCTACCAGCTCAGAGACAGCTCCTCTGTCTTCTTCCATGGCCACCTCCAGTGAAGGGCACCTCTTTGGATTCAGAAAGGAGGTGTGGGAGTGGTAGAGTGCGCTGTGCTCCAGCAATCCTCCATCGAGAGATGGACTTTTTAGGGCCAGGGCTGGGACCAGCATGGAACGAGCTCCAGGATCATGAAGCTGCCACCAGTTCCCTTCTGGCTCCCCTCAGCTGCACTCTTGGAAGCTAGACACTGTTAAGAACTTGGACCAGAGTCTGTTCAGCATCTAGCATCTAATAAGAGACGAAAAGTAATTAGTAACCCAAGCACACTATAGTTTCTTAAATTGCTTCCCACCCTCCCAGAAAGCATCAGTGCTACAAACAAACACACAGCAAAGTTCACAGCATGAACAAACAGCGAAAGGAAGGGGCCACTTCTGGGGCTGAAAGGGACCATAAGTAGCTGGTTAGGAACAAAATGTCTTTGCATTATTGACATTAAGTTCATAGCCACATCCAGACCCGCCGACGGGGGGTGGGAGGCAAATAGGGCAATGGCCCCAGGGCCTGGTGTTTTAAAGAGGTCCTGAGCTCCGGTTGCTGCTGTTAGTGAAGTGTCTGAGCTGTGGCTCTGAGGTAGGGATGCGGGCAACACTGTGGTCAGAGCAGCCCTAAGGGCTGATTGCCCCTTCCACCCTAGGCCCCACCCCTTCCAGGAGTGCAGAGCTGGGCCCCCATCCCCCTCGCCCCCAGGCCTGCGGTGGCTGTCGCCCCTGTTGGATACATCTCTAGCCAGCATTGCTGCAACCTTGAGGTTTTATTATCATCTTCTATTATCGATCTTATTACTATCCATTATCATGAGTTGTAATAGTCACAGTGGCTAAGTGCAGACTAGTAAGACAGAAAAGCATTGTGACTGGCTAATAATGTGCTGTAATCTCTTTATGATTCCAAATAGATTGAAAAATGTTAATTCCCTTTGATTTCCTACCTTCTGTCGACTATGTATGCCCCAGTGGGTTGCTCAAAGGTTATGTTACTGCGTGGCAGCGAGAGATGTCCCAAGTCTAAGACACTGTGTCATTCTGGCAACCGTTTGTGCCATGGCTATAACTGCACACTCACATTAAAGCACTGCCAATAACTGGGCTCTTTGGCAGTTCAGAGTTCATTGGTGCAAATGATGCTCAAGCCAGCAAAATGCCAAGGAGTCTGGCAGCAATCCAGAAAAGCACTTCAGCACATGCTGAACTTCGGCATAACTGGCACGTGTTTAAGTGCTTCGTAGTCGGAATGCACAGCGCTTCGCAGGATCAAGCCCCCTCGGCCTGTACAGCTCCACAATGCCCAAGTGTCTCGGGTCTTAATACCACTTTGAAGTTGATATATGAAGGAGCCTGGCCTTGGACTCTCTTAGGTTCCACTGCAACTACAGGAAGTTTTATTTTCCTTAAAAAAAAAGCTTTCAACAAGTATGCTTATTGCAAAGCAGCCAAACTGCTGATAAAGTCCCAGTGATATGGGACAAGGTGATAACTTCACAGGGTTGAGCTAGAAAAAAGATAAAAGAGAGACTTGAGGAGAAGGGAAAGACAATAAAGCTCGTTGCTCTGTCTCAACTTATTTTGTGAGCAGTCAAGCTGACTCATTTCCAACTCTGCTGGGGTTGCATACAAACCCACGCTGTCCTCTGTAGCTGTATTGTAGTGGGTGTAAGAATGGCCGGGAGGTTTTCTGTCACAAAACAACGGCCTTCAGCATATACCACTCTTTTTGGTATCTTGGAGCTCAAGGGTTTCTTGTAAATCATACTGTGTCATGTAGGAACATTGAATTACAAGCCTGGGATAGACAGGCACAATGCAGCTAGTCCAGCATCCTCTCTGACCCTAGCCAGCACAAGATGCTTCAGAGGACCATGTAAGAAATTCTGCAGAAGGTAGTGCTCTAAAAAAGAGGATCGGAGACTTCGATTGTGTCCAGGTGTGAAAGAACTCACAGGAACTCATTTGTTTCAAATCAGTTTGTCACATAACTTTTTTATTTCTATTATACCTTTCTTCAGTGCTCAGCCCAAGTGGCTCTTTTGACATTTTATTGCAGAGGCTGGGTATTCTAGACTGATTTCTGCTCTGGTACACTGGGAATCATAGAATCATAGGGCTGGAAGGGACCTCAGGAGGTCATCTAGTCCAGCCCCTTGCTTCAATCAGGATCAACCTGAACTAAGTCATCCCAGCCAGGACCTTGTCAAGCCAGGACATAAAAATCTTTAGGGATGGAGAATCCACCACCTCTCTAGGCAATCTTTCGCTCCAGACTCTTCTGCCTAAACACCATCTTTAAAGGTAGGTGTTTGTATTAGGAGATGCTGAGAGGAAAAACTAAGATCCCCTTATATGATTCCTTGGCTAACTGAACCAGTCTCTGAATCAGAAGCATGAGACCTATGTACATGTGGCCTTTATTTATTTTTTTTAAAGGTTTTAAAAGTCTTGTGGTGACCAGTTGCCTTGATCTCGGATGTAGTGCATTTGTCCTTAGTTGAGAACTCCTTCCTCTAAGCAAAACTCTGTTAGATCTTACTTTAAGGGAATTTAGTTAGATTATAAGCACACAACACAGGCCAACTTATTATGAATTACTCATTTGAATGTCAGAGGCATATTACAGGAAAATACATGACATACATGACTGGGAAAACTATTGGATGGAAAACACAAACCAGCAGCCATGTAGCACTTTAAAGACTGACAAAATGACACTGCTGCCTAAACACCATCTTTAAAGGGAGATGCTGAAAGGAAATCACCAAATAAATTATTCTGTTAGTCTTTAAAGTGCTACAGGACTGCCGGTTTGTTTTGTTAGCATATACACTAACACGGCTACTTCTCTGTTACCGTTGGACACAAGGAACATACCTGAGGTAATACAGATGAGTGATGTAAGCAGGAAGTAACACACAGCAAGATATTGGGTGCAGCTTCTTAAAGGTATTTGAATGGTGGTTTAGTCAGCAACACCTAACCCGTTAGGTGGCCTGCTGCCACCCAGGAGAAGTTTGAGCTCTGAGCTCCACACCCAGGTGGCCAACACAATCCGTGCTTGGGGAGAGAAGAGCACCTTCGAAATGGGGTCTCAGTAGCCAGCCAGCTGAGCAGATTGCCACCAAAATTAGTGAGGAGGGAAATGTCGAGGAGAGGGGCTCGAGAATTTGAGGACATGTCTACACTGCATTAAACACCTTCAGCTAGTTTATGCCAGCTAACTTAGGCTCCTGGGGTGCAGGCTTCAAGTCTTTTTAATTGCAGCATAGCTGTCTGGGTTTGGGCTGCAGCCCAGACTGTAGTAACCTGTGAGGTGGAAGAGCCTCAAAGTGCAGGCTGCAATCTGAGCCTGGAATTCTACCCTGCCACAAGTGGTAATGAGTAATTCACTCAGGCACTTTCAAAAATTTCACTAGGCAGCTATCTTTATCTTTAGGCACCTAAATGCCTTCCAAAATCTGTCTGATGAAGTATCCAGGGCTGCAGTGAGCATGTCATTTCTTGCAGAGTTCATTCGCATATATGCATATATCAGGCAGACACACTCTGCTGGTATGGTTATGGTCTCTTTCAAGTGATAGTGTACATGTGGCCAAAAATGTTACAGTCGAGGGATGCTCCAGAAACCATGTTTTTTGGTGACCTCTCTTTTCACAGCTCCTCCAGCAAAGACTTTGAAAAGAGAAGTGAGATTCATTAGCAAGAACAGCTGAGTTGGAGAAACTTGTGATTATTTTCCATTGGAAACTTTTCCGTCTAGTGTGGAGTTGATGAATTGACCCACTCAGAGCCTGGCCTGATACTGGACTATGCAACTTTGGCATTCTAGGTCCTGTTTTATTTCATATGCTGTGTCTCATCTATTTCTTCCCCATTTAGGATGGCATAACATCTGACCTTTGGTTCTTGTTATGGCAGTCTTCTTAATTCACTCTCAAATCCTGACATCAGTTGGAGTATATTTTCTCAGCTGAAACAGGTGTGAAATTTCACAGCTGGAGAGCTTTATGAAAATCCAGCCTCTGGTTTGTAAATGTTGGGCAATTTGTTCAAGTGATAGCAGGTCTCTGACTTACTGGATCAATTTCTTCAGATTAATCTGTTCCGTTACCATCTGTTTGTGGCATCTTGAAAGCAGCTGGAAGTTAAATCTGGGATAATGCACTATATTTATTGGGCTAAGACAGTTGCGATGGTTAATATCTGTTGATGTAGCTGACCCATATATTGTTTATAAAATGTATTTTCAGCTTTTTTGTGTCTGTAGTGGACACTGATTTTGGAGGTATTGTGGAGAGAGCTGGCTATGTCTATGCTAGGAAAAGTAAGTTGATTGCAGATACAGTAAGGTCTCAGAGTACGCAAACCCAGAGTGCGTGACCCTGGTCTTACCCAGCTGACCCCAATTCCTACAGTAAACCCTGGAAATGCGATATTTCCAGTTGTGCTTAACTCGCTCTCCCTGGCCCTGGCGCAAATCCCCGAGCTCCGCATGGCCCCAGCTCAGCCCCCCCACCAGCTTCGCTCACCCCCCGCGTGCAGCTCTGGCTCACCCCCCAATTCCACACCCAGCTCTGGCTCTGGTTCACCACCCCTCATGTCGGGCTCTGGCTCAACCTCTCCCCTGTCCTGGTTACACCCCCCCATGGCCTGGTTCACCACCCAAGCAAGGCTCCAGCTCACCCACCCCCACACTCAGCTCTGGCTCAACTCCACCCTTTGCCCCCCTGCAGCTCTAACCCACCCCAGGCTTAGTCCCCCCTGCCCACCTCGGATGGCCCCAACCCACCACCAGACTTAACCATCCCCAGCTGCCCCCCAAGCCCAGGACTTACCTTTCTGCTGCTTCCCCGGCTGCAAAACGTGAGTTCCACCAGGGAAAAAGCCGGACCCCCACTTCCATGAGATCTGGGTTACATGAGGGTGCATGGAACGGAACCCCGCATAACTCAGGGGTCTACTGTTCACAATTCTAGCTACGGCAGTTGTATTTAGAATTGGCACACCTGCAAACAACTTACCTGGTCCAACGCACTGAAGAGGATCAAAGGGAGAGTATCTCCTGTCAACTGCCCTTACTTCTCATGAGATGCGAAGAGTACAGGGGTCAACTGCCAACCCCGATAGGATGATTTTGCACGTCCCCACCAGACATGTAAAATTGAACATCAAAAGATTGACCCTGAGCGGGTTGATCTTCCTAGTCAGGGTAGTCATACCCATAGATATTTATAGTTAAGCAGCCTCCCACTGTTTGTGAACCTCGTGACTGCCAGTTGCTTTGCATTTTGCTTCTAAAGATTCTATTCTATTCTGAAGCATTTTCTTTCTCATATAAATCTGGCAATGTGAGAGTCAAGAGTGGGATGTGTTTTTTGGACAGGAAAAAGATTTCACGCGCCTTTCACTGCTTGAGAACTGATAGGTGTTAACTTTTACTCGTTCCTTTAACACGCAACAGGTGAAAACAAGTCCTGGAAAGAATAACCGCTGTGGCGAGTGATTGGCAATGACGCCATACGAAACAATTAAGAGGGATTGTGCTGATTTAGGATTATAAAAATTAAAAAAGAGCCGGCCATGAGGCCTGCTGAACCTGATGAAATGTTAAGCATCAGTGGACTGGCCCCATCTGCTGTATCTTTAAGTAATAACAAATGGTAGTGGTGATTGCATACAGTTATAAATGACTCTTCTCCTTCAGCTCTGAACAGCACTCAAGCAAAAGCGGGGGTACGGGGTTATGAGGAGGGGAGGGACAATTCTAAACACCTGGAGTTTCTCAGTAAGCTTAATTAAAGTTAGGTTTAGCACTTTCTCTGTCATACCCTCCTTATCATCTTTCCTCTTTACATTTCCTGCAGCTTCTCAGAGCTCATTTATTTAGTTCGAAGGAGAAAGCAAAATTAAGGGCTAAATTTTCAAATGCAGTTAAAACTGAGCCCACAAAGCTGGTGATCATATCCATTGGAGCTGCAGATTCTGTGCATGTAAAACTACTTTCTGTGGATGGCACAGTTGCCTGATTTGCATGGCAAATACTGCTTTTGTGGGGTGGTGGTGAAGGGACAAATCGATCCTAATGTTTTACTTTCAGGTGTGTAGGCATTTGTTGGGAGACTAGCTGTTCCTGCTGACCTCGTTAATCAGTGACCTATGTTAAAGTGGAATCATTGTTCTTATGACAATATTGGCTGTTTTGTAATTAGTTGCAGCATTGTTTTTAGCCTGAGAGTGCTCACAAGCAGCCACACTTCCTTTTTGTTGTAAATTGAGTGTAAATTCAATATTTGTATCACAGCCTCCATGTGCCCCCCTCCCCTTCCCGTTGCAGGTTCCTAAGCGATACACCAGGGCTACATCTGCACTGGCCCCTCCCCTTTGAAAGGGGAATGCAAATGAGGCAAATAGAAAATGCAGACGAAGCACCGATTTACATATCCAGTGCTTTATTTGCAAAATCACATTTTTGAAAGAGAGTCTTTCGAAAGAAAAACAGCAGTGTAGACAGGGCTCTTTTTAAATAAAACCCCATTTTCAAAAGTGCCCTCTTCCTAATTTTTTTCAGGAAGAAGGGTGCTTTCAAAAACGGGGTTTTATTTGGAAAGAACCCCAGCTACACTGCTGTTTTTCTTTTGAAAGGCTCTCTTTTGAAAATGGAATTATGCAAATGAAGCATGAGATATGTAAATTGGCATGTCATTTGCATTTCCTATTTGCCTCATTTGCATTCCCCTTTTGAAAGGGAGGGGCCACTGTAGATGTAGCCCAGGTGTATGAGGAGGAAGGCTGTAACTATGAATACTGAATTTACAGTAGTTTACATTAAAAACAAGTTTTTGCCTTATTGTGCAAACCAGTTCAGCTTAAGAACAACATTTCACCTAATCACCCAGAGATCGTTCCTTTTAACGTAAGCCACTGTATTCAGATGCAATGCTCAACTATCAGATGGTGCAACCTTTGCTCATGTCAAGTAGCACCTCGTTCTTCAGATGATCCTGTCAAAATCACAGCAACATTTCATTCGCTCCACTGCATTAGAAAGCCTCACTTTTTGGGCTTCCTGAGTCTCCAGGAGGCTGGCCAAGTCCTATTTTTTTTCTGCCTTTCCAGGGGGTAATGTAGTAGGCGATACCAACCATTCTCAACCAGAGGTCCAGGGCTATCTGGGGGTCTGTTAGCACGCTTCTCAGGGTCCTCCAAGTAGAACATTTGGTGCAGACCAGGGAGCTAAGCCCTGCTACTTGGGGCTGAAGCTAAAAAACAAGCAACTTGGCTTGCCTGGGCCTGCTGTGGTGTGAGGTCCTGGGAAATTGCCCTGCTTGTTCCCCCATATGCTGTCAAAGCTGTTGTGGCACAGGTGGTCCATCCAGTTTTTACAGCAGGTTTAGGTTGGGGGCTCAGAAGGAAAAAGGTTGGGAAACTTTGGTTTCTATCACTCTGCCCTGGCTATGCTTTGAAGTTTCCCAATGGCACTTCCAAGAGAACACTCACAACCTGTGATGAACGAGCAGGAACCCAGTCACTGGTCAGAGACAATGTTAACATAAGAATGGCCATAATGGATTAGACCAAGGGCCCATCTAGCCCAGCAGCCTGTTGTCCAACACTTGCAAATGCCAGATGTTTCAGAGAGAATAAATAGTACAGACAATCATTGGGTGATCCATCCTTTGTCATCCACTCCCAGCTCCTGGCAAACAGAACAGATGCTCAGAGCATGGTTTTGCACCACTGCCCATCCAGGCTAATAACCATTGATGGACTTATTCTCCATTAACTTACCCACTGCTTGTTTGAACCTTGTTATAGCTTTGCCCTTCACAATGTCATCTGGTAAGAAGTTCCACAGTCTCTTCAGCCAACGCTGGCCTCAAATCCACAACATCAGTCACTTTCAGTTTTACAGGCCAAATGGGTTCTTCACATCAACTTGGATATACAAGTGAACATGCAGAAAAGGCAAAAGCTTAATAATTAACTCTACCACTTAGCATGCCATCTAGCGAGGCTAGCGATGTTAGGCTGAACTCGCAATTCCAAAGAGGAAAAGATTTGTGACAGATCCAGGGCATCTGGCCACAATGGTTTGGTCCTATTGGGAACCAAGAGCACCCATCCATAGCTAAAAGATCCCCCCCATGGTGGGGGTGGGGGAACCCAATAACAGGGGACAACTGAAAAGAAGATAGGGATAGAGAAGCGAAACTAGGCAGGCCCCATATTCACAGTCCTGACGCCTTCCCCCAACCAACCTCCTCTCTCTGGTTTTATAAATGGCCATAGCTAGAAGGAAGCTCACAAGGAGGTCTTCTTGGGGCCATGGATGGGCTGTGCAAGAATCAGTAGGTGTAGGGAGAAGTGCAGCCGGAACCTCAACAGGAGGTTCTGAGGAGTACAATATTTTGGTGAGGGCAGATTTACCGTGAGCTGGGTAAATGGTTTTCTTTTTCCTGAATAAACTGGCAGAGACTGATGCCATGTAATCAAGGCAGGCAGGCACCTGAGGCCAATTAAGGCCTGCTGGGTGACTTTAAAATGTTTCCCCACAGTAAGGGAGAGGGAAGGAGAAGAGTGAAGGACTGAGAGGAGGAAGTGTGTTGCTGGAGGGCTGAGGAAGACTACTTGTGCTGAAGGAAAGATTCACTCAGGTAACAGAGAGAAGATAGTAGGGGAGCATTTGGGGAAGTGGTTCAGGGAAAAGGCTGCTGCATTGGGTCCAGGGGAAAAAACCCTGTGAAGTGCCGCTACCTAGGGTCCCTGGGCTGGAAACCTGGAGTAACGGGTGGGGCTTGGTTTCCCCTGAACCCTCCCCACACAACAAAAAAAATCTACTCCTGGAAATGGGGGGCAGAATTATGGAGGAGGTTTCACCCTGATCCTTTGAGTGTGTCAGTGCTGAGGCTGTCTTAGTAAGATGTGACCCTGGCCTTTAGAAAAAGATAAGAGGCACTGTAGAGGGTCACAGTGAGCGTCCAAGGTATACAATAACCACTAGCAGCACAGGACCCGGGGGCACGGACAGAGCTTTGCCACAAATTATTAGTCATTTAAAAATCTTTGAATGATGTTTCTAGGCTCCAAGGCTCATTCTGCCCCTCCAGGGTACATTCTCTGTCTCCTCAGAAGGAATTCTGTCTCTCTTCTACGCTTTCTTCATCAAATCACTTCCTTGTTCCTAACTTACGTAGAAGCAAATATACTTCTCTCTCTAGCTACGTCTACACGTGAAGCCTACATCGAAGTAGCTTATTTCGATGTAGCGACATCGAAATAGGTTAGTTCGATGAATAACGTCTACACGTCCTCCAGGGCTGGCAACGTCGATGTTCAACGTCGACGTTGCGCAGCACCACATCGAAATAGGCGCTGTGAGGGAACGTCTACACGCCAAAGTAGCACACATCGAAATAAGGGTGCCAGGCACAGCTGCAGACAGGGTCACAGGGTGGACTCAACAGCAAGCTGCTCCCTTAAAGGGCCCCTCCCAGACACAGTTGCACTAAACAACACAAGATCCACAGAAACGACAACTGGTTGCAGACTCTGTGCAGGCAGCATGGATCCCCAGCTGCAGCAGCAGCAGCCAGAAGCCCTGGGCTAAGGGCTGCTGCACACGGTGACCATAGAGCCCTGCAGGGGCTGGAGAGAGAGCGTCTCTCAACCCCTCAGCTGATGGCCACCATGGCGGACCCCGCTATTTCGATGTTGAGGGACGCGGATCGTCTACACGTGCCCTACTTCGACGTTCAACTTCGAAGTAGGGCGCTATTCCCATCCCCTCATGGGGTTAGCGGCTTCGACGTCTCACCGCCTAACATCGATGTTAACATCGAAATAGCGCCCAACACGTGTAGCCGTGACGGGAGCTATTTCAAAGTTAGTGCCGCTACTTCGAAGTAGTGTGCACATGTAGACACGGCTTCTGAGTGACAAGTGTGTATCAAAGGCTTCAAAATACCCATCCACATTTTAATGGAGGGCTTTGTCTGCTTAAGTCATTTCCAGCAGATATGTTACTTTGAAATCCTTGCAAAAAAGGTGCAAAAGAAGTGTGATCTGTGATGTAGTATCATTAATAATTAATATTAATTGTCTTCCCAAGTCCCGGTTGCCTAAAGTTAGCAAAGCCACGTCTGCCAAATATTCAGGACAGATAACCACTGTGGCAGGGTCAGCACCACTCCTGGGCCCCAGAACTCTGTTTGGTCCACAGTCCCACGCTATGGGGCACACTTGCCCTTGCTGGGATTCAGGCTTCAGTCCCTTGGCTCAAAGGGCATCAAGTAGGAGGCCCCTGGTCCAATCAGTCTTGGTCACCAATACCTCCCGGCCTCGAGCTGAGCCCTGAGGTCACCAGAGGCAGGGAGCCTCAGACACTCCCTGCAGGGGCTCCTCATCTCCTTCGTTATTTCCGAGGTTGTTGGTATTCTCCTCTGCTGCACTCTTTCTCCTTGCCTGCTCTAACCTCCTCAGTCCTCTCTAACCTCCTCTTCCTCATCCTGCCCACAATTGGGAAAGACTTTTAAAAGGCCCTTGGTACCCTCAAGTGGAACCAGCTGACCCCAACTGATTTATAGCAGTCTCTTCCCTACTGCTCCTGCTCTACCTGGGATAACACCTGAGTAGCCAGGGCTGTTTTTGCTTCTTGGGACTGCCTCTCTCCCTTTGTAAGCTAGGCCTCTGGCCTAGACCTGTCACACATCACCACCTGAAAGATTAGGGAATATAAAACAGAGGTCCAGGGAAGTCTAGATTACTGCTTCTAACTTTAAGGGAGGTCAGGTTTTGCTGGTACTCAGCACACAAACATTCAGAAAAGAAGGGCAGAGGAAGCACTGCATGATGAAATGGGTGGCTTTAGAAGTACTTTGTTAGAATATATTAGCTAACACCTTGTACTTGACAGACTAGCATAGACTGGGGCTGACATGCTACAACCGTACGGCATATACCAGGGTCAGCAACCTTTCCGAGGCACCGTGCTGAAACTGGACCTATTGACTGCAATGTCCAAGTGCTGGTGATACATTTAAAAGTCACTAATAGTCCTACTCACAACTGCTTCATTAATAAATAAATTAAGATGCAGAGCTTTCCTATTTAGGGGGTGGTTGGTAGCATTAGCCGGTCTTTTGTTAATCCACAGGTGGCATGGCTTTGAGCAAGCTCCTGGCTGCATGGTGCAGGGCTCAGCTCCCACCTCATGTGCCAATGAAAAAACGGGCTCATGTGCCACTCTTGACACCCATGCCATAGACAAGGCAGGGTAGATTTTAACACAAGCGAAGCTGGCTGAATGCAAGAGTAGGCTCCTCCTCTGGTATGGTTACATTTTATTATATCCATTTTGCATTCACTTTGGGCAGAAACAAACGACTGTGATATTTGCAGAGTAGGAGTAATTAGGCCATGTGTTTTGATTTGGGTCTTACAGAATTAAGTACTTTGTCAGCAGTTACTAAATAATAATTCCTAATTTATAAAATAACCAGATTTTTTTTAATGACACTGCTAAGAAAATCTGAGAACTATGCTGTTAATATCTTCCTTGGAAAGTGTTAGGTTCAAAATAGAAAAGTAACATGTTTCTTGTACACATAATGTTTTCTAAAATTCATTCTGATGAATCACTGGCTAAATTATGTCAGAAACAGACCAAGCATTCCCAAGCAGGGATTTTGTTTTTGTTTTGGATAGTATGTCAAAGTTTGATTGAAATTTTTCTGTTAAGTCTGAAAAGCTCATTCTTGAAAGGGCTGTACAATATATCCCACCACTGGTGCTATAGTTAAGACCCCTCATGCTGAAACTGACTTATCAGTTGCCCAAAATTAGCTTCCCTATAGGACACATCAGGTGAAAATCTCTGTTATATATTATGTTTAGAATTGTATGTATCTTAGCTTCCTGGCAGCTTACCCACATATAGAATGAATAATTTTTGAATAGGCTGCAGATCGGAGATGGTTGGGAAATTATTCTTCTCCAGCTCTATGACAAATTGCCACGAAAAGGAGCAGTTTTTAACTTGAGAAATTTTCTACAAGAATGTCTGGGTTGTTATTAATCTTCCTGATTTTTACAGCAATTGGAAACTGAACAATGTCAACCTTTCAGGCAAAAATTTCAACAAAACCAGCAATTTTTATGCAAGTGGCCAAAAAGTGATTTTCAGCTGAAAAATAAGAAAGAGTTAAAGCTTTAGTTTTACAGGTTTTTCACTGACCCCACTGCCCAAATATGTCACAGAAAATGGACGAGGGTTTTTGTGGAAATTTCTGTTTTGAAGAAATAGCCATTTGATGAATATTATCTATTAGTTCCACTTCTAATACTGAGGCCACTTGTGAAGACCAATACAAAAATGCACAGGTGTTCTTGAATAAAAGGCAGGAGGGATTGTGAAGGCTTCCCACACATTCTAAATCAATCTGGAGCTAGTACCTGTTGTCAAAGCAGTGGCACACAGTGCTAGAGTATCTGATTCCCATAACTTTTGGTGAGGCAATGATACGTAAGCAGAGGAAAGCACAATGAAGATGGAGAAAAGAGTCCAATAAACAGCAAGGAGGTGAATGAAACAGATGTGCAATGGCTAAAGGGTAACAGTTGCATTTTTTTTTACTTCTCATTTTTGTGACGGATTACTCTAGACCTAAGCTAGAAGCAACACTGGGTTTAATTTCTTGAAATAGGGACAAATTAAGCATGCTTCAGTTCTCCTATCCCTCATCACCATCATCATTAAGAACAACAAGCTCAGCACCCATCAGTGTTTGATGCTTCACTATTTCCTTCCCTCTTTCCCTGTCTGGTTCAGAGTGGCTTAGTTTCTTTTCACTACTTCCACACCAATCTACTATATAATCTACCCATTCTCTGTGCAGTCTGCCTCTCTTATTCAAACCGCCCATTATGCCGAATACCGGGGTCTTGGTTTTTTGTTCATTATTCATTCTGCAAACATCCATGAATAGCTATAACTAGCATTGTATAACCTTCTGCAATTGGCTCTCTTTTGACTGTATCTTCCTATATAATTCCTTCTTGGTGACCTTCTGCATCCACCCTATTCTCAGCATCTTTCTATAACAACTCCTCTCGAATGCCAATATTCTTCTCTTCAAATCTTTCGTTATCGCCCTTGTCTCACATCCGTACAACATGCTGCTGAACACACACATTTTCAAGATGCTCAACTTCATTCCTAAGCTAATCACTTTGCTTTTTCCAGATCTTATCCATCTCTTTCAAACTCACTCTTGCTTTTGCTATTCTAGTTACTATTTCCTTCTTACAGTCTAGATCATACATTGTGTTGCTCCCCAGATACATGAACTTCTCTATGTTCTCTATCCTATCTACACTGATCTTCCCTCCTATTTCCTTATCTCCAAATATCATTGTTTTTGTTTTATCAATGTGCATAATCAATCCGTACTGCTTCCTGCCCTCATTTAGCACCTGAACCATTTTTGCTAGCTTCCCCTTATCTTCCTTAATGATAACTAGATCATCCGCAAACCTCAAGTTGTTAATTATTATCCTGTGCACAGATATGTCTTCTACCTCTTCCTTGATCTTAGCCATTGCTCTCTCTAGATGCATGGTGAACATACTCAGCCATATCAGACCTCCTTGTTCTGATACCTCTACTCGTTCTAAATCAACTTCCCAACTCTCTGCATGATCTCACCACTGCCTCCACATTGCCATTGATATCCTTCAACAACCATATCAGTCTGCCATCTACTCTGTATAACTCCAACACCATCCAAGTCACTTTCTGATCTATACTGTCAAATGCCTTCTGAAAATTAATGAAGCAAGTGTAGATGTTCTTGTTCTTTATCAAGTTTTCTCTGCTATCAATCTTAGTGCCAGTATCCGCTGTACAGTACTTCTATCTTTCCTGAACCTCACTTGCACGTCCACTAAATGTTCTTCTATCTGTGATCTTAGTCTCTCCATCAGTATCATCATCAGCATCTTCCCTAGATGACTTGTTAGGGCAATTGTTCTGTAGTTCTTGCACTACAATGCACTTCCTTTCTTGTGTATTGTCACTAGCACGGATCTTGTACATTCCTTAGGTTCCTTCTCTTCTTTCCATGCCATATTACATAGTCAGTGTGTTTCCTGAATCATATTTTCTCTGCCATATTTAATCATCTCTTCCATGATCTTATTTCCAGGGCTCTTGCTGTTCTTTAGCTATTTCACTGCTCTTTCTACTTTTTCCTTTGAAATATGGGTCATGCTCTCGATGCCCAGTGGAGATATCTCTTTCAGTTCTTCAATCAGTCTCTCTGAGACACTCTGGTCGAACTGTGCTTCATATAGTCCGGTGCAATATCTCATCCATTGCTGAACAATCTTCTCATTCATGAGCACCTCTTCATTCTTGTCTTTGTCGCCATCTGCTTTGGCTGCCACTTCCTATTGATATTCCTGATCATTTTATACACCTCCCTGGTCTTACATGCACCGTAACACCTCTCTATCTCTCCACACTGCTCCTCTAAACATTTCACCTTCTTATCCCTGCCACCCATTTAAACTATTCTTTCCCAGCAAAATCTAATTCAGTAGTTGGAAGGAGTGCAGCTGACAAATAAGGGAAGCCAGATGTATTAGTTAATCAGAGCTGGATGGTTGTGGAGGATCAAGGAAATAATTAATGCCCAAATGAAACCTCTTGAGAAGCAAACATCTGGGCAAGAATTTATCAGAAAGGTCTTAAAATTAGCCAATAATTAGCTTTAGGAGCAGTAGGAGACATTGGTGTTGTTTGACAAGTCATAGATAAAGATTTTGATTGCATAACATCCAAACCAAACTGATACTTTACAGAGGAAGTTAAAATTCTACTTTGATGTCTTGTTGTTAAGGTCTTACTAGGGATAAAAGCATGGCTAGCTCTGAATACTGTGTAGAGGGCATTGCAAGGTAAGTAATGAATAAGTTACATATTCTATGTCTTTCAAAGGGAAATGGGTGCTGCAGTAAAGATGGAGATTGTGTTAAGTATTTGAGATGATTTAAAGAATATCTACTGAAAGGTATAGATTTTTGAAAAGTTTCGATAGGGTACATAAAATTGCAAAACACTTTGAGTCTTCCTCATCTCTGTAGTTACAGGTTACAAGGCCCCTGACTGATAAACAATTAGTTATTAAGTACAGTACTAAATTGCCCTTGTGCCAAATGACCCCACAGAGAAAAGCTGTCTGTCTGATTACAATAATAATAGGGCTCTAACAATTGGATTTACTTAGCTAGATGTTAATTGATCCACTTACATCTTCCACAAAACAGTTTATGACTGTTGCATAAAAGATTGCCAAGCTTGAGGGGAAAATTAGAAGATGTGGTGAATCAGGGGTTATGAACTGCCAAGCTCCATTGGAGGAAAGCTATTTTTAACAACAGTCTGAGTGTAGCTGGGCATTAAATGGATTAGGCAAAGTTTAATTACAGTTAGAGTTTTGTGAACCCTTTCGTTACAAAGCAATCTTAATTTTCACGTAAGAAAAATAGTGCTACTTTAATGACTCAAGATTTAGGTTATAAATAACAGGCAAATAAATCAGTCATTATTCCTCATTGTGTTACATTTCTCCTGATCAGAGATTACTGAAATTTTTCAATTTAAAATATATAGCTTGGATAGCTACCAGGTAAGTGTTAGCTACTAAACCAATAGCAAACAGTCCTGTAGCACCTTAAAGACTAACAAATTTATTAGGGCATGAGTGTCTTACATCAGGAATTGCAATACACACCAATCGATAGGGGAACACTTTAACAAACCTGGACATTCAATAAAGAATTTAAAAGTAGCCATTCTTGTACAAAAGAATGGTACCACAAGATTACAGCGGGACACATCTGAACTGGAATTCATTTGCAAATTTGACATATTTTACCTAGGCCTGAACAGAGATCACAACTCTCTTCTGCATTAAAAGGGCAATTTCCCCACCTTTGATGTTCAGAGAAATGGAACACATCCTACCTAATTTGCTTCATGAATTGATCCTACTAGTGACAAGCCTTACCCATTCAAGCTCATCGCCTAATTAAATTTGTTAAGCTCTAAGATGCTACAGGACGGCTTGTTATTTGCAAAGCTACAGACTAGCACAGCTACCCCTCTGAGCTCTTAAACCAGTATCTTCTCCAAGAGAAGGAAATAGCTGATGTACTGGAATATGGAGATTAGGCCATCCCCAATGCAGGCATGAGATTTTCTAAGTGGATAATTTTAAGTAATTGAACAAGGGCTCTTCAACAGCACCAGACCCTGAGCAGGAGATGAACTGAAGTTTTGAGTTTCCCCTCTCCCATTACACTATGTAATGCCTCTACTCCACTCACTTTCAGACATATTTGTATTGTCCTACTTCCCTGTTAGAGGAAGGACAGAATCCATGGTACCCCCTGACCATGCATGAGCTAAGTAGGGAAGCTGAAAGAATGACACAACTGCATAGGCATTCAGATACTGCAGTGAAAGCAAAACAGAGAAACCCAAAGGTGTCAGACAACAATCACCCTCTCCCCAGAATGTGAAGCCATTATTTCCATGTCTGTCTAGGCCAGCATATAGGAGTCTAAATATCAGTCTCAAAGCCTAAATACGGGCACTGTCATTAAATAACCACAAGAGATCTAAAGTGGATACAGCATATAGAAAGTTACATGCAAAGAGAACATCTCATCATGTTCATTGCAGATACCTAGGACAACTTGAATGAATAGACTTTGATGTACAGTAGAATGATATTACCCATGTCACGTAAACATTATAACCTGTCCATATCATGGCGCTATAGTTATGGCTCGTACCCGTACTTTTTGCGCCCAGAGCACTTTGTGCTATCTGCCAAGTGCTACAGGCCTGATCCTTAATGGGCTGAGCGCCCTCCGCTTTCACAAAATGAAATAGGAATTGACAGTGGATTGATTGCAGCAGTTGAGTTTAACTGACTAGAGCATGTTAGTGTGTTGATGTTTCCACACTGAAGTGGTACAAGTTTTAAATCACTTTTAATATACTTTGTTTTAAACAGATTTAATCACTGTCCTATCGCTGCTGTGTTTTACTCCTCCCTCAGCACACGGGCGTGAATCTTCTGATACGTCAATGTAAACTACAAATACTTCCATATGAAATCTTCTACATGGCATGAGATTATTATGCACCGTTTATAGCAGCCACAGTACAAACCAGCTTGTAGTTTTATCTACTTGCTTGTCGGTCACTTTGAAATAAGAAACAAAAATCCAAGTGCAAAACCTTGGAAAATGTCCCTAAAAGGGTTGTTCAGCCCTTGGTCACAAGCTTTAAGTACTATTTTTCCAGACTGTTGGTCCACGTCATTGCTTAACTTCACAAACTACAGTCTCTCTTCTATGACAATATTTTAGGCGGAATCATGCTCCAGTGAAGATAGCAGCAAAACTGCCATTGACTTGCGTGGAGCCAGGACTTCATTTTTTGTTTCTTTATAAGCCACAAAATACTTTTGATCTGAGCTGCTTCTACACTAATGCCCCTTCGCAATCTGGGGCACTGGAAAAGGGTCTCTCAAAGAGGGACTCACAAGCCAGACTGCCCCTTCATGGCTGGATGTGGTACTGTATAGTAGGGGCTGAGGTAATGTCTTCTGCCAATTGTCTCTTTGGCCCTGCAGTGATCTATGTCTTATCACTACTCATTGCTCTTGCCAGCTCACTTTAAAATTTCACCCTGCTTGGGATATGAATGCTGCACAAAACTCCAGTTCTCAACCTGGTGCAACCACAACCTGTCCTGTTCCCCTCTGTAGTCCCATTATCCCCACCCCACGGTGGAGGTGGGCTTCCAGATTTCTCCCCAGTAGAACTCAGGAAGTCCCAAACACTGCTAAAGAAGACTCCATCTATTTGGGTTGGGACATTCAGCTCCTCCAAATCACCTAGCCTCCCTGTGCCTGAAAATGGGTCCACAGGACTACTTTTCTAGAATTTAGCCCCTTTCCCCATGCCTAACACTGAGACTTGCCTCCCCATGGCTCTTTCCCCCTCTCTCTTGTCTCTTGGACCTGTCTGTCTTGGGTGTCTCCCCTCAGCCACTTCCTAGCTGTGGCTGATGGACAAATGAAGCCTGACACACCCTTCAGTTATAGCCAGGAGAGCTAATTTGAGGTCTCACTCCTGCTAATCCTTCATCTTTAGAATTTGCACACACCCCACCACACGATGTAACAAAGAAAGTCCACCTTAAGGCTACTTTACAATATAAAGTGGCCTTAGTGTAAATGAGATACAGCAATAACAATATTTTAAGACCCTCTAACTCATGTATTTTAAACTACTTTAAACTTAGGTCTATGGTGAAGTAAGGCATGCACACAGATCCAATTTTCAATGTCTTTTATTAGCATGTCTAAAAATGATTGTGTTTATTTAGAATGTTTCCTTTAAAAAATACGTGATGCCAACAGCACTACACAGGTCTACTTTCATGTGCACGGATGTTCACTGGGCTCAGCTGTCTGGATTTTCAGGATATACTTGTGCACTAACAGCATCTGGAGCTTTGGTAGCAAATCCATACATTCTATTCTGTTCTTCATCTCTGGGTCAGCAGCGGTCAGACTAGGTTTACTGTACCTTCTTGAAGACTTGTTTACATTTGACACCGCCTACCCTTATTTCCTGAAATGAAAATATGATTCGTAAGTGAAATTTGCATGCAGTAGCCACGTTTCTAAAACACCGGCTTATATGCTTAAATCAAACATTAAACTGGCCATTACTTGGATTCATATTAAGGAATAAATGTTAGAGTAATTAGATAATAGGAATGGATGATAATGATGATGATGATGATGATGATGATGCAGCAACAATTAAAAGTGGATAGATCAGTGGAAAGAAAATAGCCAATAATGAGACAAGGGCCAAATATCAAGCCTAGGATTTGACTATTGCAAGGTTTCTCACTTTTGCACCCTACTTGTCATGGGTATTCAAGCAGCATTATTTGCACATGCAAATTGAGCAGTACCCAAGGTACATGTTCAAAAACACATCTTTGCATGTGCATAAAGACAGTGTCCCCAACTAAAGTGTGGGTAATCCAAGTGCCTACAACAGAAGCTAGCTCAACACTTGAGCCAGACTGATGAATTAACTGGAGGAAATATTCTGAACAGTCTGAATGTATGTGCTATTTTTCTGCTTCATTAACAATTATGTAAAAGAAGGAGCCAAAGGGGATGCAATCCCTAATTTATGTTTGGACAATTCCCTGAAGATAATGGTTACTGAAGAACTGATGAGGCAGAAAAGAAGCTATTTGAAATGATCTGGAGCATTTTGTAGTGCTCTGGATGTCAGAGGGTTTTGCTCAAAAGTTGGACTTAAGCGAAGCCTGATTGGTTTGATATCCAACACTTTTGCCTGGTGGCTCCCATAATGTGTTCCATAACACAGTATAAGACTTTTATTTTAAATTCAGTTGCTAGCCACTGGGGCTGCAGAAACAGACACCACAGCATGAACTGTGACAGATAAACTGTTACAGTGATATCTACCCGGAGGTTTAAACATCAAGAAAGAACAGCTCTCAGTGAAGTATGAAACATCTTGTTTATCTTCAAGTATGTTCATACTGAAGCCTAACAGGAACACAGCAACAATTTGTTGCTAATCAAAGCACCCCAAAATAACCATTTTATGAAAATCTGCATAATATGCTGCAAGTAGCACCTCATTTTGGGGTCACAAGTGGGCAGTGATTAGGAAACAGCCACCACTTACTTTTTCAGATTTGTCTGTTGAATTTTCTTGAGGTAATTTAGCAAGAATGCACGGAATTAAACCAATACCATAAAGCAAAAGAAGACCAAGTGAAATATGTCCAAAGATAAAAATGCCCATGATTTAGCAAGGGATATTGCAGGAATACAAGAGATTAATGAGGGGAATGGAAGGAGAGCAGAAAATGATGAACAAAGCAAGTCATGTAAAGGAAAGCCGAATTGTATAAAATGATTAGACACAAATGAAGGCAAAGGAAGGTTGAATGTAATTGGACAATTATTTAAACAAGGAATAAGACAAGAAATATAGATAGAAAGCCTTCAAATACACAAGATACATAAAATAAAATCAAAGAGATAATGGAGCCTCTAAAAGATGATGACAGTTTTGTTGGCTCACAACTATTAAGAAAATTTAGGTAAACCCTGAATGGTTAATTAACATTTTGGAGTGAAATCCTGGCTCCACTGAAGGCAATGGGAGTTTTGTCACTGACATCAATGGGGCCAGTATTTTCTCTCTGAAGTCTAAGGCTCCAGTCCTGCAACTTGCTCTGCATAGGTAGACTTCTGTTCTCACTTAGTTCTACTTTTATACAACAGCTTGCAAAACTGGGACCAAAGCCACTTAACAAGCAAAGAGGATCTGTTTGAGAATAATCATGGACACAGCAAGAGAGATGAAGTGGAAAAACATTAACAACTGGGCGATTCCCATTAGCAGTAATTACATTTACCATGCTATTTGCAATATTTTCCCCACTGAATATAGAAAATATAGAACTAAAGAGAAATGCCACAATGTGGTAAATGGTCATTTTAAAATATCCACTGCTGGTGGTGTTCTGAGAAGATCAAACAAATTACAATTCTACAAACTTGATGTCAGTGGTGGCAAAAGTACTGAGAAATGGCCCTGAGAGAGAGAGTGCTGCACTTAGACATTTCTGGCTTAACTGAAGAAACCCAAGTTGGAGGACATTTTCTGATAAAATCTTATTGAACATTTTCAGGGTGTAAGATGGAGTTGGAAATCCTGAACATAATATGCCTGGGCTATAGGAAAGATCTTGATACAGTTTTGTACAAAAGACTAATCTAGGACAGCAAGCAAATAACTGGGATGAGCTGCTTGAATGGATGGCTGGATTTCAAAGGTACTAGGAAGAGGACACAATTCAGGAAAAATGGAAACAACTATTGGAGCTCTACAAGGGCTGGTATTAAGTGCATTTTTTTTCACTTTGGTATATCAAGAATCTGGAAGAAGGGACGTGCAGTAAAGTTATGAAAACTCACTCATTAAAAACGACACCCACAGATGGCTATGGGCAGTCAATATGAAAGAAAAAGGCTATCATGGACAGAAAGAACTGGAGAACAGTCAGAGAACTGCCTGTTTTAAGTTGTGGTCGTGAAACAGAATTTGAGGAGGGAAGGAAAAAAGGAAAGAGTTACAAAATTCAGCACGGGAGAACTATTAGGGTGCAGGCAGATATTCCTCTCTCAAGGCAAAACACTCAATATATTATAATACTGTGCAAAAGAGTAGATTAATATTTGGATCATTGTGCAAAGTTCAACAGGATCATGAAATAAATATTCAAGTGTCTTACAATGTGTTCTTGGTAATTTGCCTTGGTACCTCAGAAAGAGTCTCAGACTCTCACAGAGACAGAGGCTTTAAGATCTCAGTTATTCAGAAGTTTTACAAGGAATGGGGTTTAGATTTTTTTTTATGTATAAGGTCAAAGGAGGGGAGTCCACAATGCCAGTTCCAATGGGCCTGAAGATGCCTTTTTGAATTAGTGGAATATACCAGAAGTGACAACATTTATATAAGAAAAGCCATTGAAACAGTTCACTTTCTTCCTCCAGAGTATTTTGTATACAGCAGTGTCAGAGCTTGACTGGTACAAAACCATGTCATTTGGCACGTGTTAGGCTGAACTGAAAATGGCAATGGAGGTTACACCGCTGCTTGAATCGGAGCCCTGTCATTGGGCAGAAGAGTCCTGGAAGCAGTAGGCCTGCTGTGCCCTGGATGAGGGAGGCAGGCAGGATGATGAGAAGTACTTGAATGCGTAGGTAAGTGCTTTGCTGAAAAGAGAGAGAGCAACACACATTCTTATACATGGTGAGACTCCCCAGCTGTGTTGAATCCTTGTAACAAGGATTACTTTTGCCCTGGCTCCTTTCAGACTTCCCCTGCCTGGAGCCTGAGTACTCCAGATATATGGGGACTTGACCACCACTACCACCTGATGAAATAGGTCTTTGCCCATGAAAGCTTATACTCCAAAATATCTGTTAATCTATAAGGTGCCACGGGACTTGTTGTTTTTGAAGATACAGACTAACTCGGCTACCTCTCTGATACTGATTGCAGAATGAACTAACAAAGGCTAAAGAGCAATTAACAGAAAATATTTTAATAAGAGCTGTTTTATTTCCAGCGGTAAGTGCTCTGCAATGTCAGTGGGAGATCCAGCTTTGACTTCTGACCACTATCCCCTCACTACTTCTCTCTTCAGCAAGGTCCTGGGGCATTACTGAGACAACGTGTTCAGTCCCACAGAGCGAATGAATGCTCAAAAGAAGCTGCACGCAGATTGATTCAGAAGCAGGATTAGGAGGCTCAAAGGGGATTCCTATCCATTATTCCTTGACACAAAGGTGGTAGCTCTAGGCCAGCTTTCCAAGTGATGTAAACCTAGGGTCAATGAGGGTATATGGTGGACTGTGAAAAATGCATGAATGGGTGAAATCCTGACCCCACTGAAGTCTGTGACAGTTCAATTGGCTTAAACGGGACCATGATATCATCCATGGAGATGACACACAAGGGAGTTAGGCAGCAGTGTGGAGAAAACACATGGACTATCTAGATGTGTTCCCGGTCTCTTCCCTCCTAACGTTTCACAGACCCCTCTATCCAATACAGTTGTACTAAGTTGGCTCTAGATGCTGTTGCAGAGGTCTCTGATGGTATCGTGTTACTGATCTGGAGATGGGGATTCAGCATCCTGAAAGGAAGACTCCTAGATGCTGAGTGAATGTAATTTTGAGTGGGGCTAGAGGTCTGATTTGCTTTCTTCAGTGGGAAAAATGCCCTTTACTACATCAAATGAGCTTCAGAGAGCATGTTATGGACCTCTACCTAGAAAAAGAAATCTGTTATAAACTAATTTCTATTAACTAGGAAATACAAAGACAATGGTCAGAAAGAACTCAGCATTTTAAAACATAGCTGCTCTCTATTTTCCAGAAATCAATCTGGCCCATATTTAAAATGAACAATGGCATTTTTCAGTCCCTATGGCTTATGTTTTGGGATACCAAATTTCATCAGTCCTCATCCTGTTTATATCACTGGGTGCACGAAAGATATTTCCGTTTCATGTCGTCCTCTATGAACACAATTTAAATGGATGGATCTGGGAATAGACATTTAACACAAAGAGTGCCTGAATTTAGAACATTGCTCTTTGCAGACGGGGCATGAGAGAATAATAGCACTGCATGGAATGATTGTGTTAGAAGCAAGTCCAATGCAACACCAATGTTTAATTACTCCACGGTAAGCCAAGATAATCTGCAGCAAGCTGTGTGCTATTACTTTCATCCATTTGAATAAATAAAAGAACTATGACATCTAAAACATGTTCCATGACCATACCAGATGCATTTCATCTCCTTCGATCCACTGGGTCCAGCCACGGCCTTCTTTTTCTCCTTTCTGAACGCAAAGAAGTTTATCTCCATCCCAACTCACTTTAGTCTAGCAAAACATACACATGTTACTCAGCATTACTCTGACAACCAGTTTCATCTGTTACACTTACGTGGAGTCAATTTCTTTAAAGGAAAGCTCCAGGGCAATGCAACAGATATCTTAAACACTATCTCTTTACAAAGAAGAGTACATCACATGCACACACAGTTTTTTTAGGCTTTTTGAAGCCATTAAAAAAACAATTACATTCTAGTTTGGCAATAAACCCTAAGTCACAGGAAATGAAGCTGGGTGTCTGAAGCCACCTGAAAAGCAGGAGACGCTGAAAGCTGTTGTTGGGCAAGTCAGAGCTATGATTCTTAGGGATATTTCTGGTGATGCAAGGACTCTGCATGATTTCTTCACAAACGCTGACCCTCAAGTTCATTGGAAAAAGTTGCGTTACTGTGAATGTAAGAATGCCCTCCCCTTTTTGATGCACACTTGCACTCTTTTCATTGCTGTTCGAGCTAGGATAGTTCCAAAAGGGCTTGTGAATTTGATATTTTACAACTCCCTTTTTCTATCATTAGGAACCCTACACAACCCTTCCCTCAGATCCTACACGTGCCCGGAACCAACTGGACATAACAATAACTGTAAAAGCCTTTCCTGTGCATCCAGTGCTGAGCCACAGTTCTTGTTCCAGGCTGTCCTACATCAATCAGGACTTTCTGTGCAAGTAAGTTAAAAATAGCATCGCTGTCCCTCCTTTAGTTATGGGGATGCTGAAACTATGGCAGATTTCCTACACTACATTTTTGGTTTTATGAAATGCCTTTTTAGGCCCTGGCTCAGCAAGCCTCTCTTATTCAGCAAAGCACTTAACATGCCCTTAAATTTAAAAAGGGGCATAAGTCCCACTGGATTTTTAGAGTTATGCATATGCAGAAGTGCTGGGCTGAGGGGGGCATAATTCTGCAACCTCTTACGCATAACTGCCTGAACTATTCGGTGGGATTTCTCTCATGAATAAAACAACTCAAATGTGTAAGCATTTGCAGGATCAGGCCCTAAGGGAATACAGCTTATTTATCTTTAAAAGGAAACTACTAAGTTTTAACTTGTAACATTGTACAATGGGTTGAAACCAAACACTAGTTTGTGATACAATAAGGACCTGATTTTCTGATACATAGGTTTTAAACCAGTACAGCACAGTGGAGAACTGAGTCTGTACACAGAAAAAGTAAGGACTTACTATGCAGATCTTGAAAACCTTAAAGCCATTGCCTTTGTGGGCAGTCAAAAATGGAGAAAAAATTTAATTCTACAGACATTATGGAAATTCACTGGTTTCCACCTTGCTTTTGTAAAAATGATGTCAGCCTACATTTGTCATGCTCAGGGGTTGAATACTGAGTATGGTTTAAATACTACTCAGACCTATTCTTTTTGGAGGATGTGTATATTATTAAAAATAATTCTTAAATGTTAACCACATTAGGCACCATCCATAAATCAGGTACAGCAGGCGGTCTCTACCCAGGGAGAACTTTAGACTAAACAAGCATAGAAAATGAATCATGAGAAAGATTGCCAGGGTAGATAATCATAGGAGAGGCACTGTCTGCACCATATGGGGTCTCTGAAGACAAACTATTCTGAATGTCCTTGCTGAATGTCTCTCCAGTTTTTATAATGCATTCAGATTTCTGGAGGGTTTTCTCTCTAAAATAAACCCAGTACCAGATCACATTCAAAAACAGCTGTGATGGGGTGCAGTCACAGAAGACCCCTTGGGATGTTCCATGGTATGCTGACTGTGCCTCTGACATCCTCCTCTTTGCCTTCTGGGGCTCCCCACCCTCCTGTTGTGCTGGGTCAGAACCTCTGGTCTCCCCCAGCCAAGGTGCAGAGTTGGGACTTCTGTCCCCCTGCAGAGCAATGCAGACATTAATTAACCACAGCTCTGGGAGGATATACTTCTAGGGCACAACATCTGGGAAATCAACCCCCAAAAGGGATCAAAACCCCAAATAAATTCTCTCTATGGAAAAGATTTTTTGGTAAGCACCCTTTATCAATGACAAGAAGTAGTAACACTCCCCACGCCATAACTATTTACACTTGGCTTGATTTATAAACCAAAGAGATTTTATCGAGCAAAACCAGCAGGATCGAGGTGGTTATAAGTAAAACAGGCTGATCAAAGTGAGTTACCGAATTAAAACACATATCTAATTCTATTTCACTAAGAATGAAATTACATGTGTGTTTTTATCCTAACCAGTTGTTCTTCTATCAGGTGAATGCTTCAAGTCAGAAATTATCTTATCCTGACCTGGGTCTCCAGTACACTGTAAAATTCTTTTTCCTTCTTAAGGTAAGTCAGTTAATTTCCAAGGCAGACTGAAGACAAAGATGAAAGTACTCTCATGACCCTCTTTATACCTTTCCCCTCTGGAGAGAAGTCCATTGTTCTCTTTGTGTAAAAGCATACTCCAAGATGGAGATTGTCACCTGTCCATGTCCGTTTTAGTGGTCTGAATGTATACAGCAAATTTCTTCAACTGCGGATTGGCACCCATTAAAACCTTATTCCCCCAAAAAGCCATCCTCTCACAATATGATAGCCACATCTCCTGTTGAGGTCTTTACAGAACAAACATTTGGAATACAATTATACAGACAATGTTCAACTCCAAATACAAAAATGTTACATGCACAAAAATAGGATTTACAGATCCAGCAGTTTATACAACTGAAAATGATAGCTTACAAGAGGCATTTTGTCCAAAGCATCTCTGAGTTATTCATATTTATATTCATAATACATTTTCCATAAAGCACGATGTTGGTCTGTCACAAAAGCTACCTGCATTTTATTGTGTTAATACATCACTACATGAAGGACTACTGATTCCAGCATTCAGCACATTCATCTGACAGGAGAAGATATGCATTAAATTATTGTGAAATGAGTCACAAAGGGTTAAAATGGCCAGTTACAACATCTGAAATGCTAAGATGTTCTAGCCATGCAGGAGATTCACAAGCTTAACACTAGGTGCAATTTCTCTCTCTTTGCAATGTCTATTTGGAAAATAATTTAAATTAAAGATTCAGTTGGCTTCCTTACTCTTGGCTTGAACCACTCCATTCAGAATTAATGATAGCTGCAGATATGCACCATGCTACCATGGCAATCAGCAACATTGTTCTATCCACCCCCATCTGCGCTAGTATACAAAGTGTAGGAAGGCTATGTGGGCTCAGGAAAGGCACTAACGGAAATTATTAAAGCAAGAAGAAATATTGCTGAATGTATAGAATCATAGAACACTAGAACTGGAAGGGATCTCAAGAGGTTATCAAGTCCAATTCCCTGCCCTCTGCAGGACCAAACACCATCTAGATCATCCCCGATAAGTGTCTATCTAACCTGCTCTTAAATATGTCCAGCAATGGAGATTCCACAACCTCCCTAGACAAGTTATTCCAGTGTTTAACCACCCTGACAGTTAGGAAGTTTTTCCTAATGTCTACTCTCAACCTCCCTTGCTGCAGTTTAAGACCATTGCTCCTTGTCCTATCCTCAGAGGCCAAGGAGAACAATTTTGTTTCCTCCTCCTTGTAACCCTCTTTAAAGTACTTGAAAACTGCTATCATGTCCCCTCTAAGTCTTCTCTTTTCTAAACTAAACAACCTCAGTTCTTTCAGTCTGCCCTCATAGCTCATGTTCTCTAGACCTTTAATCATTCTTGTTGATCTTCTCTGGACCTTCTCCAATTTCTCCACATCTTTCTTGAAATGTGGTGCCCAGAACGGGACACAATACTCCAACTGAGACCAAATAAGAGCTGAGCTGAGCAGAAGAATGACTTCTTGTGTCTTGCTCACAACACTCCTGTTAGCATGCCCCAGAATTTGGCAACAGCATCACACTGTTGACTCATATTTAGCTTTTTGTCCACTATGACCCCTAAGTCCCTTTCCGCAGTACTCCTTCTTAGACAGTCACTTACCATTCTATATATATGAAGCTGATTATTTGTTCCTAAGTGAAGTACTTTACATTTGTCCTTATTAAACTTCATCCTGTTTGCTCCAGACCATTTCTCCAGTTTGTGAAGATCATTCTGAATTATGAGCCTATCCTTCAAAACAGTTGCAACCCCTCACAGCTTGGTATCACCTGCAAACTTAATAAGCATATTCTCTATGCCAATATCTAAATCATTGATGAAGATAGAACTGATCTCAAAACAGATCCCTGCGGAACTCCAATTGTTATGCCCTTTCAGCATGACTGTGAAACATTAATAACTGGAAGTCATCTTGTATAAAAGCCATTTCACATCTCTTACTTCTGCATGCACACAAGAGCCTGTCCTTTCCTTGACCTGTTTGGGAATGGCTGGGAGGATGAGCTCTATGGAATGTGTTAATGAACTGTTTGGAGTTGGGAATCCAGCTCCCTTGTACCTGTTTTTCCGTGGTCATAACGGTTTCTCTTTGGAAAGTGATTTACGATTCTCGAACTAATTGCCTCTGACACTGGGCTTGTTTGTGTAAAGGTATAAACTACTAGAGTTAGCTGCATCAAGCAGCCTTGCTGGACCTGGTTTTACTAGTGTCCAGTCTGGCTCATCTGTTGCCTTATTGAATTCAATAAAGCTGAATGTTAGCTGCCTAAACTCAGAGAAGTCTTGTGCTTCAACATAACTACTCCTTGAGAATGGTTATCCAGACAGTTATGCACCCACTTTATTGTGGCCCCACCTAAGTTGTCTTTGCTTAGTTTATTGATAAGAAGATCATGTGAGACCATGTCAAATGCCTTACTAAAGTCTAGTTATACCACATCCACTGCCTCTGCCTTATCTGCAAGGCTTGTTATCCTGTCAAAAAGAGCTATCAGATTGGTCTGGCATGATTTGTTCTTTACAAATCCATGCTGGCTGTGACCTATCACCTTATTTTCATCCAGATGTTTGCAGATGAATGCCTCAATTATTTGCTCCATTATCTCTCCCAGCACAGAAATTAGGCTGACTGGTCTGTAGGCTCCTGGGTTGTACTTCTTCACCTTTTTATAGATAGGCCCTATGTTTGCCCTTTTCCAGTCCTCTGGAATCTCTCCCGACTTCCAGGACATTTCAAAGATGATAGCTAAAGGCTCAGAAACCTCCTCTATGAGCTCCTTAAATATTCTAGGATGCATTTCATCAGGCCCTGGTGACTTGAAGACATCTAATTTTTCTACATAATTTTAACTTAGTCTTTATGTTTTTTATCCTCTAAACCTAACCCCTTCACACTGGCATGCATTATGCTAGGCATTTCTGGATCAGCCTTCTTGGTGAAGACCGAAACAAAAAAGTCATTAAGCACCTCTGCCATTTCCAAGTTTCCTGATATTGTTTCTCCCTCCTCACTGAAAAGTGGGCCTACCCTGTCCTTGGGCTTCCTTTTGCTTCTAATATATTTATAGAATGACTTCTTGCTATCTTTTATGTCCCTAGCTAATTTAAGCTCGTTCTCTGCCTTGGCCTTTCTAATCTTGCCCCTACATACATACATTGTTTGCTTATATACACATCTTTTGTAATTTCTCCTACTTTCCACTTTTATACGACTCCTTTTTGATTTTGAGATCATGCAAGATCTCCCGGCTAAGCCAAGGTGCTCTTTTGCCATACTTTCTAGCTTTCCTCTGCAGCGGTATAGTTTGCTTTTGGGCCCTTAACAATGTCCCTTTGAAAAACTGCCAACACTCTTCAGTTGTTTTTTCTCTTAATCTTGCTTCCCATGGGACCTCACCGACTAGCTGTCTGAGTTTACCACAACTGGATTTTCTGAAATCCATTGTCTCTATTTTTCTGTTCTCCCTTTCACTATTGCTTGGAATCATGAACTCTATGATGTTATGGTCACTTTCTCTGAAACTACCTTTTACTTTCAAATTGTCAAAGAGTTCCTCCCTATTTGTTAAAATAAAATCTAGAACTGCTTCCCCCCCACTAGCTTTTTCTACCTTCTGAAATAAAAAATTGCCGTCCATGCAGTCCAAAAAATTTTTGGGTATTCTGTGCTTCACTGTGTTAGTTTCCCAACATATGTCTGGATAGTTGAAGTCCCCCATCACCACCAAGTCCTATGTTTTGGATAATTTTGTTAATTGTTTAGAGAAAGTCTCATCCACTTCTTCTACCTGGCTAGGTGGTCTATAGTAGACCCACATCATAACATCACCCTGCTTTTTTACCCTATTTAACTTAATCTAGAGACTCTCAACATGTCTGTCTTCTGCATCCATCTCCCCCTCAGTCCAGATGTTCACATTTTTGATATATAAGGCAACACCTCCTTCCTGTTTCCCATGCCTAACCTTCCTGAGTAAGTGGTACCGTTCAATACTAATATTCCAATCATGCGTATTATCCAACCAAGTTTCTATGATACCAATTATATCATAGTTGTGTGTTCGAGAACAAGAAGAAGTCCTGTGGCACCTTAGGTTCTCGAAGATACAGACTAACACAGCCACCTCTCTGATAGCTGTGTGCGTTTATTAGGATTTCAAGTTCCTCCTGCTTATTACACATACTTTTTGCATTTGTATATAGGCATCTAAGACACTGATTTGCTCTTGCCTCACCAGTTCTGCCTACTCCCTCTTTTTTCTCTGCCATTATAGCCCATGATCCCTCCTATTTCCAACCCAGATCCCAGGTCTCCAGGATTTTTACTTACCCATGGGCTTTGGTCACCTGTCCCCATCAAACCTAGTTTAAAGCCCTCCTCATTAGGTTAGCCAGGCTCAGTCTAAGTGCATTCCTCCCATTCCTCGAACGGTGAATTCCAACCCTGCTTAGCAGTAGTTCATGGAACAGCATCCTATGATCAAGGAAGCCAAAGCGCTCCTGGCGACACCATCCTCACAGCCAGACATTTACCTCCAGAATGCACCTTCCGTGGACAGGAAGGATTGAGGAGAACATCACGTGCACTCCCAGCTCCTTCACCCATACTCCCAGTGCCCTGTAGTCACACTTGATCTGCTCAAGGTTACACCTTGCAGTATCATTCGTGCCCACATGGATGAGTAGCATGGAATAGCAACGAAGGGTCCTGTGGCACCTTATAGACTAACAGAAAAGTTTTGAGCATGAGCTTTCGTGAGCACAGACTCACTTCTTCAGATGCTGGTCTTGGAAATCTACAGGGCCAGGTATAAATAAACCAGAGCAAGGGTGGGGATAACAAGGTTAGCTCAGTCAGCAAGGGTGAGGCTTACTACCAGCAGTTGATCTGGAGGTGTGAACACCAAGGGAGGGGAAGCTGCTTTTGTATTTAGCCAGCCATTCGCAGTCTTTGTTTAAGCCAGAGCTGAGGGCGTCGAATTTGCAGATGAATTGCAGCTCAGAAATTTCTCTTTGGAGTCTGGTCCTGAAATTTCTTTGCTGTAGGATAGCTACTTTTAAGTCTGCTACTGTGTGGCCTGGGAGATTGAACTGCTCTCCTACGGGTTTTTGTATATTGCCATTTCTGATATCTGATTTGTGTGCATTTATTCTTTTACGTAGAGACTGTCCAGTTTGTCTGATGTATATAGGAGAGGGGCATTGCTGGCACATGATGGCATAAATTATATTGGTAGATGTGCAGCTGAATGAACCCACGATGGTGTGGCTGATCTGGTTAGGTCCTGTAATGGTGTTGCTGGTGTAGATATGTGGGCAGAGCACACATATGTTACATATGTTAGTCTGTTACAGATCCAGACTAACACGGCTACCCCTCCGATACTTGACACCATGCAAGGCGTTGCATTTAGCCGTATGGAATGGAAATCTATCAACCTCACAAGAAAGCTTGCACAAACTCAGACAGACATCATTTTCCTCTCCAAATGCAAACGAATGGACATCATACCAAATGGACTAAAGGTGAAAAATCCTTTGCAATCTACTTACTGCACAGACTACAGTGAGAGATTATGCCATACACTCTCAAAGAAACTGAGGAACCACCTAATCAGCATCCTGTACAACAAACAGGAGAACATCAAAAAAGAGCTCTCAAATCTGGAGTCTTTCATAAAAAACCAACCTTCAACACAAACTTCCACACCGCTGAACTTTACTAAAATAAGACAGGAGATCTACATTAGACACTTCACTGCTCTACAGAGGAAAAAGGACTGCAAGCTGTCTAAACTCCTGCCTGCCACACAGAGCCACAGCAGTGGTACCACTAACTCAGCCAGCAATATCGTCAATCTGTCCAGCTACACACTCAGCTCAGCAGAAGAGTCTGCTCTTTCTGGGGGACTCTCTTTTTGCCCCACCACCCGCACAAACATAATACAGTTCTGCGGTGATCTGGAAGCCTACTTTCGCCGTCTCAGACTCAAAGAATACTTTCAACACAACATTGACCAGCACACCGTTACACAGACACCCTCCCAGCAGCACAAGAATAACTCCACGCGGACTCCTCCTGAGGGTAGAAATAACAGCCTGGACTTATATATAGAATGCTTTCGCTGACGCGCACAGGCAGAAATTGTGGAGAGACAGCATCATTTGCCTTACAACCTCAGTCGTGCGGAACGCAATGCCATCCACAGCCTCAGAAACAACCCTGACATTATAATCAAAGAGGCAGATAAAGGAGGAGCTACTGTCATCATGAACAGGTCTGACTACAAGAAGGAGGCTTCCAGACAACTCTCCAATACCAAATTTTACACGCTACTTTCCTCAGATCCCACCGAGGAATACACTAAGAAACTACACCATCTGCTCAGGACACTCCCTACACAAGCACAAGAACAGATTTATACCAACACACCTCTAGAGCCCCGTCTGGGGCTATTCTACCTACTACCCAAGATCCACAAACCTGGAAATCCTGGACGCCCCATCATCTTGGGCATTGGCACTCTCGCTGAAGGACTGTCTGGTTATGTGGACTCTGTCCTCAGACCCTATGCCACCAGCACTCCCAGCTATCTCCGAGACACCACTGACTTCCTGAGAAAACTGCAAGACATTGATGACAAACCAGAAAACACTATCCTAGCCACCATGGATGTAGAGGCTCTCTATACCAACATCCCACACAAAGATGGAATAAATGCTGTCTGGAACAGTATCCCTGATGATGCTACAGCACATCTGATGGCTGAGCTCTGTAACTTTATCCTCACACACAACTATTTCAGATTTGGTGATGATATATACCTTCAAATCAGTGGCACAGCTATGGGTACCCACATGGCCCCTCAATATGCCAATATTTTCATGGCTGACCTGGAACAGTGCTTCCTTAGTTCTCGTCCACTAACACCCCGTCTCTACTTATGCTACATTGACGACATCTTCATCATCTGGACCCATGGGAAAGAGACTCTGGAGGAATTCCACTGGGACTTCAAAAACTTTCACCCCATCATCAACCTCAGCCTGGAACAGTCCACACAGGAGATCCACTTCCTGGACACCACGGTGCTAATACACGATGGCCACATCAATACCGCCCTGTACTGTAAACCCACTGACCGCTACGCCTACCTTCATGCCTCCAGCTTCCATCCCAGACACACCACACGATCCATTGTCTACAGCCAAGCACTAAGATATAACCGCATTTGCTCCAACCCCTCCGACAGAGACAAACACCTACAGGATCTCTACCAAGCATTCTTGAAACTGCAATAGAGGAAGTGAAAAAACAGATCAACAGAGCCAGACGTGTGCCACGAAGCCTCTTACTACAGGACAAGCCCAAGAGAGAAACCAACAGAACACCACTAGCCATCACCGACAGTCCTCAGCTAAAACCTCTACAGCGCATCATCAGGGATTTACAACCCATCCTGGACAATGATCCCCCACTTTCACAGGCCTTGGGAGGCAGACCAGTCCTTGCCCACAGACAACCTGCCAACCTGAAGCAAATCCTAACCAGCAACTATACACCAGACCACAGTCACTCTAACTCAGGGACCCATCCATGCAACAAACCTCGTTGCCAGCTCTGCCCACATATCTACACCAGCAACACCATTACAGGACCTAACCAGATCAGCCACACCATCGTGGGTTCATTCAGCTGCACATCTACCAATATAATTTATGCCATCATGTGCCAGCAATGCCCCTCTCCTATATACATCGGACAAACTGGACAGTCTCTACGTAAAAGAATAAATGCACACAAATCAGATATCAGAAATGGCAATATACAAAAACCCGTAGGAGAGCAGTTCAATCTCCCAGGCCACACAGTAGCAGACTTAAAAGTAGCTATCCTACAGCAAAGAAATTTCAGGACCAGACTCCAAAGAGAAATTTCTGAGCTACAATTCATCTGCAAATTCGACGCCCTCAGCTCTGGCTTAAACAAAGACTGCGAATGGCTGGCTAAATACAAAAGCAGCTTCCCCTCCCTTGGTGTTCACACCTCCAGATCAACTGCTGGTAGTAAGCCTCACCCTTGCTGACTGAGCTAACCTTGTTATCTCCACCCTTGCTCTGGCTTATTTATACCTGGCCTGCAGATTTCCAAGACCAGCATCTGAAGAAGTGAGTCTGTGCTCACGAAAGCTCATGCTCAAAACTTTTCTGTTAGTCTATAAGGTGCCACAGGACCCTTCGTTGCTGTTACAGATCCAGACTAACACGGCTACCCCTCCGATACTTGATATCATGGAATAGTAGTCAGTAGGCTGGATAATCCTTGACAACACTTCCATAATGTCTCGGATACGGGCTCCTGGCAGGCAGCATAACTCCTGGGATTACATGTCAGGGTGATAGATGGGTGCCTCCGTTCCCCTCAGAAGATAGTCTCCTACTACCACTACCCTACGTTTCCTCCTCATAGTGGTGGCAGCAGACCTCCCAGCCTTGGGGATACAAGGCTTCTCTGCTTCTGCTGTAGGGGGTGATTCCTTATCTCCTGTGTCTCCCATATCCAGAACGGAATAATGATTTCCCAGTACCACAGTGGGAGGATCGGGAGCAGGAGTGGAGCACTGACTGCGGCTGGAAGTGACCAGTTGCCTGTGTTCCCCCTGATCCATCTCCACCTCCACTGATGGTGTGTCAGCACTCTTTGGTGCTGGGACAGCTATCTTAACCTCAGCTGTCTCCACATGAACACTGTCCAGGAACTGCTCATGGAGTCTTATACTCCTTAGCCTGGCTACCTCTTCCTGTAGCTCCACTACCTGCTTCCTGAGAGCTTCTAGCATAAGACAACTTCCACATTGGATGGTCTCCCCAGCCTGGACTTCAGTAGGTGGGAACTGCAAGTCACAATCCCTGCAAAACTACACCAGGGTCTGGGTTGAGACATTCCTGTTCAGGAGGTCGGTCTGACTACAGGTGCAGGTGTGGGAGACAGAAGCAGTGCTGGCACACGTATTGTGAGTCTTCCTACCCATAGTAGAACTTCTCTGTCACACTCCCTCTTAAAACTGACCTGTCTGGAGCCCCCGGCCTGCTTTGCTCCCCTGATCACTTTGACTCTGGCTTGTAAAGCCAGCAAACCTCAGTCAGGCACCCCCCTCATTAGTCACAGAGGAGAAGGCTGATCCTGAGGCCGATCAAAGGCAATCAAAGGAACAAGGGATCAAAAAGATTTCAACCCTCCCAGGCACACAGTCCCAACTGCCACAGTAACTGAAACTGAAATCACCTGCAATTCAAAATCAAAATGTAAACAGTCAGGCAGACTCAACGTGGTAATTTGGAATATAGTTTTTTGTATAAAAGTTCTAGACAATGCAAAAATGGAACTAGCTCCCCTCTCAACTCTTCCTCAAAACTCCCTTCTCAAAACTCCCTCCTGTTTACAATCACCTGTTCGCAAGCTTCTCTGGTTGCTTACTAACAGGCTTTATAGGCTCTGGCTTTCCTGATTGGTAGCCCCGCCCCCACGGCTATGGCTCGACCAATGAGCAGAGGGTTCTAGATTTCAAATCCTAACTGTCACCCTCAGCACACGGGCTTTCAAACAAACATCTCAGCACATGGATCTCCAAACACACACACAAATAGATGAACAAGCCTAGTGCATAGTCACAAGTAACCCCGAAGCACAAACACACACACTCCAGACAGCCACTTACCCCGAGGTCCTGTGATCTGCTCCTCCTTCACTTGGAGAGCACCCTTCTCAAACCTCCCTCCTGTTTGCAGTCATGTGTTTGCAAGCTCAAGCTCATGCTTAAGGGACACTTCTTAAGACAAAAGCATCAAAACCCACCCATTATTATTTTTAACTGCAGGATGAAGCTCTTTAGTCTGGTACTGTCTCCTGTGGCAACATCTGTAATTCAGCATGATGTTAGTTAGCTGGACAACCACTTGTCATGGATGTGGTTAAATTTTCCGTTGGCCCATGAAGTTGGTTATGAACAACAGTCCTGGCTTTCAGTGTTCTCTGCTGTTATTTAGCTGTAACTTATCCCTAAATGTCTTGTAAGAGCCCAATAAGCAGTGTAAGTGTGGGTAATGCTGCTAGACAATATTGTCTTCCCATGGTCCAGCGAATTCTGTTGTTCAGCACAGTCAGGTCCTGAGGGTGTCAGACTAGAGAGGTTCAGCCTGTAGCTTGACTTGTGTAGGTTTTCAGTAGTCTTTATAGCATAGAAGAAACTAATCAAATTGCATTGGAACAAATCAAAAGCAGTTTGGGACAAACAACAAAGAGATTAAGTGAAAAATGGGAAAGGCAATGCGGTTGCATGGATTAGACTGAAGGCAAGATTCACACCTTAATTATCCACATAAATATAAAAGCCCTAAATATTCTATAGAAAGAAACATTAGAGATCAAGATCAAGGCATTCAGAGAGTGGGGTGTGTAATTTCAAAACAGAAACATGCATTTGCATTAGTGAGTTAGACTCTAAAGCTATGCTGGTTTATACTGGCTGAGAATCTGGCCCACTAACCTTCCTAGAGAACCGAGTCAAGTACATTCTTCCGATTGCAGAGTACTAGAGCATGCGTGTCCAACCTTTCGGCTTGCCTGGGCCACATTGAGTGAAGAGGAATTGTCTCGGGCCGCATATAAAATATATAATATAGTTAATGTATACAAATCACATAATAATGTTAAAAGTTTATGATCTTGTGGGGCCACATTACTAGCTGTCCAGGGTTGCATGCGGCCCATGGGCCGCGGGTTGGACACGCCTGTACTAGACGATGCAATTGAAGTGATAGCTATGTTCTGCAAAGCACAGCCACAGAAAAAGTTAAAGTCCATTTGTCCTGTAATGCTGAAAACAGCATAGAAAATCACTTCCAGGAAAGAAAAAATCATAAAGAAAATGCTCAGTCCTACCCACAGTGAAGTCAAATGAAGCATTTTCTACTGACTTCAAGTGGGCAGGTGTGGTCCCAATGAAAGCTAAATATAAAACAAATACCTGTGAATATTAGTCACAGCTGGGCAAATTTGGTAAATATTTGTTTTAATAAGAGCTGTAAATTTGCATTGGTGGCATTCGCAGTGAATGAATTCACAGTTCACAATGAATTCATAATTCATTCCTATAAACTTTGTACCAGTGATTTTTTTTTTTATTCATAAATTAGAAAAGCTGCAAACATAATTGTGAAAAATGTGTGTGTTCTCATGGTTATTACCAGAAAGGTGAACATGGCTGTCTTAAAATTAAATTGATTAATTTTCTTTGGTTAACAAATTCTTCAGTCATCCAATAAGGGAGCAGAAACAAGAGCTGGTGACTTAGGCAACCAATAGCAACTAATCAAAGTAAATAATTTGTCAACAATAAGTTCATATAAAACTGTGAAACAATTCTGAAAAATGAAAAAAATCCCCCAAAATGGATCCTCTATGTGAAGATAACTTATGGTCACAAAGGTGAAATGTATGGAGTAACTAATTCTCTACACACAGTTTGCACACGTAATGTAAATCATGAGCCACAAAGCAGCAGCACACTGGGCTCAATTTTATACTAATCTTATACTGTTGTATACCAGGAATAACTCCATTTCAATCTGTGGAATTGTGAAGTCAGTGTGAGACGAGAATTGTCTTATGTTCATTCAACACTCACATCACCAATAATAAACTTTACGCTTCTTTGGCTAAATTATAAGTGATCTGATAACTCCTCACTAATCTAGTTCAGCTGGGGACAATAAAGAAATCTTTCTAGCAGGAAAGGGAGATTTTCTTTTTATTTTTTTCAGCTTTCTAAGGTGATTAAAATTCTGCTTGAGCTCAGAAAAATGCGATGTTTTTATGTTCCTTTTTTCCAATCAATGAGACATTCTTTTATGTGATTTAACATGACCCACCAGAGGCACGAGGCAAGAGATTGCATTAAACACTTTTATTAGAATTCCTAATTTTTTGCTTTCTCTTTTGGATGCATGGATGTATATACACACTTGAATAGTGTAAGCAAACCAAACCTTATGTTATGCTCATTTTCCTACAGAGTTCAAAGAAAATATAATCAATCAGAGGATAGCACATTGTTCTCCTCATCTTTGTTCTGAAGGTAACAGAAATGGCTACCTGAGGAAAATTCATCTTCAGTAGTATTTTAATCACCAAGGCTTTTTTCCCCTTTAGTTCAAATTCTAATGGCTGATTTTAAAAAAAAGGCAGCTGGGAAAATACTACTGAGAGCTAATAAAATTTTCCCTTTAACTCAAGGGGAACAGAGCAATATTTTTTGCAACAGAAAAGTATGCTGGTAACTGTGGTATCTGGAGGTACAGCAGAAGTTCAGAGTTATGAACACCAGAGTTACAAACTGGTTAGCCAACCACACATGCCTCATTTGGAACTGAAATTTCATAATCAGGCTGCAGCAAAGAACCCCCTTTCCAATCCAAAAAGCGAATACAGTAAAGTACTGTGTTAAACACAGTATCAGAGGGGTAGCCTTGTTAGTCTGTATCTGCAAAAACAACGAGAAGTCCTGTGGCACCAGATGCATGATGAAGAGGGTCTCTGCACACGAAAGCTTATGCTCTGATAAATCTGTTAGTCTATAAGGTGCCACAGGACTTCTCATTGTCTTTGTGTTAGACATACACTACCCTAACAAAATACACTGAAAGTTTTTAAAAAAGATTTGACAAGGGAAGGAAACTAAACCAGCCCTGAACGAACTAGACTTCTATGGTCAGAAAACTGATATGGAGTCCATGCACTTCTCAAAAATCACTGTGCCGTTTGGTGCTGTGTGTCTCTTTTTGGCAGTCTTGCCAGGACTACAGAGGAATGAATGGACCTGGATACTGTACTGCTCTTGGATTAGTTCTTCCACAAAAGCGCATTGGCTGGGCTATGTAAGGGCTCGTGCACGGGATGTGGCAATATGCTTAACAGCAGCGTGATTTCTAAAGCACACCACCCTTGTTGCTCATTCATTTGCCCAACAGGTCCTGTTGCTGCACACTAAAGGTTCCCTAGTCTCCTTTATCATGGCACTGCTCCAAACAGCACCCCCGTAAAGTGAACCAATATGAAACAATTAATGTGCAAACAATATATTAGTGCCCTTTAGAAATCACTCCCCTGTAGAGCACATTACCCACTCCTGAAGAAAGTTTGCACGGCTGTTGCCTGTTGTATAGTGCCACCTGATGGACACCATATACGTCTAACAGACCACCCAGACTCTGGAGGAAATAGGCTGGACTAGAGAAAGATGTGAAGAGACAGTTTGGGAGTGGAAAAAAAAAATCCAGGTTCATCTGCTAAGATCTTGATGTTATAAATGAATAACAATTCACTAAAGCTTGAGCGTCCCTGATTTCTTAAAAATCCTACATTATCTGAGGGATAAGAGGAATATTTCGGTCTCCATTCCTGTCAGTTCAGTGGCATACTCCTATAATATGAGAGTATGTGTACACTATGAAATTTACCATAGTCCTGTTTGTAGCCCTAGATTTTATAAAGTTGAAGTTGAGCATCCGCACCTGCCCACAAAGTTGACTTAGAGTATCCCCACTAAGCGCCCAAGTTTGACTGTTACAGCATGCAATGTAGGAACCTATCTCCAAGTTACCTGACCCCTGTTGCATTCTGGGCTTTTTCACTGCTGCTTTATGGGAAAAAATTCCCCACAAGTGGTCGTGGGAGTGTGATGTCATCATCCCACACTGACTGCGTTCAAAACAAATGGCCCTTTTCAGAATCTCTTTCCCCAATGAGACATTGTTTGAGTAGTCTGAATCATGGACCTTTAAGCCAAATGTGCTATGACAGCACCCACTTTCAGCTTCCTGGAGTGCACTGCCCTCATTCCCCTCCCTTTCAAGCCAAATGGCCAGTTTTCAGATGGAAAGACAGAGTGCCTCACTTTCTAGTGCTTAGTTTCCCTCCCCCCATTGAAAATCACCAGTCCCCTGGGGAAGGAACACCAGTGTGTGCCAAGTGGATTGGCAAAGGTGCTCAGGCTACGATTATCTTTGAACACTTGTGAAACAAACAAGACACCACAGAGCCTGTGTGGCTCCCTGAGCCACATGCTTTGGGAATTGGGGGTTAGGGGGACCAGCCCACAATTCCACATTGGCCAGGGCCACCCCCACAGTCCTGTGAAGCCGGGGGAGCCAGGGGGTCATGAGGCTTCCATTAGCATGGTGAAAGCACCAGGCTCTAGGGCCCCAAGCAACAGCCATCCAGCCCCCCGAAAATCTTTGCTGCAGGGGGAGATTCCTCCCAGTGACAACCATCCAGCCCCTGAAAATCTTTGCTGTGGAGGGAGACTTCCCCACAGTGACAGCAAGCCCCCAAATCTCTCCCGCCTTTGGAGCTTCAGTGTGTGCAAGCCAGAACATGCTGCTGTCTGGAAGCCTGGAATGCACTGCATAGCAGGCATGCATTTTTATTGGGTGGGGGGCTAGCCACATGGTGTGGTTGGGCGTTAGATAGACCCCCTCAGTGCATGGCCCCTGCAAGTGAGAGGGGCTGCCCCAGTACAAATGTGACCTGCAGAAAAGAAGTTTCTTGACCTCTCATACAAGCATGATCCCCCACAGCCAAGCCACCACATGCTGTGTTGAGTTGGGGCTGGCGCACAAGATGAAATGAGTACCTGGCTTTCCTGATGGCTCCATGATGGAGCTCTATAAAGTAGCTACATGCGATCGCCACGTTGATCATAAAAAAAAAAAAAAGAATTCAAAATGCCAGGCTTCCCATTTCCTACTTCCTGCTCACCAGAAAGGACACCTTGAGGGGAACTGTGGGACAGTTTCCAAGGCTAATAAAATTGATTTTAACCCTGGTTAATCTACACTGTTTTACCACAACATTGCAAATTCAATTTTTTGAGTAGCTTCATTGGGAAGTCAGCAGTACATAAGTCAGTGTTACAGCCTCTTAGAATCAACTTATTGAACGCTGGGCAGTAGATGGAGAGTTTATAAAATCAACCATAGAGGTTTCTCCTACTGTAGACCAGGCCTAAGAGAAACATAAAACTCCAAAGAATATAAATAGTATTAATCCAGAATAAAATTGCACTTGAAACATCAACATGCTACTATATTACTGGCATGCACCACACAAATACTAAACCATTTCAATCTTAGATTAAACATGTTGCAAAAAGGCTCTAGTTCATTCCCATTATGAGTCACACATTCAGAAGGAAGCTATGGAAGTGCTCTGCTGGGGATTACATAGTAGAAGATAAAGCAGTTCTTTACCACTAGAGACTTATTTTTGTATAATGATTATTTCAGAGACACAAGGTGGGTGAGGCAATGTCATTTATTGGACCAACTTCTATTGGTGAGAAAGACAAGCTTTTGAATCACACGTAGCTCATCTTCAGGCCAGTGAAGGAACTCCCAGCATCACAGCACTGTTTAGAATATGTCAGTGACTCCTGGCTGGGAGCCACACAAATGTAATTTGGGATTTTCAGATCCATAATTGTCTTTGCTGCTGCTTCTACTTCCAATAGTAAAAAAACCCTCTAAACCTTCCTCACCACTGTTCATTCTCTTAAAAGAAAAAACCCTCTTGTATAATTGTGAGCGTTAACGAGGGCACAGAATGTTGGCAACAAAAGGAGAAGAAATCTGCCTGCCTAGAGTAGGTCAAGACCAAGATATGTACTGCAGAGCCACAGAACTCCCTAGCAAGCAACATGTGCTTACCTGGGAGGGAAATGCCTGTCCTGAAAATTGCATAACTTCTAACTGTCCATTTCCGCATGCCATAGAAATGGGGAGAAAAGGCAAAAGAGCTTGTAAAAAGGTTTTATGTATTTCACTGCACACATTAACAAACAGTTAGGATGCATAAAATTAAGTGGTATTGTGGCGAGAGCTGGGCAGTGAGCAAGGACTTCTCGCTTATATGTCTGACTTTGCTAGGTACCTGCAATGTGACCTTGGACAAATCACTTAAACCACCATGAGTCAAATGCAGCACAGACGAAGTGGGTACACTCTCCATGGAGATTATAGGGGGAAACCAAAACCACGTAACACAAATATAACTCACAGACTGAAAGAGCACCAGGGCAGAGTAACTGGCAAATTATCAGGCAGGGGTATGAAGACAAATGGTCCACCCTAGTTTAACGTATACTGCCACCAACTCCTCCTGACAGTACTGTGTCTGTGCTCAGGCATGCAGCAACTTCTCCACACTCAGGCCACAATCTCCAACAGCTGCCTGCATTTTAGGCCCCTATTCAACACTAGGAGCTCTAAAGTCACAACTGAAGACTATTATTCACCTGTACTAGTTCTATTTTGCCCCTATTTCCTTTCACTCTTTTTTGCTCAAGCCTCTTCTGCTTTCTACTTCCAAGTTACAAGAAGGTGGTTGTAAATACTATTAATTTACTTACAATGGTTTAATTTTTGCTGTCCAGTACATGGGTGCTTTAGTGAGAGGTGTGCGTTCATTCAAAATAGACTGGACTCTATCCACTGCCCCACATGGATATTCTAGAGAAGCCTGAGAAAACAGAAGCTTGTAACCACTCAGAAGGCAAATAAATCTTTCTTCTTTTGTCTCTGAGGTTTGTTTTATTATCTTTTTCTTTATATTCTGACACATTTTTGATAAGCTAAGCTGCACGGTGTCCATTAAACTGCTTTTCTTCAGATATCTTAATTTTGCTTTGGTGTTTAAGTCACTGAAAAAACGATTGCCTGATCTGTTCATGTGTTACAAACATTGTAATTTAAATATGCATCCAAAGGAGCATTATTTTCCTAAAAGGAGAGTTCCTTATACACAATATGCATGAATCAGACGGGTAGCCATGTTAATTTTTAGCTTCACAAATAACAAGCAGTCCTGTAGTACCATAAAGACTACCATAACATATTTATTTATTAGGTAAGGAGCTTTTGTAGGCAAGACCCACTTCCTCAGATCTGGAGTACATGCATATTACATGCATGCATATTACAGCAGCAGCACTATTGTCTTCCAGCACATGCCAAAGAAAATTTATGAATTGAAAATTCAGTAAACACAGAACAAACCTATTGACTATCGTTTTGCACTTCCCCCCACACTAGTGTAGTCTTCTTGGCAGTGAGGTAGGTCACAATTAATATGCTTAGTGATAAATTATATTGACACAAAGTCAGAAAAATGGACTACTGAGCTTTACTCTGACATTGATGTGAACTTTTTTTTAATCAGAAAACTATTTTTCCTTTTGTGGCCCAAATGCAAAAGCCTTTGATGCTCGCTTTCCAGAATGCTTCCTGTTGATTTTGCTGGTATCAGGAAGCTGGCTACCTACTCAGGCCAAATAGTGACTTAAGAAAATCCAACTCCATTAACTACAAATAAGGTCACAGAAAACTGAGAGAATTCTTGGCTGTCCTTGGCAACAGACCCATTTGAATATTTAATTAACAGCCTGTCACTGACACTGAAGTTGCCCAACATAATACCAATTTTCATTTGAGTCCAGTGTTCAGCTTTCAATGATTCAAACTATCCTAAAATTGTTTCCAGGTGAAAGTTCCATCAGCCAAAATATCAGTGGAATTTTGGTGACATCGGCGATTTTATCCAGTAAGGTACTTGAATAAAATGAATCAATGAAAAGCTACAGACTGTTCTGTGAAGGTGATCCCATCTTAAATTACTTTACACTGTTATTGGTGAAATGTTTGATTACCAGCATATCTACAAGTACATTATTGAAGCCTGACCACTATACAAATGTTGTTGGCTTCACATGTTACAGACTGCTGGCAGTTCATTATTGGCATAAAAATAAAACATATAACGGACACAGAAAATACTTTGATTTTCCAATCTGAGAATACACACTTGCCTTTAAGGAAGGGGATTAAATTCACGCTGTGGTTCTTTGAGAAGCATCAGCAGTCAGTGAAGCCACTAATAGTTGAGGATGCTCAGTTCTTTGCAGGATGAGTCCTTTTTGTATAATTTAAAGCAAGCCAAGAACACTATAAGGAAAAAACTCTGTGTTATACAGAGAGGTACAGTTGTTGTTGCCGACTCACCAGACCAGACATCAGGAGTATAAAAAGGGCATGTGTCAAAGGCTGAGAAAACTAGGGGCAATGTCCCTAGAAGGGCAAACACTGGAAATACAACTTGAACAGCAAAAAGTTTAGGTTGAAGTTGTGCGTTTTCTTATTTAAGGTAACACAGGCTTGCCACAGCTTTGCCCTTTCATTCTCTACAAAGCTTTGGAGCAGACCCATGTACCACGAGTCCCACAGTTTATTGCTGAAATGAACAAAATTATGGTCATTTTCTAATGTGATCAGACATGGAACAGAAAAGTCACAGAATCACAGAGCAGGAAGGGACCTCAGGAGGTCATCTAGTCCAGCTCCCTGCTTCAAGCAGGATCAACCCCCACTAAGTCATCCTAGCCAGGACCTTGTCCAGCCAGGAGTTAAAAACCTCAAGGGATGGAACTTTCCCTATGTCAGAATTTGAATTTACATCTCTAGCAATGAAAAGATAGTTGAAACAATCCGTTAATCTACCTTTTTTTTTTTTTTTTTTTTTTTTTACAATATTTTGTCAGTATTTCAAGTACTACAAAGAACTGTGAGCACTGTGGAAATGAAGTAGTCCTAAACATCAACATATTCTGTCTTTGAATCTGTAAGTTGTTTTCCAAAAAATAAAAGCAAGTTACAGCAGATGGAACATGAACTCAGGGGAGGAGAAGAAATGGTAGGTCTCCTCTGAACACACGACATGGCTCCTTTGCACATAAAAGATTACGTGGGTGATATAGTCACCACTGGATCAGAGACAAAAAGACAAGCTAGTATAATACCGACAGACCTGGGTTGCTGGCCCCAGGGATAGAACCTGCAAGCATAGGTTCTAAAGCCCTGCACTCTACCACATGAGCTAAAGGCCAGCCAGCTCCCAGCAGAGGCTGTAGAGCAGAGACTTCACTCACCCTAGATGAGGTCTCAGTGCCACTGGGTACGACACTAGTAAAACAGAGTAAACTTTAAGGGACATAGTAGCTACGTCCACACAGGGATGCTATATTGAAATAGCTTATTTCGATGCAGTGAAATCGAAATAAGCTATTTCAATGAATAGCGTCTACACGTCCTCCAGGGCTGGTGCCATCGCTGTCCAACGTTGACATTGGGCAGCACTACATCGAAGTAGGCACTGCAGGGGAGCATCTACATGCCAAAGCGGCCCACATCAAAATAAGCGTGCCAGGAACAGCTGCAGACAGGGTCACAGGGCGGACTAGCACTTCCGGGGCAACAGCAAGCCGCTCCCTTAAAGGGCCCCTCCCAGACACACTTGCACTAAACAGCACAAGATCCACAGAGACGACAACTGGCTGCAGACCCTGTGCATGCAGCATGGATCCCCAGCTGCAGCAGCAGCAGCCAGAAGCCCTGGGCTAAGGGCTGCTGCACATGGTGACCACAGAGCCCCACAGGGGCTGGAGAGAGCTTCTCTCAACCCCTCAGCTGACGGCCGCCATGGTGGACCCTGCTATTTCGATGTTGCGGGACACGGATCATCTACACGTGCCCTACTTCGACGTTCAACATCGAAGTAGGGCGCTATTCCCATCTCCTGTTGGGGATAGCGACTTCGACATCTCGCCGCCTTACATCGATTTCAACTTCGAAATAGCACTCGCCACGTGTAGACGTGGCGGGCGCTATTTCGAAGTTGGTACGGCTACTTCGAAGTAGTCGGCTCGTGTAGACGCGGCTAGTATGAGTTAGTGCCACATGGAGATTCTTCCAATCCTCTAATTATACAACATGAATCCTGGGATGTGCCTTAGTTGACAACACAATCTGAAATTATAATATTGAGTATATTTGCAGAATCAAAGTGCTACAGGCCCCTGGGAGTGCTGTGAAACAAAGCAGAGGAAGATGGTGACATGGAACGCAATCAGTTCCTTCATGTTTCCCAGTTGGCGCCATACTCAGCCCAAGTATATGCAGCTTTTTAACTTTAAGAACATCGAAATAGGACACAGACCTGCTACAAGTTTCTGTGTAAGGATAAAAGGGGTGAAAAACAAGGGTGATTTCATGGTAGGGTTCTACAACAGGCCACCTAACCAGGAAAAAGAGGGGGATGAGGCTTTTTCAACAACTAAAAAATCATTTAAAGCACAGATTTTAACTATCCAGACATCTGTTGGAAAAGTAACTCAGCGGGGCACAAATTATCCAACAAATTCTTGGAATGTATTGGAGACTTTTTTTTTTTTTCAGAAGGTGGAGAAAGCTACTGGGGGACATCTGTTCTAAATTTGATTTTAACAACCAGGGAGCAACTGGTTGAGAATTTGAACATGGGAGGCAGTTTGGGGAGTGATCATGAAATGGTAGAATATGTGATTCTAAGGAATCAACAGAGAGAGAGAAAACAAAATAAAGGCAATAGATTTCAAGAATGCAGACCTTTAGCATATTTAGGGAGTTGGTGGGTAAGGTCTCATTGGAACTGGGTCAAAGAGGAAAAACAATTGAAGACAACTGGCAGTTTTTCAAAGAGACAGTATAAAGAGCACAAATGCAAACAATTCCACTGAAAACGAAAGACAGGAAGTATGGCAAGAGACCATCCTGGCTTAACCAGAGATCTTGAATGATCTACAACTCTAAAAGGAGTCCTACAAAAAGTGGAAATTATGTCAAAACACAAAGGATGAAAGGAAACAGATTATACAGGTATGTAGGGGCAAAATTAGACAGGTCAAGGCACAAAGTCAGCTCAAAAAAGCTACAGTCATAAATGCTAAGCAAAAAGAAATTCCACAAATATTTCAGAATCACAAGGAAGACCTAGAACAGGATAGGCCAATTACTAAATGAAGAGACAAAAACAACAACAGAAAATGCGGAACTGCTTAAGGATTCTTTGTTTTGGTTTTCACCAAAAAAGCTGATGGCAATTGAATGGCAAATGTCAGTGAAAATGGGAGAGGATTAGAAGCTAAAATAGGAAAGGAACAAAGTTAAAAATTACTTAGATGAGTTAGATGCCTTTAAGTCACAAGGGCCCGATGAAATGATTCCAAGAATACTCAAGGAGCTGACTGAAGAGTATCTGAGCCATGAGCTATCTTTGAAAAGTTATGGACTATTGGAGAAGTTCCAGAAAACTGAAAAAGGGCACAAACAGTGTCCATCTTTAAAAAGGGAAATAAGGACAACTCAGAGAATTACAGACCAAAGAGCCCAGAGGAGGAAGAACTGTTACAGGAAAAGAAGGCAGAGACACAAGAATCAATCTGTGGGTCAAGTGGAAAGGCTCTGAATTTACAGGCAGATTATTCAACACATATCTCATTAAAATGGCACCATTCATAATGGCCTCATACTTGCACTGTGTACACTTTTTTCTCTGAATAGACATGGTCTTATTTAAGACTCCAAATACAAAATAGATTAGTAATGTTAATTCCTCCAGTAATACTCTGAGCTAGACCCTGCCGAAATATTTGTTAATTACCTTAAGGCTTTATGTAACGTTATCATCTCTGATGAGGTAACAAGCTCTGTGGACATGGGAAAGTCAGTGGATGTGATATACCTTGACTTCAGCAAAGCTTTTGATATGGTCTCCCACAACATTCTCGTCCCTAACTTAAGGAAATATGGATTGGATCCTTGCACTATTAGATAGGTAGAAAGCTGGCCTGATGGTCAGGCCCAAAAGGTAGTGGTCAATGGCTCAATATCTGGATGGTGGTCGGTTTCAAGTGGAGTGCTGCAAGGCTCGGTTCTGGGACTGGTGTTATTTAACATCATTATTAATGACCTGGACAAGGACAGGATTGCATCCTTAGCAAGTTTGTGGATGACACAAAACTAGGGGGAGAGGTAGATATGGTGGAAGGTAGAGAGAGAATCCAGAGTGACCTGGATAAATTGGAGGATTGGGCCAAAAGAAATCTGATGCAGTTCAACAAGGAGAAGTGTAGAGTCCTGCACCTGGGGCAGAAGATCCCAAGCATTGTTATAGGCTGGGGACCGACTGGATCAACAGCAGTACGATGGAAAGGGACATAGGGGTTATGGTGGATGAAAGGCTGGCTATGAGTAAACAGTGTGCCCTTGTAGCCAAGAAGGCTAACAGCATACTAAGAACATTTTGAGCAGATCTAGAGAAGTAGTTATTTCCCTCTATTCGACACTGGTGAGGCCACATCTTGAATATTGTGTCCAGTTTTGGGCCCCCCAGTATAAACAAGGATGTGAATTTGCTGGAGCAGGTACAGCAGAGGGCAACAAAAATGATTTACGGGCTGGAGCACAAGACCAATGATGATAGGCTGAAGGATTTGGGCTTGTTTAGTTTATAGAAGAGAAGACTTAGGGATGAGTTAATAGCAGCCTTCAACTTACTGAAGGTGAGCTCTAAAGAGGAGAGTGAGAAACTGTGTCAGATGGCAGAACAAGAAGTAATGGTCTGAAGTTGAAGAGGGAGAGGTGTAGGTTAGATATTAGGAAAAACTACTTCACCAGGAGGGTGGTGAAGCATTGGAATGCGTTGCCTAGAGAGGTGGTGAATTCTCCATCCCTTGAGGTCCTTAAGTCCCAGCTTGACAAGGTCCTGGCTGGGATGACTTAGTGGGGGTTGATCCTGCTTCAAGCAGGGGGCTGGACTAGATGACCTCCTGAGGTCCCTTCCAGCCCTATGATTCTGTGATTCAGTGATCATAGTACCTAATTCTGACCTTAAACTTGTGTAAGGCAGAAGTGACTTGAAAGAAGCAGACAGACTTGTGGGGGAGAGATCAGAACCTGTCCTATCAAGTCTACTTATTAAACTACTAAACATAATTGAAATAAGATTAAATTTATTTGTAACATGAAAATAATTAAACTATCATAATATGTGCATGTGGAACAATCACATCCTTTCACAAATTTATGGCTCAAATAATTAGTAAAAGTAAAGAATTTTTGTAGGTAATAAAAGATTAAATCAAATCCAAACAATAAAACATGACAGAGGGAAATCACTGCAAAAGTATACAGTAGAGTTGTGCATTTATGTGACTAGAGGCATCCTACATGCATTTCTCAATAAGATTTAGAAGTGCCAAACCACAGTGTAAAATGAGGTTTGCTCTGGAAACACAAAGAAGATAGCGTAGACTGTAGCTTCTGGGGATACCTTCAGCTTTAATTAGTGCCCACTCTTCTTCATCCACACATACCCATGTGGCAACCTCCTCTTATCTTTGGTTTTACAAAATGTGCTAATGGACACTGAAGTTTAATTGGCAGAGTCTTGGAGTTTCTCTAATGTCCCATGTTGCTTGTTTGCTTTGAAGAGGAGGAGCAGAAAACTTGAAGACATCTCTGACCACGTGGGATTGAAATACTCAAGTGTCTCCCATACAGAAACTTTTCATGCAAGACCGATACTTGTATATTTTTAATCAAAACAGAATTACTCAAAGTATGCCAAGATGCACACAAACTAGATTTGTTCTTGTAACTGTCTTATGATCTATTCCTGGTAATAGAGATTGCTTTAAATCTTCGGTATTTAGATAGCAGGGAACTGAAGTATCACAGTTCAGATCAACTGCACTCATATTCCCCTTCTGTGGTCCACCAAGGGCTCCCATTCCCGGATCCTGGTTCCTACCCATCACCCCTGTTGGCCAGAAACCTGCCCCTTCCTGATAAGAGTATTTCCACTTGCATGCCTTCACTAGTTATTCCCAGCAAGGCAGACTACTTAAAAAGCCAGTGTCAGTGCTTTGCTGCCTCTCAGGTTAACTGCCATCAGTTACAGGTTACCGCGCACCTCTTTCTATGCAAACATTTCTATCCTTAAGCAAGGATTCTGGTTGATGTCCATCCCTTCCCACCCTTCCTCAAGCAGTGGGGCTCCTCTTTGGACAGATGACCCAGTCCATTTACTCAATCAGTTTAAATTCAGGCTATTTAGCCAAAAGTCCTTTCTTTGTTGGTGATGACTGAGGAACATGATATATGTGAGCCTTTCAAAGATGTGGAACCTCTCTGGTGGGTTTGCAACCTGACCAATTTTAGTTCTTGGAGACGTGCATGAGGTAGAACATATCATGCATAAACCATTCTTCTAAAACAATGGCCCTGGAAGATACCTAAACTTAATTCAGTATGGTCTCCCACTGATACTGGAGGAAACTGCCCTGTCACAGGAAGAATTTGCCTCTTTGGGACACAAGAAACCAAGAGAGAAGTGCAAGTGAGTATTGTTTCTGTCTCCTTAGGAATTATTACTGCAATCACCATGAGGGATGGCCAATAAGTGGCACTAAACATGATCATGGCACAGCATAGCAGAGGCTAGATCAGAAGACATCCAAAGCATAAGACCTGATTAAATCAGTGACAAACCCACCTTGTTTTTTTCATACTTTCCATGAAGTGCTCATACAAGCCCAGATTGCACGTCTATTGTCATTTACTAACAGTACTAACATGATGTCAAAAGGCCCCCGAAAGTGTCTCATGGTAGGAGAGTCTCTGCCCTGAAGCACTTCCATTCCTCGCCTTGTCCATTTAGACTGTGAGAAATAAAGGTATTACCCACAGAGTACAGATGAGAGACTGAGGCACAAGGTCTCTCTCTCCTCTTTCTCAAGGTCCTATATGGAGTCTGTTATCTCAAGTTGCAGTCCAGTGTCATGACCACTGATCCACCTTCCCTCTGACAATACTCACATCACAATTCCCCCCAGCACACAGAGGGAGCGTGCAAGATGCAGCATCTCTTTGGAACGTGAAGCCATGAAACAGCTCATGCCAGTGCGGAAAAGAGAAGGAACCAGGGCCAAATTCCAGCTCACTTCTGCTCCCTTTGGAGACCTATGCTAGGGAGGAACAGTCCCAGTGCATCTTGTGCCCTCTCTCCATTCTCATTTTTGCTAGACTCAGAAGCTATCCGGTCCAGAGTGATTAGTCACTCTAAAGCTGAGGGACAGCATGTTACACCTTGTTCTCAGGGCCTGGAGAACAAAGGAACCTGAGACAGTTCCAGTGCACAAGTCTCCTACAATGTGAGAGAACTGGGATCTCATTCTTGAAAAAATAAAAAAAAATCCATTTATAATTCCACAGAAAGCACTGAACTATAAACTACACTGTTACCCAAGGCAATTATGATAGGTATACTGGGGTTCACATTACTAATGTATTTAGTTCAGAGCTGCAGTTACTGATCATTTACAGCGTTGATGGCCAAGATCATGGATTTGGTGAAAGAGGGATGTAATGTCTGATCTCAGGTATGTTCCCCTAGATTCATTCATTCATCCCAGGGGAGGGACAGCTGAATTGTTAGAGCATTGGCCTTGTAAACCCAGGGCTGTGAGTCCAATCTTTGAGGCGGGGGGGGGGGGCTTACAAGGCAGGTTAGATTAAAAACGATCTTCCAGGGATGGTGATAGCTCCTGCTGTGAGTGCAGGGGACTGGACTTGATGAGCTCTCAAGGTCCCTTCCAGGTCTACAAGGGGGGCATGGGGGGGTGAGATTCCTGACAGAAAACTTGGCACAAGTGCTAATCTTATGGGAATTCTGCATTGTTGCATATGGAGTCACAGTAAAATTGCAGTGTTCCTATGGGACTGAGTTGCAGCAAATGATGTCACTCAGCTAGTCCATGGCAGGCTTTCCAGCAAGCCCAGTGAATTCTGGGACCTGTCTTTGGGAATTCTCTGTGACTCATGCAAACCACACATGGTATAAATATATAAAGCATAAGTATAAATGGTTGTATACATCTCTGACCTGATTTAAGAAGCTGCCAGTAACTAGGAATACCACCTTCGGGGGGAGGGGGGGGCGTGTTTGAAAAGAGAAGAGAGGAAGAAAAAAGGCCCTTTCTCCCTCCACTACCCTGCAAGCTACCTACTCATTCCAGCTCTCTGGATCTCATAAGCCTTCCTTTTCCTGACATTGCTGGATCAAAAGTAAATATCTACATCCTGTGTCAGAGAAGAATCTTGATCAGTCACAGAGATAACCAGTTTTTTAAAGAATGGGAGCCATTATTTACTCTCCGTTTCACTTCCCTGCTGCACCAGCTTGGAAAAGAAATGTTCTTTTGCTCATGAGTAACTCCTGTACTCTGGGAGAACGCAGAGATGGACTGGACTAATAGGAGATATAACAGCCAGTCTGACTCAGCTAAGTAGCTTGATATTCTTGAGCCTTTCCTGCTAATTGGTACTACTGGTCATGAAGTACCTCTTGCCAGAGACAATATTTTGTAAAAGCTCGCAAGGGAGAGTTTTTGGAGCTACTTATCTACTGTAAGATTGGCTCTAGTTTTGTTGTGTTAAATGGGTGTGCTAAGAGTACTGTCTGTAGTATAGCAAAATGCTCCATTGCAGACCATGCTGGATATTTACATATATGTCATATATAACATGTACTATCCATGATTTTATATATATATATCTATATCTATCTGATACTAAACATTGAGCACAAATATTAAGCATGAATAATAATAAAGCCTAAATTGACCTTTATCTTTATTATACTCCTGTTCACTTATGCTAAATATTTCAGAACACTTTGCACAGTTGAAGCTATGACTTAATTAGACAGGAAAGCATACATCAGGGTTAGAAGGTAAGATTATTTTATTATAGCAACAGAATAAGTGTTACCCTCACACGCTAACTACCACAGAACAGACTTAGGAGGTCACTTCACTCTTTAGCGCCTCAAACAGGTGTGTTCACAACAAAAATATGATGTTCTGATGAAGTGACTCTGTGCTCACGAAAGCTCGTGCTCAAAACTTTTCTGTTAGTCTATAAGGTGCCACAGGACCCTTCGTTGCTGTTACAGATCCAGACTAACATGGCTACCACTGATACTTAACAAAAATAAAGAGTACACTACAGTACCAGAAAAAACAAGGAGAAAGCTGATCAGTTAACTCTAGGTTCAGATGACATATACAGGACCTTTTACCGAAAAATGGGGTACAGAGATAACTTGAGTGGTGTAACTTTGGGAGCACACCTTCCTACACAAGATGAATAGAACAATGCTACATGAGACAGCTTCATGGCAAATGGCATCATCCATATAGAATCATCCCCTGCACTACGTTATTATTGGCCTAAAACAATAAACTTGACTGGCATTCATTATGGTCTACTGAACGCATTTCATAACAAACTAGAGCATGGTCAAGCAACTGACTATACAATTGATCAACACCATAGAAGGGAGCAAGGCAGAGAAAGCGGACAGAAAGGACAACAATTTCTAAATATTAGGGCCCTCCTGTCAGTCACCCTTGCTCATATCAAGATGTAAAATACCCCACTGAAATTAATGAGGTTGCTGCCGTAGTAAGCACTACTCAATGTAAGGGTGGCACAATTTGGCAGGAAATGTCTTTTTGAATAGCAAAGCTCACTGTACAAGTACAATTTAAACCTTAATGCCTGTTCTTTAGTAAAAGAAATAGCTTCGCATTAGACAAGCTAAACCTGTTTACAGCCCTGCCTAAATGAAGCTGTCAAATACACAAACAAAAATGGTAAGTACAGCCACATAAAAATGGTTTACCTCTGCAAGGCCTGGGATTATTACTAATTACTTCTAATCTTTTTTGTCATGCAAGAGTAACAGTTCTAATTCTTACCATGCATTTGCGATCATCCACCCCAGCTAAATCCTCCTCAAACTCTTTTCCTACATCAAATTCCATGATGTAGTTCCTAAAAGTGCTTAGTGTCTTAATAATCATATGATCTCCATTCTGAATGATTTCTTTGTCAGGTTTTAGCAAGTTGGCAATTTTTCGCACAGCAATGTTTACATCTGAAAACAAAACAGGAAAAAAAAATTGCAGTAAAGCCACTAATCTACAACAATACAAGACCTGAGAGGACTGGGGTAGTTCCAAACCCAAGTAAAAAGTTCACTTGCAGTTTTACTGATGCTTATTTCCAGTGAGCTTATTTGCTTATTTGGAAAATCCTTATAAGCTTTAAATTTGTTACTGCAACAAATGTGTTTCAAAATAGACAGACAAAAGGAAACACATTGCTAATTCACACTAATTCACTTTGATTACCCCAAAAAGCTATTTCTGTAGAAACAACCATTTTGCATGCCTCCCTGCCAGCTGCATACAACATTTTTACATAAAGCACATTTTGTTGCCTTTGCACCTACGTACACTCATTTTCTTCTCATTTGAATTTTTTTAAAATTTTGAGAGAATAATTTTGATTGCTCTTTAAAGTTCTGCAGTTGAATCTCTATGTAGATTAATGGTAGGAAGGTAAAAAGCAAACACTATTTAAAGCAAATCTAACAGAAGTATTTTAACGAATGCATTAAAATAGTGGCTGAGCCTTTGACTGTCCCAGAAGAAATTAAATCCATCCCAAGAGTGACATTTGATTATTTACCAAAGAAGTAGGAGAGGAATCTTACCCAGTGCTTTCAGATACTCCTCAAAATTGTCATTGCTAAGCATTTTCCAATAACCATTGAAATTTGCAGGCATTTCTGGTGTACAAGATAGCAAAACCAAAGCCTGAGAACAGTGTGCTGATTCTGCACCACACAGCTCTATGCCTGTCCTCTCTGGTGAGTCTGAACTCTGGTTTCTTTTATCTGTTCTTGAGCCCCTGCAGTTACACGATCCCCTCCAATCCGATTACTGCTGAAGGGCTACCATTAAATCCTTCCACAAAGCTGAACCTTTTAGATTTATGATGACAGCAGGATGGCTTCATTTAAATGGAATGGAACTCACCTTCTGTACAATGGCTGGAAGGCCCCTAATTACCTGGGCATCCATTTAACCGTAGTACTACCTTCTCCACTTAATGCTGCTTAGAAATAAAATGTCTGGTTTAAGGCATGTGTGTGGATGTTACAATAGGCGGACACATTGGGTGACTTCTGCAGACAAGTGAAATCCCATTTCTTTGGAGTGTTTGAGAATATTTGCAGTGTTTTTCTCTCTTCCTTTCAGAAGGGAATCACACAAACTCTACCAGTGAAAAGTATCAGAGGGAGCCGTGTTAGTCTTTATCTTCAAGACCAACAAGAAGTCCTGTGGCACCTGGTAGACTAACAGATATTTTGGAGCATAACCGTTCATGGCCAAAGACCCACTTCGTCAGATGAAGCAGATCTTTGCCCACGGAAGCTTATGCTCCAAAATATCTGTTAGTCTATAAGGTGCCACAGGACTTCTTGTTGTTCTACCAATGCAATTGTTTTAGTTTAGTGTTTAGTTATAAGCCACGACTGTAGAGTCATCTTCAAATGAGGGGTGTTGACAGCAAATATTGACCGATACGTTAATTGATAGCTCAGGAAAAGCTAGTCATTATTCAGAAGAGATTATTATTAGGGAGTAACAGCCAATTCCAGTTACCTTATGTCTCCATCAGTGCTGCATGTCTTTATTAATCAAACAGTTCTGTTAGTTAAGGGAATGCAAACAACGTTCAGACACTGGAGCTAGAAGCATTTCAGGAGACATTAAATATTGCTGAAATGAGCAAGTGAAAAATTAATGCTGCAGTACTAGATTATACAATAGTAAGATATCATTACTTGAAGGAAGTAGCCCGAGATGTAGAATCTTCCTACACTTAAGGATCAGTTGTAGCTATCGTTTTAAAAACAAAGAAAACATTTCACATAAGCAGTAACCTGCCTGTGCCACCCACTAATGCAAGACTTCATAGAGTTAAACAGTGTAGCTAGATCTGATAAGAGTCTAGATAATTTGATGACCAAAGACCCCATTTTTAACTGTGCAAATTGAGATGATCAAATCTCATGCTTTTGTAAAGAAGTAAAATCTCCACAGGTCCAGGAAGAAATGTTTTTCTTAGATATATGTTGTATGATAAGCTAAGTGGGTTATAAAGAGAGGATATATCAGAGGGGTAGATGAGTAAGTCTGTATCTTCAGAAACAACTAGAAGTCCCATGGCACCTTATAGACTAACAGATATTTTGGAGCATAAGCTTTCATGGGCAAAGACCTGCTTCGTCAGATGAATGAGTGGGGGTTCCAGAGGAGGGTTTAAATATAGGCTTATGAAAAGGAGGGAGTCTCAGTAAAGGGGAGGGCCAGAGTTGACAAGATCTTTTCAGTCACGGAGGATGTGGCCCATCATCAGCAGTTAATGTGGAGTTTGGAACATCAAGAGAGGAGAAAACAGGTCAATTCAGTCAGGGAGGATGTGGACCATTATCAGTAGCTAGTGTGAAAGTGTGAACATCAAGAGCGGAGAAACTGCTTTTGTAATTGGCCAGCCACTCCCAGTCTCTGTTCAATCCTCGCTTGATGGTGTCAAATTTGTAAATGAATTGCAGTTCTGCAGTTTCTCTTTGGAGTCTGTTTTTGAACTTTTTTGGTGTAGTATTGCTAATCTTAAATCTGTTACTGAGTGTCCAGGGAGATTAAAGTGTTCTCCAACAGGTTTTTGTATGTTACCATTCCTGATGTCTGCTTTGTGTCCATTCCATCTTTTACTTAGAGACGGTCCAATTTGGCCAATGTATACTGCAGTGTGTTGATGGAGATGGTGTGGTTGATGTGGTTAGGTCTTGTGATGATATCGCTGGTGTAGATATGTGAGCAGATTTGACACTGAGGTTTGTTGCAGGGATTGGATCAACAGCCTCTGCAACAACTCTGAAGTCATCATCCAAGAGGCTGACAAAGGAGGTGCTGTTGTCACCATGATTTGGACAGACCACAAAAAGGAGGCTGCCAGGCAACTCTCCAATACCACATTCTACTAGCCACAGCCCCATGAGCCCACTGAGGACTATGCAAAGAAACTAGAGCATCTGCTCAAGACCCTCCCTACAAAAACACAGGAACAAATCTACACAGACACACCCCTAGAATCCTAACCAGGTTTATTCTACCTATTACCCAAGACCCATAAACCTGGGAATCCCAGATGTCCCATCAGCTCAGGCATTGGCACTCTCACTACAGGACTGTCTGGGTATGTGGAGTCTGTACTCAGACTCTGTGCTCCCAGTGCTCCCAGCTTTCTTCGAGATACCACCAACTTCATTAGGAAACTACAATTCTTTGGTGACCTTTCTGAAAACACCATCCTGGCCACCATGGACATAGAGGCCCTTTACATCAATATCCCACATGAAGATGGTCTTCAAGCTGTTAGGAACGTTATCCCTGATGAGGCCAAGGCACAGATAGTGGTGGAGCTTTGTGACTTTGTCCTCACTCACAATTATTTCAGATTTTAGGACAATTTATACCTTGAAATCAGCAGCACTGCTATGGGCACCTGCATGGCCCCACAGTATGTCAACATTTTTATGGCTGACCTGGGACAACGCTTCCTCAGCTTTTGTCCCCTACTACCCCTCCTCTACTTGTGCTACATTGATGATATCTTCATCATCTGGACCCATGGGAAGGAGGCTGTTGAAGAGTTTCAACGTGATATCAACACTTTCCACCCCACCATCAACCTCAGCCTGGACCAGTCCACACAAGAGATCCACTTCCTGGACACTACTGTGCAAATAAGTGATGGTCATGTAAATACCACCCTGTGCTGGAAACCCAGAGACCGCTATGCTTACCTACATGCCTCCAGATTCCGTCCAGGGCACATCACATGATCCACTGCATACAGCCAAGCACTAAGGTACAATCGCATTTGCTCCAATCCCTCAGACAGAGACAAACACCTACAAGACCTTTACCAAGCTTTCCTGAACTACAATATCCACCTAAGGAAGTGAAGAAACAGCTTGACAGAGCCAGATGTGTACCCAGATGCCACCTGCTACAAGACAAGCCCAATAAGGAAAACAACAGAACACCAATGGCCATCATATATAGCCCCCAGCTAAAACTTCTCCAATGCATCATCAGTGATCTACAACCCATCCTGGACAACGATCCTTCACTCTCACAGACCTTGGGAGGGAGGCCAGTCCTTGCCTACAGACAGCCTGCCAACCATAAACAAATTCTCTTTTATTCTTAAGCATACAATATTAACTGTACTGAATCTTGTAGAGCATGGCAAGAGCCAAAGGTCATTTTAATTTATAACCTTCTCAATTCAGACCATGTAAATCCGGAAATTAATCAGCCACACAGCAATATCAGGGTGACATCATAGTTTAGTGACCACTCCCTGAGCTACAGGGCAAATCCCAAGGTAATGTATTGCTGCTGAGGGAATGGCAAGACATGATTATCCTCTAGTACCTTCCCGTTAGCCTTGGACTGGAGATGGACTATCATTCTGCTAACCACTGTCCTGGTTGCAGCTTGCCTTCTGCCAGTTTCTCTGTCTTCATGTCTTGTGTCTGAGACAGCAGAAGAATGACAGTTAACAAACCCATGTGTCAGTATGCAGCCACCAGAGACGGTGTTGTCCCACAACACCTTATCAGTGTGAGCCGAGAGCAGTACAGTAAAGGGTGTGCGTTAATCTTGGGGTATGGGCCCAGACAGCTGTAATGCTTGTCACAGCATGCAACACCAGAGCTGAGATGGGAAATGACAACACAGCAGTGTGGTTGCACCATTGCAGGTTAGGCTATCACAAGCTAAATTACCCCATGTCTGTCTACCCCAGCCTTAACATGCACTGAAACGCAAAGCTACTGTGCTCAGAGACCACACTTGAGGCAGTGCAGTTTCTTCCCTCCCTTTCTTTTGAGGAATCTTCTAAAACAAAGTTGAACACGACTGGATGTGTAAGATGTTGTCAGCCCTGCACCTGGAGGAATGCATTTGAATGGCTTATTGTGACATTTAAGAAAAAGCTGCTATGACATTTAAGAAAAAACTATTCAGTAAGCATCTTAACTATGTTCACTGCATTATTCATTATGCAAACACTACAGTTCAAGAGACACAATCACACTCAGCTGTAAGAATGGCTATACTGGGTCAGACCAAAGGTCCATTTAGCCCAGTATGCCAGGTGTCCCAGAGAGAATGAACAGAACATGTAATCAACACGTGATCCATCCCCAGCTTCTGGCAAACAGAGGCTATTGACACCATCTCTTCACATCTTAGCTAATAGCTATTGAGGGACATATGCTCCATGTACTTCTCTAGCTCTTTTTGAATGATATTATAGCATTGGCCTTCACAACATCCTGTGGCGAGCAGTTCCACAGGTTGACTGTGCATTGTGTGGAAAAAATACTTCCTTTTGATTGTTTTATACATGCTGCTTATAAATCTCATTTCATGACCCCTAGTTCTTGTGTCCTTAGGAGTAGTAAATAACATTCATATTTACTTTCTCTACACAGCAGTCGTGATTTTATAGACCTCTGTTATAATGCCCTTAGTTGTCTCTTTTCCAAGCTGAAAAGCCCTGTCTTATTAACTTTTTCTCATATGGCATGTGTTTTGTACCCCTAATAATTTCTGTTGCCCTTTTCTGAACCTTTCCCGATTCCAATACACCTTTTTTGATATGGGGTGACCATATCTGCAAACAGTATTCAAAATGTGCACGTACGAGGGGTTCTACAGCAGCAATATATTTTTTGCCTTATTATTTATTCATTTCTTAATGATTGTTAGCTTTTTTGACTGCTTCCTCACATCAAGTGGATATTTTCAGTGAATGGTAACAATTTAGGACTCATCCTTATATAGTTGGGATTATGTTTTCTAATGTACATTACTTTGCGTTTACCAATGCTGGCCAACAAAATGGCAGATGAAATTAAGCCAGATTTTTTTTTGGATTATTTTATAGTTCATTGCAGTATGCATGTAACTTAACTATCCTGAATAGTTTTGCACTATTTGCAAATTTTGACTCCTCTCCATTTTACCCCCTTCTCTAGATCATTTTTCAGCATGTTGAATAAGACTCGGGGACACAGTCCTGGGGAACATCAACATTTCTTTATCTCCATTCTAAAAACCGACCATTTATTCCTATCCTTTGTTTCCTATCATTTACCCAGTTATCAATACATAGGAAAATCTTCCCTCTTGTTCCACGACAGCCTGTTTTGCATAAAAGCCTTTAGTGAGGGATCTTGTCAAATGCTTTCTGAAAATATAAGTACACTATATCCACTGGATCTTCCTTGTCCACATTTGTTGACTGACTCAAAGAATTCTAGTAGATTGGTTAGGCATGATTTCTCTTTACAAAAATCTATGTTGACTCTTCCCCCAACAAATTATGTTCGGTGATGTGTCTGAAACGTAGATGTGTTTGGTCCTTCATTATCATTTCAACCAGTTTGCCTGGTACTGAGTCAGGCTTACTGGCCTGTAATTGCCAGCATTACCTCTGGAGCCTTTTTTAAAAACTGGTTTCACGTTATCCTCCAGCCATTTGATAGTGAACTGATCTAAAGGACAGTTAGTAGTTCTGCAATTTCACATTTGAGTTCCTTCAGAACTTGTGAGTGAATACCATCTGACCCTGGTGACTTACTACCATTTACTTAATTAATTTGTTCCAAAACCTCCTATAATGAAAGCTCAGTCGGTTCCTCAGATTTGTCACCTAGAAAGAATGGCTCAGGTTTGGGAATTTCCCTCACATTCTCATCATGAAAACCAATGCAAGGAATTCATTTAGTTTCTCTGTAATGCCCTTATCATTGATCCTCCAGTGGCCACTGCTGTTTTTTTCAGCTGGCTTCTTGATTCTGATGTACTTAAAAAATGCTATTACTTTTGGCGTCTGTAGCTTCACTGTAAATTCTTTTTTGGCCTTCCTAACTACATTTTTACATTCATTTGCCAGAGTGTATGCACCTTTCTGTTTTCCTCACTAAGATTTAACTCCCACTTTTGAAAAGATGACTTTTCATCTTTCACTGCTTCTTTTACCTTGTTGTTTGGCCACGATGACACTTTTCTGGTTCTCTATTTTTTAAAACTTGGGGTACACATTAAAGGTGAGCCTCTATTACTGTGTCTTTAAAAAGTTGCCATGCAATAACCCACTGTTTTGGGTAAAAACATATCCCTTTCAAATTACATCAGATTTACTTATTAGTAAACAACATGCCCATCAACATAATATTCAGCTAGTATATAAAGTTCTGTAATTGTGTCTGAAACACCAAATTTTGCTGCCATTCCAAACATAGCCACCTGACAATCCAAACACATTTTATGACCAACAATATCAGCTAGCTGATGCAACATTTCTTTTTCTTTTATTCTTTTCTCAACTATGTGCTGTCCAGAAATCCAGAAGACATGGTTGACTTAGGCCTTCTCAGACACACAAAAAATGCATTTTTGGAAAATATCTTCTTTTATTGCAAACTTCTAAGCATTACACACAAAGCAGAATGCAGCATGTGTGTGCTCCGAAAGCCAATGCAAAACACTTTCTCATTGTTAAAATTAATCCCACAACACCAAAAGAGCATGAGGTGTGAATAATCGTACTGAATTTGTATGATTTTTATATAGGCCATCCAGAAATTGCTGAGTTGGGAAAACTCAGAGATTACTTGAGGGGAAAATGGTAGATAAATTTCACCACTCCCTATAAATTATTAACAAAATCTTTCAAAATATTGGCTGGCATTACTAGGCTTCAGAATTGCTGGGACATCCCTGGGGGCTATTCCTGAAGCACAAGAAGGGAACAAAGACAGTAGAATGAAGTGGGTTGTTTGGATATTCTCACCTGAATGCAAGGAGAGACCAGAAACTCCAGCGCTGCTTGGTATTGACATAGCGGTCATGGCTGGACTCCCTTGTAATTCAGCAGCCATAACAATAGCTTCAGGTTTTGACAGCCAGCTACTCTAAATTATATTAGGGGACTGGACAAGCATGTACTGGACTCAGGAAAAGGAACGACCCCTCTTTCAACTTTTCATTAGGAGTTGAAATTAATGAGACATGCATAAGTACCTTCCTGGGTCAGAGCTGTATTTCTGATTTATGAACATATATACACACAAAACTGAATGGTATTAAATAAAAAAAAAGCAATCATTTTTGTTTCAGGATCTTGTAAAGTAGAAATGTGGCAACAACTATATATTTTTGCAGTTTATTGAAACTATTCCTTAGCAAGAAATATGATATAATTTTATTCTTACTGCCTGCAAACCACCAACACATTCAAATTGAAAAAGTTCTTGGTGTTACAAAAGTACAGTACAAGCACTCATTAAAGCCACTGAGGTCATTTAAGTCACCACAAGAATCCTTCAACAATTATTAAACATTTTAATATTTGTGTTAAAAACAGAAGAAATGTAAGATGTTAGCTATTAGTTTGCTCTTTAATTAACTCCTAGTGGAGATCCTAAAACTAACAGCCCTTTGTATATAACAGCTTAGGAAAGCATGGACTCGGTACAGAATCAGTAACAAAAACTTGTTTGAATTCTGCTGCAAGCTTTCAGAAGCACAGCTAGCTTCAAACTCCCCAAAACACACTTTGCTTTCTTCCATACATAAATATTGTGGGCTTTTTCAGGGATTTTCCAAAAGTATATGCCATTGTCTTCCCCCCATGACATCAATCACCAATTGTGTGGTGTAGTTTCAGAAGCTGAAGTTAAATCCCGTCTATTTTCCTCTCTCACTCTCTTCTGTGTAGATATTATGGTGTTTAATATAGGAAATGACAGAATCTGGAATGAGATACTTCACACTTAGGCCTTTGCATAAGGCGTGTCGTATACGTGTGGCACTGATTTCATTCTGAATCCATTCTGTGACCAAGTGGATATTGTGCTGGAATTGAGTTAGAAGTTTTGATTCACTGATGTACTGAACAGGGTCAGACCTAGCACGGCTAATACAAACCAAACCAAACTTTTCTACTATTTCTTGTATATGTTCGTCTTTCCAGAGATTAGGTGTACTAAATGTCTTCAGAATGTCAGCTCCACATAGCAGCTTTAACTCTGGAGGAAATGGAAAAAAAAAAGGTTTTATGAAGATCCTTATTAAAGATGAAAAAAGTTGCATAGATAAGTTTAAGTTTTTCACTTATTTCTGGTATTTTTCTCAAACTTCACCAGCCAGATCCCAAAACAACTCCACTGGTGAATTATGTCTCAGCCCAAAGGTCTTAAAAGATGATTGGCGTGATTTGAAATGACAATTACTGCAGCATTTTTATAGGGAACAATACTGAGGGCATGAATTTGGCTCATAGGTATTAGGCTGGATAACAGGCCACACATTGAAGAACTAGTACTCTACTTATTGAATTTCTATTCCCTACTCAGTGTAGGCTTGATCATCTAGTCAAGTTAACAGAAAAACTCCAGTTGACTTTCACAGTGAAGGATGAGGCAACTACTATGCATTCAAGTCCCACCAACATTTTAGCCGTATGCACTGGGAATGATGCTATCCCAGTTGTGAAGTCATTCTCTTTTTCCAGAATCCTCCTAATACAGCTGAGGGAGCTTCCAGCATTTTTCCAGAGCAACCAAACTTAATATTGCCGTTGCGTACTGGTGCAGTAAGGCTGTTAGAAACCTATCTTCCATTGCAGCAGCATCTCCTAAATATAGGCTGGCAGGGAAAAAAAATCTAACATTAAATCAAACTTTTCTAAAAATTGAAAAATAATGGACTAAATCCCAAAGACTAGGGAATGCAGCACAAAGGCTGCCTCAGTCCTTAATTCACCGTTGCATGGGAGGACATAAGACTTTGCAAAGGTGACCATCTGTCCCATATTGGGTGGGACAGTCCCGTGTTTGGAATGCCAAAAAGGCATCCCAACTTATTTTAGGAAAGGGACAAATTGTCCTGTATTTGAGCCATTCCCCCCCAACCACCACAGGAAGCAGGGGGAGCATGGGCAGCTGCCGCTTCCCCAAGGCTCTGGGGGAGGGCCAGCAGCTGCCACTTCCTGGAGCTCCTGGGGATCGCCCGGGGCTGCCAGGGATCACCGTGGGCTGCCACTTCCCAGGGCTCCCAGAGAGCTCCAGTGGCTGTCGCCTCCTTCTCCACTCCCTGGGGCTTGGAGGAGCTGCCCCTCCCCCGTGTATCTCCCTGTCCCGTACTTGGGACAAGGAAATATGGTTGCCCTAGTCTTTGCAATAGTTAAGATCACATATTTTTCCAGTACCCAGTGACCATACAAGCAAGAAGGGGTGAATGAAGGACGAATTAGTATTACTGTAACGTGGATGTTCCTCCTTTAGTTGGTTGATCTCAGAACTTCCTTACAGTTATTGTCAAAAGTATGTGTTTATGGCTTACATTCCTACTATATTTAAGCTGAAGGTTTCTCTCTCTCTCTCTCTCTCTCTCTCTCTCTCTCTCACACACACACACACACACAAAGAGTTATGAGAACAGTTTCAAAGTCAAGCACTCAAAAGTTAGGAAATGTCTGAATTAAGGTTGTCCGTGAGACTTAGGCTATGCCTAGATTCCAGGCTTCTGTCAGGCGCCCAGAGGTCTCCTGACAGAATTCTGCCACTCCACGAGCCTTCTGCCAACATCCCAGTCATCCTTGTTCCATGAGGAAGAAGAGATGTGTCAGCAGAAAGGGTCTTCCCAACATTTGGTCATGTGTGGATGGGCCAAATGCAGGGAAGCTCTCTCCTGACAGAACTGTCAGCAGGAGCTATTCAAACACATTGAACAATTTGCATAGCTTTTTCTCACAGTGCTTGGCAATCTAGACACATCTCTGCACAAGCTTTTTGACCGTCTTTAATTACATTGCACGAGCACAATGGTTTATATAGGACCATCTCGTTCAATACAGAGTGGACGCGGCTCAGCAAAAATTACCTTTTCATTATTTCCCATCTCTTCGCTGTTCAGCGTGTGGACCCATGCTGTATTTACTGCACTCTATTCAAGCCCCACTCCAAAGACAGAATTCTTAATTTCCTCATGGACTTTTCCAGAGTGCACATCATCATCATAATTTACCAACATTAATTTATTTCACAGCACTCTCATAAGGTCAGGAGACATTATCATTCCCATTTTACAGATGGAAAACTGAGGAACACAGATTAAGGCCAAAAGTATCTACTAATTTTGGGTTTCCAATCTGAGCTCCCTAGGACCATAAAAAACACTAGGTAATGCTGCATATGTTGAAAGCACATCTCCAATTGATTTCATTTGCACCAGTGAGTGCTCAGCAATCTGTAAATCAGACACCACTGCCTCAGATCAGGTACTCAGAAAGTGAGGAACACATAACTGGTTTCAATGACTAGCCTCGAATCACGCAGGAACTTCGTGAGAGAGTCAGGGATAGAATTTAATCTTCCAGAGCAACATTCAACAGCCTTAATGACAAGATCATCCTTCCTCCTCCTCCAATTTTCTGTCTCATTAAATACAACTTCTACAACAAATGAAGCAGAAGTCTGACAGGCAAATGTCCCTTACTGCACAATTCTGACTCATTCCCAGAGCAAGTCCACCACCTGTAGGGGCCCCACCAATTTCACAACCTTGAAAAATGCGTCACAAACTGTGAAATAGCACTTTCCCATGAAATCTGATGTCTCCTTGCTCCTAAGAGCACCCCCTCAAAGGTGCTTTCTAGCTCTGACTGATCAGGGGAAGGAGAGCACTTGTCCCTCCCCAGCAAACTGCTCTGGCAGTTGGAGGGTGGGACCAGATCAGAACCACCTATGGGTGCCTCCCTCTGCATCAGGACACTGTGGGGGACAGGGCAGCAGCCTGAGGACCCTGAAGCTGGAGAAGACTCATGGAGTTGGATTGTATCTTCCCTGTGCTGCTGGAAGCACCAAAAACAAAGAGGGCTTCCTAATGCTGATTGAGCATGGGAGGGACTGGACTTGTCCATCTCCTACATAGCAGTTGGGAGGTGAGAAGAGACCAGACAGATCCACCTCTGGAAGCCTCCCTCTGCTGCAGGACACTCTCTGGCCTTTAGTACACATGCCACTTGTTCTGGAAGATGATCCTCCAGAAGATGTTTTCCGAAGGATCATCTTCCGGAAGAGTGCATCGACATGCTGAACGGTCCCCTGAAAGAGCCACCCCTTCTTCCAGAAGAGCACATCCACGCATACACTGGTGCTCTTCTGAAAGAACAGGGCAGGGAAAGGCATGGACAATGTCATATGGCCAGGGAACCCTTCCAGGGCCGCTGGCCACCAAACAGGCCCTTCCTGCACAAGATGCTGAGGCCTGCCACATCTGTGTGCAGCAAGACAGACCCAGGTCCCTGTCCAGCGCAGGTTGACCAGGGGGCATGGACCCCCAGCAGCTGCAGGCCAGCAGGCTTGGCCTTACCTGCAGGCTAGCCCTCCTCCTGGCCACCCTCCTTGGCCTCCTGTGGAGATGAAGGCCCAGGCCCCTGGGTCCTGAACCCCCACCACCCCTGCCGGACCATCCAGTGCCTCTGGACTTATGCCACCAACATGGACTGGTGGGACAGGGTCATCATGGGGGAGTGGAATAATGTCCACTAGCTGCAGAACCTTCAGATGAAGTCGGAGACCTTCCTGGAGATCTGCAGCTGGCTCGTCCCCATGCTCTGACACCAGGATACCTGGATGAGGCTGGCCCTCTCCCCAGAGAGGTGCATGACCATTGCCTTCTAGAAACTGGCCACCTGGACAGTTACTGGTCCACTGGGCAGCAGTTCGGGGTGGGCACATCCACCGTCGGGGCCATCGTCCTACAGGTAAGCCCTGCCCCGGGCCCTGCTCCACCAGAGGGAGGGAGGGGGCTGGTAGGCTTGGGGAACCCTGGGAGCCCGAGTGGGAGGGGGATGGGCAGGCATAGCCCGGGGGGATACCACATGCCTGCTGCTGGAGGGGTCCCCCAGCAGGGGAAGCCTGGTAGGGAGGAAGGGGGTGGAAGGGGAAGGGGACAGGGACCCCCGTGTATGCCCATGAGTACGCATGCTCCCATTCCCCGCAGGTCATGAGGGCCAACGACCATGTGCTGGTGCGGCAGCGGGTGTGTGTCGGGGACCTGGATGCACTCATCGAGGGCTTCGCTGTGCTCAGGTTCCCCCAGTGCTTCGGAGCAATCGATAGGACACGTATCCCCATCAGGGCCCTGGGCCACAGCGGTGGCCAATACGTCAACAGCAAGGGGTACCACTTGGTCGTGTTCCAGGAAGTGGTGGATGCCTGAGGGAGGTTCACGGACATTTACATCGGCTGGCCAGGAAGGGCACATGATGTGCAGATCCTGTGGAACTCCACCCTGTTCCACAGGATGGAGGCCGGGACATTTGTGCCCTGGTGGGAGAGTTTCACCAGAGAAGTTGCAATGCCCTCTGCCTCGTGGGCAACCCGGCCTACCCACCCCAGCCCTTGTTGATGTGGCCCTACGTGGGTCACCTCACACCCTCCCAGGAGCTGTTCAATGCCTGGCTCACATGGTCCTGGTATCCAATTGAGTGCACCTTCGGCCATCTGAAGGCGCAGTTCAGGTGTCTCCTCACATGCCTTGATGTGGGGGTGAAGAATGTCCCGCAGGTTGTGGCTGCCTGCTGTGCACACCACTTCCTCATCGCAGAATGTGAAGGAAACCTGCCCCAGAGCTGGACAGTGCAGCCGGCCCCCAGGTACAAGCACCCCGCTGCGGCCCTCGACATGTGGCTTGACCGTGATGGGCTCCAGATCTGTGAGGCACTCTGGGAAGCATTCACCCAGGGACAACTAACCCCCACCCTTCCCCACATGTCCCCTTACACACGCACCCACGCGCACACCCCCAACCCCTCCTACCTTCTCCCACAATAATCAGGGACACTGGGGGGGAGGGTGTGCAAAACATAAATATGTATTTAATCCACAACATAGAACAGTAGAAAACAATGTAAATAGTAACTAGGAAATAATAAAACTAACATCTGTTAATGTTTAGTTTAGCCATGGGGCACTGACTAAACTATATACATGGGGGTAAGGGAGCAGGGGCATTTCAACTTGGACAGGGCCTGGGACAGGGATGGTGGGGGCCCTAGTCAAGGGACAGGGTGGAGGGTTGCAAGCCCCAGTGCCTGTGGGGTACTGATGGGGCCAGGAGCTCTGGCAGGCAAGGCTGGTCTGAACTTGGCCCAGCCTCAGCACAGGGGCTGGCTGGGGGAGGATGGGTCACAGCCCATGGGTAGGTCAAGGGCTGGGGGCACAGGAGCAGCCGAGGGACCAGTGGGGGAGATGGTGGTGGGGCAGCTGGGGGGACAGCGGGGGAGGACTGGAGGATGGTTCACAAGGGCCCCGCACACCGTGCGGAGCAACCCCACCACCTCCCCCCCATGTCCCACCTCCAACCGCAGCTCGGCCTCATCAAGGGCCAGCTGCCTCTCGGCAAGGGCGTTCTGGGCAGAGGGCTGCGGTGTAGGCTACAACCTCGTCCTTGTGGTCCCAGCACCTGGTCCAGCACACCTGTGGCCACAGTGCTGTTGGGCTGCTGGGTTCTCCAGCCTGGACAGGGCTGGCAGGCCCTGGTCTCCTCATCCGGCTCCCCCAGCCCTCGGATGGTGCCATTGTAAGAGAAAGAGGGTGGGGTGTGGAAGTCAGTGCCACACCTGGACCCTAGGGGGCATGGCCCTGGCTCCCCTGGGTGGTTGCCCCCCTCCCCAGACTAATGGGAAGGCCGTATACCAGGGGATGCTGCCATGCAGGCCTGCATGCACTCACCACGCTGGCCCCTGGGGCATGGTGCCGGGACTGGGGCACTGTCTGTGGTGGCCCACCCTGGCAACAGGCCTGTGGGCTGGCAGGGCTCAGCCATGGGGGGTCTGGGCACAGCTGTGCTGCCTGAGGGGCCCTTGGCACACTCGGGGGTGCTCCATGGGGGAGGGAGCCAGATGCCGCCTGCAGGCATGGGTGTGCCCTGGGCCCTGACAAGGGTTGGGCCATAGGGGCCCGGTGTTGGGGCCCGGGTGTGCCCCTCCCCTCCAGGCTTTGTCATGGTGTGCACTTACCTGAGGTGGCCTCGTACACGTCCGGTGACACCTGACTGGAGGGGGCCTGGCTGCTGGTGGTGGACGGCAGAACAATGACAAGGGTTCCGTCCAAGGACTTCCCACCAAATGGGACATCAACCGTGGCAGGGCCCTGCTCCGGTGCGGCAGGGGGCTCATGTGCAGCCATCCCCACTGTGACCCAGGGTGGTGAGGTGTCGTCCATTGCCAGGAGGTCCTGCAGCTCTTTGCAGAAGGGGTAGTGGTTGGGGCACAGCCAGATCTGTGGGTGCTGTCCTGGGCCTGCATACACCCCTGCCGCAGCTCCTTCACCTTGCAGTGCACTTGCTCAAGTGTCTGGAAGGGGTGGCCATGGGCAGCGGGGCCCTGGGTGAGGCAGGCAAAGGCTGGAGCGTTCCTCTGGTGCTTGCTGGTGTCTCAGAGGACCTCGTTATCACGCCAGAGCCCCAAGAGATTCTGGAGCTCTAGCTCAGTCCATGAGGGAGCCCTCTGTTTGGGAGCCCGGCTGAGGTCCTGGCTTGCCAGCTGTCTCTCAGGGTCTGGGCTCCGTGGGTCGCACAGAGCCTTGGGGGAGTGTGGCTGGCAGCCCTGCACATGCTACCTGTCTCACACTCTCAGCTTCCTGCCACAGGGCCTCAGGGTCCTTGCAGCTTTAAAAGCTGCAGGACCTGGAGACCACAGAGGCCTGCTGGGGTCGCCTAGAGCACCCTCCACTCTTCGGCTGGCTGCTGCCATGGCACACCGCTTCTTCCAGAAGAGGGCCTTCTTCCCAATTCCTCAGCAGAATATGGAATTTGGAGGATGGGGCGCCCTCTTCTGGATTCCTTCCGGAAGAGCACCTTACGTGTGTAGATGCTCCATGGATCTTTCGGAAGATCCTGCATGTGTAGAAGCAGCCTCTGGGATTGGGCAACATCCTGAGGTTCCTGCAGCTGAGTTGAGGGCAGGGGGAGCACTTATTGTCTCTTCCAAGCCAATCAGGACCGCAGTGAGGAGCCCCTAATTACAGTGCTCTCAGAAGCACAGGGGAGATCAGACCCACTTCTACCTCCTGGAACCTCCTGCGGTTGCTGCCTTCATATTCCAGCCTGAAGGCAGCATGTAAGTGACGGTGGCACTCTCAAGGCCTCCCCACGACAGGTTTGCAACACCCGCCCACAGATCATCTTTTGGATTGGGACCCCACACTTACAACTCTGAAATTTCAGGTTTAAACATCTGAAAAGGTGAAATTTACCAATTTTCAAATCTTATGGGCCTAAAATTGGCTACGATCGGGCCCTCAACATATTCACAGAATAAGGCCATTGTCCTGCAGAAGAAATGTGACTATCTACTTAAAAAGCATATCAAATTTAGGCTGCACCAGGAAAGAGAAGTTACTCACTTGTGTAGTAACAATGGTTCTTCCAGATGTGTCCCCGTGGGTGCTCTACAGTAGGCGTTGGGCTTGCCCCAGCACTGTAGATTGGAGATTTCTAAGCTGTATCTCGTCAGATCGCGCATGCGTAGAAACACGCTAGTCCTTTGCATGCTTTTGGTCACGTGCGCAATCTGGTCCACGCCAGTTCCTCAAAACGACCACTCCGGGTGCCTCTGAAAAACAAAGCAGAACTCCGAAGGAGGGAGGAATGGGTGGGTAGTGGAGCACCCACGGGGACATCTCGAAGAGCCATCATTACTACACAAGTAACTTCTCTTTCTTCTTCGAGTGGTCCCTGTGGGTGCTCCACAGTAGGTGGCTACCAAGCAGTGACCCAAAGATATGGAGGTGGGTACCGGATTATGCGTAGCTTGCCCCGAGAGGACTGCTGTTGGTAAGCGTGCATCCTCCCCCAGTAGCCGATGAATCGCGTAGTGCTTGGCGAACATGTCATAGGATGACCACATTGCTGCTCTGCAAATGTCCTTCAAGGAGACTCCTCTGGAGAAGGCTGTCGAGGCCGCCATTGCTCTGGTGGACTGAGCCTTGGGTGGAGTTGGTAAAGGGGTTTTACGTAATGAGTAGCGCATCTTTACACAGGATGTGATAATATTTGAAATTCTTTGCAAGGATAGTCCTTCTCTTTTTGATCTGCATGCAAGTGACACCAGCAGTCTATCCATCTTTCGGAAGGGTTTGGTTCTGTCTATATAGAAGGCCAGTGCCCTTCTCACAGCAAGTGCATGAAGCCGTACTTCTCTATTCGAGGTATGTGGCTTAGGATAGAAAGATGGTAGAATTATCGGCTCATTTGACATGGAACTCCGAGAAGATCTTTGGGAGGAATGTGGGATGTAAACGTAGTATTATCGCATCTTTGAAGAAAGTTGTATAGGGAAGGGTCGCCATTACCGCAGCCAGCTCACTTACTCTAGGAGCAGATGTGATAGTGAGAAGAAATGTTGTTTTTAAGGTAAGTAGGCGAAGTGAAATGGTGGCTAAGGGTTCGAAGGGTGGCCTAGACAGCGTGTCCAGAACCAGATTTAAACTCCACAAGGGTGATATTGTCTTCCGAGGAGGGTATAAATTCGTGAGGCCCTTCAGGAACCGCGCTGTAATAGGATGGGTGAAGAGAGTTGACCCTTTTACTGTGTGCCAGAAGGACGCTATAGCTGCCAGGTGGACCTTTAATGACTGTAGGGAGAGTCCCCCTTGTTTTAGATCCGGTAGATAATCCAAAATTGTAGGAACTGGGACCTCCAGGGGGCTCAATTGCTTGGATAAGCACCAGGAAGTAAAGCATTTCCACTCGTACACATAAATCTTCTGGGTGGAGGCCCGCCGGCTGCATTCTAGGACCTCTTTAACCTTTTCTGAGCATAAAGTCTCTAAGGTGCAGAGCCAAGGATTAGCCATGCCTTGAGGCGTAATGTTCGAGGTTGAGGGTGCCTCAGACCTTCCTGGTTCTGTGTGAGGAGGTCTGGAACAATCGGGAGGGGGAGTGGTTGGCAGCACGACATACATTGTAGCACAACAGAAGGAAAGCATCCCCCAATGAGCCTGGACTGATGCCCACTCTGGAATAAAATTGAGAGCATTTCTTGTTGTTGCAGGTTGCAAACAGGTCTATTGGAGGAAACCCCCATATGTTGAAGATATGGTGAAGCAGATCCAGACGGATCTCCCATTCGTGATCGAGAGCAAAGTAACTGCTCATCCAGTCAGCCTTCACGTTGCTGATGCCTGGTAGGATTATGTTGTTTGCAATGCACCAGTTCCACAGGTGGACAGCCTCCACACGTAATGCGCAAGATCTGGCTCCGCTCTTTCGATTGATATAATACATTGTGGAAATGTTGTCGGTGTTGACACCAACTACACTGTGTCGTAGGTATTGTAGGAAGTGCTTGCATGCACTGAACACTGCCCTTAGTTCCAGCATATTTATGTGCATTGCCATCCTTCTGTTGGACCACTGACCATTGCCCTTGCACTGATCTGTTTCCCATGTGTGCTCCCCAGCCTATGTGGGAAGCATCTGACGTGAGAAAAACCGTGGTTTGCGGTTGGTGAAAGGAGACCCCTGACAGCAGATTCTTGGGGTCCTCCACCATCTCAGTGACTTTTGCACCGCTGCTGTGGGTGACACCTTCTTGTGAGTGGTATGTTTCATTCGTACATATGTGGTCTCCAGCCAGTGCTGGAGGCAATGACAGTGCAGCCTGGCATTCTGCACCACACATGTAGTGGCAGCCATGTGTCTCAGAAGCTGCAGGCAAGTTAATACTTCCACTGTGGGGCTGCATACCAGCACCTGTATCGGAGACTGGATAACATGAAAACGTACAGTAGGTAGATACACTCTTGCCATGATGAAATCAAGGCGCACTCCTATGAACTCTATGTCCTGTGTAGGTTCTGTCATCAATTTTTGGAAGTTGATAATGAGGCCCAAGGAGTGGAACGTCTTTATAGTAATGTCTATCACGCGTAGCACATCTATTCACGAGGTGCCTTTTAAGAGGCAGTCGTCCAGGTACGGGAAGATGAAAAATCTTGACGATGCAGGTAAGCTGACACTACTGAGAGTGTCTTTCTAAAGACTCTCGCACTGAAGACAGGCCAAATGGCAGAACTTTCTACTGGAAACGTTCTGTGCCCAGGGTGAAATGGAGAAAGCGCCTGTGTGAGGATGAATAGTTATGTGGAAGTACACATCTTGTAAGTCAAGGGCTGCGAACCAGTCCCCATCACCCAGTGCTGAAACTATAGAAGTAAGAGTGACCATCTGGAAATGCTGCTTGCGGAGGTAACGATTGAGAGCCCGTAAGTCTAGTATTGGTCTCCAGCCCCGTCCTCTTTTCTGTGAGGAAGTAACATGAACAGAAACCTTTCCCCTGAAACTCGTCCGGGACTCTCTCCACCGCTCCTATGGAGATGAGGGGATCGACCTCTTGTTTTAACGAGATCTCATGAGGGGGTCCCTGAGGAGGGACTGGGTAGGGGGATTTGTTGGTGGAAGTGTGCGGAATCGGATGGTGTATCCTGCAGCAATAATTTCCAGTACCCATTTGTCTGTGGTGAAACTTTCCCACTGCCAGTAGAATGGTTTGAGAAGGGGTGAAACAGGGGATGAGGTGACTATTGGCACTGAGTGATGGGTGTGGTGTCGCAGTCCTTGACATAGTAGTCAAACTTGCTGCCTGTCTGCCTGTGGTGCAGGGTTACAGCCTTGCTGGGCACACTGCCTAGATGGTCTTTGATGCTGGTGGTGCCCCGGCCCATAATCCCATTGGTACTGTGGGAGCTGAGGTTGGTAGGTGTGGCGTCACTGGTACAGGTAATACCTCTTCCTCCTGTAAGGAGGGGTGTACATGCCCACTGTTCTTAATGTGGTTCTCGAGTCCTTGCTGGAGTGGAGGACTGCGTCTGTGGTTTTAGCGAACAGTTTTGATCTATCAAAAGGAAGGTCCTCAACATCTGTAATTCTTTAGGGATGCCAGATGTCTGCAGCCAGGATACTCGTTGCATCACCACTGCAGTGGCTGTGGAACACGTTGATGTGTCCACCACGTCCAGTGTGATTTGAACTTCTGTAGGTGAAGCTGCGTACACTTCCTGGACTATAGCCTTTCGGATTGGCTTCTTATCATCTGGGAGATAGTCCATGAGTGATATTAGTTTTGTATAATTGTCAAAATTACCATTGGAGAGGTGTGCAGCATATAGTTAGTCATACACAGCAGTCGGGTGGAGGATGAATATACTTTCCACCCAAATAAATCTAATCTCTTTGCATCCTTGTCTGACACCGTAGATTTGTACTGTGGTGTCTTTGACCTCTGCTGGGAGGACTCAACGACAAGGGAATTTAGTTGGGGGTGGTTAAATAAAAACTCCCTTCCCTTTGATGGCACAAAATACTTTTGTCTGCCCTCTTATTGGTTGGCGGAATAGAAGCTGGAGTTTGCCAGATGCTTGTAGCAGCCTCTGCGATAGCCTCATCCAACGGGATGGCTATCTTTGATGACGTAGGGGGTCTCAGATTTTTGAGGAGTTTGTGCTGCCTCTCTTGTACTTCTGCCACCTGCATATCCTGAGACTGGGCAACCCTTCTGAACAGTTACTGAAACTGTCTAAGGTCATCTGGAGGGGATATATCTCCTGGGACGACTGCCTCATCCGGAGAGGACAAAGAGGCATCCGTGTGATATGCCTCTGTCTGTTCCTCAGACACTTCCTGTGTTCACTCCCCTAGATGTTCCAAGGGGGGATTGACAACAGGTTCTGGACCCTCTCGGAGGGGAAAGATGATGCCTCCTTGGAGGAGAAGATGAGGACTGTCTATATGAGGGGCATGGATGCAGAAATCTATCCCTGGACCTTGAGTAACGTCAGTGCCAGTGATAGTCCTCCTGATGGTACAGGTGTTCATAGTGGCAGGGACATGAGCCTGGTAATGAGGATCTGGAACGTGAGTGTTGCCTGTATCTGTGATGGTGGAAGGAGTGAGACCATCTAGCTGATATAAATGGGAGGTGGGGATACCCTGTAGGGGTATCATGTAGCTGATGCGATTGTCAAATGTCGAGTGATGGGTGCCTCAGCCAGGGAGAAGGGGGCTGCAGAAGTGGAGACTATGGCTTAAGGAAGGGCAATGGTGGTGTCAAAGGCCATTCCAGTATGTATGATTCTGGAGGAGAGCTTGGACACAGAGGGTATGGTAAAATGAAGAAGTCCGGGGAGGGCCTTCAGTGCCGTGTCTTAGAACATGTTTTCCTTGGTTCGTGAATTAGGTGGGCTAGTGCAGATACAGATGGTGCTATGCCTGGTGCTGAAGGTTTTGGTGCCGGTATTGCTATCGCCAGTTCCGCGCTCAGTGCCTGGGCCAGTGGTTCCGCATGACCAGAGGTCTTTAGCACTGCAAGCCCCCATTCTGGAGCCTCTGGTTCCGATGGTCTCGGTACCAGGGTTATTTGTCTTGGTGCCACAGTCTCCGGCACCTGCCGCTTAGATGCCTGTGGGATCTTTGGCGCTGCATCTTTGGAAGTCTGAGACCCTGGCACTGCCTCTTGTTCCCTGGGCTTTGCGTCTCCTTTACATATAGATGCATTCCGGCTCTGTACCTCACTCATCCTGCTCGTGGATAATACAGGCAAGGATCGAGTAGGAGACATTTTCTCTCTCTTATGACCAGAGGAGGTCAGAGAAGTCACTTTCCGTTTCTGAAGTGCTGATGGGCCCTCGGGGGGAGTCAGCTCAGTTGTTTCAGGCTGAAGAGCCTTATCAAATAAAATCATCTTCAGCCTCATTTCTTTGTCCTTCCTCGCTCTAGCAGTGAGTTTAGAGTAATGAGGACACTTCTGAGGCACATGGGCCTCGCCCAGACAGTGAATGCATTTGCTGTGGCCGTCAGAGGCCGGTATAGCCTCACGGCATGTCTTGTACTTCTTGAAGCCTGCCAAAGACTTTTTTTTCTTCTTCTTCTGTTTTTGCTTTTTGGGTGCTTTTCAATAACTTCACGTAGCTTAACCTTAACGAGGGTGCTTAATGGATACCAAGACAACAGTCTATAGATAAGCATTAACAATCAGGCTATGCTAAGGATAAGAAAAGTCTGGTGGCAGAGCCCCCCCCCCCCAACCCCCCGCTCTCTTCCTTCTTCTTCCCCCTTTTTTTTTCCTACTAAAACTATATACACTAAAAGATTTCAAGGAACAGTTCTTAAAAACGAGCAACCAGTAAAAACAAATAAAGGATTTTATCTTTTCAGACGTTGGAGCCGAAGTGAAGTCTGTCTGCAGCTGCTGGCGGTTGAGAGGAACTGGCGCGGACCGGATTGCACATGTGACCAAAAGCATGTGAAGGACCAGCATGTTTCTATGAGTGCACAATCCAATGAGATACAGCTTGGAAATCTCTGATCTGTGGCGCCAGGGCGAGCCCGACACCTATTGTGGAGCAGCCACAGGGACCACTCGAAGAAGAACATGAATTATCTCATTTCCTAATTTGCAAATGATTGACTTTTCCACCTTAATAATCTTCTTTTTAAGTTGTTTCTCTGCACAGTTTTAGCTTTTCTAACAAACAAACTGAGAACCCAGAAATTGCATCATGTTGCATTATACTGATCTACATCTGGATGCCTCCCTCTGCTGCAGCAGGGTCATGAGGTAGGTTGGAACCACACCAACCTTTACCACTTGAGCTGAGTAAATGACAGTAGCAGTAGTTTGTTAATCTTCTATGCGGACCAGCACTACAGCAGAATGGGGCACTTTTTGCCTGGGTGTCTCACAGGCATTAACTGATGCTGAGTGTACAGTACAAGATAAATTTGAATTTATTTATATTGATTTTCTAATTCTGGAATTTATAAGTTCAAATTTGACCATCCTCACTTCAAGTGCTCCTCACAAAGTCGAGTCATTGCTGCCACACACAAATTGTCTAACATTGACTATTGCACTAGTGCACTGTGGGAAGCTATCCCACAGTTCCCTCATCCCCATGGCATTCTGGGTATGCTTGCTGGTCTTGGTGTCATCTTTCCACATTTCAGGGATTAGGAAGGGAATGAGGAAAATGCAAATATGCTGATCCCTGGAAATAATGCAGAGACCCTGAAAGTTACAAGAAAGAGGACAGAAAAGTCTAGGAAAAAAGAATTTTTGGTTTCTCCCCACATTACATTGCCAATATGGGCGCAGCAACTAACCTCAACTGTCCATCCGCTTTTCCCACTTCCCATTATTGCCTGCATGTGACCCCTGAAATGAATGCATGGGCCCAAACTGTTTTTTAACGTGAGAAGAAAGAGGATAGAAAAGTATAGGAAAAAAGCAGCAAGCGCTGAGGGACCCGTTGACATAGTCACTTCATAGGGAATCAGCTCATAAGACTTCCTGGTGGCAGATCCCCATTATGGGCATTTACCTAGCGGCAGCAGAGGTCCCTGTGTATCTTAGCTGCCAGGGGAGACTTTTCCCTGGCAGCAGCAAGCCCAATAGCTGCCGATGGGAGACTTCCCCACGGTGGCAACAAGGCTTGGTAGGGGCAAAAGGGGGGGGTGGTCCAGTGGGCAGCCAGTTGAGGTGGTCCTTCCCCACAGCAGCAGCAAAGCCCCCAGTATCTTAATCACCAGGGGAGACTTCCCCATGTTGGCAGCAAAGCCCCCAGCATCTTAGCTGCTGGGAGAGACTTTTCCATGGCAGCAGCAAAACCCTGAATATTTTTCCTGCCCTTGGAGTCCAAAACACACAACTGGCAGCATGGTCAGCACCGAACAGCAGGCACGTCCTTTTGTTGGGTTGGGTTGGGGGCTACCCACATGATGTGGCTGAGCACAGGAAAGACGTAGACTGTCTGGTGCCTGTGGGGGAGGAAAGGGGGTTTGCACTCAAATTTAAAACCACTAAGAAGAAGTTTCTTGGCGTGTTATGCAAGCGCAACCCCCAGCACAGCCTTGTTGACACGTGGTACAGCGGGGCAGAGGCTGGCGCCAGGCAGCCAGACAAAAACAAGTGTACAGAGAAAGTTGCGAACTCCCTGCAGGGGCTATTTGAATGAGCAGATGCACTCACAGTGCTAATAGCAAGCAAAGCAAGAAAGAAAGCAAAACAGATATTTCTCAGACTCTCATACTAACATGAGCCCACAGCTAAAGACCTGCTGCTCCTGCTTGAAAATCATGGTCTTCCTGTGACTGGAAAGCAGTGGCTAGAGCAGAGCAGGGAGGGGCATTGTGGATTACATACAGGACACCACTGGAGGATAATAAATTCAAATTTAAGACGTGGCAGTTCCACACTGGACTTTAATCAAACTTATGAATTCAAGCTTCACGCTACACACATCAGGAAACCGCGATTTTGTAAGCTCAAGATTAGTGCTCCCTAAATCGAGCTAATGGTCTTTACAGTGAAGACAGTTATGGTAAAAATCCAACCAACTGAATTAAATTAAATTCAAATTTATCTGCTAGTGTAGACACAGCGCTGGAGTGGAGGAACAGTGAGATTTGGGAATTTTGGATTCCATTTCCAGCTCTTCTCAGGCATATGCTCTAGGATGGCCAACACTGACTCCTTCAGCTCCATCTCCTTCAACCTGTCCCAACCCAACTCTGTCTTTGCCACTCCTCATCCTGACCCTAGTTTCCCCTCCAGAATACCTCTCCAGCTCTCATTCAATCACTCCCACTTACCTTCCTCCAGCACCCAGTCCCCAATCTCTTTGCCCAGGCAGTCCTGCTCCCTGTTCCTCATCTGATTTGTCTCTCCCCAGCCCACCAATCTCTAGTTACCCCCACCTCAAATTTAACAAACCCTAACCCCCTCCCCAGCTCCTTGTCAAAAATCAATTTTGTCCCCGACCTCCTCCCACTCCAGGTCTGCTCTCTTTGATTAGCAACTCTCAATTCTGCTCCTGATTTCTGACCTCCATCAGATTTTTGCCTTCCCCCAATCCAGTCAGTCCCAGTGTCACTCCCAGGCCCCTCCCTTTGTTTCCTTCCATGGTTCCCAGTCCTAGTCACTGTGTCCAACTAGTCCATCTCCCACCCCCATCCCAAATCCCATTCCCAGTCTTCCTCTGTCACCTTTTATCAGCTTCATCCCAGTTCTCCCCCACAAGCCTTCTTGCACCAATCTATTCTACCTCCGCAATCATTCTCCAGGTCTAGCTTTTGCCCCCTCTGCATCTGAAATTGGCACTTTCCTCCTACATGTTTCTTGGATCCTAGAGCACATTGAGGACAGGAGAGACAGACTCCCAGCTTTCAGTACAGGTGCCTTCCCTGGCCCCATCTCTAAGTGGCAGGGAGCAGCAATTACATCTAAGACCTGCTCAGCTCTCGGCTGAACAAAATCTTCAGGAAACAGAACTGAAAAGCTCTAACAAGCCTCTACCGAGTACTTGTAAACTGCAATTTTTCAGAGGCTTATAGCAGGCATATTTAGGCAGATATTAATGGGAACGTCACCCATGAAATAATGGTGACTTCCCTGCCAAATAAGCTCCTGCTCCAAAGCATGGAAGAATAATGCTAAAGGCCCGCTTATGGCTAGACCTCTGCAGTCTCACAGTTCCCTTTCACTTAGGATAAATGTGAAAAGCAACTGAACTCCTTTAAGATAGCTGGAAAAAAATGCAAAGGCCTCCATCCAAAACAAAGCCACATGCAAGTCTCCAGAAGGGAGTGTGAGACACGTGGCACAAGAGGTGAAAGTACGATTATTATCTAATAAATTCAGAGGCAAAGTATTGGAGAGGCACAACCATATGAGAGAGATGTAGTGAGAAACTCTGGCTAAACACACAAAGGAAAGAAGCAGAAAGCCAAAGAGAGAGCAGAACAAACATTGGGAACATAGTTCTAATTAATAGCCCATGGAGAGAGCTTTCGGGGGTGAGTGCTGGTTGAGAGGGGCTTGGAATCATGAGCAATGAAACTCTCTTCTTCAGTTTGATTCCCACATGTTCAAGGAAACAGAACTTTGTAACTCCTTGTAAATAAACAGGACTACATCAAAGAAATATCCAACTCCATCATCAATCTCTCCACCTACTTGAAACAAGCAGAAAGTCTGAATTTCTTCTGTCGGCAGAATACAATATGAGATGATAAAGCTTCCATGAAAGTGTCTCTAGTTAGTGTGCGTCTCATTAGAAGATAGCAACATTTTCTCTTTAAAATATTGCAGATTGCTTTTTTAAAGGCCAAAATAAATTTAAAAAAAAAATCAAAAAGTAGACTCTGGCCTGTGTCTCAGGCTCTACTAGAGATAATACTATATCACAGAATGTTTTTTGCTTTACATGGTTTGACATAATACTCTCTGAATGTGCATGCACTGCCCTTTGACGGATTACTTTAAGCAACCAAGCTTGCCATGAGTTCAAACTACAGACAACACACTATTCATCCTTGCAGAAAAAAATCTAAACAGACTAAGAAATCCTTTGAAAGAGGAAGGAAATCTTGGAGTTGAGTCCAAATTTAACAAATGGTTAGTTTTACAAAAAGGCTGCCAATATAACCAGCACATTTTTTCCTCCAAAGGCAATAAAGTGGGGGGTGGGTAGGAAGTAATGTCTTTGGACTTTCAAGGACATCTTGCAAATAATGATCTGCACCTTCCACAACTGATAATAGATCTAAAGCCCAAATGCCCACACACCAGTGCTCAAATTTTTGATGAGTACAGCAGCCTTTATTTCGGGCCACAGCTTTATAAATTGAAAAAGAAGTAAGACTGGGAAAATTTTTGCAAGTTTTTGATTGGTATGTCTGAATCAATAAAGGGCAGAAATGAACTACCATACTTTGCAGCATGACTCACAGAAGAAGGACAAGGTTAGGCAAAGGAGAAACAATCATTAACACAAAGAAAGGAGCTGGATTTAAGATCCAGGAAGCTTTAATTAGGAAAGACTGTTGTTGGACTAAGGCATATATAACCATTTGAAAGGTGACAACGAATTTACTCATGTAAGGCAACCTGGAGTCTTGAAATGCAAGGAATTCAATTTAAAAATGAAACAAAGATCAAGTATATCTTATAAGCAGGAAAAGAAATACTATATGTGAAACTTAATTCAGTGACTATATCAGGAAGGCCAGAGAATAATGTAAGGGGATGGAGAGAAGTGACATAAGCTACTGTAAATAATTTTGAAGTCCTTTCAAAGAAAATTATTAGCAAACAATTCAGAGGATACCATGCCTGTTTGTTAGCCGGTGGCCAGGTAATGTGCGGTGAGGTACTCCCCTGGGTTGCTTTGTCTGGCTACAGTTATAGTATTTATTACCCCAAAAAGAATGTTCTTATCATGAAATACGTAAAGTACAGCAAAAGTTCAGTGAAAAATAACGGAGATACTGCTGATACATCACAACCTCTGAGGAAGAGGACCAGGCATGAGGGAAGCCTGAGGAATCTTATGAGGGCAGAGGGTTTTCTAGCCATTACAGGCTACAGGCCTTGAGAATGCTGTAGGTTCTGGTAAGGCTGCAGGTTCTGGTAAGGTTTTAGGTGACTGTTGATTCCTCTGGCTGAGATTCTAAGATGACACAAGATGACTTCCTCCTTTTCACTGCTGCCAGAATGGGTTGCACTGAGTAGTAATACTACAGAATTAATAAAACTAGTAATTTGTCCTAAAAATCGAGAAGTCTGTATCTGTCCTCATTGACTCCTTCTATTTACAATGCACATTAAGTACAAAGAGATGACTTTAGTAAGGGACAAAATTTACAATGACCAGGCTGTAGAATAAAACCTAGCTGTCACTTTGCATATATTTGGCAGCAAAATAATTGTTGGACATTTGCTTCCATTTTTATAAGCAAAATTAAAAACTTAAAATTTCATCATGCTTCACAAACCTGCCATTAGAGTCTGATGACTGAGCCTGATTGCCTGTCTGACCTGCTGCCTGGCGGGGTGGTTGCAGAATTGTTTGCAAAACTGGTGAAAAGCCCAAATTCACAAGCTTCCACTTTTTACTTTGGCTCTCAGAATTCTATAGTTATGTTGGATTGTCACTAAAAAGTCAGCATCTACTAACACCTCTCTTGGGAGTATAGTGACTTCTGGCTCTAGGGTGCACAGCAGCCCCCAAAGGGCCAGTCCTGCAGCGGGGGCCAGAGGAGTGCACCTGTCCCCACAACTGTGCCAGCTCTCTCCTGCTGGGGATGGAGGAGTGTGCCTCTGTCCTAGCAGCTCCCTACTGTTGAGGTCAGAGGAGCGTGCCTCTGCCCCAGCCCCATCAGGGTGCTCACACATCCACAAGAATGAACCTCTCCCACTGGCAGTACCAACATGTGTGGCAGCCTGGTGCCTCTTCATAGGGTTTATTAGGTGGCTGTGCAACTGAGAGGGAACCTTGGCAAAAACTATGCTGGCTCCCACAGCAGCCAAGTGTAGGGGGAAGGGTGGGTGCAAAACTCGATGATACTCTGCTTCCACTATGTCCACCTAATTCCAGCCGACATAGATTAGAGCAATCCTTCACTACTCTGGCCTTTGCCTGGGGATGGGTGCAGAATTGTGAAGCTGTAACCAGCTTCCCGAGAGTATGTCTACAATGCAGCTGGGAGTAAATCTATCAACCTGGGTAGACAAATGCAGGCTACCCTGATTCACGTAGTCTGAGTCTGTCTTCCTAGGCTTGGAAGCTCACGACTTGCTGCAGTGTAGACATACCCGGACTGTCTCACCCAGTCTGTACTGCACTGAATGGATCACAACAAATCTGGCCTGTTGCCTGCAAATCACCTAGAAATTGAAAAATACTTTATGGGAAATTAAATAATCATTTTGAAAATTAGTGTTTTCCTTTTACTGTTACCTAAAGTGCTACCCAAAACATTATTCAGTTCAGAATGGCTAAAGGGAATAGTTCTATGGTTGCCAGAAGACAGTTGTATGCAGCAGCCTATTAACCTGTTTATACCTGTGACAGCTACCACTGTGTATTCTTCACACAGAAGTCCATTACGCCTTTCACTACGTAAGATCATTACATACACTCAGCGGATACAGCAAACAGAAAGATTTCCATCTCTCCGTGTGTAGAATGGCAAGATTCAAACGGAAAAATCAGATGAAGCACACAAAACTCTGCACTTCGGAGGCTTCTTGGCAGCAAGAAATATCACTAGGACATGCCAAACTTAACAGTAGTATCCTCACAGGCATAGAGATGAGTGATGAACTCATCCATCCACAGTGTACTGTTCGAGAGGGAAACAACTTGCTCCTAATCTGTGCATAATTCAAGATGAGGAAAAAGAGATCAATTATGACCCTCTTCTAGGCAATCTGTCAACATATAACTTGACCTCTCACTGGGCAGCACTCAATGGAAGAGTGGGTGCTTTTATAGCCCTTATGTCATCATGAGAAACTTTTATGTAAGAGAGATTATTTATGCCTAAAAACATTGAAAGTATTGTGAAGAAAAAAAAGGTTAAAAACCCTTAGACATTTAGTAGTGTCTCAATAAACCACAGATCCAGGGAATAAAATGGTGAACTACAAAGTCCTCAAGCAGAGCATTCATCTTGTTTTTAATAACAGTATTTTTAGAGTCCTCCATCCCAAATTGTAGTAACAAAGTAAGTAAGTAGTCATATTAACATATCGCTGGAGCATATTGCAGCAGAGAGAGAGAGTCTTATATGTTTTGGTATCTTTTTTTAACTGCTTCCTCATTTTTGGTTCATTCCTGACATGTAAGATCAGAATGGTAACAACAACTCATATTCTGACTGTTAACCTTAAAGAGAAAAATATTTAGATTTTTAAAAGACTCATCATGGATTAGAAACTCAAAAACTGAAAATACCAACCCAAAATGGGAAAAAAAATATTCTCTGTATAGCAGTCACCAAAACCAAAGATGCAGCTGCAGTTCTGCAGGCATTGGGACTTATTCATTGATGGTATAAAGCTCCATCCATCTGAACAAGATCTTTTATCTAACTTTCCCACCAAGGTGTCTCGCTTTCACTAATTAAATAAGGATTATTGGTTACCATAACAAACAAACCTGGGTCCAATGAAGAAAAGAACTCTTCAGTAGCTCCTTCTATGGGCAAACTATTTCTCTTGAGTTTCTTCCTGAACTGGAGCGAGTTGAGCATGTCATTATAATGGTGCCTGTGTTAAAATAAAGGCTTTGGTGTGAGGTAATCCTCTCAGAGATACACAAAGCGATTACCTGGCACTTTCAGCTTCTAGAACACAATCTGCTTTTATGCACTCCAGACTTTAATGAGATGCGTGAAAAATTCATTCTCTATGTCACAAGATTAGTTTCAATGGTAGTTAACATTCTTGCACAATACACAAAAGTTCTACACACTGGTTACAGTTCTCTGTCCTTTCTGAAGTCCTCTTTACTTATAATGAGAGCAACTCCATATTTAAACAACATTGAGATTTCTACTTATAAGAGAATTTAAAACCCTCAATTTTTCCACTTTGTCACAATGAGTTTCTTTATTAAACACAGACTTTCCATCACCATCATCATTATGTTAAAACATTCAATCTTGGAGATCATATTTTGTAAATGACACACTTCATTCTCACAAGATTTCCGACTTGGTTACTTTTCAAATTTAAATCCAAAGAAAGTTATTCCCATTACATCTCATGACTGAGTTTAACTGCAAAAGGACAGGATAATGAAGCTGCCCAGATCTAACAGCAACTTATACACCCCTCTGCCACCTCACCAGCCTTCTGGCCTTCCCGGTGTGTCTCCTGGTAATAGCCCTTACTACAATGCCTCTGTCCTTCTTGACACCAGTGTCCTCGTCACTTTAGTATTGTTGTAGTAGTGGGAGAAGTCCCAGTGCAACAGATCAGCTTAAGGTCTATGAGAACAGGGCTCCCATATGGAGAGCCTACAGCATTTTGTCCCAGACGATGAGACTGCCTTTGGAGAGCTGAAAACTTTATTCCTCAATACACTTGGCCTACAAGACTCTTCCTCCAACCATGACACCGTTACCAACAGGGAGCACAGAGAATAAGGAGACTGTGAGAAATTCAACCAAAAATATCATAATAAATACCAGAGGTAAGCCCCATTCTGAGGGACTTTAGCAAGGCTATTAGATGGGACACCTGATGCAGTGGTTTAAGATATCGGAAGGAAGACAAACACCAGGATAAATGGGTCAGTGGCTTTCTGCTGTTTCTGTAAACCTCAATGCATACTGTTCTGAATTCCCAGTTTGCCAAGTCCAGTTCCCCTATGTTCAAAATATTTTTCCAGTCCATAATATCTTATTGAGGCTACAGGTAAATATTTCTGCTTTCCTCTCATTTACTACTTTGCTTTTGTCAGTCACTTACTTCTTTGTCTGCATTCTCATTTGGATTTTGCTCCCTCTCTCCTGTATCATTTCTCTCTTGCTTCACTCTCCTAATTCATCTTGGATTGGCAAAAGAACAACCTGTCCTCCATTTTGTGCCCCTTATCCTTCAGGCTTTTGGCACCCTTTTTCCAGTTCAGTGCCAAAGCAGAGGGAAAGGCAGGAACATGGAGTGCCACATGATAGTAAATATGCCTAGCAACTAAAGTATATATAGGGGAGTCTCTGTTACTTTGACAGCATTCTGTGTCGCTGAATGCTGTGCAAGCAGGTCATCCCAGTGGGACAAAGACCCTGCCACAGAGAACCTGCCTTGATTCGAGATAGAGCCTCAGGAGACAACATCTAATACGCACCCTAATAATCCACACTCCACAAGCAAGATGGCGAGTCAAGAATGGAAGGCATTAGATCAAGAGAAGTCTCCTTACCTATTCCAGTTTTTCTGATGTCAGACTGAGGGGAGTCCATTTACCTGTTTGAAGGTTCCTGGGATACAGCTCCTGAAGGCCCAGTGAGCTCAGCGGTGTAATCCACAGGACATGGTATAGTCCTTCCCTATTATTTCAGTATCCCATTGTAAATGTCTGGGCTCGGGGGTGCATCCCTTGTGGTACCGTATGTTAACAACTGAGACATTGTGATTTTTGCAGGGAGTCCTAGTTTATTGTTTGTGTTATTTCCAATAAAGACCTTTTATTTCCACATAACCTGCCTGCATCTTAATTACACTACATACAGATGATAGATGCAGAAGGGGTAAGGTACTGAAGGTAGCCCATCTTCTGACAAGTAATTTAAAGATAAAACTATACATTAATTCGTGACTCTGAGTTACCAAGGGAGGCGGTGGAATCTCCATCCCTAGAGGTTTTTAAGTCCTCGCCTCTTCCAACCCTTTAATTCTAAAACCTCACCTGGTGATATTCAGAATGGTGATGTAAGTTTCTACCCTTCAAATAATATAAACATGATTGCAATAGTTTCTGAAGTTATTTTATGGTGTTTTTTTTTTAAAAAATCAACTCCTTTTTGTAAACATAATAGATGAAGAAACATAAAATGCAAGGCAATAATTTTTGGTGGGGAGACCACTCCAAGAATTTGGAAAGAGCTCAAGGGCCATGATATTAATGGAGAAGGTGCAGGTTCTGTAATGGAAATTGGGTGCAGAAGAGAGCTGGGGGTAAGGGAATGGGCTGCAGGAGGGGCTGTAGGATCTAGGAGGGAGTTTGGGTGAAGAAGGCAGTTGTGCAGGGTCTGGGAGGGGATACGGGTTCAAGAAAGCATTCCGAGCTGAAGGAGGGTGCATAGGAGGACAGGCAGAGGCTGGAAGGGAGTTGTGATCTAGGACAGGAACGCAGGAGGGGGTGCAGAGTCTGCGAGAGGGATGTGACTAGGTGCGGGACTGCAGGATGGGGAGGTAGGAATTTTGGCTGTGACTGGAGATAGGGGATTTGAGTGCAGGAAGGGGCAAACGGGTGCAGAAGATTTGGGTTACACAGTGTGGGGATGGAGTGGGAAGCAAAAAGTTTGGGTTATGTGAATTGGGGGTGTAGGAGGGTTGTATTATGTGGTGCAGAGGTGCAGGAAGGGATGCATAAAGTTTGGGTTACATGGGGTAGAGGTGGAGGGCTTAGGTTATGTGGGGTAGGGCAAAGGGCTGGGGGAGTGGGGCTTGAATGTCAGAGGCAGGCTCTGGCTTGTGCATCTCCCTGGTCAGCAGCCCAGCAGCTGTTTCTAATTAGCCATATCAATGTGTTTATAGCAGTCAGTCTTGAGGTCCTACTGCTCAGTACAGGAACTGAACACCAGTCAGCCCTCTGCACCCTGAGTCAAATCTTGTAAACATCTGGTGGGGTACATGAGACACGTGCTGACTCTGGTTATCTTGTTTCTTGCTAGGAGCCCAGGAAATGGGTGGAGGAGTAGTTTGTGCACTGCCAGTCCTGCAAACAGACAATTTCTATTGGCCACAAACCAACCAGTGGGAGCTGTAAGATTTTGCTGAGGACGGTGGGGGGGGAAGCACACGGAAACTCTCCTCACATTCAGAGATGGCACATGGCTGACAGCAGCTAGCTTCATTCAGCTGCGTGCAGAGGTAGGGCCGGCAGGGAGTGTCTGTGTGTCGGATGCGGCCTACAGGCCAGATTTTGCTACCCCTTTTCTACAGTACGAAACTGCTACATAACCCAATGCAGAAAGTTCATTACAAACTGCGTTCTTGTGTACTACAAAAACTGAACTGCTCTTCTGTATTGGCACATTTTGTAGGCTGTTAGCTTTTGTTTTAAACAAAGCCATAATGTACCTACTAACCTACAATTTCCCAGGCTTCTCAATTTATATATACAACTTTATTTAGATACATATGTTTTCTGCTTTATATATAAACACACACATTATATTATAAATAATGAAGTAAAACATGGGAGAATAACGAGGCAGCAACTTTAAAATGTATCTATTCTCTCTCCTCCAGGCAATGCTTCCTACATTATTGGTGGAATTAAATTATTGCTACTTTGATTATCAGTATCACTAATAACCTAAATTGCTCAACCCTGGTGCAAACATGTTGCAAGCAGCCTTCTGTCCAAACTAAGGTACAATATTGTCTTCACTATCAATATTGTTTTCTGGTCTAGATGAAATATTCAGAAATACACAGTAACTGACTGATCCATTGGGTCCCTCACACCCCTACGATTATGGTGCACATGGGACATATTACACTTGCATGCAGAACCTGAAATTCACCAAGAACTCCTCCCATTTCTCCTCTGCACTGCAGGATCTGCTACTCATGTTACAATTTATATCAAAACCAGAACATTTTTTTTGTTAGCAATCCACCAAATACATATTTACTGTGACCCACAGTGAGAAAAACTCAAAGAACTTCATTGAGAAGTGGAGTGGGGGTAAAAATCTATAAATCTTCCTCACTATACAAGGCAAAGCAAAGCCACAGAAGCCTTTGACTGTTTCTATTTTGTGAAATCATACCCCAAAATCAGAAAGGAATAAAACCTTGAAACAATGATTTTATTTTCACAGAGCCTCTCGATCCCCTAACAAATTTTGTGGGCAGATTCACCAAAACATCTGGAAAGATAATCTAGATTGCCTGCACAAAATCAGTATATATAAATAATACTTATGCAAATTAGAATTTTGCTTTACTATCATACCTACAATCATGAAGCTAAAAAAAAAAAAGCCACAAAGAACTGTAAGTTATCAAGTTCCCTAACACGACACAATATACCAACACAGTAATGTGTGTAATTCAAATTGCCTGTGAGAAGAAAAAGCTCTGTACAATAATCCTTGATTCTGAGCCCCTCTCCTCCACCCACTCCCCTTTTCCCCCTGGTGTCCGAATATCTTGCAGCTTGCTACTAAAATTCTAGAGATGCTTACAGTGAGGAAAGCAATCAGGTCTTAATTTCGTAATCAGGATAAGAGTAGATTGTATGGACCTGATCCTCAACTGATCTAAACCAGCATAGCTCAGAATGAAGATAAACCAACCTATGCTAGTGAAAGCCCCATCTCCACTATATCTCTAATAAAAAAAAGCAGCGGCAATGCAGATCACTTGGCATGCCATTTTACCAAATTGTTGCCTTCCCATTTAAAGCACCAGGCATCAGGTATTAGCTCTTACGTCAGCTAGAAAGCAGAGAGCTTTTACTGCTTTGAGGCAAGCTGTTACTCTTTATGCTTGCTAAAAAGCTTGTGTCACTTTTTCTTCTCCATTGCCATCTTAAAATTTAGCATTTAGGCAATAAGAATTTACTAATAAAAATAAACTATGAGAAATCATCACCACAGAGGTGGGTTATGAGTGCTGTCTAATGAGTGCTCTCTGTGATAGTTAAAGGGATAAAAAGAAACCAGAATGAACAGTTTAACACATGAATAATTGAACTTTCCACCTCAACTGCTGGGGCACAAAAATTTATTCAGGTACATTCTCTGTACAGATTGTGTACTTGCTTGCTCACATGACCCTGTGATAATGGGCACTGACAAAATATACGTGTGTATACTTTACTCTTATCCAGCACCTCTTATCCTGAAGTATTTCCAAGTATCTTACAAACCAAATGCTTACAAGCGCATGTTTCCTGACTTCAAAGGGAGCTGTGGATACAGAAGGCTTGTAGGATCAAGATACTGCAGAAAATCAACCCGCTCAGGCTGATTTTCCCATAGTTGTTTCATGCATGCACAAAACAGCACTTTCTGGGGTCAGAGTCGATTCCAGAACTCCTCGCGAGCAGTGAAGATTAAGGAAGGTTAATGGGAGAAATTCTCCCATTGACCTTCTTCTGTGTAGACAGACACTGTAGTTGACTTCAGCCAGTCGATAAATCGATTTTAGCCACGCAATTGGCATAACTAAAATTGTGTATCAGCAGTTTGACTTCTATGTCTAGTTTAGACATAGGCCTAGATATACAAAAGGATTCACTACTTTTTGATGTTGAACTAAGCAAGAAAGTCACTTCTCTTGACACAACTGCAGCTGCTTCTCTGATGGAAAGTCACAAAATTGTCTAGTAATGATGCAAAGTGATTTTTAGGAAAAAAGTGAAGAATAGCATGCCCAATTTGATAGTAATTTCTGGACAATCCTGGAAGGTTTGTGTCTCTGTATTTAAGCTTTGTGCAACAGGTCTAGAAATTGGCTCTGATCAGAGGGAGAAAAAAGCATATCCTTTATTAACGATGGGTTATTATGGCTGAGAATGCTGAATCAACAACACAACTACAGCACACTCATATTCTCACAAAGAAAACAGGCTAAACCTGACCAAACTTAAGGAAATGTGTCTGTCAATTGATTTATTCAATAATGTCCATGTTCTCCAACAGAAGTGGTGCAAGAAGTAAAAGGTTGTGATATCACACACCGGCTATGTCTACACTAGCCCCAAACTTTGAAATGGCCATGTAAATGGCCATTTCGAAGTTTACTAATGAAGCGCTGAAATACATATTCAGCACCTCATTAGCATGCGGGCGGCCACGGCACTTTGAAATTGACGCGGCTCGTCTCAACAGGGCTCCTTTTCGAAAGGACCCCGCCTACTTCGAAGTCCCCTTACTCTTGCGAGCAGATGGGAATAAGGGGACTTCGAAGTAGGCAGGGTCCTTTCGAAAAGCAGCCCCGTCGGGACGAGCCGTGCCAATTTCGAAGTGCCACGGACGCCCACATGCTAATGAGACGCTGAATATGTATTTGGCCATTTCGAAGTTTGGGGCTAGTGTACACACAGCCACCATAATGTATTTTAACAAAACTAAAATGCAGTCACGTAGCTCCTCAGGTAATGAGCCTTTGTGGGGCAGCCCCCCTTCTTCAGATCTGGAGATATGCCATTTCCAGTACAACACTGACTTTTATAACTCCAAGATCCAAAAATCAGATACATAAGACAGAAAGAGGGTTGGGGCAAAGGGCAGGGAAAAGAGGAGATACTTACTAACTGTAAGTGTCCTGCCTGAGATTACTAGGAATATCAAAGATGGGGAAGCAGTCTTTCTAATGCATGAGGTAATTGCTATTAAGGCCAAGCCTCAAAGTATCGAATCTGAGCATAAATAGCAGTTCAGATGTCTCCCTTTGGAATCTGCTGCTAAAGTCTCTTTGTTGTACAACACATATTCTCAGGTCTTTAACAGAATGGCCCACGCTACTGAAATGCTCACTGACACGTTTAATATGTATTCAGATTCCTAATGTCTGCTTTGTGTCCATTCATTCTTTGGTGAAGTGATTGTTCAATCTGTCCAATATACATATCAGAGGAGCACTGCTGGCATATATAACATTGGTTGAGGTACAGGAGCATGGCCCCTAATCTGATAATTAATATGGTTAGGTCTATTGATGGTATCTCCAGAAAAAATATGCAGACAAAGTTGGGTTGTAAAGAAAAGTTCCAGGATTAGTATTACTGTGGCTACTAGTGAGAATTTTCCTGAGGTGAGGTGCTTGTCTGTAGGAGAGAACGGGCCTCTCACCCAAGGCCTCTTGGAGTGTAGCATCATGTTCCAGTATAGGTTGTAGGTTGCTGATGATGTGCTGGAGGGGTTTCAGCTGGGGGCTATAGGTAATGACAAGTGGTGTTCTTTTATTGACCTTCCTGGGCCTCTCTTGAAGTAGTTGGTTTCTGGGTATTTGTCTGGCCCTGTCAATCTGTTTTGTTTACTTCTCCCAGAGGGTAATTAAGTTTTACAAATGCTTGTTAGAGAGCTTGACATTTTTGGTCTCTGTCAATAGGATGGGAGCAGATGTGATTCTATCTAAGGGCTTGAAAGCTCATCATCTAATGTAATATTTTATTAGTCTTTCAAGAGCTACATGACTCCTTTTTTGTTCTGTTAGGATACAGACTAACATGGCTACTCTCTCTCACTATTCATAATTATTAGTTTACTTCTTTATCTTTCCCTGCTCAGCAGTACCATAGCCAGGAGAGATTTTTCTCCATATTTGGTCTTTAACCCATTTAGATTGTGCAACCTAAGAACAATGCTTATTTTCCCCATGCCTGTTTTCATATGTCCCGGATGGCGTGTGACCTCTAGTGTAAGGTGACTTGTTCCAAAACCCAGTATTACTGCTCTTACTGATTAAAAAGCCTGAAAGTTGGGGGAATTCCACCAGCCTTACACTAGGGAATATTGGACAAACAGAGTCTTGCTCAGATGGTTTTCTTTCAGAGAAGAATGTTTAGTCCATGAGGTTTCATAGTGCACAGATCCAGCTCCTTACCAAAGCGTTCAACACACAAAAGCAATCAGTCTCTCTGTGGGCAAGGATGACACACTTCCCTTTGTTTCTGCTTTTGTTTCTGCTCAGATAGATGGCTGAGAACCACTGTTTTAGACCTTTCTTATTGTCCCTCTTCCAGGAGTTTGATTTACCCAGCGTACTCCAAGTTTCACCTTTCTTAAAAACTAATTGTCTACAAATCACGCATAAAAATACAAAAAGTACATTTAGTATTTGCACACTACCACTAAAAAATAGCTTACTTTTTTTTTTTTTTTACAGAAATAAAAAATAAGTCTATTGGACTATAAATACTGTATTTACATTTTCACATATAGAGCAGTATAAAGAAGTCACTGTATGTATGACATTTGAATTTGTATTGATTTTGCTAGTTCTTTTGCTGTAGACTGTTGTAAAACTTAGCAAATATCTAACTGAGTTGAGGTCCCCCATAGAAGGCCTCAGTGTTCCCCCAGTGGTACTGGCATCCCTGGTTAGGAACCACTCGTCTAAAAGGCCTAGCCAATTAGTATTTTGCCCTAGTGACCATATAGAACTCATTGCCCTTTCCATTGCATTATAGATCTGTTAAAATACAGACATGATAAATGCTGCCCCTTGAGATCGGTTGTGGCCTCTGGAAATGCCATAAACAAAACCAAACACAATTACCTAAGCACATTTACTGTCTCGGTCCACTTTTCCTGTTCACTCTCCCATGGATCCACTCTAATCCAGTCTGATGTCTCCAGCGCAAGCTGAGCCATTGCTATCCGGTGCCTTGCTGAAACCAAGCCTTTCTTTCCATAGTTATCGCTCACTGGAGAAATGATACCTTCAATCACCTGGTACCTTCCTTGGGAAGACAAGAAAGAAAATCAGCTTTTTAGATTTTTTTTAAAAATAGGTGATAAATGAGGAAAAAACAATTTATGCAGACATTGAAAGTAATGTTCTTCTGTGATTAAACTGTTCAATGTTCTATTATTGAAATGTTAACACCACTAGACAATATTAAATGCTCACCCAGCTTTCATTTTAGCTTCCTACAAACAGAAATGTTTGTCATTTATAATGCAGACGATGAAACTCACCAAAGAGAAGGTTAATGAATTTTTACTTCAAGTAACTGTACCATTGCAGCTTTCAGACAGCTTAGATGATGAATGTTTTAATTGACCAGTTTGCTTCCAAGCAGCTCATGCGTACCATTTAACAAGATTATCGTGCTTCCTCATCAGGCAAAAGCAAGGATTACACTAGAAACAACCAGAGCAGTTCTCTGCTCTAGTGTTTAATAGCAGAAAATGGGCAAATCAGTACATTTAAACATTCCATTTTTTGTACGGTATAGGCTGGGTGATGAAGGTATTTTAAAACAAAACTTAAAAGGACTGTGGCAAAACATCCTTACTGAGTTTATCTGCCATGACTCTTGATTTCCATTTGGTTGATCATGTTAATTAAAAGTGAAAATATGTCCATATTTTCCAACTACAGTAATCATTAACATAAGCTCTCGTCAGACTCTGCAACTCCTTATTCAAGTCAGGAGATAAAAGCAGATTAAATCTTCCCATGAAAACTATAACATTTATCCAATTAGAAAAAACAGAGAAAGGCAGCACCAAGACAAGCTTCATGTCCACGGAAGGGATCAGAACAGAGTGCAGAGTAGAGATGCTTCTGTAATACAAATGATCTGGCTAAAATACTTATAAACCTAACATTCGTAATTTCTACTATCTCTATTGTATATGGGGCTGGAGGGAGAGTGGGGAAAGAAAATAACATCTCTTTATAACTGACTTGTTGCTGAATAAAGAAATCTGAGGCCAATCTCTATTATTCTACAAAGAAGGCTATCCTTAGAGCCTCATAATTCGTTTCCGATGCTCAAACTTGACACAGTGCTCTAATGGTTTGCAGTTCGATTTTATACATGAAGGGTAAGATTTTCAAGAGAGTCTAAGGGAGTTAGACAAATAAAGCGCATTAATATTGAACAGGATATGCATGCATTTGCTTTGAAAACCCCAGCTTAAAATATCGTCTCTTTTAAACCATACTCATGTAAGCAATGCTGTTTGTGGAAATGGAAAAAAAATCCCAGAAACAGGCATATTACTTTAATTAAATCCATCTCAGTTAAAAAATGAAAAGATTGGCATTTACTCATGGTGAAGATTCATCTAAAGTACTAAATATGAATATGAGAGGTATATAAAATGTTTCAATGTTGTCTATATTTACAGTAGTAAATATGAGATTATTGTTAACAATCCTGATAAATAAATCAACTGCTTTGATAATACAGGGCTATAATGGATTCTCCGTTAGGGAGGGAGTTATATACAGTATGGGTTCATATATTTTATTTTTATTTATATAAAGGTACTTTGCTTATAACATCTTGTACAATAATTCTCATTTCTGGGCTTCGATTCATTAAGTTTTCAATATTTCTATAAAAATAAGATGGAAGATATTTGTTCTGTTATAACTACATACCACAGCAACTATATTTAATAGAAGAACTAAAAGCTCAAGTTGATCTGTGGTCACATTGGCCAAGTAAGGGTAAATTACTTTTACTGTGGGATCCTGAAAGAAGTACTGAGTGCCACAGGTCATTCACTTCCCACCTGCTTTTTGAAAACTGGCTTAGAAATATGCAGAATTTGAAGACGTTTTCGGTAAAATGCATCATGTGAATTTTAAAGTTACAATCTGCTGAATTTGTATATTCTTCTTGTGTGCATGTGTCATTCTTGTATGTGAAGTTAGAAATTTGAAATGGGAATCTGTTTATAATTCTAAATGTGCTATTGGGGGCCATTAGTGATACTCTGGAAAAATAATGGTCCAGGTCTCAAGGTAACATGGTTTTGGTTTTTTTTGTAAGCCCAAATAATGGTTGGTCCAACCAAAATATGTGAGCATGCCTCCTGATACTGGAATCCAATCTTCATCTGGTATTTTTCCACGTGGGTGAGGAGTGTTAAGCAAGTGGTTCCCATCACAGGGAAAGCAATCAGTCTTCTGTCTTCAGCTGGCCTTTGAAACTGCTTTCCCACCCAAAGAAGATACAGAAGTGGCTGTGAGACCAAACCAAGACAGAAGTCAACTCTGGCTTGTGAAGAATAACAATATCTGAGATAAGGTCTAGGGTGAGAATTATGATCTGTAACAATCTCTCGGTGTATTAGGAACAGAGAGGGAGCCATGTTAGTCTGTACTCCAACAAAACAAAATAGCAGAAATGTAGCACTTCAAAGATTAACAAAATGATTTATTCGGTGATGAACTTTCATGGGACAGACACTTCAACAGATCAATATCATTTCCAATAGAGACCGACATTTATAAGTACAGAAGACCCAAAAAAATTGCAATAAAAACTGATAAATCAAATAGGACTGAAGGAGGGGAAAAAGGAAAGGGGTATCTTAAGTGTTTTGCCTGAGATAATTATGAGCATCAAAGGAAGGGAAACAGTCCTTGTAATGCATAAGGTAATTGATGTCTCTGTTCATACCATGTGTTAATGTGTTAAATTTGAATATGAATTCAATTCACAAGTACTGCTTTTCCTGGTGCTTGTATTTAACACAGGCCTTTAAAATCAATTTTTTCTTTAAGCCAACATAGTTTAGTAACTACAAAATACAAAAACTCTATGTGTGTGATTTCCACCCCCCTTGAGCATAAGAATCCTACTTCTTCTAGTACCAGTTTCTTCATACCTTTTAGTAAAGACTTTTAAGCAGAAATTTTCAAAGACTTTAGATATTTCTTTCATTTGGTGTTGTAGACTCCCCCTCTGGTCTTTGACACAAAGGATTTCTGTTTTCTTCCATTCTCAGATACAAGTGATTCATTTGCTTTGTCTCCTTACCCGTAGCAGTTTTGTTCTAGCCCATTAACTGTTCTGTTTTTCCCAGAGAGAATCATGTCTAGCTGGCCTCTTCAGACTGCAGTTTCCTTCAATGTTTTTATTAGAATGTTCTCTTTTGTTCTCAATAGTTTCTTTTAGCTTCTCTACCTTTTCCTGATATTATAATTTATAGTTTACTATGTCCTAGCCTGTGGCCCACATGCATCGTCATTTTAAGTATCTTCCTTTCCTAGCTGAGTTCATAATCTGCTAATTAGTGGTTGTTAATTGAGAGTTGTGTCCCTGAAGTTTAACCAATATTTATCTTTACTATTACTTGGGCACACATGCCCCTACAATCTGTTTCATTTCTGCCTATGTTAATGAATGCCTAATTGTAAGCAAAAGAACAATTGTGTATACTCAGATATGGCATAGCTGATGGGAATGAGGGAGAAAAGGTGTTTGTGATTGCTCTTAATTCCAGCCAACTCTTCAGCCAGTCTTTTAATCTTTTCTCCATCCACAATATGTCCTGTCTCATTTATGAAATACTGTAACATTGAGATCTTGTTATAATTTACCATTTTGTACATTTTTTCAGTGTATGGAAGATGTTCTCAAAGAAAGGCCAGAACAGAGAGACCAAGAAGTTTTAATCCTAGGCAAATTTAATTAATCCAGTAAATAATCAGACCACAATACAACCTGGGCATACAGATATATAAGTAGAAGGAAATGTTTAGTCAGGTGCGATCAGATTATTTTTTTATTTTGGGTTTGGTGCGGAACTGCTTGGGTTGGCTGATACAGTCACCCATGTAACTATCTTCCAAACTGAATCCCAGGGAACTAATTCCCTGTGCTTTATCACTTTCTTTGTATATTTTATCTTTTGTTAATACATTACCTTTTTAAAGACAGTGATTGGATTCTTGTGTCCTAGAGAAGTGTCTGTGTATACCTCTACCTAAAACTGAAAGGTCATCTGTCAAATGGCAACTTAATTTCCTTTCTTTTCTTTTCAAGCTCCCCCTTAAGGGAGGGTTAAAAGCTTGGTGTTACCCCACAGGGAGACGTCTCAAGTGTGTCTTTCTGAATTTCAAAGGGGAGTTCTCATTGGGTGGTGGCAGCTACCTCCCAGGATCAGGGAATCTGAATTTGGGAAGCGTTTTAAGCAGAGCCTATACAGGCAAGCTATTTTTAAGGTCTTTTGCAGGCCTCTACCTTCTGCACTCAGTGTCACAGTGAGGGTCAGCCCTGGCACTCCCCAGTAATACAGGGGAGTTTAAATCAGCAGTATGTCTGGACAGATATATAATGGCAGTGCGTACTATACATATAACTATTACCAATACCAAGGGTTCTATGTCCTACATTTAGCTCCTTCTGTGGAAAATTTAGTTCTCTCTACTGAAATAGTTTCATTTCATTAATAAATCTCCTAAATTAATCAAGATTAAGACCATAACAAAGACTTTATATATTTGTTTTATGCTGTTTCGCACCCTTGGAAAGTCCAGAAAATAGAAGTTAGCACTGCTGAAGGCTTAAACATAATTACCAGAGATTACACTTCAAACTAACTTCTAGATTTCACTGAAGCACCTTACCACGCAGTATATAATTCTCCCAATTTACATTTTGTAATCAAAAAATCAAAGTTAAACTCACAGCTGTAACTGCTGTAACAGTAATTAAACCTGAAACTGACTGGACACCTAGGAGCAGATATTTTTCTTTACTGCACTATGACTGCCAGTTTGTATACATTCTAATTCTCAGACTACTCCCGCCCCCCCGCCCCCGCAAAAAAAAAAAAAAAGCAGTATAATGTTGCTCCTATCCATGTGGGACACTGCATTTCCTATTGACTTTGGACCTTCAACATTAAGGGCTTGTCTACACTGGTTGTATTTTTAGGAAAAAAACTCTTTTGTCAAAAAAACACCCGAAGTGTTCATGCAGCCAAGCAGGATAATTCAAGACAGGAGGGTTTTTTTCATCAAAATAACTCCATTTCTGTGACTGCCAACTCCCCCACTTTCAAGGCTGAAAAGGAATGTCTGTGAACAAAGCACAGCTATTACTGACTCCTGTGAAGGCTACTTATGTAATGTTGTGGCTGTAAATGAGAACGCTCCGTTTCATTATGCTGTGGCTGTGTGAATGCAATTTTCCAACACTACATATTTGGACATTAGAACATTGAAATAAGGACCCTGCAGTGTTTACATAGCCTAAGTGAACTGCCATTTTTAACGTGTTAGTGTTAACAAGAAGAATGATGAAGAGCAGTTTGGGATCCATGGCAGGGTGAGCAGAAAACAAGGGGAGGTGGTTGAATGTCCATCCTGAGCGGTTTTTAAGGCCAACCTTGATAAAGCCCTGGCTGGAATGATTTAGTTATGGTTGGTCCTGCTTTGAGCAATGGGTTGGACTAGACAGCCTCCTGAGATCTCTTCCAAGTCAGATTTTCTATGATTCCAAGGAATGCTGAAAAATGCCATGAACTGAAGACAAAAACACATGGAATGTTGGGATAGAAAGCAATTTATTGTAGGACACTGAGCCCAGATCCACGATGTGCTGTGACCTCTTTTGTCTTCCCAAAGTACCTACAGGAAAAAGATGGAGTGCTGAACTGTTAATTGCTCTCACTGTTGATGCGAGTGCCTTAAGTGTGGATGCACAATGCCAAGAGAGTATGAGTGTGAATACACACAATAACAATATCTTTTACTTTTTGATTGTCAACCAAAGTCTGGATGAGAAGAAAACCTCTCTGAAAGTGTAGACATAGACTTAGAGTGTACTTCTCTTTTAAAACAGCCTCTGACACCTTGTCTCTTCTTGTTCAAATTTCTAGGCTTTAATCACTATCAGCTTCTAGAAAGAGTCATTCAAAGACATTGGCCCTGCTAGCTGCAAACCCACTGTTCAGTTGGGAGTAGAGCCACGCAGGAATCATAACCCTTCATGGCTCTGTCACAGCTTCCAGACACAGACTATCCATTAGGCGTCAAGTATGAACACTCAAGTCACTCAAAAGGTTTCACTCAGACTGAAGGCTGAAATATAACAAGACATTAGCTAACCCAAAATAGAACTCATAAGATTCCCGAATCTGTCATAGTTACTGTCTTTCATGCTACACTAAGTAATAAGAAAGTGACAGAAAGTAGATGAGGGAGTAATGACGACAGAAGAGGTGGAGAGTTGGAAGTTTCCAAACTCTGAGTTTAGACATGGGTTTGGGGACAGAGCTAGGAATGCAGACAACTAGAGGAAAGAAGAAGGCTTCATGTAATGATGTGAAATGCAGACCAGTGAGGGGCCACGTCAATACTTGCACTCTAACCCTAGGTGTCGCGCAATATTTTGCTGCTGTGGCTCCCAACAAGAAATGGTTAGGAGGTAAAGAAAATGAAACACAAATAGGAGCCTCAAACAAGATTCAAGGCTTTATTCAAGGTGGTCTCTCTCCCTCTTCTGTCCCCAGTCTTTCAGCAAGATGGTGACAGACCCTCTCCTTAGTCAGGATTGCACCCGGAGGTCCAAAGGTGGGAGAGATGACTTGGTGTTCTATATCCCTTTAAAGTGGATTTTTCTGAAGGTTACTCTTGAGAGTAATGTTTATTCAGACACTCCCTTCCTTCCCTTCCTTGTGTTTGCTAAAATGCAAGAATTATTCTGTTTACTGTCCTCTACTCCCCCAGCTATCCTAAGGAAACCATTTACCACTTATACATAAGTTGAAGTAAACACCATTTCCTTGATTATAGAGAAACTTGTTGAACAACTTTTGCCTATGGCAGGGCTGTTTGGTTTTAAACAAGTGCTAATATCACTATACAGGAGGAATTCATAACTTTACATATCGCCATATTGACCATAGACTTATCAGTTTTCACAAAGCGTTTTTTGATACAAGTCCAGTGCTTTTTTGTGCCGGGTACTTGCCAGTACTGAGTACTGGCACCCTGGCAGCTCCAGCCATGGGATTGGCTGGAGGAGAGGGAGGGTGAGCCAGCTGAGTACTAGCACTTCTTCCTCTCTCCTTTTATTTTTTTTTAAACACAAAAAAGTTACTGACAAAGATTATTACATTAGTGTTGTGACAGGGAGAGCTCTCTATTGCCTCTGCTCAAGCCCACAAACAGATGACAGACCTCTTTGTTAGTAAAACACCCCACAGACTTTATTAACAATATTAGTTACTATCACCCTTATACACAATGTAGCCTTATCCCTACAGTCCTAGGGAGCCTTTAGCTCCTAAGGAAAGCAGGAGAGAGATCTCTCCCTGCTTCCCCCAGCATCTTTTTTTGCTAACTCTTTTCTCATGTGGCAGACACAGGGAACCAAGGCTACATCTACACAGCAGCCTTATTTCAAAATAATCCATTCCAGAGTAGTTACACACACAAATGAATTTTGAAATAGCCTGCAGCTATTTTGAAATAGCATATCCACACACATAGGTTGTGGCCACACTAGCCCTTCCTTTCAGAGGGGGCATGGTAATGAGGCACTTTGGCAGATGCTAATAAGGTGCTGCCATGAACATGCAGCGCCTCGTTAGCATGATGGCGGTCGTGCACGCTTTGAAAGTGCTGCTTTTGAAATGCACACCACCCGTGTAGACTGGGCCTTTTGAAACGATCCCCTGATTTTGAAAGCCCCTTCTTCCCATTTGGTTTTGGGAAGAAGAGGCTGTCGAAATCAAGGGGTTGTTTTGAAAGGCCCCTGGCTATAGGGTTGGTGTGTGTTTTGAAAGCAGTACTTTCAAAGCACGAGTGGCTGCCATTATGCTAATGAAGCACTGCATATTCATGTTAGCGCCTCATTACCACAGCCCCTCCAAAAAGAGGGGCTAGTCTGGCCACAGCCCTAGTGCCTATTTCAAAATAGCATCACTGGATGCCATTATGGCTTATTTCAAAACAGCGCTACTCTATGTCTTAACAGTGCCTATTTTCAAATAGTCATTATTCCTCCTGCAACGAGGTTTACAAAATTCAAAATAACGCACCTGGTATTTTGAATTTATTTGGAAATAGTGTGTGCATAGTGTAGATGCTCACGAAGTTATTTCGCAATAACCATTTTTTCGTAATCACTTTGCTGTGCAGATGTAGCCCGACAGCCCCTGGCTAAGATCCAGTCCCCAGCTTCATCTCGCCTGTGAAGTTTTAGGCTCCCCCCAGCAGCAGGAAGCCGGTGCATAGTTTCTGCACGGCTGCATGACTTTTTGTCCCTGAAATCAGCAGGGCCCCACCCAACCTGTCTAATGTAATCTAACCCAAAAGAAATTTCAGTTATGTTCATATAAAAAAAAACAAACAAACTTCTGGCACGTGTAAGAAAATAAGTCTGTAGAATGAAAAAACTTTGTTAATCGGTATAGAAATGTGAAGACACATACACAAAAACAGTAACATATTTCAATATTTTTAATGAGATGGATAAGCTTGAGACCCAGCAGTTGATTGTGCTGTGCCCCCCTAACAAATCTTCATGCCCCTCCCAAGGGGGTCCGCCCCCCACTTCACACCCCCCTGATCTAGAGGAACTCAGGGAACTCAATAGAATGCCATTGCTAAAGCGGAAAAGTATGCAAAGTGGACACCACATGTAAAACTGAAGAGATATGGGGAAATTATGAAAGGTGATGTCAATGTTACATGCACAAGGATAAATCATGCCATTCATAACAGTGAAGAGGAAACTGAACCATACTGTTGCAAAAGTGCTGCATGGTTCCTGCCTGACCAATCAATGAGCAGACACAGCCGATCAGTGTCAATGACCAAAAATGCTTTCTTCTACCTTCAGCTTCTGAAGAAGGACCATGCCACAGATTTCTTACACTTGTTAAACAGGAATTGTAACAATGTTGTCTGTGGAAGCCATGCAAAGTACAATAGACTACCATTCCCTTTTTAACATAGCAGGGCTCTTTGACACCTTACCACCGAGCTCTGACCATGCCACAGGTTTCCAGTCTGCTTCTAGGGCAAGGTCCTGATCTTCCAAGACATGAACTGAACAGGACTCAGTTACATCAGCAAGCACATATCTAACCATATCCTGCCCAGATATCTGCACCCCTTTGGAGCAATGAAGCAGACAAAATAAAGGAAAAAGCATTTAAGCTTCCTGTGTAGAGGAGCTTCTGGAGGAGATTGACTCAGAGTGTGACCAACTTTTAGGGCTTTCTGACACACCCTTCTCTTTGAAAGAGTTCTCCATCACAGTCAGAAGGATTTTTTTTTTTTTAATTTTAAAATATAGTTACTTTCTCTCAAGGAAAACTTCCTATATCCAGGGAAAAGATTCCACAAAGCTATTGGTATGCAGATCAAATTTAGTTAGGAAGCAGATAGAAAGCATAGCCAGGGTACTATGGAAAACCACAACAAAGATAAATATTCTCTGCTTACTGTTTCCGCTCAAAGCATGCTATTAGCATGCAATTGGCTCTCTAACCAATAATGCAGATCAGCAGCATTTCTGGACTGCTATGTTCGAGCAGCCAGTTCTTGCTATTCTCCAACTATTTTTAAGTTCGTACCCATTCCCACTCTCCCCATACTCATTTCAAATCAATTTCTTAGCCCTGCTCCCTGACAATTTCTGGGAAATAGCACTCAGGAATCAAAAGCCAATCAATTTTGGGATTCTCCCTCCTGCAAGCATTACACTGCTTCAGATTCTTGCTTTCTTTCAGACTCCCAATTCTCTAGGTCACTAGCCACTCTACTTTGCAGCTGAGACTTCCTAGCTCACTGAAATCTAAATCTTCTGACCTCTTGTCCTTCGTGTAGATTATTTTGCAGGGAGAGGAAAGTTCTACACCTTAATGAATATCTCACCTTTTTCCCCCTTTCCTATTTTCCCTGGTAGTCAAAACTGCAAACTGCATCATTTCTTCATATTAAATTACATCATAAACGCCCCAAATTCAACATAAATGTTTCTTTTCCATTTAAAACAAGGATATCCTTTCACCCAGGTCAGCCTGCATCAAATTTCCACTGAAAATGATTTTTGTCAAGATTTTAAAGATTTAACTGCAGTTGCGTGAACACTGTGTTATAAAATCCCCATGGTGAGTGCCTAGACTTAGAAGGAGGAGGTAACACCACTACAGCCACATCTACATTACAGCAATAGTTTGAAAGACGATCTTGGGAAGAGGTCTTCAGAAAGAGAGCGTCCACACAGCCCCACTCTTTCAAATGAATGGGCAAGGGATTGAAAAATCTGGCACCATGAGGACTGCTCTTTTGAAAAAAATGGCCCAAAGAGCATCCACACATGCCTTTTTTTTTGTTTTTTTTAAATAAGAAGCTTTCAAAAGGAGGTGCTCTTCCTGATCTGGGAGTGGAAGAGGGCTTCCGGAAGAAGAGCCGCATTCTCTTGATTACAGATCAAAAGAGTGCAGTGTGTGTGGAAGCGCCGTGTTTTCTTTAGAAAAAGAGCCTCACTTTCCAAAAGAAGTTGTTAGTGTCGATGCCGCCTAGGATTTCTTTACTCAACATTCCATCCAGTGTTTTATGAAAAACTCACACTTCATTAGCAAAAAATAAAATCCAGAAAATGAGGAAGTGTTACTATGACAGCAAATTAGTCCTCAGAGACAAGACTGGCAAATCCAACCTCCCTTTCATTCCAAATACTCTATGTTCCCCAAGAGGGCTACATAAACTCCATCCTACTGACCTGTTTGATGAAGGTGATCTCGAGCCAGCTCAAACAAACGCATATGCATGTTAGTGATGGGGTTAAAGGAACCACAGGCAAGGAGAACAAGAGGTATCCGGTTCTTCATCATGACATATACTGCACACCAAGATCTTCATGCGTATTCCACCCTAAAGGAAAAGTAACTATTAAAAAAACCTTTGCCTTAGTGAGGTGTTACATCGCAGTTTCTCACAATAATGAATAATGACTTATTTTTAGAATTGTTCATCACTGGAGCATCAGTAAAATATCAAGGGATCAGCAAAGAGCACCATCAGAATATATGTCAAGTGAATACTAAATAAAAAAATGTGTATCTGTACAGAAAAGACATCTGTGGGCACTTCCTCCATAATGTTCTAGAAAACAGAAAAGGTAAAAAAAGTGATGCTACCAGAAATTAAAATGGCCTTCTGAACAAGGTTACTGCTCTTTAGAGCTATCTCTGAAATCTTCACAGTCTTAATATTTTTCACAAAACATATAGTTTAGTGTCATTAAGACAAAACACCACACATCTAAAGAAATCTGGGTCTGTATCCACATTTCCAGAAGTAGCACAAGTAAAAAGTAGCACAAGTCTATTTATGCTACAGTAATCACAATGGTGGGAAAATCTAACTACAACAAGGTGGCTCCCTGACAAAGTCGATTTCTGTACTGGTGCACTGACAGGACATAAATAGATTTAAACTGTCTGGAAAAAGAATCACAGACTGGTAGGACTGGAACGGAGCTCAAGAGGTCGAGTCTAGTCCCCTGCACTCTTGGCTGGAGCAAGTATTATCACCCTGGTAAGTGTTTGTCTAACTTGCTCTTAAAAATCTTCAATGATGGAGATTCTACAACCTCTCAAGCCAATTTATTACAGTGGTTAAATACCCTGAAAGTTTGCAGGTTTTTCCTGATGTGCAACCTAACCACCCTAGCTGCAATTTAATTTAATTTAATTTAATTTAAGCCAACTGAGGAGAGGAGAGGAAGCAGAGATTAAGAACACTTTTTCATCCTCCTCCTTGTAACAACCATTTGGATACCTGAAAACTGTTATCATGTCTCCTGTCAACCATCTCTTTCCAGATTAAATAAGCCTAATTTTTCAATCTTTCCTTGTGTAAGGAGTGTGCCTGCAGGAGCCCGATACTGCTGAAGGATTTGGGGAATGCGTCCTTTAGAGACCATTTGCATGAAAATGCAAAGATGCGCATATGTAATGTCTTGTAAATAAAACCTGATGGGTAGCAGGTAAAGCAATGAAGTTTCATCTCGTCTATAGTAAACAATATATTGTTGTAAAGTCACAATTTATGATATCACCCAGTGTAAGAATTGTGGAGTCTCACCAATTCTTGAAGTTGTTCTGTAGGTACAGGGCAGTCATCATCACTGTGTAACATATGGCTCGCACAGGGCTCCCCTGCATCTGAGAATAGTGGTTGAACCAGCTGGTTGGGAGCTTTTTTGGCCATACAGCTGTAAGACTGGTTTGACAAATTTTCCTCCCCGCTGTTTAAAGATAGATCTAAACCTGGGGTCTCTAATTATTTTGAGAGAATCTATCTTGGTAGACATTGTGGCTAGGCCCAGATCTAAAGCCACTATGAGCTGAAGCTACAGAGAGCTGCAATCAGAGACTTTTGCCTATAGCAAAACCCACAATACAGAAGACAGGTAGCTGGCAGGAGCAACCAGTGGGTGGCCAGTGTGGCTGCTGGCAGGAGCAAGCAGGACACTGGACCAGCACAAAGGTGGCACTGCCTTAGACGCAATAAGGGAATGAATCAGGGTGATGTGTTAAGGCCTCCATGGACTGGACAGAGTGGGACACTTGAAGTGGGGTAAGGAGAAAGTCTGGGTATGTGAATGAGACCTTTACAGTACTGGATAGGTGAGCCTGAGAGGCAAAGGACACTGCTCAATCCATTTGAGCTGGGACAGTTACTGGAGGGTTAGTTATGAATTATGAGTGCAGTATTTTCCCAAGCTAATGCCATGTGACATCTCTGTCTCTTTCATTTAAAGTTTTTTTTTCCCCTATACTTAGACTCTGTGCTTGCGAGTGGGGAAGCACTGCCTCTCTGAAACACGCAAGGGTGTGTGAATTACCCAGGCTACTGGGTGGAGGCTTGAGCCAGTTCTATGTGAGATGGATGGAAAAAAACCCTCCTAGATATTGAACCAGGCCTGGACTGCTGCCAACCACTTCTGGAGGAAGGGTTACACTTGCAAGTCTTGTTTTCTATACTTTTACGCTATGCCTACACTAGAAGCATCTGTATACAGGAGTTATTGTTGGAAGAGATGTTCTGACAAAACTTCTGTCGAAAGATCGCATCTACACATGAAAGCAGATTGATCTTTTGATCCACTCTGATAAAAGGGACCCTACCCCAGCGTCTACACAGCTTTTTTGTCAACTGTTTCTGTCAACAAAATGCAGTGTGCGTGTAGAGGCTCTGAGAGTTATGTCTACAAAACTCTAGTGTAGATGTAGCCTTAAACATTTTTTGTTGCTCTTCTCCAGATCTTCTCCAAATTGCACATCTCTTTCCTATAATAAGGCTTTCTAGAACTGGACACAATACTCCATCTGAGGCCTAACCAGCATGGAACGGACTAGAAAAATTACTTCTCATATCTTGCCTGCAACCCTCCTACTGATACACTCCAGAATGAGGGTGTTTGGCATTTTGTTTTCTTTTCTTTTGTTTTGCAAAGTGTTACACTGTTGACACATTTAATTTGTGATTGACTACGATTCACAAGTCCCTTTCCGTAATAGTTCTTCTTAAGCAGCCATTTCGCATTTTATGTATGTGTGACTGATTGCATTTGCCGTCTTTGAGTTTCATCTTATTTACTTGGAAGCACTTCTCCAGTTTGTCCAGATCATTTTGAATTTTAATCCCTTCCTCTAAAGCAACTGTAACCTTCCCATCTAGGTATCATCTGCAAACTTTATAAGTGCATTTTCTAGGCCATTATCTAAATCACTGATGAAGATCTTGAACGGAGTTGGACCCACAACTGATACCTGTGGGAACACACTGAATATGCTCTTCCAGAATGACAGCGAACCCCTGGTCACTGTTCCGGGAACAGATTTCCAAACAGTTATTCACCCAGCTTAGCTCCATCTAGGTTGTATTTCCCCAGCTGGTTTGTGAAGCTGCCATGCAAGGCAGTAACTAAACCCTTACTAAAGTCATCTACTGCATCTAGTGGTTCCCTGTTGTCAGCAAGGCTTGATACCCTGTCAAAGAAAGTAATTAGTTTGATCCAACATGTTTGTCAATGAGGGTTGCATGTATCAGGGACATGGCTGCAAACACAGCTAGATGCATCCTCACAGCAAGTCAAAACTGTGTTTAGATTTTCCATCACAATTATTGTGGTAGTGTAGTTGTCCTTAAATGACCCACAGTGAGGAAGCCTCTCTTCTTCTTTACTGTCTGTTGGTACTCAGAACAGTTTAAAGGTACTGCTATGACAATACATACATAAGCGCTACATGTATGCTGCCAATATTGAAGAAAGCCAAACTACTGAAGTCACTGTCTATGGACCTGGAACTAGAGTTGACTGAAGTGCTAACCCACTTTCAGACAGTAGTAGCCTCTTCTGCAGTGCAGAGTGGGAGTACTTTTTCATTTGTGTTTATTCAACTACTTCAGCCATCCAATTCAGACAAGATCATTCAAAATTGAAAAGGCAGAAAGGCTTGCTTTCCCTCTTCCAATCTATGAATAAAAATGATGTGAGAGGACGAGATTTACTATTTCTAAAGTCTTCCACAACATGGGGACCAAAAACAATTCAAGTTGCTAACTGCAGGTTATACAGTATTTCTTTTGTATGATTAATCAGTTTTAAATACAAAACGTGTTGAGAAGCTATTTTTCTTGGGCATCCAGACCATTTAACGTGGCATTATTTACCTAAACAAAAATTCTGGTTTAGTGTATTTCAACTGGATTTTAATTTCCATCCAAAAAGCACTTGGTAGAAGTAAAAGTTTTAAAAAAATTCAGCTAGTAAACAAAATACGTATCTTTCACTATTTTTATCATAATAAAAATAATCTGAGTAAATGAACCAAGATATACCTATATTTGCTTAAATAATAGTGTTACTATATAGCAAAAACAAGTTCCATATTTAGCAGAAAGACTAAATTTAATTGCAAATCAACATGTGCCAATTGTTTCTGACCATTAAAAAAAATCAGCCTCTCTTTAGGGGGCAAAAAAAAAAAAAAAGTACAAATGCAAAACAATTAAAACTGTATTATTTAAATCACAATTAAAATCAGTAATCTAAATCAATCTACCCTGTTGCCAACATGCCTAAACATGGCCCCAGTTTCTTGATGACTCAGCTATACTCCACCCAGAAACCACCTGCAATTCACCCAGAAATGAGCTATTTCAAGACAGGCCCAAGAAGGTCAATAACAGAACAACACTTGTCATTACCTATTGCCCCCAGCTGAAACCCCTGCAATGCATCATCAAAAACCTACATCCTATTCTGAGACATGATGCTATACTCTGGAAGGCCCTAGGTAACAGGCCTGGTCTCTCCTATAGACAACCTCCTAACCTAATGAAAATTCTCACTAGCAACCACAGGCCCTACCACAGTAATACAGAACCTGGAACTTTTCCTTGCAGCCAACCCCATTACCAGCTTTGTCCACATATGTATTCTGGAGATACCCCCACTGGACCTAACCACATTAATTACAAGATCAGGGCCTCTTTAAAGTGCTACATGACTGCTGGTTTGTTTTGTTAGAACACAGACTAACATGGCTACCTCTCCATCCCTATGCTGGTGATAAATCAAAGTTGTACCCCCTATAATATTTCAGTTAAAACCAGGCCAAGTCATTATTACTGGACATCTCATGGCCCCAATAACTCAATTTATATTTTTCCTCCTCTGCTCCCAAACCCCTACAGAGATGTGCAGATGGCAAGATGAGGTCAGCTCTACAAACAAACACACAGAGCCCTCAATTGCAGCGGTTGTGTCCTCCAATCCTTCTGGGGCCCTCTATTACTAAGAGCAGCAGCAGCTATGCTCCTTTCTGCCAACAGAGGCAGTGACACCAGGGCTGTTTCTTTACAGACTTAGGGAGATATTACTGCTTTGGTTATCCTTCAGAGTTTCATTCTGCCCTCACAAAGGTTACAAGTGGAATTTATTTTTAATGAAAGCTTACTTATAATTCTACAGAAGTGGATGGTTCCTTCCCACCTGGGAAAAATTTCTACGTGCCCTGGAAAACTCAGTCCCTGGTTTCATATATTTATACTTCAGACTCTAAAGATGGACTCTAAAAATAGATTTTTATTCGTACTAACCAGACAGCACTGCTAGTATAAACCATGTACGTTATTTTCATTTTGACTTAAATGCTCCACACAAAAGAACATCCGTGCAGAGTTCAAAGCGCCACTGATGTAAATTTAAATGCACACCAATGAGGAGTTACAAACCACCTCCTCCTGCCACCCAACCCAATACATCCTAACCAACACTCAGCAAGCCCCATATGAATTAAACCTCCCAGTCCACCTTGCTCCCGGACAAAAAAGAACTCAGCTCAAGGACTTCAGCCCTTTTTGACAGTCTGCTCAAATAGACGGGCCTTGCATCATGTCTGTAAGGCTAGAGTAGGCTCATGTTATTTCACACGGGCTGGAAGAGAGATATACAGTAAACCCTCAAAACGCGCAAGTTCGAAGTGCGCTTAACTTACATTAACATGAGTTAAATGCAACTCAAAATCCTACTCCCCCCAACCCTGGCTCAACCCCCCAGCTCCATTCAGTCCTGGTTCAGCCCCCCTCGCAGTCCCGCTCACCACCTAGCTCCAGCTCAACCCTCCCAGCCCTGGTTCAAACCCCCTGCAGCCTGACTCTCCACCTGTGCACAGCTCCAGCTCACCACCCCCACGTGTGGCTCTACCTCAACCTCCACCTTCAATTGCCCCACTCGCATGTGGCTCCACATCCACCCTCCCATCACGTGCAGCTCCAGTCCAACCCCCCGTCCCCCCCCGGCACACGGCCCTGGTTCAAACTCCCTACGGCCTGGCTCACCACCCCCACATGAGTCTCCAGCTCAGCCCGCACACCCCAATTCAACATCCCCAGTTCCAGCTCACCCCCAACACGTGGCTCCACCTCAACTCTGCCCCTCCGCGCCCCCTGCCTCCCTCCCATGGCCCCAAACCACCGTCAGGTTTAACCGTCCCCACCTGCCCCCCACCAACCCTAGGACTTACTTTCAAAAGGCGCTCCAGGTGCTCCTGCTGCTTCCCTGGCTGCAGAACGTGCGTTCTGCCAGGAAGAAAAGCTGTCCCACAACTTACACAAAATGTCAGTTATGCGAAGGTACGTGGGACTGAAACTCTCACGTAAACTAAGGCAACTGCTGTACTCTAAAGGGGAGGTGCTCTCATGCTGTCAGCACCTTCTTCTTTTATACCAGTGTTTGGGGGAGTCCAGCATACTAGTCCCTGTTGATCGAACTGCAGCCAACATCATCATCTTCCCATCATTTCTAATCTGTCAAATTTTGCTGGACATGAAGATTCAAATCCTCTGAGCAGCTTAAGATAGGTGCCATTAAAAAGAAAACAACATCTTCTCCAAATGAAAGAGACATCCCCTTCCACTGATCACTAGAAGTTCAGCAAAATTCAATCCGAGGCTACTTATATCTTTCCTGTAATGTTAAATCATTACTATTTAATCCCAATATTTTGTAGCACGACATGACTAGAAGGTGAAAGTTTATGCAACTCGAAAGAGGAGACCTGTAACTTACTAATGTGACACAGCAATTGTGTCTACCTTGGATTACACACCTAAAGGAAACATGCACCAGGAGAGAAAAAGCACTCAAAACAAACCTAAGACTCAAGCCTGGTCTGCACTACAAAGGCAAGCGGATGGAAATCACCTTGTATAAAACTATTTGTGCACGTCTACATTCAACTTTTTGTTTAGTGGCATAAGGACCCCATTACAATGATGGAATAAAAACACCTCCTCCAAGAGCCATGGTCAACACAGTGCAAGTGAGGATACTACAGTCGACCACTGATTTATGCAAGGGCTGCGTTCCTGCACAACCCACCTCAAAATTCACCTAACTCAGCGAAGCCAGGAAACTTACCAGTGCTGGTCAGTTTCCCATCTCCTGTGAGTAGGGCTGCAAAGGCCCTGGGTCTGGTCAGGTTCCCCACTCTTCTTTTCTCTTGGCTGCCATCCCTGCCAGGAGTGAGGAGGCTGCCACCCCGGACATGTTTCCCTGGTCCTGTCAGAGGTAGACGCTGCTCCTACCAGGCTCTCAGCTGCTGCCCCTGACAGGAGCAAGGAAACTGATGAGGGCATCCTGGCTCCCTTCTGCTTGCAGATCTAGGAAACCGATGGGGGCAGCAACACTGGTCAGTTTCCCTGCTCCTGTCAGTGGCAGCAGCCAAGAACCAGGCACCAGTTCCCTGCCACTCAGTCGCAGTAACCCAAGAGACGTGTAACTCAAGTGCACGTATCTCGGGGGTCTACTGTATATAGTTTGGGTGACCCTCCAGCAGCTGTCTCACAATTCCCCATTTCTTGCAACTATGACCACTCTGGCCACAGTTTTAAACTTTGCTGCCTGGGGATCACACAGAAGAGATGCAGTTCCTCTCCCCTGCATGTTTTTGATATGCCTTTTCCCGATTCCTCACCTTAATGAATACACCTAGTAACTTGCCTTTGCTGCGTATGACTGTCCAACTGCAATAAACTCCTGCCTGGATTAAACAGAAATTACTGGGCCTCTTGGGCCAATCGGGAAATGGGATCATGGAAGCACAGCTATAGACCTACCATAAAGAAGTAAAACTTCTACAACCAGATTACACGTAGGCAAAAGGGTGAGTACACTAGGGACTAGTAGCAGTGCCACATGACAACAAAGGAACTTCACCAGGCATACCACAAGGCTAAAGAGGACAACAACAAGTCTCACACATGCTGTGAAGTAGACCTGCCACTTCAACAAAGGTATTGCATGCCATATGACAAACAGAAGTGAAGCTGACATATGTTTTTTATTCCCCTATTGGATTAGGAGGGAGAGGCAGGGATGGGAGAGGGACTTGGGAAAGAATCATAGAAGATTAGGGTTGGAAGTGACCTCAGGAGGTCAACTAGTCCAACCCCTGCTCAAAGCAGGACTAACCCCAAATAAATCATTCCAGTTAAGGCTTTGTCAAGCCTTGTTTTAAAAATCTAAGCATGGAGCTTTCACCACCTCTCTAGGCAACCCATTCCGATGCCTCAACATCCTCCTAGTATATAGTTTCTTTTTTTAACCTAATAATCAATCTAGATCTTCCCTTACTGCAACTTGAGACCACAGTGGTTGCATATGACTAAACAGGAAGCAGAGAATAGCCTGGCTCCATCCTCTTTCGCTCTCCACCTTCAGGTAGTTGAAGGCTGCTATCAAATTCCTGCCTCATTCTTCTCTTCTGCAGACTAAATAAAGCCTCTGTTAATAAGTCATGTGCCCCAGCCCTCTAACCATTTTTTGTTGCCCTCCATTAGACTCTTCAATTTGTCCACTTCCTTTCTGTAGCACAGGACACAATACTGGATGCAATTCTCTACATGTGGCCTGACCAGCACTGAATAGAGGGAAATAATCACTTCCTTTGATTTGCTGGCAATTCTCCTGCTAAGGCAGCCCAACATGCCTTTCATCTTCTTGACAACAAGGGCACACAACTCATATGCAGCTTCTCATCTACTGTAATCCCCAGGTCTTTTTCTGCAGAACTACTGCTTAGCCAGCACGTCCCCAGCACGTAGCAGTGCTTGGGATTCTTCCATACCAAGAATAGGACTCTGCACTTACCATTGTTGAACCTCATCAGATTTCTTTTGGCCCAATCCTCCAATTTATCTAGGTCTCCCTGGACTCTATCCCTACCCTCCAGCTTCCCTCTCTTACCCCCCAGCTTACCGTCATCTGCAAACTTGCTGAGGACATAAAGTAACCCATCATCCAAATTGTTAATGAAGATGTTGAACAAAACTAGACCCAGGATCAACCCTGGGAGTACTCTGCTTGAAACTAGCTGTCAACTACACATTGAGCTACCAATCAATAAAGTTACTGAGTCCAACGATCTAGACAGCTTTCTATCCACCTAATAGTACATTCATCCAAGCCATACTTCTTTAACTTGCCAAAAAGAATACTACAGCTGCCTCTATGCTACAGCTATGGCTACACTTGCCTCTTTTTCGAAGGGGGCAGGGTAATCAGGCTGCTGGGAGATTACTAACGAAGTGCTGTGATGCATATGCAGCAACTCATTAGGCTAATTATGCCCCATGGCAACTTCAAAGTGTCAAACTTGGAAGTGCCAGCATGCCATGTAGCCACGAACACTTCGAAGTGTCCAGGTTACTTCGAAGTGCCTTTACTCCCCAAAATTATCTGGAGGCTAAGAAATTGACTTTTAAGACATGGTGCTTCCACACTTCTCTTTAATCGAACTTTTCAATTCGAGCTTGATGCTATACCTGTCAGGCAACTGTGATTTTGTAATCTCGAGATCAGTGCACCCACAATCAAGCTAATGGTCTTTACATTGAAGACAGTCACATGGGAAAAATCGCGCTAACAGAATTAAATTCGAATTTATCTCGTAGCATAGATGCAGCCTGTGGGAAACCATACCAAAAACTTTGTTAAAGTAAAGGTATCTCACATCCACCGCTTTCCCCATATCTACCAAGCCACCTATCTCATCATAGAAGGAAATAAGGTTGGTCAGGAATGACTTGCTCTTGGTGAATCCAAGTTGACTGTTCCTTGAGGACCTGCTCCATTATTTTTCTAGGGACTGAGCTGAAACTGGCTGATCTGTAGTTCTCCAAAACCTGGCACTTCCCCTTTCTAAAAATGGGAACTATATTTGCCTTTTTCTAATTGTCCTCCCCCAGTTACCAACAGTTTTCAAAGATAATGGTCAGTGGCTCCGCAATCACATCAGTCAGCTCTCTCAGCACACTCAGATATATTAAATCCAGCCCCTGGATTTGGACACCTCCAGCTTCTCTAAACAGTCCTCAGCTTGTTTTTTCACTACTGGTGGCTGCTCTCCTTCTCCCCATACTTTGCTGCCCAGTGCAGCAGTCTGGGAGCTAACTATGCCTGTAAAAACTGAGGCAAAAAAGTAGAGCAGAACCCTGAGATATGCACATTCAAGTTACACAAATGTCAGGTAAACATGACTGAGTGGCAGGGAGCTTGCACTTGGCTCCAGGCTGCCTGCCACTCAGGGGAGCTGGGAAACTTACACTGCAGCACCCCGGTCAGTTTCCCAGCTCCTGTGAGTGGTGGGCTGCCAGTAGCCAGGCTCCAGCTCCTGGCCACTGACAGGAGTGGGGAAACTGACCAGTGCAGCAAAACTGGTCAGTTTCCCCCCTCCTGTGAGCAGTGGACAGCCCAGGGCCAGGTTGCTGCACTGGTCAGTTTCCTGGCTCCCCTTGTTATGCAAAATTTGACTTACCATGGGGTTATGCAAGAACATAACCTCTGTGTAAATAGCGAGTCTATTGTATTGAATACTTCATCTTTTTTCACATCATCTGTCACTATGTTGCCTTCCCTATTCAGTAAGGGTCCCACACTTCCCCTGACTACCTTCCTGTTGATATCATACCTGTAGAAACTCTCCTTGTTATCCTTTCCTAGGGAAATAAGAGCATTTGGGAGGATGTGTTCGGTGAGGTTTTCAAGCCACTGCTAGCCTGTACCAAAGGGCTTGGAAGGCCAATGCGTCTGACACCACAGAAGAAGACTCAGAAGTCCCAGCAGGAAAAGAAGAGGGAAATGCATCAGATATGGGTCTTTAAGGAAGCAAATATAAATGCTGCAGATCATGGCTGATCTACAGTTCAAAATATCCAGACTTCCCACCCCTTGCAATCATTACAGAACACCAGAGTTGCTGTTCTCTACCCTCCCCTAACTTACAATGTGGTATCACAATGCACATTGTTACCCATCCACTCCATGCCAGCTTTACACACCTTCTGTGTGAGAAGCACGGTTGGCTTATGTGTATCCCCAAGGGACTGTATTTGTGTACTCAAATGTACCAATGTTCATTTCTGTTCTATATGTTTTCACCTGTTACGCTGAATGATTACATAAGGTTGCCTGGGTGGGAGGGAGGTTTACACATTGGTTCTGTCCTCATTGAATAAAGTTCTATTTTTGAAGAACTAAACTACCATTATTACTTCAAAACTAATAGTGTAACAGTGGTAGTCAAAGAAAACAGTACTTGTAAAGGTATAGCAAGCACCACACACTGCACAGATTAATGAAAACACCTACACACACAGGCACATACCTACAAGCATTACACAGTTCTTAGCAGCGCCCAACAAGGGGGACTAGGGGAAGGACAGAAAGGATCACATGACCTTTCACAAATGCTGTGGGGCAGGCCAGGGGCCAACAGCTGGCAGGGAAGAGGTGGGGCCAGAGCCATGCTGCTGGGCTGCTGCACTCTCCCAGGCAGCCTCTGGCCAGGCTGCCCAGCGCAGTGCAGCACAGTGAAACAGAACTCGCTCCGCCTGGGAGGGAGCGGCAGCACTCTCCCAAGTCACAGGCAGCCTCTGGCCATGCTGCATGGGAAGTCGCTGCTTGGTGCAGACACACTGACACCCTCCCCAGGTAGGATGGGGAAGGAACATGATGGGAGAAAATATGAAGGCCCTGTGCTGGTGGGGGCAGGGAAATGTCAAAGGTGTTTCGTCATGTGGCCTCTTTTGGCTGATGCTCCTTTTGTTTCTGCCCCTTGCCCCACACACACTAGTTGCCTGCTCTATAACGATAAAATATTCCAGCACAGAACACTATCGTTGGCTGAGCATTATAGCGCCCTTTCCAACCTTCTTCAGGCCCAGAACTCCAAGCTGGGCTCATGTAATAGTCTTTGTGCCTGGCTGTTCAAAATCAGCATCCAACTGTTCTACCTCCACGCTGGTGGCAGCTTTCCCTCTGCAACAAGACACAAGACACAGCACAATGGGGTTCATATACCCCATTCAGACCACAGGCAAAAAGTGAAGGAAAATCTCTCAAACTTACAAGCAAGCAGCCTGACCAAACACGCCTGCAGCTGCCACAACTGACAAGCTTGGAAGCAGGCACTCACAACCACAACCAATACAAGTCTGTTGGAAAAGGAGGGAGCTCAAGGAAGGTAGGGAGGCAGAAAGCCCTAGGACAGCGAATGAATAACTCTTCTGCACCAAGCTGCCTCCAGAAACACAGCCCAAACCACCTGAAAAAGGCCATGGGCTCTAATTAGAGGCTGAGGCCAGGAATCATCCTGACCAGGTGCTAACCACAGAAAACCATTTGGGAATGGGGCAGCAGAGACCCTTTGAAAGATCACACAAGGACGAGTTACAGGCTGCTAGTCTCACAGAGACCCAATCTACCAAAACCACAGTCAACAATCATTGTGCACCTGCTGACCCAGTAGCTCATTCTTGCCTTGGTGCTGTCCAGTTGGTCAATTTACAATTACAGCTCATAAGCCAGGGATAGGCTGAGTCCCTCAGAATCACTACTGGCATTTCAATCTGCCTTTCAGGAAAGAACGGCATGGACTGCATTTTTCTGAACAGTCTTGTCTTCATGAACAAAGAAGTCATGCACTTTCCCTGACTAGCCCGTATTAGTAGTGATGAAGTATCTCCAGTGATCCACCAGTACTTGCATTTCCATAGAAGAGTGGCTTTTTTTGTTGATGTGTTCTGTGGCAAGATAAGCAGCTGCCAAAATAGGGATAAGCATGTTACCTTTTACCCCACAGTAGTTCAGAAACCCCATTGCTGCAAATATATTTACTATGTCCTGCACACTGCCAATAGGCATAATTCTGCATAGCAGGAGATGATTAATGGCCCTAAACACTTGCATGACGATGCCCCTCGCTCCGGATTTTTCAACTCTAAATAATTTCCCATTGATTGGTAGCAATAGAGCACAGAAGGCTTGCAGAGAGCAATTGCTACTCCTGGGGAATTCTGTGCACAAGTCCAGAATTAATGTCCTCTGCAGATTCCCACTATACACCTCGCCAAGCACAGAATAATTGATTCTGATGGGGACATGAATCAAAGCTCCAGTTACACCCTTTGTCCATTCGGGACCACTATGGCACCAGAAGAGTGGGCAGCTAGAGCAGAAAGCCACAGAGGAAGGGAGCAGAGGCTACCTTCCTCACAGTGCCGTGCCCGCTAGGTAGGGTGAGGAGGTATGAGATATGAGAGGGAACAGACAGGGAGAAATCATACAGGCAAGGGTCAGAAAAGCTTCTTGGGACAGACTAGGATGTGCACAGGAGCTACCAGGCGGACATTGACCCAGGGGCTGAATGAAGAATGGGGGTGCAGGGACAGGGCAGAGGTGCCTGACTAAATTGGAGAGGGTAGCGTCAGCTGGGCTCTGCTTGCAGGAGGCTCCCCAACAGACCCTTCCCCTGCAAAACCCTGTGCTCTGTGCCTCCCACAAGAGCCAACTACCCTTTGAGTTCACTCCCAGGTTCCTTCCCAGCAATTACTGCCCTCTCGCTCAGTTCTTCTATTATCCCAGCTCCCCGCAAGCCTTTGCACTGCTTCTGAGGGGTGCAGAAAAATGTTTTATGTGCAGTTTAAATGAGTTACAGGTTGCACGTCCTAAAACTGACACTCTCTCGTCCAGCAACATCCCCTCATCCAGCAGGAGCAGGGATGCTCCTGGACCAGAGAGCCAAGGCAGGAGAGCAAGCCAAACAGGCCTTCTGGCAACCCTGTGGGGAGCACTGAAGCCGGGGCCAGAGGCAGCATTCCCCGGCAGTCCTGTGGGGGGCGCTGGAGCACACGGGACTGGGACTAGGGCCAGAGCACCGGCATCCCCTGGCAGTTGCCTAGGAGGTGGGCCAGGGAGCCACACGTGGCAGCAAGTCATGGCAGGTGGTCCAGGGAGCCTCAGCCACAGGGACAGAGGGGACAGACAGGATCAGGGAGGCATTAACTTCCCTTACTCTGGAAAAATCCCATGTTTAGGATCACTAGCATCCTGAGGGTGCCAGACCAGGGAGACATACCCTCTAGTACTTGAACTTCTGTATTAATACGCCTAGTAAGCAATGTAGTTGTCTTAAAACGTTTCTTGAATTTTTCTAATTGTCTGTATTGATACGGACATACTTGCTAACAAGTATTTGGAAGAAAGAACCAAAATAATAAAACTTATGGTTATATTGTATCATTTCGACAAATAAAATATGCAGAATTTCACAGAATTTTAAAATATTGTGCACACAATTTTTTTTTTTTGGGTAAAGAATTTTCCCAGGAATAAAACACCAATCCATTCTCTACTGTCACTGCAGCTCTCCTTTTGGTGTCTCTGCACTGGAGGGCTGGGGCAGACCTGGCACACAAAGCCAAGGAATGCAGCTTTTTGCATTTAAAGGTTCTGCAGCCATTGCTCATTGACCCAAATCTTCATTATGAGGCAATCCCACCCAGAAGCAGCACTACATTATGTGCACCTACTCCAAGACCACCACCACTGACCATCTTGAAATGTTCCCCCCGGTCCCAACATCTATCAGCAAACTGATCCCAAAGAAATTCTAGGGAGGCCATCGAATCTCCATCACTGGAGATTTTTAAGGACAGGTCAGACAAACACCTGGCAGGGAGGGTAGGTAATACTTAAATCTGTGTAACATGCAGGGGACCGGAATAAATGACCTCTCGAGATCCCTTCCAGCAACAGGCACCAACTTCTAATTATCCCGAGGGTTGCTCAATCCCAGGCCATGCCCCCACTCCACCCCTTCTTCTAAGTCTCATGCTTACCTGGTCTCTTTCCACCCCGCAGCCCACCTCTTCCTGCCCCACCTCTTTCTGCCCCTCCCTTGAGCATGTCCCATACCCACTTCTACCCCTTTCTTCCAGTACCTCTTGCATGCTACCGAACACCTGATCCATGCAGGGTGATCAGGCACTGGGAGGGAAGGGGAAAAGTTGATCGGTGGGGGCTGCTGGCAGGCAGGATCTGGGAGACTGTTTTTTTCTGTGCGTTAGCCCTGTACAAGTGCTCAGGGCGTGTGTGCACAGTGCCAATGCAAGTAGCCCCTACATACCTGAGGAACATACAAAATTCAACAGCTATACACTGACAATGTGCACTGTATAGTGTAGACATGGCCGTGATGTGGCAGTCAAGGTTGCTGGGCCAGTGTCAGCCCCTGAACACAGAATAAGACAGGCTAGCATTTGTGTCAACTGAGTTAGTGTTATCCTTTCTTGAAGCTGTCTATGCACAGAGCTCTGCACTAACACAGCTACACTACCAGCTGGATGAGGTTCTTCTCAGATGTAGACAAGACACATTCACACAACCTTCTGTATGACATTAATTAACTAAAGGTTTAAAAATCAAGCAAAGTAATAGCAAAAAGAACAGGACGAAGAGCGATAACTGCTTTTAAATCTAAGCTCCTTAGACAAATGAAATACAAGGGAAATGTTAACTTTACTATTCTAAAAAGGGAGCATTTGATCTCTCAGATTCAAGAAAGGCTGGGCAATTTACGTTCTATTTCAGCTGTACTGGGGGAGATAAAGAAATGAAAACCAAACATGCTTGTTTTAGGAACTAGGTAGATGGCTCTAGGCCTGAATGGAAACTGATCATAAGTTCTACAAAGCTGTTTAAGCTGCAGTGCAACTGACAAGACACCTGTTTCTCATGAAAAAATGCTAGTGCTGACTCTGTATCAAAGGCAAAAATCTGCCAGTACCAAGAGAAAGAAAACCACGCATTTCTCTGTAGCTGTCAACCCTGTTACCCCAATGTAGATGTGTTCTTTTAAAATTTGAGTTCTGTTGTTAATATGGCTAATAATGTCTTTAAACTTTCAATAAATATAAAACATGTAGTTTACTTACACCCATATAGAGTAGAACTCTCTTAACTAGTCAAACAAAGTAGAAATATCTTGCCAATTAAATGACTGTCAGTTGTCAAATCTTTACACTTCGTGCCAAGAGGCTGACATTTATTTCATGTGTCACATAAAAATAATTATTGTATAAACCATAGTACTTTGATTCATTTGTTTAATGTCAGAGCTGCAACATAAAGTTAGGAAAAGCCTGTAACAATTTAACTACCAGTATGTGCCAACACACACCAATTTGTACCTGTTAGTATAAATGGGTTTGCAAACAACACCAGGTACAGCATCTATACTGGGTTTAGTCAGTGAAAATCTACTGTGCTAAATTTAATCCCTAACAACTGCTCCAATTTGTCAGGGCATGCCACTAATGGTTTTCAGAAAAAGAAACAAGCTGCACCCCCTCTCCTACATAGCATAGCTTAGAATTGAAAGGGACAACCATCTCCTTTTGAGGGAAGTTGTGCACAAGTAATTCACCAGTTTTGACTGCTGATACACGTTTGTTTGTTTTACAGGCATTGAACAGGAGATACCTAACAGCCAGACACTTATGCAATGCAGTCTTAAGAGAGAGTTATATGGCAAATAATATAATTAGGGAGAATAACCTTGTGGTTGAAGCCAAATACTATCAGGAGATCTGGGTTCTATCACTAGTTATGTTACAGACTACCTGTGGAACCATAAACCTTACAATAACGTATGGGCTTGTTTTCAGAAGCTCTGAGATTGCAGTATTCCCACTGACCTTAATGGAAACAGTCATTCAGCACTTCTGAAATTCATATCCTTATCCATCTCTCAGTCTATAAAATGGTGATAATAATAGTTAGCTACTTCCCAGAGGTGATATTAGACTTAGGTGATACACTGCCTTAAAGCTGTCAAAGATGTGGTTTCTAAAACAAGGCCTTTATTTTTAAAATCTCCTGCTATATGCTCCTTTCAAAACTTAAAACTACTATATTTATGGTTTAAAATAAAGTTTTAATATGTAAGACTACAGTTCCTTTCATCTAAGGATCTCTGAACACATTCGTTACCTAAGTGCTCAGCCAAACATCCTTTTAAGGACGGCTAGGAGCACACTTTATTCCATACTTACATGAAACCAGTTTACATTAGCTACTTAGCAAGATACAGTAGCTCTATGCATAAATTGAAAACAAGAAATTAATAAAAATATTCAACTGAAATGGCATGGGAAATGAAGGTAAGTAGAATTTAATTACCTTGGAGAAATCAGAATTTAGGAAACACCCCTTCTCTTACAAAAATATATGAATTTTAACAGATGAAAAGGTTCAAAACTTGTGGTTTATGCCTCAGATGTCCAGTGCTGCTCAACAAGATGCTAGGGCACCGGTTCTCTCTACCAATGCTGTTGAAGGCTTTTTCAAAGTCTACGAAGGTTAAGTATGGCAGGAGTTCACTCAAGCGACTGTTTTATGATCACTCAGAGTTGCTATTTGGTCAGTACAAGATGCCTCGCTTCAGAAGCCAGCCTGTTCTTCCCTTTGCTTTGCGGAAACTGCTGCGACACTCTGACATCCCATCCAAAATTATTAACCTGATCCGTTGAATGTATGATGCCTTGAGATGGCAACTTGTTCACAACAGCATCTTGACAGAATCCTTCAGCATACTCTCAGGAGCATGACCAGGGTGCCTATTATCACTTTTTCTCTTCTTGATCACAGTGGACTGTATTATGAGCAGGACAACAGATGGCCAAAAACAGGGCATATCAAACAGCTAGAGGACATTGATTTTGCTGACAATGTCACCTTCCTTTCACATCGACATGAAAGCATGGCAGACAAGATTTCAACATGAGACAAAACTGCCTCCATGACTGGACTGAGCATTAACAAGGGAAAGACCAAGAAGTCGAGCAACACTACCATCACACAGGGAGAGGACAACCTGGAAGATGTGGAGCAGTTCACCTATTTGGGGAGTATCATGGGCAGAGATGGAGGAAGAACCCAACCTATCAACACCAGGATAAGGAAAGCAACAGGTGCATTCAAGACTCTCTGTCCCATATGGAGTTGACAAACAACATCTGCAAAGATGAAACTGTGGGTCTTTAAACAAACATGAAGGTATGGAGGATTTCACTTATTTTCTCTAATAAATTGCTATTTTTAAAATTATGCCTTTTATTGTAATGCTTAAACTGTATCACATTTTTATACGTTGTGTATTACTGCAGGCTTATGCCATTTCATTTCTTTATGTATCTACTTAACAAAACTAGAGCATGTCAGACTAAAAGCCTGGAGTCATAAACCACAAAAAATGTCCCTGCGCAGCATGTTTGACATGCTTGATCTAAAACAAAGTTCCAAGCAGCTATCATACTAGTAATAATAATACAATTAAATTAAAAACTACTAATAGGTTCATTTCTAAAGTAGAAAAATCATATTAGTACCTTTCATACTGAAGGATCCCAAATCATTTTACAGTTTGTATGTACAAGAATCACTTTATCCACTCTTTAGGTGCAGAAGCCATTTAGCAGCACAAAGTAAGGATACAAAACCACACAGGACACTAAGTAAAAGCTACATATTGACTGGTAACTTCAGGAAAAATCTGAGCATGAAGCATGTTATTATCCAAATTGGAGTTTGATCCAAACACTAACATCTGAATTTCTACACTTTTAAAGAGTTCCATGTGATTTGTAACTTCCAATCCTGTAAACACTGGCATGTCAAGAACTCATATGCGTGCTTGTAGAATTGAGGCCTTCATAACCACAAGTAATAAGGGCCTCTGTTTTGCTTTACACTGCACCACTAAAAGACAGAACAAAAGACAAACTGTTTCAATGCTCTTTTATAGCAGGCACAGGATCAACACTGATCCACAGAAAAGAATCACCAACTGCACTTCCAGCAAATACATCTTTGTTTCTTTGAGGTCTCTCCACAGGCCTGACCCAACCCATGTCAATGCTGCTTATCTCGCAAAATCTGGAAAGCTCACCCTCTAAAGCAAAATAACTGCAGGTCATCTTCTGTTTAAAAAGTGAAATTCAGGAATTTGCACTTCTAAAGTTACAGAAATAAATTACAATTTACGTGTGGATGCCAAAACCACGCAGAGGTTAAACCTCTCTAATCTGGAATGATCTCATCTGGCTACATCCATAATCAGGCATGATTTTAGTTAAACTGGCTACCACTTACCAAGGGTGTGGCCAAGTTTCCCCATAGTCCCATAAAGTTTGTTTACAGCCACTAGTCCTGGCTCTCAGCAATCTCTGCTGTTAATTAGATGTATTTTACCCCTAAATGTCTTCTAAGAGCCCAGTATAAAGTGGAAGCATTGTGCTAGACAATATTGTCCTCCCATGGGCTAGCTAATTCTCTCATTCAGCATCAGTCAGGTCCCAAGAGTGCCAGACTAGAGGAGTTCAATCTGTAACACACTTTATACTGTCATAGTTGGGTCAAGATAGTAAATAAAAGTATAGGGTAAATGAACTAATTACCCATATTGTCACACTACAAAGCTGAAGAGGCAAACTATGCCAGCTCTGACATTGCCTGACCCTTCTTGTTGAAGCTTTGAATGTCATCACATTTGGCACTGTTGGTAATATTAGGCACCAACTGATGCATGTCACAAAAGCTCTTAACACTGAAGGCAAGGAGGCATGCCACATATTACAAGAAAATCAAAGCAAAACAGTTGAAGTGATCTGGTTTTGCATTTTTTCCCCTCCCTTTTTTACTGGCATTCTCCTATGAACAGCTACAAACATCCACTTTTTGACATAGTAGCTATCCATCCTCACCACCCCTCAATTTTCATTTTCACTGCTTGTTAAGAGAAAATATTTATGTGGCATTTCGCAGCCACAGATAATATACTCTACACTCATTTAATTTAAAGACGTGTATTTATTTAACCTGGTGTGAGGAGAAATGGCTACTGCAGCCAAAAATGATAGAAAACGTTGTCTCTTAAAAGTGCCTACAAATCATCTTGCCTCTGTTTAAAAATCCAAAACAGATTTAAAGAGCTACACAAACCCAATGCCTTATCTCCAGTCACATATACATCGTGGGGGTTGGTCTATTTGTTTCCTTGAACTAAGTCTTCTTTTTCTCCTCTGGCTTATGGACAGATCAGGCTAATAGTGAAGCCTCAGCCGACACCCGCCATCTCCACACTGCTACCCCCTATGCCAGCCACTCTGGGTGAGGGTAAAGCGCAGGCCCCTGCACCACAGAAAGGCAGCTCAAGGACACAGCTCTTGTGTTGTGCTATGGACACGTGAAAGCCAACGTTACGGGTAAATGACGAGACGCGTCCCCCACTCTGCCGGGGTCGGGGAAGGACACAAGGCTCCGCAGGAGGCTCCCGGGCGGCGAGCGGCTGGAGGGCAAACCGAGGCCAGCCTGTCACCACCAACCTCTCCAGCGAGCTGCCGCCGTAAGGCCGAATCCGCTCGAGTCCGGCCCGAGCTCAGGCCTGTCTGCCCGGCAGCGGCCAGCCGCCAGGAGAGGCCGAAGTAGGGGGCCGCGGAGGGGCGGGGGGGCGGTAATAGCTGTGTCCGCCCCGCCCCCAGCCGGGTGTGTCCCCTATGCCCGCCGCCAGGCGCAGCTGCCCCGGGGCGCTCACAGGGCGGGCACGGCGCCTGGGCCGGAAGTGACTTTGCTGACGTGGGGCCGCCGGCCTGGCCCGGGGCGCACGAGAGGCTCCGCACAGCTCTGCCTTACCCGCCACCTCCTTCCTGCGGCCCGGCCGCCCAGGGGTGGGGCTCAGTACGTGTCAGGCCCCTTACGCCGGCCTCTAGGGCGGAGCCGCAGAGGGTCAGCGCCGAGAGCGAGGGGACTCCCCATACGGGGGAGCCGGGCTCTGCCCCCTCAGCCTCCCAGCGCCCCCCCCTCCCGTCGGGGAGCCCTGGCCCGTCTACAGCCCCAGCGATCCCAGCTCCGCTCCCATGGGCCCCGCCCTCCAGGGCCTGAGCTTTGCGGGAATCTTGCTGGTGGGCAGGAGACGGGGTGTGAGGGTGTCTCTGCGCACAGCGCTCCCAGCAAAGCGGGCGCGCACGCACGGCTGCCGGGGCGGGTGGCGGAGGTGTGGCGCAAGCAGCGGGGAGTTGTTCTAGCCCCACCGCGCGGCTGATGGGGACGACCCCCAGGCCCGGGTGCAGCCTGCAGGGCTGGGGCGTGGGGCGGGTGCGGGTACGGGTACGGGTACGGGAACGCCTTAGGAACAAGCAGAACACGCCGCTGCGCGGGGCACCCGAAGATTTGGAGCACGGAAGTTTTCGGTTCTGTGCAGCCACGTGCTGGAAGGCCCGGGCCGGAGTCCCCTGGTTCCTCCCTGGCACAGCCGCTCGCCGCAAGTGCTCTCTTGGCCACCCGCAGGAGGGCTGCCTTCTTCCGGCCCCGCGCCTCACTACCGGCCCCCATGCCCCTGTCAGCCATCTGGCCAATGAGCTGAGGACTCCCTCCTGCCACGCTGGAGGCGAGAGGATACCTCAGTCTCTGCAGGCTCCAGAGAAGCCCTGAGCCCCAGCCAAAGCTGTGCCAGGGTGGGTGCAAGGGAAGCCCTGAGCCATGGCAAAAGCCACATGTTGGGGAGCACAAGGGAAGCCATGGGAGGGGCAGGCAGGAAGCCCCAGCAGAAGCTGCATCGGGGTGGGGAGAAGTGGAACCTTTAGGTAACTTCGGTAGGCCCCAGAAATTTCAAGGAGAGCCCTGTGCGGGGAGCAGCAGGGGCAGCTGGCAGTGCAAGGGGAAGAACCCACCCCAAACTTTGCTGGAGCCAGGCTCTGGGCCAGGACGATTTCTGCTGTCTGGGCACCACAAGCCTATATAAGTTGCCACCTTTGCTGTTCCCTATATAACCCCATTCCTGGGGCACCCTGCCTCCATGTACCTTCCCATTGCCCATATCCCATGCCCAGTGACACAGGTGACTTGTGGTAGCATTCAGGAGGTACACCGCCCCTCTAGGCCCCAATTAACATTTAAATTACTAAGTGGAGTGCCTGTACATGCCCCTACCTGCCCCTCTGGGTGGCCCTCTGTGTATTCTCTCACCCCCTAGGCACCAATTGTCACTGCCTTACCCCGTGCCCTACAGAGCCCTTCCTCCAGTGCAGTGCCCTCAGTGACCCCACTTGCCCCAAGGAACCCTTTAGCCCCATACCCACCCCTTACTCTCACAAAGGAACCCGCCCATTGAAAGAGCCATTCCCACAGAGAACATCCTCACCACTCCCACAGACACCCACTACTACAGCAAAATACACAAAGGGGTTATCTGACTCCCACAAAGGGAGCTCTTATCATCCCAGAGAATCTCCAGGCCCCAGCCCTGAGAAGATATGCCCGACCCTCCATACAAACCCAGGGAGACTGCCTGCCTCAGAGAATGTCTCACATCCTCACCAAGGAGTCTCCAATTCAGGACAGATCAGTGACCCAAGTAGCTAATGTGGGCCTGATTCCGGCCCAGGAAATCCCTAATCACTTGATGAGGGGAGCTCTTCCTCCATAAAATCATCAACCTGGCAAATTAACACCCTCCATTGCAGCTCACTGCCAGCCAGGGGAATCCTGCAGGATCTTGGCATCCTAACACAGTGAATTGTGCAGATTCTAGATGCCCCGAGGAATTCCACTCCCAGGTACATCCACTCCTGAAGGCTGTTGACTATAGAAAGAAGGCTGGCTCAATTGTTGTGCTCAATGAGTAGTGATCAATGGCTCAACATCTAGTTGGCAGCCAGTATCAAGTGCAATGCTCTCGGGGTGCCAGCACTGGAATGGGTTGCCCAGAGAAGTGACTGAATCTCCTTCCTGGCTTTGTCTACACTTGCCCCCTTCTTTGAAGGGGGCGTGGTTAACAGGGTGATGTGAGATTACTAATGAAGTGTTGTGATGCATATGCAGCACTTCATTAGGCAAATTCTCCCCACAGCAACTCTGAAGTGTCAAACTTTGAAGTGCCAGCATGCCATGTAGCTGTGGGCACTTCGAAGTGCCTTTACTCCCCAAAGTTTTGGCACTTTGAAGTTGCCGCAGGGGAGAATTTGCCTAATGAAGTGGTGCATATGTATCACAACACTTCATTAGTAATCTCCCATCACCCTGGTTACCATGCCCCCTTCAAAGAAGGGGGAAAATGTAGGCAGGGCCTCTGCGAGGTTTCTAAGGCCATGTTTGACAAAACCCTGCCTGGAAAGTTTTAGTTGTGGTTGGTCCTGCTTTGAGCAGGGGGTTGGAATAGATGACCTCTTGAGGTTCCTTCCAACCCTAATCTTCTGTGATTCTATGACATTGTCTCTTTTGCGTCCCTAGTTGCAAGCTGTTAGGAGCTTAAATTTAGATGAAAAATCTTAAAATTATGGCCAAATTACTGCAATTGTGTGAATAACTGATTTTTTGGGATTTGGTGAAGGAACTTAAAAAATAGTCTGAAACTAAAGTTTTCCAGTGAATTTTTAAAGAACCTGTACAATACTATTGAGCCACACTAAATGTTTTGTTTAAACATATTGTTTGAGGATTGTAACCTTTCATTAATAAAATAGCAGTCTACTAATGACATTTGGCACCTGTATGCATAGCTAGGCAAGGACCCTAGCATCTATGAAGTGAGTGGAGAAACTAATGAAGTGCTACTTACTCCTTCATGCTATATAAGAAATTAACCCAATGAAATTAATAAACAGCAGGTTTAAAAACAAAGAAGGAAGAGGTATTTTACACAACTCACAGTCATCCTGTGGAACTTGTTGCCAGAAGATGTTGTGAAGACCAAAGTAATAACTGGCTTTAACAAAGAATTGAATAAATTCATGGAGGATAATCAATGGCTATTAGCCAGATGGCCATGGATGCAATCCCATAGTCTGTATGTCCCTAGATTTTGATTGCCGGAACCTGAGAATGGATCACTCAGTAATTGCAGGGCCATCCCTTGGGGATTTCAGGGTCTGGAATAAGACCTGTATGGGGCTACCCATTAGCCTTTTGATACAGATGAAATCATTACAGTGAAGTTCAAGGGCACTTTCTGGCTGCAGGTTAAATATTGATAATGCCAGCAGTATAATTATAATGTTATGTCATAGCTCTTTTTTATAATTATAATTAAGTTCATGTAATTAAAAGAAACCTCACTGATCATGATCAATGACACATCCCTTACATTTTGAAATCCATCTTCCTGGACTTCAAACTGGGAATCCAGTTCCCACTGCTGGAAAAGGGAAGGTTCTGGCTAGCCAAGGCAGAAGTCTGGAAAGGCAAGGATTATGCAGGCTGCCTGCAGGAGAGGCATTAGTGAGGGGGAAGACCAGAAGACAACCCCAGCAGCGAGAGGAAGAAGGAAGTGTGAGGATATCAAGCCCAGGGGGCTGCAGGCAAGAAAGAAAAAAGATGTGTGTGCAGGACTGACCCCTACTGTGGGCATCAACCCTCCCTTCCCCCTTCCCCTCACTCCTGAAGCACAGGGCCTCCCAAAATGCAGGGCCTTTTTGAAGTTGCCCCACCTCACCCTATGGACAGGACAGCTCTGAGCACTTAGCACAGGCTACTCTTGGAAGACAGGATGCTTAGTCTTAGCTGGACCATTGGTCTGACGTAGTAGGGTAATTCTTCTTAGATAAATTATGTTATTGTGTGTTTAATTTCTCAACTATATCTTTGCAGTAATAGCCTCAACATATCTGTATTAAAGGCGTTTTCCGCAATTTTTTAACCTTGTCAAGCTATAAAACAGAAGAATAAAACCACGCCAATTCCATGGGGCACTAAAGCAATGGAAGGGGATATACTGGGTTTCAAAATCAAGTGCTGGAAATCAGTATGTCAAAACAAAAAAGCGGTCAAGTAGCACTTTAAAGACAAAATAATTTATTAATTGATGAGCTTTCATGGGACAGACCCTCTTCTTCAGATCATAGTCTTACCAGAACAGACTCATTATATAAAGCACAGAGGTCCAAAAATTATCAAGGTTGACAAATCAGAAAAATTGTTATCAAAGTTGGCATGTTCAGTTCTTGTGAGCAGCCTGCCTAGGCTCCGGAAAACCCTATGAAGTTGGTGTGGTTTTGGATACGCTTGTTGGACCTTAACTGGGGCTATGAAGGAAAGGTGTTAACACTTCTGCTGCAGTAAAGGGGACCTCTCATCCCGGAGTTTGCTGCTGACCAATGCAACAATGAATCACTTCTGCTAGTACAATCTTAGTCTATAGAATTTTTGTTGGAGTACCTTTGTTCTCAAAATGGCCCTGGGAGTCACTAGGGAACATTAGAGCCCAAACAAAGTTTTGCAGCAGCTGTAGCTACTCCACCGATTCTCCCATCGGGATCACTGTAGCATTTGCTGGGTTGTGAGAATTTGTGCCCCGAGTCTCCCTGCCATATCCACAGCCAGACTGATCTTTTTGTGTATGTGAATGTGGGAAAGGGGAATTCTTGTCGTTGTTCTTCTTACCTCTCTCTGGAGGAAGGGATTAGTTCCCCTCACTTTCCTTCAAGGTCAGCAGGGTCAGGATTACAGCAGCATTTACATTTCAGTTGTACGCAACTCATAAGAGTGATCTGGTGTCTTCCCAAAAAACCAGAAACTTCCCTTTTAGGATTTAAATTCAACCTCCCTTTTTCTTTGAGGTCTCTCATTTTTCCTGTCTGAAGTGGTGATTTTTCAGAATTGCTTAGTGCACACACTAAGTCACATTCTTTGTCATTTATCTATATCAGATATGATCTATCATGGACAGCCACTCAGAAAAATCACACCTTGGAAGAATGGAAAGAGCAAACGATTAATTTTTATATGGTTCTCTTCTGTCCTTTGCACAAGCCCTGAGATTTCTGTTAAATATTCTGTTTAAACTCTCTTTTCCTCTAAAAAACAAGCTGTTGTGCGGTACCTTATGGACGAAGAAATGTATTTGTTAGGTAATGAGCATTCATGGGCAAGACCCTCTTATGCACAAAAACTCATTACTTAAACAATTGTGTTAATCTTCAAGGTGCTACAGAACTGCCCTTTTTTTGTGAAGCTACAGACTAACACAATTACCCTTCTGAGACTGTTTTACTCTTAAGTTATTCACAATTCAGTTTCTTATGATGTCATAATTCCACCAGTTCTCTAGCCTTCCAAGGCTGATTTTAATAATAGAAAAAGCAAGCAGGGAAAGAAATATCCCCAGGCCCAAACATGTGTTCTTTATACATTATAAAAATGTTAAAAGGTTTACCAACATACTTTTTTTCCACTTTAGAAGTGATAGATAAAGCTTCTTACACTATTATTTTTGAGACAAAAAGCAGTCAAGTAGCACTTTAAAGACTAGCAAAATAGTTTATTAGGTGAGTTTTCATGGGACAGACCCACTTCTTCAGACCAAGTGGGTCTGTCCCACAAAAACTCACCTAATAAACTATTTTGCTAGTCTTTAAAGTGCTACTTGAGTGCTTTTTGTTTTGATAGTGTATAGACTAGCATGGCTTCCTCTCTGTTACTATTATTTTTGAGGTTCCTTTATTTCAAGTGAATTTATACCTTTGTCTATACAATACCCTGTGTTAAAATAAAGTTCTGCTCTGAAGACACAAATTATACTTTCGCTTTTATGCAAGCTCTCTGCATAGGATGATTTTCTCATCTTTTGGATCTTAATTGCAACCCTGAGCTGATTGAAAGGTGCAGTTTACATTGTTTGGGTGTAAACTCTGGACTGCCAACCACAGTCATTTGGGCTGCGTCAACACTAACAAGTTCTTTTGAAAGATTTTTCAAAAGAAGGGGGATCTTTCAAAAGATCCCACAGAGCGTTTACACACAAAAAGTTTTTTCAAAAGTAAATCGAAAGAATGTGGCGGTCCGTTCAAAATCACTCTTCCTTTCACATTTCAGGAAGAACGCTCCCTTTCGAAAGCTTCTATCAAAAGAGAATATGTGTAGACACTCCTCCGCAGGCCCTTTTTTTCAAAAGATCAGTCCTCATGGGGCATCATTTTTCAATCCCTGACCCCTCCTTTTTGAAAGAGCAGGGGCTGTGTGGACGCTCTTTTGAAAGAGCAGATCACTCTTTTGATCCCCTTTTTTGTGTGTGGATGCACCCTTTCAAAATAAGTTCTTTTGGAAGAGGTTTTCTGGAAGGGCTTCCTTCAAAAGATTTCTGTAGTGTAGACATAGCCTTAGAAATCATGACCTGGAGCCATCAAATCAGAAGACCAGTTACAAATCATGCAGATAGAAAAGTAATTCATTTCTGCTGTCTTTTTATGTGCCTTTTGCTGTTTTTAGCATTTAAGAGTCACATTTTCAAGATTTCTCAATGAGAGCCTTGAAAATGAAAACTGATTCTCCAGAACAACATGAACCAAGAAACTGGGTCTTTAAGAAAAAAGCCACAAAAGAAAGTCAGAACAGTGAAATTGCTTACATTTATGTGTAGTTATGTATTTCTTCATGAGAGGGCTTTTTTGCTAAATTCAAAAGGAACACAAAGTAATAGAAAAATATGTTATTGCTGAAGTGTTTTTCAGCACCATTAAATACAGAAAATACGCTGGAGCAGCAGACAACAGGAAGTTTTACTTAGCAGCACCCCACACTCACTGTTTAAAATCATGCCACCTGTGCTTGCTGCCTGATCCCCTGAAGCTGCCGGGTGAGCTTCTCACCCTGCCCTGCTCCTGCCTAGGATTGCTTGCTCTGCTGACTGGATGCCATTTGTGGCAGTGGCATCCGGTCTGAGAGAGTTGACAAAACTACTTCTGCCCCCAACAAGTTTTGCCACAGCAGTAGCCTCCCCACAAACCACCGTGGAGCAGACTCTCCCTCTGGGGGCCAGAATGGTGGTGGTGTCAGTGCTTGGCTGTATAAGCCACTAGCATTGGCAGGGACAGCCCTCATAGCTCCTCATCCTGCTATTCTTCTTTCTCTATGGTTCTCCATTGTATGTGATTCCCAAGCAGGATCCCACACTGGAGACTGGACGTTCAGAGTGAAGTCTATGATAGATGATAGTACTGTGGTGCCAAATCTGGCCTCTGCAGCAGAACCTCCCGGATGCCACAGTGTTTGGTAAATGTAGATGTAGATGGCCAGGTATTTGCTCTACAGAGAGGACCTTGGAGAATGTTCTGGGGGTCAATGAGAGTCTAAAAGGGAGAGACCCTATACTGATAGTGGTCTTGGCCTACTGGGAATCTGAGGGATCTTCTGTGACACGGTTGGATCAAATTGTACAAGTAAATGTTTTGGAGGTCAACGTCTGAACCTGTCTCCTTACCAAGGAAATCCTGGGTGAGCTTAAACTCAAAAAGGATGCATGTAAGAAGTGAAGACTTGGACAAATGACGAGGGAGGAGTATAAATATGTGACTTGAGAAGGTAGGGGAGTGATCAGGAAAGTGAAAGAACAGCTGGAACTGCAGCTAGCGAAAAATATGAAGGGTAACAAGAAAGGTTTCTATAGGCATGTTAAAAATAAAAGGATGATCAGGGAGGGTGTGGAGGTCTTCTTGGATGAGAAAGTTAGCCTTGTGACAGATGATGGGGGAAAAGCTGAAGTATTCAACGCTTTTTTGCCTCTGTCTTCACAGACAATGTCAGCTCCCAGACTACTGCACTAGGCAATGCAGTATGGGAGGGAGGAGGTGGGAAGCACTTGGTGGGGAAAGAACAGGTCAAGAGCTATTTGGAAAAGCTGGACATACACAAATCCATGGGTCTGGATTTAATGCATCCACGGATACTGAGGGAATTGGCAAATGTCATTGCAGTTATTTTGGTCATTATCTTTAAAAGCTAATGGAGGTTGGGAGAGGTCCCAGATGATTGGAAAAGGCAAATATAGTGCCCAGATTTAAAAAAGGAAAGAAGGGAACACATGGAAGGGATCCTCAAAAATCCATTGTGAAGCAACTGGAAGAGGGGAAAGTGATCAGGAATAGTCAACATGGATTCACCAAGGACAAATCATGCCTGACCAATCTGATTAGCTTCTACGATGAGGTAACTGGCTCATGGGGAAGTCAATGGATGTGATATACCTTGACTTTAGCAAAGCTTTTGATATAGTCTCTCACAATATTTTTTTCTGAAAGTTAAGCAAGCATGGATAGGATAAATGGACAGAAAGGTGGACAGAAAGCTGACTATATGATCAGGCCCAACAAGTAGTGATCAACGGCTTAATGTCTGGTTGGAGGTCGGTTTCAAGGAATATGCCTCCAGGACTGGTTCCAGGTCTGGTATTGTTCAATGTCTTTATTAATGACCTGGATGAGGGGATGGATTGCACCCTCAGCAAATTTGCAGAAGACACTTAGCTAGGGAGACAGGTAGATATGTTGGAGGGTAGGGATAGGGTCCAGAGTGACCAAGATAAACTGGAGGATTGGGCCAAAAGAAATCTGATGAGGTTCACCATGGGCAAGTGCAGAGTTCTGCACTTAGGATGGAAGAATACCAAACGTTACAGACTGGGCAGTGACTGGTAGCAGTGTAGCAGAAAAGGACCTGGGGATTACAGTGGATAAGAGGCTGGATATGAGTCAACAGTGTGCCCTTGTAGCCAAGAAAGATAATGGTACATTGGAGTGTATTAGGAGGAGCATTTTCAGCAGATCTAGATAAGTTATTCTTCCACTCTATTTGTCACTGGTGAGGCTACATCTTGTGTGTTGTGTCCAGTTCTGAGTCCCCCAGTATGGAAAGGATGTGGATGCGTTGGAGAGGGTCCAATAGAGGGCAGTGAAAATTATTAGGGACTGGATCACATGACCTATGAGGAGGGGCCGAGGGATTTGAGCTTACTTAGTTTGCAGAAGAACAGAGTGAGGGGTGATTTGATAGCAGCCTGCAAACTGTTGATGGACGGCAGAACAAGGATCAATGGTCTCAAATTACAGAGGGCGAGGTCTAGGTTGAATATGAGGAAAAAATCATTTCACCAGGCTGTTGGGAAAGCATTGGAATGTGTTACCTAGAGAAGTGGTGGCATTTCCATCCCTAGAAGTTTTTAAATACTGTCTTGAAAAAGTCCTGACTGGGATGATTTAGTTAGGGTTGATCATGCTTTAGGTAGGTGGCTGGACTCAATGACCTCCTGAGGTCCCTTCCAGCCCTAGGATTCTATGATTCTATGGGTCTAAAGTAATCCCCAGGTCTTTACCCCCTACCCCTTTAGATCAAACTAAAAATTGTATAGTTTTACACTGCACTGAGATCTGCCCAGTGTAAACTCACAGAGTTCATTTTCTCCTTGATGTAGGACTGGTATACACAACACTTTTGTGTTAACCAAGCTGAGATTGTCCCCAAACACTTCACTCAAAGGCACACTGGTTTACACTGAACAAAAACAAGCTTATTAACTACAAAAGATAGATTTTAAGAGATTATAAGGGATAAAAGAAGATCAAAGAAAATTACCTCATAAATAAGTAAAACTGCAAATTAATCCAAACATCCTAGATAAGATTAGTTATGAATTAGCAGTTTCTCACTTGATACAAGCTGGCTTGCAGATTTCTTGAATTTGCTTTGTAGCTTGGCTACCCACCCCTGTTCTAAGTCTTTTTCTTCTGGAGCTTCTCTTAGGTGTTCAGTTATGGGGAAGTGAAGGACACTGGATGATGTCACTCACTGCCTTATACAAGCTTTCAATATCGTGGGATCCCTTTGTTTCAAACTTAGCTCCCAGACTGCATTGTGGAATAATACAGGTACACAAAATGGAACTCAGTGTCATGTGGTCCTGTCACATTCCTTTCCACAGCTTGACGAGTCATAGCAGCCATTACCCATCAAGAGTGCATTAGGAGAAGCATTGCAGCAAATCTAGAGAAGTTATTATTCCCCTCCACTTGGCTCTGATGAGGCCTCATCTGGATTATTGCATCTAGTTTTGGGCCTCGCAGTATAGAAAGGATGTGGACGCATTGGAAAGGGTTCAGTGGAAGGCAAAAAAAAATGATTAGCGGTCTGGAGCACATGACCTATAAAGAGAGGCTGAGAGATTTGGGCTTATTTAGTTTGCTAAAGAGAAGACTGAGGGTGATATGATATGGATTCCAGGTGATGCTAACGACCTCTTGTGTTCTCTGAATCCACAATGATCAAGTTTGGGGGGCAGGTGGTGTTGTATAAATCCTCTGCTCAGGATGGTACAATGCAGATGTAAGTTTAGTAGCTTTGTCATTGCTCATTTTAGGTGTACCTTTCTGTAAGCTTTGTAACAGTAGCTTTCTTTTGTAGATGTAACTTTGTTCTATATAATTACATTTTGTTTCATAAGCTTTGTTTTGTAGCAGCTGCTAGGTCCATATTAAGTCTTATAAGTTAATAAGAAATAGAAATTGTTTATGGGTACCATAAATCTTGTAGGAAATCCTGGCTGTTCCTTTTGTAAAAGAAATCCCTTTCTTTCTGAAGTGAGGTTTCCTTTGTGTGAGTGAGGAAAGTGTGAATGAGGTGTGCATACACCTGATTCTCAAGATCTGGGACAGGGAGCAGATGCCACAAGATTTCAGAGACCCACTGATATCAGTCTTTTCAAGAAGGACAAGTCAGACTGTGGAAACTATGATGGCATCTCTCTCCTTTTTTTCCTTTCTCTCCTTGCCATCACCACCCTGCAGGAGTTATCTTGGCAAGGAGGGGCGGGGCAGGAGGAGGCGCAGGGCCCTAGGCTCCTCCCCTTCTCCCCAGGATGGATGGTCCCGACTGCTCCTGAGTACGACAGCTGACAAGAGAGCAAGTTGACGGGTGGGCAGGGGTGTGTGTGTGTGAGTGTCATGCAATCGGCCCACCACCCTGGATTCAGTACTGCAGCCCAACACACCGGACCCACTATGCCTTAGCTTCTTCCACTGTTCCTGTGCAACTCTTCATCTGTGTGAATTCAGCTATGTTACTGCAGGAGGGTATGAGTGTGTGTGGGTGTGTGCTTGAAAGTTAGTTGCCCCTTTCCCTTTAATTCAATAGTGGCACTTAATAAAATACACCTAGGTGGCACAGAGGTGGTCTCTCTTGTGTAAAACAAGGTAACGGGGAAGGGAAAAGAAGAGACGTGCTGTGTCCTTCACTGGCACATACTATTTTTATCAGCCCCCTTGCATGTTGGCAGGATCAATGCTGAAGTCTGCCATATGAGATCGCCAGTGTGCAACAGACTCTTTTTAATTGGGAGAGTCGCTTTGGACAATGCAGAGGCATGTAGAATGTCCAACAGTTTATGGTGTGGCTTGGTTTCCTCTGCTCATGCTAGTTGTAGCGCATCTGCCACCCTCTGACCTAACTCTGATAAAGCTTGAAGTCATCCTCCAGTGGAGGAGGAGGTACTCCTGTATCATCTAGTGATGAAGATAAGGAGTTTGCCTGGGGTGTAATCTCAACTTCAGCCTCTTATTCCTCTCCTGACTGTCCAGGAGGCTCAGATGTTCTCTAAGGAAGGTGTCTCATGGGCTCCTGGTAGGCAAAAGGGAGGGCACAATATGGAAGTGGCTGCAAAGGGTCCCAGTAAGGGCACTGAAAGGGTGGAAAAGGCCTGGAGATGGGTACAATGGCTGCCCATGTCAAGGAAGCTGGGGGTGAGAGGGCTGGTGCGGCTGAGGTTCATACTGAAAACGGATGTGGTAGAATGGATAAGAGGAGCACCCGGAGACTTTGTCTCTTGCTCGCTGCTGGCTTCAGCACTGGAAAATGGGGATGTGTGGCATGATGTCACTGATGAGCCTGAAGTTCTGGGTGGACTGGGCCTGAGGAGAACATTTTTGGCTCGGTTGGGGGCTTGCTGTGTGGACTCACAGTCCTTTTCTTAGGCTATGTCTACACTAGCCCAAAACTTCAAAATGGCCACACAAATGGCCACTTCAGAGTTTACTAATGAAGCGCTGCAATACATATTCAGTGCCTTATTAGCATGCCGGCAGCCGCAGCACTTCAGAATTGCCGTGGCTCGCCACCACGTGGCTCGTCCAGACTGGGGTCCTTTTGAAAGGACCCCAGCAACTTTGAAATCCCCTTATCCCTATCTGCTGTTAGGAATAAGGTGATTTCAAAGGTGCCGGGGTCCTTTCGAAAAGGAGCCCCGTCTGGATGAGCCACGCGGCAGTAAGCCACAGCCATTTCAAAGTGCCGTAGCTGTCAGTATGCTAATGAGGCACTGAATATGTATTTCAGTGCTTCATTCATAAACTTCAAAAAGGCCATTTACATGGCCATTTTGAAGTTTTGGGCTAGTGTAGATGTAGCCTTAGAGGCCTTTGAAAGTGGCTCATGGTTACTTCGTAAGCACACCATCCTTAGAAGTAGAGGCTTGCAGTGAGGATTCCCACCATATAGAGTTTTGGCACAATGTGTCATAGAGATCCACTGTCACATTATAGGCTGATCATACATGGAGCTTGCCTACCTGTCTCAGGGTTGCCCCATCACCTTGTCATGCTGAGCCAAAAGCTCTGGTCTCTCCCAGCAAAGGCATGAACTTGGGGTAACAGCCTACAGCAGAGTAATATAGACACTGAGAACAGCTCAGCTCTGGGAAGGCTCAGTCACAGGGCCTTAACACAGCACCCAGGATCACAGATGCAATGGATTCAAACCCCAAGATAAATCCATTTTACTCTGCATAAAAAGTTTCTACAGAGCAAACTCATAAAGCCTCTTTTTCAATGAAAGAGAGTTATGCACAGCTTTGATACTGCCTGGTACCTATTATCAAACTGAGTGTAAATAATTCACAAAAGAGTTTTATTAATTATAAAAAGTAAGATAAGTGATTGCAAGTGATAGCAGAGAGATCAAAGGAAGTAACTAAGAAAAACAGAACAAAACATGCTAGCTAAGCTTAATAGTCTAAGAAACTAGATACACGTTTTTTTTCTTTTTTTTAACCTTAACAGTAGTTTTAATCATCTTTCTCACTAACTAGGCAGCCTCCTACTTTGGGCCCAATCCCTCCACACTGTGTACACTTAGATGTTTCCAGCAGTCATCTCAGTGGTAAGCAAGGTGCCTCTTGGTGTCTCGCAACTGCCAAATTCCCTTGTTGTCTGGTACCCTGTCTAAAAATAGATTTTCCCCAAGGCGTGAATTCTTTATGCACCTTCATCCCTTTCTTCACACCATGCAGAAGTATCCACATTCAAAATGGGTTCCAGCATCAGGTGACCTGCTGACGTGTTTTTGGAGAATCAACCATAGTCCAGGCTTCCAGGAAAAAAAAACAAGACTAGTCACAGATCATTGTCTTGAGTACTGGGCCATTAAGTTCCTTGAGTACTGCTAATGGCCTTTACTAGCATATCTAGATCCATAAATGGTTTTATACTTCATATTTCTTCACATATGAGAATGATAACACACACACATGGAATATACACTGCAGCAGGGCCAGGGTGGAGGGCCTCTTCAGAGGGAGCTCAGAAAAGCAGAAGGTCCTGCGGAACACCAGCAGGGCAATCACAGGCAGCTGGGTGGGAGATGGCTCAGGCTAACTGGGGCCAGCCGACTCCAAGACTGGTGTAATAAGAGGTCTTTAAAAGCCCTTCACGGTGGGAAGGAGGGGTAGAGAGTGAGAGGCGAGTGGAGAGAGGCAAGGAGACCAGAGTAGTGGGAGAAAGCGGGGTTTAAGAGGTGCAGAGGAGAGGATCAGGAACACCAGAAACCACAGAGGGAGATTGAGGAGTTTCAGCAGATCAAGGTGCTGGAGGGGGAACTCGCTACTGCTGCAGCCTGGAGAAGGTACTGGAGAGGGGTCGTCTGGGGAAGTGGCCCAGGGAGAAGAACTGTTGCACCAAGGACTAAGGGAGTCAGCCCTTCCCACTAGCAACTGCATAGGGTGCCTGGGCCAGAACCCAGCATGAGTGGGCAGGGACCAGGTTCCCCACAGACCACCACTCAGCCCAGTGAGGGCAACTGGGCCCTTAAGTGGGACCAGTGGACTGAATAGAGGCCAGGAACCCAGGAGCAAGGCTGACTTTGTCACAACTCATTCAGGGGATTACAAGCTTTCCAAGGATAGGTTATGTGCCCCAATATGCATAAAGTATATTTGAATTACACATATTCTTATTAAAACATATTTCCATAAAAATATGGAGAAGCAACCTCACACATGGCTCTGAAGGTGGCTGGAGGGCCACTTCCATTACAAGATGCTTGCATCTGAGTTCTCTATTCTTCCTGGATGTTAGTTTCAGTTGTTGCTATAAACCGTACTTCTGTGGGATATTATTCCCTCCCATGCAGCAGAGGCATTGAGAACCTCCATCAGTCACTGGGATAGATTTTTTTGTGACTGAGACATGTGTTGAAGCCCAGTGAAAAAGAGGAATCTGGGGATGTTGCTAGACAGGGGAGTAAAGCAAAATGAAGTTTGAAGTAAAATTGTTTTGGGGGTTGTTTTGTTTTTTGCTAAATAAATGAAAGATAAAGGAGTAAGGGAAAAAAAGCTAAGGGAGCTCTAAAAGATGAGAGAAAAAATTAGCAATTCCATAGGAGATAAACAACCACTGATGGACAGCTACAATTCCCTGTCTGGCTAGGGCAATTGAGAACGATTGGAGGAGGGTTCACATGCTCAGAGCTGTATCACCTCACGGCAGACCCCTTGTACCAAAATGCTCCGTTCAACAGTGCCGTAACACACACACACCATCAGTGGGGCACCCATAGGGGTATGGCTCAAAGAATCAGCATTGTTCTTCACTTCCAAAAAAGATACAAACATTAAATCTTTTGAGCTAAGTTTTAAGACTGAGGGCCAGATCCAGCTGACATAAATTAGTATAGCACCACTGATGTCAAGCGAACTAGACTGATATTCACCAGCTGAGGATCTGACCTTGACGGTTTTCTTCTCACTCTACACAAAATGCTGTTGCAGCTCAGTAAACATTTCTTAGACATTGAGGTTAAATATGATCATCTGATTTCCAACTAGAGTTTAGATATCATTGCACAAAAATCCTTTCACAAAAGAGCTACACATGGTGTAATTTAATAACCTCTTAAGAAGATTGTTTGTACAGTATGCCTAATTCTGATTTCCATTTCACCACCATAGCTTTGGCATAAATGGGCTACACCTGATTTACAATGGCATTGCAGAGAGCAGAATCAAGTTCAGTGTGCAGTGTGTCTTTTGGAGTCACCAAATGAAATCAATATGCAGCAAGTTTCAAACAAGCAAAAGTATTTCTTCACACGGCACATAGCCTGTCTGTGGAACTTTTTGCCAGAGGATGTTGTGAAGTCTGTCAGACTGTTCAAAAAAAGAACTAGCTAAATTCATAGAAGGCAGGTCCATCAGTGGCTATCAGCCAGGATGGGCAGGGATGGTATCCCTAGCCTCCATTTGCTGGAAATCGGTGACAGAGGTTGAATCTCTGGATGACTACCTATCATGTTCATTCCATCCTTGGCACCTGGCATTGGCCATGGTCAGAAGGCTGGATACTGGGCTAGATGGACTTTTGATCTGACCCGGTATTTCCATTCTTATCTTCTTATGAATAAAGCAAAATTAAGCATGCAGTTAGGGGTTGAAGGAGGAGAAGGAGTGCATGAAAAACTATAAACTGTCTAAGGGCAATGAGCTAACAGATGCCAACCTGTTTCTCTGTAAACAATTAAGATAAACAGTGGCTGCTACAAAATAATGGGATGTCTTGACAAACTGACTGGAGTTGTATCACACAAGTCACAGTGTACTTAATTATACCAGTGTGTTTTGATTGGCTTTAGTGGGATTATTCTGGATTTACTTCAGCATAACTAAGAGTGAATTTGACCCAGTGGGAGTTTTGACATTGACTTCAGTGAGGGCAGGAGCAGATGAGAGGATGCTATTCATGTCCTAAGTAATATGTAATTTGGAAGATTCAGCTATTTATGCCAAGAAAGTGAAAGTAAGGCATTGAATATGAAGCAAAAGTTGTTCTTGAAACATTCCCCATGGATGGTATGACTTCCAGCTTTGTCTGAAACTTGGCATTATCTACAGCCCTCCACATGGAACATTTTCACACTGATGCATAATCAAGGCTGTAGAATTGGGCTTTGTATTCACTGGACCCACCAAAACAGCAACAGCATTAGTTAGCACAATCTCTCAATTCCTGGCATGTGGCCCTTGCCAATTGATATTTCTGACGTGAAAAAACAAATATACAATGAAGAAATTGTGGGGACGGGGTGGGAATGGGAGAAATGTTTATTAATCCCTATCCTCAGAAGTATTGGTGACAGAATTATTAGTGTGAGCAACATGGCTATCATGCTCTCCATAACCTCTAAATGCAAAAACATGTAATTTTGTTTTTGGACAATGTGTTATGGTTAGAGTTTGAAACATTACATAGAGGTACTTTAGATACAATGCTTTAGAGATACGTGGACCAGAAAATGTTAACTTTCCATTAATAGATATCATCCAGTTGCCTGATTGCCATTAGGATAAAGAGAAACATGAATTAATCCATTATTACTGATGCAGCCAGCAGTGGGAAATCAGAGGACTAAAAGCTCCAACAAAACAAAGGAAAGAAAGCTACAGTGGACAGTCTATCTCTGACGTTGCAAAAGATTAATGAGCATAGGTAGAGACAGGGTAGGCTGCAAAGCTTTATCTGAAAGCTATAGGTGAAAAACACAACTTAAAAGGGCTCAAATAACAGCCACAAAACTTTTTAACTTGGCTGTGTGGAAGATTTATCTAGAAGATAAAATACAAAAACTGAAAGGCACATAAATAAAAATTTCTCACTTTATTTTTAGTGTTCATGAAGGATTAAAGCAGGTTTTTGTCAAAGGGAAACAGAATGGAGTGTTCCTTTTTGCTTCATTTCTTTCTATTCTCTATTTTATTAAAGACCCCATCAAGTACTTTTACCTTACTTTTTCTTTTCTAATCCTCCATTGTTTAAAGTGCCACCTCAAAAGGTGCTAAGATCATCTTCTCTCCTATTTCATCTTTTGTGTGTAATTTGTTTCTCTCTGTTTTACATGAAGCTGAAACATAACTAATTTTGTTTACACAGTGTATCATTTATCATGGTGTCATTCCAAACTATTTTTCTGGTTTAACAGTATTATTGATTGATATAATCTCAGTTCGTGGAATTGTGTTAATTTAATATAATGCAACTGAAAATGGAACATAAAGGTTCCCAGGAAAATGGAGTGTTTTTAAAACGGTCTGGGGAAGGAAGTTTAGACTTGAAAGAAAGTGAACTACTTAGGAGCCAAAGTACTTCTATAAGGTAATTTAAAATAGTTTAGATTTGGTGTTTTGTTAAATTGGATTTTTTAAAGACAATACTTGAAAGGTTTGCTGTAAATTTTTAGCCACTATGGAAAACCTGATAGGGTGAAAGGAAGCCATGTTATCAAGATCCTGTCTGCTCTGCAGCACAATGGACCCACATTTTGCCACAGGTCATCTCCAAGACTCCTTGACTCTGTACGTTGATCAGGTTAAGAAATAGTTTTCCACTAAGTGGTGCTGAGTTCCAGTGTGGAGTCTACTCACGGCATCAACTTCTAATCTCACATTAAAAACAACATTAAAAGGCGGCTCTAGCTCTCATTGTGTCCAAGTTTGGAAAGTATCATGAGCATCACCAAGGTGGCACTATCAAGCCAACACTGAAGGTATAACTTTTATTGTGGTGAACTAATTCTTTCATTTCTCAGTGAGGTGCTAATTCCAAACCATGGTACTCTAGGGAGCCCCACCACCCCACGCCATTCACAGAACAAGAGAAAAGTGCAGCAGAGCATGCCCAGCTCTCTGTCTTCCCCGCCCCCCCCAACACACAGACGCCCCTCACGTACCCCAGCTTCAGGGTGGCAAATCCCAGTTGCAGGGCAGGGGGTGGGTGGGGAGGAACCAGGCTTTCCCTTGGTGGTATGGGCTGTGCCTGAGTGTCACAGGCACTATTTGACTTGCCCCTCTCCCCTATTTAAAGACAGGGCTTATTAGGCACCATAGAGAGCTTTTTTGTTTTGTTAAGTGCTCACTAGAGCTAAAGTCATTAATAACCAGATCTAACCACTTAGACCTGCTGCAGGACAGCATTTCTGTGGAAAGCACAGCCCAGCCTGCACCCACTATGACATTCTCCCACTGAGAGCAGAAATCACTAAGAACTAGGGTGGAGCCTTGTGAGACTGACTTACAGAGGTCACAGAAACATCTGGCAGCAGAATGTGATAGCACAGCACTTTTGGCAATGGAGTGGTAGAGTGGCTGACAGTATAACAACCAATGGCTAGAGTGAGGGGTGAACAACTGAAAGTAAAAGAAAGGTGCCTTCTCTCCCCACACCCACTGAGAGTAGGAGGTGAACACATGCAAAATGATTTCTGAACTCTGGGTCTTCAGTGACCAAGGACAACAACTTTGAGAGGGGTGTGGCAGAGGGAGAAGCAAGGAGCATGTTAAAGGAGCATTTGTTGGACTATGTTTTAGTTAGTTTGTTCTCGAAGGTTACTGTTTATATAAATCTATATTTCCTAGTAGACCAACTTCTTTTGTAAAAAAGGCACTATATCCTAAGGACATTATTTCACATTGTTGCTCTCTTGAGAGTTTGTTTTCTTGAGGAGTTTCTCTGCTAAACATTTTTATTATAAATAATTTTTACATAAGAACGGATACATTGGGTCAGAGCAATGGTTCACCAATCTTCTGACAAGAGCCAATGCCAAGCTCTTCACAGGGAATTAACAGAACAGGGAATGATCCATCATCATCCGCTCCCAGCTTCTGGCAAGAAAATGCTAGGGTCACTCACAACATAGTGTTGCATCAGTTCCCACTCTGGCTCATAGCCATTGATAAACCTTTCCTCCATAAATGTATCTAGTTCTTTTTCAAACCCTGTTATAGTTTTGGCCTTCAAAACATTCCCCAACAAAAAGTCCCACAGGTTGACTGTATGTTGTGTGAAGAAGTACTTTGCTTTTGTTTGTTTTACACCTGCAGCCTGTTCATTTGAAATGTGACCCCCTAGTTCTTGTGTTAGGTGAAGGACCTTACTCACTTTCTCCGTAACAGTTACTATTTTATAGACCTCTACCATATTCGTTTTCTTTCAAGGCGAAACGTCCAAGTCTTTTTAATCTCTCCTCATGTGGAATATGTTCCATACCCCCCTCATCATTCTCATTACGTCATTACACTTATTAACAAGGGAAAGAACAAGACAATGAGGATCAACCAGCTCAACACACCTCCATCACACTAGGAGGGGATGACCTGGAAAATGTGGAATAGTTTACCGATTTGGAAAGTATTATGGGCATAGTTGGAGGAACAGATAAGGATATCAATGCAGGAAAGGGAAAGCAACAGCTGTATTCAAGACTCTATGTTACATATACAGGAGTTCAAAAATAATATCTGTGAAGACAAAACTGTGCATCTTCAACACAAATGTGAAGATTGTGCTCTTGTATGGATGCCAGACCCGGTACATTAAAAAGTCTTAAAATCACAAGCTACAGACATTCATAAACAAATGCCTGAGGTACATCCTTCACATCAAATGGCAAGACTTCGTCACACATGAGGAGCTTTGGAACAGAGCAGAACAAGAATCAACTGGCATTGAAATCAAGGGAAGAAAGTGGGGCTGACTAGGCCACGCTCTCAGAAAACTATCTTCCAGCATAGTCTGTCAAGCTGTCACATGGAACACTAAAGGCAGATGCAAAAGAGGAAGACCTCAGACAACATGGACAAGGTCTACTGAGACAGAAGGACAACAACTGGGGCACTCCTGGAGCCAGCTAGAAGTTTTGTATCAAGACAGAGTGAAGTGGAGGAGATGTGAAGATGACCTTTGCTCCATACGGAGTACAAGGGTTAAGTAGTAGTAGTAGTCATCATTCTAGTTGCCCTTCTTTGTATCTTTTCCAATGCCAATATCTCTTCTTTGAGCGGGGGAAATCAGAACTTTATGCCCTCTTCACGTTGTGAACATGTAGTAAGAAGAGGGCTTGAAATGCAAGGCTATATATCACAGACCTGGTGTGAGGCCTGATGTCTAGACAACAATGGTCAGGACTTTGTTAATATAAAGCAAAGTGACGTTGTGAGCAAGAGGCAGGCGCTGCTCACAGCACTTGGCATGAACAGGGCCAGGATTGCAGAAGCACTCACACCTAGCTGGTATGAGACATAGGTTGGAAAGTACATCCCAGAGGGGTTGTAACAGAACACCACATGAAGAATAGGCTGGTCCCAACATCCCCTCCCCCCCACAAATAACAAACACACCAAGCCAGGTTCAGGACAGGGTCTAAACTGACAGCATGATAACTAGTGATTGAACCCACAAGTATGAAGTACAAGGTGGTAACTAAGCAATGGGAGGTGGCAACCTGATACGTCAGAAATTATGTGTAGCTTGCTTGTGTCTGTGTATAAAAGTGCACCCCAAAGAGTTGTCTTTGTCCAATCTATGGGGCAGTGATGGAGTCGGTGTCATTGTAGGGAGCTGAGTCCACTGTTATGGGGTCCATATGCGTAGTGGTTCAGTAGAGTCTGCTGACAACTATTATTGTACCTCATTTAACAAGCAACCTGAAGGGTGCCTTGGATCTGCATCATATTCTGTGGTCTTTGGGGACTCTCTTGAAGTCTACATTAGCCATCTGCACAGGGCTGATGTGCGATACAGTGGGGGGTGTGGCATATGCATGTGGCCAAGTGACTGTCATCACTGATGGAGCCGGAGATCTGTAAAGACACCACACCAATGACTTCTGACTACTACACATATAAGTCTGATGGGGTACGGTCACAGAAGACTCTTTGGGGTGTTCCGTCATGTGCTAATCATGCCACCAACACTAGTTTTCTGGGGCTCTGCATTACCCTGTCCTGATGAGCCAGAGCCTCTGGTCTCCTCCAGACAAGGCCCAGAGCTGAAGTTACAGCCCCCTTGAACAGTAAAGCAGTCACTGTTTAACCACAGCTCGGTGTATGCAGTTCTAGGGCACACAACCTAGGAAATCAACCTCCCCCCACCACGTAAGGGTTCAAAACCCCAAATAAATCTGTCTCCGTGAAAAAGATTTGCACAAGTAGGGCTCATTAGGTAAGCTCCCCAGGTGGTAACTATTTACACTTGACCTGATATAAACAAAAGGTTTTTTATTAAGAAAAACAACAGGATTTAAGTGGTTATAAGTAAAAGAGGCAGATCAGTGAGTCACCAATTTAAAATAAAACACACAGCTAGTTCTATTTCACTAAAAATCATGTTACATGTGAATTCTTATTCTAAACAGCTGATTTTATCTCAGGTGAAAGCTTCAGGTCAGAAACAATCTTATTCTGACCTGGGTTTTCAGTATAGTGTAAAGCTCTTTCTCCTTCTTAAGGTGTGTCAGGCCATTTGCCTGGCAGGCTGAAGACAAAGATGAAGGGGTCCTCATGGCCCTCTGTATACCTTTCCCCTCTGGATGGAATTCCATTGTTCTCTTTATATAAAAGTATACTCCAAGATGGAGATTATCACCTGAGCAAATCACCTATCCATGTCCTTTTCAGGCAATCAGCTGTTTCCTATTTGCAAATGCATACAGCAAAGTTCTTCAGATGTGAATCGGCACCCATTAAAACCCTTTGTCAGTGAAGTATTGCTATCCCCTGACAAGCCATACTCTCACAATAGGGTAGTCACACCACCCTTTGAGGTCTTCACAGAAACAAACATTTGGAACACAAATATATAGACAATACTTACAACTTTACATACAAAAATGATACATGCACAAAAATACAATTCACAAATCCAGCAGATTATACCATTGAAAATTATACGTTACAAAAGGCATTTTGTCCAAAGGGTCTCTGAGTTGTTCATATTTACATCTATAAGCCAATTTCTGTAAAGCATGGGGGGAGGGGGTCCACCACAAAAAGTAGAGGAACTTTGTTTCCCAGACTGATCAACAAAGCCAATGGTGACAAACTATGTGAAAGGGATGCAAAATGCCAATCTTATAAGGCAGTCACTGTCGAAGCCAGTTTTAGAAGTACTTAATGAGGCTGTTAAAAATGCTGGAGACACAATTTATTCAAACAAACATACTTTCACATCATACTTTTTCTTTAAGCAAGAGATACCACTACAAAGTGGAGGCCAGTGTTAAGTGCATCATCATTTTTTAGTCCTGAAGTTGGACACTGGTTCTGATGAAGACTAGCACATTGTTAGTTATCTTTCTCCAAGAAACTCAGCTGAGGTATTGGAAGCATGCAGTGAACTCAGCAGTTGGAAAAACAAAGAACTTTCTCACCATGTTCAGAAAATGTGCATGCAAAGCTGATGAATAAACTGATGCAAATGGGTTTCAGGTATTGAAACACGGTGCAGATCATCTTGATGTTACTACTCCTCCAGCCTCACTGCTTAGGTAGGCCAGTAGTTGGATTTCTAGATGTTCAGATTGTAGAAGACACATCAGCAGCATCTCTGACAACCAATATCTTACAGGAGTTAAATGCTTGTAAACCAAATCCCAAAGAGATGGCTGCCTGCACATTTGATGGAGCTACAAATTTCTCTGGGAGACACAGTTATGTACAAATTTTGCTCAGACCAAAGTGTAACTCTAAACTCACCTATGAAAACTGCAGGTGCCATCTACTCCAACAAGCAGTATTATAAGCTGCAGAATCTTCAAGAGGCACTTAAAAACCTATACATTTAAATGTCTTCATTATACCCTTTTTTCCAACAAGAGTCTAAAGAGACTGAACCTCTAGGAAAATATAGAAGATACAAAGGAACTGAAGATCAAATTAGTCTAACCTAGGAAAACCTGATGGTTTTCTCATGAGTAGTCATTGGCTGTTGTCTTAAACATTACTGCACCCATTGGCTTTGGAAAGTATCTACCAAGGTAGGATGGATCTAAGTAATGAAGCTGGTGGACTACTTCTGCTTCTTGGTTCAGAGAACATATTCACTACTCTGTCTTGTAATTCTACTGTTGAAATCACTTGAGTCATTAAGCAATGTAATCCAGGCATCTGCTTTCAACAGAACTCTATCTCTATCCAGCAATAGAAACTACACTTGGATCAATCTATTGAAAATTTCAAGAAACAAAGAGTTCAGTTCAGAAGTTGACTAATTGGGACACTTATATTGACCACTTCAATGAACAGGACAAAAATAGTTTAACAAGCCACGTGAAAAAGTAGAGTATACAGACTTCATTCTTACAACACCAACTTCTGGATTCTGTCAACCTTTATGTAGCTTTTACAGATGCCCTTCTTATAAAACCCTGACAATTGAGTTGAGAGAGGCCCTACCTGCAATGGGGCTGCCATGTCAACAGGACAGACTAGAGCAGAGGCCATCAACCCCCAGCATGGGTGCCAAGAGCGGCACACGAGCCAATTTTCATCAGCATGTGAGGCAGGAACTCAACTCCCCACTTCTCCCCCATGCAGCCAGGAGCTTGCACAAAGCCATGTCACCTGTGGATTAACAAAAGACCTGTTAATGCTACCAACTACCACCTATAATGGTAAAGCTGTGCATCTTAAATTATTTATTAATGAAGTTGTTGAAACGGGACTATTAGTGACTCTAAAAAGTATCACCAGCTCTGGGACCATACATAGAGCTCAGAAGGTCAAATTTCGGCACTCTGCCTCAAAAAGGTTTCTGACCTCTGGACTAGAGACTTTGAACACAGTGGAATACTGCATGATCAACAAATAATTATTTGACTTTAACTTCTTCTTTATCACCAGTAGTGGCTCAACCCAATTTTTGTGTTATGTTTGCTGTGATGAAAGAAGAGGGAATTCATCTCTTGCTATTCCAAGTGACAACATCTACACACAACTAAGCATTCTTCTTCCTTATTTAATAGAGTTCTGTGTTCTGAAAGAAGGTCCCTTCTTTGTGACCATGAGCATATCATGAAGCACGGTAAGTACTGGGCACATGAGAAGCCATCAAAAATGAAAAGTGCTGCATTTGAGAAGTGCATTAACAGAGATGTGCAAAATTACAACAAGAAACCAAGAAGGATGTAGACACAGTGCTCCATGGTAGGCTTGCATAACAAACTTCAAGTTTGTGGTAATTTAAAACATGATTTAAATCTGATAAAATGGACAAGAAACATATTTCAGTTTTTACTGTGGTGCCATACAGTCCATCTTTTCCCTAACAGTCCCATCTCTCATTGGTCCTTAGCCCCTGCCTTCATATTTTTGAACACCTCCCCTAATTTCATGTCCTGGGAAAAACACTGCTTCTGTTACTAGAGTGCGTCTTCACAAGATGCACTGCAGCAGTGCCACTGCATTGGTACAGCTACACCTATTCGGTGCTGGATGTCTAGACATGGTGTTTCTCTCATTCACAAACTTACCTTTACATGTGGCTGCTGCCAGCACCTAAACGAAAGGTGCAATTTGATTATTCAGTTGCTAGATGACACTGTGCAGAATGTACATGGACAGTAGTGAAATGCATTATAAACCCTTCCATCAGTTTCAGGAAGTGTGCTGTTTTTCAAGTAAAGAGCATGACTTAGAAATATCACCAAAAAAAGGATTTCTGTATTTCCAGGCCCAAATCACTTAACATAGTCCTGAGCTTCAAATATTTAGACCCATGTCATCTAGTTATGTCACATAAAGGCTTGATGTTATTATGGAATTGCTATTGGGATGAAACATACTGGTGTAGTCATTGGGATTTCAAGTATCTTTTAAGTGACCTGGCCAGAAGGAAAGGTCACAGAAGACTCAGATGGTGACAACCAATAGACTAAAATACTCCCAGTGTTAGCCAGTGAATTGCTTTGGTACAGATGGTCCTAACTCTGGTGTCAGGAACCTCTACCACTGTGCAAACCTGATAAAAGTTATTGGTCATCTTTCATGGTGTCATTATTTTATTCCACTTGAACTTATGACCACCACCCCTAAGAGAAGCAGATGGATGGTAGTGGTCAGAAACTCTCTCCTAAGAGGGTTGGAGTTACCCATCTGCTGTCCAGACTTGGAATCTAGGGAAATATGCTGCTTACCAGGAGCTAGAATCTAGGATGTGATTAAGAGTCTACCAAAACTCAAAGCTTCAGATAATTACCCCTTCCTACTTCTCCATGCAGGAACAAATGAACTACAGCCAAGAATGACCTAGCGCAGATCACCACAGATTATGTAGCACTGGGAGGGAAGATCAAGGGATATGGAGCGCAAGTGGTGTTCTTGTCCATCCTCCCTCTTGAAGGAAGGGTGTCCTGGTAGGGACTGTTGAATCAAAGGAGTAAATGTGTGGTTGCACAGGTGGTGTTGGACAAAAGACTATGGTTTGTTCAACCACGGGATTCTGTTTTGCGCACAAAGATTGTTAGAAACAGATGGGATCCACCTAACAAAGTGAGGAAAGACCATCTTTGCAGGCAGGCTTGTAAACCTAGTGATGAAGGCTTTAAACTAGGTTTACTGAGGGAAGAGGACATAAACCCTGAGGCAAGGGGGAAGTAGGGTACCAGGAAGAAACACAAGGAGGAAGGAACAGCAGAGGAGGGCCCATGACTCAAAAGGAGAACATACGCTAATTAGCAAATTACCTAAGGTGTTTGTACACGAATGCGAGAAGTCTAGGAAACAAACAGGGAAAAATAGAAGCTTTGGCACAGTCAATGAAGTATGATGTGATTGGAATAAAGGAGACTTGGTGGGACGACTCACATAACTGGAGCATGGTTGTGGAAAGGTATAAACTGTTCAGAAAGGATAGGCAGGGAAGAAGAGGAGGAGTTGCACTGTATGTAAGACAGCAGTATGATTGCTCAGAGCTTCAGTGTATAGAGGGAGAAAAGCCTGTTGAGAGTATTTGGGTTAAGCTTAGAGGTGGAAGCAACAGAGGTGATGCTGTGATTGGTGTTTGCTATAGACCACCAGATCAAGCAGACAAGGCTTTCTTCAGACAATTAAGAGAAGCCTCCAGATCACAGGCCCTCATTCTCATGGGGGACTTTAGTCACCCTGACAGCAGCACACAGTCAATCTAGAGCCGCGTCTACACGAGCAGACTACTTTGAAGCAGGGGTGCCAACTTCCAAATAGTGCCCACCACGTCTACATGTGGCGAGCACTATTTCAAAGTTGAAATCGACGTAAGGCGGCTAGACGTCAAAGTCGCTATCCCCAACAGGAGATGGGAATAGCGCCCTACATCGACGTTGAACGTCGAAGTAGGGCATGTATAGACGATACGTGTCCCGCAACATCGAAATAACGGGGTCCACCACGGCGGCCATCAGCTGAGGTGTTGAGAGACGCTCTCTCCAGCCCCTGCGGGGCTCTATGGTCACTGTGTGCAGCAGCCCTTCGCCCAGGGCTTCTGGCTGCTGCTGCTGCAGCTGGGGATCCATGCTGCATGCACAGGGTCTGCAACCAGTTGTCGGCTCTGTGGATCTTGTGCTGTTTAGTGCAAGTGTGTCTGGGAGGGGCCCTTTAAGGGAGCAGCTTGCTGTTGCCCTGGAAGTGCTAGTCCGCCCTGTGACCCTGTCTGCAGCTGTTCCTGGCACCCTCATTTCGATGTGGGCCGCTTTGGTGTGTAGACGCACCCCTGCAGCACCTACTTCGATGTAGTGCTGCCCAACGTCAACATTGAACGTCGATGGCACCAGCCCTGGAGGATGTGTAGACGCTATTCATTGAAATAGCTTATTTCGATTTCGCTACATCGAAATAAGCTATTTCGATGTAGCATCCCTATATAGACGTAGCTTAGGAGGTTTTGAAAAATGTTGGGGATAACTGGTGAAAGAACTGACCAGGGGGCATGTGCAGCTTGACCTCCTGCTCACAGACAGGAAGAATCTGGTAGGAGAAGTAGAAGCGGGTGGCAACCTGGGCTGCAGTGACCATGAGATGGTAGATGGTAAATTTCAGGATCCTGACAGAAGGCAGAAAGGTGATCAGTAAAATACACACCCTGGATTTCAGAAGAGCAGACTCCCTCAGAGAACTGATGTACAGCATCTCCTGGGAAGCTAATATGAAGGGAAAAGGAGTCCAGGAAAACTGGCAATATTTTGAAGAAGCCTTTTTGAAGGCATAAGAACATATCATCCCAATGAGCAGTAAGAAAAGCTAATGTGGTACGCAATCATCTTGGTTTACCAGGGAAATCCTTGGTGAACTTAAACAAAAAAAAGATGCATATAAGAAGTGAAAACTTGGATGGACGAGTAAGGAGGAGTATAAATATTATTGCTGGAGAATGAAAGGGAGTAATCAGGAAAGCAAAAGCACAGTTGGAACTGCAGCTACCGAGCAAAGTGAAGAGTAACAAGAAAGTTTTCTTATTAGCATGTTAACAATAAAAGGGTGATCAGGGAGGTAGAGGTAGGATCTAGAGTGACTTGGATAAACTGGAGGATTGGGCCAAAAGAAATCTGATGTGGTTCAACAAGGGCAAGTGCAGAGTTCAGCACTTAGGATGGAAGAATCCCAAGCATTGTTACAGGCTGGGGATTGACTGGCTAAGTAGCAGTGCAGCAGAAAAGGACCTGGGGATTACAGTGGATGAGAGGCTGGGTATGAGTGTTCCCTTGTATCCAAGAAGGCTAACAGCATATTGGGCTGCATTAGGAGGAGCGTTTCCAGCAGACCTAGATACATTATTATTGCCCTCTATTTGGCACTGGCAAAGTCACATCTGGAGAATTGTGTCCGGTTCTGGGCCCCCCAATACAGAAAGGATGTGGATGCTTTGGAGAGGGTCCAGCAGATGGCAACAAAAATTATTAGTGGACTGGAGCACATGACTGATGGCCAGATACCTGCAAATGTTGGACAATCAGAGGTGTGGTGGGGGGCTACGGAGGTGGGGGACAGAAGGGGGAGAGCTGCCTGGATCCCTTCGGCAGTGCTGGTGGTTGGCTCCCTGGGACAGGCTGTGGGATGCCACTCCCACAGAGCCAGCTCCCCGGGGCTAGCTCCCCAGACGGGCAGCCCCCAGCAGTCCCAGGGCACTGAGTAACATCTGGGCCAATGGTCCAAGGCATGGAGCCCCAGCTAATTTCAGGTGGGCAGCCCCCCCGATAGCCTGGGGTGGGCAGCCCCAGACAGTCCCACGACTGGAGCTGCAGTGGGCTGGGTGGATTGCTGGCTGCCCTGGCACCCTCCTTCCAGGCAACTCCCTTGGTAGGGAGCCCCAGCTGGTCTCAGTGGGCAGCTGTTGCTGGCCTGGTGAGGCTGCCAGCTGTGTGGTGCTGGGGGTGATTATCCAACATTCCATTTCATCCCCCACCACCTCAGCTGGGGTGGGATAACACAGAGTGTTGGATACTGGGGTTCAGAGAACTAGGGTTTTACTGTATTGAGAAAAGACTTTAGCTAACTGAATGACTGCATGTCCACAAAATGGTGTTACACCCTCCTTCCGCCCCCCACCAAAACTGTGCTGGATGCCCCCCTCACACCCCAACCAGGATCATGCAGAGATGCACCAATAGCCAGCTGCCTCTGTAAGTGGGATGGGTTCGTGGCGGTCAGGCGGACAGTCTGAGCCCTGCTGCACTGCTGGACTTTGAGCAGATCACAGAGGACAACCAAAGAGCCTTATGCTGCTGTGAAGCTGCAGGTTGCCAGCCCGACCTAGTCAGATATTCTACATTGCTGGCTCTTTTGGAGAGAAAACCAAAGGGGCAGCACTCTTTTCTGCAACCTGCCATTTTTTTTTTTAACACTTGTTTCCCCACACTAACATCCATGGAAAGTGGAGGGAGAATTGCCTGTACAGGATTAAGCTCCTAATTTACAAGCCAACATTTTTAGGAGGGACAAGTTCTGTGGTCTGTCAGGCACTGCAGCGTGACCTATTCACTAATACATTTCTGCCCACAAGTTCCAGTCTTGCAGGGAATCTGACAGCCTTGAACTCAGAAAGTCATTAACCAGAGTCTCCTGCAAATTTCAATGCAGTAAGCATCTTATTCCATCACGTGCCAACTGCAGTACTTCAATGTAAATCAGATGTCTGTCTTTTCACTATAGCTATACTCATAAGCATCCTCATGGATTACTGACCCGCAACACAGCTGTAATTAAGTACCTGATTGAGTCTGAAATTTCACTCAAATGTGTCCACTACATTTGATGAAGTGAGCAAAATTGTTGATGATAGGAAATATTTCAAAATCATAAATGCTAAAGGCAAGGGAAATATGACCTTTCTTTCTCTAAGATTTTATTTAATAAGAGAAGCCTATAAAGTGAATCAAGATATTTATGCTATTCAGCTGGGTTTTTGCCCCCTCTTTGGCTAGAGTCTTAAACTGTTTTAGACAAACTTTAAAATGACGTGATGGAGCATACATAGAACCCTTGAATCACTGGATTTAATATCATTTAATACACAAGCACTTGCAAAGAGCATTAAGTGTTTCATCCATCTTTATTGTTTTGCATTTAGGCCCAGATCCATGCTTATATGCCAGATGGCAAGTGCAGCAGAGTTTCAAGTTATAGCTGTAATAGATGAGAAGAGAGGAGCCTCTTGAGAAAGGGGGAGCCAGACTGCATAGTCTCTGCAATTACATTGGGTAACTTAGTGCTACTCGCTATTTGGTTTGTCCATACATAGGTAATTCATAATCTGACATTTGTGACTAGGTTATCTGCAGCCTGTTCCTCCTGCAGTGATCAACAGTGAAATGGAATCCTGGAAAGAATAATATTAAATAATAATAAAAATAATGTTAAATAATGTTAAATAATAATAATAAGGAGCAGAAGTTGGGCTTTTTCATGTCCTCATTCCTATGTTAAGAACTTTTGTTTAAGAGTTGTAACATCTTGTGCAGCTGTCGTTGCTAGTTACCGTTGCAGACCACACTAGCTGAATATGATATACTGATACTGTACAGCCATCATCCAGTTATTAGAACTGTAAGACGGAAACGTGATATAACCTCATTTTTCTCTTTAGCAGATGGAATTCCGAGAGGATTGTCTTTAGTCCAGTATCAGCAAAAATTAGTATCTTTTAGTCTATATCTGCAAATATTAGAAGCCTGTGGCACCTTATACACTAACAGCTATATTGGAGCATAAGCTTTCATGGGCAAAAACCCACCTGTCAGAATGCATCTGATGAAGTGGGCCTTTGCCCACGAAAGCTTATGCTTCAAAATACCTGTTAGTCTATAAGGTGCCACAGGACTTCTTGTTTTTATGTCCAGTAGTGATCTTCCATCCCCACAGTTTTGAAATACACTTTCACTTTGGCCATGGATGCCATATGACAGTGCTTGAAGAAAAACAAAAGTCAATTACAGAGAGAATGAAATAACTCATGAGTGAGTAATTGTTGCTTTACTTTCAGTGCTTATGAGCTATCAGCAGCTGCAATAGCTCTGCAGCTCTGGCACTATTTTGTTTGTCATTGTTAATGAAAATGAAATTTGAGCATTGTGTAGTCAACACTGTAATTAGCCTTTTGAAAGATGAGATATCCACTTGAAAAAAGAAAAAAGCTTCATTCACACAATGAGACGGCTGAAATTTTCTAGCCAATGTAGAACCTGCAATTTTCATGTAATTATCTCCCCAAAGACTTAAATTCAAGGGGATTTCTCTTTTTGTTTTCCCTGCAGACAATCTTCAAGTACAGTGAGAGCTAAAACAGAATTACTTGCAAAGAGAAGAAAAAACATTGCTGTGTTATAAATAAATATAGTCTACACTGAAGAGAAAGCAATCTGCATAATTAAGGTCTTAACACACCATATTCAAACCATCCATGTATAATGAGATCCCAGGCAAATGAAAACACGATCAACCAGGGTAGGTGTGAAAGTACAGCAGATCAGGTGTGGCAATGATTTATACATAAATAAAGTTTCCTGCTCAGTAGACAGTAATTCATCAGGCGAAGAGTGTATTTGGCTAATGCCTGGTGTATACCTAAAACGTGGTTGACATAGCTATGTTGCTAAGGGATTGGAAAAAATTCAGACCCCTGAGGCCAACCTAACCATTTCTGAGGAGCTGGATTCACTACTGTAAGACTATGTCTACGCTATGAAATAAAATCAGTCTTAATAAATTTGACTTTTTGACATCAATCTTGTAAACTCAAAGTTAATTGTCCACAAATGTTCTGGAAAGTCAACTTACCGTTTCTCCATGTTGATTTACTGAGTCTCTATTGCCTTATCCAAGTTCAGCTGCATGAAAAATGCACTGTGGGTACCAATCCCACAGTGCCTTAGCCGTGTTGCATTCTGGGGGTTTTGTACCATTGGGTTTTGGGGTGGGAAAAATGACGCAGTTGCTTGTGGGTGTTTGACGTCACTACCTCAGAATGTAAAGAACTATTACAGAATTCAGAGAACCCACTAACCACGCAAAAACACATCGGAGGTCATGCCATTTTCTCTGGCACAGCGCTAGTGTTAGCACGGATCCTCAAATGCTCCAAGCATTGCACAGGCCATAATAGCCATTTCTGGAATGTCATGTAGTATTTGCTTTAAAAACCTCTTCGAAAATCACATAACAATGATTGCCACATTAGCATCAATTATATCACTACTTACCCTATTCTTCTACTTTCACCCATCATAGTATACCACTATCACACTCACTCTAAACCTAACCTCATTCTCCCAGCAGTGATGACATAAAAAAAACCCCAAACTCTGATTATACCTGCAATAACACTACTATCAACCATATTACTCCTTATTATACCAGCCCTACTAACAACTTAGGTTAAATGAAAACCAAGGCCCTTCAAACCCCTAAACAAGAGACCAAATCTCTTAGCTTCTATTAAGACATATGGGACCTTACCCTGTATTCAATTAATGCAACTCAGACACTTTAATTAAGCTTAGGCCTTACTAGACAAATGGGCCTGGATCCCATAAATATTTTAGTTAATAGCTAAACACCCAATCCAGTGGGCTTTTGCCTACTTTTTGTGCTCTTTTAAAAAGCGGGAAAACCCAGATACCTACAAGAGTGTATCTCCAAATTTGCAATTTGGCATGAATTTCACTAAAAGTTTTGGTAAAAAGAGGACTTAAACCCCTGTAAGCCTTTCACTTAATTCTCAGCCATTTTACTAGAGAATTTAGTTTGATGATTATTTTCTACAAACCACAAGGATATTGGCACCTTGTACCTAATTTTTGGAGCTTGAGCAGCAATAGTCGGTACACCATTAAGCCTGTGAATCTGAATAGAATTAAACCAGCCTCGGACCCTTATAGATGATGATCAAGTCTACAGTATTTTAGTTACAGCACATGCTTTTGTTATAATCTTCTTCATAGTAATACCTATTATAATCAGAGAGTTTGGAAACTTACTTATACCTTTAGTAACTGGGGCCCCAGATATAGCATTCCCTTGAATAAACAACATAAGCTTCTGACTCCTATCTCCATCCCTTTTGCTATTGTTAGAATCCTCAGGAATCAAAGCCAGAGCTGGTACCGGGTGGACTGTATACCCATCACTAGCTGGAAACCTTGCATATGCCGGCACATCCGTAGATCCAACTATCTTCTCATTACATTTAGCTGGAGTGTCATCAGTACTAGGGGCTATTAATTTTATTACCACTGCAATTAACTTAAAATCCCCAGCTATAACCTAATACCAAACACCGTTATTTGTGTGATCCGTAATAATTACAGCTGTCTTACCTGTACTCTCACTACCAGTATTAGCTGCTGGCATCACTATGTTTCTAACTGGTCAAAACCTAAATACAACATTCTTTGACCCATCTGGCAGAGTGGGACCCAGTCCTATACCAACACTTATTCTGATTCTTTGATCACCCTGTACATTCTCATCCTTCCAGGATTTGGCATAATCTCCCACATTGTTACATACTATGCCAACAAAAAAGACCCATTCGGCTATATGGGCATGGTCTGAGCAATAATATCTATCGGCTCCCTTAGTTTTAGTGTATGAGCCCACGACATATTTACTGTCAGAATAGATGTAGACACATGAGCATACTTTACATCTGCAACAATAATCATTGCCATCTCAACTGGAGTAAAAGTATTCAGCTGATCAGCTACTTTGCACAGAGGAATAATCAAATGAGACACTGCAATGCTATGAATTTTTGGTTTCATCTTCTTACTCACTATTGGTGGGCTCACTGGAATCATCCTAGCGAACTCATCATTAGACATTGTCCTCCATGACACTTACTATGTAACTGTACACTTACATTATGTCATGATCAATAGGGGCTCTATTTGCTATTATGGCTGGATTCACTCACTGATTCCAACTATTTACAGAATATTCACTCAATCAGGCCTGAGCTAAAATACACTTTGGAGTTATATTTGTAGGCATAAATATAACTTTCTTCCCCCAACATTTCCTAGGCTTAGCCAGAATGCTGTGACGATATTCAGACTATCTTGACACATACATTATATAAAACGCTATTTCTTCCGTCAGATCTTTAATCTCAATACTCGCTGTAGCCATAATAATGTTTATAATCTGAGAAGCATTTGCTCCAAAATGAAGTCTCAAAAATTGAATTAATCCACACAAATGCAGAGTGACTGCATGGATGTCTACCACCATATCATACTTATGAAGAACCAGCCTAGGTGTAGACTCAAGAAAGGGAGGAATCAAAGCCCCTTAAATTAGTTTCAAGCCAACCACATACCCTCTATATTCCTTTCTCTAAAGACACTTGTAAATTAATTACATAGCCTTGTGAAGATTAAATAATAGGTTTAAACCCTTTACAACGTGATGGCCCACCCACTCCTGCTTGTTTTTCAAGACTCAATATCCCCAATTATAGAAGAACTACTTCACTTCCACGACCACACCTGAATAATCGTCCCACTAGTTAGCATCTTACTACTTTATCACAACTGTAATAACAACCAAACTCACATATACTAACACCACAGCAGCCCAAGAAGTAGAAATTATCTGAACCATCCTTCCAGCCATTGTACTAATCACCATTGCTGTTCCACCATTATGGGTTCTTTACTTAATAGATGAAATTAACAACCCCCACCTAACCATTAAAGCCATAGGTCATGAATGATACTGAACATATGAGTACACAGACGATGAAATTCTGGAATTTCCTACATAATCCCCACCCACGACTTACCAAAAGGACATTTTCGACTACTTGAAGTGGATCACTGCATAATTATGCCAATAGAATCCCCAGTTCAAATGCCTATTTTCACTGAAGATGTCTTACACTCATGAGCAATATCATCCCTAGATGTAAAAACAGACACCATTGCACAACGATTAAACCAAACTACCTTCCTTGTAACACAATCAGGCATTTTCTATGGACAATGTTCAGAAATTTGAAGAGCTAACCATAGCTTCATGCTTATCGTAGTAGAAACTGTTCCCTTACAATACTTTGCAAACAAATCCTCTGCCACTTTATCTTAGCACTGTAGAGGATAACAAGGAATAGCACAAGCCTTTTAAGCTAGAAAAAGAGAACTACACCCTCCTTAGTGGTATGCCCGAACTAAACCCTAACCCTTGGTTCTCAATCCTATTACTCACATGATTAACTTACTCTATTATTCTCCAACCTAAAATCTCAGCCTACCTACATATAAACAACTCTTTAAATAAAACCAAGCCTACGAGCAGAAAACCATGACCCTGACCATGGTCCTCACACTTTTTGACCAATTTATAAGTCCACAAATCCTTGGAATTCCATTAATTATCATTCCCCTTCCAATACCAACAATAATTTTCCCAGCTCCAAATAACTGATGGTTGACTAACTGTTTTTCAACTATCCAACTATGAGTAATGAACCTCTTTACAAAACAATTAATACTCCCAGTTAACAAAACAGGTCACCACTGATCTATTATTTAAACATTGCTCATAAAATTACTTCTTATAGTCAACCTACTAGGCCTCCTACCATGCACATTTACACCTCCCACCCAACTATAAATAAATATAGGATTAGCCATCCCAATATGGCTTGCAACTGTCTTCACAGGCCTACAAAATCAACCAACATCATCACTAGGCCATCTTTTTCCAGAAAGCACCCCAACGCCACTAATCCCAACCTTAATCATCATTGAAACCATTTGCCTCTTCATCCGGCCATTAGCACTAGGTGTATGATTTACAGCCAACCTAACAGCCAGACATTTAATAATCCAACTAATCTCCACAGCTGTACTCGCTGTCATGTCAGCAATGCCAATCCTATCCATCTTAACCTTAATTGCTCTTTTACTTTTAACCCTAGTTATTCTCTTACTTTCAACCCTACTAGAGCTTGCCGTAGCTACAATTCAAGCCTATGTATTTATCCTACTCCTAAGCCTTTACCTTCAAGAAAACACCTAATGATTCACCAAACACATGCCTATCACATAGTCGACCCTAGCCCATGGCCACTGATGGGTGCAATAGCAGCATTATTAGCATATTCCAGCCTCGCTGTGTAGTTCCATTACAATTCAATACAACTATTACTTTTAGGATTAATCACCATACTGCTCACCGTAATTAAATGATGATAAGATATCATATGAAAAAGCACCTTTCAAGGACATCACACCTTACCTGTCCAGAAAGGTTTACGATATGGAATAATCTTATTTATCACATCAGAAGTATTTTTCTCTTTTTGGCTTCTTCTGGGCCTTTTTTAACTCAAGCCTAGCTCCAACTCCAGAACTAGGATGATCACTTTGGCTTCAAAGCAGCCTCCTGATACTGACATTTCATAGATGTGGTCTGACTCTTCCTATATGTCTCAATCTACTAATGAGATCATACTCTTCTAGTATATTAGTATGGCTACGTCTACACATGCCCCAAACTTCGAAATGGCCACGCAAATGGCCATTTTGAAGTTTACTAATGAAGCGCTGAAATGCATATTCAGCGCTTCATTAGCATGCGGGCTGCCGCGGCGCTTCGAAATTCACACGCCTTGCCACCGTGCGGCACGTCCAGACGGGGCTCATTTTGAAAGGACGCAGCGTACTTCGAAGTCCCCTTATTCATGGGAATAAGGGGACTTCAAAGTAGGCTGCGTCCTTTCGAAAAGGAGCCCCGTCTGGACGCGCCGTGCGGTGGCAAGCCGCATCAATTTTGAAGCGCCGCTGCCGCCCCCGCAAGCTAATGAAGCACTGAATGTGCATTTCAGCGCTTCATTAGTAAACTTCGAAATGGCCATTTGCGTAGCCATTTCGAAGTTTGGGGCACGTGTAGACAGGGCCTATGACTGACTTCCAATCACTAAGATTCAGTGCAATCCTGGAGAAAAGTAAGGAATATAACCACATCAACCATAATCACTGCCTTCATTCTAACACTAATCTTACTCATGCTTAATTACTTGGTTACGATTATAAAACCTGATACTGAAACATTATCTCCATATGAATGTGTATTTGAACCAATAAAATCTGCTCGCTTACCTTCCTCATTCCAATTCTTCATAGTCTCAATCTTATTCCTTCTCTTTGACTTAGAAATTGCATTATTACTACCCTTATCCTGAGCCATTCAGCTCTCACACCCAAAATATACCTTTGTATCAACAAAAAAGCAGTCAAGTAGCACTTTAAAGACGAACAAAATAGTTTATTAGGTGAGCTTTCGTGGGACAGACCCACTTCTTCAGACCATAGCCAGACCAGAATAGACTCAATATTAAAGGCATAGAGAACCAAAAAAAGTAATCGAGGTGGACAAATGAGAACAAAATTATCAAGGTGTCTCTGTACCTTAAATATTGAGTCTGTTCTGGTCTGGCTATGGTCTGAAGAAGTGGGTCTGTCCCACGAAAGCTCACCTAATAAATTATTTTGTTCATCTTTAAAGTGCTACTTGACTGCTTTTTTGTTTTGGTAGTATATAGACTAACACAGCTTTCTCTGTGTTACTTTGTATGAACCTAATCCTTTTATTCCTTCTTACACTTGGCTTAAGTTACGAGTGAATTCGGGGGACCTCAAATGAGCAGAATAGATAACTAGTCTAACTAATAAGACAACTTATTTTGACTGAGTTAATCATGAATAAACCTCATGGTTACCTTATGACACCCTTACATTTCAGCTAATTTTCTCCTTTCATGATTAGCATTATAGGTTTATCATTTAACTGAGCTCATCTAATCTCTACCTTACTTTGCCTAGAAAGCATAATATTATCTTTATTCGTTACAATATCAATACAATCCACCCAACTACAAATCTCATCATTTGGACTTGTCCCAATACTAGTATTAGCCTTTTCAGCCTGTGAAGCAGCCATGGGATTATCTTTACATGTAGCATCTTCCTGAACCCATGGCTCAAACCACTTAAAAAAAAACCTTAGCCTACTACAATGCTAGCAGTCTTGATCCAACAATTACAATAATCCCTACAACCACCCTATGCAAGCCAGACCAACTCTGAGCTACAGCATTCAACATTGACCTACCAACCCCATCCAATATCTCCTCCTGATGAAATCTGGGCTCTTTACTCGGCACCTGCCTGATCATTACAAATCATTACAGGACTTTTCTTAGCAATACATAACTCATCTGATATCTCACTAGCCTTTTCATCTGCAGCCCACATCACCCAAAATGTACAATATGACTGACTAATCTGAAACATACATGCTAATGGAGCCTCACTATTCTGGTTCAAGTTTGTCCTGGGTTCCTTTGGTAGACATTTATACAATCCAGTACCTGGTGGTTGCTTCCCTCCACCCAAGCTGTGGTGCACTTCAGTGATGCTGTAAACACAGGTGTATGGAAAGTACTCTGCTTTTGCAGGATAAGGAGTGCTACACACAGGTAAAAAATGAATTATTCTATAAAACACTGTATGAAACACTGAAGTAAAATAAATAACCAAATGGTAAGGAGGAAAAATCTTGCTGCAAATTAATAATTGGTGGAAAGACAAGAAGCACAGTGTCTTACTGAATTTCTGGAGAGAGGTGACTATTAGGGCAAGTCTGCCAAGGCATCATTTAAACCAGTAGTGTCCACTCCCATCAACATCTTCCAATTTCCCTGTGCTCAGACTACTCTCGACTTCACCCCCTTAGCCAGAGGGAGAGACAAGAGAATAGTCCCTTGACTAGCGCTCACTTATATTCTAGCTATATTGAGCAGGGAGTGGTCCAAAAGAACAAAGGAAGACAGGGCAGTTTTAGGCAGGTAGTAAACCCCAAGCTGCCGATAAGAATAAAAGACAAGGGGAAGAGGTCAATTCTTTTATTGGGTCAACTTCTGTTAGTGAGACAAGATCTCAAGCTTACACAGACAGAGTTCTTTCAGTGTCACAGCTCAATACCAAACAGCTAGGGAGTTAATAAGGCACAAAACAAGATTAAAACAGCTAGAGACATAAAGCAAAACAAGAAAGCATTTTACAAATACATTAGTAGCAAGAGGATGATCAAGCACAGAATAGGCCAGTGACCGTGGAGAGAACAGAGGGGCTGGAAGAGAGGAGACATAAACAGGTAAGGCTGAAATGGTAGAAGCTAAATGACTCATTTGTTTCAGTTTTCACCAAAAAGTTTAGTAGTTGTTGCATATCTAACATAGTGAATGCCAGTGAAACTGAGGAGGACCTGAGGCAAAAGAGGGAAATACCCTGCCCCTATTGTACACCTTCCCCAAAGCTCCCTCCCTCGAGCTATGCAAGCCAGGGGATTACCTGAGGGGCCTGGCATGGGGGGGCATCAGGTGTTTCCCCTCCTCTCACTCACAGTGGTGGTGGGAGCCAGAGTGACCCAGCAGCCTGCTCCACTCTATTGCCCATCTCCAAGCTTGCCGTGCTCAACTTCACCACAATGGCAGGAAGCGGAATGCCCTGGCCCCAGCCGGCTCCCTCTGCTCCCAGCAGCACAGTGAGCTGGGAGATAGACAGCGGAGTGGAGCAGGCTGCTGGGGCATGCTGGCTGCCGCCATACCAGGCCCTGCCAGGTAATCTCCCAGGCTGGTCTCAGACCCACAAATCCCATCCATAGGATGGGTGAGGTGATCACCATGACACCCCGCCCCCCACCACAAAGCATAGTGCATGGGGTGACCTCCCCAACCCACCCTACGGATGGGACAGCTCTGATAGTGCAGATGGATTTTTTTTTTAAAGAAATGGATAATTTGTGGATATTTGTGGTTGCTTTAAGATAAGAGAAAGATAATCAAATGTCATGCTTCAAGGCATAAGTGGTTGTTCGCAGGGGTCAGGAAAGAATTTCCTGTCGTTACACAATGCACTATTTTACAGTTAACTCAATTTTGTGTGGGGATTTTGCCTCCCAAAGCAGCGTCAAATATTGGCCATAGCTGCAGGTAATACAACTGGTCTTTGATAGACCATTAGCTTAATCTAGTGTGGCAAACAGACATTAAAAATTTTACAGTGAATTTTAGTGCCCATAAAAGTCACTGGATTACCTGAAGAAAAATGTGGTCTACAAGAAATTATGTAGGGTGGGTGCAGAACTGGTGTCAAGATCATACTCAGAGTAGCCCATCAGGGGTTTGTGTTGGGTCTGGGACAATTTCCATATTTATGGACTTGGATAATGGAGTTCAGGTTTTATATGCAGAAAAACTGCAGTTGACACCAAGCTGGGAGGGATTGCTCGCATTCTGAAGAAAAGAATTAGAATTCTATATCTCCTTGACAAAATAGAGAATTGATTTGAAATCAAAATAATGAAATTCAGTGACCACAAATGCAAAATTCTACACTTTAAAAAGAAAGAAAATGCACAGCTACAAAAAGGGGCATAACTGGGTAGTCATTAATACTGCTGAAAAGGATCTGAGGGTTATAGCGAATCACAAGTTTGCATTAGCCCATAATATGATGCAGTTGCAAAAAAAGCTAATATCCTTGTATGGTGGTCTTTAAATTGACCTACTGTATTCAGCTCCAGTGAGGTCTGAGCTGGTGTACTTTGTCCACTTTAGGAATGATGTGGGAAAAGTAGATAAAGTCTAGAGGAAAGCAACAAAAATGCTAAAAAGGTTTAGAGAACCTGCTCTATGAGGAAACACTTAAATAAAAGCAACGCAAGTTTAGTCTTGAGAAGAGATGGCTGTGGGGAAGAGCTGACAACACAATCTTCAAATTTGTTAAGGGCTGTTGTAAAGAAAACGAAGATCAATTGTTCTCCAAGTCTACCAAAGTAAAGGCGTAACATAACTGTCTTAATTGGAACCAAGGGAGTCTCAGGGTAGATGTTAGGGGGGAAAATCTTTTTACTAGGATAATCAAACACTGGAATGGTTTTCCAAGGGAGACTGTGGAACCCCATTACTGGAATGTTTTAGGAATGGGTGGGACAAACACCTATCAGGAATAATCTAGGTATGCTTGATCCCATATCAGCACAGAGGGCTGACCTCTTGAAGTCCCTTCTAGCCCCGCTTTTCTATGATTCTTAAAATCATCTACTTAGCCACAGAAAATAGTTTATGCCACGTTACTGCAAACATTCCACATAGTTTTGCTAATTTACTTCAACTTTATGTTGAAGAAACTACATCTAGGGTTAAAGACATGTATGGCCTCCATACCTAACTACAGTTTAAGGGTAGATTTTCTTGAGGGAGGATAACATCTTTTTGTCCCTTTGGAAGTAAAGTTAATTGAGTGCAACATCTCTTAGATGTCCCTGTTATCCTACATTCCTTAATCTGACAACAGTCCCATTGACGTAATTATGACTGTGATCTAAACAAGTAAATAGTACTCATTTAGGGTGTTATCCAAAGCCTACTGAAGACCTTCCATTGATTTCAGTGAGCAGTGGATCAGCATATAAAAAGACAGGAAACATCCCGCTCTCAAATGAGACAGATAATCATATACTTCTAAGTGACTTCTTCATTATGTATCATTTTTGCTGAGTTTGCAGCACCGCCACAATTCATAATTTTTGATTAAAGTGGACAACAGGTCTACATAAGCCAAAGAGGACTTTCCAGCACTTTTTGACTAATATATATGAATAACATCAACTTTACTGCACAGTTTGCTTCAGTTTAGATTTCTAAATAGTTTTTCATATTAATCTGTAATGTACAGCCCTGGATAGTTCAGTAGCTGATTTGAGAAGCATATTGTGAGGTGCAATTTTCCCAAGATGTAGTCTGAGGAATCATCTGCTTTTATAAATATTTTTTCGGTATAGTAGTTTTCATGGGTTAGGATATTTTCAAAGCAGCACCTGGCATGGATATAACTTTAAACAAACCTGGACTGAACAACAAATGTTGTCCTTGAAGCACTTGTGAAATTACATCTGTAATTCACTGTACCTTTGGACTGTTTCATAGGTAAATTAGTCCCAGACAAAAATGCAACAATTCTCTATTGAATAGTTAATTATTAAATACATAATAGAATCAATGGTTAGCAAGGTGTGCTGAAGAGGTGAACATCTCTTAAATCATACCAGACAAGGATAGTAGTGGAATAAAAAGCTGAATAAAGTCATACTAGCACGGACTTGAGAAATAGGTTTCCGTTTAAGATTAATGTCTCCATTTCATTTCTCTGTGAGGGTAAGTATACAGCTATTCTGGGTATTTATTACATGCACTAAACCAGCAAAATTATGGTAACTTTATTTTTAATTTCTCTAAAGAAAATCTGTCCAATTTTCAACCTTCTGTTGTATGGGAAAATAGTTTCTTTGTGTGTCACAAAGTTGGTAAGTGCAACAAGAAAAATTATCTGGCACCTGTTCAAAGACCTGATTGAACAGCAGAAAAAATATACAGATTATTTGTCATTTCATGGGGAAAATTCACAAGTAACATATTTAATCTATATGAGCTATGTGGAGTTCTGAATATTCTTCAACTGAATAAATCCATGATGGCCTATTAAGAGAAACTTCATTCGCTAATATATTTGACAGCAGATAGGCAGAACGTAGTCAAACTATTTGTGAAAACCATTCAACCAATTCTACTGCTTATTTTACTCTAGTGGTGTCTTCGTTAATGTGTGTGTTGAAACATTACCGCAGTGCATATTTCTGATTAAGATGATAAAGCTTGCAGATCTATCACCATGGGCTACCTTGCTAAGATAAAATCCTTCATTATACCAAAGGGATTTTTTATTCTGCCCACAGCCTTTTAAGGTAAGTTTTAATACTATACTCAAATGTACAATATGCGCTATATATGAAAGTATAGTTAACTATTATACAGTAGAATTTAAGAGTTACAAACACCTTAGGAACAGAGATTGTTCCTAACTCTGAAATATGCATGATGCTGAACTAAATGTTATGATTGTTCTTTTAATACAGCTTTGAAACTTTACTATGGAGAAGCAAAATGCTGTTCCCCCTTCATTTTTTAGTAGTTTGTGCTCAACATAGGGCTGACCTGTATTTGCTTTGTGTGTGTGTTTGCATTTGGGTCTGGGGAGAGTCTCTGATGCTGCCAGACTGTATACTTCCAGTTCCACCTGAAGTTGGTTGAGTGAACAGGGCAGCATCCAACAGAGAGTTTGCCTGGGAAATGTCCCCAAGGTGCTCAGGTAAGTGTGGCTTTTGGGAAGCTGTGTTGTGAGCTAGTGGGTGAATATCCAAGTGTCTGTCTGTCTTGTCTATCTGTGAACATTTTTTTGACTGTGTGTTTGGCAGTTTGAAAAGTTTCATAGAATCATAGAATGCTAGGATTAGAAGGGACCTTGAGAGGTCATTGAGTCCAGCCCCCTGCCCTCACGGCGTGACCAAGTACTGTCTAGATTATCCGTGATAGACATTTATCTAACCTGTTCTTCAATATCTCCAGAGATGGAGACTCCACAACCTCCCCAGGCAATTTATGCCAGTGTTTGACCACCCTGACAGTTAGGAACTTTTTCCTAATGTCCAACCTAAACCTCCCTTGCTGCAGTTTAAGCCCATTCCTTCTTGTTCTATCCTCAGAAGCCAAGAAGAACAAGTTTTCTCCCTTCTCCTTATGACACCCTTTTAGATACCTGAAAACTGCTATCATGTCCCCTCTTAATCTTCTTTTTTCCAAACTAAACAAGCCCATTTCTTTCAGTTTTTCTTCATAGGTCATGTTCTCTGGACCTTTGATCATTCTTGTTGCTCTGACTTTGGATTAGGAGTGCTTTGTTTTAATGGGCTTCCAGCGCTGATTTTATTGGAGGCAAGTCTTTGAGTTGGCACTAGCCAGCAGCCTTATAAACAGGCAGCCAAAGCAAATGCAGTGAGCAGCCAACAGGGCAGCAGCTAAGAGGGGAGTTTGCCTGGGAGTTCACCTGGGAGGAAGCCCCCTACTGTGGGGTGATCTTTTTCTTGCATTTTGATTCTCTTCTCCCTGAAAGGAAGGCAAAAATGATAATGATAGGTCAGCTGTTCTGGCCTGCACAGCATGTGCCATGTTTGTCTTCCTCCTGGAAGGTAGAAGGGATTTCATCTGTACTAAGTGCAAACTGGTCACCATACTGGAAGAAAAGCTTTGAGACCTGAGGCCCAAATACCAAGCCTACAGTCCATCAGAGGAGATGAAGGCTTCTTCGACAGAAGTCCGCATTTCACACTGCAGGCACAGCATGCAGAAGAACCAGTGAGGGAAGTATAAAACAGGAAAGAAACTTGGAAGCAAGTGAATTCTAAGAGAAGAAAGACAGCTCAGGTATCCCCAATTCTGGTGGAGTTAAATAATTGCTTTCAAGATCTCTGCACTGGCACTACAGTGGAGAAGACTTTGGTAGAGACCAAAAGAAGGCTGGACTTCAGAAGAGCAGACTTTGACTCCCTCAGACAACTCAAGGGAGGATGGGATGCTAATATGAAGGGGAAAGCAGTCCAGAAGTGGAAGTATTTTAAAGAAGCTTTACTGAAGGCACAGGAATAAGCCATCCCGATGCACAGGAAGAAAAGCAAATATGGTAGGCAACCAGCTTGGCTTTCCAGGGAAATGCTTGGTGAGTGTAAACACAAAATGGAAGCTTATAAGAAGTAGAAATTTGGACAGATGACTAAGAAGGAGTATAAATATACTGCTGGAGAATTCCGGGGAATAACCAGGAAGGCAAAAGCACAATTGGAATGGCAGCTACCAAGGACTGTGAAAGTTAACAAGAAAGATTTCTACAAGCATGTTAACAATAAGGGAGTGATCTGGGAGGGTGGGAGACCGTTATTGGATGAGGGAGGTAACAATTATAGATGATGCGGTAAATTTGATGTACTCAGTGCTTGTTTTGCCTCTGTCTTCAGAGACAAGGTCAGCTGACAGACTACTACATGAGGCAGTGCAGAATGGGAAGGAGGTGGGTAGCTCTTGGTGGTGAAAGAACAGGTTAAGAACTATTTAGAAAAGCTAGACATACCCAGATCTATGGGTCCAGATTTAATGCATCCAAATGTCCTGAGGGAGTTGCAAATATTTCCTTTGGCCATTATCTTTGAAAACTCTTGATGATCTGGAGAGGACCTGGCTGATTGGAAAAAGGTAAATGTAGTGCCCACTTGTGAAAAAGGAGAGAAAGACAATCTGGGGAACTATAGACTGGTCAGCCTTACTTCAGTCCCCTGAAAAATCTTGGAGGGGATCCTCAAGGAATCCATTTCTGAAGCACTTGGAAGAGGGGAAACTGATCAGGAATAATCAAGGTGCATTCACCAAGGGCAAGTCATGCCTGACCAATCTGATTAGCTTCTATGGTAAGGTAATTCACTCAGTGGACAGGGGGAAGCCAGTGGATGTGATATACCTTGACTTTAGCAAAGGCTTTTGACACAGTCTCCCACAATATTCTTGCCTGCAGGCTAATGAAGTACGGATTGGATACATGGACTGTAAAGTTCATAGAAAGCTGGCTAGATGATCTGGCCCAGTGGGTAGTAATCAACAGCTCTATGTCTGCTTGGTGATCAGTTTCGGTTAGAGTGCCACAAGGATCCATTCTAAGGATGGTATTGTTCAATATATTTATTAATGACCTGGATGAGAGGATGGATTGAATCCTGAGCAAATCTGCAGATGGCACTAAACTAGGTAGAGAGGAAAATGCATTGGAGGATAGGGATAGGGTCCAGAGTGACCTAGACAAATTGAAGGATTGGGCCTAAAGAATTCTGATGAGGTTCAACTGCACTTAAGACAGAAGAATCCCAAGCATTGTTACAGGCTGGGGATTGAGTAGCTAAGTAGCAGTGCATCAGAAAATGACTAGGGGGTTACAGAGTATGGGAAGCTGGATACGAGTCAACAGTGTGCCCCTGTACCCCAAAAAGCTAATGGTATATTGGGGTGCATTAGGAGGAGTATTTCCAGCAGATCTAGAAATGTGATTATTCCCCTCTATTCAGCATTGCTCAGGCCACATCTGAAGTATTGCATCCAGTTCTGGGACCCACATTATAGATGGGATGTGGATGCATTGGAGAGGGTCCAGCGGAGGGTAATGAAAATGATTAGGGGCTGGAGCACATGACCTATGAGGAAAAGATGAGGGATTTGGGCTTCTTTAGTTTACAAAAGAGAAGAGTGAGTGGGGATTTGATAGCAGCCTTCAACTTTGTGAAGGGTTCTAAAGCAGATGGAGAGAGGCTGTCCTCCGTGGTGATAGACGACAGAACAAGGAGCAATGGTCTGAAGTCACAGAGGGGGAGGTCTAGGTTGGACACTAGGAAAATTATTTCACCAGGCGGGTGGTGAAGCACTGGAATGTGTTACCTAGGGAGATGGTGGAATCTCCATCCCTAGAGGTTTTTAAATCCCGGCTTGACAAAGTCCTGCCTGGGATAATTTAATTAGGGTTGGTCCTGCTTTGGAAAGGGCTTGGACTAGGTGGCCTCCTGAGGTCTCTTCCAGCCATAGGATTCTGTGATCCTGTGACTGATCACTTTGGTACTAACTCTCAGAGTCTACTGTTCCACTATAGGTTTTATGAATTATAATGACTTTTAAAGTCTTACTTACATATCCGGCTTTCAAAATACTTTATGCTGGCATTTTCCTGCTACATAAGTTAGTTTATTTGCCTGTGCAAGTGTTATATGTACAACATCTCCTGTTTGCATGAGGTAAGACTATACTGTTCTGTTTGTAGTACTGAAAACTGGAGATGATATGAATCAGTTTTTTCTGTTTATTAGAAATGTGTATTCCTACTGGATGTACTATCTGAAACTGTCTCCATTACATAACTAGGATTTGCATAATTGTTTAGGGGATGTCATATATTTCCTACTAGACAAGACTGCGGCTGCAAATCGATTCATTTATCTGAAAATAAAGGGACTTAGAAGTTTAGAAGTAGAATTTGGAAGTTTTTACTTGGTGCAGCCAAGAGGTTGTAAGGTAAACATAAGCCCCAGCCCTGCAATCTACAGCCTAGTGTGCTTTTTTAAGAGAGTCCCAGAAGAGAGCACATGCACTGTAAATTGTAGGGTTGGATTTCTACGTTGTACATGTAAGACCAACATAGAAACATGCTCATGTACAAAAATGGTTTTAATTTAGCTACTGGACAGTGAAGCAGAAGCACCAGCAGCAAAGTTCACAAATATGATGCAACATTCCTTCACTCCTCAGCCCTTCATTAAAAAGCTATTACAAGCTGTGGAGCCTCATGTTATGTGGGCAATTTATCTGTTTACAGAACTGGAGCACGAAAGAAACGCACAGGAGTGGTATAAGCTAGCTGCTGATTTTCCTCCCGATCTAACACGTGAGATGAGATGTGACAGTCACTCCCCTGAGTAGACTGGAGCAACTCTGTGAAATGCCATGGTATTTTGTGATGCATCATAATCATAAAATAACTCTTGGGATTTAATTCGTGCGGAGTCAATTTGTTATAAAGAAAAATTGAAACATTTCCATAGAAAATAAAAGAGAAAAAGAAGTTGAAGAAATACCATGTATTGGCTCAACTTCTGTGGGTAGAAGAGACAAGCTGCAGAGCTCTTCTTTATGTCTGGAGAAAGTAAAGTGTCTAAGCTAATTACAAGGTGGGACAGATTGTCAAGCATAAGGACTTCACACATGACACAGGAGACCAAGAAAGCAAATGCTAAAATTACCAATCCAGATCTTCAACATATAATGAACCATTATGTCCTAACCTCCGGAAGCTGGATGGAATGGTCCATTAGATGGGGAGGGGGGGATTTGAATTGGTAATTTTAGCATTTGTTTTAAGTCTCCTATGTCATGTGAAAAATCCTCTGGCAAACCACCCAAAACCAGTAGTGCGCTGCTAGGGAATATCCCTCTCACTATCCATAGATCGCACAGAGGATTCCTAAACTGAAGCCTTGGAGAAAGCCCTCCCACTCTCATCAATAGGCTGCAGGCCCTTGTAGCCACTATATTTGCAATACACGTCAGCCCCCTCCGCCCCCAAGCCCATATGTCGTTTGGGTGCATTCTTTGATCTAGCACCCAGGGTTTTTTTAAGAGTATGGATTACCTTGTTGATACTCAGTCTAACCCACAAGTGGCTGCCATTATAATTCATGCTGTTACTTCTATTGACCTGTCAGCATTGTTTTGCTTTTCCTTCAGGGATGATATTTTTGTTAGCCACAGGACATTATAATTAATGATACAATATGTGCATGTGAGACCTGAGTGGGATCTATAACAACTTTAATGTGAAGGGCAGGCACCCTTAGCTAATAGGTTAGATCATCCGCTCTTGTGTTAACAGCCATGGAAAGGGCTTTCAGGGAGGAAACCTGGGTTTCCTCAGGTAGATTCCCTCACATCATCTCCTGGGAGAAAGTTACAGCTTTTCTAAAGGAAAGGGTCTGAGTTCTGCCCACACACCTAGCAGATCCTGTGGGATTCATGCAAGATAGAAAAAGGCTACACCAGGGATGCCCAGCAGTACCACCTGAACATATAGTTGCTCAGGCAGGCATACCGGAACACAAAGGAGGCAAAGAGACATTCTGAGTCATCACTGCAAACATGCCACTTGAATGAGCATCAGCATGGGATTCCAGGGGAGGAACACAACCACCGTCCCCAAGGAGTCCATGGATACCTCCCAAGAGATTCCTCAGACAGCCTCTGGCAACAGCCAGGAAGACATGGTGGGTGAGGAAGAGGAGGACGACAGCAATGGTCAGCAGGCAAATTGATCATCTGTTTGGTATTGTAAGCTTCCACAGAACTATGATACCTGCTTCTGAACTGACAGAGCAGGTCTCATTCAGGTATTGCTGTGCTTCGGGGCTGGGGAAACCAATTCTCAAATTTCCATTGCAAGTGGCCTTAGGCATGCAGAAGTTTTGTTGCCACTGCTGATCATCCGCTACCTGCAGAACAGTGCGGCCCCACCAATGTGAGCTTGTTTCACAGCACCAGAACTGATGCTCCACCATGTACATGGCATCAAGTACAGCCAGAATCTCCCCATTCCTCCTCTCCAATGTTTCCCAGGCATGTGCGTCTGTGTCCTCCTCAGAACCTTCTCCACTCTGATGGCTGCTGAGGTTCTGTACATATTGCAGAACGACACAGGAGGTACTCACAATACTTGCCACAACAGTTTGGAGCTGGACAGGTTCCATACCAGCCTTGCAATGGTGTCTGCACAGACCCCCAGTGAAAAAGGGCATGAAAGCACTTTTCGCTGTTGCTTTCCAAAGGGAGAGGGAGGAAATAAGTGCACTATGAGGGACTGATGGCACACCCATAATTACTGAACAGTGGCATTTTTTTTTTTTTGGTCTCACCAGACACGGTGAACTTAACCCACAATGCAAAGGAGCAGCAGGAACTGTGGGATAGGTACCCACAGTGCATTGCTGGCAAAGTTGAAGCTGCCCACCTTAATGAGGATGCACTCCATTGACTTCATGTGCCATTGTGAACGCACCCTCGGCTTCTGAAAGTCAGGTGCTACAAAATCGGCCTTAACAAATTTGATGTAAGCTCCTAGCAGTGTGTGCTTGTAGTGTGGTGGAACATCACTACAGAATACTGTCATATTACACAATTGATTTATTACCATTGGTGGTGCCACAATAAAGGAGGAGTGGAGAAGAGCTTGGCATCTTTCTTTTGTCACTTTCTCGCAATCCAGAGTTTTCTGCAAACAGCTCTTAGAAAACCATAACAGTCTGGCACATACAAGTATAACAAACAAATGTTGATTTTTTTAATTTTTTTTTGGTTAAGGATGACAAAAGTATTTTGTCCCCTTCATTTTCTGCTGGGATTTTTATCCAATTCCTTCCGCAATTTAGCATCTCTGCGCTCATCTCGACAGCAATGCGCATTAATGACAGAGCATGACACCAGGGCATGGCTCCTTTATAAACCTGAAAAACAAGCCCTTATGCCTTTAACTTGTGTGCCAGCTTTAGTGTGATTAGTCTTCTTGAATCTAACACTGCAAATCCCAGTGGAACCAGTGACAGCTTTCTACTTAAACTATAAGCTGCTAAGCTCCAAAGTAGTGCATGACAGTGAATAAAGAACTAGGTTAAAATAGAATCCAGAGTATTTGTGATAGGAACAGTGTGTAATTGCGAGTAGCATTACTTGTGTATGCAAAGAGGGTGAACACATTTGGATCTCTGCGCCTCCTATTTATGTAGAGAAGATAAGGACAGGAAGAATGGCAGAATGGTGAAGTCTTTTCCAAAAGGAAAGGGAATCACAGGGCAAGACAGCAGGAACTACAAAAAAAGTGAACTTTGCTGTGTCTCCAGATTGAGAAGTGGGGAGTGAAACTGAATTGTGCCGTATTTAGAACAGTAACAGAGAGAGCCGAGCTGGTCTATACGCTATCAAAACAAAAAGCAGTCAAGTAGCACTTTAAAGACTAATTCATAAGGTGATCTTTCGTGGGACAGACCCACTTCTTCAGCCCATGGCCATACCAGAACAGACTCAATATTTAAAGCACAGAGAACCAAAAATAGTAATCAAGGTTGACAAATCAGAAAAATATTATCAAGGTCAGCAAATCAGAGAGTAGAGGGGCTCCTCCCCTTCTGATTCCTCCCCCTTGGCTTCCCCCTGCTTCTGCCCTTCTGCTCTCTGATTTGCTCACCTTGATAATATTTTTTCTGATTTGTCAACCTTGATTACTATTTTTGGTTCTCTGTGCTTTAAATATAGAGTCTGTTCTGGTATGGCTATGGTCTGAAGAAGTGGGTCTGTTCTGCGAAAGCTTATCACCTTATAAATTATTTTGTTAGTCTTTAAAGTGCTACTGGACTGCTTTTTTGTTTTGATATTTAAAACAGTTCTATTTGTTTGCATTTTGCAAGATATGGCAGCATGAAGTGAAAAGGACTGGACGAGTGTGGCACGAATTGCGCAATGTTTGGTGAAAGATAATGGAGGACATCTAAAACAAGAGGCAGATATTTACAAAAAGTCAGAAGTATTGCTGGGGAGTACATTATCTAATGCAAATAACTCATCTCTAAAAGAAGGCAACATAAGAAAAGAATAGCTCAGCTACATGGACATGCTAGCCAGAAAACCAAGTATCACAGAAAAATGTCCGGTGAGAGGAGACAATGAAAAGTAACTTTACTCCTTCCCCAAGTTAGAAGAATCGGCACATACAAAGCCCAGCTGAGAGGTGAGAATTGAAGGACCAAGTCTTTCCTACAGAAGTGCAGGCACTCACCACTGCTGAAAAGCTTTGCTACTGAATTTGCCTGCCCTAGGGCTAAATCCTGTTTATTCTGAATGTGGATAGTTTGGATCAAAGCTATAAACAGTGTTCTTCTTCTATCAAGACTCTCAATAGCCATAGAAATTAGTGACAGTTTTGAATGTGTAGCAGGACAGAATTTGTGCCTTTGACAGAAAAGGAATTTATAGGACCACTCAGAAATAAATCAGCACAGTTTCTTTGCATAGCTGTCACTTAGTACTGCACTTGTCTCAGCACCTCACAATTTTATCTTTACAACCCTCCTGTAAGATAGAGAGGTGCTAAGATCCTTATTTTACAGATGAGACATTAACAGACATCTACACTGTAGCCAGAGATATGACTGCAGAAAGCTTTAACCTAGCCAGCCTGAACAAGGAACACAGGCCACACTTCCAGGAAGGGAGATACTGTCCTGGGAGCAGCGACTCTAAAAAGATTTAGACTTTATTGTGGATAATCAGCTGAACTCTAGCTCCCTATGTGACGTCATGGCCCAAAGAGCTAACACAATCCTGGCCATGTCTGCACAAGCCCCCTCCTTTCAGAAGGAACGTGGTAATGAGCGAGATGGGAAGATGCTAATGAGGTGCTGCCATGAATATGCATGCGAATCGTGCTCTGCCTGGGTAGCCGGGGGCCTTTCCAAAGGACCTCCCAGACTTTGAAAGCCCCTTCTTCCTTAAACCAAATAGGAAGAATGGAATTTCAAAGTCCGGAGGGGTGGTTCTTTTGAAAGGTCCCCATCTACATGGGCAGCATGCAATTTGAACGCAAGGCTTTCAGATTGTGCGTGGCCACCATTATGCTAATGAGGCACTGAATATTCATGACAGTGCCTCATTAGCATCTCCCCAACTCACTCATCACAATACCCCTTCCGAAAGGAAGGGGCTAGTCTAGACGTAGCCCCTGAGATGCATAAACAAGGGGAAAGTCAAGTAGAAGTAAAGAGCAGTCAAGTAGCACTTTAAAGACTAGCAAAATAGTTTATTAGGTGAGCTTTCGTGGGACAGACCTGCTTCTTTTCACCTGTGTTTTGGCATTGATGTGATTGCTCCTGCAAGACTTATGACTAAAAATTCAAGAAGGATGTTGATGAGTTGGTGACAGTTCAGAGAACAGCCATGAGTCAGCTCCCAGAAGGGAGGATTTTGCTCCTCTGAATGTAACGGCCTTGCTTTACCCAGGTTAAGAGAAGAGCATTTCCGAATAGCAGTTACTGAGAGGTACGTAACCAGCTCAAAGCAGAAAGAGGTAGTCATATAATTTCCTTTAACACTAATGACTTATGCAATGAAGTTTCTGCTCATCTCACGTGAATACTCATTCTTTAGCTGTGCTCTCTGAAGCACTTAATACAATAAAAGAGTCTTAAAATAAACCAATTTATGTCACAGCTCATATATTACATTGGGAGGAAATAAAATTTAAAGCATGTACCTCTCTGCACCTTAGCATACTGCCAACCAGACAGAATCATCTGAGGAAACTTAATTCAGCTCACACATCTGCAAGCCAGGCTGAATCAGAAAGCACACACAAGAACACTGCAAATAAATATTTGCAGTGCCTATAATGGACAGTGTGCCTAACTGCTTGTTAAATCTCAAAAATAAAATAAAACTCTAGTTATCACTGAAACTGTGCCAGAAGTACATCCCACACAGAAAATGCTGCGTGATGATTTCCTCTAAAGATTATATCATTGGATTAGCACAGGATGGAACAACATTGTTTGATCTTGGTATGTTTACAATAGAATTTCTTTTAATGATGCTTTAAATGAAACATCCACGGCACTAATAGAAAATCAATACCATCAGTAGAGCCCTGCAAACCCGCAGATATCTGCTTTATATCCACAGATGTCAATGTAGATATCTGCAGCTCATGATCACTGACACAGATGCCGATGCAGATTTTATATCTAGAACTCTGCAAATTTGCAGGTATCCACTTTATATCTGGGGTATTTGCATCCGTGGAAGTCAAAGTGGATATCTGCAGCTCATTTTTGCAGATGCAGATACAAAATTATACCTGTGCAGGGTTCTAACAATCAGGATAAAAGTCCTGACTTTAAAGAAAATATGAAGGGTGGGAAAAAGCCGAATTTCTCACACCGTACAACAGAGCAATAATAATCTGCTATGGAGAGAAGCAAGGGTGAATCAGAAACATAATAGTCTGAAAAATGCATTTGCTCTTTCTGGAAGGTGTCTGCTCTAAGGGCCAGCGTCCTGGCCCCTTCAGCGCTATTCAATATCACACCCTGCTGGAAAGAGGGCAGGCAAGGCCTACAAAGGGCCGAGGGAGTTTACTTGGAAGGAGATCTGTGGGACAGACACTGGCTCCTGCAACTGGAGCAAAGTGTGCAGTGAAAGGTTTCTAGGCCCCTACAGTCTCGTGTGTGGAAATGCTTTTGTGCTATGATGCTTTGCAAGTGTTCTGTGTGAATTAATAACCATGCTCTAGGAAGGGCCTGAAAGAGACTTTGGTGCACATGACACCTTCCTGGTCGGCCCAGAAGGCCTTTAGCTCTATGAGCAGCTGGTTCTTTCAGATGTACTTAGGACCCTGTTCTTTCAGCCCATGAATTGTTTGCAGGGGAGAACCCACCACAGGGTTGGCCTCAGCCTATTGGCCTGGCTGCGGTGAAAGCTCAAATGCTACTCATTCATAAAAAATCCCTTTCCCTGGGTGGGAGGAGAGGTGCCTATTTGGAAATGGGTCAAGGAAACTGTAGAAGGGGAATACTGCTGCCCAAAATGCATGTCAAACATGCTGACTCTGATCCTGTAGCTAGTTCAGCCACGTGTCCCTGATACACATGACCGGGGTTCTGGTAAGGTTACAAAGATGAGCTTATTCACTATGGACTATTGGGTAAGGTGCAAAGCCAAATTATATTTGCACAGTTAATAACCTTGTACTGACTGACCCTGGCAAAATTAACATTTTTTTTCTTTTAATTGTTCTTTGCCTTTTCTACTCCCCAGTCCCCAGTCTAGTGTTCACAAGCAGGATTTTTTTCCACCTAGGAATTTATTTTTCCGCACCTTTCATACTAGAACAAGCGAAGGTAATATTCCACTTCTAACAAAGCTCATGGCCATTAGGCTAACAATCTCACTTATTCAGAACCTGAATTTCCCCCTTAATACTGACGTATGGTGGTGAGCATGCAGGAGCAGCTTTCAGAATACCAGGATTGGCTGAAGCACTTTGTTTTCTATCCCTTTGGGAGAGTTACTCTTAACTGTTCCATCTATGGACATGGAGACCTGGAGTATCCTTCTTGTTTTTCTCCTTCCTAACTGAGTTGCACTAATATCACAGACAATTACAGCCTTCAAGCTGCTGCACATCCGAACCAAAAGCATCCTAATGGAACAAGTAGCAAGGGTAGCTTGTGCTGAAGTCATTTGCCATCCTTCCCTCCCGCTACCCTGCCGGTCGTCCAATCATTTCAGCAAGGAAATATTCATGTTCTCCTCCCCCTATTAGATGATTGCACATGGTTTACTTCTGGCTGACCATGAAGCCAGGAGGAAGTGACAGCTAGTACAACATGTTGTGATCACGAATTAGGCTAATTGATCACAATAGCATTCCATGCACAAGGCTAGCGTGGCTGTCTGGCCCTGGATCCTTTTCAAGAGTCCGGAGTTCCTTTTTAAAGCTAGGTTGAACACAAGCTGTTTCCATGAGCTGACTCCCTGCAGTCTGTTAGAGCAGTTCTGACAGACAAGGATGAAGAACTCTGACTGGAACAACAACTACAAGAGATCAGGACTCAGGGGCCATGTGTACACTACAGTGATCTTTCGGAAGATCTTATTTCAAAAGAGCAGGTCCACACACAAAAGATGGAGCCTCTCTTTTGCCAGAGAGCGTCCGCACGGACCCTGCTCTTTCAAAAGAATGGGCCAGGGATTAAAAAATCCAGTGTCACAAGGACTCCTCTTTCGAGAAGAGGGCCCCCGGGGCATCCACGTGCGCTCTTTTTCTAAAGGAGGCACTCTTCCTGATCGGGGAGCAGCAAAGGGTTTCTGGATGAAGAGCCTTATTCTTTCAATTTCGGATCAAAAGAGAGCCTTTTGTGTGTGGATGCTCCATGTGTTCTTTCAAAAAAGGACCCGATTTTCCAAAAACACTTGCTAATGTAGACATGGCCAGGGGGACTCAGTCTTGTCACTGTTAAAGTGCAGGACAGCCTCCTATCTTTAGACATGTATCTTTCCCCACAGAATAGTATGATAGCAGTGTTTTCCAAGAGAAGCATTTTCTGGCATAGCTAATCCTCACTGAGAAGGCAGCTTCACAGAAGCAGATCTCTAGACCCATCTATGACACGTGCCTTTTAATTTTGAATACTGCAATGAATTTTTACAAACACTGGAAAGGTTAGATACTTACAGCAAGAACCTTGAAAAAGTTCTAGCAATGCTAGCAATTGTATTCATGTTCCCAGTTTTAAGTGCAGAGGGGATTGGTACATAAGAGCATAAGAATGGCCATACTGGGTCAGACCAAAGGTCCATCCAGCCCAGTAGCCTGTTTGCTGAGAGTGGCCAGTGTCAGGTGTCCCCCAGGGGGTTGACTGAAGACATGATCAAGCAATTTGTCTCCTGCCATCCATCTCCAGCCTCTGACAATCAGAGGCCAGGGACACCATTCCTACCCTTGGCTAATAGCCTTTTAGGGACCTAACTGCCATGAATTTATCTAGCTCTTTCTTAACTTCTATTATAGTCCTAGCCTTCGCAGTCTCCTCTGGCAAGGAGTTCCACAGGTTATTAGTTTTAAACCTGTTACCCATTAATTTCATTTGGTGTCCTCTAGTTCTTGTATGGGCACAAGTAAATAACTTCTCCTTATTCACCCTCTCCCCACCTGTCATAATTTTATATACCTCTATCATGTCCCCCCTCAGCCTCCTCTTTTCTAAACTGAAAAGTCCCAATCTTTTTAGCCTCTCCTCACATGGGACCTGTTCCAGGCCCCTAATCATTTTAGTTGCCCTTTTCTGAACCTTTTCCAGTGCCAGGATATCTTTTTTTTAGGTGAGGAGACCACATCTGTACCCAGTATTCAAGATGTGGGCTTACCATAGATTTATATAGGGGCAGTAAGATACTCCTTGTCTTATTTTTGATCCCTTTTTTAATAATACCTAACATCCTATTTGCCTTTTTGACAGCTTCTGCACACTGCGTGGATGTTTTCAAGGAACTATTCACCATAACTCCAAGATCTCTTTCCTGATTCGTTATCGCTAAATTAGCCCCCATCATATTATGAGTATAGTTGGGGTTATTTTCTGTTCTGATTCTAAAATGAGAATCTCCTTCAAAATCCTTTCTTTAGGACACTGAGCACTAGCTCCTCAGACCCATTTTGCTAATATCTCTGCTCTCTTGTAGCGTTTTTCCTTCTATACTGATATGTCTCCCCTCATCTGAGCACCTGGTGCCCATTAAGTTATTAGCTGATGTCTCCCAGTCCCACTCCTGCAATGAATAACTAATTAGGTCTGTCTATTACACCTGTGCCATAATTACGTACTAATTAACTCCTTCAAGTCAATGACATTACTCCAACTACCCACTGGCACAAGTGGACTTCTTCATTGTCAGGAAATGTTTCTGTGTGGTGCTGAAAAGCATAGCACAGTGTATGGGGGCGTGTTAACAAATTCCCCATGCCCATATTTTGAAAATCTATATTTTTCTCCACTTCTTCCACACATCAATATGTGCATCAGTCTTTCCGTCCTGCTATAGAAAGGGTACATGGGAAGGAAAAAACTCCATCTCACAAGCACAAAACTCAATAGAGAGCCCAAATAAGAAAAGTTCCTTGTAGCTGTTATTTCAGCCTCTTGTGTTTTGTTATGGACCCTGGCTCCTTGTGCACTCAAATCCCATAATCCCTAGCCTAACTACCTCTTTCCCTGCTTCCTGTCTAGATGAAAAGGCCACTTGCATAGCCTGCACAGCTACTCTCTCTGCATCCCCTGCACAGCACAAACACAGACCGTAAGTGGCACTGAGGCTCTTGTACACTGTCACCATTATCGGGGGACCTTTCCCTCACTTTAGCACATTGTGAAAACAAAACTGTTGGAAAACAGTCACGATTCACATGAGATTCCCACGTTAAATCAGCGATTTTTCCTGGATTGCTACATCATCTGCTCCTAATGGGAAATTGCAGAATTGTTAACACTAGTTTGTAACCAGTCCTTTGGATCAGCTTCCGTACCTAATGACTGGAAGATAGCGAATGTGACACCAATATTTAAAAAGGGCTCTAGAGGTGACCCTGGCAATTACAGACCGGTAAGTCTAACGTCAGTTCCGGGCAAATTAGTTGAAACATTAGTAAAGAATAAATTCTCAGGCACATAGAAAAACATAATTAGATGGGCAAAAGTCAGCATGGTTTCTGCAGAGGGAAATCACGTCTTACTAATCTGTTAGAGTTCTTTGAAGGGGTTAACGAACATGCAGACGGGAGATCCAGTGGATATAGTATACTTAGATTTCCAGAAAGCCTTTGACAAGGTCCCTCATCTTATGTAAATTAAGTTCTCATGGGATAAGAGGGAAGGTCCTTTCATGGACTGAGAACTGGTTAAAAGGCAGGAAACAGAGGGTAGGCATAAATGGTAAAGTTTCTGAATGGAAAGGGGTAACTAGTGGTGTCCCCCAAGGGTCAATCCTAGGACCAATCCTGTTCAATTTATTCATAAATGAACTGGAGAAGGGGGTGAGCAGTGAGGTGGCAAAGTTTGCAGATGACACTAAACTGTTAAATTTAAATTTAAATGTTAAATTTAATGTGGATAACTGTAAGGTAATGTACATCGGAAAAATAACCCCAACTATACTTACAATATGATGGGGGCTAATTTAGCTGTAACTAATTAGGAAAGAGATCTTGGAGTTATGGTGGATACTTCCTTGAAAACATCCACGCAGTGTGCCGAGTCAGTCAAAAAGGCAAATAGGATGTTTGGTATTATTAAAAAAGGGATCGAAATAAGACAAGAAGTATCTTACTGCCCCTATATAAATCTATGGTATGCCCACGTCTTGAATAGTGTGTACAGATGTGGTCTCCTCACCTAAAAATAAAAGATATCCTGGCACTGGAAAAGGTTCGGAAAAGGGCAACTAAAATGATTAGGGGCCTGGAACAGATCCCATATGAGGAGAGGCTAAAAAGATTGGGTCTTTTCAGATTAGAAAAGAGGAGGCTGAGGGGGGGGACATGATAGAGGTATATAAAATTATGATAGGTGGGGAGAGGGTGAATAAGGAGAAATTATTTACTTGTGCCCATAATACAAGAACTAGAGGATACCAAATGAAATTAATGGGTAGCAGGTTTAAAGCTAATAAAAGGAAGTTCTTCACTCAGCGCGTAGTTAACCTATGGAACTCCTTGCCAGAGGAAACTGTGAAGACTAGGACTATAACAGAATTTAAGAGCTAGGTAAATTCATGGAGGTTAGGTCACAGAATCACAGAATCACAGGGCTGGAAGGGACCTCAGGAGGTCATCTAGTCCAGCCCCCTGCTTCAAGCAGGATCAACCCCCACTAAGTCATCCCAGCCAGGACCTTGTCCAGCTGGGACACAAAAGCCTCAAGGGATGGAGAATCCACCACCTCTCTTGGCAACTCATTCCAATGCTTCCCCCACCTGGTGAAGTAGTTTTTCCTAATATCTAACCTACACCTTTCGCTCTTCAACCTCTGAACATTACTCCTTGTTCTGCCATCTGGCACCACTGAGAACAGTTTCTCACCCTCCTCTTTAGAGCTCCCCTTCAGGAAGTTGAAGGCTGCTATTAAATCACCTCTAAGTCTTCTCTTCTGTAAACTAAACAAGCCCAAATCCCTCAGCCTATCCTCATAGGTCTTATGCTCCAGACATTCCAGATGTGGCCTCACCAGTGCCGAATAAAGAGGAATAACTACCATTAAAGACTATTAGCCAAGGGTAGGAATGGTGTCCTTGGCCTCTGATTGTCAGAGGCTGGAGATGGATGGCAGGAGACAAATTGCTTGACCATTGTCTTTGGTTCACACCCTCTGGGCACCTTGCACTAGCCACTGCCAGCAGACAGGCTACTGGGCTGGATGGGCCTTTGGTCTCACCCAGTATGGCCGTTCTTATGTTCTTACTTTCACCTTCGGGCACCAGAACAACCTGATGGAGCCGCCGCTGCAGGTGGAGCAGAAGGAGCAGGCATGGCAGAGGTAGGGATGTCTGCAGCTCGGCACCATCACCAGCATCCTACAGGAGCAGTCAGCCCAGCCACCCATACCCACCGCCCTTCCTGCGTGCCCCCCAAGTCCCAGTACCCTGCTGCCCTTGCTGCCCCCACCATCTCCCTGCCCCTACTGACCTCCTCACCCTGCCTGACATCCCTGCAGGCTTCATGGAATTCACCAGCTGGCTGATGGTCACAGTCAGCCCCACCATAGCTGTCCCCCCGCCCCACAGCCCCTCTGCCAAGCCCAAGCCCACTGAACCCCTACCATGCCCATACCTCTCTGTGCTCCTGGTCCCAACACAGCCCTGATGAGGACCAGGTGGGAGGGGGTCCTGTGGCTGAGGCCACTCAGGGCCCCACTCCCCCATGGGGTCCTGGCCCCCACAGCCCTTCCCAGGACTAATGCCCCCCGGCCTTTTCCAAAGCCCATCCCATCCAAGTTGAGATGCTCCCCTGATGGTCCCAAGACCATCCCTCCCGTGTACATAGTTTCCCAGTGTGGTACTTTGTTAATGGTTCTAAGTTGGATTGATTTTTACACAATTTCTGTGAAGTAAAGGTTGGGTTTTGCAACACTCCCATGTCCCTTGTCGTTGTGGAGGTGTTGGGGGTGGGATGGATGTCTGGGCAAAGGAAGACACCCTGGTCGGGGTTCCCTAGGGGTGGTCATGGGAATCCTTGTGAGAAACTTCCCTGTACGGCCTCCCATATCTGCACCCCATCCCTGTGGGTATGGTGGCTAGGGGCTGCACCTGTCTGCTCATACCGCAGGTCAGTGTCAGCCATCCACCCTGGGAGGAAGGCCTCCTCCTTGCTCTTCCCAATGTTATGGAGGGTGCAGCATACCCCCACAACTTGGGGGACATTTTGCTCCCCAACATCCATGTAGGTGAGCAGACAGAGAAAAGATGTCTTCAGCCTGCCAAAGGCACACGCCACTGGAATGCACAGCCCATTGAGGCAGATGTTAAGGAGGTCCTGGATAGGGTCCAGGTGGCTGGCGTATGGCCGCATGAGTCAGAGGAGTGGGTAGGCCACGTCCCCCACGATGCACAATGGCATGATGATGTACCCCACTGCCGTCTCCTGGGGAGGCGACACAGGTCCCTGTCTCCAGCACAGGCCAGAGTTGCAGAAGACCTGCGAGTCATGTGCCCGGCCTGACCAGCTGATGTAAATGTGAGTGAGCCATGCCCTGTGGTTGACCAGGGCCTGCAGAACAATGGAGTGATAGCTCTTCCTGTTGATGTATGGGTCTGTGCAGAGGTCTGGGGCACAGATGGGGATACGGGTCCTGTCGATGGCCCTGAAACAGTTGGAGAAGCTCAGGGTGCAAAGCCAGCCATGACTGCATCCGGATCACAGGTGCAGATGACCCTCTGGAACAGGAGTGTGTTGATTGCCCTCACGACCTGTACAGGATGGAGACTGAACACATGTGAGCATGTGGGGGGCAGGTCCCTGAGCACCAGTGGGCTCCCCTGCCCCTCCAGGCCTGCTTCCTCCTCTCTACAACCTAATGCCTCACACCCTGAGCCCAGTCTCCTAAGGTTCCCCTTGGGTGGGAGCCCCTCCTCCTCCTCCTCCTCCTCATGCGGGGTCTGTGACCTGTGGCACCGACGTCATGCTTCTCACTCTCATGCCTGTCCCACTGGAGGAGGTGGAGGGTGGTGGTTATCATGGTGAGCAACAGCCCACCCACAGAGTGGGTCCGAAGCAAGGTCAGAGGCTGTTGTGGGTCCATGGTTACTTGGCTGGGTTGATGTCTCTGTCTGGCAGCTTCTGGGCCCTGCACTGGCTCTGCTTTGCTTTGTGCAGCGAGACAGGCCTCAGCATGTGCAGGGAAAAGGTGTTTGGGGAGAGCCGTTTAAGGGCACGCCGGGCCAGGGCCTCTGGAAGGGCTTGCTGGCCATGCAACCCCATCTGTGGTGTTTCCTGGCCTGTTCTGTCAAGAGAGTGGTGGGGGCTGTGTCAATGGAGCAGATTGCTTTTCTGCTCTGCTTCCGTGTGTGGCCGTGATCTGTCGACAGAAGTTTTGTCAGAAGATCTCCCCCAATAAAACTTCTGTCAACCGATCACTGTAGTGTAGCCCTAGGCTGCGTGGGGTGTGTTAAAAATGGATGAGATATATTAGTGCACTGCCAACAGGAATGGAGGAAGAGAGACTTTGCTGTGGCAGACGACTGGTGCATCAGTGTTTAAGACCTGACGGTGAGGATATATTAAGAAATTCCCCATGCCCCCATTTTTAAGTGCTGGATCTGTCTTTATCACGCCTTCCCATCAGTACGCGCATTGGTAACTCCCTGACAGTTGTGGTTTTACTAAATTGTAACTGTACAGCTTCATTTTGTCTGGTGTTATTTCATGTTTCTCACAAGGATGAGACAGGGAGCCTTTCGAAAAGTATAGCAGTGCTGCTCTGTCCCAGTGATGCATGGAACCCTGCTGGGCTGGGGCTGAGAACAGGAGGCTGAGGAATAGCACATGGCACAAACTATAGAGATTAGGTTCAGTCATGAGGGGTCTTAGTTCCTCCTGTCAGATTTGAGGAACTCCCTTTGATTTGATCGGGAGTTACTCATATAAGGTGCGTCTACGCTAGAGAGCTACTTCAAAGTAGCAGGCACAGCTGCGAAGCTGAAATTGACATTAGGTGCAGAGACATTGAAACGGCTATTCCCATGAGAAGATGGGAATAGCGCCCTCCTTTCATGTCTAACGTCAAAGTAGGACGTGTGTAGACAATCCACGTCTCCCTGCTTCAAGACAGCGGGGTCCACAATGGTGGCAATCAGCTGTTAGGCGGAGATGTGTTGTCCAGCCCCTGTGGGGCTCTATGATCTCTGCTCACAGAGGCTGTTAAAGCCGCTCACACCCGGAAACCCCATGGTGGGAAGCTGAGACCATGCAGGCAGCAGCCGTGCCATGAGGCGCTCCTGCATGGGCAGAGTCAGCACATGGCAGCCAGTCAGCCCCCCGAGCACCCCCAGGGCTCCCCCTCCGGGCCATTGCAGGGCTTCCAGGCCTCCAGCCAGTGGGGCAGGAAGCGGGGCCCTTCTTGGACTGACACCAAGCTCTGCGACCTGCTGGGGCGCAGGGGTGAGGAGGAGGTGCGCCACATAATGGGGAGCAAGCGGCGGAATGCAGAAGCGTTCACCCGGCTGGCCAAGGGCCTGACCGCCCGGGGGCATCCTGCCCACACTCCTGACCATGTCGGGAGTAAGGTCAAGGAGTTGCAGCAGGGTTACACCCAGGTGCAGGACTCAGCCAGACGGTCTGGGGCCACCCCCACCACTTGCCCTATTACCAGGAGCTCAGGGTCATCCTGGGCCCCCAGGACACCTCCCCACCATCTGTCCTCGGCACATAGCTGAGGAGCTCCAGCAGGACATGGGGCCAGACTCACGCCTGGAAGCCAGCCCCACACCCTCGAGGGCCAGAGCTGGGACGTGCAGCCCCACCATCCAAGTGGCCCAGTGAGGAGGGGGAGCTGGTGCTGGATGTCTCCTCCTGCAACAAGACACGAGAAGTCATTCTCCCACTCTACTCTGCGCTGGTTAGGCCTCAGCTGGAGTATTAGGCCTCAGTTCTGGGCACTGCAGTTCAGGAAGGATGTGGAGAAATTGGAGAGGGTCCAGAGGAGAGCAACGAGAATGATCAAAGGTCTAGAGAACATGACCTATGAAGAAAGGCTGAAAGAATTGGGCTTGTTTAGTTTGGAAAAGAGAAGATTGAGGGGGGACATGAAAGCCACTGGTAGAGCTCCAGGAAGGTCTGCCAGCACATTGGAAGTTCTGCAGCCAGTGGTCATCATCCCACTCGCCCATGACCAGCTGCTCCCACTCCTTGGAGCTGGCGGAGCAGCTGGGGAGGGGGGAGCAGGAGGGCTCGATGGTCTGGGGCATCGCCTTCTGCCCCCAGGGAAGGATCCCCTGCCAGGAGCTGCTGGGTGTCCACCTGTACAGCATCTAGCAGGGTTCCTGTCCTGTGGGAGATGGCTTGGAGGGTTTCCAGCTGCTGCTGCGGCTGCTGCTGGACGTTCAGATCTGTGGGCCCAAGGTCTGCGAGGCTTGTGTCACCAACACAGGGCTCGTGTTGTGTAGGCTGAGTGCTTTTGTGAGGGGCCCTTTAAAGGAGCGGCTTGCTGTTGCCCTGGAAATGCTCGTCTGCCCTGCGACCCCATCCACGGGCTTTCCTGGACCCTTATTTTGAAAGGGGCCGCTTGTGTGTGTGGACACTCCCTTTCCGTGTCCAGGGTGGCCCCTTTCGATGTAGCGCATCACTATTTCAACATTAAACATTGACGGCGCCAGGCCCAAAGAATGTGTAGAGGCTACGCATCGAAGTAGCTTATTTCAGTCACTACTTTGAAATAAGCTACTTCGATGTAGCGTTCTAGTGTAGACGTAGCCACGGGCAGTGAGATGGAATACCAGGTGTCAGCCAGTCCTAATACAGCCGAACCACCTCTCCAACTCAGTGGGATTTTTTTTTTTTTTTGCACAATATCAGAGGGAGAGAAAAACATTAAGTCCCGAGACAAAACAAAACCAACCAACCCAAAAGTTAGGTTGGAGTGATCTCTGGAGATGTAACAAGACCAGAAATAGAGTTAAATACTTGGCTTGTAAAGCATAAGTTATTTCTCCTGATAGATGCGTGAGCTTCCTGCAGCTCCTAGTCCCTCCTATCGGACAGAAAATAGTGTGAAGGGTGGGTCAGACTGTCTCCTACCGTCCTCCATAGGACACAAGATAAGTTGGCAATGAGTGGTAAGAGATAATACTTTGTCCTTTTAGAGGCTTCTTATTGTGTGGAACACAGACTGTTTGGATGAAATTGGCTTTGCTGGCACTTTACGGTGAATCTAACATCAGCTTTGCATTTTCAATATGACTGGGGGTAGGTTAGATCTCTGGATCACTGAGCGCTCGTCTACTCTTGCCCCAGCTTTGAAGAGGGCCTGGTAATCAGGGCCATGAGAGATTACTAAGGAAGTGCTGCTGTGAAGACACAGCTTTTCATGAGGCTAATTTTTGCCCACGGCAACTTTGAAGCTTCAAACTTCGGAGTGCCGGGATGTGTGCAGCCGCAGGCCCTTTGAAGTGCCCGTCCTACTTCAAAGTCCCTTTAGTCCTCCACATTTTGAGGAGTAAAGGGATTTCAAAGTAGCCCAGGCACTTCGAAGTACCCGTGGCCACACGCAAGCCGGCATGTCAAAGTTTCACACTTCGAAGTTGCCACGGGGGAGATTTAGCCTAATGAAGTGCTGCATATGCACCGTAGCACTTCATTAGTAATCTCTCATCACCCTAATTACCACGCCCCCTTTGAAGTTGGGGGCTAGGCTAGACACAGCCTTAGTGTTGGATCTGGGATTGGCGGTGGAAGGCTCCTATAGGCCAGATCCCCACAGGGATTTAGGGGCCTCTCTCTCACTGAAACCAGTAGAATTTAGTTGCATGAAGCCTTTCAGGACCGGTCACTTTTCTGCTCCATATATGTGTTACTCGAAGGGACCATATGACTGAACTGATCCCAATGTAGTATATAGCAGCCTAGGGGCTATTCTAAATCATGCTGGCTTAGAGTGATCTTAAACGGACATGTCCCCTAGCCAGGGACTACAGAAACACAATAGTTACCTTCTCTAGAGCCTGGCCAGAGCTCTCCCTATAGCAGCAGGGTGGCTCACCTTTACATCACCTGAAAGTACCCCTTACCTCCATAGACTCACCAGTTCTAATAGACTGTAAGCCCAGAAGGAACCCTCATGGTCATGTAGTTTGCCTGGGGTACATCACAGACCATGCAGCCTCACCCACCCAAACCAGCCATGGGCCTATAGCCTCTGGCTGAGCTACAGAAGTCCTCAAATGCATTAGCGTAGTGATTTAGAGCAGCACAGACAAAAACTCTGGGATCCAAAATCAAGCCCCTAATAAATTTGAAATGCACAGAATGAAAATAAAATCTTCTATAAACATTGCCCTTTGAGGAATGCAGTATCCATTGACCAGAAAATGAAAGGATTACTCAATGCATCAGGCTGCCTCAATTTACACAGCTGGAAATGCAGCCAGAAGTGCAGATGAGCAAAATGATTGAGATTGGTTAAAGCTTTGGAACTGCTTCATTAGTGTCAGCAGAGGGAGCTTTTCAAATAGAGCCAATGGTCAGCTGCCTCTATTGCATCATACGGAGGGTTGTTGCATTAGCAATTCTGATTTCCACCTGTTTCAGCAGCATTATGGCATGAAAGCGGTAACAAATTGTTCCTTTCGGAAATTTTGTATGGATGTATGGTAATATGCTGATCCAAAGGTGATTTTTCTCTGTTTTGATGTTGACTTTCCACAGACACCCGTGACAACAGTTAATAAAAAGACAATCTGTTTTAATGCTGCGAAACCTGAACAAGGAAAAGATTCTCCTCACATGAGATCTGGGCCTCCCCCCGACACAACAATACCGTGTTGTTTTGATCAAGCCAGCAACGTACAAAGTACATGTAAAGCAGAATTTTAAGTCTGAAAATGAGAGGCAATGACTGCGTCTGGTAGGTTCATTCCTGTCACTTGTGTTCAAAACTCATTATTTGACTGGAAAAGACAGCTTGTTTTATCTCCTGTAACTGTTGCAAGGGTTAGATGTGCTTGGCAGCAAGCAGACAGCCAAATTCCTCTCTCCACAGAAACGTGACCAGTTAGGTGAGTTTAATTTGGAAGCATTCTCAGTCTTTGCTTGCTTATTCAGCAAGGCACATTGAATGGTCCCTCCATAACAGCCTACATAATTTAGCACATTTTAAATATGACTTTAGATGCTAAACTGCAGCAACCCTAATTTTAACATTGCATAATATGTTTAATGATATCTGCATAGCAATTATTACACTTGATGGACTTTAGATGATGTATTATACCTTATACCCAAGTACAAAAGGGTTGATATCCACCTCCTCCACAGTGGCGGAGGAGAGGAGGTTGTCTGAGGGGACTTTTCTGCAGCTGTGGGAAGTATTTCCAATCCTTGCTCCATTCACACATCCAGACAGAGTTTCTCTGGGTGTTGTCTCGACACCTTGAAGGAGCAATGGATGCTGTTCAGGATTCTTTGCTTGGTGTCCTCTTCCTGTTCTGTCATGTTAAATCTTTGACCATCATGTCATCATGGGTGGTTTTTTGTCTTTTTTTTTTTTAAGGGCTACGTCTACACATGTATGCTACATCGAAATAGCTTATTTCGATGGAGCGACATCGAAATAGACTATTTCGATGAATAACGTCTACACATCCTCCAGGGCTGGTGCCGTTGGGCAGCACCACATCGAAGTAGGCGCTGCAGGGGAACGTCTACACGCCAAAGTAGCACACATCGAAATAAGGGTGCCAGGAACAGCTGCAGACAGGGTCACAGGGCGGACTAGCACTTCCGGGGCAACAGCTAGCCGCTCTCTTAAAGGGCCCCTCCCAGACACACGCGGCCTGCACAGCACGTGGTCTGCAGAGCCATAGGCACGCACACCTCGAGCGACGCAGTCATGGACCCCCAGCAGCAGCAGCAGCAACAGCAGCAGCAGCAGCCAGAGGTCCACCCAGCCGCCCCTGTAGGAGCAGTGCTCGTCCTGCTCAGTGCCATGCAGGAGGCAGCTGATCACATTCTAGCCACAGAAGAGGAGATGCCCCCAGGGGAGGAGGAAGCAACCCCAGACTCTGCAGCCCCCCGCCCCCCCCCGCTGCACACGCCACTGGCTGTGGAGCTACCCCACCAGCACCGACTGGTGGGAGCGGCTGGTGCTCGGAGAGTGGGACGATGACCGCTGCCTCAGGAACTTCAGGATGAGTCGACAGACATTTCTGGGGCTCTGCCAGTGGCTCACTCGGGCACTGAGGCACCAGGACACCGCCATGCGGCGTGCCCTCAGCATGGAGAAACGGGTCGGTATCGCTGTCTGGAAGCTGGCCACTCCAGACAGCTACCGATCCGTGGGGCAGCAGTTTGGCATCGGCAAGGCCACCGTCAGGGCTGTCCTCATGGAGGTAAGAGGACCCACAGGGAGGGGGAGGCAGCCCTGGGAGGGGAGAGGAGCCCTGGCAGGGGAGGGCCAGACACACCCTGCACACCCCTCAATGGTGCTCTCCCATGTCCTTCCCCTGCAGGTCATCCACGCCATCAACACTCTGCTCCTCCACAGGCTCGTGCGGCTTGGGGACCCGGATGCCACCATTGCGGGCTTTGCCACCCTGGGCTTCCCCAGTTGCTTCGGGGCTCTGGATGGGACCCATATCCCCATCCGTGCCCCGGAGCACAGTGGAGGACGCTTCCTCAATAGGAAGGGATACCATTCAGTGGTCCTCCAGGCCTTGGTGGACAGCCGGGGCTGCTTCCTGGACATATATGTTGGCTGGCCTGGCAGCACCCACGACACCCGGGTATTCCGGAATTCGGGCCTGTGCCACCGGCTGGAGGCGGGGACCTACATTCCCCAGTGGGAGATCCCTGTGGGGGACACCACCATGCCCCTCTGCATCATCGTAGACGCGGCATACCCCCTCCGGCCCTGGCTGATGCACCCTTACACGGGCCATCTGTCAGCCAGCCAGGAACGCTTCAACATGTGCCTGAACCACGTGTGCCAGGTGGTGGAGCACACATTTGGCTGCCTCAAAGGGCGCTGGAGGTGTCTCCTCACCCGCCTTGATGCGGGCCCCACCAACATCCCCCAGACTGTGGGCGTGTGCAGCGCCCTCCACAACCTGGTCAGGCGCAAGGGGGAGGCATTCTTTCAGGGCTGGGCTGTGGAGGCTGGCAGGGCTGATGTGCAGCCACCCGCTGCCCCCAGTCGCCAGGTGGACCCTAAGGGGATCCAGGTCCGGGAGGCCCTACGGGCCCATTTCGACGAGGCTGCGGGGTGAATGCTGGCAGGCCCCCCACTGCACCTCCCCCATCCTCCACAACACTCCCTGCCCCTACGCCCACACCACAGAGCACCCAAGAGCACACCCCCCTCCACTTTTCTTGCAAATAAAAATAGACAAGTTCGTGAAACCAGAAAACGTGGAACTCTTATTATTATTATATTATTTACAACCAATATAAATAAATATTATATATATATATATATATAATATGGATGATAAGCAAAAAAAAGGGGAAGACAAGGAAGGGGAGAACTATTTACATGGGGGGAGGTATCCTAAAATAAAAGGGGTCTAATACAAACTATATACAAAACACAAGTAAAAGGGAATATGTACAAAGGGGGAGGGGGGACCCACGTCCTGGGCCCCACACCCCCTGATGTCCAGCGCTGGGGGTGGGCGGCCACAACCCGCGCCTCAGCCTCAGCCCTGGCCAGGGCTGGCTGGGGGCCAGGCGGACTGGTCGGTATGGCTGGCGGGTGTCAGCTGGCCCCAGCTCCCCCTCGGCAGACGGCCCCTCAGTGGCAGACGGTGGTGCGACGGCGGGTGGAGCAGCAGGTGGAGCGGCAGGTGGAGCGGTGGGTGGAGCAGGCAGGGCGGGCAGAGCAGCGGCCGGTGCGGCAGGGGGGGCCAGGTAGTCGGCTACATGCTCGAAAGTGCACGTAAAAGCCCCCCATGCCTCCTGGCACCAGGCCAGCACCTGCTCTGCAGATGAAGCCGCCGCTCCTCCACCTGCAGGCGCTGCTCTGAGGCCTCCAGCTGCCGCCGGAGGATCGCCAGCAGCTGGGGGTCCATCACCTTCCATGGGTGGTGCTGGGTCTGCCGTCGTCCCTGCCCTGAGGCTGGTCGGTGCTCCGCTGAGGGGCTGGCCTGGACTGATGGCCCCGGTGGGCTCTCCGGGACCACTGACACCTCACCGGCGCTCTCTGGTCCCTCCGATGGTGCAGCTGCGGAACACAGGGGGGGAAGAAGAGTGGAGACAGCCATTAGTGTGGGCCCCGAGCTGTGGCCCTTGTCCCCCACCCCTCTGCTGCTGGTTCCCCATCCCCGTCCCCGGGAGATGCTGCTGCTGCTGATGGGTGTCCCACCCCTCCCCCTGGGAGACCCTAGGTTCCGCTCCCCCCATCCCCAGGGATGGGGCATGGCACTGTCATGCTGGGGGGGCAGGGGCTGATGCACTCCTCTGAGGGACATGCCACTGCTGTCCTTGGGGCCATGGTCATCTGGGCATGTGGAGGGCCCTCGTCATGTCTGTTGCCCCCGCCCCTCAACCCCGGGGGGTGTGCACCGGGGGGTACATACCTGATGGTCCGCTCCCACGGTCGGGGGACACCTGGTGGGCGGATGCCCTGCTGGAGCTCCAGGATGGGATGGTGATCTGGAGCCCCCCGTCGCTGGAGGAGGATCCCCCCTCCTCCTCCTCCTCCGGTGTCCCAGGGGTGGGCTCCTGCGGGGGGCCCTGGGGTGCAGGGCTTGCCTCCGGCACAGACTGCACCTCCGGGGCCTGCTGGGGCTCCTCGGCCGAGGTGTCAAGAGTGGCCGGAGGGAAGGAGGTGTGCCGGGGGCCCAGGATTTCCCTGAGCTCCCTGTAAAAGGGGCAAGTGACAGGGGTGGCCCCAGATCGGCTGGCCGCATCCCAGGCCCGGGCGTAACCCTGCCGCAGCTCCTTAACCTTACTCCTGATGTGGTCAGGAGTGTGGGCAGGGTGACCCCGGGCGGCCAGGCCCTCGGCCAGCTGAGTGAACGCATCCGCATTCCACCTCTTGCTCCCCATTACCTGGAGCACCTCCTCCTTGCTCCAGAGCCCCAGCAGGTCCCGAAGCTCGGCCTCCGTCCAGGAGGGGCCCCGCTGCCACTTCCTGGCCTGGCTGCTGGGCTGGGAGCCCTGGCTCCCCTTGGGGAGGTGCCCTGGGGTCACTTGGGGTGCTGGTGGGTGGCCATCGCAGCGGGGGGCGGGGGCGGTGTCTCTGGGCTGCTGTGAGACTTGCAGGCTGGCTGCGTGGCTGTGCTGCCGCCTGCACACTCTCTCAGCTTCCTGCACAGGAAGGCAGGGGGCAGGGACCTTTAAGGGGCTGCTGCACGCGGCAACCATCCAGCTCAGGGGCTGGAGAGAGCGTCTCTCATCCCCTCCGCTGATGGCCGCCATGGCGGACCCTGCTATTTCAATGTTGCGGGACGCACATCGGCTACACGGGCCCTACTTCGACGTTCAACGTCGAAGTAGGGCACTATTCCCATCTCCTGATGGGGATAGCGACTTTGATGTCTCGCCGCCTTACGTCAATGTCAGCTTCGAAATAGCACCCGCCACGTGTAGTCGTGGCGGGAGCTATTTCAAAGTTGGCGCGGCTACTTCGAAGTAGCCGGCACGTGTAGACGCAGCTAAGATGTCCCTTGTAATCATTTGAGTTCCTGGGCTTAGTGACTCCTCCCTAAGAACTGAGGAAGGATTCTTAGCAGTAGGTGGGCTTATGCCAGCTCACTCCCTTGAAACCCAGTAAGACCAGAGCATTAATAAACCTTAATGATTGTCCATTCATATGGAGCAGTCTTGAACTGCTAAGCAATCCTCTGCCCATAGCAAATCAGGTTTACAAATCTGAACCGGGGGTCGGGGGTTGGTAACTGAGCAACAGATCACTGTAGAATCATCTGGGAGTGGGAGGTTGATGACCTAATCAGGCTACTCAGGGGGTCACCAGGCAAGAGGAGAGAAAGCTGTAAAAGAAGAAATGACACAAATCAGGTGTCAGGAAGGGTAACTTACAAAAACCAGTAGGAGAGCAATTCACTCTCCCTGGACGCTCAGTCACAGATTTAAAAGTAGCCATCCTGCGACAAAAAAACTTCAGAAACAGACTCCAGAAAGAAACTGCAGAACTGCAATTCATTTGCAAATTTGACACCATGAACCAGGGATTGAACAGAGACTGGGAGTAGCTGGCCAATTACAAAAGCACTTTCTCCTCTCTTGTTCACACCTCCACATTAGCTACTGATAATGGGCCATGTCCTCCCTGACTGAATTGACCTGGTTTCTCTGCATGTTCACAACTCCACATTAGGGCTGCCTCTACACTAGCCAGCTAAGTTGAAGTAGCCAGCACAATGTCGAAATAGGCTGCGCCATGCGCTACTTTGACATTGAAACCGTTAGGCGGCAAGATATCGAAATTGCTATTGCTATCCGAAGATGGGAATAGAGCCCTATGTCGACATTAAATGTCAAAGTAGAGTGTGTGTGTACACAATCCGCGTCCCGCTACTTTGAAATAGCAGGGTCCTCCATGGTGGCAATCAGCTGAGAGGTTGAGATGTGCTGTCCAGCCCATGTGGGGCTCTATGATCACCGTGCGCAACAGCCCTTAGAGCACCATGCACCTGGATTTCCTGTACAGGAAGCTGAGAGCATGAATGCAGCAGCGTACGCACATACTATCCCTGCATGCTTTCCAGAGGCCCCAAACCACTCAACCTGCACCCATGGCATCCAGCCAACCCTCCGAAGGGACCCAGGGCCCATCCCCAGGCAGCCAAACGGGGCCAAAAAGCAGCAGGGCCCCTCCTGGTCAGAGGCCAAGCTCCAAGACCTTCTGGGGCAGTGGGGTGAAGAAGAGGTGCTCCGCGTGATGGGGAGCAAGCAGCGGAATGTGGAAGTGTTCGCCCGACTGGCTGAGGGCCTGGCCACTCATGGTCACCCTGCCTGCACTCCAGATCATGTCTGGAGCAAGGTGAAGGAGTTGTGGCAGGGTTATGCCCGGGCCCAGGACTCGGCCAGCCGGTGGCCTGCTGCTTGCCCCTATTACAGGAAGCTCAGGGCCATCCTGGACCCCTGGGACACCTCCTCCGCCCTGGCCACACTGGCCACTGAAGCCAAGGAGTCCCAGCAGTCCCCGGAGCTGGAGTTTGGTCCAGAGGCCAGCCCTGCACTCCGGGGCCCACCTGAGGAGCCAGCCCTCAGAACAGTGGAGGAGGGGTCCAGCAGTGAGGGGGTGCTCCTCATAGACCTCCCCTCCCGGAGCACCAGCAGGGCATCCGCCCACTGGGGTTCCCCTGAACACAGCAGTGGACAGTCAAGTATGTACCGCACAGGGTACACACCCCCAGGACATGGGGCGGGGGCACCAGACACAACTGGGGGCCCCACACCCCGCCAGCAGACCCCAACCCATAACTGCCCAGCCACAGCATGGTCCCAGAACAGTGGCATGGCCATCAGCGCCTGTCAGCACCATGCACAGCAGTGTGACCTAACCCCGGGGCCGGGGAACCATGCAATGGGGCCACCCAACAGGGACACCACACCCATGGATGGGAGTTGGAGACCCCGCACCCGAGGGGGGATGTCGGGCATGGGCCGCGGGCCAGGGCACAGGCTAATAGCCTTCCCCTCCCTCTCTCCCCGTTTCTGCAGCTGCACCATCCGAGGCCCCAGGCAGCAAGGAACCCACCATAGTCCCTGAGAGCCTGCTGGAGGTCAGGCAGAGCCAGCACCCGGGGACAGCTCCAAGGCCAGGTATTTGCATATTGGTTCCAGTTCTTGTTGTGCACATGCGACCAGCCAGTTTTATCAGTATTCAATAATCCCCAGTTTTATTTTTCTAAGAACCTGAGACGTGTGCTTGTTGGGGGGGGAGGTGTGTGCAGGTGGTGGGGGCAGCGTGTGGGAGGCCCACCAGGGATGGCCAGGGAGGTGCTTGGGGTCCCCCTGATCAAAATGGGCCCTCAGGGCCTTGTGGACCCAAACCCCCTCATGGTGGGCCTAGCGACCGGGTGCAGCGGCGGCTGGGGGAAGCGCATGCCGGTGTCGACTGCCCACCCCTGGATGAAGGCTTCCGCCTTGCTCTCGACAATGCTGTGGAGCGCGCAGCACGCGTCCACAACCTGGGGGGATGTTCTGGAGGACGACATCCAGGCAGGCGAGGAGGCACTGCCACTGGCCCATCAGGCAGCAGAAGGTCCTCTCCACCACCTGGTGGGTGTGGTTCAGGGGACCATTGAACTGCTTTTGGCTGGCAGTGAGGTGGCCGGTGTATGGGCGCATGAGAGTGGGCTGGAGGGGATAGGCTGCGTCCGCCACAAGGCGGAGGGGCACAGTAGTGTCCCCCAGACAGATCTCCCTCTGGGGGATGTAGGTCCCTGCCTCCAGCCGGCAGCATAGACCTGAGTTCTGGAAGATGTGGGCTTCATGTGTACAGCTGGGCCAGCCCACGTGCACATCCTGGGAGCGGCCGGCTGTCCAGCATGGCCTGCAGGACCACAGAGTGGTAGTCCCTCTGGTTTACGTATCTTCCTCCTCTGTGTTCTGGGGCATGGATGGGGATGTGAGTCTCGTCCAGGACCCCGAAGCAGTTTGGGAGCCCCATGGCAGCAAATCCATCAATGGTTGCGTCCAGGTCCCTGACTTGAATGACCCTCTCGAGCAGCAAGACTTTGAGCACATGGACCACCTGTGGGGAGCGGACACAAGCACCCATGAGTGTGTGTGGGGTGCCCCAGGCACGCCCCCCCCCGGGCCTCCCCTGCCCAGCCCCTTCCTCCCAGGACACCCCTCCTTCCCTAGGCCTCCACCTGGCTCCCTCCCTTCCTGGCACCCCTCCGTCCCCAGCCCCACACCCAGGCCCCCCTTCTTGTCCCCCCGCCCCTCCAGTGGGTGCATACCCAGGACTCCTTACCTCCATGATGATGGCCCTGACCGTAGACTCTCCCACTCCAAACTGGTGTCCCATGGAGTGGTAGCTGTCTGGAGCGGCCAGCTTCCAGATGGCTATTACGACCCTCCTCTTGACGGGGAGGGCATGCCGCATCCTGGTGCCTCAGTGCAGGGGTGAGCCAATGGCAGAGCTCCAGGAAGGTCTGCCGGCGCATGCGGAAGTTCCGCAGCCACTGGTCATTGTCCCACTCCCTAATGACCAGCTGCTCCCACCACTCGGAGCTGGGGGGGGTAGCTCCAGAGGCAGCAGAGCACCCGGCGGGGGAGGAACAGGGGAGCCCAGTGGTCAGGGGTGTCCCCGTCTGCCCCTGGGGACGGCCCCCCTGGCAGGAGCTACTGCATGGCCTCCCGTGCAGCACCTAGCAGGGCTCTTGCTCCCTGGGTAACAACTGGAAGGCTTCAAGGTGCTGCTGCTGCTGCTGACGGTCCATGGCTGCTGTGCCTCGGTCTGTGAGGGTGTGGCTAGCGCTCTGAGGATCTCGTGCTGTGCAGGCCGGGTGTGTCTGGAAGGGGCCCTTTAAGGGAGCAGCTTGCTGTTTCCCCAGAAGGGCTATTCCAGCCTGTGACCCTGTCTGCAGGCTTTCCTGGCCCCTTATTTCGAAGGGGGGCACTTGTGTGTGTGTGGACACTCTGCTTTTCCTTTCGGGGTGGCCCCTTTTGACATTCCCTGTCGCCACCTTGATGTTGAACATCAGTGGCACCAGCCCCGGAGGATGTGTGGACGATACGTGTCAATACGTGGACGAATGTGTTGTTACTTTGAAATAGCCTACTTCGACGTAGTGTCCTAGTGTAGATGTAGCCTAGCTGTTGATAATAGGCCACATCCTCCATGAATGGACTGACCTTGTCAACTCTCGCCCTAGTCTTGACTGGGACTCCCTCCTTTTCATGAGCCTATAAATTTACACCCTCCTCTGGAACCCCCACTCATGCATCTGACAAAGCGGGTCTCTATCCATGAAAGCTTATTCTCCAAAGTATGTGTTCGTCTATAAGGTGCCACAGGACTTGTTGTTTTTGCAAAAGAAAGTAAATCTAATTGCTCACTTTCAGGAGAAAGGGTAACCAAAAATAAATAAATAAATACAATTAAACAGATTGACTCAGTGCTCTGGATGAAAAGTCCTGGGTGGAAGGACCAGGAAGAGTGGAAGGATCTTGAATAAACAGAGGAATCTGTACTAAGTTCAAAGAACTCTTCTGAACAGTAAGAACACAGAGGTAGGACAATGCATATAGTTCTGTGTTGTTGTTTTTTTTTTCCTGGTTGAGATCTGTGTATCTATCTTTAGTGCTATCTAACTAAAAAGTAATCAGAGGTGGTTTATTTTTTTTTTATTTCTGCCTGTATCAAAGGGAAAAGGTAATCTATATTACTCTGATCAGCTGGTTGTCTTGAAGGAACATTTCTCATCTACCTTGCACAATGTTGGTAATTCTTGATAGGAACGTGTCATTTACAATTAAGCTGCATTCATCAGCACACAAGCATGAGGATAAGGCATTCTATAGTTCTCTGTAGCAGGATGCGGGAGTTTTGTTTTCTAAATGCAATGCTGAGACAAATCCCCTCATGTATTCAAAAGTAAGTCAGAAACGTAAAGAAATAGCATGCTGTCTGTAAGAAGTCATTCTAGATGAGTATTCGTGGAGGAAGTCATCAAAGCATAATTAGAATTAACTCCTTCTAGGGGCTGACTTTTGCCTTCGATTTTCGATTTTTTGCCTCTCTGGAGTTGCAAAACTATAATTGACAGTACAATCTAGCTCCTCAAGCCATATCTCAAGGCAAAGTGAGTCTTTCCCTCAATGGGCTTTGAAACAGGACCTCTGTAATTGGACAGCCACTCTCAGTCTCGATTCAATCTTTGGTTCATGGTGTCAAATTTGCAAATGAAATGCAGCTTTGCAGTTTCTCTTTGGAATCTGTTTTTGGAACAGCAGCTCTGAAGCGGTTTTGTGTGCGGACCAGCATGGGCTTGTGTGTTCCATGCTTAGTGCGGTTGTTTCAACGGTTAATTTTTTGCTAAGTGGGGTACTACATCAACTCTGACTGAAGTCAAAGCCCACGAAGTAGCTGTTTCCTCTCTGCAGCCTGTGATGCATTAATTTCCCCATTTACCTTCCCCAACTGTGACCAATAGGCCAACCTGAAATACTGACAGTATCAAGAGACAGGAAAATTTTCTACCTGTTTGCAGACTGTCTGGCTAAGGTCAGTGAAAGTCTATTCATACTGTTCAGAATCCCCAACTCCAGCTAAAATGGTCCAACTGTATATTAGTAAGTTTACTGTTCTGGTTTTTTTTTTTTAATCCTGCTTGAAAGTTAACAACATATCAAACTCTTGGGTTTGTCTAGGCAATCACAGGGACTGATATTCTTTGCAACTGCCGGAAATCCATAGACAAATGCTGTGCTGATGTTCTGAAAATTTCCAGTTTTCAGAGAGTGCCTGGTTTGTACAGGGACTGAATTTGCCCATGCAGCATAGGACTTGTCTATGCCTCTTTATGGAAAAAATAAGCGTCCTTTTACATTAGTACAGAAGAACAGGTTTGTTTTTCTTCAGTCACTTTATCACAGACTTTTTTTCTGCTGCTATGGAAGAAAAGCAAGGTCATACTGCCAAACAGAGAAAGGGGCTGTGTTTAGTGATCACTGAAAATGCCAGGGGAGGAAAAAGAAACAGAAATATGAGAAACTAATGCTATTCAAGTTATATTAAGTGGAGCTATGCGAATGTTCCCATCAGATGAGACAGAAAAGGGATTTGGGGAATAAAACTTCTCAGTGCATATAGAGGTGATTTTTAGCAAAATGAAAGGAAACAGGTGTCAGGTGATTTTTTTTTTTTTAAATCTTCCGTGGACTTTCTGTAATTCCCATGTCACCAATAACATGATTCCACATGGCAAGTTAAGTGGTGGTGAGTATAAATTGTCTGGCAGATTTTGTAATAATATGGAGCCCATGCACCCGTGAATTACCCATCCTTTATACTCCTGTAACTTCATTGATTTCATGGTATTGCCATATTTAATGTACTAAAGATGAGAGCCACTTAAGGCAGAGTGACAAATTGTTGTTCCACAACAGACTATGAAATTCTCTCGACAAAGATTAAAACTCTGTATGTCTTGTGAAGGTGAGATAACAATTGCAGACTATTTGCCTAGAGATCGCCTCTTTGAATACTTTAACATCAACAGTTCACCTTTAACAACTGCAATCCCATTTTACAGAGCCTTAAATCTTAGGGGGTAAGAAACCCCATAAATGAGTTGCGTGGAACCAGCTCAAGCTCATAGCTCCTCTTATGTTGTAAGCTACTTGAAAAACCTCTTTCATAGCTTATGATTATCACAGGGATGCCTCAACATCTATGCATCGTTTTACTTACTGACACAGTAACTCTTACCGATTTAGTGAAAGAGGTCACCTCTGCAAACGTGAGGTCAAGAGAAGATTTTACTGGGATGGGGTTGGGACAGGGGAAAAAGCCTCTGTTTTGTTTTGTTTTGTTTTTTTCAAAGGGGAAACATCTGCTTAGCAGCAGGTTCCAAAGGTGATTACCCCTGGCTAGGCTGTCTACATATTTCTACTCCTTTAAAGTTGAATCAGGATTTTTTTAAATCATTTGGAAATCTTGTTCTACACAGACAAGGGAAAAGTCTTCTTCAACAAAAGTAGAAATTCCTGCCAACTACCATTTCATGGAGTTGGCTTTGTGCAAAACAAACTGAATAAAAAGATTGCTTGGTTCATCATTGGACTTCTTTAAAAAAGCTACAGATAGCCAAAAGGCAGCACTAGCAAAATATGCATCTTGCATTTCCTTTCAAAGCACCCAGATGTGGGGAAATTCAAGGTGAAGGAAATATCAGTAATATGTATTCTAACTATTTTCCAGCATGCTTTGTGAATTTTGGGACTGAGTCAATGCTCACTGGAGCCAATGGATGCCTTTCCTTCAACAGGCTTTGGATCAAACCCTGGATGTTCATGTCCTGGACAGATAACTTTGGACACTGACACCCTCTCTTTATCAATGGAACAGGCAAAACACAAGCTGTTGACTCAAGCTTCACAACCCTGAGACAAAGGGTATGTCTACAAAGCAGAAGCTGCATGTGGGCTTGTCTGTCTGGGCTAGCTTGCATCCAGGTATTGAAGACCTTCTTGTTGGCAGTCACTTGATAACAAGTAGGATGTCTTCATGTCACCGTGCTATTTGTGAGTCCATTGATGACTGATCATCCTGATTCCGGAGCTGCAGGTTTTATCACTGAAGGGGCAGGTGTTGGTAGTTGTTGGAGCAGTGCAGGGCAGTTTTTGATGCTCCTTTCTTCTTCTCCCCATTTCCTTGTCTAAACTACAGCGGGACCTCTAAAAGTGTGCCACCCTCTCACAGATTATAGTTCTCCACTGGGGATGGTCTTGGGCAAGGTTCTCCCAAGTGTCATCACCAATGCTGCACTTTTTCATGTGTGCCTTCAGCATGTCCTTACAGCACTTCCATCACCTCCCAGTGCTCCTCTGTCCTTCCTCCAACTCAGAAAACAGGATCTGTTGTGGGAGGTGCTGATCAGACATCCAAACCACATGAACAGGCCAGCAAAGTTGTTGATGAATCATAATGGTTTCAATGAAGGTCATGTTCAACTCTTCCAGTACACTAGTATTTGTGCACCTATCCTCCCAAGACATATTTGGGATTCTCCTCAGGCAGCATTGATTATAGTGTCCAAGTGCCTTTAGATGACACATGTATGTTGTCCAGGTTTCATATGCATACAGTAGTGTTGGAACAATCACCACCTGTGAAGGTGGATGAAGTCTGCCATGGACAGAAGACTCTCAGTCATTGTGGATCCCATGCCATTGGATCTGAACCTTCTAGCCATCAAGAACCATGTGGTGGCTGCAGTGCAACAGTCCTCCCATGCTAAAAGAAGTCCCATACAGGCATCTTCCTCTACATACTACTCTCCTAAACTTAAGCCCTACAGCAGCTGGTGAATGGTGAGAGGAGCAGAACTGTGAAACCTAGAAGCATTTAGTTATGGACCAGTATGTAGGCGGTGGATGTATGTATCAGTCATTCTGTTTCAAGGACTGAGGTGGTAGAACTAAAGCCTTGGCTGCTGCATCCATGACTGAGTAACCCTATTTAGGATCCACTCTGCTCACTCCACATGAGGAGGGGGCTACAAAAGGTGCCCTAAACATAGTCCATGTCAATCCCCGCAGTGGATAACTGCCTTCAGGAGTTCACTTCTATGCAGTCAAAATCAAACAGTAAACTTTGGAACATAGAATATTCAGGCTTTAATGGACATCCCAGAGAGTGATTGACCTGAAGGATGCATGGCACTTATTGCGCATGAACTGTGGTGATTCAGCATTGATATAGGTGCCCACGCCAGGCAAGAAGAAGGACGGCTAAGAGAAGGTGGAAGGTACACGTTTTTTCTGGAAAGGAACACCAAAGGAAGAAAAAGGAGTTGATGGAGTAGGATTTGACATTAAAAATGAACTGACAAAGAGCCTACTGAAGATAATAATCATAGTGAAAACAGAGCTACAAGGGCTTCAAAGTAGGTGACTGAGCTGAGTACCTATCCAGGGTATGTGCTGGGCATGTACTATCTGTATTCAAGCCTATGCTGTTATTACTTGTGCTTACTGGATTCACACAACCTCTGGTAGGGTAGGCCCATGTACAACTTTTGGCTATGTGGCAATACCCTTAGAGGAATCCATCTCCAGTGATGACAGAGTAGTTCATTCTCCATGCTTATTCATTCCTTGGCCACTGCAATGACAATGCTTGCAAGGGAAATGGCAGGGCCAGGTGTGACGGTGGGTTTGTGGAGACGTGCGTGGAGAATGGAATCCATTAACGCTCTATCTGATTTAATACAGGGCTTTAGCACCATCAGAGAGTAATTGATTTTTATCACTTGCAATCTAATGTGTTGGGTTGTCTCTGAGCCAACACACTACAGACATTTAAAGCATATTTGGATTCTAAAGCCTTGGCTGTTAAGAAAAGGTCAGTGCCTGTAATACAGTATATATGCTATTTGCACCCGAAGCACTCCGTAAATGTCGTACTGGTAAGAAATAGAAATCAGCCAGTCATAAGTGACAGAAGAAGCAAAAAAGGAATTGTTTTTTAAAGTACAGAATCAATATCAGGCATGAAAATCTTCCTCCAAATATGGGTAAAAAGAAAACCTACAACAAATGACGAGAAGTAGCAATATGACAGATATATTGGAGCATAAGCTTTCATGGGCAAAGAAAGTTTATGCTCCAATATAGCTGATAGTCTATAAGGTGCCACAGGTCATCTCATTGTTTTTGTGGATACAGATTAACATGGCTACCCCTTTGATACTTTACAGCAAATAAGAAGTCTCCCTCCTTTCAGAATACACTGCAGCTGGGCAGTAGTGTGTTGATCACTGTGTGATCCTTTTGGCTATTCTACCTTGATGTTCCACTGTCTGTAGCAGCTTTACCTCCTTACATCTTGCAAGGTTCTATGCATTTGACCTAATGAAATCCCCATGGGGTATTTTTCCCATTTTACAGATGGGGTGACAGGAACATAGTTCCTTACATGAAACAACTTACATGAGGTCACACATAGGAAGTATTTGGCAGGTCCTAGAATAGAAACCAGGTCCCCTGACTCTCAAGCATTTGCCTTTGTCACAAGATGTCCTTTTCCACTCACTGACCAGATGTCATGTTGAGTTCATAACACTGGCTAATCCAAAGAGGGAAATATTCATTGTTCTGAAGCCAATGCTAAAGATGCCAACCTCAGCCAGCTGTGTTATTTCTATGCTGCAACACATCATAGCTGTGTCTACACGTGCACGCTACTTCGAAGTAGCGGCACTAACTTCGAAATAGCGCCCGTCACGGCTACACGCGTCGGGCGCTATTTCGAAGTTAACTTCGACGTTAGGCGGCGAGACGTCGAAGTTGCTAACCTCATGAGGGGATCGGAATAGCGCCCTACTTCGACGTTCAACGTCGAAGTAGGGACCGTGTAGACGAGCCGCGTCCCGCAACGTCGAAATTGCCGGGTCCTCCATGGCAGCCATCAGCTGGGGGGTTGAGAGATGCTCTCTCTCCAGCCCCTGCGGGGCTCTATGGTCACCGTGGGCAGCAGCCCTTAGCCCAGGGCTTCTGGCTGCTGCTGCGGCAGCTGGGGATCCATGCTGCAGGCACGGGGTCTGCAACCAGTTGTCGGCTCTGTGTATCTTGTGTTGTTTAGTGCAACTGTGTCTGGAAGGGGCCCTTTAAGGGAGCGGCTTGCTGTTGAGTCCGCCCTGTGACCTTGTCTGCAGCTGTGCCTGGCACCCTTATTTCAATGTGTGCTACTTTGGCGTGTAGACGTTCCCTCGCAGCGCCTATTTCGATGTGGTGCCGCGCAACATTGAAGTTGAACATCGATGTTGCCAGCCCTGGAGGATGTGTAGACGTTATTCATCGAAATAGCCTATTTCAATGTTGCTACGTCGAAATAAGCTATTTCGATGTTGGCTTCACGTGTAGACGTAGCCCATATGTGATTATCAAAACCATTTTAAAAACTAGGATTCATTGATCAAAATTCATCGCAACCTTTGTGGTCAAAAAGTTGATAAATTAAAATTATTGGAGACCATGATCTTTTCTACCAAAATCTAATTCAGGTAGTTCATCGCAGCTACAAACATTATTGATCTGAAGGTGTGAATTCCTTGCATATCCCCAATGATCTAGAATGAATGTATGAACTGAACCATATGATGAATTAATCACAAATTCATTGTTTTTTCATAGCTAATGTTCACAATATTGCTCTGAATAGCTTAGAAATGACTAGTGCTAGGATGATTTGATCTGTCTGTTTTATTTTGAAAGATGTCTGAGAAACCCATAATCTATAACCTATGAAAAGTTTTCTGTATAATACTCACTGTACTGCATTTCTGTGTTACAAAGGTTGTTTTTTGTGCTTAGAGGAAACTCACAGTTGTCTAATTTTGATTCTATCAGAGGCTGTCCCATTCCAAGCTGAAGTCCAGGTAGTCAGTTACAAATAGTCTGGTAGTTCTGTGACAAATATTTACAGATACCAGTGGATTTTTTTCTGTAGGAATGAGGCATTAGTTTGAGTACACAAGCTATCTTCATAAAAAATATTACTGTATTCTAAAATGACATCTAAACTGCGATAAAAGAATGCCTTTGTGAAGTTCAGCATTCCCCATTTTAGAAGTGCCATGTTTAAGGTCACCAAAATCTAACAAGTGTTTCCTGGGCATGTGTGAGATGAGGTTTCCTTCTAAAAGACATTACTTGACAGTTTTACACAAGGTTGCAGATTGGAGGTTGAAGGATGCAGAGGATGAGAAAAACCACTACTGAGGTGAGAAAATAAAATTTTGGGGGATTGAAGGATCCTTCCTTCCTGATTCTTGTCTGAGAAAACAGACTCACAAAGAATCTTTCAATATGGAAACCATTATGCATACCATGTGATTACAACACTACCACATGAAGCGGCTGCAGCGTAAATCAAGCAAATTAAGGCAGTATTTTCCTCCTAGGCACAGTGAAAGAGACATGATGGACAACGGGGTAACCCTTTCCCCAAATTTTAAGTCCTTGAGCCAAAGCCTGGAGGTGCAAGAGCTTCTTCAAGCAACTCCCTTCTCCTGAATCTTACAACCCATTTAACATGAACTAAATATAATTTTTCTTAATCACGGTATCAAAAAGGGCTGAACAATTTTTGCTAAAAATTTCCAAACACATAAGAACTGAACAGCAGACAAAGCTCATACTGAACAGTTAGGCTATGTCTGCGCTAGCCCTTGCCTTTCGAAAGGGGGATGCTAATGTGAGACACTTCAGCAGATGCCAATGAGGCACTGCCATGAATATGCCAAATAGGAATAAGGGGCTTTCAAAGGCTGGCGGGGGGGTCCTTTCGAAAGGCCCCCATCTTACATGGGTGGTGCCATTCAAAAGTGGCCCTTTCGAATAACTGTGGCTTGCATTATGCTAATGAGGCACCGCATATTCATGGCAGCGTCTCATTAGCATCCTCCTTTCGAAAGGCGGAGGCTAGTGTAGACATAGCCTTCGAGTCAGACTGAGTTAAAGCAACTAAAAAGTGCATCTTACAGTGGGTAATGTCAGGTAGTGTCAGGCAACCTTAACTGGAATTATCACGACCAAAATTATCTCTACTAATGGTCAAATACTCTGTACTGACTCTATTATAAGCAAAGTGTCTTGAACCATTCAAATATAATATCACCTTTTATAACATTCTCTGGGACTAGTTGCCAAGTGATGGTGTTGGACAAAGGGAGTAATCCGTTTCCATTTCATATGTTACCCAAAACAAAAAACAGTCAAGTAGCACTTTAAAGACTAACAAAATCCTTTATTAGGTGAGCTTTCGTGGGACAGACCCACTTCTTCAGACCGTAGCCATACGAGAACAAACTCAATATTTAAGGCACAATGAACCAAAAATAGTGATCAAGGTTGTCAAATCAGAAAAAAAAAATTATCAAGGTGAGCAAATCAGAGAGTAGAGGCGTTGGGGGAGGTCAAGAATTAGATTAAGCCAAGTATGCACAAGAGCCCCTATAATGAGCCAGAAAATTCGCATCCCGGTTCAAACCACATGTTCATGTGTCGAATTTGAATATAAAAGAGTTCAGCAGCCTCTCTTTCAAGACTGTTGTGAAAATTCCTCTTCAGTAAGACACAGACCCTCAAGTCATTAACAGAAAGGCCCACTCCATTAAAATGTTGGCTGACCGGTTCGTGGATCAGGAGTGTTTTTATGTCTGTTTTGTGCCCCTTATTGCTTTTCTCGGGCCAAGGGTTAACAAATCTAAAGGACTTCCTAGATTGGAGTCAGATTGTACTCTCTTACATGCAATGAGGAACAATTATTTTGTAAGTATTTCCATTGACTTAACTAGTGCTAAGTAAGTTAAAAAGCGTTCAGCAGCATGAGCAAGGGGTTCTCAATCTGTCCTATAGATAATAAGGAATTTGAACAGCGAAAGCAACTGACAACAGTTAGTTGAGATTAAATGTGCAAATTCTGACAAGTTATAATTGGACCCTGACAACTGTGGAGTAGATTCTAGGTTTGTGTGTAGAAGCACAGATGGGGAATGACCAGTACTCTTTCACAGTAAGACCCACCAGCACTTTAATCATAAAAGTGGCAGAGGATGCTAACTATTTCTAAAGGAAAAGGATGACCTGTCCAACAGTTGTTAAGGAAGTGTCTGAAAGTCTGCTCTCATGCAACAACCCAAGACGTATATCACAGCCTGATGTCTTCCAGTTAGTCCTGAAAGGGATCTTTAAACACAAGGCTGCCTGAAATAGTTTGGGAACTGGAAATATTTCTCAGCCCCATCATATAAACTCTTTGAAGGATATTCAGCACTGGAGATAGTTTGCTGGCTGCCAAGCTCTCCCTTTATGCAACTGACAAATCATTAATCTTTCCCACCTAGCATAAAGCCAAGGAAACAGTAACATCAAATCATGACGACATATCGTGTGGCTGGCAGAGGAAATTCACAACCATTATTCTAATATTCAGCTACCTGTTGAAATCTTAAAGTTCCATAGGTGCCAAAATGGCACAATATTAATCTGCACACAATACAAATCTGCTGGATTTTCATCCGTAATTATTTATTTTTTGTATCGGACCAGCGTTTTGAATACGGTTTCAATATGCTTACCTGATGGATGCCCCCAACACATTTGGAGTTTGTTAAACTGAAAACACAATCCACAGCTAAAAGGCTGTACCTCTGGATTATACAATAAACCCCAATATACACAACTGCGACTTGCACTTAACTTGCGTTAATGTGAGTTAAAATCCTGGGGTTCCCAGGGGCTGGGGCCTGGTGAGAGCATAGCTCCTCCCCCAGCTCCCTGCTCCAGCCCCTGGCTCTCCCATCCGGGGGACACCACATGGGCAGACAGCCATGGCAGTGCAGCTTCTCCCTGGCTTCCTCCAGCTAGGGGTGCTGGGGGACAGCCAGCCATGCTGCAGCTTCTCCCTAGCTTCCCCCAGCTGGGGGAAGGTGGACAGGCGGACAGCTGTGCCACCATGGCTTATCCCCAGCTCCTTACAACTGTGGGAGCCAGGAATCTGCGCTGTGCTGTTCGGTTTCCTGGCTTCCGCAAGCCCCGGGGAGCCGGCAGCCAGGATGCTGCTTGGTTCCCAGCTCCCCCCAGCTTGTGCAAAATTTGAGTTCCATGAGATTGCCCAGGAACGCAACCCTCACATAACTACTGTACAGACAAAGGCATGTTCTAGTGTGGTGTTTCTCAGCCTTCTAACTGACTCTAAACTTGGCATTAGCTGCCTGCTCCCCTGCCTCCACTAAATATCTCGTGCCTCTTCTCCTTCCATCAGTGATTCTCCTTAGTCTTACTTTAATGTGAATTCAAACCTACGTTGCTGATCTCCACTGCTGTTTGTTCATTCTTCTGTCATGGATCCATCTTTGTAGTATCCACACCAATTCTTGCTTCAAATTCAAATCTGTGTGCAACAGTCTGTGTACTGTTTCCTAACTCCAACTGTCTGACTTGCTCATAGATTCTCAGTGGTGGATTAGGATGCACACAACTGAATATCCTTTGGGTCTAAGGTTAAGAAAATGGTTAATGAGACTGAGATTGACGGAAGCATGATTTGCCTTTGGATTTCATTCTCCACTATGGTGATTAGCACGCACCTCACATGTCCTTTACATCTATTGCTTCAGATTGAAACATTGCAAAGCAAACATGTTTACATTGTTAAGGCTCTCTTCACAACTAAAGATGTCTCAAAAATCATTTGTTTTAAGGGAAAAATTTAGATTCTGGACAACACAACAAAATCTGAAAGAAATCCCTATACCCTCAAAATTTACATTTTCCCCTTACTTTCATGGATTTCGGTTAGGCTCTGTCTACACTAGCACTAGCTGGTAAAACTTACATTGCTCAGGGGTATGAAGAAACACCTCCCTAAAGTGCATAATTTTTGCTGGCATAAGAAGTAACGTGCGCAGGGCTACCTTGGCAGGAGATGCTCTCCCACTGACATAGCTACAGCTACTCATTAGAAGTGATTTAATTTTGTCATCAAGACAGCTCTCTTCTGTTGGCATAGAGAGGTGACAAGAGCCATCTTAGAGCGGTATAGCTGCATTAATGCTGTGCCGCTGGAAGCTTGCCAGTGTAGACACCCTAGAACATAACTCAGATTATGCATCAAAATTAAAATAGGAACCTTTTCTTGTAATCTGATACCTGCTGCCATTATAAGACAGTGACTCAAATTCCCATTTCAAATTTTATTACATCTGGAAGATGTATTCTAGGCCATTGCTAATATATACATCTACATCTCTGCCTAAGAAGCTGCTAGTAAGCTTCATTGCAGTTCTCTAAATGATGCTTCTTTATGATGGTTTGGAATACCTCATAAATGCTTTTTATTGTGTTTAATTTTAAATAGATCTCTAAATTGGCAAACATTTAAATGTCACTGTTTGAATATTTATACCTTCCACATTCTAAACACAAACCCAGGCAGAAATGGCCAAGAAAAAGAGACATTCCCTGATTATATTCATGCTGAAGAAGGGGATATCTGACAGTGCTGGAAGCTAACAGGTGACCCAACACTCTGGATATATAGGTACCAATCAGTTGCCCTAGAGAAAGCAGAGTGGGGATAACCAGATATCTTTCCTGTGTTGTCTTTTAACCCTCAGCTGATGAGGCTAAAAGGGCAAATGAACCCATTAGCCATCAACTAAGGGTTATAAAGATGACACAGGAAGGCCGTGACTGGGGAAGGCCTGGGCTGAGTCCATCATGTACTCAGAGCTCTGGTCCTGTGGTAAAAGCTAAGTGTGAGGTAGCATACACACTGGCTCTGAGAGGTGTTATCCCTATTCTGTGGGCTGAGAAAGCCACAGCCCCCCTATCAGCCCCCCTATCAAGGCCATGCTGGGCACACTCCACTTGGAGGGCAGCTATAAAAGGCAGTAACCCAGCTCCATCAGGAGGAGTGGCCAGAGAGGAAGGGTCACACACAGAGGCTTCAGCAGTGGGACTGCAGGTGATGGGGTAGAAAGACCCTGCTGGCCCACAGAACCCAGAGAGACCCAGAGGCTCTGCTTCGTGGATGAATCCAGTAACCTCTGCAGCCTGCAAGTGCCAACCCCAGGACCCTGGGTAAGATGAGCCCCAGGGGAAGGGAGGGAATGGTACCATCCACCTGGTTAACTCAGTGTGTCCTGGTTGGACTCCCTGCTGAGCTGGTTGGTGGGATGTACCCCTTTGCCAGCAAAGCCACAGGGTAGGCCTAAAGGATGCCATTGTGACTGACTAAGCAGCAAGTCTCACTGCCCTAACACAAGGGGCCACTGGGACTGATTTTGGCCAAGGGCCCACGGGATCCCAGAGGTGGGAATGGGACCATGGAGCACACAAACCTGACAGTAAGAAACACTGTAAATACTTTGCACAAGGCTGTGCTGGGGATGGGAACGTAGAAGACCCCTGATGTTGCCTCTTACTGGACAGAGTCTGAAAGGTTTCTGGGGAACAGGGCATGGGATGGTGTATGCCCTATTAAAAGTGATTGTAAAGATGCCAGAAACCTGGTGTGGACTGTTCTCTGTATTAAAAGGATAACTGTGTGTAACATGCTATGTGTTTAGTGAGGTAACTTACACAAAGATATAAGTAATAATCTGGCAAGACTTTGCTCTGCAGTTAAAACTTTCTTGACCACTCTGGCCTATCTTCAGAAGACTAAGATTATTAAATTCTAACATTCTATGATTCTATGAAATTCATTCCTACTATACTGCAATTTTCTCATGTATTATAGGCAGGTCTATCAGAAACAATAACAGAGAGTATTGTTATAACACACATCTGCATGTAGTGCCTGATATAGTGCCCATTGAAATCAAAGGGAGCCTTCCACTGACTTCACTGGTAGTAGGAACAAGCCCAAACTGCACTGTATGGTTAGATTCTAGCTAATTATGTGGACTATTGCACCTTCCAAGTATTTATGAATTTTCCCTCACAACCTCCCCATGAGTTAGTTGAATTTAAATCTGACTCTGCTGCAGACTTCTCATGTAACACTTAAAAATCAGTAATCTTTTTATACTCTTTTACAGCTCCAATGCTGAGGCACAGACCAATTAACCAGCTTGTTGCAGGGCACACAGGAAACTTGTGGCAGAACTGATAATGAAACCCAGATGTCCTGAGTGCCAGGCCGGCACCTTTTGACCAGAAGTTCGTTCTTCCTCCTGAATAACTGTATATCAGCCTTACTAAGCAATAATAATGAAATCTGAGTGTGTAGTATCAACACCCATCATGGAGTGGGTTATTGTTTATAGTTAACCACTGTAATATTGACAGGTTATTTTTAATTTAACGGTGTGCCATTAAAAGCTACTACTCTATGCCTTAATAAAAATAAGGTTTTCCATGTTGCAACATCAAAGAAATTAGATGCAAAAGATTTCCTAAAATTGCAATTTTTAAATGTTACCCCTTGTGGATCTTGGCAGATGCTCAGCCCCTGATTTATCGAACAATTTTTACATCCACAAATACTGAGAGGTGCAATTTAGGTAACCTCAGAGGGCTACAGTAGGATTCAGATCATGAGCATCAACATACTCATTTTTGCCTACCAAATTAGACACCTGACATGGATAGGGTCAGCATTTAGTCATGAATCTACAAGAGTTTCTCTTTTGGAATCTCCTTTATTCTGTTCTACAACCACGTTTTTAACCCTTTCCTATTTATCCTATAGATAAATTTAGATAGATGCTTTGAGAGTGGAACATACCCTCCCAGAATTCTTCTAGCAGCTATAAGCCACATTAGTTTTAGTGTAATTACTCCAGTTCAGTGGAATTGCAGTGGAAGGAATTTGGCCTACTGTGTTTAAATACAATGATATGTAGGAAACTATTATCCCGATGTGGCCTAAATGCTAGTTGCTCTTGGCTGGTACTTGGTAACTTTCTGATCCCATTGCTGTGTATCTTATTTTGCAATGTAAAAAAAAATACAACTGCAATATCTATTTAAAATTACAATATTACTAGTAATGAGAAGGCTATTGGTATTAATGGAAGAAATTAACAGGCTCAGAGGATGGTGCAATGATTATACTGAGATTAAAAAAATGGATCCAGAATGTGCAAGTTCTGAAGAACATAACACTAGCAACAATGATAAGAAAGAAGCTAGAAATTTGCAAGCGAATCAATGGCTACGTAATATGTTTATTTTCATGTTAACTAATTGGATGGTTTTTAAGATAAGAAGCCATTTAGAGCAGCATGTGTTTAAATGTGTGAGTAGTCCATTTGATGTCAATTGGACTATTACTATCATGCTTACCGTCTTTTACAAAAGTACAATGAGCTCTTTGGATGAAAAGCAGTCTGTAAAAGCTGAGTATTTGTCAGAATGAATGATACATTCTGGAAGCTGAAACAGCAGAAATTTAGGTTTTTACTTCAGTGACAGTGAGGGAGGAGGATATTTGGAGGGCGCATCATAAGGTCTGAAAAATGCTGATTCTACTGCATCTGATTCCTGGAAATAGCCTTCTAATTGTTTTATTATGCCAAAGAAATAACTTTCTATCACATGCTGTGTTATTCCTCACCCACAAAAGTAATTAAAAAGTCTGCAAACTAAGAGCAAACTTCTATAAGTGTTAGAAAAAAATATAAAAGTTTGAAAAGCTGTTGTGCATACTCAATTTATATCCCTATACTACATGCACAGCTTGAAATCCATGAGGCTTGAGTGTGTAGGCCCCATCCATTACAATAAAACATTTGGCCTACACCTACACTACAGAGATCTTTCTAAAGATGAGCTTCCAGAAGATATCTTCTGAAAAAACTTTCAAAAGATGGCGTCCACACACGAAAAAGCGGATCAAAAGATCTATCTGTTCCTTGGATACAGAGCATCCAGACAGCCCCCGCTCTTTCAAAAGAGCAGGCCAGGGATTGAAAAATCCAGCACCACGAGGACTGCTCTTTCAAACAAATAAAGAGCCCACAGGGTGTCTACACGTGTTTTTTTCTGAAAGAAGCTTTCAAAAGGAGCGTACAAGATTTATAATTAGTGCAATAATTAAATTAGTTCTCTCAGATCTCTGAGGAGAAAAACGGTCTCTCTATTCAGCTGTGGGGCAGCAGCCAGAATCTGCATGAGAGTCACCAGCACGACTGTGAAGTTCTGAACCACTGCATGGCTCTCGAGAGGCAGCCGCAGCAGTGGCAGTCCTCAGAAAAGGATGTGAGACCAGTCGTGACAGATGCTGCTCCAGGAGCCCCACAGAAAAAGAATGAAGCTCAAAGAGATTGTTATACTCCAGAACTACAGGGATTACAGCTGAGGTTATCAGAGGCCAAACATCTACACAGCAGCACAAAGCAGGACCTGAGACATTTGGAATAGCAGCTGCAAGAGGAACGAGAACAGAGTCTTGCTGCAGAGGAGGCTTCCTCAGCAGCACAGGATCAGATCAGAAGGCTGGAATCTAGGGAACGGACACCTGTTCTGGGTTCCAGCATTGATGTGTTTCCAACACATGAACTCTCCTTGCTGATGGACCCCATGAACAGTACCTTTTGCAAGAGTCGGAGCAACTCTGGTTTGTGGTGGCTGCTGCACTCGCCCTTCTGTTCCCAAACCCGCCTGCCACTGCTGCTGACTGCGTATCTGCTCATGCTTCACATCCTGTTCTCCTTGTGCTTTACAGGCCACCTCTGAGTGAGGCAAACACTCTGTCCCTGAGTGTCCACCCTTTATCCTCATCTTAGCGAGGTCTTTGGGCCAACTCTCACCAGTGCCCTACACCAGTTGCCCACTCTCAACAAGCTAGCTTCATGCGGCAACTGAGCCCAGCAGTCTCCAGCACTCACCCTGAGCTTCTTTTCTCTGTCCCATCTGGGAGGCTGCTCTTGCTGAAGTTTGTTTCCAGAAGGCAACCTCTTCTCCCGTCCTCCCCACAAGGTGTTACCAAGTTGTTTTGAACTGCACCTTTTCTGAAACAGGCTCTTCAGTCTGGGATTGAGTCAGGGCAGTGATATAACCTGCAGCTTCAACCTGCTCCACTCCAGCTGCTAATCATCTGCGATGGGGGTTGCAGAGAAAATGTTGTTGTAGCTGTAGGTCCCCAGCACTTTCAACGTGTTGACTGTTGCCTCTGCACTTTGTTATCCTTATGCTCAGGCTAATGTCAGTGGTACTACCAGCCTATGAATAGGTATTGGCCACCTTCCCCTCATTAGTCCACATCACCGGCTTTGCAGGAGGTTGTTCACCGCGCCCATCTGCAGTGTTCCTTCTGTTTCACAATTAGTACCGTTGTACTACAGAGATTGCACTGGTCCTTGAGTAAGGAAGAGAAGCTTCCACCACATCACTCCCAGGTCTTAAACATGCCCACTAGGGCCCTTCTAATGATGATTTTTTTTTAAAAAAGGAACATTGTGGAGTTTTTACAGGATATTCTATAAAACAAATCAGGGTCTGTTTTATAACCTTTTCAATGGGGCTAATTTTGGGGTTTCAGCTCAGTAAGACTTCCCTTCAGGGGAAAGGCAGGCACCGCATTGTTCAGACAGGCTGAGCAATTGAGCTAAGGGCTTTTGGAGTGATATGCTGTGATGCCCCCTTCAGGAGAGAAAGTCAATAATTATGGAAAGGGAATAGGGGACCTGATCTTTCAAAAGAAGGCACTTTTCCTGATCTGGGAGTGGAAGATGGCTTCCAGAAGAAGAGCCCATGTTCTTCTGATTTCAGATCAAAAGAGAGCATTTTGTGTGTAGGAACTCCATGTGTTCCTTCAAAAAAGAGCCACATTTTCTGAAAGAACTTGCCCATGTAGATGCAGCCCTATATTTGCTGTCTAATGATTAATGAAAATCCTTTTCCATTGGCACTGGGAAAAGAGATTTGATGTGTCAATCGGTCAAAGGAAAGCAAACAAATTTATCGTCCAACAGATTTTGTTTCTATTTCCAGATACAGGTGAATAAGTATACTTATGTGAGAACAAGACTTCTGTTAACTAGTTAGCCCTTCAACTGGTGCAATGTGGTATAGCTTCAAAAATGTATCAGGGAGAAGTAAGAAAATGTCTCAATGGATAGATGGACCTATTTTTACTTTCAAAAAATCTTGGTTTGAAATTGGAAAGGGAGCATAGGCAATATTGCTTTGCTGGGGGCCTAAACCTAACGCCCAGCGGGTATTTATCCTCATCACACACATTTGCCAAGCTGTTAACATTGAGAGTAAGGCAGGACTGCAGCGTGTCAGCGGGGTGTTGTATGTCATATATAGCGGTATTTCCCCAGCCCCTGTGCGTGCCATGACTTGCTCTCAGTGTTAATTATCTCTGTTTTTAACTGGCCGAAGATTCAAAAAAACTACTTACAAAGCATTCTTGTCATTAAAAGTGGAAAACCGAATCTCTTTTCCATCCCAGCTCCTACCCCAAAGGTATCTCGCTAGAACCATGCAATTCCATAAACGCATGGCCTACAAAGACTTCAACTGATGTTATACTTTTGCTTAAACACCCCCATGATGTCCAGTGGGCCTAATAATAGTTTTTAAAATGCTGTGGTGTGGCATAGTTTGTGACAAATTATCCATGGGAGAGATGTACTGCACCCGAGGCTTGGAAGCTGGGCTACGTCTACACTGCAGTGATCTGCCGACAGACGTTACTCTCAGAAGAGATCTTCCGGCAAAACTTCTGTTGACAGATCGCATCCACGCACAAGTGGATCGAAAGAGCAATCTGCTCTGTCGACAGAGAGCAGCCAGACTGCCTGGCCACTCTCCCGCCAGAACAGCCAACTGGAAGCTCAGCAAACGGGACTACCTGGTGAACCGGAATCCCTGTTTGTCAACAGCCGGTCCTCCGAGTGTCTACACGGCTGTTCTGATGACAGAAAACTGTTGACAAAGGCCTGAATGCAGAGAGACTCAACGCTGCCTACGGACGTGCCAGGTTTTGTCAACAATCTGTCAACAAAGCACATTTTGCGTGTAGACACACAGAGAGTTTTTCCAACAAAACCCTGGTTTTGTTGGAAAAACTCTTTCATGTAGACATAGCTCTGGAGATCTTGTTTCTAGCCCTACCTATGCAACAAAGGTCTGGTATAATATCGGTATAATATCAGATACTATTGAGCCTCTTGAGCCCTTAGTTTTCCCATTTGTTACATGTGGAATTAATACTTATCTATCTTTGCACAGGACTTTAAGCTGCATGGCTCAGCAGTGCTCGGCAAATACAAAGAGCAAGTACTAGCATATTAAAGGGGCACTTTTACTGTGACTAAGGTTTTACTTTTTATTGGTGTAAAAAATAGACAATCTGTGGAATAAATTCCCATCTCACTGTATGAGTAACTGCACATGTAAATCACTACTCAAGTTAAGCACATACGTTTTAGGCCTATATTTAGTTTTCTAGTTCACAGCTCATGATAGATGCCAGATTAACACTAGAGACTGAAGTTTTATTTATGCTTCAAGCAAGAACAGAAGAGGCAGTGACAATGTAAACAGCCCTGTTCTGCCAATATGCCTTAGTCCTAAATCTGAGAGACAATTTCTAATTCATTCTTCATGCCCAGTTAACGCTTGCCTTCCCTGATGAGACTGATGGCAAGGGAGCCCTCCATACTGATAATTTTTGTAATCTGGACACCTGTCTGATGTGAAGTGACCTAGGAACAATTTTCACATAGACAATCAAATGGCAATTATGACTATTAGGCTTCACTACCTTGCCCCCCGGCTTTGAATCAGTCGCTTAGATTCATTCTGTCAATGAGGCAAACAGCCTGGTCACTCCTGGGTGCATCACATTGCTCTCTCTTCTTGTGATTAGTGATACTGTCAAACTTATCCCAGCAATTTTTTTTAAAGTTATGATTTGAAATAAACTGAGCTTTTTCTTTTTAAGGATTAAACATTTAGCAGGACATTCCAAATCAAGCTGAGATCAGGCCAGGAGAGTCACTTCATGTATCAATATGTAATATCCAAGTAGTTACATATTGCATGAAATGAAATCTGTTCAGTAAACACTAAACACTTGCAGACCCTTCAAGATCTGAATTTATGTAGTTTTATTTTACCCAGTAAAAACTTCAAAGTCTGCATATAGTGGAAGCCATTTTTCAGTGCTAATCACATGATAACAAATTGAACAGGGATCACACATAATACAGAATAGGGGAATGTGATATATAACAGACGTAAAAGGTGTCACTGCCTACCGATTTTCCAAAGAAATTTCGTTTTGGAAGTGACAGATGCAGCCTCTGCAGGGGAGGCTGCGATCTGCTCTGTCAAATGCCAGCTCTGTGGTTATACATACAATATGATGGGGGCAAATTTAGCTACAACAGATCAGGAAAGGGATCTTGGAATTATAGTGGATAGTTCTCTGAAAACATCCACGCAGTGTGCAGCAGCAGTCAGTAAAGCAAATAGGATGTTAGGAATAATTTAAAAAGGGATAGAAAATAAGATGAAGAATATCTTACTTCCCCTATATAAAACTATGGTACGCCCACATCTTGAGTACTGCTTGCAGATGTGGTCTCCCACCTGAAAAAAGATATATTGGTGATAGAAAAGGTTCAGAAAAGGGCAACTAGAATGATTAAGGGTTTGGAATGGGTCCCATATGAGGAGAGGCTAGAGAGACTGGGACTTTTCAGCCTAGAAAAGAGGAGACTGAGGGGCGATATGATAGAGGTATATAAAATCATGAATGGTGCGGAGAAAGTGAATACAGAAAATTTATTTACTTGTTCCCATAATATAAAAACTAGAGGACACCAAATGAAATTAATGGGTAGCAGGTTCAAAACTAATAAAAGAAAGTTTTTCTTCACACAGCGCACAGTCAACCCGAGGAACTCCTTACCAGAGGACGCTGTGAAGGCCAGGACTCTAACAGAGTTTAAAAAAGAGCTCAATAAATATTTGGAGGTTAGGTCCATAGATGGCTATTAGCAAGGGGTGAGGTATGGTGCCGAGCCTTTTGTCGAAGGTGGGAGATGGATGGCAGGAGACAAATCGCTTGATCATTGTCTTCGGTTCACCTCCCCTGCGGCATCTGGCATTGGCTACTGTCGGCAGACAGGATACTGGGCTAGAAGGACCTTTGGTCTGATCCAGTATGGCCATTCTTATGTTCTTATGAAAGAGGATTGGAAGGAAAGAGGAACAATCCCATGTTTAGGTGTGAAAAGTTTGGAAATGTTAGCTAGTAATGGAGTTTTAGTTCCTTTTATTTGGAAAAACTAAAAGCAAATTAACAATCCATTTTTTATTTTAAAATGACCTTTGAAATAATGCCCTGTGCATTGTTACAGGGAAATCTGCGTACGTTTTCTCTCTCATTTATCAAACTTTTATGAAGTAGCAATTATGTCTATGTTTCATGCAAAGGGCACACTCTGAAAAGATTCCTGGGATATAAATTTTCCAAATAGTATTTCACTTCCTCTTAGAACGACAGACTAAGAAACGGATAGTGGAGGCATAGCTAAACTTTGAAAGGAAATTAGAGGACAGTTTACATGCAGCTTTCTCTCCCTCAGCAGATTAAATTTTCATTGAGGTTAGTTTCTAGGTGAGGAGAACCTAAAAGTGTAGAATTCATAAACCCTAAGGGATGACCTGTTCATTTGTAAAGCCACTCCATTTAAAATGATTGAACGCCTACCAAAGTACTGGTGGCTTCAACATTACATTTCCCAGCTTGTACTTACAGACTTAAATTTTTTTCTCTCCATCTTTTTTAATAATTAGCATGAAATTTTATGAGCCTTTTAATCAAAATATATTTGTGTTACAATGAGGGGAATGTATTCTTCCTGCAGCTGAAGACCACCAAATGTACTCTGCCCTATCAGTAACACCTTAATCCGCTTTTCTCCCATGTATAAGTGGGTGACTGACTGGGAAAATCATGTTGGACTATAGAAGGCTGCTGAGCCATTTGATAATAAAATGGGCAATTACGTCTGACATATCTTTGTATTTGTTGTGGCAGGGTGGGGCCAGGGGAGGAAAGACAGGAGTAAAAACAGAGCAGAAACAGAGCTGACAATCAAAGTGGGAGCAGCTGAGGAGTAGTCTGCCCCAGGTCAGTCAGGGCCAGCTGGTCCCACTCAGAGCTACCTTTATAAGCCCTTCTCCATGCAGGGCAAGGAGAGGGTGATTAAGGAGAGTTTGGAAGGTGAGTGAGGAGAGGGAAAGAGACTTGGAAGAACACCAGAGACCACAAAAGAGCAGAGCAGAGCAGAGCAGACCAGACCAGACCAGACCAGACCAGACCTGTGGTGACCTGTGGGGCTGGACTGTCCTGTCCTGGTCCAGGGGTCCTGAAGCTCAACCAGAGACTGTGGGGAACTGGTCAGCTGGAGGAGCCAAACTAAGAAGGGGACCTCCTACCACTAGCAGAAGGAGGTACCAGAGGAATTGTCTGGGGAAGTGGCCCAGGGAGCCCTGGTACAGGGACAAGGGTGAAGAGAGTCAGCCCTTGTTGGTAGTGGCCATCCAGGGTCCCTGGGCTGGAACCTGGAATGAGTGGGTGGAGACTGGCTTCCCCTCAGACTGCCCCATCAAGGGTAATGGGGTTGTATGGTGGGGTCAGTGGACTAAATGGAGGACCTGGGGCCCAGGAATGGGACTGACCCTGCCAATTAGTTGCAGAGAGGCAGCCATTTTTCATAAAATTAGCTCTCCAAAATGATTGCAACTTATTAATAACTAGTGCAAGCAAGTTAAGTTTCACTGCTAAGAAACATGTAATTACATATATTGTCACAGTAGTCTCCATTGCTCCTGGAGAAAATGAAAAGCTTATGTTCCAGAGGATATATGACAGGGTAAACCCTTGTATATTTTCTTCCATTTTAAAAGGGAAAGGGCTGCTAGAAAAATGCTAGATCATGGAAAGTCAGGATTCAGTAGACTGATCTGAATATCAAGAGACACAGGCCGTGTCTATATTAGCCAACTACTTCAAAGTAGTCAGCAACATCAAAGTAACTCACAACATGTCTACACACTGTGTGCTATTTTGACATTAACGTTGGCGTTGGGTGATGAGACAGCAAAATCACTATTCCCATCAGAGGATGGGAATAGTGCCCTGCTTCGACATTCAGTGTTGAAGCAGAGTGTGTGTAGATGATTTGCGTCCTGCTACATCGAAATAGCAGGGTCCTCCTAGCGGCAATCTTGGAGGTTGAGATGGGCTGGCCAGCTCCTGCAGGTCATCATGATCGCCATGTGCAGCAGCCCTTATAGCTCCATGGACCCAGACATCCTGTCTCAGGAAGCTGAGTGTGCAAGCATGAGCAGCAACATGCACTCAGAGCCCCACCAGCCATTGCCCCCACAACGGCATTCAGGCAGCCCTTTGAGCACCTCAAGGGGACCCAGGGCTCCCAGGCATCCAGCTGGGGGAGCAAGAGGCAGGGCCCCTCCTGGACCAACACCTAGCTACAAGACCTGCTGGGGCTCTGGGGGGAGGAGGAAGTGTACCACGTAATGGGGAGCAAGCAGTGGAATACGGATGCATTCACCTGAGTGGCCAAGGGCCTGTCTGCCCAGGCTCGCTCTGGCCCACGTCCGGAGTAAAGTGAAAGAGCTGCAGCAGGGTTACATGGGGGGCCCGGGACTCCACTGGCCGCTCTGGGGCCACCCCCGCCACTTGCCCCTCCCTGCCGCACCACATGCCATTTCTCCAGCCAACCCACCTGCCCTAGAGCCTGGAGAGGAGGCACATGGGGCAGCAGGCCTGATACAGCCTGGCTGTATTTGCCTGTCCTTCCAGCACCCACCCCCACAGCTGCAATGGGGACCCCGGACAAGGCACGGACTGGTGACTCAGCAGGGGCTGCACCCCTCTACCCCAGATATGCTGGAGTGAGGAGGCAAAGACTGTCACCCAGGCCTACTCCCCTGTATATAGTTCCCTCCTCCTGCCTCTCCTGTAAATAGTTATTTCCTCCCCCTGTAAATAGTCTCATGAAAGTTGGACTTAAAGATTTACTTTACAAAAGTTTTGGTTGTTAAAAAAGCATAAATAACCCACTTTAGTTTTCACAAATCCTGTGTGGTGTATGCTTATTAGGGTGGCAGTGTGCAAGTGGTGGGGGCAGTGTGTGGATGGCCAGGGCAGGGCTCACTCCACCCTCTGATCAAAGAACATCTGCAGGGCCTCCCTGTCCCGTACCCCCTTGTCATGGGCCTGGCAGCTGCAGGCAACAACTGGCTAGGGGTAGGCCATGTTGGTCTCAGGCGCCCACCCCTGCACAAAGGCCTCCTCCTTGCTCTCCACCAGGTTGTGAAGCATGCAGCACGTGCCCACAACCTGGGGGAAGTTGGGGAGGCTGATGTCCAGGCAGGCTAGGAGACAGTGCCAGTAGCCTTTGAGGTGGCCAAATTCCCTTGTTACCTGTTGGGCATGGTTCAGAAGGCCATTGAAACTTTCCTGGCTGGCATTGAGGTGGCCAGTGTAGGGGAGCATAAGCCAGGGCTGCAGGGGATATCCCTCATCAGCCATGGGCGGGGGGGCACTGTAGTGTCCCCCACCTGGGGATCTTCCTCTTGGGGACCTAGGTCCTGGCCTCCAGCCACCGGCACAGTCCTGAATGGTGAAAGACACAGGTATTGTGGGTGCAGCTGGGCCAGCCCACAGAGATGTCGTGAAAGCATCCCTGGCTGTCTGCCATGGCCTGCAGGACCACTGAATGGTATCCTTTCCTGTTTATACATCATCCCTTGCTGTTTGGGAGACAGATGGGATGTGGGTCCTATCCAGGGCCCCAAAGCAGTTGGGGGAACCCCATGGCTGCAAACCCCATGATGGCCACATCCAGGTCCCCGATCCTCAAAGCTGGGGAAGGAGCAGCATGTTTGGTGCCCAGGCCACCTGTGGGGAGGGGACATAGGCACCTGTGAATATTTGCTGGTTGCACCTGGGCACCCCATTCCCAGCCCTGCAAACCCCAGTGGGTGCATGCCCAGGCCTCCTCATCTCCATTAGTATGGCCACAACTGTGGCCTTGCCCACACCAAACTGCTGGACCATTGACTGGTAGCTGTCTGGCCAGCTTCCAGACAGCGATGGCGACCCTTTTCTTCCTAGTTAGGGCTCTCCTCATCCAGGTGTCATTGTGCCTCAGGGCAGGGGTGAGCCACGGGTAGAGCTCCATGAAGGTCTGCTGGCACATGCAAAGATTCTGCAGCCAGTGGTCATTGTCCCACTCCCCCATGACCAGCTCATCCCATCACTCAGAGCTGGTGGGATAAGTCCAGGCGCAGCAGAGCACCCGGTGGTGGGGGACAACAGAGGGTATGGGAGTGTGAGGCATCCCCTTCATGCCCTGGGGAGGTCTCACATTGCAGGAGGTGCTGGGCATCCTCCTGCACTGTGCCAAGCAGGTAGGATGCTGCCTCAGTGACAGTGTCAAAGGCCTCTGGCGGCTGGGCATCCATGGCTGCTTGGCCTCGGTCTGCACGTGTGTGGCTAGTGCTCTGTAGATCTCATGCTGTGCAGGCTGTGTGTTTGGGAGAGGCCCTTTAAAGGGATGGCTTGCCCTTGCCCTGGAAGGGCTAGTCCACCCTGTGACCCCATCTGCAGGGTTTCCTCAGCCCCTTATTTTGAAAAGAGCCACTTTTGTGTATAGACACTGTTCAGGGGGACCCATTTCGATGTTTCCCATCTCTGTTAAACATCAAAGGCACCAGCCCTGGAGGATGGTGTAGACACTACACAAAGTAGCTTATTTCAATGTGTCTACGCTGAAGTAAGCTACTTCGACGGAGTTCTAGTGTAGATGTAGCCACAGAGTGGGTCAGGTAGTACTGGAAAAGGGCAAATATAGTGCCCATCTTTAAAAAAGGAAAGGAGGACAATCCAGGGAACTAGAGGCCAGTCAGCCCTACCTCAGTGCCCTGAAAAATCATGAAGGAATCCATTTTGCAGCAATTGGAAGAGGGGAAATTAATCAAGAGTAGCCAACATGGATTCACCAAGAGAAAGTCATGCCTGACCAATCTGATTAGTACCTGTGATGAGGTAACTGACTCTGGACTTGGGGAAGTTGATGGATGTGATATACCTTGACTTTAGCAAAGCTTTGATACAGTGTCACACAATATTCTTGCCCGTAAGTTAGGGAAGTGTGGATTGGATAAATGCACTGTAAGGTGGATAGAAAGCTGGCTGGGCAATTGGGCCCAACTGTGAGCAATCAATGGCTGTCTGCTTGGAGGTCCAATTCAAGTGGAGTTCCCCAAGGATCAGTTCTAGGCCTGGTACTGGTCAACATCTTTATTAGTACCTGGATAAGGGGATGGATTGCACCCTCAGCAAACTTGCAGGTGACGCTAAACTAGGAGGACAGGTAGACAAGTTGGAGGCTAGGGATAGGGTCCAGTGTGACTTAGATAAATTGGAGAATTGGGCCAAAATAAATTTGTTGGGGTTCAACAGGGACAAGTGCCAAGTCCTGCACTCAGGATGGAAGAATTCCAAGCATTGTTACAGGCTGGGGACCAACTGGCGAAGTAGCAGTGCATCAGAAAAGCACTTGGGGATTACAGTGGTTGAAAGGCTGGATATGAGTTAAGTGTGCCCTTGTCACCAAGAAGGCTAACAACATATTGCAGTGCATTAGGAGGGGGCATTTCCAGCAGATCTAGAGGAGTTACTATTCCCCTCTACTCAGCACTGGTGAGGCCACATGTGGAATATTGTGTCCAGTTCTGAGTCCCCCAGTATAGAAAATGTGGATGGATTGGAGATGGTCCAGTGGAGGGCAATGAAAGTGACTAAAGGGCTGGAGCACATGAGCTATGAGGGGAGGCTGAGGGATTTTGACTTGTTTACTTTGCAGAATAAAAGAGTGAGGGGCAATTTGATAGCAACCTTCAACTTCCTCTAAAGAGTATGGAGAGAAGCTGTTCTGCCACCTGTCTACTGATAACAAGGGGCAGAGGTCTAAGTTAGAGAGGGAGGTGTAAGTTGGGTATTAGGAAAAACTATTTAACTGGGAGGGTGGTGAAGTAGTGGAATGTTACTAAGAGTGGTGGTTGAATCTCCATCACTAGAGGTTTTTAAGTCTCAGCTTGACAAAGCCTTGGCCAAGATGATTTAGTTAGGGTTGATCCTGCTTTAGACAGGGGCTGGACTCAACCTCCTCCAGAGGTCCCTTCCAGCTTTAGGATTCTGTGATTCTAATTGTTGTAAATAAGCATAATATGTCAAGGACAGTTGTGAATTCAACTTCTACACTTCCAAGAGATGAACCTTTGAAACAGACGACTGGGAGGTCCAATAAGGAGTGACTGCTTGAGAAAAGTATTCAAGCACAGGGGATACACTGTTTTGACTTATGGTGGTGACTCTAGAGCTTATCTGGCTTTGCCATTTGGTGCAGTGGGTACAGTAGGCCATATGTTGTGATAGACATACGTAGGCTCCATGGATCTTGGCGGGGTGTGTGTGTGTGGAGGAGAGGGTGACGTGCAATATTGACCATCAGAGCAGTAGAGATACGCCTGAAGAGTCTGTCTTTGAGCTGTGGTGTCCCAGTCTGTGTGGAGCTTGGCTCTATTGAGTTTGGCAAGGTTTAGTGTGTGTGGTTTTTTAAGAACTCTTATTCTTAAAAATCTGACTCACCCTACATTTAGCCATAACTCTGGTTGCCTTTTCCAAAGGTGTTCTGAGGCTCAATCTTGTTTTTTCCAACAGAGGCTGGTAAAAGAAACAATGCCTCGCTCAGCTAAAACAATACTGCAGAATGACTGACTGAATGTCAAACCACATTCATGTGTGCTTGACCTGACCGAGCTCGATGAGATGTGGAAATTCCACATTTCGGTTATCAGTGTTTTGTAAAGTTGCTTTGCCCTAGTTTGCTCCTAAAGAAAATATGAAAAGCAGACAGGACTGATTTCCCCCCTGGAATGCAATTATTGCTTAATGATGTAACACCTAGGCAATGTACATACATATAGAAGGATGCACTTCCTGTTCTGAGTAGCTTACTATCTAAAAAAAATCCCAACAGTGGAGGAAGTCGAGCATTCCTATGTTACAGATGGGGAGCTAGGTGATTCAGGGGTAGACTTTTCAAGGTCATTAGGTATTGATTTAAATGAATTTGACACCAATAGCTTTAAAAACCTGGCTAGAAATTCATCTCTATTACTTGCCAGCATAGTACTTCAACCAGACATTCTTCTACCCACTGTAATCAGTTTTGAGCCACATCCACCTTGAAATTTTACAATGAACCAAATAAAAATCTCAGGTCTATCACACACTGATATCTTTTAATGGATTACCTTTGATGGTTTTATAATTTCTTCCACTTGATGCCCATTGGGAAAATGCAGCAAAGATCTCTGTTTTATTACAGTGGTAATATTCAATTTTTTGCTATTACAGCTGATGTCAGCATTATGGGCTTCACTTTGTAAGGGTTTACAACCTACCTATAAAACTTCCAATTTATTGGAACTTGGTGCAGAAGCTTTCAGACTAGGAATGAAATTTAAAACACTGAATATTTTTTAGTTAATTTACAAATAACAAACATCAAACAAAGAAGGGAGGGATTTGTTTCATTTTCCCTTTCCTCAAATGAGGAAAGAGCAAGTCATAGTGTAACCTGTTTGTGGGGGTTTTATGGGTTGTTATACAATTTAACTCTTGTCAGGTCTGTGAACCTTCATGAAACTAGAACAGTTTCACAACATTAGAAAGAAATTCTTGGTCAGTGTCAGTGGGTTTTTCCCCCACGATCTGCATGTCAGTGGGCAACAAAAAAAAAAACTTGCTTTTTTACTCAAAGACCCACTTCAGATTTTGCATAAAGCTGTCTAACAGGAGTTGTTGGTGTCACCCAAAAACCTAGTTTAAAGACAGAGAAGCCACAAGATTCCCATCTCAGCCATGGAATAGTAAAGCTGCTTTTTGATTATGTAATGCTAAATACTTAGTAGTCAAGTAAATAATCATTCTGTAGCTCCAGAAATTGAAGGTCAGGGCTAAATTATTTACCTGATGTAAAACAACTATTAGACCCAAGTTCAGGAAGAGCCCATCTATCTTATTTCTGGCCTAGACATAGTACTCTATACCCAATGCCTCCTATGTAAGCCACTTAACCTTTTATTAGTCTTGTTGTTTATCATCTTGTGGCTGTGGACATGTTATATCCTGTCTGTGTTAACATTTTCTCTTGAATAAATATCATTCCTATGTTATAGCAAGGCAGAGAAATTGAGACAAAGGTTAATTGATTTGCCTAGAAAGCACTTCAATTCAAAATCTGTTAAATGGGATAATTAATTTTTTAATCATAACTAAATGAGTGCCTTATGTGAAAGGTTTCTATCCTGATAAGCAAAAGGTTGGACCTAACTGGGTATAACCAAAGATCCCTGCTAAGCTTTGAGGTTGGGCTATATAAACAATGACAGGAAATGAAGCAGAGGAGAAGTTAGAAGTCATACATGTTAGACTCAGGTCACTAGTTTGATCTGGATTCTCATATATATTTCTCACCTAGGGATCAAATCAAGAGACAGGTCAGTTCAAAAATCCCTTCCCTCAGCTTTAGGCAGAGCAACCAAATGTATAGTGTGTGTACACACACTTCAGAAATACAAATAATGGGGTGGGAGGGGAATTGTGGAAATCAGCTGGTGAAAACTTGTAAGTAAATTCTCAATCTTTTTTCCAGCAGCTTCAAATATTTTAACATTACATTGAGATATATAAAAATCAAGCTTTTTATTGGGAACTTGTTTGCTCTGACTAAGGTAAGGGCCTTTTGAACATGTTAAATAGCTCTTAGCCTGGTGCCTAAGGGAAAGGGAGAAAGCCAGCCAGCATGCAAACTTGCTTCCTAGAACGTTAAGGAAACTAGGAGATCTGAATGCTGTTAAAGCCCTTAAATGGTGATATAAGGTGGCTGTTTTGGCACCTGTACAACCTCATTCTGAAACTGCATTTGAACACACTCACCCTTATTCCTTCATGGAGAGTCACAGAGCCATGTGCATAAATGCTAAGAAAAGCATTGTTCAGGACAACAGAAGGAATAGCACTTACAACCTTTTATCACTGTCTTCCAAATTTGCCTCATTTAGCAGCTGTCATAATTCACAAGTGCAACTTTTTTCAAGTGGCTTTCCCAAACTTTTGCACTTTATTGTGAATTACACTTGAAATTTTCCAATATAAAAATAAGAAGTGGCGAAGAGTATGAAAATTCATTAAATCAGTGGGGGAAAATATGCTGAAATATGCATATACACATGGACTGAGGTTGAGACAGAAATAGGAGACAGACCTATTGAGAGTCTCTGGAAAAGGACAAAAGGGGTAAGATACAAGGGTGGTGATGTGGTAGGTGACTGCTGTAGACTATCCAACCAGGACAGCTCTGGCTGAGGTGAAAGTGATCATGAAATCGTAGCATTCGTGATTCTAAGGAATGACAGAAGGGAGAAGAGCAAGATAGACAGTGGATTTCTTTTGGCAGTTTTCAAAGACATGTTATCGAGAGCACAAGAGCAAACTATTGCACTGCATAGGAAGGATAGGAAGTAGGATAAAAGACCACCCTGGCTTACCCAGGTGCTCTCCTTTGATTTAAAAATCAAAGTCTTATAAAACTGGAAATCAGGTCAAAATACAAAGGATGAATACAAACAAGTCTGCAGGGGCGAAATTAGAAAAGTCAAGGCACAAAACACAGTCCAACTAGCTAGAGGCATGAAGGATAACAAGAAAATATTCCACAAATACACTAAACCAGAGGCACACCAAAGGCAAGGTGGAACCAGCAAGGGACTGGTAACGGGGGAGTTTGAGAGAGGTGATCCTCTTGCTGAAGAAACCAGGTTAGAGCTTCGGAGTAATTTTTTTTCTGGACTTTTTTGAGTTTGAATTTGTTACTGTGACAGTGTGGGAGTGAGTTTGAGACTCACCGGGGGTTAGGAGGGACCAAGGAGAGGAGGCTTTATGAGCCAAAGACCAAGTAACCAGTGGGAGTTTGTGACCAGCAGGAGGCTGCTAACAGGGGAGTTTGTAAGAGGGAGTCTGAGGGAGTCCTACAATGGATAGCAAGACTTGCCTCACGTGTGCCAGCACTGGTCCTTTCTCTGCCACCTGGAAATGTAGCCAGATAACCTGACCGGATGCCTCTACACAGACCCTGGAGTGGTCTTGCAGAGATTGTGGCTCACAATTCCCACTCTCAGAAATCCAGGCTGAGGGGAGCATCCAACATGAAAGGTGCCATCTCCTCCCTCTCTAGCTGGTTAGATTCCTCAGCCTTCGATGTCTCCACATGCATATTCATGAAATTCTTCATGGGCTCGGATGCTCCTCTGCCTAGCCACTTCCTCATGCAGCTCTCCCACCTGCTTCCATTATCTTTCCTGACACAGAAGTTAAACTGACATGTCTGTAGTTCCCTGCGTTGTTCTTATTCCCCTCTTTATAGATGGGCACTATATCTGCCTTTTTCCAGTCTTCTGGAATCTCTCCTGTGATTTTTCCAAAGATGATCGCTAATGGCTTAGAACGCCTCCATCAGCTCCATGAGTATTCTAGGATGTACTTCATCAGGCCCTGGTGACTTGCAGAGATCTAACATTCCTAGCTGATTTCTTTATTTTATCTTCTATACTTACCCCTTTCCCACAAGCATTCGCTGTTAGGCATTCCTTCTTCAGACTTCTCAGTGAAGACCAAAACAAAGTCATTAAGCATCTCTGCCATTTCCAAGCTTCCTGTTAGTGTTTCTCCTTCCTCACTGAGCAATGGGCCTACCCTAGCCTTGGTCTTCCTGTTGCTTTTAATGTACTTATTTAAAAAGTCATCTTGATTCCCTTTATACCCATAGCTAATTTGAACTCATTTTTGCCTTTGCCTTTCTAATCTTGCCCCTGCATTCCTGTTTGCCTATATTCATCCTTTGTAATTTTGTCCTAGTTTCCATTTTTTGATTCCTCTTTTATTTTGAGAGCACACAAGATCTCCTGGTTAAGCCAAGGTGGTCCTGCCATATTTTTCTAGCTTTCCTACACAGCAGAATAGCTTACTTTGGGGCCCTTAATGTCCCTTGGCAGTCTTTCAAACTCTCCTCTGTGGGTTCCCCCCGCCAGTCTTGCTTCCCATGGGACCTTACCTACCAGCTCTCTGAATTTACTAAAATCCCATGTTCCTGAAATCCTTTGTCTCTACTTTGCTTGTTATTGCTGTACCAGTTCAAACCACGTGTTAATATGTTAAATTTGAAAGCTACACCATGGTAGGCTGAGCAGTGAAGAAGTTAGGGCCTGCAAGAAAACAGCAGGAACTGGGGGCAGTGGTACTCCAAATCAGAGGGCTGAAAAAATTAACAAAAATGTCTGGGTTATTTTTTTTGAAACTCCAGAGAGCACAGTGTTCAGCATAGTTGAGAAGTAACAGATAGCTGTGATAGTCTACATACTATCAAAACAAAAGCAATCCATTAGCACTTTAAAGACTAACAAAATAATTCATTAAGTGATGAGCTTTTGTGGGACAGACACACTTCAAAAAAAACTCCTGACTCTCAAACCTGTCAGCCAACACTTTAATGGAGTGGGCCATTCTGTAAATGATCTGAAAGTCTGTTTTATTGAAAAGTAACTATCATTTACAGAGAATGTGCAGAACTTTTTTATATTCAAATTCAACACATTAGCAGGGGGTTTGAACCAGGACAGCAATTACTTGGCCCATTATAAAACAAAGTACATTAAAAGTCCTTATCTAACTCTTGACTTCCTCACCCTACACCCCACTCCTGCCACCCCTCTGCTCTTCTGATTTGCCAACCTTGACAATAATTTTTCTGATTTGTCACTTAATTTTTGGACCGCTGTGCTTTATATGCTGAGTTTGTTCTGGTACGACTATGATCTGAAGAAGTGGGTCTGTCCCACAAAAGCTCAACCTAATTTATTTTGTTAATCTTTAAAGTGCTACTTGACTCCTTGTTTTTTGATAGAATACAGGCTAAAAGGCTATCTGTCACTATGCAATGATAAGTACCAGAGGGGTAGCCGTGCTAGTCTGGATCTGTAGCAGCAACGAAGGGTCCTGTGGCACCTTATAGACTAACAGAGAAGTTTAGAGCATGAGCTTTCGTGAGTTAACTCACTTCTTCAGATGCTGTGATAGTATGCAATGATAGTAATATCACCTTAGTAAATCCATTCTCAGAGAAGCAATAATTGGGTCAAGAGAAGACCTAGAGGTATCTAGTGAGACTTGAGTTAATTTCATTTCAGTATCTTTCACAGGTTGTGGAATTTATAGTTAAGCTTCCCTAACTTTGTAGACCAAGCCTATGGTTTCACTCTTCAGTGGAATCTTTGTATAATTGGCCACTGGCTGGAGATACCTAGGAGATGCAGGCACTACTGGATTCTCCAAGGGAAGCTCTTCTGAAATTCAAGCCTGCACTTGAAACTGAGACAAAACTAGCAAAAAAAAAAAAAAAGTAAGAGGACTTTAGCAACTCTTTGGATGAACCTGTCTTGAGTTTCGAGCGCTTAGGGCAGGGGAAAAATGAAAGCAGACTACTTTTTTATGCAGCAGCTTTCACATCTGAATTACCTTTAACATTACACTTCTGCAGCATGATTTTCTAGTAGAAAAATCTTAGGGATTTTAAACTCTTGGACCCACAACTAATCACATATGGGGATAATATCCCAATTACCTTCATACAAGAAATCCCACAGCGACCTTTGGAATTATTGATATGCCTAAAATAAGCAATACTTGGCCTATTAGGTTTCCTTATGAGCCTGAACAATTGTACCTTGGACAAAAGCTAGAGAAACATTTTCCAATTTTGAAAACTGTTTCACACTTTGGAATCTCAATGGTAAATTTAGTGTTTTGTTAATGGAGCTTCTTGAAATTCTTAATACTTTGAAAAAGGTGAGTATCACCAGGTCAGTGGGCTATTTTTACTTCAATTTTTTTCAGCAGTTTTAAGGCTGTAAGTATTGTATGTCTTATAATCTATTTGAAAAAGGTGTCTCTTAGCTTAATCTTTGTGATTCTATACCAGGTGAGACCTTTCATGTGCTCTGATTTTTATATTTATAGCTCACTGCCTGTTTAATTACACATAGGATACAGGATCATGCTGCATGTAAAGAAACTCAACAAAAAGGTGACCCAGTTTCCAACATTATTCATTCATGAGTTGGGCCCTATAAAGAACACACAGGAAGCTCATTGGATGTCAATTGTACTGATGTGAAGCTGCAATGACATTATGGCCTCAAAGTTAATTCTAAATCCTGTTTTCAGCCAGGGCTTGCACACTGTCTTAAGAACAGGGTAAACCATCAGGATTTTTGTAATGTACGAGGTTACTTGCAGTATGTGTGCATTGCTGCCGGCAGCAAGCTCTCCAGCCCAATAAACACACTGGCATGAGTTGGGCTGGAGGGAGGCCATTAAAATGAGCCACTCATCTTGCTAAGATGGCCGCTCCGCTTGGTCTCTTAACCACTCGGGCTGAGTTTGGATGGCTAGCCAGTAGTCTCCAGAGCCACAGTGTCTATACTGCCACTTTAAGTGTGCTTGATCAAGTCCAGCTAGCATAAATCCATCTTGCCAGTCTGGAAGCCTCATTCCTAGCTGCTCGTAGAGACACCCTTTAGTATCATCCAGTCATCATCAGGATAAGCATGGTCATTTTGAACAGCAGTGTTCACAACAGGAATGCTTGCGCTAAATCTTGTGTCCTTAGCATTCAGTTCTAGAACCTTAGTGCTAAACCCAGCTGTCATCTCTTGCTCAGGCAGGTGCCTGACACAAGACACAGATTTAAGGAACCTGTTTCTCTGAAAATGCCACAGGCTGGTATATCTGCCTAGCACTAACTGTTAGGACCTGAATCCAGTGAGTGGGCTAGCCAATAAATTACAGCCCCAGGGAGATGCATATTGTGGAGCTGGGGAACTGCCTAGTCCTTCAACTGGCTAGTCTATGTACAGTCAATGGACTCTCTATGTACAGTCCATCTCTATTACCTGTCCTAGGCTACATCTACACGTGCACGCTACATCGAAATAGCTTATTTCGATGTCGCTACATCGAAAGTCTATTTTGATGAATAACGTCTACACGTCCTCCAGGGCTGAAAACGTTGACGTTCAACTTCGACGTTGGGCAGCACCACATCGAAATAGGTGCTGCGAGGGAACGTCTACACGCCAAAGTAGCACACATTGAAATAAGGGTGCCAGGAACAGGTGCAGACAGGGTCACAGGGCGGACTCAACAGGAAGCCACTCCCTTAAAGGGCCCCTCCCAGACACAGTTGCACTAAACAACACAAGATACACAGAGCCGACAACTGGTTGCAGACCCTGTGCATGCAGCATGGATCCCCAGCTGCCACAGCAGCAGCCAGAAGCCCTGGGCTAAGGGCTGCTGCACACGGTGACCATAGAGCGCCTCTCAACCCCTCAGCTGATGGCCGCCATGGCGCATCCCACTATTTCGATGTTGCGGGACGCAGATCGTCTACACGTGCCCTACTTCGACGTTCAACTTCGAAGTAGGGCGCTATTCCCATCCCCTCATGGGGTTAGCGACTTCGATGTCTCGCCGCCTAACGTCAATTTCAACTTCGAAATAGCGCCCAACACGTGTAGCCGTGATGGGCGCTATTTCGAAGATGGTGCCACTACTTCGAAGTAGTGTGCACGTGTAGACGCGGCCCTAGTCAGCAGGAACTCTTTCATTGTGTTGACTAGGAAAAAACTAAAGGCTTCATCCTAAACATATAAAGCACCATTACCCAAATCTGACAAACTGCTGAGTTCAGGTGAGCGTGTTCGCCCCAATGCAAGACTGAGCAGGCAGTGTGTGGGGAAAAGAGCCTGAATCTGAGTATCCAGCAGTAACGTTTCTCTGAGGCATTTAGAACTGACTCCAGTGCCCCTTTGCAGACCTAGTTGGGCTCCTCTGTAAGGAGAACTTCTGAACCAGTTTCTCTCTGTGCCAAATGAAAAGTTCTCACTTTCAACTGTTCAACGTAAATGTGGTTCCCACTTGACACAAGCACTCAGTCCTGCCCTCTAGTTTACATACTACTCCCATTAGAATCAATAAAGTGCATCAGCATATCTGGAGGAGAAAGTGGCCACCACTGTACTGTGTGTACATCAGAACAGGCTGGGCAGTCCATATTTCCCCCTCAAGAGGCAAGAGGTCCCAGCAGCGTTTCACAGACTCAGAGGATGAGCAGACAGGCCACCAGAGAAGAGAAACAGGAGGAAACTTCCAGAAATTCCAAGTGGAGGTGTAGTTTCTATGCTGAAAACCTGACAGAAGATACATATCAGGATCCAACAGCTTCAACGCAAGGGAGAAATGTGTGGGACATGCATGGATGGCAGCTTAGCCTAATAACAAAGATTGCGCTTACCCAAGAGTTCTTCAACTGTCAAACAGGCTATCCTTGTGGCATCTTCAGAAGAATCAAAAGAATGTTCTGCAAGGAACAGGTGGACAACAGGCCAGTATGCTGGGTCTCCAGAACCAGGACTGGCCTACACAAGAACCCATTTGGTGATGGTTCATATTGGCACTAATCCACTACATCACAGCATCTCTTACAAATGGGAGATGACTTCTGGAAACTCAATGTGTTTGGAAGTGCTTCCTATTTCATGAGCAAAAGGAGACCGAAGGCAGAAGACTCTGGCAATGAGTCACTTGCTACGTAATGGTGTAGGTTTTGTGGAACATTTGGCCTACCTTCTATGGGGATAAAGGGTTCTATAGGCTGGATGGCACCAATGCAGAAGAAAATCTCTATGGGGGCAGGCTAGCTAGAGTAGTTGGGAGGGGGTTAAACAAAAGAGGACAAAATGAGGGAAGAGACAAATAATCAAAGCAAAATTGAGATGCTGAGTACAAAATTAATCAAGGCCCCAAAGGATAGGGAGGAGGGATTTCTTTAAATGCCTATACACCAACATTAGCCACTTGGGTAACAAACAAAAGGAATTTGAATTTATGTATATAAATGAACAATTCTGTCATAGGTATAACCAAAATGTGGTGGGATGATTTGCACACTGGAAAGTTAAAAATAAAATTATTACAACCTATTTAAAAAGTATTGAGTGGGCAAACGGGGGGGGGGGGGGAATAGTCTCTCAAAAACGACATTACCTGTTTCTGAGTCACTGATTATGAATCAGGCTCATAGCAGATAAAACACAAGATGGGGTATTAGCTGGTGTCTGCTACAAATTACTAAATCATAGTAGGCCAAAGGGTGACTTTCATTACTTACCTGTAATCTAGAAGGGGAAAAATCTGATCATGGGAGGCTTTGGGCTGAGTAACACATGCTTGGCCAGTGATATGAATGATCTCATACTGCAGCACTAAAACATTAGAGATGACAATTTTGTGTCTCCAAGTATTATAGCTAACAGAGCATTTCATTTTGGACCTTGTCCTAACAGAGGAACTGATCACACAAGTAAAAGTTAACTAGCTTAGATTCAAGTGATCATGACTTGATCACATTAATAACGTCCTGACCATTACTGTATAGTAAACCCTCAATTTAACGGACTAAGGGAGAGAAGGGGTGTCTTAACACTGAAAGTCCATTATATCCTAATGGTTTACTGTAACTCAGTGCACTGACCTTCCCCAGACCATCACTCACTCCTGTCCACAGCTCCTCCTCTTCCCTTCTCAATTTTTCTCTTCCTCCCTCTCCCAGTTACCAGGAAAGGAGCTGCACATTGACCTGGGTTCTTCCACTTCCCATGGCTCTTGGTATGCTCAGTGCTGTGGCTCCTCTTGCCCTGGTGACCCCAGCCATGTTGGTGGCTCTTTCAGACCCCCTGGTTCCAGGAGTAGTGCCATGGGCTCTCAGTTGCCATCATTTATTGATTGAGGGGCAACGGCTGGCAGACAGCATCCATTATTTTTAAAGTCAGTTACATGGGGGTATATACTTGATACTTTAATAGGGCCAATTTAAAAAAGGTGAGGCAAATCAGCTGAGATGAAGAATTTAAACTGAAGTTGTGTTTGATAATTGGGAATAATTTAACACCATATTAAGGGCCCAAAAGTCACTAGAAATGAAAAAGGAAAAGTTGATAGTCATGAATATAAATCATTAGATATGAGAAATGGTAGAAAATTGATAAGGGAGCCAAAGGAATGCATGGAGTAATCTATAGCCAATAGAGTTGGGCCTATAATGAGGGTGGAGACAAAACTGAGGGGTTCAGTATGTGGGAGGCACCTACTGGAGAGCAGACTGGGAAGGATCTAGGGTGCAGGAGAGGCTGGAAGGGTGCAGGAGTGGGCTGGGGGTGGGAATGTGAGGTCTGGGCAGGAGTGGGCTGGGAATGGAGGGGTGGGGTCAGGGAGCAGGGGTACCCATCTCCCTCCCGATGCGGTGCCGATACCATTGAGCACCAGTGGCCCTGTGCCACTTTGCACTTGAAGGCAAAGTCCCCATTGCTCCCATTGGCTGCAATTCCCAGACAATGAGAACAGCAGGGGAAAAGCCTCCAAGTGAGCACTCCTGTTCTGCCAGCTGAGCAGGGCAGTGGAAATGGCAGTGTTCAGAGCCACTCCTCCCTCATCCCCAGGCAGAGCAGGCCATGAAGGGGCTTTAGCACCAGTTCCTTGCTGCTTTCTCCCCTTCTCCTGCTACAAGGAGGGGGAGCCCCAAGCCCCCCAGGCTAAATCAAAGGAAGTTGGAGGCTGGATCTGGCATACAAGTCATATGTTGTCCGTCCATCCGTGGCTTGTGAGGAGGAGTGTTTAAAATATATTAGGAACAAAAAGAATCCTGATAATGGTATTGATCCTTTACTAGATAGAAAGGGTAGAATATCAATAATGCAAAAATGGCAGAGGTGTTCAATAAATACTTCTATTCTGTATGTGGGGAAATACAGATGACATCATCTCCCCATGGTGATAAAACTTTCCATTCCACTAGTATCTCTGGAGGATGTTAAACAGATTCTTGTAAAACTAAATGCTGAAAATCAGCAGGTCTTGCATCCAAGACTTTTAAAAGCTGCTGGGTGTGGGGGATTGCCGAACCATTAATACTGAATTTCAATAAAGCTGGGTGCACTGGGGGAAGTTTCAAAAAGCTGGATGAAAGCTAGTGTCCCTTTTTCCTTAAAGAGAAAACAAGATGACCCTGATAATTAGACATTCCTCTAGTTCATTATTTATTAATGTAAATGAGCATGAGGTTATGGGAAATGCCTCCTGTCAAATGTTTGAGATCAAGTTTGGTTAACAAAGCTGATAGAATCCTAGGGCTGGAAGGGACCTCAGGAGGTCATAGAGTCCGGCCCCCTGCTTCAAGCAGAAACACTTTTAATATGTTAAGTGTTGATTTCTGTAAATAGAGCTCTGGATGGACTGACAGACATGTCTGTCCGTGAAGGTGAATAGCCACAGATAGACATTGTGATCCACAGATGTGCAAGGCTCTACTCCCAAGAGCCACTGTGGCCAACAAAGGCCATTAACCTGTCCCAGCAGGCATCTGTCCATGGTCCTACAGCTCCACTGGAGGCAGGGCTGGGGGCGGTATACTAGCTCCCACTTGTGATGAAGTAATGTTCCTCATGAGAGTAGAGCCCTGAGGACCTCTGGTCATGATGCTTGTCTGCAGCTTCAGATAGACATTTCTGTCTGTGCAGAGCTGTATGTGTGAGGCATTGGATTGGGAGATGTGCCTCATTTTGATTAACTGCGTATAATTCTATTTATTTAATGAGCACGCATTAAACAGATTAAAAATGGACAGGTCTCAAAGTGACTGTCAATGGGGGCTCATCCATCTAAGTATCTACACAAGAAAAAAATATTTAAACATGGGCTCTTCACTCTGACCAAGAAAGGTACAACAAGCCAAGGGCTGGAAATTGAAGCTATACAAATTCACACTGGAAATGAAGTGTAAATTTTAAACCAAGAGGATAGTTCACCATAGGAACAAGATACCAAGGAGATAATCAGCTGATGGAGAATCCCCAGTTTTAAAATCAAGATGAAATTTTTATTTTATTTTAATTTTAAAAAAAAAAAAGCTCTACAAATTACTTTTGACAAAGCTCTATGGCCTGGGTTTAACAGGAGTTCAGATGAGCTGGTCAAAATGGTCCCTTCTGCTCTTTGAATCAGAGCATTGGCTGTTTAAATCTTGTGAAGTGGTGAAAAGGACGCAATTTCATCCCAAATTGAATTGGCGTGGGGATGGGGAAGAAGTTCTGAATGCACATAGACAAAGGGAAACTTGGTGTTTTTGCCAAGCCCAAAGCATTTATAACATGGAGAAGAGTGGTATTGATAATCTTGGTTGGAAAGGGAGGTTTGGGAACAGCTAAAAATCATGTGGCTTTAGCTTATCAAGACTCCTTGCTGTGGTCTTTCTAGGGGTCCTGCCTTCTGCTAAATGGTCTCTTCAATTTGTTTTCAGTCAGATCAGCTCATGAACCCACACCTTAAACTGAGGCTCTTTGCTATTCAACTCCCAGGCTTTCTGCCTCTGTCTGTTTCCAGGTTGGTTTTCCAGAGGCAGCCTGGAGCAGGGCTATTACCTCTTAGCTATCTCAAGCTATTCTGTCTCCTCCTTCTCTGTTTTCTCCCCTTTATAGCAGGACTTGTTTTCTCTGATCACAGCTGTGGGTGTCTATCAATGAATGTCAGTTGTGGCAATTGCAGAAGGCTGGGATCAGGTTGCTGCTTGTAAACAGGAAAGAGTCTCCTTCTGCCGATGCTCAATATGGAGTTTGAAACTCTGTTACGTGGCTATTAAAACAAGTTTTGCTAGACAAGGCTCAGGGGCAATACAAAGCCTATGGCCAAAACTTTTCAAACTTGAGGGGCTGATGTTTTGGCATCTAAATCCAGAATTGGGTACCTAAACATATGGGGGCTCAAGGGTTTTGAGAACCTCAATCTGCTGACGATGTCACTTGAAACCAAGGGTGCTCAGTGCCTTTAGGGGAAAAAAAAAATCAATCCACTTAATTATTAGGTCTCTCGCTTTAATCACATAGCTCTGAAAACATTGGCCTGTGTTTCAATAGGCAGGCATGGACTTTCATTATAATCAATGGAAAATAAATGTTTGCATTGATTATCTACCTGCAAAATGAGAGTAACTGCCTCTCCATGTCTCTTCCACCTTCCTCTTTTGTAAATGCCCTGAGTGTTGCAGCAAGTTTTTATTTTCAAATGAAGCAGAAATATTCTCTCCCCATGAAAGTGCTTCGAACTGATGATTTACATACACTGAATCACTTCACAATGTGAGACAAGGCAGAATATCATATGCTGAGAAAATGACAGCTTTTTAAGTTGGGCACAGAGCATTACTGCCAACGTTTATTTAGTTCTGAACTAGGAAATGGTGCCATTTAGTGCTGCTACATCTCCTGTTTCTGGAAGGACAAATCTACATTTTGGGACTGTCTCCCACTTGTGATTAATTTTTGAAACTAGAGAGCTACTAGCCAATCTGCGGGACAGATTCAGAGTCTTCTCAACATGGAGAATAAAACGGCAACCAAAAAGAGTCTGATTTCCTCCCCTCCCCACAAAATGCAAGCAGAGGGAATTGAAAATTAAAAACACACCATGAGCTTTGACAGAATATAATAGAAAAAATTCTGCTCTACTCCTTAAAAATAGTCTAGACCTCAGACAATATATTGACTTTCACATGAATATTTTATAATGAGGACAGATGGCAATGTACCTAAAAAGAGATTTGTTCATCTTCATTCTAGCCTGCTCCAAGGAGGTGGCACTGCATGTTCAAGTTTCCCCAGCTGCAGGCATCAGCGTGTTCCCTCCTCCTACTTAATGATGCTAAGAACTCAAGTCCCAGATGGATACTCACTGGGGCCAGTTTCCTGGGGACATACACGATGTTTGCTAGTTGTGGGAAGGCAATCCAAGGCACGAGGAGCAGATGGCAAATAGCAGACCCTCATTTATCACCAGCAGGTTTCCAGCTATGGTTTACTCAAGAACCTGTTGGAGCCCCTGGGAAAACATGGGGCAGCTGTGCTTCTCCTTCATGCTGAGCCTCTACAATTAGAGAGCTTTTAAGAAAGAGGAAGATCTCGAGGAAAGAGACCAGTAAATAGCATCACTAACGGAAAACTCAAGTCTGGAGGTCATATTCTGATCTCATTTACACTCTGCATCTCCACCACGCAACTGGCAATATTGCATGGAGGTAATCCAGGTTGAGCCCAAAGGTAGAACCAGAATTTCCAGACCATCAAGTCCCATATTCAGGCAGTGGAGGTAGGGAAACAGGTCTTGCTCTTCAATAGTGACTATGATTACTGCTACTTGGCTTAAAATTGGCTGTAGAGGAGTTGGTTCTTTCAAATGTAACGCGCCACGTGTCTTCCTCTGTCCTTGCCTCCCCCACCAATGCTTGTGGCCTGGAATCTTTGAGCACTGTGACTCCAATAACGTGAATCAGCTGATAGTGATTAATATAACAGAACCCAAACAGGCCCATGGACCAGCAGAGAGAATCGTTTGTCATAGCCAGTCTCATATATGAAAAGAAACTACAAAGACTGGGACTTTATTGAGGCCTAACATTTAACAAAGGTGATAAGCAACTCACTGGAATTCCCCATTTCATGATCAAAAAGACACTCAAAATTGCAAAGCAGTGAATGGCAAAAGGATGAAAGGAATTAATTGTAGACACAATATAGTCAGATTGTCAGTCTGGGATATTCATTGGAACAATGTAGAGAATGAGTTGGCTGCATGGTGTGTAAAAAGCAGTATTTCCTTTCATAAAAGATAATTTAGCTGGATGTTGGAAAGGATTTAGGAATCCCATGGACAGTAGTAACATTTGCAGTTACGCAGGATTAAACAGTAAAATCAAGCCCCACTGTTCAGGGCAGAAACTGATCCCATGCTGAAGTCCGGGGAGAGAGATGCTTACCTAAAAAGATGTAATTTACTAGGTGGATTAAGGAGAAGAGATTTGTCTCTTCCTGAAACACTTGGTACTGCCTGCTGCTAGAGAAATTACTGGACTAGCTAGATTTGTTTTAGCTGTAGTTCACTACTAGATGGGCTAGCTTTGAATGTATGGAGTAGGCCAGCTTCCTGGCTGGATGCCAGAATTTGAAGCTATCAGTTCTCCTATATCATCAGGCATGGCTTCAGCTAGAAGATAATGAAGGAGGATTTCATTTTTAGCAGCTGGAGAGGTGGAAAAATCCCTCCTGCCCAATAAGTGCTGCTACTTCTCTTTGGTGATGTCTTCTTTCAAGTAGACACTCCTGTACAATGCAAAATATTTCCAAAAGACACTCTCCAGTTCTGACAGTTGCCTCAAGGCTTCTTCAGGGAAAAGGCTTAATATGGCTTTTTGTGCTCATTTACCCTTTGTGCCTGTTTTAGGGAACTAGGGAGTAGCTGGTAATTGCTCTCTGTACTAACAATTTTTTGTTTTCTATCTAGAACTAAGGAATACAACTTAAACTATTATTTGTTCTCATAGAACAGTATCAGTTTAAGGTATTTTTGAAACTTATGGTTCATGCTTCTGTACATCCAATTGTATTTAGTAGTGAGGTTTTACAGGGTGAAATATGGAATTATTTTCTCAGGAAATGGAGGGTTGATGATGAAGTCATTGATTCTTTTTGAGAGCAGCTCCTTGTTTGCCGAGACTTACTGACTGTAATACTGGCTAGGTCTTATGCAGTGTTTTTCGGCTGTAGGATTTCAAAATGCTTTACAAAGGGGTTAGCAATGAATCATTATCTCCCATTTTACAAACAGAACACATCCCATATCTCCTGAGCCCTTTCCAGAGCTACCAGGCCATGACTAGCCCTATCGTAGGGTGTGAGCTAATCACACACTAACCCTACTTAAAATGTCAGTGTAGCTGAAAGGAAAAGTCCTTTCTCCTCCAAAAAATTCCATGTTGTTCGCTCACTTCTCAGCTGCTTGCACAGTCTGCATTTTCACAAGCATCCTTCAGGGACTGTGTAAGGTAACTGAGCTTATTTGAGAGGGCACCACCCTGCCTGCATGTAAATCCTCCATTGCCTGACTTTTATCATGTTGATCACAGTGATGTGTATATCACAATAGACAATTTTTCTTTCTCTCTAACTCATGCCTATGGCTTCCTAGGAACAGATAATACCTCTTCTTGAATGTTTGAGAAGCACTTGCATCATTATGAAAGCTACCTTAAACAACAAATACCTGACATAAATCTATGTTAATAATTATCAAATAATTGACTGTGTAAATTTTGTCTTCTGCTCACACAAAGTCCAAGAGCAGATTATGCTTATTATTCTAATCTCTTATTATGGTTATGATTATACTTATATATTTGAGTAACTTAATATTTTGGGATGGTTTCTTTGAATTTTTTATTTACTCTATGAAGTGATCATGAGCAGTTCTTCACAAGTCTTCAGTACTCAGCATTTGAAATTAAAATTGTGCTTAGTCTCAAAAATTACATGGTATCTTTTGAATGGATGAAGATAATTGTTATAATTAGGAAGCAGGCTTGAAAAAGTCACAAGCGTTCACTGTTAGACATACCAGATAAACAGGGTTAGAAAAATTTAGATTATATTAACTCTTTACTATGCTCAGTCTGAGACAATTCCAGAAACCTAGTGGTTAAAAAAAAAAAACACGCAAAGTTTAAATTTAGCTTGTTCCTGTCATATTCACACAGTAAATACCTGTGTGCAAGGTCCATCTCGTGAAGGATGGACGGAAGTGGAGGCTGACAGAGCAATAGCTAGAAAAATGAGTTGTTCTACCTAGAAGGTTTACAGTTTTGACAAGTTTACTTATATGTTATCTACAGTGGATTATCTGACTGTGAACTCTTTAGGGCAGAGACTGCAATGCCTAATATGCCAAGGACTCAACCTTGTCTGGAGCTTGCTGGCACTACTAGAATACAAATAACAAAACCCTTCACATAGCTCACTTAAGCAGATGAGAGTGGTTAAAGGAGGGGCAATCAAATGGCAGTGACTAAAATTTAAAAATAAAAGTGGATGCATTGGTTCAGAGGGATAGCATCCATTTACATTTGACCCTGACAGGTTATCCCATGGCCAGTATGTACCCGATAGTAAAATTACTTAAATAGCAATCTATTTAGGGCAGGGACGGACCAGTTTTTTGGTCTGTTTGTACAATGCGCCGTACAATGTGAAACCAGCCTGTAGCTGAAGTTCCTAGTTGCCACCACAGTACAAATACAGAGATAATAAGGGCCATTTTAGGGTGAGGCGATTACAGTGTAGCCCACAAACAGGAATCCTATTCTTGTAAGTTGAAAGCAGAATGTAAAGGATGCGGAAAGTCAGAAGCCCACTGAACAGGGTTACATTATTTTTATCACTTCTTGCTAGTACTGTCACACTCCAGCCAAGCAATCTCTTCACCTCTCTCTGATGCCTCCTAGTTATGGAGAAGATTAAAATATGGTTATGGTTCAGTGGCAGAGGGAGGGGGACTGGCTCCAGAAATGAGCCTGTGAAGGGGAAATAGATCATTCATCATTTCAATGGCCTCTCTTTCTGTTTTTATAAATATCAACAGCGGGCAATTCTCAACACCCTCAATCCAGTTAGTTCTTAAGTGCACCAAAAAATAAAAAGCAGATTTTTTTTTCCTGAGTGTTAGAGGAAGTACTGACCCAGGTCTTTTTCAAAGGCTGAGTAATAGAAATAAGGGAATTATTGCGCAACAGTTAAGCCTTTGTTGTTAACATTATGCTGCTGTCTTCTGTTCTTTCCATCCAGTAGCTGCTGCTGCAAAAGCCATTGATGATCTAGTCTATTAATTCTGGTTCATATTCTTGTGAGTTTGGTGCTGAAGGCATTTTCTGTACCCCAAGAAACATACAATAGAAGTAATTTATGATGATGACCTACTGGGATAGCACTCTTGCGGCGTTAGCAGTATTATCCCCATTTTACAGAGGGGAAACTGAGGCACACACATGCTTCAGATTTTTCATGGTCACACAGTAGGCCAGTGGCAGATGAGGACAGAATTTACACCTACTGCAGTGCCATCCACTGCTCTAGCCCCAGAGCAATATAGTTTCTCATTGTCTGGAGAGGTGCAAAGGTGAAAGATGCTAGGGCAGGAAGAGCCATTTAGGGACATGCAGGTCAGAGACAGTAAGTGATGATGCATATTTGAGCTGTGCCTCCTCCCCCACTTTTTTTTTTTTCCTGGTGTGAAAGTCGAGGTGAGGGACCAGTCTTGTTACCTAGAGTTCCTCATTGCTAGCTGCCATTTCCTCTTCTTGTCAACATTCTGTGGCTGGCATGAAGCCTGCCTGACCTCGTGGGTTTTATGTATTATTGATCCGCTATATTTTTCTTGACTTTGAAATCCTCTATTTAGTTTAATTATTTGAACCTGGGTTCACAAGCCTGGCATCCTTTTAGCTGACTTTGCAGGCCTCCCGAGAGTGTCACCGAGGTGGTCTGCAAAGCATAAAACATACCTACAGGGGGTGGTTCTATAAACCTCTCTAAGCCTGCATATCAAATGAAAGAAATCTTGGAAGAAATTTTTTTCTGCTCAGTGCCCCAAAGATAAATCCAGCTGGGATTTGCAGAAGTGTTCAGTGTTGTCCTAGCTGAACTGGCGCTGACTTAAGTGGGACTAGAGTTATGCCATTGCTAAGAGCTTTTGAAAAACCCTACAGTCTCCGGTGATCAAGCATGTGTACCAATATTGCATGTTTCTTCCACCCTGCCCATTTGCTCCGGGCATGTGTGTGCAGGTTGTGTAGGAAATTGCCCAATCCTCCTGCTGTCTGTGGTACTTCTACCTACCTGTGTAGTTCACAGTTCAACATGGGGACACCTAGATCACTTCACAGGGAAGGAATGAGTGACCTCTACATTCCAAGTGGTAACCCACCTGCCTTTCAGCTCAAACTGTACAGGTGCCTGCACTAAGCTCCAGAGGTTCAAGGTCTGAGTCTGCCTGTGGGCAGTTGCACTTGGAAATCGCACTGCTTGGGTTTTATATATTCATAGTCCTGACAAAGTGATTTGGGGACAAACCTGCTCCCCTGTGCGTAGCTAGTACCATAGACCTAATTTTTAGGCCTTTCCATTGCAGACTCCTATTAATTGCCAAGTGGGCTTTTCCAAGTTTAAGTGCTTTAAATGACACAGAGTGCGCAACTAATGTCCTCTCATTTAAAAGAAAGCAAAACCACCAAACAACCTAAGCTGTGAATCTTGCATTTTTCCTGTGGGATAGAAAGTCTAGGTTAAATTAAAGGACTGAGATCTCCTAGTACTTTAACACTTAAAATCAAAGTAGAATCTTAAGAGCCTTTGTTGAACTAAAGTGTGTCCAACTATACACAAAAAAAAACTTGTGATCAAAAGCCCAGAATAATTACTGGCATGTAAATTTAAAATGTATAAAATATTAAATATTTACTTAGTGAATATTTAAATATGTTGAGGCCTTTGGTATAGAAGAAATGGCAGAAGTTATTCCAGTGGTCCCATCTGCATTGCAGAGTCTGACTTGAAACTCCATTAATTTGTACTCTGGGCAACTGCAACTTTTATATCTTGTTTCTGTTCCATTCCCTAGTGATAGCAACACTTCAGTGCCAGGCTGTGTGCTATTTGATTCTGTTTGGTTAGCTCGGTTGCTGACTTGTTCAGATTTTAATGATATAAAGTAGCCATAATGAGAAAAGACAGGTGTTTACAAGCAAAAGGTCCAGCTGAGTATAAAATAGGCAGAGATTCCCAACCGAGATCAACTTCGCACAGCACCTTCTGACTGGACAAGGAGGAGATGCCCTTCTGGCACACTTGGTAGAGAAGTTTCAAATAATTAGGCACCAGTGCATGTCAGGTCTGATAATGTGAGTAACAAGTTAATATCAGAACTAAGGGATTCCAAGTGGTCTTTGATCTTGCAACATTTCTCACAAGTCAGCCTGGTTTGTGTAAACCATGGTGGTATGTTCACACGCAGCGTTTCCTCCTGCCTCTGCTCCACCTATGCACTAAAGGACCTACTCCTTAGGCTACAATGATACTACCCTTGGGGTGGGTGGCTGTAGACTGAATATTCTAAAACCAGAGATGTAGAATAAGAAATATTGGAAATTAAAATATGGCATAGAATTGTAATACAAGATGAACCTCTCTAATACGGCACCCTCAGGACCTGACCAATGCCAAACAAGAGACTGTGCTGAACCACAGGAGGTCAGTATTGTCTAGCAGCATCACTGACACTTCCACTGCTTTCTGGGCTCTTAAAAGACATTTAGGGGTAAATCAGAGTTAAATAACACAGAACGCCGAGAGCCAGGACTGACTAAAACAGGCCGACCACGGATGTTGCCAGATGAGAGAGTGGAGGATTAGAGAGTTTCAACCTGTACTAAGTTTATCTGTCATGGTGACAGTGGCTGGCAGGATAAAAGATAAAGGTGGAATCAGATGTGACAACTGCCCGTGACAACCATCAAAATGCTTGTGAAGAATAATGATGGGAAGAATGTTGAAATACAGTAAGGGTTTCACTTAAGGATTAATGATCACAGCATGACATTGCAAAATCCATAGACTCAAATGGAAACTTTCAAGCATAAAAATAGACTGGAGCTACGATAGACTTTAAGACCAGCTATAGGACCTATGTGTGCATGGATGGATGCATATGTCGACTTTAAAGCTATATTTTCAATAAATGTGACATTGACTTTTCCCCTGAAAAAGATCCCATGGGCTTCTCATAAGCGTAACATTTTAGCTCCAATAGTAGAACCTTGTGCACTAATTGTCAGAGACCCTAGGATTGATTCCACCAGCAGATGAATGTGGACTGTCAATGCTAACAGTGGGAGCTCTTCTGAGACAAACAGCTGGCAGGTCTTTGAAGCTTAGCATGTGTTTCTCAGCTGAGGGAAGTCTGTAACCCTTTGGCTTGGAGACCACTGAAAGGGAGCGTGAAGTCTGCTCTGCAGCCTTAGCTAAGGGCCAGCTGGCTTTTAGCTTATGCAGTAGAGCAAGGGTGGGCAATAAGCAGCCCTTGGGCCAGATGAAGTTTACCAGGGTTAACTGCTGGTTGGCTGTTAGACACTTTGCTTGCCTGCGTGTCCACAGACACAGCCACTCACAGCTCCTGTTCGATGTGGTTTGCTGTTCCTGGCCAATAGGAGCTGTGGGAAGCAGCTTTGGCTAGGCCACTGCTTCCACAGCTCTTGCAGGCCAGGAATGCTGATCTGTTGCAATCGGGTATTGCGAGCATACTTACCTGCGGATGCATTGGTAAATGAGGTGTTTGGCGGCCACCACACATCTTGCCCAAGGGCTACTTACTGCTGACCTCTGCAAAGCACATGGCTTTAGCCCCAGAGGTCTCAGGTTCAATTCCACGACCAATGTCCTGGGGCTGTTGGTGTTACAGCACCATTCACTGGGCACACTAGATCTCATTAAGAGGTCACTAGTGGGACAGTTTAGCCATTCCCATTATGTACCCCTGGAGTTCAAGGAGACTTGCACTTGGCCTGGGTACTAAGCTGTGCCACTGCTACTAGGGCTCCACTGGTATTTGTTCTGCCACTACCACCCATTGAATAAGTGCATTGGAAATCAAACCTTTAGTTGCCTGCAGAGCTGTTCCAGAAGAGGTGCATAGCATCCGTCCATGTGGACATAATACATCCATCTTGTCTGTATAGGTGCATCTACGCTAGCCAGCTACTGTGAAGTAGCTGGCACAACGTCGAAATAGCACGCTTCACATCTACACGTGCCATGTGCTATTTCGAAGTTGAAATGGACGTTAGGCGGTGAGACGCTGAAATCACTCTTCCCATCCGAAGATGGGAATAGCGGCCTACTTCGACATTCAACGTCGAAGTAGGGCATGTGTAGATGATCTGCGTCCCGCTACTTCGAAATAGCAGGGTCCTCCATGGCAGCCATCAGCTGAGGGGTTGAGAGACGCTCTGTCCATCCCCTGCGGGGCTCTATGGTCACTGCATGCAGCAGCCCTTAGCCCAGGGCTTCTGGCTGCTGCTGCTGCATCTGGGGGTCCCTGCTGCGTGCACAGGGTCTGCAACTGGTTGTCGGCTCTGTGGATCTCGTGCTGTGCAGGGCAAGTGTGTCTGGGAGGGGCACTTTAAAGAAGCGGCTTGGGGCTCTGGTGGCGCTTGTGTGTGTGGATGCTCCACATTTCCTTCTGGGGCAGCTCCTTTCGATGTTCCCCATCGCTACATCGACGTGGAACATCGACCGCACCAGCCCTGGAGGATGTGTAGATGATACTCATTGAAGTAGCCTATTTCGATGTCCTTACATAGGCTACTTCGATGTAGTGTGCTAGTGTAGATGTAGCCTATACGTGTAGTGGGGCAAGTGCCCACTACTGCAGTGAAAGGGATAAGGCAGGTTCGAGGGAGCATGCACAGTTCCCCCAGCCAAGGAACCAAGAGCACCTGCCTAGAGAGAGCTAATCAGAGGTCAGCTTGATGGAGTATATAAGGAGCTGCTGCAGCAAAGCTGGGTCAGTTAGGTCTTGGCCAGGGAAGGGGCAGGACCAGTGCCCAATTAGTCTGCCCAGTCCTGCTCTAAGGGGAGTTGGAGGCTCTGGTCTGATGCCTGCCAGACAGCTGGCCCTGCAACAGAGGACCAGAAGGTGCAAGAGGGCCATGAGGAGGGGGGAAAGTGGCCTGGGAGCAAAGCAGTTGAGGGCAGAGAAGAGGAGGGCAGAACCAGGCTGCCTCCAGAGGGTCTCTGGGCTGGGACTCAAGTGTAGTGGGCAGGCCTGAGTCCCTCCCCTTCCCCTAGTACCATCAGACAGCAACACCCAGTCTGCAGTGGGCCACTGTGGTTGGTGCCCTGGAATGAACCAGGACTGATGACACACACATGCCTGCTCGCCCTCCCGCCCTGGAGGCAGTGTCCAGAAGAGGATGCTACAATCTAAACAGAGACGTGGACCCTGGACTGATCATGTAAAGGGAGTGGTGGTGGACAGCTCGCCAGCCAGAAAGAGGTGTTGTGCTGGAAAACAAGCTAATTCCTGGATCAACCAGCAGGAGGCACCATGGTGGTAAATTAACCCTGTTACTGTATTTTTATCTAATCATGCTACGTTATTTCCACCAAGAAATCTTTCAAGATGGAGTGCTGAAATTTATCTTTTTGACCCCTGTGTGCCAGTGATGCTTCCTAAAGTCTCGTAGGAGTACTGCCCCATGCCCCAGCCCCAGCCCCACACTGTGGGCTGCAGCTCCAGTCCTGTTCCACAGCAGGGTAGGACCTCCACAGTGGGAGCCCCATGCCCTGGCTCCAGTCCTGTGCACCAGTGATGGCCCCATGGCAGTGGCTCCACAGTGGGGCTCTGGGCCTGTGCTCCTGCCCCCTCCTGTGCTGCATGGGGCGGAGGGGCAGAGCCAGAGCTTTTATTGCACACCACTCTAAATCAACTTGCATGCCAAGAGTGGCAAATATGTCAGGGGTTGCTGATCTCTGGCCAAGCCCACTGGAAACATTATAGTTTGTGAAGTATGAATGGGGACTGAGTCCCGTGCACAGATCAAAGACAGTAAGTTCAGATCAATTTAATGTTGGGCTGTGTAACACGTCCCGTGACGCCCAGCCCCTTGGTCTAGGGCGGGCGGCAACAAAAAAGGGGGTTAGGGCACCAGCCCGTACCCAGTTCGGGCAGTCAGCGGCTCCCCGCTACCACCGTACAGGCCCCCAGCCCTCAGTCTAGGGCGGGGCAGCAGTTCACAGGAGTTGTATAGTTCTGGGCCCAGCCCTCAGTCCAGGGCGGGGCAGCAGTTCACAAGAGTTGTATAGTTCTGGGCCCAGCCCTCAGTCCAGGGCGGGGCAGCAGTTCACAAGAGTTGTATAGTTCTGGGCCCAGCCCTCAGTCCAGGGCATGGCAGCAGTCCCACGTAATAATACAGTTCTGGGCCCGGCCCTCAGTCCAGGGCAGGGCAGCAGTTCACAAGGGTTAAGCACCGGCCCAGCCCTCAGTTTGGGGTGGGGCAGCAACACAAGGGTTAAGCACCGGCCCAGCCCTCAGTTTGGGGCGGGGCAGCAACACAAGGGGTAAACACCGGCCCAGCCCTCAGTTTGGGGCGGGGCAGCAACACAAGGGCTACAGACAGGCTCAGCGGGGGCTGGCCTTGTCAAGGAGGGGGTAGGGGGTCGCAGACCCTCCCACTCCACTGTGACCCGGCCCGGGGCCCTGGGGGTTGCTCACATGCAACCCCGGCAGTGGGGATCCAGACCGCAACACACTGCCATTGGTTCGTGAGCGACGTTCCCCGGGCCACTTCCTACCTCACCCTCTGTTGGCAGCAGGTCCCAGTCCATCTGGTTGAGGGGTCCTCCTAGGTCGGTCTCCTCTGGGTCATCCACCTTTGGGGGCTCCGGCCAATCGTCCATAACCACATCGTTAGGGTAGTCAGGCGGCGGCAATACAGGAGACGCAAGGCGATCCTGGGTCTGAGTGCTGTAAGGATCCGCTGGGACTCTGGGGCAGCCCGCTCCCGGGGCCCCTTCCAAGGCGGGGGGTCTCCACCGGCGGGAAGGTCCTGGTAGGTCCAGGAAGTCCGGGTAGTCTCCTTGGGGCATACGGACCCGGGGTTGCGTGGAGCCTCTGGGGGCCTGCTCCTCCGGCCTGGCCGGGCGGCCGCAGGCCCTCTCCCTTTGGCCCCGAGGAGCTCATGCAGGCACGTCCTCCCTGCCCGGAGGTCCAGCCCTGAATGGTTCCTGAGTCCCGCCTTTGGCTCTTCTAGCCCCTGGCCTCGCCCTCTGAGGGGCGGGCCTCTGGTCTCCTGACTCTGGCCCCGCCCACCAGGGCCTCTGCATAGCTTCCCCTGCCTCCGGGTCTGCAGGAGGCCATACTGACTCACTACAGGCTGTAAGACTGGGTAACTGGTACAACCCTTTTTGTTTACTGCCCAAGAGGCTGCTAGCTTTTTGACCTGAGAAGTTAGCCAACATTCAGGGTTTTGAAGATTGTTTCTGTTAGGAGAAACTGATGTTAGAATCTGTTCTTCCTTTGATGCAATCCTATTTGTTTACAAACAATGTGCAAAGTTGTCTCCCTAAGTGCACTTGGTATCAAATTAATGGCAATTTCTTTGTTCACTGGTCGAAGCCTTTCTGCAGCCAGTTCTCCATCCAAAAAGCTCACGTGCTTAGCTTCCTCCCACAATCATGCTGCGATAGTCTGCTTAAATCTTTGAGGCTTTCTCTCCGTTCTCTGCTGCTTCTGCTCACAGATACACCCTTCTTCTCCAAAATAATTCCCAGTGAAGACCCCTGCATGCCTAATTCAGTTTCCAAATGACCTTGCATGTCATCGGTGCCTTAGGTAGTGACCCGTATTCCTTCAGCTGTCTTACCCAACTCCTTCCACCTCCCCTACTACTAAACACCAAAGCTGCTTCTGACATTTTTCATGAAGGAGCATTGTCATGCACCCTGGATTCAAATAGGTTTCACCCAGCCTGCACCCTAAAAACCAATAAACAGAAAAAAAATGTGTCCTTGAGATGTTTGTTTTAATTTAAATTGAAGGTCTCTAATCCGTAGAATCCTGAGCTATGGACCAAGTTCTGCCCGGACTTGTTTTTTAGGTTAATGGGTTTGCACAGGGTTGTGAGTGAGACTGCCATATGGTCCAATGGTTAAATAGCATTTTCAGTTCTCAGTTCTTGTGCAGAGCTGAAATTAAACATGAGATCTCATGTCCCCTGCCAGTGGATGCACTCCATACCTGTTACTATGGCAACAAGTGTCTGACACTTGAAAACAGAGCAAGGGAAAGTTGGGAAAGAATTATTATTTTAAAGCACTTCGTTTTTGTAGCTGTGACAACTGATCCTGTATCCAGTGTTTGTAGCTATGTTAGCCCCAGGATACTACAGAAACGAAGTGGGTGAGGAAGTATCTTTTTATTTAACTGATTTCTGTTTGGTGAGAGAGAGAGCGGTTTTTGAGTGGGAAGAGTTCAGAGTCTCTCTTTCCAGGTTTATTGTTGGCTACTAAATGACAGCTGAAACTCCTGTTTTGCAAACAGCACCTCCCACAGCTTTAGGGTGTGAAATGCTGAAGGTAGAAAGAAAGTTTAAATTCTTAAAGTGAAATTAAATTCCCATTTTTCCCTCTGAACTAAGAACATAAGAATGGGAATGATTTTTCTTGTGCTGGACAGAGGCCACTGCTACGTTTGTCAATTTCAAACTTCCATTTTAACAAATTAAAGCAAAAGTTTTCACATCTTGAGAAATGTGGGTCTGAAAACTAAGGGCTGCTTCTTCTTGCAAAGATAAATTCCGAATATGAGCCAAATCTTTTGAGTGCTGCAGGCAACGTGTTTTCTCAGTAATGTATTAAGCAACAAGAGCCATAACAAGACTTGTCAGTTTCCTCTGCTTCTAATCAGAGCCTAGTGGGTATTAGTGAAACTGAAAAGCATCATGTCAGTTTCAGTGTTTTGCAGCTTGGCAAAGGCTTGAGCAACACCTAGGGCCTGCATTGAAGCTACGCAATGGGGAGAAGACCATGAAAACTAGAACTGTAAGAGGACTACTGGTGGACCCAATGTACACATTCCTAGCACGCAGGAGAATGTGGGCAGGCTCCAATAGGTGATTTCCTCAGGAATCAGGAAGCTTCTACAGAGATTATAGGGGGAGCAGGGGAAGGGACAGACCATTAAAGCTGCTTCCCCTTTCTAAAAACCAGACAACAGGAAGGAGAGGTGGCTTCAAATTTAAGGCATCTGCTAACCACAGACCAGCATAGCACTGTGTCCTCCTGCTTCTAAATACCTATGACTGAGAGAGAGACCTGTCTAATCTCTCCACACTCAGATTTTGAATCCATGTCTGGCACAACAGGCTTAATCCTCTTGCTAATACCTGTTGGCTCAATTTTTTTAAACCTTGAACAAAATGATGGCAGAGGTTTTATCCCTTTTTGTTGCCATTAATTTTATTTCAGTAAACATCAAATTAATAGTCCACTTATTTCCATACTTATTTTAATTATGAATTGTCACAACAAAATTTATGAAGATTGACGCATTAATTCTAGAAATTAGAACTTTATTGTTATATGCGTGAGTGGTGTGAAAACAGATGGTGAAGTTTAGAAATCGTAAAAAAGAAGGGGTTGGATTGCATGAAAATACTGAGTTACTTTCTAGTGGGTTATGGTAGTTTGGAACCTAAATTCCAATGAAAGCCCAGGAGAATTAGGCTCTGGGGTCATTTAAGTGCTGTAGGACTTGTGCTGCTTTAACTAGCTCTCGCCTACCACATCTAACTTCTAATCTTTTCACTTCATAGAATCATAGAATAGTAGGACTGGAAGGGACCTCAAGAGGCCATCGAGTCCAGCCCCCTGCCCCAACGGCAGGACCGAGCACTTTCTAGACCATCCCTGAATGCCATCTATCTAACCTCCTCTTAAATAGCTCCAGTGATGGAGATTCTACCACCTCCCTTGGCAATTTGTTCCAGTGTTTGTTCACCCTGACAGTTAGGAACTTTAGCATATTAGCATAACGTCACATGATTTGGAGACCATTCCTCTGGACTCCAAAATGCCGTGTAGAAGCGCAGCCACATTCTGGAAGGGCCCCCCCCAGTAACGTGGTTAGGTCCAGTGATGAGATCTCCAGAATAAATATGTGGACAAAGTTGGGTTTTTTGGCAATCATAGGATTCCCCTCCTCTGAATAGGATAGGTGCCTCATCCTGCACAATCAACATGACAAAATCTATACAGATGGAAGCTGAGTGGAGAAAATGAAGGTCAGTCCATTCGTATTCTCTCCACACAAAGTGAGAAGCAACTGTAGTCCAATTAACTACCACAGCTCACAGAAGGGTACTTGCACTCAATCTGCCCAAGCAAATCCTCTATCTTAGTCTATGGCTATACTAGATATAGCAGTCGACTGCTGATACACAATTTTAGCTATGCCAATTGGGTAGCTAAAATTGACTCACATCAGCAGTTTATGGCAATGGCTGCCTACACAGAAGGAGGTTGACAGGAGCATTTCTCCCATTGATCTTCCTTAATCCTCACTGCTCACAAAGAGTTCCAGAATCGACTTTGAGCCCAGAAAGCACCATTTCATGCATGCACAAAACAAAACCACAGAAGGTGGAACCTGAGCTGGTCGACCTTCTGCAGTAGGGCGGTTGTAGGCTTAGAGTTCTTAGGGTTTAAACACAAAGGCATTTAAACCTTCACACTCTTGTTCAGAAGTTCTGTTTTGTTTTGAATAAGCTGTTGCTGTAGGTCTAGGTTATTACTGATAGCGATGGGCTAACTTCAAAAGGCTCACATTCATTGGAGCAGCGGCCAATAAGTTTGGATGTGCACCCCAAGCATAGCCAAACCTCCAGTCCCTCTCTGGTCCCAATAGGCTTGGCTCTTTCCCTCTCCACATAATCAACTGGAGACATTCAGAAATGTGGGTGCATGCATTTACAATCTTACGATGGAGCAAGCTGTTCTATTGTACATGAAAACCCAAAGGGCAGAGCTCCTAAAGGGTTAATTCAAAGATGCGTTAATGGCACTCAGCCCCTTTCCTAAGCTATGTGTAAAATGTTAATGGAAAGACAAGGAAAACAGAACCCACATGCAGAGCTCTCACTTAGAGTTGACTTCTTCCTTTGTCCAATTCCCCCAATATCAGAAGGGGGAGACTTGGACACCTGACTTTTGGGAAGTAGATTTTGGAAAAGCAACACAATTTACTGGTTAATGTCCATTCTAGATCATATGCCGAGGCTTAAGTGCTCCTGTGGATTATTGTAGTGTTAGCTACCTGGAGTTGGGTATGCTGTATTACCAGGCATGCAGCACTTCAGCTTCCTACTGATGCTTGGGAAATACCTAAATATTAGCTGGTTGGCTTGTTCCGATTCTGGTTCGCCATAGTTCCTTAATTTCTCTTGGTCATAAGGAAAAAAAAGGAGAGAAATTAACAATGGGAAGGACAAATACATACACACAAAATGGATGGGAGGGTGCAAAATAAATCCACACAGAGAGGAAGAGAGGGTTGATTGGGTAAAGTCAATGAAAGGTGGAGCTAAGGGACTATAAAACTGGTCTCCAGCCTTAGGGCTTCTCCCATTCTCACAATATTACCACATTTTATGGAAACAGTAAGGAAAGACCCCAATTAGGGCAAGCAAACAGAGCTGGGGGATTCATGTGCCATACCAGTGGGACATTCAGGCTATTTGAGCTGAGGATGTAGGGCAGCAAGTACTGCATTTGCAAGAAGCCAGGAATTCATTTCTAGAGATGCCTCTGATAGGTAGTAGCAGAAGTGGGGAGGCAGGTGGTTTTGGGTCAGAACTACATGGTGTGATGCCACCCTCTTTCCTTCCCTGCATCCTGGCCCCCAGAGTTCTGGCATTAAGCTTGACCTATTATCTGTCTGAGTCCTATGAAACCTGGAGGTATTAGGCTTTGGCTTCACCTATTGAAGAATCATAAAATCCTAGGGTTGGAAGGGACCTTGTGAGGTCATTGAATCCAGGCCCTCTCTAAAGCAGGATCAACCCTAACTAAATCATTCCAGCCAAGACTTTTTCAAGCCTGCCAATCTAAATATCATTCTAAGGAATGATGTAGAGTAAAAATTTCCAATGCATATTATGGCTTGTGTTAAGACCCCACCCCACCCCACCTTCTCATCATTCCTTAATTTCTTAGTCTGGAGGGAGAACAGCAAAATAAGGACAATGCATTTCAAGTAGACAAGTTTCAGCAAACTCAGGGAGAGGGTGAGTAAGATTCCATGGGAAAAGGGGTGAAGAGGAAGAACCACTGAAGAGAGTTGGCCATTTTTCAGAGACATTATTACGGGGACAAGAGCAAACTATTCCACTAAGGCTGTGTCTACACGTGCCCCAAACTTCGAAATGGCCATGCAAATGGCCATTTCCAAGTTTACTAATGAAGCGCTGAAATGCATATTCAGCGCTTCATTAGCATGCGGGCGGCAGCCGCGCTTCGAAATTGACGCTCCTTGCCGCCGCACGGCGCGTCCAGACGGGGCTCCTTTTCGAAAGGATGCTGCCTACTTCGAAGTCCCCTTATTCCCATGGGAATAATATTCCCTATAATTCCTATAATATTCCTAATATTTCGAAGCGCGGCTGCCGTCCACATGCTAATGAAGCGCTGAATATGCATTTCAGCGCTTCATTAGTAAACTTCGAAATGGCCATTTGCATGGCCATTTCGAAGTTTGGGGCACGTGTAGACACAGCCTAAGAGATCTTGAATGATCTAAAAGTCAAAAAGGAGTCCTTCAAAATGTGTAAAATAGCTCAGACTACAAAAGGTAAATATAAACAAATAACACAAGTACAAAGGGGCAAAATTAGAATGGCAAAGGCACAGGACTAGCTCCAACAAGTTAGGAAAATAAAGGGTGGCAAGAAAACATTCTATGAATAAAATAGAAGCAAAAGGAAGGTCAAGAACTGTGTAGGCCCCTTAATGAAGAGGAAAGACAATAACAGAAAATGTGGAAATAGTAGAGGTGCTGACTGACTTTTTTGTTTTGGTTTTTGCCAAGAATGTTAGTCGTGATTGGCTGCCTAGCATAGTGGATGCTGGACAAAATAACATAGGTCCAGAAATTAAACTAGGAAAAAGAACATGTAAACAAAATTTGAATCTCTTCAAGTCGCCAGGGCCTGATGAGTACTCCTAGAATGCTCAAGGACCTGATTGAGTGGGTATCTGAACCATTAGATGTCATCTATGAAATGTCTGGGAAGATGGTAGAAAATCTAGAAAACTGGAAAAGGGCAAATATAGTGCTCATATATAAATAGGACAATCCAGGAAACTACAGGCCAGTCAGCTAAACTTCTGTGCCAGGAAATATTGTGGAACAAATAATTAAGGAATCCATTTGCAAGCAGCTGAAAGATAATGAGGTGATAAGTAAAAGTCAGTATGGATTTGTAAATAACAAATCATGTCAAACCAACCTGATAGCTTTCTTTGATAGGATAGCAAGCCTTGGGGATAAAGGCAGAAGTGGTGGTACTAGCAATATTCCTAGACCTTAGATATGGTGTAGCGCACCTTATAAATAAACTAGGAAAATAAAATCTAGGAGGGGCTACTATGAGGAGGGTGCATAACTGGCTGCATAGCCATTTCCAGAGTAGTTGTCAATAGAGTATAGTCATGCTGGAAGGGCACAAGAAGTGAGGTTACACAGGGATCAGTCTGGGAAGCAGTTCAGTAAATAAGTCTTTGATGATGATATTGAACAGAACTAGCAATATATCTTGAATTAATTTTTGCTGCAGTTCATTACATGCTCCTTGGGAAGGTGTAGTTAGTTTGAGCTGTTTGGATGTGAGTTGCTCACATCTCTAGGGAAGGAGAAGTCATTCAGCCCTACAGCAATTATAATAACAAAAAGCAGTCAAGTAGCACTTTAAAGACTAGCAAAATAGTTCATTAGGTGAGCTTTCATGGGACAGACCCACTTCTTCAGACCATAGCCAGACCAGAACAGACTCAATATTTAAGACACAGAGAACTAAAAACAGTAAGCAAGGAGGACAAATCAGAAAAAGATAATCAAGATGAGCAAATCAGAGAGTGGAGGGGTGGGGGGGAAGGTCAAGAATTAGATTGAGCCAAGTATGCAGACGAGCCCCTATAGTGACTCATAAAGTTCCCATCACGATTTAAACCATGTGTTAATGTGCCAAATTTGAATATAAAAGCCAGCTTGGCTGCTTCTCTTTCCAGAACGGTGCGATAATTCTTCTTCAGTAATACACATACCTTTAGGTCATTGACAGAATGCCCCATTCCATTAAAATGTTGACTGACTGGTTTGTGGATCTGGAGTGTTTTGATGTCTATTTTGTGCACGTTGACCCTTTGTCTAAGGGAGTTAGAATTCTGTCCAATATACAAAGCATCTGGGCATTGTTGGCACATGATGGCATATATGATATTAGTAGAGGAGCATGAGAAAGTGCCCGTGATTCTGTGAGTAACCTGGTTAGGTCCAGTGATGGTATTTCCAGGGAAGATATGTGGACAAAGCTGGCAGCGGGCTTTGTTGCAGGGAAAGGTTCCAGGACCGGTGTTCCTGGGGTATAGACTGTGGCTGTTAGTGAGGATCCTCATGAGGTTGGGAGGTTGTCTGTAGGAGAGAACAGGCATGTCACACAGGAGCTGGCTTTTATATTCAAATTCAGCACATTAACACATGGTTTAAATTGTGATGGGAACTTTCTGAGTCACTACAGGGGCTCGTCTGCATACTTGGCTCAATCTAATTCTTGACCTTCTCCCCGACCCCTCCACTCTCTGATTTGCTCACCTTGATTATCTTTTTCTGATTTGTCCTCCTTGCTTACTGTTTTTGGTTCTCTGTGCCTTAAATATTGAGTCTGTTCTGGTCTGGCTATGGTCTGAAGAAGTGGGTCTGTCCCATGAAAGCTCACCTAATAAACTATTTTGCTAGTCTTTAAAGTGCTACTTGACTGCATTTTGCTTTGATAGTGTATAGACTAGCACAGCTTCCTCTCTGTTACTATTCAGCAATTATAATACTATGAGTCTGAGTTAGCCTGTCAGTGATGTGATGTCACTGGCCCTCCAAGAGCGTGACTGCGCCTGAACTGGAATCTAATAATATTTGAATGTGGTCACACTACATCTGTACCTTCTTCATTTCTACACTCCAGGTTATAAAGTACACACAATGTTCCCACTCGTTATTCCATTCATGCACAGAATAGATTTCATTCTGTGCACTGAGGTGTGTGCAGATGAGTACCACCTCTGGATACAAATACTGACAGCTGTGGGCACTCTGCTAATCAGTTGGGCAGCATTTGAGTCTCCCCTATGTGGTCACCCAAGCAAGTCGCTGACAGGGAACACTGCACACAGAGCAGCTCTCATCTGCCGCCTCACTTATGGAAAATCCTAATTTTTAAATGTTCATTGTAAATTGCTCTCAACGACTGAGCAGAACATACCACCCAGAGGCCACCAAATCCCACAGATTACCAATGCACTGAAGATAAATTTGCTGCAGGGCCAGATATCCGTTAGCCGGTGCATAATAGTACAAGTAACTGGGAACACAAACTGAGTACAAGCTGTGCGCAGACACACACATCTCTTATGCACCAGTATCCAATCTGGCACATAACTAGACATTAGCCTTACAATAACCCTTTGTTGCAGTTTGGGGAAGTTGCACTTGTATATCTCCTCAGCGGTTCAGCGACGGCACTCACTGCCAGACACTTGGTTCTCTAGCCGTTGCCTTTTTTTGTGTGAAGGCCCATGTCACTCTTCTTCCTGACTGAGGTACTTCTAGACTTTTTCACAGCTCCATGGCCTTTACTGTGTCATTCGCAGCCAAAGTCAGTCTGCTTTAAAGAGTCCGGCTTCTGTTCTGTCCTCAGAGATAAGTAATTGCTACAGATACGAATTACCACACAGCATTTCTTATGCAAACATCTTGTATTGTTAAAGTTAAATAAAAGCATTACATGAAAACATTAATTACAGAGAATGAACATGCATGCTAATCAGGTCACCAGTGATCCTCCATGCTCCGCAGCTGTTTCCAATGTGAAGGACTGACTTGCCAGAACCCAACCATCCAAAAGGGTTTCTTTTGTGGTCACAAGTTTATAACAGTCTCATTTGAGAACTAGAACACACACAAAGTTTAACCGTGACAGTCTTTGAATGGGTATTTTCAGGAGCAGGTAATCAGTAGAAAATTGTCTTCTCTGCTCAGGGTGTGACTTCAAAATCATGGATTTGAAGTGAGTCATTTGCATTCCCATCACTCCAAAGTATTTCCTAAGAAATTTACTTCACATGTATTGTTGCAAAAAGACCTTTGAAATGTCTTCCAGAGATTGAATTAATCCTGGCAGCCCGCTAAAGACGTTCCATACAATCCCACAATAATACATATCTATTTGCATTTTTAATGTAATGGGCTTCACTGATGTTAAGCTTAATTGAATAAAGTTCAATTTAATTCAGTACGGCTTGCCCAGGAAATTGTTTATCTGTCACACCCTCATCTAATATTTACTCTGCCAAATTATTTATTCATTCTTTATTTCAGCAGTGAGTGGTGATGTAGGGTGCCTCGAGCTTTGATGCCCAATTTGAAACTCCTTAAAGGGGCTAAATAGTCTGAAAGTGCTGAGCATCTGCCCTGTAAAAGACAAAACAAAAAACAAAACAACCTCCAGCCCCCTTAAAGCTGTCACATTTGGCTGTCAAGATTAACAACCCCATCTGTGTTCTTGACCGTGGGCTCTACAGCAAAATCACTAATCATGGAAACTGAAGCATATCTTATATGCCAAATCCTGGCCTTTCCTATCCAGGTCTTTCAGCAGGTGATGGAGGGAAGTTCTTGCATCACCACACATATGGTTCACACATGTAGGAGCAGGCCATAAGCTAGAACAGCAACGCATCAGTCTCAAAGTGTTATAGTCCACCAGCATGAGGGTATCACCCCACCTTTGGTGAACATGGTGCTATTGGCAAAAGGATCCGAAGGTAACAGACACAGCTCTGTTGAAGCTGCGTTACTTCCCAGACCCGTACTTCATCCTGCATAAATGGGCTTAAAGACCCTTTAAATACCTCAGGAGAAAAAGGGGCAAGAATTGCTCTAACTTACACAGTCTATTTGTTGAATGAATTTTGTGAGTGTTTGGGGGCACACCAATAATCTGGAAAGAGCTTCCCACTCTGTCTAAGCAAAATTTATTGAATACCTAAGCAAGCCACTGCTAACTATTATTTCACTAGGAGGGTGGTGAAGCACTGGAATAGGTTACCTAGAGAGGTGGTAGAATCCCCGTCCCTGCAGGCTTTTAAATCCCGGCTTGACAAAGTCTTGGCTGAGATGATTTAATTAGGGTTGGTCCTGCTTTGGGCAGGGAGCTGGATGTGATGACTTCCTGAGGTTGCTTCCAGCCCTAGGATTCTGTGATTCTGTAACTGTTAATCCTGCTTTAGTTTACACTGGCCTAGTAGCGAAGTTGCTCAACAAAGCTGATTGGGCACTGGAATGAGTCTTGTGCATCTGGATCTCAATGGTGGTTTGACGGCATCTCAGTTGTCCTGCAGAGTCCGAAACTTCCTGGCATGGTCTGCCCTTTGTACCCTGCTAAGCACGTTATGTTGTTGTGGCAAACACCCTGTCCACATGCTTTTCCACACCCTCCCTCCCCAACAGTTCTCTGGGACCTTTTTCTCTTCTTTTTTGTTTCATTCTCCTCCCCTCTTCTTTGAAGGGTTCTAACAGTCTCAAGAGAGTTTTATGATAGCCCTCTGTAACTCTGTAGGTTATGGGCAATCTAGAGTCAGACTTAACCCCTTTTTGATCTATAATACAACATACAGTGGCAGCTCTGTTCCTAGGTACAAGGGGAACATGCGTGTGGGACATCTTATTGAAGAAAAGGAGGAATAGCTGCAACAAATGCCTACTGCAGCTGGTGAGAACCCTGTAGTCCAAGACCAATGGAAGAAATTCCCATAAACTAAGTAAAGATTTTAGGTTTTCCTGGATAGGTGTTATATAGCCACATGCTATTAACTATATGTTAAATAACTCCAGTTATAGCTCGATTCCAAGCCCTCCCACTCCATTAAAGGTCCACAAAGGTCCTGATCTCCAGGGAACAGCCATGGATTTGCCAGGTACAAATGGGAGACAGAGTAGGTTGTGGTCTTTGGTCATGCCATAGAATATAATTTGCACCCATTGGAATGTGTGTGTAGATGCAGAAGATGTGGTCACTCTACCTATGAACGTGCGCCAACACATCCCTACCTCTTGCTGTACCAATACCTCTTCCCACCTTATGTATTGGAGCACAGCACCCATGTAAAGTGCTGCAGCTTTGATACTGTGGAGCAGCTTCACAGGTGGCCTGAAGGTTCCCAGTGGCTATAGCTGCCGTGGGGTATCCCAGCACGCAGACTGTTCAGATACATTGCTCAGGGGATGGGAGGGAGGTTGGCCCATTGTGATGAAGGCACATAGTTGTGTGGTCTGTTGTAACAATGTATTCTGTAAAAATGCAGAAGTAATGCCATATTTACTATGCTTGTATTACAGCAAACACATTAAAATGAACAAAACTATTGAAAAACGCAGTATGCTAACTGTACAGTATAACTTTTGCTGTAGTGACTGTTTCTTGACTATTTAAATGCTCATATTGGCCAACTGACATGGACTGGTTCATTCTATGGCTAATGAGCTCTTTCCACTCCAATTCATGGTGCATTTGGCTCTAGACTCATTTCTAGTTCTCAAGGTATATGGCTTTCTAGAGAAATTGCCTCATATAGGATGGGTGCACTAGTCATTATTAAATCAGTTTTTGTTGCATGTGCTGTAGAGCACCAGTAAATTCATGATGTGAATGCATAGACAAAAGGTAGGCAATCAGGGCTAGTGGTGAAACCAGGAGTTCTTTCTACTAATTAGAGCTACGCCTCAGGATAGGAACAGTCGAACATAAGCCACGGGTCAGGATCAATGGGCCAGGCACCACATGCCATATGGGGAATCTAAACATAAGACTGACCACACTGGGACATATCAATGCTTATCTAGCCCAGTATCCATCTTCTGACAGTGGCCAACACCAGGTGCCCAGAGGAGATGAACAGACAAGGTAATCATCAAGTGATCCACCTCCTGTTGACCATTCCCAGCTCGTGGGAAGCCAAGGCAATGGATGCTCAAGAACGTGGCTTTGCATCCCTACCCATACTGGCTAATAGCTATTGAGGTACCCATTGTCCATAAACTTATCTAGCACTTTTTTTTAACCCTTTCACAGTCTTGGACTTCACAAAATCCTCTGTCAAAGAGGTCCAAAGATTGACTATGCCCTGTGTGAAGAAATATTTCCTTTGTTTGTTTTAAACATGCTGCTTATTAATGTCATTTGCGTAGCTCTAGTTCTTGTGTGATTTAGGAAGAGTAAATAACACTTCTGTATTTACTTTCTCCATACCTGTCGGGATTTTATAGACCTTAATCTTATCTCCCTTTAGCTGTCTCTTTTCTGAGTTGAAAAGTTCCAGTCTTACTCATCTCTCCTCATATGGAAGCTGTTCCATTCCTCTAATCATGTTTTGTTGCCTTTTTCTGTACCTTTTCTAATTGCACTTTATCATTTGTGAGAGGGGGCAACCACATCTGCCTGCAGTATTTAAGATGTGTGTGTAACATGAATTTATATAGAGGAAAATGTCTTATCTATCCCTTTCCTAATGATTTCTAACATTGTTTGCTTTTTGATGGCCACAGCAAATTGAGTGGATGTTTTCAGAGAATTATCCACAGTGACACCAAGATCTTTCTTGCGTAGTAACAGCTAATTTAGACCATCATTTTATATGCATAGTTGGAATTATGTTTTCTAATTTCATCTGCTATTATATTGCCCAGCCACCCACTTTTATGAGACCCCTTTATAACTTGCAGTATGCTTTGGATTTAGTATCTTGTAGTTTTGTGTTAACTAAAAGAGAAGTAGCCATGTTAGTCTGTACTCAAAACAAAACAACAGAAATTAACACACAAACACACACTCACACACATACAACCGCTCCTCATCCCTGTGTCAGTTTTTGTTGCAATTATTTTTTTTGGTCCTCTGTACTTATAAATGTCAGTCTGTATTGGAAATGAGATTGATCTGATGAAGTGGGTCTGTCCCGTAAAAGCTCTTCACCAAATAAGTCATTTTGTTAGTCTTTAAAGTGCTACATGTCTGCTGTTTTTGTTTCTATCACCTACAGATTTTGCTATCTCACGGCTTACCTTTTTCCCCAAAATTGTTTATGAATATGTATGAGTAAGTTAAACTCCCCTGCTGACCTCCCACCACCTTGGGTTCCCATGTGCTGACTGGGACCTCATCTGTGAGGTGACCACTGGCTGCAGGCTGGCCCCCATGTCCCTTCCCAGTCAGGAGGGCTGGGGTACTGTCCACAGGCACGGGTGCTGGATGGCACCATGCCTGGGTCTGGGACGGGGCAGGGGACTCTGGGATAGCCCCAATCCCCACCCCCCTGCAGGCCACCCAATCCACATGTTATGTACCTGGGGCTCCAGAGAACAGGTGGAGGGACACCAACCTCGAGGGGACCTGGCTGGAGGTACCAGAGCTGACAGCAATCATGAGCGCCACCCACCTCCTCCGAGTTGCTCCCTAACTCTGCTGGTGTGGTCTGGCTTGAGGGTCCTGGCTGTACCTGCAGGTCTGTCTCCCAGTCAGTTGACCACCACTGACGGCTCAGGGCCATCCTTCAGGCCGAGGAACTGTTCCAATGCCCGGTAATGCAGGCTTCTTGGGCCAGCCCCAGCCCCTATCGCCTGCGGGCATCCCTGGCCCAGCTATGGGCCTGCCTCAGTTCCTTCACCTTGGATCAGACCTGAGCGGCCATCTGCTGTGGGGGTGCCCACCTCCGCAGCCCCAGTGACAGCCACTCGAAGGCAGCTGCATAGCGGGGCCACCCAGTGTTATGGAGCAGCACCTCCTCTTCCACCCAGAGGCCAAGGTGGTCTTTTACCTCGGCCTCTGTCCATGAGGGGCCCCTCCTTTTCTGGCCCTGGCTCTCCACTTGTGATCCCTGGGCTGGGAGGTGGGAGCCTTCTGGGGGTCCCTGGAGTGTGGGGGGCTTGCCATCCATCTGGTGGGGTGTGGTGCATCTGTCTGGGCTGCTGGAGCGTGTGCCAGCAGAGCTCATGCTCCTCAGGCCCTGGGCAAACTCCCAGCTTCCTGCATGGGGTTTCCAGGGCTGTGCAGCTTTAAGGGGCTGGCCTGGGGACCATAGAGCCCCACTGGGGCTTGCTAGTGTGTATCCACGCTCCCTGGAGCCGCCGCCTTGGCAGACCCGCAATTTTGAAATTGTGGGCCCACAGCATCTACACATGCCCTATTTTGAAATTTGGTTTTGAAAGAGGCCACCCCTCCTGATCTCGGATGGGAAGAGCAGTTTCAAAATTTGTGCCCCTTTTCGCTGAAAACAATTTCAAAAGAGGCTGTTGGGCGTGTAGATGCTCTGCATCCTCTTTCGAAATTGAGTCCCCTTTTGAAATTAATTTCGAAACGAGGGGCTAGTGTAGATGCACCCTTATGTCTGGACAGTTTCTCAGATTAGTCACCTAAAAAGAAGGGCTCAAGTTTGGGAATTTCCCTCACATCCTCAACCACGAAAGTAGATCCAGTAAATTCATTCAGTTTTTATGTAAGGCCTTGTCTTCCTTGAATTCACCTCTAGTATCTCAATTGTCCGGTGCCCCACTGATTGTTTAACAGACTTCCTACATCTGACATACTTACGTTTTTTTTCTGTTACTTTGAGTCTTTGACTAGCTGTTCTACAAATACTTTTTTGGTCTTCCTAATTATATTTTTATTCTTCATTTGCCAGAATTTATGCTCCTTTTCATTTTTCTCAATAGGATTTAACTTTCCACTTTTTAAAGGCTACCTTTTTGCCTCTAATTGTTTCTTTTAGTTTAATTAGCCAGGGTAGCATTTTTTTGGCCCTTTTATGTTTTTGGGTTTTGTTTTTTTTCAAATTTTAGTCATCATGAAGATACACAAATTGAAGCCAGAAGTTGAAGGGGATCAGAGACTGAAAGCAAGCTAGAGAGCGGAGCTGGGACAAGGGCAAACTTAGCCACAGGCATGGTACACATTGAATGAACCAGGCTTATAATGCAGGGCTGCTAAGTCATCAGGCAATCAAGGGCTGTGGCTGCTCTGTCAGTTCCAGGGTGGTACAGCTTAGCACATTGGTTGCCTAGCAGGAAAATTAGTAAAAGAGCAGACCAGTAGCTGGTCTGGTCCCCCACAGCACAGATATGTAACTGCATGCATTAATTGTCATGCAGAGCAAGACGGTTCTGTTTCAGGCTGGAGATTAGGTTTGTCCTGAGAGGCTGCAGGCTTTGGAGGATGGTTACACCTTAAGCAGTTTCATTTTGGAAAAAGTGGTTGTCTTCTCCTGGTTTAACCCAGAACCTGATCACTGATAAACAGTCAGTGGTTTGAACTCCTCTAGTGATGGTAACCTCCCAGAGTTGCCTTCTCACTCATATAAAGAAACTTTGTGCCATAAAAATGTATTTTTGCACTGGAAGGCGATGAGTCTGGCAGTCTAGAATGTTGAACAGATGGCAGTTTAGAAACCTGGATTGCAAATTCAGCTGTGCTTTGGGGTTCACACAGATCAGGCAACCCCTTTGGAATGCTGAAGAGCCAATCAGGGCACTTTTACAATCATTGGCCTTGCACCCTCATTGAACCACAAAAATAACAGTTTTCATTTTTATATAATCACTGCCATATAGACTGCTGGATCTGCTTTCTCAGTGTGAACTTAAGTAATCAGATGCTGCCTAACAGCTGCGTTTCTGTGGGATGTTACTGTAAATATCTCAGATAATTAAGTATTCTTTTGGTCTTTAATGTTTGTAGAATAATGCTAAAAATATTGCCTTGTGTCATTAAATTCATGCTTTATTTATTAATTAAATACAAAAAGGATTAACACACTAGTATGGTGGGTATTAAATGAATTCTTGTATTGAGCTTGTGTGCACTTAATGTAGAGGTTAAGCACTTCCACAACTTAAAAGCCATACAATTCATAAAGTATAACAACAAACAGCAGCACAGATCTATGTGGACTCAGAACTTCATGAAGTGAATAGGAAGGGAACACTGGATTGTTCAGGCTGATCTGCTGAATATCACAGACCACCTGATCCTGCAACAGCCACACTTTAAACCCAGCATTTAAAAGCGAGTGTTACAGCTCACAGGAGTCTAGATCACATATTTTCAGGCTTCGTTCCACCATGACTCCATTCTGACAACAAATGTTATTACATGATCCCAAGAGGGTGACTGAAGCCTGAGCCTGCCTGAACTCCACTGCTCTGGGTGTGGGGACAAAAGCTGAAGGGCTGAAGCCCAGGCAGGGGGCCTGTAACTCTGAGCCCCACCAACCAGGGCTGATGCCCTCAGGCTTGGGTTTCAGTACTGACTCCAAGCAGTGGGGCTCAGGCTGTGGCCCCAGGCTCCAGCAGATCTAACACCAGGAAATGGGGTCATGACCCACTTTAGGGTCCAGCTCCACAGTTTGAGAACCACTGGTCTAGATTACTGTGTGCTGGGAATAGGAGGGATCAAGGTGCACCAGTCACCAAACCCCTGTATTGGCAGGAAATTAAGTCAGCTACACCCAGATAATTCCAATAAGTGACCTATATCCCATGCTGCAGAGGAATGTGACATCCAAACAGGTTTCTGCAAAACTGAGTGGGGGCGGGGGGAATCCCTTTCCCACCCCACCTGCGCTGAGTCGTTAGACCTGGAGCATGTGTGAAGTAGCCATTCAGCCAAGCTCCTGAGAAACAGAATGTTCAGTGCCACATCAGATCCCATAGCTCATCCTGCCTAGTATTCCAAGTCAGCCATGGTCATCCCTGATGTGTCACAGAAATCCCCATCACATACACAGAGTACATTGTGGGGTAGAATTGCTTCCTGACATATACACTAACTTCCTCTCCAGTGGGGGGTGCTCAACCCCCACCCACACTAGGCCCACCTTCATTCCAGCCCATCCCCCAAAGTCCTGTCCCATCTCTTCCTGCCCCTGCTTTGCCTCCACCTTGCCACCATTCCACCTCTTCTCTCAAGCCACTGCCCTACCTCCTTCCACCAAGTGTGCCCCATCCCTCTTCTTCACAGAACTTTTTGAAAGCCACAAATCATCTGTTTTTGCTGCTACAGAAGCACTGGGAGGGTGGGGAAGGAGAAGACCAGTCAGATCACCAGAGGGAAAGAGGCAGAGTGGAATCTGGACTGCTGGTGGGTGCTCCACACCTACAAGTTTTCACCCTAGATGTTCCAGCCCTAAAGCAGCCATGGAGACAGCATCTGTTCACTGCAGGTGGTTTGGATGAATGCCTGAAATGTGAGTTCTTAGGAACATAAGACATAAACTGGAAGTGAGCCCCAGGACTCCTGAGTCCCCTTCTCCCTACCAGATCAATCATCCAGACATACAATAACATTCCAAAATTCATTCATCTTGTAATATCAGTTAAGCTGTGATTGCCCATAACTGCTATGGTGAAGCTATTGAAGAATCTTTGGCTATGTCTACACCAGGCGTGTCCAGCCCATGGGCCGCATGAGGCCCTGGACAGCTAGTAATGCGGCCCCACAAGACTGTAAACTTTTAACATTATTATGTGATTTTTTACATTAACTATATTATATATTTTATATGCGTCCCAAGACAATTCCTCTTCACTCAATGCGGCCCAGGCAAGCCAAAAGGTTGGACACCCATGGTCTACACTATGAGACATTCAAATGTATTAACATCAATTTTGTAACACTGGATTTTATAAATTTGAATTTGACTATCCTCACCTTCCCCACGTGCGCCTCGCAAAGTCGACTTATTACTGCCCCACTTAATCAGCAAACATCAAGTGTTGCAGCAGTGCATTGTGTGAACCTATCCCACAGTTTCCTCATCCCTGTAGTATTCTGGGTATTTTTGCTGGTATTTGACATCATTGTGTCACATTGCATCACCTTCATTCCCCTCCCGTGCTAAGCAAATGTTCGTTTTTTTAGGTGGAAGGAACAAAACCTAGTGCATCAACAAGGATCGCAAAATGCACAGAAATCTCTTCTTTCTATAACTGAATTGCTTTTTAAAGCTGTAGCTGCAAATGAATTATGAAACAATTTAGAAAAATCAGCAGGTGTGTGTCTTCTCAACTGGCCCTTCACTGACTGTCGCCCCTCCCTTGATTACATCTGATCCCTGAAAATCACACAGGGACAATGAAAAGCATGAAGAAAGAGTAGATAGTAAAGGCTTTGAAAAAAGAGATTTGATGAGGGAGATTATTTGGCTTCCCAGTCCACCATACAGCTTCTGAGCACAGCCTGTATTCTCAACTTGCCCTTCGCCAACTCTTGCCTGGGTGAAGGGGTCCAAAATTAGAAGAGATAGAAAAAAAGATTTTTGACTTCCCTCTTCACTACACAGAAATTGCCAACGTGGGGAATGGGGCTCATTAAATTTCATTGCCAGTGTGGGGCGGTTTGAGAGGTTGAATGGCCAGTTGACATGGTGCCTGAAAATCACTTTTGGCTGTGGGGTTCAGGGTCCATGGCTCAAGGGCCACTTGAACCATTCCCTCACCCCAGCTGCAGCTGGGGCCCCACGGTTCATAGCTGCAGGGGGAGACTTCCCTACTGGTGACAGCTAGCCCCCCCCAGGTCCTTGCTGAAGTGGGAGGGCAGTGGGGTTTCAGTGGAGGGCCAGTTGAAGCAGTCCCCCGTGGACAGCTGCAAGCCCCTAAAAATTTTAGCCACCAAGGGATACTTTCCGCCCCCCCTCAGCATCAGAAAGGCCCCAAACATCTTTCCTGCTCTGGGAACCCTAACAGTGCACAAGCCAGAACATGGTGCTGCCTGGTAGCATGGTCAGCCCTGAACCGCAGGCACGTCCTTTGATTGGGTTGGGGGCTACCCACGTGCTGCGGTTGAGTATGGGAAAGAACCTGAATGCTTGACGCCTGTGGGGGAGGAAGGGGGTGGTGTTATATGCAAATGTAAACCGCTGAGAAGTTTTGCAGCCTCTTATACAAGCATGACCCCCGCAGCAGCCTTGCTGCAATGTGGTTCTGTGGGGCAGCAGCCGGCACCAGGCAGTGCAAAACAAAATACCAAGTGCTCAGCAAGCAGTGGTAGAGACAGAACCATGAACTCTGTGCAGAGCTATTTTTAATGGGTAGATGCACTCACAGAGCTCACAGCAAACAAATGAAGATGTTTATCAGTCTCTCATACAAATATGACCCCACCGCCATGGGCTTCCTGATCCAGAATTGAAATTCACTGTATTCCTGTTGCATAATTCCTGCTCACCTGCAGAGCAGAGGATTGTGAGGTTTTGAGATGATTCTAAGCTTCCACACTGGCGTTTATTCAAACTTTTAAATTCAAACTTAACGCTATACCCAGCCATTTCCAATGAGATTATAATATTGATATTCATGCTCTGTAAACCAAGCTGATGGTATTTACAGTGAAGACCGTCATGTTGGAATATTGAGCTAACTGCCTTAAATTCAAATTTCTCGTGGTGTAGATGGGGTGACGGTGAGGTCAGAAGGCTAGCTCAGAGGGAGAGAGGCAACTCCTGCCCAGTGAATGGAGGGATGCCTCCAGACAGCAAGGAAGGGCAGACCTGGGGAAGAAGCTGAGGAGTGGCTGCTACAAATCAGCTAGGGACAGCTGAACTCATTTGAAGCAGCCACAAGGCTTAAAAGGCCTCCCCTGCTAGGAACAGGGGAGAGGGAGAAAGAGAGAGAGGAAGAGGAAGCTGGAGGGAGGTGAGAACAGAGGCGAGAGAATTAGGAAGCAGAAGAGAACAGTGGCACTGCCAGAGACTACGGAGGGGAGGTAAAGAACCCACACAGGGATTGTTTGAACTCCTCTCATCCCAGGCTACCAGGAGGCCCTTACCCCAGCCCCATTCTGACAAGGGCCTGGGGCCCAGCAGCAGAACTGATGCTGCCGCAATGGTTAGAAACCTTATTTCTTACCTGAATTTGTTTCTGGTCACTTCATAGCTATTTGTTCTTATGCCAGCTTTGTCCTTCAAGAGCTCTCCTTAGCTAGGCTCTAGTCCCCTATGTATGTATAGCGAACAAACTTATCCTGTCTCAGACTTCTTTTTGGTAGACTAACCAAGCCAGACTTTTCCTAGGACATCCTCCACTCCCTTGATTATCCTATTTGCTCTTCTCTGGGCTTGTTCCAGTATGAACTAATCTTACTTGTGCATGGATGGTTATGATTGTACACAGCATTCCCAGTGAGGTCTTATGAGTGCCATGTACAGTGACAATAACACTTCTCTCTACTGGAAATACCTATCCTAACACATCCTAGGATTGTGTTTGCAGTTTTCTCAATGGCATCACATTGGTCATGCTGAGATCAACCCAAACACTCAGGTGTTTCTGCCCCTCCATCACTTCCAACAGGGAAGTGTTTATGGTTTATTGCTGATATTCTTCTCATTAGATCCTAAGCACGTGGTCTTGTATTTCATATTATTGAATTCTACCCCATTGCTATCTATATAAACCACTGAACTTTGGACAGTTTCATCAGCAAACTACACCATCCCCAAAAGCCTGTTTGGTTTTGTGTGTGTGTGAGGTATGGACATGCGGCCTGCATGTTCTGAATTTTAACAGGTCCAAGTTATTTCAGACCAAGTATTGAACAAAATCTGGACAAAGTGTTGATGAATGTCCTTCTAGCAGCTCAGTCTCAGCTGAACTCAAAAAGCTCCAGCCCTGTTGGTCCTACTGATTGGATCTGCAGTGCCACAGAAGAAAAAGGTTGTCTCAGATTTCCAGCTGCTTAGGTTAAAATCAGCACCTTCAAATTGCAGCTATGAGCTGAGAGGCAGATCACACAGTACCAGATGTCATGATATGAACCTTTATAAAAAGACTGTTCTTGTGTCTCCACTGCAAATCTCAGGTACAGAGTTGCTCCTCAGTAAATGAGCTGTCATATTCTGTACTGCCACCAAGTCCTTACTCTCCTATGTGGCATATATATTGACAGTCTTAAAACACACACAGCCAGCAATGAAAGGTTAGGGGTCTCCCAGTAGCGGTATTTCCATCCCCACTTCCTTCTGTAGCACTTTGCCTTTTCGGGGCAGGCATTTCCTGGCAACTACTTCCTGGAGGACTTAAGGACCAATGGTTTTGCCTCAGCCTTTTAATTTAGTCAGCCATTAAATGACAGGAAATGCCCGATCTGGAAGTCATAATTGCTATTATAAGCCCTTCAAGTATTTTGAAGAGAAAATAATAATTTCTATTATTATTATGATTATTATTATTGGAATTGAGAATTTCAAGGTTGAATTACATGTTGCCATGGATATGGGTTTCTGTTTACATATCAGTCTTTCCCCAGAAACTTGAGAGCAGCACAGGAACTAACAGGAGTGGGAGTACCAGGCCTAGATTAAGTGAAGTTTATCACACTGTGGCTGTGTCTACACTTGCAAAAAACTTCGAAATGGCCATGCTGATGGCCAAATCAAAGAATACTAATGAGGTGCTGAAATGAATATTCAGCGCCTCATTAGCATGCCACTGGCCATGGCACTTCGAAAATGCCACTGTTCGCTTACCCGCGGCTCAAATACACAGGGGTCCTTTTTGAAAGGACCCTGCCAATGTCAAAATCCCTGTATTCCTATCAGAAACAGTAAGCAAGGAGGACAAATCAGAAAAAGATAATCAAGGCTCTGATTTGCTCACCTTGATTATCTTTTTCTGATTTGTCCTCCTTGCTTACTGTTTTTGGTTCTCTGTGCCTTAAATATTGAGTCTGTTCTGGTCTGGCTATGGTCTGAAGAAGTGGGTCTGTCCCACGAAAGCTCACCTAATAAACTATTTTGCTAGTCTTTAAAGTGCTACTTGACTGCTTTTTGTTTTGATTGTGTACAGACTAGCACGGCTTCCTCTCTGTTGTTATTCGTATCAACTCATTGAGGAGATTTCAACGTCGGTGGGGTCCTTTCAAAAAGGACCTCCTGGGTAGACTAGCTGCGGGTGAGTGAACCACAGCACTTTCAAAGTGCCATGGCTGGCAGCATGCTAATGAGGTGCTGAATATTCATTTCAGCACCTCATTAGTATTCTTCCATTTAGCCATTAGCATGGCCATTTTGAAGTTTTTTGTAAGTGTAGATGTAGCCTGTATGTACTAACTTTTTAATACCCTAAGGCATAGTTATAAAAAAATTGTCTATGTGAAAATAGCAACTGCTCTCTCAAAAGATCTCTTTGCTAATAATATCGTTAGCAAAGTCACGTCTTTTTCATATGTGGGTCAGGTCAAGGATCCATCTAGCCAGGTATCCTGTCTTCCTGCAAGGGCCACTGCCAGCTGCGTCAGTGGGAATGAGTGGAACAAGGTAGTGATTTGGTGATCCATATCCTGTCATCTACTCCTAGCTTCTGGCAGCTGGAGGCCTCAGGATCCCCATAGCCTGTCTGGCCATGTTGGTTAATAGCCGGTAAGGAAGTTATCTTCCATGAATTTATCTAATTCTTTGAACAGTTTTGGCCTTCACTACATCCCTGGGCAATAAGCTCTGCATGAAGACTACAATGACAAATATTTTCCTTTTGCACTTTTATTTCTTTTAGAAGTATGAGACCAAAACTGCTAAGGGGAACGTGAGCTGAGTTCTTCTGTGGCTCAGAAATTGTGAACAGGATGATTCCACAGCTCAGCGAATCTTTATTACTAGAAGTGACCTGTTGGCCAAAAATGCATTGCTTAAGTTTTGAATCTCTGTTAGAGTCTACTGGGCCAGCAGATCAGGAGAAAAGAATCTTAGAACCAGCACATTTAATCTGGAATCATTGATACAATAAATATGGAATACCACAGTGGCATTATTAGTCACTTTTCTGAATTATAACTGCAGTTTTAATCCTAAATCCAATGCAAAGTAGTAGAAAAATCACAGCTGTTAATACTGCTGAGCAATCGGACAACAGTATCCAAAACTTGCAGCTTGGATGTTTATTTCTAAGTCTTTCCACTGACTGACATGGCCTTTAGATTAGTGTCTGAGTAATGTAGCCACCCTAGGGCTGAAATAATAAATTCAAATGTCCAGTTTTTGTGGGTTCAGATATTGTCTGTCTGTGTGCAGGGCAGTTAGCAAGACTGTTTCTCTTTATTAGGATTTTACTTTGCATTAGCTAACCACAGTGAAGATGTAGAACACACATTTTTTCCAGTAAGGACACAGCCAAGGATTAAAGACCAAGAAAGAGCAATAATTGCTCAGACATTCAAAGAGCAGCAGGGTATGTTTCCAATATATAGAAAAGGACACATTTCAAAAAGCAGAGACTTACTAACCCTCCCAAAACTGTGCATTTGCAAATTGTCAGTAACAGGCCATCCCACAGGGGGTGTAGGTCACTGCATCGCTCAGGGAGTGGAACAGAGCAGGTTTCTGGGTTGCTCTGGTTCCTGCAGCTCCCCCTTGCAACAATAGCTGTGTCTACACGTGCACGCGACTTCGAAGTAGCGGCACTAACATCGAAATAGCGCCCGTCGCGGCTACACGCGTCGGGCGCTATTTCGAAGTTAACCGACATTAGGCGGCGAGACGTCGAAGTCGCTAACCTCATGAGGGGATCGGAATAGCGCCCTACTTCGACGTTCAACGTCGAAGTAGGGACCGTGTAGATGATCCGCGTCCCGCAACGTCGAAATTGTGGGGTCCTCCATGGCAGACATCAGCTGGGGGGTTGAGAGACGCTGTCTCTCCAGCCCGTGCGGGGCTCTATGGTCACCGTGTGCAGCAGCCCTTAGCCCAGGGCTTCTGGCTGCTGCTGCTGCAGCGGGGGATTCATGCTGCATGCACAGGGTCTGCAACTCGTTGTCGGCTCTGTGTATCTTGTGCTGTTTAGTGCAAGTGTGTCTGGGAGGGGCCCTTTAAGGGAGCGGCTGGCTGTTGAGTCTGCCCTGTGACCCTGTCTGCAGCTGTGCCTGGCACCCTTATTTCGATGTGTGCTACTGTGGCGTGTAGACGTTCCCTCGCTGTGCCTATTTCGATGTGGTGCTGCGCAACGTCGATGTTGAACATCGACGTTGCCAGCCCTGGAGGACGTGTAGACGTTATTCATCGAAATAGCCTATTTCGATGTCGCCACATCGAAATAGGCTTCTTCGATGTAGGCTTCACGTGTAGACGTAGCCAATAAGTGGAAGTGGGGCCTAACCCCTGCAGCTGCTCCCAGACTCCCAGGTAATCCCCCAAATCACCCTGGGCCCTGTGGGCTCACCTCAAAGCACGGGGCCCAGGTTGGTTGCCCCAAACCATCCTATGGATGGGACAGCTTTGGTCTATACTGTACAGAGTAAGCTTTTTGGTGCAGAGATTTTCTTTTCTTTATTCAGACCCCATGACATTGGGGTTCTGATCTTGTATCTGAATGACTGCAGTATGTACTCATCGTTCATTCATGAGCTGAAATGTAGGGGGCAGGGTTTGTGTTTTTTAAGAATAAGTCACCAGTGTGCTTGCTCCTCAGCCGAAATGGGACTTCTTGCATTTTGGTGAGTGTCTTTCATTATCATTAACTCAATGGGAGCTGTGACCACTTTGCCGGATTGTTTGTTTTTTGTTGTTGTTTTTTTGCAATTGCCTAGTTACACCAGTGCAGGGTGGGGCTGGGAACAACACTCATGGACAGTGAAAAGTACCAGCTTAAAAAGTCTTCTGCTGCTGTAGCACCATTAAACTATCTGAATTTATAACTGCAGCATCCTATTTGATCCAGGACAGGGACTGTTCCAAACATCACACAGAAACTTATTGCTTCACTGAGGCCACATCTACACTATGGCTTTTGAAGGAGCACGTCCACGCACAAAAAAAGAGGATCAAAAGAGCAATCTGTTCTTCTGAAAAAAAGCATCCCCACCGACCCCTCTCCTTCAAAAAAACGGGCCAGAGATGGGAAACTCTGGCACAATGTGGACTGCTCTTTCAAACAAAGAGCCCCCAGAGTTTCTCCACACCTTTCTTTTCCAGAAGAATCTTTCAGAAAAAGGAGCTTTTCCTCATTTGGGAGTGGGCGAGGGCCTCTGGAAGAAACTCCGCATTCATTTGAAAGGAATTCAAAAGAGCACATTTTGCGTGTGGATGCTCTGCTTGATCTTTCAGAAGAGGGACTGATTTTTCTGAAAGGACTTGTTAGTGTAGATGCGGCCTCAGAGATGAGGAAAGACAGAAGGGGAGCAATATGAATATTGGAGTTTTATCATGCAATTTTTGAAATATGGGTCATTTATTGAAAACATTAATTTCACATACATTTAATAATATAAATGTAGTTGCTACTGTTTGTTACTCAGATTTTAAATATCTCCATTTAGATAGCAGAATGATGGGCAGAGTGCTCTGATGCTAAGGTTGCATATGCCAGTGACTCTTAGCCTTTCCAGATTACTGTACCCTTTCAAGAGCCTCATTTGTCTTATACGCCCTAAAATTACACCTCACATAAAAACGACATGCTTACAAAATCAGATGAAAAATACATGTCACAGCGGCTATTACTGAAAAATTGCTTACTTTTCCATTTTTTCATATATTTGTGCAAATAAATCAGTTGGAATATAAATAGTATACTTACATTTCAGTGTATAGTATTTAGAATAGTATATACATGTTGTCTATATGAAACGTTATTTGAATTGATTTTGATAGTTGGAGCCTGTTTGTAAAAATAAGCAAATATCCCAGACAACCCGATGTGTCCCCTTGCTGAGAACAACTGCTAGACACAATATAGGAACGTATATAAAATTAAATAGCATCCAATGGAAAAGGGGCCAAATTACATTTGGTGCAAACAGGTGCAAATTCAAGGGAAGCTTTGTTGATTTACACCAACTGAGGGTCTAGCCTTATATATACATTGAAAAGGGTACTCTGTGTGTGTGTGTGCACATGCGCATTTGTTTTTCTGTTCCTGAAGATCTCTTGTGTTTTATGTCATGATTTTTTAAAAATGAATATAATCATATTTAGTTCACATTCCTGTACCGTTTGGCCAGTATTACACCTGTTTCTACTTGTGTACTGCATCTGATTTAGAGCTACACATTGGCTGTGTCTATACGGGAGCCCACCATCGAAAGAGCAAAACCGAAATTCAGAAATCGATATACCATCTTTCGAAAAAACACTACCACACGGCAAAGGCAGATCGCAGTTCTGACCCACTCTTTCGAAGACCCCATCCCATTCTTTTGAAAGAGCGCTTGTACACCTGTGGATGCTCTCGTTCGAAATAAGGGAGGTGCAGATGCCACGGACCGGGTCACATGGCCGCTAAGCCCTTCTGGGGCCCGCAGACAGCCGCCGCCTTAAAGGGCCCCTCTTCACCTCCCCAGCCCTGCACTAGCCAAGGCCTGCTGAGCTGCCAGGAGCAATGTAGAACCCCAGTGCAGCAGCACCATGGCCAAAGACACCCTGCTCCTCGCACTGGATGCAGACATTGTGGGCACTGTTGCCCACATTGTCTGCACAGTTGCTGCAGCCACTCCCCTCCTGCTTGGGAGACAGAACAGCCCCCTGGAGGAAACGGAGCATGCCCAGCCTGCACCCTGCCCCCTTGCACCCGAGTGCCTATGGAGCCACCCCAGCAGCATGGACTGGTGGGAGCGACTGGTTCTAGGGCAATGGGGTGATGTCACCTGGCTCCAGAACTTTTGCATGAGCCGGGACACCTTCCAGGAGCTGTGTCAGTGGCTGGCACCTGCAGTGAGGCATCAGGACACCACCATGTGGCCTGCTCTTCCCCTTGAGAAGCAAGTCACCATTGCGGTGTGGAAACTGGCCACCCTGGATTCCTACCGCTCAGTGGGTCACCAGTTTGGGGTGGGCAAGGCCACTGTCGGAGCAGTGCTCATGGAGGTAAGCCGGGCTTGGGGCACACTCCCACCACAGGAAGAGAGAAGGGGGCCCATGGACACAGGGACCCCTCGGGGGTCGCTGGCTCGGGTGGCTCAGAGGGAGGCTTGCTGGCTGGGGCAGAGCAAGAGAGGGTCACCTGCTGGGAACATCCTGCCACACCCTCACAAGAGTGCACGGCCTCCCTCCTTGCAGGTTGTCCGTGCCCTGAACGCCATGCTTCTGCACCAGCTCGTCTGCGTTGGGGATCTGGACTCCATCGTCAAGGGTTTCTCTTCGTTGGGGTTCCTGAACTGCTTTGGGCCCTGGACAGGATGCACATACCCATCCGCACTCCACCACACAGCGCTGGCTGCTATATCAACCGGAAGGGCTACCATTCGGTGGTCCTCCAGGCCCTGGTGGACCACAAAGGCCGGTTCATGGACATCTACGTGGGCTGGTCAGGGCGAACCCATAACGCCAGGGTCTTCCACAATTCTGGCCTGTGCCGGCGTATGGAGGCCGGCACCTTCATCCCCCAGTGGGAAATGCCAGCTGGGGACACCACCATGCCACTATGCATAGTTGCGAATGCGGCATGCCCTCTACTGCCGTGGCTGATGCAGCCCTATACTGGCCACCTTGACCCCAGCAGGGAGGTCTTCAACGCCCACCTCAATCAGGGCCAGCACATGGTCAAGCAGGCCTTTGGGCGCCTCAAGGGGTGGTGGCGGTGCCTTTTTGCCCACCTCGAGGCGAGCATGCACAATGTCCCACAAGTGGTGGGCATCTGCTGCATCCTCCACAAAATTTTGAAGGCCAAGGGGGATGCCTACATCCAGGGGTGGGCAGCTGAGGCCACCATGGGGTTCAAGCAGCCGGCTGCTGTTGCCAGCTACCAGGCAGACTGAGATAGTGTCCAGATCTGGGAGGCCCTTCGTGCAAGTCTCGCTCCGGGGCTGCACTGAGCACCTCAATGCCCACACCTCCCCCTCTCCCCATACATCCACCCCCCTAATCACATGCACCCCCACCCCCACCGTACTGTGCCTCCCTGCCATGGGACCACGGGACACAGGTAGTGGTGCACAATATAAACCTGTATCAATAGTAAACTGTAAAAATCTGTGGTGTAAAAGTTCAACAACTATGTATAATGTGTGTGGGGGGGTATGGGGCAGGGGCTAGAACTGGGAGAGGGGGTGGGGAGGGGGAAAGACTTGGGAGGGTCACTCAGGCAACGGGGTTGTGGGCCGAGAGCCACGCTGGCCCTGAGATCCCCTTCCCACCCCCAGGAGTGGGTGCCATGTTGGGGCTGGGATGGGGCAGGGAGCACCGACAGGTACGGGCATGGTGGGACGGCAGGGGGGGCATCTGTGTGAGGTGGGGTGGAGGAATCTGTGGGGGGTGGGAGGGGTGGGGTGGGTAGGGGACCCTGGGTGGGACCTTTATGAGGGGGACCCTGCAGGGGGCTCAGGGGATTTGGCAGCTGGGTGGGGTGCAGAGGACCAGGAGCCGGGCCACATTGCCCACATGCTCCTGCAAAGTCCCATGGATGGCTTCCAGGTGGGACATGAGCCTGTCCCAGGCCTTCCTCTGCCACGCCAGGTCAGACTCCTCCAGCCAGAGCTGGCGCTCCATAAGCTCTGCCTGGCGGAAGTTGGCAGGGTCATCCACTGGGCACCGCTGTGACCTCTAGCTGCACACACAGCGTAATGCTGCTGCTGAGGGTGCCCGGCCCTGTCTGATGCCTCCGGGGGGGCTCTCGGGGACCATCAATACCGATGGACTGTGTGGGCCCTCACTTGCTGCACCTGCAAGGGGTGATGGATAGCCTGTCAGTCTCTAAGCATGACCTCGTCCCCATTCCCCCCAGGACCCTGTCCCCCTGGGGTCCTGCCTCCCCCAACCTGCCCAGGGCCTGGCCATGGTGGACATGGCACCCCTGTGGCATCAAGTGCACACGAGTTTCCCCCCTGGGAGGAACCATCTCCGGGTGTGGGCTGGTGTGGGCGTCCTACTGGGCAACTGGGTGCCTGGAACTGTCCATGGGTCCAGGTGCTGGGTGGCGCTGGCAGGTGCAAAGGGTGTGTTCCGGGCTGTGGCTGGTTGGGGTGTGTGGCCCTGGGCCTCCGGGCCTGTGCCCAGTCCCCTGTCAGGGGTGCCACCCCTGCCCTGCCCACAGGTGTGCTGGCCCCACTATGCACTTACTGCAGGGGACCTCGAGGATCTCCAGGGACACCCAGCTCCCTGTGGCCCAGCTGGATGACCACGAGGGGACGTCGATGACGAGGTCACCCACCTTGCTGGACCAGTACCAGGTGGTGTCTGCCACCTGGCTCAGGCTGGCTGGTCCTGGCTCCTGCAGCTCCTCCAGCTCGGGCTGGTCTGCCGAGCTGTCCAGAACCACTTTTGGTGGGGAGCTGTCCTGATGCCCCAGGATGCTATGGAGCTCCCTATAGTAGGGGCAGGTGGAGGGCCTGCCCCTGAGTGCCCAGCCTCGTCCCGGACCTGGGCATAGCCCTGCTGGAGCTCTTTAACTTTGCTCTGGACTTGCTCCAGGGTCCGCTCCAGGTGGCCTTGGCTGGTCAGTCACCGGGCAAGGCGGGCGAAGGCAGCAACGTTCCTCCACTTTACCCCCATCTCCCAGAGGACCTCCTCTTCCTTCCAGAGGCCCAGGAGGTGTCTCAGTTCACAGTCCATCCAGGAGGGGGCCCTTTTCTCTTTTTCAGGGACAGACCCCTGGGAGCCCTGTGGGGGTTCTGAGGGGGGACCCTGGGGCTCGGGGGACTGCCAGGCACTGGCCATGTGCCCGTCATTGTCGGGTGCAGCTGAGAGGGTGTGCTGCCTGCGGCTCATGCTTTCACAGCTTGCCTGCTCTCGGCCTCCTGCCACGGGGTTAGTGGGTCTGTGCAGCTTTAAGAGCAGCTGGACGTGCGGGTCATAGAGCTCCGCTTGGTGGGGCAGGGCGTCCCTGCTCGCGGACTGGGCGCCGTCGTGGAGGACTCCTCTTTCAAAAGAGTGGGCCATGGCACATCTACATATTCCTTCTTTCGATGTTGTTTTTCGATGGATGGCTCTTTTCCCATGCGGGCTCAGGGTCCAGCTTTCAATGGTTGGGTTGCGTTCATTCGATTTCACATTGAAAGAGTGCATGGTACGTGTACCTTCACCCTTTCAAAAGAGGGCCAGTCTTTTCGAAATACTGTGCACGTGTATACACACCCATAGCGGCTTGTCAAATACAGTTAAAAAGAAATCTCATAATACACACAGAGACGTAAAACTTGCATATGTGGTGACATTTTTTCTTTCATTTGGTGGCAGTCAGTGAAATTTGCAACTGGCCTCTTCCAGAAGCTCACGTTCCTGCCTGCTTTTAGAAGAAGTAAAAGGGCTAGCAAACATAGCATCATACTGTTCATTTCTGTAACCCACAGACAGAACACTAACTGTTTGAGTGAATTATAGATGGAAAACATGGAGCCAGTTCTGAAACTGCCTGCCTTAATATAGCTCAATTAACCTCAGACTACAGGGAGTTGCATCACATGAAACACAGGAGAGAACGAAAAGGAATGATACAAACATAGCTTAAGCATGCCACGTTAATACAGGGCCCTTTCTAATGAGTTACTTGTGTGGCCAGGGACCAATGCAAGCATGTGAATAGATGAAGTGATGATAAGACTGACTTCAGAGTTAAGTGTTTTCCTTGTAGGGTTGAGAAGGCTCAAAGATAAGTGGTCAAATCCAAAATCCTTGCCATAAACTTAATATTCTCCAGAAGCAGGATTTCATCCCTTTAACTTTCATAGTTACAATGCCTGTAGAGGCCTTACTGTTCTGCTCTGTCTTCCAAATCAAATAGTTTTATTTCATTTAGTGTAAATGGAAAGAACACTGGCCTTCTGCCATGTTTCACAAATAAATCCTGTGTATCTGAATCTAAACAGAGGCTCTGGTATTCTGGACTTTTTCCAAAGTATTTTATAATAATCAAATTTGACAGGAATTACTTACAAAAGCCAGGCACTTATAAATAGGAAAGACCAAGAATACTTTTTCTTGTCTTACTTCATTCACAGAAATGTGTTTTGATGATGTTATTATTATAACTAAACAGGTGTTGACACTGTGAAAGCAGTAGACTCTAAATATGTCGATACCCGACATTGCAAATATCTAATTATACTGTGGTGTATAAAAGTACTTAGAAATGGATCCTGATGCCTCCCAGGATGTACTTAGTGTCCAACTTCCAAGGAAGGTGAGGGTGCTGGGTCCATGGCAATTATTGGCTTCATACTGCAGATTCAAATATTGAAAGCTTCGCATGGAAGTATTGTCAGCAATAACAAGAGCCCTGCTTAAGATGCATAAATACATTTTTGAACTGGCTCAATTTTCAATGTACCCTCTCAGATATCACAGTCCAGTGAATATCTTTGGTAACCAACACATGAATCCAAAGTCATCCCATATATAATTCCAGTGAAATACAAGGATGATTTTAGTTTAGCATCAGTGCTAAGCTTTAACGCTCTCAAAAAAAGAAAAAAAAAAAGGCAGACTGAATTTTTGTTTGATGGAAAATTGCTCTATTTCAAGTCCAGATATGTTAATGGCAAATGTCAATTTTTGCTCTTTCTATGGGAAACAATTAAAACCAACATCATTTCTATCTGTTCTTACATTTTTAAATTAAAATTAGTATAAATATACATGCATGTACATTAAGGTTACATATATAATACATTTAATGTAATATAAATGTCAATAGGAAATGTTTTGACACAGTTACAACACATTGGCTGTGGCCACACTTGGCCAAAACTTCGAAATGGCCATGCAAATGGCTATTTTGAAGATTACTAATGAGGCACTGAATTGAATATTCAGCGCCTCATTAGCATTAGGATGCTTCTGGCCGTGGCACTTCGAAAGCACATGGCTCAGAGCAACTACGCGGGGGTCCTGTTCAAAAGGACCCCGCTCCTTTCGCAATCCCCTTATTCCTCTCAGCGGAAAGGACCCCCATGTGGCCGCACCGAGCTGTGTGCTTTCGAAAGTGGCGCTTTCGAAGTGCCGTGGCCGGAAGCATCCTAATGCTAATGAGGCACTGAATATTCAATTCAGCACCTCATTAGTAATCTTTGAAATGGCCATTTGCATGGCCAGTTCAAAGTTTTGGCCAAGTGTGGCCACAGCCATTGCTTTGGGGGTTTTGTTTGTTTTTTGTTTGTTTGTTTTTGGGGTTTTTTGGTAAGGGAAATATCAAAATTTTGGCTTTTTATTTCAATTCATGACTTATTTTCAAAATGTTGGAATTCCCCACACATTGCATGGGAAGTCCTTCAGGGGATTTTGATTTCAGTGGGAATTGTGCTGCTACATCGTTGAGGCCCATATCATTACAGGCATTTAGGCTCCAAACTCATGAAAATTGGTGGCAGTTAAGAGCCTAAATACCTTTACTTCTTATGTTCATTATGTTCTTACTCCCATTTTCCTTTGGATATGACATTCTTCATGCCCCACTTTACTGTATTCTTCTATTGTCTAAGAAAAAATTCCTCCATTTCTCTCCTATTGGCTAGTCTTTCTCACGACCAATTCATAGACCTGCAAAGTATTGTCAGTGTCCTAAGCAATGAGTCCAAAAATGGGTCACTTGCTTTTTAAGTGTCTGGGGGCATTTCTCTGGATATTTTTCCCACTTACTGCTCTTTCATTTAAAAAAGAAAAAACACATCAGCTTTCCAGTCAGCATTTTCCACCTCTTTTTCCCTCAAGCAAGCTTGCACTGCAATTTTGTCCTTGAGCTGAAAGAACACAAAGGGGCTTTCCCCAGAAGCCTGTCAATGTAAATCATTTAATTAGGCCAGATGGGGATCACTCTAGCAGAAGTGCAAAGCTGTTCCTCCTCTTAGAGCTGTTACCACCACTTTCCCAATGGTCAGTCTTGTGCTTCATGGCATGAGACTTGGAAATATGCATCCTTTCCTCTCTCTTCAGATGTTCTTTTTTCATTTCTATACTGAAAATACTGATCTTCAGTGTTCTCCTTCACTGACTCACGGTACTAGAATGACGCTGTTATTCAGCAGTTTCACTATTTATTCCCTCCTAAAGCTAAATTGATACAGTTATGACATAGCGCATATCAGTAAGGGTAAATGTAGTTGGACCCAGGCTAAGCATTGTAAACCAAGGAAATTCACGTAAAAGGAGCCCAAACTTTTCAAGACAAGGAATGCAAAGTTAGCATACGCTTTGCTCTGCCCTGTGGTGACATCATGCAATAATCAGATCATGATGAAAGCACTTTAATATCCGTGGGCCCAAATCAAACGAAGGTGATTCTTGAGGACAACTAGGGTTTTTTCATATTTTTTCCTGCTGTCTCTACATGGCAGAGTTAAGACAGTTTGATGCCTAACCTGTGCATTTTTTACCTTCAATTAATGTGAGGTGATTGAAAAAGCTGACCTAGGTCCTTAATTTATTGAAGTAACAGGTACAAATGTAACTGAATCCTAGCTGTGGAGTCTGTGATTGTGATTTCACAATTTTTTGTTTGCTGCCTTGAGAGAAACTTTCACATCCAAAGCACATAGACCAAACATGGTCAGCACAAGAATCAGGCTAATGTCGGTCTTCTGAAAATGTCCTTCTCTGCATTTTCCTGATTGAATACCACAGGCACATTCTCATGTTCCTCAACTAACATCATATAGGCCATCATGTGCCATCAATGCCCACACAGTATGTATATAGGACAAACTGCAATCACTCTTCAACAAAGAATGAATGGACATAAAACAGACAACAAAAATCTCCAAATACCCAAATCTGTCAGCCAGCACTTTAATGGAGCGGGCCGTTCTGTTAAAGACCTGAGAGTCTGTGTTCTACTGAAAAGAGACTTTAACAACCATCTACAGAGAGAATGTTCAGCACTAACATTCATATTCAAATTCGACACATTAAGGTGACCCAGTATAAACTCTTTTACGTACTTTGATGTTTGACCTAACTCATAGACTCATAGGGCTGGGAGGGACCTTAGGAAGTCATCTGGTCCGGCCCCCTGCTTCAAGCAGGATCAACTCCCCTAAGTCATCCCAGCCAGGACCTTGTCAAGCCAGGACTTAAAAGTCTCTAGGGGTGGAGAATCCACCACCTCTCTAGGCAACACATTCCAATGCTTTACCATCCTCCTGGTGAAGTAGTTTTTCCTAACCTACACCTCTCCTTCTTTAACTTCAGGCCATTACTCCTTGTTCTGCCACCTGACACCACTGAGAACAGTTTCTCACCCTCCTCTTTAGAGCTCCCCTTCAGGAAGTTAAAGGCTGCTATTAAATCACCCTTAAGTCTTCTCTTCTGTAAACTAAACAAGCCCAAATCACTCAGCCTAACCTCATAGGTCTTGTGCTCCAGCCCCGCTAATCATTTTTGTTCGCCTCTGCTGAACCTGTTCCAGCAAATCCACATCCTTTTTATACTGGGGGGCCCCAAAACTGGACACACTATTCCAGATGTGGCCTCACCAGTGCAGAATATAGGGGAATAACTACTTCTTCTTTAGATCTGCTCAAAATGCTCCTCCTAACGCACCCTAGTATGCCATTAGCCTTCTTGGCTACAAGGGCACAGTGTTTACTCATATCCAGCCTTTCATCCACCATAACTCCTAGATCCCTTTCCATTGCACTGCTGCTGAGTCAGTCAGTCCTCAGCCTATAACACCACCTGGGATTCTTCCGCCCCAGTTGCAGGACTCTACACTTCTCCTTGTTGAACTGCATCAGATTTCTTTTGGTCCAGTCCTCCAATTTATCCAAGTCACTCTGGATTCTCTCTCTACCCTCCAACATATATAATTCTTCCCTAGTTTCATGTCATCCGCAAACTTGCCGAGGGTGCCAGTCCCTCATCCAGGTCATTAATAAAGATGTTGAACAACGCCAGCCCCAGAACCGAGCCTTGCAGGACTCCTCTTGAAACCAACAGCCATCCAGATATTGAGCCATTGACCCCTGCCCGTTGGGCCCAACCATCAAGCCAGCTTTCTATCCATCTTATAGTCCAAGGATCCAATCCATATTTCCTTAATTTATGGGCAAGAATGTTGTGGGAGACCATATCAAAAGCTTTGCTGAAGTCAGGGTATATCACATCCACTGACTTTCCCATGTCCACAGAGCCTGTTACTGCGTCATAGAAGCTAATCAGATATGTCTGATGAAGCGGGTCTTTGCCCATGAAAGCTTGTGCTCCAAAATATCTGTTAGTCTATAAGGTGCCACAGGACCTCTTGTTGTTCTCAAAGATACAGACTAACATGGCTACCTCTCTGATACTTGTTCATGGATTAGGCTAGCTAGAGAAGAAATCCACTCTCCTGGTTAGGGCCCTAACTTGGGACACAAGAGGCCAGTGTTCAATTCCAGAGACTTCTGATATGGGCATGGGCTAGTCCCATAATCCGTGCCTCAGTTTCACTCTCTGTAAAATGGTTTGTGTTTTGTAAAATGGTCGATACCATTTCCTTGCCTCACAAGGACATGTGACGATAAACAAAGATTGTGAGGTCTCTAACATTGCTATGATTTGGAGAAGACTGGGGTATATAAATGATTTTTAATCTCTGTGCTTAAAAAAGAAAAAGTAGAACAAATTCTCATGAGAGATTAAAAATATGTATAGTCCATGGCTGGTTGTACACTCCTCTGTGATCTTGAGGCTAACAGAAAGTCTAGTGTTCTGCATCATGTTGTTACCGGTTGTCAGAACGAGGCCTGTGAACACTTTCTGCCTTCCCAATGGGTGTTGTCTTAATACCTATTTTTCTAACTTGTTTAACTCAATAGTAAGAACCTCTTAGATAGACCTTGCACCTTGCATTCTAGCACACTGGCACTCCAATCTGTTCTCTGTAGTCATCTCAATAAAGAGCAGGTAGAGGGCAGAAACATTGACAGTTCTGTAACTTGATGTACCCTCTGCAGGCTCTGAAAGCTAACAGAGGAGAGCCGTTCAGAGCTTAGCTCCCACAGCTACAAACAAAAAGACAAAGACCAAAGATATTGGTCCTGAGTCAGTCCTGAGCTCGATTCACTCAGTTTAGCCTCTTTATCTGCTTGCAGAATGTCTGCTGAACAAGCTACAATTTCTGTTTAATTACTGAATAAATGTTACTTAACTAACTTCTGGTAGAACTCTAAGCCGTTAGAGTGGTTTCATAGTTCCCTCAAAGTAGCTGATAGGTGGTATTCATTTGAGCGATCTTAGTTCTGATTTGTCACAGATCACATGGCATGGTTGCAGTTTCCTGATGGGTGACAATGACTCAGGAGGAAAGAGCAGGAAATGAGCAGATAAAGCAGGATCAGCGAATGCTAATACACTTTACATCTTTTCTTTCTTGGCCATACAGACTTGCTATAGCCATAATTCTTACAAACGTGGGCCAAGTAAAACGACTATACTGTGTTCCTTCTTCATATTGAGATGGGTCTTGAAGGCTGCACTCACCAGGTACCTCAAAGGATCTACCTCTGTCTGGTGCAGTGTGTGCTTGCTCTGGGATACTCATCCACCTCTGACTGAAGTCAGTGGGAATTACGGGCATGTAACATCTGAAGAGGGTCAGCCAAAAATGCCCCTAGAACAATAGTTTTAATATGTAGAAGGAAGTGACATCACCACTTTGACACATAGTGACCCTTGCAATGAAAAGGCACAGCTTTTGGGTCTGGAAACACTGACAGTCATAACTAAACCTTTCATACTTTGGAAGGTGCATCTAAGGTGGGTCACTTCAATGGTCTGAAGCTTATCTATGTAACTACAGTGGACCATGTTCCACTTGAAGTCCACCTAACACTGCAAATGGATGTACTTTCTTTACAAAGATTCTGCACCTTATAAAACTCTCCCAGGTCTGGAAATGAACAGTTAAAGGATCCAGCGTGTTTCCTGTATCATTTAATCTCCCCGACTCTCTTTTACCCAACTGCTTTAAACAGTGTAGTGTAAATGAATTGCATAGTTGCCCCTTTAAATGATTTTAGGCCCTCTAGTGGGGCCTCTGTATGTTCTATTGCAGAAGCCACTGAATCCTGACCAAGAAACGTCATACATAACTACCTATGGCTCCTTGGAGACTTGTACCATAGCGAATCTTTTTCCTGTAGCCTGTTAATGAACCTAGCTGACATTGGGCCCTTGGGTATATCACATAATGAACCAAGTGATTAACTATAAGTAAATTCACTGTTGGCCCACTCAAGGGGGAAACTGAGGCAAACCCTAACAGAGCCATGTTTGGCCAGATAGTGGTGCTATAAGGTAGGCGCACCCTTTTACAGTGAGGACATAGTGATCTTCACCTACTACCTGAGGAATTTTTCTTCTGCTGTGCATGTGGTTACGATTTTAATGATTAGGGCCCCCCCCAAATTCACAGCCATGGGGAATGCATCACAGGCTACTAAATGTGGTCTTTTGTGCTTATCACAGGGGAGACCAGTGTTTCTGAAACTGAGGGTCCTGACCCAAAAGGGATTTCAGAGGAGGTGTCTAAAGGTTATTTTAGGTTTGTGGTCATGCCACCCTTCCTTCAGCACTGCTTTCAGAATTGTGTGGGTGGAGAAGAGCAGCTGTTAGTCAGGGGCCTAGCTCTGAAGGCAATGCACAGAATAAGGGGGTCAATACCATACTATACCGGACTTACTTCTGCACTGCTGTTGGTGGTGGTGCTGCCTTCAGCTGGAGAACAGCAGCTGCTGTCTGGGAATCCAACTCTGATGGCAACACCACCAGCACAGAAATAAGGATAGCGGTACAACAATCCCAATATACAATAAGCTTGCAACCCCTGCTCCAGCTTCTTCTTGGGCCAGGACTCCTACAATTGCAAAATCGTGAAATTTTAAATTTAAATGGATAAAATAATGAAATTTCCAATTTTTAAAATCCTGTGACCATAAGTTGCTCAAAATGGACTGTGAATTTGGTGGGGTCCTATTAAAGATGTTTAATATGAAGCTCGGGTCAGCTATACAACTCTTACTTAAATTGCTTTAATTTGTTAAAACATATAAAACCCTAAAATACTGGATCTGGACTAATCTTTCATTAAATGGATTAATTATTTAAAATGAGACTTGAATAATACGAGTGCAGTAGAAATGCCAAGAGATGGATTTGATGGCTCTCTTTAAGAGAGAATCAGTTATTTCAGTTTCCTGGAACATGTGTTGGTTCTGTTTGGAATAAATCATTCCCAAGATGACTCTGGCTGCCCTATATAGGAAGATTTGAATTGCTTGGGTGCAGGGGAAGGGACACTTGGAGTTTGAGAAACTTGTATTGAATTCTTTATGTACAAAATGTGATGACAAAAGATGAACCAAGAGCCCATATACATTGTTGAGAATAACCTTGCCTACCAATATTTAAAATCAGTAGCTATGGATGATTTGGGACATTGGTCTAACTCTGTCAAAGTGCCACGAGAATAATAAAGCATGTTTAAGATTTATGTCTTCCACAATAAAGTGAACTTCATAAATACACTGAGCATCACCTGTAAATCTTCAATGAGCCTTCATTCCACAATTTCCTATAGGCTTTTTTGTATTTTTTACAGCACAAATGGAAGATGGAACCCAACATGTACTTTATAAATTTCAGTTTGGGGTGGGGATGATGCTGGCTTACAATTTCTGAACGTCTGGCATTGTCATGCTTTATGATACTTCCTAGCTTAATACCTTGGAAAAAATTAATAAATGAATCATGATAGAACAGCTTTGGTGTAGAAATATTGTCCTTGTCTTACAGGCTGGAGACTTCATCCACAGCTGAAAGACTGTCACAGAGTCTTTCAGTTGTTGGTAGCAGAATCAAAAGCATCATGTTCTTCTTTCCAGTCCTCCAAGGTATCCAGAGAAAAGGCGTTGTGTTTTTTTCATCTATAGGGCCATATTGTAATCGCCTTTGCTTCCATATCAAATGCTTCACTTATGCAAAAACTAATAGCATTATTTCATAGACTGCTCAAAATCAGTGGAGTAAATTCTGTTTTTCATGTTATAACATGATTAATTCATACAGAAACAACATAATGTATTGGATACACAAGCTACAGAGCCTGTCAATACTGCAGTGGGTGGGTGACTTCCCATGTTGAGGTATTCGTGTATCTTTAGTTCTAACCAGGGCTCTTTTTCTGGCAGAACGCATCAGAATGGAGTTCTGGCATCTTTTTCCATTAGAATAACAGAAAAATTTTCACCGCTGGTCCCACGGCAGTGGGGGGCCCAAGGCGGGAGCCCCTGCTAGTCTCACAGCAGCACAGCATTAAAACTGAAAACCCTCAGCCCTGTGAGGATTCATCAGACTTGAATTCTGACATCTTTGTTCTAGAAAAAAGCTTTGATTCTAACAGAAGTTATATGTCCATCAAAGGTATTTCTTAGCACATGACTTCACTCTTTCCCTGTGCTCTTCACTTGTGTTACTGATGCTTTGCAAATCTTCTGGATCTCAGCAAAAGTGGAGTTCTTGAATTTATGGCAGGGCTGAATTTAACTGTTGTCTGTCCTAAATACAAACATTTGCTGTGCTCAGCTTAAAAACAAGTAAACATCAGACTCTAATTGCTCTGTCAAATGACACAGTTCGGTTCACAGCTTTAGCTTTGGACTTGGAGTCAAGAGTCATAATGTTCACTGTGAAAATACTCTTTGGATGGCTTTATACTCACAGCTGGGGGTATGATTCTTAGCTCAAGCTAGCTCTGCTTGAGTTAATGCACTGAAAAATATAAGTGTACCTGGGGTAGCAGGGCTTGCAGCTCAGAGGAGCTGTGCTGGACCAACCTGGATATGCACTCAGGAAACTATCCCAAGCCACTGCTCATGCTACCCTGACTGCATTGCTATTTTTAGCATGTTAGTTCAGAAAGGCCCATTGAAAGGAGAGAATGAAAAAATTCAGAGGAAGCTGCCTCTGAAAACACGAATGAATGTTGACATGGTTATACAAGACTTCATCTTCCACTTGTGTGCTACCATAGGTAACTGTAACTCCTCTTCCATCTAAGTGTAACCACTGAGACAGTGTGGTAAAGCACATGGATTTAGTCCCTCAGGTTCATTCTCTCCTGCTAGAAACCCAATGCTGTTGGCCTTATAAACTGGGGCTTGTCTGGGATGAACTGCCAGAAAGTCTCAGGCTGAGGGAAGTATGTAACCCCGAAGGCACTGAGCCCACTGACAAGCAGATGGGGGGGTAAGTACCCCAAAAGTTACTTGAGTAAAAGGGCATCTGCTTTCACTTTCACACTCTACAGGGTGTGTGTACTTGTACTCAACTAGTTTTTCCAGAGGCACAGCAGCAACTTGTACTTAGGTACCTCGCCCCAAGCAGCTGTACTTTTACTCAAGTAACTTTTGAGGTACTTTTTCCACCTCAGCTGACAAGGGAGATGAAATCTATAGCCTTGACAGAGAGCCAGCTGGCTTTTAGCTCATGATGTAGAGTACAGGGCTTTAGTCCTAAGGTTGTAGGTTCATTCCCTCCGGCTGACAACCTCGGTCCACTGGCCTTACATAAGAAGAGCATTTTCAAGGAGCAAATAGTTCTGGTCCTCTTCTGTGCTGCTGACACTCACTAACAGTAACCATCGCTGACCATTTTGATGGTGCTCTGTGCAGAAATTCTTATGAAGATGTGTCGACAGAACCAAAATCTGCTCCCAAAATATAGGGGACAGGAATAAGGGGATTTTGAAGCTGAGGGGGTCTTTTCAAAAAGGACCCCCATCTGGACAAGCCGCGTGCGAGTGAAAAGCAGCAATGTCGAAGTGCCATGGCCAGCATCATGCTAATGAGGCGCTGAATATGCGTTTCATTGCCTCATTAGTATTCCTCGAAATGGCCATCAGCATGGCTATTTCAAAGATTTCTCTTAGTGCAGACATGGCCTTGCAGACATAGCATTTGGACCGATAGGGTGAAGGTCGTTGGCTTCTGGAAGCACATTTGTCCAATGAATAAGAAAGCTGAAGTAATGATGAACTTGCAAATGGCATTCCTAGCTACCTCTTAATATACTGCAGGCTATCATAATGTGCCAAATGGCAGTTCTGCTGAGCACAGCACTGGGGAATATACGTGTGCAGGAACTCCCAAGTTTGCTTGGATGGTATGCCTGGCATCTGACCCGTCTTGTTCCAAAATAGTAATTCAAATTAAATCAGATTCCAGAATACTTTTAACTCCCTTGAACAAAGCATTATTGACATGGGCAAAAATAGACTATAACATCCTGCAGTCAGTCCCTTACTGGATGTTTTAAATGCTAGGAACTATTCCAGAAGGATGGGAGTAAGGAGGGCTTCAGCTATGTGTAAATAAAATGCCTGAGCTGTAAATAACTGCAGAAATCAGAGCCTCAAATTCACAATTTCTGGATAGTGTTTGACAAGACCTTAAAATGTATTTAAACTGTTTTTAAAAATGGGATGTCCTTATCTCCACTTGCATGAAGGTAAACTGTCAGACAGGATGTTTAATCGAGATCATTTTGCTAGCTGTGTAGTCTTATCGTTAATTGTGCACTATAATTTGTAGATAGCTCTGGGATTTACTGACATGGAACTACCTGTCCCGGGGTTTTTCCATGCTTTTCTCTTGTGTAGCACCAGGAAATGGAATCTACTCTGAACAGACCCACCTGGCCTCTGATTCATAGCCACAAATCAACTGAATGTTCTTCTCCAGACTGCTAGATTTTAATGATAAAAATCCACCAGGCTTCAGAAGAACTCTGTAAACTAGCCTGGCTTTTGTTTGAGCTGGTAGGATGTCTGTTCACTGACAATTTTAACATTATCCCCCCTGCAAAAAAAAAAAATTTGGGGTCAAACCCAAACCAAAACTTCTGGAAAACTTTGGTGAATCAGAAAGTTAACAGATCTGTTTTGGACTGAATGAAGTGTTTTGCTTGACCAGCAGAGTTTAGTTCCCAGGTGACTTGTAAAATAAAATCCAAGGCAGAAAAGGGCTAGATTTGCATATGGACTGGAAGAGTGGTGCTTTTACTGTCCTTTGCAGCCTGTATCACAGTAGCTAGGGGGCATACCTGGGACATAGGCGACGCAGCTTAACCACTTGCCCAAAAACCATCCCAGCTTTAGTTGCCAATGAATATGGCATTTTTCAAATTGTAAACGAAAAACTGCTCCCTACCTCAAAGAGAGACACTGCACTTTGAATATGGGCATAAGGAATCTGAATTTCAGATAGCAAGACAGGAAGGGAAAAGCTATAAAGAGGGTGTGGCCAAATGGCTGGGCATCTGACAGGCAGCAATAATCAAGGAAAGGGGTAATGATGGAGGGGATGAAGACTTTTAGCAGGGGGTACAAAGAGGAAAGGGTAGATCTGGGTCTGTTCTTCAGGGAGAAACAAACCAGTAGGATTTCATGAAGGTCTGGGGAATAAGGAGTCGAATGTGGCAATGGAGTGGAGACTAGAAGGACAGTGGAGATATCAGTGGTTCTGTTGGCAGCGGGGGATACAGAAGAGTTAGGAGGAGGCTTGAGAGAGTGGCAAGACGACTTGGGAGATGTTAGAGAGAGCTGCGGTTGTAAGATTAGACTGAGAGATTTCACCCAGTGCTGAATCTGTTCAGGAAGATTGTGATAGAAATGAGAGAATTACTCTTTGTGGGTGATATGCTACAAAGGGGAGGAAACTCAGCAATTCCAACAATTCAGGTATATGTGCAGCTAAATCAGTTCAGGCCTTGTTGTGGATTTCTGGAATGGAGCTTGCAGGACCGTGGACGGCTTCCACTGTTGGACTTCATTAACCTCTCAGAGCTCAGTGATCTTTGGAGAATGATGCAAGGCTTGTTTCTTAGTGCAGGTGTTCTTTTCCCCAGATGGTTTTGCATATGCTTCTGCTTGTGGCCTGCAGTGACAGTTGTTGGTTAGAGCACTAGCACTTTAAACTACACATTGGGTAGCTTTGAATAATTTACGGCTGTAACTTTTGCAAACTGTTATGGTAATAAGTATTTTGGTAAAGGAGTCGTTACATAAACGTATACAATTCCCTCCTATGGTATATTCCAACCTTCCTACTTATGAACACTTGGCCTGGGACCACTTGGCTTGGGAGGCTAAAAATGTCTAATTATAGATGACAATGTGGAGAAAGTAACTGAGTCTGAATATGGAAAACACTCATAGCACATGAAACCAATTTAAATAAAACTTGGCAACCTGAAACCTCCTTTGCAAGCCAAGACTGTAGACTGGGAGTTGATTCTATATTCCCTGATTCCGCAGAGGAAATCTACCAATATGTTAATCCAGAAACATCATTTGAACTGCCTTCCACAATGGAACTGGGATGTCCTTTGTTATGTAACTAGTTTAGAAGTTTAAGCTCGCTTTGAATAAACCTATCCTGCCGCTCAGATTTGTATTCGCTATCTTAGGCTTTTGTTACCCGCCCTAAAGGTAGGCTATAGACCAATATAAGAAATAACAAAATTACTTGTAGGACAAATCACAGGGATGTTGGCACCTGAACAGGTGCGAATTAAAGTAGGGGGCAGGATCTTCATTTGATTTTAAATAGGGTAGCAGGAGTTGCCTTCTTGGTAGCTGGTACCACACTCATACCCCTGGCCTTGGGACGAGACTCCTGCTACATCTTCTTGTCATTATGAGCTAGATGCTAGACTGCTAACAGCACTGACTACAAACCCATCTGAAATCCGAGGCCTAATAGCTTGTGCTGTGCCTCTGCTGCCTATGTGGCCACACGCTGCTGCTACTTGTACTGTGCTAACTCAGGTGAGAGCCACCCAAGGTATGTCTATGCAAGCTGGGAATCACATCCCTTGCTTGTGATGTAGCTATAGCCAAACAAGAAGCCAAACAGTGCTTGTGGCCCTAACTTCACTCCCTCTTGCCCTGATCAGGAAGTAGGTGTGAGATATCCTTCCAGTTCTCTAGTAAACCAGGGCTCTGGGAAATGGGAAGAGAAGAGATCAGCTTTTTCTGTTGCACCTACTCTGGCCAACCTGGGTTCCAACTTAAGGGTCAGCCTTCGTGGCACTGCTGCTACTGTCTACTCACCTTCCACTTTTGGGTTTTTTTTTCAGCTTAGGTGAACAACACAGGGGCCTGCCAGTGTGAAATGAAAGCCACTTGCTCCTGGAATAATTGCAATAAATATGCCTTTTATTTATGATAAATTAGGTTAATTCTGGATGTTTGCATAGAGGCTGAAATAGGAAATCGTTAAAGATTTTTGCTTTTAAAAATATACAGTGTAGCAGGTTAATCCATCAACAACTTGTTTTCCCCCACATCCTCTGAAATAGTGAAGGATTAAATAGAAACAGTGTTGTACATTACTATGACCAATGGCACAGTTTTTAGAGCAAGAGGGGTAACAGTTTAGCAAGCAGAGATAGCCTAGTGTTGCATGAAATCATGGTTGGTGATGCCAGTCCTTCCAGAGTGGAATAGAACAACTAACTTTATTACTGAAACTCATCTCCCACTCATTTTCTCCTACATTATGATCTCCAAGGCACAGACCATAAATTTCAAACCCACACTTTTGAATCATTTTTTCTACAGCCTATGAAATAAAGACAATGGAAGTTCACAATTTATGGGAAAGTTCATGAGACCAAGCAGATGTGTTGCTATGTTATAGAAATTTCTACCTTTGACAAAATTGGCTACTGTGAATGGATCAAATGACAAATCACTTCTACAGTCTATTTGCCAGATAGTCTAGCCAGTATTTTCACATCTATATTTAGTATAGAAATAAACTGTGAAGCTTATATGTCAGTATCATTCTACTGTACTTATAGTTAACATAATTCTAGCAGCTTCTGAGTACAATGGTGTTTAATTTGTAGGTTTTCCATCACAGAACAAATTGAGTATGTAAATTAAATCATGGGGTGGAGATAAATGGAAACCTTATAAATGAATAGCTGCACTACACCAAAAATATGTTAATTTGCAGTGCTGCTTTTTTCAGAGGCTCTCAAAAAGCCTTACAAGCTCATAATAGAACTCACTGCCAGCAAAAAATAAGTATACACATTCTCTGTATTCAGAATTAAATGCATAACCCATCTCTCTGTCCTACCTTTTGTGATAAAGCCCGCTTGAAAGTCTCCATGTATACCAGGTATAAATATATGAATTCCATCCATCACTGAAAGCTTGCTCTGGTCGGCAGGCTCAAAAATAAATTTTTGCTTTTATTTCTTATGGAGTGTGCTTAGATATCACCATGGTAGGTGACCTTATACAAGCCTAGTTAGAGGAGTAGAAAATCAGGGTAGATACTATTGCCACTTCACAGATGGAGAAATTGAGGTGAGAGGTTAAGCAATTTAATCAAAACCATAGGGTATCTCAGTATCTGAGCTGCAGTAGATGTCCCCATCCAGCCCCAGATCACACCAATCTCTCTCTGAAGAAATTCATTTTCTTTTAACTGTTGTTTGTGTGGGAGGACTCCTCTGTGTCCCAAGTCCGGAGACCTCAGTATGCATCTGCACCTATTGTTCAACTCTTAGGTGATCGCAGGATGTAAACCTATGTGTACATATTTACATTTTTAAAAAAATCAGCACACTTAAGACCTCTAGCTGAGTACCCTCTGCTAGAAATGATCAGGGTTGTCACTGGTGGAGTGGAGAGAATATCTATGTTGAAAATAGTTTGGTCCATTGTGGCATTTAAAATAGTTAAATGGATTTCCAGTCAACAAGCAAGGTGAACTGGCAACATCTACCTCCAAAATATTGGGCATTAGGGTTTTCTAATAGACTGTAGATGAAAATGTGGATTTTTATAGCCTCTTACAAAACTATGGCTAGGTCTGCACTGGCCCCTTCCTTTTGAAAGAGGCATGCAAACGCGGTGGACCCAGATGTTTCAGGGTATCAGGTGTTAATTAGCTTTCCAAACTCAGAGGCTACATCTACATTGGCCCCTCCCTTTCAAAAGGGGCTTGCAAATATGGGAGATCAAAAATGCAAATGAGGTGCTAAGTTTCATATTCAGCACCTCATTTGCATAATGGCAGCCACCTGCCATTGCCGAAGAGCTGCTTTTGAAATGCAAAACACCTGTATAGATGGGGTTCCTTTTTTTCAGGAAGAAGGGTGTTCTCAAAAGCAGGGCATCCTTTCGAAGGAACCCTGTCTACACAGCTGTTTTGCATTTCGAAAGCAGCTCTTCCGGAAGGGCAAGTGGCTGTCACTATGCAAATGAGGTGCTGAATATGAAAATTAGTGCCTCATTTGCATTTTCAATCTGCCATGTTTGCATGCCCCTTTCGAAAGGGAGAGGCCAATGTAGATGTAGCCTATGAGTTTGGAAAGCTAGTTAACACCTGATACCCTGACACATCTGGAGCCAGCATTCAGAAGAGCTCAGTGTCTGACTTTCATGGTCTCAGAGTTCAATCCCCACCCAGCGTGGCAAGCAATTTTGAAAATCTGGTTCCAGTTGTGTATGTTGAGTCCTCTTGAAAATTCTTGCCACAGCAAAATTACGACCATAAGAGATGTTCCCATGCTACAACAGTGGGAGTATATGTAGGGAATATAAGATCTATGGAATACTTTAAACACAACATGTATAGTCTCTCTATGAGCAGTCAATGTGCAATGTTAATACAGGCCATGACACATTTGGCTAATATAAGCATAACCACGGCTTATGGCTTCACCATCAGCTAGACCTCCTTCCTCTTGGCCCTCACATCATTTATAAAGTACAACAGTCACTGGAACAAGACAGCCCAGCTACTTAAAAACAAATATTTGGCACCTGCAGTCTCAGTATTGCACATCCACAACCACGCTGGCTTTTAATGCTCTCCTTTTATTAAACTATCAAACTGGGAGCCATAATTGCTCCCAGTTGAGCATTTCTAATGAAAAGTTGAAGTTAAAAGCCACTGTGCATCTTGAAACTTGCAGTTGTGCTTGCTTTTGATTGGAAGGGGAATAAACCTCAGCATTCAAACCTCACATCTGCAGTTTCAGATCGGTGGGAGATGAGAGGGGAAGAAATCAGGTGAGAATCACAACAGCAAACAAGGATGCTGAACATGGGGATGAAATGGGAGAGAGAGTTTTGTGGAGTGAAGAGGATTACAAAATGAAAGCCTCTCTGAATGTGGGAGTTGTCACCAATCACACAAAGCTTAGACTTTGGACCCATGGTATAGAGACTCTAGAAGAATTCCACAGAGACTTTAACAATCTACACCCCACCATCAACTTATGCCTTGATTACAACAAGCTAGAGATACATTTCCTGGACACTACAGTACTAATCAAGGATGGCCTGATCAATACCACACTGGACTGAAAACCTACTGATCTCTATACTTACCTACACCCTTCTAGCTTCCATCCTGCACACGTAACTAGATCCATTGTTTACAGTCAAGCTCTTAGATACAATCACATTTGCTCTGATCCAACTGACAGAGACCAAAAACTACAAGGCCTTTACCAAAAATTCATAAACCTGAATTACCCACCATGAGAAGTAAAAAAACAGATCAACAGGGCCAGATGAATACCCAGAGACCAGCTACTCCAAGATCAGCTCAAAAAAGCCAAGAACAGAACACCACTGTTCATCACCTACAGCCCCCAACTCAAACCACTGCAATGAATTATTAAAGGCCTGCAACCTATCCTTAATCAGGATGCCACACTCCAGAAGGCCCTGGGTGACATGCCTGTTCTCTCCTACAGACAACCTCTCAACCTTATGAGGATCCTCACCAACAGCCACAGTCTATACCCCAGGAATACCAGTCCTGGAACCTTTACTTGCAACAAAGCCCACTGCCAGCTTTGTCCACATATCTTCTCTGGAAATACCATCACTGGACCTCACCAGGTTACTCACAGAATCACGGGCACTTTCTCATGCTCCTCTACCAACATCATAGATGCCGTCATGTGCCAACAATGCCCAAATGCTTTGTATATTGGACAGACTTCTAACTCCCTTAGAGAAAGGGTTAATGGGCACAAAACAGACATCAAAACACTCCGGATCCACAAACCAGTTAGTCAACATTTTAATGGATGGGGCATTCTATTAATGACCTAAAGGTATGTGTGTGACTGAAAAAAAAACTTTCACACCGCTATTCAAAGAGAAGCAGCCGAACTGGCTTTTATATTCAAATTTGGCACATTAACATGTGGTTTGAACCAGGATGTGAACTTTCTGAGTCACTACAGGGGCTCGTCTGCATACTTGGCTTAGTCTAATTCTTGACCTTCCTCCCCCACCCCTCCACTCTCTGATTTGCTCACCTTGATCATTTTTTTTCTGATTTGTCCTCCTTGATTACTGTTTTTGGTTCTCTGTGCCTTAAATATTGAGTCTGTTCTGGTCTGGCTATGGTCTGAAGAAGTGGGTCTGTCCCACAAAAGCTCACCTAATAAATTATTTTGCTAGTCTTTAAAGTGCTACTTGACTGCTTTTTGTTTTGATAAGGCTTAGACTTGTGTTTATCAATTTTAAAGTTGCTGAAATACTTAGACCGGACGGTTACAAATCCCACCCCATAGCTACTTACACTAGGGCTGTTTTTAAACTGCTCCTGTAAAATTGTGTAGTTCATAGCTGTAGCTAAGACCAAGTGTATTGTCTCAGCCTCCATGCCTCAGAGAGCTTCACTTTTCCTATAATTAATCTGTCTGGGAATCGATCTTTTTCTCATAAAAATGATGCCTACAAAGAGTTTTTAAATAAGACGTCTTAGGAATCTTTCTTTTCAGGTTTTGGCAACATGTATTTTGTTTTCTGCAGAGCCATGGGAAACCTTGGTATTCTTGCTCTTCTATTGCTAGTAGCTTCTGCACCTGCTTGAGAAATAAAAGCTCCTGGCCCTGTCAGAGGTGGTACACGAGTCTGTTTTATTTTAAACAAAAACAAACCAATGAAAACAGATTTTAAAAAATGATGGGTAACAAAAGTACCTGATCGCTGATTGATGCTTTAATGGTCAGCTGTGGCAAAGCAGAGCAGTCAGGGGTCTCACAGCTCATAAAAGCATGGCAAAATGCATAGGCTGAAATCCTACTTCCATTGTCTTCACTGGGCTTTAATAGAGGCAAGGTGTTATATTCATGTTCGGATGACAAATTCAGGTCTGTATGGATAGAATTGTCTGGCTGTGCTGGATCTGTTTGAGGGATTGAAGCTGGAAATGTTTCAACTGAGTGATATTTATCTCTGGCTTAGTTCCATTAACTTCATCTTCTCTGACTGTGTACAAGTTCTGAAATTAAATGGTGGATTTTAGGAGTTTTTGGGGGAAATGCTTGTTCTGAGGAATTTCTATTCTAAATTGAATCATTTAAAATTGTTTTACATGATATTATTTTCAAAGCTCTTGTCCATTCATAGGCTAAAATATTCTTAGACCCAGGGGAATAATTTTGGGGCCGTGTGATGGCCTGTGCGGTACAGAAGGTCAGACTCGATGATGACGCTACACCCTGACAATACACCTTGCCTGAGACCAGCCACAGTGGAGAATGGTAATCCATGAGGGGTGGCACAATTTGAGAGGCCCAGCCACAGTGCAGACAGGGAGAGGTGAAGAAGAAGAAAAGAGCATCAAAAATTGTCCCACACCCCTCCAAAAGCTACCAACAACTTCCTATTCTGTGATAAAGCCTGTGGCTCCAGAATCGGGCTGATCAACCATCAATGGACTCACAAATAGGAGACTGACATGAAGATGTCCTACTTGTTATCAAGTGACTACCAAGAAGAAGAGGGTGTCACATCTGTGATTAGGACCTTTGGATGCTACCGTAATACAAATAAATATCTCACATGTTGAAGTTATAGTAATAAATTCCAGAACCATGTACTAAATATAACATCCGCCCCAAACTGCCAACTAATCCATCTCCCTGGAATGTATTCTAACATTTAAAATCTCTGTGCAATTTAAAAGAGATGACTCTTCTAAACACTAACCTACCCAGGTTGAATTTTATCATCACTTTTATTTACTGTTGTTGCTTGTATTGAGGTAGTTGCTAAGAGATCTAGACTATGATAAAGGTCACTTATTTCATAGGCTGAGGTGGTTGCATTGTGGTAAGTGGCTCTAGGCTGAGCAAGAAGTTGAGGGTTCTAGAGACAGTGAGGGGGAAAAGCTGTGGGAGGGAGTCTGGGTGCAGAAGAGAATATGGGGTGCTGGCTCTGAGAGAGTGTTCAGGGTTGGTGCAGAAACCTGAGGTGCAGGAGAGGTGTGGAATGCTGGCTCTAGGAGTAGGTGTGGGGAGTAGGAGGAGGTTTCACTTACTTCAAGCAGTCACGACTCCACACCACTTCTGGAAGGGGCCAACATGCCACTATGGCTCCTGTTTGACAGAGGCCCTAAGTAACCAAAAGTCATATTTATCAGATAATGGTTGTTTAGTGGCTTTTAAAAAATGTTGGTCTTGGTTTTGTTCCTAAAGAATTGATGTCCACACAGAACTCCCCACCCACCCACATCATAATGCAATTCTTGTTAGTGGTGTCCTTGGTAGCCTGTTTGAAAGAGTTCAAGTCATGACTGAGACTCGAGACCAGTTTTTGATAGTTATTAGAGGGAAAGCATATAATTTTGCTGCCCATTCTGGTTTTATCTTGTGGGCATAAGGGCTTGATTTTCTTCTCGCTGATGTAAATCAAACTCCACTGAAGTCAATGGATTGTTACCAGGATACAACTGGTGTAGGGATGAGGAAAATCAGATTACAAAGCAGTAAATGTGGCACCCTTCAAGTGTACTAAATACCTATAAGCGTAATGTTTGACATCTTGCCCATATTTCTGGGGATTTTTTTGAGTCAGTCACATGGTAAGCAGATTCTGCAAATAAATGCACCACAATTATCAAAAAGCGATTTCTCAAGATCCAGTTTTCTGTGGATTCAGATAAGCAAAACATGTAAGTCTATCTGTAATTAGGCCATCAACCTCTCTTAATACTATATTAAAGGTATGTCTACACATGGGAATAAAGCCACATTTATTGAAGTTAACTTTTTAACATAGATTATATTAAATCGAATTTGAGTGTCCGAAACTGCTCACAGGGACGACTTTGTGGCAGCAGTGCATTGTGGGCACCTATCCCACAGTTTCCAAAGACCCATTGCATTTTGGGATTCTGTGCGAGTGTCTTGTGGGAAAAAAAGTCATGGCAAGTGGTTCTGAGTTCTTGATGTCACCATCAGAGAATGCATTTCCCTCACTCCCTACTTCCCTCTGAGAAGAAATGAACAAGTGAATTTTCATGCCACTTTTACATTGACTGCCACCCACCATTACAAAGAATAACATGGATCCCAAGTTGCTGCAATGTTTGGTGCAGTGTTTTGTGATTTCTCATTCTTGTGTCTAGCAGATGGATGTGTAAGACAAATAGTTTGGCATAACTGGCAGACTTCATTGAGTACAGCAGTTTGAGTCTTTTGTTAATATTTGGTACTTATTCTGATTGAACAGATATCCCAAATGCATATTTGAATTTGTTACTGTGAAATTTTCAGCCACTTTGAAAATTTCCACATCCATAGCAATTGGTGATTAGGATAGTTGGGTTGTGTGACTGCACCATTAACTACTATAGTCAACAGCACAAAACAACTCATCAGAAATAATCAGTTTTTCTATTGCTAGGATAGTATTTAGATCCTAGCATGTTACTTTTAAATACCTTTTTTTTAAAAACGTAGCACGGTAATGACCAAATATTTTGGTTTGATCCTTTGAAAATGTATAATAATTCTTTCCTGGTGCAGGAAATGCATGTGTGATTACACTGAATCAGCCTCAGTGGCTGTTGCTTTTCTATTTCCCACGAGTTAGCGTCATGGGGGGAAATGATCCTTGTTTTTATGTATTATGATTAAATCAACTCATGAATTAAGGAAAGTTGCACTGAACAGACGAGGTATTAGACTCTGGAGTGAAGGCAAGCATGTAAATTAAGAAAACAGCATGAAAAGATTGCACAACTTGAGTCCAAGAACCCTTGATCTAGAGATTTAATGAATGCAAGGGAAGACAAGCAGGAATGCATAAAAAGATACTATTAGTGCCCTGGGGTTATATGAAGGAAAAGGACTTTTCACTGTGAGAATTTCATTTGAAAATGTTTACGTTCTCTGCAAAGTGTACATGATAGAACCCTATGGCAACGAACTGAAAGAGCAGGATGCTTAAATCATAGTATAGAGACTCTACTTTTTTTTTTTCTACACAGCTCTGTACAATATGGCATTTGGCTTTTGTGGAGGGAGACCAAAGCCATAGGAAAGCAAAATCTAATGTGAGGCATTTGGGCCTTAAGATAAAAGGAGGGAGTGCATGAAAAATTATGACAAGCATGTAGCTACCCCTTTGCATCAAATCTGACACAGAGAAACAAGAATGCAGCCTGTGAAAATCCACCTATCTTGTGCCATCAAAAAGTGAAAAGCTGAAGGAGTATGAGTGTACAAAGAAATACCTTGTTAAGCTGATAAGTAAATAAAAATAGTGCTGATGCTGCATTATTGGTAGAAAATGGGCACAATTTCTAATGCATGACCTGTTGAGAAAGAAATATTGGATTTTGGCGGCAGAGGAATTGGAACGAGGCCAACCAGACCAATATGGCAAGTGTGCAGACATGTGGACATCATGAAATTTGGAGCACCAACCTGCTCTAAACTCCTTGGTGCCTTAGGCAGCTGCATACTATGTGTGGGGTGATTCTGGCTTCAGTGGCAAGCCCCATCCCCCAGCCGGCCCCCTTCCAAGGGCAACGCCCAACAGGGCCATCTCTAAGGCAGTGCAGGGCCCAGGACAAACCCCTTCTCTGCCCCTGCTCTATCCCATGCACCCAGAGACATGTGACCCACGCGATTAGTAGGGTGCTTGGCACTGACAGCAGTGGTTGGGCCCACCTCCAAACTCACTGTCAGATACAGTCTTTGCCCACTGTGCCAGGGTAAGGCCAGCAGGGGGTGAGTACAAAAGGGAAAAGCAGGCAAATAAGTCCAGTGCCGGACTTTAGGGGCGTGGGGCCCGGGACGTGGCCCCCCCCCCTTGTATATAGTTGATTTTTAAAAAAGGACGATGGACAGTTTTAGTTCTCTTTTTTGGGGCCCCCCTTTGCCCCGTCCCCCCCATGTAAATAGTTCTCCCCTTTATCATCCCTGGTTTTCTTTTTAGTGAACAAACTTTTTTATTACTATTGTTTTATTTGTACACATTACTTTTGTTACACACATCTGGTGTATAGTTTGTTCTTGTTTTAATTATAGTTCCAAAAAAACAAAGTTCTCAAAGAAAAACCAGTTAAATTTTAGCCACAAGTGTGTGCTGTCTTTTGTCCAGGAAAAGTGTGGGGGGGGTGCGGTTGGGTGCTCCGTGGTGTGGGCGTAGGGACAGGGAGTGTGGTGGAGGAAGGGGGGTGCGGTGGGGGGCTTTGCAGAGTTCAGGCCGCGGCCTCATCATCAAAGTGGGCCTGCAGGGCCTCCCAGACCCTGGTCTCTTTGGGGTCCACCTGGTGGCTGGACGTCGGCCCTGCCGGCATCCACAGCCCAGCCCTGAAAAAAGGCCTCCCCCTTGCTTTCCACCAGATTGTGTAGGGTGCAGCAGGCACCCACAATCTGGGGGATGTTGGTGGGCCCCGCATCCAGGCAGGTGAGGAGACATCTCCAGCGCCCTTTGAGGTGGCCAAAGGAGCGCTCCACCACCTGGTGCGCGTGGTTCAGGCACTGGTTGAAGCGCTCCTGGCTGGCGGAGAGATGGCCCGTGTACAGGTGCATGAGCCAGGGCCGGAGGGGGTATGCCGCATCTGCGATGATGCAGAGGGGCATGGTGGTGTCCCCCAGAGGGCTCTCCCGCTGGGAGATGTAGGTCCCCGCCTCCAGCCGGGGGCACAGGCCCGAGTTCCGGAACACCCGGGCGTCATGGGTGCTGCCAGGCCAGCCCACATAAATGTCCTGGAACTGGCCCCAGCTGTCCACCAAGGCCTGCAGGACCACTGAGTGGTAGCCCTTGCAGTTGATGTAGCGTCCTCCACTGTGTTGCGGGGCGCGGATGGGGATGTGAGTCCCATCCAGAGCCCTGAAGCAATTGGGGAAGCCCAGCGTGGCAAAGCCGGCGATGGTGGCATCTGGGTCCCCCAGCCTCACGAGCCTGTGCAGGAGCATTGCATTGATGGCATGCACAACCTGCAGGGAAAGAACATGGGAGAGCACCATTGAGGGGTGAGCTGGGTGTGCGGGGCCCTGCCCTGCCCTGCCCTCCCCTGCCCGGGCCCCGCTCCCCTCCCCTCCCCTCCCCTGCCCTGCCCTCCTCTGCTATGCCCGGGCCCCCCTGCCCTGCCCTTCCCTCCCCTGCCCTCCTCTGCCCTGCCCTGCCCGGGCCCCCCTGCCCTGCCCTTCCCTCCCCTGCCCTCTTCTGCCCTCCCCACCCTCGGTCCTCTTACCTACATGAGGACAGCCCCGACGGTGGCCTTGCCAACACCAAACTGCTGTTCCACGGATCGGTAGCTGTCTGGAGTGGCCAGCTTCCAGACAGCGATGCCAATCTGTTTCTCCACAGGGAGGGCACGCCACATGGTGGTGTCCTGGTGCCTGAGTGCGGGGGTGAGCCACTGGCACAGCTCCATAAATGTCTGCTGGCTCATCCTGAAGTTCCTGAGCCAGCGGTCATCGTCCCACTCCTCAAGCACCAGCCGCTCCCACCAGTCGGTGCTGGTGGGGTAGCTCCAGAGGCGGCGACGTGTGAGGCGGGGGGGGGGTTCGGGGTGCTGAATGGTTGGGGCTTGAGTCCTGCTCCCCTGCAGGCTGCTCCTCCTCCTCCAGTGTGGCAAGGAGGTGCTCAGCTGCCTCCTGCATGGCATGGAGCAGGGCGAGCCCTGCTCCTGCCAGGAGGGCTGGATGGACCTCTGGCTGCTGCTGCTACTGCTGCTGCTGGGGGTCCATGACTGCGTTGCCCAAGGTCTGTGTGCCTATGGCTCTTCAGACCGCGTGCTGTGCAGGCTGCGTGTGTCTGGGAGGGGCCCTTTAAGGGAGCGGCTAGCTGTTGCCCTGGAAGCACTAGTCCACCCTGTGACCCTGTCTGCAGCTGTGCCTAGAATCCCTATTTCGATATGTGCTACTTTGGCATGTAGGGCCGTGTCTACACGTGCACGCTACTTTGAAGTAGCGGCTCCAACTTCGAAATAGCGCCCATCACGGCTACACGTGTTGGGCACTATTTCGAAGTTGAAATCGACGTTAGGTGGCGAGACGTCGAAGTCGCTAACCCCATGAGGGGATGGGAATAGTGCCCTACTTCGAAGTTGAACGTCAAAGTAGGGCACGTGTAGACGATCCGCGTCCTGCACCATCGAAATAGCGGGGTCCGCCATGGCGGCCATCAGCGGAGGGGTTGAGAGACGCTCTCTCTCCAGCCCCTGCGGGGCTCTATGGTCATCGTGTGCAGCAGCCCTTAGCCCAGGGCTTCTGGCTGCTGCTGCGGCAGCTGGGGATCCATGCTGCATGCACAGGGTCTGCAACCAGTTGTCGGCTCTGTGGATCTTGTGTTGTTTAGTGCAACTGTGTCTGGGAGGGGCCCTTTAAGGGAGCGGCTTGCTGTTGAGTCCGCCCTGTGACCCTGTCTGCAGCTGTGCCTGGCACCCTTATTTCGATGTGTGCTACTTTGGCGTGTAGACATTCCCTCGCAGCGCCTATTTCGATGTGGTGCTGCGCAACGTCGACGTTGAACGTCGACGTTGCCAGCCCTGGAGGACACGTAGACGCTATTCATTGAAATAGCCTATTTTGATGTTGCTACATCGAAATAAGCTACTTCGATGTAGCGTTCACGTGTAGACGTAGCCTTTGTGTCATAAGGTGACCAAAACTAAACATCATATTCAAAGGGAGGATGTACTGTTGGCCTACATAATATTTTTGCATTTCAGTGTTACTTCCTAATCCATGTTTGAGACATCCTAATATTTGTGTTAACTTTAACCACTGCTTCACACTGAGTATATTCTCACTGCATTGCTGCCAGTAGCTGTGTTTCCTGAGTGGTTACACTGTAACTTAGAACTCATCAGTGAGTAGCTCAAGGTGATCCTTGCTTAAAATTATATTTGTGAACATAGACTTTCATCTGCCATTGTATTGCCAAGTTCCTTTCCACTTCACTAACCTAATATATTTGCATTGTCTGTAAACTTTTCCAACTTACTATTTACCTCCTTTGACAGTTCATTAATAAGTATTGTAAAAATGTAATATGCTGAATGGATATATTCAACATTAAGCCCTGGGAATGGTACAGCCTTAACAGTTTACTATGGTAAAAATTGGTTCTCTCTTCTTCCTTTGCTGTTCTACATTAGCAGCTCCTGGGAATAACAAGGAGAGGCAATATTAAATGTGGCTTGGAGGAGTCTTGAGAATGGGAGGGGATGTAACAGAGCTGAGCTTTGCTCTGCTTATTTTTTGCTAGCTTAAGGGACCTTCAATTGCTTCAACGTGCTCTTGAATCATCCAATAGATTCACGTTGACTGTCATGCTCTCATGTTTGCTTTCCACAAATATTCCAGAGAACAAGTTTAGTGGAATGTTTGCTGAGACTTTATGATAATATTTTCAGATGCAAATATTCTCAATCCAGAGTAATGAGTATTCATATTGGACAGCTATTACCAAGAAGTAAAATCATCAGATTTTTAAAAGGAAACTGACTGAGCTACCTGTTTGTCCAATCCAGTTTCAAGTACTGAGCATTCTTAAGAAAATGCTCCTACTGCGTGAACTATAGACCAAGAAATTAGTTGGCAAATCTTTTTGACTAGCAAACATGTGAGGGAAAATTTCTTCAGAGACCATTTGTCAAACCAAAAGCTACACAACTATCTCCCTGGGAATCAGGAATGATTCTTGGTTGGGCAGACAGCATAAAGGCTGATGCCATTCTAGTACGTGGATACGCTTGCCCATGAAAGAATCACAGGGCATGACCTTGGACATCCTCAAGGCAATGGCTGACTTTCCTTAAGGAAACATTGCTGTTTTAAGCTCTCTAGCATGCTTACGACAATCTGCTTCCAGAATGGTCTCTCTCTTTGTGGGTCAGAGGAGGTGATGTGGTTAGACTTTAAAGACTAGACTGCAGGGGATTGTGAACTAGAGACTATCTCTGTGCATGGCAGTAGGAACAAAGAGTTGCTGAGCTACTCAAAGCCCACATGGACTGCTGTTCTGAGAGGCTCTAGTATAGCTAGGCAGGCAGGGGTGACTTGCTCACCCCTCTCTAGTCTTCCAAGGGTCTGGCTCTAAAGACAAGCTTCTCACCCATCTGTAGTGCATCCTTAACCCCTTCTATGCAGAAGAACACAGGACCACCAACAGGAATGGGCAAAGGGAGCTGGCACCTCCAGGCCCCTTTGAAATGCCAGGCCGGCGCTGCTCTGACTGCACACAGTTGTCAGGGAGTTGGGCAGAGCCAACACCGCAGTCCAGACAGCTCTGAGGGCTGAGTGCCCTTAGCCCTGCGGCTGCTAGTCTTGGACCCTCCCCTTCTGGGGTGTGGAGCTAGGACCCCTCCCACCACACCCCAGGGCCTGCCACCTCTGCCAGCACCACTGCGAACACACCAGTGCACAGCTTAGCCCATACAAATTTATTTTGACAGCATTTACACAACATCTGTCTTCAGAGCAGAACATGCTAGAAGCACCACGCCTGGATTAAGTAATTGAGCAATTGTCCAGTTGGAGAAATATTCCCAAGGTAATAGGAACACAGAGTTATTTCCTTGGAAGTTTCTATCATAGAACCAAAGAAGAAGATAGAAAATTAGAGCTGGAAGAGACCTCAGGAGGGCATCTAGTGCAACCCCCCTGCCCAGAGCAGGACTATCCCCAGCTAAATTGTTCCAGCCTGGGCTTTGTCAAGTCATGGCTGTAATAGTTGGAGGGGTTCTGGGCTAAGCTGAGAAAACCAACTCTGGGCAAATTGCATAAAACCAGGCCACTAACAGCCCAGGCTAGAGTCCCTTTCTCAGTAAGGCAAAACAGCCAGCCACAAAAATACCTCTGTTGCCCGTCTAGCCAACCAGAAGCTACACAAGCAAACTCGCAGATTCTGCAGATGCTCCTCGTGCCCAAACCAGTAGCTGTCCTTATTCAGGTAAAAGGTTATGAAAACCTATTTCACTAAATCCACACAGATTCTCCCAGGCGCCAAAGGGTCTAGCCATATTCCTAGGTCAACATATACTTAGATCTTACCCAAAACAGCACACTGTCCCAATCCTTTAGAATCTAAAGGTTTATTAAGAAAGAAAGAAAAAATAGGGTGAGAGAGAAAAATTGTTAAAGTAATAAATTACATGCCTCAATTAAACCTATTGATGCAGGATTCAGCTACGGAACAAGCTGCTTTTCTTGAAACTCGCTGAAAATACATCCTTCTGAGGGACGGGTCCCCAGTCTAAATAGGCTCAGTTCATGAAAACTGAAGAATAAAATGGTGCCAGGGACATCTTTATAGACTTGCCCTGTGGAGGGAAAAAACCTTTCTTCTTCACGTAGGCAATGGAAGATCACCTGATCAGGTTGCCCATTGTGACATTCCACCATTGGCCACTAGGCATATCTTAGTCAAAGTGGATTTGATGTCTGGGTCTCTGTTCCTTTGTTCAGCCCATGTCACCTGACTGGGGAGGTGATCACACCCTCCACTGTGAATCCGTAGCTCTAAAACATTCCTAGTACAGGTGTGGAGCCAATATCTTTAACTTTACATACAAAGATGGCACCGATATACAAGTAGCATAAGCAGATTCATTGAATTACCAGCTCTCATTAGACTCCTCGCTTGGCCCATGTGGCACAAGACTTGGTGCAAACTTAATTCAACGATTACAGACATGGTTTTACATTTATTGTAAAAATCCAGCAACATCACAGAAGCCTTTACAACCTTTAAAGGAGATTCCACCATCTCCCTAGGCAACTCGTTCCACTGTTCCCCACCCTCCTAGTGAAGTAGTCTTTCCTATATCCTGCCTAGACTTTCCACATTGTAACTTGAGATCATTTCTTCTTGTTCTGCCATCTGCCACCACTGAGATTAGTCTGCCTCTATCCCTTTTGAACCCCTCCTACTCTAGTTCAGGTAGTTGAAAGCTGCTATCAAGTCCCCTCCTCCACACTTCTGCAGACTAAATGAGCTCAGTTCATTCAGCCTTTCCTCATAAGTTATGTGGCCCAGGCCCCGATAATTTTCTTCGTCCTCCACTGGACCCTCTCCAATTTGTCCACATCCATTCTGTATTGGAGGCCCCCACACTGGATGCAGTACTTGAGTTCTGGCCTCACCAATGCTGATTTTAATGCTGAGGGGAATAATCACTTCCCTTGATCTGAGGGCAATGCTTCCAATAATGCAGCCTAATATGGTGTTAACCTTCTCAAGCACCCACTTATTCACCAATATCCAGCTTCTTGTCTACTGTTATCCCCAGACCCTTTTCTGAGAACTGCTGCTTATTCAGCCAGTCCCAGCCTGTAGCAGTGCAAGGATTTCTTCCACTCTAAGTGCAGGACTTTGCACTTGTCCTTGAACCTCATCAGATTTCTTTTGGTCCAGTTCCCCAATTTCTGCAGGTCACACTGGTCCTCATCACTACCCTCCAATGTATCTTCCTCTCCCCCAGCTTAGTTCCTGTAACAGATGATGTTTACAAATGTAAGAAAGTGATTCTGCTTTTGCCATTGTAGCCTAACTCTTGTTGTACAATGCTATCATTTAACTGTCCATTCACAACCGCAAATCTATTATTGAACTGTGTCCCTTTCCTGTTGCACATTTATTTTGCTTTCTCATCTCCCCTTCAGTGTAATCTCTGTCTAACACCTGTTCTTTGGTGTGTTATTGCTTTCATGATTTTCTCTTTGTCCTGTACTTCATGCCATTGCTTCACTTATTGTGAGGTTTAAAGACAAGATCTTTTGCTAAGAGGCTGTTTCAAAACCAACTTGGCTGCTCTGGTTTAAGAGATAGCTTCGTAAGGCAACAGTGACAAAGCTACTACACAGTTCTTGGGATGTATTCCTTTCTCAGATACACCACCACCTTTGCACAGCAAACATAGTAGTTATAGGGACTGCAGAGGTAGAATCTATAACCAAATTCAAGCCAGGACCACAGGACAGTCATTACAGCAGCACAGATTTGGTGCTGAAGAGGTAGAGTAGATGCTTCCTACTTTAACAGAAGAGGCTTTTCCAGTGATGTTGATAACCCATCTCTCAAAGTGGTGGCAGCTAAATCAATGGAAGCATTTTTCTGTCAATCTAACTGCATCTCCCTGGGGGTTAGGTTGACCTATCTATTGCATGCAGGGTGCTGATTTCTTCAGAACCCTAACCAACATAACTATGCCGATCTAACTTTAAGTGTAAACCAGTTTCCATAGGCAGAGCACAGACCTCTTGTGGAATTGTGCTGGACTGTGAACCATATTTTGCACTGAAATTGCAGCCCCTGTTCTTCTGCATTGCATTGCAAGGGATTGTAATCATGGAATACGGTAATTACGACTTTAGTTCATCCTCTAGAGTCCTCCCATGGCTCCCTTACACGGTGATGTTTTCAGAGAGGCTACTAAGCCCACCTGCAATGGGCTGGGGAAGGCAGCTCTGAACAGAGATTGGCAGGGTCAGCCTTGCAAAAAGAGAGACAGTGGGAAGTAGAAAAAGTTTTCTGGGCTACATCAGCTGACAGCATAATTTTTTTTCCAATGGAAATTCTTCAACTTCTTCCTAAACTAAGAACTGTCATGGGGAGGAAAAAAAAACACAAAAAACCCTTGTTTCTTTTTGCAAAATTTTCTGTGGCTACTCTTCAAAACCAAAAACAGTGTTTTACTTTTTTCTCCACCTTTCTTCTCTTTCCCCTACCAGCTGCAATAGAAAAAAAATAACTAGGGGTGTTTGGTTTTCTTTTTCTTCCACTTAAATTTTGAAATGTCTTCAATCTTTAGACGTAAACTAGCGAAAGGAAAAGAAGAAAACTAGCAATCTGTTTGTGGGGAATCTCCTAATTATCATTCATTTGAATTCATGCAGGGGAGCAAGGGGAAACCCGTTACATTTTGAAGAAGTGCTGCATACTTTCTTTCCTCATAGTGGAAACAACTTCAGAATTTTGAAATGTTCATGGCATTTTTTCCCAGTTTTTTGACCAACTTTTGATAGATGAGACTTTGGCTCCCTGAGTTCCTCTCTTCTACCCACCTTATGAGAGATGATCAAGAAAGCTAGAAACACCATTACTAGACTGAGTAATACTCTTTTTTAATCAAAAAAGGGAAAACATAAATTATTCCTGCATAAATTATATATTGTTGCACATTCTCAGCTGCGGTAAATTGTCTCACAGCTTCTGAGAATTCAGTTCAGAAACGTGGAGGTAGGACAATTTACACCAACTGCTGATCTTCCCATGCTGTATTGCGCAGGTGGCCAACCCATGGCTCTTTCAGCCTTTAAATGCAGCCCCTCCGAGCCACATGCTCGCCTGCCTGCCTGCTCTGTGCGCATGCCCCACCACTTGGTGGGAGAAGTGCATGACGGTAGTGGTGGCTCCAGTGACAGCGGCTCCAGCGGAGGCTCTGGTGAGTTGCCAGCATGAAGTTAAAGTGGTGGGGTGTGGAGGGTGCAAGGGGGTTGGGGTAGCCTGGCTATGGGGGAACGACATTCATTTAGAGGCGGGGTTGGGTGGGCAGGGAGTTCCTGGCTCCGGGGGAGAGGGAGGGCATTGATCCACATATTATGCATTAATTTTTATATATCGATAGACACAACTACTTACTTAAACCCTTGTACTCCAAGTGGATCATAAGTCATCTGCAAGTCTCCTCCAATTCACTCTGTCTTGAGACAAAACTTCTAGCTGACTCCAGGAGCCCCCTGGCTGTTGTCCTTCAAGCTCAGTAGATCTTCTCCACATTGAGGTCTTCCTATTTTGCATTTCCTTGTGGGTTCCATGTGACAGTTTGACAGACTATGCTGGGTGATGGTTTTCTGAGAGTGTGGGAGTTTCTTCTCTTGATTTGAATATCAAGTGGTCCTTTTCCTGCTGTTCCAAAGCTCCTCATTTGTGACAAAGTCTTGCCTGTGAAGGATGTACCTCAGGCATCTATTTATGAATGTCCGTAGCTTGTGGTTTGAAGACTTTTTAGTGTCCCAGGTCTTGCATCCATACAAGAGCTCACTCTTCACTTTAGTGTTGAAGATGTGCAGTTTAATTTTCACAGATGTTATTTGTGAACTCCATATGGGATGGAGAGTCTTGAATGCTGCTGTTGCTTTCCCTGTCCTGGCACTGATGCCCTTATCTGTTCCTGCATCTGCACTCCTAACTCTCCCCAAGTAGGTGAACTGCTCCACATCTTCCAGGTCATCCCCTCCCAGCGTGATGGTGTTGGTTTTGGACAGGTTGATATAAATATATAATATGTGGCACTTTGCACTCTATCTGCCACTATTTTGGCTCTTCATCTCTTACTGGTAGGCCACCCCAGCTGTATTGTCAGCACTTACAGTTCATGTATCCTTTGTGTCCTTCTTTGCTGACATAGGGCACACGCTCATGGGGATATCTACTCCCATTTATACAGGAGCAAGTCTGTAGAACTCAGTGGAATTGTACTAATGTAAACGGGACAAGAATTTAGCCAATAGTCTAAAAAACACATTTTGTTCTTTGATAACATGTTAATGTTGCATTAGGATTTTATGTATGAGCTTCTGGATATAGTTCCAATAAGGAAACTAGAATCTGAGGACCAAACTTTACCTGTATTTCTCCCTTGTTTTGATGAGGTAATTCAACAAGTAAATTGTAATAGGCCATGCCTGTGAAAGTTTATAGCTTAGGGGTCAAAAATTTCACCTCATTTATCCTGTCATAAAACAGGAAGAATGTGATGATGGATCAGGATCCCTGATAAATACTTTATTAATTAAATAACTGTTGCCTTGAATCCTCCCATGCCCGTATCTCTTGAGTCTGGATTTCTTTTAGAGCAGACTGGAGATAGCACTTAGAGGTCATCTGTCTGAGGTAAACATTCTTTGAAGTTAGAGGAAAACGGCTGGTAGTGATGCAAAATGGCAGGGTGCTTCAATTGCAAAGGAAAACAATTTCGTGTATTCAACTGACCACTAAAGGGATTACCAAGGTAACATATGCACTTTTGTGCATGTCAAGACATGACATTTTACAATAAAATTCAATTTGATTTTACATAACATCCTCCAGATGAACAGAAAGAGACAAAATAAGCCAGACATTAACAAATCAGATGAAGTATAGTGCTCTACAAGTATCACATGGGCCCAGCTCCTGCCATACACAGGGATCTCTTTAACTCTAGTTTGTAGTGATGACTGCCATATAGAGGTTAGTCTCAGATACTGACACTGCCTGTTTTACTCTCCCTGTGCAAAATCCAGTCAGATAAGTCAAGTTGCTGACGGGATGTGGTATTGTTTCTCTGATTGATGAATGATCCCACTAGAAACAGGATGTTGCAGAGCTGCCTTCTTTCCAACATTACAGTATTGTTAAACTTTGTCGTATAATTTATCGGTTGTTCTCTAATCTTTATCTCATACACTGATCAATGATCCCAAAGACTGATTGCTTTAAGAAGCCAGGGTAGGTTAATTAATTTAAATCACCATTTTATTTCTGATTTAACCCTGCAAGCAGGAAACCTCGATTAAAATTGATTATTTTAAATTTTGTTTTTCATTTGTACTTTTTAGGTATTTTCCTAAAGATAGCTTGACTCTCATTGGCTGGTGACCATTAAAACATGGAATTAAAACTAAATATAGATTTTATGTTAATTTTGTACTATTTTTTACTGCTCAGAAGGAGATATTTGAATAGATACATATTTATTTAAATACACTCATCCCTCGCTATATGAGCACAATTCGTTCCCAACGTTCTGCTCATAGGCAAAAACTCATAAGAGCGACACTAAATTACCATTAAATATACATTAAAGTCTCTGATTGGTTCCTAGTGCTCCTAACTTGGGGAAGGAGTGGCAGTGTGTGGCGCTGCTTTTGAAAGGTAAGTGAACCTTGGGTTGAGGGGGTTGGAGAGGGTTAAAGGCTGGGGGCAGTTTGGGGCCATGAGCAGGAGGGAGGGTTAAAACCTGGTGGTGGCCCAGGTGGAGGAGGCGGTAGCTCATTCGTCCAGGCTGCAGCAGCAGTACCTGTGGGGGGTGCAGTGGGCTGGAGGGTGCAGGGACCAGGCTGGCGTGGGTGTGAGCAGGGAGCCACGGGCTGGGGGAGTGTTGGGAGTGGCTAGGCCAGGGCTGCAGATCTCCCCAACCCTCAGCCAGGGACCCTGTGGCTGGAGCGGAGCCAGCTGTGGGGCTGCACGTCTCCCACCACCATCAGGGACCCCACAGCTGGCTCATGTAAGTGGGGGGAGTTCACTCATTTAGTGAACATAGGTAGGTAGGTATGTCCCTCGTTTTCATGAGTACTCAGAAGTAAAGTACTCATTGAACGAGGGATGAGTGTATTTATATAGCTTAACATACTCTCGTAATCTTAGGTGAGGGGCTTGTGAATAAGTTATTCTGATGGTTACGTTAATTGAGAGGTGAATTTCCATCCAGTCTCAAAGAGATTTGTGATCACTCACCAGTACTTTCAATGTGACATAGTCACAGAAATAGACAATATACATTTTTCAGTCTTTCATTTTGATGTTATTTGGCTCTCCCCAATTTTTGTTAGCATAAATTTAGAAGCAGAACTTAAACAGTGAGAATGTTGATGAAAAAAGAAGCTAAAAAAAAGACAAAATGAGAACAAATGTGGATTGTGATGGAGCAAAGGTATGATTCCATGCAACACTATTCAGCTAAGGCCCATTCAAGGAGAAACTCCAGCAGATGGCTAGGGGCAATCTCCACAAGATGAGGTTGCTGCAGTAGCCTGCTGTAAATATTCTGCTGTTCTGCAACTGGCAATGGTTAAACTTGGCAAACACATATAAAATACTAAGGTGTAAAGTAAATATTTCTTTTGTTCCCCTTCAGAGAGAAACACATTAGTATGATAAATATCAAGAAAAACAAAGAGTGGCAGGATTACTTTAGAACTTATCTTATTTACTTCATTGAAAAAGTTGCATAAAGCAGGCTTGATAACTGATAACTTTACAATTCAGAACAGCAATTCACTTTCTCAACCTGGGGTGGATCCATCTTTATGGCACATTTTTGTTTGCATCAGAGGAAGTAAACAGGTTGTCCCCATCACTTTGAGCAGAAGCCTTTGGTTCTAAAGCTCTGCTGAGTGCACTTGTAATGAATGCTTTGGGTATAGAATTTGTGTAGCGTGAATTTGTAAATAAAATATGTATACAGAAGACTATCAAAGCTAGTGCCGACCTTAAACCATATCTGAAGGATGTTTACATCTTGAAATGATCAGCAAACATTTGCACATAACCATAAAACTCTCTGCTCTTGCAAACATTCATGATAAGATTCTTAAGCAATAAAATCTTATAACGGGGCACCTCTGTAGGCTAACAAATTCGATTTTAAGATGTGGCACTTCCACACTGGCCTTTAATCGAACTTCTGAATTTAAGCTTGATGCTATACCTATCAGGTACTGATGATATTGTGATATTGATATAAGTGCTCCCTAAACTGAGCTAACAGTATTTAAAGTGAAGACAGCACATGGTATTATCAAGCAAACTGCCTTAAATTCAAATTTATCTCACAGCGTAGACATAGCCTGGGTGAGGTGTAGGCTGGATATTCAGCCCTGAGTGAATGAGAAGCCCAGCTGGGCAGGAAGAGGCTGGGCTTGTATGACTTAGTGCAGCTATGCTGATTTACATCAGTCTTGATCTTTTGCATTGCCTCTCTAACAGTAAAAATAAAGGCACCAGCTTTTCAGATAAGTTTAATGTCCACAAATGGGAGGTTGTGCCTGACAAATATTTGCCTATGGGAAACCAATGAATTTAATCATCAGCTCCCTGAGAATATTATTTACAGGTGAGTAACTATTGATAGGATCACTCAAAATGGAGAAAGTCCTATGCAATCTTCTCTTGCATTTTGAACTTGCCCTCTGACAAGTTGAAGAGGATAAAAGGCATAGAAGGAAGGCAGAATTGGCTTTCAGTCATGGTGCTCAGCCTCATGCCAGACTTCAAATTGAAAAGCTTCCTGTTCATTCTAAAGACAATCTTCACACCATCTGGAAGCTTGCCGTCAATGAGGTGAAGGGTCATGGTGATGAAGATTCTGGCAGACTGCTGCCCGTAGGCTGCAGATGGAAGGCAGATATTCCGGATGGTGAGCTAATGCTTTTCTGTTCCCTGAATAAGCCCAATTAGGGCAGGCAGCTGGGGCCTCGTTCGGAGTCAGCCATAGCTGAATCTAATCAGCACTCATGGCCAGCTGAGGCCCCTGGACTTCCTCTAAAAAGCTCCCCACTCTCCCCGCCCAGGCAGCAGGGGGGAAGGAGTTGGAAGGTGCACAGGGGAGAAGGCTGGAGCAGAGCAGCACAAAAAGATACCACGGGGAAGTGGTGGGCAAAGTAGCCCAGGGTGAGCTCTCTATGTTGGGGCAGGGGCAAAAGCCCCACCAGGTATCTCTTGTCCTTTTAGGAAATCTGGGCTGGAGTCCAGGGTAGAGGGTGGGTCTGGACTCCACCCACCCTTCCCCAGAGGGCTGCCTTGCTGGAGCAGGCAAAGGCCTGCAAGGGGGCCAGGTTTACCCCAATTCCAGACTTGACTATGATGAGAATGGCTCGCTAAGTGGAGACCCCCACCTGTGGAAAGACCTGGGCAGTTTAGGGGCCAGTGTGAGTCTCTGAGGCACAACAGAGATCCACCAGGAAGCGCAGGAACCCAGAGAGGACTGACAGGGGAAACCATCACAAGATGCGGAACAGTGATAGGGCAATGATGCAGCCTTACTTGATTCTTGTTTTGACCTCAAATGGGTTGCTCTGGGATCTGTTGTTGCTTAATACTGTGGCACTCATGTTGTTGTGAAGCAGCCTTAAAATGCTAATGAATATCTTGGGCAGCCAGCCTTTGAGAGGATGGTCTACAGGGTGCTACGATTGACTGAGTCGAATACTTTGGTTAGGTCAATGAAACTCATCTATAAGGCTTGGTTGTGCTCGCGACATTTTCTTGCAGTTGCCAGGCAGCGAAGATTATGCCCACTGTTCCTCAGAATGGTCAGAAGGCACACTGGGAGAATTTCTTGTGAGAGAGGCAGGAGTTGGTTTGCAAGGATTCGAGCTAAGATTTTCCCTGCCTTTGCCAGGTGGGAGATGCCACAATAGTTTCCACAGTCCTACTTATCTTTATTGAAAAGACTGACAACTAGTACGTCTCTAAAATCTTGTGACATCTGCTCCCTATCCCAGATCTTGAGAATCCGGAAGTGGAGCTGTTTGTGGAGCTCTGGCCCACCTTATATGAATCCAGTTGCCTCGGCTCAGGAGACTGAAGGCTAGAAGCAAGACCTCCACAACTTCAACCATGGAGCTCCAGTACACAGATGACAATATGGTTGTTGCTCTTTCTCCCACAGCCCTTCAGAAGATCTTAAGTGCCTTCCCTGAAGCATACAAAAATCTCAGCCTCACACTGAACATCAAAAAGACCAAGGTGCTTCATGAAACGTCAGCGATGGGACACAATCTCATGCACCTTCTATCGAAGTCAGTTGAGAACTGCTGGAAAATGTGGAGCACTTCCCATACTAACTTTCCACTACAGTTGACAAGATGTGGAAATCCAGCATCATCTGAGCCATGCAAGCTGTGTTTTTGCTCACCTAAGACAAAGGGTCTAAGTTGCAGCCACCTGTAGTGATTCTCTGGAGTCTCAGCCTCCAGGTTTACTTTCCCCTGCAGAATGGGTAGCTGGTGCCAGTACACCCACGTGTGTAAGCTTCCAGACTGACTTTTGTGCAGCCCCTTCTTAATTAAGTTTGTTAGTCTGCCCACTGTCCAGGTCTCTGCTTTGAACCAGCATCATTGCATGTATCGGTCATCAGGCAAAGATATGTTCACATTCTTAGGAATTGGATTTATCCTGTAACTTCTTCTGATGCTGTACCTTAGACTCCAAACAGTACCAAAAAAAAAAAAAAGAAATCAGCCTTCATAGCCTCATGGTCTGGCTTACCTATTGTCTGTGCCTCTCCCATTTATACACTCATAGAACTGAAAGGATCTCAAGAAGTTGTCTAGTCCACTCCCTGGAACACAAGGCAGAACTAAATATTATCTCGACTCTCCCTGAAAGAGCAAACCTGCTCTTAAAAATCTCCAGTGATGGAGATTGCACACCTTCCCTCTGCAATTCATCCCAGTGCTTAACTACGCTGACAGTAGTTTTTCCTACTGGCCAATCTAAACCACCCTTGCTGGCCTTTAAAGTCCATTGCTTCTTATTCTATCCTCAGAGATTAAGAAGAACAATTTTTCTTTATCCTCCTCCTTATCTGGTGCTTGAAAAAGGTTATCATTTCTCCCCTGCCACAGTTTTCCCTTGTCCAGACTGAACAAAGCCAGTTCTTTCCATCTTCCTTCATAGTTCATGTTTTCTAGATTTTTTTAATCATTTTTGTTGCTCTTCTCTGGACTTTTTTTTCCCACCAATTTATCCACATATTTCTCGAAATGTGCAGGGGGGCGGAGTGCAACCGGACAAAATACTCCAACTGAGTCCTGCTTACAATATTTCTGCTGCTACATCCCAGAATGATATTTGCATGGGTTTGTTTTTGTTTTTTTGTATTTTTTTGCAAGTGTCACACTGTGGACTTATATTTAGTTTGTGATCCACTTTGACTCCCAGATCCCTTTCCACAGCACTTCTTCCTAGGCTGTCATTTCCCGTTTTGTATATGTGCAACTGATCAGTTCTGACTTAGTGGAGCACTCAGCATTTGTCCTCTGTGAATTTCATCCTATTTATCTCAGACCATTTCTCCAGTTTGTCTGGATCATTTTGAATTATGATCAGGTCTGACGATGGTGGTGGTGGTGGTGGTAGGGGGAGAGCAAAGAGGGCAGTTGCTCCAGGTCCCAGCATTTTAAAGGGGCCAGGAACTCCAGCCACAGCTGCTGCTACTGTGGCAGTAGTGGTGGTTGGAGTGCAGGGCCACTTTGAAAAGCAGGGTCATCACTGCTCAGCCACTCCACCTGGCTCCGAGGTGGGTGGGGTGGCACTGCGGTCCGAGTGGCACTGAGGGCCAACTGCCCTAGTCCCCACCCCCTTGGCACTCGGCCCTGCCCCATCCAGGGCACAGACCTGGGATCCCCTCCCACCTGGTCCAGGGGCCCATAGTGGCTGCTGGCCCCACTGATTATTATCCTATCCTCCAAAGTTCTTGCAACCCCTACCAGCTTGGTATCACCCATGAATTTTACAAGTGTACTCTCTATACTATTATCTAAATCACTGGTGAAGATATTGAATGAAACTGGGCCCAGAGCTGATCCCTACAGGAGCCCACTTGATATGCCCTTCGTGTTTGACTGCGAACCATTCATATTTTGGGAATACAAAAAAAATTCAAAAATAAACTGCAAAGAGAAATTTCAGAGCTGCAATTCATTTGAAACTTGACTCCCTCAACCAAGGATTGAACAGAGATTGGGAGTGGCTGGCCCATTAAAAAAGCAGTTTCTCTCCTCTTAGTGGTCACACCTCCACATTAGTTACTGATAATGGGCTACATCCCCACCCCTGACTGAACTGACTTGATTTCTCCTCTGTTGATGTTCACAACTCCACCTGAACTGCCAGTAATGGGCCACACCCACCCTGACTGAATAGACCTTGTCAGTTCTGGCCCTCCTCTTGACTGAGACTCCCTCTTCAAGTCCTCCTCTGAAACACCCCCACTCGTGCATCTGATGAAGCAGGTCTTTGCCCATGAAAGCTTAAGCTCCAATATATCTGTTAGTTTATAAGGAGCAACAGGACTTGTTTTTGAAGATACAAACTAACAGCTACCTCTCTGTTACTTGTCAAAGTCAGTCATTAGGTTGGTTTATTTGAGTTTTACAGATCCATGCTGACTGCTACTTATCACCTTTATTTTTTTCCAGATTTTTGCAAAAGGATTGCTTAATTATTTACTTCATTAACTTTCTGTGCACTGAATCTAAGATAACTGTGGTCTGTAATTCTTCAGGTAGTCCTTCTTCCCCTTTATATAAATGAGCACTAGATGTGCCCTTTTCCTATCCTCTGGAATCTCTCTTGTCTTCTACGACTTTTTGAAGATAATCACTGATGGCTCAGGTATTGCCTCATTCAGCTCCTTGAGTATTCTAGGATGTTTTTCATCAGGCCCTGATGAGTTGAGTACATGTATCTTCAAAGTGCAGCCAGATGGATAGCCCAGGGCTGCCTGTCCCACTGAGCTCCAGTCCTGGGCTAACCACTCAAAAGTGAGCAATTCAGATAGAGGCATTTTCCAGTCTTATTTTGACAAAGGAAGTTTTGGGTCTTACTAGTAGCTTGGTGAACAAACCATGAAAGTGTTCAGCTGCAGTCTCTTCCATCATCCAGTTAAAGGCTTCCTCTGTTTTCCCCCTTTTTGCTGAGGATGTTAAAGTCACTCACAACAGGTGCAAGCAGAAGATGTTTTCACATGACTCCAAGCAGAATAAATCCATGTAGGGTATGTCTTCCCAGCTCATTCATGTGACTCATTATCTATATCTGTCTGTATCTGGTAATTCTACATCTTTGAGAATTGGTCTAACCTGCAAAGTTGGGTCTTTCATCAGAGTTGTCTTTATTCCTGTGTAGGATCGTACCTACTGATACCTTCTTACTTCCTGTTTGTTAATTAGGCCCAGTTAAAAGTTTTCCAGCAGCACTGTTTGTGTCTCAGAAAATTGGGTGTTTGATGAAACTATTCTTTTACTTAGAAAACTAAAACTGAAAATAAATCGTATTTGAAAAAGTTGTTGGCTGTTTTTCTTTCTTTTGCTTGTCATTGATGGGGGAAAAAAAACAAAAATCACCCTTTAATGCTGACAAAATGAAAGTTTTTTTTTCTTTTAAGAAATTTCCACATGAGAAAAGCCTCATTTTTCCAACCAGCTCAAATATTAATGTTTAGAATATTTTCCATAGGGGAGAGTAAGGCTTCCTGATAAACATATTTTCCATGTGAAAGAAGGGTTTCTATGCAATCCAGCCCCAATTCAACAAGGTACTTAGCCTATGCCTGACCTTAAGCATTTCAGTAGTCCCATTAGAATTAAAGAGACAGTCCAGCTGCTTAATGATAGGCACAGTGCACAGCTAACTCCAGGCTTTTTTCCATAGCAGTTGATGGGAATTCTGCATCAGGGAGGTTTTGCAAGATCAGGCTCTAATGTAGTGGATCTTTCTGCATTGTGTTTACTTCCTCCAAGGATATTTGCCATTGCATGCACGCAGTCGCCCCTCCTACACCCCTACCTTGATAATGCCTTTTGTCACACATTTTATGGCCCATCCCAGATATTTGTACCTAATTTTTACTGAAGTAATTCTGTAAAAATGTCATTTTACTGTAATTAATTTTTAATTGGTATGTTCAAATGTTGTGCCATGCAACATTAGATTGAAAACTTAAACTTATGAAGAAGGACAAAAATGGAATTTACATAGATTGCTGACATTACACATGGCCATTACAACTGTTCCCCTTCCACATTTGTAAGCAGGTATGTACAATACGCTAATATAGCCATTTCACACAGAAATAAAGTACTTTCCATTTTTCAGGTCTACGGTTTTGCATTCAATATCTCAAAACCATTCATAAGAAACGTACTTGCTAGCGCCATGACTATAAATATTGTTGGACTGGGTGTAAGCCTTTACAAGCCAGATTTTTTTGTAACTGAAACATTACTTCATACCTGTCTGCGTACTGGGTCACCAGTTAATAGCACCTCTGCTTAGGAATGAAATCTGATTGTTATTAGCAGTTTCATCATGAATTAGGCTATGGTAGAGCTTCCTTCTCTTATGGTTGCAGATGTAACTGCTGTATTATCACTCTGGTTATTTCTTTTTACTTTATCTGGTATCATCCAGTATATTCAAAATACTGCCTGTCTGTTTTTCCAGGGAGATTACAGATAGAACATTCTCATTTACAAACCTTGATTAAATGCACAGTAAATCTTGTAACAGCCTGAAACTTTCATGAAGAGTGATAGCATTTATAAGTATCAATTACATATCGTACTGTGTCTTGAAAGGGAGAGATCTTTCAAAAATGAGAGGCTGGTGGGTAATATTATCGCCACTCTATAGCCAGAGAAACTGAAAGTTTTAGTTCACCTCAGGGGATTAAAGAGTTGATTGTTATAACGCTGCAGCTACCCTTCTGCTGGAGAGGGCCTCTTCTGCCCTCTCGCCCAGTGAGAATGAAATGCTCGTGTGATGCCTGTTGCTTGTGCTAGCATGATGGTATGAAGTATGAGATGTTCTTTGCTGACAGGAAGCTCCATAGTGGTCCCAGAGCATTAAGACATTTCTCCTTTGGTTTGGTCTTTGGCTGAGACAGGCTGCAGGATTTCCCATCCTCCTTTTTAAACAAGATATCTCAATTTACTGTTTCCCTCACACCTCCCACAAATATACAGTAATTTAGTACCATTTCCCCTAACCGTAGCAGAGCTGAGTTCTCCAATCCACATGAGACTGGCATAAGAGGATGGAGTAGACTGAAATTTGGTTTTGCCCAACAACGAGGAGAGGGGAGGTAGATTATGTGTATTTGAACCAATCCTGAGAAGGGACACATAAATACGGTGGTATCTCTGTCTGATCTTTGCAAGGAAGCCCATGGGGCAAGACAGGAACCTGGGCAGATACCTCAAGATCTGGAAAGCGCTATTCCCCAGAGCAGGCAAGAGGAGGTGTCCCCTGCTGTGAGTGGATCCCATGACACAATTCTTGTAAAAATATTCCTTACTGTCAATCACACTTGGGGTATTTAGTCCTGTGTAATTCCAGCTGGATTAATTTTGATGAATCTATACTGAATTACACCGGGGAGGATTTGGCACAATAGCTGGATCTAATCCTGTGGCTCCTTTCCAAAGTTTGACTCAGGCAAACTCCTACTGAGATCCATCAGCCTTTAGACCATGTTTTTTCTTTTGTAGACTTGAGATGACTGCACATTACCTTGGTTTCAAACAGTGGCACCAAAATTATAGTCATGTTTCAGGTTTCATTTTATCAACATGGAATGTTCCATTTTTGAGTGTTTTTACTAGGCAATTTGAGAGTATTGTAAATATGACAGAGAAGCAATTACCCTTGAACTCAATGTTCTTTTTCTTAGCTGCCCCCTGCCTTACTATATCACAGCTCTATGCCCAAACTATTTAAACAGTGAGTGTTTGGTGGGAAGATAAATATAGCTGTTCAAGACTTCAACCCATGCTTTTAATACTGATTGGCAACAGAAGGTGTATCCATAATTTGATAGTTATTCCAAAAATCAGTGGAGGTCTAATGGGAGAAATAATCTGCTCTGTTTGAAGAAAGAACAGAAAGCTCCCTTTTGTATCACTGAAAAGAAGAGATCCTAATAATGAGGCTGACATTTGCCAGTTCTTAGCCTCTATTTTTCATGCAGAAAGAATTCAAACTAGCCTGAGTAGCTGTACTTATGGCAAAGGTCACTTCTATTTTGTTCTATTTAGGTATACTGTTCCATGCTGCACTGACATGCTGGTTTTGTTTTAACAGTTGCTACTTGCTCTACATAAAGATGGATATATCTCCTAGAAAACGGAGAAGGGTTATATTTGACTTGATGCAAACAAAGCCATTTGTCTTTGGAAGGATAGAAGTGGGAATGTGAAAAAAAAAAGGAGAAAGGTTACATTGGATAGTAACAGAGAGGTAGCTGTGTTAGTCTGTGCTCCAACAAAACAATGAAAAACAAAACAGCAGAAAGGTAGCACTTTGAAGACTAACAAATGATTTGTTCAGTGATGAGCTTTCATGGGACAGACCCACTTCTTCAGATCAATTTTATTTCCAATACAGACTGACATTTCTAAGTACAGAGGACCAAAAAATGTAATGCATCCTTGGATATCAATTCCAACTCAAACCCCTGTGATGCATCATTAAAAACCTACAACTTATTCTGGATTATGATGCTACACTCCAGAAGGCCCTAGGTAACAGGCCTGTCCTTTCCTATTGACATCCTCCTAACCTAAGAAAGATTCTTACCAGCAATCACAGGCTACATCACAGTAGTACTAATCCTGGAACTTGTCCTTTCAACAAACCCCACTGCCAAATTTGTCCACATATTTATTCTGGGGATACCATCTCTGAACCTAACCATGTTAGTTACAAGATCAATGGTGCATTCTTGTGCACTTCTGACAACATTATATATGCCATTATGTGCTAACAATGCCCTGCCACTATGTACATTGGACAGACTGGGCAAAATATTTGCCAAAGAATAAATGGATGCAGAGCAGACACCATGAAACTCAATACACATAAGATGGTCAGTGAATACTTCAATGGAGTGGGCCATTCTGTTAGAGACCTGAGAATTTGTGTCCTAGAGCAAAAAGAATTTAAAAACAGATTAGAGCAAGAAATTTGTGCATTGGGATTCATATTCAAATTTGGCATATTAACAGGTGATATAAAGAGAGACATCAATTACCTCACACATTAGAAGGACTGCTTCCCTTCCTTTGATGCTCATAATTATATCAGGCAGGACAATTAACATCCCCCCCAACCCCCTCCCCTCACCCCGCCCCTTCAACCCTATGTATTTGATTTTTCAGTTTTTATTGCAATTTTTTTTGGTCCTCTGTACTTATAAATGTCAGTCTGTATTGGAAATGAGATTGATCTGATGAAGTGGGTCTGTCCCATGAAAGCTCATCATTGAATAAATTGTTTTGTTAGTCTGTAAAGTGCTACCATTTCTGCTGTTTTGTTCCATTGGATAGGTTATGCTTAGACAGAGCCAGGTTAGGATATTTATACTGAATAGTAATGTACTACACCAGCAGTCACATACTATTTAAAATGAGTATGGGTGTCCTAATCTGGCTCATAGTTTGGTTACCAATTTATATGCACCAATGAGTTGTGTCCTCTGGATTGAACTTCCAAAGATTGGATGTCCTGATAAATATATCAGTGTCCTAAAGTTGCTTCATGACAACATGAAAGCAACTGTTTCGAGCAGTACTATCTCCTAGAATGAATCTTTAAAAGGACAAACAGGAGTTAAACAAAGCTGCATCATTTTATTGCCAACATGTTTTACCTAATTGCTGGGAAGCTCCCAGATGGCATTGAAATCATTTATAGAATAGATGGAAATCTGTTCAGGCTTAGCAGGCTGAAAGCTAGGAGTGAGATTTCTACTACATCTATCATGATGGAACTTCAGTATGCTGATGACAACACAGCTTTTACTCACTCTGAGAAAGATCTTCAAACTATGCTGAATGTATTTGTCGATCTTTACACGTCTTGGTCTTATGCTCAACATCAAGACGACAAAAGTGTTACATCAGCCCTCTCCAAATGAGATGATGACACTCCATCCATTAAAATCAATGGAGAAGAACTGAAGAATATCAACCATTTCCTTCACCTTGGAAGTTATCTCTCATCCAAGGCAGATATTGATGCAGAAATCCAACACCACCTGAGTTGTGCCAGGGCAGCCCTGGCTCATTTACAGCATAGGGTTTTTGAAGATCATGACATTCAAACAGACACCAAGCTTCTTGTTTATCAAGCTGTTATTCTCCCAACATTGTTGTATGGATCTGAAACCTGAACAACCTACAGACATCACTTGAAAGTTCTTCAGAGGCATCACCAACGCTGTGTCCGCAAGATCTTGAAGATCAAATGGGAAGACAAATGCACCAACATTAGTGTTCAAAAGAGGCAAAGACTGCCACTGTTGAGACAACAATCATCCATCAGCAACTCTGCTGGGCTGGTCACGTTGTCTGGATGCCAGACCATCACCTCCCAAAACAGGTCCTGTTCTCTTAGCTGCAGGAGGAGCACCGTGAGGTACAAGGACAACAGAAATGTTAAAAGGACTTGCTGAAGTGTAACTTCAAGAAGTGCAATCTTTACTTTGCCATTTGGGAAACAGTCATCTAGGATCACTCAAACAGAAGAGAAGTCCTGTGCGATGATCTGGCATCTTGCCAGTCCGCCGACAAGCTGAGGACAAGAGATGCAGGAGGAGGGAGAGACTGGCATTCAGTCCTAGTCAACAGCCTCCTGCCGTACTTGGAAAAATCTGTCCTCGCAGTAATAGGGTTTGTGGTTCAAGCATAGGCCTTATCAGCCACCTGAGGATCCATAGCTCCCATGGAAGATGATCATACTTGGCAATGAGTGATCAACATCATATGCACCAACACAGTCTGACACTGCTCGAGGGTGATCCTGAAGTTGAAAGGGATAGAGGCTGCTCAGCATCTCACAAAAGAGAACTCAAAAATCCTGCAGTTTTACTGAATGCAGAACTTCCATTGGCCTGGATGATGACATTACAGTGTGTGTACACTTATTCTGTAGCACTGTGAATGAAGAACAACCAGGATCAGCACCGGTCTTTCAGAGCCTATTCTGAACATAAGGCAATTCTCCTGTCTCTGGCCTGGACACTTGCAGGATGCAGCAGCCATCTCACCCATCTGAGGCTCTGGTTACCTTTTGTGGCTACATCCTCCAAGGGAAGGAAATTATTGTCTGAGGGAGTTGCAATGAGGATACATGGAGCAAAGCTCAGGACTGCTTGAGGCAGTGAGCAAGGGGGAGCACCAGGGAAGCTGGAGGAGTGAGGTTTAAAACCAACGAGGAAATAGGGACCGGAATGAGGAGGAAGGTGTTGCATTGGGTGAGAACATGTTAGTTGAAAACTGGGCTCAGCAATAGGTGGCAATGTTAAAAGGACATTTTGGGTGTGTCTACACAGCAAACATACTTTGGAATAACGGCTGCTATCCCAAAACAACTTTGCAAATATCTACACAACGCACTAGAGATTCGAAAATCAATTCAAAATAGTGGACAGCTGGTTTTGAAATAGGTAAACCTCATTCTATGAGGAATAGCACCTATTCTGAAATAGACATTCTGGAATAAGGGCTGTGTAGACAGGGATTAGGGGCTATTTCAAAATAAGCTATAGTGTGTCCAAGAGCTTTATTTCAAAATAGGCTCTGTTCTGTCTGGATGCTCTATTTCAAAATAGCTGAGGGCAATTTCAATAAATATTTTCTATGTAGATGTGCTATATTGAAATAACAAGAAATCCTGTGTCACCTTATAGACTAACAGATAAGCAAGAAAGCAGTCCAGTAGCACTTTTGGCCTCTGAGGATAGAACAAGAGGAAATGAACTTAAATTGCAGCAAGGGAGGTTTAAGATGGACGTTAGGAAAAAGTTCCTAACTGTCAGGGTGGTCAAACAGTGGAATAAATTGCCAAGGGTGGTTGTGGAATCTCCATCGCTGGAGATATTTAAGAACAGGTTGGATAGATGTCTATCAGGTATGGTTTAGACAGTACTTGGTCCTGCCATTGGGGCAGGGGGCTGGACTCGATGGCCTCTCGAGGTCCCTTCCAGTCCTAGTATTCTATGATTCTATGATTCAAAGACTAACAAAATGATTTATTAGCTGATGAACTTTTGTGGGTCAGACCCACTTCTTCAGACTATAGCCATACCAGAACAGACTCAATATTTAAGGCACAGAAAATCAAAAATAGTAATCAAGGTTGACAAATCAGAAAAATATTTTCAAGGTGAGCAAATCAGAGAGTAGAGGGGCAGAAGCAGCAGGGGGGCATCAAGAATTAGATTAAGCCAAGTATGCAAAAGAGACCCTATTAATACTATTCTGTGGTGACCTTGAAGCCTTCTTTTGCCATCTCCATCGAAAGGAATTCTTCCAACACACCTATGAAAAACGGTCTAACTCTCTCAACTCCCCCACCAACACCAAAAGAAGAAGAACTCTGTGTGGACTCCCCCTGATGGCTGTAGTGAAAGTCTGGATTTCTGCGTACAATGCTTCCACAACTGTGCTCAAACTGACATTATATGCAAACAATACCAAATGAGACACAATCTCAACTATGCTGAACATTATGCTGTCCAGAGTCTCAAAAATAACCCAGACTTTATAATCAAACCAGCTGACAAGCTAGGTGCTGTTGTCATCATCAATAAGTCAGGCTATGAACAGGAGGCAGCCAGACAACTCTCCAACACCAAATTTTACAGACCAATTCCAAAAGAAATTACAACAACTATTTAAGGAACCCCTTGCTGCTACCTGGGACCTTATTCACTCAGACCCACCATCTGAGCCCCATCCTGGATTATTCTATTTACTTCCCAAAATCCAGAAACCTGGAAACCCCAGACGCCCTATTATTTCAGGTATTGGCACCCTCACCACCGGACTATCCAGTTATTTGGACTCCCTCCTCAAACCCTATGCCATGAACACTCCCAGCTATCTCTGAGATACCACTGACTTCCTGATGAAATTACAAAACATTGGAAAAGTTCCTGACAACTCCATCCTTGTCACCATGGATGTAGAGGTTCTGTACACTAATATTCCACATGAAGACGGATTACAAGCGATCAGGGATACCATCTCTGATGTCACCACAGCCAATCTGGTGTCTGACCTCTGTAACTTTATTCTCACCCACAATTACTTCTGATTTGGGGACAACTTATACCTCCAGATTAGTGGAACTGCTATGGGCACCCGCATAGCCCCACAATATGCTTATATATTTATGGCTGACCTGGAACAACGATTCCTCAGCTCTCGTCCCCTATTACCCCTCCTCTACTTGAGATACATTGATGACATCTTTATGATTTGGACCCACGGCATAGAGACTCTAGAAGAACTCCACAGACACTTTAACAATCTGCACCCCACCATCAACTTATGCTACGACTACTCCACTTGAGAGATACACTTCCTGGACACTACAGTACAAATCAAGGATGGCCGGATTGGTACCACACTATACCGGAAACCCACTGATCGCTGTGCTTGCCTACATGCTTCTATCTTCCATCCTGCACACATAACTAGATCCATTGTTTACAGTCAAGCCCTTAGGTGCAATCACATTTGCTCGGATGCTACTGACAGAGACTGAAAACTACAAGATCTTTACCAAATATTCATAAACCTGAATTACCCACCAGGAGAAATAAAAAAACAAATTGACAGGGCCTGATGAATACCCAGAGACCAGCTACTCCAAGATAGGCCCAAAAAAACCAAGAACAGAACACCACTGGTCATTACCTACAGCCCCCAACTCACTGCAACACGTTGTTAGAGACCTCCAACCTATCCTTAATCAGGATGCCACACTCCAGAAGGCCCTAGGTGACAGGCCTGTTCTCTCCTACAGACAACCTCCCAGCCTTATGAGGATTCTCACCAACAATCACAGTCTATACCACAGGAACACCTGTCCTGGGACTTTTCCTTGCAACAAAGCCCATTGCCAACTTTGTCAACATAACTATTCTGGAGATACCATCACTGGACCTAAGCAGGTTATTCACAGAATCACAGGCACATTCTCATGTTCCCCAACGATGCCCAGATGCTTTGTATATTGGACAGACTTCAAACTCTCTTAGGCAAAGAATTAATGGGCACAAAATAGACATAAGAACACTCCTGATCCACAAACCGGTCAGTCAGCATTTTAATGGCGTGGGCCATTCTGTTAATGACCTGAAGGTTTGCATCTTACTGAAGAGGAATTTTCACAACAGATTGGAAAGAGGGGCTGGTGTACTCTCTTTTGTGTTCAATTCAACACATTAGCACATGGTTTGAACTGGGACGTAAATTTTCTAGGTCGTTATAGGGGCTCTTTTGCATACTTGGCTTAATCTGATTCTTGACCTCCCTGCCCCCCTGCTTCTACCCTCTACTCTCTGATTTGCTCACTTTGATAATATTTTTCTGATTTGTCAACCTTGATTACTATGTTTGGTTCTCTGTGCCTTAAATATTGAGTCTGTTCTGGTCTGGCTATGGTCTGAAGAAGTGGGTCTGTCGCATGAAAGCTCATCACCTAATAAATTATTTTGTTAGTCTTTAAAATGCTACTGGACTGCTTTTTTGTTTTGCTAGTCTGGAAGAGAGTTTGGGTACAAAAAGGAGTGCCAGGTGCAGGCTCTGGCTGGGAAGTACTCACTGCGGGTGCCTCCCAGCTGGTGCCCCAGACCACATACCACTCAAAGCAGCCAGCTGCTGGGGCAAGCATGGCTCTGCATTACCTTGGGGCTTTGGCAGTTTCCAGCCAAGGGCTTCTGTGAGGATGGCGCTCAGCATTGAAGCTGGGCTGCAGGACATTAAGTGGCCTAGATCCATCCCTGAGGTCACATTTTGCTGACTCCTGCCCCAGAGCAAACAGGAAACACAATTTTCTGAGAATTAGTTCATGTCCTTGTGGCTAACTTAGTTAAGGAGCTGAGTAAGTGATTCCTTTTTGATTGGTGCTTCTGAGTGGAATGGAAAAAATTGAAGATGTTTATATTACCCCTTGAGAATTTTTTCTCCAGTTCTACCCCTTTCCAAAGTTTAATGTAATGTGCATCAGCACTAAGCAACAGAGGGTTTGGTAATCAGTTGTGTGTGAATAAAATATGATTGGAAGTGTTTAATTATAAATGTGATCAAGTGAATGAAAGAGAACAGAAGACATCTAAAGGAAGCATGATATACACAAGGGATATAAAACAGAAAGATGTTGCTCAGAGAGAAAAGCCATAAACTGTTGGGCATTTTTGTGTTTTGCCACCTCTGTATTAACCACTAATTCAATGTATTAATGATGAAAGCAGCTAATGGCATCATCTAACAAAGGAGCCATTCCAGTTGGGTGAATAATAGACCCTCTAATATTTTTAAGTTAAAATTTAATTTCTTGTGAATGCTACATGTCCATGAAAGGGAATTTTTCCATCTGTTTATATTATCATAATATAGAAACAATGGAAACCAAACTAGAGTGGCTATATTTTAAATATAAATATAATATATATTTAAATATATTTTTCATCACATAGCTTTAAATAAGCCAAAGGCTAACTCATGGGATTGATGCATAGTTCAGCCAAAAAGTGAAGATGTCATGCTTTTCAGAACCTTATTTCATACACTTGTTCCTCCTTAAGCTGGGCATCCGCAATCCAGGAACACCTGTGGTTTGGACACCTGCATTAATGGAGTACCATAATGATGATAACAAGAGTTTAAATTCAACACAACAAAACAAAAAATACATGTATACTGTAGTGCCTAGCACAAATTTAACTTGTGAACATGAGAAATGGCAGAGCAATGTAGCATTTTCTCCTTAATTACCCCATATGGTAATAAAACAGGTTTAAATACAGTGCATTAAAAATTTATCTTGTAACATGTTGTCCATGTGAAGTACTCTATAATTGTTGTGCATACAAAAGCTTTAATAATGGACTCTTATAGCCAGGTATCCCAGGCCCTGGTGTGGTCTAATGTTAGGCCCCAGTGTTAATGGAGAGCCTGGGGGGTAGGACTTCCAGCTGCTTACCAAAGTCTGTACCTTCAGTCTGAGGCATGACCCCAAGGGTCCACTTTCTCCATCCTCTGTGGGTTTTCACTGCTGGTTCTCCCACTTGGCACCTGGCTCGGGTCCTACAGACAGTAGAACCAGCTCCTACCTCTTTGGTGGTCCATCCCTGAACTGAGCTAGACCCCCTTTTTATTCTACTTCCCTCATTCCCTCCCTCTCTGGCATTGGCTGCAGGTGGACCGGGGAGGGACTAAGTGGGATGAAAGGCCTTGTTTAGCTCCTGCATGGCCAGGCCCTTGCCTCACAACTCTGTTTACCCTTCGGTAGGGCAAACATTCATGGCCCAGAAAGTTCCATAATCCATCACAACCTATTTCCCAAGGTTGTCGGATTAACAAGGCTGAAGTGTATTATTAGTGTTCACTGTTCATGCTAAACAATATAGTGATCTCAACACAACGTAAAAAGACAAGTCCTGCTATGGGAGAGCTTCCTTGTGGACAAGCATCTGTGTCATAAGACCATCATACCTAGACTGCCTTTTCAGCGAGGCCAAGGGATGAATAGGAGTGAAGATTTACTGACTTCTCCCTATTAAAAAGCGGTCCCTCTGGGGAAGGATTGGCACATTCAGGCTGCATCTGCACTGCCTGTCCCTTTCAGAAGGGGCATGTAAATGTAGCAGATCAAAAATGCTAATGAGGAGCTGGTATGAATATTCAGCGTCTCATTTGCATAATGGCAGCCACTCACCATATTGACAATGCTGCTTTCAAAATGCAAACTAGCCATGTAGGAAAGGAAGCCCTGCTTTTGAAAGCACCTTTCATCCTGCAAATAATTAGGAAGAAGGTTGCTTTCGAAAGCAGGGCTCCTTTTTGAAAGAACCCCATTTACATGGCTAGTTTGCATTTCGAAAGCAGCAATTTTGGCATGGCAGGTGGCTGCCATTATGCAAGTGAGACACTGAATATTCATATCAGCACCTTATTAGCATTTTCAATCTGCTGCATTTACATGCCCCTTCCGAAAGGGAGGGGCGGTAGAGATGCAGCCTTAGTGAGAAAATTCATGTTTTTTCCTGCCCCGCTGCATTCTGAAATTCACCATCTTTCAGTAGCATGACATTAAAACAAAACCACCAATGGCTATACTTCATGGAGAACCAGGAGCAAAGGGGTCTCTGGGCACTGACCAGCCCAAAATTACCTGGTGCCTCAGAGATACTTTCACAATTCTTTTGCTGCATAATCTTTATATGGGAGGAAAAACAACTTGCTGCTGGCTTATACCAGCAACATGACAGCCCTCCACCAGCACACTTATTCTCATCAGCAAGAAGGATGGTGGTGTCAGGGGTCCTTACCCTTTCCACCCAGCTGGTCCTTGGAGGGAGCAAGAGGGTGCATAGGCTTGCTTGCTTGTGTGTGCTCAAAGCAGGACCTGTAGCCCTGGGGACTCTTAAGCACATGTACAGATGAAATTCTGTTTTGCTCATCTCTTTGTGGCTGGCAGCTGTGGGTTGAGTTAAAAAGTGAGATGATCTTCCTTACTGCATGTGCTGCTGCTTTACCTAGGCACTTTGGAGTATGTTTTATATGGAAAAAAAATCCAGCTTGGACTCTAAGTTACTGTTTTGTATGCGTAATAGTAACCCCTTATCTTTATCTGAACAGAGTTTTTATGTACATTTTTTAAAGCACAGTGCCACCTCTAAAATACATCTGAAAGAAGCTTCCTGTGATGAATGGACAACAAAGAGATGTTGAAAACTGTTCAATGACTTTTTGCTTTCTTCTAATCCCAATTAGATTCTGACTGGAAACAGAAATGATGAATGTTAAAGAAAGAAAAAAAAAAAAACAGTTGAAAGAGGCAAAAATACCAGGACAATGGACGTCATCCATTCAGATAATAAAACGGCACTTAAAGGTAAGAAACCAGAATCAAGAGCGATGGTTATTTAACGGTGCTTTTTCCTAGAGAAAAACCTAACATTTGCCGCTTTAGTGTTGTGTGGGTATAATAAATACGAAGTGTTATCAGTTGAGCAGAACTAGCCACTAAAAGCTTCTCTCGCTTTCAGCCAGGTCTGCTTATGTAGGTTAAAAATAAGAATGACACAGTTGCTCAGAATCCAACACAATATGGAGGAAAACATAGAAATGAAATTGCACTTAGCCGAAATGAATGTTGAAAAATATTAATCGCTTATGGTCCAAGCATGAAAAAGCTTGAAAATGCAAATGTGTGTACATTGGCGTACTCAATGCGTTCTTTGGGCTGGTGCTTGCTGGTACTCAGTACTGGCACCTCAGCAGCCCCAGTCACAGGATAGGCTGGGGAGGAGGAAAGTATTGGCTCTTCTTTTTTTACACAAAAGGCATTGGGTGTCCTGGTAAGTCTTTTCAAGCCCACTGAATTCAAGTGGAATTATTTTATTAACCTCAAATGGCTTCTGAATCAGACCCCCATTGAAAAGGGGGAAGTTGTGTTTTTTTTAAAATACACCATATTAACCTCACCATATTAGCTCTACCCAGGACATACAAGCTGCGTCTACACGTGCACGCTACTTCGAAGTAGCGGCACCAACTTCGAAGTTAGGCGGCGAGACGTCGAAGTCGCTAACCTCATGAGGAGATAGGAATAGCGCCCTACTTCGACGTTCAACGTCGAAGTAGGGACCGTGTAGACGATCCGCGTCCCGCAACGTCGAAATTGCTGGGTCCTCCATGGCGGCCATCAGCTGGGGGGTTGAGAGATGCTCTCTCTCCAGCCCCTGCGGGGCTCTATGGTCACCGTGGCAGCAGCCCTTAGCCCAGGGCTTCTGGCTGCTTCTGCGGCAGCTGGGGATCTATGCTGCAGGCACAGGGTCTGCAACCAGTTGTCAGCTCTGTGTATCTTGTGTTGTTTAGTGCAACTGTGTCTGGGAGGGGCCCTTTAAAGGAGCGGCTGGCTGTTGAGTCTGCCCTGTGACCCTGTCTGCAGCTGTGCCTGGCATCCCTATTTCGATGTGTGCTACTTTGACGTGTAGACGTTCCCTCGCTGCACCTATTTCGATGTTGGGCTGAGCAACGTCAAAGTTGAACATCGACGTTGCCGGCCCTGGAGGACGTGTAGACGTTATTCATCGAAATAGCCTATTTCGATGTCGCAACATCGAAATAAACTATTTCGATGTTGGCTGCACGTGTAGACGTAGCCACAGGGCATAGCTGAGAACGTAGACAAACCTAGTCCATGAGAAATATCCATATATACATGTATACAAATATACATATATTTCTCAAGGACTAGGTTTGTCTAGGTTCGTAGCTATGCCCTGTATGTCCTGGGTAGAGCTAATGGGCTGTGTCTACACGTGCCCCAAACTTCGAAATGGCCATACAAATGGCCATTTCGAAGTTTACTAATGAAGCGCTGAAATGCATATTCAGCGCTTCATTAGCATGCGGGCGGCAGCGGCGCTTCGAAATTGACGAGCCTTGCCGCCGCGCGGCGCGTCCAGACGGGGCTCCTTTTCGAAAGGGCCCCGCCTACTTCGAAGTCCCCTTATTCCCATGAGCTCATGGGAATAAGGGGACTTCGAAGAAGGTGGCGTCCTTTCGAAAAGGAGCCCCGTCTGGACGCGCCGCGCGGCGGCAAGGCTCGTCAATTTCGAAGCGCCGCTGCCGCCCGCATGCTAATGAAGCGCTGAATATGCACGTCAGCGCTTCATTAGTAAACTTCGAAATGGCCATTTGCATGGCCATTTCGAAGTTTGGGGCACGTGTAGACACAGCCATGGTGAAGTTAATGAGGAGTCCTGGGAAGCCTTTTGTGATTCCACAGTACTGCAGATTGTTGTATTCTGGTCCAGTCTTTGAAACAGTAGAAAGCAAGCTCAAGGTTAATATACGCTAACAGCTATTTCCTCAGAGGACTGTTGCATCAGTTAAGGATCACTGGAGGGCAGACATCCTCTGGCCACAACCCCGGATCCTCCCTCCTATCAAGGACCAGGAAGGAGCCTGCTATCCAGTCACTATCCTATGCAGGATTGCCCAGTTAGCCAGCTGCACCAGCTCCACATCACCTTTGCATAGCTACAAAGTTGCTTCAGTAGGGTAGAGCATATGGTGCGCACCCTGTGTGTGCGTGTGTGTGTGTGTGTGCGTGCGTGTACGTGCATACATAAAGGTTCTGATTCTCGATTGCACTACCCGGGTAAATTCATTGATATATTTATTTACACTGATCTACAACTGAAGTAGCCCTAGGAACAGTCAGGCTGCATAAGTTTATACTAAAGAAAATACATGATCTTGGTGTATGCTCGATGTATCTCAGGTGGCACATGACCAGATTTCATCAATAAATTTAGTCTGCGGCTTGGATCACGAGCTTCCTCACCTCCAACCAGGTACTGATGGGAGTATGACATATGCTCAGATCCAAACTTCCCAACATAGGATTATAAGACTTTACTTTTATATTATACTTTTCCAGCCTTTACTCAGCCTAGTTTAATATTTTATATATTTAATATTTTAATTGCCTTTTAGAGATCAGCTCTAGAAACATCTTTTCTTTTCTCTTCTGGTTGTAATTTGAATGATTGCTCCTTTCTTCTCTGCTCTGTATCTTATTTCTGACCTCCTTTTGTCTACACAAATTTTACAAATTTGACATGTTTAACCTGGGCCTGAACCAAAATCTTAACTGTCTAATGCTTTACAGGATCAGTTTTCCCACCTTTGATATTTGCAGGAATGGGGCACAGCCTGCTTAATTTGTTTCATTAACTGGTCCTACTCTTGACAAGTAATCCTTCCCCACCCCCTGGCTATATAAACCCTAGACTCTATTTTTCCACTCCATTGATCTGAGGAAGTGGGGTATGCCCACAAAAGTTCATGATCTAATAAATTTGTTACCCTTAAGGTGCCACAGGACTGCTGGTTTGTGTCCACATAGTTTACCCTTCCCTTCTCTACTACTGTCTCTTCAACCGTCTCCACTTTCTCCTGGTGATATTACTGTATCTCTCTTTTTCTGCTGTGCTGATTCCATTTCTTCTCCCTGTGCTCACTGGCCTTTCCTGCACATATAATTACTGCACATGTAATTTCTTTGTTGACATCTGTGGGATGAGATATGGCAATACATTATTTCACTGAAAACTTTCCTCCAAGAATTTATCCCTCCTGGGTGAAATGATTGCATTTTCCCGGTTTCAGATTAACCACCCCAGGAAGGAAATATTTCATCTTTCATTATTACCATTAATCCTCAAAGGTGCATCTTTGAATGAAAATCCATTGTTTAGCTTAACAGATAGGGACGCCAATACATACATTTCAACACAGTACTTGGACATGCACCAGTCCTATTAACTTGGGCAAAATATAACAATACTTATTCAGCTGTTGTGCACACGAAGATATATTTATTCTTGTAAATGGGAGTAGACCTACACCATCTGCTATTGCTGCAAAACTTAAATGTGGCCAAGGAGTGACAAAAAGGGTGCAATCCCGTACACAATGACTTCAGCAAATGTCGAATTGGGCTCTTATATACTAGTTCCAGTTTTGATTTTTTTTCCTTTGACATATTATACCTAATAATGATCTCAGTGCATGAAAACACCAAGGTGCCTTTCCAGATGAGGGTAGCCTGGGAGACAACATTCAGCACGTTCCATATCGTGGCAGATCACAGACTGCAGCCGACGGGTGCCTGAGGGAGGGGGAACATTTTAGGCATTGGAGGAACCCCTTTTTGTTCCTCCTGTAAGTTTCCAGAGAGCGCAGTCCTGCAGGCTGCCGTGGCAGCTGGGGCTCATCAATGGCCAGCCAGCATCAGGCTGTAATTGAAGCACCTGGGACCAATAAAGGCCTTCAGGCTTTTCTATAGAAGGCTTTACCCAGCTAGTAGGAAGAGAGGGGCATGGTGCCCAGAGAGAACATGGCTGGAGTTGTGGACAGACCAGACCAGACCCCAGCACAGCCAGCAGCATGGTACTGGGGGAAAGATCCCAGAAGGTAGTGGTGGGGTGAAAAGGCCCAGGGAAAGAGGGCTATTGTGAGGCAGGTGCAAAAAGCTCCACTTCCTCCTTCCTTGCCTAGGGTCCCTGGGCTGGAGTCCAGGGAACTGGGTGGGACTGAACTCACCCTACCACCCTCCCTGGTAGGGCTGACCAACTGGGTAGGGCCAGAGCAGCTCAAGGCAGGAGGAGAAGGGAACCTCCTCCACCCCAATTCAGACTGGTCCATGATGAACTTGGCTCGATAAAGGGAAACCCTTGCCTTTGAGAAGTCCCAGGGCAACACAGGGGGCCTCCCTGAGTCTCTGAGGCCCACAAATAGCTGCCTGGAAGAGCAGAACCCCTTAGGGACAGTCAAGGGGTCCAACACAATATATTGCACTGTAATTCCTGGAATCATCACCTCTGAAAGACAGTGCTTTTGGTTATATTAATTTCCATGGGCTTCAAGTTCACTTCTTCGGGTATCACTTTTTGTCAGTAGTTCCTTTAGAGCCACGTGTGAATTAACATGTAAGATGTCACAGAACTTAGACTATCTCTGTCCATGACTTGTAGCCCCAGCTTTCTTTTTCTTCAATGAAAAATAGTCAGGAGGAAAGGAAGATGTGCAAAGCAGCGAAGGAGAGAAGCTCAGGAAGCAGGCAACCGGGACGTTAGTGCTGATAAAGCTGTAAGTGTGAGGAGCATAGTGTCAACTGCTCAGGGCCTTGGTTTGGCAGGCCACTAGTCTAACACAATGACAACAGTATGCATAAAACTAGGGGAGAGATGCACTGTGATTGAGTAGAAGGAGCTTGGCATGAGGAGTTGGGAGCCCTGGATTCTATTCCCGTTCTCAGCTCTGCCACTGACTTGCTGTCTGGCCTTCCCCTCTTTGGGTCTGTTTCCACTGTTTGTGATGCCCCTGGGCAGGGACTCCCTCTCCTTAGGTTTGTGCAGTGCTTATTACACATGAGCTCCCATAATTGTTTGGCAAAGCTATAAGCAACTGAAAGCAGGATCTTATTGGAGATAATCCAAGTTGCCTGAGACAAAAAGGGTCACTGCCTGTGCTGCCTATAATGAGAAAAAAGGAGCATTGGGGGCTCATATTCTCGGCTGTGCTTAATAGGTGCAAAAATCTTCATTTTTACTCTTTCACGAATCAATAATTTAAATCTTTGCAGTTCTGTCCAAACATCTGCAACTCAGCTATGATGACTATAAATCTGGGCACAGAGAACTATATAATTCAGGTGTCGGCAACCCTCAGCATGGGTGCCAGAAGTGGCATGCGAGCTGATTTCATCAGCACATGAAGCAGGCCCCACCTTCTCCCCTACATAGCCGGGAGCTTGCTCAAAGCCATGCTGCCAGTGGATTAACAAAAGACCAGTTAATGCTGCCAACCGCCACCTGAAGTGTAAAGCTCTGTGTCCTCATTAAGTTATTGTAAGCAGGACTATTAGTGACTTTAAAAAGTATCACCAGCACTTGGACCGTACATAGAGGTCAAAAGGTCAGATTTGGTTACTCTACTTTGGCAAGGTTGCTGACACAGGCTATAATTATTCCTATTGATAATGAAATTGAACTTCTGTTTCAAACATATTTTATATTGAGAATAATATTCGTGCTACTGTTCAGGTTCGCTTGCTTTTCTAAACTTCTCTGATAGAGGGCTAATGAATCCCTAGATTCAGATGGAAGCAAAACAACTGCACCTAATCTCCACAGGTATCCAAAAAGCACACGTATTAGTCATTTCCACCACCTCAGGAGTTGAAGATTCATCAAAAAGGGGCTTTATTCTCGTACACAGGTCTGTTTCCCTTATTTTAAAAGCTATTCCTGTTTCTGAAGCTTCCCAGTCAGGTTGGCATTACTTACTGTGAGAAGGCAAAAAGATCTCGCAGCTTAGTTTTGTTTTTCAATATGTATAACTCTGACTCCCAACAAGGGTTTCATATTGGCAAAGGAAATCTCACGGGTTTTGAATGCAGATGATGATTTCTAATCACCTTTAGCTTGAGGGTGTCAGAGGGATTTTAATAGGGGCCAACAGAGTTACAAGAAAGGTCACAAAGGAAGGTGGGAGAAGAAGTAAATCTGTGTTTATAGAATGACTAAGGGAAATGGTGAATTCTATAATACCTGCTCAACATCCAGCACTGGCAAGCCCATTTAAGGCTGTCATCTTCTTGTCTTGGAGCCTGATCCCTTGTCCCTCATTGCAACCAAAGAAATGGAGCTATGAGCTATTACAGAAGAGATTCTTTGGATGCTAAGAGTTGAAGTAGTGGAAAGACAAGGCTTTAAATGGAGCCGGCATCCGCAGCAAAGGAAAGGAGTGTGGTGTACAGGTTCTCATCTAAACCTAACCAGGGCCTAGTGATGACTACAAGGCAGAGCACTTCAGTGGAGGGATTGGACTGCTCCACTGTCTCAGGGATAGCACTGGGAGACATTTTGCCTGATGGAGGCAGGTCTTGGATCACTTGGGAGATGTAGAAGTAGTTCACCAGCTGCTACAATCTTTGTTCCACCCCATGCAGCCAAGCAGCTCTGCAGACAAGTGCATGGGGTGGTGGAGCCATGGGCATTCCCCCTTGCTACATGCTCCTAGGGGAGTGCGTAGGGAGAGGTGTCCTTGTACTTCCATGAGCAGAGGGACTCTAATTGTGGCTGAGGTTTTTACACAGTGTTTGTTTGCTTTCCTTCCTGAGTAAAGGCAGTGTACAGTGGTCTGGGATGATAAACTCACTTGGGAAGACCCAGGTCTTCTGAAATTGTCTTTACAGATAACACAGATAACTGACCTGCTAGTTTCGGTCTCATTTAGTGCTTCCAAAAATATTTTCAGAATTCAGATGCACACTATGGTGGTGTTTAAAAATGGGTAGAGGCAATATTGTGCCCTGAGGTGAAGCAGAAGCTGAAACGATTGAGTTTTTATTATTTATTCATATTACCCACAGTGTGCTAGGTACCCTCAAAACTTATATCAACAGATGTGTTCTGTATCCTGTAAAGCTCCCAACCTAATGGCAACTGACTTGCCCCTGCATTGACCGTCCAAACTGAAGTGCATTTAGTTGACTGAAAGAGCCGTGGAAGGGCGTAAGTAAGGAAATAAAAGTTAAATCCTCAGCTTTTTTACAAACAGAGTGAGAGGGAGAAGTCTTCAGGTCGTCTTGTTCCAATTCTAGAAAATATTACCTGCGGGTATAAATAAGGAGGGAAGTCCCATCCTTTTGCAGAGACTAACATGAGAAGCCGTTTCATCTTGTGCAGCACACCGCTGTGTATTGCAGCGATATTACAAACATCTTATTTATTTGAGAGTGAGATGCCTTTAAATTAGAAGTTAGAAACTGGGAATATAAGAAGATTAAGGCCTCTAAGTTTCTAAACTTGGTCTGGTTTGTATTTTTTGTAGAGTGGCCTCTTTGGCTCCTTCTCTGCCCCGCCATTTGACCAACACACTCAGTTTACCTTTGAATGCTAAGCAGCAGATGCTGACATGTAACAAAGGCATGGTGGGCACTCAGGCCATAAGGTGCAGCCTGAAACCTGAACACCACAGATAGCCCATGTTGAGGGTCTGTGATGCATAGACTCTGCTCTGGCTACCTGAATTTCACCCGTAGAGAATAACTCACAGGACTGCTGGGGGTGGGGGTGGGGGAAGGGGGCAGTTGCATAGAGGCCTGGTATTTCAAAGGGTCCCAGAGCTCCAGTCACTGCCACTGCCACTTCAGCAGCAGTGGCAGATGGAGCTCCAGGCACCTTTTGAAATGCTGCAGCAACGTGGCTTTGCATGGCTGGGGAGAGGGGTGAGTGTTGTGATACAAGCAGTGATAAGGGCTGACTGCCCAAGGGCCCACCCCTTCCACCATCTCTTCTGGGGGCACAGAGCAGGGCCCCCTCTACCACCTTGTCCTGGGGCCTGAGTTGCGGTTGGCCCTGCTGATCGCTCATCTTATATCAACTAAAATATTTTGGCTTTTTTCCTTCACAAACAAATGCAACATACAGTCTAGGTCTACACTAGCCCCAGAACTTCAAAAGGGGAATGATAATGCACCTAATTGAAAGACGCTAATGAGGCACTGCAATGAATATGCAGTGTCCAATTGGTTGTAGGAATAAAGGGATTTTGAAGCGTGCAGGGTCCTTTCGAAAACGACCCCATGTAGACGAGCTACGCGCGGTCAAAAGCGGCACTGTTGAAGTGCTGCAGCCACCATTATGGTAATGAGGTGCTGAGTAGTCATGGCAGCTCCTCATTAGCATCTTTCAATTAGGTTCATTATCATGCCCCTTTTGAAGTGCTGGGGCTAGTGTAGACATAAGCAAAGGATATATAGCTGAAGACATCATATGTCATCAGTATTTATCTCCATTTACATGATGGTGTTACGGCAATAAATTGCTTCAATTTGGCTGCTTCATTTTTCCTTTTTAATTACTAACAAATGGGTGACTCGACCTCTCCCATTCTCCCCTCCTCCCACCCGCCCACCGTACTTTCCCAATATCGTGGAAAAGAGCTGTCAGGAGCTCCTGGCAGTGATTGTAGGTGGCAGGGACTAGCCATTTGTACCTTCAGCTTCATCTCAGAGAAGACCCCACTGACACCTGCCCCTTTTTCTGTCCCATAGCAAACAAGCTTTCTTTTATTGCTAATTTTCAAATCAGCTGATTGTAATTCTGCGGGTTCTATAGAGAAATGGCAGGCTGGCATGAAACCACTGAAATGTTCTGCCCATTCCACAGGCAAGAGTTTTTCTTTCATTGTGGAATGGACTCTTGCTCCAGGCTTCTAAGCCTTGGAGGCGCTTTTGAAAAGTTTACTTGGGGCTTTTTTCTCTCCTTTGGAAAGAAAGGCAAAAATGTGATTTACCTCTTGCATCCGCACGTGCTCCTCTTTTGCATGCGACAACTTCGTGTGCTGCTGCCAGGCCCTGAATAGAGCTTCTGCCACTTTCTGAACTGCAGAAAAACAAAGCAAAACAACTCTGTGTGACAAAAGACAATGGCGTTTGTATTAAGGCTGTCAGTTAATGTGCGTTAACGCGGGGCAGACTTACCGCCTTAAAAAAGAAAAGCATGTTAATCATGGGGTTAAGTTCATCGACAGCTTTAATTCAAATCTCCCTGTGCTGAGTGAGCTGAGGTTTTGTGGTGTCCTTATTAACCCCCTGGGCTGCTCTGCCCAGTGAAAGGAGCAACGAGACACATTCTTGCAGCGCTGAGCACCTGGCTGCCTGCCCTGCGGGGAGCAGTTGCAACATCTGCCGGACAGTCCCTTTCCAAGCCAGAGACAGCAGCTATGGGGGGCCCAGGTGCTCAGGGTGCTGCAGCCCCCGGGCCGGGCTCCTGGCTGGTTTTGTTTTCACTTGGCTGCTGTGCACTGGGAGCAAAGGCCGCATTGCCTGGGCCGTGGGATTTTAACTGGTGTGTTCTGGTGTAGCAAGGCCCAGTCTGCACCTTGTGCCATCCCAAGCAGCTCCTGTTGTCCCACCTGGGACACCCCCTGTCCAGCAGCACAGCAAGCCCTCTCCAGCCTTCTGCTGCACCAGCATCTCTCCTCCAGCTGCACTGTGCTCCCTGAGAGGCCAAGCACCTGGCTGCCCCGGCCCCAGCACACTGCATTGGGCTGCGTTGCCCTGGCTGCTCTGCAGGTGGGAGATGTGTGGCCTGGCGAGGGAATGGAACATGGGGGAGCCATGGAATCCCAGGGTCCTGTAGAGGAGTGCTGCTCCCATCCCCCTCAGCCCCTGACCCCAGTCCTGTGTGCCATGAGCACAGCGTTCCTAGGGCCAGGCGCTGCAGGGGGTGAGGAGGCCAGCCACTCCCTCCTGCAGGACAGCCAAGGGAGGGGGTCTTCTGCTTGAAGGCTGCCCCTGCCTCATTTGCTGCAGCTGGGAACAGGGGCCAGGGCTGCCCCCCAGGGCATGCATTGGGCTTTGGAACAGCAAAGGCAGGACATCAGGGTGCCCCCTTACCTAGCACAGCTGGGAGTGGCAAGGACACCATGCGTCTTGGCTACAGAAAGCATCTCCCACTCAGGGAGCTGCCGCAGGCTGAAGAAAGAGCTTGGCCAGAAAAAAAACAGGGTTTGGTATTATGTGTAAGGCCCCCATCCTGGAGGAGGGCAATGCTCAGCAGGAGCAAACCTCCCAGCCTCCTTCCTGCAATAGGTGCTCGCACACTTTCCTTGGCAGGTCACCTTTCACAACACAGGGAGCCTGGGAGGCAGCTTGAGGTTGAGTCTCTACTGCTCTCCTAAGCAGCCCGGGCAGGTAAAAGAGCAAAGATGGGGACCTGGGGCAGGGATCATACCCTGGCTTTGGCTGGTGCATGCTGGCCAGATAAAAGGAGTAGGCAAAGAAGCCTCTTTTCCTGCAGCAGGCATCATGGGGGGGAGGTGGAGCACTGGCATTCCGACAGAATTTATGGAGAGCAGCTCCTGGCCAAGGCTGTACTCCTTGGGCTAAACTCACTGCCCCTAGAAATCATGGTGTAAAAGATACAAATTGGTCAGAAAGTGGTGATAGTGCAACTTTCACTTGTTTGGTTTTCAAAGCAAGTACAGCTTACATCTTCTGTTCTACAAGGTGGAAAACCTCACCCCCTGAAGGGGCTTAGAGCAGGTTCACATTTGAGCTCCCTTCTCCTGAGACTAACAGGGGGGTAAATCCTGCACCTCTGTGCAAATGGATCCCCCATTCCCACCTCAACCCTTGTGCACTTCCCACTGGGGTTCAGGTGTAGATAGTATTATTATTTAACAGCACAATTAATCGTGATTAGTTTTTTAGCAGCTTGAGAGCCTTAGTTTGTGTCCTAAAAAAAGTTCATAAAGACTCAAGGTGATCATCTTTCATTATATATGGAAGCTGAAAAGTCCTCAATACTTCGTTATCTGGGTAGTGCCACCAGCATGCTGTGTATTTGTCCTAAATACAAAAGAATTGGAATTCCTGTTTCCCAAGAACATTTCTAAATAGATTAGTTCACGAATTCTGAATGGGAAAAAAACTTTGTAGATTATTTTACTTAGCAGTGATTGAGGATTTCCTGAAGTAATCACGTTAAATTTGTAACATCTATATTTTATTTCAAAGAAAATTGACTTGTGGATTATGCTAACTAAAATTAAAGAACAGCAAATAAAGATGAGTGAATTACTAATATGTATTCATGACAACCCTGCAGTATGAAAGTCTAATATTGTCACATGAACGAGATAATATGGAATTGGAATCCAAATGCAGCTTTTCATCATATCCCATCATAGAATGACTCTTTAATTAGCAACACTTCTTGCACAGCAGATTTAAAGACCCTAACATGCTGTATCATAGAATCCTAGGGCTGGAAGAGACCTCAGGAGGTCATTGAGTCCAATCCCCTGCCCAAAGCAGGATCAACCCCAACTAAATCATTCTAGGCAGGACTTTGTCAAACTGGGACTTAAAAACTGCTAAAGACGATTCCACCACCCATATAGGTAACATATTTCAGTGCTTCACAACTCTGCTGGTGAAATAGTTTTTCCTAATATCCAACCTACACCTCTCTTCCTGTAACTTGAGACCATTGCTCTGTGTTTTGACATCCCTCACTATGGAGAACTGCCTCTCTCCATCCTCTCTGGAGCTCATCTTCAGAAAGTTGAAGGCAGCAACCAAATCACCCTCTCACTCTTTTTTTTCCGCAAACTAAATAAGCCCAAATCCCTCAGCCACTCCTCATAAGTCATGTGCTCCAGCCCTCTAATCATTTTCATTGTTCCCTGTTGGACCCATTCCAATGCAACCACATCCTTTCTGTACTGGGGGGCCCAGAACTGGACACAATACTCCATATGTGGCCTCACCACTGCTGAATAGAGGGGAATAATAACTTCTCTAGATCTGCTGGAAATGCTTCTCCTACTGCACCCCAATATGCCATTAGCCTTCTTGGCTAGAAGGGCACACTGTTGAGTCATATCCAGCCTCTCATCCACTGTAATCCTAAAGTCCTTTTCTGCTGCCCTGCTACTTAGCCAGTTGGTCACCAGCCTGTAACAATGCTTGGGATTCTTCTGTCTCGAGTGGAGGATTCTGCACTAGTCCTTGTTGAACCTCATTGGGTTATTTTTGGCCCAATCCTGCAGTTGATCTAGGTCACTCTGGAACCTATTCCTACCCTCCAATGAATCTACCTGTTCCCCTAGCTTAGTGTCATCTGCAAATTTGCTGAGGATGCAGTCCATCCCCTCCTCCAGGTCATAAGTAAAGATGTTGAACAATACTGGTCCCAGAACTGATCCCAGGGTCACTCCACCTGAAACCAACCACCAGCTAGACATTGAGTCATTGATCATTGCCATTGGGCCTGACCACCAAGCCAGCTTTCTATCCACTTTATAGTCCATGTATCCAATCCATACTTCCTTAACTTATGGGCAAGAATATTGTGTGAGGCTGTATCAAAAGCTTCGCTAAAGTCATCAAAGAAGCTAATCAGATTTGTCACGCATGACTTGCCCTTGGTGAATCCATGTTGGCTACTCTTGATCATGTTCCCCTCTTCCAAGTGCTTCAGAATGAATTCCTTGAGGATCCCCTCCAAGATTTTTCTGGGAAGTGAGGTAAGTCTCACCGTGTATAGTTCCCTGATTTGTCTGTCTTTCTGTTTTTTAAAGATGAGCACTATATTTGCCTTTTTCCAACCATCCAGGACCTCTCCCGATCTCCACACATTTTCAAAGATAAAGGCCAAAGGGTCTGCAATGACATCTGCCAATTCCCTCAGTATCCTTAGGGAAATCCGGACCCATGGATTTGTGTATGTCTAGCTTTTCTAAGTAGCTCTTAACCTATTCTTTCCCCACAGAGGGCTGCCCAACTCCTTTCCATACTTCATTGTCTAGTACAGTAGTCTGGGATGGACCTTGTCCATGAAAACATGGGCAAAAATGTTTTGAAAAAAAGTACTGAAAACAGGTTGCCTCCCTCAACCAGTAATGGTCCCATGCCCTCCCTGATCACCTTCTTACTGTTACCATGCCTGTGGAAATCCTTCTTATTACCCTTCACATTCTTTGCTATCTGCAGTTCCAGTTGTGCTTTCACCTTACTGATTACTCCCCTACTTTCTCCAGCAATATGTTTATAGTGATCATTAGTCATCCATCAAAGTTTCCACTTCTTAGATGCATCTTTTTTTAGTTTAAGCTCACCAAGGATTTCTCTGTTATGCCAAGTTGGTTGCCTAGCATATTTGCTTTTCTTACTGTGCGTTGGGATGGCTTGCTCCTACACCTTCAATAAGGCTTCATTAATATATTGCCAGTTCTCCTGGACTCCTTTCCCTCTTCTTATTAGCTTTCCAGGGGATCCTGCCCATCAGTTCTCTGAGGGAATCAAAGTTTTCTTGTCTGAAATTAAGTGTCTGTATTTACCACTCACCTTTCTTCCTTTTGTTGGGATCCTGAAATCCACTGTGTTTAGTACAAACCTAAAACCAGTTTTGTTAAATATAACCTCTGTGCTGTTTTTATCTTTTTTTATGGGACAGATCCTTTAGCCAGGGAGACTGTGATTTCATTAATACTGGAGCATGTTACTCTCCCTGTGCCTCTCTATTTGTCCTACTCATTATTTTCTGCTCTCTATTACATATTTTGGTGAATACAATGCTCGGGGGGACTGCTCAGTACTTGACTGCTTATCCAGGAGAGTTCTTGATATGGGCAAGACCAGATGTTCCATTTTCTGTAGACCTTTGGAGACTATTGTAAATATAACATTTAGACTTTTAGAAGAATTTTTGCTAAAAATTATATTAAATATAGACATCTGCTGTTGGGTATCATTTCTGTTTTATGAACTAAAACCCTTATCCATCTTCCACTGAAGTCAACGGCAAAACTTTTGTCCACTTCAGTAGGAGCTCAATCAGTCTCCAGAGAAGGAAAATAGACCAAACTTTGCAGTAAATTCAAGAGTCAATAATAACAAAAATTTGAGAGAGAATATTTTGAAGACCTCTTATCAGTCCACTTCTCCATGCAAAAGTCTTTAGTGTTCTACATGGTGCAGTTCTAAAACAACCTCAAACCACACATCCAATCCCCATATCCTGTGAGTCAGAGTGTGAACCCCTTACTTGTAAGCAGTTACATACCCAAGCGGTTCTGCCTAGGGGGTCTATTCATGGGAATAATGACTCAGTCGAGGGGAAAGGGAGTTAATAGGTTCACAGTCTCCTTAGTATCTGGGATACCATGAGGAAGGAATCCTGTGAGGAAAATCCAGGTAGTATTTGCTCATGGAAATTTATGAGCATGGCGGGACAGGGTATTGAAACAGCAAGATGCTTCACACCAAGGAACGATGGACCATTGAGATCTGCATGGGCTGGAGACATCCTCACTCATAGACTATTTTTTTAAGGCTAGAGGTGCCAATGGGATCATCCAAATCCAGCTGGTATCGCACAGGCCATGAAATTTCACCTAGTGATTTCTTATTCTAGCTAATTATTGCTGTTGAACTAGAACACATCACTTTGAAATAGAGTTAGTCTTGATTTAAGGACTTTAAATGAGGAATTTGTCACTTTCCTTGATAATCTGGTCCTATGACTAATTAACTTCCCTTTTAAAAAGTCTGATTTCCAATTCAAATATTTCTACCCTCAGAGAGTGCAGGAAGGCCCATCTGCTGTTGTTGGCTCAGGCCTAATCCCCCTAAAATCCCCAGGGCTGCAGCCCTGGAGGATGGGGTGCAATTGGGGTTGGGGGCAGGGCCTTGACAAATCCATGCTGACTATTATTTATCACCTTATTGTCTTCCATATGTTTTTAAATAGATTGTTTAATTATTTGCTCCATTATCATTCCTGATGCAGCAGTTAAGTTGACTGGCTTATAATTTCCCAGGGCTGCCCTTATTTCCCTTTTTATAGATGGGCACTATATGTGTCCTTTTCCAGAGTATGCCATGCTGGCCTCCCCCCCACCCCGCTCAGCTGTCCCTGTGAGATGCTCAGAGATGGTGTTTGGCTCTTCCATGAGTCCAGAGGACTGGATGTGATGACCTCTAGAAGTCCTTTCCAGTCCTATGATTCTAGGAGACAGCTACTTCTTGCATGAGAGAAAGCTGCTGTAATTCTTGCAACAACTGTACTTCCAGTGGAGAAAATTCCAAGGGGTGTTTGGGAAGAATTAATTCCAGTGCAACTCCAAACTTCTTGTCTGCACTTTTGTCTGATGCGCTGAGATTTGTATTAATCTGATTTTTGCCTTAAAAGACATTCTTTACAGTGTCCAGCTGCCAAGCTGACACATTTGTCCTACCACTGAGTTCTGAACTTTCTCTCCCCATACCCTGGCTACGTCTACACTACCAGGCAAGTTCAATTTTATCAAATTTGATTTTAGAACACTGGGTTTTATAAATTTGATTTTGAGTATCCTCATTTCTCACAAAGTCAAGTTAGTGCTGCCACACTAAAGTGGCCAAACATTAACTGTTGCAGCAGTGCATTGTGGGAACTTACCCCAAAGTTCCCTCCCCCTGCCATTCTGTGCCTTCCCTGGGCCCTGCTGTACCCCCACCACTGGCAGCACTCACCCTGCTGCCTGGTTCCCAGATCCCCGCACTTTGGGGAAGCTGGGAAACTGACCAGTGCTGCTGCAGCTGGCTCGCAGGAGCCGGGAGCTAGGTGCAGCAGAGAGTCATGTTTCCCAGCTCCCATGAGTGGCAGGGAGCCGGGAGCCAGGTGCAGCAGCGCCATCAGTTTCCCAGTTTACCTCCACTTGCAGGAGCTGGGAAACTGACCAGGGCTGCTGCGCTGATCAGTTTCCCAGCTCCTGTGAGGGGTGGGGAGCCAGGTGCAGCAGCACCAGTCAGCCTCTGGATGCTAATGAATTTGATTCAAAGACATGGCACTTTCACACTACCCTTCATTCGAACTGTTAAATTCGAACTTGATGCTGCACCCACGAGGTTCTGATAATGTTATGCTATCGATATTAGAGCTCCCGAAATCAAGCTACTGGTGTTTACAGTGAAGATAGTCACTTGGTACAGTCGAGCTCACTGCCCTAAATTCGAATTTATCTTGTAGTGTAGATGTAGCTCCTGGCTCAGTTAGCTCATGTTATAATTAATTCCTAGTGGTGTTTGAAATTTTACCTTTTATTCCACTTGCTACCATTAAAAATAGCCTTGTTTAGAAACAATAAAAGAGGGGTCAATTTTTCTGCTACTATCACCGGGTATCACTCCACTGAATTCCCAGAGCAGGAGATATGGCTGTTCAAGGGTTCCATGGCATCATGGGATTGATGTGGGCTGCAGGACGGAGCTCAGTGGATTTACAGTGGCATAAAAATGATGCAAATAAGGAGAGGCCATTTGACTGTAATGTGATGTTACATTTTTAGCATACATTATTACTATAGTTTTTTCTATTTAGCAGCCTACATTCTGATCACACTAACTCTTTTGCTCCCTAACAGTGAAACAGCACATGTCAATTTTCATATATTTTTTACTCTCTTTCTGAATCCCTATTATGTAGTGTGAAATAATTAACTTATTCTACATAGAGTAATTAGCTTTCCAAACATGGATATTCAGTGACTGTTCATTGGTGAATTGCATTTTTAAACAAAGGAAATATAATCTTCCTTGCAAGGAAAAAGAGGATTCCAAGCAACTTGGGAAAGAAAAACACAAAGATACTGTTTTGTTCTAGTTGTAACACAAGTAGGAGCCATGAAGTAGTCTGGGTGAGGTAGATTTCTTCAAATCCAGAGGAGCTCACAGATAAGAAATTACATGAGGTTCCAAACCTGATATATATGCAGCCATGGCAAGAGAGAGTGAATAATGCTATCTCTTGTTATATAGAAGCATCCAACCAAGAAATGCACTGATGGGAGAGGACATAATTATTATTGAAATCTGTACTTAGCTTCCTTAGTGAGCTTTATTTTTGATAGCACAGAGCATATATTGAGCCATATTTTAAGTGATCAAATTTTATGAGGAAATGGGCCAATAGCATTTGCAGCGATAAACACATTGTAGAATTACCTAGATATAGTATGATTAATATAATACATGTTCACACATACACATATGAGTTTATGTATACATGCAACTATGTACTCAAGCATTTTTATTTATTGATTGGAAATAAATAAGAAGAAACATTAGAGACCAAGTTACACACAAGTGGACTCTTGAATTGTACCTCTTTTCTAGTAGTACATATTTCTTCATGAGTGAGTCCCTGAAAGCTATCACGTATTAGGTAAACCAATCAATTGTTTTATTGCTTGATCCATTCAAACCTAGCTTTCCATATGTCAGCTGTTCTTAGCTCTTTTGAGACCTCTCCAGTCAATTTTTTAAAACTCAAAATGCACTTGGTATTATTAGCTATGATTTGTATAGATATTTCTTTGAACTAACCTTATAAATTTTACGTCTCCAGCAAAATAGACAGCAATATTATTTCCCCAAAAATTATTTCAACAGAGATAACAGGGGAAGTGAAATTTAATGGGGTCTATCTAATCCCTCTTTCACACCCTCTTTACAATAATTTGGTATGTTTTGCAAAGAGCCAAATGCTAAAAGGCTTGCAAATGAACAGTTAAGGGATCCAGGCAGTTTACTCTGTCATGTAACCCTGCCTCCCACATTTTAAAACCCAGTGCATTCCCTTGCCTTAAGCGTCACCACTAGAAAATAAAACATTGCACAGATTCAGAGTTTATATTTATTTTCCTGTCATCAGATACACACAAAATAGTTGTGTTTGTGTTTGTTCAAGGTCATGTGTGTAAGGGCTTCAGTCCAATCTTCATCTGATTTGGTTAATTCCTGCTGTGCCAGAGCTGTCGCTTGGAAAGAGATGTGGTTATCATCTCCCCTTTCTCTGTCAAGCATTACGCCACCCATTCCATATAGTATAAACTGTTCAGGACAAACAGGTGAGGGAGGAAAGGTGGACAAGTAGCACTAGATCTAAGAGCAGTATGATTGCTCTGAGATCCCATATGAAACTGGAGAAAAGTCTCTTGAGATTTTTTGGGTTAGATCAGAGGCAAGAGCCACAAGAGTGAGATCATGGTGAACATTTTCTACAGCCCACCAGACCAGGAGGTTCAGATAGAGGCTTTTTTCTGACAATCAAAAGATGTTTCTAGATCACAAGCTGTGATTCTCACGGGGGACTTCAATCCACCTGACGTTTATTGAGAGACCAATACAGCAGTGCACAGACAACGTAGCAAATTTCCGGAGTGTGTTGAGGACAACTTTCTGGTGCAAGTGTTGAGGGACCCAAGCAAGGGTGAGGCTTCTCTTGACCTGCTGCTGACAAGCAGGGAAGAATTGGTAAAGGAAGTAGAAGACAACCTCAGCAGCAGTGACCATGACATGCTTAAGCTCAGAATTCTGACGAAGAAAGGAGAACAGCAGAATATGGACCCTAGACTTCTGAAAAGCGGACTTCCTGAGGTCTCTTCCAACCTTAATCTTCTACGATTCTATAATTCTGTGAAAATATACCCCTAACACTTACCTGGATATGTAAACTTAAACTCCATATTCTGTGAGCTTCTGAGCAAGAAAAACTTGGGCACTCAATTGTTCACAAGTTAAAAACAGGCCCTCTCCGAGGTCCAGAGATGCCAAAGTAACACTTCCAGCTTTTGATGCCCCTAGCAATAATAAAAATAAAAAAACAACAACATGAAAACAAAATAAGGCACCTAAAAGAGTGAGATATAATTTTAATATTTATAATCCAGAGCCTTTCTCTGTGCAAACACACTAATTATTGAGGGATGTGCATAAAAACAAGTTGTGAAAGCTATCGAATGCCAAAAAATTAACAAGTGTCTAAATTTGAGACCCCCTTTGAGCTTGTAGCTAAGGCCACCTTCTGGTCCCATCTCTGATTGGCCCTGGTTAAAAATGTAAAGGCACAAACTAAGCCCAAGTGATCTGACTTTTAAATTCAAGGGAAGAATGGTGAAAATATTTTTGTGGTAGGCGTCCAGCTCTCTCCATTATGCCTCTGTGACACATAAACAAAACATCTGGCCAAGTATGCTGTTGCCAATTCAGTTTTTGTGCGTATTCATTATTCTAGATGAATGCAGATGGAGGATTTTGCATTGCCTGTCTCTGAGAACACTTGCTGAGGAAATGAAGCCATAGAGAGGGGCTAAAAGCTCCTGTATTTATTATCCATGAATAAAAGATTTCCCTGTATATAGAACAGGGTGTGTGTGATGGCGTGTTTCAACCCTGAATTAGGCAAATAGAATCTGACCCATCATTGTGAGCCCATATGACCACATTCCCTTGCCCCTGCTGTGCATGTGCCACATGGAGGGACGAGATAAAAGGGGACGGGTCAGCTCAGGTGAGATTGACTGAGGAAGAGGACTGCTGAGGGTGTGGCCCTGGACTATGCTGCAGAGGGTTACCTGACATGGAGAGTGATAGGAAGACCAAGCCCTAGCTTGTTAGCCAAGGGGTCACCTGAGATGGGCTTTAGGATAAAAAGTGATGCAAGGAATGTATTAGATGATGATGCTGGAACCATTAACTGGGAGTTTACCAGCTTTAGAGGGCCATGGGTCTGAACCCAGTGATGTAGGTTGCGTGGGCCTGGGTTCCCCCACCCCTGCCCCACACTTGCCACTAGGCATGACTGCAGAGGATTCTTGCTATAGACTGTTTGTTTGTCCTGCCTTGCTCAGGCCGGCAATACCCCCAAATAGCTGTGTGCCCCAGCCATGGGGCTGAGGGGCTATAGATTGCTTGTCTGCTCTGCCCTGCCAAGGGGTCCAGACTTCCTGACTGTGAATGCTTGACTCAGAAGAGAATCTTGACAACTTTGGGATGGGCCATACCAGTCCTTTCTTGGAAAATGAGGGTGCCCCTGCTGGACATGGTAAGCCCCTCAACTGTGAGTTATGATATCTTGAGCAGTACAGGGGCTCAGTTTGGGAATGATAGGCAAAACATTGTCCTGCTTCTATGAAGATATTGCATGAAATTAGCTCTATACTCTGTAGAGCTCATTAGAGCAGCCCCTAATCAGATGGCACAATACTTGTTCTTGAGCTCCTCAGAGGAAGGCTGAAGAGATCAAGAATCCCCAACCGTAAAGACATAAGTTAAACCACCTATGACCACAGCATCTCTTGTTATAACATGAAGGATCTCTTAACACGTCCCTGGTTGTCTAGTGGTTAGGCTTTGGTGTGCTCACCACTGCAACCCGTGATCAATTTGTGGTCAGGAAATAAACTTTTCCGATGCAAATTGGAGGACTGTGCCAAAAGAAGTCTGAGGTCCTACACAGAATCACAGGGCTGGAAGGGACCTCAGGAGGTCATCTAGTCCAGCCCCCTGCTTCAAGCAGGACCAACCCCTACATTTGGGACAGAAGAATCCCATGCACTGCTACATGCTGGGGACCAACTGGCTAAGTGGCAGTGCAGCAGAAAAGAATTTGGGGGTTACAGGGTATGAGAGGCTGGATGTGAGTCAGCTGTGTGCCCTTGTAGCCAAGAAGAGTAATGGCATATAGATGTGCATTTCCAACAGATCTGGAGAAGTTATTATTCCCCTTTATTCAGCACTGGTGAGGTCACAGCTGGAGTACTACATCCAGTTCTGGGGCCCTGTGATGAAGTGGAGTAAAGTGAGGAGCAGACAACAGGTCCTCCAGGGAGGATAGAGCAGCTGTCTCAGTGGCAGCCAATCAGGGCCCAACAGGCCAATATAAAAGAAGCTGCTGGGTTAGGCCCAGGCAGTTCCATTCAGGAGCTTGACCCAGGCAGATGCCTGTGCTACCTGGGAATCCAGCAGCACTTGGACAGCTCTGAGTGAAGTGCTGAGCTTTGACCTGGGTAGGGCCCAGTGTCTGGAGACTGGCTACAACCCTGGTGAAGGAGCTGACAGCACCCTGGACACAGTGTATTGGATCCCACCATCAGAAGGCAGTGGTCAAGACTGCACAGAGTGCCCTTGGCCACACAGGGACACCTGGGAGTAGGCTGACCCTGCTACAGGCCCCCAGTACATAAAGGATGTGGATGCATTGGAAGAGGTCCAGCAGAAGGCAACAAAAATGATTAGGGGACTGGAGAGCATGAGCTTTGAGGAAAGGCTGAGGGATCTGGGCTTATTTCGTTTGCAGAAGAGAAGAGTGAGAGGTGATTTGATAGCAGCCTTGACAATTACCTGAAGAAGGGTTCCAAAGAGAATGGAGAGAGGCTGTTCCCAAATAGTGACAGATGGCAGAACAAGGAGTAATGGTCTCAAGTTACAGAGGGGGAGGTCTAGGTTGGATATTAGGAAAAACTGTTTCACTGGGAGGGTGTTGAAGCACTGGAATGTGTTACTAGAGAGGTGGTAGAATCTCCATCACTAGAAGATTTTAAGTCCTGGTTTGACAAAGCCCTGGCTGAGATGAGTTAGATAGGACTGATCCTTGTTTGGACAGTGAGATGGAGTTGATGACATCCTGAGGTCTCTTCCAGCCCTAGGATTCTATGATTGTATGATTCTAGCACATAAGTCATGGAAAAACCCCTGTACAAACATAATTTCCAGTTCTACTTCATTAGTTTGAAATATCAATATATTTCTGTGAGAAGGGAAGCAGTTTGTGGGGTGGGGGGTCCATCATCACATCAAATCTGTTCTATGGACCCTGTATAGGTTACTGAACAGTTTGTAACTGTAATGAATAAAACAAGGGTATGAACCAGATGGTGACTTTCAGTCATTGGCCATACTAGTAGTTGCACTGCTTCAGTGGGACCTCCTTTGGACACAGCACCTCCTACAGCACAGGAGGAGCATGCTTGCTACCACATGTTCTGCAAGTGTGCCCTGGCATGTGGGCCCTATGCAAGTAAAATATTTAAATCCTTAAGCAAGTAAAATGTTTAGGTAATGGACTTACGTTCTGAAAGTCAGGTAATTACAGACTTAGAAAATACTGCTGACCTGGTATCCTAGAGATGTACCTTATAGGACAGAGTGCACCTAAAAAGCTTTGAACTAGAACAGAAATTGAATTGGTTTGGGAATGACAAAACTGATAAAGATACTGGAATAAAAAAACAAAGGGCAAACCAAGAAGCGAAATGAGGAAATTGCAAAGGTCAGATTGTAGATTTTGCGCATTTAACTGAGATCAAAGGGAGTTTTGCATGAGGGAGATCTGGCTTTGAGGGGGTAAATTATAAAATAAGGTAGAAAAGACCAAGATGTACTGCTGAATGTGTTCAAAGTCATCAAATTGCATTTCACTTTTTTTACGTCAAACAAATTGTCTGTCTTTTGTTCAACTGACTTAACACCAGTAGCTCTTATGTGATAACTCTGGGAACAAGTCACCAGAAAAACTACATGAAAATGCTCAGATTCTGATGCCAAATGATCAGCTATAGACACCGTTATTCTCACTAGACCCTAACAATAACAGTTTCATGGAGAAACTAACACAAAGGAGATCTGGGCTGATCTTAGAATGACAAGGAATTATCGCTAAAACACATGAAAATTTCAGCCTCCATGAAGTGTTTGCACTTGTCTATGGCATTGTTAAAAAGTGCAACTTCACAAAGCATTTCAGCATCTGCAATAATTGAACTCAGAGGTGGCTGAGAATAGAAAGCACCAAGTCACTTAGTAAAATGAAAACCAAGATAGATATGTATGTATAGAAGGTTTTATATTCATATAAGATATAGTATGTATAATTAAATACTGGTTATTTAAGGTTTTTGATGGGAAAATATTACCCAGGTTGTTTTTAACTGAGAGAATGACATCAACAATTCAGATATTGCTTTACCATGACACCTGATGGGAAGGGGGGAGTTAAATAGTGTCACCCCGCAGAAAAGATTGTTCCAATTAAACTTCTCTTTTAGTCATCCAGCAATTTAATGTAATTGTGAACTTCATCATTTCATCCTAGATTCTTAGCTAATTTGCAGTCCTGATCAAATGCATTTTTGGCCACAATGGTCTTATTAAATCTGAATAAAAACATACTATGGGCTGCGAGGAAAGCAACAAGAGAGAGATGATCTAACACGCAAGGAAAAGACCCGCTCATTGACTCAAGTGGAATTTGCTTCAGGTCCTTTTAGTAGCTAACCTTTCACATTTAGAGTCCTAGGCTAAAATCCCAATCCCATTGAAGTCAGTGGCAAAATTCCCATTGACTTCAGTGAGGCCAGAATTTCACTTCTGAACTTCAATTTGTTATGGGTTGCATATGAAACAAAGAAGATTGTAGCCCACTCCCCCTTTTTTTAATGTTTCAAGTAACAGTCAGGGTGGTCCAGGACTTAGGATGCTAACCTGAAAATATATTTATACAGCACCCTTCTGTTTTTGAGGCAAGTAGGCTAAGTACAGTACATGATCCCCCCTCACAGCGGATTTAAGCAGTATAGATAATGAGGTGCTGCTTAGGCAAGTAAAGAGAGTCATGAACCTTCTGGTCATGTACCTGGAAATGTAACCTACAGCTGTGTGTACCTGCCCAAGCAGTGGCTTTGCCGTCCATGCTGCTGCTGCTGCTGCTGCAGGAGTCTTTATTTGCAGTGGGGAAAGCTACAGCAGCAGGGACCTGCCAGGGCATTTCTCTGCCGCCCTGCCACTCCTCTCAGCCATGTGTAGCTACACACTACAGTATGGACGCAATTTGATTTTTCACTATGGTGTGTAGCTTCATATAATCTACATGTGGCTGCAAGAAGAATGGATGTAGCCATAGATAACCTGGGTAAAATTCCTTGGTCTGCCACAGACTTCCTGCGTTACCTTGGATTAATCACCTCGACTCAGATTTCTAAAGGTATTAGACTGAGTGGAGCAGTGCTTCATGTGCTTAAGGCTACCCCTCTACACCAGCTGGAGTTTGTGTGGAGAGTACCTGTATTCTCTTTAATTGATCTCGCTGCTAAAAATAGGCATGAGGATGGGTTAGCATAGGCTGTACAGGAGTGCCCAGGCTCCCCTGTTCACACACACTGTTAGCCTAAGTTGCTCCCTCTGTGGTGCTAGAACTGCAGTTTCTGAGTCTTATCTGGCTTAACTGGAAGCATTGCCAGTGCCATTAACCTCCACCTGAAGCTGAGAAAAATAACAATGTACTTATTACAAAACAATTTTGAAAAATCAATAATTTTCAGCGATCAACGGGTAATTTTGACCCAGTCCTGGTACAGAAATCTTGCTCATTGATTTATGAACATCTGAAATAACTTCAAATTGCTTCATCACTTTCGTCTTTTAATTGTGTCTTTTGCTTTACGAGGGTTCGACTGAAATCTAGAAGCTTATGGATGGCAAGACATTATTTTTTGAATGATCAAAGCCGAACAGCTGCCTTTTAAAACTTTACGACTATCGTTACACTACCATGCTCGGTCAACAGAAGCCACTGCTGGAAGAGATTTACCAACAAAACGTCTGTTGACAGATCATGTCTACTCATAAAAGCGGATCGATCTTTTGTTCCGCTCTGTCGGCAAAAAGGCCCCCAGAGCATCTACATGGCTTTCCTTGTCAACAATTCCTGTCAACAAAATGCATTTTGTGTGTAGATGCTCTGTGAGTTTTGTTGACAAAACCCATTTTGTTGAGAAAGCTCTCCGGTATAACTGTAGCCTAAACTGAGTAAAACACACAAGTCACATGATAATTGACAGGGACAGATGAAATGCACGCATCCGTCATAGTGGTGGACTACAGAGTTATGCAGTACTTGCCGAATGTTTACTGGAGGTGAGAAAACACACTGAAAAACTGACAGACCCCAAATAACGAATCCTAGCAAGGGAGACAGGAAATGCAGCTTTCTGAAACAACACTCTGCTGCTTTGTTTTTTGCTGGTCCATTGACTCTAATCCTTCAATCACTGACAGGCTAATGTGCTCATTCTGCATTCAGCAACCATTCTGGAGTTCAGCAGAAGTTTAAAATCCTCAACACAGGAAATGTTCAATAATCCACAAGGACAAACAAATGCTCCAAAAAACTTCAACAAAATATAATTTTCCAATTCAAAGCACTTTCAGTAGTGATGCTGTACAGGGAAAATGAAAATTATACTGTCCAGTATCCTAACTCTGTGCTGCCAAGCTGTGTGAGGGAGAAAAGGACATAGTGAGCTATTAACCTTGTTCAAACAGCAAGACATACTCTTTCCTTAGAGTGCTAGGAAATAGGACTGATAAGCTTTCCACAACTCTTCATCCCAGAATTGCCTGGTCCACAGCAAAGTACTGCTAGGAGCCTCTTAGCAGTTTGCACAGAGCAACAGCATAAAGTAGGTTGGGATAAACTCTATTAGTACACTTGGCAGACTCCTTCTTACCCTGGGCCCAGAGGATGTCTTGCATTAAAGCATCATTTCTGTCCAATGCCTTCCTTTGTGCGAATCATATAGGCTGAGACAAGACCACACTCCAGGACAAAGTTAGGATTTTTCTCGAAAGCTACAGTCCTGCACTAGTACCTATAACTTGAGGGAATACTATAATAATCACAGTAATTGTGAATTGAATTGTGGGCAGTTTGTCAGCGCTGGTCACAATGCAGAGATGCTGTCAGGAAGTGGAATATTAACACAGTACTGTATTCATGATGAAGGAAATGTAAGCAATGTGTATGAGAGGTTATCCTTTGACTCAAATATGAGCAAGTTTGTCTTTGTGCTGTCTCAGTTGAGAGCATCCCATGAAGTGATTACCAATTCAGATCAACCAATGCAGCTGGGTATAATACCATATTGATATTTCCATGTTACAGTGTTTTTATTTTCTTTATTGAAGAAAAACAGACAAAGAAGAATATTTTGAGACTTCATCTTGCCACTTTTGCTGTATTTGTGATGCCTCTCTGCTGCGTGTCTCTCTGGACCTACCGAGCATTTCTTCTGGTTACCTTTTTTTGCTGAGGTTTTTTTATTTTTTATTAGAGGTGACAATTCACAGACACACAAGCTGGTCATTTGCATGCAGTCCAAAAGTTCATTTTCTGTGATGTGACTTTTCCAGTATTTCTAATCTTTCAATATTCTTATGTTTCAGTATGCGCTTTCCTTGCTATGCTTTGCTACTTGTCCTCTTGCTAACTCACGAAATGTACTTGCAGTGTCTGTAGCTACAAAAATCACCATAATTTGCAATGTATCCACAACTGCATTAAAGCAACCAATGGAAACCATGAATTACACAATTCTACTTACTGTTAGAAAAAAAGCTGCACAAAAGTAAAGTATTTTGATCACCAGTGATGCAGACACAGCTACTTTTTTGAAACACACGTCTTCCAAGATGCACCACACCCATCCTCAAAGGTTTTCTACATTGCAGAAAAAAATCCACAAATGGTATTAGCCACAATACCAATGATCTTCTTCACTCCTCCAAAGCTTGGAATTCCTTATATATCGGGATGGAATTCTTTACCCAGGTGCTTACTAAAGCAATTGTCAGCTTCTACAACTTTCAGGAGTTGCTAGCTAATCAACCACAGTAAAATCTGTGGAGCTTAACATCAAGAAACTTGCATGAGGAAAAAATAATGAAACAACAAAAGTGTAAGATAAATTAAGCAGGAGAAATTCAGCATAAAAGAAAATAATAGGTTTCTAAAAAATGAAATTCAGAAGAAGAATCCTGGAGAACCAGTTGGTTTAGGTTAAAGGATTAGTAATATGATGCAATTTGCTATCTGTCATATTCAAGTCTCTGGTTCAAATCTTGATCAAATAGTATAGTTATGCTGCTAGTGATCAAAAGTCATTGTTCCTGTGATAGCTATTTGAGTGTCTGATAGCCTCAGTACCTTTCCAGGTGAACTAGTATCCATTATAGAAAATGTTGTGACTACAACTCTTGTTGGGTGACTGTACGGATCCTAAGATTTAACTAAACTTGCAGATTAAACTATTCTATTCCTTAACACTATTCTTTTCCATCATGTCAGAGTAGAGTTCCATTTGTGAAATGGTGAAGAAAAGCTGTCACTGCCATACAGGTTTAATGAATAAGCAGATAATGTATGTTTGTACAGGCATGAGTCCAGCAACTTTTTATAAATGCTATGAATTCAGTGCCAGAAGCTCCATTTACTTCAGAAGTATGTTGCTGATTTCCACCAGCTGAAAATCTGTCACTGCTTTAAAATTGCAATAGGTATCAGTAAGGAAAGACTGAAATGAGAGAAAATAGAGAATAAATGCAATGAGCATTGAGGATGGAAAGTTTTGAGTTTCAAAGACAAAATAAAAAAGAAATCTCAGTTAGAACACTTAAAAAAAGGAAAATGCGGGGGGAAAAGAAATTCTGAATGAGATAAAAGAAACCAGGAACCAGGGCAAGACAACGTCGATCCCAAGGGAATCGTGTTATTAAGTACATGAGGGGCCTGAGTATACATCTGCTTCATGGATGGTGTGATCCTCTGCAAATTCCCTAAGCCTGAAAAAAAATCCCCTCAAATATTACCCCTCCGTTCTTGTGAGGATTGGCAAACAACTTTCCTTTCTAACAAGCACCAATGGACCCTGGTGGAAAAGTATTTGTTCAGCTCGAAAGATCTAACATTCACATTCTTACCTCAAATAAAGTTCTTATTGAACATCTATTTACAACTACTATGAAAACATCACAGACTACCGTTGGCTACAAGGTCAACAATTTGGTTGCAATATTTTCCTAAGCAGTTCAAAATGTTGGGCCCTGTATCAAATGGAATTTGGAAGATCAGTTGATTCAAAATGAACCCAGCAAAGTCTGATCTGACCTTACTTGGAAGAGGGAAATACTTTGAGGAACTGGAGATGTCCATCATCTGGCTCTTAGATAATGGCATCTGCCCTCCAGTAGCTAACTGTGAAGAGACATATCGCTACTGAGGCCCAGTTGTAAAGACAAGGCGGTTGGAAGAAGAGCCTTCTTCCAGAGCCATGCCTCTTTTGAACACACTCCCATAGGAAACCAAGAAGGCTTTCACCCTTGACATCTTTGTATTATGCTGAAAAAGCTCATATCTTCAGTGAATAATTCCCTATATAGAAAAACAAAACAAACAGACAAACAAACAAAAAAACAGTACAGTAGAAAATCCAGCAACATGCTCCAAAATACAAGCCAACTATTAAACCAAAGAGTATGGTGCTGAATTGCCTGTTCTTTCCAAACAGTTGCCATTGTCTGTCTGTTTGTTTGTTTGGGTTTTTTAGACAAAGTATCCAGAGTGTCTGTATGTCAAAACAAGCATTTTAGAAATGCTGATGGATTTTACAAGCTGGAAAATAGTTACTCGTTTTGATTCAAAGTTTTGAAAACTTAGACATAGGAACACAGGCAAAAAATATTAATTGGTGCCCATGTATTTATCCTTATTCTTTTAGACTAAGCCCGTCAAATTTAGATTCATTGTCAAAGTGAAAATATCTTGCTTCATTCATTAAAACTTAGAGATCCTTTTGCTAGTTTTCTTGGGCTAGATTGACCATCTCATCAATGTAACAAAAAAGATAAAGTGCACCTCTGATTTCTAATTAAATTATGTGAAAAAGAAGACTTAATAAAAGACCTAACACAGGTGACATCTTACAAAGATAATTAGCAGTTTGTCATTTTCAAGGCATCACATCACTAAAACTGATAAGGTAGGTAAGGTGGTATCTCATTGGTGAACACTGAACTCCATACTGAGAGTTGTATCTGTTAATTTTGAATAAAATAATAACAGAATAAAGAAGTCACAGTTTAGTGTTCAATAGACTACTTAGAAGGTATTTGCTTCTGCTGCATTTTTGGATGAAGCACATAAACACTTCAGTGTTCAATTGCACCTCTACATTACTCCACAGGGAAGAATACTTCCCATCGCTGAATTTTCAGGGGAAATCCAAACAGCTATGTGGCTAGAACATTGATATTCTTGCAGAACATGCCGTAGGATCTTCAATTAGCACTAGTTATCTGGTCTTCAATGTCATAATTCGTATAAAAGTAGGCATTTCCAGCTGCACAACCATAGTGGTTATTGGTGACTCAGAACATCTACTGAATCAGCTTCTCCTCTTTCTGCAGCACACAGAGGTCTTTCTTGAAGGTCTCCATCAAAGGAGAATAGATCTGACTCTCTTTTTATCCAGTTAAATAAGATCAAAATACAGCTGTCATCACTTTATTCAGTGATCTTATTTCTAAAAATATGTGAGGATCATAATAAATTAAGGTCACTAATTCCCTTGAAATAAAATATATAGCTACTTTAGAGCACCCTTGAAAATTTCTTTTTGCTGGTCTGGCATCTCTTGCCCTTGGCACCAGTTGTCACTTCTTCCCAGCAAAGAGAGTAGAAATCTGCCTCGATCTGTGAAGATCTGCTGACTTGGGAATAGTACTCCAAGCCCCTCACCAATAAAACATTTACATGACACTCAGTGCAAAGCATCGCTATCTCCTTTGGTAAGATCCTGCAACTGGGGAGATCAGGACAAGAACCCAAGCCTCACTCACAAGACTTGCCCCAACTCGGAAGCTGATAGAAATAGAAACAAGTGCCTGTCTCCTTAGGAATCCCACAACCTGAGGTTTGGGCAGAAGTTCCTTCAACAATTGAAATGAGAAGAGTGTGTCAGGTAGAAACCTCTTCATTTACCTTCTCCATCTCACCCTGGCCCCTCCCCCAAAATACTCCCAGTCTGGTGTACAGAGGAGAAATAACCCTTTTTTGGACGTGCATGTGTGTGTGTGTACACACACACACTCACATTCCTTACAGCTTGATGAGCAGGGGAGAAGCACCAGTGACTTTCTAAAGACATACACTGATGAGGAGCCAGAGAAGAAATCACAGAACAAAATTACTGTCCAGTCATCATCAAGAGACCTGGAAACAGGGTTTGTCTTCGAGAAGGAAGAAGACTCAGATTGCAGTGTAAAAACCTCCTGGACCTCCTCTCTTTTTCATCAAGTGTCCCTGCTGCTATGGGAGTAGAGAGGAAACAGTGCTAGATCTGACACACCATCTGGGGTCTCTTTCTGAAGATGGAAATGTGGAGGGGTCTGAGAGTGCCTGTCCCTGGATCCTGCAATCTGGAAGCCTCTACACATCAACCTCAACCGCCCTCCCACCTCCTATGACTATATCAAGCTCAGATTTAGAAAAGAAAATAAGCTCATACTTGTGTGAAGAAAAGCATCTAAGCATATGCTTAATTTTAAGTTCCTGCTTAACGATAGAGGTGTGCTTTTCTAAAGAGAGCTGTTTCCTGAGTTTGAGCCTAAAGTAGCAGCAGCCTGTTTATTTTCATCAACAAGTTGCCTAGAATAATTGCCTAAGCACTTTTTGTTTGCAAACTGATAATTAATAGGTGCTGCCTCCCTCTGATGTTGACATTAGAAGCAAGAACAGTAATGGAGGAGGGCCCTCTTCCTACAGCTAGGAAGAAAAAAATGGATTAAGGAAGACAGTATGAGAGCACAAAAATAAAATTAACAACCAAAATAATGGCTGTTCTTCAAGAGCAAGATTAATCTTGAAGTGGGTCAGAAGGTGTGAACAACAACACCTGTTAAAAGTAATGATGAGAACACAAGCAAATAAACTCAAAGTTAAGGCTGTGGTTAAAAATTTCAAAGCCAGGGACTTAGCCATCTTTCATTAATGTTAATAGATGAGGGGTGGAGTGATTAAGTCCCCTGTACACCTTCAGAAATTTTTGCTTGTCCTTTACTCACACCATAAAAAACAAAGCTATGAAATATTGGAACTCTTAACTTAAAATGTTTAGCTATTTTGCTGTAATTTAGAGGCACAATGTGTCTGAAGCAGATACAGATTCATCCTGTCCCCACTGGAGCACCATGTTTTGTTTTAAAACTCTTTCTGAAGATTATAAAATGTGTATTTATTCAGTGAGTTTATTAAATAATTGATCTGAAATAAAACATACATTTTTTCTTATATTTAATAACACATTAGGAACTGCAGTAGATGAAGAAATGTCTCTGTTTATGCTCATTGTTCAGGCCAGTATCTGTCAGATCCTATTGGATTAAGCACATTATTTATTTATTAAAAACTATTGACCTGGATAAATCTCTGAAGTCATTTATGCTCGAGTACATATGGTTGTGTTCCTGGTGGTAGGTTTGGCAGAGCACTACGTCATTCTGTTTGGTTCCTGTAACATTCAAGGCATATTTAAAAGCATAGAGCATAAGAGTAAATAATTTGGAAGCTATTATGCCTAATACTGTCTAGTTAGAAGAAAGTGTAAATGAAGTCAGTGCCATTGCATCTGCTTCTCGCAGAGGTGAATGGAGCTCACAGATAAAGAGCTAGTATCTACATATTACTAGCAGGTACGCTTCCTACTGTATTGTTTGCGGGGAGGAGAAGTTAGGCGAAAAGAGACAAAAATGACACTTTAGCTTCTTCAAGAGATGAATAATGATTGTTGCTATAATATGATTATTATGATAGATGTCAAATATTCAAATGAATATATCATAATGCTATATTTTTAAATCTGTTTTCTTCCTTATGGGAATACCTTACACTTAACAGCTATCTGGCCTTCTGTAGGCTCTTACACTGCCCTCATCTGAGCACCTTCTCCTAGTGCATTCAGCAGCATAGTCTAACAACTGTTGTGTGTGGATCGTTCTTTCTCTTGTCTTCTGCTCTAGGGGAAACATTTTGCCACCTGTGCTTTGATAATAAATTACAATAAATGTAACATACAAACTTTTCATAAAGGTGGTCGTATTTAGGTTGAGATGTTGCTTTTTAAATATTAGTTAGTATGTATTTGTATTGTGCTTACAGGCACCAGTCAGATCAAGGTCCCCTTGAGTTACATCCTGCTGAAACACACAGCAATACTCAGTCCATGCAAGAGTAACCATTCAGAGACCTAGATTCTGCTATGAGCACTACGTGGGTGCATCTCCATGGAGCTCATTGCAGGGTTAGGCTCTCACTTGAGACAGTGGCACGCAAATGGTTTTGAATTTGTCTATATTAAGAGGAAGTGCTTTTTTAAATGTTGAAGTTCGGTTCCTTCTCATGGCTCTTTGTACTTTTAATGTTTACCTTTTTTATTAACAGATTTTGGGATCCTTAAGTCCTTGCTAACAGCTGTGACAGAGTACTGGTCAGAGGGCCTGAGCCAGAGCTCTATCATGGCAGCCCTCCCATAAGAAGGTAATGGGAGCCAGCTGAGCAAGCCCAGGCCTGATGGCTGGCAGCTGTGAGCCCTGGCACTGAGGGGTTATATAAGCCAGCTGGGAGTGCAGGGAAAAGAGGAGACAGGCTGGCCACAGCCACGGCACCAGAGGGGTTTCTGTGATTGACTGCATATGGAAGGTAGTGAGACTTTATATGTAATAAAAACCACCAGTGTCTGGAACTGGAGTGGTCTGCACTTCCTTCATGGACAGTACAGGAACCTGGGGTCCAGGAGTGTGAGTTGCCCCATGGCTCAGTATTTTGTGCTTCAATACAAATGCACATGTAAAGCTGATTGAAATGTATCCTTTATGGAAATCTGTTGTTGATATCCATGACATTTCAAACATTCAGAGAACCATCAATTTAATGGCCTTGCATGTGATGGACTTTGGAAATAACAGTTGCTGTCCATGGGCGGTGCTGCTGAGGGCTCCGTTGGGCTGAGGAGTAAGACAAGGTTGGCAGCAGGTCTGGCAGGTGTGTGCCATGCCCTGTCTCACCCTCCCACTCTGGCACGTTACCTGTGAGATTGCAGCCCTCGCCCCTGTACTGGCAGTCCTCCTGTCACCCGGCCTGCGTGGGCCACGCAGCACTGGGCAGGTGGTCCAGCACTGGTGCTCGGACTGGTGCTGGAGGTGCTGGTGTTGCTGGTGTGTGAGTGGTGGCAGCATCGGGTCCCCTAGCACAAGGTGCTCTTCTTCCCCTTGCCTGATGCAGCATGCCCAGCTGAGCTAGCCAAGGCACCCTGGGGGCTGCAGCAAGGTCAGGGCTGGTGCTCGCCCTGCTTTGTCCCTCACCCAGACAGCAGCAGCAGCAGCAACATAGCTCACTCCCTCCTCAGGGGAACAAATCCTTGCAGCTCACTGTGGAGGTGAGGCACCTGTGTCCCTGCTCACCTGTGCACATCTGTGGGGTAGTTGTTATGCATGCCTGGGCCCCGGGGAGGGCAGGGGCTGCATACAGTGTGTCGGTGCCTGGCTGCCACTGCCTGCAATATCACTGAGCAGCAGCTGTGGCACTGGAGGCTGCTGCCCTCTGGCAGGCTGGCGGCAGCAGCCACGCTCCGCCTTCATGCAGGTGGCTCAGGAATCGGCGCTGGAGGAGCTGCAGTGCTGAGCATGCCAAGATCTACGGGAGGTGGAAAGAGCTAGGCTGGCATGTAGCTCCTCTGCCAGTAATTGGGAGAGGGAAATGGAGGTGTAAGGGGAAGAATGGGGCAGCAGGAGTGAAAGGAAGAAGGGGGCAGAGAACAGGAGTGAGTGATGGGCTGGGAAGATGCAGATTTAATGGCCTTTTGGCATTAACGGACACCCTTTCCCCCCATTAGTCCATTTAATCAAGGGTTTACTGTGTAAGTGTATAAGAAGATGGTAATAAAGTAGAGTTGATCTTGACCTTGGAGTTACCTAAATCTGTGCAGACTCAGACTCTCCCTCTAATGGCAAATCTCTTCTGAATCTGCTACTGATGAATGTACAATAAAAATAAGTTTTAGATCTTCTGGAGCAAATGGAACTTTCTGACTGCATGTCATTAGTGTCAGATCCATGTCAGTAATTCCTATTAAATGCAAGACTATGACCTCTTCCCCTTGTTTTATAATTTCTGTTTAAAGAGATCAATGATAACTTTTGTCCTAGCGTGTATTTCTTTGTACTTCTCTGTGTGGGGGTTATTGCTTTTCCCAGGTGGTAGAAGATAGGTTGACTGCAGGAACCACAAATGGGAAATAATCCCTAATAAATAACTTGCAGGGGAGCAAATGCTATATTTACATAATAAGCTGGTTGTGACACAAACTTAGATAAGGAAAAAAAAAATCTGAGTTTCAGCAGAAACTCCTTAAACCATGGCATTATTTGCTATAAGCACACAAGTGTGAGGAAGAGAAGTGTGGCAAAATTCTTGGCTGAGTTACACCCTAGGAAAGGCTATGGAAATTAATGAGGACACCATGCTGCTGATCAGCACAAAATCTTATTCGTAATGATAATTTTAACTTTCAATTTCCATATTGGTGCCACCTCATTAACATTATTTAAGTACATTTTTTATCAGGGAATATCCTTGGCTTGCTATGCATGGAAGTAATGTACATGAGAGCTGTTGTATCAGATCACACTGTTTCATGTAAGTAGATCATTAGCACCAAGTAAATGGGAAGAAAAGTTTTGGGGCTAAGGCACCAGTTGTGGGGTCATTTCCCAGTCTGCCACGGACTTCCTTATGTAGCCTTGGGCAAGTCATTTAATGTGTACATCAGCTCCCTGCCTGCAGAAAGAGAGAACAGAGCTTCCTTTCTCTTACCTTTCTCTTTTGTCTATCTTAAGTTTATTAGAATAGCGGCTGTGTCCTATTGTCTATTTGTGCAATGCTTAGTACAATTGAGCCCAAGCATTGGTTAGGTTCTCTCTATATTATAAGATAAACAGCGAAGGTAAATATGCATTAAAGCTCTTTGGGGAACAAAAAAAAGATTTTTTTTTTCAATGACACTTTCCCTGCAGTCTCTCTCATTCATCATGTGAACTACAAAGGGTAGTTTTTTATATATATAAATTTTTTGTGCGTTACTTATCCAAAAATCATATTCATATTGTTTGGGGAAAAAAAGTGGAATGTTTATACTACAGATACTTTTGATGCCCTGGCAGTATATTTTTTTAAGTTTATAGATAAATGATTCTGTACATTTTAACTGTTTCTTTTGTGCCTTTGTTGTCTGAGTTGGACTACTTATGGGGGTACATTCTCAGGAAGGTGCACAGGGATTTGCCATGTGGTTTGCATTAATGTTAATAGAAATCACCTCTGTTCATTACACTTATATTTACCCATAAGGGATGGGTGGATGAGAGATAAGCACTACTGAGCACCTTTTAAGAATCACCTGCAACGTATATGACTGATTTTACAAGACAGGATTGATGTGCTCCTAGTGAGGTATCAGAAAGCATGATCAAGTCTAATAGCATATACTAAAAGCCCTGATGATATATTTGTAGGAAGACCTTACTGTGAATTAAGAACAGTCTATTTCGAAAGAGTTAACACTTTGGGGACTAAGGGGTTTCTGCCAACCTAATAGTGGCAGAGTGGCTTATGCCAGCATAATTCCTGGTCATATTTCATTTTTTCAGGAAAAAATGATGAGACAAATAAATATTGGTTAAGAACAAATTTTCCCTGGATCCAGGTCTTTCCTGCCAAGTGACTTTACAGCTGATTTTTTTCTGTAACCATCTCTCTCCTATTTCTACCACTGCAATGTAGATTGTAAGGGAACTGCTCTAACTTACATTGGTACAGTAGCCAAGGAGAGTTCATCCCAAATAGCTGGGGAAGTTTCGTGCGGGGTGGAATGGAATGGTAAAGTGTGTGGTTTTATCTTCCCCTGATAAACTGTAGGTTCTGTGGTGCAAGGTTACAGCCAAGGACGTGGAACGCTGCTGTAGTCTATTTTCAGCCCCGCTCCTTTGATGTGTGGGAATGGGAAGGGGAAAAGGGTTTGAAATCCTGTATTCCATCTAGTGAAGAAGTCAAGTTGCCATAGAGGGTCTGGGGGTTTTAGGGAGAGAAGAGAAATGAATTCTCCCAGTAGCATGAGGTTCTACTCTCCTGACTAGGATATCTTCTGTGCAAGGTCAGTATCTCTTACTAAGTGGCCAGAGAGAGCACTGATTGTGGCTGCCAGGTACCAAATGCAAAGAATACTATTATAACTAGCTGGGTTCACCCATTTGTGGTGGTGGTGGTGGGTGTGTGGGGGCAGAGGTGACTGGTGCCTCTGGCAGGAAGGGGGCAGGGGAGATTGATGCCTGTGTGGAGGCCTACCCTGGAAGCCCTGCATCAAGCAACGGGGGCAGCCAGTGCACTCCAGGCTTGGTAAGGTGGCATGCTTGTAGCAGAGAGATCTGTCTGGAGGAGGGGTGGGGAACTGGCACTGAGCACACAGGGTGGGCAAGGCTTACCTGTGGCGGCTCTGTGGGCATGGGCTGAGGGCACCGGAGAGTGCGCACAGCTCTGAGAGGCTGCACACTGGCCAGACCTGCTCTGCTAGTGGTCTACTGCATCTGGAACTCGCAGTCCCTGCTCCTGGCCAGTGGGAGGGGGCAAGCCTGGCTGAGATATGGTGCCTGGGCTGCCAACCTGCTTGGGCAGGAGCCCGGGGCAAAGCAGAGAATAGGGCTTCTCTGGGGGCTGCACACTGGACCTCCCAGAGGAGACAGGTAGGAGCGAGGAGCCCTAGGGGGTGTGCACTCCCCTCCGACCATGGTGCCACCAACACTGCTCAATAGGGTGCTTCCACCTGCCCCTATGGGTGGCCCTCCCTGCATGGCACCCCTGGCCCCCCATCACAGGCACCAGTCACCCCTTGTCTCCCTCCTGCCACAGGCACCAACTGCCCTTGTCCCCCTCCTGCCACAGGCATCAGTCAAGTCTGCCCCCCCCGCATCCCACCAGTGTGTCTTGGCTGTCCTGTACTTCGTCAATTTTCAGAAGGCATTTGATGGTATCACTGAGAAAGTGACTTGGGTGGCCTTGGAGTCATAGGGAGTGGATAGCAGAGTGATACAGTTGTTGAAGGATATCAACGACAATGTGGAGGCAGTGGGGAGAACATGCATAGGGCTGGGAATAAGGTTTAGAAAGAGTAGAGATACAAGACAAGGAGATCCAATATCGACAAGTATCTTCATTATGCATGTAGAGAGGGCAATGTACAAGATCAAGGAAAAGGTAGAAGGGATGTTTGTGTACAGGATGAGAATTAGCAACCTGAGGTTCACAGATGTTATAGTTATTGAGGAAGATGAAGAGAAGTTACTAAGAATGGTGCAAGGGCTAAATGAGGAAGGGAAGCAGTAGGGACCAATTATGAACATTGATAAAACAAAGACAATGGTATTTGGAGATAAGGAAATAGAAAGGAAGATCACTGTAGAGGGGGTTGAACTAGAGAATGTAGAGACGTTGATGTATCTTGGGAGCAACATGACATGATCTAGGCTGTAAGTAGGAAATAGCAACTAGAATCGGGAAAGCAAGAGTGAGTTTGAAGGCGATGGATAAGATGTGGAAAAGCAGAGAGATTAGTTTAGGGATTAAGCTGTGTGTCTTGAAAACGTGTGTATTCAGCAGCATGTTGTATGGATGAAACATGAGCGATAATGAAAGATTTGAAGAGAAGGACATTGGTGTTCAAGAGGAATTATAGAAGATCCTGAGAATAGGATAGATGCAGAAGGTCATCAATGAAGAATTCTATGGGGAGATACACCCAAAAGAGAACCTACTGCCGAAGGTTATACAATATAAGCTACAGCTATTTGGGCGTATCTGCAGAATGAACGACGGGTGAAAAGTCAAGCCCATGGTAGTTGGCATAATAGACTGTTTGAATGGGAGAGGCAGACCCCACAGAGAATGGGTAGATGATACAGTAGATTGGTGCGGAGCTAGTCTGCAGAAACTAAGCCACTCCGCACTGGTCAGGGAAAGATGGAAAGAAATAGAGAGGGAGGCAGCGGACACCAATGGGCTCTGAGCCCTTGGTTGTGGATGATGAATATGAAGGTCATGTGTTGCACATCACTTCCATGTCACACGTCACCTCCGTATTGGCGCACATAACCAAATTCATTCCACTCAAGGGTGGGGAAAAAACGGAGGGACAATTGCCCCAAATCTCACCGTTTGTTTCCATACCCTCTCTGAATTTATTTACCCCTCCCAGGAGCCCCCTGGTTCTCTGCCCTTCTTATATCCCCTAGCCCCAAGGTCTCTGTGACCCATGATGGTCCTGCCCTCCTTGTTCAGCGCCTGAAATCCCACTTGTGCTCTTCCTCCCCCCTCCCAGCTCTCCTCGGCCCCACGTCTCTTCTCCTTGCTGGGGCAGCTGCTTTCCCGCCACCCCCCACTCAGGTGCTTGCCTGCGGGGAGCACGGGAAGGGGAGAGCGGGCGGGCTGAAGCAGGGAAGCGGGTGGAGGAGGGGAAGGACCGGACCCCTGCTCCACGCCCGTGAGCCCCGCCCCTCCGCGCGGGCAGGGCGCCGTGCGAAGGGCCGGGTCTGCAGGGTGTCCGCCGCAGGAGCCCCGCTGCTGCCCCTCTCTCGGCCAGGCCGCTCTGCAAGGGCTGGACTTTGCAGCCCGCCCGGGGCGGGGAGCGCGGCGGGCCGCCCCCGGCTGCGTCTCCGCCACCTGGCGGCCGGCAGCGCGCGTGCCGCGCCCCGGGCTGCACGCGGCCCCCGGCCCCCGGCCCCGCGCGCTTCTCGCCGGCTCGCTCCCTCCTGCTCATGAATATTCATGACTCCCCTCCCTGTGACGTTGCAGAGTCCCGGGGTGAGAGTGGCGCTGCTCGGGTCCTGCCGGAGAGGCGGTGAATGACTGAGCGCAGCCAGCCAGCGAGGAAGCCGCATCCCGCCGCCGTTGCTCGCTCGCTCCGGGAGGCGACGCTCACGCCCGGGCAGCAGCCAAGCCCCTGCCCGCCTGGCCGGCCGGAGCGGCGCAGCGATGCCGAGGCTGCGCTGGGAGCCGGCGCTGCTCCTGCTGGGCGTCGGGAGCCTGCTGGCCGCCAAAGGTGAGTGGGCGGAGCGGGGCTGCGGGGCAGGTGCTGCGCGGGGCGCGGACGCGAGTGGGGGGCCGCGCACATGGCGGCGCGGCGGAAAGTTGGAGGCACCTGGGGCGGTGGGGCCAGTCTGGGAGCGGCGAGGGCGGGGCGCCGCGCCCAGTGTCTGGCCCCGCGGGGCGCAGGCTCTCCGGGGAGAGCCGAGGTGGTCAGCCCGGCCCGCCTCGGGCCCTTTGCTGCAGGGGGAGAGCCCGCCCCGGCCGGAGCGGAGGGGAATGCTTACTCATGGGCGTCGCGAGTGGGCAGCAGCCGCTCTGCCTCCCGGGAGCCGGCCTGGGCAGGGCGGGCGGCGGTGCTGGAGAACTTGGGGACTCCAACTTTTCTTTCAAGCCGAGATAAGCCTCCGGCAGTGGGGCTGGGGAGGAGGGAGGTGGCCGGTGGAAGGACGTGCGGCTGAGATCTCCCGGGAGTTTCCCAGGACGGTCCTGGTTTGGAGATTCCCCACTGTCTGTAGTAGCCACAAAGTCGTACTGAGGCATTTCAGATCGGATGGGATGGGATACGTCCTGCTTCAGAGTAAGCACCAACGTGCTTCAAGGCTGCCTAGGGGGCTGCAAGAAAAGTGAAGGTTTGGGTGGGGGAGATGGTTGGAACAACTGCTTCTGTTGGGCATCAGATGGCTGGGATCATCCTAAACTAGCTGGCGTTACTTCCTCTTGGATCAGGTTGTTCTAATTACATGTAGGTTGTGGGGGGCTAATTGAGATGAACCCTTCAGTTCAGGAATTTCAGCTTTTTTATAAAGGTCTGACAACTGTTGGCTTACGCTCATTTTGACACTTAAGGATTGTTTTGACCCATAAAAATAATGCAAGTTTTCTTTCCTGACATGGTTCTGTTGCAGTTCTGTTCTGAATTTCTTGGGGAAAGTGAACAGAATTAGAAGTTTTGAGATGTTGACCTTTTGTTTATTTTTCACATAATTTTAAAAGGGATCTAATTCCTGTGCTCATATAAGAAATCTTGTCATTTCTATTATTGAGGGGGCTGCTAACTGGCTAAATTACACCTGGACTCATGTATTTCCCAAGGAACGTGGTATTCAGTACGAAACCAACTCTGTCTGGAAAAAAAATTCAGATTGTTTCTTTGGGGAAAAAAAAATCTGAACCATTCTCTCAAACACTCAGAAATAGAGGAGCCTGAAGGAATTGAGTACATCTTAAGGAGGCTTGCTACTTCTTTTTAATATTCAGTGTATGGTTTTGGTCACTTCAATGGGCAGTATTTTCAGGACAACTATACTGCTGTGGGATAAAAATCCAAAATGCCTAATGTGCTATGAAATATGATAACCAATAAAGGGTTGTATTTTAATGCAAGGAGGTATGCCCCTTCTTTTCCTTCTGTACTTAGCATAAACTTTAAGATAGTCATCTCTTCTAGGTGTTCTGCCAAATATGTGAGCTTCATTTCTTCTTAGGCATCTTTTACCATGTTGCAGTTAGTTCAACAGACTAGCACATCTCAATTCTCTCTTTCTGTCAAGAGATCTACTTTCCATTTAACCACTGGAGGGCTGCAAAGAGCACTTTTGGATTGCAGTAAATTCAAAAATAAATGTTTAATGCTTGATTTAAAATACTTTTATGACACTTCTGTTGGTTTCCATGGCCTGCTTTGTCCTATCCTACTTTTTTATCCATATTTGTATTTGAAATCTGGTGTCATCTGTGGGTAAAATATCAAACAACAAAGTGTCATAAAGTCATATGTAAATACATCTAGTATCTGATATATTTGTTTCTTTAGACTCTGGTTTTCATTTCCATCAATAAAGGGAAAAATAACAGTTGTGTAGATAAGAAATTTATGGTGCTTTCTTCTTTTTAAATACGTCTTTACATGAGGAGGATTTGGATTCAAAAGGCACATAGTTAATAGGATTGTCAGTGCTTCAAACATAAAGCTATCTGGTAGCTTGAAATAGAGTGCTTTCTTGTTTAAGGTGTTAGTAAGATATGTACTTTGTACACAGGTTGTATGCCTTTTGTGTTCTGTGCATTTTTGTTGGGGGGGGGAGGGCAGGCTGGGGGAGGTTGTATAGAGACTTCATTGCAATTATTCAAATTTTCTCCATAGTTCTAGTATTCTAGTGGCACAGTGCCAATGTTTTTCAATTAAAACAGAGAGGGTTTGGGGTGAGCGATGAAAGCATTGAAATCAGCCGTTTCTTTCCTGTTCATACATTGGGGCTGTGTCTACACTTGCATTCCTCTTTTGAAATAGATATGTAAATGAGGTACATATTTGCATATCTGACACTTCATTTGCATATTATGTCAAAATAGTTTCTTTTGAAAGAAGAGAACCAGTGTAGACACTGATAGTTTGAAAGTAAACCCCATCTTCGAAAGAAGCTATTTTGAAATAAAGATATGCAAATGATGTGCCAGATATGCAAATTTATACCTAATTTGCATTTTCAATTTACCTTATTTGCATACTTATTTCGAAAGAGGAATGCAAGTGTAGACACAGCCTAGAACTAATAGGTGCCGCATTTTGGATTATTTAGGGTTGCATTCACACAATTGGGTTGCTACTAAGTTCCCCCAGCGCCTGCAGTTGCTGGAGCTGTTCCCCCAACCTGTGAAGCCTTCTAATCGTAGCACTTTGCTTAGGAAGGGTTTTTCAGCACATTTTAATACATGGCCACAAGTAGGAACAAATAAAAGTCTAATGCCGCTTCACTTCCTCTCTCTGGTCCCAAAATATCTGTCCATAAGGCAGATCACTAAAATTATTTATCTGATTTTAATATTTCCTTATGGAAATGCTTAGTCAAGTTTAATAAAAGCTCCACGTTGATTTCTAGGATCTCACTAGTTGCACAGTTGGAATTCATCTTTTTTGGGTATCTGTCAGCAACATAAATACAACTTTTAATTTTATTTTTAAGTGCAGCAGCAAGCATCTCATGGATCTGAATAACTAGGAAACATGTGATACAATATTAATATCTACAAAACTTGTAGACTTAGTCATGCAGGGCACTTCCAAATCAATGGTACAGCAAGTTCCCTTTGGCAAATGTGTTATCTGGATACCTCTGACATGACTACTAGCAATATGAAAATAACAAACCCAAAGGGACAGAGTTTTCATATTTTGCTTGTAACAAAGGCCTAAGCCTGAATGGTGCCCCCACTTTCCTCAGCAAAACTCTTCAGGAATTTCATAGGAAGATACCTAAATACTAAGATGAATTAACTTGAGTTCCTGATATTATGTGACGCTAGTCACGTAACAGGCACCAAGAAATTTGGTGGAATAATTAATGTGTCATGGTACAAAATATATAGCTATGCCAAACTATGCTCATGCTAGGTGATATGAGGTATAGGAAGTAGCACTATATGTGAAAGAAAGCGTAGAGTCAAATATTGTAAAAATCTTAAATGAATCAGACTGTGCAATAGAATTTCTCTGCATAAACATTCCATGCTTGAAAATTAAAAGAATAGCAGAAGGAATATATTACAGATCATCAGATCAAAATGATGATTGTTTAATGCTCAGGGATATTAGTGAGCTTACCCATTATCACTTTGTCCATTCTGTATTTTAACTGCTCCCATATTAACTGGGAGCATATCACCTCAGGACAGGCTGCAGAGGTAAAATATCTAGGCACCATAAATTACTTCATCCTGGATCAGCTAATTCTGGAACTCACTGGGAGAGGCAATTCTTGATTTTTATCCCAATGGAGCACAGGATCTGATCCAAGAGTTGAATATAGTTGAAATGCTGAGTAATAGTGGCCATAACATAATGAAATTTAATATTCTTGTGGGGAATAAAATACTACAGAAACCTATCACAGTAGCATTAACTTAAAAAAGGAGAACTAAAGCAGAAGGAGGAAGCTAGTTACATTGAAGGCAGAGTGAAGTGCTTGCATGCTGCATGGAAACTTTAAAAATGCTGTTAGTAGAGGCTCAAATAAATGGATATCTCAATTTAAAAAAAAAAAAAAAGACAAAACAGTAAAGGGACCAAAAAATCACCACCCTTGCTAAACAACAGAGTAGAAGAAGCAATTAATTAGTGAATTGTACCAAGCAAAATAGAAAGGTGCATACATTCCGGCAAGTAAAGTGTAATATGGCAGGCCCAAATAGAATTTGAAGAACAACTAGAGACTAACAGCAAAAACAATTTTAAAACCATCAGAGTCAGGAAGCCGGCCAAACAGCCATTGGAACCACTGGATGATTGAGGTGCTAGTGGCGCACCTTAAGGAAGACAAGGGTGTCGCAAAGATGCTAAATCCATTCTGTGCTCCAGCGTTCACTGCAGAGGATGTGTGGGAGATTCCTACGCCTGAGCCATTCTGCTTAGATGACAAATATTAGGAACTCTTCCAGGTTGAGGTGTCAGTGGAGGAGATTTTTGGAACAAATCTGTAAATTAAGCAAATGTGTTTCCAGAGCCAGAAAATTCACACACACATTTTGAAGGAACTTCAGCATGAAATTGCAGAACTACTAACTGTGGTATGTAACCTATTGCTTAAGCCAGCATCTGAACAAGGAGGGTAGAGGACAGCTAATGTGAAATCAACTTTTTAAAATGGCTCCAGAAATGGTCTTCACAATTACAGGCTAGTAAGCCTAACTTCAGTACTGGATAAATTGGTTGAAATGATAGGAAAGAGCAGAATTATCAGACACATAGTTGAAAGGATTATGTTGGGGGAAGAGTCAAAACAGAAGGGAAATCAAGCCTCACCAGGCAGCTAGAATACTGGGAGGTGGGTCAGCAATCATGGGGACAAAAGTGAGCCAGGGGATAGAATGTGCTAAGACTTTCCATAAACCTTTTACATAATCCCCCCAGGAAAGTTCTTCAGTAAATTCATGGGATGGGAGAGAAGGTCCTCTTATGGATGAGTAACTGGTTCAATGATGGGGAATAAATGGTTCTATTTTTACAGTGGAGGAAGGTAAACACGAGTGTCCCTCCCGGTTTGTCCTATGCCTCATCCTGTTCAGTGTATCTATAAATGTTGTGGGGAAAAGGGGCAAATAGTGACACGGTGAAGTTGCAGATAATATAAAATTACTCAAGATTTGTTAAGTACAAAGCAGCCTGGGAGAAGTTACATAGGGATCTCACAAAATTGGGTAACTGGGCAACAGAATGAAAGATGAAATCCAATGTTGATAAATGCAAAGTTATACGCATGTCAAAATATAATCCCAGCTATACATATTGGCTATGTCTACACTAGCCAAAAACTTCAAAATGGCCATGCAAATGGCCATTTTGAAGTTTACTAATGAAGCGCTGAAATACATATTCAGCGCTTCATTAGCATGTGTGCGGCCACGGCACTTCAAAATTGATGCGGCTCGTCCAGACGGGGCTCCTTTTTGAAAGGACTCTGGCTACTTTGAAGTCCCCTTATTCCTATGAGCAGATGGGAATAAGGGGACTTCAAAGTAGGTGGGGTCCTTTCGAAAAGGAGCCCTGTCTGGACGAGCCGTGTGGCAGTGAGCTGCGTCAATTTTGAAGTGCCAGGGCCGCCCGCATGCTAATGTGGCACTGAATATGTATTTCAGCGCTTCATTAGTAAACTTCGAAATGGCCATTTGCATGACCATCGAAGTTTTTGGCTGGTGTAGATATGGCCATTAAGTATTGGTGTCTCAAATAGCTGTGACCACTCAAGCAAGAATCTCAGAGTTATTGTAGTTAGTCCTCTGGAAACATTTGATCAGTGTGCAGCCGTAGCCACAGTTGCAACTTCATGCTCTGGGTATCCCATAACCTCTGACTGCCAGAAACTGGGGCTGGATGACAGGGAATAGGTCACTTTATATTTTTCCTTTTTGGATCATTCCCTTGGAAGCATCTGACACTGGCCACTGCCGGTGGACAGGTTACTGGGCTAGATGGACCATTTGTTTTAACCCGTATGGCCAGTCCTATGTTCTTATTGCAGTTTCTGAATTAGTCATTATTTGTACAGTGCTATGAATATATTGAAATGATAATTCACAAACCATGGGTTTTAGACAACTGTATGTATTGGTGTTGTGGTTAGTGGTGGAATTTTCGCTTATGGTACAAGTTCAAAGTCTAAATGCATGTGCAAAACAAAACATCCCTTCTATTCCTCCATCCAGAATACATTAGAAGCAGTGTTGGTACAGCAATTAACTCTGAGTCCTGCGAGTCAACCAGGTTTCGTTCTATTCCTGATGACCTTCTGCTTGTGACCTAGGGCAAGTCATGTAACTGCTTCATGCCTTGGCTTCCCAAACGGTAAAATGGGGATAACAATATTTTATAAAACACTCCAGAGACCTCTGAAAGAAAGGTGGTTATGAAAGCAAATTTATGTCCCAGGTTTAGTGATTTATGTGATTACTGATCATTTGTATTTTAGGCTATTGAAATGATGAGAATATTTGGAAAACAAATCAGAGTATTTGATTGTACTTTTTGTTTAGGTGTTTCAATATAAGTGGTTGTTGCAGCAGCGCTTAGTTTCGTATGCTATAGAAGGACTTAATTTTGCTGAACCTGGCTAGATTTGTTACTGCTTATCCTGATTTGGTTTACATGGTACTCGTTCTGTACCTATATCATTCCTACTATATGTTAACCTCAGCCAAGCCTTTCAAAGCACTATACAAACATGTAGTAGGAATGTACTGTTACTGTGCACAGTCAAATGTTTTCCTGCCTTATCATTTTTTGTTGGCTGGTATTTGGTGCCATGTGGGCTCAGAGCCTTTCTTCTCTTGTAACGGTGTTCCTTGTGGGAGTGGCAGAAAAATATTTATAGCCTAGAGGACAGTTCCTTTTCTTCTGTCACTAAATTACATCCTTGAACTTTGTTAGACTGGTTTTAGTCGTGCTTTCATTACTTTTTAAAGATCAGCTACTTGACCCTCTACAGAAAGGTATGGAAGTAGCTTAGCAGTTGAGTGACAATGTCACCTTGTTTTGGTTTTTTATTGTCAGAGGAGTACTTAGCTGGGAAAAGTATCAGTGGTTAAATCCTCCCTCAAAGCCGTTAGCCTGCTTCGATTCTAGTGTCTATCTCTGTGCACTGAAGGCTGGTAAAGAATAAAAATATTTGCTCTATGTTGGGAATATGTTTAATTGCCTGCTTCATAGCTTTCCATAGATATATATTTATTTACTGAGTGTAACAGAACATGAGAGAAAAATATCTGATAAGAAAGATTAGGGAAATATATCCTTAATGCATCTGACAAATTTGTCTTGTAAATTTTTCCCATCTCCCAATAGTGAAGACATTTTTGGAATGATGGTTTAAAAAACCTGGTTCTAGCCTTCAAAAGCCATTCCCTTGCCCCTTTCCTTATTCTGTGCATTCTTCATCTCCTGGATTCTAACTTCCATCTCACCTTATTTTCCTCAAAGTGGTTCTTTACTGCTTTAACTATATCCAAGAGGGTTATGCTGAGAAAATGGCAAAATATAGCTTGCCCAGCACATGCAGAGTGGCTCCGTGGAACAGCTAACACTTCATTAAATAGAAAAACTTCCTACTGTGGTACAAAAATAGAAAAATGGATACTAAGAAGTGTTGTTTCTATAGTAAGCTGTTCCTCCCCCTTCTCCTCAGCACGTATGGTTAATAATTCTCTGCAAACCTCCAAAATATTTTAATTCAATTTTAAAACTGCACAATTACAACTTAAAAAGACTAACTCTGAGATCTCAGTTATAGTGAGATTTGGCTCACATCAAATTCACCACTGGTGTCCATCTCTGGAGGATTGTGAATTATGTGTGGATTTAAAAAATGAGGTTTAAATGAGCTTTCTACACTTTCCTTCATGTAGATTGTGCAATAGCAGCCTGAGCCCAGCAGCACTTGGGTGAGGCGAAAGAGAGCCTCTGAACTGTGATGTGGTACATGGGACTGAGCTTTACTCAACATTGCTAAAAATGTCAGTGGATGATACTGGGTATGCTCAGAAATGATGCTTCAGTCACTTAACTGAGTTATCGCTATTCATACAAGGGGTTTGTTTGTTTCTTTGTTTTTGAAATAAACTCTCGTACACAACTGCAGCTCCAACAAGAATACTTTGGGGACAAGTAGAAATTTAAGGATCTGCATCTGGAAGATGTGACAAAGTTTCCCAACATTACTGCTCAAACTGAAAATCTGATGCTTGCAAAAAGTGATCCAGGTAGCACATCTCATGTGGGAGAAATGTCAGCAAGAGCTATGGTTGCAACCTACCAGAATGTGATGGGCAGTGATGGGAATGAAGTAGCAACACTTCTTTTTCCATATACTGGAGCAGTTCACTGGGAATGCTAAACATTGCCTAGTAGTGGATGCCACAGCAAACTGAGCAGATTGGTGACCTTAGACGCTAGCCATGCAGCCTTGTTTAGTTAATTGGAAAGCCTCCTGCAGTGTGAGAGTTGTGGCCTTAGAAAGCAAGGCAGCTCATTTGCTGAATGCAAATTGGAGTGTCACTAGCAAAGATTTTAATTCTCAGTTTAAAGAAGTCCAGCTCATCTGAGGGCTTGCAGAATGCTTCCTTTCCACATATGCAGGGCTTGCACTGTCTGTATGTTTGTAATGTGAAGCATACTGTAAGTGTATACACATCTCTTGACAGTCTTAGGATGCTTGTGATCACGAAGAAGACAACAACCTGTCTAGTTATCTTGATTATGTGACTGTGAGTTATGAATCTGCCCTTCAGGAGAAATCTGAGCCAAAGGATATGGAAAGTGCAAGTCAAATACAACAGAAAAAATAAACACAAAAGGATGGAACCCCTCCTGCCCACCAAACCTAGGAAACTAGAGGAGAAAAGGCCATGACTACCACCAAACCTAGGGACCTAGAGGAGAAAAGACCAAGACTAACATCAAATAGGAAAAGGCCATTCCTGCTATCAAAAGGGGAAAAAAATAGAGGACTTACTGTTCTTTGTAGATATTTATTCAGAGTGGTTTTTCCTACTAAAGGTATGACATTCTATATGTGCTTTTAAGTATTACTTGGTTAAAAATATAACCTATGATGGAAGATTGAAAGAACTGGGCTTGTTTAAGACAGAGAGGTTGTTACAAGGAGAATGGAGAAAAATTACTCTTCTTAACTTCTGATGATGGTACAAGGAGCAAATAGGCTTAAATTGCAGCAAGGTAGGTTTAGATTTAATATTAGGAAGAACTTCCCATCAGTGTGCCCAAGCACTGGAATGACTTGCCTAGGAAGGTTGTGAAATCCCCATTATTGGAGATGTTTAAAGAGTGGATTAGACAAATGCCGGTCAGGGATGGTCTAGATTGAGCTAGATGAGGATTTCTTCATACAACTAAGGGAAGCTTCCAAATCACAGGCCCTGGTTCTCATGGAAGGCTCTAATCACCCAGACATTTGTTGGGAGACCAATACAGCAGCACTCAAACAATCCAGGAAGATTTTGGAGAATGTTGGGGATAACTTCCTGGTACAAGTGCTGAAGGAACCAACTGGGGCTGTGCATGGCTTGACCTACTGCTCACAAACTGGGAAGAGCTAGTAGGAGACATAGAAGTAGGTAGCAACCTGGTCTGCAGTGAGTATGAGATGGTAGATTTCAGGATTCTGCCAAAAGGAAGAAAAGCGTCTATGTATTACTGCTCACCTGATTTCAGAAGAGCAGACTTTGACTCCCTCAGAGAACTGGTGGGGAGGATCCCCTGGGGAGCTACTATGAAGGGGAAAAGGGTTCAGGAGAACTGGCAGCATTGTAAAGAAGTCTTATTGAAGGCACACGAACAAACCATCCCAATGCACAGTCAGAAAATCAAATATGGTAGGCAACCAGCTATGCTTACAAGGGAGGTCCTCGGTGAGCTTAAGCTCAAAAAGGAAGCATATAAGTAGTGGAAAGTTGGACAGATGGCAAAGGAGGAGTATGAATAGATGCCTGGAGAATGCTGTGGGATAATCAGGAAAGTGAAAGCACAATTGGAACTGAATCTAGCAAGGAATGTGAAGGACAAGAAGAGAGGTTTCTACAGGTGTGTTTAACAGTAAGAGGATCATCAGGGAGGATGTGGGGCCATTACTGGATGAGGGAGGTAACGTGGTGACAGATGATATGGGAAAGGCTGAAGTACTCAATGCTTTTCTTGCTTCAGTCTTCATGGACAAAGTCAGCTCCCAGACGGCATTATGCAATGCAGTATGGGAAGGAGGTGGTCAGCCCTTGCTGGGAAAAGAACAGGTTAAGAGCTATTTAGAAAAGCTATATGCACACAAATCCATGGGTCTGGGTTTAATGCATCCAAGGGTACTGAGGAAATTGGCAGATGTCATTGCAGAGCCTTTGGCCGTTATCTTCAAAAACTTGTGGCGCTTGGGAGAGGTCCCAGATGATTGGAGAAAGGCAAATGTGTAGTGCCCATCTTTAAAAAAGGAAAGGAGGACATTCCAGGCAGCTATACACAGTCAACTATAGACTGCTCAGCCTTACCTCAGTCCCCAGAAAAATCATGGAGAGGATCCTCAAGGAATCCATTCTGAAGCACTTGGAAGAGGGGAACATGATCAAGAGTAGTCAACATGGATTCACCAAGGGCAAGTCATACCTGACCTGTCTCATTAGATTCTGTGATGAGGTACCTAGCTCTGTGGACATGGAGAAGTTAATGGATGTGATATACCTTGACTTTAGCAAAGCTTTTGACACAATCTACCACAATATCCTTGCCCATAAATTAAGGAAGTATGGATTGGACGCATGAACCAAAAGGTGACTAGAAAGCTGGCTAGATGGTCTGGCCCAACAGGTGGTGGTCAATGGCTTGATGTCTGATGGGTGGTCAGTTGCAAGTGGGGTGCTCCAAGGATTGGTTCCAGGGCCCATATTGTTCACCATCTTTATTGATAACCTGGATGAGGGGGTGGATTGCACCCTCAGTAGTTTTGTGGATGACACTAAGCTAGGGGAACAGATAGATAAGTTGGAGGGTAGGAAGAAGGTCCAGAGTGACCTAGATAAATTGGAGGATTGGGCCAAAAGAAATCTGATGACGTTCAGAAAGGCCAAGTGCAGAATCCTGCACTTGGTATGGAAGGATCCCAAGTGTTGTTACAGGCTGGGGACTGACTGGCTAAGTAGCAGTGCATCAGAAAAGGACCTGGAGTTTACAGTGCATGAGAGGCTGGGTATGAGTGAACAGTTTGCTCCAAGAGACGAGAAGGCTAATGCCATATTGGGGTGCATTAGGAGAAGAATTTCCAGCAGATCTAGAAAAGTTATTATTCCCCTCTATTTGGCACTGGTGAGGCCTCATCTGGGGTATTGTGTCCACTTCTGGCCCCTCCCCCGCCCCCCGTATAGAAAGGATGTGGATGCATTGGAGCGGGCAAAGAAGATGATTAGGGGGCTAGAGCTGCTGACTTATTGAGAGGCTGAGGGACTTGGGCTTATTTAGTCTGCAGAAGAGAAGAGTGACGGGCTGTTTGATAGCAGCCTTCAACTTCCTGAAAGGGAGCTCTAAAGAGCATGGAGAGAGGCTGTTCTCAGTAGTGACGGATGGCAGAAAAAGGAGCAATGGTCTGAAATTACAGATGGAGAGGTGTAGGTTGGAGATGAGGAAAAACTGTTCACCAGGAGGGTGGTGAAGCACTGGAACGTTTTACCCAGAGACATGGTGAAATCTCCATCCCTACAGGTTTTTACGTCCCATCTTGACAAAGTTCTGGCTGAGATGATTTAATTGGTGTTGATTCTGCTTCAGGGGGCTGGACTCGATGACCTCCTGAGGTCCCTTCCAGCCCTAGATTTCTGTAATTGCATGATTCTCTGAATGGTGGTGCTTAGTCCTTCCATGAGTGCAGGGGACTGGAGTGGATAATCCCTCAAGGTTCCTTCCAGTGGTATTCTGTGAAATTCTATTTTGGTAATTCATTTTCTTCTGAATCACTGTGAAATTGCAGTCTGAGGACTTGTACTTTTTTATGTTGTGGACTTCCTTTAAACATGCTAATAGTTGTGGACAGATAGTAACACAGTTCATTGCTTGGCATCAGACATTGTGTTAGAGGTGTAACCCTTGAAAGGTTTTATTTATTTATTTATTTTTCTGTTTTTTGAAATGTTAGAAGTTGGATTATGGAATAACAAGGGAGCAGTAGCTACCCATGTGGCTTAAACATTTAAAAGATTCATGTACAATAAATTCATTACAATTAATGAATTTGCTTTAAGAAGTTTATATCTGGTTTTTGATGTATGTGTTACATCAGAAATTTACCATGTTTGGTTCCACGTTGATTACAGTAGATGGTCAAAGGGGAAAGTTGCGGAAAATGTATGAATTATTAACCCATTACTGGTAGAATAGAATTAAAACTATAGGCAGTCTCAAAGTGAGGTTAAAATCTATAAGACATCAGTAAAATATAAAAAAGACAAACCACCAAATAATCATTAATTTCCTGTAATTCTCAGTGGATGAGCTTTTCAAAAGAGCCAAATGGAACTAATTCCCAAATCTCATTGACCTGTAGTGAGAATTGGTGTCATCACTCATGTCAGCTTCTTTGAAAATCCCACCCGGTGTGACTGAGATGACTGTTAAAGTCTGTCTTTTTGTCTTTATGTATTTATATTTGTATATTTGTCTTTTTTTTTTTTTTTTTTTTTTAAGTTCACCCCTGTACTATAGCCAGGTCTCCGATCCTGTCTCTTCTGGGAAGCAGAACCTTTCAGGGCCGGGTGACATGCCCCAGATCTGTAGTCATGGAAGCAATTATGGATCGGAAGAGAGGAGGATTAACTCATCTCCTGAGGTGTCTCCATTTTGGTCATAGATGTTGTGACTGCCATTTATATGCCAATGAGGGTGCTGAGAGTTGTTGCTGAAGAGTCACCATATTTCTCATTCCAGGCTAGGGGGCAAAGTCAAACTCCTTACCAGCTGAACGACAGTCAGTTTTAATAATTTGCTGATAGACACAAGAGCAGTCTCACTATTCCCCTTTAGCCTCGCTGTGGGAAAATGGATGCTTGGAATCAGTGGAGGACTGTAATTTTCATTGCATGGAAAGCATTGCATTGTGTCTTTCCATAATCATGTTTAACATCTATATTGAACTTGATGCAGAATGGGTTCAGATTCACTCTGTCCTTCTTATGGTTAGGGCTTGAACCTTCCCAATGTTGTTGTTCAAATGGGTGAGCAGCTGGCCTGCATAGTCAGTTGGGTTAGTACCTCTTCAGTATCTATTGAGCCATTGGTCAGGAGACGACCTATAACTCTGTGAGAATAAACTTTTAAACACTTGTTATGAGTTGGGTTTAATAACAGATGTTTTACATATCAGCTCACTTTAGTGGCATTCCTGTTTATAAATGAATGTCCACGACAGCTAAGCAGAATGTCAGGAGTTAATTGTAGAGTTTACAGCAGTTCTTGATATTTCGGGTTCATGAGCAAAATCCTGACCCTATTGGAATCAATAGGAATTTTGCTAGTAACTTCACTGGGGCCAAGATTTCACCCTCTACGTGCAATTTATGCTTTGAGCAAACACAAACGCTTATTCCATCACTGCAAAGCTTTCCATGTTATCTCAGTAGTTTCAGTAATGCCAGCAAGTAGAGAACCTGCCATTTATAAGTGACCTCCCTCTGCCTCTAGCTCAGTGGTGAGCATCCTGCAGCCCACTGAGGTTCTGTGTGTGGCCCATGAGGCATTTTGTGTACTGGTGCCTGTAGCAGGTTTGACAGAGTCTGATGGTTTTTATCCATACAGATTTTTTTCCAAAGGGCATGACTGAAGTGGCATATACATAAAGTGAGGTGCATGCTGATTGCACACGTCGACTGCAAGAGACGTGCACTGGTCCCTACAGTCCATTAAAGCAAGACTGTGGTTCAGTTGGTGCACCCCACAAAATCTAGGTATGCAAGCGCATTTAGCAAAACTAGCCTATCCTGGGAGGCCATCTTGATTGTGACAGTTTGGCAGCCCACTGAGATGGAGCACTACTCATGTGGCCCGCTCACTAGCCTAGGTTGCCCATTGCTGCTCTAGGTGGTGTAAATGCTTTCATAAGCCAGTGAGCAAAGTTCTTGTTTTTACTTTTGCCTTCCACAAAAGTAGTTTTAATCTGATTTGAGAACACTACATCAGCTGTTGTCCTAGGCGGCCTGAGTATAGAATAAAATAAAATATAGTCATCATTAGCAGCATGTTTGCAAGTTAGCACAGCCTTCCTGCTGTCACTTTTTGCAGCTGCTATTTCTGTTGCTAATTGAATGTTCTAAGACTGGTTATAGAAAACCAACATAATCATTTAATGAGATCTCATTTATAAGTATATTGTCCAACTGACTTTTTTTAAACAGACCTCTGACCTGATGTTATGAATTTTTAGAGTATAGTTTTTATGCAACACAGTTAGTGGTTTTTAAATAATCAGTGTGACTGATATTTCCTATGCATAAATGTTGCTGTTGTAGAGTTATCTTCGTATATCTTTATATGGTTTAGGGATAATTAAAGTTGGACACATCTGATTCCTTTAAAAGAAACTATGTTTTTGACAGCATCCCACCCTCCTGACAATTCAATAACTTAAATGATAAAAATAAATTCTCAGTTTGGGCTTGATCTGGTTCCTTATATAGTCAATGATGATCTTTCCACTGACTTCAGTGGGCTTTAGACCTGACTCGTGTATACGCGCCAATGACCAAATCCATAATTGTTGCGCACGACTATGCAGGGATCATAATAAACTTAAAGATGACTGCGGAATAACAGAAAAGTCTTCTGTCTGCCATCTTCTGTTGAGCTTTATTTGTCCTAGGATACTGCCAGTACTAAAAGTAGGACAGAATGCCATGTAGCTGCCTCATAAATATCATGGCCTACGGCTCTGAGGCAATCTTATTTAGAATAGTTTGTTAAATGACAGAGTTAAAATATCCCAACAACTGAGGTTAAATACCAACATACTCATGATTGTTGCCAATCTCAGGAAGAAGAAATAAACTTTTAAGATTGAGTTTAGTATAACCCTCATCTCTTACATTGTGAGCTAAGTCCAGAATCTCTAAAACTAACATGATTTATGCTGAGCTGGTCTAGGGAGTCTGCATTATCTGAGTTAAACAAATCCTAGCTAAGATAGGAGGACCCTCACACTGATGTCAGAAATAGAAAGAGCACATGGTAGGCTTTTTCAGTGATTTTTGTCTTTAAAACCAATTTAAACAACAGCTGTTTCTATAAAAATATAAAGGTCACAGTGTAACTATTGCATTGTTATGCTGCTTTTAAAGGCATAACCAGTTGTGGGCAGACAGATTTGCTTCTGGGACTGTAATTAGTCATTCGGGTTATTTTCAAGGGGTTATGTCCAAGGGTTATTTTGGACAACATCACAGTTGTGAAAAAATTTCCTCTTAAGTTTCATAGACTGACGCTTTTGAGGATGAGACTGTTTTTGTCTGGAAGATTTCCAATACTGACTTTTTACTAATTGAGTATACTGCTTCAAATATTCAAGAAGGTGCATACTGGTGTAGAGAAGCACTTTTGTGTCAAAAGATAAAAATAAACTTTAGCTTTGGACATAAGGCATTCTTAGGGTGTGCAAAAGGACATACCCCTGTCTTTTGCTAGTTTGGAATTCTGTATTAGCTATAACCCGTTTACAGAGGTTTGTAAATGTTTCTTTCAGTTCTGTTTTCCGAGGCTTCTTTTCAATTGTAGAAGCTAGTGTCTTTTTATCAATAATCAGAAATGAAAATGTGCATTTTAAAATAATGGTTACACCATCAGTAGCATAAATTGGTTTCGCTCCATGGATTTCTCTGGAGCTGTGCCAGTTTATACCAGCTGACTCTCTGGCCCTGAATTCAGGGCACTGCTGATCAGAAAGATAAAACAGACTTGTCAGAGGGATTCAAGAATGGTTCCTCATGCGTTTACCCTTTTCAGCAGAAACATAACAACAGGTTGAACCTCTCTTGTCCAGCACCCTCGGGAAGTGCTGGTGCTGGTGCTGGATGGGAGAATTTTCTGGACTACAGGAGGTCAGTATTGTCTAGCACAGTACCAACACTTTTTCTGATTACTGAGCGCTTACAAGACATTTAGGGTTTAATTATAGCTCAATAACAGCACAGGGCACTGAGAGCCAGGACTATTGACTGGGCATAAAATTCGAGGGACTACAGGAAAGTTGGCTACACCCATGATAAGTGGTCATCTGTCTAATTAAAATCATGCTGGATTTGCTGGGCGAGAGAGTTCCAGATCAGAGAGGTTCAACCTGTATTTCACAGAACTGCCCTTTAGGTAGCGCCATGGTTTGTTTTTGTGTGTACACTAACCCTAAATCAGGGAAGACTAATTAAAATGTCAGTCTATATTCCTCTCTTTAGAAGACTGACCTTGATTCAGAAGAATCTTTAAGTGTCCAATTGTGAGCTGAACGAGGGATGGCATGTCCCCATAAGCAGGAAGCACCACTGCCGTTTTCTGGGTTGTAAATCCTACACTTAGCACACAGGACTGATTGCACATACTTGGCTATTTGCATTTGTGCAAGTTCAGAAGGCGACAGGCAAGATTCACTAGGAAACAGTTGACTACAAAATACGATTTGAGATGGTCAGTCTTCATGATATTACAATGCCAAGGAGAGCTTCCCTGTTTATCCCTACACACATGCCTGACAACAGTGTCATGTTGAAGCCACTTTCCCTTCCTCAGAGAAGCATATCTGATGACCCTGAAATACAGTGCTTGAATAGAAAATCAACAATACATAGGCATCCCCATATGTCTGGAGAACTTTTTAATAGTTCCAGAGGTGTCAAAAACATATTCCCTCAAGCACTCAGTGAGAATGTGGCAGTAGTTAGGGGGCAATCTCAAGGACAAAGTGAGTCAGAGAAAGCCCAAAGCACAAAATGTGCATTGTCCTGAAAAATGAACCGACAGCTAAAAACACACAGCTTGAATCTGTTCAAAGCCCTTTTGGATGGGTTAAAAGACACTTGGACACAACTGGAATTCTTTGTTAGCCTCCGTCTGGAGGACTGGACCAAAAGAGATCAGAAGAGGTTCAGCAAGGAGCAGTGCAGAGTCCTGTACTTGGGACAGAAGAATCCCAAGCATTGTTATGGGCTGGGGACCAACTGTCTATGTAGCAGTGCAGCAGAAAGGGACCTGGAGATTACAATGGATGAGAGGCTGGATATAAGTCAACAGTGTGCCCTTGTAGCCAAGAAGGTTAACAGCATATTGGGGTGCATTAGGAGAAGCATTTCCAGCATATCTAGAGAAGTTATTATTCCCCTCTACTCAGCACTGGTTGGGCCACATCTGGAGTATTGCATCCAGTTCTGGGACCCCTAATATAGAAAGGATGTAGATGTGTTGGAGAGGCTCCAGCGGAAGGAAGTGAAAATGATTAATGGGCTGGAGCATGTGACCTATGAAGAGAGGCGGAGAGATTTGGGCTTATTTAGTTTGCAGAAGAGAAGAGTGAGGGGCAATTTGATAGCATCTTTCAACTTCCTGAAAGGGGGATCTAAAGAGGTTGGAGAGAGACTGTTTTCAATGGTGACAGATGATAGAACCAGGAGCAATGGTCTGAAGTTACAGAGGGAGAGAGAGATGTATGTTGGATATGAGGAAAAACTGTTTCACCAGGAGGGTGCTCAAGCACTGAAATGCGTTACTGAGAGAGGTGGTGGAATCTCCATCCCTAGAGGTTTTTAAGTCCAAGCTTGACGTAGGGTGATCCTGCTTTGGGCAGGGGGCTGGACTAGATGACCTCCTGAGGTCCCTTCCAGCCAGAGGATTCTATGAGTCTGTGATTTTCAGAAAATGCACAGTCAGTAGATATTTGTACAGTAGACCCTTGATTTATGCAAGGGTTCCATGTAACCGGAATTTGGCATAAGTCGGGGGTGGCTTTTTCCCAGGTGGAATGCAGGTTCTGCAGCTGGGGAAGCAGCAGAAAGGGAAGTCCTGGGGTTGGCGTGGGGGGGCAGTTGGGTTGCGACCGTGGTTTAATCCTTGTATGGATTGGGGCTGCAGGAGGAGTGAGGGGTGGAGTTGATTATGGAGCTGCGCATGGGGTGGGGGTTGAGCCAAAGCCACGTGTGGGGTTGGTGAGCCAAGCTGTGTTCAGGTGGTGAGCTGGGCTGCAGGCAGTTTGAACTGGGACCGGGGGATGGAAATGGAGCCATGCGCGGGGAGGGGGGTTGTAATGGGGTGGGGTGTTAAACCAGAGCCATGCACTGGGGGCTTGAACCAGGGCAGAGAGGAAGGGTTGAACCAGCACCGTTGGTGGGAGGGTGAGCCAGAGTTGCGAGTGGGTGCTGAGCCAGCTGCGGGGGTTCGAACTGGGGCTGGGGTGGTGAGCTGGAGCCAGTGCTTGTTATGGGGGATGAGCTGGAACCATGCGCAGGTGGTGAGTGGGGCTGGGGGGGGGTTGGACCAGGGCAGGGGGAGGAGCGGGATTTTGAGTTGCGCTTACTCATGTTAATGCGAGTTAAGCACAACTGGAAATTTGTGTATTTTGAGGGTTTACTGTATTATGGAGATAAAATTATTTGATATTTCACTTACAATTCCATATTTCTATAATAGCTAAGAATACCAGGATAGTTCTGCTACAGTGATCAGGTGGGAAATAATTATCAATATTTACATGGATAACTGGGTTTCATAGTTAGTACTTTTTTGTTTGTAAAAGGGTAAGTTCTCAGCTTTGTCAGAACTAATAAATCTGATTGTGACGCCATTTGCAAGGATTGAGTAGGTATGTTAAAGTCAGTGGACTTACCACAATGTGAAACTGGTGAGAATGAGATCAGAATCGGGTCTTGTTTGCACTCACTGATTCACAGTTGTCACTATGTTGCTTCAGATGCAGAATTTTTTTTTCTGTACGTATGAAATTTATTTTTGGTTTTAAATGGAGGCTTATATTTGATCACCAGTGAAATGATTGTGTGATGTATTGTGTCACTCCAACCTTTGTATTGAAGTGGTTTTTAGGTGAGGGAAGATGTATTACGATGGATGGTTTGCAGAAGTCTTGACTCCAAGTATTTACAGCACACATTAGATTTTAGTCCTTGAACAATTGACCATTCACTCGTGTCTGAGATGATGCTCACTGTTCACCCACAAGTACCTCTTTTTGTATGTCGTTCAGTGGTATAGTTATGTTATCCACAATATTTCATGCATTTAATCCAGAAACAGAAATTTTAGCCCTCTGAGCAAGAAAATGAGACAGATGAATTTCAGAATTAAACCTAGCAGAGACATAGAACTCCTTGACTTCGTTGAGTATTACTCAGTATGGTTAGTCATTCCTTGAAACGCCAATAAAACACATTGGATGTCCTAAATTACAAGCACATGTATCAGACCAAAGCCCTTTAGACATGTAATTACAACTCAGGGTGTTTATGATAATGGGGTTGCATATTGTGTTTCTCTTCTCACTTGGTTGTAAGAAAGAACAGTGGTCTTAAAAGCCATGCCTTGAAATACTAACTTAGCTGTAAACATGCCTGAATTTTAGAAAACTTTAAGTCTGAACTTTCAATGTGTCCACTCTAAGATAGACCGAATGGGTGGGAAAAAAGCATCTTTATAGCATCCCTTCAGATCAATCAGTTTCCATACATGCCCCCATAGAATGATTTGTTTTGCTGCAAGCTAGCCATTACAGAATACATTTTGACTATGTTTTAAGGTGCTAATAAAATGTTTATGCACAGCACAGGAGGACTCAGAGGCCCAAATGTTGCATAGTACCAAGAGAAGCCAAATTTAGGGGGTTTCACAGAAAGTAGGTTAGAAGCAAGATGGAGAAGAGAAGAGGATCTCTGTGCTGTCTTCTCTTCCTCCTCCTGTATAGTTGCATGTGTTCCATCAACAGCTACTCATGGAACAGGGGGATGTGACCATATGAAAGGGGAGGTGAGTCCAGGATACAGCTAAGTTTAAATGCTCTCCCAGAACAATATAATTTATAATATACTGCACATCATATGTTGTTGTGTGCTGGTCTGGTCAGTAGTAACTACACGCAGAGAAATTACCCCACAATAGAGGAAATATGAGAATTCAGTTAAGTGGTGGCCTACCCATTGGCAGGAAGTGTTTCCATATCTAGGGTGCAGATCAGGACAGACATATCAGATATTTCCAGCATTCTGCAGCCTACAAGAGAAATTGTTGTCTCTACTGCCATCTCTGCTTCTTGTGATAAGGCTGCTATCAAGTCCCCTCTGTTTTCCTTTCTCAAAACTAAACCTGCCCAGTTTTAAGCTTTTGCTAATAGGTCAGGTTTTCTAAACTTTTGATTATTTTTTGTTCCTCTCCTTTGGACTCTCCATTTTATCCCCATTTCCTAATATGGGATGCCCAGAACTGAACACAGTACTCCAGCTGAGGGTGCGTGAGTGCTGAGTAGAGCAAGACAAGTAACCTCCTGTGACTTACATGTGACACTCATTTTGTTAAGCCCTAGAATGATGTTTAAGGCATTTTTGCAACAGCATCATATTGTTGAGTTGGAAGGACCACAGTCTTTGTAAAAGAAGTTAGAATAATTCCATTAGAGCTCTGAGACGAGACATTCCAGGAGCATTTTATCTTAAAAGTGTGTGTGATGTAGAGCAAATGTGATCGCTGAGTTATAGAAAGGGAGAAGAGATGTCCGTGTCAGCCTATATATCCAACTGATATCTGTGAAAAGTGACTGAAAATTTGCTGCTCTGTTGATGGCTGTAATTTAGCATAAGACACAAACCTTTCAGAGAAATTTCAAGGCAGTATTTGTTTTAGATGCTAATGGAAAATAGTTTTGTGATTTTGTTTTTTTTTTTTTAAACTGTTATATAGAAGAGCAAAATATTACATGAAGCTGATCCAACTCCCACTGAGGTCAACTGGAGTCTTTTCACTGACTTCAGTAAAGCTAGACTAGGTCCTAAATACAAAATTCTATTAACCTCAAAGCCACAGTTACAACTATAATGCCAATTAAAACAAAAACTGAACTTCCAACAGTGAAGTTATTTTTGCTTTGTTAGCACTAAAAACCGGCCTATGTTTTAACAACAAAAAACAGTAATATGTTACACTATCCATTTAACTAGAAAAGGGGAATGCTGCATATGCTCAATATGGTTGCATTAGTGTGAGGGTCCCAGGGCAAGGTACATGTGTGTGGAGTGGGGGCATCTCCACATCCCCAGAAGGGACAGGACCAAGAGCGGAAGGGGCAGGTCCAAGGGCAGTCAGCCCAGACTGTGCCCAGACTGTGGCATGCCTTCCCCTCCCCACCTCTCAGACGTGAGAGCTGCACAGAGCGGTGTTTTTGTGACAATTCAGAGAGGTCTGTGGCTCCAGCCACTGCCGCTGCTATGCAGTGGTGGATGCAGGGGCCAGGAGCTCTGGACCCTGAGGCAGTTGCCCCCTTGTCCCCACTGCCAGTGGGCCTGATTAATGGACTCTGTTTCAGAATCTTAAAACAGTCAGGTGCTAATCCGGCAGCCTCTATAAAACTCAGGCAGACAGGTGACCAAATTTCCCCCTGTCCAACCAATTTGCACCAAAGATTGAGAACATGCAAAGTTCTGTGCTCTTTGGCTGAGGCGGGGTTGGACAATGGAAGAATGGGGAATTTGCTTTCAATAGAAAAGACTCCGGGTATTCTGGGTTCTGCTAGTCAGGGGATTTTTTTCAGTTTCTCACCTATTCTGGGTTCCTGTTGCCTCTGTACAGCTGGCTCTGACAGCCTGTTCTGTGGAAAACACTGAAGCTGGCACCCCTCCAGTCAGGTTCTGTGGGGTCAGAGTTCCTTGTCCTTCCAGCTTCATTTAGCTTTCTCCCAATTCTTTTGCAGATCTGCATGCCTGCTTGCCAGATCTCACCATATTTTCTAGCTGCTACATGGAAGCACACTGCCTAAGCCCTCACACTGGTTGTTTAGTGAGATCAAGTACTGTATTTTTTCCCAGATTGTTGCAGAGCTTGATTTTTACAACAATGAAAATGTAAGATTACTACAAAGACCTTCTTTTTCAAAAATCAGAAGCAGAGGAGAGCATTTGGACCAAAGATACTGTACTTGCAACATTATACCTCTAATTGTGTATGAAACTAACTTACAACATTTTATGCAACCATTAAAACAGTTGACCTGAACTGTCACTTCTTTGCAGCTGAACCTGAATGACATTTAACACCATTATCTTCAGTCCAGCAGCAGCAACAACAGCAAAATTGTGTTGGCATTACATTAGTTTAAAATGAAGATGTATTTATACATTAAGCTAGAATAAGCTGTTGTTGAGATTCTGTTGTCACTGATGCCTATGAACTGCCAGCTGTATTGAATTTAGTAAATCTCTATATAGCCAAGTAATATCTTCATGAATCAGCCGGAGCTGCAGGCACGAGGCAAAAGCACAACTTGGCCCTTTTACGTCCGCACATTTAGCGTGCGATTTAAACCAGTGCTGTGCAGTCCTGCTGTACATGCTCACAGAAAGTACTATCTGACCACACTGAAAACAAATATTCTCTGTGCATAGAATAAATTTAAAATGGCTATAAACCAAGTTTCCCAGATTGCCTTTCCATAGATATTAGTAGGAGTTAGAAGACCACTACCCATTCTGTCTTTGACTGCTGTATTCAGATGGGTGTCCAACAAATGTCAGTTATATTGCGGGTTTTAAAGTGTTTGCACCCATGTCCTTGGAATAACAAAGAGGCTGTGTCTACATTACAAGATAAATTTGAATTTATTTGTATCGATTTTATAATTCTGGAATTTGTAAGTTCAATTTTTGACCATCCTCACTTCACATCATTTTCTGCACAAAGTCAAGTCATTGCTGACATGCACACATTAGCTAACGTCAACTGTTGCAGTAGTACATTGTTGGAAGTTATCCCACAGTTCCCTCATCCCTGTAGCATTCTGGGTATGCTCAATCATCTTGTCATCTTCCCCCATTGCATTTTCATCTTTCCCCTCCCAATCCCTGAAGATATGTCGATCCCTGGAAATAATGCAGAAGACACTCAAAATTAGAAGAGAGAATTTTTGGTTTTCCCTACACCATATTCCCACACAGGTGCAGCAACTGTATTCTCAACTGGCCATCCATCCCACCTCCCATCATTGCAGAATTGTGATCCCTGAAAGTAATGCAGGGGGAAGAATATAGAAAGAAAGAATTTTTGGTTTCCTCCTTCATTATATTGGCAACACAGGTAGAGTGACTCAACTGGGCCATCCATCCTATCACCCATCATCGCAGAAAAAAAAAATTGTTGGATTTCCTTGATGGCAGCAGCAGGCCCAGGTATGGGCCAATGGGGGGATGGGGTGTGTCGCTGTATGATCAGTTGAATTGGTCCTTCCCTGTTGGCAGCAAGCCCTTTAGCTGACTCTTCCCCGGCGGTGGCAGCAAGCCCAGGAATGGGCCAAGGGGTGGCAGTGTCACTGGATGACCAGTTGAGCTGATCCTTCCCCACAGGGGCAACAAGCCTCTTAGCCACTGGGGGAGACTTCTTCCCCAGTGGCAGCAGCAAGCCTGGGTATGGGCAGAGGGGGAGGGGGTCAGTGGATGAGCAGTTGAGCTGTTCCTTCCCCACAGTGGTGGCAAAGCCCCCTGTAGCTTAACCTCTGGGGAGGACTTCCCCACGGTGGCAGCAAAGCCCTTTCTTTCCTATGTGACTGGCAGCGTTGCCAGCACCAAATGGCAGGCACATCATTTTATTAGGTTGGGTTGGGGGCTACCCATATGCTGTGGCTGGGTGCAGGAAAGACCCAGACTGTGTGGTGCCTGTGGGGGAGGGAAGGAGGTTTGCACACAAATGTAAACCACTGAGAAGAAGTTTCTTCGTGTGTTATGCAAGCATGACCCCCAGCACAGCCTTGTTCACACATGGTCCGGTGGGGCAGGGGCTGGCGCCAGGCAGTGTGGAAGAAAATAGCAAGTGCACAGTCAGAGCCACGAACTCCCTGTAGGGGCGATTTGAATGGGCAGATGTGCTCACACTGCTAATAGCAAAGAAAGAAGTCATTTCTCAGGCTGTCATAAACTAACATGAGCCCACAGCGAAAGACTCGCTGCTCTCACTTGGAAATTCAGGCTCTTTCCGTTACTGGAGAGCAGCAGCCACAGCGGAGCAGTGAGGGGGCATTGTGGGTTACATACGGGATACCTCTGGAGGCTAATAAATTTGCTTTTAAGGTGTGGCACTTCCAGGCTTGCATTTAATCGACCTTCTGAAATTGAGCTTGACATGATATCCGTCAGGTAACTGCGATTTTTGTAAGCTCGATATTAGTGCTCCCTAAATCGAGCTAATGGTCTTTACAGTGAAAACAGTCGTGTGGTGAATTTGAGCTAACCGAATTAAATTCGATTTTGTCTCCTAGAGTAGACACAGCCAGAGACAGCCAATTTATTTCATGTAAGCTACCAGATGGACTCATGTTGGTGATTGAAATATGTTCATACCACTGACCTGTAGATTAAAGGTTCTGTAACAAATTGGCATATCCCTGAGACGACCTGGTCCCTGATTTGAATTTTTATGGTGATATGAAATGTGGGTGCGTTTTGTAAGCTAAGTTGCAAGGCTGGATAATAAACATTTTTTATTTAGTGTATTTCTGTTCCCTGTAGCTGCTCTCTTTGCCAGCGATAAACTGATGTTTCTCAGACCTCTGAAGAATATTAAGTTTTGTTTAGGGCGATAAAATTGCTGGAAGAAATGCTTTATTTGCATAACAAACAACTTGAGCTCAATATTCATTGTTATTCATGAGTGATAACATTCACTGAAAAGACAGGAATGTTATTTCTTTTAAAAATACATAATTGATTTCCCCTTGTTAATGTTTCCTTTCTCTGCCAAATTGCAAAATAAGTCTTTGTTTTGAGTTTTTAAAATAACAAGCCTTGTGTGTTTCCAACAAAACCCTACAAGCTGTACTTGTTCACCTGGAGACTTTAGTACAGGTGAACTAGGAGACCCAGAGGACTTTTGTTCACCTGCTCTTTGTAATTCAGGTAAGCAGAGAGACCCCTCAAGATTACAGAACAAAATTTGGTTTGATCGTATAAAAAAGAATTAAATTGGATTTAACTACTGAAAATGCAGGATGGCAAAGACCAATGACGACTTAGTCCCGTGAGAACTCGTAAAGGTGTAGTAGGTCATTGGTGCCAGAGAAGCTATGTCCGCTACTGATCACTGCTCCTAGCAGCAAGTGCCTGTGTGATGTAGGCCCCGTGAAACACTCTACTTTGTAGCTTGTATCTAGGCTGAGGGCCATGTCTTTATTTCTGCAAGGAAATTGCCATCCTAAATGGGGGCTGTGATAATTAGAATTTCCACTCCCAAGCAGGCAGGGGGAATGATGTGGAGAACCTGCACAGCACATTGTTCCCCCCGCCCTGCCCTTCCTACTCAGCGTAGTATCATCCTTGAGTCTTCATTTATTGTGGTAAATTAAATCTGGCATTCTGCATAGCTCCTTATAGGCCATTACCACCACTTCTTGAAATGCCTGATGGGCAAGATAAGTTTTTGGCACACACAAAAAGCTCTAACAAGTATTTCCTGGGTATTTATTTTAACACAGTATGTTGCACCCACCATTTAAGTATATTCAACAAGCTGCAGATGAAGCTACATGAAATATTTCTAATTTGTGCAAATAGGCTATATGTTGAGTAACATGCAGTAGCGTGAAACCAAATATGTTTAAGATGTGTATAGCCTGCTTTTATGAGGTAATACTTTCGCATATATCTGGTAATATTAAAGTACTTGAGTAGTAATATAGGCCTGGGGTGGCCAAACAGCCATTTAGATGTGGCTTGTGGAAACTCCAATGTGTCTTCCTGTTCTCCGTCTATCCTGCATTCTGCTTGAGACAACTGGTGCCTGCTTGAAGGGAATGTCACAAGTGAAAGATTCATCCCCTCTGATGCCCATGAACAGCTTGAGCCGTGGCCCCCTTCCTGTAGCTCCCCGCTGTTTGCCACTCCTTCTCCACAACCATGGCTCCTAGCTTGATGGCTCTGGCAGCTGCTGTGCAGGACTGGGGAGGGGAGGCCAGTGGCACCGTTTGAATAAATGTGGTCAGCAAACCCCGGGAGAAAATCAGGGGAGTTGTTTCTGGCTTTAGCTCCATAGGATGTGCCTGCCAGACCTCAGGACTGTTGCATGTGACTTGGAGGGACTAAGTTTTTGGCCATCCTCAATATAGACAAAGAATACATTTGATTGCTAAACTTGAAGAGAGTAGTTAATGATCTATAGCTAGACTTGTTGCCCACCTTTGTAATTTTATTGCATGTGTTGTGATATTTTGTGGGGGAGGTTTCTTAAAGCCTCCCACTCCTGGAATCATTCAATTTTTGTGAGAATTTCAGCTTTTGTTTCTTATTTGGTGGGGGGTAGAGTTGGGAGGGGAGAAAATTCGTAGTCTCATAGTTTCAGATAAAATTATGAAAATATAAATCCTAAAAGTTAGAAAAAATCAGAAGGAAAATGAAATTCTGGTTGCGTTTTGCTGTTCATTTTCTGCACAGTGACATCTCTTTCTCAGTGTGCTGCAGGCCGTTCAAGCCTCATACTGGCCTCATCAGCCACTTGCTTGTTCAGAGAAACCAGCCAGTCCGTGATGTTATGGTCATCTTTGCACTCATAGGATCAGGAAGAGCAACACAAAGGCCGTGTCTACATGAGCCCAAATCGTTGAAATGGCCATGCAAATGGCTACTTCAAAAATTACTAATGAGGTGCTGAAATGCATGTTCAGTGCCTCATTAGCATACTGCTGGCCACAGCTCTTCAAAATTGCCCCTTTTTGCTCCTGCGTGGCTTGTCCAGATGGGTCCTTTAGAAAAGGACCCTGTCAACTTCGAAATCCCCTTATTCCCATCAGCAGATCGAAATCCCCTTAATTGCTAAGTTCCCGGGGTCCTTTTGACAAGGATTTAGATGAGCCACACCGCAGCGAGAAATGGCAATTTCGAAGAGCTGCGGCCTGCTAATGAGGCACCTCATTAGTAATCTTCGAAATGGCCATTTGCATAGTGTAGACGTAGCCCAAGTTTCTTCTGAACACAGCCATGCTAGTTCATTTTCTTTTTTCATTTTTCATTAATACAAGTATTTTGTTAAATGCAGCCCAAATTTGCAGTAGATTGTTAGCTGTAAGGAGGAAGTGGTGTTACTCATCTGGGAAAAGGAAGAACAAAGGTAAAGAAAGCACCACTATACTAAGAGACATAAAGATGTAGCTTACAAGGGGACTGTGAGTTAGGGAGAAGTTCATGGTTCTTGTGTTGTGAACTGCGAGAGACAGAAAGATATCAATAGTGGCATTAAATAAATTCTCAGCCCTTTGGGGTTCCAAACATAGTCCCCAACTGTGACACTTACACATAGTTTACACTGTGTTTGGTATTCTCTTAGAGCAGGGGTCTGCAACCAAAATAGAAAGAAGCGCTGTTTTTTAAATTCCGTTACAAAAACAATATTTCAAGAGCCGCAATGCACATGAATACAGATGCTCCTTAATAAATGACGTCAAACTATAATTTTTGTTACCCGTTTGAAGAACAGTGTGCACACACAATGATTTGTATCAGTTAGAAAGTTGTTACCCGCATCTCCAGGCTTTATGCCCAATCCTGCAAACCTGCCCTCCTGGCCCTTGATTTAACTCCTCTCAGCCCCAGCCCCCCTCCTCCCCCAGCCCCAGGTGTAACCTCTTCAGCCCCAGGATTTACCTGCCACAGCCAATGATCTCCATATGCTGCCACTGTTCCTCCAGGGTCCACACCTTCCCTCTGCTGCTCCCTGCCTCCCGCTGCCGCCTTCTGCGTGCGGCTGCACAGCTACAGCTGGGCAGGCTCGGCTGCCCTCCCCAGCTCTCCTGCAGGCTGATTTCCCCCATGTGGATCCCTGCTGGCTTCCTCTTCCATGGCTCGCTCCCTGCTGGCTTCTCCCCTGCTGCAGCTGACTGCTCAGTGGCTCCGGAGGCTGCTACAAAAACAGCTAAATTCTGTTCAAGTTGTGGCAGTGCTTGGAGCCTCAAGTGTCTCCTAAAAGAGCTGCATGTGGCTCTGGAGCCACAGGTTGCTGACCCCGTCTTAGAGTGAAGTCAGCTTCCACAGCCACCATCTTAAATGTTCCTCTGAGCTAAAGCATGTTTTTTAATCATGTTTCCAACAAGATTTTGTTGTATCCACACTGTCTGACCAAATCATATGATCTCCTGTGTCAGTCACAGCTGTCTTTAAACCATTCAAAAGGAAGTTTTTAAAAAATTTACTGTGAAGGTAAAAAAAGCCTGTAGAAAAAAAATGGCTGTGCTGGTTGAAAGTTTTCAGGGAAGGGAAGTACAGCAGGGGGTGGAGACCAAAATGGTGTTAAAAAATCATTCTCCCAACTTTTGAGGGGCGGGGGCAGGGAGGACACTGCTTTCATTATACTTTCTTGTTTTCTTCAACTTTATTAAATGTGCCATCCTTCTTGTAAAGATCGTACTCCTCAGGATGCAAGAGAGGTGGTGGATTCTCCATCCATAAAGGTTTTTAAGTGCCAGCTTGACAAGGTCCCGGCTGGGATGACTTAGTTGGGGTTGCTCCTGCTTGAAGCAGCGGGCTGGATGAGATAACCTCCTGAGGTCCCTTCCAGCCCTATGATTCTGTGATGTGGCATATGGAAGTTAAGGTGTAAGCTCTCTAATGTAAGGTAAATGTTAAAAAGGGATACAAGCATTACTAATGGAAAAATAATTAAAATTTGTCTGGAATTATATTACAGGTTGAACCTCTCTAGCTCTGGCACGCATTCATCTGGCAACATCTGTAATCTGGCATGATTTTAGTGAGCTGGATGACCACTTCTCATAAGCGTGGCCAATTGTCCATGTTCCCATCAATTTGTTTGCAGCCCCCCTGTTCTGGCTCTTAGTGTTCTGTGTTGTTATTTATCTGTAATTTACCTCTAATTGTTTCCTAAGAGCTCAGTAAGCAGAACTGTTGGTAATGCTGCTAGGCAGCATTAGTCCAGCAAATTTTCTCATTCAACACTGGTCAGGTCCCAAAGGTGCCAGACGAGACTCATTTCAGTTTTCTACTAATCACCAGACTTAAAACTGCTCTCTTTGAACACCAGTTCAAAGTAGGTATTAAACCGGCACATTTAAAACTCATCTGGACAAAGAAATCGAATCTTTACTTTTAGAGCTTGTCTATACTTACCAGAAGATCCATGTGCTGGCGGTTGATCTTTTGGGGTTGGATTTAGCATACCTAGTGGGGCTGCACTAAATTGAATGATCAGGGTCGTGCCATCTACCCTGCCATGCCTCTCAGTTGCAAACAGGAAGGAAAGTTGATGGGAGGGTTTCTCCCATCACCCTATTGCTGTACGCATGGTAGCAAAAGTTAATGTAAGATATGCTGACTCCAGCTACTCAAATCTCATAGCTGGAGTTGCATATCTTAAATCTGACCCCTCCACCCCCCCACCCCCAGTGGCCTCAGGAGCAATCTTACATTAACAGGGAACAAGATAACCTAAATCTAACAGTCTCTTCTGCCTCTAACTCGCATGACCATTAGTGATGCAACCATGGTAGCTATATTTGAAAATGAAAATTCTTGATAGACTGAGTACCATAGAGAGTGTCTGCTACCGTATACTAATCAATATTATTTCATATTATGGTCAGAAGTCTTAGAGCCAGATTCTGATACCTCTACAACAGTTTGTAGCACCTTGTACAGTAAGCAGACATGTTGATTTCAGTGCCAGAACTTGTGGAGCTAGGATTGTTGAATATGAAAACGCTGGCGTATAGTAATTTAGTGAGTGCTTTGTTTTTGTTTAGGAAAGTGTGAGCCTTTCATATTTTTTTGCCTTTTTAGTTTATTTCTAATCCATAAAAAGGCTTTAAAAATGACTTACGATGCCAAGAAAGAGACCTCCTCTTGAGAGCCCTGAGAAATTGTGTGTAAAAAAAAAAAAAATATGAATAGTCTCCATTTATCAGCAAAAAATCTGAGTGCAGATGATGTATTTGAACAAGGCAAAACAGAGTATTTATGTACTCAACTATTTTTGTGACAGAAGTCGCAATAACATTTTCAAGCATCCCGCACACGCAACATATACTTGTATGTGTTAAGAAATTTCTAGAGATCACACCAGTTTTGTGTTCACTTATGTTTATATATGTTTGCAAGATTGGGCTCAGACTTGTGCATTCATGTACCGAAGCGGGTGGAAAGGTTTTTACAGTTTTTTAAAAACAACTTTGGGTTATAGGCTGTGTGGAAATATTCTGATAATTGAGCTAACTTAGAATATAGGGGTTTGTTTTGGGTAACTGAACAAGATGATTATTTTTAGATGAAAACATCTCAGGCCACATCTCCCAGATCTCACTTGTTAAACAGAATTGCGTGGACTTTCACAGGCTGTATCAATTTTGAATGTGAAAATCTTATAGGCAAAACTTGTGAATATGCTTCCATTTAAAATAATGTATGCCTCGCATATGTCAGAGGTGAAATCTTACAATTTAATCACAAATCCGGTTCTTCAAACACACCACATTATACATTGATATTTATTTTCTATTTGCAGTTCTTGTTTAATCAGCTGGCTTTGTAATATAATATGTGCCAGATTGTGCTCACCTTAGTCATTTTTATTCAGTAAAGTGCTGCAAAAGCAGAGTAAAGCTATCAAAATCCTGCCCTAGAGTTCTGAAGCAACAACACCATGCGTGCATTGTACAAGACACAGTTCTGAGATTCTAGAAGAAGTCTGTTTCAGTTTGGGGACAAATACTGTCTGGGTGGAAATAAGGTGTCTATATAAGCCCCAATGTGACTATGGAAACTACCTGCACTAGGGTCAGCTGATACTCAGCAGGTCAGGTCTGGTGAAAAAAGTGACCTGAAATAGCTTTCTCTCTCCCTGGGTGAGAGCTGAGGACGTGTTCTTGAAGGAGCAAGATCACCCTCCCCTCCCATGCAAGTGTGTCATGGCATAGCCTGCTCTTCAGTCTTACCTGGAAATCAAGCAAAGTGCCCTGGGTAAGAGAGTGACATGAGACAAGACCCAGTATTTTGGCTAGCCCGATTCAAACTCAGGCATTTAAGTGTCAGTGACCTAATTTTTTCTATGTAGTTTAAATTGGTGAAATTTATTGTATATTTCCGTTACTTGCTGACTGGCACCTGGTGGTTCTAATCTTTTAGTTCCATCTGTTGCTCACACTTTGATTTCCTACCTGTCATGAGTTCTGGGATGTTGTACACTAGCAGGAAAACCGAACAAACTCTTCTGTAGTTTTGCGTGTTCCCAGGCCCTCGTTCTGAAAGAGATGCCATGTTTTTTTTTTTTCTGCTCAGAAATTCCCTCACTTCCTAAAGATGGAAATTATATTCTCTGAATCTTGCGAGATGTTATATGCTCTTGTCAGCCAATGGCCGGGTACGCGTGCCCCAAGAGTCTGCTCCATGGAGGCAGCATGACTCAGCGCCCAGCTTTTACTGCACCTTACCACTGACCAGGCTGAATATAGCCAAACTGGCTAAGGTTCTGTTTTTGTGTTTGGCCGAGTTACAGCAACTAGAAGGAGTCAGGCTGAAGCTTAAACATGGTTACTATTTATTACAAAGCAGAAGTGAAAATCTTAATGGTTACAAAATTATATAAAGTCTTAATGGTTACAGTTGCAGGAAAAGTTAGATAAAATCTTAATGGATACACTGTTGTTGTTCTATTTGCTTAGCTACTATAGTAGGATGATACAAATGACATGTCAATTAGAGAAGATTACCCATTTGAGGACCAGATGCCTCAGACTAAAGAGCTCTTACTATTAAATGTGCACAAAAAAAAACATTGCAGGTATAATTCTCACCCCTGTGTCCTTTGACTCCGGTATAGCCAAGGTCGTTCACTGAATCCCTTGGGAAGAACTATATGAGAAAGGGGGTCCCCTAGATCCTCGGGAGGCAATAACCTTACCCGACCAGCAGGCACAGGAAATTGGAGCTCAGTTAGAGTAGGCGGCCGGGTCCCTCTTTATACCCCTTGGGGCACGTAGGTTCTTCCTTATCTTAAGGTACCAATTGTACTGGTTCGTCTTTGTGACACCAGCGCTTACAAGGCAGTTACACTTGTAAGGACAGAGATAACTAAATCTATAGAAATGGGGCAAATTTGCACACGGACAGTAAAGTTTGCCCCTCCTGGGACCAAGTGTGGGTGGATCAACTATTGATGCCAGCCAAGGGCAGCTTGAAGACCCGAGGCTGACGGCTAGCCTGTTAGCATGACCCTGGACTGAAGAATATTGATAAGAGGGCTGACATAGCACGTCTGTGTTTGTGACGTACTGACAGACAGCTATCAAGCCATTTCTGTGGATGCTTCTACTTTGTGCGTTCTGTTGAACGCCAGCCAATGAATACACACTTGCTGATATTGAGCTGCTTAGCAAGTGATTAATTGAACTTCCTTTACTGTGGCCATTTGCAAGAGCTATGTTTAAATTCTCCTTAACTTCCATGTGACTGGCAGTATTTAAGTGAATACATTTATATGATCTGTTCTTGACCCTGACGCCTTATTAAAGCAAACATGATGGAAGTGACTTGATGTACAGATTAGCAAAGAGCAGATTTGTTTTTCTTGTGCCATATCCTGAAAGGGAAGTAGCATCCCCTACTTGTCCCAAAGGGTTTAGTTATTGTTTCCAGGGGATCCAGCTGGTGGAAACTTCTCTGGTTTGTTTTTATTTCTCCCCTCTTGCTCTCTTATAATCTGGAGGACTCTTCTTAAAGTCATACCTTGGAGAGTTTAACTGTTGCTGAAATAAAATCAAATTGCATTTTCTGAACACTGATGCAGAGACTGTAATGGGACTCATGGCCGATGTGTTGGCACTGTGGTTTTATTGTAGTTTTCTTGCAGTCAGTGGATTGCTACTGACTGCTTGCTTGCTTGCTTGCTTGCTTGTTTTTTCCCAGACTGCTTTTCACTCCAATTACTCTCATTGAATTTTGGAGCTTGACTACAACTGTTGGATATCTTAAGTGCTAAATTTCTGGGAATGTAACAACAACACAGTGTCGTCTTTCCACTCTACTTAGAAAAGAAGAAAAAAACTGCTTTATTACTGGCACTTGAGTTCATAGCCTGGTGCATAGCTTACAACCAGGCTCTGTATGATTACTGCAAGAGGAGAAGAGTACATAAAAAGCCTTCTCCCTGCACTTGTCCCTGAGACAGGAGGCAGATGCCTTTCTAGTCCTTGCAACCAAAATGTGCTTGAGTCTGTTAACTGTAGTTCTAACTTATCAGAAAGGATCTTCATCTTATCCCCTCCAGTGAAGCATCTAGCAAATCTGGCTCATTTCAGTGTGTGGACATGGTTGTGCTTACCCCCTTAAAAGGGGTTAACAGGAGTTGCACTAGCTTCCGCTATTTCAGAACTGCTGTAGGAATTGAACCTGACTCAGCATGTGACTTGTGGGGTTGTACGTTTTATGCCTGCTTTATATCTGTGCCCTAAGGGGTCGGTCTAGTTCCAGCAAAGAACTCCTCTGTGGACTTGCTTATATGGCATTGTAACACCCCACTCACGACAAATTAAGGCCCTGGTATGTGAGCTGAGGAAGTGGGTGCATGAATGGTCATTTGTTTCATGAGTGATCATTAGGGAAGGAAACAAACTTGTATATGGAGTTCCCTATAGTGCATTCAAACCAAGTCTTCCCCCCAGGATTTCATTTTTCCTTGTGTCCAAAGTACATTGTTCTGGCAGTTTTGTTTGACTTTTTTTTACAAACATTCCGACACCCTCAAAGAAGTGTGTTCATTTATTCTGTTAGTGCTGCTGCAATATTTGACTAAATTTCTTGATTAGTGCATATTGCAAGTATCCTTTAAAAACAAACTTTGTGATACAAATTGTTAAGCAATAGTCTTGTCCACATATGTTGACAGAATTTCTTTCAGTTCTGTTTTATATTACATCTTTAAAATTTTATACAGTACAATAGACTATAGAATCTAGCACAGCCATGCTCTAATCAGCAACTGAAGCCTTTAGGCAGTACTGTAATTCAAAACCTGATATAAAATTGCAGCTATGATTTTTGTTAGTATCCTTGAATTCAACTAAAAAACTTGGATTTCCCTCTATTCAGCAGCAACTCTTTCGATCAGTTCTAGCTAATTGCATCCTTGTTCTATTATCCTTTACCAAAGGAACAAAATGAGCTTAGTATGTATTGTATGTTACGCTTAATGGAACATATTTCTTGGGGCTGAAAGCTTTATGGCTACATTAATTCCCTTGAAGAATTTCAACTTTCTGGGGTATTTTTTTTAAAGGGGCACTGTGAACTTGAAAATCACATTTGTCTGACATTTTTTCCACTTTATATTTTTACAATAAGCACCAGAAGTTAAAATAGCTGAGAGAAGTTAATGAAGATGTTTGTTTTTCAGGTTGTTTATTATGTATATTTAGTAATTATTTGTACATATCTAGTTACACTAACTGGTTAACTGATGCTTTCATTCTGTCTCATACACTACATGATTATATATCAGAGTAGGTTGCTCTGGGAGTTGTAAGCATGCAGGTTCTTCTCTAGGCCATGTGAGATGGTGTTCACATGTACCCAGAGTGTCAGATCAGTTGAATTTGGAAAGGTTGTCATCTGTGACCTTGCCTGCTTAGAACTGAAAAGCAACAAGCGCCAAAGCAAGGGGGAAACTTCACGCTGATAAGGGCTTAGAGGTCTGGAGAATTTTGGGGATGATAGTGGGTCAGGAATGGGCCATCACACAACACACACACTTTCTCGCTCTCCAAGCACAGGCATCCAAGGTCTTTTAATAATGGCTTTTATAAATAAGGGACCAGACTCTGGGAATGAGCACATGGCCTAAGTAAACAGACTTTTTGTTCATGGCAGAGTTCAGAAGCACTGTGGAGCTGGGAAATGGTATACTAAGTTACACTTGACTGTTGGAAAATAGGACAGGGAGATTTGCAAAAAATTGAGCTGTAGTGTTTTTGTTTGTTTTTTGGTCTTTGTTCTGCCATTTCCAGTGTGTGGCTGAGCTGTGTCTGCTTTACAGGGTAAAGGATGGCTAGTGGATGGATGCCGCTCACCTCTCCCCTTCTCCAACCATTGGTGTTGTGCAAATATTTGCTAGGCAGGGTTGGCCTACCCAGATCTGTCCTCCCTCCCTCTTGGAATGCTGCTCCATGTTGAATGAACAGTTTTAGATTATCAGCTCTTGAGACATGACATGTTTATACAGGGCTGTTCACAGCTGGCCTCAACTTAGTTAGGTCCTTTAGGTGCTATTGTAATACAAATATTTTAAGATAACACATTATTTTCCCTCCATGGATTTTTCCCTTGCCTAGCAGGTGAGTAGCATGTAACTCTGCAGTCAAAGTGCTGTGTGAGTGTGGAAGCTATTCAGGAATTTTCCCCATAGCAGACATCACACTATATTGGGTGCTTGTAGCCAGACAAAGTCTCCCCCTTACAAGCCAGCTTGCTCGCTGCTCCCCCCCCCACCCCGACATTGAGGAGCACACAGGGCACGGAAACGGCTGCTGACAGCACAGTCTTTGATGCCCTCATTGAGGCCCAGATGTGCTAGCTTATCGTGACCCTGAGAAGCAGAAAGTACAGATAGAAGGCTAACAGGCCAAACTGTCAACAAGGGGCGGGGGGACCCCCTCAGGAAATCACCCCAGCTGGCATTGATGGATTTGATGACCACACAACCATCCCAGAAGGGGATGTCCCCCGCCCACACAAAAAGAATGTCCTGTGCTCTCAAATTGCTTATCTCCTGTCTTACAAGTGCAAATTAAGTAAGAATTGCCCTTGTAACAAACTGGCGTCACAAAAGACAGACCAGTGTGATCTGGCACCTTAGATAAGAAAGAGAATACGTAACCCAAAAGGGGTATAAAAGATGGGTCCAGCAGAAGTCTAACTTTGAGTGCATTCCACCAACTACCTGCTGGTCAGGTCAGGTGGTTGCCTCCCGAGGTCCACAACTGGGGACGCCCAACCTCGTATTCTCCTTTCCGCGGAATTGAGTGACCGATCCGGCTTGGCTACGCTGGTATCGAGAGACGCAGAGAGGGTAAGATACACCCGTGCTAGGTCTCCGACTTTTTTGTGCACAGCTAAAGAATTAGAGCTCTGTAACTAGATGTCGTTGTATCAAGATATCATTGTGTTAGATGGTAACAGATATCTTTGTATTGGATTGTAATGTGACTTGTTAACACCTGTACTTTGCTAGCATATAAGAAGTAAACAATAGCCTTTTGTAACCGCATGCTTATAACTGTAGCTTAAATAAACTTGTAACTAGTTAAGATCCAAGCCTGACTGCTGTTAACCCTTTTGTCACTGCAACACAGCCGGCACAACAAAAGAACTTTAACCGTTTGGTTACGAAAGCCTGGCCGTGGGTGAGAGTGCTAGTAGCTCCCTGCTATAACAGAAAAAACTGGGTTGTTTAGGACCCAGGGGAGTACCTCACCGCACATTACCTGGCCACCGGCTAACAGTGCTACCCAAAAGACTCAGAAGCAGTCACTCTTGCTACAGAAGCAAATAGATAAAACAGAACAAAAAGAAAGAGAGGGAAAGGGAACAGAAAATTATAAAAAAAAAAAAAAATCAGCACAGACTGATTGGCTCTTGTCCTTTCTTTTTGTTACGCTTTCCTGAGCTTAGGCATAATATATACACTAAGCAGAACAGCTAATAGCCATGAGCTTAATCATAAAGATTTAAAAATGAAACTGCACCACATGGTATTTGTATGTGTATTTCATGTGTTTATGCATGCAGACCATATAAAATAATTCATGTGGAATTTGGTCTGATTGCAAATGGAATGGAAGAAGTGATATTAAGAGATTTTTCGATTTTTTTTTTTTTTGAATGTTTAGCAAGGTTGGTTGGTTTGTTTTGATCTTGATCTACTCTGTTCATGTTGGAGTAAGACTAAATTATCAGACGTTCTGTTAAAAATTCTCAGCTTTTATCTGTTATTGATTTTTCTCACTAATGGAATGGATATTTCTCTCCTTAGCTGTTCTCTTGAGATTCCACTGATCACATGGGTAACTTAATAAAATCAAACATACAGCTCATTTGTTAAATTACCCACCATGAATAGAAACTAAGGCTTAAAATGACACTTGGTCTTTTTTTTTTTTTTTTAAATACATGGAAAAAATGCTGCTGACTTTGTTCTTGTTTTTGATTTTGAAATAATAAAATCACAAGGTAGAAAAAGTAATAAGCAAGCAGAAGCTGTTGGTAATATGAACTGACCACACTGTTTCTCAGAGTTGTATTGCAGGGGAAAAATCTTAAACATAATTTAATACAGTAGGTGCCAAAAAGATCCCCATATCCTTTATATCCTTATAATTAAGTCCCTTTGTGAAAGGAAAGGTAATACCACAGTGAGAAAGAAAGGAACTTATGGGTGGCATATGAGCTGTTCTTAAAATAAAATTTCAGTTTAAAACAAAATCATAGACGTGGAAGCAATGCAGTCATGAGTCAAAGGATAGGTTTCCTTAGTTGTGAGCACTTTCATGCAGCATAGGAGAGATCTTTTATTTTATTTAAAATTTTCATAGACAAAATCTAGTCAATCAGTTGCTTTAATAGTCCACTTTTTATCCAATTTTGCTTGGAAAATATGCCTTTGATAACATATACAATTCACTTGGGAAGAGAATACTTTTTAAAATATGGTTCTCTCTGTCCCTTTCATAAAATATGTGAATCCGGAGTCACCCAATGAAATGAATAAGCATTGGGCTTAAAACAAACAAAAGGAAGTGTTTCTTCATACAACACACAGTCAAGCCAGGAGACACTGTGAAGGCCAAAATTATAATTCATTCCCAAAGAGAATTAGGTATGTTCATGGAGGATGGGTCCATCAGTGTGTATTAGAGAGCAGCCCAACAGTCTGGGTGTCCTTACACTTCTGGCTGCCAGAAGCCATGACTGAAGGACCGTAGATGGAACACGCAGTAGATTGAATCTTTTGGCACCGGCCACAGTCAGAGGAGCATTTGGTCTGACCCTGTGTGGTCATTCTGATTGTCATATATTTCTAGTGCCACAAAATGATGTTTTATTTCCCCCTGAAAGATTCCTTTCCAAGGAGACTTTCAGTGTACTTCACATGAACAGAATGTGTCAGTTTTTAAATTATAACCCATTGTCTGTCTCTTATCCTCTTCTTTTCAGCCCTGTCCTCCATTAACCTCTTTCCATTCATGTCTTTGTCTGTTCTTTTTTGGACTATTTTCGTCCCCCCTCTGCCTCTTATCCCCATGCCCCTAGATTGGAACTAATCTGGAAGTTAGGTGGTGTTATATAGTTTGTACTTGTGTGATTTGTCCCTTCCCCTCACTCTTTGTCTTGTCTGTTTAGACTGTGAACTCTTCCAGGCAGGGACTGCTCACTCTGTTTGTATAGCACAATAAGGCTCAGCTTTCATTGGTTCCTAGAAACTTTTTGTTCTAGAATGATTAATAATTATTATTATTCTCTGTTTGGTCTTGTCACAGTTCATTTCATAGTTCTCACAGAAGCACTGTGGCGAGTTAGGTGCACCATTAGATTTAACCAATACATTATGCACTTATTCTGAAAATACTTTAAGCTTTGCCTATTTTAGAAAGGTGTTTTTCTCCCCTCCCCACCCCACACCTCCTGTGGTATCTCCTAAGCTGTAAATTTAAACTGATAGTTACATGGGCATTAATCTCCCCCTCTTTTCCAGTGGGGATGCTCTTTCTACAGTAGAAGAGTGGCTTTTGGGGAATGATGGGGGGAAGGGGTTAATTTATGTACCTAGGTTGAAAATAAACTGAAAAGAGCCACTTTTCTACTGGAATAAAAGGAACCCAATATACTGGTATCACTAAGGCCAGGTTTACACCAGATCAGCATAGTTATGGTGCTCAGGGATGTGAAAAATTCATACTCGTGACCATCTAGCTGTGCAGATATAATGTCTAGTGTAGACGTGGCTGGGCTGCTGTAAGCAGCTACTGTGGGGGAAGTGGCTTAATTACAATGGTGGAAGAAAACCCTTCCAGAATGTCAAAAGCATCTATACTAGGGTATTACAGTGGTGTAGCTTTGGAACCTTACAACAAGCATTTTTCTAGGAAATAGCAAAACACTAAAGCAATAGTCCCCAAAGCTTTTATGGTCTTGCCTCTTTATCCCTGTCTGTGCCTCACTCTAGGGCCCAGAGTGTGGTTGAGGCTTTGTGGGTGGGGATGCACACTGGGGCCCAGACCATAGCCTGGCCCTTCACATGTTCCTTTGCATCTCTGGGGTGGGTGCATCCCACAGTTTGGGGGCTTCTGCACTAAAATAATCAAAATTAACATAGAAATAGAGATCAGCATCTTCAGTCCCTTGTATTTTCTTCTGACCACAAGCTGTGACAGAGCAAACTTTTTGAATAAATGTGTTTAATTCTGATGTTTAAAGACATTTTTACCATTGGCTGGCTTACACTATTAGTTGCATGTGAGTGAAAATAGAACATATGTGAAATTGAAGCACTTCAGATGGAATATTTTGCTGGAATTGATTCATTCTCTAATCTTATCTGCATAACAACATTGGTATACACTAATTCCTCAAAATGTGCGATTTTTTTGAGTTGTGTTAACTCGTAATAACACGAGTTAAGCACAACTCAAAATCCTGCTCCCCTCAGCCCTGGCTCAACCCCCACTTGGCTTTGCACCACCCTGGTTCAATGCCTCCTTGGCCTGGGTCTGGTTTGCCCCTCCCCTGCCCATGCCCAGCTCTGGCTCACCCCATCCTGCATCCACTTTCAGCTCAACCTCCCGCAGGGCTGCGTGGCCCCAGCTCAACTCTACACTCCCATGCCCCTCCCCCCACAGCTGTAGCCCACCCCAGGTTTAACTTGCCTATCCCCCTCCCATGACCCCAATCTATCACCAGGCTGAACCCTCCCCAACCGCCCCCCAACTCCAAGACTTCAGAAGGAGCTCTAGATGCTCCTAATGCTTCCCCAACTGCAGAAAGTGGGTTCCACTGGGGGGGAAAAAGCCACGCCTACTTATGTGACATTTGAGTTATATGCGGGTCTATGGGGCTGCAACCCTCATATAACTTGAGGGACTACTGTAATTTGTGTCACTTGGGGTGTGACTAATTCATTCCTTTTGAGGGATGTAAGTTATGCCAACCTAACTCCTTGTGTAGACAGCACTAGATGGATGCAAGAATTGTTCTATTGATCTAGTTATGGCTTCTCTAGGAGGTGGGTGAGCTGCACCAATGGGAGAATCCTGTCTGTCGATGTAAATTGTGTCTACTTCAAAGTGCTACGGGTGCACAGCTGCAGGCTATCAGTGTAGAATAGTCCTGATTTTAATCGCCTAGTTTTCTGTGTTGTGCATTAAGCATGTCTGCCAGCAGTGATTTTGCAAAAGACTGTGTAAGGGGTTATGCAAATGTGTGTCTGTACGGTGTAGGATTTGGAGCTGTGAATGAAACACTGCAGGGTGTTGTCTCTTGAGAACATGTTTAGTCCATATTAAGACCCTTAAATTACCTTTAAAAAATGCAGAAAGTTCTGCCACTCATTGTCAAAATCCTGGCATAATGGTTCAGATCTTTTTTTTTTTCTCATTGTGAAGCTGTATATTTTAAGTCCTGTGGGAGAATGGAAAGAAAATTTTACAACAGACATTATTTGATCTGCTGTGAGCAGGTGATCTGAAATTTATGATCAGAACCTGCTCTACTGAAATGTAAACGCACATAAAGCCAAAGAAACTCACACAACGCTGTCTCTCAAACATCAACCAGAATCAGCTGGAACTAAAATACCAGTTGATGTTTGTGATATTTTTAGTTGTGATTTGTTTCAGGTCTGGTTTGCTCATCCCATCTGGCCAAGTTATGCAGTCTTATGTCATGCAGCATAGTGCTTGTCCTGATCTCTCTTGAAAAGTAACAACAGACTTTTGTACACACTAATGATTAATCTCTGGGCTGAAGTGGGAAGCCTGGAGAAATTCATTGTTAGTGGAAAAAAAAAGTAATGTGATTTTTATAGCTCTTGAAAGTAATGATCAAATTAAGCTTCTGGGGCTGGATTAGGGGATGCTGTCCTATATATGCAATTTTTGACACACTCAAAAGCCTTGTTTAATATCATGGTACTTCACTTCCATTTTTAACTCTTGGATAACAGCAGTCTCAATGGCATTGGTTATAGACTTCACAAAAGCTAATACAAGTTAAAGCTCCAATTTGAACTTTTCAGGGTTTATCATTCTAATTCATTTTTCTCCTCCTCTTTTCAGTGATATCATGGAGCTCGTTCCTTCCCTGCCCTCTACCTCCCGCACGCTCCCCAGTAATCCCGTCATTTGCAAGTGTGGCTATTAGCATTCCTCCCTGAAACAAGATTGTGGAGTGACCATGAAAGATTATACATTTTATTACTGCCAAATGAAATGCTCATGAAATAGAGGATTTCTAACCAGGTGAAATAATATAGACCATCAGTGCTCAACTGTCATCAGAGAAAAATAACTGGTAGGCAGCATAACGGAACAATTAATTTTATTAGAGAAATATTGATACATTTTTAGCTTTGAATGGGATAATGTGGTATTTTCTCTGCAGTACCAGTAGCACAACATGCTTCTCTATTGCTCCCAAAGGGATATTAATACAAGCTGATGTGCCTAAATAACCCTGTGCTTTGAAATCTTTTGACCTCTTGGATGAGGTATTGATCAAAGAATGACTTTTCATGACATGATCAAAGGAAACTGAAGAACACAACACAAGAAGAGAAAAATCCCACAGCATATCCTGTACAGCTTGTAAAGACAGTGAAACTTCAATCACATTTGAGACACACACAAAGAAAAATATTTTTCCTACTAGAGTTGGAAGGGTTGCCAAGTTTAGACTGACATGAAGATGATAGAACTTCCTGTGCATTAATATTATCTCTTTAATAACATCGTGATAACTCAGAAAGGCAAAGGAAGACAGTTTGGAAAGAAATCTTCAGCAAAACATAATAAAGCAAGACTTTACAGCGGAGATCTGTTGCAGTCACATTTTCTTTGGGTTCCTGTTTTGTGCATGAATCTCAATGATTACATACATTCAACATGAGTAATGGCTCAAACACAATCAATGAAGAGCCACTGGTTCTGGTAGTAGTGCTAGCTGCTTCCCTACCCAGTTTCCATTTAGTCCTGCACTTCACTGCACCCGATTCCGCAGAGGTATAATTAAAGTAAGGATGGAATGGAGAGTTCTGTGTCCTCCCCTTTCTCTGCCTCCCTGTGTTGCCCTAAATGTCAATTGCTCAGTAAATTGTTAAGTCAGGCATTACAACAGCAGTCCAAAATACAGACAAACCTACTGGCAAATGTGGAGCTGTGTTTTATAGAAATCTGTATTTTCATGTTTGCTGAGAAGTAAGTGCATGTGTGGGAGTAAATCACCTGAACCAACTAAACGCCTTCATTCTTGGAGCACAAGACCTATGAAGACAGGCTGAGAGATTTGGGCTTGTTTAGTTTACAGAAGAGAAGACTTAGAGGTGATCTAATAGCACCTTTCAACTTCCTGAAGGGGAGCTCTAAAAAGGAGGGTGAGAAACTGTTCTCAGTGGTGTCAGATGGCAGAACAAGGAGTAATGGTCAGAAGTTGAAGAGGGAAAGGTGTAGGTTAGATATTAGGAAAAACTACTTCACCAGGTGGGTGTTGGAACATTGGAATGCGTTGCCTAGAGAGGTGGTGGATTCTCCATCCCTTGAGGTTTTTAAGTCCTGGCTGGGATGACTTAGTGGGGATTGATCCTGCTTGAAGCAGGGGGCTGGACTAGATGACCTCCTGAGGTCCCTTCCAGCGCTGTGATTCTGTGATTCTCTCATCTAATTATATAGACCTTTGCAACGTAGGAACCCAAATCTACTGACGTACACTGAGACTTAAGCCTTAAGGCACTTAGGTGTTTTTAAAATTATTACACTATCTTTAATTGGTACAGATACAAAAGCCCTTCCCATGCTGAAAATACACTTGTTTGGTTTCCACCTCAAACAGGTTTCTTTCCAGAGTAAAGACATCTGAATGTATGCTATATAGTGGAGGCCCTTGGACAACTTACCGTATAGCATTATAAACAGTGTGGCAATCAGAGCTGTGAAGTTGAATCTGGGATCACACTGTCATACATACATGGGGGCATGGCAGAAATGTCGGGTAGATATCTCCTAATCAAAAGAGTATTTTTTTCCCCACAGAAGCTAAATATAAATGATTGCTAACTGTTTTATAGTGTTTGTCACATTAAGTAAATTGGAATTGGACAGAAAGCTTCTCAACCAATTCATCAGTGGAAGTAACTTATTTTTAAGAGCTAGACATGAGGTTCTTCCAATGATAATAGCTATAGTGGGAGAAAAGTGTAATCGCTTGCTTCCAAATTTTATGTAAACTCAGTTACCGGATTTCTTCTGTGAAATCCAATGTATTCTGCTCCACAGAATTTACACTACATGGTCAAATCAGTGTTGTTTGCCGCCTTTCCCACCTCAGCACAAGCTGTCTTGCATACAAAATTGCTGTCTACATTGTCTGTCTCCGACAGAGCAGTTTGATACTCGTAGGCAGAGCCACGCACCTGTGTGCAGCTGAACGCAGTTCAGTGGAGTTGTGAAAGGGCATAAGGTTCTGTCTGTGCTGATATGAGTATAGAATCAGGGCCTGTGTATGCATATGCACCAGGCTTGAGTCTACATTTTCTTCAGAACCAGATTTTAGTATCTGTGCCGTTGAACTAGGGAGACCACCTTTGCAAGGATCATCTATTTCCAGGACTCATTCATTTTAAAGTTCTTAAAATGTGTGGTCTAGCAAGTGTGTCAGATGTTGGTAGTTTGTAATAGATTGAAAATAAGCCAATATCAACAAGTCCAAGTCATTTTAGACTTTGTAAAGTAATTCATCTTGAATTTAGAACATACAAATAACAGTTGGATGGTTAAGCCACTGCTATCCCAAACCCTGAAACTGAACCTTTAGTCCTCTCTTGCAAAAGACTGATGGTTACTGTTTGTTCAGCTGATGTTAGGGTAGTTCCTTGTTTTGCTTATGGAATATACTTATGCAGTTGTGGAATGTGTAAATTTACTTGGTGGAACATTGCAGTGCTTCATCATGGGGTTATATACAGCTTTTGTTAGCTAACTTGAACTAACCATGCATTTCAGTTTTGGACCTGTAGACCAAGTTTCCTCTTCTTTTTCTGATCTCCTTCTGGGTGTAAATTGCAAATTTATTGTGTATAAGCAATAATACATGACAAGGTTCACTGTAATTAAATGTACGCTATCCCATCTCTCACGGAATTGAGTCTGAGGATCTTTTTCATTGTGTCATAATTAAACAACCCTGTTACAAGTTTGACATAACTGATCATCATAATCCATTATTGACTAATTGGCCCTTCAGGCTTTTAATATATTATCTTTTTTGTATGGGATGAATAATTTCATTTTACTTTCAAGATACCTCTTAAATGTTATCACACTGTTTAGAGTAAATATGTAGAATCTGGGAATTGTTTTTCATAGAATCCTAGGGCTGGAAGAGACCTCTTTAGGTCACGGAGTCCAGGCCCGTGACCAAAGTAGGATTAACCCCAACTAAATTATCACAGCCAGAACTTCGTCAAGCTGGGTTAAAAACTTAAACTTAAAAACCTCTAGGGATGGACATTCCACCACTTCTCTAGGTAATGCATTCCAGTACTTCACCACTCTCCTGGTGAAATAGTTTTTCCTCATATCCAACCTACACCTCCCCCTCTGTAACTTTAGACCATTGCTCCTGGTTCTGCCATCCATCACCACTGAGAACAGCCTCTCTGCATCCTCTTTAGAGCCCCCCTCCCCTCTTCAGGGAGTTGAAGGCTGTTATCAAATCCCCCCTCCCTCCCCACTTCTCTTCTGCAAACTAAATCAGCCCAAATCCCTCAGCTTCTCATAGGCGATGTGCTCCATCCCCCTAATCATTTTTGTTGCCCTCCACTGGACCCTCTCTGAGGCATCTATATCCTTTCTGTGCGAGGTACCCCAGAACTGAATGCAGTACTCCAGATGTTGCCTCACCAGTGCTGAATAGAGGGGAATAACAACTTCTCTAGAAGTTGAACAATACTAACCCTATAATCAATCCTTGGGGCTCTCCACTTGAAACCGACTGACAACCAGACATAGATCACTACCTGTTGGGCCCAATCATCTATCCAGCTTTCTGTCCACCTTACAGTCCATTTATCCAATCCATACTTCCTTAATTTGCAGGAAAGAGTGTTATGAGAGACTGTATCAAAGGCTTTGCTAAAGTCAAAGTATATCACATCCACTGACTTCCCCATGTCCATAGAGCTAGTTATCTCACTATAGAAACTAATCAGATTGGCCAGGCATGACTTGCCCTTGGTCAATCCATGTTTACTCTTCCCGATCACTTTCCCTGCCTCTTCCAACTGTTTCAAAATGGATTCTTTGCAGATCATCACCATGGTTTTTATTTATTTTTTTCCCCTCCAAAACTCTATATTCTGTTGACTTAAGTTGCAGAAAAATATTTTACATGCTGATACAGGAGCACACAAAGTGAGATAGAGATGATGCATAGCTCAAGGAATTTCACATACGTCAAGATCTACCTTTGAACATTGTAGCCATGAGCGTATTCTTGCGCTGCCCCATTTTATGTCTTCCTCCTGTGCCTGTGAAATACTTTTCTTTTTTTTCTTCAATTTCTTCAATAACTTTGGCATAACATTGCACAGGGCAATGAATAAAGCAAGCGTGGTGTCTTATTTTCACTATGTTACTTCCTGAATTACTGTTTTAGCAGTGTCATTAGAAAGTGTCTGGGCAATGAACTGGCCAGTAAAGAGGGACTTGGGAAAGTGAGGAAGCTTATAGGCTTATAAGTGACTGGGGCTCTCTTTTGAAAAGTTGTCAACTTGTTCAGTTTCTTATGTTCCCATTAAAATAATAGCTTGTAGCATTTGAGTACAGTGTGTGTGTATACATATATGTATGTATATAGAGAGTTGCACCATGCCTTTCCGCAGAAAAAATGGTCACAGGAGCAAGAGGGGGCAGTTGCTTCAGAATTCTGGACTATGCTTTCTCAACTACTCTCCGTGACTGCTTTGAATTTTATTTTTCAGAATGTAAGAGCACATAAGGCAGATATAGTCAGTGCTCTAGCAAACTTGCAAGACAGAGATGTGCTAGCAGAGACTGCTTTTTTTCAGCCCTATTTCTTTCTAGGGAATAATCAGTTTGTGTTACTGATTTAAGGTTTTGTTGTAATATTTGCCACTGGACTGGGCTTAGAATTACAGAATCCTTTCCCTTGTGTCTAGTGCAAGCCCCTTGTTAGCTTGTTCTTACAATGCATTTTGTGGCCAGGAGGTTGGCAACAGGGCCTGGGGTGGAGGCAGAACTTGTTCATAATGACTTAAAGTGAATTAGGCAAGAGCAGTGTTGGGGTAGAGCAACAATAGCTGGATAAGGTAAGATAATAAGAGGCTTTGGGGTGGACTACTGGGCTGTGGAAAAAGCTTAGTAGAATTGAAAGGAAATGGCTTTATCAGTAATGCTGCTTCCTTTTATATGCATTAAAAAGAGAGCAGCTTGTGTGTCTGAATGAGCTGGCCCTCAGTACCCCAGCTTGTTATGCTGACCAGTATTGTCTCATTGTTTCCGTATTCTTCCAGGTCAGTCTGTGTGTATCTGTTCTCTCTTGTTTTGTTTTGCACACTCAAACATTTCAGCCAGGGACTGTCGTTTTGTTCTGTGTTTTCAGGGTGCTTAGCTTAATTGACTCCTGGTCCATGATGAATTGCTCAAGGTATTACGGTAATAAAAATGCCTGTGCTCTTCAACCTTAGCTTATGATGTACCATACAGTAGGTTAGACTTTGATCATCTAAAATGCTTGTTTCACCTGTGGTTGGTTAAATATCTGCTACTGGTGCATATGAAGAGTCTCTGCTATTGGCCTATTTAATTTACACAAATTTAAAAACAGTGCTGTGCACACTTAGAAGGGAGATCAGTAAAACACAAGCAGTCATGTACCACCTTGAAGACTATCAAGTTTTTTATTACGTAATGAAATTTTGTGGGTATGACTCACCAAAGTTCTTTACCTAATAAAATTGTTAGTCTTTAAGGTGCTACATGACAGCTTGTAATGTGTGATGCTACAGACTAACACAGTTAACCTCTCTGAGTCTATTAAGGGGTATCAACATTACACATACTTAAGTTACTCATTCTGTTTTCTGTTGTGGAAGGTAAAATGCTTCAGTATTTAAAAAAAAAAAAAAAGCATTAAATTACTTTGCATATGACAGGGTGTCACAGGATCACTCACCACAGTGGCACCTCCTGCTGGGTGTTTTGGGAATTAGCTCGATCTCAATGGGTGTGCCCTCAGGTGCTGATAGCTCTCCTGTGCACTCCTTCACTTGCAGGCCGATCATGGCTCCTTTCTCTTGGCATCTGCTTCTAGCTGCAACTCTCAAGCTGTGCCATTAGAACTTCCTGGGTGACTCTTCGAACAGGAGTTCAGCCACTCCTTGCACTGGCTTGGAAGTCCCTCACTCCTTCAGCGGCTTGTAAAGGGTGGAAAACCCAGCCTGTCCATTACTCTGGCTCTCTCAGCCTAGGGACCCTGCAAACAGTAACTTCCTTGTGTCTCTTCCTTCCAGCTCATTTGCTTTATTCCCTGGGCCATTTCCCCATAGCCCCAGTTCCTTCTGCTCCTGCCTCTGGAATCAGCTCTTTTTTGTTCTGTTCCCAGGATCCTGTAAGGCGGGGGAGCCAGTCAGGAGCTACTCCATTTCCTGCTATCATCTGTCCTTCCACAGGAGCTGGTCTCTCAGCAGACTTGCTCACTCTAGTCTGCAGCTTCCTTTTATATGGGCCAGCTGGGCCCTGACTGGCTGCTCCAGGTGCTACCGCAATTGTCTGCAGCTGCCGTTCTGTTTTGGCTGTTTCCCCTGCAGCCACTCCTTTGGTTGCCTTTTAATCAGTCTCCATAGGTTAGTTTTAACTGTCGAAGAGCCAGTGCAGAGCAGGCACCCTTTCACACAAGGATAAAAGATGGTTCCTTTTTCATAAGTAAGTATGCTAAGGATGTATGTCTAAGAATGCAATGGCACCAAAATGGAATGATTTGGCATAAGAAAAGAGTGTAGTAATAAAATATAATGTTATTTTCATAGGATTTCTTTGTCATGCTAAGGATGTATGTCTAAGAATGCAATGGCACCAAAATGGAATGATTTGGCATAAGAAAAGAGTGTAGTAATAAAATATAATGTTATTTTCATAGGATTCCTTTGTATGCTAAGGATGTATGTCTAAGAATGCAATGGCACCAAAATGGAATGATTTGGCATAAGAAAAGAGTGTAGTAATAAAATATAATGTTATTTTCATAGGATTTCTTTGTCACCTAAATCAAGGTGGATCCAGACTGCTGGCATTAAACATTAAAAAGGTCGTAGAGCAGTTTTTAAACTAAGAGGTGGGGGAAAGCCGATTGGTGCGGGGGAGCACCTGGATCAGACAGAGACTTCTCTTACACGAGGCTCCATAGATAGGGATTCCCTAGAAGTTAGTCAGATAGGGAACGTGGGAAATAATATATGGGCAAGATCAGATGTGAAACAATCTCATATAAAAAAATCCAACGCGTCTGTGAAAGGCGGACATATAAATAGTGGTAGTTTTTTAACGTGCTTTTACACTAATGCTAGGAGTCTGTCTAATAAGATGGGTGAACTGAAGTACCTCATATCAAAGGAGGAAGTTGACATAATCTCAGAAACATGGTGGAATGAGGACAATCAGTGGGACACTATCATACCGGGATATAAATTATATCGGAAAGACAGAACAGGTCGTGCGGGTGGCGGAGTGGTACTATATGTGAAGGATAATATAGAATCAAATGAAGTAAAAATCCTAAAGGAATCAAAATGTTCCATAGAATCATTATGGATAACAATTCATTCCTCTAATATGAATATGGCATTAGGAATATATTACCGACCACCTAACCAGGACAGTGATAGTGATGCTGAAATGTTGAGGGAGATTAGAGAGGCTATCAAAATAAAAAACACAGTAATAATAGGAGATTTCAATTATCCCCATATTGATTGGGTGCATGTCACCTCAGGACGGGATTCAGAGATTAAATTTCTTGATGCCTTAAATGACTGCTTCTTGGAGCAGCTAGTACAGGAACCCACAAGGGGAGAGTCAATTCTCGATCTAGTCTTGACTGGAACGCAGGATCTGGTCCAAGAGGTAACTGTTACTGGACCGCTTGGAAATAGTGACCACAATATAATAACTTTTAATATTCCTGTGTTGGGAAGAACACCGCAGCGGTCAAACACTCTGGCATTTAATTTCAAAAAGGGGAATTACACTAAAATGAGGAAGCTAGTTAAACAGAAACTAAAAGGTAGAGTAATTAAACTGGAAACTGTTTAAAGACACCATACTAGAGGCCCAACTTAAATGTATACCCCAAATAAAAAAACACAGTAAGAGACCTAACAAAGAACCACCATGGCTAAACAGCCATGTTAAAAAGGCAGTGAGAGAGAAAAGGGCAGCTTTTAAAAAGTGGAAGTCAAATCCTAGTGAGGAAAATAGAAAGGAACATAAACACTCCCAAATTAAGTGTCATAATGTAGTAAGAAAAGCCAAAAAAGATTTTGAGGAACAGCTAGCCAAAAATTCAAAAAACGATAGTAAAATGTTTTTTAAATACATTAGAAGCAGGAAGCCCGCTAAAAAAGCAGTGGGGCCCTTGGACGATAAAGATATAAAAGGAGCGATCAAGGAAGACAGTGCCATTGCGGAGCGATTAAATGATTTCTTTGCTTCAGTCTTCACGGCTGAGGATGTTACAGAGGTTCCTAAATTTGAGCCAGCCTTTTTAGGTGACAAATCTGAGGAACTCACTCAGATTGAAGTGACATTAGAGGAGGTTTTGGAGTTAATAGATAAGCTGAATAGTAACAAGTCTCCAGGACCAGACGGCATTCACCCAAGGGTTCTGAAAGAACTCAAATGTGAAATTGCGGAGTTATTAACAGTGGTTTGTAACCTATCCTTTAAATCCACTTTGGTACCAAATGACTGGAAGATGGCCAATATAACACCAATATTTAAAAAAGGCTCTAGAGGAGACCCTGGCAATTATAGACCGATAAGTTTAACATCAGTACCAGGCAAATTAGTAGAAACACTAGTAAAGAATAAAATTGCAAGGCACGTAGAAGAGCACGAATTGTTGGGCAAAAGTCAGCATGGTTTCTGCAGAGGGAAGTCGTGTCTAACTAATCTATTAGAATTCTTTGAAGGGGTTAATAAACATGCGGACAAGGGGCACCCAGTGGACATAATATACCTAGATTTCCAGAAAGCCTTTGACACGGTCCCACACCAAAGGCTTTTATGTAAATTAGGTGGTCATGGGATAGGACGAAAGATCCTTTCATGGATCGGGAATTGGTTAAAAGACAGAAAACAAAGGGTGGGAATAAATGGTAAATTTTCACAATGGAGGAGGGTAACTAGTGGTGTTCCCCAGGGGTCAGTCCTGGGACCGATCCTGTTCAACTTGTTCATCAATGATCTAGAAAATGAGGTAAGCAGTGAGGTGGCCAAGTTTGCAGATGACACCAAGTTGTTCAGGACAGTCAAAACCAAAAGGGATTGTGAAGAACTACAAAAAGATCTCAGCAAACTGAGTGATTGGGCAGCAAAATGGCAAATGAAATTTAATGTGGGTAAGTGTAAGGTAATGCATGTTGGAAAAAATAACCCAAATTACACGTACTACATGATGGGGTCAAATTTAGCTACGACTGATCAGGAAAGGGATCTTGGAGTTATAGTGGATAGTTCTCTGAAGACATCCACTCAGTGTGCAGTGGCAGTTAGTAAGGCAAATAGGATGTTAGGAATTATTAAAAAAGGGATCGATAATAAGACAAAAGATATCATACTTCCCCTATATAAAACTATGGTACGCCCACATCTTGAGTACTGCGTGCAGATGTGGTCTCCTCACCTCAAAAAAGATATATTGGCATTAGAAAAGGTTCAGAAAAGGGCAACTAAGATGATTAGGGGCTTGGAACGGGTCCCATATGGGGAGACGCTAGAGAGACTGGGACTTTTCAGTTTGGAAAAGAGGCGATTGAGGGGCGATATGATAGAGGTATATAAAATCATGCATGGTGTGGAGAAAGTGAATATAGAAAAATTATTTACCTTTTCCCATAATACAAGAACTAGGGGACACCAAATGAAATTGATGGGTAGTAGGTTCAAAACTAATAAAAGGAAATTTTTCTTCACACAGCGCACAGTCAACCTATGGAACTCCTTGCCCGAGGAGGCTGTGAAGGCCAGGACTCTATTAGGGTTTAAAAAAGAGCTTGATAAATTTTTGCAGGTTAGGTCCATAAATGGCTATTAGCCAGGGATAAAGTATGGTGCCCCTAGCCTTCAGAACAAGGGCAAGAGATGGATGGCAGGAGATAAATCACTTGATCATTGTCTTCTGTTCTCCTTCTCTGGGGCACCTGGCATTGGCCACCGTCGGCAGATGGGATGCTGGGCTGGATGGACCTTTGGTCTGACCCAGTATGGCCATTCTTATGTTCTTATGTCATGCTTAGCAGTAGAAAGAGGTTGGCATTTTCTATATCTAAGCGGTAAATGACAAAGATGGCGGTCTTTCTGCAGTGGAATGTTAAATATAACATGCTGTACCCCTTCTTGCTAACTTTACCATGTGCCATATTTCTGTTGTTGTGACTTTCCAGCTTTCTCACAAAGAGGAGAACAAAGTATACTTAGACTTCGATTCACAGAAGAAATGGGATACCCGCAGCAGGAGAGACAAGCTTTTTGACCTCTAAAGCTATCTGAAGAGACTTGTCAGATCTATGGCTTTGCTAGCTGAGCAGCATGAACTGCACTTCAAATGGAAAGGATGCAACTAGCTGTGATTCCCAGAGAGGAAAGGCAGAGAGAATGTATGGGAACAGTGGAAGGTTCATAACTCTGATCACTCCATCAGAAAGGTGGAGTTCAACTTTCCTTAGGGCAAGACTTAAAGAATTTTGTAACCCAGATAATCCCTTCTGAAACACTGCACAGGAGTTTGCTTATTTTTTTTTTTCAAGAAGCAGGAAGTGAATAATGTTGTGTAATTAAATAGGCTCGACATTGTTTAATGCAATTAAAGAGTATTACATTGTGTCTTCAATCTGTTTGCAGTCTTTGTGGCAAAACTGTCAGTCATTGACCTGGATATGCCATTCCTGCAGCAGAGTTTGCCAGCTGAAATTACTTCCTTCCAGGGCGATCATGAAAACTGTATCTTTCTAAATAAATAACAGGAATAAAATCTTACTATGATTAAATCATTAACTTAAACTATGAAAAGACTTCCGTGAATGGACTGGGTGCTGAAAAAGCCCAACTCTTTATCTTGTACTACATGTCTCATATATACCATCTGATCTATAAAAATATGAAGACCTTTTTATCCCTTAGGCAAAAAACGAACAATGAGATTGACCTGATGTATTATTTTTTCAAAAGAAAATTGGCTAGATATAGTGGACATCTGGACAGACAGCCAAGGTGTGCAACAGCTTTCCTGTTGGGTTTGATGGTTTGAGACAGAAGATGTATATTTTTTTTTTTTTTCTGTGATTTAGTGGATATAAGGGGAACTTTACAAATGACTGCTGAATTTGTCGTTCAATCTACTGTGTCAGCAGAAATAACACTGTACTGTGGCTCAGTGGTCAGAGCTCCAAAATCCATTTTTCATCATAATACTGCAGGTAATTGTGGCCTGCTAATTATTTTATAGGGTATTTATATGCTTTTTCACTTTTCTAATGACACAAGTACAAGGCCCCAGTTTCAATACCATGAACTAAGTGCATCTATTTAGTGTCTTATAGTTAAATATCACTTATTTAAATCCTTTAATTTTTTTTAAAAAACATTCCTTATGAACCATTAAAATGTAACTGACTTGAAGTGTGGCAGTGATAATGCCAAAAATAACCATCAAATTCTTTAAATCATTATAGAAAAATAGATGTCCAAAATGAGTTATTTTGTAAGTTAGTAATTGTATTTTGTAAGTTAGTAATTCATGTTAGTGGCTTTTCTGTGTTCTTGTATTTCATATACAGCGGCACAGCCTAGCCAGGGAAATCATTCTTGCTTTTACTCAAGGGGTCATATATTGTACAGGACACATTTTGTAACTTAAACCTCTCAACTTTTTAAATTGAATCTGTTACTATGGAAGGGAAACTTTAAAACTGTTACCTTTAAATAATGGTAATTTAACTTTTTTTTTTCCAAATGTGTCAAGATAAGGATATGTTACCCTTCAAATTGAAGTCAATGAAAGAACACTACTAATTCATTGTATGCAGCAGTAACCTAAAGAGAAATAAAACCAGAAGCAGTTTTTTTTCCATGGTGAATTCAATTCTCTGGAAAGGTGGCAGATTAACGGTGCTAGACATGAACCTTGTTTAGCCATATAAAAAATGCAGTGGCAGCAGAGCAGACTGCCTCATTTCCCTGTCACTGTGTTTCATGTTTCTTCTGGAGAGTCCATCTTCGGATGCTGATTCTGTTCTTAGCCTCTCTGCCAAAACTGCTAACTAGGTAACAAAGGAATAAATGGCCACCTGTCACTGGCAAGATTATTAACTCATTCCACAGAAGTTGCTGAACAGCCGCTCTCCGCTGATAATGACTTTCTACCATGACTGAGCTGGGCCAGACATGAACTAGCGATAAAGGTCTTTTATTCTGGTACCTGCTTCTTGAGCCTTCTCTTGAAAGCTATTCAGTGATATTTTTAAGGTACAACTACCAAGGTACAACCACCCCCTCCCTCATGCATTTGATGAAGTGGGTCTTTGCCCACGAAAGCTTATGCTCCAAAATATCTGTTAGTCTATAAGGTGCCACAAGACTTTTTGTTGTTACCAAGTTGTTATGACAGTTCACCTTGATTGTAACTGTTAGTGTTGAATGTTTGTATGTCTAACAGAAAACGGCTAATAGGCTTGTGGTACATATTGCAGTGCTCTCTAGGAAATGGGAAGTGGGTTGTGTTGCAGCCATTTGGCTTACAAAAGAAGGGGGTTAGAATGCTCCCTATCTCTGTAAGAAATAGAAAACATCCATTAAAGTGTAGACTCAAGAAGTTCAGTCCATTTAATTTAACAAAGCGAAGGTTAAAGGCAGAACTGCTGGAACAGTTTATTTAATAATGGGAGTTCTGAGAACCATTACATCCAATTGTTAAAACCTGCATATGATGGAAAACCAGGGGCGGCAGCAGCACCCCTAGTTGCAGCACCTCTGATTAAGGGTTGGCTTGATTACAGCCAGCAGCACCTATAAAGAAAAATATTAGTTACTGGGTTCTTCAGTCTAGCAGAACATCACTGGAAGATGAAGCTAAACGATTTGACTGGAAACGTCAGAATTTTTTAACAATGTGATTTACCATTGGAACAAAGCACTAAGGGATGTGGTGGATTCTCCATCACTGGGAATTTTCAATATTATTTAAAAAAAAAAAAAAAAAACTTTTCTAAGAGCTCAGAGTCATTGAAGACCCCCTGAGGTCCCTTCCAGCCCAGTAATTCTATGATTCTAAGTTCTGTAGGAACTCATGCCTTATGATCCATTAAGTAGTGGAGGAAATAAGGGGTGTATACTTTGCTCTTTGTCTTCCTCGCACTCTGCATTTGCAAGTCTTACCAAATGCTCATATGGATCAAGAACAGTACATGACTCTTAAGACAGCACATGCCAATAGTATTCTTGACATGGATGCCAGAGCAATATTACACATACTGCAAGGAACCACCGGAACAACAAAAAAGTAGGTAGTTCAAGAGGAGGAAAAATATTTTAAGCTTATTTTGTTTTTTGTATTAGTTCTGCAACTGGGATTTCAGATCTACAGCAGAATCTGCCTCAAGAAAAATGTTATTTTAATTTGTAATATTTTGCAGTATTGTAGCACTTCACATATGAGAATCTTAAAGCTCTTTTCAGATATCTATGGGACGAAATATTGTTCTTAACTTCTTATAGTAGGGAAAAATTAGTCGGAAGGAATTCAAATGGGGGCTGATTTTTACCAGTATCCAGCATCCAGATCTATAGGGCATCGTCTTAAGTAGAATCTAAAGGTATAATATTAGATGGTTGAATTAATGCCAGGGCTTTAACCTGACTGTGTCAAACATGTTAAAGGCAGTGAACTTGTCTATATTAGCCTATTAAAATGTTTTAGCCAGCAAGTAATAACATTACACCTTTAAATCCTTCACTAGACAAGGCCCAACTGACGTCACTGGTAGGTGTGGTGTGTGTGTGTGTGTTCAAATTAGCCCCATTATAATACATTCAAGGCTTCACAGAGGGTTTGTCTAGGCTTGGGAGAGTTGACTAACCCTGCACAGGCCATTACGTGTTTTCCTAATTTCGACAGGTTAATACCTTTTTTGCTTTGATAGAGCTAATTACTGTAGAACCAATGAGAGACGAGGGTGAAGTCTAACTAATGAAATTGAAGTACAAAGCGTTCACCTGCATCTACAGTAGGAAAAAGTTTGTGATGTGGTTCAAACTTTTGATGGAGGCACACCCAGAATGCACTCTCTTTTACCTCCTTTGAAACAGTCAGAGCAAACTATGACACACTCCGAGCGGTAGGGGTCAGACAGAATAGTTTTATATAGCTGCCCTTACATAGGGGTTTCACTGTACATTATCACAGAAACCTTGCTAGCAAATGCTCCCCTTGGGAATGTGCTACAGGAAAACTTGTATCCTAATGTGGGAATCCCAGACATAGGATCCATATTTCCAAATTGCCTCATTTTAAAATGTCAGAACAGTTATACTTAACACTGTTCATAGACTCATAGAATACTAGAATTGGAAGGGACCTCAAGAAGCCATCAGATCCAGTCCCCTACCCTCACCACAGTTCCCAGCACCATCTAGATCATCCTTGACAGATGTTTATCTAACCTCCTCAAAATATCTCCAATGATTGAGATTCTACAACCTTCCTAGGTAATTTATTCCAATATTTAACCACCATAACTAGAATATTTTTACTAATGTCCAACCTAAGCCTTCTTTGCTTCAATTTAAGCCCATTGTTTCTTGTCCTATTATCAGAGATAAAGAACAACAATTTTTTTCTCCCTCCCCCTTGTAACGGCCTTTTAGGTACTTGAAAAATGTTGTTATTTCCCCTCTGTCTTCCTTTTTCCCAACTAAACAAACCCAGTTCTTTCAGACTTCCCTCAGAGGTTGTGTTTTCTAGACCATTAATAATTTTTGTTGCTCTTCTGCTCCAATTTCTGCACATCTTTTTTACATCTGTTACAAGAGTGTTTGACTATAGAGCCTCTGTCAGTCCTAAATTAAACATAATCTTTTAAATTTAAAAAGTGATTTTGATGGTTCATTAATAATTTCAATCTACCTGCTTGTCTAAATAATTTTTTTTAAATTCTGTGCATTTTGCTTCAGTACATGAAGGTTGGTCTGAAGAAGTGGGTCTATCCCATGAAAGCTCACCTAATAAACTATTTTGCTAGTCTTTAAAGTGCTACTTGACTGCTTTTTGTTTTGAAGGTTTTTAGTTAGCTTAAAATTCTTAAAGGAATGCATAGCCAAGGTTTCCATTACTTTGGCTTTCTTCTTCTGCTAATGGAACAGCAGACATTAATGAAATGTCAATGACCGTTCTTGCCAGTTCAGTTCTCTGGCGTGATCTAATTAGAATTAAATACTTAGTGTGGTTAGAGAGACTAAATAAAAGGAACAGAAAGAGTTCATTCTTCCAAACTGTGTTCCTGCATTTGCCAAATCAATTTTAATTAGCTTCATAAAGATGTCCTGGGTCTTCTCTGAAGTATAGTTTTGAGTCTTTTGCAGCACAGCAAGAAGCTATTCAATTCGGTGAGGTTTTATTTCAGCACTATTCAGGAATAGCCAAATGATACCTACTTCTGTAATTAACTGCCTCATACTTTTTTCAGACACAAAAATAGTCTCTCTGTGGATATTTCAGTGGGCAAAAATATGCAGATTTGTTGTGCTGTAAAATGTTTAGTTTTTTTGTAGTGCCATATATTGTAATTAACCAATTGCTTTCAGATTGTTATATTTTCTGGGTCTAGTTGATATGCAGAATAATTAGCTAGTTTTAAAATGTTCAGATGTTTTAAGTTACTCAAGGTTAAGAAAATGCTGGTTGCTGTCTTAATTAAAATCCTTGCTATTATAAAGCCGTTTCTTGTTGTCTGTGAACTGGATCCATTGCATGACTGATAGAAAAAGTCAGGAAAGTGTAAGTGGGTGTGTCAGCAGTGAGCCTGTGATGGAGTTTGCATGCAGCTGTAGAATTTTCTAACTTCTCTGTTATTCCAAAAGCTGCAACGGCAGAATATTGCTTGAATTGTTTGGAGGCAGAGCCAGTTTAGGAACTGTTTGGTTAATACACAGTGGAAAAAAATCAAGGTTAAATTTCCTTTTGAGACCTGGAGCTCTGTGGATCTCACTTATGTCTGACTTATTGGTATATATCATCCAAGCTGCAGCCACATAGAGTCCTTCACAGAATGTCTGGACAATACAAAGCCTTTTGTGGGAGCTACAGAACTGGCTTAGCTATCTCTTTGCCCCCCACCTCATGCAAGAGCCCCTGGTGCAGGGAGAAAAGCAAAATGGGTCTTGAGCACATTGGTGGTACATAGGGCTGGCAAGAGCTGTAGCCACAGCATTTCCATAGGCAAGTTGAAGTAGCATTCTGATTTGTCCTAACCTACCACTTGATCAAGGAGGAGCAGTGCAAAGTTGGTATCCTCCTGTATCCTTTAGTTGACACAGAGGAGCGAATTTGTTTCAGAGAGACCTTCTTGGAAGGGGTGGAATTCTAAGAGGATGAAGAATACCCAGAGACTGCAAAAGAATTGGGAAATTCTCTTTGAAACAAGGACTCATGAGAAGGCCTGAGTGACTGATCAGAGTTTGTGGAGCCACGCTTCACTGACACACAGGGGCTACGTCTACACGTGCCCCAAACTTCGAAATGGCCACGCAAATGGCCATTTCGAAGTTTACTAATGAAGCGCTGAAATGCATATTCAGCGCTTCATTAGCATGCGGGCGGCAGCGGCACTTTGACGCCTATTGCCGCCGCGCGTCTCGTCCAGACGGGGCTCCTTTTCAAAAGGACCCCGCCTACTTCGAAGTCCCCTTATTCCCATGAGCTGATGGGAATAAGGGGACTTCGAAGTAGGCGGGGTCCTTTCGAAAAGGAGCCCCGTCTGGACGAGACGCGCGGCGGCAATAGGCGTCAAAGTGCCGCTGCCGCCCGCATGCTAATGAAGCGCTGAATATGCATTTCAGCGCTTCATTAGTAAACTTCGAAATGGCCATTTGCGTGGCCATTTCGAAATTTGGGGCACGTGTAGACACGGCCAGGCTGTGTCTACACTTGCATTCCTCTTTTGAAAGAGGCATGCAAATGAGGGAAATTTGAAAATGCAAATAAGGTACAGATTTACATATCTGGCATCTTATTTGCATATTCTTTCAAAAGAAGAAAAGCAGCATAGACGTGACTCTTTAGAAAGTAAACCCATCTTTGAAAGAACCCTTCCCTTTTTTTTTTTTTATGGGAAGAAGGGTTCTTTCAAAGATGGGTTTACTTTCTAAAGAGTCACATCTATGCTGCTTTTCTTCTTTTGAAAGAAAAACATGGTAATAAGGTGCCAGCTATGTAAATCCACACCTCCTTTGCATTTTCAATTTCCATTATTTTCATGCCTCTTTTAAAAGAGGAATGCAAGTGTAGATGCAGCCACAGTGTTTTGTAAGCAATGGAGAAATGAAGGGAGTAAGTGCACTCCCTGTAGGTGTTTTAGGTAGTGGTCTGTGTGTCTGCATAGCTGTTGCTGAGTTTCATAATTGTCCTGTATATCTGTTCTTTGTTTTGTTCTGTGAATAGTGTCCTTTCTTTTAAACTTTTTCCACTTGCTCAGTTGACTTTTATTATGCATATCTGTAAATGTATATTTGTGCAGTACACTTTATCATAAGTTTGCCTGGTTCATGGACAAATTCAGTTACTGAGCCAAATACATTCACACACAATGCCTGACTTTACCCATGATCATTTCAAAACATAGCATTAAATTCACCCTTGTTGAAAGATAGTCCTTCCTCCCCTGCCCGGTTTTCATCCTTTGGAAGAGCCAAAACAGTAACAGCCAAAAATAGGCTTTTATAGTATACTTCCTGCCAATTGTTTCTGTAGCTCTGAGGTGTCTTGTGATAGCGATGTGTAACCTTAGAGGCATGGAGACCACTGACAAGGAAGAATGAAATCTCAGCTCTACAGCCTTGGCTGAGAGCCAGCTAGCCTTTAGCTCATGTGGTAGAGCACAAGGTTTTAGCTCTTCAGGTTGCAGGTTCATTGCCTCTGGCCAACAGCCCAGGTCTTTTGGCCTTACCGATGCTATGAAAGCTGTCATTTTTGATTGCCATGTTTGCATGCCCTGTTTGCAACTATGGGATATAAAACTTCAAATTAAACTGAAAACGAGGCATCATGAATGACATTAGGGTTTACTTAGGACATATTTCACCTGGACTCCATGGTTCAGTGTCAATTAAAATCAAATTTGGATTATCACACTACAGGTTGAACCTCTCTTGTCCAGCACCCTTGGAACTGGACCAATGCCAGACAAGAGAATTTGCTAGACAATGGGAGGTCAATATCTTCTGACACATTAACAACACTGCCAGTGTTAATTGGGCTCTTAGCCATTACTTGGGGTGAATTACAACTAAATAACAGCACAGAACACTGAGAGCCAAGACTGGTGACTGTAAGCAAAATTTATGGGACTATAGGAAACTTGATCAAGTTTAGAATATAATAATACTATAATAACTGGTCATCCAACTAACTAAAATCATGCCAGATTATGGAGGTTACCAGATGAGAGAGTTCCAGATTAGAGAGGTTCAATCCGTAGCTTCCTTACTTCATGTGCGTTTAGCAGTCTGCTTGCTGGTCCCTGCTGTTTTATTACCTGAATAGATAAAGGCATATCTGTATTCTTTCTTACGTTTCAAGGCCAGAAGTGACCATTGTGATTAACTCATTTGACTTCTCTTATAACACAGGCCATAGAACTCCTCCCCACCTCCAAAATTCCTAGTTTACATTTGTTAGGAAAACCTACCATCTTAATTTTAAAATGGCAAGTGATGGAGAATCCACCATGACTCTTGGTAAATTGCTACAATAGCTAATTGTTCTCCCCTTGAAAATGTATGATGTCTTCAGAAAGTCTGTCTTTCGGTTTAGCCCAGTAGTGCTATCACATAAGGAAAATCTCCATCTGTTTTGTCACTAAACCGGCCTGCTTGGAACTCCGCTAAAGCTATGTTTAGATTGCCAAGAATTGTTGGCAAGAGATATGCAAATTGTGCAATGCATTTTCATATCTCCTGCTGACAGTTGAGTGGGGAGAGGCTTTCCTGCCATTTGGCCCATCTACACGAGGCCAAATGTTAGGAATACCCCTTCTGCCGACACACCCCTTCTTCCATGTGGGATGAGGAACACTGGGATGTTGGTGGAAGGCTCCCAGAGTGGCAGACTTCTGATGGGAGACCTCTGGGCTCCCAGGAAAAGCCTGCAATCTAGACATGGCCTAAGAGGCTACATTTGGCATTCTGAAGACTCCTATGAGATCACACTCCTTTGTTCAGTCCCCTGCTGCTTTACAAAACAGCTCAGGCTTGGGCATCTATAACCTTGCAAAATGCTTTACTGGAATTACATTAATACGATTGAAGTGGACTCAAACCCTGTTTTGTTTCATATCTGACTGTAAAATTATGAAGTGATTGTCTTAATCTAGTTGTGGTTCTTTCCAGTCTCCTACTGAATATGCTTTCTAGGGACACTGAAAAAAAACCCAAATGTGATCATTTGTATGGTGGCACCAGCTTCTGTATTTGTTGTTTTAATTTAACTGCCCTGCGACTAAATTAAAGGTACCAATCCAATAGCAATTGCTTTGTTCTCTTTCAGTGTGCCAGTGAATATATTAAAATGTACAATAATCTTCTCATGCTATCACACTCACAGAAACTTTTCCATCTGATCAATAGACTGAAGGGATGACCCCCAAATTCCCCTCTATTGTCTATTCAGTCAAAGTGCAAAAAACTTTCAACTGGCGATCCTGTCAGAGAATAAGCTGCAATTAAAACGCTCAGCCTTCTTGTCCCTAATACAAGTGAGGTGCTGGTCTATTGATTTATAAATCATTAGAGTGAAAGAATGAAAAATGAATGTGCCCTAATGAGCTCACCAGTTTGTGGTCAGATAAAGAGCATGTGCCAGCCATGATGGTTAATTTGTATTCCCCCCGGTCAGGCTGTTCCATATTTTTATGCTGACCGTAAATTGTTCCCCAAAACACAGTGTGGGTGCCAGTGATCTGAATTGCTGTATCCCTGGAGTAAATGCTTATTAACAACCCAAAGACCCAAGAACCCTTTGCCTCCATCCCCTTCCTTCTCTCTCTTGGATAGGAACCTGTTTTTATAACAGAGAAGAAGGCAATATTAACACGAGTGCTAGCTTGGCCTGCATCTACAGAGAAAATAAGATAATGAAAGTTTAATAGAAAGTCATTTAGGAAAACCTCACCTATCCTTTCCACATCTGATCTTGTTGATGTTAAAGGTAAAACTGTCATTCATTTCAGCAGGGGTGGGGTCAGGCCTAATGTACACATGGCTACAACTTGCTAACAGAACCCTGGAGCATAGACTAAATTGCTATTGAAATAGAATAAAAATTACCCATAGAAATAATTCCTTGATACTGTGAGAATTGAAGGAAAGAAGGCTATATTAAAAATACAGTTACTGAGAAAGAAGGAATTAATGCTAGTAGTAAAAAATTCAAGGCACTCCTAAATTGTACAGTAGCTTAAAAATCTTTTTTATGATCGGGTCTCTATTAACTCATTTATGTATAGAGCTGACATATTATAAATGAAACAACTCATCAGGTTGCTATCTCAGTTAAGACTTGAATGCCAGGTGTCCATGTATCAAGCATCACAATGAAATTTGCTGACAGAGGAAAGATGCTGGCGAAAATGAGAGATCAAGTGTTTTTTTTTTTTTTTAAAGATGTATGGGGCTCATGCCTTACTGAGCCAGCCCAGACAGCATTAAACCACATCTTATAAAGGACATTGTGTCTTGAAAGCTATAAAGTTATGGGCTATGCACAGTCTATCCCGATTGGGATTTGAATTGAAGAGTTTTAAGGAGGATGCTAGATGCATAGGAAGCAGTATTGGTGAAGTTATTCTTCTTTGTCAAAACAACTGCTTGATGTTGTAGTTAATGTGGAACTATTATAATCACCTGTGGGGCTGAACATAGCATTAGATTGCTGTATCAGTGATGAACTTTTGTATCGTTTTAAAGCACCAAGTGGTTCAGGAGTTAAGGAGTTGCTTCTTCCCCAAGACCATACTACCAATGTTGAGCTCAGCTTTGGCATTCAAACTGGAGTCCTGGTGATACAAACAAGTGAGGGGCTGCCAGGTGAGTATTCTATGGTTGTGGCTACACTAGAGAGTTTTGTCGACAGAAGTGGCCTTCAGTGCAGAGTACGGTCCACTGAAGTGCAGTCTGGCACTTCTCTGTTGGCAGAGCAAATTGTACGCTTCACCAATCTGTCTACAAAGGTTCTGTCGAGATTTCTCTATTGGCAGATGCTTCTAGTGTACATGTAGCCTTTGCGACTGAGACACCCATGGCTCAAATGCAGTGGCCACCAGACTCCATACCTCCCAAGTCATTTCCAAATCTGGGAAACATGTAAGGTTGGGAAATTATTCAATTGGGAGATGGATTTGGGGTAGAATACTTTAAATTGTTTCACTTATGATGTATTTTTGTATCAGCTGGAGCAGAGGTTGGCAGCCAAAAGAGAAAGAAGAGGCACTTTTTAAATTCAGTAAAACACGAATAGTCCTTTATAAATAATGTCAAACCATACTTTTTGTAACCCCTACGTTAAGAACAGTGCACGCACATATTAAAGGGGGAGTGATGCAGTGTTTCAAGATCACATATCATTTGCTATTTAGATATCATTTGTTCATTGTTGGGCTTTTAGATGTTCACCAAAATATTGAAAATAATTAGAAGGGTGTTTTTTTTTTTTTTTGGCTTGCAATTATACCATCAGAAGCCACAAAGAAGTCCTTACAGAGCCGTATGTGGCTCCCTTGAACTGGAACATATGACAAGTTGCTTTTTTTAGCATTCTTTTATAATTCCAAATAAACTGCCAGTCATAGGACTACATATATATATATGCCTATGTAGTGCTGTGATTTGTGATTTATTATATATAAATAAATAAATATAGACTTAGTATTTAATTTCATTACTATGCCTCAGTGTGAGGAATTGGTCTGCTTGACTGTCTACTGACCAATCACTGTCTACTGCTCCTTTCACAGTCTATACAATGACCGAGTACCATTTTTATGGGTTTGGCAGTAGAGGTCAAGGGAAGATGAACAAAAACAAGACTAGATTTAACACTTTAAGCAAGAACAAAGCAAACTTCTTCCTGCCTCAACTAGTTTTGAATTATGAAATGGTTCTCTCAACAATTCCTCTTGGAAGCCAGAGGAAATGTGCATTATCATGAGTGTTCTGGCTTCCATGAGGCAAGTGAGCTGATGAACTGTTTTTTTCTCCTCCATAGTGATGCTTATGAAAAACAAAACAGACTGATCTAAACCACAAACCAGACACAAAAGGAAAATCTGATGTTAGATCTGTTTCTTGTGAAATGGAAATTACTAGACAAGAGGGAAAAGACCTGCTTTTAGTTCTCCTCTTTTCCTCTGGCCCTGTGTGTCATTCCTCCTGAGGACACTGCTGGCTGAGCAAGGCAGCTGTACCCTTTCCCAAAGGCTCAACTGACCCCATTCTCTGATCTCATATGTAGGGCCCAGGGAGAAGCCAATGCCAATTTACCAACTTGTAGAAGGTATTTTTTTTCTTTGCAGTAGCATCTGGATAACTCCACTGACAGCTGTGTTGCCTCCAGGTTTTGTTGCTGGTTAGATAGGGTGTTGTGTGTAGCAGAGTACCATTTTTGTATAAAACCCTCTTTAAATGAGTTGGACTTCACACACTGAGCAAGATTTTATACTTAGAGGAGCATTGGTTTCACTGCTCTTGAAACTCTGGTATCTTCCACAGTTATAATCCTGTGAGTGTGGGGTAGACAGACTTTCAGACTCTCCGCACTATTTTAAATTAATTTGTATAACAAGATAAAAGACCCAATTGCTAGATATATTATTTTATATCCTGTGGTATCTATTAGAATTTTTGATCATATTTTGATTTTTGATCATATTGAAACCAAATTCACTGTGTGTACCCATAGATTTTCTGACACTGAAAAATTAGTACCTAATATTTGACACTGTAGCATTAACTTTGTACCCTAATGCAATTACAAAACTGTTTAGTTACTTCCTGGCAGGAATTTTGAGAGTTAGCTAAGATCAGAATAGTAGAACACAGACTCTGGTTCACTTGGATATCTGCTGCTTTAACATTCTGATTACAGTGGATTTTTTGGGTAAACAGTACCAAAAAGCTACAGGAACTGAGAGCATCCCTGTCATATGCCTCTAGACAGGATGAAAACAGTGTGTATCCATGAAGCCTCGTTGCCTGTTACTTAAGTGCTTTTATGCACCTAAGACTGCTACACCCCACTTCCAAGACTGCCATGAGATAATTTTACTCTACTTGATCAAAGGGTTTCTCTATATCTAATGATAATAACATACATGAGTCTGCCTTTGATCAGGCGGAATGGATAATCCCCTAACATTCATTATATTTTCACTGTGTGTCATGAAAGAAACCTGTCTTATCTTAAGAGGGCAGTATTTTTAATCTGTTAGCCAAAATTTTTGCTAATTTTTCATGGAAGGAGCCTATTAGAAAAACCTTTCCCTTATCTGTTGAATAGTAACAGAGAGTAAGCCGTGCTAGTCTATACACTATCAAAACAAAAAGCAGTCAAGTAGCACTTTAAAGACTAGCAAAATAGTTTATTAGGTGAGCTTTCGTGGGACAGACCCACTTCTTCAGGTCTGAAGAAGTGGGTCTGTCCCACGAAAGCTCACCTAGGCTACGTCTACACGTGCCCCAAACTTCAAAATGGCCATTTCGAAGTTTACTAATGAAGCGCTGAAATGCATATTCAGCGCTTCATTAGCATGCGGGCTGCCGCGGCGCTTCGAAATTGACGCGCCTTGCCGCCGCGCGTCGCTTCCAGACGGGGCTCCTTTTCGAAAGGATGCCGCCAACTTCGAAGTCCCCTTATTCCCATGGGGAATTTTCTATGTTTTCTATGAATTCCCATGGGGAATAAGGGGACTTCGAAGTAGGCGGCGTCCTTTCGAAAAGGAGCCCCGTCTGGACGCGCCGCGCGGTGGCAAGGTGCGTCAATTTTGAAGCGCTGCGGCAGCCCGCATGCTAATGAAGCGCTGAATATGCATTTCAGCGCTTCATTAGTAAACTTCGAAATGGCCATTTGCATGGCCATTTCGAAGTTTGGGGCACGCGTAGACATGGCCCTAATAAACTATTTTGCTAGTCTTTAAAGTACTACTTGACTGTTTTTCCTTATCTGATTTAGAAAGCTCTATCAAGGTAACATAGAAAATCTCTGTCAATGGCCACATCCTTGAGATGATTGATGAAATTTTGCCAGCCTTCACCTGACTGTTTAAATCTGAAATAGAAGCCCCTGCCTTTTCTACCATCATCACTTCCTTTAAGATTTTCCAATCTGAGGCTGTACTGAAAGATTAACAGCCTGTAGATAGATGTCTGATGCTGACCATTTGCTATGTGGGAGGAGTATTTTTTTGTTTTCTCATCAGGAAACTTTTAATTTTTGGGCCAGATATTTGTTTCATTTATTTCTTTTCTCAGAATATTCCTGATTCCTGTAACTAAGTAGTTTTCCAGTTTGATTCTTAAGCTATATTATTTTCTTCTTGCATTTTGCAATTATTGAAAAATATACTTTGATTCTGTTTCTATAATGCTTTTAACCCATGGCTACGTTTACATGGCAGAGATCTTTCGAAAGAAGCTCTTCCGGAAGATCTCCTCTGGGAGCACTTCTTTCGAAAGAGTGTGTCCGTGCCCAATAAAGTGAATCAAGAGAGTGGTCTGCTGTTTTGAAAGAGAGAATCCACACAGCCCCTCTCTTTTGAAAGAACAGGCCAGGGATCACAAATTAACTTTTCTTTCGAAAGAAGGGCCCTGCAGAGCTTCTACACGTGTTTTCTTTCAAAAGAAGCTTTCGAAAGGGGATGCTCTTGCTGAAATAGGAAAGGAAGAGTGATTTTGAAAGGAGCACCACGTTCTTTCGACTTACTTTTGAAAGAATGTTTTGTGTGTGGTAGAGACTCCATGGGCTCTTTTTGAAAGAGCCGCCTCCTTTCGAAAAATCTTTCTAAACAACTTGCTAGTGTAGATGTGGCCTATGTATTACCTTTTTAAGAGAGATTCTGTTTTTCTTTTGTTTTTTCTCTTTTTTTAAAAAATTGGGAAGGTCTGCAAATTTTTAACTGATCTTTTATTACAGCCTTCCCTGCATTCCACAGCTGGCTTCATTTAATGTTGGCTTGATATTTACGTGAAAATATTTAAGGCTGTCACTTTTTAGACTGGCATCTTCTCTTAGGAGATTCTGCAGAAGGGTGAAGTGTGTTTGAAACTACTTTGTTAGGTAACATGGGAATGATATGACATCCAACAATTTGGAGTCAGAACAGGTGTATTTTTTATCGTTAGGACCAGTGGTTTTTTTTGTGCTGTTACTTGCTGGTACTGAGTATCAGCAGCCCTAGCTATAGCCATGGGGTTGGCTGGGGAAGTGATGGATGGGAGCAGGGTACTGAGTACCAGCTCCTTTTTTTTTTTTCTTTTTTTTAACATTATTAACAAACCAAGGCACTGATTAGGACTTTAACCATTTTTCTAAGACTATTGATAAAGATGTTTGACTGAAATAACACTTATTGATTGCCCTCGGAAATGTTTTCATGAAACCTATGAGTTTTTTTTTCTTTATGCAGAAGTATAATAGTTTTATCTAATGGAGAAGAAAGTGTAGGAGATAAGTATCAGAGAGGTAGCAGAGTTAGTCTGTATCTTCAAAAACAATAAGTCCTCTGACACCTTATAGACTAACATATTTTGGAGCATAAGCTTTCATGGGCAAAGACCCTCTTTGTCAAATGCATGAGTGTGTGTGGCGGAGGGGAGGGGGGGTTCAGAGAAGGATTTAAAGAGGTGGGTATCCGTAAAGGGGAGGGCCAGAGCTGACAAGGTCTATTGGATATGGCCCATTATTGGCAGTTAATGGGGAGTTGTGAACATCAAAAGAGGAGAAAACAAGTGAGTTAAGTCGGGGGATGTCGCCCATTGTCAGACGCTAATGTGGAAGTGTGAACATCAAGAGCAGAGAAACTGCTTCTGTTATGGGCCAGCCACTCCCAGTCTCTGTTCAGTCCTTGGTTGATGGAGTCAAATTTGCAAATGAATTGCAACTCAGAAATTTTTCCATTTTATTTTTGAAATTTTTTGTTGTAGGAATGCTACTTTAAAATCTATTATTGAGTGTCTAGGGAGATTGAAGTGTTCTCCTACAAGTTTTTGTATGTTACTGTTCCTGGTGTCTGATTTATGTCCATTTATTCTTTTACGTAGAGACTGTCCAGTTTGGCCAATATAAATTGCAGTGGGGCATTGCTGGCACATGATGGCATGTATTATATTAGTAGAGGTGCAGTTGAAAGGGCACCTGATTTAGTGGTTGATGTTAGGACCTGTGATGATATCACTGGTGTAGATATGTGACCAGAGTTGGCACCGAGGTTTGTTGCAGGTATTGGGTCCAGGTTTATAGTTACTGTGTTGCGGTCTATAGTTGCTGGTGAGAATTTGTTTAAGGTTGGCAGGCTGTCTGTGGGTGAGGACAGACCTGCCTCTCAAGGTCTGTGAGAGTGAAGGATCATTGTCCAGGATGGGTTGCAGGTCCCTGATGATGCATTGGAGAGGCTTTAGCTGGGGGCTGTGTGTGATGACCAGTGGTGTTCGCCTGTTTTCCTTGTTGGGCCTGTCTTGTAGTAGGTGGTTTCTGAGTAAACATTTGTCTCTGTCAATCTGTTTCTTCACTTCCTTAGGTGGGCATGGTAGTTTCAAGAAAGGTTGGTAAAGATCTTGTAGGTGTTTGCCTCAGTCTGAGGGACTGGAGCAAATACGGTTGTACCTTAGTGCTTGTCTGTATACAATGGATCATGTAGTGTACTCTGGATGCAAGCTGGAGGTGTGTATATAAGCATAGTGGTCTGTGGGTTTTCGGTATAGGGTGATATTTATGTGATCATCACTTACTTGCACAGTAACATCCAGGAAGTGGATCTCTTGTGTGGACTGGTCCAGGCTAAGGTTGATGGTGGGGTGGAAACTGTTGAAATCATGGTGGAACTCTTCAAGAGCCTCCTTCCCCTGGGTCCAGATGATGAAGATGTCATCAATGTAGTACAGGTAGAGGAGGGGCACTAGGGGACGAGAACTGAGGACACATTGTCCCAGGTTAGCCATAAAAATGTTGGCATATTGTGGGGGGGGCCATGCGCATGCCCATAGCAGTGCCACTTATTTTAAAGGTATAAATGGTCCTCAAATCTGGTGAGGACAGATTTGGGTGAGGACAAAGTCACAAAGCTCCGCCACCATTTATGCTTCGATCTCATCAGGAATAATGTTCCTAACAGCTAGATGACCATCTTCATGTGGGATATTGGTGTAAAGGGCCTCTACATCCATGGTGGTCAGGATGGTGTTTTCAGGAAGCTCACCAATGAAATGTAGGTTCTTAAGGAAGTCAATGGTATCTCAAAGAAGGCTGGGAGCACTGGTAGCATAGGGTCTGAGTAGAGAGTCCACATATCCAGGCAATCCTGTAGTGAGAGGGTCAATGCCTGAGATGATGGGGTGCCCGGGATTCCTAGGTTTATGGATCTTGGGTAGTCGGTAGAATAAATCTGGTTGGGGTCTAGCGGTGTGTCTGTAGATTTGTTCCTGTGTTTTTATAGGGAGGATCTTGAGCAGATGCTCTAGTTTTTATGTACTCCTCAGTGGCATCCTGGGACAGTGGCATGTAGAAAGTGGTATTGGAGAGTTGCCTGGCAGCCTCCTTTTGATAGTCTGTCCTTTTCATGATGACAACAGCACCTCCTTTGTCAGCCTCTTGGATGACGTCAGAGTTGTTTCTGAGGCTGTTGATGGTATTGTGTTCTGCACGGCTGAGGTTATGGGGTAATCGATGCTGCTTTTCCACAATTTCTGTCTGTGCACGTCGGCAGAAGCATTCTGTGTGTAGGTCCAGTTTGTCATTTCAACCAGCGGGGGGAGTCCATGAAGAATTCTTTTTCTTGTACTGTAGGTGCGGGGAAGTACCCGTAGGTCAGTGCACTGTTCAGTATCATGTTGGAAGTATTCCTTCATTCGTAGATGGTGAAAGTAGGTTTCCAGATCCCTACAGAACTGTATCAAGTTTGGGGTGTGTGCGTGTGCGAAAAGTGAGTCCTTGTGAAAGGGCAGATTCTTTTACCATTCTGAGTGTGTGGTTGGGTAGATTGACTATTGCTGGGTGAATTAAGGGTATCACTATTGTGGCCTCATGTGGAAAGTAGGAGTTTAGATAGTTTACAGTCTTTTTTTCTTCTGTAGAGAAGAGAACTGTGCAATATAAATCTCCTGTCTTGTTTTAGGTAAGCCAGCCATGTGGAGGTTTGTATGAGAGGGTTTTTGTGTATTTATTTTTTTATGAGTCTTCAGGTTTGAGAGCTCTTTTTTGATGTTTTTTTGTTTGCTGTGCAGGATGCTGATCAGGTGATTCCTCAGTTTCTTAGGGAGGCTGGCCCATTACAAAAGCAGGTTCTCTGCTCTTGATATTCTCATCTCTACATTAGCATCTGACAGTGGGCCACATACCCGCCCTCCACCAGGTGACTTAACTCACTTGTTTTCTCCTCTCTTGATGTTTAACTCCACATTAACTGCTGATAATGGCCCACATCCACGTTGACTGAATGCACCTTGTCAGTTCTGGCCATCTCCTTTACTGATATCTCATCTTTAAATCCTGCTCTGAAACCCCTCCACTCATGCACTGACAAAGCAGGTCTTTGCCCACGAAAGCTTATGCTCTAAAATATCTGTTAGTCTATAAGGTGTCACAGGACTTCTTGTTGTTTTTGTGTAGGAGATATTTTCTTATACCCTGGGTTGTGAGCATATAAGGATAATATGGCAAACAGTTTTGTTACTAAAGTTGCTTTTAACAGCACTCAGCGCCTTCCTGGTATTTTAATTGCTCTTTTATTTAAATTTTCATATGTGAGGGGGATTAGTGTCCAACATCTCTTTTCATTACATTTCTTGCAAGAGAATCATATGTCATTGCATTTTCTTAATTGCATGTAAGGTCATCTGTCATTTTACATTATTAATTGAGATTGAATTAACTCTTCAGGTTTTATAATGCCATTGTTTTGTTTAAACAATCAAGACACTTGCCACAGAATGTTCTCCCAGGAATGGGAGACATTGTCTTATTTTGACGAATGTTACTGATCAGAAGAAATCTTTCAGACTATGATTTGGTTTTTTGACACCACTGTTTTGTATGTTGTTCACTGTTTTCAGTTCTGGTGTACTGCCCAATACCAAGCCTGATTTAAATTTCTCTTGATCCAATACGGCAATGTGAATACTAAACACCCCTCCTTCACCTCCTGTCTTCCCAGCCAGCATTTTGATGAGGGGACATGCTCTCCCAAATCCATTCCATCTGTCTCAGGGCCACATGTCATGGAAGGCATTAACCAATGCTAGGGACACTGAACCCACGGCCATTAATGGCAGGTCTGTGAGCTTTCTGTGGAGCAGTGGTGAGGGATTTTACTGTTTCCCGTAGGTACCCTATCCTACTAAACTGGTTACCTGAATCTCTCTCCACTCTTCTTAAGAGAGTGCTCTCGTGAATGCTTTTCTCTCCTTCCTGTTCCTCACTTTACTATGTAGTTGATACTATCTAGTTTACTATTTAGTTGATTCATGGTTGTTTAAAATAATCAGTTATTGTTTGTGTTAATATTTTATTTTTCCTTTATTTGAACAACTGAGTTTCATGTAATTCATGTACCCAGTCCTGATTTATACCACTGATTAAAGCCAACACTTTCTTAATCCTCATTCCTTTTAGCGTCGTAAAGTGAGACTAAACGTCTTTGTGCTTCTTTTTCTTGGCGGACTTCCTTGAATTTTTCTTTTGCTTCTCCTCTGTATTGTCCCACTGACACTCAATTTGTCTTTCCAGAAGCAACCCCAAGGATTTTAAGAATTTTCCTTCCTTCCTTCCACCCACCCATCCATGCACCCACAAAGCAAATTGAGGTAGAAATATATAAATTTAAATGACATGTCAAATCTATATCATTTTGCATTTTTGTAGTTCTCACGTTACCACTCTCATTTTTCTGCACAACCTCAGGGCTGTAGCATTTAAACCCTGAAATATCTACATTCTGTAGCCTTAACAGTAGTTCTTTTGCTCCCTAGCATTCTTTTCAGGTTACAATAATGTAATTTTAGTTGTACCTTGGAGTGATTTTTAGTTACACCTCTCTGTGTGAATGCAGAGGGAGTGGAGGTGGGAATTAGGGCTTGGAGATTCCTGTGTACAATTACCTCATCTGCTTTCCTTCTATTTAAAATTGTATTAATGATATTCCATGCTAATCGTTCGATTATGTTTCTCCAAGTTATCATAGCATCATCCTATTCTCACCTTGCTTCCTGCTTTCGCAGTTCTCCAAATTATCAACTTCAGAAATCCCACATTTGCTTCTGCTTCTTCAAGTGGCATTTTGGCCTGCAGATTCAATACCTCATCTGCATTTTGTCCTGCTCCAGTTTCAGTGGTGCTGACACTTTTATCTTGGTTAGTCCTGTCCATTTGTTATAGTTAGACTGGATCTCTGTTCCAAGCTAAGTGTCTGAGATTTGGATCAGGAGGAAGGGAAAGTACTCCCTTCCTCAGCACCTTGGCATGCAAAGCAATATTGTCTAGTTCAAGGAGATGACACAGATCCTTAAGAGCTGCCAAAATGCCATTTTTCTGTGTTTCCTTTTGGAACTCAGTCCTGGTTCTGACTCTTTTTTTTTAAATGTTGTTTTTCAGGTGTTGCAACATACTGATCTATACATACTGAAATCAAACAACAAAGAAAGCACAGCAGGAATATGGTTTAATAATTACGTTGTGGAACACATTCAGCTTTAAATAATCATAAATGTTCCCTTACAACTTCACCTGAAGTCATTTCACAGTGCCCTCAGGAAAGACAAATGACTTCTTCATTGGAACTTGTGGCTAGATTGTCATCTGTTTTGTAAACTAATCTTAGGATCATAATTCCTTCAGTGGAGAATGCCTGTCTGATGTATGCTGCTAGCAGTTTCATGTCTATTTCAAACAGTAGAGAGAATAGAGGGTACTCCAATGCATTCCTTGATTTAGCTGAAAAATTGGAGAGATAATACCAGCGGCCAGAACAGAAGCAAAAGATGGTTTGAAAATAATAGAAACGGTGATCAGAAATTTAGATCTAAATGCTAACTTTCCCAGGATTGCCTGCAGCTATTCCATTCAACTGCACACCCTTTTATATCATCTGATGATAAGCTAACAGCTAGAACATCAGGGCTGGGTCTACACATGCCCCTTCCTTTTGAAAGGGGCATGTTAATGAGCGGGTTTGAAAGATGCTAATGAGGCGCTGCAATGAATATGCAGCACCTCATTTGCATAATGGCAGCCGCAGTGATTCGAAGGTGCGGCTTTTCGAATCGCGCGCCGCCTATGGAGACGAGACCTTCCGAAAGGGCCCCCCCCAGTTTTCGAAAGCCCTTCTTCCGATCACAGATGGGAAGAAGGGCTTTTGAAAACTGGGGGGAGGTCCTTTCAGAACGTCTCGTTTCCACGGGCGGCGCGTGATTCGAAAAGCCGCAGTTTCGAATTGCTGCGGCCGCCATTATGCTAATGAGGCATTGCATATTCATTGTGGTGCCTCATTAGCATCTTTTGAACCCGCTCATTAACATGCCCCTTTCGAAAGGAAGGGGCACATGTAGACCCAGCCCAGTTGTTTGTGTCTCATGGATAAGAAGGGCCCCACCAAATTAATGATCCAGTTTTGTCAATTTCATGGTCGTGGGATTTTTAAAATTGTAAATTTAATAATTTCTGTTATTTAACTCTGAAATTTCATGCTGTTGTACTTATAGGGGTTGTGACCCCCAAATGACGTGTGGGTGGGTTGCAAGGTTACTGTAAGGGTGGGATTTGCAGTATCACGTTCTTCGCCTTTGTGTTGCTGATGGTTGCAGTGCTGCCTTCCAAGCAGGTTAGTAGGAGGGGGTGGATGCTGACTGGGACCTCGGCTCTGAAGGCAGGGCCATCTCTGTGGAGAAGTAAGTGTACCATGGCATGATATTGCCAACCTTTCCTTTTTGTTGCTGCAGGTGGGGTGCTGCCTTCAGAGCTGTGTTCCTGGCCACCAGCCACCACTCTCGAGCCATCCATCCTTGAAGGTAGTGAAGTAGTAAGGGTGGCAGTTTTGACAACCCCTCCAAAAAAATTGCAACCTCCCTACAAGTCTCTTTTGGGTCAGGACTCCCAGTTTGAGAAATGCTTCTCTCCCCCATGAAATCTGCATAGTGGTCTAGGATAAAATCACACAGAAGAGCAGATTTCACACTAGGAGACCAGATTTCACACTCCATGACCCCTTGGCCATGAATTTGTTAGGGCCCTATGAGCTAGGGAGCGCATCTTCAGAATATTGTCTGCTGCTGTGGTGCTTCAAATTAAACTTACCTAGTTTGTGTTAACAATTGGTGGAACATTGTTGTTTAACCGTAAAATGAGAACCTTTGTCAGAAATCTATAATCTGTATTTTAAAGAAACGTTCCCACAGCGAAGATCGTGCTTGTCTTTTTTTAAGAATGAGGGTAATCATTGCTGTCCTTGTGTCCCATGACATTATTTCTTTTGTACATATTTCACAGACTTCAGACAGTATCAGTGCTAATGGATTGATTTATGTGTTATAAAATTCTGGTGGAAAGCCATCACATCCGAGTAGCTCACCCGAGTTGAGCAAGCCAATTCCCTGCTTAATTTTTAGTAGAGAGAAATCTTCCTTCATCTAATCTGTCTGACGTATCAACAATATATTTAGAGTAGCCCTTCAGGAATTGGTCAAATAAATTGGAATTGAACTCACCATGTGATGTGTAAAGGGATTCATAAAAGTCTTTAAGTTGCCTGCTAATGTTATCATGTTCTTGTACAAAATGACAATTGTCCTGCAGTAAAAAGGACAGTGTTATTGGATGAAGCCATTTTAATTTTCCTCACTGGGAGTCTGACCACTTGATCCCTCCATTCATAGTGCCTTTGTTAAGTTGTATAGTAACGGGGAGGGAGCCATGTTAGTCTATATTCTATCAAAACAAAAAAGCAGTCCAGTAGCACTGTAAAGCTTACCTATTTTCATTAGTCTTTTGGTATAACTATGTATATATCAAATCAGTATTTATATACTCACATATACTTTTCTACAAAGTGATAGATATAATTCATGGCACATGGAAGATTTTTTGTAAATATGGCCAATATTTTGAAAATATTTCCAGCAGACTCCTAATTAATTCCTGTGCAGAGGGGGTAAGGCATAGGATGAAGGTATACATCATCTGGTATCTGAACATGTCCAAACTGGTGCTTTACCAATACTTTAAAGTGCTACTGGACTGCTTTTTTCCTTTGATAGAATACAGACTAACACGGCTATCTCTCTGTTACTATTCAACATTCAAGGCACTATATTCAGCTGTTCGGAATGGAGATCCATCATTTAATTTGTTAGTCTTTAAAGTGCTACTGGACTGCTTTTTTGTTTTGTTCGGTTGTGTAAGCATCAGCTAAATCTGGGTGGACACACATTCATTGTACTTGTATTTTACAGTAATGAGAGAGTGCTGTTGCTCATTATTGTGAGGGTCTTTATGTTCCCCCAAATTTGCAGAGGCCTCAAGAATTATGTAATTTCTTCCTTTCTTCCTTTCAGGTGCCAAATTTTTATACATTCACCACTTAGGGTAGCCTGCAGTATGTCCCATATGGGGTATTAGAGGAGACATCTGGTAATGGATGTTTCAGGCTTCTGAAAAAATTTAGGTTGTCTAAGTAGAAGTATATTTAACTTCGATCTTGTAGCACTATGATAAAATCTATATGATGAGAAATTGGAGCAAGTGTGCCTGTCCATACAAAATTAAACACCCCTCTGCCCATTAAACATACAGCCATCCCCTTCCCTAAAACATCACCCCGTTTACATCACCAGTCTGGACATGTTCGGATACCAGATGATGTATACCTTCAACTCCTTACTCCCTCTGCAGATGAATTAATTAGGAGTGTGCCAGAAATATTTACAAAATATTGGCCATATTTGCAAAAAATCTTCCGTGTGCCTTGAACTACATCTATCACTTCATAGACATGAATATATGAGTATATAGTAGTACGTAAATACCAATTTGATATGTACATAGTTATACCAAAAGACTAATGAAAATAGGTAAATGTGAAGTGACATAAATGTGTGCATATAAATGAGAGTGACTATATTACCACTATATGCTTATTATAAATACTTAAACTTTATGCATAACATCATAAAAATAAATATGTATGGTGGTATGGGAGTCACAAATAACATGCAAATAAATGATTATGAATATAGGAGCATCATTAATATACTATATGCATAGACTTGTATAGTTAAAATAAGGAGAAAAGAGTAATAGTCATTGAATGTATAGATATACTTATATTGGCTATCAATATATTGAAAATATTGATTATCAAACTACATTAAATAGCTTCTCTAACAGGACTAATTATATCCTATAACTATTAAATATAGCCTATATATCAGCTACATGTGCATCGGTTGTGTGTTCTTTCCAGTCATAATTCCCTTTCTTCAGAGGGTTATAATCTTCATTCCTGTAGTGTTTGCACTGCATCTGATGGGGTACTAGAGCAGTTCAGAGTCTGTCACTTTCATTTTAAAGATCAACATTTAATATTTGATCCCCTCATAGTTTGTTTGATTTAAATTTAAATCATTTAAATAAATTTAAACCATTTAAATACTGCTGTATTCTTAAATTTACAGAGAAATCTGGATACAAAGAGTTGAAAGCCCTTACACTTCAGAGTTCCTCTTAGTCTAGCTGCAGACATCAGCTTAACTTTGTCATTAAATTTTGATAATTAAAAGATGGAATTGATGTGCTTTTTCTTTTTGGCCCCTGCTACTAACTTGATGACTTTTAAATTTAGAGAGAGGCAACCCAGACCCATTCCCAGGACCTCAGAATTTCTTCGCTAATCTTGTTTTGTTGTTTTGTTTTTGTTTTTGCTTTTTGCCTTCCAGCGCAGAAGGGACCCCGCAGTAATCAGTAACCACAAATAATTCGTGTTCCCAAGATCATTTTTTTTTCTCCTTAAGACTAATTTAGCCTTTGGCTTAAGGAGTATAGATGTAGCCCTGCCAGTTTCAGGATATGAGAGACGCAAGTCAGGGGAGGTATTCTCTTTTATTCAAGGGGGCATTGTTCATTTTAAGCTTTTTCAGTTCTATGGCAATTGTTTTCATAGTTCACGCTTATCTTGAGAGAAATATCAAAGTTGGTAGTTAGAAAGTCCTTCATAAGCTGCAAAGTCCTGCTTGAGAAATTTCTGGTTTTTCTCATCTTTTATTTTCTCTGGAGGGTTGAACTTGTGTCATTTGGCATTGCTGTTTTCTCTAGCAGTATCCAATGGGTGGGGGAAGGGTCTCCATTGTCTAATATACTTTTTGTCAGAAGGTTTAATCATCTGGGAGCCGTTAATTGATAAGGATTAGTGTGTGACAGCTGAGGAAACCAGAAGTCAATTGAAACAATGAGAAATCCTGTGGCACCTGATAGATGAACAGATATTTTGGAGTGTAAGCTTTCTTGGGCAAAGTAGTCAATTGGCCATTTTCTGTACATTGCATATGACACTGCCAGATTACTTTTTAAATTCAGATAGTAATATGGGGCGATAGTGGACATAGATATGAGAAAGAAAGTTGCCATCTCCTAACCAAACTTATAGGTGGCCTCCTAACCAAGTTTTTCTTTTGTATTTTGAGCCTTTACATGAAAACCATGAACATTTTTCACAGAGATGCACAAAAATTCCTTTCAAAGAGAGAAGAGAGCCATAAATTCATATATAATGTTTGGAAAAATGTGCACGCGTGTGCGTGCGCACACAGAGAGAGAGAGAGAGAGAGAGAGAGCCCCTCTCATTTTGTGTGTGAGGGGAAAAAAGGTATCCTGGCAGCTTTTTTGAGAGTCAAAATAAAAGAATGGATTTCATATGAAATAATATCATATTTCACCAAAAGCGTTAAGGAGAGGTTGGCTTTCCGGAGGTTTAGGACTCTTGAACATGGCTGCATCTCAGCGAGCTCTTCTCCTTCTGTATGTCAGGACGTGGTGCTTGCCTATAGATCATAGTTATATTTCTTGGTTTGTGATAGTTCTGCCTCATTTTGGTATCTGGATGATCTGTCTGCTTTGGTTAGGTTCCTTTGATCTTCAAGGAAAATTTCAGCTACGTGGCTCCCATTTTTTCTCACTTTAATTCACATATTCAGTCAGAATTTCCAAAATCATTCTTAACATTCTGTGGAATAAATTGGCATTTTAGACTGACAGAATGCTTGCAGTCAGCAGTGTGAGAATAAAAGCATTAGCAGATTTAAAGTGCAGTGCCACACTTGTAATGACACGACAACAGGGTATAAGCTGTTCCAAGCGTATTGTTCTCCATGATTTCCACAACAAACTTTCTCAAGTTACAAGTAAAAATACTGTGTTTTTCTGTCAACCTGAGGTATATGGACATGATACAGCATTGTTCCTAACTTGCCCATCATCACTCATCATTACTATACTGACAGATAGTAGAGACTTTGTAAGTCATAGACCGACCTGTTCTGGCTTGTCTCCAAATACGCCGCTTTCAATTTATGTCTGTGCAACTTCCTTTTCAGTAGGTTCAAATAGGCACGAATAAGTTCCTGTAATTGGAACTTGGTTAGCAATTCTGCCTACACATAAGGCAGGGTAGAATCCACGGCATTTTCTCAGCACTAAACTGATAGTACAAAACTAATGAAATGACTAAAAAATAGTAAGCATATTGTCACTATAGTATATCGGATGTGATGCCAAATGTGCATAGGTAATAGGTAGGTAAAATGTAAAGAGTAACTGTTCAGAGTAGAAGTGCATTCGAAAGATTTCTTGGGTTAATGGTTAGGTTGTGAAATTTTTTCTTCTAGTCTGGAAGCATTCAGTTTCTCCTTGGGAGTTCTTTTTCTCCACACATTACAATTCTAACCTCTTACATCACACAATAGCCTGTATTTCTCTGCCAAAAAAAAAAAAAAAAAGGTGGCCGGGCAGACCATTTCAGGTAGCTCCACTATGTCTAGTTTTCTCCCAACATAGGCAGAAAACCTAATTGTGGGGTACAGGGAAAGAATTGGAAATCATCTTACTGAGGGAGAATTAGCAAGTGGTTTGGGGGAACATCAAAAATAACTCTAGCTCACTTTCACTGCAGCTCTTCCATAGCAAGATATTTAGTTGGTTCTGTTTGACTCCTGAAAGACTGGAAAAAGACCTCCTAGAAAGTCCATAAAATCTTTGTGTGCTCCACAAGCAGCAACATTCTCCCTAATAAATTGGGTGTCTGCCACAATGAACATAAGCAAATTTTGGTCTGATATGTATCAATACATTAAATATACAGCTTTTTCTATCCACAAAATTATGACTGCAAGTAAACTCTCTTTAATATCCAGGATTCTGTCATCCAGAACTCTCAAATAACTGGTATTTTAACCATATGTAAATTTTAGTTACATTTTCCATAAGGACGGCATAGTGAAGGTAAATACAAATAAATACAGCAAATACAGTATAAGTTTACATTGTACAATATGACTGTTGCTGGTAAATAAAGTACTTTTTTTTGTTAATATCTAATCTTGTTTTTCTTTAGTGTTATGCATTGCTAAGTATTCCTCTCTATTATCCAAAATATTTGAATATCTGGCAACCTCCTGGTCTCAGGGCTGCTGGATATGAAAAGTTCACTGTGCTTGGTTTTTGTTTTTTTTTTTTTCCTGATATGCCATAACTATGCTTTTTTCATGCACAGTGAAGTTTTTCCTAATATCATTAACATTCATTGAAAGAGTGAGTCTACTGTGTCTTATGTCACAAAATAGAAAAAAACTAACGTGTCTTTGTAAAAATGCAAATTCCTCATTTTTCTGTGGTAAATGGGTTTCCAGTATCACTAGTGATCACCCTGAAGTAATGAGTAGTTAGAAGAGTCAATGAACATGGTGCTAAAGCAGAAATACCTTTTGGTGGTTGGAAATAAATAAATAAATAATAGAACAGTATTCATAATGGAGAAGTTCCATTGACAGAGACCCCATTGCAGTATATGGTGTAGCTTGCTGACCTCTGTATTTCTATTAAGACCTAAGAGACCAGGCCCAGATTTTCAGATTCAGGCATGTGACGGTAAAGGGACTCCAAGTGTAGGAGTTCACTTCATCCTTCAGGCTGCCCTCTGCCTTAAAATCATGAGAATTAAGGGCAAGAATCCATTGAGATACCATGATCTGCAGGGCGATAAGGTCTGATGTCTGGGGTCTATGGAATTGCCTTGCTCCGTGGGGCAGGAGGTGCCTGGAAGGTAGCCCTGCTGTAGTAACCAGAGTTGACGGGGGGTGTCCCAGAGATTGCAGGGCAGGCAGGTCTGATGGCAAGAGTCAATAGAAATTCTGAGTCTACAGGGCAGTAAGGCCTAGTGGCCAGAGTCCATAAAATCACCCTCCAAAAGGGGCTCTGTGGCCTAGTAGCCAGAGTCCACCATCACCTTCTAGGCATGGCTACATGGCTTAGCAGCCAGAGTCAAAATGGTAGCCCTCTGGGTGGGGCTGTATCGTCAAGTGACTGATGGTGGGGGCAGCCTCCAAGGAGAATGGGGCAAAGTAGGGGGACCTGGTTCCTCACTGCTCCACTGGATTCCAGCCCAGGACTCTGGCAGTGGCAAGTGGATCCACTACTGCGTCAGTGAGGATTCATCCACAAAATGCTGAACAGCCTTGGGACAGTGGCTTGGCCCCCAGGGCTACTTCCTACCTCGTCCACTGTGCATCTTTAGGGTCTCTCGGTGCTTTGGACAGTGCAGTCCCTGTAGCTCTAACCTCCTCCTCCTCATGGCATCTCTAGCATCTGTGATCAAGGGCTCCAGTGCTTCTTGGGCAGGAGCTGGCTAGTTCTTTCTCTTTGGCAGTCATCCCAGAGTAAGCCAAGCTGTTCTCTCTGAAGTTGCTGCTACCCTGGAAGCATGCCTGGTAGGTATGTGGGGGCGGGGCTTCCTCTTCCCACAGTGAGGACTTACCTCTTCCTCATGCACTGTGGGGGGAGTTCACACTGGTACAAGGCAGCTAAACCAGACTCTTAAAGCAATTTAGATGGTTCCAGGCTGTTTGCAGCAAGCAACTGTCTTTTGTTTGAACGTGCCTAACACAATGGAGTCTGAGATCAGATGCTAAGGTAATATGACTAACATAGCACATAGGCGTCTGGATGCGTGTCTGGATTTCCAGAGGTGCTCGCCACCACCTGTATCTTCCATTTATCTGCTACTGATGTGTAGCCCTACTTACCTGTAAAGGTAATGTTGTCTGAATTAGTATATGCCTCATACCTGTAATGCTCTCCTTGTGGCTTTTCTGATGCTTTTCTTATTTTCTCCTTTATTTCGTGTTTAATTCATTATATTCAAAGTATACTGAAAAGGCCATTTATGCTACAGGGATGATGGAAACATATGGGGGTGCATCTACACTTGCATTCCTCTTTCAAAAGAGGTATGCCAATGAGGTAAATTGAAAATGCAAATGAGGCATAACTTTACATATTTGCTACCTCATGTGCATATTCTAATTTTGAAAGAGCTTCTTTCAAAAGAAGAAAGCCAGTGTGGAGGCTGCTCTTTCGAAAGTAAACACCGTATACGAAAGAATCCTTCTTCCCATTAAATAAAGGGAAGAAGGATTCTTTCATAGATGGTGTTTACTTTCGAAAGAGCAGCCTCTACACTGGCTTTCTTCTTTCGAAAGAAGCTCTTTTGAAATCGGAATATGCAAAATGAGGTGCCACATATGCAAATTCATACCTCATTTGCATTTTTGATTTACCTCATTTGCAAACCTCTTTCGAAAGAGGAATGCAAGTGTAGACGCACCCACAATGTTTGGCTTCTTTTTCTCTGCTGGAGTAAAGAGCAATAAGATTTTCAAGGATTTTAACACATCTTTTTGAATTGTGCCTTACAAGTAAGAAAATGATACTGTAACAATTGAAGATATCGCTTCATAAACTATTTATCCAGCCACATATGAAATGAGAAAAGGAATCATAAGCCCAAAAATATTTAGAAAGCAATAATCTTTAAAGGTTATGGTGTTTTTGTTTGTGTTTTGATTTTTGGTTTTTTTTCCCCATTTTTTTTGTTTTTGTGCTGCAGTGACAACACCATTCAAGCTTCATCCAGATGGAGATTTCACAATTTAGTATTGCAGCCTGAAAAGAGCCAGACCTTAAATGCACAGACAACCTGCCTCTTTCATATGAAATATGGATTTTATTGAGGAGAAGCCAAATTTTGAGTTATTGCATTGAAGTCTCAGCTTTTACTACTCATAAAAATGTCTCTGATAGACGTGCAGGATATGAGTCTATTTCTGGTTTTGTCTCAATTCATGATATGCTGGAATGCAGCAAAATAGTAGTATGTATAATCTTTACTACTGCTTGAAAAAAACAGTAATTCACAAAGTGCAGGCAATGCACTCAAGATATCACATTTGTTCATATGCAAAACAAACAAAAAATTGGAAAGAGTAATATAACCAACTGATTGTTGTTTTATTAGTGTATTTAGGTGTTGAAAGAAAGTGGCTGTCTCACTGCTTTAGAGACAGAATTTTCTTCTCTAGGTACAGCATGGATAAGGGCTGTGCAGCCTTCCCTAAGTTCCCCCATGAAAGGTGTTTGAGAGGTCAAGGGAACCAGATCTTACTTGGGTAGGACCCAGGAGAGGAAAACATGTCTATGACTTGGATAAAAGGAGAGGAAAAGAAGTAGTGGGGGCAGGGTGGGGGGGACAAAGAAAATTATCAAGATGTTCAGTGTGGGAGGAACACCAGTAAACTGGAGAGGTTTGTGCAGGATGATGACCAAAGAAGTGTGTGTGGGAGGGATTTTTACAGTTGTTGGAGAAAAGCTGCTGTCGGTTTCTGGTCTGAATTTATATACAACACAGCTTCTAAGTTCCTTTTGGTTTCTTTTGTTTACCCCAATCCAGGCCTTGCCAGATTCCAGTGCTTGCCTCTGGTGCAGGAGAGAGAGCATGCAGATCAAAGCATGTGCTTCGTCAAGTCAGGAGCTGCTTGCGTATGGTAGTGGTGTAGCTGACCTCTCTATAGCACATCCCTTGAAGCAATGTTATGTATGGGGCAATGCTGCTCTGTTTCCGGGTCCATAGAAGGCTGATAACAAGTGTCTCTGACATCCAGTGATGAGACACTAGTTGGGGAGGGCTCTGAGTTACAACAGAAAATTCTTTCCCAAGTGTCTGGCTGTTGGGCCTTGGCCACTTTGCTCAGGGACTAACTGATCATCATATTTGGAGTGATGAGGGAAATTTCCCTTGGGTCACGTTGGCAGAGGCCATGGAGTTTTTTGTTTTTGCTGCAGCATGGGTCATGGGTCACTTACAGGTTTAAATTCTCATGAAAAGTGGATTCTTTGTAACTAAAAGTCTTTAAATCATGATTGGAGGACTCCAGTAAAAAGTGGGTGGACAATGTTTTGTGGCCTTCAATGTGCAGGAAGTCGGACAAGATGATCACAATGGTTCCTCCTGGTTTTGAAGTCTGAGTTTGTGAGAGGAGAGAAGAAGGGGAAATACCTGTGGAAGATGTTGGAAAGCCTGTGCATGACTTAAACAGAGGAAGGTGGAAGGAAGACAATGGTATTAATGGCAAAGACAGAAACTAGTGTCTGACTTGATAGGAATGAGACAGGCTGTGCCAAACTTATTCCATGGCTAACGGGCTTGAACCTGAGATGTGCTGAGCACCTTAGAGTCCTGTTGACTTCAGCAGGGTTGAAGATGCTAAGAGCTTTTCTGGTATACACCCTATGAGGTAACATAGAAGGCTGTATTGTTCTGGCTAACATCGTCATGTCTTCAAGTAGGTTTGACATGTTTTGTATCGATTACTGGTATATAGGCCTGCTCCTTCACTCACGTTATAGCCTGACTTTTGAAAAGTGTTTAACCCTCATAAATCCCACTGAAGTGCATCGGAGCTATGCATATTCAACAGCATTGATAATCAGTCTGGTAATATTAAAGTGCGAATGAGAATACACAAATATCTCTGCCAAGATAAAGCGTGAAAGTTACAAGATGGTATTAAAGTAGTTAATTTTTAAAGAGTATCTTAAATATATCCACATTTTAAAATAGTTATATATAAATATAGAAACTATGAATCCGTCTCTGATTGTTAAATTCAATAAAGTAATATAGTTTCACATTCTTTTAAGAAGAGAAAAATACTTCCTGGTTTTCATTAACACAATGCAAAGCTCATTCTGCCTCAGTGTGTAGCAGACATTTATGTTTTTGTCTCTTGTTTGTTGGGGAAAAATAACATGAATAAACACAACTTCACCATAAATTTATCTTAATATAAACAACAAATACAGAAAAGTAGCTAAAAGGTCCCTGAGGCCCAGGAACATGGTGTGGGTTTTTTCAATAATTATTTCATGAGAAGCAAAGTAAATCCAGAAATTTCAGGAGAGCACTGCCTTCCTTGAAAACCAAACAAATCCTCCCCACCAGCATTTATTTTCTAGAGTTCTAAATTTCAGTAAGGAAAATAATATATACATTTATATATTTCCATATATATTAATAAATATGGGGAAATGCTACTTATTCCGTATTCAGCTTGTGTGAAGATGTCAGCTTGCAGGATTCCCAGTCTTGGCTTCAAGCCATTTAGCTTAAAACTATGTTGTAAGATATTCTGACCTTTGACAGCAGGGCCAATGGGTTTCTGGGTGAATAAGGCTGCCTGCGGACTGCCAAGAGGGCTCCTTGTCTGTGTAGATGTAAATAGTTAAGGTGCCAGTAGATGGCGCTCAAATATATCTTGCATACTACATGAGATTTATCCAATCAGTAAAATGTATTGTTGTGCACTGCGGATGACTTCCTGTGTGCGCTTCTTCACATATATATCTTCTACTTTTGCCCACTGTCTCCTGCTACATCCCAGCATTTCAATCAGTAACTGTGTGGGATGCAAAGCTCACAGAAGTAAAAACCAGTTCAAGATGATCAATATGCAATTTTTCGAAGAGCCTCAGTGAAAAAATGAAAAACTAAATGCAGGGGAAACAGCTAAGAAAAGGTAGGGCACAGACTCTGAGAGGAGAAGAGCGAGTGGCAGTCATGCAAAATGGCATCTTCATTAATGAAGACTTGCAGACAAGTAATTCTTCCACCCTTTCTTTAAAATAGCAATTGTGCAGCACAATCAAACTCAAAAGATATTCCTGAAAGAAAACTACCATCAAGTTGCAATGAAAATCAACAAACATGGAGACCTGGGAGTGGAATTAGAAATGGGTGGGAATATAGGCTATGTAATGGCGGAGGACAAAAGAGGGAGTAGGCAGAACTGGGAGGCAAGATCAAATCAATACCTTAGATGCCTATATACAAATGCAAGAGTGTGGGTAAAAGTCCTAATAAATAATCACAACTATGACAAAGTTGATATCGTAGAGACTTGGTGGGCTAATACACGCAACTGGAATATTGGCGTAGAAGAGTACAGCTTACTCAGGAAGGATAGGCGGGATAAACAGGGAGGCGGTATTGCCTTTATATATACACTGGGATTGAGGTGGAGATGGACGTAGGAGATGGATGTAGTGAGAGTCATTGGGTTTGTTAAAAGGGGTTAAAAACAAGGGTAATGTAATGGTAGGGGTCTACTACAGACCACCTCCCCATGTAGAGGAGGTGGATGAGGCTTTTACTAAGCAACTGACAAAGTCATCCAAACCACAGTATTCGGTGGTGATGGGGGACTTTAACTATCCAGACATATGTTGGGAAAGTAACACAGTGAGGTACAGACTATCCAATGAGTTCTTGGACTGCATTGAAGACTGTATTTTTATTTCAGAAGGTTGAAAAAGCCCCTGGGGGGAAAACTGTTCTAGATTTGCTTTTAACAAATAGGAAAGTGGTTGAGAATTTGAAAGTGAAAGGCAGCTTGGGAGAAAGTGACCATGAAATTGTAGAGTTTGTGATTCTAAAGAATGGTGGAAGGGAAAACAGCAAAATAGAGACAATGGATCTCAGGGAGGCGGATTTTAGTGAACTCAGAGAGCTGGTAGGTAAGGTCCCATAGGAAGCAAGACTAAGAGGAGAAACAACTGAAGAGAGTTGGCAGTTTTTTTTCAAAGGGACATTATTAAGGGCCCAAAAGCAAGCTGCTCCCCTGTGTAGGAAAGATAGAAAGTATGGCAAAAGATTGCCTTGGCTTAACCAACAGATCTTGCATGATCTCAGAATCAAAAAGGAGTCATATAAAAAAGCTTGAAACTAAGAGAAATTTGCAAACAATTCAGGTGTGGAGGGGCAAGACTAGAAATACAAAGGCAAAAAATGAGTTCAAGCTAGCTAGAGAGATAAGGGGTAACAAGAAGGTATTCTATAAATATATTAGAAGCAAAAGGAAAGCCTGCTGTTCAGTGAGGAGGGATTAAAAATATCAGAAAACCTGGAAGTGGTAGCGGTGCTTAATGACTTGTTTGTTTTGAACTTCACCAGGAAGTCTGATGAAGGAATGCCTAACAAAGTGAATGCTAGTGGAAAGGGGTAGCTTTAGAAGATAAATTTTAAAAAAAGTTAAAATTATTTAAAAAAATTAGATGTGTTCAAGTCACCAGGAATACTCAAGGACCTGATAGCTAAAAGCCCAGATGTCCTCTATCGTCTTTGAAAAGTCATGGAAGTTGGTGGAGATTCCAGAAGACTGGAAAAGGGCAAATACAGTGCCCAGCTATAAAAAGGGGAAGAAAAACTACCCAGGAAATTACAGACAAGTCATTTAAACTTCTGTGCCAGGAAAGATAATGGAGCAAGTAATTAAGGAATTCATCCACAAACATCTGGAAGAAAATAAGGTGATAGGTAACAGCTAGTGTGGATTTGTAAAGAACAAATCACACCAAATCTGATAGCTTTCTTTGATAGGATAACAGGTCTTGTGAATAAGGGAGAAGCAGTGGACATGGTATACCCTAGAGTTGAGTAAGGCATTTGATACAGTATTGCATTATCTTCTTATCAATAAACTAGGGAAGTACACCTTCGATGGGACTGTAATAAGGTGGGTGCATAACTGGCTGGATAACCATTCTCATTGAATAGTTATTAACGGTTCACAATCATGCTGTAAGGACATAACAGGTGGGGTTCCGCAGGGGTCTGTTTTGGGACTGGTTCTGTTCAATATCTTCACCAATGATTTAGACATTGGCATAGAGAGTATGCTTACTAAGTTTGCAGATGATATCAAGCTGGGAGGGGATGCAGAGGCTTTGAAGAATGGGGTCATAATTCAAAATGATCTGGACAAGTAGAAATGGTATGAGGTAAATAGGATGAAGTTCATTAAGAACTTAGGAAGGAATAATCAGTTTCACACATACAGAATGGGAAGCAACTGTTTAACAAAGAGTACTGCAGAAAGGGATCTATGGGTGATAATGGGCCACAAGCTAAATATGAGTCAACAGTGCGATGCTGTTGTAGAAAAAGCAAACATGATTCTGGGATGCATTAACAGGAGTTTTTGTGAGCAAGACACAAGAAGTCATTCTTCTTCACTGCTCTGCACTGATTAGACCTCAACTGGAGTATTGTGTACAGTTTTGGGCACCACATTTCAAGAATTTTGAGACTGTCCAGAGAAGAGCAACAAGAATGATTAAAGGTCAAGAGAACATGAGCTATGAGGGAAGATTGAAAGAACTGGGCTTGTTTAGTTTAGCAAAGAGAAGACTTAGAGGGAACATGATAGTGGTTTCCAAGTACCCCATAGGGTTACAAGGATGTGGGAGACAAATTGTTCTCCTTGGCCACTGAGGACAGGAAAAGAAGCAATGGGCTTAAACTGCAGCAAGGGAGGTGTGAGTTGGACATTAGGAAATACTATGTAACTGTTGGGTGCTTAAACATTGGAATAAATTTCTGAGGCAGGTTGTGGAATCTCCATCGCTGGAGATAGTTAAGAGCAGGTCAGATACACGCACATCAGGGATGGTGTGGACTGTGCTTATTCCTGCCATGAGTGCAGGGGACTGGACTTGATGACCTCTTGAGGTCCCTTCCAGTTCTATTGTTCTATGATTCTATTAAACTCAATGCCAAGTGTGAACAATGACACTACTCTGAGATTAAAAGGCACCTGGTTACCTAACAAATGGTGGAGACAGACCATCTAGATTGTTCTCAGCACACCAGTACCCAAGTGTTGAAAGAATGCTCAAGTGCCAGACAAAAAAGAAATGGGGGTTGGAGTACCAGTGCACTCTGTGTGTGTGTGTGTGTGTGTGTGTGTGTGTGTGAAAACACTAATCGGAAGCAGGCGGAAAGACTGCAATAGTGTGGGCCAAAGTGACTGAGGCAGAGGTCTCAATTATTGAAAGCACCTACATGGAAGACCAGGTGTAGAAACAAATATCCCAGTGATGGGATCAGGGAAGACTTCAGGTGTGCAGCAACAGTCAATTAATGTGTGATCTGCAGGCAAGAAGAAACTGATAGTTGGATTGTCAGACAGCAGCATTCTTGTTTGGCGGAGAGTGGCACAGAGTGCAAATGGGACACATGGCTCATGTGCTTCTCCTGGTCTGGCAACCTAAGGCGCAGTGGGTGTGTACAATGTTAAGACCTGAAGGGAGAGTATTCTGCACAGGCAATATTTTTAGAGAAAAATATTTTAAAATACTAGGATAAATGCAGTACAATACAAGATGTAATGGGATATAAAATATCTATTAATATGCTCTGTGATTAATGCAAACATATAACATTCTAAGACATATAATTACCTCAAACTTGGAGTTCAGTCATTGGACTTTTATGTGCCATTTTTTCATGTAGGTCAATCACACTTTCCTTTTTTTATTCTCTGGTATTTGCTCCTAGTTTCATTGATGGTAGAGGCGGAGCAGTGACCTCCTATATTTAAATCGTAGCAGCATCAGGATTATGCTTGTAATGACTTGCAAGTCCAGAATCAGTCTGATGATACTGAGATGATGAGTGAACTTTTATTAAACTTGCACACTAGTTTAATAAACTGTCACACAAGCATTCATAATTCTAAACCACATTTAATAGACTGACTGACTTGCTTGGACGTTCATGGGTCTCCTTCCTGGGAACCAATATATCAGCTTCCACTGTCAAGATCAAGTCTTGTCCGAAATCATAGACCTACATTGCAAGTTCCTGCAATGTCAATCAGAGAACACAGATATAAGCCACTAGAGTTACATATTACATTTCTGATGTGTCCACTAAATACTTCTGGAAATGTAGTTCTTGATCAGATCATCAGATGACAAATGCAGCTTTCTGGAAGCTGCCTTGTATATTTGATAGTGATCAAATATAAAGTCTTAAATGTAAAAATTCCTGAAAAATTTTGACCAGGAAGCTACATAATATTTTACTTCTGGTCCGCATTTTGTGCATGGAAGTATACAGCACCCAGTAGAAAGCTAAGAATCCAGGACAAATTCATTTTGGGAAAATCTTTGGAACTACATCAGGAAAAATGTTCAGTTTGTCCACCACTTACATTTGTGATTTGCAAGAAAGTAAAAACCTTATAATGTTTTCCCAAAGGTTATTAATGGATTGACAGAAATGTAGCCTGTTTGTAAGCATAATATGTAGCACTGTATGTGTCCAAAAGCAGCCAAGCAGTTCTCCTTGTAGCTGAAGTGAAATAGTACACCTGACGCCAATTAGAGTAATTGAACATGTACCTTAATTAACTCATGATCCTCCTGTTTATTCACAGAAAAAGGTAATTAATCAGCAGGAATTTGGATCTCTTAATTTAAACAGATGTCTGGTAAGACCCTTGGTGTCAACGCATGACAGTTCCTGTCCAAGAAACGTAATGCTGTTAACAGCACAGACAGTGATTGGAGTGGGCTGTGCTTATTGAGAATGTTGTTAAATCATAACAAATCAGTCCCTCTAACCATCTGGACCCTGAGAGAAAAAATGGGAAGAAATCATATGCAGAAATCAAGGACAGCAGATAAAGCTAGTTTGACAGATCAGTTGCTGCAAAGAAGTTCTGAAAATCCTCCATTAATGATAACTTTGTTGCACAAGGTAAGACTAATTATTTAGCACTGATAGAAGAAAATTATAGGTAATTATATCTTGACAGACTGTTTTACGTCTTGTTTATGTTCTATTTTTTTCCAGAATAGAATTAGAATGATTTTGTTCTATGCAGGTCCCTCCAACTCCAAATTAAAATGACATTTTGGAAGGTGCTAATAAAGGAAGCCTTCTGGAACTATTTTAAAAATTGAATTTGAAGAAGTGCAGTATAGGTTTGAAATTAATATGAACTGTGATTCTGGCAGAATCCTTATCAAAATGCTGTCTATATGCCCTTTTACTTATTTCATATAAATCTGTTTTCTTTTCCCTCCCCAACTAAAATACAATTTAATTTTCCTCTCTGTGGATGGAGGAGGGAAAATAAGTTGAATGCTATAAATTATTTGTTCAGCTTCATTTACCAAGCCATAACAATTAGTTTTCTTGAGATTGCTTCTCCATCAGTAGTGCACGTGCACCTCTTAATTACGGAGCGATTTGGTCATCTTGTTCATGCATGCTAGAAATACTAATAGGTGGATCAGTTGTTTTCTTCAGAGTTCTCTCCGGAACAGGGGATTCAGACCTTTTGATTGTCTCAGGACTGCTATATTCACTATGGGCTACATTGTGACTTGGGTTACATGCTTATATATAGAAAGGGGACTAAGAATTCCCCTTTGCAGCCTTAGGTGGGTACTCACATCTTGGATCTAGACATGCAGGAATAAGTTGGGCTTTTAGTCTGGTGTCACCTTCTGTGGAATGAGTGAAGTGGGAGGAATGGGTAGTGCATGGAGCCTTGCCTCCATTCCCATTGCTAATTGGCTAGACTCACTGAACCATCAAGAGACTTGAAGGTCTACTATATAACAGCCTGTCTCCCAACAGCAAGTAGGAAATGGGAGGAATCGTGATTCAGAAGTGTGTCTGATTCCCAGTGACCCTATACTCAACTCCTGTGGTGGTACCATATGACACCCTATCAGGACTGTAATGCCACACACTCTAGCCTCATTAACATACCCTTTGGAAAGGTGTGGAAGCACTAATTCATGGCTAAATGTTGATGAGGTAATAATGATCAAGAAAAACGCAAGTTGTAAAAGCAGCTGTGGGAAGAATAGGGGGATTTTGTAACTGGGGCTGTGGAAACAGGTTTGGAATAGCTCTCATTAGAAAAAATGTTTTTTTTTCCTACAGAAAATGTCATCTAACATGTAACCTCCCACCCAAAATAACCTTCCCCACCTTGTAGATGTTTTTCATGGATAATTTGGACTACTTGATGTAAAACTGAACAGTTTTCACCTAAAATTCAAACTTCTTCTTCGAGTGTCCCCGTGGGTGCTCCACAATAGGTGTCGGGCTTGCCTGGCGCCGCAGATCGGATCTTCCAAACAGTTTCTGCCGGACCGCGCATGCGCTGGCGCGCGCCGCTCCCTTGCACACTCCTGGCCATGTGCGCGATCCGGTCCCCGCCAGTTCCTCTTAACCGCCGTCGGCTGCAGACGGAATCCGAACTAGGCTAAGGCCAAGTAGTGTATTCAATGACTTTAACTGTTTTTCTTTAAAGTTTTTCAAGTACTTAGGCTACTGCAAGTTAGCCGGTTGTTATTTTTGCAAAAAAAAAAACAACAAAAAAACAAAAGCAACAAACAAACTACAAGCGGGACAGCTTCCATCCAGTCCCAGTAACAAGCGCCGGAGGCCAGGAGCATAGGGCCATCAGCCCTCCTGCTGCGGCAGGCCATCAGAAGGGGAAAACAGCACAGAGAAGGTGCTAAGTACCCGTTTAACAACTGAAAGACTCACCAACAATGTCCTCTTCAGGATTTAAAAAATGTGAGTCCTGCCGAGAGGCGATGCCAGCGTCCGATGGGCACAGTCTATGCATAAGGTGCCTTGGGGAGTCCCATGTGGCACAGAAATGCTCCTTCTGTGCTAAATTAACAGCCAGAGCAAGGAGAGACAGGGAGATGCGGCTTAAAATGCTGCTTTTTGATAAGGCCCTCCAGCCAGACGTGCCGGAGCGGCCGCAGCAGGAGGGACCCTCCGGGGCCCATAAAAGGAAAGCTGCCTCCCTCACCCCATCAGCGCAAAAACGGAGGAAAGCCTCCCCAGCCCGATCCCTGCCGGCAGCAACAGCGAGCGGGACGGGAGGAGCGAGCAGCCCCCAGCCGCAGCAACAGCTGATCGGCGGCGGCACGGAGAGCCACGTGGAAGTGGCTCAGCCTCCGATAATCAGCCAGCCGCCCCGCACCGCAGGCAGGGCAGCGGCGAAACAAGCACCGGTACCGGCGGCACCGCAGGCAGCGGCACCGACCCCCGGGGAACCGGCGGTGCAGAGTGCGCAGGCACGCAGCCTGCAGGCACCGAAGGACACCGCACGTGCAGCACCGCCTTCGAGCGTGCCTAGCACGGTGCGGACGGGGCCGGGATCCCCTGTGCGTCAGGGGGCGGAGTTACCTCCTCCAGGGAGGGGGAAGGCTGCACACAAGAGGAGGCATTGCAGCCCCTCTCCAGACAGGGCTGTGGAGTTGCTTTCTCACAGCCCTCCGCTTATGTTGCAGACTCCAACCAGAAGGCAGGGGTCCCCCCTAGCCTACCCGGAGCCCCCTTCTCCATTTTTGCAACCAGCCTCACCCTGGCTCGGACCACCTTCACCCTTCCTGGGGTTTGAACCGCTGGACTATTATGCAAAATCGCTCTCTCCAGTGTCTCGACGATCTCCCTCCCCCAGACGCAGAGGGTACGCACCAAGGGAGTGGTCTAGGTCACCTTCCCAAGAACAGTGCCTATACTGCCATGGTCGCCCCTACCACGTGGGGCATAGACACCATCGGCAATCTACTAGGGAAAGATCCCCACAGACGATCTCGTACCCCCGAGGGCAATTGCGACCGGGGACAGAGACTCAAGCATCTCAGGGGGGACTGGTTATGGAACCCCGAGATTTTCCCTCGCAAACCTCTAGCGAGAGGGTGTACCATCACCAGCAGGAACTGGAAGGGTCCAGAGAGACGTACCCCAGCGGTTCCTCGCTCTCCTCTCCGGACGAGGCTACGGCCCCGGGGGACGTCCATCCTCCGGACGATCTCAAACAGTTTCAAGAGCTGTTTAAGAGGGTGGCCTTCACGCAAGGCATCCAGACAGCAGAGGTGCAAGAGAAACACCATAAGCTCCTCAAAAATTTGAGACCTCCGGCCTCCTCCAGAGTAGCAATACCGCTTGATGAAGCGATCTTAGAGTCCGCCACTACGATATGGTAGACCCCTGCGACTATTCCGCCTGTCCAAAAGAGAGCGGATAAGAAATACTTCGTGCCGGCGAAGGGCATGGAGTTCCTGTTCAGCCACCCACAGCCAAATTCCTTGGTGGTGGAGTCGTCGCAACAAAGATCAAAGACATCTCAATTCAGGACAGGGGGAACAGACAAAGATGCCAAGAAGCTAGAGCTGTTCGGCAGAAAGGTCCACTCCTCCTCCACTTTAACGTTGCGAATGGCAAATTACGCAGCGCACTTAGCGAACCATAATTTCGACAACTATTCCAGGTTAACCTCCCTCATGGACTCGCTTCCAGAGGACAAAAAGCCGGTGCTCAAGGCCATAGTGCAAGAAGGCTACGCGGCCTCGAGGACGGGAGTTCAGATCGCCCTGGACGTTGCGGACACAGCAGCACGTTCCACAGCAATGGCAGTGGTGATGCGAAGGGAGTCCTGGCTCCAGACTTCGGGTATACCGAGGGATCTGCAGGCGAAGATAGTTGACCTTCCCTTCGACTCGCAGAAGCTGTTTGCTGAATCAACTGACTCGGTCCTTCATTCCAGTAAAGATTCAAGAGCCACACTCAGGACCCTGGGGATTTACACCCCTCCATACACAAAGAAAAGGTACTACCCTCAACAAAGACGGTACCAGTACCAGCAACAGCACCCCCAGTACCACAGGGGTTACGAGCAAGGGCGACATCAACAGCACCAGCAGTACAGAACTCCCAGGCGACGTTCACAACAGAGCCGTGCGTCCTCGGGGCGGGGCCAAAGGCCACAAGTTTGACATACAGATCCAGGGCTGCGCCATCACTACCATCGCACAAGGTCATCCGAAGCGACTATTCCACCATCGCCTCCGACCATTCTACGACCAGTGGCAAAGGATCACCACAGACAAATGGGTGCTGGAGATCATAGCCACGGGGTACGCCATCCCCTTCCAGTCGCTCCCACTGCCACGACCTCCACCCAGGCCCCACCTCCAGGAGGCCTCCCATGTAGCGAGGCTCCGGCAGGAGGTGGACCATCTCATGCTCATAGGGGCAGGGGAAAGAGTGCCAGAGCAACTGCAAGGAAAAGGGTTCTAGTCGAGGTACTTCCTCACGGAGAAAAAGACAGGAGGCTGGAGGCCCATCTTAGACCTTCGCGGCCTCAACAGGTACCTGCGCAAGCAACGTTTTCAAATGACCACAATCGCCTCCATCCTTACAGCACTGGACGATGGAGACTGGTTCGCAGCCCTCGATTTACAAGACGCGTACTTCCACATAACTATCCATCCGGCTCACCGGCGATTCCTCCGGTTCATGGTAGGCAACGAACACTTCCAATACAAGGTCCTACCGTTTGGCCTCTCCTCGGCCCCCAGAGTCTTCACCAAGACCTTGGCAGTGGTGTCAGCCTACCTGCACAGACAGGGGGTATTTATTTTCCCGTATCTGGACGACTGCCTGCTGAAAGGGGCCTTGAAGGGGGAGGTTCTGCGCATGATACGCGTCACAGCAAACACGTTCTCTTCACTTGGCCTGGTTATCAATCTGGCAAAATCAAAAATAGACCCCACACAGGACATAGAGTTCATAGGGGCTCGCATAAACTCGGTTACAGCGAGAGTATATCTACCAGAGGCTCGCTTTCGGGCCATCGGTTCCCTCGTGCAGGTCATCACCTTCAGCCCTACGGTGCTGGTCTTGACGTGCTTGCAGCTGCTGGGCCACATGGCAGCGGCGACGTTCGTAGTACAGAATGCCAGGTTACACATGCGCGGCATGCAGCACTGGCTCGCGAGTGTATACAAACCGGCAGTACACACCGTTCACAGGGTGGTGTCGCCCACAGCCGGGGTGCGCAAATCCCTACAATGGTGGGTAAACCCCAGGAACCTGCTAACAGGGGTACCCTTCCACCAGCCGCAAATATCGGTTTTTCTCACTACAGATGCCTCCCTCATAGGGTGGGGAGCGCACATGGGCGAAGAGGTGACTCAAGGACTGTGGTCACCCACGGAACAGTCACTACACATAAATATACTGGAGCTCAGAGCAGTGTTCAACGCCTGCAGACACTTTCGAGACCACATACAAGGCAAAGTCGTTTTATATAAACAGGCAAGGAGGAGCTCGATCCCGTGCCTTATGCGTGGAAGCAATCCGCTTATGGAACTGGTGCATCGCCAACAATATAATCTTGAAAGCCTCATACTTGCCGGGTGCGCACAATGTGAAGGCAGACCAGCTGAGCAGGCGTTTTGCACTCTCACACGAGTGGCAGATCCGTCCCGATCTGCTACGGCTGATTTTCCACGCATGGGGTTTTCCCCAAATAGACCTGTTTGCCACTCAGCACAACAAGAAGTGCCCACGATTCTGCTCCAGGGCAGGACTGGGATGGGGGTCCCTGGGGGACGCGTTCGCGATCCTGTGGAGGGGCCCCCTGCTTTATGCGTTTCCTCCCACAGTGCTGATCCACAAAGTCTTGCAGAAAGCCAGGAGGGAAAGGGCCCGGATGATCCTGATAGTCCCAACGTGGGATCGACAACAATGGTTCCCCCTACACCTGCGCATGTCGGACCGTCCACCGATGCCTCTTCCGGTGGCGCCGGATCTGCTCACGCAAGCCCAGGTGTCCATAGTGCACCCGCACCCCCAAAGCCTGCAACTGCAAGCGTGGTTAATCCATGGCTCAGCTCCCTAGAGAGCACATGCACAGTGGAAGTACAGCAAGTCCTAGAAAGTAGCAGGAGGACTTCCACCAGGAAGACCTACAAGCAAAAATGGACTCGCTTCACGGCTTGGTGTTCTACCAAACAGCTGGCCCCCCTTTTGGTGCCTATACCTACAATACTAGAGTATTTGCTGGACCTCAAGAGAGGAGGACTCTCGCTATCCTCGTTGAAGGTCCACCTTGCCGCCATCTCGGCGTTCAGACATGAGGAGGAAGGGCACACGGTGTTCGCCGACCCTATGGTTACCAGGTTCCTCAAAGGGTTGGTAAACCTATACCCCCCTCGGAAACTGATTCTACCTTCGTGGAACTTGGACCTGGTGCTTACCACGCTAATGGGACCACCGTTCGAGCCCTTGGCCACGGTTCCCCTCCGCCTCCTTACAATAAAGACGACCTTTCTTCTTGCAATTACGTCAGCTCGTAGGGTGAGCGAGCTCGCGGCAGTCATGGCAACGCCACCCTGCACTGTTTTTTCCAAGGAGGCGGTAACCATACGGCTGCATCCAGCCTTTGTTCCCAAAGTTTCTTCCGAGTTTCACATTAACGAACCTATTGTTCTACCCTCGTTTTATCCAAAGCCTCATAACTCCAACGAAGAGGCACGCCTACACCTCCTGGACGTGAGGAGGGCGCTAGCCTTCTACGTAGACAGGACCAAGTCCTTCCGGAAAACGGATAGATTCTTAGTCTCCCTCACTCCCAAATCGAAAGGAGAAGGTCTCTCCTCGCAGAGAATCTCAAAGCACATTGTATCCTGCATAAAAATGTGCTACGAGCTCAAAAAGACTCCTTTATCGGCCACTCCCAGGGCTCATTCCACTAGGGTGGTGGCGGCATCAACAGCCTTTTTCAAGGGCGTTGCGTTAAAAGACATTTGCAGAGCGGCGACCTGGTCATCCTACGACACCTTTGCCAAACATTACGCCCTTCACAGGGTATTCCAAGAGGATACCCGTCTCTCTGCAGCGGTCCTCTCGGGGACAAGCTGCACATAATCCGATTACCCACCTCCTATCTTGGGTTACTGCTGGGTAGTCACCTATTGTGGAGCACCCACGGGGACACTCGAAGAAGAAAGAAAAGTTACTCACCGTAGTAACGGTGGTTCTTCGAGATGTGTCCCCGTGGGTGCTCCACTACCCGCCCATCCTCCCCGCTTCGGATCTCTGTTAGTGTTTTGCAGGGGCACCCGAGGCGGTCGGTCGAGGAACTGGCGGGGACCGGATCGCGCACATGGCCAGGAGTGCGCAAGGGAGCGGCGCGCGCCGGCGCATGTGCGGTCCGGCAGAAACTGCTTGGAAGATCCGATCTGCGGCGCCGGGCGAGCCCGACACCTATTGTGGAGCACCCACGGGGACACATCTCGAAGAACCACCGTTACTACGGTGAGTAACTTTTCTTTTTTTGGTTTTGGCTTTTTGAATTAAGAAGTCCGCATATTTTTTTGTGCAACACAGCCGATTTTTGTGAAAATTTTCATTTACTCAAAACCCCAATTCTCCATTTAAAAAAAAAAAAACAGTGACAAAAAGAGCTAAAACCGAGTTTGTCACATTTCTGAGATTTTGCAAACTGTTGATCTTTGCATAATGCAACTAGAGGTTTCTGTGAGAAAATAGTAGTTGAACCACTTGGGCTGTGTGACATGATCAACTCGCTGTCATGGCACCTCCTGCTGGCCAATCAAGGGACTAACTCTTTAGCCTCAGAGCCCCCTTTGTGGGCCAGTGTCCTTCCTGGTGTTACCTGCTGTTTTTCCCCACCACTTCAGGCTCCACATCCCTTCCAGATCTTGTGCCCTCTGAGGTACTACCCTCTTTGCAGTGCTCTTATGCCTGGAATCCTATTCTCCAAGGCTCACCTTTCCTCAGTGGCCCACGGCTGTTATTCATCCAGCCTCTTCCCTCAGGGGCAAACTGCAGTCTGTATTGGCCACTCACCATTGACAAGATGGGGGACCTGCGGCCTTCCAGTCCTGGCTGCCCTCAGGACTCAGCCCAGGGATTCACCAGGTCAGATCGCCCCAGCTCCTCCTGCCTTCCCACCATTGCTCTGTCCCAGGTATCTGTTCCTATTGGGCAGCTAGGCTTTTCTCTCTCCTGAGCAGGAATGAGACCGACCAGGCTAGCAGCCACTTCATCTAGCACAGCCGAGCGCTCGTTAGCTGCCTAATGTCTCCTTTCCCATTGGCTCCCAGCACCAGATCTCTCCCAGGGCAGTTTTGACACCTTAAACTCCCTGACTGGGGAGTTGCTCCATCATAGGCCCACATAAAAAAAATATAGGATGAAATCTCTTCACCTGCATAAGAAATTATTAGTATTTACTATTAAAGTTTTGTTAGGGTGAAGCTCTCAGGAAATTTAGAGGGGCACAGTTCACCTTCAAATATGTATTTGAATAAGCATGGAATTTCACAGCAGCCCTTCCATTCCTCTTTTCTGGCTGAGAGGATTGCACCTTAGCTCCAGTGCATCGTGGACAGCTTCAGCTGCCTCCATTGCCACCCTCTGTGCAGGTCTATGCAGGACCTCTGCAATGTGGAAACCATGACAGTGCCTTTACTTGCACTGCACGTCTTCATGATGCTTAGAACCCTGATTCTGCAGATATTTATGCACATGCTTGACCTTATACAGATGAAAAGTGTTACTGAAGTCAATGGGCATAGTTGTATGCATAAGGTAGAATACGTTCAGAAGTGTGTGCAAGACTGGGGCCTTAGCTGGGCCCTGCTCTAAAGCTTCATTCATTTAATTACAGTAACTCAATTATAAATTTCTTTCTTTAAGTTCAATAAATTATTACAATTATTCCTCAAGATACTTCCTTTATTCAAAAAAAAAAAGGGTCCAACAGAAGCAATCTTGCAGGTTTATCACCCCCAGAGTAACCCTTGCTGACAATGGGAAGACTGAGAGTCTGGGGAGTATGGCAATAGAACCTGTGAGAAGAAATTTGAGAGTCCAGTCTTATATTTTGGCAGTCTGGGAGTTAATACACTGGTGAAAATAAACAACTACTTTTGTATGTTGTTAGTGTCAGCATAGGCATAAAACATATTGGAAAAAATATGCTACTCCAATATTTTCAGCAAAGTGTGAAACATCTTTCAAAGTATTTTCCATTTTATTTTCTATTCACACTTTGCAACTTAATATGTAAAGTTAAAGTAGCATCATACCATAGAAATAGTTATAAACAAAAACCTAGCCTTTGAAGTGAGACATAGCAAAATCTTAGAAGAAGAAGAATAAAAAAATTGTGCTCGGGTAATGTATAGCTGTTGAAAATCGGAAGATGACAAAATGTTTAAACAGTGTTGTGATTCCAGCCCTGGACTTAATTGGGTAGAAGATACAGTAAATAACTTGCCCCTTCTCTCTGACTGTTGGACCAGTCCAATGGTAAATTAGGTGAGATTGCCCCATTTATTTTTTTGTCCTGTAGATCTTGAGACTGGTGAATATTTTCCCTGTAAGGAGGGGGAACATGCCACTTATGCGAGAGAATCTTTGCCTATGCCTGCCAATGGAAAATGAACAGTTTGACATATGACTCATAATTAGAAATCAGCCGTATTTACCCTAGGTGAAGAAGGGCTGGGAAAGTCTTTGCCATAAGGAGTGTATAAATACTGCATTGGCGTAGTTGTTTGGGTCATAGATCAGTCAGACATTTCAACATGATTTTTTTTCCTATGATGGCCTTCAAGTGTGGCATTGTTAGCTTTCTGGTGCAGGTTGGATGTGGTAAGTCCAGAGGTGTCCGATAGTTGGGTACTGTCCGTAGACAGAAATCTTATGGAACATTGAACATATTTGGAGTCAAATGAGAATTTTAATTTAGTCTCAGAGGAACTGAATTAGGGGAACTCCGAGAGAGTGTATGGGAAGCAAACTTAATTCTCTGCCTTTTTCAGGAACTTCACCAAAGATTCTTATTTTGGGAGACTCCAAGGCCAGTCTCTCTGAATTGGAGGCAGTTCTCCCCTGCCATCTCTTCAGCTGGCTGATGGATTGGGAGGCTTTCTGGAAAGAATCGCATTGTTTTTTTTTTCTTTATCACTGAGTATTAATTATCCCCGTGTGCAAATTTGTCTGTGGCTCATAGGCTGCTAGCTTCTGGGAAAAGTAAAATTTTCCAAGTGCACTGTAACAAATTACAGTTTCAAACAGTGCTCTGTGCTCTCAACGTGCACCAGTCCAGCCTGTACAGACCAATTAAAAGCCATTATGTTAGCGCACTTCAGAAATAGGATGACCATCCGTCCTGTATTTGGTGGGACAGTCCCGTATTTAGGGAGCCAAAAAGGCATCCCTACTTATTTTTTAAATGGGTATAGTTGTCCCATGTTTGGCATTCCCCTGCTGACCTTTTCCTGTGCTGTCCAGAAACTTGCAAGGCTTTATTGTCTGGCCACCGCAGTTTTTTTTAAAATGTAGTTCCCCACCTTCTGCACCACTGGGATGCCACTGCCAGCCCCAGGCTTGCTTGGATGTGTGATTGAGCTGGGGTGGAGCTGGGAGGCAGGAAAGCGGGGGCTGGAGCGGGGGAGCTGGGGCCATTGTCAGAGCCCCCATCACCCCGATCCCTGCTGGGGGGCTAGGGTGGAGCCAGAGCCCTACTGCAACCTGAGCCCTGCACAATGTGGGGGCAGAGTCTCCCCCCCGAGCCCCCATCATATCACAGGGCCAGGGCTGGAGCTCTGTATGGTGCAGGGCCGAAGCCTGCCTAGACCTCCTGTGGGGCCAGAGCCCCCTCCCAGATTCCTGCCACAGGACTGGGGTGGAGCCTTGTACTGTGTGGGGCAAGGCCTCCCCGGACATCCTGCAGGTCTGGAGCCCTGCTGCCCTGGAGCCCGTGCAGTGTGGGGCTAGGGCCAGAGCCCATCTCGAGTCCGCAGCACTGAGCCTTGAAGAACTTGCTGCAGGCTTGTTTCTCTCCCCAGCCTCAGTGGGCTGGGGTGGGTGGGTGGCTGGGTTCTGGCTGGGAGGGAGGGCTCAGGAGCAAGCTGGGGGGTGGATGTTTGGGTTCTGGATGTCGGGGGAGTGCAGGAATGGGCTGGGGTATGGTCATTGGTGGGAGGTAAGGTGCAGCGGTGGATGAGGGGTTCAGGAGCAGGCTGGAGATGAGAGGTCTGTGTGGGAAGAAGGGTGAAGCCAGTCCCTGACACGGGATGACCATCTGTCCCATTTTAGCCAGGATGCCCCTGCCCCCAGGCACCCTGTATTTAGTGTAGGGGAATATGGTCACCCTATTCAGAAATCACACTTGTGTTGAGTGCATTAGACAGGTGCTACGTCTTACTGGGCCATAGGCTCCTTTGTCATTTTGAAAATAGGATTTAGGTTCCTAAGTCACTGAGGTACTTTGGTAAATTTCTCCCAAACTTTTCTACTCTGTGGTAAAGTAAGGATTGTAAGAAGGGGAGTTGCCCAGGTGATTCTAGGGAATATTACCCTTTGCACCCAAGTATTGTTACTCTTTTATATAATGGTTTTTGTCCTTCAGTGAGAACTGCATTTCAGTAATGTTGTATGTGTATAGTTTTTCTAAAGCACCTTAGGGTCCTTTTGAGATGAAAAGATGTTATCTGTGATTTGTTGATATTCTCTCTATTGTTTATGGGTTTTTTTTATTATCTATACATTGTACTATTGTAGTGTAATTGTATTTTTAGGAGATTGCTTCCTAGTAAACAGCATCCAGGAAACCAGAGCTATGAATACAGAATTCTTAAAAAAATGGTATAATTTCTTGTATAAGACTTGGCTGCCGAACATACTTGCTATAAATCTGCTGGTCCAACCTCTGCACCATCATCATTTGTTGTTATGTCCCTCCCAGATTGTACAGCATGTGCTGTTAGCTATTAAATCTTTAAATATAATAAACTGTGCAGACTTAATTTCTGCTCTCCAGTAGGAACAAGAATTTTTGCTATAAATTGAGATTCTATCAGTTAGAAGTGACAGTGGAGGAGAAATCCCTGGAATTACTTGTCAATCACAGGATGAGTCTGAGTCATCACTGTGTTGCAGCCATGAATAAAGCTAATGCAGTCAGAAGATGAAACAGATGGAACGTTGGCAGTAGAGACAGGGAAGTGTTACCGCCATCATACAGTGCACTGGAGTCTGGAACACTGTGTGTGATCCTTGTCTCGCATGTTTATGGAAGATGAATTCAGATGGGAGCAGGTGTAGAGAAGGGCTGCTTGGATGATCAGAGGAATGGAGAAGGTACGTTTGCTCCCTATAACTACATCCCAGAGAGAAACACCCGGGAAGGAAAGGAGTTCAATATGGTAGGGAGCCAAGACTGGCACAAGAACAAATAGATATAAACTAAAGTAGGCTTATGTTGGGACAAAAGTTTTTAATAATCAGAGGAGAGACGTTCTGGGCCAACTTTCCAAGAAAAATAGTGAGGGCAAAAAACCTAACTTGTTTTAAGATTGAGCTCAAGAAGTTTATGCAGGGCATAGCATGAGGAGGCTGCCTGCAGTGGCATGTGGACCATCTGAGCTCCTGTTTGCAATGTTTCCAAGGGCTGGAGATGGGATGCTGGAAGGGAAAGGGTCTATATTACTACAGGGAATTGTTTCCCAGGTGTCTGTCTAATGCATCTCACCCACATGTTTAGAGTTTAACTGATCACCATAGATGGGTTGGGAAGAAATTCCCCCCAGTTCCAATTGGTAGACACCCCCTTTTTTAAGTATTCTTCTTCAGTGTGAGATGATGAAATCATAGATAGAACTATAGAGTTGGAAGAGACCTCATCAGGTCATCAAGTACAACCGCCTGCTGATAGCAGGACCAATCCAATCTAAATTTTTCCGGCTATGGCTTTGTCATGTTGGGTCTTAAAAACTTCTAGGCTATGTTTACACTTGTCCGGAACTTCTAAGGGGGCATGATAATTAGGCTGTGGGGAGATTACTAATGAATTGCTGTGATGCATATGCAGCACTTCATGAGGCTAATTCTCCCCCACAGCAACTTTGAAGTGTCAAACTTTGAAGTACTGGCATGCTGTGTAGACATGAGCGCTTTGAAGTACCTGCGCTACTTCGAAGTGCCTTTACTCCACAACATTTTGCTGGTATGAACTAGAGTAAATGGTAGATTTTCGAGAACAACAAGAAGTGTTGTGGCACCTTATAGACTAACAGATATTTTGGAGCATAAGTTTCATGGGCAAAGACCTGCTTCATCAGATGCATGAGTGGGGATGGTGGTTTCAGAGGGGTATTTAAAGAATGGGGTCCCAGAAAAAGGGAGGGCCAGAGCTGACAGTCTATTCAGAAAGGTGGAAATGGCCCATTATCAAGAGTAGGTATCAAAAGAGGAAAAAACAAGTCAGATCAGACAGGGGTATATGCGCTATTGTCAGAGTCTAATGGGGAGATCCTAACACCCAAGACAGAGAAGCTGCCTTTGTAAGATGCGAGCCACTCCCAGTCTCTGTTTAATCCCTGGTTAATGGAGTCAAATTTGCAGATAAATTGCAGCTCAGAGATTTCGTTCTCCATTTGATTTTTGAAATTTCTTTGTTTCAGGACTGTCACTCCTTAAATCTGCCACTGAATGTCCAGGGAGACTGAAGTGTTCCCCCACAGGTTTCTGTACGTTAGTGTTCCTGATGTCTGATTTTATGTCCATTTATTCTTTTACGGAGAGACTGTCCAGTTTGGCCAATGTAAATTGCAGTGGGGGCATTGCTGGCACATGATGGCATATATTATATTAGTAGATGTGCAGGTAAAGGAGCCCCTGATGGTATGGTTGATGTTAGGTCCTGTGATGATGTCACTGGTGTAGATATATGAGCAGAGTTGGCAGCGAGGACTGTTGCAGGGACTGGTTCCAGGCTTAGAGTCACTGGTTTGCGATTTGTAGTGGCTGATGAGGATTTGTTTAAGGTTGGCAGGCTGTCTATAGGCGAGGACAGATCTGCCTCCCAAGGTCTGTGAGAGTGAAAGATCATTGTTGAGGATCGGTTGCAGCACACTGGTGATGCGTTGGAGAGGCCTTAGGTGGGGACTGTATGTGAGGGTCAGTGATGGTCTCTTGTTTCCCTTGCGAGGCCTGTCTTGTAGCAGGTGGCTTCTGGTACCCGTGTGGCTCTGTCAGTCTGTTTCCTCACTTCCTTAGGTGGGTGTTGTAGTTTGAGGAGAGGTTGGTAAAGGTTTTGTAGATGTTTGTCTCTGTCTGATGGATAAGAGCAAATACAGTTGTACCTTAGTGCCTGGCTATAAACAATGGATCATGTAGTATGCCCTGGATGGAAGCTGGAGGTGTGTATGTAAGCATAGTGGTCTGTCGGTTTTTGGTATAGGGTGGTATTTATGTTGCACAGTATGGCCAGGAAGTGGATCTCTTGTGTGGACTGGTCAGAGCTAAGGTTGGTGGTGGGGTGGAAACTGTTGGAATCATGGTGGAACTCTTCAAGAGCCTCCTTCCCCTAGGTCCAGATGAAGAAGATATCATCAATGTAGCGCAGGTGGAGGAGGGGTACTAGGGGATGAGAACTGAGAAAGTGTTGTTCCAGGTCAGCCATAAAAATGTTGGCACACTGTGGGGCTATGCGGGTGCCCATAGCAGTGCCACTGATTTGAAGGTACAATTTGTCCTCAAATCTGAAATAGTTGTGGATGAGGACAAAGTCACAAAGCTCCACGACCATTTGTGCCTCGGTCTCATCAGCGATAATGTTCCTAACAGCTCGGAGTCCATCTTCATGTGGGATATTTGGTGTAAAGGGCCTCCACATCCATGGTGGCCAGGATGATGTTTTCATGAAGGTCACCAATGGATTGTAGTTCCCTGAGGAGGTTGATGGTATCCCAAAGAAAGCTGGGGGTGCTGGTAGCATAGGGTCGAAGTAGAGAGTTCACATATCCAGATAATCCTGTGGTGAGGGTGCCAGTGCCTGAGATGATGGGTTGTCCAGGATTCCCAGGTTTATGGATCTTGGGTAGCAGGTAGAATAAACCTGGTTTGGGTTCAAGGGGTGTGTCTGTGTAAATCTGTTCCTGTAATTTTTATAGGCAGGGTCTTGAGCAGATGCTGCCGTTTCTTTGTGTATGCCTCAGTGGGATCCTTGGACAGAGGCTTGTAGAATGTGGTATTGGAGAGTTGCCTGGAATCCTCCTTTTGGTTATTTTGTCCTATTCATGATGACGACAACGCCTCCCTTGTTGGCCTCTTGGATGACAATGTCAGGGTTGTTTCTGAGGCTGTTGATGGTATTGCGTTCTGCATGGCTGAGGTTATGGGGTAAGTGATGTTGCTTTTCCACAATTTCTGCCTGTGCATGCCGGCAGAAGCATTCTGTCTATAGGTCCAGTTTGTCATTTTGGCCATCAGGGGATTTCAAGAGGAGTTCTTTTTCTTGTACCGTAGGTGGGAGGGTACCTGTGGGTCAGTGCGCTGTTCCGTGTCATGTTGAAAGTATTTCTGTAACTTTACGTCGTTTTAAACCAAGATTTCAGAGCTTCAGTAGTTCAGATAGTGATTAGCATCTATTTTAGAAGTGAGTGAATGAAGTTCTGTGGCTTACAATTTACAAGAGGTCAGACTAGATAATCTCGTTGGTCTTTTTGGGCCATACAGCCCTAGCCTCGGATGAAAAGTTAAGTGCATGTCGTGAATTGTATTCGACAATGACATCCAACCTGCAGTGAGAAGACTTTAAAAATGTCCATGCTCAAGTGGGTTGTTTGGAAAAATATTTCTAGAAACAATTTCAGGTAAAAAATTGGTCCTTTTCATGATTCTGTCAGTTATTTTAATTTTTTTTTTCAGTCAATTGCCTTTATTTATTTTCTCTCACTTTCTCTGCCATTCTCAAGCTAAGATTTCTCTGGTTCCTAAAATGGCACTTTAGAGAGATGTCAGCCTTTTGACTGAGAACTGTTATTCAGCCGGATCATTAGTGAAAGCAGTTTTGCAGCAGAGCGGCTGTCAGAATGATTCCTCCTATGAAACTCTAGGGTCATTAGTTTTGAAACCTGAGGAACTCCACTGCTACATCAGCCATGAGGATTTAAAACTTGTCCAAAAGCACTGCTTTAATTTTTAAAAAGTGGCAAGTGGCCAGGAAACACTATAAAAATGTGACTTGACTTTTAAAAATTGGGGATGAACCAAAACCAAAAGTGAGATCCAGATATGATTTAGGTAAATGACCTTTAGAGCAGCATTGCAAATATACATCTTCAGGGAAAGATTGCATTTATGAGGCTATAGAAAAGGATTTTACAATATTAATTGAGATTTATGAAAATGAGGGTCTGGATGAGACTTTTCACTGCATGGGTTGGTAGGAAAGGGTGTATCTTAGAGATGTTATGCAGATACAATTCACAAGGTTTAGAAACAATGTGTATGTTTTCAAATGGCTTGAAACAAAAAAGTTGTTTACTCTTTTGTTTGATGCCAGTCCACTTGGGATGACACAATGTAACTGAAAAAAAAAATCTAAGAATGTTTTTTTGTCTACAATAGCGTTCACACAAGATTATAAAAAAGACATTCTGTAAGTCCTCAGACTGCAGTCATGTAATATCCTGAAGTATATGCATGTGCATATCGTGTTTAAAACATCTTTCTCCCATAGCATGGGGGTTTCAGTGTCTAAAGGTCTGAACATTCCTTGGAGGGAGATTTATTGATTTATTTGGTGTGAAAGTATTAAAGCTTAGAGCAGGTGCAAATGTTCTCCTACAAGAGATGTGCAACCATTGTTCCTTCTGCACAACAGAAAATAAAAGCTGTCTAATATGCACTTGGGTGAAGAGACTGTAACCAGTGTTCCCTCTAATATTTCCCACTCCTGAGAGGAATGAATATTCTGCACCAATACGGAGGCCATGTGCAACACATCACCTTCCTATTGGCACACACAAAAAAAGAGGAGTTTAGGGTGAAGGAGGATGCTGCGGTGCTACTGCAAGGAGAGGAGTCCCCTGGGCTGGCAGATAACAGCATGTCTCCACTCCAGGGCCTGGGTACCCTGGCTGCAGCAGGGTCAGGATCAGAACTGGGCCACCTTGGCAGGGGTAAGGGTTGGAGCTGGGTTCAGGGTTAGGTCACCCCTGCCATGACAGGGTCTTGGCTAAGGCCTAGGTACCCTTGCCGTGCCAAGGTTGGGGCTGGCCCACCCCATCCGTCTGTGGCGGAGTCTGGGCTGAGGCCAGGTGGCCCTGGATGCAGCAGGTTGAAGGGTGGGCTACTGGCAGGTGAGGGTGGTGATCAGTCAGCCTTCCCCTAGCTGCTCCCTTTGCCTTGTATGGCCGCCCAGACCACCTGCACAGGGCTGAATAGGTAGCTGCATGACTGCTTGGGAACTTAGATTGTAACTTGTTCTTTTAGTCCAGCATTACATTTTTCACAGTGTAATATTGGCCAACGCTCATGCTCATTCCAAAACTGGAACATTTTGAATGAGAACAAACATCCCAATTCTCTCACAGCCATTTTTGGTCTGGAATCTGCTGAGAATGTGCATGAAACCCAAAGAAAATCTGCAAACTGCTCTACGTGTGAGGATGGTTCTTGGCAAATGCACGATGTGCCTCAGAAGGCACATGACCAACATATATCACTGAACTTGGTCTGCTTGTTCGATCCCTACCTTCCCTGGTCCAGGCCAGATACTGAGGGGAATGTGGCACAAACACTGATCCATGGGACTGGGTCAGCACCTTTCTGAGGCAGGTGCTGAAATTTGACCTTTTGGCCTTTATGTGCAATCTGAGTGCCGGAGATACTTTTTAAAGTCACTAGTGCCTACATACAATGGCTTAATTAATAAATAAATAAAGATGCAGGACTTTACTATTTAGGTTGTGGTTGTAGGTCCTTGGCAACTTCAATGCTAGAGTTTGACGCGACCATCAGTCCTGGCCCGTCTGCCTCGGTCATCATGGTATTGGGAAAATGAACAAAAACGGTGTAAGGCCTTCTTGAATTCATCTCTCAGAATCAGCTCTGCCTTACTAATACTTTCGTTAACATGGAAGAGTGTCACACGTTTTCATGCCACCACCCCAGATCTGGTCACATGCCACTCTTGGATCCTCTACTGGGGCATTGTTGACCCCTGGTGTAGACACTAAAGTTAGTGAAATGCTTTGTGAATTCAGGAATCTATTCATGTGGATGCATTTGCAGGATTAGAGCCCTAACCAAGTTAATTTTCACTGCTTCTGACAGAGAGAAGGTCAAAATGTAGCATCATGCAGTTTCTGCTCATATGTGGAGGAATCTCCATTCATTCCATGGCAATATATGGAGAAGATCTTGATTCTTAAGACAGGAGAGAAATAAGACCAAAATTGTAGCTCATTGTATCCCATCCACTCTTCAAGGAAGACATTTTTGGTTTATCTTTTTTCTTTTTAAGCATCTGTTCAGCACAATTTCCAAATCCCTGCCACTAATTCAGCTCTTGCCTCTGATGTTGCATAGAGAATTTCAAGGCTATCTACCTATGTAACACTGACTGAATGAAAAAACAGCAGTCCTAGATCGACAGCTACAAAAATGGAACGCCAACATTGCTGCTCTCTGGTAAACCAGGCTGGCAGATGCTGGATCAGTGAAAGAAACCAACTGCACTTTCTTCTGGAAGGGCTTAAGTTCAGAGGGACACCGCCTCTGTAGAGTTGGATTTTCTGTTCAGAACAATCTGCTGAAATCTATCAATACACCCACAGCTGAATCAGAGTGTATTATATCCCTGAAGCTCTGCACCAAGTCAGGATATGTCAACATCATCAGTGCTTATGAACCCACAGTGGTGTCATGCGCCAAAGACAAGGACCGCTTTTATTATAATCTTCAGAAAGGTATTGACTCCTAAGTGGTGAACAACAGTACATCCTTGGCAACTTCAATGCTAGAGTTTGACGCGACCATCGGTCCTGGCCCGTCTGCCTTGGTCATCATGGTATTGGGAAAATGAACAAGAACGGTGTAAGGCCTTCTTGAATTCATCTCTCAGAATCAGCTCTGCCTTACTAATGCTTTCGTTAACATGGAAGAGTGTCACACGTTTTCATGCCGCCATCCCAGATCCAGTCACTGGCATCAACTTGACCTTGTGCTGGTACTCAGGAAGCATCTCAACGCCATCAAAATTACATGCACATATCACAGCGCAGATTGAGACACTGATCCACTCCTTGATCATCAGCAGAGTCAAAATCGTCCCAAAGAAACGCTACCTGACAAAGGAATACAATAAGCCAAAAATCAATACCCTCAATACCAGAGATGCACTGAAATGCTTTGTCTTTGCAGATGATCTCACTTGCGAAATGGAACACAAACTTGACCCACAAATGATGAAATAGTCCATGCTGAGAGCTGCAATATACCAAATCTGCCTTTGGAGCATGTAAATTCTCCAACAAAAACTGGATCAATGAAAATGTTGACATTCTCAGGCCTCGTCTTGAAGAAAAGCTCAAGGCACATCTGAATAACAAAAAGAACCCATCTCAAAGCACAAGAGATCAACTTCAACATGCAAGATCTGTTCTTCAGGGAGAATCCTGGAGGTGTACAAACAACTATTGGGCTGACCTATGTTCCAATATTCAGCAGGAATCTGATTTGGGTGACCTGAAAACCATGTATGATGGATTGAAGAAAACATTACCAAAGTTGCCCCACTGAAGCATTTAAATGGACAGGTGATCACAGACAAAGAGCTGCAGATGTCCAGATGGATGGAACCCTACTCAAGTCTTTATTCCTGTGAGCGTACAATACAGCCTAAACTTGAAAACCTCATCTCAACTCTTCCAGAAATGTCTGAGCTAGATGCAGAGCCTATGGTGGAGGAACTTTCTCAAGCTCTTGATACTCTCTCCAATGGAAAAGCACCAGGAAATGGCAGAATTCCAGCTGAAGTCTTGAAGGCAGAAAAAGGCTGTGCTCTTCCCCCTTCTCTATGATTTACTCCTAAAATGTTGGAGAGCAGGTGATGTCCCACATGACATGAATGATGCAAAGATCATTACTCGCTATAAAAACAAAGGCGACAAGGGTGACTGCAACAACTACAGAGGCATCTTGTTACTGAGCATCATAGGCAAAGCATTTGCCTGTGTCATTCCCAAATGCCCACAAAAACTCGCAGATTGAGTCTATCCAGAAACACAGTGTGGCTTCAGGGCTAACAGGTCAACAATGGACATGATTTTCTCACTTGGACCACTACAGGAAAAATGCAGAGAACAAGGAAACCTGTTATTCATAGCATTTGTGGACTAAACAAGGGCATTTGACACAGTCAGTAGATCAGGACTGTACAGAGTATTAACCAAGATTAGCTGCCCACCAACCCTACTCCAGCTCATAACATCCTTTGACGAAAACATGAAAGCAACAGTGCAATATGATGAATCTACATCAGAACCATTTGCAATGAACAGCGGAGTCAAACGAGTGTGTTCTTGCCCCTACCCTCTTGTCAGTTCTACTAAGTTGCACATTTCAAAACTCATGAAGCAATGTATTTCTCCCCACAAGATTATATGGCTCTCTCTGCAACTTGACCTGAGTTTTGGCCTTGAGTCTTGTCAAGACACCCCTCATTAGGGAGCTCCTCTTTGCAGATGATGTGGCTCTCATTGCTCGTAATGAAGACATGCAACAGTCACTGAGGGATTCTCTACCCAGAGCCTGCAAGTTGTTTTGCCTTGACATAAGCATGAAGAAAACTGTTGTATTCATTCAAGGTATACCTCAGTGATTCAATGTCATTCGGGATAACAACCCATTAGATGTGGTTAAACAATTCTGTTACCTTGGATCTACTGTCAGCACAAACCTATCCATGGACGAAGAACGGAACATCAGAATCGGGAAGGCAGCTACGGTTTTTAGCAGACTTACAAAACATGTATGGAACAATCCTAAACTGACAGCCATGTGTATTGAGTATCCTGCTATATGGTTTTGAGGCATGGACCACCTGCTTGAACCAGGAATAAAAACTGAACAGCTTCTGTCTTTGCTGCCTCTGCAGAATTATGAATAGTAACTGGCAAGATAAAGTTTCAAATGCAGATGTCCTTTCAAGATCTGGCAAACCCAGCCTCAGAGCAATCCTCAACTGCAGAAGACTACAATGGCTTGGTTATGTGAGAACTGGTGACGAACATCTTCCGAAAGAAATCCTCTTTGGTGAACTGTCATGTGGGTTGAGAACCAGAGGAAGACCAAAGCTAAGATTCAAGGATACATGTAAAAATGCCATGGGAAAATATTCAACATCGATCCAAAATCGTGGGAATCTACATAGTCAGATCAAAATACCTGGCGACAATTGCTACAACCAGGGCACATCGTCCTTCGATAGTATAAGTGCAAGCCACATGAAAGAACTTCATCTTAGAAGGAAAAACGCTCAGACTCAAGATTCTGGAAATAGACTCACATGCGGTTTTTGCAATCGACCGTGTAAATCCGATATTGGACGGATAAGCCACGAGAGAAGCTGCACACTCAAACACTGCTGATAGATCCTTACCACCCCATTAACCACCATCTCTCAAGGTGAAAAGGGGCCATATCTACCTATGTGTGTGCATTTTGGAGTACTTTGAACAATCGGCTCATAAACTGTGCATTCTGCTCAACCTTAATCAAGGAAGTTGCTGTTCCTCCTCCAAAGCCTCCGCTAGTGTACATCAGTGTAAGTACAGTAGTTCAAACGCAAAGGATGATCTGACCCATACATGTCAGATAATTAAGTTTGCAACTTTTGCTGTGTTGCAGTAACCACAGTGACCAGGGTCCCACAGCTAACTCTCTGTCAGAATTGTATGCTAAGGCCTAGTAAAGATTTATAAGTAGTTGTGAATGGAGTTGGAGATTTTTATTAATTTTAACAGTAAGAAAGAGGGGAATTTAGGTTCTGGATCCTTAAAGCCTTATGAGTTTTAACTTGATCATATTACCGAGATATTGATTGAAGAATCAGAAGGCGTCTGAAATCTACTGGAGAGAAATAATGTGTCCTTCATAATGCATGCAATAGCTGATAGATATGTATAACACAAAATTTATTTTTCCTATTAGTCAGTGCTTCCCATAAGGATGTATTGGCTTTTCAATAACACATTAACATATATGCTTGCAAGATTAATGAGACTGTAAAATTAGTTCTAAAAGTGTGCTATCATCCTTAAAAATAACAAGCTTTTAGCTTATTCAGGTCTAATGGCCTCCATGTTCAGATGACTTTCTTATTGTAATTAAACAAACACATTTGAAAACTGAGCACATTCTCCGTTACGATCACAGTAAATACTGGGTTTATAAAATGGAAATACACATCTGTACAAGGGAGAAATGTTTTACTGAAGCACAGCTACAGTACTGAGAGCTTTTCCAATTGTGCAAATAAATATAAAAAGTGAAATACATTAAATGCTTTCCTTTGAAGGCTTGCTTAGAAAGGATGTAAACAATCAGCTGAAATTGGAAATTATAACTTTTGAGAATACTTTCTGCCAAAAAAGAGTGCACCAAAAATATTAAAAATATTGAGTCAAATCTGTCAGCTTCTAAAGAGCAAAGTTGTTCTATGAGCGTTCAGAAAGACAAGGTGGATGAGAGAATCTCTTTTGTCAGACCAGCCTCTGCTCATGAGCAAGACACACTTTCGAGACACAGCTACACTGCAGATAAATGGTTAGCAGAGAACTATAAACATGTTTGTACTGACTTTATTGCTGCAATATGGTCATAATTATTTTCATATGTTGCATTAAGATATTAGAATATGCATACACCCTGACTGATTTGACAGTGAAGTATTTTCCTTGCATCCTGACATCTCCCTATATTGGCAAATATTTTCTTATATCATATAAGCTGCAAAAATTCTCTGGGTTTACAGGACCATGTCTCACCTTGTTCTCTGCCTTCACTCCCCATCTTGGTAAGAGAGAAACTTGCTGGACCTTATTTGGGTGTGAGATCCCAACTACCCAAGCCATATCTCAAAAACTTGGGCAGCCCTTTCTTTATAATATAATAATAAATGGAGATATACCTATCTCATGGAGCTGGAAGGGACCTTCAGAAGTGTTGGAACAAAGTCTGGACAACGTGTATGAAGCAAGCAGGAGGGTTTATCACACACAGCGCTGGTGGACTGCCACTTCACCCATCAGGACTCAGTGGATCACTGCCAGACAATAGATATTGATTATATAGATTATTGGTGGGCAGGGGAGAAACTAGACATGGGTGTTACCCAAGCCTGGATAGGTCCTAGCAGCAAGACAAAATGAGCACAATAAGCCAATAATCTAAAAAGGTTAGCGTATCCATGCCCATTGCTAAAAGAACATTTTATCTCGAGTACAAGTGGGTTTCCTTAACAAGCTACTTAAACAAAGCAGGCATGCAATAATATTTGTGTCTAATTGGAGGGATGATGCGTCTACAAGAGTAATGTTGGCGCCTTTACAGGGGCACATTCCAGGGTGCTTATCTAGAAGATTAAAGCAAGAGAGACAGTAACAGCATAGAGCAAAAACATATTTTAGTTTTGAGTACCAGCCTGGGATAGTGCTACATCCTGGTTCTCACATGCATGGCTTCTTCTTGGTATGTGGTTGTCAGGGCAACTATCCCTCCCTCCAAACCCCCTGTCAAAGTTAGGGCAACCTTCACTGGGTCTTGTGAGGGAGATGGTGGGGGCTAAGTGGGGATAACTGTCCACACATACTAACTGGGTTTCTGAACTATAGGCCTACTCCAGGCTTTAGGAGTCAAATGTCATAACCTGCCTCAGAAATTTCCATCCTACAAGGAGTCATTGAGTCCAGTCCCCTGCACTCACAGCAGGACCCATCACCATCCCTGACAGATGTTTTTTGTTTTAATAATCTATTGGATCCAGATCCTTACATGATTGCCTCAAGGACTGAGCTCACAACCATGGGCTTATCAGGCCAGTGCTCAAACCACTGAGCTATTCCTCCTGCCTCTGTGCCCTGCAGTTTAACTATTGTTGTACCCAGTCCCTGTGCTCCTCTTAAGTGGCCCCCATGGCATCTACTCCCAGTCACTTGACCTGACAGTAACTACCAGATTCACTAGGGAAAAGTATGCACTCAGCTTGACTGGAGCAGCTCAGGGTGAAGTCCTTCACGATACCACTGCATGGAGATATGGTGAAACAGTGATAAGTTTATTATAAAAAGTTAAGATTTAAGAGGTACTTAGTAAGCATGCAGGAGGAAACAGAAAAGGGATATAAATGAAACAAAAGATATAAGATGTTTCTTAGAATGTAAAAAAAACTTCAGAAGCTCGAATCCTTGTGTAAATAGCATCTTGCCTACAGCTTTCTACCAGTGTCACTAACCAATGTGGCTGGGATCCAGTGTTTAGGATGCAGAAATGCTGTCCTGTTCTCCTCCGCTCCCCTCCAACCCCTCAAGTGATGGACCCCAGAGTACTATCTCTGTCCTCTCGTTATGATCAAATAAACCTTAGTAGTGCATCTCGAAGAAGGCTCTTTCTCCTCACCTGTTCTCTCTGCCTCTTAAGTCTTACAATTCTCTATTTATACGTAGCTGAGACTGATGATTTGTAAATGACGCAATACCCACGAAGCTGGTTTTTCGCCTCGAGGTGAGCAGTACCTTGCTACAAACTTCACAAGCAGATTTTTCAGTGTAAAGATACTATTTAAATTAACATCAGTAGAGGTTAAACCTCTTTCATCGGCCACCCACGGGACCTAACTAGTGCTAGACAAGTGAATTTGCTGGATAACAGGAGGTCAATATTTCCTTGCACCTTACCAATGCTTCCACAGCTTACTGGGCTCCTAGAAGTAATTTAAGGGTAAATACAGCTAAATAACAGCTGAGAGACAGGACTGATGGCTGTAAATGCACTTTATGGGACCACAGGAAATTTGGCCACACCCCTGATAAGTGATCATCCAGCTAACTGAAATCATGCTGGAATACTGAGTTTGCCAGATGAGAGAGCTTCAGTTTAGAGAGGTTCAGTCTGTATGTACATGCACTTTATAGCAATATTAATGACTAGCATGATCCTAGCTTTCATGTAAGATCTCACAAGATGTTCTTTATAGATAATACTATGACAGCAATGTGCTAGGTGTTAATGCATTTGTTAGGCCTGGTAGGAGTTGCTGATGCAAAAGAATGAACCTTTGCCAGCTGGCCCCAATGGGCCTCTGTGTCACATAAACATAAAAAGTGAAATCCATTTGTCATATTAATAAGTACTTGCATATTAGGTTTAAAAAAAGAAAGAAAAATTGGTTTCTCACTATTTCCTTTGTGCTAGAACTGGCTTACAGGGTTACCTTTCAAATCAGCTGCTGGAGGAAAGTGTAAAAACATGGGATATAATCCAAAGCCTACAGAAGGCAATGGAAGCATCTGATTTACAAATGCCCAATATCCAAAGGTGTTTAGGCACCACACATACAGATGGCACCTACAAGGATTTTCAAATCTGCTTATGCAGTTAGGTGCCTAACTCCCATTGAAAGTCAGTGGTGATGAGCACCTAACTTACTTCAGACTTCTGCAGCTCCCATTAGGCATCTTTGATGGGCTTCCCTCCCCAAGCATCATGGAAAATGGACTATGAACATAGATATGCATAACTCAGAAATGCTTGGAAGAAAAGGAGGCCTTGTGGCCTTTCATTTGTAATGTGATAACCGGCTGGATCTGTAAATCCTATTTTTGTGTATGTATCATTCTTGTAGTTGAAGTTATGAGTAGTGTCTATATATTTGTACTCCAAGTGTTTGTCTCTGTGAAGACCTCTACAGGAGGTGTGGCTGCCCTCTTGTGAAGGTATGGCTTGGGAGGGGATGGCAGTACTTAGCCACATTGGATGTCAAGCCACGTCTGAGGAATTTGTCTGTGAATGTGCAACCTAGCAAACAGGCAATGGCTGGTTGCCTAGAAAGGACTTGGACAGGTGACCTACTTATGTGACAGTCTCCATCCTGGAGTACACTCTTACACAAGAGAATGGTGGGATTCCCTCCACTGGGAAAAAGTATAAAGGGACCCTGGGGGTTCCTGAATTTTTTGTCTCCAGCCTGCCTTGGAAATTGCCTGACCCACCCTAAGGAATACCGAGAGCTTTACTAGAGGCTCAGGAGGAATAAGATCACTTCTGACCTCAAGATTTCACCTGATATAAAGGCAATTGTTTAGGGTAAAAACTCACAAATAACTAGGTTTTTAGGGGACTAGAATTAGCTATGTGTTTTCTCTTTTTTGTTTGATTTGTTAATCCATTTGGATCTGCTTGTCCTTATCTATAACCACTTAAATCCTACTGTTTAAAAACTTTTTTGTTTATGATCAAATCCACTATGGACAGTTATTGCCCAGGAAGGGTAGTATCTGTTCATATCTCCCTATCAGTGATAAAGGGGGCTTGCCTAATGAGTTCTCCCTGTGCAAATCTGCTCTGCAGAGAGAGACAAACTTATTTGGGGGTTTGATCCCTTTTGGGTCTCGAATCCCTGGGTGCTTTGCCCTAGAACTGCATCCACCTCAAGCTGTGGTTAGACAGTGTCTGCATTGCTCTGCATGGGAGCGGTAGCTCCATTTCCCACAGGGTTAACAGTGCAGTCTGAATTCACTGGTGAAATCAAGGTGTGCTACCCAAGAAATGGCAGAGGACTGGGCTCCCTTGTCAGAGGTCTCTGATAACCAGTGAAGTCTTTTAGGGCCAAAGATGGCCTGTCACAGCACACTGCCATTATTGTTGGAGGTCAGCAACCAGTCATCTCAGCAGAGCCTGGAGTTACGTCTGTCATAGAAGTTGAAACTCGTTTGCACTTACCTTTGCTCTGAGCAACAGGGATTAACCCCATAAGTATGAACCTCTGCGATGAAGACCTGATGAATATCATGAGTCACAAACTCTGCAACATTACAGCCCTTTCCTGTTTTCCCTAAGTTGGAGAAATTCCCTTATATCTATATTATCCTGTGCTTGAGGCCAGCATGTTCATTTGTTTGCCAGGAGATCAATGGATGCTTGTTTTTGTGAGGGTGATTGCAAATGGAGGTGGCTGGTGTGAAGAATGTGGGAGAGACCTGTGCCATTATTATCAAAATTATGGGTACGGAGTTGTTTGCTAAAGGATAACTCAGGTGTAGGTCAGTCTGAGGTAGTTTTGGCCTTTTGGAAGAAACAAAGTCAGTTGTTCTAAATAGCTCAATCACCAATCTTAAAGTGACAATACAGGTGTGGAGGTCTTTGAATTCTTGTCTTTGCTCAAGCTGGGACAGGGGGTGAGACTTTTGGAAACTAATAGGTGTGTGTAGCAGTTCTCCCAAAGGGGCCATATCTTTGGAGTTTATTGTACCCTTTGTGTGTTCGACTAGGAATTATGTGGAGCTGTTACGTGGCACCATAAGCCTGTCAGCAAGGAGAAACGATGCTATGGAGGTTTCCTTTTTTTTTTGTTTTAAGAGTTCAAGGAACATTGCAATTTTTTTTTATTGTTTAATTTCATGAGCTTAATTCTGTATTTATTGGTCAGCGCTACCTAACTACAGCGTGTTAAACAGTGTTTATTGATTTTGCATGGGCAAGTGTTTCTTATTTCCAGAAATGATGAAGTTGTTTAGTGAGGCAGAAATGGTAAATATCAATCTTTTGCAACCGGCTAACATGAAATGTTTTCACATCACACGTTCTCAATTGTAAAAGTATCTAGCAAGTGACTAAAATACTTTTGTGTTTGTTCAGTTGAAATGAGCTGGCTGTGTCCATTTCAGAGGGAAGGTTATGCACCAGTACCAATAATCACATACCCATAATTCATGCTGCATAATGGGTAGCAACTGCATGAAATTATAGTGTGTGCTTCTCCGTTTGTAAACCTTTGAGCATACAATGTAGCATTTACTTTGCCTGGTAGAAGGTTTTAATTTGTAACTGCAGGACTAACCTTAGAAATATTCCAGAAACTAGTGTTTTGATTCTGTGACACTTACACATGGGTCATTATTAGTGTTGGAGAAGAGAATGCACAGCTTCAAGTTTAGGTCCATCCATGGGATTTAGAGAACAAGAAGTAGTCCTGTGGCACCTTATAGACTAACAGATATTTTGGAGCATAAGCTTTCGTGGGCAAAGGCCCGCTTCATCAGATGCATGAGTGGGGGGTGGTGGTGGTTTCAGAGGGGTATTTAAAGAATGGGGTCCCAGAAAAACGGAGGGCCAGAGCCGACAAGTCTATTCAGCAAGGTGGAAATGGCCCATTTTCAATAGTAGGTATTAAAAGAGGAAAAAACAAGTCAGATCAGACAGGGGGATATGAGCCATTGTTGTCAGCTCAGGCCCTCCCTTTTTCTGGGACCCCATTCTTTATATACCCCTCTGAACCCCCCCCACTTATGCATCTGATAAAGCGGGTCTTTTTCCACGAAAGCTTATGCTCCAAAATATCCGTTAGTCTATCAGGTGCCATAAGACTTCTTGTTGTTCTCGAAGCTACAGACTAACATGGATACCTCTCTGATCCATGGGATTTAGGTCACCCTACTCATCCTACTCAGTATTATTGAACTGGTTCCCCTGCACCCATTTTGCTCTAAGGAACACAAACATGAGCGTGCAGCTGGGGGTGGGGGGAGAGGGATGGGGCAGCAAAGGATACCGAGCCACTCCACTTGCCTCCCGCTGGTTGAGATTCACAGTTCCTGCAGATACCTCTCTACCTTCTCCAGTGTGTGAGGAGACTGCAGCATGTGCTTGGTGTGCGGCAGGGCCGGTTTAACTTCTTCTGGGCCTGTTCCGAGAGCATTGGTTGGCCCCTATGGGGGCAATGGACCATGACATAGGGAGGTTCGTCTGTGGAGCAAGGGACTGGTGGGAGGCAGTGGGGTGTGGCACAGTTTAGGCAACCTTGTTCTGCTTAGCGTGAGGGTACTGTTTACACACCAGCAGCCCTGTGCTGCCCGTGTGCCTCTTCCCTATGGGGATGTGTCCATGCCATGCCACACAGCCCCCCACCCTCACCTAGTACCCTCTGGACCCTAAATGCTCAGCCCCCGCCGCAAATGCCAAGTACCGTGAACACCACGAGCCCTGCTGAAGACCCCTCCTCCTTAGCCCCTCCCCAGAGCCAGGATTTAAATGAAACATAAACATTTTCATTTTATTTTGGAAAAACAAAATGAAGGACCCGAGCAACGACCATTTTATCTAATATGTAAAACCTCGGGTAAGAATTGCTTGAATAGTTGTAATTCTGTCCCAGCCACAGTTAAAATAATAATGTATTGTGGCCTGAGTCTTGGGATTAGTATCAGTGGGTGAGTCTCGAAAGACAGCTAATCTGAGTGTGAGAAGTGAGTTGGGGCAGGTAGACAAAGCCAATTTTCTTCAGCCTAAATGTTTCAAGGAGCCCAAGATAAGTGCATTATGAAATGAAAGTCTTTCCCCCACACTGAGCCTCTTCGTATTACTGACTGGATGGTGGACAGCCACTCAGGATAGCAAGGCTCGAATTTATGCTGGGGAATAACAATCAAAGTTGAACTGAGGGTATCTTGAGTATCATGACCCTGAATGTAAACAAAACTCAGTGGACAGTTTTTTCACTGCCACTAAAACACAGTGCCTGAGATCTGTTTACATTGCTGAATTGAACGAAATGATAGAAGTGGATAAAGATGTATTTTAGTATTCAGAGATCTTAAATAGCTCCTGAGATTTAGAGCTGAGAAGAGTGATAGGGAGAACTGAATGCGAAGTGGTAGGAACCCACTGCTGTGGTCGAGCCCTATTTTAAAGATTGTGAGTGGAACAGATTTTTTTTGTTCATAATAAAAAATGCTCAGTCCAGGAGGGATGGAAGACAAGGAAATAAGGGTATTGATGATGACATCAGGGCAGCATGAGAACAAGGTGGCATGGTCAGTTCCAGTCTCATGGTGGTAGCTCTAACTTTGGTTGTTGGCTGTGTTCTCTAAGGGATTTCAGTAGCTGTCGTGTTTCAAAGCAGCATGGAGTTGTGCCCTGCTCTGCCCACCCAGCAAGTCTTCTGCACTGTGGGAATTCTCATCCTGGTAGTTGTCTCCAGTCCATCTCCTTTGCACTGCTCAGGAAACATAGCGGGAAAGGTGCTGCAATGAAGGGTGCAAGGGGCATGGCTGTATCCCTAGCTTGAAATGATTTTCATTCTATACAGGGTTTACAGTTTGGTTCATTGGCTCCCAGTATCCCCACTATAAAAATTGTTCCAGCATCCCTGTGAGGACCTGGTCCACTCTGTGAGCCATCTGGAGTTTTGAAGTGCAGCCAGCTTTGGAAGTGGGCTGAGAAAGGAGCACAGGGGCTGCGTAGTGAAAGGAATCCCTTACAATGCTGTAGAGAAGCATCTTTGAAATAGCTGCAAATTCTTCACCACTTGGCCGCTGCCATTTTAGTTGAAAAGGCTCAGTTTAAATTTTCCAGACAGGAGCTGCATTATTGCAACTCAAAACATTTGCTTCATATCCTCCTTTCAGTCACGGCAGATGTATATTCTAGAAAGTTGGTCGCAACCAAAGAAGGCTATTGCAGCACTGACAACAGTCAGTCAAATCTGTTCTAACTAGTGACTGTCTTGGTGGGAGACCTGGGCCTGAGAGTACAAACAACAGTAGACTGTCTGTAGAAACATCAGTATTTCTACTCCTGACACAGATATAAGAGCAAGGAAGAGCCATATATTTATACCTAATGGCCCTATATTTTTATCCCCATCTTTACCTGTCGGCAATAAGTTAATTGCATAGCCTTGTCATAATGCAGGTGACACTGGACAAATAGTTTAAAACTAATAAAGAAGACTTACAAAATATCTTAGATTTACGTGAGTAATAAGAACTTATGTGGCTTTAAAATAAAAGATTCTTGCATTAAAAATAGGAATTCAAATTCTTAACCCCCGACTGAAAAATTCTGAAACTGGATTGGAACTAAAAGAAATCTCATTAAAAGAGGTAAGGGGGGAAAAAAGGCCCTTTTTATAAACTAAAACTACAGTACAAATTATGAAAGAAACATACAATACAGTTTTCTTCCTTGTACAAGCAATGAACAAAAATTCTCTTTCTGGCCAAAGCTATTAATGACATTATTAGACTAGGAACCAATATCTTCCACTAATTTATTCAGAGGCTCCACCAAATGTCACTAGAATATTAAAAATGCAAAGGTAAAGAACAGGTAAATAAAACTACTGTCTAATTTACATGTCTTGATATTGAAAGTTCAGTCTTTCAGCTACAGCAGAAGCTGGAAAAGTTTTCATGGAAAACCTTGGGGGTTTTGTTTTGATGTGAGTTATTTATTAGCACTCACATTGTCCATATTAATTTTCCACACTGCAAGAAGAGAAATGGCCCACCGCCACTTAACACGTCATTTTTAAGATTCATTAAAACCATGCTTCCAGGATGAGGGCTACAGCTAATAATCTGTGCCCATTCATAAACCAAGAGTCGTCAATTCATGCATTGTTACTTTAGTTACCTTGTGTTGTGAGCAGCAGGAATTTTAAAGAGTGTACCTGCTTGATAGAAAAGCACACACAATCGGTAGGCATTATTAGAGCCTGGAAAATTTGTGGATATCTGCTTTATGTATTTGTGGGTATCCACATTCACAGATGTGGAAGTGAATATCTCTTGTTCATTTTTATGAATGTGAATACAAATTTTGCATATAGAACCCTGAACATTTGTGGCTATCCATGGACTATTTTTGTAAATATGGATGATGTCAAGGCTGGTACCCACTCTGACACTCTGAGTGCAAAAGGTAGGGGCCTGAAAAAGACCTTCAAAATATCTTTCCTTTATGGGCTCTGCTGAAAAAACTTCCCAAGGTCACAGATTCCGTGACCCTGGGAGGTAGCTGCTACCACCCAAGTAGGAAAAAAAAGCCCTTAAAAACCCAGAAAGACACACTCGGGTAATCCCAAGTTTGTACCCCTCCCTTAGGAGAGAACTTGGGGGAAAAAAAGAGACTAAATTAAACTGCCATCTGATGGTTGACCTTTTGGACTAGGCATGAGTGTACACAGATGCTCCTCTAGGAGACAGGAATCACATCATGGTCTTAAAGTAATTTATTAACAAAACAAAAGATGAAAATATACCACTTGGGTGATAAAGCTCACTTGGTTGCTAGGTGTCACAAAGCAACAAAAACAAAATCAAAGGATTCTGCTTGGAAGTTACAGAGCACAGAGAAGAATACGTTATCTAGCTTGAGCAGTTCTGTACCAAACCCAAAATAAAGATAACTTGATCATATCTAACTAAACATTTCTTTTCTGTTTTCATAGCTGTATGCCCAGATTATGATGTGGCCAAGATATTTACTGGATTCATTGACTGTTTAGGATTAAGCGTTGTGAACTTCCTCTGTGCTCTGGAAAGAGAACAAAAGACCCCTCTCAGCAGGTGACTCCTTCAGTTCAAATGATCCCTCTCTTCTCCCATTGGCTCACCTGGCTACTTGCCAACAGCAAATCCACTCTCTCTGGATTTAACCCTTTACAAACATTCATTCATGGCAGTTGAGGATACCAATTTTGTGTCTGGGCAGGGCTGTAGGCATTGTGATGTACATTGCCCTTGTGGATTTTTTGCAAATGGGTTGTATGAATGAAGAACCGGGGTGTTTTTGTGTTGCGGCCCTTGTTTGTGAGTGCTAAAAGTTTGGCCACATACCCAGTCTGTGATTGTGCAAATTAAAGATTGTTTTTAAATTGCCACGTAATCGTGCTTCAGAATTTAAATCTATGTGAGGGGCCAGCCGACTGCAATTCCAGACTGTAGGGCAGAACAGCCAGCAGAACCCCCCCCAGATGCAACCCACCTGACGTTTGGATGGTGCTGTGCCTGCGCTGGTTAAGCCCCAGTGAGCTGCCAGCTGTGCACTTTTCCGCCAGGGCCAGGGTTTTCATGCCTGCACGGTGGGGTTGCCAGCAGTCTAATCACACAAACCCAAAGACCCTTGCCCTGTCCCTCCCCATTCTCACCCCATCTCCGCTCCCTCTATCGCGCTCTCTCTCTCCCACCCTCCCTTGCTCTCACCAGGCTGCGGCAGGGTGTTGGTGTGCAGGAGGGGATGTGCAGTTCAAGCTGTGAGAGGGAGTTTGAGTGTGAGAAGACGTGCAGCATTCAGGCACTAGGAGAGAATTTGGGTTCTGGGCTGGGGCAGGGCAGGATAAGGGAGGTGGTGTTGATGTTGAGCAGTTCAAGGAAGTGACTGGCACACGTTTCTGGCAGGGGCTTCTAGGTGGTGGTGGGGAAGGGGAGGTCTCCCTGCACTGCTGCTCATGGATTCTCCCCCACAGCTCCCATTGGCTACAATTCCTGGCCAGTAGGAGCTGTGCAGATGGAGCTCAGGGCAGGAGCGCACCCCCTGTTCTCTTCCTCCAGGCCACAGGGATTCTGGGAGTGGCAGGGAGGTGGGATGGGCAGGAAGGCTGCCTTGCCCCCACTGTGATGCTGGTGGTGTCTGGGGTCATCCCAGGCTCTTTTAAATTGCTGGGGTCCCTGGGTAATAGCACTCTTTTTCTCACCCCACTTCCTCCAGTTCTGGTTGTTGGTTCTGCTTCAGTTAAAAAAACAAAACAAAAAAAACCCACCTCTCTTGCCTTTATAAACCTGTGTGCACTACAGAAATTTAGTGAGCTACCACTACGTGGCAAATCTGGACACACCTTTTGTCTACACACAACAGCAGATGGTGATGTGGATGGAATAGAGCAGGTTCAGCAGAGCACACAAAAATAATTAGGGGGCTGGAACACATGACCTATGAGGAGAGGCTGAATGATTTGGGCTTACTTTAGTTCAGAAGAGACGACCGAGGGGTGCTAAAATAGCAGCTTTCAACTTCCTGAAAGGGGAGTCTAAAGAGGATGGAGAGAGACCGTTCTCAGTGGTGGCAGATGGCAAATAAAAGAGCAATTGTCTGACGTTACAGAGGGAGAGGTGTAGGCTGGATATGAGGAAAAACTATTTCACCAGGAGGGTGGTGAAGGGCTGGAATGCGTTACCAAGAGAGGTGGTGGAATCGCTATCCTTTAGTGTTTTTTAAATCCTGGCTTGACATTGTCATGGTTGGGATGATTTAGTTGGGGTTCATCCTGCTTTGGGCTGCGGGCTGGACTCGATGACCTCCAGAGGTCCCTTACAGCCCTAGAATTCTATGATTCTATGGGGATTTCAGGCATCATTTGGACTAGAACTGCTCTAAGTAAATTCACCTCTGGGGGTTCTTCTGAATCATCTGCTGCTCCTGTTTTCAGCTGTACTAACCAGAAATGCTTATTTTTTCTATCTGCGTCTGGCTAGGGTATATGACCTCTCCTCCCAAATTCAGGCTACAGCATATTTACCCATGTCCTTCTATCATCCAAACCGGACTGCTGCAATTGATTTGAGTTGAAGTTATTCTTGATAGCTCCTCTGGAACTTTCGGTACAGAACGTGCTGACCCACTTGTTCTAAAGTGGTCTTGATACGGAGCGTGTAACAGCTGTATTCCATCTTTTGCACTAGCCTCCTGTTTGTTAGGTGCTTTTGCTTTATAAACACTTACGTGTTTTGGATTCTGGTTCCTAGAAAGTCTTCCTGTTCCTCTGTATATCCTGGAATATCAGCTCAGGTGGGCCATTCATTGTCGTTCATCAGATCTGAAATGTGAAGGATGGGAGTGGAAGGCGGTGTGTCTCAGTGTGAGTAAAAGGCAGGCCTTGGCTGAAAATCACTTTTCTCTGGATGCCACAAAGGTAGACAGTATTGTGTGTCAGCCCAAGAAGCAAGATGTTTGTTTACTTGGGCATTTCCTGAGTAAATAGTGAGAGGAGTGAATTTATTGTGTGTTGGGCGAGGTGTACTGTAGAGGTCAATGTTTGTCAGATTTTATTAGTTATTTTTATGCTTTGAAATATAGATATGTGTTCTGTACCTTGTTAAAATGAAGCAAGCACTTTTATGCATGTGCTTAGGCTAATAACATAGCTTTTCAACGCTGACATCTTTGGGGCACTTTAGGATCCTTAGTCATTTCTTTACCCTTGCCATTCATGAGATAGACAGGAAGGTAATGTACAGACCAGTAATAATGCTACTACTAGTAATGTGAGAAATAGGGTTCAGCTATATCGCAGTAGTGATTTGTGTAAGGAGACATAAAATGCATCTGTAGTAAACTCTTCGATATCCAACATTCTATTACCAGAACTCTCAAATAACCAGTATATTAACCATAAGTAAATTTTAGTTACATTTTCCATAAGTACAGTAGACCCTCGAGTTACGCGGGGTTGCGTTCTTGTAACCCCAGTGTAACTTGAATTTTCACGCAAGTTGGTGGGGAGAGAGAACCAGGCTACCGCCTGGTTCCCAGTTCCCCTGGGCTTGCAGGAACTGAGAAACTGACCAGCCCACAAAGGATGGTCAGGTTCCTGGCTCCCAGAGTGGTAGGGAGCTGGAAACCGGGGGTCAGCCTGGTTCCCATCTCCCTGCTGCTTGTGGGACCTGTCAGTTTCCTGGCTGCTTCTCCCTGCCTTCCTCCAGTGGTGTGGCTGTCATCCTGACAGCTGCACTTCTGGGGGAAGGCAGGAATAAGGCTCTTAGCTTGTCTAGCTGCCTGGAGCTGTGAGCAGCTAGGCATGCTAAAAGCTCCCTTCCCCATCTTCTCCCAGATGTGTGACTGTCAACCGGTTAACTGTGCAGCTGGAGGAAAGCAGGGGGCAGGATTTTAATGTGTCTAGTTTCTCATTGCTGGAGGAGGGCGGGGGGGAAGGGGCCACAGAGCAGCTTCAAGCTCCACTTAACTTGCATTAATGCGAATTACGCGCAACTTGAAGCCACATATTTTGAGGGTTTGCTGTACAGTATATTAAAAGTAAATACAAATAAATACAGCAAATACAGTATAAGTTGACAGTATACAACGCTACTGTTGTTGGTAAATAAAGTCCTTTGCATACGTTTTTGTTTTTTTAATATATAATCCCATTTTTCTTTAGTGTTATGCCTTGCCAGGCATACCTCCCTATTATCCAGAATATTTGAGTATCCAGCAACCTCTTGGTGCCAGGGCTGCCAGATATGAAATAGTTTGTGGTGTTTCCAGCTGAGACAAGCTCTCAGACAAGAATTATCCAAAGTTCATGGTGAAGTTTAAAAAAATGAATCAGAGTTTTTTCCATTGTCACCTAGAGTTCATCAAATGAAGCTAAGTAATGAAACTACAGTCAGGACCAAAAGGCATGCAAACATTGTTACATAAAAGCTATTTGGTAAAAGGTGCCTTTTTAACAAACCTACTGAAATGACAAAATCAAACGGCAAATATCCTTTCCACAAGCTCAACGTCTGCGTAATTAGGAAGGAGTTTAAACAGAAGAGCATGGCATTTACAGGAATAGCTTCGGAAAAAAATCATGTTTTATTTTTCTCTGTTTAAACCTTTAGTCTGTGGTCACACTAGCCCCTGTTTTTGGAGGGGCTATGGTAATGTGGCACTTTGGAATATGCTAACGAAGCATTACCATGAATATGCAGTGCCTCATTGGCATAATGGTGGCCAGGCGTGTTTCAAAACTGCTGGTTTCAAAACGCATGCCACCCATGTAGCCAGGGGCCTTTCGAAATGAACCCCTGGTTTCAAAAGATCCTTCTTCTCATTTGGTTTTGGGAAGAAGGGTCTTTTGAAATTAGTGGGCCATTTTGAAAGACCCCAACTACATGGGCAGCGTGCATTTCGAAACCAGCAGTTTCAAAGTGCACATGGCTGCAGTTAGGCAAATGAGGCACTGCATATTTATGGTATATTCGGAAGTGTCACATTACCATAGCCCTTCTGAAAGGAGGGGCTAGTGTGGCCACAGCCTTACAGACTTGGGACCCCTGTGAATGTGACACTTGTCTCAGGGGAGGCATTATGGAAGCCTTTTAAAGTTATAACTCTCTCAGATACTGTAGTTTGCCAAAAGGAAATGCATTGGTCAGGTTCTCAGCAAGCATGTTCACATGTGCTTTTTATGTCCGTGTAATTCAGTTCCATGCTACTCAGCATTTGTCAAATGTGCCCTAGATACTGCATTTGCTACAGTTAAGGTTTCATTTGTCACATGGGTGAGGCTCCGCCGGTGCTTTGTAATATTTTCCGGTGTCTCTGGGCCCAGTTGCGCCACCCTCAGTCATGTTGACTCAGGACCATCCATGGTACTGATGGGACCCTGCACAGTACTATTAAACTGATGGTCCTCTGCCTGATGACAGCTGGGGGCATGGACAATTTTTTTTTCTTTGTTTTTAAGAGCTGTGACAGCTTGTAGTCCATCTTGGTGTGGGATGTGTTCTGGAGAGCTTCTACATCCATCATGTATCGGAGGGGTAGCTGTGTTAGTCTGGATCTGTAACAGCAACAAAGGGTCCTGTGGCACCTTACAGACTAACAGAAAAGTTTTGAGCATGAGCTTTCGTGAGCACAGACTCACTTCATCAGATGCTGGTCCAGCATCTGATGAAGTGAGTCTGTGCTCACGAAAGCTCATGCTCAAAACTTTTCTGTTAGTCTATAAGGTGCCACAGGACCCTGTGTTGCTGTTACATCCATCGTGGCCATGATGGTGTTTTTTTTGAAAGATTACCAAAGGATTGTAGTTTCCTCAGGATCTCAGTGAAATCTTGGAGATAGCTGGGAGCATAGGGCCTGAGAAGAGAGGCTATAAAGCCACACAGTCCTGCCCGTAAGAGTGCCAGAGCCTGTGATGATGGGATACTCAGGATTTCCAGGTTTATGGATCTTGGGTAGCAGATAGAATACCCCTGGCTGGGGCTCTGAATGTGTGTCTGTGCAAATTTGTCCCTAAGCTCAGGTAGTTTCCTGAGTAGATGGTGTAGTTTTATTTGATACTTCCTGAGTAGGATCAGAGATGCACAGACCCAGCAAAGAAAGCAACATAATGCCACTGGTCATAACCTGCAGCCCCCATCTAAAACCTCTCCATTACATCAACAAGGATCTAGAGTGCGTGTTGTGCACTATCTAGTTCACATGGGATAGTTCACATACTGTGTTTTAGGTCTGTTGCCCTATAGGAAGCAACACCTAAATGATTTTGATATTTTAAATGGAGTTACCCAAACAATTTAGTTCGAATACAGTGCTGGATTATTTGTGATCAAAAATAAAATAATTTAATTTGACTACAAAGAAATAGATTTTGAGTACAAGGAGTTCAAGTCTGAAGTGATTATAAGAAAAATAATGATAAAATGCTTTCTAGTAAGAAAAAGTTGAAACTAGACTTGACTGAAGGTGAAATTCTTAACACCCATTCCCAGCAGCAGAGCAGACAAAATATTAGGTTAGGATCTTTCCCAAAACTCAGATGGCTACTTTTTTATTTTATTTTATTTTATTTTATTTTATTTTTGCTTAGGTGAAAGAGATACCTCAGTGGGTTTTTACTCTCCCATAATCCAGTCACTCTTTGAAATGCATTTACGTGCATGTTATCCATCAGGTTAATTTCTGCTATGAGGTTTGAGTCATGGAGTCTTGCTGTGAAAGAGGATCCATGCTGATGTTGGCTAAAATGTAGATCAGTCTTATTCTGTCCTACCTGACCCCATATTTACCAGAGAATGGCCACTTGACAGGCAGCTGCCCATTACTGATGACCACACTTCAGTCATAGGTTCAGTTTAAGTTCATAACTTTACATACACACATTTCACCATTGTAGTTTTCAAATGATACCTCACGAGGTGTACTTAAACAAAACTTACAACAACAATTTGTTGTAGGGTGTGAATACAGGGGTACATTGTCAGACATGTCCGCCATGAATGGGGGTTTTCCCTCTCAAGATGTTCTGAGAACTCCATGACTACACCACCTCAAGGGGCAAGATCTGATCTCTAAAATTCTTGTGTACTATGAGCAGTATTGGTGACTTTTGGAACATAGCCTAGAAAATGAAGGTGCACCTTTTGAAAAATTGAGTAGAGATTTTTAGTGCCCAACTTGAGACCCTTGAAAAGGGACTACTTTTTAGACAGCAGGTGGTAAAAACTTTCTGAAGATCACACCTCTGTAAGGTTTCTCAAGTTGGGACTCAGCATTATTTTTCTCCATATCAGCTTCTTTCTCAAATTTCAGAGAGGTAGCCGAGTTACTCTATATCTTCAAAAACAAGAAGTCCTGGGGCACCTTTATAGACTAACATATTTTAGACCATAACCTTTCGTGGGTAAAGGCCTGCTCTTTGCCCACGAAAGCTTATGTTCCAAAATATCTGTTAGTCTTTAAGGTGTCACAGGATTTCTTGTTGTCTCCCAAATTTGATTTTTGAATCCTCTGAAAATTTAGGCCAATCGTAATTTCCAATCAAACTTTATCTTACAGTTGAGCTCAGCACTTGCTTTTCAATTTTCCAGCGGCAAAATGCATATAAAATTGATTTGCCAACATACCAGCTGGTAATGTCATTTTCAAGGCATTTCAACGTGCAAACAAGATTTGAAAAAAAATGGATATGACATTTTAAATTACCACAGTCATATGGAAATCACATTATATGCTCCAACACCAGATTTATGACCATGATTGTATTTTTAACATTGCAGAAATGTACATGCAGACATGCTTTTACAGTATTACAATTGTTTGAAGCACTAAATCACTATTGTAAAGGACAGTGTGATTGAAATGATTATACTTAAAACATGTTCCCAACCTTGGTTTAGTATGTTCATTTTTTTGATTCGTGTTCATGTGCACCTAGTCTAGGGAAACAAATGATCCAGGCGGTGGACCAAATTCCATGATGAATCCTGATCAATGCCACCTAAGGCATATTGTGCATGCTCTAAGATTTTATTATTTAAGCAAGAAAAAAAATGATCACATTAGGAGGAAGGCTTGTCACTCTGCTTTGTAAAAAAGCTGTCTGGGTTGAAAAGAAATTTCAAATGAACCAAGTCTAGTGCTTTTTGTATTTAATAGTGTTGCCTATTAGCGAAGAATAATTTTGTCATTTGAAACTAATGAGCTTTTTAAAAGCAATCCTGTCTTTTCACATATGATGTTAAATAATGGATGCAGGAGGATGTGAGCAAGATGAAGACTCTGCCATGTCTGATGTAGCAGTGTTAATCTGTCAGTTAGGACATTGTAATGTATATTTATTTGTCAGAAGACCTTGCAAAGGGATAGTCTTTTATTGGCCTGTCATATATTATATGGAATGAACTTGAAAGTAACATTAACGTCATGTAGAAGCTACTGGAACTTTGGTATCGGAGAGGTAGCCGTGTTAGTCTGTAGCTTTGAGAACAACAAAAAGTCTCGTGGCTCCTTATAGACTAACAGATGTTTTGAAACGTAAGCTTTCTTGGGCGAAGACCCGCTTCATCAGATGCGTGAGTGGGGGGGTGGTTTCAGAGGTGTCATCCTTTGTACTTTAAATTTTGTCTCCTTCTGTTTATTGCCTATCTGCCCCAGAAGGGGCATGTTTCTTAAATAAAATAATTAGGTGATAAAGCAAAGGTCTCACATTGACAGTATTGCAAAACAAAGCCCTTTATTTACTCGCAGAGCAGGTGCAGCATCACTGCAGATTTCCAGAGACAGCTCCACAAATCTGACCTGGAATCTCTTGGACAAAGTCTACCTCGTCGGGACCATTGTGTCACCATCCCTGTAAACCTTGTTCTGTGAGAAAGAAGAGATGGCTTAACAGAGGGGTTTTTTTTCCTGAAATTTGGTGCCATGTAGACAGGCTAAATTTCAGAAAAGCCCCTCCCGAAAGGAAAGCAGGAAAAGATATGCAAGTTACAGTACACAATTTGCATATCTTTTCCCATCATTTCCCCGTAGTCTAGACCAAACCTAAGTGTATAACACAGGTCAGCAACCCCCAGCGTAGGCGCCGAGTGTCACACAAGCCAGTTTTCCTTGGTATGTGAGGTGGGTGCTCAGCCCTGCCCCTCCTACCCCCCATGCAGCCTGGAGCTTGCTAAAAGCCATGCCTCCTTTGGATTAACAAATGACCAGCTAATGCTATCAACCACCACCTAAACAGTAAAGCTCTATGTCTTTATTTATCGATGAAGCTGTGTAAGTAGGACTATTAGTGAGTTTAAAAAGTATCACTGGCACTTGACCATCCATAGAAGTCAAAAGGTCAAATTTTAGCTCTACACCTCAGGAAGGTTGCTGACCCCTTGGATAAAGTTAGGTCTCAAAGTCCTGCTTCCAGTTGTCGTGACTAGATGACTTTCTTGTACAGCTATTCTGTTATCTTAGTCATGCTGACCGGGGAGAAAACACAGACAAAGTTGCTATTGGTCCTGCTCTCTGTGTATGACTGGTAGTTCCCCTGAACAGGTTCTCAAAAGGGAAAATATCCTGAATTTATGGCATTTGTTGCAGCTTCTGTCAAATGACAAATTAAAGGTCAAATCCCATAAGATTCTAGGTGCCATCAACTACCATGGAAGTAATTGTGCTCATGCTGGCTGCCGCTAGCGCTCAGCTGAGGTGGGGGATGGGAGAACATTCCAGAGGTCTCTTGCACAAAGCTCATTGCTCAGGCTATGGGTAAGAGATGTGATTTCTCACTCTAATGGAATGACTGGAAAAACGCTGTAGTTAATTAAAAATTATTTGTGCCACATGAGACAAGAGAAATTTAGTTTTAAGCTGAGAAGAATTGACAAAATGTGGTAAGCAATGTTTGATGATGGCATATTAACTAGTGCACAGCTTCATTAGAAAATGCCAATTATTTATCATGATGTTAATTCTGCTCTTTTTAATGTAGGGCAAGAGAGCAGTAATTTTTTAGTGCTTGTTTGCTTAAAATACCACAGGCTCACGGTACAGAATTAATACCAATACTGCTAATGCTGTGGTTACCACACAAATTATGTCTAGCAGCTGTGGTAACGAGCAGGAAGTTTTCTATATTCCAGTACAAGCAACCACAGGTGGTGGGCTTGAGAAAGTATTTTGAGGAAAGTAGAAAAATCAGAAAGCATAGGATTTGAACTCCCTGGTTTTACTGGGCCCAGCAAGTTGAGTTGTATGCATTTAAGAATACTTGCTGGGAGGATAAAATAAAACAAACAGCCACCCTCTGTGGGTATCAAAGATCATGAGTACTGCTAAATACCATTAGGCACAGGTACTGACAAGCTGACGGAGGAAAGGAGGCTTGATGAAATTAGATGATGAAGAAAAGGGAATGGATTTTAAGCAACAAAATGCAAAATCACATTTCATCTTTTATAGGTAATATATTTCTGAATTGCTTTGGTGAATAAATCTTGCTTCAGCAATGTATTACATTTTGACTTGCTTAACATTTATGCAAAGACTGACTGATAAAGTAACCATGCTAAGTTTTCCCTTTGGCCCAATATCCAGCTTTGATTTTATTTTGTTATTCCTGAGAGACTATTTTTAGGTATGAAAAATTTTTACCAGTAGTGATAGCCTTGCTTGATAGGTACATTTATACATTACTACAATAGAAAGCTATGGTAAATTAGTCACTACAGACAATTAAAACTATGAAATTGGTTCTTACAGTGATTTGCCATTTAGAAAGGAAGACAGATTACAGTAATTTCCTGTGTGACCTGGATACAGAGCAAGCACAGAATTTCAAGACAAGTTTAAGATATATGGTATGAAACATGCTTCCCAAATGAAAACTTGCTGGAGCTTCAGTATTCACTTTGAATTTTAAGATTTATTTAATGTTACTAATGGGAATAGTTTTGTCTGCTTACTGAGGCTGATTATTCCAAATAACTACTGGGGGATAAAAATTATGCAAATTATTTACACCTTAATTTGATGTAAATATTATGATCATCTTTATCGGTCTGTGGCTACATCTACATGTGCCCCAAACTTCGAAATGGCCGCGCAAATGGCCATAAGTTTACTAATGAGGCGCTGCAATGCATATTCAGCGCTTCATTAGCATGCGGGCGGCCGCAGCACTTTGAAATTGACGCACCTCGCCGCCATGCGTCTCGTCCAGACGGGGCTCCTTTTCAAAAGGACGCCACCTACTTCGAAGTCCCCTTGTTCCCATGAGCTGATGGGAATAAGGGGACTTCGAAGTAGGCGGCGTCCTTTCGAAAAGGAGCCCCGTCTGGACGAGACGTGCGGCGGCAAGGCGTGTCAATTTCGAAGTGCCGCGGACGCCCGCATGCTAATGAAGCGCTGAATATGCATTTCAGCGCTTCATTAGTAAACTTCGAAATGGCCATTTGCGTGGCCATTTTGAAGTTTGGGGCACGTGTAGACACAGCCTGTGTGTCAAACCCATTCTTGCACAACATATATGGTACAGTTTTTTCTATTTAAAATAATCCTGTTATGTGTATTTTGCATGTGCTGCACTGGGACATACAAGAGAAAAAGAAACATTAATTCTGTTGTTCCATCTACGTTAGATTAGCACTTAACAAGATAAAGCAGAAACACAAGAACACTTCTACCTTCCAAAGCGTGGCCCCCTGTGAGCCTGATTAACAAGACTCAGTCACCTTTGCTTAGGTGGAAAGAATACCTCAAATGAAAGAGCTGCCTTAGTGGTCCCCAAGTGATACGGTCTAACTTATTGTTTACCAGCAAGCCATTGGCTTAATTCCACTTCTATGTCCCAGGACAATACAGGAAAATAAAGGACCATTCACACACATTGAACCATTTTCTTCCATTAGTATTTGGCTGATGTCTGAAATATATGTTTTCCTATCAAAGTCTCTATGGGCAAATTGAGGGCTCACGTATTTGGTGTTTTTGACATTAGAATATGTTGCTGATATTATGAAGTATGGTAATACAATGTTTTCAAAAGTCCAGCAGTGGGCTACAGAGTGATAGGAGAGAGGTTTTTTTGGGCAAATGTGCTGAAAGTGTAAAAGCAGACTGTATCCAATATCTTTCCCAGATTGAAATAATTCACTAGTTAAAGGCAATAGTATACAGAGGAGTGTGATTGTGTTGTCATCTCTTTTTTGACTTGTGCAGTGTATTACAGGTTTATGCATATTGCAGAAGATGTGGAGACTAAAATGAAGCAAGTTGCTCTTAAGCACAGGATCTTCTTTCCATAATGATGGCTTTTGGAATCTACACAAAGCAAAAAAGTCGTCCTGTAGGACTTTAAAGACTAACAAAATAATTTATTAGCTTTCATGGGGCAGACCTACTACTTCAGATCTGGATGTTAAATTTTCAAATGTTTCAAAAAGATAAATGTGTCTCTAATACCTGCTATACGCCAGATAGTTATGCCCACATAGTTTTGTCGCTTAAGAGTGTGGAAGGAAATCATACTCCTCATCAGTAATGTTGTTCTGGTGAAAGTGTGGAGGTAGATATAGTTATGCCAATAAAAAAAAACATTCGTCTGCTCGTGTACTCTAAAAAAAAAAAAAAAAAAAAAAAAAAAAAAAAAAAAAAAATTTTACCAAAAGAACTCATTTGCCAGTATAAGTTGCGTCTGTCCTCAGGAGGTTTGCCAACATAATTACATTGGCAAATCCTCCTAATGCAAAGAAGGCTGAAGCTATGCACCAGTCCTTCAACAAAGCATATTTTTGTTCTTTATTTTCCTACATATTATTCTTTTTAGTGCACGTAAAATGAAGTGGGAATAAAATTGTGACAGAAAGCAATCCTACATTCAGTAGTGAGCTCAAATTCAGGAAAGTACTTAAGCACATGCATAACTTTAAGCAAGTGTAGTCTCTCGGAAACAATGGGACTACACTCATGGTTAAAGGTTGGCATGTGCTTTAAAGCCAAGCTGAATTGGGGCCTCAGTGTGTCCTGAGCACACCAGTGAGCTTTATAACAGATTTTCTCTATTTTTTTCAGTACTGTATGTTGTTTCCACAATTGTAAATACTTCTATAATGATCAGGACATGTTTTTACCTACTTCTTGGAAGCATCTGTCTCTGTATCCATCCAAGAGGAGACTTAGGTACAAATCCCACCACTGATGCCAGGCTCAATGTTCAAGCATAAAAATGCAACATTCAGGCTTCTTCTATATGTACAGTTCTCCCTCTCTTTAAGGGACTTCCTGAAAATTGAGTTCTTAGATATAACCATGCTACAGTGTTTTAAGCTTAATAATAAATATGTTTCCTTTAGGACGAATTCTAAGCTAAAGTCTGCTTGCAGATTTCCTGTTTACCTTAATGGCAGCCCTTTATGCAAATGTGAAAGAAGAATGTGACCTTTTTATTTAAAAATGATTTGAATATTAAACAGTAAATACCCTAATTTTTAAAATATTATAATAAAGTTACATGACCCCACACACAAAAGAAAAAAGAATAATTAGAATAATGTACCTGATCATATCATGCCCTGCTATACTTACCTGGTAAGATACTAGTAGTGTTTGTCTTATGTTTGAAAAGAATATAAAGTACAGGTAGTACCTCCCTGATCTGCTACCCTCGGGACCTGAGTGGTCCTGAATGAGGCAATTTGCTGGACCAGGGGAGGTCTGGCCTCCAGGTTTGCATGGGTGACCCGTCCCTCCTGGTTGTCACTAGCTCCCTGTGCCCTAGGCTGCATGGGGGATTCCTCACTTTGTGTCACCTCACTCTCTGCTGCCAGGCTGCTGTAAGGCTCCCCACCACAGCCCGGCTCTCCGCTGCCTCAGGGCTGCCAGCAGATATCTGGCTCTTCCTTGGGGCTGCCAACAGGGATCCCTGCCTTCACCAGTAACCAGGAGAACCCCAGCTTCTTGGAGCCAATCTGGCCAAGGCAGGGACCTGTCTGGTTCAGGTCTTCTCTGCTCCAGCAACATCCATGTTTGTGCCGGACCACAGATGTGACCAGATGAGAGTGCCAGACAAAAGTGTTTTAACCTGTAGTTGCCCTTTTACTTCAATACAACATATATTTACTTAACCCATCTTTCTGAGGGGGAGAGTTATTAGGAAGATAGAAAGAAAATGCATTACAGAAGTACAGTCAGCTCCCTCTTCACCTGAAGCGTGTCAAATAAGAGAATTTGCTGGAGCATGGAAGTTCAATATTGTCTAGCACATTACCAACACTTTCACTGCTTACTGGTCTCCTAGAAAACATTTAGAGCTAAACTACAGCTAAAAAACCAGCACAGAACACTGAGAGCTGGGACTGGTGGCTGAAAACAAAGTTCATGGGACTGCGTGAAACTTGGACACACACAAGTCGTCGTCTGTCTAACTAAAGTCATGCTGGATTATGGATGTTGCCGGACGAGAGAGTGCCGGACTAGAGAGGTTCAGTCTGTATAGAAAGATGGTCTTGTGGTTAGGGTGCTGTCTTGAGATTTAGGAGATGTGCATTCAAATGTCCACTGTATTACAGATTTTGTGTGCGAGTTTAGTCTCTCTGTGCTTCAGTTCCCTGCTAGGACAGGGGATGGTGACAATAAATACATTTTTAAAGGTGGTGAGGTGCTCAGAGACTATGGTTGCAAAGGATGTGGAGGTACTTTATTTAGATGTATAAAAACATATTTAGGGTGCTGAGGGAGCCTTGCTGTGCATAGGCATGTCTACTTCTTCGTTATTTCTACTTTTTTTTTTAGTTAAGTCAAAGTATGTATGTAAGTACATAGCATGATATTTATAGTGAAATACCAGGGATAGCAAAGAAGAATGCTGTTCTGGTCAAAACACAAACTGGGAGTTGGGAGAGGTCTGGGTTCTGCTCCTAGGACTGCCACAGATTTCTCGTTTGGCCTGAGGAGCCCTATGCTAGGGCTTGAGATGGAGTATGTTCTCTATAAAGAGCCTGCTTCCCCTTCCTTGTCCACACACAGGGTAGATACCAAGGCTGTTCCTGCAAACTAGGTCTGCTGCAAAGTAGTGCCTTTGCTGCTGCTAATCTCCTCAGAGCCTGGAGGGTTAAGCCTGTATTCTAAGGGATGGCTCATCAAAATTCATAGTGGCATTGTGCCTCCGGCAGACAATAGCCCCTTACTGACACTTCCCGACCTACAATGGGAAGTGGCATAACCGAGTCCTTCCCATCTCTTTGTGAAAGAGGAATAATACCCAGCAGGTCCATCCCAGTGGGTTAGTGAGGTTTAGTTCATTAATGCCTGGAAACTGTGTTGAGAGTCTCTGATGAGGAGGGCTGCAGAAGTACAAAGTACATCATCATTCTGGATAAAGGCAGTTAAGATCAAATTTACCAAACAGACTAGTAACAGAGAGGGGGGCGAGAGTTATTTTTTGGATGCACAGGTAAATTCTGTTGATGGAGCGGAAGTCAAGAAAAAATGATTGGCCAAGGGCTTTGTTATAGAAAATCCAATGTATTTCAGATGCTTACCCCAAGCTTTTTAATACACCACCTTTCCCAGGCTTCTTGAACCACATTTAAAAAGCTGGTGTATCTTTTGAATTGACTTTGACTGATGGCTAGATCATTTGAGTGCTGCAGGGTTATATATTAGAAGATCGAGATTCCCTTGTTAGACTTTTTGATGCTTTCAATTCAACTATACATTGAAAAATAATAGCTATTGCCCTTTTGATGCAAAAGATCACAAGAAACAGCTTATTTGAATGTACAGCATGTCTGGAGGGAGGGAAACAATATTGGTCACTAAGAAACCTCATCGAGAGATGTCAACAATTATTAAAACAAGTGAGATCTTGCATGTCACTTCTAGGGTATTGTGGCTGCTGTTAGTCCGAGTGGTTTGTCAGTCAGGGCATTGTTGACAGCTTTCTGTCAACAGTTTGCAGAGGATACTTATTGAGTTGAGAGCAGTTATTTTATGAAGATGTTTTTTTCTACAAGGCTACAAAAGTAAAATGTATTAAATGGGTAAGGATGGTGTTTATACTAGGTTGTGTTTTCCTAGAACCTGAAACTTCAGTCATACTGGAACTCAAATGCTTTTCCAGAAAATGATTAATTATTTTCAAAAAACAGGATTTTATCTGCCAATGTTAAACCACTGCTTGGAAGCAGCCTATGTGAGCCCTGCAAATTGGATAATAAATCTCTTGCATTGCATTTCAAAATGCCCCATTGATTTATGTGGTTTAAAGTGTAAGGCCTTGGTTTCCTATCCAGTCAGAATGTTAGCATTGCATCTTTGTGCACTACTGCATAATTCAAGAATGTCGTTTCTTCGGGTCAATGCAGGCCTGCTAATGGGGGTTCAGGGATGGTTACTGCAGTGAGGGTTGCGAGAAGCTCCAGGTCTGTTTGAAACGATGTCACTCCATCACACTGGAGGGCTTCTGAGAGTGTGGGGGAGGGGAGGGACGTGGTCTGGGTAGTGCTAAGGGCTGACTGCATTTGGCCCCGCACCTTCCATCTGAGGCTCCCCTCCTTGCAACATGGAACTGCCCCCCCCATTGCTTGTCCCTTGGCCTGTGGTGGCCGTTGGTCCCACTGACTGACTGCCTGGGGGTTGTGGGAGGGAGTGGGGACTGGAATCTCCCTGGAGGTTTAAATGACAATGAGCAGCAATGCTGTCTGAGGTTGTGCAACTGTGGAAAAGAGAATGCGTAAGGCCTAAAATCCAGGGGTTGAGGCGGTGCTAACAGAATTGATGGGCCCCAGGGCAAGGCAGGTGGGTGGCTCTGTGCTCCTGGAAGGGGTGGGGCTGGGGGCAGCTAGCCCGCAGCATCGCCAGAACACATCACCCGCCCCAGAAAGACTTTAATGCAGCCTGGGGCTCCAGAGGTAATGTAAAGGGAACGGGGCTCTGGCTGCTGCAACTGCCACAGTAGCAGCAAGGGTGGCAGGGAACCCCATGCTCTATTGAATTGTTGGGCCTGGGGAAGTTGCCCCCTTTCCCCCTATTGGCAGGCCTGCCTGAAATAATTGGAAAGCTTTTAAAAATGAGAAATGCAGCTACATAAATCACTCCACAGCTGAGCTCCGTGCCAAGTGCCAATATCCAAGACATTTGTGTCTTGGCAGAGGTAAGCAAAATTATTGTATTTTAGAGTCTGGCAAGTTAACACAGGATAATAACTATAACTAGACCTCTGGTTTTTGTTCCAAAAAACTCTTGTGCAAAGCCATGGCTTGCATGCGTGATGGGGATTAGGGAAGAGCTGGGACAACCTGATGAGTTATTTCAAGGTGGTGGGGCAAGTTTAGAAATAGGGGGTGACTGAAATGTGTGCCAGTTCCTAATTTTGTCTGTCTCTGATGCCTGTCAATCATTTTGAGACAAGTGCTTGATGCAGGACTCCCCAAGTGCTGCTTATGGTTTCTATACGATGTTTCCATCATGTCAAAGGAAGGCACCTCACGTATCTCATATACCTCTAGTATATGTTACTGAGTCGGGGGAAAAATGGAGTTGATCTGCTATACCTTAAAAATCAAAGCCTAAGAAAAAAGCATCTGAGCAGTATGAGGCTTTGGGCATATCAGTACTTTTACATGAATGAAGTTTAATATAACAAAAAATGTGAACAGCATAATGGTGGAGCTTCAGATGTTTCGTTGAACCAGCAAAAGCCATGATTAGAGAGAAGCTTTGCTAATATTGTAGGAGTTAGAGGCATGCGTTCTGAAAATTTAGAACCTGCATGTCTGTCAGTTGGCTTTGGAAATAAAGCATAATCTCTTAGAGTGTTTTGGAAGGATACAAACCCTCACCTGAGATAAGCACCAGGGTGGGGAGGGTGCTGGTATTTCCCAGCACTGCTTGAGTCACAGCAGTAACTTATAAACCTTGCCCTGATGTACCTCCTGATCAAAGCCCTGTCAAACCAGACAGTGAGACAATGCTACAGGGATTTGGGTTTAACCCCAGCTGTGGTCTGAGTGAGGATTTTGGTGTTTATATGGAAGCATCTCTTTAGTGGTGAGTAACCAGGGGGAAATTAAGCATTGTAATTACCCCTGAGTAGTGGGATGCAGCTGAGCCCTTAGCAAATAAACTGGGTGCTGTCTAGGAAACCTGTGAACAAAGAAGTGTGTTTCTGATAGATGTTACAATAAGGAGCCCTGGTGATGGTGCTTATTGTAGTGATCTCTATAGGTAAGTTTTTTCCGTTTAACTTTTATTTTCACTTGTTTCTATGCCTCAACTTTTCTAGCCTGAAATTTTTCATGTTCGCTTGATTTCTAGTTGTAAATAACTTTTGTATTTAAGTTCTGAAGAAAACAATAACTAAGACTTGGAGGCTCAGAAGGGGCGTGGTAATGAGCAGCTTGGAACATGCTAATTGGGCATGGATGTAAATTTCCCATGTCTCATTAGCATATGGCCACGTGATTCGGTGTCTGGAAGAAGCTCTTTTGGACTCCAAAGGAGACGTGTAGATGCACGGCCCATGGGAATCTCCCAGAAGGAAACCTGCTTTCTGGAAGCCCCCTCTTCCTCAAAGTTTTGGTTTTTGGAGGAAGCCACGGGGTCTCTCACCTGGGAACTGATGAAGGAAGCAAGGCTGAGGGAGACAGTCTGTTAGCTTAAGACCTGTTAAGGTTGTGTGTGTCAGGTAAATAAATGGCTAGCTTGTTTTTAAATGCCTGTCACATAAATAATCCCAGAGAGCATGGTGCCCAGAAAGGGCACAATACAAGCCTTCCCCAAGAGGTTTGCTCGGCTGTATTTGTTGCACATGTTTGCGGAAATGTATTGCTGCAGTACTGTAAGCTTTTGAGGGCCTAGACCAGTAAAGAGGACCCTCTCAAAGGGCTGGTTGGGGGATAGGCCAGCCTCTCTGAGTCCGTGCAGGTAAATTGTGTGTAGTGATGTGAAGACTAGACTTGAAAACTTGCTCGCCTCCAATGCAATTGGAGACTTTTGTCTCTTTGTACTCTTCCTATAAAGCTCACCCAAGAAAAGACATGGGCATGGATGAAAGGAATTTCAGAAGCAGCAGAGTAGGGGAGCATGTCACTGAGTGAAGATGCTGTTACTAGCTGGGGTTCACACGTGTACTCTGACTGTTAAGAGTGTGACTTTTGAGATATGAAAGGAATCGCGTTTCCAAATGATGTGCTGACCTAAAGGGAGGCCACTTTTAAGCACGTGATGTTTGGCATCTAATATAGCAGAAAAGCAGTGTCATCAGAAACCTCTTTCTATAGTTACAATTGGATTTATCAGCAATGGAGATCTTGCCCAGGGGAAATTCAGTTTTAGGGATCATAAGCAGTAATGATCATATTCAGCTGGCTTTTGAAACGGCCTCCCCACCCTAAGAGGATACACAAGAACCCCTTAGAAAAAGAGCAGCTGTTAGACTTGTTTGTTTGGGGTGCGGCTCCCTTTAGAGGGATGTGTGCCTGGTGCTCTTGTGCCCTGTTGCTGGGCCTTCCCAGCACTATTATCTCCATCTGTGTTACTCTGCTGGGGTGCTGTTACCCCAGCTGTGTGCCTTGTCTTATCTTCTGGCCCAGCAGGACAGGGAAGTGAAATACCCCACAGAGCAGGTAGGTGTGCTCAGTGGTATAATCAGCACAGCAGGTGATTTTCTGAAGGCGGTCTCTCTAATCCAACCTGTCTCACGTAGTAGTATTCATCATTGTAATTTTTTTACTTTGTGTTGACTTGTTCAAAGCCAGAAGTGTGCTTAGATGCATACGGTATCTTAAAGATCGAGAGTGAAAATTGTTCTTTTGTGGTTTGAACAAATCTGTAAGATACACATATATTTTATTTAATTGAATGGCTGTTTAAATAATTTAATTTTTAATAAACAGATTGGGAGAGTGCATTCCTCCATTGCTCATCTTGTATTCATGTCTGCTCTGCTTTTCCAAAAAAGACTTCTAGATTACTTAATTTGAAAAATACATATTGTCAAATTTCAGTTTTATTATACGTGCTGAATCCTGAGACTTTTTCTAGGCCAGGTTTTTAAACTGCAATTGACAATGGATTTCACTTTTTTATTGTGACATCCATAGATTTACCTTGTTAATGTTTCCCTGAAGCCTCTCTCAGCTCTAACCCACAAATTTGACCTTATCTGTGAATCTTGCACCCTTGATCACTCCCACTCTTGAGATAATTAAGAAATATGATTCTTGTCTCCTAGCCAGTTTTTGATCCAAGAAAATGGAACAATTCTTTTTCTGCTGGATCTATTTGACCTCTCAGATCCACCATTTTATTGGTGTCTGTTTGCAAAAGTGCAAACTGAATACACCAGTCTGTACTAAATGGAGCTGGCATAAAGTTTCCAAGACTCAGGTTTTCCGGTTATGCTCTTTGTGAAAGCTTTGGTTCTGGAGATGTGTGCGCACACACAGAGCCAATGTTTTGGAGAAATTGCTCATGTTTTTTTAACCAACTTTGAAGTCTCAGCGATTGTGCGTGACCTTAAAAACTAAGTCAAAAATGAAGAACAACTGTAAAGAAAAAAAAAAAAAGCAAATTTAGAAAGTTAGGTTTGCTAAGTGAAAATTGTTGATTGCTTATCTCATCATTTACAGTATTCCTGAACTTAAAAGCAGGGAAGCTATGAGGTAAGGACTGCATAAATCTTATCACATGTATCCAGGCTGTTTCAGCAAATCTGCTTCCATGTGAGTGCTTGTCAGACTGAATGTATGCTTAGGCTGTGTCCACACAACATAGACCATGTTGGCATAATCCCTAGTATAGATGTTGTGCATGCCATGATCAGGAGTCCTTCTGTTGATACAGGAACAGCACTTCCCTGAACAAGACTAGATATGCCAACAGAAGCAACCTTTATCTTTGTGTGCAGTCTTGTGTCAACACAGCTGTGTCTACACTGCTATCCAGTTTACAGGGGGAGATACATCCCTAGGAGTATCCAGTCTTAGGGCTGGAAGAGACCTAAGGAGGACATCGGTTCCAGCCCCTGTCCAAAGCAGGATCAACCCTAACTAATAATCCCAGCCAGGACTTCTTCAAGCCAGTACTTAGATTTGTGATATGTCTAACTGACACATCTGTACAGATTTTAGTTTTAAGTGTATACCACAGCTTACTTAGGACAAGGGAAACATCACAACTATTTCAGTTCCATCAAGCCATAAATAACTTGGTTTTAATCAACTTTTTGTCTCTGTATTTAACGCTCCTGTCAGATGTACCTCACTCCTGAGATCAGATGTTGATGTTGGATTTCATGGAGTTTAGGGAAGAAGACTATAACGCTACGTCTACCCAAGAAGGTTTTTCTGGCAAACCTGGGCTTTTGTCAGAAAAACCCGTGGAGTGTCTACATGCAAAAGGTGCTTTGTTGACAGTCTGTCGACAAAATTTGGCACATCTGCCAGGAGTGTTATGCCTCTCCACATTCAGGTATAACACTTTTCTTGACAGTTTCCTGTCAACAGAACAGCCATATAGATGCCCAGGGGCCCTTTTGTCAACAGACAGGGCTTCCAGTTTTCCAGACAGCCCTGTTTGCAGAGCTGCCATTCTGTCAAGAGAAGGCCGGGCAGTCTGGCTGCTTTCTGTTGACGGAGCAGATTGCTCATTTTATCCGCTTTTATGTGTGGATGCAATCTGTCGACAGAAGTTTTTCCAGGAAATCCCTTCCGACAATCACTTCTGTTGACAGAAGCTTCTCTTGTAGACCTAGCCTAAATGTCTAGTAAATGAATTTTAAAACTTGAACTAATTCATAATTAGTAAACAGTGAAGCATTTTAACCATCGGGAGATGTCTTCAGGCTTTTCACTCAGATAAAATTATGAGCAGACTATAACTTCAGAGCAGAATGTGCAAGAAGAAACAGGAAAATTTAAGACGGTTTACTTTGAAGAAGTATGGTAATGTCCCCTTGGGTTTGAAACAAAAACAGGTGTTCTGCTCTGAATAAAATTGTTGATGGATGTAAAACAAATCTTTTTAATTCAAAGATTCTCAGCCTTTGTACAACCCTACTGAGACCATAGAGACTATAATCCGTTGACAAGGCTATCGATTTGGAAGCATCGAAAATACCAGTGAAGGGGGTGGTTCCTCAAAAGCCCATTTCTCTTCTGATTTCAGATTCACATGGGGCGGGAGGAGGTAAATTATATTGGTTTACACTCTTACCCCTCAACTTTGCCTTCAGCATATACTCCAACCATGTGCTATTTTAGGAGATGAGAGAGGATATAGTCTGCTTCTTTTGCATCTAGCTCTTTTTTTTACTTTTGTCATGATCATAAAGACGTATACTCCATTATCGTGCAGATGGGCAAAGAAACTGAGGATTTTTGATATCTGTGTCTTCTGAATGATCATGTTAGAGTTTTTATTTATGAACTTCAAAACAAAATGAAACAAAACCCTAGGGGCTCGGGCAAGGGATTGGGGTGCTGACGTGTGGGGGGAGTTTAGCTGAAGGAGGGGAATTGGGTGTCAGAGCGAGAGTAGGGCAAGGAATTGGGATGCTTGAGGGGGTGTGGGCTCTGGGAAGGAGTTGTGGCCAGCAGAAAGGGTACAGGAAGGGGTACAGAGGGTATAGATGAGAACTGGGGCAGGAGGAAATTGTATGACCTGAGACAATGCAAATGTGGGTCTTGTATACTTTCAGCATCAACATGGCCTTGAAAAAAGTTACTTTCCGCTGTAGCTCCTATTGCGCTTTTGTTGCGATGTATTACCGCTCTGTAAAGGATGGATGGGACAGAGGAAATTTTACGTTTCTGATATTGACTGTCCATTCAGGCTATCATTTGTTTTAACAGGTTTAATTTAATTTATGAATAACAAAGAAATTATGCGGCATTCTTTATCAGGATCGCTGGTACCTATGTATTCCCATATAAAGTGACAATCAAAAGTACTGTGAATGCTGGGTTTGTTTTTTAAGTTGGCTTTTCCTTTCCAGCTGGGATGTGGTGATATAAACTGATTAATAGCTTTTTAGCTATTAAAATAAATGCAATGTCTGAAATTAATATTGAAATGTTTGTTCTAACTTGTACCTAATCCCGTGCTGATTTGTTTGGAAAACCTAAATGAAGTTGTCAGAAATTGTGTGCGCGTAGGTCCTGATTAAAAAGGTCCATTTAAAAACCTCTAACTGACTTCATTGTGCTTTGTTCCATACCTGAATATATTTCAGCATTGCATTTGGGAGGTGTAACACCCAGCTTAGGTAGATGTATATGCATTGGCTTTGCTTAATCTATGTCCACACTGCAGTTAAAACTCATGGCTGGCCTGTGCCAGCTGATTTGGGTTCTCTGCAATCAGGCTAAGGGCCTGGTTAACTGCAGTGTGGCTGTTCGGGCTGGGGCGGGAGCCTAGGCTCTGGGGGTTCTCCCATCTCAGAGTGTCCCTGAGTCTGGGCACTGGCTTGGTCCCAGTTGTCTGTCTGTTCTACCAGTCAGCACCCTTGTGAGCCTGAGTCTGGTGGCACGGGCTATGTACATATACCCTAAGTTCAGCAGTGTGGCCAGGGCACCTTGGGCTGCCAAGGAACCGGGTTGGGGTGGCTATCTACCAGGCTACGTACCAACATACAGTCTGGTAAGTGGTCAAAGACCACACTTTTATATGGTATCATTGGAGGTGGTGCAGGTTCTGGGTGCAGAAAGGACTCTGGGATAGGGGACTGGGGTTTGGGGGTGAGTTTGGCAGAAGGAGGGAAATGTGATCTGGGGTGCAGGGTGTGGAAAGGAGTTGTGACCAGGAGCAAGGGTACATGGGGGCAGGGGTGCAGAAGGTATGGGATGTGACCTGGGGCAGGAGGGGTTTGTGTGATCTGGAGCAGGGGTAGAGGAGGAGGTTGTGACCAGGACGACTGGTGCAGAAGGACTTGGTGGAGGGACACTGGCCACCCAGCTCCTTCCCATGCTATCCCTAGCCCTGCTGAGACAATGCCATTGCTGCCCCGGGCCTTGCCCCTGCTTCTTCCTTCAGTCCCCCTTCACTCCCCTGGATCCCAGCTGTGTCCTGCCACTTCCTACCAGTCAGTGTAGGGCTGGTCCCACCTGTCCCCTGTGTAACACGGCTAGGAGCTGGGGGAGTGAGGTCATATTGCTCTGCTCCCCCCGCCCCCACTGCTGCTGGTGTGTGTGGGCATCTGACTCCTGCTGCAGGTGCCAAGCCCTCCTGCTAGTCCCCCAAGTCACACCGAGGCTCCGGCCCCTTGGCCATCCTGCCCATGGCGTGGGGGGAGGTGGGGTTACACGCTTTCTTGTCTCCCCCTCTCCCACATTGCCCCTGTCTGTGACCTAGGGCGGAGAGTTGGGGTGCAGGAAGGGGATGGGGGAGCCAGGTGTAGGCTCTGGCCAAGACCCCAGCGGACCCTAAACCACCCTTCTTGCCTGCCACACCCCATGGGCTTCTGGCTTCCAGCCCATGAGAGCCGGAAGGACAGTTCTGGGAGCAGGGGCAGCACACCGGGACGCTCCCCAAAAGACACGCACTGTGCAGAGAGACACAGGGTTCCTGCAGCCAGCCACTTTGGGCAGCGTGTGGGGCCATGGCAGGTGGGGAACCAGGCTGAGGGACACTGGCGGCCCAGAGGCTTGTGGCAGGCCAGATCTGAATGTCTGGGAGGCCAAATATGGCCTGGGGGCCATATTTTATCCCCCCTTGCTGTATACTCAGGCAGCCACCATTAGCAGCCCTTGAGGCCCAGTACTGTTTGTAGGCACTAGCTTGAGACTTGCTGCATGTACACCTACCTGATCTGGAAACTGCATCTCTCAGCTGCAATGCGGGTGTACCCTTACAGATGGGAAGACCAGTTTTCCTAAGTCATTCTATCAAAATCAAGTAGGCATTGAGGAGCTGCCATCCTGAAAATACTTGTGCACATGAATAGTCCCGTTAAGTTGACTCATGCTCAAAGTTCAGAAATTCAGCTCAGTCCATGTGTTCCCTTTTCTCTTACTGAGCTTCTCGCTGCACATCTCAAATTCCCTCCCTCCATATATTTATTCTGTATATTTTCTGGGAGGAGACAACCCTGTTAAAGCAGGACCTTTTCCGAGTCAGACGACAGTAGTTATGCCAGATTCAAACTGTGACTTGTTTTGTAGATGTGGGGATCTACGTGAGGCAGTATTTAATAGGAGCGTGGGAGTATATGCTTAAATGTATTAGCTTCACTCCTCCTCTCTTTAACCAAACCTATTGGGCAACTTTAGTGAAGTCTGAAACTCCACAATTCCTCATTCCCTTATCTGGCAGCATCCATTGTTTGGCAAGACCACTGATTTTACGGAACCAGAGAGTTCTGGGGCTGGGAGGAGGAGGAGGGGCCAGCCAGACCATGAGAGGAGCCCGGGGCAGGGCAGCCACAGCCAATCTGGCAGCAGGGGGTGGTGGGGCAGCAGCTTCCAGGGAGCCCGGCTAGTAAGCTGGAGGCCCAGGCTCATACCTAGGGCTGGGCGGGAAGCTGGGGCCCCAGGAAGTCACTCGCCAGAGCTGCACACAAAGCCCCTGACCAGGGAGTGTTGGATTGTGGCTGCTCATCACTGAGGGTATGTGCAAAGCCATGGCCCTGGGAACATGCAGCTGGGGCTGGGCCAGAAGCTATGGCCTGAAGAAGCTATCACTGGGGAGGGGTGGCTGGGGCTCAGAGCTGGCGGCTGGGGAATCTGTGGAGGGGTGGGGGAGTTAGGAAGCTGCTGGCGACAACGGGGAGGGCAGCCCAGGAGCAGGGGCTGAGGCCAGATGGGTGCGGGGGGAGGGGGGGGAAGTGGTAGAATCGTCCATCCCTGGTTTGGAAATTCTGTGGTCTGAGACCATGTAGGTCCCAAGGGTGCCAGACCAAGGGAGAATGAAGCTGTATTAACCTCATCTGGGTGGTATAGATAAAGCTGTGTCATCTTCAATAATTTCTCAGCAGCTCATTTAACTGAGATTAATTAAGCTAAGAATGAGCCAAGAGTTGTCAAATGATACTGGCAAGTGTAAATAATAAGGGTGTTTTGTTATGTATTTAGCTTGCAACTTTGGGGTCCCTGCTGAAGAGGAAGTGGACAAAAATAATTTCCATCCCTCATGGATGGAGAGAATGAGACTGTGGCTTTAAATCTGACAAACTTCCATACATGAACAGGAGTAGCGTGTTTCAGTGAGGTGTAATAACTGCTTTTCAAATCACCTCAAAATAATTCTATTTGTGTTTGGCTGGTGCTCAAAGTAAAACTTGAATATTTCTTATCCTTCCAGATTACTGGAATGTCATGGGGCTGGCTATCCTTTGAGCATGTCACATCCACCACAAATGCACTGAGTTTTAGAATCACTTTATCTTGATTTGAGCTTTGTGAGAAGTTTTCTATAAAGCAGCAACCTAATGTGAAATTGTTGTGGTATTTGACTGTAACTTAAAATTTCGTGGAGGTCTGTGTTATATGTGAGGAACACAGATGGCTGCCATTCTCCCTTATTCTATGCAGTCCAGTAGTCACTCATCCTGTGGTCTTCAATGGATGTTCGAGTAAAGTCATATTAGATGACAGGATGCTGACCAATCAGTGCAGATTAATCTAATGATGAACTACGTATGTGGGACATAAGTTGCCCTGGTTTTGCCTGGTTGGCCACTCATGGTTAGCATCATGCTTAACTCTACTCTTCTTGATGGTGTTTGAATGCTGTTTATACTTAGTAGCTAAAGAAGGTTAAGAATGAACAGCAGGCTATGGAAAAACTGAGACAGAAAAGGGAGAGCAATTAGTGGTTATGTCTACACTAGCCCCAGAACTTTGAAAGGGGCATGGTAACGAACCTAATAGAAATATGCTAATGAGGCGCTGCCATAAATATGCAGTACCTCATTTCATAATAGCAGCCGCGGCACTTCGAAAGCGCTGCTTTCAATTGCGTGCAGCTCATCTCCACGCGGTCCTTTTTAAAAGGACCCTGCACACGTCGAAATCCCCTTATTCCTATAACCGAATATGCTGCTGTTATGCTAATGAAGTGCTGCATCTTCATGGGAGTGCCTCGTTAGCATCATTCAACTAAGTTCATTATCATGCCCATTTTGAAGTTCTGGGGCTAGTGTAGACATAACCAAACAGGAATAAGAGGATTTTGAAGTGTGCGGGGTCCTTTCAAAAAGGACCCCATGTAGGTGAGCCACACGCAATGGAAAATGGCACTTTTGAATTGCTGCGGCTGCCATTATGCTAATGAGGTGCTGCATATTCATGGAGCACCTCATTAGCATCTTTCGAATAGGTTTATTATCATGCCCTTTTTGAAGTTCTGGGGCTAGTGTAGACAGAGCTAGTGAGATGTTTTGTGCTGTACACATTTTACTTGCTCACGATCTACTAGCTCTGCTCACAGAATGAGTTTCTGTAACATAGTAAAGCAGACGTAATTCAGTCTTTATTTCAGTAATGCTACTCAACACCTCACCAGAAAGATCACTTTTTTTGTGTGTGGTTAATCTTTGAGAGTGATACTAATATTTGAAAACATCACCGTTGATTTTTACTCCAACAATCAATATTTGTCACTGATCAGACAAAAATATCTGTAGAAAAGCAAAGGAGGTCTAAAGAATAACAAGGCCCCTCTACTTGGTATAATTATGGGACAGAGGCACCTTGGGAAAGTGGAAACACTCAACTATGTCTGTTACAGTCTAGGGCTGTAATTATTTCCCCCAGTATCTATGTGAATTGGATAATTTTTGTTGTTTTGAACCACTGTTCATGCTTATATTAAAAGAATTACTGTACAATCAATCTTGCAGAAGTATGCAAGTATAAAGTGCGAGGGTTGAAATACACTTTCTATTATTACATAATTAAGAGACCGTTGGCATTTAGCCGCTACCAATAAAATGTGTTCCACAAATCCTCCACAATGGGTTGGGGAAAGGGTGAATTGTGAATAGTGTGCTTTCATTTCAGCTTTAACGCTAAAATGGACTAATTTTACTTCTGACAAATACCTTCATCCAGACTGGTGGGGGAGGATGTTACTGATACAAAAACAACAGCCCCACGCTTCTGCTGATTCTATTAACTCTTGGGTAAATGTGCCCAGTGAGAGATTTTACTTCTGTTCTTACTGAGAGGGTTAGATTTTCTCCTCTTGGGAGGAGACAAACTTACAGTAGAAAGAAAGCAGTCCCTGAGCTCTTCCCAGGTCATTGTGTTGGTGTGGTATAGCCCACCTGTGAAACTGGTGGAAATATCATTATTATTATTTTTTTAACAAGCTTCCACCTTGCTTTCAGACTGTAGGGCTATTTAAGCAAAAGCCTTCTGCCTCCATGCTAATGTCAAGACCCTGACACTGGTTCCTGGCATTAAGCTATGCTACCAAGGATGACTTCAAAATGTTTTGGTTCCTGAAGCCATCAAAGAGAGGTTCTACCATGTACTAATTCTCCAGCAGATTCCCTGTGATCAGCAGTTAGAAGTGTATGTTGCAGATAGTGATAAGGAGATGGTGCCCTCAGGCCAGCTGTCCACACTCCCTCCCTAGATTGAAACTACCTAAGTATAAACCCTCCTAGACAAAGTTGCCCTAATCTTTTCCATGCATGCGTGAAATAATTTTTATGTGCACAAACACGGTGTGTGCGTATCACCCATAGAAACAGAACACCTAACTGTGGGCACAGTGCTAATCAGGTGGGTGTCATTTGAATTTTTCCTGAGTGGCTGCACAAATGCACAGCTTTCAGGAAATACTGCTTTTTGGTCCTCTGGATATGTATATGGGTGGATAACCAGTAGCTAAACTGCTATTATTAGCATGTTACCTTGAGTAGAGCTAGTATGTGCCTTGTGGAGCATGAAGACAGGCTCCCAGCACAGTGCAAACCTGCCCTAAGGGAGAGAGGATAGATGTGAGTTTTTTTTGTTTGAGCCTGCTCTTACAATTGGATGAGGAATTGTAAATTGTACAATGTGAAGGACTTAATATAAAATCATGGACATCCCAGTGAGTACTTCTGCAAGGCAGTACCTCTCAGCATGATGAAACTGTTGCTATTTTGGCAGGCACCATGCAGTCACCATTTCTAGAACTGTGAAATATATATCTTCCTCTACATGGCACCTCTGGGCTTGTTTGTAACTGTGTATGAGACTACATAAGGTGCCACAGGACTTCTTGTTGATCTCGATCAGAGTGATTTGTCAACAGAAGTTTTTGTCGTAAGATATCACGTCCAGACACAGCAAAGCAGATTGAAAGAGTGATTCACTCTGTTACCAGGGAGTGGCCAGACTGCCCAGCTCCTCTATCGTCAAAAAGGCCACCCGGAAGCACAGCAAACGGAATGTCCAGAATGACCTTTTGTCGACAGATGTCTGTCAACAGAGGTGTTCTTCCTTGAGGTCAGTGGGTTGCAGCTGTTGACAAAAGTGTCGACTTACTGTCAACAGAACATCCTTGGGAATCCAGATGCTCCCTCGGTTTTGTCAATAAAACTACTGTTTTGTCAACAAAACCCTCTAGTCTAGATATAGCTTTATTGTTCTGAATTTTAAGAAATAAAGTAACATTATTACAAGGTTCCAGTAAGAGTATTTTCTCTTTTTATTTAACTTCCCTGTGTAACCCCAGAGGCACTGAGACCACTGACAAGGGAGAGTTAAAACAAGAAGTCCTGTGGCACCTTATAGACTAACAGATATTTTGGAGCATAAGCTTTCATGGGCAAAGACCGGCCTCATCAGATGCATGAATGTGGGGAGGGGTTCAGAGGAGGGTTTAAAGAGGGAGTCTCAGTCAAGGGGAGAGCCAGAGATGACAAGGTCTGTTCAGTCACGGAGAGTAAAGTCTCTGCTCTACTGCCTTGGCTGAGAGCCAGCTGGCTTTTAGTTCGTGTAGTAGAGCACAGGGCTTTAGCCCATAAGGTTGCAGGCACATTCCCTCCTGTTGATGACCTGGGTTTGTCAACGTTACACCTATGTGCCTTGAACATATCATTCTAGTGTAAAAATGAATAAAAAAGTTGGCTCTGAATGAAAAATGAAAAGACAAAACAGTATATCAGAAGGCATTAGACAATATAGATGAAAAAGTGACTTGGTTGGTGTTGGAGTTGTACAAAGTGGATAGCAAACTGATATGGTTATTGAAGGATATCAATGCAGACGCAGCGGTGAGAACATGTGGAGAGTTGGGAAGGTAGTTTAGAATGAGTAGAGGTTCAAGACAAGGAGATCCGATATCGCTGAGTATCTTCATTGTGCATCTAGAGAGAATGATGGCTAAGATCAAAGAAGAGGTATAAGGGATATCTGTGAATAGGATAAGAATTAACAACTTGAGTTTTGTGGATGGTATAGTTATCATTGAGGAAGATGAGGGGAAGCTACTGAAAATGGTGCAGGTGCTAAACGAGGAAGGGAAGCGGTACAGACTGATTATTAATGTTGATAAAACAAAAACAATGGTATTTGGAGATAAGGGAATAGGAAGGAAGATCAGTGTAGAAGGGATTGAACTAGAGAATGTAGAGAACTTCACGTACCTGGGGAGCAACATAACATATGATCTAGACCATAAAAAGGAAATAGCGACTAGAATAGCAAAAGGAAGAACAAATTTGAAGGCAATGGATGTGATCTGGAAAAGTGAAGAGATTAGCTTAAGAACGAAGCTGGGCATCTTGAAAATGTGTGTATTCAGCAGAATGTTGTATGGATGTGAGACATGGATGATAGCAAAATATTCGAAGAGAAGGTTATTGGCATTCAAGAGGATTTGTTATAGATAGATCCTGAGAATAAGATGGATACACCAATGAAGAATTGTATAGGAAGATACAGCTGAAAAAGAACCTACTGCAGAAGGTTATACAATGCAAGTTACAGCTATTCAGGCATATCTGCAGAATAAATGACAAACGAAAAATCAAGACTCTGGTATTTGGTGTAAGGGATGGTTTGAATAGGAGAGGCAGATCCCACAGAGAATGGGTAGATTATGCAATAGATTGGTGTGGAGCTAGTTTACAGAAACTAAGCCACTCCGCACTGGACAGGGAAAGATGGAAAGAAATAGTGAGGGAGCCATCAGACACCAACTGGTGCTGACCCCCTGGTGGTTGTTGATAATGAGGATGGAAGGTGGTAAGCTGATAGGGAACAGCCAGCATGGATTTGCAAAGAACAAATCATGTCAAACCAATCTGATAGCTTTCTTTGATCGGGTAACGAGCCTTGTGAATAAAGGAGAAATGGTGGATGTGGTATACCTTGACTTTAGTAAGGCATTTGATACAGCTTTGCATGATATTCTTATCAATAAACTAGGCAAATACAACTTAGATGGGTCTCCTATAAGATGGGTGCAAAACTGGCTGGATAATTGTACTCAGAGTAGTTATTAATTGTTCTCTATCCTGCTGGAAAGGTATAATAAGTCGGATTCCGTGCGGGTCTGTAATGGGACCAGTTCTGTTCAATATCTTCATCAACAATTTAGATATTGGCATAGAAAGTACGCTTATTAAGTTTGCAGATGATACTAAACTAGGAGGGGTTGCAACTGCTTTGGAGGTTAGGGTCAAAATTCAAAAAGATCTGGACAAATTGGAGAAATGGTCTGAAGTAAACAGGATGAAGTTTAATAAAGACAAATGCAAAGTGCTCCACTTAGGAAGGAACAATCAGTTTCACACATACAGAATGGGAAGCAACTGTCTAGGAAGGAGTATGACAGAAAGGGATCTAAGGGTTATAGTGGACCACAAGTTAAATGTGAGTCAACAGTGTGATGCTGTTGCAAAAAAAGCAAACATGATTCCGGAATGCATTAACAGGTGTGTTGTGAACAAGACACGAGAAGTCATTCTTCCGCTCTACTCCGCACTGGGTAGGCCTCAGTTGGAGTATTGTGTCCAGTTCTGGGTACCGCATTTCAAGAAAGATGTGGAAAAATTGGAAAGGGTCCAAAAAAGAGCAACAAGAATGCTCAAAGGTCTAATGAACATGACCTACTAAGAAAGGCTGAAATAACTGGGCTTGCTTAGTTTGGAAAAAAAGAAGTTTGAGGTGGGACATGATAGTGGTTTTCAAGTATCTAAAAGTGTGTCACAGGGAGGAGGGAGAAAATTGTTCTTCTTGGCCTCTGAGGATAGAACAAGAAGCAATGGGCTTAAACTGCAGCAAGGGACGTTTAAATTGGACATTAGGAAAAAATTCCTAACTGTCAGGATGGTCGAACACTGGAATAAATTGCCTAGGGTGGTTGTGGAATCTCCATCTCTGGAGATATTTAAGAACAGTTTAGATAAATGTCTATTCGGGCTAGTCTAGACAGTACTTGGTCCTGCCATGAGGGCAGGGGGCTGGTCTCGATGACCTCTCAAGGTCCCTTCCAGTCCTAGCATTCTATGATTCTATGGCGGTGATGAAAATAGTATGGGGACCAAAGTCAGTGGGTTGCAGGGTGGCTTGTATAACAGTACGACAAGATATGTGAGCTGAAAAACAAGTTTCTTAATGCAGTGAAAATAACCAGCTAGTGACCATTTGTGTTCTGCAAGGTAAATGGCATGCTTCAAAAGATTTGTAACTCTTTAGTGATTTTCACCAGGTGAATTTATTATTTCTGAGTATCAGTTTCTCACGTTGTAATTCATGACTGAAAAATGTAGAATGCACCTAGTGCACAGTATGGTCCTGAATGATGACACTCTTGTTTACTCGAAGGAAATTTCTTCCCCTTGCGGTAATTCCTTTTAGGCTAGATCACGGGTGGTCAACCCTTAGTGCATCTCACAGCTCCCACTGGCCAGGAATGGCAATCTGTGGTCAGTGTGAGTTGCAAGTGGCTGTATCTAGGGAAGTGCAGGTAAATAGACCATTTGGTACCCCATGGGCTGATTATTTCCCATCAGTGGGCTAGATCATGGTTTATGGAATGCAAGGCAGAGCAATGCACGACACACTAATGATGGCTAATAGCATAGCCTGAATGTAATACTTAAGTGCACATTTCAGGGAATATCAGATTTGTTTTTCACTGTTGTCAGTTGTGCTGGGTGCAAATATTTGGGTACAGTTCAGTGGTGGAGTCCAATATTTATATTTCATTAATAGCTAGAAACCCAGTTGTGTGAGGCACCATACATACCTGTAATTACACCTTTCTTCCTACTAGAGTTTTTCTCACACTCCCTCATGACATTCTTACATGCAAACTAAGAAAATACTATTGAGATGAATCTACTATGAAGTGGATGCACAACTGTTTGAAGGGAGGTATTCCAAACATTAGCTGTTATTTGCGGTTTGCTGTCACACTGGCAAGATGTATCTAGAGTGAGCCTACAGGAGTTTGTCCAGAGTCTGGTACTAGTCAATATTTTTGTTAATGATTTGAATAATGGAATGGATAATATGCTTATAACATTTGCAGAAGGTACTAAGATACAGGGGATTACAAGTACTTCGGAGGACATGATTAGATTTCAATATGACCATTGATGAAGACAAATGCAATGTACTGCACTGAAGATGGGAGGGAAAAAAAATCAAAGGCACAAGCACAAAATAGGAAATAACTCCTTAGGCCAGAGGCAGTTCACCAGCGATTGGCTTCTGGCGGACTGCTGGTGCTTTATTTACCTGTGCATGCGCAGGTACAGTTGTTTGAAGCTCCTGTTGACCACAGATCATCATCCTTCCGTTGGCCAGGAATGGCAATTCACAACCAACAAGAGCTGCAAGCAGCTGCACCTGTGGATGCACAGGTAAAATAAAGCACCAGTGGCCTGCCAGGGGCTAATCCTGGTGAACTGCGTCTGGTTCATGGGCTGCTTATTGCTAACCCCTGCCTTAGGTAACAGTAGACAAATTGGCAAGGAGAGGAAAAAAAAAGTGACATAAAAAGTTCTGAGAATATGAGGAAGAGTTTCTTTTAAAAACTGGGTATGTGTAGTCTTTAGAAAAGATGATTGAGGAGCAACTTGGTAAGTCTTCGAATATAAGGACTGTTATCTAGAGCATGGGTGAGTAAACTTTTCACATCGTGCTCCACTTTTTGTTCCTGCAATTAGCTGAACCCCTCCATCCCGTGTAATGTAATCCAAACCAATGGAAATTTCAGTTGTTTGTATAAAAAACCCTCTCTTTTTGGTATGTGTAAGAAAACAAGTTTGTAGAATGTAAAAACTTTGTTAATGGTATATAAATGTGAACACGCAGACATGAAAACAGTAACATATTTCGACAATTTTAGTCAGATGGATGAGCCTGAGACCCAGCAGGTGATTGTGCTGTTCCCCCCCACCTTAGAAAATTTCATGCCTGGCCTTCCCCCCCGCACCTTGCTCACCCCAATATAGAGGACAGTGATTAATTGTTTGTCACATCCTCTGAAGACAGGCCAAGGAATAATTGGCTTCTAGCAAAAGAGATTTAAGGAATATCTTTCTAATAATTATGAGGCTGGCTAGTTACTTGCTGGAGTAGGTTGCCAAGGGGGTGCGTTGAATCCCCATAATTGGGGCTTTAAAAAAAACAGTTAGACCTAGGTATAGTTGGTTCTTGCTCTGATCAGATGGATGGATCAGAGAACTTCTTGAGGTCCTTTCTAGACCTGCGTTTTTTTCATTTCTATGATTCTCACAGTGAGAATCAGCTCCTGTCTCAAATAGTTGTTTCTGTTGAGATTAAAAGAAGGGGTGGAGTAGTCACAGAAGAAGGAAATGAGGAGTTGCTCAAGGCAGGTGTTAGCCGATGGCTGGGTAATGAGTGGTTTGTGAGCCTAGTTACATCCGAGTCTTTGATTGCTAGGACCAACAGTCCCTTCGCAGTGGGCAGCCAGAATGGCTGACAGATGCCCCAGAGATTCACCCAAGTCTTTAACTGATAGGACAGGTAATCCCTTCGCAGCGGGCAGCCAGTGTGGCTGACGGGTACCCCAAATGTTGGTGCAGAGAGCTTATTTCACCCAAGTCTTTAACTGCTAGGACAGACTGTCCCTTCTCAGAGGGCAGCCAGGGAGGCTGATGGGTGGCCCAGGAGTCTGTCCCGTGGAGGCGACACGGCTCAGCGCTCAGCTTTTTCTGCACCTTTACGCTGACCAGGCTGATATAGCCAACCGGCTAAGGTTCTTTGTTTGTGTTCGGACGAGTTACAGTAACTGGAAGGAGTCAGGCTGAAGCTTAAATGGTTGCTATTTATTGAGATGCAGAAATAAGAATCTTAATGGTTACAAGTTTATTGCTCTATCTTCTAAATGACTAGTAGGATGATACATACGGTATGCCAATTAGATTACAAATAGAAGTTACCTATTTGAGGACAAAACGCCTCAGTTTGCAGAGCTCTTACTATTAAATGTGCGCAAAGTATGTTACAGGTATAACTCTCACCCCTGAGTCTTTAGACTCCGGCGTAGCCAACATCTGTCACTCAATCCTTCGGGAAGAAGAGTGCGAGGAGGGCGTCCCCTGCGTCCTCGGGAGGCAATGACGTTACTTGACGGGCAGGTATAGGTAATTGGAGCTCAGTTAGAGTAGACTGCCGGGCCCATCTTTATACCCCTTGGGTCACGCACACTCTTACTTATCTAAAGATGGCAATTATACTGGTTCGCCTTTGTGACGCCAGTTCTTACAAGGGAGTTGCAATTAATTTACACTTGTAACATAAAGATAACTAAATCATTAAGGCAGGACATTCTTTTATATGGGAGGAGGATTCCTCTCCTGGGATGAAGTGTAGGTGTATCAATTATCAGTACCGGCCAAGGGCAGTTTTAAGGCCCTGTGGACATCGGCTAGCTTGTTAGCCCTCTTATCTATGTTCTTCCTTCCAAGGTCATGATGAGGCAGAACATCTGTGCTCTGAGGCATCAAGGACTGTGCTTGAGATTAGCACATCTGTGTTTTCACGCATTCTAAGACTCTGCTGGTTTTTTTTTGTCCTTTGTGCTCTGAGGCACCTGAGAGGGGCAAGATGGAGTAGAGCAGGGGGAATTCTGTCTTGCTACAGCAGGTCAATGGCAGAGTCAAAAATGGAACTGCAGTATTGTAGGCCCTTACCTGGGCTACTCAACCTTACTTCCTCAAATTCTCGTCTGCTTTCTCCACCAAAGGAATAATTCAATAGCATCTGGGTGCAAAGTAATGGACTATGAAAATGAGCTATTGGTTTCAGTAAGAGGTAAGGGCTGAACTGCATCTTTTGAAAGGAATTAGGGCCTGCTTTCAGACCAGGCTCTATGGATTTTGAATTTTTCTTTTACAAAAAATGCCTGCTCTGAAGGTAGGCCCTAATTCCATAAAGGAGGCAGACTAGTCACTTGTATACAACTTATACTATTTTAATCAATGGTGGGTGAGAGAGAATGGTTGGATCAGTCTTGTAACTTTTATTTTTAAAAAGTGGAGTTGGATTTATCCTCCAAATCGTGCTGGGTAGCTGCCAGCAGCTGTGGCGGGACAGACCATTAAGAGATGAGTGGCAGCCTATTTTATGTTACTTAAGCTTAGACTGCAGTTAAAATTATAGATCAGCCTAGCTACAGTGAAAAACTCTCACCTGTGAGTACTATAATTAAACTGACTTAAACGCTAGTTTAGATGTGGCTTGGTGGACAGAAAAAATTCTTCCTTTTATCTAGCTATTGCTGCTTGGAGAAATGGCTTAACTACAGTGATTGGAGACCCTTCTGTTGCTGTAAGAAACATCTATACTGTAGTGCTTCAGTAGCACAGCTGCAATGTTATTGCCATGTTGCCTTATCACCTATAGGCTGTGGCCACACTTGGCCAAAACTTCAAAATGGCCATTTCGAAGATTACTAATGAGGCACTGAATTGAATATTCAGCACCTCATTAGCATTAGGATGCTTCTGGCCGCGGCACTTCGAAAGTGCATGGCTCAGTGCAGCAACACAGGGGTCCTTTTCGAAATCCCCTTATTCTCCCCCGCTGAGAGGAATAAGAGGATTTCGAAAGGAGCGGGGTCCTTTTGGAAAGGACCCCCATGTAGCCGCACCAAGCTACACGCTTTCAAAGTGCCATGGCCAGAAGCGTCTTAATGCTAATGAGGCGCTGAATATTCAATTCATTTGCATGGCCATTTCGAAGTTTTGGCCAAGTGTGGCCACAGCCTTAGTGTAGAGTGAAATTATGTGTATTCTCTGCCTTACCAAAAAGCAGGCTTCTATTTGACTAATTTCATGGATGTGGGTTTGTGTCTAGAGCCCACAGTTGTTGCTTTTCCCTTACATCTCTGAATGGCTGTATCTCAATATGACAAGGTGCTGGATCACGATGTTCCTAAACGGGGCATATTTTAAGTGCCGTAAGTGTGAAGGGAACACTTATAGCAGAAGTTCTTGTTGAATTATAAATCAGTAGGTGAAGGTGACAAATAGGCCATAGTTCCTTGCTTTTCTAGCTGGGTTTTTGTGGGGAAAAAGTTTGATGGATTATGATTAATGGTTTCCTTAAGAGAATACGTTCTTAGTGTACTTACTGGAAGTTGAGAAATCTGCTTTTTGCTGACAGCATTAAGGTATTTAACTCATCAGTAATTGGTAGCCTGACTTGCAGTAACTGGCTAGACCCAGGAAGCAATGCTGAAAAAAATATATTGAGACCCAGTTAGTGGAAAAAGAAATACAGGTTGAACCTCTCTCATCTAGTACCCTTCGGAGAGAATTTGCCAGACAACGGGAGGTCAGTATTGTCTAGCAACATTCCCAGCACTGTCACTGTTACCTGGGCTCTTAGAAGACATTTAGGTATAAAATACAGCTAAATAATAACACAGAACACTGAGAGCCAGGACTGATGCCTGTAAACAAACTTTATGGGACCATGGGAAACTTGGCCATGCCCATGATAAGGGCCATCTGGCAATCTAAAATCATACCAGATTATGAATGTTGCCAGATGAGACAGTTCCATGTTAGAGAAGGTTCATCCTGTACTATTTAAACACAAACTCTAGGTAAGAGGCTGAGCTCCTGCAAAATGTGTGGGATTTAGTGTAATGATCTCTTTCTCCCTTTCCAGTCACAAACTGAGCTGGGGATCTTTCTATGGCTATTCTCACTTTTGTTAATTGAATTGTCTTCCTCATGCCTTCACTAATGTGTTTAGGATCATCACTGCCTTGTTTATCTAACCAACCCATAATACCAACATCTGCCAGAACACAACAGGCATAGTACTATTGCATTGCTTTCTCCCAAAATCTTCTGCAGCAGATCATGAGCGAAACAGGACAAAAAAAGGGGTTATTTCACCAGTAATTCAGTTACAAGTCCTTTCTTTGTTGCGCTGTATCAGAACTCATTTCAATCCAGATTTATTAAAAACAAACAGATATAAGCAGTGTTTGACGGGCCCTACAGTCCTGTTTCAGATCTCTGTAAAGTCCTAATGGAACACCTGAGGCAAATTCTGGAGCCTTTATCCTCTTTCAAAAAAATCTAAGGGCTTGTCTCTACTCACAAGTTATTGAGCTGAAACATTCTTGCTCAGGATATGTAAAACCCCCCAACCTGAGAGCTGCAAGTTTTAGGGCCGTATCTTGCCAGTGTAGACAGGCTCCCAGTGCTGGGAGCCACGCACATTGAGTAGGTGTTTTTCCTGAAGCATGGGCACCCTGACCACACTGTGTTGCATCAAAGCCATGACAGAGCTTTACTGCTGCAAGTGTGGACAATGCCTAACACTTGTAACACAATTCTGTTGATAATCCTTGTGTTTCCAAGGCTGCTAGTTCAGAGAATTAACACTTGTGCACTTATGTGAGCAGCAGCATCTAATCACAAGGATGGTAGCTTGAATTTAGGATTGTCTTAAATTTGTCTCCATCTTTCAAGATTAGAATAAAATAGTGATTTATAACAAAACTGCCTATTTAAACTGCAGTTGTTTTTCTGCTTTGACTTTGAAGCACTCAAATAAATTCAAATAATCTAATTTCTACCCAAGGATTTTAGGAAAAACCCTCCGTGAATTATTTTCCTAACTCTGGCCCTGTTTATTGGGATACTGCCTTATTGTGTCACCATCCCCTCCACTCTGATGATGTCAGCATTGGTGCCCCATTTGTTCATTTCTTCTATAACCATTGTCATGCCCTCTTCCATGCCTAGATCTCCTCATTGAACTGATCTGCTCTAAAGATCCACTTGTGCCACAGAGCCAAGACTTGTTAATTCTATTCAACATGTGGTCTGAGCTTGTTACGTTGTGCTGCAGTCTTCAACATTTTGGTGATGCCTCTGTCTTTCTTCCTCTTCTCCCCATGCTGTCTCGCTACCTACCATCTGTGATGCTGGCAGATCAAGTGCCAGCTTGTGCCAAGGCCCAGGGGTTCTCTGAGCACTGATAAATGCATAGCTGGAAATCAGTCTGGCTTACCTATGGAATAGGAAAGTTTAAATGCATCTTAGTCTTTATGAGAAGGTTTTTGGTGTTGAGGCTTCATGCAATGCTTACAGGATGCTGCCTGTACAGTCCTATTTATCCGATCCATATACCATGGTAGAAAGTGCTATTGAGTGGTGGCATTATAAACTTCTACAATTGTGTGTCTCTCCACCTTTATTAGTGTCTTTTTTCCTGCTGCTTGAAGTGCTTGGCCTGCACACCAGATGGCCCATTGGAGGCAAATCAGGTATTGCGTTGCTTCAAAGGACAAGTTTATTGATTGAATTCCTCATTCCCTCCAGGAAGAGAAGGCCTTGCTTGATCTCTTCTTGTCAGCTTGGTTCCTGGGCTGAGAAGTGAGATGAAAAATTCCAGCTCTGTGTCCTTTAAGGCTGACCCATGCTAAGCAAAACAAAGTAAGCAGTCCTGTAGCATCTTAAAGACTAACAATATTATTTATTAGGTAATGAGTTTTCAAGGGAAAGACTCACTTCTTCAGTTTTTAGACAGTTTTGTCCTGAGTTTTGTGTTCCACAGTCCTGTGGTGCTTCAGACAGTGGGACATCATCCTTGTCATGTTTTGAGATTAATTGGTCAGCTTTCTTGGAGGAGGGATCATATCTTGAATCTGCATTGGGTGGTACCAAGTACACTCCAGTACACTTAAAATAATATTTTTTGTTAATGATTAAACTGATTTCAACAGCATGTATCTTAATTACATTCTCTGTGAGTTTCAGGGCCAAATTCTATCATGGCATAAGATGTTATCACACCTTTTAATGTTGGTTGGAGTCATTTGACTTATACTGCAACTGTGATTTATAGCCTGGGTCTACACTTGCCCCCAACTTTGAAGGGGGCATGTTAATCAGAGCAATGGGAGATGACTAATGAAGTGCTACATTGAACATGCAGAACTTCATTAGGTTAATTCTCCCCTGCGGCAACTTTGAAGAGTCAAACTTCGAAGTGCCAGCACGCATGTAGCTGCGGGGATTTCAAAGTGCCCATGCTACTTCGAAATCCCTTTACTCCTGAAAACCGTTTTGAAGTTGCCACTGGGGAGAATTAGCCTAACGTATTCACCACAGCACTTCATTAGTAATCTCCCGTTGCCCTGACTAACATGTCCCCTTCATGTTGGGGGCAAGTGTAGAGAATCCCATAATATTGTAAAATCTGAGAAGATTCTAAAAATCTAAGAAATGGAAATATTGTACTAGTAGAATATTTAGTACTCCACGGCTATGTCCCCACTAGCCCCAGAACTTCGAAAGGGGCATGATAATGAACCTAATCAAAAGATGCTAATGAGGCGCTGCCATGAATATGCAAAACCTCATCAACATAATGGTGGCCAGAGCACTTGGAAAGTGCCGCTTTCGATCATGTGCAGCTCATCTACATGGGGTCCTTTACGAAAGGACCCTGCAGACTTTGAAATCCCCTTATTCCTATTTGGTTATAGGAATAAGGGGATTTTGAAGTGTTCAGGGTCCTTTCGAAAAGGACCCAATGTAGATGAGCCACGCGTGATCGAAAGTGTGATTTTCAAAGTGCTGCAGCCGCCATTGTGCTGATGAAGCACTGCATATTCATGGCAACGCCTCATTAGTATCTTTCAATTAGGTTCATTATCGTGCCCCTTTCGAAGTTCTGGGGCTAGTGTAGACAAAGCCTACATGACTAAACCTGAATTCTAAAAGCAACATATCACATTCAAATATTTATCAATTGTGGGGCAGTAAATGTTGGCTAGAAAGTCTTGCAGATTTTTCCCATGTCTAGTGGGATTTTTGGTAGTTTCATGGATACATAAGTCTTTGATGCCGATGAGGGCAGAAGTAATAGGTGCTGAACTGATCAATAAACGTGCAGGAATTATCTCCAGACCTGTGTCAGTTCTTGTTTTCAAAGGTAAACTATTGTGTCCATTTAACATCAAGTGTACCCACTTGAAAACCCAGGCTTTACTGACAGGACAGGTTAAAGATTGTTTTACAATGTTAAAATTTTTCTGATCAGTCAGATAATCTTCGCTGACAATGATACGTTAAAATGTAGTTTAGTCCTTGGGGTTTTCTGTTTCCACAAACTCTTTCCACTTAGCTTAACAGACACTTCCAGTAAGTAATTTTCTTCCCCCTCTCCCCACCCTTCACCCCACTCCTTCGGTCCTATATAGCTGATTTGTCCATTTTCATTTCATTTTTTTCTATCTTTCTGTTAAATTCTCATCGTGTCAATTTGCTTTTATTAGAATTTTCCAGATCTGAAAAGCAGGTCTGTCCCACAAAGCTCATCACCTAATAAATTATTTTGTCAGTCTTTAAAGTGTTACAGGACTGCTTGTTTGTTTTGTGAAGATACAGATTAACCCGGCTATGTCTCTGTGACTTCTCTCTGTTGGTGCAACAAAAACTGCAATCAATTATAGCCTTCTGGTCAATTGGGGAGCATGTGACAAACACTGGATTCAATCTCTTAGAGATCCAAATGGACTATAAGACTGAAAACAATTGGATAGCAAAAGGGAGGTGATTGGAAGATAGCGGCACTGATAATACTAAAGAACTGTAGTGAGAAGGAGATAAGAAGTAGTGTCACACAATGCGGGTGATCTAGCGGTAATGTATAAGATCTTTTGTTTGACTGATCGTATTTCAAACTGCTTAATACTTCAATGTCTATAAAATGTGTGCTTTGTACAACTGCAAAATAACTCTCTTTTAGCCTCTCATCTGGGCTCTGGCCAGCAGGTAATTAAGTGACATGTTCAATTCTTACTCTTGTTTTAATGTTTTTTTTCAGAAATAGATTCAACAAAATGAATATCACCTCTCTGCCCTTTTTAACTGTCTTTTTTTTTTTTAAGTGCGAAAACTTCGGCTTTTAATCAGAGCCCTCAAACAGCTTTTGATGGGGGAAAAAGTGGCAATTTCTTCAAAGTATGCAATTTTTTACTAATAAAGAAAAACCCACAAATTTGACCAGCCCTGCCTGGGAACAAGAAATGTTCATTGTGGTGCTGGAATCAGGAATCACTACCCACCAAAACAGTCCCAATGACCAGAGTCTCTTAGTTATATTCTTTAATGGGGTGAGGAAAGTAGGGGGGCAGGCCTCCTGAGGGGGTGGAATTTCAAAATGGCGGCACAGCATGATTGGCTGCTAGGTCCCAAGCTCATCCACCTCATGAAAAATGTTGAGATATGTTACTATGTTTTTGTATGTGCATTCACAGTTATATACCAATTGATAAAGTTTTTGCATTCTCTTACTCTTGCCAAAAGTGTGTTTTTTTTTCTTTCATATCACCATAACAGAATATTCCATCGGTTTGGATGACATTAGGCAAGTTGGGGGGGCCCTGCTAATTGCAGGAACAAAAGTGGGACCTGACATTTAAAAAAAAAAAAAAATTGTTCTAAAAGACAGTAGCACACGAAAAAAGTTGCTGTAGGGAGGTATGCGTGTAAACTGCTCTCCTCATCTTTTCCTCCGTGTGCTCCCCCTGCTCTCCGCGCACCCTCCTTGCCAGGGAAGAAACCAAGTAGGAGGTTTGGGGAGAGGGAGTGTGAGAGGGACATGATGTATGTCCCATTCCCAGCTACCTGAGAGTATAGTGTTTCTGATGAGATCCTCATGACCTTGTCTTGTGCACCTCAAATTGCCATGAGGACAGACAATGGAGCTCATCTTCTCCGTTTTTCCAGGTGAGACGTGGCAAATCCCCAGCATGCCAGGACTTGAAACTGGAGAGAGAAACAGTCTGTTTGATTTCTCCTCTCACCCCTGTGAAGCAGCACAAAGGGCAATGGCCTGAAGGAAAACAGGGTGTTTTCAATTGCAGCAATGATGTGAAAGGTTGGCTTTAGTGTGCAGTGGTGCTGCAACAGTTTTTATAGGGGGGGTGTTGAATGCCAGTGGTTCCCAAACTTTTCTCCTTGCCCTTCTGTTACCCCTGTTCAATACACCTCTTCCCTAGAGCTGGGGCCAGGCACAGGCCATGGTGTTGTGTGGACGGGAGGTGGACAGGAGTAAGGTAGCTGAGATTAAGACCACAGTTGCAGGTGGAAGCAGAGCCCTGGGCATAGGCATGGCAGCCTGTGATCCTGCATATGGGCCTGGTGGGAGCAGAGCCCCAGGCATGAAGACAGGAGCAAAGTCCCAGGTGTGGAGGAGCCTGCAGCCAGGACCTCAGGCACGGGCCTGGGAGCAGATCTAAGGGGCAGGGCCAGAAGTGCTGGAACCCTGTGCAAAACCTGGGGCTGCGTGGGCTGCTACTTGTGGAGGCAAGCTCCCCAGCCTGTGGCCTCACCCACACTCCACCCCTGCTCTGTCCAGCTCCCACTCCCTTCCCACTGTCTCCTTCTCTCTGCTCACCCATTCCAGCCAATTTCCTGAACCCAAATAACTTTTTTGGGGGTGGGGTAGGGGGGAAGAAACCACTTTCTACAATTTCAGCATGCCAGGTTGTGAAGACTGGAGGCACTGAAGGTACCTAATTAAAAGCACTATATTTGAGAATCAAAAATGCGAGTCTCAATTTTTTTGATACACCTTGAAGGGTGTCAGATTTATTTGAAAAACTTGGTAGTAAGGGCTAATCAGATGTCCTGTTGAATACAGCATTAGATATTATGGGAATACATGATGCAGCCCTTTTCTGTTTTACATTTTCTTCATCAGCATTTCTAAACTGATTTTATATTTTAAATATACTCCTGGGCTGTGTCTACACTAGAGAGTTTTGTCGACAGAAGGGACCTTCTGCTGACATAACCCAGGGAACGTCTGCATAAAGCGTTCTGTCGACAATCCCAACAGAACTCTGTATTTGTTTCAATGGTGTTATCCCTCGAAAATTTGAGGAATGATGCTCACGTCAACAGAAGTGCAGCTTAGCCCTGTTTGCAGAGCTTCTGGTCAGCCATTCTGTCAAGAGTGGATAGGGCAGTCTGTTTGCTCAATGTCAATAGAGTGGCTTGCTCTGTCGATCTGCTTTTGTGCGTAGATGCACTCTTTTGAGAGTTTCTGTTGACACAACTTCGTCAACAGATGTTACGATCGACAGATGCTTCTAGTGTAGACATAGCCTTAAGCTTTTATAAAGTAATCATTCCAGATCACTAGATATTTAAACTCATGGAAACAAAGATATTGGTTAAATTAATTAGTCAGAGTGGTTTATTGTGCTCATAACTAAGTTCACTGCTTTTAGGAAAAAAAAACTAGTTTACTTTGGGTGATTTCTGTAAGAAGACATTTTCATGAAATTTCACTATATATTTATGTCAAAATATGCTTCCAAAGATTTTTAGGCATAACAACAGGATTTTGGATCTTATTTACGTATTAATTTTGTTGGAGGGTTCTCTTTCTGAACTAGTTAATCAAATAGTCAGAAGTAAAAGGGAAGTTCATTTGTCTAGCTATGTGGAAGAAAAGGAATGTTGTCCCTTTAAGGGCTCTCTTCAACATGGGGTTGAAAGGAAGGTAGAGAGGGATAGAAAAGACAGAAATACTTTGGAAGCAAGTTTTTGTACTATAATAATGAATAATATGAAGGGGAATTTTAGATAAGGGTGGTCTTTTGAATAATTTATTTAAAAAACTGCGTGTCAGAAGATCCAAGCTTTTAAGACTATAGCTGAATACTCAGATTGTGCAACTAAATATCTATGCAAGGAGGTTTTAGGTATGTGATTTTATACTCTTCAGCAGTAAATTAATGAAATAATTAAAGCATATTTTAAACTACGAAGGTCCCTGTAGCTGTAAAACCAGTTTTGCATTACTATCAGCAAATTCAGGCTTGGCACATGCCTGTTATATGGTTTCATTCCCACTTAATGGCTCTTTCATAGGTTCAATCTGTCACAAATAGGTCTGGCAAGCTGTCAGGCATTTCACTTTTAAGTTAAAAGATCCAGGTCAAGGGAAGAGTTACCAGTTTGCAAGCTGCAACAGCTGGCTGGAGAGCCTTCAGGAATGGTCAGAATAGGGATAGGAAGTGGGGGAAGGTATTTCCCCAAGATGGCTCTGTTTGTGCAGGGCAGCAGCCACTTGCTGAATTCTGTCTGCCACGCAGACTTTGTCCACTGGCACTGTTATTTGTGGATATGTTTTTGCCAGAGGAAGGGCTGCACTCGGCAGGCGGCGGAGAATGCAGAGCTTCAAAAATCTTAAAATAGTGCAAGACTACCCAGAAAGAAGGGCAGTGGTTTCATCTCACTCTGACTTCAAGGAGTCATAGAATCATAGGGCTGGAAGGGACCTAAGGAGGTCGTCTAGTCCAGCCCCCTGCTTCAAACAGGATCAACCGCAACTAAGTCATCCCAGCCACTACCTTGTCAAGCTGGGACTTAAAAACCTCAAGGGTTGGAGAATCCATCACCTGTCTAGGGAACACATTCCAGTGCTTCACCACCCTCCTGGTGAAATAGTTTTTCCTAATATCCAACCTACTCCTCTCCTTCTGTAACTTCAGACTATTATTCCTTGTTCTGCCATCTGTCACCACTGAGAACAATTTCTCTCCACCCTTTTTAGAGCTCCCTTTCAGGAAATTGAAGGCTGCTACTAATTCACCCCCAGTCTTCTCTTCTGTAAACTAAACAAGCCCAACTCCCTCAGCACCTCCTCATAGGTCATGTGTTCCAGCCCCTTAATCATTTTATTGCCCTCTGCTGAACCCGCTCCAGCTCATCCACATCTTTTTCATACTGGGGGACCCAAAACTGGACACAATATTCCAGATGTGGCTTCTCCGTGCTGAATAGAAGGGAATAACTACTTCTATAGATCTGCTCGAAATGCTCCTCCTAATGGCCCCAATATGCTGTTGGCCTTCTTGGCTTCAAGGGCACGCTGTTTGCTCATATCCATCCTTTCATCCACCATAACCCCTAGGTCCCTTTCCGCTGTACTGCTGCTTAGCCTGTCAGTCCCCAGCCTATAACGATGCCTGGGAGTCTTCTCAGATGGAGATTTGAGATGCAAGTTTATTGCACTTTTTGCAGAGCTTTGTGTGTGGACAGACGAGCCCTTACAATGTACAGGCAAAGGTAAGCCTTCTAAGCTCTAGTTAAAAACCATCTTTTTGAGATGGAGGTAGGAAATGATGCATTTTTTATTGGAGTAAAAAGTACATGAAAACACAGGCCTTCTCAGAGGTTCAGAGAGAAGCTGGCCACTTCCAGCTTCTGAGGCTCCTAGCCATGCCAAAAAATTGATGTCTTTTACTGAACCACATCTCTTATTTGTTTACATTTGCCGCTGTGAGCTGAACAGAGTGTCACGTTTTAGTTTGATGAGGATGCTCCTAAAATAACTTGTGAAACTTACTGAATGCCAAAAAAGTTAACGTGTCTAAATTTGAGGCTCCCTTTGAGTTTGAGGCCCAGGGCCAAATGGCTCTCCTACCCCCACATGCTCCTCCACCTTGATTGATCCTGTGAATACAGACTATTTGAAGACTGCTCCTCAGGGCAAAGGAGTGATGTGAGTCATGAGGTCAGTACTGGTACCGACTGAGGGGGAAGTGTCCTCTAGGGAGTGAGTGAAGAAGTTGAATTTCGCTATGTGGGGACATTCTATCATTAAATTATAACTCAGGAAGAATGAGTCTGTCATATCACTAATGGATGCAACTAAAAATCAAGAGACTATTGCAGAGTAGGGGGGAAGAGTACAAGAAGTCACATATCAAACTGACTCTGCCATTAACATCAAAAAGAATGGTTGTGATTAACCTAACATTGGCAGCTATAAGCTATATGCTTCTCTGTGCAAAGGCGTTCTCCTGTTCTTCACATTGCTATCAGTATCCCAGTACACCACTGACCATCACATACAGCCCCCACATAAGGCCTCTCCAGCACATCGTCAGTGATCTGCAACCCATCCTGAACAATGATCTTTCACTCTCTCAGACCTTGGAAGGCAGTCCTGTCCTGACCTGTAGAGAGTCTGCCAACCTTTAAACAAATCCTCACCAGCCACTACGTATGACAAACCAGTGACTCTAGGCCTGGAACCAGTCCCTGCAACAGTCCTTGCTGCCAACTCTGCTCACAGATCTACACCAGTGACATCCTCACAGGACCTAACATCAACTATATCATCAGGGGCTCCTTTACCTGCACATCTACTAATATAATATATGCAATCATGTGAGCAATGCCCCACTGCAAGTTACATTAGCCAAATTGGACAGTCTCTCCATAAAAGAATAAATGGACATAAATCAGACATCAGGAACGGTAATGTACAGAAGCCCGTGGGGAAACACTTCAGTCTCCCTGGACACTCAGTGGCAGATTTAAGGGTGACAGTTCTGAAACAAAAAAAATTTACAAATCAAATGGAGACAGAAATCTCTGAGCTGCAATTTATTTGCAAATTTGACTCCATTAACCAGGGATTAAACAGAGACTGGGAGTGGCTCTCAACTTACAAAGGCAGTTTCTCTGCTCTAGGTGCTAATAGCTCCCCATTAGACTCTGACAAAGGCTCATATCCCCCTGTCTGATCTGGCTTGTTTTTTCCTCTTTTGATAAGTACTGTTGATACTGGGCCATTTCCACCTTGCTGAATAGACCTTGTCAGCTCTGGCCCTCCCTCTTACTGGGACCCCATTCTTTAAATACCCCTCTGAAACCACCCCCCACTCATGCATCTGATGAAGCGGGTCTTTGCCCACTAAAGCTTATGCTCCAAAATATGTTAGTCTATAAGATGCCACAACGCTTCTTGTTGTTCTCATTCCTATCAGTTTTCATTAAATATACCAATCATTTACATCCACTAGAAATCTCTCAAAACACCATCCTAAGCAATTGCAGATAACTGGATATCAATCACCACAGCATGCATACTCTGAAAACGAAGATTGGGGGGCAGGGAGGACAAAACTCTATTCCAATGTATTGGAAGACTCTTGATCATTTCAACTTCCACCTACACCACATGAACTGTTTTCCTCCCCCCTACACAATCATGTAATAATCTTCTGTCATCTTGGTAAGATTTGCAGTGCCAAAGTAAACTGGCACACCTTGGCTTTAGTAGATCACTGAAACAACTAGAGATCTGTTGTCTTACATTTGATCTTGTAGCAGTGGGGCTTCAGAGAATATAACTGTTTGCCCTGCAGCATTTTTTAAATGATTTCGCCATTGTGAAAAATGTCACAATTGGTGCAAATAAAATAACAAGTTTGCTGCTTTTCAAGGGTAACTGGCTGTGCTTCGTGTGATAGAGATCATTTAAAAAAAGATTAATGATAGTGATATGGAGGCTTTTGCTTACTAGAGGGCCTATTGCCTTCTGTTTAGAGTACCCAGATTACCAAATGATGGCTTTTACTTAAATTTCTTTTGTATCCAAAGCCTGTGGTAAAAAGTTCCCTAACATAAAAATGATCTGTTTTAATGATATTTTCCCATATAATGTTTCTAGAAATGTTAGTGGCCATATTGATCATATTTACACATCTTTTCTAATTGGATCTTTGGATGAAAATGTATTCTTTATTTTCCTGTTATAGTTCTCACTTTAAACAACCTATTACAAGTGTGGTCTTTATATGGTGAAGGTAACCAGCTTTCTTAAAAAAATGATATGCTTCAACAATGAAGCGCTCCATTATCACTGCAGTTACAAGCTAATTATTAAATTCACAATACAGACTACATGTAAGTACTAGGAATCAAACTGTATTTTTTTTTTAAATTGTGAAACCCCTTGGACTACAATGTCTTGTCACTGTTTCAGAAATGAGAGTAGTGAAGCCACTTTTTCTTGGCTTTAGTATGATTTCATTCTTTTTTTTTTTTTTTTAATTCTTTAAATTTGGCTAAATTTATTTACCTGCCTGAAAACCTAGCTTCTGCAGGTCTGCCTTTGTAGTTGTACTTTGTGAGAATATAAGGGGTGTGCCACTGCCTCCCCCAGCCAACAGAAATGTGTTAAGGGAGAGGAACACAGAGCAAAGACCTCTTCGCAACTTTTTTCCCCGTTATCTGTCCATTGGGTAAGGGATTTGGCTGTGTCCTCCTAACCCTGTAAAATGAGCTAACATAGGTGAGGTGTCTGGCAGTAGGTATTATGTCTAACTATGCCATTCCCTCTTCAGTTACATATGGAATGAAAATATGGGCTTGAATCTGTTAATTATGTCCATCTCATGCTTCTGGAGCATTCTGTATTACACAAGGAAAAGGACTTACCTGGAGAAATTCCTGTTGGAACTAGAGTTTATCTTTGTTGTTGGAAAAACATCGGATCTTGATTTACCTCTAATGATGGAGACTGTTTCCCACAACTGTAGGTAAAATGTTCCAGTGACTGGGTTTAAAAGTCCCCCATTGTTTGGGTTTAAAAAAATTAAAATAAAAATTGTGGCTTGTTTCCAATCTGAACTTGTGTAGCTTCATTTCTAGCCATTGGGTCTTATTATACCTTTGTCTGCTAGATGGCTGAGCCCAAATAAAGTATTTGGTTTCCCATGCAGAGACGTACAGACAGTAAACAATTCCTTTAACTTCTCTTTGTTAAACTAAACAGAGTTCCTGGAGTCTCTCGTTATAACACATGTTTTCTAATTGTTTACATGAATCACGATGCCTTGGACTGCCTTATCTGAGGGGGACAGGGAATGATGTTTTATAGATGACTGACCCCATCTCTACACTAAATTGAAAGAGTTCTGTTCAGAGGATCCTCTGCATGCATATTACAGAGGCACAATCTTTCCTGTGAGGATGATGTGTGAGTTAGGGACTTGCTCTCTCTCTCTCTCTCTCCCCCTACCTATTGTATGTCATTTAAAAGTCATGTAGTTGACTTGCTGCTTCATGGCCTTCATAGTTAAGCATTATACTGTATACTTGTTAAATATCTAATGTCCTAGTTTTCATAATACAAGAACTTGTGGTCACCACATTAAATTACTAGGTAACAGGTTTAAAATAAACACAAGGATGAAAGAACTCTGAGGGGTAGCAATGTTAGTCTGTAGATTCACAAACAACAAAAAGTCCTGTGGCAGCTTAAAGACTAACACATTTTATTAGGACATGAGCTTTCATGGGTAAAAACCCATGTCATCAGCTGGAAGTGGGTTTTACTTGCAAAAGGATGTATTTCTTCACATGATGCACCGTCGACTTACAAAACTCTCTGCTATGGGATGATTTGAAGGCCAAGGCTATAACAGGGTTCAAAAAAGGGGCTAAATAAGTTCATGGAAGAGAGATCCATCAATGGCTGTTTGGCTGGACAGGGATGGTGTCCTCTAGTCTGTTCTGTTCCCTCTCTGGAGCACCTGACATTGGCCACTGTCAGAATAATTGCCTATTCTGCACTATAGCCTGCGCTAGCTTAATTGTAGTTTAAAATATAGTTTTAAGTAATAATTAATTTTATTATAGGCATATGCAGCAAGAAGCCATTTTAGTATAGCTAACTTTGGCTCTCAAAGGCCTACTTTTGTATCTTTTCTGTCAGCAGTAACACAAGCAGCCTGCCAGTAAGACATGGCATAAGGGGCTTTTTGCTTACTGTTTTTTCCTTCATCCAGTTTTTAAAAAACGTTAAGGTCATATTAGTAATGTTAAACATATACGTAAATCCTCTGCGTCTGCAACACTCTTTCTGACGCCTACTGATGTTGAGCTTTTTCCTATCTACCCTAACTGGAAAGGCGTGGTATTGTCAATCACATTTGGATAAAGGTCACCCAACAGTGTTTTTCCCCATCGACCTTTTATCAAAAATAGGTCTTGAAAAACATACAGGTTAAAATCATCGAAAAATTTGGGGTATCATTGATTGCTAAAAATCCTATGCAGTCAGAGCTTAATTTAGCATCAGTATTTAAGTACCATAAGCTCAATTTGGGTATAAGAACCCCTTGCTATCCTGGGGAGGCGTGTGTGTCAAACAAGACCCACACCAAAGATGTATCGCTCACCTTAAGTCTCTCTCTCTCTATTATCTACAGCTCTGCTATCTTTGCTATCACTTTTCTTAAAACAAACCCTTGTTTTCCTTACTTAACTTAACCAAAATTTTACCCATTGCAATAACACCTTCCCCACCAAATTGAAGAGAGCTGGTCAGCTTCTAGGTTCAAAAAAGTCAGTCAGTATTGCATCCTGTCTGCCTATCATAAGTTTAAACCATAAGTGCAGTTAGTTAAGTAACTTGTATTACTGTTATAACCTTGTTAAGTAAAATCCTTAATAAAATATGTAATTATAATGTCAACTGTGTTAAACATCTTTAGGTTGTGTCTAAGTGCTGCTTAAATATTATTACACTGTTAAAATAAACAAACCACAAGTGCTGCTAAAAGCATTGTCTGTGTAATCACTAAAATGCCCAAAAAACTCACCTCTAGCCTGATACAAACTTTGTCTTAGACTCTTGCTGTTAACTCAGGAAAGGTGCAAACCTTAATCTTCAACTTTAAGTCAAATTGGCAAGCCGTCCCAAATCCATAAATTACGCTGCCTTTCCTCCCAAGTCAGCAGCACTTTTGTTCGTCCTAATAAATAAGGACATCAGAGTGGCCATACTGGGTCAGATCAGAAGGTCCATCTAGCCCAGAGGGAATGAACATAAGTGTGGAAACTTAGGCATTTTGTCCCTTCTGAATCTATATTGGATGCCACTAACCATCTGCCTCTGCTTGTGCTTGCTGAGTTGCAATTATACTGAGTCAGATGTTAGCCTCAGTGTCTGATCTCAGTGCACAACCTGAGCTCCTGGATTGCATGCTGGTAATTTCCTCTAAAGCTTTGGGGAAAAGGCCCTTTCCTTCACAGCTGCTAATTCAGATTCAGAGCCAGAGTTTCTGATGCTGGTTTTTGTATGCTGCTGCCCCACATAGTGTGGAAAGAAAAGGGTATTGTATTCATGTAGCAACAGATCCATCAGTTGCTTCTCCAACTCTCAAGGATTGTCCTGAAGTCTCCAGGAATTAAAGATTAATCTGTAGTTAAAGAGTATGTCATGTGATGAGACCTCCAGGAATTTGTCCAGCCAAACTTGGCAATCCTACTAAAACTCCAGGGCACAGCAATTATCTCAAGTGCATGAAAAAAATCATAGTTTCAAGATACGTTCTATAGGAAATATGTGTTTTACTGTGTTCTTTTATTATTTAAGTCCTGATTTTCTTGGGGAAGAGTTGCTGGTACAGGAAATCAGTTGGGAAGGCAAAATTACGGTGCCTTAATTTACACTTGCTACATAGATTTGAGCAGTGATTCCTCTTGTAGACCAGCACAATGAACTTTCACAAAATGAATGTTTCACATTGAATATTCCTTTGAACAGAAAAACTAGCTTAACAATAATGCTTTGTGGAATCATTCCAAAACAGAGTGACTTCTGTTCAGAATTTTTTCTGGTACTGGACTTCCACTGTGTATCTTAAATATCTGTGAGCTCCCCCTACCATGTTGTGAGCCCTTCACAGTTGCATACATGTATCATTTCAATACACCTGTGAGATTAGAAAGGTAGCACTTTAAAGACTAACAAAATGATTTATTCGGTGATGATTCAGATCTGAAGAAGTGGGTCTGTCCCACAAAAACTCATCACCAAATAAATCATTTTGTTAAAGTGCTACATTTCTGCTGTTTTGTTTTGCTGGAGTATAGACTAACACGGCTACCTCTCTGTTACTGTGAGTTTAGAGACAGTCAGCTATCCCCATCTATATTTAGGAAGCAGAGGTATGAAGATTAAGGGGTAGATTTTTAAATGATATTTAGGATTTGAAAGCTGCAGATGGGAGAATTCTACAAAGTTCCTAAATGCCGATTAAAAAAAAATCTGGTGCTAAATGACACCTCCCAGTGTTACACTGGGCATCTGTTGTGGAGCAAAACATTGAATCCATGTAAAATCAAAACAAAAAAGCAGTCCAGTAGCACTTTAAAGACTAAGAGAATAATTTATTAGGTGATGAGCTTTCATGGGACAGACGCACTTCTTCGGATCATAGCCGTACCAGAACAGACTCAATATTTAAGGCAACTGCTGAACTCTTTTATATTCAAATTTGACACAATGGTTGCATCTAGCCATATTTTGAAGATTACTAATGAGGCACTGAATTGAATGTTTAGCGCTTCATTAGCATTGGGACGCTTCTGGCCGCGGCGCTTCGAAAGCACGCAGCTATATGGGGGTCCTTTTCGAAAGGGGATTTTGAAAGGCGTGGGTCCTTTCGAAAAGGACCCCCGTGTAGCTGCGCCGAGCCGTGATGCTTTCGAAGTGCCGCAGCCAGAAGTGTCCTGATGCTAATCAGGTGCTGAATATTCAGTTCAGCACCTCCTTAGTAATCTTCAAAATATGGCTAATTGGAAGATTTGTGCCCATGTAGACACAGCCATTAAGACATGGTTTGAACTGGGATGGGAATTGTTTAGGTCATTATAGGGGCTGTTTTGCATATTTGGCTTAATCTAATTCTTGACTCCCCCTCCCCACCTTCTGCCCCTCTACTCTCTGATTTGCTCACCTTGGTAATATTTTTCTGATTTGTCACCTTGATTACTATTTTTGGTTCTCTGTGCCTTAAATTTGAGTCTTTAAAGTGCTACTGGACTGCTTTTTTGTTTTGATAGTATATAGACTAGCACGGCTTTCTCTGTGTTACTATTGAATCTATGTGTATAAGGTCCCATGCTAGAGCACTAATCACTAGTGATTTTTTTTTCCTTGCTGCTAGTGATATAGATTGTTTTATGCTATCCTGAGAAACCACTGATTTGTGGGTTTGTTACATACTGACTTCCCTTCATGTATACAGGTGTAATGATATTTTTAGTACTCAGTTGATGAGTAGCTCCAGAACTACCTAGCTGTCAGTGTATTTCCCCTAAGGCTTAGAATGGTGTTTTCCACTTAAGGATTACATCTTGTTTGCTCTCTCTCAAAATAACCATTATTAAAAATATGCAGAAGTCATATTAAATTGGAGCTATAAATTTCAGAGAGCTGTGATTGTATTCTTTGCTTTATTTTTATGAACTTTGCAATAGTAATATTTTAATAGAAATCTTTTATGAAATATGTATTATGTGAGAAGCAAGAAGAGAGCAAATTGCTCTCAAATATAAAAATACCCTTATTAGCCAACATAGAATCCAGTTAATATTTTATTATAGCAAACTGTCAGCTACCGCAATAACTTGAAAATGCAGAAAATCAAAGATTGGCATGTGGGAGAAGGGTAAGTGAAGTTCTTTATCTGTAGTAGTGTTTTCATGTAAACAACTAAAATAATAGGACAGTAATTTAAAAATAATTTTAAATGACATCATCTGGAAACTAGCCAATTTAAAAAAAAAAAGTGTACAGGTTGAACCTCCCTAATCTGGAACTCTGTCACCTGGCAACATCTGTAATCCGGCATGAGTCCAGTTAGCCAGGCCACCACTTGGTGAGTGTGGTAAAGTTTCCCATGGTCCCATAAAGTTTGTTTACAGCCACCAGTCCTGGCTCCAAGTGTTCTGTGCTGTCATTTAGCTGTAATTTACTCCTAAATGTCTTCTAAGAGCCCAGCAACAAGTGGAAGTGTTGGTAATGTGCTAGACAATATTGACGTCCTGTGGTCTGGCAAATTCTCCTGTTCAGCACCAGTCAGGTCCTGAGAGTGCTAGATTAGAGAGTGCTTGTGGTGCCCTGCCCCTGAGTTGCTATACCAACTCTTGTGATGTTTTCATAAATGGAATTTAAACTCATTTGCCTGCTAGGACTGACAACAATATTTTAATCATTTGCTTCAAAAATCTGGGGAAACTCTCTCTTCCTTCTCCAAGAAACCATTAGCATGATCTCCTCACCAATACCCACGTCAGCCTCCTTTCAAGGGAACAGCCAGTGTAAAACAGATTTGGCTCAAGGGGAAAAGGTTGAGCCACATCTACCTGAGAACGCTGACAGGATTTGGAGGTCCCCTACAGGATCTGTCAGGCTTTGCAGAAAATCACAAGTATAAGGGCAACCTCCAGAGGTAACCACTTGAAAACTGCCCAGGGTTGTGCACAAGGGGAAAAGCAGGGGCACAAGACCCAGCCCCCCAGGAATCATTGAGGGCACAGAATTCCTGCAGCTCCAGGGCTGTGACAAGGGGTAGTGGGAGAAAGTGTGAGGTCCTGTTGGGTTGACAGGGGTAGGAAAGGAAGAGCAAGCTCTGCCAGAGCTGTGGGAGGGAAGAAAAAGCTCCTTGTAGGGCCAGGATGGGAAAGGCACAGATTATTCCCCCACCACCCCAGAGGTCAAAGTTACATTTCTGCACATGCCTCTGGTCCAGTGTTGCCTCGAACATTGTCCATCCATTGGCAGAATAAATTGTATGATGTGCACAGAGGCATAGGTGGATGAGCAGTACCAATAAAAACACATCCTGACAGCTGTGTGCGCTCTGCTAATCAGTGGGGTAGCCCCTGAATCTCCTGGGTGGTTGCCCAAGCACTTAGCTCATAGGCAACACAGTCCTGGTCCCATTGCCAAGCTGGCATTCTGAGTAAAAGCCTTGTGTGTCTACAGATATTCAGAAACTTAGAGCACAGCTGAAAATATGGACTTCTCCATTTATCTTACCCAAAGGGTTTCTGTGTGAAATAATTAGCTGAAATCACCAGAGCTTAGTTATAAAACCCTTGTGCCTGATGGTTTTTGGCTAGGGTGGGGCGGGGGGGAAAGGAGGATGATTTTAACTGGAACTGCAAACCAAGCCTTCCTTCACTCACCTTGCCTTCCCTCAGAAGTAATTTCCAGCTCTCCAGACTGAAGCGTACTTATAATGTATTTTGCTGTCATTTTTCTCTTATTTTAGAAGGTGTTCTACCCTAATTTACCTGAAATCTGACATCCACTGACTAATTCCTTCAACTGGGTAAACTGTTCTTTGCTTTTAGTGGAAAAAAAAAACAAACCCCTCTCTTTCAATCTCTTTCATTCTTGCAATTATAGTAATTTATTGTTCAGTTGCCTAAAGGCCCCTGTCTTGTTGTGATAGGCACTGTCAAACACATAACTAAGTTCTCTGGAGCAGGCACTGTCTCTTACAGCTCTAAGCATAAGATCTGACAATGGGTGGATGCACCAGGTGGGGCAGCAAGGGACAGGCGCAACAATGTAACAAAGTGATCGTTATGATAAGCTGCAGGATAGCTGCCTGCCCCTGCTCAAGCCATCCTGGCAAAAGGGAATCGCTTGGATGGCTCTTTATAGGAAGTCTTTGAACTCAGTGTTTTTGTTAACTTTTAAAGTGCAACTCACTATTTTACTGTCTTTAAAAATGTCTTTATGATTAATTTTCAAACTGCGGTGTGACGTTAGTAATTCATCAGTTAAAGGGAAGTCAATCAGCTTAGTTCTATATGGAATTTTTTAATACAAGTGTTCAATGAATGTAATACTCATCAGATGCTAGTTAGATAATATTGAGCTCTTTATTTAGTTCCATTGCTCATGCTGGTTTAAAACCAGATCAGCTAGAGCAGCATGCAAAAGATCAAACAGGCTGGCATACTCTCGTACGACACGCGTATGACAACTTTGAAGATCAGTGACACGTATGCCTCACTGATGCTCACGAGAAGAAGAAAGCAACAGCAGCAGCCGCACCAACAGAGCCAGGACAATTCCCTTGCTCCCACTGTGAACGCCCATGCCGTTCAAAGCTTGGACTCCTCGGCCACATGCGAGTCCACAACCGATGAGCCTGTGCAAGCTCCAGACATCATCGTCAGATACGACGGACTACCTACTACTATTTAGTTCCAGGAAATGTAGAGCACACATGGGAGAAGTCTAAACTTTCCTGCGCTGTCCCATCAACACATACCTGTCTTCACAGTTTTGTGTTTGTGGGTACTTGGTTTTTCACACCCTGTTGATTCTCTTTTTTTTAATCACTGCTGAGGTTACAGTCAGGTGCCATTTTGCGCAGACAGTTTAGGTGGGTTCTGGATCCAGCTCTTGCATGTAGGACTGCCCTGTAATTTTTTGAACAGTTGTATGTTCATCTGATTATTGGGATGGTGTTTACTGTATGAATATATTGATTTAACTTCATGTGGGTGTCTGGAGTACAAGTGGGAAGAAGACTGGGTCAAAGAAGATGACCATTGATAAATAGTTGATATGAGCTGAGGGACACTGTGAGAACTATTAGTTTTGCTTCCATAGGTTGTTTGGAAACCAAAGCCAGAACTGTTTTGACCAGAAATGACCATGGCTCAGTAAACATAAGAAGAAAAAAATATGTTGATAGGATTTAAAGAAAGACACGTTTACTAAGAGAGAGGAATGATACACTCAGGCCCATTGGGGGTATCTGAGGAATTGAGGTTGGTGTGAATTGCCCTCTTGAATGGTGGGACATTAGACAGGAAGACTATTTCTTGGGTCCCCTTGTCCCCTGGAAATAAAAATCATACCCTTAAAATAAGCAACATATTTATGTTAAGAAGTCAGGCTTGGCACTTCGTAAGCACCACCAGGTGGATGCCTGAAGGGAAGAACGTCAAGTGCCTTATTTTGGTCAGATGGGCAGAGTAAGTGTGGTTACATGAGATACTATAGGCCTGGTTTAAAAGTGGAAGAGCTGCATCATTCTATCATAAGACAAGTAAGGCATAAAGTGTGAGATCTAAATTTGGTGCATGTGAGAGACAGAAGCGATGCTCCCCTTATATCCACTTGAAAGTGAATTGTGAGGGCTAAAATAATTTCACATAAGCTACAGAAGAACAATCTGATAGTGATGCTCAAGTAGAATTCATCTGGGCTGGGTCTACATGTGCCCCTTCCTTTTGAAAGGGGCATGTTAATGAGCAGGGTCAAAATATGCTAATGAGGCACTACAATGAATATGCAGCACCTCATTAGCATAATGGCAGCTGCGGCGATTTGAAAGCGCGGCTTCTCAAATTGGGCGCAGCCCGTGGGGACAGGACCTTCCGAAAGGACCCTCCTCAGTTTTCGAAAGCCCTTCTTCCGATAACCAGATAGGAAGAAGGGCTTTCGAAAACTGGGGAGGGGTCCTTTTGGAAGGTCCCACCTCCACGGGCGGCGCGCGATTGGAAAAGCCACACTTGGGAATCGCTATGGCTGCCATTATGCTAATGAGGTGCTGCATATTCATTGCAGTGCCTCATTAGCATATTTTGACTCTGCTCATTAACATGCCCCTTTCGAAAGGAAGGGGCATGTGTAGACCCAGCCCTGAACTGTACTAATCAGTGACACAGATCTGAGGCTGTGTATTGCAATACCAGTACAAAATTATTTCTCACCAAAGGAAAAGGTTATCTGTTACGTACGAAATTTTCTTTACAACAGAGGTCTCGTTACATAAATCAGGCCTCTGTCCTGTATGTGTAAATAGGGTTAACTCACCAAACTGCAGAGTTGTGGTGTAATGCCTTTCATGCTGTTCATAGTAGTTTAGACCAGGGATGATTTGGAAGACCCTCCCTTGCTTCCTACAGACAATTGTTATTTTCCCAACTTCACCATACAATGTGAGTGTATCTTCTCATTTTTGAACATTAACCAAGTAAGAGATGAGGAAGAGATGTTGTCCAGTCATTGTTTATCTTTATCTTGGGTCAAGGACAAGAGCAAATATTTTGGAAAGCTTGTGTCACTGTGGAATTAAATGCCTCCACGTACTGAGGCAGAGATGCTCTTTAGGCCTTCCTATTGCATAAGTGGATGGAGTTTCATCTGTAGTGAGTTTATTTAATTCCCCTCCTGCTAACAGTACTTAACTTCCACATACTGTTTACATACGTAACGCGAGTCAAAATCTGGCTCCCCCTGGCCCTGGCTCAACCCCCTCCTCTGGCCCCAGTTCAAATTCCCCCGCACAGTTATAGTTGTGAGGGAATACTGGGGAGGAACGTGGAGTGACCAAAGCAATAATGTCATCTGAGTTTGCAGTGACCCTGAAAAAATAACTCTGAGGTGATTTTTCATTTCACTTCACCTGCTAATTTGGGTGCCAGTTATCCTTCAAATATTAGGATGGTTAACATTTCACTGCTCACTAAGGACTATTTTTAAAGCAAGAAAGTACCATATTATGGAGATCAACCACTATTCTCCGAGAGACTGCTATTTTCACATCCAGTGAGTTCATTTGGGCGGTGATTGATTTCATTTCCCTTAGAGGGGTTCAGTTTTCTTACGGTGGAACAATGGTGGAATCGTCCTTCCAGAAACTTTAGATTATACCGCAAGAGAGTAAAAAAAAAAATGGAATTGCAAAATAAAACATACTTGCAATGTACTGAGTTAGAAGTTACCCACAAGGAGTCACTGATGCCTAAACCAGACTACATGGGTGCCACTAAACTAGAAAACATATTAGCTGTTTTTCCTTCCAACAGTATAAATGTTAGTCTACTTTAAGCTAAAGCTTATCTTACCACTGTCATAAAAAACTGCTGCCCTTATTTTGGTAGGAAGTGAGCATCTGTGCTGATCAAAGAGTCACTGTCCATGTGTACATGACACCTGCCTCAGGTTGATAAGTCAAACAGGACCTTTAAGGAAATCTGAGGTACAGTGGGATAATCTGAACAGCTGCTTGTTTCCTGTTTTAACTCTCTCCAGGGGTTTGACATTAGGTGGCTATGCTGTTGGGGTGCAGTTTTAGCATAGGGTACCACCTTTGGGACATCATGTGCAATAAGACAGCTTTAGGCAGTACTCAATACTCTTCTTACTCATGCTGAAAAATACTTGTCTGGAGAAAGCTGGTGGAAAAGTTCAGCCAAATTATGCAGACACATATTGATAATGAAGGCAACGTCTGTATTGCTGTTCATCTTTAATGATGGTTGGTATACTTTTGCCCTGGTAATCAAATGATAAGAATTGCCATAGCTCCATCCTGCATCTCCTTTGTATCCCGCAACCCAAGGGACCAGGAGGTTGCTGGATATTCAAATATGCTGCTTAATAGAGAAACAGCCGCAGGATCCCTGGCAGAGGACTCTGCCAACCCTGGGGCTGGGAGCTGGCTGGGGCGTGGAGCCCTGCTGGCAGCTGCAGACCTGGGGAGCTGTCTGGGCCCCTGGGTTCAGGGGAACTCTGCCAGCTGCACTGGGGCTGGGAGCTTGTTGGGGCTGGGAGAATGCCGGTAGCAATGGGGAGCGGGGCTCTGCTGGTGGTCCTGGGGCTGGGAGCTGCTTGGGACCTGGGGAATGCCACCAAGGAGTGGAACTCTTCTGGGTCCAGGGAAAACCCAGCAGCAGCAGGGCTGAGAGCTGGCAGCTGCAGCCCCAGGAACCTGGCCAGGCTGGGGAACCCTGGCAGCTCAGTATCTCCAGAATGGGGCCTGTAGGCAGCTCCAGCTGGGAGACCCAGGGGCAGAACTGGCAGGGGATGGGGCCATTTATTTGAGAGTTCTGGTTGATTGAATACTGGGTAAGAGAGAGTTTACCATATATTTAAATAGGATTGACATTACCCAGGGTCTCAACCTGCCCTCCACTTGTGATGACTTGTGGTATGAAGGCTTTATCACAAAACATACCTTTCAGAGAGGCAGCGATTTTAGTCTGTTTCAGCAAAAACAACCTGGAGTCCTGTGGCACCTTAAAGACTAACGAATTTATACAATCTAATTAAGTGGATTCCAGCCCATGACGTTTGTGCTGAAATAAATTTGTTAGTCTTCTGTTTTTTTCTTGGTCATCACATGTGGCTATGATTAAATCCAAATGAAGTTTTCATACAAGCAGACCACGTTTATCAGAAATTGCATCTATAAAATCTATGGGAAAATTGTTTATTTTTGTTTAAATCCAAATAAAGAAGTAAGACTTAAATAAGAAGTGGGTACTTCTTGAAGCATGTATCTTCAAGTTTTCAGTCTATCCCCGATAGCTTTTTATGCTGTGCTTAGTGTGGCAATAAATGGCTTATAAATTATTCCCCGATCCGAGCAGCAGGAGAGATTGATAAAATAAATTGTTTTGGCCATAGCGTACAACAATTGGAAATGATCAGAGAGGAGATGAGTAAGAGGTTGTTCCTTAAAAAGTCAATCATTCTCTGGATGGTCCCACAGGAGTGTTTGACCATGGTCATTGTTTTTTGTTTGCATATTTTTTTAAGTAAACAGTAACAGCAGGTATTTTGTATCTGTTAATTCTTGCATACCAAGATGAGATGATGAAGGAATTAGTTTAAAAATATATATTGGCAGTAGTTTTTTAGTTGTTTATTTCTTATTTTATTCTTTTTATGTTTGTTTGTTACTGTGGGCTTCCATTTTGCATACTTAGTGTGGTCCCTGCTGTGTCAGATACTGTTTATTATAAAAGTTGTAAACCCTCCACCATGCGCTTACAATACTATGCGAATGGTCACGCTGAAGTAAGAGGAGATGCATTCTGTGCCATATCCGGAATGCTGGAAACAAGGATGGTCAAAATAATTTCACTGGACATTTCCTGTTTCAATATGCAGTTTTGACTCAGACTATGTCTGCGTTAGAGGGTTTTGTCAACAAAACTCACGGAACATTCATACTCCCAACACATTTTGTTGACAATAAATTGACACAATGCAGCACTTTTCTTGACAGTCTTATCTTGCTCCCCACAAGGCATAATGCCTCTGTCAACAGAATGCTGGTCTGGACTCTTTGCGGAGACCCTCTGTTTGGGACACTGAACAACCATGTCTGCTGTGCTTCCAATTAGCCATTTTGTTGAGAGAACATCAGGGCAGTCTGGCCGCTCTGTGTTGACAGAGCGGATCACTCTTGCGATCCGCTTGGCAATTTGAGCATGATCTGTCAACAGAAGTTTTTTTGGAAGACATCTTCCAACAAAAACGTCTGTCGACAAATCGCTGTAATCTAGGCATAGCCAAAGTGTTTTGTGGGGACAAACATATATTGACAGAAACTGTTAAAACAAATAGTTTTTCCTGTTATATAAATGGTTTAAAAAAGTATAAACTGTGGCCAAGGGTTCAGGCATTAGCTAAGAACTGATAAATTAATAGCTGGAAACAAAACCTGTATGTTAGGTTTGTTCAAAAGAGTCACTTAGTTTTATAAGAATTTATTTAGTGTTCAGATGCTCTGTGATGCTTGTAAATTGCATCATGCATTAGTCTCACTTGTACCAGCTGTATTCTGCAGTAGGGGAAATACAACAGATATTTACTTTATAACCTGAAAAATGTTTGCTCCAAACTTGTGAATGCAGGCACTGGTGAGAGGTTATAGGTGCCGTCTGATTTCATGGTTAACTATTGTAGTGACCTAGGAGTTAATATTTGGGTCCATGAAGTCTAAGTAGAGAACATACTACCATTTTGCCCCATTTTTTGATGGTCTGCCTTCAGGGAGGCTTTTGAGGCCATTAGTCATTCCAGACAGCATGACAACTTATACAGCATCAAATGTGTGTGTTTTTTTTTTTTTTAGAATTTCTGGTTTGTGGAGATTGACTCTCTGAGTTGAATTGACTTTGGCATCAAAATAAATAACTTCTCTTCAACACTTAGCTGAAGAGTCTGCTGAGGAGATTTTTCACCATTTGGCCCATTCCTGTGTGGGGCTGCAAGACTTTATGGCCCAAGAGTCTGACTTTGGAACAGACTTAGTGAAGCCATGTAACAGGGCAGTGTTTCTCAAACTGTGGTTTGAAGACCCCTGGAGGTCCTTGAGGGAACTCCAGGAGTCTACAGACACCACTGATCCATTTCTCCCATCTCTTTCCCAGTGTCTCTGGGACCAGGGTTAAGGTGGGGTTCCTTACCCTGGTTCTGTGTTGCTGTTGAAGGGAGCCACTTTGTTCCTGCAGCCCCTAGGGAGTCAAGTGGACAGGGAGGCTCCACGTGCTGTCTCTGCCAGAGAGCTGGCTCCACAGCTTCCATTGTCCAGGAACTGCAACCAATGGCATCAGTACCCTGAACCCCTTCCTGCACCAATTTGTCCGGAGCATTGTGACTGCGTTGCCCCAGACCAAAGCTGTGTGCTTTCTACTTTAATGAGTTTTGTGGCTGATCTTTTACCTTTCAATGCTTTTTAATATATAGTTTCTTCTGAAACTCTATGCCTTGTTGCCGAATTTGAGTTTCAGTACATGAGTAGCTTTGACCACAGTGTATCCTTGGAACTACAGCATTTCCAAAGCAATGTGTCATTCTACTTTAAGTTCAGGAGTTATTCTAACTTTCTGCTTTTCCAGGAGTACAAGGTCGATGACATTTCTGTTGTTTTAATATAAGATTGGGAGTTCGGACCAGAAACAATATTTGAATGCAAGAGTGCCTTGTAGAAACTGCAAATTTAGACTGTGAGTTCTGTCGTCAGTTTGACTTGAAGATTATTCAGTAAACAGAGCTACAAGTATTTCAGTGAGTTTTCACAAAATAAAAGCACTATCTATTTCCTGATTATACATTTGAAGCCCTTAGGGATTGCATGGTTAGCACTCTGTATCTTGCCTGTGAGTGTAATAATACCACTTTCTGCTTCAGTTGAAAAGACTTTTCCTTTACTTGTTGATTTGATGTTGAAAACTAACACCTGAAGCTCAGCTGAATGCTTATGGCATCACTTAATGACTTCAGAAAAGCAAGGGAGATGGTGAGTTATGCACAGGTGCTTGTATGTGTGTGTGCCCATCACGTACTCTTCCCCCACTGTCCACCCAACAGATTTCTGGGGAGGTTGAAGGTGAGGCATCAAGGTGCTGGTTGCATATTTCTAAATCAGAAACAGAAAGTAAAATAAGATCAGAGTGACATCTGAGCAGGTGATAGTGGTTGTGGTGGTGTCTGTTTAAAGGAAGAGAAAAAAATAATAGAGGCGCATCAGTTGTATTTGTAAGTTTTTATTATAGCCCTCATGATTAGGTTAGGCACTCTTTGTTACTTCCATTTTGATGTTTGGGTTGGCATTTGGTTAGTTGGTTGGTTATCTTTTCACTATGTCTAGGTCTACACTAGAAGAAGCTGTCTACAGAAATTACTGTTGGAAGACAAGTTCCTGCAAAATTTCTGTTGACTGAATGCATTTACACACAAAAGCTGATTGATCTTTTGATCCACTCTGACAGAAGGGCCCCTCGAAGCATCTACACAGCCACATCTTGTCAGTCCCCGGGCCAGGCGGACGAAGACTGCGGTGTTCCTCTACTTGACCCCCATCTCCGGGAGGATTTCTCCTTCTTTCCAGAGACCTAGGAGGTCTTGGAGTTCAGGGTCTGCCCAGGAGAGAGCTCTTTTTATTTCTCGGGGGCAGGCTTCTGGGAACCCTGTGAGGGCTCTCGTGGGGGCCTTGGGGTTGGGAGACTGCTGGGTGTTGGCCACGTGGCCTCTGCAGTCATTGGGTGTGGCTGAGCAGGCGTGCTGTTGGCAGCTTTTGCTGTTGCAGCTTGCCTGCTCTCAGCTTCCTGCCACGGGGTTTCTGGGTCCATGCAGCTTTAAGAGCAGTTGTACACATGGATCATAGAGCCCCACTCTGCAGGGCAGGGCGTCTCTGTGCTCCAGCTGGGCACCACCATGGAGGACTCCTCTTTCTAAAGAGCGTGCCATGGAGCATTTGCACATGCTTTTTTTGATGTAGTTTGTCGACGGGGAGCTCTTCCCCCTTCAGGATGTCTGGCCTGCATTGCTCTGATTTCCAACTGAAAGAACGCATTACACGTGTAGACTCTCCCTCTGCTCTTTCAAAAGAGGGTCTGCCTTTTCGAAGTAACGTGCACGTGTAGACACATCCTTATTGTGTTGTTCTCAAAACACTTCTTCTCATGCATCCCAGAACTATGTTTTGCTCTTTTTGCAACAGCATTATGCTGTTCACCCTCATTTAGCTTATGATGCATGATGACGACGGTTTTATCCTTTGTAGCAACGAAAACTAAATTTTGCACTTCAGAGTCCAAACACTTTACATATAATTTATACTAATAATTACAAAAGCAGTTTTATTAACTTCAATTAGTCATAAGTAAATAGGGTTTACTAAGCTGTATAAGAGCTAGGTGATCAAATCCTCAGTTTCATTCTGAGTCAGCAGTCAAAAGTTTGGATATGTGCCTACTAAAGCTGCTAAGTTTGGAAAACTGGCCGGAAAGCTTCATGACGTGGGTTTGATGCAAACCTGATACTTCCAGTTGACCCAGAAATATTTCAACAGCTTTCTCTGATAATTATCCTCATCAACTTCCAACCAGAATATGGAAGTTCCACAATGTGTTAAGATAGAAATAATAATAATAATCATAATAATAACTTACACAGTCTTCTTAGATTAAGATGCCAGTTGTGTTCTATTTGACTCTTAGGTAAAACTTCTGAGACAAGGTTCACTCTCTTTGTCATCAGGAAAGATTGCTCAACTATTGTATGTGCTGTACGCTGGTGTTCGGAAACGTTGTGTAAATCAATTAAGTATATGGGATGGAAACCATTGAAGCTATTATATGCCTTGTGTGAAAATAACAGTTTTATCAATGTAATTGTACTGCCCCAATTTGCTGAAACGTTTGCCAAAAGGAGCAATTACACAGGAAAATATAATTATGTAATAGAGCGCTGATTGTGCAGATAGCTCAGAAACCACCATAGTGCCATGGATGTACACTTGGCACAGTGCAGATAGGCCGTGTCTACACGTGCATGCTACTTTGAAGTAGCGGCACCAACTTCGAAATAGCGCCCGTCACGGCTACACGTGTTCGGTGCTATTTTGAAGTTGAAATTGACGTTAGGCGGCGAGATGTTGAAGTCGCTAACCCCATGAGGGGATGGGAATAGCGCCCTACTTCGAAGTTGAACGTCGAAGTAGGGCACGTGTAGACGATCCGTGTCCCGCAACATCGAAATAGCAGGGTCTGCCATGGCAGCCATCAGCTGAGGGGTTGAGAGATGCTCTCTCTCCAGCCCCTGCGGGGCTCTATGGTCACCGTGTGCAGCAGCCCTTAGCCCAGGGCTTCTGGCTGCTGCTGCGGCAGCTGGGGATCCATGCTGCATGCACAGGGTCTGCAACCAGTTGTCGACTCTGTGGATCTTGTGGTGTTTAGTGCAACTGTGTCTGGGAGGGGCCCTTTAAGGGAGCGGCTTGCTGTTGAGTCCGCCCTGTGACCCTGTCTGCAGCTGTTCCTGGCACCCTTATTTCGATGTGCGCTACTTTGGCGTGTAGACGTTCCCTTGCTGCGCCTATTTCGATGTGGTGCTGCCCAACGTCGAAGTTGAACGTCGACGTTGCCAGCCCTGGAGGACATGTAGACGTTATTCATCGAAATAGACTATTTCGATGTCGCTCGATGTAGTGTGCTCGTGTAGATGTAGCCATAGTGTTCTTTAAAGGCTGGAAGTAACAAATTGTGTGCAAGTCACTATATAAAGCAGCAGAGATTGCAGGGCTGTGCAATGAGGAGGAAGTATTGTCTTGTGGCCAAAGCATATGCCTGAGATCTGGATTCTGTTCTGGGCACTGGCACTCATGGCTGTGCAGCTTTGGGCAGGTCACCTGAGCGGTCCTGCTCATTTCCAGAGTTGATGAAGCACCCATAGCTTGTCTTGATTTCAGCGGCATGAAGATCAAGCTTGAGATGTAAGTGTTAAGCACTTCAGAAAATCTGACCCTTATCTCCTCTCTGTGGTTTTCTAGGCCCAGGCCCTCAGCTCGCAAAAATCAGTGTAGCTTGACTTAAATCAGTGGAGTTATTGCTAACCTGACTCATCCATTAAAATGGGGGCTAATAACTAACTCACAGGAGTGGTGGGAACTGTTACTTAGAATGCTTAGAGGTAAGTGGGAAAAATTACAGATGTGCCAAGTATTAATGATAGGGGTGAGTAGTTAAATTCCCCATAGACCTGGGATGAGGAAGGGATCTTCTGTGTGTGGATCCCAGGCATCCGATCTGCGTGTGTGGAACTGGCCACTGCATGCTTTCCCCTCATCCTGCCACTGTTCTAAGAGTCCTGATAAGAGAGAGGGGAGCTGGGGCAAATGTGCATTGTTTCATTGCTACCCATAGGTAACCTTACCTTTCCTGGGGCTCCATTATGCACAAAAGAATTCCTGGAAGGTACTGGGGTGCATATATTCCTGGCAGGCCAAGGTACAATAGTGCCATGTGGCCTGGGAATAAGCAAAAAAAATTGGGGATTCATTATAATGGGATGGCCCCGGCCTTTGTTGTACATACTCTGATTTGCCCTGTGTCCTGCAGAGGGGTCAAACCATCTTCTCACTGTACGTTTGCACAAATGGAAGGAAACTCCACAAAAGGATCTTTGTGAAATTATCATGAATGTGAGACCATTCTGACCTGCCTTTACTCCATTAGTCTACATGACTATATGTCCTTCTTACCACCTCCTTTCTGGCAGATGATTTCAAATTTTGTTCCCCTTTTTAGTATTTAAAACCGTTTTTTTCCCACACACTCATGGAGAACATAGACATAGGGCCTCCTAATTCGTCTTCTCCAGAACTGTGCCAACACAGGGTTTTCCCCAGGAATTGTTGTGTGCTCACAGCACTGAAGATTATGTTAGGTCATGGTGGAATTACCAGCTGTGCTTCACATTTCTGGCTGACCCAGGGCAAGTCACTTCATTTGTCTCTAAACTTTTATACAGTCCTTTAAAATGAGGCTTTAATATTCTCTTCTACACTCTTTGTCTAGTCTCTTTAGATTGTAAACTCTCTAGGGTAGGGATTCTTCCTCACTAGATGTTTGCACAGTATAGTATGTACCTTAGTTGCGTAGGAGTCATTGCTGTATTGCAAATAAATAGTGTTCTCTAATATTGTGTTTAGTCTAATTTTGAAATATCTCAGAGTTGGACTTCCACAGCATATATGGGAAGACCATAATGCAATGTGATGGACTTTGTTGTTCTAAAGTTCATAGAATCATAGAATCATTAGAACAGTAGAGCTGGAAGAGACTGAAAAAAGACATCAAGTCCAGCCATAGGCAGGACCAAACCTATCATATCAGCCCAGCCAGGGCTTTGTCAAGGTGAGATTTAAACACCTCCAGGGATGGAGTCTCTACTACTTCCCTGGGTAGACCATTCCAATACTTCACCACCCTCCTAGTGAAAAAGTTTTTCCTAATCTTCAACCTGGACGTTCCCAACCGCAACTTGAGACCATTGTTCTGTGTTCTGCCATCCATGACCGCTGTGAACAGCCTCTCTCCAGCCTCTTTGCAACCTCTCTTCAGTAAGTTGAAGGCTGTTATCAAGTCCCCCATCAGTTTTCTCTTCTGCAGACTACACAGTCCCAATTCCCTCAACCTTTCTTTATAGGTCATATGCTCCAGCCCCCTAATTGTTTTGGGCTGGACCCTCTTTAGTGTATCCACATCCTTCCTATAATGGGGGCCCAGAACTGGACACAGTACTCCAGATGCGGCCTCACCAAAGCTGAATAAAGAGGAATAATCACTTCTCTGGACTGACTGGCAATGCTCCTCTTGATGCAACCTAATATGCCATCAGCCTTGTTGGCTACAACAGCACACTGTTGACTCATGTCCAGCTTCTCGTTCACTACAACTCCCAGGTCCTTTTCTGCAGAACTACTACCGAGCCAGTCGGACCCCAGCCTGTAACAATGCTTGGGATTCTTCCGGCCCAAGTGCAGGACTCTGCACTTGTCCTTTTTGTACCTCATCAGATTTCTTGCAGCCCAGTCTTCCAATTTGTCTAAGTCACTCTGGACCCTATCCCTACCCTTCAGCGTATCTACCTCTCCCCCTAGCTTACTGTCATCTGCAAACTTGCTGAGGGTGCAATCCAACCCCTCATCCAGGTCATTGATAAATATGTTGAACAGAACAGGACCCAGAACTGAACGTTGGGGCACTCCACTAGAAACCTTCTGCCATGCTGCAATCAAGCCGTTGACCACTACCTGGTGGGTCTGACCCTCTAGCCAGCTTTCTATCCATCTTACCTTCCATTTATCCAATCCACATTCCTTTAATTTGCTGACAAGAATATTGTGAGAGACCGTATCAAAGGCTTTGCTAAAGTCAAGATAAATCACATCTATTGATTTTCCCCTATCCACAGAGCCAGTTATTTCATCGTAGAAACTAATCAGATTGGTCAGGCATGACTTGCACTTCATTAATCCATGCTGACTATTCCTGATCACTTTCCCCTCCTCCAAGTGCCTCAAAATGATTTTTCCAGGGACTGATGTAAGACTGACCAGCATATAGTTCACTGGATCATTCTTCTTCCCTTTTTTAAAGATGGGCACTACATTTGCCTTTTTCCAGTCATCCGGGATCTCTCCCGATCTCTCTGACTTTTCAGAGGTGTAATGGCCAAGGGCTCGTCAACAACATATGCTCATTTCCTCAGAACCCTTGGACGAATTAGATCTGGGCACGTGGATTTATGTACGTTTAGCTTTTTTAGATAGCTTCTAACCTGTTCTTTCTCCACCAAAGGCTATCCACCTTCATCCCACAGTGCATCACTTATCACATTAGTCTGGGAGCTGTCCTTGTCCGTGAAGACAGAGGAAAAGAAAGCATTGAATACTTCAGCTTTCCCTACATCATCTGTCACTGGGTTACCTCCCTCATCCAGTAGGGCCCCATGCCCTCTGTGATCACTTTCTTCTTGCCAACATGCCTGTAGAAACTTTTCTTGTTGTTCTTCACATTCCTCGCAAGTCGCAATTCCAGTTGTGCTTTCGCCTTCCTGAGAACTGCCCTATATTCTCGAGCTATACATTTATATCCCTCCCTAGACATCTGTCCAAGTTTCCACTTTTTGTAAGCTCCCTTTTTGTGCCTAAGTTTTCCAAGGATTTCCCCAGTAAGCCAGTCTGGTCTCCTACCATATTTACTTCTCTTGCTGCGCATCGGGACAGTTTCTTTCTGCGCCTTCAATAGGGCTTCCTTAAAATACTGCCAGTTTTCCTGGATGCCTTTTCCCTTCATGGTAGCATCCCAGGGGATTCTGCCCATCAGATTTCTGAAGGAGTCAAAGTCTGCTTTTCTGAAGTCCAAGGTGTGTGATTTACTGCTCTCTTTCCTTCCTTTGGTCAGGATCCTGAAGTCTACCATCTCATGATCACTGCTTCCCAGGTTGTCACCCACCTCTACCTTCCCTTTAGTTCCTCTCTGTTTTGTAAGAAGCAAGTTGAGCCGCGCACAACCTCTGGTCAGGTTCTTCAGCACTTGTACCAAGAAGTGATCCCCAACATTCTCCAGAAACTTCCTGGACTGCTTGTGTACCGCCGTATTGGTCTCCCAACAGATGTCAGGGTAATTAAAGTCCCCCACGATAATGAGAGCCCACAATCCGGAAGACTTCTCTCAGTTGTCCAGAAAAAGCCTCATCTATCTCATCATCCTGATTTGGCGGCCTGTAGCAGACACCAACCACCACATCTCCAGTGCTGCCTACACCACTAAGCTTGACCTGTAGGTTCTCAGCAGGCTTTTCTCCCTCTGTATACTGGAGTTCCAAGCAATCATAGTGCTCTCTTACATACAGTGCAACTCCTGCTCTTTTTCTCCCTTGCCCATTCTTCCTGAACAGTTTATACCCTTTCATGGCAGTGCTTCAAGCATGCAAGTCATCCCACCAAGTCTCTTTTATCCCAATCAAGTCATAGTTCTTGGACTGGGCCAGGGCTTCTAATTCCTCCTGCTTATTACCCAGGCTTCTGGCATTTGTGTACAAACACCTTAGAAAACCAGTCCATCTCCCTGCCCTCTCTACTCGAACCAGGGGTCCACTTTTGTTGTACATTCCTCTTTTCATTTCTTCCCAGCTTCCAAGTTGCTTTCTCCCTTCAGGGTTTTGGTCACTGTCCCCCAGCAAACCTAGTTTACAGCTGTCCTCACTAAGTTTTCCTTGGCAGTCTACCTACTAAGTTTTTTTGGTTGTGGTTTTATACTACCCAATATTTTTTCTTACTTTACCACCAACTTAGACTTTCCAAAGGAATGGTATCCAGTAGATTTTTATCAAAGTTTTGCATTTCCTGCAGAAAGGCATCTACTGGCACAAACTTGGACGGTGTTAGCCTTACTTCCATTTGACTGCCAGCTACAATTTTCCTCATCAGCAACAAATTACACCATGGTTCACAAAACTCAAATATGAACCAGGATTTACTGCCCCTAACTGTTTGAACGGATCCATAATCATTTATGTGTGATGAGAGCATGCCTATGACATTCAGACCAATTCCTTTAGGCTGTTTAACTTAAGGTCAGTTTGCTGTGTCCTGTTGGCATCTTATGTTTTTCAAAGTCAGTAATAAACTTTATGTTTTGAATTCTGAGGTATGTTAAATGTGCTACTGTTGTGCTTAGCAGTGTGACTGGGCATGTTGATTTGCTGCTAGCTGAGAGGGAAGGTTGCTCCCTACTCACTTGTCAATATCGTTTTGTGGCAATTGGGTGAAACATGAAGACTTCAGTCCTCCAGACATGATCCTGCACCTTTGTTCATCAGTTCACAGCCGATTGGAACTGTGGAGCCAGAGCTTCAGGTGTAACGGGGGTACAGCTCAGAGTTGCCTGGAAGAGTAGCAGGAACGTGTCACGGCACGCAGGGAGCCTGAGATGAGATGCCTGGTGACCCTGTTGAAGGTTTATATTGGGAGATACCAGAAAAGTCAGTTCCTAGAGCTTTCTGGTTGGTAAAGTGCTGGATAAAACAGCTTTTACTGTACATAATTTAAAACCCATGTGTTTAATAGGATGATAGAGGACCCGAGACAGCAGGAGGGAGGTGGGTTTGTGAACGTTGTTTCTTACAGGAAACACCAGGCACACCAGAGGGTTATCGCAGTAAATACATGCCCTCTTGCTAGATTTCTATAATTGAAGAAGCTGTTTTAATATGAATTCAATATTAAAAACACTGTTCTAGTCAAGTTCATCCCTAAGGGAGTGTGAGGCCTGGGGCAGCCCCCTGCCCACAGTGCCCCAGGTGTGGGGCTTAGGGCAATCCTGTCCCACCTCTGCGTCATCACCTCCCCACCCACTACACCCATTCCCTGAAACTCTGCACCCATCCTGCCCTCTTTCCTCCTGCTCTGCCACTCTGCCCAAAGCCTCCTCCCCTGAGCCACATGAGCCGGTTGATTAGTGGGGTTGGGGCCTGGTGCAGGGCAGGGGTTGAGTCCCTCCTACTGACCGCAGCAATGGGAGCCAGATTGACCCAGCAGGCTGCTCCACTACACCTCACTGCCCTCTCCCAGCCCTCTGTGCTCTACCTCACCATGGCAGCAGGAAGTAGAGTGTTCTGGCCCCACTGCCATTGTGAATCCGGGGAGAGAAGGGACAAGCCAGGCTGCCACCCTGCACCACACCTCCCTGTATTCCCATGGGAACCTATCAATGGGAGGATAGAGATGTCTGCCTCAGGGCTCCCCAAAACATGCCCTGAACCGTCCTATAGGCAGGATGGCTCTGGTTCCAGCTGTGAAAGAATTATTTTATGCTGTGTCAAATCCATTGCTCATGTGAAAGAGAAACATATTACAGCTTTCTTGAGCTAAATGCCATGTTTTGTCCCCATGTGGAAAGACTCAGAAGAGACTGAAGCTTGGGAACTGGTGTGGAGAACTGTAACTGGAGGATGTTATTCTTCTCTAACATTTCTCTTTGCTGATATTTTGCATTGCATGAATTGTACTTCATGTTTACATTAATGGTCAGAGTTCTCCTGAAGAATGAGCGTTTTATCTCTTGCACATAATGTAACGTTCATTTAGTGATAGTCTTGGATGCGGGGTTGGCAGGTGAGAAGAGGTGGTGTCAGGTGCTATTATTTTGGGTATGTGACTGGAATGGTAATGTGTCACTGGGATACTTGGAAATTGGAGGTGACTTTTTAATCAGAGAGCTCATTACCACAAGCTTATGTACCAGTAGCTCACTGTAATGAGTGTCTTCTCAGTTAGGGAGCCTAGTGACTGATAGATCATCTCAGCCTCTTACTTGGCTTCACTCTCACACCCAGAAATAATTTAAATTTTAAAGGCAGGTGGGTGACAATGGAGGTTTTTCATTAGTGCTGTTGATCATGGTTGAATGATTAGGTTTCAGGCAGCTGCTGCCCTATGCAAGTTTACTTTTTTTAAAGTGAGAGAAATCAATGTTATAAATGAAGTCTACATAAGAGAGGCAACGAGAAGTTGTCACCTGAAGCTACCGTATGAGCTAATTATAACATTTGCCTTTTAGCATCCAAAACGTATAGCACAGACTTTATCCTATAAATACTCTGTGCTATGCATTTCACTTGCTATTGTGAGCAGATCCAAAGAACTAGTAAGCTCTCCTTTGAAAGAGCAGCCTGGAACCTTATGTGCCTAAAATTGGGCAGCTAAATGCATTGTCTAAATTGCAATGTGTTCATAGCTCCCATTGAAAGAAATATTGGTACTGGGCACATACACAATTCTAATGCAGTCTGCAATGTTACCTGTGAGAAGGGACAAAAAGGACAGTATGATATCTTTTATAGACCAGCTTCTCTTGGTGACCCAGAGGCAAGCTTTTCAACTCCACAAAATTCTTCTTCAGCCCTGTAGTTTGATAGCTTGTCTTTTTTACCAACAGAAGTCAATATCTCTTATTAGACTCTTTCACTCACCTTTTCTTTCTCGTAGCCTGTATTCAACTTGGCTACAGCAATATTACAGACAACTTACGAGAGCAACCATCCTAATCTTTGCTAGGGTTGCAATTTTGTACATTAGAACACCAAGTGTTGATGTTTAATTACTGGCTGTCCATTCCCCTCCCATGTATCAGTTCCACGGAACACCGACTGGATTATTGTCTGTCTTATGTCACCAGTTGCTTTCTATATTAACACTGAATCCAGGTGATCAAAACAACTTTTAATATTAGCCTTTTTAAACTGCCTCTCAGGTTTATCCAAATACACAATCAGGGTTTGTTAATGTAAGGTGACTTCATTTGCTCTCTGGGGACAAGAGCCTGCGTGCTAGGTGGTATTATTCTAATTAGCACTTATTACACTGGGTTGTCCCTAATGGTTTGGATACTTTTGTAGCCTATTATTCTTTCCCCCTGAAGAAAACCAGACACAAATACAATTGCTTTGTTAAAATAAGACTGAGAAGAGTTTTATCTCTGAAGAAATGGTGTTATCATAAAAGAGTGTGTCCCAGAGGCAACATTTTCCATTAAGGGTAGAAGATTTAACAGATGTCCATTACAAAAGAATGGGATTTGTTCTGATAATAGCTAAACAATGAGTTCCAGACACTTTTTATATTTGAAAGTTCTTTTGTAGCACAAATATATCAAGGTTGACTTTTATGTGACACTTGTACAAGCTTTAACTTGTCCTCTATGGTATTTCTCTAACAATCTTGTACTTCTAATTTAGAATCTGTTTGATTCAACCCCCATCTTTCTTTATAGTTCAGGAGGCATATTTAGCATAACATCTCTCAGAAGATCATATTTCTTGGTTGGTCATAACTGCCCTAAATCAAGTATACTCTCAGAAATAAATGGTAAATGTCAAAATGCAAATGCTGTTGTGTTACTGGAGAAGTGTTCTGGCTCTAAGTTTGTTTTGTAAATTTAAGTCATTTGAGAGATGAAGGGGGGAAATGTGGGCTGACAAACTGTTTCTAGTTGATGGACTTCAACCTCTGCTTTCTGCTTTTATAACTATTGCTCTGTCTCTTCCTCCAAAATGCATTTAGTTGTTTCTTACATGTATATTTTTTATTCATTGCATTTACATGATTATAGTGAAGGCTGCCGAATTATTGATTTCAGACATCAAATTCCTCCTCTTTTTATATTTTTTTCCACATTACCCAGTGAATATGTTTCACACTCTCTAGCCGTGTCTACACGTGCATGCTACTTCGAAGTAGCAGCACTAACTTCGAAATAGCGCCTGTCATGGCTACACGTGTCGGGCGCTATATCGAAGTTAACATCGACGTTAGGTGGCGAGTCGTTGAAGCCGCTAACCCCATGAGGGGATGGGAATAGCACCCTACTTTGACGTTCAACGTTGAAGTAGGGACCGTGTAGTCGTTGCGCGTCCCGCAACATTGAAATTGCGGGGTCCGCCATGGCGGCCATCAGTTGAGGGGTTGAGAGACGCTCTCTCTCCAGCTCCTGCGGGGCTCTATGGTCATCGTGTGCAGCAGCCCTTAGCCCAGGGCTTCTGGCTGCTGCTGCAGCAGCTGGGGATCCATGCTGCATGCACAGGGTCTGCAACCAGTTGTCAGCTCTGTGGATCTTGTGTTGTTTAGTGCAAGTGTGTCTGGGAGGGGCCCTTTAAGGGAGCGGCTTGCTGTTGAGTCCGCCCTGTGACCCTGTCTGCAGCTGTTCCTGGCACCCTTATTTCAATGTGTGCTACTTTGGCGTGTAGACGTTCCCTCGCTGCGCCTATTTCGATGTGGTGCTGCGCAAAGTCAAAGTTGAACATCGACGTTGCCAGCCCTGGAGGACGTGTAGACGTTATTCATCGAAATAGGCTATTTCGATGTCGCTACATCGAAATAAGCTACTTCGAAGTAGGCTTCACATGTAGACGTAGCCTCTGGGAGTAAAAGGGTAATTGATTGTTCCCATGCTTGTTTAATTTCTAAGATCTCCAAGACTTCTAGCTGGTACCACTTATGGCATCAGTCTTAGTAAGTTAAAGATTAGTGCCCAATTAATGAACTGAAAGACTATGTCTACAGTACCGTGATTTTTCAAAAGAAGTTCTTCTGGAACATCTCTTCTGAAAAAAAAAATCTTTTGAAAGAGCTCATCCACACACAGAAATGCAGATTGAAAGATTGAGCCGCGATAGAGAGCGTCCACACAGCCCCCACTCTTTTGAAAAAACAGGCCAAGGATCAAAAAATCTGGTGCCATGAGGACTGCTCTTTCAAAAAAAAAAAAAAGGGGCTGGCGGGAAGTCTACAGACACTTTTTTTTCTGAAAGAAGCTTTGAAAAGAAGGCGCTCTTTCTGATTCAGAAGCAGAAGACTGCTTCCAGAAGAAGAGCCACGTTCTTTCGATTTCAGGTCAAAAGAGCGCATTTTGCGTGTGGATGTTCTTTGTGTTCTTTCAAAAAAGGGCCTGAGTTTCCAAAAGAACTTCTAGTGGAGATGCAACCAAACTGTTGTGGTCACCTCAGATAGGCCACAAACAGAATTCAATGTGACCATTAACTAGGGCATTATAGGTGGGCTGCACTCTCCAAATTAAGGTTTCCTGACACTTTTAATTGCAAGACCCTATTTTCAGTTGCTTATAATCTCTTTTTTGCCAAAGTTTAACTGTATGAATTAACAAAAAAAAAAAAAAAATTGAGTGTTTAGGTCAGGATGACGTTCTTAAAATATATGTGTATAGCTTAGATTCTGCCATTTTTTAAGGATGATAGTGTGTAAAAATTCACTGTTTTCACATTATCAGTGCTGATGCTCTTATCTTAGAGAAGCTCTAAAGCACTTGTGCTCTATAGCAAAGATATGAAATTTGGCAGCAGGTCTCTCTGTGGCAGGGACATGCCCTTTGTTGTCCCTGAGCAAATACCAAGTGTCAGTACAATATAAGCCTTGAAAAACAGCTCTGTTCACACAAGTGCTCTAGAGTCCTCTGAGAGATTCACGGGCTAAATCCCCGGAAGATTGTCTGCATGAAGAATGCTTCAGTTTGGAGTTGCAGTAGATGACTAAGCAAGATTTCCTTTGCAGTGCAGTTTGTGGTTCTTTGGGGTCAGGACAGGTCAGGTCTGGGCTCAGGCATTGGAACAGACGGCAGGAATTCTGTCTCTCCTGAGATTTCAGTGCCACCCCAGCCCAGCTGTGGGGCTGGGTGTTGTGGAAGAATATGGCACCTGAACTGAATGCATGAAGATAAAAGCTGCACCTGAGGCAAGGGCTGGGAGAGAGGAGGAGATTGGGACAAGAAGCCTAAAGGCGAAGACAGGTGTTATGTTTATAAGATGCACACAGAGATCATTTTTCAGAGGATAAGACAGCGCTCCATGTTTACTGAAAATACATCATATGGACTCATTCTTGCAATGAACATGAACACACTCCAGTCCTGAAGATGCTAGTTACTAGACTGTAGTCAGATCAGTCTAATGACCAGTTAGATTGGGCCTGAGTGGATCAGCCATTTTCTGTCAGTTGCAAGTTGATGCTATGCAGGATGGAACCCCAAGTTCTACAGCAAAATACCCCATCCTTTACAATGAAAACAAAAAAGCAGTCCAGTAGCACTTTAAAGACTAACAAAATAATGTATTAGGTCATGAGCTTTCGTGGGACAGACCTACTTCTTCAGATCATGGCCATAGCACAACAGACTTAATATTTAAGGCACAGAGAACCAAAAATAGTAATCAAGGTTGACAATCAGAAAAATATTATCAAGATGAGCAAATCAGAAAGTACAGGAGCAGAAGGTCGGGGTGGTGGGGGGGAAGAGTCAAAAATTAGATTGTCAAGTATGCAAAAGAGCCCCTATAATGGCCCAAAACATTCCCATCCTGGTTCAAACCATGTGTTAATGTGTTGAATTTGAATATAAGAGAGAGTTCAGCAGCCTCTCTTCCTCATCTGTTGTGAAAATTCCTCTTCAGTAAGACGCAGACCTTCAGGTCATTGACAGAATGGTCCACTCCATTAAAACGCTGGCTGACCGATTTGTGTTCTTCCCCATTCATACCTGTGGGTTTTGCATGGTGATGTTGCAATCAGTTGCTCTTTAAGGAGTGTTTCTATGGAGAATTTTTTCATTGTCATTCTTTGTCAGCATCTTAAATGACTGTATCTGGGAGTGCCCCATTCTGGTTTCAATGGGATCTGTTATCTCATACTTAGGGGATGGTTGCCTTCACTTCAGGGTTGTCAATCTGCCCCTTGTCAGGCATCCAGTATAATGGGCACATCTGATAGTGTTTCATTCCTCCCTTTTGCCATTTAGCTCCAGTGATGGCCTTCAGATCTCTTTCTTTTGTGCACACATTCCTCACTCACACAAACAAGAGGTATCCATCTTCTTTGTAGCAAAGAACAGCACAATGCCTTCTGGGAATCTGAGGTAATCATTAGAGAAATATCTACATAGTAAAGGAAAATAAAACATTATCCTAAAAGTAAAGGATGATCATACTAAGTCACAAAGAATTGTTTAGGCTTTTCCTGCCTCAACATCAGAGTAGGCACCGATAGCTTACACGGTGCTGATGTACCGCTGGCATCGGGCCGTTCCTTCCTGCCACTCAGAAAGGGTGGGTAACATGTAAAACTAAACACCATTTTCTTATAAACATTCTCTTACTTCTTTAAACGTCTAATATTGTAACAAACTGTCGGCCCAATACGTATCCAACTATTACAACTTAAATGTTACTACACAAATGCTGGAGGCAGGCAGGACATGGGAAAGGGAAATTGGGGACTGGGCCCTGGAAAGGATGGGATATGGAGACTAGACAAAAGGAGTGGAGGGATGGGGATGATCAGTATTGGGTGGAGGAAGAACTGGGCTTTAGTACAGTAGACTTGACTTGACAGTCCCTTGGTTGCTAACAAAAATTGCCATTATCTGGCAGTTCTTAAGAAGCAGAAGACATAGTATCAGTGTGCCCCCCTTTGGCTCCCTGGGGTTTTAATACGCATGCGCTGGACACGGGCAGCCCGAAGAGATGAGATTGGTTTATGTCCTGCCCCTACCGCTTGGATGTGCCAGAGACGTGCGTTTGCATGGCTGTGCTAGGTCATTTCCTCGATCAATTGATGAAATGAAAGCCAAAGCCAGATGGACAGGTATCCTAAAGTAGGTAGATCTTCACCTGGGTAATTTCAAATTCCAGTCACAAGCATCTAAACAAAACTTTCTGTGTGTTTTTGTCAAAACCGGCAAAATGTAGCAGATGTAAAATCTATCCAAGAGAACACAAGGGAAAAAAAAGATAATGCCTCTGTGCTGTGTTTTGCACTTTACTTCCTACTCACTGAATGTGTGTGGTTCACACATTTCGTTTACACCAGTGGCTGTGAAATATTGGAATTTACCTACTTTAGTCAGCTTGGATGAAGAGTTGACTGTTTCCTTTTTTTACCCCTTTAAAAAAAAAAAAAAACTACCTTTAAAGACTCCGTAGTGCCAACCAGTGTGTTAACTCACAACCATTTCAAGTAGCACCAAGCCCAAATGAACAAACTACCATATAACATAAGTATAACATACGGGGGAAAACCCCATTCTGAAGAAGGAAGCTAAATGCTATGTGGAAAGTGGGGACTGGAGCCCACAATCCTGATTGGAATTAGCAGTGTCAAAATGTAGTATCCAAACTCAAGTACCTTAATGGAGATGACATTAAAATATTAATAACTGCACTGAAGGAATTTCTGGATTGTCTTAAAGAGATGATCCTATCTGAAGCAATAATCACTTTTTAATTGGGGGATGAATTATAGGACTGAAAGCTGACTCTCATTTTAGATGTTTGTGTAAAGTATTGGGCTCAGTCACTTTTTTTGAGGAGGATTTTCTCTTGCCCATCTGGCTAGGTGGCAAGCTCAGTGTAGATTGACATCTTAATCAAAAGGCGTCCATGCTGATAAAATAGAGAGGTTGTGCTGCTTTATCTGGGGGACTGTGATGACTGTGAGTGAGCATGTCTTCCAAAATCAAAATGTTGTTTCTTTAAAACCTATTTTTGTGGGATTTAGTTTACATGGACAAATAATAAAATGCCTGGAATATGGTACCCATCAATAACACACATCGGCGACTCTTCAAAGCTGTTTCTGAGTAAACAAAAACATTCTAGGCATTATAAATTCTCTTTAGGAGCTGGTAGTAATGGGTTTTCAGAATGGCAGCTAAACTCTCTCTCCATTTTTTGATTTTTATTGCAGTTTACTGTTCCATGATACAGTGTGTGAAGATGGTCATTTAATGGACGGAATGTAACACACACCTGTTGGTTTCAAATAATAGAAGAAAAAATAGTTTGGAGTTGCTCAAAACACGTCCCCATTTCTTATCTGAAAAGATGTTCAGACAACATTTAAATTAGTTATTTTTTTTTAATTTGTGGGAAGCAGTTGGTGCTAATAACCCTCAAATAAGCTTGTTTAGAGGAGAATTGCTGAATGAGAGGTTCAGACTGGGAGCTAGTATGACCTGGTCAGAGGAGTTTGCAGTGGCAGATGTCCAATGCTGGCAGTTATGGCGATGCTGACAAAGCGCTGCAGGGAAACTGCTGTCATGTGTCCACATGATGCTCCTCGTGGTGGTGAAGTGCATCCACATGAGCAGGTCGTGCAACGCCACCAGGAGCAGTGCACTGTGGTAGCTATCCCACTGTGCAGCTGGCTGCAGGATGCCTTGGAGATGGGTTGAAATGCTGTATGGGGCAGCCAGCGTCAAGTGATGCAGATTTCCCATTGCTCAATGCTCATCCTAAAGCAGTGACATCTGCTTCTCTACTGAAGACCAGGGGCAGTGGGAGAGTGTGACAAGCATGGGGGCGCTGGCCAGGAAGAGTGTTTTGGGGGTAACAACATGCTGTTTTGTAAGTTCAGCCAGTGGCGGGGAACAGCCTGTCCTGAATCCCTCACATCAGTCTCCCACCCTCACAGTGCCGGGCTTTTTACACAGCAATCTCTCTCTCACTGACACACGCAGATGCCTGCCTCCTCTGTATTTGACAGCAGGAACATTGCACCTGCATGGTTTGCTCTGTGTCTGGGAGCAGATCAGCATGACACGCAGCCTGTGAGGCTGACTGAAAGAGACCTCAGAAAGGGGACTTGCACGTGCCTGCAGGGCAGCCAGCTGAGATCGAAATGATGAGCAGAATGGCCACTGGAGGGATTATGGACCATTTCCGGAGGCCATTCGCAACCCAGCAAACAACTGAAGTGTCCACACTGGCACCCCAGCCCAGCAAGCTCTAAGCTTCTCATCCAGGTCGTTTACCTGCACTGTTAGACAGCGCTAAGTGTTTTGCCAGTGTGGGCACCTAAGAACTTAAAGTGCTGGATCTGATCAGTTGCCCTGTAACCTGGCCCTAGTGTGTCAGTAAAATCCCTTCTGTGTCTATTAAATGGCTGCTGAATGGATGGCTTTACTTTTTACACTATTATAGAAAAACACGAGGGAAGAATTAGGGCTGCATTCTGCACCCAGCTGTTGTTTCAAAGTTCACATTCCAGGGATTGTGTGATGGGGTTTTTGATGATATGTGCGCGCACTGACTGCCAGCTTCTTTTCTCGATGCTTGTCCTTCTATCATTTGAAAGTTAGATTATTGTCCCCCCTATGGCCCTGGAGCCCGTGAGCCTGTTTATTTTCAGCCTTCTGTTGATGCTACGTTTCAGAAGGCTGCTACTTCTGTACTCACTAAGACAAACTCTGTCCTGAGCTACTAACCCTGACTTCAGTGGGAAGTGAATGAGCACTGCTGAGGAATCTGGCTTAAAGTGATTGACAAGAGCAAATTCTTCTAGGCTACATCGTTGCTGCTGTAAGTGGGTAGGGAACAGCAGGTAAACAGAACTGAATATCTGAAAAATGTACCTACTATGGTGTAAACTCTGTTCTGGATCAAAATGGCCTTTCTTGAGTCCATAGGAATGATGCAATGATAGTGCACAATGTTGACAATCTGGCTCACTCTGCCTCCAGCTAATAGGTGTATTGGAGAGGCAGAAGTTGACCTGTACATCCTCGTAAACACTGTTGGCACTTACCAAATAATAAGTAGGAAGGAAGAGCAGGACTGTTACTTGTTGCAAGTATTTGTAGATTTTAATAATGGGAAACTATACCTAGAAATACCCCTAAAATATTGTCCCTGCCTTTGTGTTTGTACATGTTTGTTGACCTGGCGAGGGTACAAAGAGGCTCACTGCATTTTCCTTCCTCTTTGGCCTTTTGGGCTCAGGGATGTGCAGGAACATATTTCTCCCCAAAGGTAATGGGAGGAAGCAGAGCTGTGATTCCTATCCCGTTCAGAGAGGTCAGATTTAGCATCAGCAGCAAAATGTCTCATCCCTCATATATTGTAGTCTGCATGTCCCCTGTGGACACAGGTGACTTCAGTGAGGCATACTCCTGCCAAGTGATGGTATAGCCCAGAACTCCCACAAAGACAGGCTGTCTTATAACACAATAGAGGCTGTAACTGTCTAGAAAGTAAAATATGGGGGTCCTCTCAAAGGTGCAGCTATGCTGGTGTAAATTTGCTGAGAATTTGGTCCAGTGCATTGAGTAATATGGAGGGGGGCAGATATATTGGTCATAATTTTAGATCACAATCCTACCAAGTCAGTACACCTGGCATCAATGTAGCAAAGCTGCGATTGTGCATAAATTTAAGCATGTGCATAAGTCTTCTCAGAATGGGATCCGTCAAATTCAATAAAGTCTAATTGCATATGGCGTTTTCCAAACAAACTGAGTTTAATGCAGAGTTAGGGCAAAAACAGGCATTGTATCAGCTGTATACTGCTTATATGAACCTTAAATTTAGTAGACTTGGCACAATTTGATTTTTGTTTTGCCATTTTAATGACGACATTGTTTAAGATTTTTTTCAAAGCATATCAGCTTAAATTTTCACACTTGAATAAATTTTGCGGCAACAGTTACTGAGTGACAGATTCAGGTTCAAAAAGCTGAAGCTTTCATTGTTAAACAATTAATCAACATCACGTGTCCAACATCCTTAAATCTAAATCTACTAAGTTCCCAAGCAGCATTTTTCTTGGTTTTCTGTAAATATCAATTGACAGATATATTTCGCTAGTTTGCGTACATGGTGAAATTGACACTTCTTCGAGTGGTCCCCGTGGGTACTGCACATTAGGTGTCAGGCTCGCCCCAGCACCACAGATCAGAGATTTCCAGCTGTATCTTGTTGGGTCGTACATGCGCTGATGTGCGTCGGTCCTTCGTGCACTTTCAGTCACGTGCATGATATGGTCCATGCCAGTTCCTCTCAACCGCCAAGAGCTGCAGACGGAATCCGCTCCAGCTTCGATGCCTGAGACAGATGAATTTGTTATAATATAGTTACTAGTTTGTTTTCTCTTATTTTCTAAGACGGTTAAAATTGTTTCTTGTGTATAGTTCCAAAAAAAAAAAAAGGGGGGGGGGAGGAAAAGAAAGAATAAGAAAAGGAGGCAGCCGCCTCGGACGGTCTGCTATCTTAGAGACTGTAAACGTTATCTGCTTTGTTACGGTTAATAGCTGTTAACTGCCTTACTTAACATTGAAAGGAGTTAAGCACCCTGAAAGAGATGTCTTCACTGGGGTTTAAGAAATGTGAATCGTGCCGTGAGGCCATGCCTGCCTCCGATGGCCATAGTAAATGCTTTCGCTGTCTGGGAGAGGTCCATGTCCCCCAGAAATGTCCTCACTGCTCTAAACTAACGGCCAGAGCAAGGAAGGACAGGGAAATGAGATTAAAAATGATCTTGTTCGACAAGGCCCTCCAGCCTGAGCTCTCAGAGACATCTCAGAAGGAAGGGCCCTCAGGGCCACATAAAAGGAAAGCAACCTCCTTAACCTCCTATGCATAAGAGAAAGAAGATATCCCCAACTTGATCCTTGCCAGTGGTACCTGTGGGCAGGACGAGCGAGGCACAGGGCCGTGAACCACTGGCAGGTCAAAGCAGAGAGAAGGCTGCAAAACATACAGCAGTGCCCGGGGCTCCGACAAGTAAACAGTCGGCACCAAGGATCCTGCAGGCACTGACGTGGCAGGCACCGGAGGCTACAGCACCGAGTCTCGCGGCACTGTGAGCACTGGAACCGGAGTCCCCGGCACAGGACCGGATGGTGCCGGAGGCAGCTACTCTCACGGAATCGCGTGTAGCGGCACTGGGCGCAGCACTGACAGCCGCACTGAGGTCCCCGGCACCGGAAATGATGGCACCCACCTTTCAGATGCACGGGCTGGGCAAGGCAAGATCCAAGATCCGGCACCGTAGTCCATCCCCTGACATTCTTGGGATGCTACTTTCTCCTAGCTCTCCTCCCTGAGATGGGTAGGCCAGAATGGGTGGCAACACCACCAGCCTTCCTGAGACCTCCATCTCCATTTATTCAACCACCCTCTCCCTGGCTCAGACATCCTTCACCGGTCTCCATAACGGAACCACATGAGCACTTCTATAGAGCATCTCTGCCGTTTTCAACATCATCAAGGTGATCACACTCCTCTTGGTGCTATACATACAGACATCGGTCATGGTCTAGGTCTCCATCACCAGGACCCTGCCCCTGCTGTTACGGCTGCTCATATTATGGCGAACATTATTGGCACCGGGCCTCAAGTTTGAGGGGCGGATCCCTGCCTCAACCTTCAGTGCATGTCTACATCCCTCTTCTCCCTTTGAAAAGAACACAGGCCTCTCCAGCGGGGACGGGTTCAGAGTCGTTGGACCCCCCCCAGAACCCTCAAGGGAAAGGACACACGAGGTGTCTGAGGAACCAGAGGAGGTTTATCACAGCAACACTTCCTTGTCCTTCCCAGTTGAGGCGGTTGTCCCTGGGGATATCTCTCCCTCAGACGACCTCAAACAATTCCAAGAGCTTTTCAAGAGCGTGGCGCACACTCAGGACATACAAATTCTGGAAGGGCAGGAGAAACATCACAAACTCCTCAAAAACCTAAGACCCCCCCGCATCATCTAAGATAGCCATCCCACTAGATGAAGCCATTATGGAAGCTGCCATGAATGTATGGCAGACCCCTGCCTCCATTCCACCTACGAACAAAAGGGCAGACAAGAAGTACTTTGTACCATCCAAGGGTATGGAATTTCTGTTTAACCACCCCAACCAAATTCCCTAGTAGTCGTATCTTCGCAGCACAGATCAAAGGCACCACAATACAAATCTGCAGGGTCCGACAAGGATGCAAAAAAACTGGACTTATTTGGGAGGAAGGTTTACTCCTCCACGTTATTACTGCAAATGGCTAACTAAGCTGCCCACCTGTCAAATCATAACTTCAACAACTACACTAGACTTACCTCTCTTATGGATGTCCTCCCGGATGATAAGAAACTGGTCTTAAAGGCAATAGTCCAGGAGGGCTATGCAGCTTCATGAACAGGCGTCCAGATCACCCTGGACGTAGTGGATACAGAGGCACGCTCCACAGCCACAACAGTGGTAATGCGTAGAGAGTTGTGGCTCCAGACATCTGGCATCTCCAAAGAGCTGCAAACAAAAATTGTAGACCTCCCATTTGATAAGGAAAAACTATTCGCTGACTCCACTGATTCGGTCCTACATTCCAGTTAGCATTCGAGGACCATACTCAACACTGGGGATGTACACCCCTCCTTGCAGGAGAAAGAAATTTTACCCTCAACAAAGGCGTTATGCCTATCAACCCCAGCACTCGCAATATCAGCGGGGTTGTGATCAGGGACGCCACCAACAACAACAACAGCATAGGGCATCCAGGTGACATCCCCAACAAGGACATACATCATCGAGGCAAGCCCCAAGACAGCAAGTTTGACGGTCATGTCGAGGACTGCAATAGCAAGACCATCCCTCACTGCCAATCACAGCATATGTTCCATTACCGACTCAAACCGTTTTATCCTCAATGGCAAAGCATCACGACAAACAAATGGGTGTTGGAAATTATAGCCAAAGGATACACCATCACTTTCCAATACCTACCACCATCAAAACCCCCTACCTAGTCCCTCCCCAGGGACCCCTCTCATGAGATGAGGTTAAAGCAAGAGGTAGACTACCTCATATTTATAGGGGTGGTGGAGAGAGTCCCGGATGAATTCCAAGGGAAAGGTTTCTACTCCTGATACTTTCTAACAGAGGAAAAAAAAAAAACAGGAGGCTGGAGGCCAATCCTGCACTTACAGGCTCTCAACCAGTATTTGTGCAAACACTTCAAGATGACTACAGTCACCTCCTTAGTCACGGCACTGGACGATGGGGATTGGTTTGCAGCCCTCAACTTACAGGATGCAAATTTCCGTATAACAATCCATCCGGCACACAGGTGCTTTTTCACTTAAAGTGCGCATGGAGCACTTCCAATACAGGGTCCTTCCATTCAGTCTTTCTTCAGCACCCAGAGTCTTTACCAAAATGCTTGCGGTAGCGTCAGCTTACCTACACCAGCAGGGCATGTTCATTTTTCCATATCTGGATGACTGCCTGCTGAAAGGGGTCTCAAGGGCAGATGTCCTGCGCATGATAGACATCACTACAAGGACCTTCCTCTTGCTGGACCTAGTCATCAATTTCCAGCAATCGATGATGGAGCCCACGCGAAACATAGAGTTCATAGGGGCATGCCTAGACTCTACTACATCGAGAGTATATCTGCCTGATGCCCGTTTTCATGCTATCAAAGCCTTGGTGCAGGTGTTGACGTACAGCCCCACAGTGCCAATCCTAATTTGCTTACAGCTCCTGGAGCACATGGCTGCCACCATGTTTGTGGTGCAGAATGCCAGACTACGTATGCGAGGCCTACAGCACTGGTTGGCGAGCGTGTACAGGCCGATGGTTGATTCATACCATTCACAAAACGGTGTTGCCCACAACGGAGGTGTGAAAGTCTCTGGCATGGTGGACAGACCCCAAGAACTTACTATTAGGGGTGCCATTCACCAACCTCAAATCCTGGTTTTTCTCATGACGGACGCGTCCCACATAGGATGGGGAACACACACGGGCAACAAAGTGACACGGGGCAATGGTCCTCTGCAGAGACAGCGATGCACATAAACGTATTGGAACTCAGAGTAGTGTTCAATGCATGCAGGTGCTTCTGGAAATACCTGCAGGACAAAGTAGTCAGAGTAAATACCGACAACACCTCCACAATGTTCTATATCAGTCGCCAAGGTGGGGCCAGGTCTTGTGCGCTATGCGCAGAAGAGGTCCGACTGTGGAATTGGTGCATTGCAAACAACATAACGCTCAAAGCTTCATACCTGCCGGATGTCCACAATGTGAAAGCGGACCGACTAAGCAGACACTTTGCTCTCAAGCATGAGTGGCAAATTCGTTCTGATCTGCTCCACGAAGTATTTCACAGATGGGGGTTTCCCCAGATCGACTTGTTTGCCACCTACACCAACAAGAAATGCCCACAGTATTGTTCCAGAGCAGGCATTGGGCAAGGTTCATTGGAGGACGCCTTCATACTCTCATGGAAGGGTCCCCTGTTGTATGTATTTCCTCCCACAAAGCTCATTCACAAGGTCCTAGAAAAAGCCAGAAGGGAGGAGGCGCGCATAATACTTATAGCCCCAACATGGGATCAAAAGCAATGGTTTCCCTTGCTCCTACAGCTTCTATGCTGCCCGCCACTCCCACTCCCGATAGTGCCAGACCTTCTCATGCAGAATCAGGGATCCATAGCTCACCCCCATCCTTGAATGCTCCGCCTACAAGCATGGCTAATCCATGACTCAGCACCTTCGAGAGAACACGCTCGGAAGGAGTAAAAGAGGTCCTGGAGTGCAGTCGGTGGGCCTCCACCAGGAGGACTTACGTGCATAAATGGAAAAGTTTTCTATCCTGGTGTTCGTCCAAGCAATTGACTCCTCTGGACGTTTTCATTCCCACAATCCCAGAGTACTTACTGGAACTGAAACAAGGCGAACTCACTCTGTTGTCATTAAAGGTCCACCTTGCGGCTATATCAGCGTTCTGACATATGGAGGAGGGGCCAACTATATTTGCCCATCCCATTACCACACGGTTTCTAAAGGGGCTCGCAAACCTATACCCGCCGCGGAAACTGTTATCGCCTTCATGGAGCTTGGACTTGGTCCTTGACACACTGTCTAGACCACCTTTGAACCATTGGCCACGGTACCCCTCCAGCTACTTACCATAAAAGCAACCTTTCTTCTCGCAATTACATCAGCCCGCAGGGTGAGTGAACTCGCAGCAATAATGGCAATGCCACCCTATACGATTTTTTCAGAGGAGGCGGCGATTTTACGATTACACCCGGCCTTCATTCCAAAGATTGCCTCAGAGTTCCACATTAACGAACCAATAGTTTTACCTTCATTTTACCCAAAACCGCATACTTCAAGTAAGGAAGCGTGGCTGCATTCACTCGATGTGAGGAGGGCATTGGCCTTTGACATAGACAGAACTAAGCCCTTCTGGAAAACAGACTCACTCCTGGTGTCTCTTGCACCCAGATCAAAAGGGGAAGGCCTATCCTCACAAAGAGTTTCAAACAACATCGTATCCTGCATAAAACTGTGCTACGAGCTCCATTAGACCCCTCTGCTAGCTCCGCCCAGGGCTCACTCCACAAGAGCAATGGTGACGTCGACGGCCTTCTTCAAAGGAGTCGCTTTAAAGGACATCTGCAGACATGGCGACATGGTCATCCTAAGACACCTTCGCCAAGCACTGTGCGATGCACCGGGTGTTGGATGAGGATACGCGTCTATCGACAGCAGTCCTTTCAAGGGCAAGCTGCACATAAATCTGGTACCCACCTCCATTTTTGGGGCCACTGCTGGGTAGTCACCTAATGTGGAGCACCCACAGGGACCACTCGAAGAAGAAAGAGAAGTTACTCACTTGTGTAGTAACGATGGTTCTTCGACATGTGTCCTCGTGGGTGCTCCACTACCCACCTGTTCCTCCCCGCTTTAGAGCTCTGCTTTGTGTCTTTCAGGAGCATCCAAGGCGGTTGAGGAACTGGCGTGGACCGGATCGTGCACGTGACCGAAAGCGCACGAAGGACCGATGTGCATCGGTGCATGCACGACCCGATGAGATACAGCTAGAAATCCGCGATCTGCAGTGCCGGGGCGAGCACGACACCTAATGTGGAGCACCCATGGGGACACATCTCGAAGAACCATCGTTACTACACAAGTGAGTAACTTCTCTTTACCACCACTTACGGATGATCTATTCCTTTGGAGCCTATTTAAGAGTCAAAATTCTAAGATGAGATTGCAGGAAATTGAGAAGTAATAAAGAAACAAATACTATTTTACAAAAGGAAGGCCAATTTGTACATAACTTCAAAGCTGCCTCATAGATACCTTAAATCACTCTGACTGACTTTATTTTTTCTCTCGTTTAACACTTTTTAACTATTCCAAATGGTACCCAACTGGAGTTTTGTGACAAACTTTGTCAAAGCCATTACATTTTGCAAAGTTAGACTAAGGTTTTTCCACATCATTAAATTTTAACATTTCACATTTTCAAGTATTTGGCTACTAACACAGCATTACTTTTAATGAGAAAACTCAAAGCTGATTTCTTGCCAGCTGTCACAGTTAAATAGCTTGACATTAAAAGCTATCAGAGGAAGAGGAAAGCTGTAAAGTGACAGTAATGGCTAAATAAAATATGTTTGTTAGAAAATATATAGATATTACATGTTTATGGTTTCAAAGGCAATATAGTAGTTCAGAGGGCTGTTTCCTTTTAGCGTTAAATATTTCAAACTACATGACAATCACAGTAAAGGGTTTGTATTTGTATATTTGTAAATTTTTCTTTAACCGCTGTTCCTGGTTCTCTTCCCTGTTTCTGCAAGCCTCCTAATTATATTGTGCTTCAGTTACCTACATCCTGGGCTTGTTTGAGGATTAGAAATGAAAAATAAGAATTTCAAGGTGAGCATGGTGTACTATTTTATTACAGGTTGCACCTCTCAAATCTGGCATTCTCTCATCTGGCAACATCCATGATCTGGCATGGATGTTGCCAGATGAGAGAGTAGTGGCCTGGTTCAGGACCCTTATTGGGGCTGGGAGCTGGAGCCCCCACTAGCCCCGAGCCAGTGGGGGCCAGGTGGTAGTGTTGTTGCCTGCCCCACAGAAGCAGGGGCTGTGAGGTTAGCACAGGGCTGGGAGCCAGAGCCCCCACTGGCCCTGCAACAGGATGGGGCTGGGAGCTGAAGCCTGCACTTGCCTGTGGCAGTTTGGGGCTGAGAGGCTGCCACTGGGGCTGGTAGCTGGAGCCCCTGCTGTCCCATGGCTGCCCAGAGTCCTGTAGCAGCCCTTGGGAGCCTGATTTAGGGCCAGAGTCCCAGGGAGAGAGCCTGGGGCTTTAGCAGCTCCAGAGTGCAGGGCTATCTGCTTGCAGAGGCCCTGGACCTCCCCTCATCTGGCAGATTCTCTTGTTCAGGACCTGGCAGGTCCCAAGCATGCCAGATCATCATCATCGTCATCGATCATCATCAATAACCACGGGCTCAGTGCCCGTTGGTGTCTGATGCCTCTCTCACTATTTCCTTCCATCTTTCCCTGTCCAGTGCAGAGTGGTTTAGTTTTTCTAGACTGGCTCCGCACCAATCTGCTACATCATCTATCCATTCTCTGTAGTGTCTGCCTCTCCTATTCGAACCATCCATTATGCCGAATACCAGGGTTTGATTTTTTGTTCATCGTTCATTCTGCAAATATGTCCAAATAGTTGTAGCTTCCATTTTATAACCTTCTGCAGCAGGTTCTCTTTCGGCTGTATCTTCCTATATAATTCCTCATTGGTGACCACCTGCATCCATCCTATTCTCAGCATCTTTCTATAACAACTCCTTTCGAATGCCAAAATTCTTCTTTTCGAATCTTTCGTTATCACCCATGTCTGATATCTGTACAACATGCTGCTGAATACACACATTTTCAAGATGCCCAGCTTTGTTCTTGCTAATTGCTTTGCTTTTCCAGATCTTACCCATCGCCACTCGCTCTTGCTTTCACTATTCTAGTAGCAATTTCCTTCTTACAGTCTAGATCATACGTTACACTGCTCTCCAGATATGTGAACTTCTCTACATTTTCTAGTTCAATACCGTCAACACTAATCTTCCTTCCTATTTTCTTATCTCCAAATACCATTGTTTTTGTTTTATCGATGTTCATTATCAGTCCATGCTGCTTCCCTTCTTCGTTTAACACCCGCACCGTTTTTGCTAGCTTCTCCTCATCTCACTCAAGGATAACTATATCATCTGCCAACCTCAAGTTGTTAATTCTTTTCCCGTGCACAGATATCCCTTCTACCTCTTCCTTGATCTTGTCCATCACTCTCTCCAGACGTGCGATGAAGATACTTGGCAATATTGGATCTCCTTGTCTCGTACCTCTGCTTGTTTTAAACCAACTTCCCAGCTTCCCACATGTTCTCACTGCTGCTTCCGCATTATCACTGATACCCTTCAACAACCGTGTCAGTCTGCAATCCACTCAGTATGCCTCCAACACTGTCCAAGTCACTTTCTGATCTATACTGTCAAATGTCTTTTGAAAATCGATGAAGCAAGTGTATACGTTTTTGTTCTTTCATCAAGCTTTCTCCACTATCAGTCTTAGTGCCAATATCTGCTCTATGGTACTTCTATCTTTTCTGAACCCCAATTGCTCGTCTGTTATGTTCTTCTATCTGCGATCTTAATCTCTCAGTCAGAACCATCATCAGCACCTTACCTAGATGACTTGTTAGGGCAATTGTTCTGTAGTTCTTGCACTCCAATGTACTTCCTTTTGTGGGTACTGTCACTAGCACAGATCTTGTCCATTCCTTAGGTGCCTTCCCTTCTTTCCATGCTATGTTACATAGTCGGAGTATTTCCTAAATCATGCTTTCTCCGCTGTATTTGATCATCTGTCCCGTGAGCTTATCATTTCCAGGGCTCTTGTTGTTCTTTAGTAATTCCTCTGCTTTTTCTACTTCCTCCTTCGAAATATCGGTCTTGCTCTCGATGCTCAGGGGAGATATCTCTTTCAGTTCTTCAATCAGTCACTTTGAGACATTCGGGTCCAACTGTGCTTTGTATAGATCAGTGCAATATCTTGTCCATCACTGCACAATCTTCTCCCTGTTCATGAGCACTTCTTCATTCTCATCTTTCATCACCATTTGCTTTGGTTGCCATTTCCTATTAATATTCGTAATTGTTTTATACATCTCCCTGGTCTTACATTCACCGTAATACCTCTCTCTATCTTCACATTGCTCCTCTAACCATTTCTCCTCATCCTTTCTGGCTGCTTTCCTTACCTCATTGCATTTCACCCTATATTGCTGTTCTGCCATCTCAGAAACATCCTTTCTGATCTTCAACACTCTCTTCCCCTGGACCAATTCAATATCTCCTGGGTAATCCATTTCTTATTGATCTTTTCTTCTTCTGGAACAATCTGCTCAATTTTTCTTCTATAGTGATGGCTGTCCCTGTGACTCTCTTATCTAGGTCTTTCTCTGTGGCGATATTCTTAATCTTCTCTTCGAGTGCTGTTCTGTGTGCATTCCCTGTTTTCTTCCTCACATAGTCTCGCCATGTCTCTTCTTTTCCTAAACTGTCTCTTACATTTTCTTTTGAGTTTTATCTTGATGTTTGTGATCACTAGACTGTGGTCTGAGTCTATATCTGCTCCTTGGAAAGTTCGGCACTGCTGTACTGATGTTATCCATCTTCTTATCAAAATCATATCTGTCATGTCATGACAGATCGTATCTGTCATGAAATAAAAAAAGAACAAGTTAAAAACCATTTGGAAAAATTAGATGTCTGCAAGTCACCAGGGCCTGATGAAATGCATCCTAGAATCCTCAAGGAGCTGATAGAAGAGGTAGCTGAGCCGTTAGCTCTCATTTTTGGAAAGTCATGGGAGACAGGAGAGATTCCAGAAGACTGGAAAAGGGCAAATATAGTGCCCATCTACAAAAAGGGGAATAAGAACAACCCAGGAAATTACAGGCCAGTCAGCTTAACTTCTGTGCCAGGAAAGGTAATGGAGCAGGTAGTTAAGGAAGTCCATCTGCAAGCACTTGGAAGGTAGTAAAGTGATAGGGAACAGCCAGCATGGTTTTGTAAAAAACAAATCATGTCAAACCAACCTGATAGCTTTTTTTGACACGATAATGAGACTCGTAGATAAGGGAGAAGCAGTGGATGTGGTATACCTAGACTTTAGTAAAGCATTTGATACGGTCTCGTGTAATATTCTTATCGACAAACTAGGCAAGTCCAACTTAAATGGGGCTGCAATAAGGTGGGTGCATAACTGGCTGGCTAATCGTACCCAGAGAGTAGTTGTTAATGGTGCTCAATCCTGCTGGAAAAGCATAAGAAGTGGGGTTCCGCAGGGGTCTGTGTTGGGACCAGTTCTGTTCAATATCTTCATTAATGATTTGGATATTGGCATAGAAAGTACCCTTATTAAGATTGCAGATGATACCAAGCTGGGAGGGGTTGCAACTACCTTGGAGGACAGGATCATAATTCAGAATGATCTAGATAAATTGGAGAAATGGTCTGAAGTAAACAGGATGCCGTTTAATAAAGATAAATGTACGGTGCTGCACTTAGGAAGGAATAATCTGTTTCACACGTACAGAATGGGAAAAGACTGTCTAGGAAGGAGTACAGTAGAAAGGGATCTAGGGGTTCTAGTAGATCACAAGTTAAATATGAGTCAACAGTGTGATGCTGTTGCAAAAAAAGCAAACATGATTCTGGGATGCATTAGCAGGTGTGTTATGAACAAGACACGAGAAATCATTCTACCGCTCTACTCTGCACTGGTTAGGCCTCAGCTGGAATATTGTGTCCAGTTCTGGGCACCCCAATTCAAGAAAGATGTGGAGAAATTAGAGAAGGTCCAGAGAAGAGCAACTAGAATGATAAAAGGTCTGGAGAACATGACTTATGAAGAAAGGCTGAAAGAATTGGGCTTGTTTAGCTTGGAACAAAGAAGATTGAGGGGGGACATGATAGCGGTTTTCAGATATCTTAAAGGGTGTCATAAGGAGGAGGGAGAAAACTTGTTCTTCTTGGCCTCTGAGGAGAGAACAAGAGGCAATGGACTTAAGCTGCAACAAGGGAAGTTTAGGTTGGACATTAGGAAAAAGTTCCTAACTGTCAGGGTGGTCAAGTACTGGAATAAGTTGCCAGGGGAGGTTGTGGAATCTCCCTCGCTGGAGATATTTAAGAACAGATTAGATAGATGTCTATCAGGGATGGTGTAGATAGTGGTCGGTCCTGCCGTCGGGGCAGGGGACTGGACTCGATGGCCTCTCGAGGCCCCTTCCGATCCTAGTGTTCTATGATTCTATGTTCTTGGACTTCCCGTCATTTGATCGCCATGTCCACTTCCTACAGTCCTTTTATTGGAATCTCATGTTGCAGATCACCATCTCATGCTCTGTAGCAAACTCTAACAGTCTCTCACCTTGTTCATTTCATTCTCCATATCCAAACCGTCCCATGACTCTCTCCCAACCTTCATTATCTGTTCCAGCCTTCACATTCCAATCTCCTCCAATGATCAACACATCTTTTTTCAGTATCTCCTCCACCGTCTTTGTCAAATCTTTATAGAATAGCCCAATCTCTTCCGCTGTACTGTCCGACATGGGTGCGTACACCTGAATGACTAAGATGTTGAACGGTTTTGCTTTGAATCTCGCTACCATCATTCTTGCACTCACCCGTTTGTATCCTAATAATGCTCTTCTAGCTGTTTTGCTAAGAAGGAATCCAACTCCTGCTTCATGCTTAGTTTCGTTTCCTGACCAAATGACTTCGCAACCACATATCTGTCCTGATGCCATCCCACACATCTCTGCCAGTCCAAGTATGTTGCATCAGTATCTCTCCATCTCCTTCCGAAGCAGCTTTAATCTTCCAGTCGCCCACAGTGTTCAGACTTTCCATGTTTCAGTGGATAGCATATGTGTAAGCTGTAATTTTCTTTCGGTAGCCAACTTATCGACCCAACCCTGATCTCTCAGTTGGTATTGTGGCCCTTGTTCATCCGGACAACATCCGAGCCAGAATCTTTTAACATTTAGTTGTACTGGTATCAGATTTCATTCATAATGTTGTTTGACAGTCAGCGCATCGACACACATCTGACCAACCATCGTCCTCCATCCAGGTTTGGGACTGGCACGGAGCTCGTAGTGGCTTCATGGCGGAGTTATGCCAGATCGGGGAGATGCAGACTGTATCAGTATAGCCCTCAGTACTGAAAATGCTGTTTCTACTCTGACAGTTTAATAAACCAAGTACATTTAACAAAGAATCCAGAAGAACTTCCTCACCTTCCTGTGCTGAGATATTGAAAATGCTGCCCTGCTGTTGAGAGTGGGTGGGGATTTATTGTGAGTTCTCGCTTTTTTCAGGGCAGCTTGTGGTCAGAGTTAATAAAAAGCCCTCCTGCGGGGCAGCCTAGTGGCCAGAGCCAATCAATTCAACTCAACTCTCCCTGCAGCCTTGGGCGTAGTATAACCTAGTGGCCTGCAACCAATCAAGTGGCGTAAAACCCCATATGGAATGGGTAAGGGAGTCCCGGGCCAGGGGACTATCAGCCGTGGAATGGTCCACTATTAGCGCAGCAGGGAATCCCACTCTAACAAGGCTGAGCTCCCCAGGGTCTAAAATTCCCTGCCCTGGGCTGCTTCCTACCCGTGTCTTGGGGTAGTCCTCTCCCTCTCTTCACTCCAGTCTGGGGCTCTCCAGTAGTCCCTCGCGGGTTGGCTCCTGTGGCCCTATATGTTGGTGCATCCTCTCCTGGCGCTCTTGCAGCATCTCCTTCCTCTGCAGCAGCCGGCCTAGACTGACTAGTTCCACAGACTTGGAGCAGGAGCATGCCCACCAAGACCACAGGGGTGGTGCCTCCTCAGCCACATGAGCAAATAACCTCGCTCTGACTCAGTGTGAGGTTGATACACCCCATCACACCTGCCTTTCTCTAATTTTCTGTTGAGATCAGGTAGCAGGCATGCATAGGGGACAGCATCAAAGCTTCTATCCAAGTGTCCTAGGAGCTTCCTCCATTGGACATCTAACATTGTAGTGTGAGAATCTGTGTTGCTTCAAATAGTCTTGTTTTTATTATGATGATAACACATTTGGCTCTGACTCTGCAATGTAATTATGCATGCACTTAAATCCCATTAAAATCATTGTGACTTAAGCATGTACTTAAGTGCTCTGGTGACTCAATGCCTTGTTGAACATAAGAAATACTGAATTAGCTCTTTTATGCAACACTTATACTTCTGATTGCATAAGGAATACTTACTTTTTATTGAATGTTATCTTAATATCTGGTGTAATCTATCATCTATTTTATCAAAGAGAAAATGGTATTACTGCACAGCAGATAAGCACCCTCAGGCATCATCTTGTTATAACTGACATGTACATTTAGTTCTAATTCATTGTTCAACATGAATAAAAAGACAGAGTTCTCACACTGTTTATGGATGGTCTGATCTTACATTGTAGCTTTTGTCTGTGTGTTTTAGCTTGGAGCATGGCTTGCCCTCTTGGATCTTCTACAGAAATCTTTAGTTATCTTGGGCTTTAAGTTGTCATGCTACGCTGCACAATATTTAATTCCTGTGCTTTTTGTTATAGCTGATGATGAACACCCTTGGTTCATCCTTAGGTGAAGATGCATTTGATCTGAAGTAGAAGTCTGGGTAAAGGCTTTGTCATTTCTCCCACCTTTCCATATGCTTCTTCAAACAGCGTATCCGGTCCCATAGGGAGCTGCAGCAATGTTTCCCTTTACCATTATAAATCTAAAGAGAGGTAAACAAGCACTACCAGCCTACCCTGTTCAGCCATTTTGTGTCCCTGTCTACCCAATGAGAATCACTTGCCACCGACAGTAACATTTTAACTGGGTCTGCTTTAGGCATTTAACTCCCAGTGCAGAATTTCCAATGGAAGAAGTCTCCTCAGGACTCCTTTCTGGAGCCACAAGAGTAAAAACATTCTCTATCCTGTCAGCATGGATTTACAATGGAAAGAAAACACCGTGTCAGAGTGTAAATTCTTTGGGATGGGGGATGTGTATGTACAGTGGCCAGCACGGTGGATTCTGACTGCTCCCTGTAAGTGGGTCAAAGAATTAAAAATATCCAGTGTAATAAGTTCTGAAACATGTCCCAGAACTTTTGCGGCCTGCCAATTGGTCTGACCTGTGCTATCTGTGTTGCTGGGGGAGTGCCCATCCCCTCTCCACTGCTTGTCAGGCCAAGGAGGTACTGCTCATCTTAGGGAGGTTTATCCTTGGAGCATGGATCTTTCATTGACCATTAATTCTTACTTCAGATTAAGGTCTGCATTTAAGTAGAGCATGAGCTCAGCACTCTGGTTTGTTTCAGGAAATTTTGAAGCGCTCTCACTGTCTGCAGGTTGATATGATGTTTCAGTGGAGGAAAAAAACACATTTTTTAGTGAAGTACTAAAAGTAATGCAGTTGGGGAGTTACTTTTTCATTGAGAGAAAAAAACAAACTGCCAAGCTGCATGCTTTGCCTTTATTTTCATTTAAAAGCATAACAGGCTTAAATGTAATTATGATCTCAATAGGTCTTTTTAGGCTCAGCACTAAAAATCTGGCAGTACCTCCTCAGTAGCTCTGTTTTCCACTGTAGTGCTATGCTGCATCCTGGAATTAGGGCAGCTTTGCAAGCAGGCGTGCAAGGGACTGGAACCATAACTCAACTTTGTGTCCCACCCTTCCACCCCACATAGGGTTGGTCTACACTTCTGGGGTGGTGGGAGGAATTGATCTAAGTCACTGTCCAGTTGAGTCCCCTTGTACTTCTCATTGAGGTGAAGTGTTGGAGTGTCAACACTAGAGCAATCAGTGGTCAGTTTATCATATTGACCCGCACAGGATCGATCAGCTGGTAGTGTAGACATACCCTTACATTCCATCCAATAGGTATCAGGAGCATATCCCATTCTTTCTTCCTGGGCCCAGCCCCAAGTTCTAGTCACATTCTGAACGTTGACAGAGGAGGGAAGTTTTTGAGATTTATTCTCCCTTCCTAGACCTCAGCAGGAAAGGTCATCATGGGAAAACTTTTCAAGATTTTAACCAGCTTTGTTTTGCATCAGTATAAAACCAAGGTGTTTCGGGAAAAAATGATCAATCAGACAGGGAGAGAGACCTACTCCAGAGTAGCCAGTAGCCTCATAGCTGGGGGACACGCCTAGGATGTGACACACCCAGATTCACTTCCCACCCATCTTTACCCTGACATCTCTGTGCAGCTGCTTAAGATCAGGACATAACCCAACCCATCAATAACACACAGCTTTGTTTGGGTTTCTTATGGTTACCTGCATTCTCACCTGACCTCGGTATCAATTCTGCGATATTGCCACAAAATTCTTTAAAACACCTTTCTCAATCCTTTTCTCTGTTTTTTTTTATGCACCTTATTTCTGTTACCTGTGTGGCAAAAATGTCTCTTTTCCTACTAATTTCAGAAAATGCAGACTTGCAATAGGGACTCTTCTGCGACTACCTAGGAGTGAGTTTCTTGGCAGAAATGTTTTTCCATGCCTTTAACTATTGAATAATGGGGGTCTACTAAGAAAGGCCTGGAGGTTGGGATACTGAGCAGTCACACTAGCATCAATTCCACAGGAATCAGTGGAATTATTCTGCATTTAATCCAGTGTAACTAAACACAGTATTAAGCTACTTGCATTCTGAAAGATTTCATATTCGTACTCTGTCTGAGAAATAAAAAATATCCCAGCTAAATATTGGGCAGTAGGGAATTCCCAGCTACAAATGAAGCAAATGTTGTATGTGAAAAATGAGTGTCTTAAATAATTCTTTTCCTATTGGAGATAGAGCACTTCTTTATGTTACATTTGTGTTTTGATATTTTTATATGCCTCTATACCACTAGACAGCAGTATTTCGTTGAAACCTTCTGATTATGTTTCTTATTGATCAGTGTGCTGAAGACAGGTCTAGGTACGAGCAATGATCTATGAACTCCCAGGAGATCCCTGGTGCATGAATTTAAAGCTCTTGGATAGTTCGAGAATAATAGCTAAAGCTTGGGACAATTTAGAGTGTCTGAAATAGAATTAACGAGCTTGACAATTCAAATCAAAGGCTTTGAAAGTCTAACTTCAGCTTAGTTTTGTGTTAATTTTTCTTCAGTATGCCACTAGAAGACTGTAATATTACAACCATAATCCGTATGTCAGATATCAAAATAAAAGCTTTTAGTTTGCAATAGTATAGACAGAGCCCTGCACTAAATCTATTTTTTGTTCAGAAAATCTAGAAATTTTAAACCTCCCAGTTTCTTTAGATGTTTTTGTTTAGACTAAACTGGTCTAGACTAAGTGAAACCCTGGAGTCCTTTAAACTTGCAGACCCAACATGGTTCCTGTACCCACTTCTGAACAGACTCCCATTAACCGCTGCGTAGCATGTTTGAAATCAGGTTGACTAATGGTGTATCATATCCCATTAAGTCAGCCTTCTACTTCTTTGCCTCCTCGAAGAGAGTATGTTGGGTGCCTAAAAGGGCAGATAAAAGTAGAACTCAGTTTTGGAGTTCTGGCTTCCTCACATCCCTTGACTGTGACACCTACAGTACTGGTATAGAGATGTGTTTTGGTTCCCTTCCAAAGTCAGGCCTTGTTGACACTTCCACTTATGTCAGCAAATTGTTTTTGTTGCTCAGGGGTGTGGTTTTTTTCACATCCCTAACACACACCCTGGAACAGCATAAGTGCTCACATGCACAGAGCTTTGTTGGCAGGAGATGGTCTCCTGCCAACATAACTTCCACCACTGGACAATGTGGTTTTGTGTCAGTGCGGGGTCATGTCTCCTGTCAGCATAAAGTAGCTACACTAGCAATTGTACAGAAGCACAGCTGTAGTTTGCAAGTGTAGACATGGCCTCAATAATATCCTTAGTTACCATGCCATAGTACTTGTGATTTTACAGTTCTTCCCTTTACTATAATGCAAAACTGCTGTGGTAAGTGAGATGCAATGTAATGGGTATCCATCTGTAAATGCTGATGCTGAAAGCATATCTGCACTTTTTGAAGTATAGCATAGATACAGAAACTAGGCCTACTGCTACTGACATGTCTATGGTAGATGACTACCATCTTTTAGGGATTTTCGTAATCTTAGCCTGTTGACTCTGTCACTTCAGCTAATGAATCTCTGACCAATACTGAATGAGACGGGAGATTTATGGAAAGCAGAAAGCTTCCATCAAACTACGTGCTCTTGGGTCAAGTAAAACATTGTATAAGACACGCCCTCCCCTTCTAACCTAATGATTGCAGTGGATGATGCATCCTAGGTTAAACATTATGAAACCTATAGAAGAAGGGATAGGTGCTTAACAAGAAAATCATTAGTAAATAATTCTTTCTTTGCTCAGGGTCTCCTTTTCTGTTCTCTCCTTTCCACTTTCCTCCCTTCTGTGGTTAAATCGATTTGTTATTCGATCAAACAAAGCAGCAGAAATGGAGCACTTTAAAGACTAACAACATGATTTATTCAGTGATGAGCTTTCGTGGGACAGACCGCTTCATCAGATCCAAGGGTACGATGTCCACCTTTTTGCATTTGGAGAGAAGGATGATGTCTGTCTGGATCTGAGCAAGTTTTTTCATATAGTTGATGGATCTCCATTCCAAACAGCTAAATGTAGTGCCATGCATGTTGAATGGTAACAGAGAGGTGGTAACAGATCTGATGAAGTGGGTCTGTTCCATGAAAGCTCATCACCAAATAAATAAAGTTGTTAGTCTTTAAAGTGCTACATTTCCGCTGCTATTTTTTTCTTTTTTTATGGAGTACAGACTGACATGGCTACCTCTCCATTGTTTGTTCAATTAGTTAGCTGGGAAGTATCATGATAAAAGAGGAAGTGGTAGGGCTGAAATATATACCTGTGTAGATACAGTTCTCATATATCCTTGATTGCTGGATTTTCTATATCCTGTATGGAACAACAGGATGAGGATGCTAACTTACTATTAGGCAACATTTGTGTAAAGGTAATGTTAAACTATATTTCCTTCCCTTTACTAGGACTTTTAATATTCCTATAATAGTATGTTATATAAAACTTTCTCATTCTCTGAATGCTTTTGAGTGCTCCTCATAGTACTCAAACATGCCCTATGTATTTCCAGTAAATGCATGTAATATTTTATGAAGCTATTTATTTAATTTCACTTTGGAGGCTCCTGGCCAATAAAGAGAATGCTATATCGCTGTAAAGCAGCTTAGCTGGAAACATGTACTTTTTTTTTTTTTTCATTTTACAAACTCGTGACTCCCAAGTCATCAGCAAAATTATCATGACTCAGGAGAGATAAATCCTGTTTGTTATTGTCTGTGTAGGTACTCTCTGGTCCCTACACTGTATACTAGATTTTTCTTTCACAGAAACCTCCTTAACTGTGTTCACTTGTTTTACAACTTCTGCTGTTTTTATTCCCCTTTGTTCTTTTCCCCATGGAAATTGGGGCTTTCCCAATTTAAATGCAAAGCACTATAACTTCTGTATGTCTTATATGCCAGGAACTGCCCAAGTCATCAGTCCTTGTTTCAGAATCTAGTGAATTATTCTTAGAGTCATATTGCATCAATGATATATTGACCATTTTCCTGATAGAATGTTTGTATCTTGCATTTTTGGTGCCTTTGCTGTTGACACTTTCCTCTTCTTGCCCCCTCCCATTTAGTACTAAATTTGGGCTCACCTTTGTCTTTACTCTAGCGCAGAAGATTATAAGGGACTTGAATGGTAATCTCTTAGGGTAGGTCTGCACAGCCAAAGTTATTTCAAAATACAAACACAACACAACCACTAATTCAAAATAATTTCAAAATAGCAGTTGGCTTATTTTGAAATTGGCAAACCTCATTCTGCAAGGAATAGTGCCTATTCAAAATAACTTTTGAAATAGGTGCTGTTAAGACAGGGAATAGCACATCCAACGGCTTTATTTCAAAATAGTCTCTGTGTAGATGCTATGTTTTGAAATCTCTAAGTGCAATTTTGAAATGCATTTTGTGTGTAGCAACTTTATTTGGAAATAAGCAGTTCTGTAATAACTTATTTTGAAATAAAGCTGCTGTGTAGATTAGACCCTTAGTCCTGATCCTGCAACGTGCAATTATTTAAAATGCTACAGTCTCATCAGGCTCCTGTTGTTAAATTCAAACCATTAGACATGTAAGTTTAACACCCCCACTCTGCAAAAAAAACAAAAAACAAAAAAAAAAACTTCTGAGGTTTAAATCCATAAATATGCTTTTTTTTTTTAAGATTCGCTTACCCATTTCAAAAGCCACCAGAAAAATGATTCATCAGGGAGTTGCTCAGAAACATAATCTTGTAATTATGATGATAACATGTAGCTATAGAGAGTAATCCCCTCACCATGCTTATCAAGTGTTTTTCGTGTCTGTTACTAGTTATATGGCTCTGATAGCCTGCTGGATTATCCTGGTTTGTGTTTAATAGTGGACAGCACAGTCACCTTCTATAAGGTCACCTGAGCAGGCAAAGTCCAATTTCCCACACTGCAAGCCCACTATCTCAGTACAATATTCAGCAAAAAGAGAAATCCACACATCTTGTTCTCCTCACAAAAAACCACCTGTGTGGCAAGGAAAAGCCCACGGCGACAACAACAGTTTTCAGAGTAATTTTTTGAAAGAAACATAAAACATAGAAACATCACAGTTTTCATGGAACACATACTTTCTACAAAACCCAAGTTTTAGAAAATAACTCTTTGAAGCGAATAAACAAAGATGGATAAAGTGAAAGTATGTAGCACAGAAATCCTTTCTCTACATTTTGTAACACAGTAAATATCTCCCTAGCTAGCTGCTCTGGTTTTATCAGCAAAGTTCCTGCAAAAATAACGCGCGAGAATGCATTTATTTCCAAAATGTATGACAAGAGTTGCAGTGCATAAAATAGTTTTCACTTTTGTACCTTTATCTGCCTCTAGGTATATCGTCCAGATCCTCAGCTGGTATAAATTACCATAGCTTCATTGCTTTTAATAGAGCCATATAGATTTTAAACAGCTGTGGTTCTGGCCCATAAATATTATGCATTACAGAAACAGAGTAGAAACATATGGCGGCTAGTGAATCTTGGGTGAAGTTAAGATCAGTGTTGACCTGAGAAGTGCATTTTGAGTAAAACATTAACATTAATCTTAACTATCTTGATTTTAACCCACACATGAAGTCAGTGGATGTTTCTTGCATTTCCTTATTGGCTAGAAATCACTTAACTGACAGAAGCTGAAGAATGATAGTATGGAACATGAAGAATGTTTAGCACCCAGTGATGAATCAGTGAGGTTAATTTAACTACCAATGTTTCTAAAATTACTGCTATATCTTTTCACATTTGGTAGGCTACCATATTTTGTTACATGAATAGTGCATTGTAGATATTTTAAGACAGACATGATGTTTAGGACACTTACGTTGACAAAAATCTCTCACAATTTTATACTGTGATATTCGAGAGCTCAGCATTTGTTAGAAGATAAGAATATAAGAATGGCCATACTGGGTCAGACCAAAGGTCCATCCAGCCCAGTATCCTGTCTGCCGACAGTGGCCAGTGCCAGGTGCCCCAGAGGAGGTGAACCTAAGACAATGATCAAGCGATTTGTCTCCTGCCATCTGTCTCCAGCCTTTGACTAAAGGCTCGGGGCACCATACTTTACCCTTGGCTAATAGCCATTTATGGAGCTAACCTCCAAAAATGTATCAAGCTCTTTTTTAAACTCAGTTAGAGTCCTGGCCTTCACAGCCTCCTCTGGCAAGGAGTTCCACAGGTTGACTGTGCGCTGTGTGAAGAAAAATTTTCTTTTATTAGTTTTGAACCTACTACCCATTAATTTCATTTGGTGTCCTCTAGTTCTTATATTATGGGAACAAGTAAATAACTTTTTAATGTTCACTTTCTCCACACCATTCATGATTTTATATACCTCTATCATATCGCCCCTCAATCTCCTCTTTTCTAGACTGAAAAGTCCCAGTCTTTCTAGCCTCTGCTCATATGGGACCCTTTCCAAACCCTTAATCATTTTAGTTGCCCTTTTCTGAACTTTTTCTAATGCCAGTATATCTTTTTTGAGGTGAGGAGACCACATCTGCACGCTGTACTCAAGATGTGGGCGTACCATAGTTTTATATAGGGGAAGTATGATATTCTTCATCTTATTCTCTATCCCTTCTTTAATAATTCCTAACATTCTATTTGATTTGCTGACTGCCGCTGCACACTGCGTGGATGTTTTCAGAGAACTATCCACTATAATTCCAAGATCCCTTTCCTGATCTGTTGTGTCTAAATTTGCCCCCATCACATTGTATGTATAATTGAGGTGGAAAGATGTAGTGTACAGCCATTTTGGTTCAACTAACAGTAGGGTGTCCATCCATCCCGTGTTGGGTGGGATGGTCCTGTATTTGGGATACCAAAAAAGCATCCCAACTTACTTTTCAAAAGGGATGAATGGTCCTGTATTTAGGCCCTTGTGGGGGGGGGGGGTCAGGGAGGGAGCGCCCGCTCCCGCTGCTTCCCTAGGGCTCTCGGTCCAAGAGCACCCACTGCCATCACTTCTGTGGGGCTCCGGGCTGGGAGCTCCTAGGCTGCCACCTTCCCAGGGCTTCTGATGGGGGGAGCGCTGGCAGCTACCACTTTCCCGGGGCTGGGTGGGGGGCACCAATTCCCCAGGGCTTGGTGGAGCCACCCTTCCCCCACATATCTCCCTGTCCCATATTTGGGGCAGGGAGATAAGATCAGCCTAATTAACAGTCAATGTAAATAAGTGCATCTCTTAGAATTCTAATGTTATGAGTGGAAGGTTGGTTATTTTCAACTTCCAATTTGACTTGGTCATGGAGATTACATAACTTGGGGATATATCCTGCAAGATGCCAAGCACCAGCCAAAATCAGAGTTATAGGGCTATTCACTACTTTCTAGAAAATACTTAGTACCTTGCAGGTGAGCAGAATCAATTCTTTTGCATTGTTTGAAAGAAATCAAACAAGTTTAGGTGACACACAGAAAACCAAGTAAAATATTTTTGACTAAAAATGGTTGACAGGAATGATGGACAAACAAGTAGTTGTCTGGTTGGAGGCAGCAGAAGTTTGCACAATTGAGAATTCTCCAGCTATGGCGTTTTTATGGAAGAATGGCACACAGGTCTGATACTGTCATTTACTAAGGAAAGTGTGGAAATTCTCTGTATTTATAGTAGGAGACAGAGATCAATCTATTGAGTTTATCTAAGAGAAGGTAGAGTGGTGATTTGACCATTGTCTATAGCCCACAGCATCCGGAAAGATTTGTGGTGATTAGTGCTTTAGTCTAGCAGGAGAAGTATAATGGGATCCCATAGGTAACAGACAGGGCAGTTAATAGAAAATGTGACAATGTTCTTCTGTTGAAGAATGCTGACTTTTGTTAAAATTGGAAGTTCCTTGGGGATGTAGTTGATTTAGATTAATTTTGACTCAAACCTGAACAGCTTCCTCCCAGTATGCCTGTGCTTCTTCAAGTGGTCCCTGTGGGTGCTAAATGTCAGGTGTTGGGCCCACCATGGTGATGCAGTTTGGACATTTTCATGCCATAGTTAGCTGGACTACATATGTGCAGGAGCTTGCTGGGATCATCGCATGCTTTTGGTCATGTGCGTGATCCGGTCCAAGCTAATTCCTCTTAACTGCCAGTGGCCATGGACTTTGCTTGTGCTCCAAAGCATGCCTGAAACAAGAGTTAAAAATTGTCTGTAAATAGTTTGCCTTACCTTTTTCCAGCATTTTAAGAGTTCCTTCATTGTATTTTTTTTTTAAAAATGAGGGAGAAGGGAGAAAAGGAGGAGATTTTAATAAGTTAAAACTTATCTGCAATTTGCTTAAGAATGGTTCTTATTGACTGTTAATGATTATTTACAACTGCTAAGTACTCTTAACTACTGTTTGCTAGTCATAAATATATACTTTTTAAAGCCTATAAGAGTCACCTTTTTTTTTTTTTTTTTTTTTTTTTTTACAAATAACAGTATGTGTGTGTGTGTATATTAGGGTATATGGTGTAGAATGGTAGTGTGGGTCCTCCTTGTTTTGAGGTCCAATAAATAATCTAGAATTGTAGGTATGGGGGTCTCCCGTGTGTCTAATTGTCTGGAGGAGCACCTGGATGTAAACCATTTCCATTTATAGATGTACGTCTTTCGTGTGAAGTCCATCTGCTACATGTCAATATTCAAGGTCCACAGTCTGAGCATGACTTACCTGCATGAGGACAGCCTGGAAGGTAGACTTTCCCACGTTGAACCAGTTGCCCACTGAGTGGTGGCTGTTGGGGGTGGCGAACTTACAGAGGGCAATGGTGACCCACTTCTCTAGGGGATGTTGGGCCACATCTGGGTGTCCTGCCTGTGGATGGTGGGGGTGAGCCAGGTGGAGAGCTTCAGGAAGGTTTCCTTCCTTATGCAGAAGTTGTGGAGCCACTGCTGGTTGTCCCACTGCCCCATGACCAGCGGTCCCACCAGTCTGAGCTGTGGTGTACCTCCAGACCCGACTGGTTACCCAGGTGGGGTCCTTGGTGGCAGGTCTGTTCCACCAGAGGAGGTGGAGGGCATCTGCGACAAGGGTGATCAGCAGCTTGAGCATGCGGAAGTGGTTCCAGTGGGAGCCCAGGGGCTTGCATGTCACCATGACTAACTGGAAAGATCAAACTCACAGCTAGTGTTGGAGCCATGCAGTAGGTTTGCTGTCTCTCCAGCAGGTAGGCAAGCCTAAGCATAGGCTGGGGATGTGGGTGAGAGGAGTCCCTATAAGGGCATGCCTGGCCAGGTCTCCTGGAAGGGCTTGCTGGCCATGTGACCCTGTCTTCCAGGGTTTTGGGGCCAGTTCAGTCGAGAAGGCAGCCGGGGCTCTTTTGATTCTGTGGCTGCAATCAGTCAACAGAAGTTTTGTCAGAAGATCTCTTCCGACAGTGACTTCTGTCAAGAGATCACTGTAGTGTAGAAGTAGCCTTCATGTTTCCGCCTATGACATGGCTCCCTTCAGGAAACTGTTGTTTTTTTCTTCCCACCCTTCACGATGAGGCATATCAGTACATAAATAGCTAGAAGTATTAGGAATGTTTTGCATAAAGGTGTTACTAGTATGTATGTATATTAGTATGACAGGATTTCCTGATGCCATTTTACAAGCCAAAGGAGAGTCTTGTGCTTGGGAATCATTCTAACTCTCTTTAATGACTTTGTCCTTTACCACTGAAGTGAATGTGAGTATTACCATGGGAGTAAGATTGAATTTCAGGTAAGTAGGGTGATTAATCCTGAAAAACTGGTCTGACACTTGTTCTGATTTTAATCATAAAAATACCATAGGTATTTCCAAGCATGCTCTCCCTGTGAGAAATTAACACAAAAGTTTTAATGATCCTGTGAATTACTGTAAAAGAACTAATCTCAATAGTTTTGTATGTACAAGTATAAAATTCACAAGGCTGAACAATTAACATGTAGTTGGTATAAATATTCTGATGCAGCAATATATGTTCAATATTATTATTTTATTATTAGTTACTTTGTAAAAGGTCTTCATTACAAATATCAAAACATCCAGATCTTAGGGACGTCTTTGCTTCTCCTTCTTGATCTGCTCCAGCACGTTTCCATAGAAAATCAACATCCACATGGTTGAAAACAGCTGCTGTTAAAAAGTGATATTTTTTTTTCCTGTTTGGTATCATGCATTGTCTACTGCAAGCAGGGTTTATCTATACCTGACACTAACGTTGAAAACTCTGTACATCTTTGGTTGCCATTTAGGTAACATAATGTAGAACAAATAACTTTCCAGGTTCCTTTCTTCCAATTTCACTAGACTGGTTTTTGAATTTCACTTTTAACATTCCCTTATTTTGTTGGTGTTAATGGAAGTCTGTCTAGTGTAAGAAGATGGTCTTGTTTAAAGAACAGGAGGCTGTACTTTGTGTTTGAGGAGGGGAGAAATGTGTATTTCAGCCAATGTTAAACAACTCTTGATGTGTCGTAAAAGAGAGGAAGCCGTGCTAGTCTATACACTATCAAAACAAAAAGCAGTCAAGTAGCACTTTAAAGACTAGCAAAATAGTTTATCAGGTGAGCTTTTGTGGGACAGACCCACTTCAGCCAGGCTATGGTCTGAAGAAGTGGGTCTGTCCCACAAAAGCTCACCTAATAAACTATTTTGCTAGTCTTTAAAGTGCTACTTGACTGCTTTTTGTTTTGAGCTCTTGATGTGTGTAAGTTCTGAAGACAAAAATTAATTCACTGAGCGTGATGGGGAACGAACCCCTTGGGATGTGCTGATATTGCCACTAACATCCACCTTCTTGCTTCTGTGGCTCTCCACCACCCTGTCCTGCTGGGCCAGATCCTCTGGACTCCTCCAGCCAAGGTACAGAGTTGGAGTAACTGCTCCCCTGCAGAGCAATGCAGACACTGTTTAAGCACAGCTCTGGGTGGAAGCAGTTCTAGGGCAAAGCACCCAGGGAATTAGCTTCCCAGAAGGTATCAAACCCCCAGATAAATGTGTGTCTGTCTGTCCTCTGTGTGTGTGTGTGTGTGTGTGTGTGTGTGTGTGTGTGTGTGTGTGTGAAAAAGATTTGCACAGGGAAGGCTTATTAGGTAAGCTCGCTTTATCAATGAAAGGGATAACATGCACTGTGGTAGATTTCCCTGGGTAGTAACAGTTTACGCTGGGCTTGATTATAAACCACAGAGATTTTATTAAGCAAGACCGATGGATTTAAGTGGTTATAGATAAGGGCAAACAGATCAAAGTCAGTTCCAAATCATAAATATAAACGAGGGATGAGGGGGATTCCAAAAATTTAAATGGTCACATCCCACACCTTTCTACTATATTAATGGAGGGGATGTGAAATCTGGGACATAAGTTTGTTGCAAAAGGGAGCTCAAAGCAGGGAATTTGGGATGCAGGGGACATGTAGGGGCTGGGCTGGGTTTTGGCTGAAGGAAGGTTTGTGAGCTGGGGCAGGTGCTAGGTGCAGGCTCTTGCTGTAAGGTGCTTACTACAGTAGACCCCCAACCAGCAAGATTTTGACTGACATGAAAGTACACTCTTGAAATAACACAAGTCGAAATCATGAGTGGCAGGGAGCTGGGAACCAGGCAGCAGTCTGGCTCCCGAAACCCTGCTGCTTGCAGGAGCCGGGAAACTGACCAGTGCTGCTGTGCCTCTCGGGTTCCTTGGCTCCCACAACTGGTGGGTAGCTGGGAGACAAACACAGCAGCATGGTCATTTTCACAGCTCCCCGCCACTCACAGAAGCTGGGGAACTGATCAGTGCTGCTACACCTGGCTCTGGGCTCTCTGCAGCTCATGGGAGCAGGGAGCTAGGTGCAACCAGGACCAGGGGACCCAAAGGCAGCAGGGCCACTCCCTACAAGGTCCCAGCTTATGCAAAATTTGACTCACACATGGTTGCCCAGGAACCCAACCTACATGTAAGTCAGGGATCTACTGTTTAGGCAGCACCTTGCTGGGAGCCCAGTGGGACCCTTGAGCAGGGTTTCTGGCTGCTGCAGCCCCACAAACCACTCAAAGTGGCTGGCTGCTGGGGCCAGCATGTCTCTCTTTGTGGGGAGATGGACAGTGGGTCTACACATGCTGCATGCACCCATAAGCCCTCCTCTTGCACCTCCCATTGGCCAATAAATGGCCAATGGGAGCTGAGTGGATTGTGCTGGGGGTAGGGCAGCATGCGGAGACTCCCTCTCTTACCAAGGGGCCTGCCATGCTGAGACACACATGTGGGGCTGTGGCAGACAAGCAGCTGTATTTTGCCCCCCTCTGCTATAAGGCGGATGCAGAATTGGTTGGAGAAGCATAGACAGAGAGCAGTTATTAATGGCTCTTAATCAAACTGGAAGAATATATTGATTGGGGTTCCACAGGAATCTATCTTCATAAGTGAATTGATAATGGCATAGGAAGTACATTTCTAAAGTTTTCTGGTGAGCTGGGTGGAGCGGGAAGTGGTTTGGATGATAGGATTGAAATTTGAAATCATCTTGACAAAATGGAAAGATGCTCTGAAATAGGGTGAAATTCAATAATAACAAATACAAAGTTCTCCAGTTAGAAAGGAATAATCAATTACACAACCTAAAATAGGACAACAGGTTAGTGGATTACAAACTAAATATGAACCAACAATGTCATACTCTTTATTCAAACAAACAAACAAACAAACATCTTTGTCTTGTCTACTAGCAGTAATATCATAAGCAAAATATGAGACATAATTGTTTCACTCTACTAAGCACTGGTAAGGCCTCAAGAGAAGTACTGTGTCCAGTTGGGCATCATGCTTGGGGGAAAGATATGGATACATTGGAGGAATTCCAGAGGAGAATAACAAAAATAATTAAAGACCTATTAGGAAACAAACCAACCAAAAAAAGACTTGCTTAGTCTGGAGAAGAGGAGGCTGGGCAAGGAGGAGAACATAATAGTCTTCAAGTATGTAAAGAGCTCTTATTAAGAGTAAAATGATAAATTCTTCTTCTTTACTAGGGAGCTCAGAAGTAATGACCTTCAAGTGAAGCAAGGGAGATTTAGGCTGAACATGAGGGGGAAAATATCCTAAGTGTACTTAGGAAGGCTGTGGAATCCATGTCATTGAAGATTTTTTTAAAAAAACAGATTATTATATTCAGACTGCTGTGATGGTTGAGAGAACACTTCGTCCTGCCTCAGTGCAATTAATGATCTATCAAGGTTCCTACCCCTGCCTTTCTTTACAGCTGATGTCCCAAAACTGTTCTCCATGTGCCTCTCTCTCATTGCCATCACATTTTGGCCGCCATCCCATCCCTAGCCAGCAACCACTGCACACCATGCCCGCCCCTTCACAATCCAGCCCTGCAGACTCACACAGCCATCCATGTGTGGTTTATCCTTACTGATCTGCAGCACCCATTGCACAGCAGGTCAGACCGCATGGCTGCACATGATACCCGGCCATAAATCTGTACATGATCTCACCTCTTCTTCCTGCCTCTCTCCTCCCCACAAACTGCAGAAGTGTCATGATGAATTAGTTGTTTTTAATAAATGAATTTATTGGGTTTGAAAGAATATTTTATTTCAGTACAGGAAAAGCAAGCACACCCCAGCAAAGCAACAGGCACTATTGTACTAAGTGTGTCCTGGGGACAGTCCACCACTAGAGTTGCAGTCTCTGCACTCCCGTGCTTGGCAACAAATATTACTGACTTTCAGCATCAAATTGCTGCCCCCAGGCTTCCCTGATCATTATGACATCACAATGTGTGCCTTCAATAGCTCCAGTCTCAAGCTGTTCAAATTCAGTCTCCAAGTTCCTCAGCAGTCCAGCCCTGAGTGAAGCCTTCATGTACCCCTTCACAAATATCATATGGCTATAAGCGTTAGGATGTGTTCCTCAGCCAGGTCCAATTTCCCATACAGACATTACCAGTGGGTTTTTAAGTGACCCAAAGCACACTCCACTGTCACAATGCACTTGCTGAGCCCATTGCTGAGCTGCTCCTTACTGCTGTTGAGAGTCTCATTGTGTGTCTTCATATGCCATGGTATGAAGGGGTAGGTGAACCTCCCAAGACCACAGTGAGCATTTTGATTTCCTGCACGGTGATCTTTTGGTCTAGGAAGAAAGTCTCTTTTTGCAGTTTCCTAAATAGGACATTGCTCCAAAAGATGCATGCATCATGCATCTTTCCAGACCAGCCTACGTTAATGTCTGTGAAATGTCCACAAGTGCCTGGAGAGCCATGGAGAAATGCCCATGCTGGTTAATGCACTTGGAGACCAGGTGTTCTGGTGCTGGAGTTGGGATATGAATGCCATCTGTCAACCCTCTGCAATCTCTCAAACCATCTGAGCAAAGCTGTCCATAGTTGACCACATGTGGCCCAGAGCAATGGTCTTTCAGAGCAGGAGGGGACTGATGCCCCTGCGTGCTTCCATCAACTTGAGTCCAATGGTTGACCTTCACACTCCAAACTGATTGTTGACCATTTGCTAGTTGTCTGGAGTAATCAGCTTCCATAGTGCAACTGCCATTTGCTTCTCCACCAATGGGGCTGCTCTGAATCTCATGTCTTTGCACTGCAGGACAGGAGTGAGCTCATCACCGTTCCCATGAAAGTGGCTTTCCTGATTTGAAAGTTCTGCAGCCACTGCTTGTCATCGCAGACTTGTCATCTCAGATGGGATACCAGTGGTTATTTCTGAAGCCCAAAAGAGCCATTCCACTGTGGTTGGCATCTCCATGAATGTCCCAAGAAATCTCATATTGTGTGTCTGATACATGGCAAACTCCCTGTCTAACGCCTCATCATCACTCTGCAGCTTAAGGAAAAACTCAGTTGCCATGTGTAACTTATTAGTGTGGCCTATCAGCGTTCTCTTCAGCCATTCAGGATCCCTTCCTTCAGATTAGAGAGGCATAGTGTGCAGCCCAAAAACCATTGACAGATAGTGCCAAATGCAGATAGAAGCACAGGGACGGGGGGATGTAAAATGATGCACCACAGGGCACTGAGACAGGACCCAGGATGCTCCATGGTTCCTCCCCCACCACCACCTCTGCCTTCCTACAAGTCTCAATGGTGGATGAGGAAGAGGTGCTCTGGGGGATAGGTGCCCACAGTGTACCTCTCTGAATGCTGTTGCTCGTGGTACACGTGTGTCATGCTTCTGCCCTGATAGCTGATGGTGTAGACACACAACAACAGTTTTACTGCTGCGTTCTGTTACTGACAATGCTTTACATCTGCTAGTGTAGGTAAAGCCACTACTTTCTTCAGCCATGTCCTGGAGCATTGCGTAACTGCACATGAAGGTGGAGCTGGTGAACTGTCCTTGCTGTGTACTTATGTCTGTGCAAATTATGCATCTGCATGGGTACTTGTACTCCCACAGCCAGGCCGTCACCCAGCCAAGGTACTACCACTGAGATCCTGTTTGTGGCTTAGTCTGAGTCCAACAAACAGATTGATATAGAGAGATGATCACACACAAGGAAATCACAGCCAGTCAGGATGTAGCTAGAAATGATGAGCCCTAAAGATATATTCTCCAGTCCTGATATCAGGGCTGTGTTAGGAGCATGTCCCTTAATTGTCCTCCTTATAAGTCCAAACTGATCTCCATCTTCCTGTAAGCCTTGTGATAGCTCACGAGGATTGTTGGAAATTGCTGAAACAGACATACCAAGTTATGAAACTGAAGTTTACAGAACATGTTAACTTGGTCCCCTGTGGAGTCTATGCAGTGTGGGGAACACATGAATGTCCACTGAAGAGTGCTGATACTTACAGGCTTTACCAACCCTGTGTGCCCTCTGATTTTTTTTATGTCCGTGTGCAGAATGCGTTTTGTTACCTGCACCACTATGAATGCGACTTGTGATACAACTCCTCCATAACAGAACAAAATTCTTTCTGAACATGGGTGATTTCTGACGGGGGAGGACAAGGGGCATTCAGAGTGTGGAAGAGGGCTCAGAGTTATTGGGGGGATGAGGGCTCTGGCTGGGAGTTCAGGCTTTGGGGGAGGGCTGGGGATGTGGTGTTTGAGGTGCAGGAAGGGCCTCTAGGCTACAGCCAAAGAGTTTGGAGTGCTGGGGTTGTGGGTGAGTTGTCTGTGTGAGAGTTCAGGTGCATGAGAGTGCTCAGAGTTGTAGTATGGGGTCTAGAACGGAGCTAAGATTATGGAGTGGGTTCCAGGCTGGGAAATGGAGTTGAATGTGGGGTGCTTACTATCTCCATTTGGTGGTATGTGGGGAAACAGGTGGCTCCATGCTCCAGGTGCTCACCTGCAGACACCTCCCAGCACAGCTCCCATTGGCTGTGATTCTTAGCCAATGGGAGCTGTGAGCACTGAGCTTCCTGGCACTCACAGCAATGTGGTTCCAGGTGCGGGGAAGGATTGGCAGCATACTGAGCCACTTCTCTTCTCCTTCCCCTCTCCCACCTCCTACCAGGAAGGGCTGGCTCAGAAAACAGGAGCTTTATAGGCTGAAGCCCTAAAGCCCCTTTTGTAATCTTGGACTGGTCTGTGGGTAATGGCAGCTCCCCCTCTCCTGGCCATGGTTCCTCCCTGCTGGGGCCACGGGAGCTTATTAGGGCTTGTTTGGTAGCTGCACAGCCACACCACTTAGAGGGAACTTTGTTTGCCAGCTGTATTTAGTTTCATATCCTTGGTGTATTCCTTACTATTGAAGTGAGTAGAGAAATTCAACATTGCAGGTGTTCTAGTTTCCTGCACTGCTATTTTTCCTGGTGTCCCTCATTTTGGATATTTGTTTCGTGTTCTGCATATGACAGTTTGAGAGAGAAACACTGGAAGAATAACCTGGGGAATTTTTTTTCACAACTTCAGTATATGAAATTGATAAACACCTACTGTTCAGATAAATGAGCACATCACCTGGTTTCAGCGTATGTGTTGACACTGCTTTCGCCTTTCAACACGAAGGCATAGTGGACCCAACTCTGCACAGCCTTAGGCCATGTGCCAAACAAAAGTTGGGTTGCTTGTGGTTTAAATTCACTGCTGAACTTCTTTTATAGCCACAAGATGCTTTCAGTTGGAAAGGCTTGAATAAACCATTCCAGTACTCACTGACTGTTTTGGCTTATCTATCTGTGTATGACACCGACAGACCCGGGTTGCTGGTCCCAGGGGTAGAACCTGTGAGCATAGGGTCTAAAGCTCTGCACTCTACCACGTGAGCTAAAGGCCAGTTGGCTCTCAGCCGAAGCTGTAGTGCAGATACTTCAAAACTCAGATGAGGCCTCAGTGTCTCTGGGTACTACATGTGGTATGATAGATAAAGAAGTGGAGGTTGTGAGTGGTGTATTTACTGCAGAGTGTGACTATAGCCAATCTTTTGTTTCTTCATTTCTTTCTCTGTTTGTGAAAGAAACATATCCTGAACCAATCAGTGTTATCTATCCAATCCAAGATGTATTCTCAGATAATCTATTTTAGGAAGATCCAGATCATGTGTGCATATTTCAGAACTGACAGCTTTAGGGTGCAAGGTCTTGTTTTTGGTGACTTGAAATAGACTGGAAGGTAGCTCAGAAGATGCTCTATGGAGGAGAACAGCTCTGGATGTTTAAGATGTTTTTGTCTCCAGCCCTCTCCATGCTGAGGTTTTCATTTAACTTTTAGGATTCCCTACCCTAATGTACAATGGAGCAGGGAGTGAAGGAGACAAGGGATGGGCAGAGAGGAAGGGGATAAACTCTTGACCTATCCAAGGAGAAGAGAGCTACAACAGAATGCTTCCCTTCCTCATACGTTCCTGTGTACCTTCCCATAAGAACAGTCTTTGGTGGGGATTCTGTGTCTGGGATGGTGGAATCTAGAGATTTCCAGCTAAAAACAGAAGTGCTGGGTTAATGTTTCTAGATGTAAAATCATGTTCATAACCTTAGCCTTTATGAGAGGTCAAAGCTATGGAGGCTGAAGCAAGGAGGCCAGTTTTAGACACCAGGCCAATGGTAGAATGGTTTGTAAGGAGCAACGATGGCTGGCCTACATGGAGGTTTCAAGGTTGGAGAGAGTAGATTCTGATCTTTAAGGTCATTTCTCCTGACCTTCTAGTCTCATGCACTGTTTCAGCTTGCTGAGTTGTCAGACTTTCCCCACCCACAGAAAAGGAAATTAGAAATTTCTGTATGAAGGAAATTACAGATCTAACTTAGTCACATGGAAAGTGAACGAATTCCCCTTCAACAAGAAAATTAAACCATGGCTTGCGTTGACTTACAAACTCCTTTGGCTTGAGAACATTACTTCTCCATGGTCTGCCCTACAGAAATACCATAATAATAAAAGTAAGCCTACTTACTGCATGTGAGCATTGCTGTGCCTAAATTAAATATTATGCTGTCTAGAGACTTGTGTAATAGAGGAGACATGTTCTGACTCTAGATTCCACAATGATTGTGTGTACCTATATTGCAACTGTGTCCATGAGCTCAGGCAAAGGGGCAGTTTAATTGTGATATAAATATTTGTGCTCTGGGACACCCCCTACCCTCATGGGCTACCAGCGCCTAGGCACCTGCACCATCCCACTCACCTACATCACAATTAATGAGTAGCTTAAATGAAACCTTGCCAGTCCACTGACACGTCAGCCCCCAGATTTTTAATTGCAATGTAAACATACCTTTTGTGAATATCTAGATGTGTACAAAGACCCAACTGCAGAGGTCTCTTAGGGAAAAGAAGATTTTCCTTATGTATCTCACAAAAAATTTAATGAGGAACGTCAGATTCTACATTAAAGAACTAGCAATAAACGTCTTGTAAATCATGGGAGAACAGCTTCATGAGTGAATCAAAATTATTATGTGGCAAAGCTGAAAATTGCTGTGTTTTACTGTTTTTAAAAAGCTGCAATAATTTTATATGCAAAATCAGCAAATACATAAACGCTGTTTATGCTGCCATCAGGTTTGATTGAACAATAGCGTGGCTATCTTGGATACCCCTCTTGTTATCCATATGGTTGGCTTTCCACAAGATGTATTGTTACTATCTCTACAACAAAGCTATGCATAACTTCTCTCCTGTTATTACTTGCCCAGTATTACCCAGATGACTTTATTTTGAGGTTTGAATGTCTTCATGAAAGGGCGGATACTGTGGGAAGAATATGAAGAGGTTCATAATTAGTGTGTTATCGAAAGACACATGCTTGATACTGCACAAAGATGAATTAAGCAGCCTGCTTGGTTCCTAGAAAACCCTTTGCTAAACAAAGACAAAATTGATGATGAATAAAATTGGCTTCCGTTTGTAGCTGATTTTTTTTGTTTTTCCAGCTGATCCTAACCAAAATCTTTATCAAAGAAAACAGCCCCATGATATCTTCCTGGCAACCTTTTAATCTCCTTGAGATTCTGGGAGGAATGACATTAAAGCAGTCTGTCAGGAACAGGGCTTTCATCCTCACATCTGAGGGGTACATTACACGTGGTCCCTGCAGGGAAATAGGGCTTTCGTACGTATACATTTTCCTTACGTAAACCTTACAATACTGTGTAATTTGGAGTCTTACCCAACCTACCAGTATCACTTACAGTATATTGTTTGAAGATATTGACAGTAGCAAATAATAAATGCTTGTAAACTAGACTGCCAGCCTATAATCAGAATTTGTTGTTTTGACTAGTCTGTAATGATAGTGAACATAACTACATTAGCTCCAGAGAGGTAGCCGTGTTAGTCTGTATCTTCACAAAACAAAAAAGCAGTCCTGTAGCACTTAGGTGATGAGCTTTTGTGGGGCAGACCCACTTCTTCAGATCTGGAAATAAATTATCTTGTATTTCCATAAGGAAAACCACCAAGATTTTCCAAATTGACTCGTGATTCATGCTGTTTCAGTTTTGCAGGGCCCACCTTGGTGAATACTGTTCTTTGTAGAACAAGGGCTCCTTTTAAAAAGATGTCTCAAGTTGGGATCCCAGCAATGTATGTCTACACTCCAAATCATTCTTGATTATTGACCTGTTTGTCTGAATATGATGATATAGATTGAAAAAAATCTATGGCATCTTGGGTCTATCATAGAATCCTAGGCCTGGAAGGGACCTCAGGAGTTCAGCAATTCCAGCCTCCTGCCCAAAGCAGGGTCAACCCTAATTAAATCGTCCCTGAAGGGGCTTTGTCAAGCTGGGACTTAAAAATGGCAGGGACGGAGATTCCACTGCCTCTCTAGGTAACCCATTCCAGCGCTTCACCACAGTCCTAGTGAAACAATTTTTCCCAATATCCAACCTACACATCCCCTCTGTAACTTGAGACCATTGTTCCTTGATCTGCCATACATCACTACTGAGAACATTGCTCCATCCTCTTTAGAGCCCCCCTTCAGAAACTTGAAGGTTGCTATCAAATCCCCTCCCTCACACTTCTCTTCTGCAAATTAAATAATCCCAAATTCCTTAGCCTCTCCTCATAGGTCTTGTGCTCCAGCCCCCTAATCATTTTGGTTGGCCTCCACTGGACCCTCTCCAATGCATCCACATCCTTTCTATACTAGTGGTACAGAACTGGATGCAGTACTCCAGATGTGGCCTCACCAGTGCAGAACGCAGGGGTATAATAACTTCCCTAGATCTGCTGGAAATGCTCCTCCTGATATACCTCAATATGCCATTAGCTTTCTTGGCTACAAGGGCACATTGTTGACTCATATCCAGCCTCTCAACTACTGTAATCCCCAGGTCCTTTTCTGCTGCACTGCTGCTTAGCCAGTCAGTCCCAGCCTGTAACACTGCTTAGGATTCTTCAGTCCCAAGTGTAGGACTCTGCACGATAATTTGTTGAATCTCATCAGATTTCTTTTGGCCCAATTCTCCTATTTGTATAGGTCACTCTGGACCCTATCCCTACCCTCCAACTTATCTATCTGACCCCCCTCAACTTAAAGCCATCTTCAGAGCTTTTGAGTGTTCAATCTATTTCTTCATTCAGGTCATTAATAAAGATGATGAACAATAACGGCCCTAGAGACAATCCTTGGGGCTCTTCACTTGAAACCTACTGCCACCCAGACATAGAGCCATTGATCACTACTTGTTAAGCCTGATCTTCTAGCCAGCATTCTATCCATCTTACGGTCCATGTATCCAATCCTTGCAGGCAAGAATATTGTGGGAGACTGTATCAAAGGCTTTGCTAAAGTCTAGGTATGTCACATCCATTGACTTCCTCATGTGCACAGAGCCAGTTACCTCATCATAGAAGCTCATCAGATTGGTCAGGCATGACTTGCCCTTGGTGAATACATGTTGACTACTCCTGATCACTTGCCCCTCTTCCAAGTGCTGAAAATGGATTCCTCAAGGATCCCCTCCATGATGCACCCTGAATCCATTTTATCATTGCAGTAGATGGAGGCCGAGTTGCAGCACATCAGGGCGTTCTCTTAAATGATTTTGCTGCTTGAGAAGGCTGTGCTCTGAAGATGAGTGTGGTGGCGTGGTAGACATTTTTGGTTGTGTCTTTATCATACAGTGTTGTAGGTGTGCCAGAGTAGACCAGGAAAGGAGGAGTCTCTTTCTTGACACTCCTGCAATCTGAGTTAGACTAATGCAACCAGAGGAGTCAAAAATACAGTGAGTACATAAAGGAGAACAAGGATATGTTGGGACACATAGCTAAGGCCATGTGTGCACTAGGGACCTTACACTGGCACAGCTGCACAGCTGTAAAGTCTCCTGTGTTGCTGGGAGGGCAGAGCTGTTCCCCCCATGTAATTAAACCGTCCCCAATGAGCAGTGGGAGATATGGCAGCAGGTGATGCTCTCCTGCCAGCATTTCACTGTCCACATTGGCACTTTTGTCATGAAACGTCTGACAATCAGGAATGGATTTTTTTTTCCATATGCCTGATGGACAAACATGTAGCTGACAGAAGTGCTAGTGTAGACAAGCCAGTATTCCACACACTGCTCTTACAATCAAGTGGAGGCAAGTCTACCTTCTAACAGTGTGTTTTGTGCGTGTGTGTTGGGGAGTGTGGGGAGAAACGGGGTGAGAGGCCAGTGTTTCCTGCTTCCAGCAGATAAAAGTTGGGGCAGGTTGGTGGAAAGTATTCTCTAGTGGTTATAATAATTAGTAACAGCAGCAACCTTCCCCAAATGGTTTTATACTCCAGGAATCTGCTCTCCATATTTGACTTTCCTGTAGAATGATTCTAGAACTACTACAAATAAGTAATTTTCATTGGGGTGGCATTTTGTCATTGGTGGTGGTTCTAATATAATTGCAAAGAGTGTTCCAGACAAAAAGGTGAATATTAAAAGCAGATTTTTTTAAATCTGCTGCTTATTTTTATTAAAATGCTAACAGCACAAATGTTTTATTCCTGATAACTTAACAGTCTCCACCCCCAGCAAAAAGTCATTATAATGTCAGACAGCTTTGTATTTTATGCCTCACAGAGTTCAGTAAATCCAATTATGTAACATTGCTGGAAAGGAACGAAATACTAGAAATATAAACTAAAGTGTACCAAAGACATTGTTACATTTTGTAATTTTACATTAATTTACTTAAACTAATTAGACTAAATTACTTAAAACAATTAAACTCTTGTACTGTATCAAGTCATCTGCTGTGCCTGTTCTGTGCAACAGAATAATGAAAGTTTCCCTGTATTTGATTTATCCATAGGAAACAATTCAAATAAAATCTGGGGTTGAGTGGGAATTAACCTCACATACCACTGAATCTAGAGAAAAAGCCGACATTTTCAATTCTCCAAATGCTTATGCATATTCTTTACTGTAGTCACATTGGTTTGATAAGTCAATGAAATGGGCTACATGAGGCCCTTAGACTTTTTCCAAAATAAGAGCACTCTACTTGCAGATCAGCAAACTTCAGTTTGTTTTGCCCTTACAGAGGGTGTGATCTGGCTGCTATGTTGCCATCCAGTACTTTTAAGGAGATAATGTCCTGTAGTGAGATTTGTCTTGACTATTTTTAGGAGATTTCAGCTGAGCCCTGGGTATTTCAATGGAGCAATGGCTCTCTCTTGTTGGTGTACTGCTTCCTGTGTCTAGTGGTCCTTAAGTAGAGAGCAGGTTAGGAATCTGGATGTGTCCCCATCTCAGCTGTAGAATGCTGTCTGGATTTGTACTCCACTGCTTAGGCCACGGCTGAGCAAACTTTTTATGTTGGACCCCATTTTTCATCCCTGCAATCAGCAGGGCCTCCCCACCAACCTGTCCAATGTAATCCAAAAGACAGAAATTTCAGTTATATTCATATTAACAAAATAAAACCTTTTGGCACATGGAAGAAAATAAGTCTGTAGAATGTAAAAACTTTAATAATCGGTATAGAAATGTGAACACAGAGACATAAAAACAGTAACGTTTCAACATTTTTAACGAGACGGATGAGCCTGAGACCAGCAGCTCATTGTGCTGTGCCTCCCATATACAATTCCATGCCCCCTACTTTGTGTACCGTGTCTTAGGCTATGTCTGGGCTATAGAACTTAAAATGGCACCGCTTTAAGGTCTTATGTAAAGGTTCTCCATGTCAAGTGGTGGTAGCTATGTTGGCTGGAGAGAATCTCCCAGCAGCCTAGCACTGTCAACCCTGGCACTTTTGTCAATGAAACTATCTTGATCAGGGGTGTGGGTTTTTTTACATCCCTGACTAACAAAGTTTCACAAATAAAAGCGCTAGTGTACACAAAACCCAAAATATATCTGGAGGCAAGGGCTAGTGAGGCCCTCATGCTGCAAACACTTTGTAAGCATGTATCTTTACTACAGTAATGTGCATAAAGTGATTTATCAACATCATTGTCCACAGCATCAGGGCCTGTGTATATTGAATAGATTGTTTGGATGATTAATATCTGCTCACCAGTATGTCTTCGCAGGCAGTGAGGAGTCAATTATTTAAATAAGTCAACAAGTCCTACCCAAAGGGTGCAGCTAAGAACTTTGGATCAAATTTGAAACCATGACAGCTGTTGTTCCTCTCCCCCGCCCTTATGTTCTTGTTACATTTTAAGCAGGTGTGGAGAACAGCCTTGCTTCAATAGCTATGATAATACTTTGTTTCTTCTAATTGTGAAAAGATAAAGATTATTCATCAGTAAGCTGTGCTTGTCGGCCAAGGTCACTTGAGCCGTGTCTACACATGCACGCTACTTCGAAGTAGCGGCACTAACTTCGAAATAGCACCCGTCACGGCTACACGTGTTGGGCGCTATTTCGATGTTAACATCGACGTTAGGCGGTGAGACGTCAAAGCCACTAACCCCATGAGGGGATGGCAATAGTGCCCTACTTCGACGTTCAACGTCGAAGTAGGGACCGTGTAGTCATTGCGCGTCCCGCAACATCGAAATAGCGGGGTCCGCCATGGCGGCCATCAGCTGAGGGGTTGAGAGATGCTCTCTTTCCAGCCCCTGCGGGGCTCTATGGTCACCGTCTGCAGCAGCCCTTAGCCCAGGGCTTCTGGCTGCTGCTGCTGCAGCTGGGGATCCATGCTGCATGCACAGGGTCTGCAACCAGTTGTCGGCTCTGTGTATCTTGTGGTGTTTAGTGCAACTGTGTCTGGGAGGGGCCCTTTAAGGGAGCTGCTTGCTGTTGAGTCCACCCTGTGACCCTGTCTGCAGCTGTGCCTGGCACCCTTATTTCGATGTGTGCTACTTTGGCGTGTAGACGTTCCCTCGCAGCGCCTATTTCGATGTGGTGCTGCGCAACGTCGATGTTGAACATCGACGTTGCCAGCCCTGGAGGACATGTAGACGTTATTCATCGAAATAGCCTATTTTGATGTCACCACATCAAAATAGGCTACTTCGATGTAGGCTTCACGTGTAGACGTAGCCTTGCAGGCTTTTTCCATTAGAATAGATTTAATAGAGAGTGTACCTGGACAGTCATTCTTGTGAAATCACTTAGCTTTTAGTGAGTGTGAATTTTTTAAATTAGTTTAATTGCTGGGGTAATTGAGCTAAGACTCCTTTAACAGATGGGAACACTGAGTATATATGAAGGCTTACCACCTATTGTAGAAAACAAACATTCTGTCTTGTAGAACAAGGTAAGAAAATAATATAGTCATTTTTCCCCCTCATTTAAAAAGTCCCAGTATATCACTATGTGTCCAATGTGTTAATGAAAGGTTAATTTTACTGTGATGGACTGGGTCACAGAGATCCTCTTGAGTCTGCCATCTGTTGGGCTGTATATACACTGAGCCTGCCTTCCAGACCTCTGGAGTGCCACACTTCCCAGTCCTGTGAGCTAGAACCTCTGGTCTTTCCCAGTGATGGCACAGAGTTGGGTCACAGCCAATGTTCCCTCTTATCTTTTCCATCCACGTGCAAAATTTTATCGTCCGTTTGCAGAACAACTTTTCTGTGTGTTCCAAGGCACGTGCAAATGCACATCACCAGTAGATGCACCAGCCTAGCTGTAGGCACTTTACTGAGAAGCTGGGTGGCATTTGAACCTCTCCTGGGTGGCCGCACAAGGGTACAGCTTACAGGGACCATTGGTCACAGCCCACAGCAGAGCAACACAGAGGCTGAGTTCCACTCAACTCTGGGAAGGCTCAGTCAAAGGGGCTTGATACAGCATCCAGGTGCATGGCCTCAGTGGGATCGGAACCCCCAAAAAATCCATCTTACTCTGCGTATGCAGGTTCTGGACAGAGCAAGCTCACACAGCTGACTCCCTTTCCTCTTGGTAACAATTATTTGCTCTGGGTTTAATAATAAAAAAAAAAATAGGGTTTAATTGGTTGCGAGTGATAACAGCTCAAATTAAGTTATGGAGCAAAATAAAACAAAAGACTTCAGCTAAACTCACTACTGTAACAAACTTGTTTCGTGTAATTTCTTACCCTAACTGTAATTTTAATTCATTTTTCACAAGCAGGGCAATCTCCTAGCTTGGGCTTGATCCTTTCCCTAGTTCATTCTGAGATGTTTCCAGCAGTCATCTTGATGGTAAGTAGGTGGTGTCTGGCATCTGCCCCTACCTCTATTGTTTGGGTTCCTGCCTATAAATAGATTTTGCCCAAGGTGAGAATCTTTTGTGTTCAGCTTCTACCTTCTCCAATCCCCTACATCCAAAATAAGGTCCAGCAGCAGGTGATCTGTCCAAATGTCTTGGCAGGACAACCCTATCCAGGCTTAGAGGAAAAAAGTACTATTCACAGATCATTGTCTTGAGTACTGGGCCATTAAGTTCTCTGAATATTGCAAAAGGCCTTCACTAACACATCTAGGTATATGTATAAACAGGTTTGTATGCCAGATTTCTAACTTCCCGCACTGAAATGATACAGGCCCACAAAGAGAACATACACATTCAAAGGATTACAAACTCACCCATGATAAGTTACATGCCATTTTTTGCATAAAGCATGTTTAATTTAGGCATATTCATATTCATAAACATATTTCCAATCAAATATAGGGGCATACTGTTACATTTTCAAATTAAATTTAACAATTCTAGTTAAAATCTGCTTATTGTTGTGGAAAAATATTTGTGTATGAAACTGGAATCCATAGTGAAGACAATATTGCATAATCCAATAGGCAGAGTTGCTGAAGAATACAAGACTAAAGTGACTAAGCTTTCTTCAGTTCTGCTTATAGAGAACAAGGAGAAGTAAGTGCAAAGAGGGAAAGGTCAGTGTGAATTGGTAGGTGCCACTTTCCATTTACCTGTCAGAAAAGCATTTTCCATCAATTCATAAACATTCAAAACAATCTCTCAAAGGAAGAGTAGCAGTTTTAAATTAAAAATGTTTCTGATAACAGCTTCTTTCTCTTATTACCCAGACTCCATCATTTTCTGGACTTAAGGAAGAGAAAATTCACATCTGATGCAACAAATTGAGGAGTAATAACTATCAGATTGTCTTTGGCTGTTTTTTTTCCTCCTCTGCATCAACTGTTCTTCTTCTTCTAAATGTGTTTCCTTTCTATGCAAAAAATTCCCTCCTATCTGATGTACTAAAGACTAATGGACTGCAGCCAGTTTGGCCTTCCATAGCCCATGGTCAGCCTGTAGTCACAAATAATGTGAACTTACAGCTGCATTTAAAATCATTAGCATGTCTCTCAGTATTCTGCCTCCATTGATCAATTTCTGTCCAGTAGCTAGAAGCTTCAGTTCTCTGAAAACTAGCTGAAGGAGTATATACACAGAGTAAGGCTTTGTCAGCACTACACAGATCTGAAGATGTGGGTCTGTCTCATGAAAGCTCATCACCTCATAAACCATTTTGTTAAGTTGTTAAAATGCTACAGGACTGCTTTTTAGGTTTTGTGTAGTTGATCCAGTAAAAGATGTCACCCAGCCCACCTTGTTGGTGTGGAAAATGAGTGTTCTTAGGCATTAGAGAGTCAGAGCCCCAGCACCACCCTGGCACTCTCTTGCCTTCACGTGTACACTTACACCTTTCATCAGTGCTGCTGCCAGTGAAGGAACGTTTTCTTGCCAAAGTGGCTAACGATGTGGATCTGGGAAGGCTAATCAGACTGGAGAATGCTCGTGATGCATTCAGACGGTCAATATTTCCTCAGGAAGTTTTGGTAGTTTGGGATGCTGAAGAAGGAGATGTTTAATCAGATTTCCTAATAACAATGCTTTTTTTTTTTTTTTTTTTTTTTTTTTTTTCTAAAGAGCAGTGCCACGAAGACCTATTGAGTGGGTCTGGTCAGAATTAGTGATTTCCAGATCAGGGAAATTTGTGCTGTATTGACACTTCCATTCAGATTCAGAATTAAATCAAATGTATTAATTTTTCATGAATTGGAAATCTTAAAGCCAACTCTTCTTCCCCCCGCCCCCGAAAAAAAAAACAACAACAAAAAACCCACCATACCCTCCCCTTTGCTTCACAAACATTGACAAATGGTGTTTCTGAAACAAAATAGGCACCTAGAGAGCCCAGTAGTTGCAGGCTGAAATTGACATTCTTGGCAGGTTCACTGATGCTACTCACGGACATCCATTTCCATCCAAGATGCCAGGACTTCCAGGGGTTGCCACTCAGCAACTGCCCTGCAATTTGCACTGCCCTGGGTCCAGAGGCACCAACGAATCCAGGTTCTGAGCCAGCTAGAATCCAAGGCTGCCCACACTTTTGCCATCAGAGTGAGCCAGCTGGCCAGAGAGCCTGGCAGCCCTGAGGTCCCCAGCCTTGGGACAGTCCATGTAGCAGGGCTGCCCTGCAGTCATAGACCCTGGAATCCTGGGCTGCTCAGTAGCCTGCCAAGGAACCAGTCAGATTCCTGAGAGAATCCTGCACAGGAGACAAGATTCCATCAGATCTTGCCTGCAATTCACCCTGAATTCATCAAACCCAAACTAACTTTGCAAAGCAGCTTGGGTTTGATGACTCTGCGTTTTCTGATGACACACTGTTTTGTTGGAAAATTTCTGGCCTGCTCTACTCTTGGCATCTGCTTATGGCACCTTCTAATAGAGCCATATGGCTCAGAATTAGTAGAGTGTCTGTTGCTGTCTTTACAATGTTTCAAACAATTCCAGAGCATTAAAAAAATGGAACACATTGTACCTTTCTGATAGATGCAGTCTGTGTTTTGTAGTTGTGTGTTGATCATGGTAAGAGCAGCACTTGGATGAGGTGAGTATGGCTCTGTTGTTGGATTACTTGAAAGTTTTGGGTTGCAGCTGAAGTGATATGTGGGAGTTTATGCATATAATAAATGGTAAATTATTGACAAATTTAAATGATTGTCCTTTTATTTGTAGGATTAAAACCCAAAGAACATTCCAAAGCTTACACGCTTTAGAAAAGCCTGTTAGGAAACTAGGTAAGCACAACTGAGTTGATGTAATTTGTGGAGCAGTGATAAATGTCTTGAAGAATATTTGAGAGTTAAGCAGAAACATTGCTGTGCCTCCTTGAACCATATGGAAATAACAGCATTTTGGTGCAAGTAGCATGCATTGGAACTGATTATAAATCCATTAAAGTCCATGAGATCATGAATTTACCCTAAAATTGGAAGTACTGAGTCTAAAATTGGATACATCATCAGACAACAAAACAGTCATGTAAACAGACATGAATGGTTATTAGAGTAGCAATAGGGAAACGAAAAGATTCTGAATAAATAGAAACCCGCCCCAAACAAAAGTGAGTGAAAAAAGCTAATGAGTCATCACTACAGAAACCCAATGAACAACTGAAATTGGGGAAGAAAGAGTAAATGGAAGGGCTTCTGTTTTGGTTTGTTTTTTTGTTTTTCCCAAGACTGCTTTGAAAGAGCAGTGGGGGAAAAAGCACACAAGGCCAAAAAAATTGATGAAGTAATATGATGGGTAAGCAGGTTTAGGGGCTTGAAGGTAAATGCTGCACCAGCTTCAGTTCTGTATTCTGGGACGGGAAGATGAATCATTTGTCTACAGGGGTAACACTGCAGTGGTTGTTAACAAAGCCATGTCCACTGAAATGAGACATTAGAGACGCTGGCTTCGGTAACGTCATTCGTCTTAGGACTGCTGCAGTAGGCAGTTGGAGGAATGTTCAAGCCTTCTTGGAGACATGAATCCCATGGGCTGTCAATCTGGATGCAGCTAAAGTGTCATTATCTTCAAAAGAGGATCTATCATACTATGAGAATTTCCACATCAAAACTAATGATCCTGGACCTTTCAGGACCATTATTTTTACTATTGTAGACTTTTAAGTTAAGGAATTCACATAGTTTAATAGCAACCAGGTCACTGAAGGGCATCCTCTATGGGAAAGCACTAGAGCTGCTTCTTTTCATGAGCACCCTGATGAAGTATCATTCATCAGTACTAATAAAAAAGGCTTCCTCAAGGAGGGAGCTGAGACCACCATCCTTTCTCCAGCCAAGCTCAGTCTGTAATGTTCAAGCATCTGGGTCTCTTTGCAGCCAAGGTCCTCGGAGAACTCCAAGCTGCATTAGACCTGGATGCTGACTCTGATCACTAGGATACATAATACTCCCCTATTTACTACTATTTCTGTGACTGTAAACACTAATTAGCCCTCAGAATGGAAGCCCAGACAGATTTACATGTTTTATTTTTCACCTCTCTGTTTGGCAAATGATTAATTTTAGTCCATTTCCTCCAACCCCTCTGAAATTGCAGCCTGCTCCCAAGCTGTGCAGTATGTAGACCTGAGATATTTTAGGATTTCATTACATTACTCATGTAAATTAAATTCAGTGCAATACGTTAACACAATGCTAAGGCTGCACAGGTAGGATCACAGAATTCCAGGAAATGAAAATGTTCCTGATGCAAAAAATAACTTGACTTGCATTAGCTAATTCTCTGTCCATTGATGCACATTTGAAGGCCTAACCACTATCCTAGTATTTATCCTGCATGTTTCATTAGGAAAACATTTAATCCATATTATAGGGACTTTTTTTATTTTTTTTTTCAAAAGGACAGGATCCCTTCAATGCATGCAACCTGCTCCTGCAATGCTTTCCCTCATAAAATGCACTACAGGTGATGCTTCTTTTGGAGAACTCACTCCCTGATTTGCACCCACAATCATGTCATGAAGGCAGAAGTACTCAGTTTACACACTTCGTCCAAAATGGGCTCAGTGAGAAGGATGAGTTCAGTCGTAGCCTGAACTTGAGATGTGCCTTCAGTTCCTGCTCCTTCACACTTGTGTGACCATTGGCAAGGCCCTTCGTGTGACAAAGTACAATATTCTGTGATATTTTTATGATGCCATTTCATGCCTCAATTTCCCTCTTTGTTTGCATTATTACTCACTGGCTGCAGAAGGATAAAAAGCTGTTCTTGGGACTGAACAAAAAACGTGTTGTGTTGTGTCATGTTGCCATCTGGGGTGGGATGATGAATTGTTAAATGGACTGGCTAAAGCCAACCCATCAACTGATATTTACCCAGGGGACTCTCTGGCACACAGAACACATGAGCCCAGCATAGATGTGAACACTGAAAGCTGGCTGGGGTAAGAGTTAGCTGTGGGAAGAGATGCAGCAGCTCTCAGCCAGGACATAGAGTCTGGGAGGGAGTCAGAAATGGATTCCGCGGTAGCTTGGCTGGTTGGAGTGCTGGCCAGGTCGGGGTATGTTTTAACCTCCGCTCCTCTGTGCTAAACCCAGGGCTTCCCAGTGACGTGTGACTAATAAACCCTACTCTGGTCTGAAAAATCTGCCTCATGTCATTGTAAATGCTCCCTGTGGTGCACTGCTGTCTGAATAGCGGGCCTAGCTGCCTTTGTCCCTGCAGCAGCAGCCACCGGCAGCATAACAAGCCACAAATGGCTCTTAAAGAGCCACGTGCAGCTCGAATGGAGTTGCCTAGCCAACGAACTGTGCTCCGTGAGGTGCCTCTGCCCAGGCTGCAGCTGCTGCGGCTGCTTTTGACGCGCCCCCCGCTGCAGTTATGGGAATTCACCAGCTGGGTTTGTGGCAGTGTCGGAGGGCTGCTGGGTGCGTGGGGCTTGGGGAAGAAGCTGGGTTTATAGGGGTGGCAGGGGGCTGCAGGGTATGGGCCTTGGGGGAGAAGCTGGGTTTATAGGGGTGGCAGGGGGCTGTAGGGTGTGGGCCTTGGGGGAGAAGCTGGGTTTATAGGGGTGGCAGGGGGCTGCAGGGTGTGGGCCTTGGGGGAGAAGCTGGGTCTGTAGGGGTGTTGGGAGGGTGCTGGGTGTGTGGGGCTTGGGAGACGAGCTGGGTTTGTAAGGGTGCCGGGGGACTGCGTGATGAGTGGGACTCAGGGGGAAAAGATGGTTTTGAGGGTGCCGGGGGGTTGCTGGGTGAGTGGGACTTGGGGGAGAAGCTGGGTTTGGGGGTGTTGGGGTTGCTGGGTGAGTCAGGCTCTGGGGGGACGCTGGGTTTGGGGGGCTGAGGTGGACGTAGGGGGAGGAGCAGGCTGGGATCAGTCTGCCCCCTGCCACTCCCTCCTGTTTATCTCAACTACCTGTTGCCCTGGCTACTCATCCCCGCCCTGATCCATGGAGGATGTAGCCTACTCAGCCAGCCCTCCTGGTGCAGCCCAGCTGCCTGGGTGCCAGTCTGTGCAGCAGATGTGAGGGCGAGGCAGGCACCAGTATCATCTGAGCTGCCTCCTGCTGGGCGTGGCTGATGCCTCTTCCTGTGACTCACTTTACCTCCCTGCCTATTTCCTTATCTGTATGACAGGTCAGTTGGGACTCCTGCCTGTGTGGGAACCACACCAGCACAGTGGGGTTCAAATAACTGTTTACTTTTTATGTCTCAATGTAAGGCCTAGTCACATATACACACACCGCTGCTCTGGCTGGCTGTTAAATAGTGAACATTGAGCACCACTGGCGTGCTGATGTGCTATTTACAGGGGTATTACCCATTTTTTACACCCCAGTGCCTAATACTTATTCCCTGGGGTATCACAGGTGGGTTGCAAGGAGCTGCAAAGAGAGCGAGCCCAATGTTATCATAGCTCTCTCCGCATACAAGACAGCTCAATGGCCTTGTAAACCCAGGGTTGTGAAGTCAATCCTTGAGGGGCCTTTCAAGGTTCTGGGGCAGATTAGATTACAAAACAGTGTGTTTGGATGCTGATAGGTCCTGCTGTGAGTGCAGGGGACTGGACTTGATGACCTTTCAAGTTGTCTGCCAGTTCTATGAGATACAAACATCTCCTTGATAGGGTTTTCACTGGGAGCGAGGGAGGAGGTGGCAACATCTGGGTGGCTGAGCTACCAGCACATCCTCCCCTAAAAAAGGAGATACTGGCCCAAGTAAGGCTTGATGTTATTCATTAAGGACTGTCACGTACTCACATGCACTGCGGCTCTTGAAGTATTGATTTTGTAGCTGAATTTGAAATAATGGCTCTTCTCCGATTTTGGTTGCAGATCCTGCTGTAGGCTCTGGGGTAGGTAATGCCCCCCACTAGAGCCAACACACAGATAACACTCTTACACTCCTTCCCAGGGGGCCACCTGAGAACAGAGCTCAATCCGTTCCCTGCCTGAATCCCTCAAATTCTCTGTCCCCGCAACTGTATCTGGCAGGGTCATTCTGATAGGCAGTACGTCCAATCTGTGGTCTCCCGACCTGGGTAATGCACTTTCTCTGCAACTGTAATCCATGCCATGCCATGCCACCTATTCCAGCCAGCTCACTTGGTGCTCAGTGTGCCTCCTGCCCTTCCCATTTCTCCTGGGCCGGCAAAGTGCTCTCCTCAACTGCATTTGCCTTGGCATGTTTTGCACCTACTCTTTTAACTTCCTGACAGACTTTATACAGCTGGTCTATGTCTACATTTGCCCCCTTCTTTGAAGGGGGCATGGTAATCAGGGTGATGGGAGAGTACTAATGAAGTGTTGTGATGCATATGCAGCACTTCATTAGGCAAATTCTCCCTGGCAGCAACTTCGATGTATCAAACTTTGAAGTGCCAGCATGCCGTGTAGCCGCGGGCACTTTGAAGTGCTTTTACTCCTCAAGGAGACACTTCAGAGTTGCCGCGGGGGAGAATTAGCCTAATGAAGTGCTGCGTATGTGTAGCAGCATTTCATTAGTAATCTCCCATCATTCTGATTACCATGCCCCTTCAAAGAAGGGGGCCAGTGTAGTCATACCTCTGGTCTCTTCAGGTCCTGGGCAGGCGTGAGTCTCTCATAACTATAATAAGGAACCGTGGTTTTGTCATCATTTATTTTGTATAATTTATTATGTTTTTATTTATTATTTTGCCCCTTTTCTACAAAGTAACTACTATGAATTTATAAACATGAGGGGAAGCAATTTTACATTCTTGCCTCAGGTACAAAATTAGCTAGTTACGGCACTAATGTGTAGATAATCTCTGAGCCGGAGTCTATCTCATGTGGGTTCACTGAGCAGGGTGCTAAAAACTTGAGAGGCAATTGTGTGGCCTGCCCGTAAGGAAGAGTGGGACACCCTGGGGCTCCAGCCTGCTGAACGGGTCACTCCAAGGGGCTGTTTAAGAGCTGGGGCATAGCACAGATCCCTCATGCTCGGGACTGAGTACACTTGGAATGCCGCAGCATAGAGCAGGGTGGGCAATACGTTTCACAGAGGAGGCCACTCCACGCATTTTGGAAGTTCATTGGAAGACACTTGCCATAGGCAGTTCCCAGCTGGTGCTGCAGTGACTGCAGACCCATGCTGTGCACTCCTTCAGGGAATGGGGGAGAGCATGTCTCCGTACGCTGCCTGTGCCCAGGGGCACTGCCCCCGCAGCTCCCATTGGACAGAGCTGTGAGAGTGGTGCTCAGTGACACAATGGGGTGGAGGGGCAGCATGTGGAATTTCCACCCCCCCATCCCCGCAGGAATGAGCAGAGACATGCCAGCAGCAGCCAGCTGCTTCCAGGAACTGGGCTGCAGGACTTCTAGTAACCTGGAGCACCTGGCAGAAACTGTAGATGGACAGGATCAAGTTTTCCCCACCCCTGTAGCAGACCCTCCCTACACTAATGGGATGGGCTGTGCAGCCACTGTGGTAATCAGAGGCCCGTTGATGGGAGAAAGGGGTGTAAATGGGGCAGTTGCCCCAGGCCCCGGTCTTCCAGAGGGCCCAGAGGTCCAGCTGCCGCTGCTGCTGAAGTAGGAGCGGTGGTGGCCAGAGCTCCAGACCCCTTTGAAATGCTGCAGCAGTGCAGTGCAGCTGTTCTGTGCATGGATCTAAAGGAGTGTGGTGGAAGGGGCCGGGACTGACTGCCCCAAGCCCCTCTCCTTACATCTTTAGCCCTGCCCCTTCTGGGAGCAGGAAGCTGGGCACTCCTCCCACCTGCCCCGACCGATGGTGACTGTCGGCACTGCTGAGTAATCCACTTTCCTGAGAGATGGAAGCCAAATCAATGGACAAATTCTTATGTTGACATAGAAGTGTATAAACTTGTGGGTAGGTCAGCTTAGCTATGCTGCTCAGGTGTGTGGGTTTTTCATGTCCCTCAGTAGTGTATCAAAGCTGGTGTAATTTTCTGATGTAGGCCAGGCCTTTGCGTTTCATCAATAAAACAGGAAATACTCACATCACTCCTCAACCAGGTGTATTTTATGGATAAATATATCAGACTTTACAGTGTTCTAATACAGCAGAACCCCAGAGTTTTGAGCAGTCAGCCATTCAATTGGAATGGAAAGTATACAATCAAGCAGCAGAGACCAATCCGAGCCCTGCTTCTCCCCCCACAAGGGCAAATACAGTACTGTGTTTAAAAGTAAACAACACACACGGAAAGAAGAAAGTTTAACCAAAAAGATTTGACAAGGTAGGGAAATTGTTTCTGTAAGGAAAACAGCAAGTCCTAACCATGGGTATGTGTGCACTGATGGGAAGATCGACCACACTTCTTCGGTTCGATTTAGCAAGCCTAGCGGGGGATGTAAAAATGCTCATTGTGACCCTGGGAGACCCAGCTTATGGTGCGCAGCTCTGACTCATGAAACCATATACAAGACACCTGGCTATCAGTAAGGAACATTTTAACAGCAGTTTGAGCAGGTGCGCATTTGGGAGGCTGAACCCAAGATGGAGGTGTCCCTATGGCAAGCTAATGGCAGGCCCTCATTGAGGGCAGTATTCCCATGGTTATCGTAACTTGTTGCACTTTGAATAACTTGTGTGAAAGTAAGGGGGAGAGGGAATTGTTTCTCAATATCTAATATTGTTTTTGGTTAGTGTTATGCATTGGCTTTGCTACGTATACCGCTCTATTATCCAGAATATTTGAATATCCAGCAACCTCCCCGTCATGGGGCTTCTGGATATGAAAGAATTTACTGTATGTGCAAAATGTATGCCTGCAAATGTGGTGTGGAACAAGGGTGTCTAAATACCCCAGTGCACATGCAGTTGTATGACTTGCACTTGAAAGTGAAGGTGTGTGATTTTTCTTTTTATGAACAAATGGGCCTTTGTTGACTCAAACGTGGCAAATAATTTCACCATCTGACCAGTGTTCCCTCTACTTTTTCCGACCCCGAGGGGAATGAATTTCATTATGTTCACAAATATGGTGGTGTTGTGTGACACATCACCTTCATGTTAGAACACGTAACACAATTTATGTGGTGGGGGTGGGGCTGAGGGGTTGAGAGTATGAGAGGGGGATCAGATCCAGGGCAGGCGGTTGGGGTATAAGGGCTCTGACTAGAGTTGCTGTGGTGAGTTAGGTGGATTGCAGGGTGTGAGCGAGGGCTTGGGGTCAGGCCATGACAGGGAGGTCCCAGGATCAGTGGCTGCCAGGGCTCGCTGCTCCAGGCACAGCAGGGAGGCTGGGCCTGGGTCATGGCTGTCTTTGGGCTAGGGAGAGACACCTGGTTCAGGCCATGTCTCCATCAGCCATCTGGCTGGAGGCTAGGTTGGGAGTGAAGCAGCCCTCCTTGTGCAGGTGCTTTGAGCACCTGCTCGGTGCTAACTGGGTGGCTGTGTATTTGTGTAGCTTGCAGGGAACTTAGCATCTGACCCTCTACTTTTCCTCTATTTAGTTGTTGCCTTGTGATTTAAGTACAAACAGAAATGAAGTTTGATATTTTATGATGGACAGTCAAAGGTTCCATTATTTTTAAATGTTTTGGAGAACAGAGAGGTAGTTTCTTTAGTTTATCTGCAGTATGAAGATACGTAGATGAGGTTACTGAATGAAACTGAAGAAATATATGTCCAGTGAATGAGAGTTTGCTGGTTAAGTGGCTATTAGGAACCAACGCAGACAGTTCTTTTTACTTGTTTCAAAGTTGGTAGCATGCAATACCTTTTTATAATAAAAAACAATCTGGTAAACAAAAGAAGCTAACGTGAAAACAGTGAAGATAACAAATGGAACTGTGGGCTGCACCAGCCACTTCCAGTTCTTTACTTATCCATTTTATTAGTTAGTAAAGAATGTTTTCTTGCTCAAAGTAAGTAGATTCCTTGTTTTCTTTTTCTGTTTGTTTATTTTTTGGAAAGTGCCAATCTAGAACTGACCCACTGCAATCAGTTGGACACTTATTCCTGCTTAGGATGCTTCAGCCAAAAATGTAGACAAATTATTTTTTTTCTAAAGTTATCAGTTACAGGACAGGCATACCCGAATTGTTCTAAGTGCTTTTAATAGTAGTTCTGTACTAAATTATATTTGTCAGAGCAGTGATCACGCTTAACATTTCTGAAATCTGAAAGTTTTTAACTTGTTTGAAAGAATTTTCCTAATCATAAAGTGACCTGAACCTACTCCTGAGGTCAGTGGCGACTACTTTTCGTGGTGCTAGCTATGGCCCTCCAAGGAGAATATTAATATAATTGGTAAACTAGTAGAAATTTCTAAAGTGTAACCATTTTGTCTAGCTCAGTGGTTCTTAAACTATGATTAGGACCCTGAAGTGGATCACAACCTCATTTTAATGGGGTCACCAGAGATGGCTTCGACTTCTTGTTGCCTGAGACCATATCCCAAGTCTCACTGCCCAAGGCTGAAGCTGAAACCCAATGTCTTCAGCTCCAGGTGGGGGTGGGGGTGGGGAGTGGCTCAGGCACCTTCCCCTGCCTGTTGGGACAGGAAGGCTTGAGCAAGCTCAGACACCCACTCCTGAGGTAGTGCAGTGATTTTTGTTGTTAGAAGGGAGTTGTGGCTCAATGAAGTATGAGAAATCCTGGTCTAGTTTAATATCCAACATGTTCCTAGAACTACTGGCGTGGGATGTCTTACATGTGCAGTCACTTGCTGGAAAGGTAGATTCTGTAGGGGCCCAATCCCTATTAAAAACCAATAGAAGTTGAGCCTCTAACTTCCATCTCTGCCTCTGATACTCTTTAGCTAGGATCCCTTACCAACACAGGGATAGCTAAAATGTTCCCTTAATTGTCATTTCCTCTTCCATTGTATTTCTTTATGCTGAGCTTGGGTGACATTTGTAACATATGACAATACAGCCTACCTTACATGTAAATCAAATAATCTCTCCTTTAAAATATTTTCCTGATGTTTGTTTGATTCAGTTTAAGTAGCGTTTAGACTCTCGTCCTGTGGAGATGACACAAGCGTATCCTTCAGTGCATGAAAAGTATAACTATAATTGTGTGTTTTAAAGTTCAGCATGAGTCTAAGCCTTTGCAGGGTTGGATCCCTAGATTTTTTTCAGAATGGATGTAAAGGACATGGACCATCTGTTCTTGTGTTAGCATAAATCCTAGCTTAGTGTGGTCCTGGTCCATGATTGGAACACCAATGCATTATCATAGTACAAATTATTCATGCAGTTGCAAAGTCCATGTGGAAGTAATATATCTGTATGGGGTTAAAATATGCTATCTATATGCATAGCTATAAAACAAATTACATATAATAGACAATAACTGGTAAAGAATGGAGATGTTGGTAAATTAAATATGTTATGTGAATCACATGAGCTGCTGAATTTTAAACACTTCTTTTTTGGCTTCAAATTGTGTCTTTTCTCTAAGTAATTAAGTGGCTCTTTTTCAACAAGATTATTTTTTTTCAAAACCTAGTAGGCTTAGGAGTCAAAGAACACTGGCAAACAGCTTTTGTGTCTACATTTTATTTTGTAAAAGTTCATGGATACATCAGTTGATTTTTAAATTTCAGTGGCAACCTATTTTGGTTGGACTGCAACCCAGAAATTCCAAATGTTAATACAATTCACTCTGTTAATACAAAGTACAATTGACTGAGACCATCCTACAGATGTTTTTGACTGTTCAACTTTGAGGCATGTACATCTTGACTTGCAGAAGTGCATGCAGAGTGTCCATCGCCCTCCTTGACTTCTACTTTTGTCACTGACTTCACAAATTACCAAGCACACCAAGTGCATCTGAAAATCAAACCCTACTTATTTCAGTTGGAACAGCCCAAACAACCTAAAATTAGTGGCCATTTTTCAAAAATGTGATCAACATTTTAAAACAATCATGAGTGAACCTCGATTGTCTTCAGTGGATGTTTACCTAAGTAAGGAATGCTGAATTGGTCCTCAAGTATATAACAATTATTCTAAAATAGCGATTACTTATAATTTTTAACCTGGTCTTACAAAAATAATGTCAACTTCCTATAAATGCGCTTTCTGTAGTAGCGGTGTGGGAATGCTCTTGTGCTCATTGAAGCAGGGGTGTAGTTTGTTCTGGGTTAAATGAGAGTGCTGCAGAATTGGGAGCTATGTGTGTTTTTCCAAGCCTCAGGGTGATAATGTCTGGGTCCCAGTGAAAGAGAGAAAATGACAGAAGTGAGCAAAAGAGAGAATAGGAAGGATCAGATTTGTGAGAGGCTCTCTAATTCCTTTTCCCATTTCAGGCACTAAGAACTTGATTCTGCCTGGGCTGGACAACCACTACGTAAAGTGATTTAGCGGGCAAGAGCTCAGAGTAGGGAACAGTATCTTAAACTCTCCTATCATCTATCATCTTGTTATACCCAGGAGGTCACCCAAACTCAACTGATTCTGCTGGTAGATGCTACCTTCTTTTATCATGTGGGTAGACAGGGGTTTACATAGGTCCTCCTGCCCTTGATAGCAACTGTCCTCTAAAAAAGTCAGAGTGGAGTGAGTGGAGGTATGGATAAGTGCTTTTGTTTCTATTTGCCATACTCCTCTCCTCCCACTCTATGTCACTTCAGTCCTGCTGTTCTAACCTATATTAGTTATTTGAGGATTACTCCTTGGGGTGTTTGGTTTGTTAGAAGAGGGTGGAGCAGGTCTTCGAAGAAACATGATTATTTGACAAGCTTAAACTTCTTGTTCCCTGATTGATTTTGTTTTTCCCCTTTGGGGTCGGAGGAGATGATGAAACAAACTGAACTGCTCGTGAGTAACTACTGTGTGCTTGTGTTTATCTGTGTGCTCTTTTACTTTAAAACATTGCAGATTTAACCCTAAAGCCATTTTAATTGTGTGCCTGATGAGTATGTGGCAGTATTACCATGTAAGTGAACCATGCATTTTGGAAATGTTCTGGAAAGTTACCATCTGGATGCTTGCCTGATGGGTACCTTGACTACTGATGGTTTGATTAATATGATGTTCCTATACTGATTAATGGAGTGACAGCTCATGCATCTTACGTGCTGTGTAATTGTTGCTCACTTGGCACCTGCCTGTGAGCTGTTGGATGTGATCTATGCAATTTATTGCCTGGTATAGTCTGTGCTCAGTCTGGAGAAATCTATAATCATGCAGCTCAGCAAGTGTCAGGCTATTTGTGGCAATAGTCGGTGCCAACTGGTAACTATCCACACCAAAAAGAACTGATTAAAAACTGACTTTCATTGGTTTTGTGCAGGTCATGTTTCCATGGAAACTCTGTGTAATTTTAAGCTATTTGGACCATTTTTTTTCTTAATGTTGCAGGTTATTTCAAATTAGGCAAAGGTTTCTAAGCATCAGGGGAGCAGAGCCGAGGGGGGGAACCTAACTGGCTTCAGCATTAAGTTATATACCTTAGTGGAAAGGATAATAATGATTAGACTTCCAACAATGTTATGTATTTGATCTCCAGCTGCTAGCAGTAAATATCTCCAACAGCTGGTGATGGGACATCTAGACGGGGAGGACTCTGAGTTGCCTTAGAAAAATCTTTACTGTGTGTCTGCCTGGCAGCAGGTCTTGCCCTCCATATACTAATTGTCATATTTGGGTTGGGAAAGTATAGCCCGCCAAGTTTGATAGGCAGAGACCTTGGGGGGAGGGGTTACCTTCCTCTGCTACTCAGGCCACTGGCAGGTTTACATTAGTGTAAATGATGGATTCTCTGTAACCTGAAGTCTTGAAATTATGGTTTGAGGACTTCAGTAATTCAGCTAGAAGTTAGGTGTCTCTTACAGGAGCATATAGATAAAGGTCTTGGCCTGAAATGTGCAGGAACCATGACCAGATGATCACAATGGTCCGAGTCTGAGTCTCTGTTTTGTTTGTTTCTTTGTTTTTGGTTGGGATTTTGACATGGTAAGTGGCAAGTTCTTGCTAAACAAGCATCATCTGAATTCAGAATAAAGTAGCTCTTGAGTTTGAAAGAAAGTTTGTATAATAGCCTAATAGACTTGATATTAAATACAGATAGCTGCAAAAGAAGTAACTTTGCGTAGAACAACTTAATCAAAATGTAGAAAGCTATTACTAAAGTCAGACCACTTTCTAGATTTAATTTCTCTTTAAATTTTCCTTCTCTGTTGACAGTACAGAAAAGCACAAAAAAGTGAAGTGAAACTTATTTTGGATCTTGATGTTTTTTTTCTTGTCAACTAGATTTTGAAGTTTTGCAGGAGTCTTGAATTTGGACATTTGTTTTTACACTGTATAACTTGTAAAGAAAGAATGAGAACTACTGGTATGAAGCTAATTTTTCTTTAGAGCAATCCACTTTAGGAAATGTGCAGCAAGACAAGGTGTCATCTTTACTACCCTGGAAATGAAAGAACTATTCCTGGTCTCTTAGTTACAGCATGTCAGGTTACTTTATAATTGACAATCTCTTAAAGAAGCAAAGGAAATTCAGATATTAAGTGATGAGAGTCAAAATAACAACATTACATATCATCCATGTGTGCTGCTATTGTACAAATTGGAATGAAAATTGACCTTGCTAAATCTTTAATGTACTTGTGCCCCCACCACCCTATCTGGCTGGGTTTACTTAATTTTCTAAGGGGCATGGAGCTGGGAAGTACACAGAGAGGAGTATGGATGTGAGTGGGTTTTTTGTTTTGTTTTGTTTTGTTTTTGCCTCTTACCCAACCATGATAGCAGGGATAGTTAAAGGAAAGAGAACAAACCAGGAAGCAGCCACTGATCTTGAAAAGGTATCAGCCTATTTTCTCATTCTAGTAGAAAATATGGTGCTTCAAGAATAAAAAACAAGTGGAAAGGAGAATTGAAATGAGTGGTAAAAAACCAAAGCATATGTTTATGATGAGTATACTTCTGAAGGATTGATATTTCATTGCATTTTGCATGTCTCAGGCTTTGTTTCACTTGTCAAAGTTGTCTCGTCAGTAAAATGTCCTCCTACATTGCTTTTAATGAAATTTTAGACTTAATTTTTTGTATTCCTCTATGATTTCACTTGTTCCAATCTATAATAGAACATTCTTTAGAGATGTGATTTAACACCGTAAATGATATCTGTATTTTTTCTTCCAATTATTGATCATTTATGTATCTTTAAAAGTGCAGATAGCATGACCAAATGATCACAGTGATCCAAGTCTGAATCTCTGTTTTGTTCGTTTGTTTTTGGTTGGGATTTTGATATGGTAAGTGGCAAGTTCTTAATAAACAAACATCATCTGAATTCAGAATAAATAAATAAATAAATAAATAAATATAGTCCTTTAGGTTTTGGTCATTTTGATTCACAGTCCTGTATACATTTTGTTGTGGTTAGATACAGGGCAAAAGAGAGACCCTGGATTCTTAATAAATCATTCAATCCACTGTGGTTGTGCATAGTAATTTGTAGTCTTTCTATTAGCAAAAGTTTTTTTTTAAGATCCTACAATCTCTTTGATCATTGCTGTAGATTTCAGCTTTTGAAAATATAGAAGATGAAGATTAAAGTCAGTGTTTTGATGTCTTTTGTTTCTGGAGACAAAAAAATATGAAAATCCAAAGTTCTCATAGGTGACCATTCAAAATATTTTTGCCCTTATTGAAAAATACAGGAGTATGAATCAGCTCACACATTGTATCATTACAAATCTCTTAGGAGAATCTGAGCGATTGTAATCCATGGCAAAACATTATTTTTGAAACCCCCTGAAAAATACTCCTGTATTGTTCTTATCAGCTTGCCCAAAAGCTTAATCTACAGTGTAATGTTTGGTATTGATGCTTTCGACTTTGTTGATAGAGGTAAACCAGTAGAAAGTTTTTTTGTTTTTTTTTTCAACTTGCTCAACATTAGAGAGCCTACAGAAAATGATGAAAGCATTATGTCTGTAGGACAGTGTTGTGGGCACATCTACACTAGCCAGCACTTTTGAAATTTCAGGCTCTTTTTTGAGAGAGAGTGCGGAGCGTCTACATATGCCCCAGCTTTCAAAACTGCTCTTCCAAATTTTAAATAGGAAAACGCCGCCCTTTTGAAAGGGTATTTTGAAAGAAAACGTGTCGCTGCTGCATGACCTGGTATTTTGAAAGAGCGGGTCTGCCATGGCACGGGCAGCTGGGATGCAGAGACATGCTGCCCAGCATCTGCGGGGCTCTTTGGTCTGTGAGTGCAGCAGCCCTGAGACGCACGGACCCAGAAATCCTGTCGCATGAAGCTGAGAGCATGCAGGGAGCAGCAAGACCTCCAGCAGCTTCTGGAGGAGCATGGCTGGCGCCCAGCCATATGAGGAGCCCCAGGGCCCCCCTCTGAACATGCCAAGGGCTTGCAGGGGTCCAGCGGGGTATGTGTGTGTGTCCTGATGCTGCAATGCAGTGGCTAGCCCCAGTAGAGCTCCAGAAAGGTCTACTGCCTCATCCAGAAATTCTGGAGCCACCTGTTGTTGCCCATGACCAGGAGCTAAGCGGTAGCTCCAGAGTCAGTGGAGAACTGGAGGGTGGGGGTGTGCCAGAGGAGTCGCAGGTCCAGGGGTTCCATGGCTGTGCAGGGGGAGGGCGGCCCCCAGCAGGAGGTAAAGGGTGGCCACCACTGCCGATGGCCAGAAGCAGAAACTGCTGCTGGTGCTCCATGTTTTGCTCTGTCAGCACTGGCATCTGCTAGGCTCCTGGCAGCTTCACAGGCCCCTTGCTGTGTTGCGGGGGGGGGTCCCTTTAAAGGAGTGGCTGGCTGCAGCCCTGGAAGGGTTTGTCTGCCATGCAACCCCGTCCGCGGCGTTTCCTGACCCTTTCTTTCGAAAGAGTGCTTGGGATAGTGTAGATTGTCTTTCAAAAGGGCGGATCAGAAGCACCAGCCTCTGCTCGTGTGTGGATGCTGTATTTCGAAAGGGCATCTTTCGATTCGTCATTTTTGAAATTGCACTCTGGTGTAGACGTAGCTTATGTGAATAGCAGAGATTGAGCTGCTTACACAATATGGTTCATTGAATTTTCTACTGTGACTGTTTCCAGACAGAATATTGGATCTTTGACTAAGCAAAAGCTTTCCTAAAATATCTGATTTCCTTGGAAAGTTTTCTTTAAATTACAAATTGAATAGTCACAAAGTAGAATATTTTGATTTGGAAATGATGCCCCAAGGGAATTATAGTTTGGTTACTTCCTGTTCTGATTCTTCTCTGTGGGTTAGGCTTCCTGTCTAGACTACATCCCTCTTCTTTTCAAGAGATAGACACTGGTGCTTCATGGGAGATGTAATGTGACCAGATCCATTGGCCTTCAGAGGAGACTGGGACCATGAGGCACCTGAATTAAAATTCCCATGAGGTAGTATTCAGAAGTAAAAATTCCCCATCATCGTAGGGGGTGGAGAAAGGACACCATTTAAAAAAATCAGCTCTACTAAGGAAACATCAGTGGGTAGACATTTTCAATAAGATATTTCACCACTTAAAGCAGCTATGGAAAAGCAGTGGGCATTAAGCACCTAGGAAGTATTGTGAAATTGGAGTTGGACCAGTACATTCCTGAGGTACGTGATGAGAAAAAGAAATCCTGATGTGTCTGCCTCATTGACAACAGCCTGGCACATGTGTAGTCCCACAAATTTGAAACCCCAATGTACCACCGCAATAGTTTTGCATTCTATCTGTGCCAGACAGTGGACAGTAAAACTCCTAATATTGTAATCCTCTCTAAAATGGTATCGTTGCTCTTGGTGCATGGAGAGTGCATTGGAAATACTAGTTTTAGTCCAAATGCTGAAATGTAGGCCACAAGCAAACTGTGAAGTATGAGTAGGAGCATTTTAATACATTTCTGTTTTGTTCCAGGGAAGTAAAAACATATCCTAAGTGACTCCAAGAAAGTAAATACTGAATATGGAATAGATCTGTATTTAGACAAGATGCACTGACATCACTTTAATACTTCATAGCTTGGAATCCTGTCCTACAAACTTTGAAATTAGAATTGATATTTTTAAAGGTAGGAAATTGGTTACGTCAGTACTATATCGTTTTTTTCCCTACATTTGTCTATCAATCTATCTTTCAATCTCATCCACAGAAATGTACAGAAAAAAATATGCACAATTTCCTATCCAGCTGGTAGTGGTATTGTAATGCAAGATGTTTATAGCAATGTAGTGTCAGAGGTGAACATTTTATCCATTGGGGTATCAAGTCTTTTGGAATGTGCTCTGAAAATTGTTCAGTATTCTATAGAGAGCACTGATATTTGCTGTACATTAGGCAGTTTAGTTTAGCAGAAGGGGACAGTGTTGCTTCTTAATAAGTGAGGCTCAGAATATATTTACATGATTGACTGAAACTGTGAATTTCAAAGTATGATCAAGGAAATAGCTACATATCGCTCTGTGTACACCAGACATGAGTGATAGATTTTTGTTCTGTTGAACTGATCTGTGGACTTTCCTGACGTGTGAACCAGGGGCTCACCTTGTCTATAAATTCATTACTGGCATAAAAGTAAGTGCTAGTTAAAATAACAATTAGAAAATCCATGGTGTATTTTTTCTTCCTCTGCTCACCTACCATCTGTGCATATTAAGTTTTCTTTGAAGGCTCGTGGTCTTGATGCGTGACTGGGTTCAGCAGGTAGGATATGGGTTGGGAATCAGAAAGCCTAGAAGCTGACCTTCATTTTATACTAGTTTGTCATAACTCCATCAAAGTGAGTGAAGTGACGTATATGCCTCTTGAGAATCTGGCCGTCATCTTAGGTGAACTCCTTTCTTGGTTATGCCGTAGATAAGCTCTTGGACCGTGGGCAAGTTACTTTACGGCTTTGAGCCCCATTTGTAAAATGGGCTAATAACGCTAACTCAGTTTTGAAAAGTTTTTTGAGGTTGGCAGACAAAAATTGCTAGACTTCATGGGTATTAGTGTAACTCCATGTGACACTAACATTTTTTGCTGAAAATACCAAGACTGTGAGGCTGTATTGAATTTCTATTCTTTCTCCTGACTCTGTTTTAGTAGTGACCTGTTTACTGGGCAACTCTCTGCTGCTGCAGCATATGGGTGATGAATCTAACTGCCTTTCATAGCTTTACAGAAAACAACATATATGGTTCCTCATGTTTAAACCAGTGAATTTACAGAATGTTATTTTGAAATTGCAAGGAATTTGTTTGCTGCATATCTGAACCAATTCACTTCTCCAAGCGAGAAATGATGTCTTATCTGCAAATTAACTTGAGATGTGATGATTTCAAACATCAGAGTGGGTTTTCTATGTTTGAATGGTTTTGGAGAGTAGGTATCTGAGCATAAGCATTGAAGGGTTGGGGGAGATTTTTATAAGGGGTTAGGTGCACATTGACTTTCAGACATACATCCTTTGGGCAGTCTTGTAAACTTACTCTTTGTTGGTTTGGAATGAGATTTCAGAAACCGTTATTCTGCTGTATTCCAGCAGAAAGGTAGGCCTAGAGCCTCAGAATGGAAAGTCCACCAACATGGAACTGCAGTCAGTCTGGTATGACGTCCTTACAAAGCTGCATCAAAAGATACAAAGATGTATCAAAGTCTGCTGCCCAAGCTAGATGTAGGAATTTAAGAAATTGCAATCTTAATAATGACTCTATTGTGGACAAGGAAGAGCTCCTTGCTTCTACTGAGAAGAGGAAATGGAGAGTTGGCCAAGGGAACTGGATGGGAGTTACGATGCTTTTTCCTGTTTGTAAACCTTTTGTGGTCAGAGCTTAACAATCCTGCCTAACGTGCTATTTCCAGTACAGCACTGTCTCCAGATCTGAAGAAGTAGGTCTGCCCCATGAAAGCTCATCACCTAATAAAATATTTTATTAGTCTTTAAAGTGCTGCATGACTGCTGTTTTGTTAGGATACAGACTAACACGGCTACCTTGCTGTTACAATCTCGCCTGTGGTATCTGCTTAGTTTCTCTTGTAACAGGAATAAATCTCTTCGGTGTCCTTGGACTTGAGAATATTGCATGCAGTTTTCAATAACGCAACCTGCAATATGTCATCTGATATGCTTTAGAAAAGAAGAAATTTCCAAAGGCACAGAAAACAGTTAGGTAACTTATTTCTAATGAAAGTGTGGTGCCTCAGTGCTACTTCTCCATTTGAAAATCTCCCTTAGAACAAATTACTGCTGAGTATAATGTCTGTGATATTCAGGCCATGTAATACTATACAGGTGGGGATAGTTTTAAAAATACCATATCTTCCCAAAAGTAACTGTAAAAGGACTATATCTCTATTGCAGCTATACTGCTGTAGCACTTCAGTGTAGACACTTCCTCCAGTGGAGTTTTTCCATCAGTTTTGTTAATCCATCTCTCTGAGAGGTGGCAACAAGGGTAACTGAAGAATCCTTCCACCCGCCTACCTGTGTCTACACCAGTGGTTTGGCTGATTTACCTACAGAACTCCAGTCACACAATTTTTCAGTCCTGAGCTTCATAGATTTGGTTTTAGGTAAGATTTTTAGGTGAAGGTCAGGCATTGGCTTAAGTATTCTTGCAGGAGAGTTCTTTGCTCTTTTGGGGGTTATATCATGATGGGACAAGAGATAAGGGTTCATTAAAGACAATAGAAGAACACTGATTTTAGTGGGCTTTAGATCAGTCTCGAAGAAAAGGTAGTAATTATACATACAATTTAGCTACCTTGGTTTAGCAGTAATTTTGAAATGAAACAGAATACTTAATAAAGTGTTGCCCATTGCTTCCAAATGCCTGATAAGTTTGGAGAATAACATTTGGTCCTATCTTCTACACCAGATAGTTAAGAACCATGTTTCATTGCACAGTGGTAATCACAAAAACTTGCTCTTAAATTATTAAACCCTGAATACTTAATTGCCAGTGTGAATTTCAGTAATAGCACATGACTTGTTCTGCCTCATATACACAGTGCTTGGAAGCCTTGGACACTTTCTATGGTTTCAGCAACAACATTGCCTTAATTCTGTAGGATGACATTGTGAACTACTTAGAATTCCAAGCTGTATCATTTCTTTTTTAAGTCCTTGAGAAAGTACTGTACACCTCACATTGATATGACACAAAGGGGTAGTGTGTGGTGGTTGTGTGATTTGTGTGTATTTTGTCCTTAACATCATTTACCATATCCTGTACTGCAGCTGGAAGTGAAGCAGATGAGAACATGGAAACAACCTTTGAGTAGTTTTAGATAAGTACCTCGGCATATGCGGTATAACAAACAACATCCTGGTGGAGCTCCCTGTCTTTTGAGAAATAATTGAGAGAGAGAGAGGCATATACTGTACGTAAAAAATACACTCCTTAAACAGTTAACAATTCTCAACAATATGAATCTGTTACTACTGTAGACATGTAAATACATTTATGATGGAAAGAGCAGATGATTAGCTATCACCCTGTATGTATTTTCTAGGACACTAATCAAACTCAGCTTTAGAGCAAGGCTGTTGCCTTGGGCCCTGTGCCTTCAGAGCCCCATGCTCTCATGCACTGCCACCAGCCAGGCCTGCTGTCAGGGTGCTGCCTTGAGCCCCACTAACTCTTTGGCCAGACTCTGATAACTCTGTTTTGTAAATGATTCATCTTACTCTGCATTTTACTATTCATTCATCACTGCTCACTGTATAATCATCAGTTGTCACAGTAAATTCATTGATTGATGGGTGAAAGATTTTAATTTATTAGTGCAATTTTTGGTTTCAAAAATAGCATTAGTGAGAGCCATTCCCGATGCAGAGCAAAGTCTTCCACCTAGCTGTGTCAGTGCCCTTTGAGCCCAACCTGAAAATTCTTCATGTGATTGCTCATGTGCATTCCAAGTTGGGTGTACGCTGGTCATTGCCCAGTTGCTGAAGGTTTTTTGCCCTTGCCAGTAAACATAGGGTCGGTGCAGTGCCACCTGGAATGGCGCTGACATGGTGACCAATATATGCACCATCTGACCCATGCCCCGCTCAACTTCCTTCTTGCTGTGGTGTTGGTTGCGAGAGCTCTTTCTACTCTTCTCTCAGAGTTCAGCTGGTCGCAACTACCTGCAAATTAGTTAGTAATAGTTAGTGTAAATAGTTGTAAATCATTTTGGGTATCCTTTATCATTTGTAAATAGTTACCACTTAGTTGTTAGAGAGCTGGCATGGGAGTTTAACCCCTTTCAGCACTTCGATGCCAGGGGATGCCTCGCTCTCCAGGTTTCAAGAGCTATTTAAAATGTGGCAAATGAATGCCCAAGAGTGACCCACACAGGACTTGTTTAAGTTGCCTTGGTGAGGAACAACTTCATGAACGTTGCTCCATCCATAAGGCCTTCAAGCCTAGGTCTCTAAAAGACAGAGTGCAACATTTAAAAGTTCTACTAATGCAGGCAGCCTTGTGTCTGGAAGTTTCCCCTCTGGGAGCTCAGAGCAGTGCATTCTTGGTGCAAAGCACTCCAGTACTGTTGGTGCCATCAGAAAGCTCCCAATATCAGGACCAGGTGCCGGCGCCTTGCACTACAAGGTGACACAGAAGTCAGTCCCCGGTGCCTTGCAAGAAAAAGAGTCATGAAAGGGGCCAGTCTCCGGAGAGGGTAAATTGTCAAGAACCCTCCAAGGCATCTGCCAGATCACACCATGAGTTGGGTCATGAAGTGCAGCATCGATGCCAGCACAAGGTGGGAGCCTGCACTCTCCGAGACTGCCCTCAACACCAGAGGTGTTCAGTGCAGCACAGGACCTGTTACAGATCATGGTGCCAGGACCAGCACTGCACCGGGAGTCCACATCTCCACTGGAGGGACCATCCCAGACACAAGTGCCAATGCAGAGCATCTGGCAAGTGTAATGTTTTATAGCAGCATCACCATTCCTGGCACCGGACCAGCTTCCACAGGGCAGACTACCGAAAATGATCCTGCTTAGCGTAACCTACCATGTGGCACAAGGTCAACAGGAAAGGGGATACACTTTCACATTTTCCTGATAACCCCATTCCCACCCACCTTCCCTGTCCCTCTTCAGGGACCCCTCTCATGAGACTCTGCTCAGGCAGGTGATAAAGTCCCTCCTTCAGGGAGGGGCTATAGAGGAGGTTCCCCATAAGTTTCAGGGACAAGGGTTTTATTCCTGTTATTTCCTAATTCTGAAGGCAAAAGGAAGGCTAACGCCCATTTTGGACCTGCAAAACCTAAACAAGTTCGTAAAAAAGATCAGGTTTGGTATGATATCCCTGGGCCTAATCATTCCGATGCTGGAACAGGGGGTTTGGTTTGCCGCACTCGACTTACAGGACATGTATTGCCACATAGCAATTTACCCACCCCAAAGGAGTTTCCTGCATTTTGTGGTGGGAAGGGACCATTATCAGTTAACAGTCCTTCCGTTCAGCCTGTCTTCAGCCCCAAAGGTCTTCACCAAATGCATGGCAGTGGTGGCAGCCTTCCTACGCAGGCACAGGGTACACCTCTTCCCCTACCTCGGCGATTGCCTGGTCAGAAGACAGTTGCAGTGCCAGGTAGCACAGCACATGCAACTGATATGACAAATGTTTGACGGTCTCGGTCTTATGGTATATGAGGCGAAGTTGGTGTTGACTCCCACCCAAGCAGTGGAGTTTGTAGGGTCCCTCCTGGATGCGGGGCAGGCAAGAGCCTTCCTGCCGCAAAGTAGGTTTCAGGCCATGGCATCTCTTATCCAGGAGGTGATCAGGTTTCCCACCATGACAGCCAGAGGCTTCCTAAGGTTGTTGAGTCACATGGTGGCATGCACGTTTGTAGTCCAGCACGCCAGGCTGCGAATGCGTCCCTTCTAGCTGTGGCTCACCTCAGTGTACCAGCCTGTCAGAGACAACATAGATGTGTTGATGAGGGTTCTAGCACAGGGTCTGTTAACCCTGCACTGGTGGCTGGATGCCCAATTGGTCTGCATGGGAGTGCCCTTCAACTTCCCACAACTCTCCCTCTCCCTAGTCACGGACGCCTCAGACTTGGGCTGGGGGCGCATCTGGGAGATCACCAGACTCAGGCCCTGTGGAGCAAGGAGGAGGACTGGCTCCGCATACATGTTCAGGAACTCAGGGCCATCAGCCTTGCCTGTGAGATGTTTCAGGACAGTCTGAAAGGTTATTGTGTAGCTGTGAGCATGGAAAATGCCAGAGCAATGTACTATGTAAATAAGTAAGGGGGTGCATGTTCCTCTCCCCTCTGTCACAAGGCCCTCAGGTTCTGGGAGTTTTGCATTCAACACCAAATTCTCCTGAAAGCACATTATTTACTGGAGTCCCACAAGTCCCTGGCAGACTGTCTCAGCAGGTCATTTATGGATAATGAGTGGTTGTTACACCTGGACGTGCTGTATTTAATTTTCTAGAAGTGGGGACATCCCCAAGTAGACCTATGTTAGCCGGTGGCTGGGTAATGTGCGGTGAGGTACCAACTATGCACTTGTTACCATCCGAGTCTTTTACTGCTAGAGCGCAGGGCTCCTTCGCAGCGGGCAGTCTGGGCCAGACTGACGGATGCCCCAGGGTCCTAAACACCCGAGTCTTTTACTGGTAGATCAGGGAGCTCCTAGCACTCTCATCTATGGCCAGGCTGTGGTAACCAAACGGTTAAAGTTCTTTTTATTGTGCCGGCTGTGTTGTAGTGACAGAGAGTAACAGCAGTCAGGCTTAGATCTTAACTAGTTACAAGTTTATTAAGCTACAGTTATAAGCGTGCGGTTACAAAAGGCTATTGTCTACTTCTTATATGCTAGCAGAGTACCGGTGTTAACAGGTTACATTACAATTCAATACCACAACGTCTTAATGCAACAGCATCTATCTATAGAGCTCTAATTCTTTAACTGTGTGCACCAATAGGAGACCTTAATGTGGGTACATCTTACCCTCCTTAATATGGGTATATCTTACCCTCCTTGCGTCTCTCGATACCAGCGTAGCCGAGCCAGGATCGGTCACTCAATTCCACGGAAAGACGAATACGAGGTTGGGCGTCCCCAGTTGCGGACCGCAGGAGGCAACCACCTGATCCGACCAGCAGGTAGTTGGTGAAGATGCACTCAGTCAGAGTGCAGCTGGTCCCATCTTTATACCCCCTGGGTCACGTATTCTCTTTCTTATCTATGGTGTCAGATTGTACTGGTCTGTCTTTTGTGACGCCAGTTTTTACAAGGACAATTCTTACTTAATTTGCACTTGTAAGACAGGAGATAAGCAATTTTGGGAGTATGTTGGAACTAGGTGCCTCTCCACCCGCTCTGGGCAGCTCCCAGTTGGCCCTGGGTAGCGAACCGGAAGGCGAGACCCTGTCCACTAAAAGGGGTTCCCAGGAAACTACCCTCGAGGAGGGATGTTAGGCAAGACCCACCCTGCCCCCGCCGAAGTGAGGAGACTGGGGTTGTGCACATGGACTCCTCCTGAGTCCCCTGACAGGCAGTGGCTGGCCCAGAAAAACAGAGGCTGGATACTGGTTTAAAGGCACAACAAGATAACAATTTATGTAAGAACAACAGATACTAACAACGATCAACTTTAACTATAACTATGTAACTATATTGTTTAACGTAGCTAAGCACTTACAAGAAACATTAAATCCATTGCGGTTCCTGTATTACAAGTTTTTATTGTTCCGGAAGGCAAAAAATTGAACTGGTTAAAGATGGAATAGGGAAAAGGGATTAGGTTCTTAGAGATCCCGTTTTGCTTCCCTTAAAGAGGTGGGGCAAGGGCACTACTCCTCGCCTCCTACCTTGGGCCAGGTCGCTACTCCGGCCCAAATTTATTGGTGTGGGAGGGGCCGTAGCCCTCTGCCACACGCCCAACTTAGATGCCCAGGAGCCCCTGCACTCACTCCGGGTAACGTGGGAAACCGGGAGGCCAATAATTGGCGTGGCCAGGTTACCTGGCCATTTATTTGGACGGGATGAAGTAAATCAAAGGTAAGTAACAGTGGGTAAAGATAGGTAAAGGGAGGTAATGCCTCCACCTTTATGATATAAAAACTAGACAACTATATACAATAGAAGGATAAATGCTTAATAGCTACTATTTAAACTCTTAACTACTAAAATAACGATTAACTATAATGATAATGGTTAATTATTAATTAAGTGTGTTGTTAAATTGACTGTGGGTTTCTAGGCCCGGCCCTATGGGGTCGAGCCCCCAGGCACTACCCTCCCCCCGCCAGAGGAAGGCACGGCGAGGGAATGACCCTCTCCCCCCTACAAGGGTTTCCTGGTACCCAAGCTGTGGGATTTGAAATTTGTGTGGCAAGTCAATATCTGTGGTGAGGCACTGGGTTATGTCACAGGCCTGAAGGGAATTTTACGTATTGCGAAGTCCAGTCCAGTGTGTGCGTCCAATCCTGTAGGTACGTTGTCTGAGGTAAGTTGTCTCGTAGTTATAAGCGGCGTGGGTGGTGGTATGGCCAGAGCAGCGATGGTGGTGTTGGGAGACCCTTGGTTGCGCCGCCGGGTATGCAGTACCCCCACCGAAGTGGGGGGCCAGTTTGCCACCCGGTGGCCTGCTCAAAGGGTCTGCTTGCCGCTTTTTGAAGCAAACCTGAGCTAGCGAGTGGTGGGGCGCGCTGGCGTGATGACGCCGCTTTGGGCCGCAGGGCCGCACGGGCTCCAGTTGGAGATGGCCGGCGCTGCCAGGTACCGCAAGCACGGCAGTGATTCAGCTCTTTGGCTTTGTGCCTGGCCTCAGGATCAGCGGAAGCCTATTGGCCAACGCTTTCCTGTATGGGGTCTGCAGACTCCTTGCCAATAGTACCCAAGGGCCCCGAATGCCAGGACCAGCCTGACTTATATAGACAGAGTTCATGCATGATTCATGAGGTAATTATCATATGAAAGTTCTGAACACCTGCTCTCAACCAGGTCCTCCAGGCCGTGGAAGTCTCCAGAAACTCCCACCTGTGCCTAATCAGGAGCCCGGAATTCAAATCCATGATCATTAATTATTCATAAGTTCAGGTTACCAGAGAAACCAACTGACTCAGAGTGACGGTTGCAGGGGGCTGCTAAATGGCAGCCTATGTGTCTTTAGATTCTACCTGTACCTGCATTGATGTTTAATGGCCAAAGGCTTGTTTCCCCTGACCCATGGGGACGATAATGCCCAAGGGATAAAAATCCCTGATAGAGTACAGGACATTCTTTTGCAAGGGCGGAGATTTCTCTTCTGGGATGGCTGTGTGGGTGCATCAAATCCATGAATGCCAGCTGGGGTAATTTCCTGAGGCCCCCTTATTTACAGTTGGCCTGCTAGCCCTCTATCTGTTTTCAGTTCCTCAGGGTCACGATGAGCCAGCACATCTGGGCCCCTTTAGGAAGGCATGAAAGACTGTGCTGTTTAACTGCTGTTCAGTGCCCTGTGTGCTCTGAGGCACCTTAGAGGGGAGGCAAAAGCTAGTCTGTAGTGGGGAAATTTTGTCTGGCTACAGCCTATTCGCCTCCCATCTCAGGGCGAAGTGCTGGATGTTCTGCTGTTACTGGAATCAGAGCCCTGGCTCCTGCGCAGTTGCATTCAGCATTTGCTGGTCAGGCCCTCTGCTTTTTGCCTTCCCTGCAGTGCCACTCATCCACAGGACCCTATTCAAAATTTGGTCAGACCAGGCATCGGTCATCGTAGTGTCCCCAGTGTGGGCTTGGGAGCACTGGTACTCAACCCTCTTGGAGCTGTCCATCTGTGACCCAATGGCACTCCCATTATGCCCAGACCTGTTGACACTGGAGAAGGGGAGACTGCATTACCCCAGCCTGCAAGTGCTATACCTCACAGTTTGGAAGCTCCCCTGTTGAGAGCGGCGGAGCTGTCATTCTCAGAAGCTGTGAGGGATGTGCTGTTGAACAGTAGGAAGCCCTCCATAAGGGCAACTTATGTAGCCAATTGGAAAAGATTTCCTATCTGGGCGGCTCAAAAGGGGTTATCCCCAGTACAGACTCTGATACCGGTTAGTTTGGACTACTTGCTGTTCTTGAGTCAGGAAGGTTTGTCACTATCTTCTATCAAGGTGCACTTAGCGGCTATCTTGGCCTTTCACCCTGGCCCAGGCATGTCATTAATCTTATCAGACCCAGTGGTAAAAAGGTTTTTGAAGGGCATGGAAAGGGTCAGGCGGCAGGTGAGACCCCCTTTGCCAGTGTGGAACCTCAGTCTGATATTGTCAAGACTAATGGGGGCCCCTGTCAACCCCTTTCTTCCTGTTCCCTCTGATTTCTTAGTTACAAAACACCATTCTTAATGGCCATTACTTGGCCAGAAGTGTGTCTGAACGAAGGGCACTGATGGTGGACCCACTCTATACGGTGTTCCACAGGGACAAGGTCAGGTTAAGACCTCATCCATCATTCCTACTGAAGGTGATCTCCCCTCTTCATATTAACCACGACATTTCCCTACTGGTCTTGTACCCAAAACCTCATGGCTCCCCTAGGGAGCAGAGCTTACATATTTTGGATGTTCAAAGTGCATTGGCATCCTATATGGACAGGGCCAAACCTTTTAGGAGGTCTCAGTTCTTTGTGGCAGTGGCAGACAGGATGAAGGGCCTCCCGGTCTCCTCCCAGTGGATCTCCTCTTGGACAGTGGCCTACATTAAAGAATGCTATAAGCTGGTGGGGTCCCCCCACCGATAAGAACTCACTCTACCAGCATGCAAGCTTCCTCAGCAGCATATTTGGCCCAGGTTCATATCTAGGACATCTGTAGGGCAGCCACCTGCTCGTCCATCACACGTTTACAGCCCATTACACGTTGACGCAGCACCCAAAGATGACACTGCAGTGGGTAGGGCTTCCCTACATTCCATCTGGGGCTCCGACCCCGCCTCCTAGGTATAGGCTTGTGTTCACCCAACTTGTAATGCACGTGAACAATCGCTCAAAGAAGAAAAGACTGTTCTGTAACTGGTGTTCTTTGAGATGTGTTGCTCATGTACATTCCAAAACACTCCTGCCTTCCCCACTGTCGGAGTAACCGGCAAGAAGGATTTGAGTGGAGGGTGGGTCGGGCAGTGCATATATTGGTGGCCATGTCAGCACCACTCCAGGGGGCATCACACTGACCCTATAGCTACTGGCTAGAGCAAAAAGCTTCCAGCAACTGGGTGTGCACCAGCGCACACCCAACTTGGAATGGATATGAGCAATGCATCTCAAAGAATGCCAGTTACGAATGAGGTAACTGTCTTTTCCTTTTTTTTAACCAGTCATAAGGTGGCTTGTCTAGTTAACATTTATAAAGTGATTGTCATGGGATGGAGGGAAAGGGGAGGGAGTCTGCCCATCAAAAACAGCTTTGTGTTGTGGAACAAGGAAGGAAAATGGTGGATTTCTAAATTCTCCAGCGATGAAAAGTGAGTTTGAACCAAATGTGCCACTCCCACCCCTGGAATTGATGCATTGTATCAAAATGATACAATAAACTCCTCATTCATTATCAAACATAATTTGATATACCAACCCCTAGTTTAAAAGCAGGTTGAACCTCCCTAACTCCAGCACCTGGGGGACATGACTGGTGCCGAAAGAGAGAATTTGCTGGACCATGGGAGGTCAATATTGGATAGCACATTACCAAGACTCCATTGCTCTTTGAAGACATTTGGGGTAAATTGGAGCTAAATTACAGCATGGAACAAGGACTGGTGGCTGTAAACAAACTTTATGGGACCATGGGAAACTTGGCCACGCTCATAAGTGGTCATCCATCACACTAAAATTATGCCAGATTGTGGATGGTGCTGGATTACAGAGGTTCAAACTATAATTGAATGTCAAGAGATGACTGTCAGGGTGGTCAAACACTGGAATAAATGGCCTAGGGAGGTTGTGGAATCTCCATCTCTGGAGATATTTAAGAACAGAGTAGATACAAGTCTATCAGGGACGGTCTAGACCAGGCGTGTCCAACCTGCGGCCCGCGGGCCACATGCGGCCCTGGACAGCTAGTAATGCGGCCCCACATGATCGTAAACTTTTAACATTATTATGTGATTTATATACATTAACTATATTATATATTTTGTACGCGGCCCAAGACTATCTTCAGTCAGTGTGGCCCAGGCAAGCCAAAAGTTTGGACACCCATGGTATAGACAGTACCTGGTCCTGCCATGAGGGCAGGGGGCTGGACTCAATGACCTTTCAAGGTCCCTTCCACTCCTAGCATTCTGTGATTCCAAGACAAAATTAAGTATGCCTACATGAGTTATGATGCAGTCTTGTATTATAGAATCAACTTTCTTCTAACAGGACCTGCCCTCATTTAGCATGTGAGTTTGGCAATGTTTGAAAGACAAGACAGCTGTTCAGTATTTCACTTGTATGTTGTTATTCAGTGTATGGCGCATGCCTCATTTACTGCTCCCTCCACAAACCCCCGTTTTGGCAGTCTTAGTACCTGAGCACTTCACAACTTCCAGTTCAGTCAGACTATAACCTCTCAAACAGCTTTGTGAAAACAGTATTAATAGCTCAATCAGCAGATGACGCTCTGAGACACAGGAATTAGGTGAGTTGACCAAGGTGACATAGGCCATAGCAGAGAGAGAACCCAGCTCACTTGCATTCCAGTGCAAATATTAAACTACTAGACAATTCTTACTTTTCCAAAGACCCTGTGCATCATTCACCATAAGCTATATAATTTATGCAGTGAGAGAAATGGGGTGCTTTGAATCCCTAGACTACACAATCTTCTATGCAATCTTGCCTCATTTTCTGCCAGCATGCACTCTGAATGAGGCACAATTCCTCTGATTGCTTCCCTTTGGAGTCTTACTCCCGTAGGGGGATTTGTTTGGATTGATTTCCTATTATTTGTTTTTTAAATGAAGAAAGGGAGAAATCCACCATGTCCAACTCTTCACTAGACAAAACAGAATAATCTGTACTGTGTTATGTATAATCAGCAATGCAGGAATGAATGGTTGCCTTATTTCATGTGTACTTTTCTATATTCTGTGAAAGAAAGCATGGCTCTCTAAGGGCTGTTCACTGCTTATAAACAACCACAGTGAAGTTCCACCCTCCTCCCACCGCATACACTGGCACATTGAGCAGAATGTTGAGAGATTGCCTATGTAAACTTCAACTCAGTTTATGTAGAAATGTGTCTTGGGAGTTAATTTTTTTTTGTTCGATATATCCTTGTACATGTGCATGGAGCACTTTTAAAAAGCCATTTGATAGTTCAGTAAAATCCGATTGTCATCAAAACAATTTCAGCAGATCAGTGAAAGATGCTTCTGTGAGCGAGGGACTTTGTCTCTGGGAAATAGATTACTCCCTCCTTAGAAAAGAAGTTGCATTCTCCCCTCGCCCTATTCCTGCGACTGCTTACTTGAGAAATGTCTCAATTTATCTCAGTGAAGCTTCCAGGAAAAAAAAATGCTCTGACTCAAAGCTAGCATATGGAATTGCCGGCAAGAAAGTAGAGTATGTAAGTAAGATATAAGCAACAAATGAGCCTTGATAAAGATACAGGGTCCTATTCTCTAACCATCAATCTGCTTGTCAGTTGTAGCTTTAACCTGTCCGTATTGGACGTTCAACTGGAAACTCACTGTGTGACTCTAATCAGATATATTTAAAATTGTTAATTTTAACACATTAAGATACTTTGTAAATAGTTTACTTTTGTTTCTGCATGCCTGGTTATGGTGGAGAATAGTCAGAGAGGTAGCATGTTAGTCTGTATGTTCACAAAACAAAAAAGCAATCGTGACATTTTAAAGACTAGTGAAATGGTTTATTAGGCGATGAGCTTTCTTTGGACAGACCTACTTCTTCAGAGCTGGAAACCAGAATAGCTAGTGTCAGATTGTTACCATCCATAATAACAGGTGATGGGACATACCCACTCCTTCAGATCTGGTAATTTTGAGGAGTAAAGGCACTTCAAAGTAGCGTGCCACAGCTCTACTCGCATGCTGGTGCTTCAAAATTGACACTTCCAAGTTGCCAAGGGGGAGAATTAGCCTAATGAAGTGCTGTGTATTCCTCGCAGCACTTCATTAGTAATCTCCCATTGCCCTGATTAACATGTCCCCTTCAAAGTTGGGGGCAAGTGTAGACCCAGCTAAGGAGTTTTTATAAAGGCTTATCCTGGATATCATTTGGGTCCATGTTACAATCATATGCTTAGGGGTACTCACACATGGATGAGAACTGTTTCCCTGTGATTACGTTCCTAAAAGACATGTTTATAGACAAACTGGATCAGATTTCAAAAGTACCCATGTTATGTAGTTCCACGGTGACTTGTGATGTTAGATAGTGCTGTGTGAATAAGTTGTTTCTATTAGTTGATCTGTTTCCTGGCAGTTTTGAAATTTTTAAAGAACAAAACAAAACAAAACAGACAAAAAAACAGCAAACCAAAGGGGGGAAAAATATTTTGGGTCAATCCAAATGTTGGTATATCTTTTTTGGTTTCAAGTGTTTTTAATGTTTTCTTTCTATGTTTGTTTTAATAAAATTGAAGGACATTTAGGAATAGTCATTTCAAGGAGAAAAAGTCAAAATGCTTCATGTTGAAAATGTCAAGAAAAAACACGTTTTTCATACACAAAAGTTCATCCACTCATCCCCTCTGAAACAAAACAAAACAAAAAAACAACAACAAAATTTGGTGAAACCAACATGGATTTGTGACGCATTTCAGCATTAATGAATATCTTTATGCCTCCCACTTATGCCCCTAAATGTTTCAGCTGAAAAACATTCACACTCTCTACTTCATCTAACTCAATTTTCTGAAAATTTCACTCAATATTTCCTGTAGATACTGAATTTACTCCCCCCCCATTTTCCATTTTTATATTTCTGAAAAACACTAAGTTGGTGGAAGGTTCTTTAGCTAGAACAATGGAGAAGCTGTTGATTAATTGTCTACATCACACTTTGGTTCAGTATGAAATATATTCAAGAGACCAAACAACCAATGTCAGTCTGGTTTATTGCTAGAAGTTAGTAATAGTGTAACACAAAAAGAAAAGTTTATCAGGATACCAGTTTTTGAGAAACAATGTCATGCTGCATTGTTAAATTCACCTTACACAGAAGCTGTGCTCCCAAAGCCACACCTCTAAATTTTTTTTATACTCATCCTATTTATAAGCAAAAAATATGGTGCATGTCATCTCAACTTATCAGTCAATCAGCTTTCTAATTTCGCCAAATGCTATGAGATGCTTGACTTGGGTTAACAGAGTTGAAAGTAGAGTGTGGTGTACACAACTTCCTAAAGCTTAGCCAGTGCACAGATTATGTAATATAAATACCAACATAACTGATGTCCTTCCTGCATGGTGATATGTCTCCTTTCCAGTCTGTTCCCAGGAAAAATGATAATGAAGATTGTGGCAAAGTATCTCCTTGCAACAAGGAGCTTTCACTTTGGATTTCCTATCCTAATTTGCTACTTTAATTTTAAAGCACAGGCTTTCACTGAGGGTGGGGTGAAGCTGCACTGCCCCAGGGAAGAAGATCTGGAGACCTTTTTGCTTCTTGATGCTCTCTGGCTTTCAAGACTGGTGCGGTGTACTGTCTTTATTGGCTACCACCACCATAAGATGCTCTTTCCTCCTGGGCCGTGGCACTGCTGCTTCTTCCAATAGCAGACCAGAGGGGTAGGACAGAAGGCCACAGTCTGCATGCTAGCAAATGTGCATGTCCTGACTGATCACAGGACAGAGGAGCAAAGAGTCAGACCTTCCACAATGTTTCTCTGGGCTCTCGCCTCTCGCTGACTATCTCCCTTAACAGAAATGGTACCATTGGTTCCAACACACCTGTGCCTTATTGTAACATCTGCTGTAGCAGCAATAACTTCTGTATGGATTTCCTAGTGGAAATCTGCAGGCTGACTCAAAGGCCTGCTGCGGAAGAAACTAGTTATGGAGTCTTCATCTGCTGAACTTGCACCCTTCCCTCCCTCCATAGTTGCTCACACTATGGAGAAGCATATAGTAATGTTGCTGCTACCTTGTCCTAGTCCCTTGCCTGGTTTTGCTTCTGTCTCCATGTTTAATCTCCAGCCCTTAATAATTATGAGCTTGATGTGCCATTTTATCATGTGTTTTTTGAATTCAATTTAAATGGTTTTGTACCTTGCAGTTTATAATGTCACTAGCTTTATCCCAGCTGGTGGGCACCTCAGAACTAAAAGGCTCATTTCTCACCTAGAAATTCTCTCTCTCTGACTCAAATGAAATGTTTGGTATCCCTATTGCACCTTTTAGTCTTAAATTTGATAGTTTATGTTTGTAGATGAAATTGACAGAAGCTGAATCACCCATTAATTGATAGAGGGCTGCATAAAGTTGGTTTAGGAATAAAGCTGAGAATTTATTTGAGAGTCACTCTTGAATCACAGCTGTGTGGGGTGGTGGAGGAGTCAAAGAAACCCAAATTCCAGGGAAAAAATCTTCCTGGAAACCTCACTGTTCAATTTAACACTAAATATGATGGCTGAGTTGGCATAATTTTGCCCTGTAATTAGTAGTAGCTCCTTATATACATTTCAGTTGCTCCTTTGAAGACGGAGCTTACATTCTAATCTATGCCTTCATGAGGATTAGGGAGTTACTGCATATATAATTTTCATATATTAAAGTACTCTCTACATTCGTCTTTGCTCCTCCAACGTTTACTGAAGTGTGTTTGGAGTAAACAGCCTCCCTGTGGACTGCATCATAAAAACAAACCTCACTTTAACAAACTTAGGTTTAAAAAGAAGTATGAAGAAATTCAATTATCTTTTTGCAAATTCAGCCTCCTCCACTAGTAATGTTTTAAATCTCATTCTCAATTTTAATATAACTCTTTCTATTGTCAGTTTTTAACCAGTGTGGTTGGGCCATTAATCCAGAGCACAGGCAGGTGGGCAATAACTCAGGCCCTGTCAGCGATTGGATTTACTGCTTAGGATTTTGAAAAAATACTGTTCTTATGTGGGCTTCTCAAGCCTGGGAGGTCAGTGGGGTTTGATGCTGAACTGCAGCTCACTCATCCATGAGGCAAATCTAATTGAGTGCAGTAGTTAGAGTGAGGGAAATATCAAGCTTCATTTATTTTTTGCAGTTGTTGGGCTGAAAAAGCTATGCTATCCATACATCTGGGTTTGACATGTCCCAGGATGACTTCTGCAACCCATGAGCCATGTGCCCTCCTGTGTTTCTGTTTATTTTAGGCCTGTACTTTTAAAAAAACAAACAAACAAAAAACGTAATACTGGCAGCCCCACTAGAAAACCAGCTGTCTTGTGAATTTCACATGTTCTCATGGTAGGCTCTTCTCTGCAATAACGGTATGTGTCTTAGGAGGGAGTAATAAAACTGTGTGCTCAGTGTAGCACAGCCCTTTTTATTGCTTCTACAGACCTTGATTGCCCTTGGCCCTTATGCATCTGTGCAGGGGAATGCATGATTGCCTTGCTTCCCTGCCTGGCACAGTAAAGACGTCTCAGACTGAAGTTCTGGTATAGGTTGCTCATTTGGGACTCCTCACTGTACATTAGTTGGAGAAGAGGATAGGAGCTGGGGAAGCTGTCCAGTCATGTGAGGGGGAGGGATAAACTGCACTTTGAAATAAGGGTGAATTAACTTATTCCCTTAGAGTAAATGCCGCTATGAATTGCAGTTCCTTCCTGAACTCCCTTTTTGGGGATTCCGGGAATTGTCCTGTTACAGGTGCCCACAGGACCTAGTAACTTCAGGTCACGATTGCAAATGTTGTGGTCTGTTCCTGGGAGGGTGCTTGTGAAGGGGGCTGTGCAGACACTTGGGATCCCAAAGGGAATTCTCAGGGTCTTTATACACACCCATCCCAAGAAAGGGAGATGGCAGCAGTCTATATTTTGGGAAAAGAGTTCTAGTGGAAGCAAGGCCCAAGGGGAACTGAGAGAACACTTGAACACTATTAGCATGATTTGCTAAAGGCAGCTATCCTGGATGGTTAGTCAAGTAACTTAGAGGGAGCGTAGCTTGCAGGAGATAGGAGTAACTAGAAGGAATCCAGCTACAAAGAGGTAGCCGCCTTAGTCTGTATCTTCACAAAACCAACCAGCAGTCCTGTAGCACTTAAAGACTAGCAACATAATTTATTAGATGATGAGATTTTGTGGGACAAACCCATTTCCAGAGCTGAAGAAGTGTGTCTGTCCCATGAGAGTGTGTCACCTAGTAAATTATTTGCTAGTTTTTAAAGTGCTACAGGACTGCTGGTTGGTTTTGAGAAGGAATCTATCTCCCTCCTTTTCACCTGTGCTAAGAAAGTGGGGCCATCCTATGTCTGAAGCACTGTGTGGCATGTTTTGTTTTGAGTATCTGGCATAGAGGCATTAAGGTTCTGACTGCCCTGTCTGGTGATACCTAAAAGCAATAAATGAGACTTTTATGGGGTGGAGCCTTGTGTGTATGTGTGTGTGTGTGCGCGCGTGTGCGCTGGAGTAAAGCACTCAAAACTTGTGGTACAGCTGCAGTCTACATACAGTTTTAGATATAAAGTGTTTATGCCACAGGAGAGGTGAAGGGAGAGCAGGGGATGTTGCTATGTCCATCACCACACAAAGCCAAAGGCAGTGCAGGGACTAGAACTTGGGTTTCTCTTCTAGACCTTTGCTTGGGTGCCTGCCACACTTTAGCTGATATACTGGGCACTGAACCATTGATTGAAAGATGTAAACACACAAATCTCTGCAGTATGAACTGAAGCTGGAGGCTCTGTCCTTACCCCTGTATTGGGCCAAGAGCAGGACTTGCACTACCATAACTCCCTCTGATAATGGGTGCATTCAAAACAGCTGCTTGTAAGTGATTAGTGAACCAACCATCTGCAGCAGTTGGCTTTGGTGATAAACATGTGCGTCAGGTCTGTAAAGGTGATTGGCTAGAACACATGAAGTTTGGTTTCTCATTGCTCAGTGTAACTGAAATGGGATGCAGTACAAGCTAACCAATTATATTTGATGAGAAAAAGCTGAGGCTGCCATTTCAGTCTCTGTGGATATCCCCAGCTAGTCTCAGTCCAATGCAGTAAGGGTTTTTGTTTGTGCTGGGGATTGTTGCAGTGGTGTAGCTCTAGCATCGTGAGCTGCAATGGTTAGAGTCATTATTTATCATACTTCACATTGACACTAAAGATTTGCATCAGTGATGCAAAAAGCCCTCCATACAGATGAAAGAAGTAACTAACAAATGGACTGGAGTGAGGTACGTGCAATAATTAAAGTGTTGGCATTTGAGCGTTTGCAGCTGGGCAGCTAGCAAATACAAAATCAGGAGTGCCATGTTTATTAATCAGAGAAAACCAGACAGATAATAGCCATTTGCTGCTAGTCCTTCTTCCAGAGGAAACCTCTTTCAATTCTGGCACATATGCTCAAGCCTCTATCTTTTATGTCTACCTTTACTCCATTTTACACCTGTGCTCTGTGTGAGTGAAGTTTTTGATTCCTAAAAGAAGTTGGATAAAGAGCTAATAGGGAGAAAAGAATTATTTGTTACAAATGCTACTTTTGTATCTGACAGAGAAAAGTAGTATTTTTCATGGGACTAACTACTGCTAGGGTAGGTACAACTTTTAGAGCTACAGAGAGCTGTTCCTTGGGTCCACTATTTATGCAATTAGTACTGCCTATGACAGCTTTATCTTCCACATTTGCAGTTTAATTTTACATGAGAGAGAATCCATGTGGACACTGATCCAACAAATTCATCTGTCTTAATGTGTGTAGATGATCTGCGTGCCGGGGGAAGGGCGTGGGGTTAACCCTTGGGTCTGTAAGTGAATTAGCTGATCTGAGAGCCTTAAAAATGGCAGACTCAAAAAAACAAAACCAAAAAACCTAAACAAACAACCCCCAAGCCCATTCTACCATCTCCTCTTTCTCTCTTTTTTTGCCATCTCTTATGTTTCAAAGCTCATTTATTCAACTTACCACATTGTCATCTGTTGTAAATCCTAAATCAAATGAGTATTTCTCCCTGCGATCCCCCAAATACTATAGTTTTGTCATCCCAATTTCTATTGCATGCTAGAGATGAAAGTTACGCATTTTTTATTGTGGTTCTTCAATTTAGCGTGAAGCACATTTGCTAAATATAATTTTCAGCTCCAAAACTATAAATGACATATTTTCTATCCTATTGTGTATTTTTAGTTTATTATTTTCTCATTTGCAGAGTAATTAAAAATGACTGGAATAATTAAATGGGCTTTAGTAGAAAGCAAAGCGTGTAGTCATCTTTTCCTCTCAGTTCAAGCCATTCCTCATGTGAAAAATCATGTCCGCTCATTCAGTCAGCTTAACAAACATTCTGTATCTATTATTTTTTTAGAGAATAGGATCTGTGATAAAAGGTTGATAAAATAGAACACAGGCAAATTATGTCTCACAACTTCTATTAAAAAATGCCTCATGGAAAGTAAGTAGCTTTAATTTCAGCTGCATTCTCTAGTTTTAAGTAGTTGTAATGAGAGACTTATCACATGACTTTTTATACCCTAAATTGATCTTGAGGGCAGTCATTTGTCCAATAATAAATCCTTTGATGCAAAACGTATCAGTCAGCCCAGAATTTCTAGCACTGCGTAAGGCAATTGTATCTTACCCTAACTAGGATCTCCTGCATCTGGTCAGGCCCAGTTTGGAGTTGAGAGGAGCTCATGTACAGAAGCTGAGAGAAAGGAGAAGAGAATACCCACATCTAGAACTACTTACGGCTAACTCAGATACACACCACTAGATCCTAATCTTATGTGGTGTTAAGGGCTCTTTGTTGCCAGCAATGGGAGGGGAAAAGAAAAACGGTGTCTCACAGGCAGGGTGGTGGGGTGGTCGGAGGGCTGGTGCACTCCCAAGGCAGGTGAGGCTGCCCAACAGCCAGTGCGGGGGCGGAGGTTAGAAAGGATGGGGAGCTAGCTCTGGTAGCAGGAGTCCATGCCTCCCTTGCAACTTACTGTGAGCTACAGCTGCCTTGCTGTGCTTCCCTCGCCTCTGCTGGTGGTGACTGCAGTGGGGGGGCAGGGGGCGAGGTGCAAGGGACATGGAACCCTGCTGTCAGCACTGACTCTCCAACTTTACAGATCCCTTGGGCCACCTCAACTGTGGGAAGAAGCAAGTGGGGCCAGAGCAAGCATGAAGCAGGGGTAGGAAGCGGTGGGAGTGGTGTGTGTGTGGGGGGGGTTGTTTCAGCCCTACCTGTACTGTGGGAAGCATGTGGGTGGTGCCCTCCCAGGTCTCCCCAGACACCCCCTCACCAGTCCCCTCTGCTTGTAACGTTGAAAGATTTTTGTTGCTAAAACTGGGCAATTTTCCTGACCAAAGGTTGCGTTTCAATGTATACTTTTTTTTTTTTTTTTTTTTGTCACCAAAAGGCAGTTTTTGTTGACAAAATTTGTTATGTAGACAAAGCCTACGTGGGAAGCTCAGCCATTGAAAGTTCCTCAGCTACTGCCCTGCTGCTTGTCATGAAAAGGAGGCTCTTTATATCTGGGTCTCTTCTGCCTCGATGCGCAACAAAAGTCACAATTTGTCCTATACTGCTTTTTAGCATCACTTATTTACATGGTTAGCTGTTCACTCTCTCCCATTTATTGCAGTGCCTCATCAGATTCTTTCTTACCACACTAATTACCATTCTGTTTTTCACTTCTGAAATGCTTCAGTGTTGTCTCTCAGTTTTGAGCTAGCAGTTACCACACTCTTGAGGCCTGTGATATCATGACTGACAATTTAATAGATGTTTTCCTCAGAAATGACAGAGCTCTTCCTTTTCTAGCTTGGTAAAATTAAAAACATGCACTTGACTGTTCTCCTAATTTTTGATCTTCTGCAGCTGAAAAAACATCACTTCTGTTATCAGATAAGAATGGAAGCTGTTTATCTACAAATTAGCTGACTTTATACCTCAAGCTGCTACAAGTGCTATGGCAAAATTAGTAGGTCTCTTTAACGAATGGCTTGCTCTTCTAAAAACTATTTTTCTCTGTCTTCTCATTTTTCTTCCTCTGAGGATAATTTCACAGAAACTTGTAACTAGAGCTGGATGAAATTTTTCTTGTGGAATCTTTTCTTGCTGAAAAATGAAGATTTGGGTTGACTTCAGATTGTTTGTTTCATTTTGAGGGGGGAAAAAAGAGAAAAATGTTGGAAATGACAGAACAATTGTTTTTCAGATTTCCAAATTAATTGTTTTTTGACTTCTTGTTTTGGAAAGAGGTTTTGCTTCAGAACTTCGTCTCACTTTTATTTTAGAAACAGTTTAATAAGCTTTACAAACAAAATTGATTTTTTCCTTCAATGGGGAAGATTGTTCCCTTGGCTCTGTTAGTAACACTAGTGCATGATCACTCTACAGTCCAGACAAATGAGGTCATTCTGAATTATGTAGTCTGTTTTTCTCAGTGTAAAAGGACAGAAAGGGACCTTCCTATTGGAGGTAGCCCTGTGGGATAGGAAGCTCCACGGTTGGAGTGGAACAGCGTTTGTCTTCCTTTCAGAGACCCAGATTCAAGAAAGCATCCCAAAGTAAGGAAAACAGCCCATCTGCACAAATCACATTAAAGTCATAGAATCATAGAATACTAGGACTGGAAGGAACCTCAAGAGGCCATCGAGTCCAGCCCCTTGCCCCAATGGCAGGACCAAGTACTGTTTAAACCATCTCTGATAGACATCTATCAAACCTGTTCTTAAATATCTCCAGTGATGGAGATTCCACAACCTCCCTTGGAAATTTATTCCACTGTTTGACCACCCTGATAGTTAGGGACTTTTTTCTAACGTCCAACCTAAACCTCCCTTGCTGCAGTTTAAGCCCATTGCCTCTTTTTCTATCCTCAGAGGCCAAAAAGAACAAGTTTTCTCCCTCCTCCTTATGACACCTTTTTAGGTACCTGAAAACCGCTATCATGTCACCCCTCAATCTTCTCTTTTCCAAACTAAACAAGCCCAATTCTTTCAGCCTTTCTTCATAGGTCACATTCTCTAGACCTTTAATCATTCTTGTTGCTCTTTTCTGGACCCTCTCTAATTTCTCCACATCTTTCTTGAACTGCGGTGCCCAGAACTGAACACAGTACTCCAGCTGAGGCCTAACCAGTGCAGAGTAGAGTGGAAGAATGACTTCTCGTGTCTTGTTCACAACACACCTGTTAATGCATCCCAGAATCATGTTTACTTTTTTTGCAACAGCATCACACTGTTGACTCATTTAGCTTGATCCACTATAACCCCTTGGTCCCTTTCTGCTGTAGTCATTCCTAGACAGTCTCTCCTCATTCTGTATGTGTGAAACTGATTGTTTCTTCCCAAGTAGAGCACTTTGCATTTGTCCTTATTAAACTTCATCCTGTTTACCTCAGATCATTTCTCCAATTTTATCCAGATCAACCCCTCCCAGCTTGGTATCATCTGCAAACTTAATAAGCATACTTTCTATGCCAATATCTAAATCATTGATGAAGATATTGAACAGAACCGGTCCTAACACAGACCCCGGCGGAACCCCACTTGTTATACTTTTCCAGCAGGATTGAGAACCATTAAGAACTACTCTCTGAGTACGGTTGTCCAGCCAGTTATGCACCCACCTTATAGTAGCCTCATCTAATTTGTATTTGCCTAGTGTTTTGATAAGAATATCACGTGAAACCATATCAAATGCTTTACTAAAGTCTAGGTATACCACATCTACCGCTTCTCCGCTATCCACAAGGCTCGTTATCCTATCAAAGAAAGCTATCAGATCGGTTTGACATGATTTGTTCTTTACAAATCCATGCTGGTTGTTCCCTATCACCTTACCACCTTCCAAGTGCTTGCAGATGATTTCTTTAATTACCTGCTCCATTCTCTTTCCTGGCACAGAAGTTAACCTGACTGGCCTGTAGTTTCCTAGGTTATTCTTATTCCCGTTTGTATAGATGGGCACTATATTTGCCCTTTTCCAGTCTTCTGGAATCTCTCCTGTCTCCCATGATTTTCCAAAGATGATAGATAAAGGCTCAGATATCTCGTCTATCAGCTCCTTGAGTATTCTAGGATGCATTTCAGCAGGGCCTGGTGATTTGCAGACATGTAATTTTTCTAAGTGATTTTTAACTTGTTCTTTTTTTATTTCAATTTCTAACCCTACCCCTTTCCCATTAGCATTCACTGTGTTGGGCATTCTGTCATCAGACTTTGCAGTGAAGACTGAAACAAAGAAGTCATTAAGCATCTCTGCCATTTCCAAGTTCCCTGTTACTGTTTATCTCTCCTCACTGAGCAATGGCCCTACCCTGTCCCTGGTCTTCCTCTTGTTTCTAATATATTTATAAAAAGCCTTCTTGTTTCCCTTTATGCCTGTAGCTAGTTTGAGCTCATTTTGTGCCTTAACCTTTCTAATCTTGGTCCTGCATTCTTGTGTTGTTTGCCTATTTTCATCCATTGTAATTTGCCCTTGTTTCCATTCTTTATACGATTCCTTTTTTATTTTGAGATCATGCAAGATCTCCTGGTTAAGCCAAGGCGGTCTTTTGCCATATTTTCTATCTTTCCTACGCAGCGGGATAGCTTGCTTTTGGGCCCTTAATAAAGTCCCTTTGAAAACTGCCAACTCTCTTCAGCTGTTTTTCCCCTCAGTTTTACTTCCCAAGGGACCTTACCTACCAGCTCTCTGAGTTTACCGTTATCTCTATTTTACTCTTTTCCCCTTCCCTTCCTTAGAATTGTGAACTCTATGATTTCATGATCACTTTCACCCAAGCTGCCTTCCACTTTCAAGTTCTCTATCAGTTCCTCCGTATTTGTTAAAATCAAATCTAGAACAGCTTCCCCCCGGCAATGCCCAGCAGCTTTTTCAACCTTTTGGAATATAAAAGTGTCTCCAATGCAATCCAGGAATTTACTGGATAATCTGTGCCCCGCTGTATTAGTTTCCCAACATATACCTGGATAGCTGAAGTGCCCAATTACCACCAAATCTGGGGCTCTGCATGACTTTGTTAGTTGTTTAAAAAAAGCCTCATCCACCTCTTCCACCTGGGCAGGTGGCCTGTAGTAGACTCCTAGCAGGACATCACCCTTGTTTTTTACCCCTCTTAGTCTAACCCAGAAACTCTCAACACTTCCATCTCCTACCTCCATCTCCACCTCAGTCCGAGTATGTACATTTTTAAGGCAACACCTCCCGCCTTTCTTCCCTGTCTGTCCTTCCTAAGCAAGCTGTACCCTTCAATACCAACATTCCAATCATGTGTATTATCCCACCAAGTTTCCGTGATGCCAACGATGTCATAGTTGTATTTATTTATTAGCACTTCCAGTTCTTCCTGCTTATTACCCATACTTCTTGCATTTGTATATAGGCATCTAAGATATTGATTTGATCTTGCCTCCCTGTTTTGCCCTGACCCTCTTTTACTCTGACATTGTTGCCCATGCTGCCTCCCATTTCTGATGCATCTCCTAGGTTTACACATTGTTCACTTACCTGTGGGCTTTGCTCCGCTGCCCCTGTCTAACCTAGTTTAAAGCCCCCCTCACTAGGTTAGCCAGTCTGTGTCCAAATACGGTCTTTCCCCTTCTCGAAAGGTGAACACCATCTCTGCTGAGCAGTCCTTCCTGGAATAGCATCCTGTGGTCGAGGAAGCCAAAACCTTCCTGGTACACCATCTTCAAAGCCAGGTCTTCACCTCTAGGATGCACCTGTCTCTGCCTGGGCCCCTACCACTGACAGGCAGGGTTGAGGAGAATACACCCTGTGCCCCAAACTCCCTCAGCCGTGCCCCCGGAGCCCTGAAGTCACTTTTGACCTGCTCAGCATCACACCTCGCAGTATCATTAGTGCCCACATGGATGAGAAGAATGGGATAGTAGTCAGAGGGCCGGATAATCCTCGACAATGCCTCCATAATGTCTTGGATACGGGCCCCTGGCAGGCAGCATACCTCCTGAGATGAAATGTCAGGGCAACAGATGGGCCCCCCCATCCTCCTCAGAAGAGATTCCCCAACCACGACTACTTTATGTTTCCTCCTTGCAGTGGTGGCAGCAGACTTCCCAGCCTTGGGGGTACGAGGCTTCTCCTCTGCTGTACGGGGTGATTCTTTGTCTCCTGTATCAAGTACAGCGTAACAGTTTCCAAGTACCACGGTGTGAGGGTTCGGAGCAGGGGTGGAGCACTGCCTACTGCCAGAAGTAACAAGCTGCCAGTGTCCACCCTGATCTATCTATCTCCTTCACCAGTGGGTTATCAGCTGTCTTGTGTACTGGGACAGTTACCTCAGCTGTCTCCACATGAATACTATCTAGGAACTGCTTGTGGAGTCGGATACTCCTCAACCTGGCTACCTCCTCCTGTAGCTCTCCCACCTGCTGCCTGAGAGATTCCACCAGCAGGCACTTTTCACACTGGATGGTCCACCCAGCCTGGATATCAGTGAGTGGGGATTGCAAGCCACAGTCCCTGCAAAGCCACACCAGGATCTGGGTAGAGGTGTCCATGGTCAGGCAGTCTGTCTTGCTACAGGCACAGGTGGAGGAGACCGTAGTAGTGCTGGCACAAGTGTTGTGGGTCTTCCTAACCATCATTTCTGGTTCATAGTTTATGTTCCTAAAGCTCATACTCCAGGGTTCCAGCCACCAGAAGGGGTCAGGAAAGGATTTTTTTTCTCCCAGTCTATCCTGGGATGATTTAAAGGGGATGTAAAAAAAATATTTTTTTTACTTGAGGTATCAGGGAGTCCACGTAAATGGGACATAGACAGAGAGTGCCAGAGTTCTGAGGTGACACAAAGCATTCACACTCTCAGGCGCCTGCCTGACTGGTTCTCATTCCCATGTTCAGGGGCTAATTGGTCGCCCTATGTGTGGATGGGAAGAAATTTTCCCCCAAATCAAGGTGGTTTGCCTTCTTTCCAGCATGTGAACAAACATCACTTACCTGCATTGTCTGGGCATATCTCACTTAACTATTTCCCCACCATTGTGAAGTCCTTGATATGGTGCACCTCAGTCCACCCTGTCCTCTGCCTGTGATACACAGTAGTCTAGTCTACTGAAGATTTCAATAACAGGCTCTAATTTTGGTTGTTGGGTTTAAAAAGCAGGCTCTGAATAGCACTGGTGGCCTGTGACATACATGAGGTCAGACTAGATGTTCTTGTGGGGCCTTCTGGTCTTTGAATGCCTGGGGTCAGAGTCAACAAGAAACTGTGTCTCCAGGACGCAGGACATCACTGATTGTTCATCCTGTGTGATTTGGCTAAGGGGCATGGTCATCCACGTGAGGCCTTTTACCCCATGCTGCCCCTATTTCTTGGTTTCTTGGCAGAGTAGCTCCAAATCAGCCCCATCACCATACTGCGCCTATCTGTAGCTGCTCTTGAGACCCCCTTTGATGGATGTCCTTGGTCTAGGGGAAGCCTTGAAAAATTTTCCAGGGTTGAACTGCCTGTCTGAGTAACATATACAGGGAGGTTGCAGGATATTTGCTCACTTTACTCTGTTGCCTCAGCCTCTCCTGTTGTATCTTGTGCAGGGAGGAAGCCACCACTCTGTGTTGGAGCTATTTTTAATTGGTAATCAATAAAGAAGGAAGTTTCTCAGCCTCTCATACAAGCATGACCCCATAGCCTTGCCGCCATGGTACAGACTTCCTGGTACAGACTTCAAATTTGCAGGCGTCCTGTTACGTAATTCCTGCACAACTGGGAAGCAGCAGAGATGGAAGCAGCCAGAGCAGACAACCATGGGGCATTGTGAGATACACATGGAACACCCCTGGAGGCTAATCAAGTTGATTTAAAACCCATGATGTTTCCACACTAGCTTTAATTCAAACTTTTACATTTGAACTTGACACTATGCTGAGTCACTTTCAACGATGTTATAATATCGACCTTAGTGATCCCTAAAATCAACCCAATGGTATTTCCAGTGAAGACAGTGATGTGAAATCGAGCTAACTGCCTCAAAATCAACCTTATCATGTAGTGTAGACATAGCCTCAGACACACTCATTCTCCAATTTTCCCTGTGAATCTTGGAATAAGCTGTGCCCAGGAGACTGGGGGAACAGTACCTCTGAGGTATCTGACTCCAACCCATACCCAGTTTTTCAAGCAGGACATATCATGTGTGGACCCTGTGGACATTTTCTGGGTCAATGTTTGCATCAAGCAAAGTAAACTCTTTCCCTTAATGATGTGCTTCCTTAGAAAGAGTCCAAAGATCTAGCACTGTTGGTTGTTTGTAATGTCTGTTAACCTGGTTATTGTGAGTGTCTAGCATCTTGAAAACTAGAAATTACACTCCCCTCTCCCCCTGGTTTTCCAGAGAGTAAATAAAACAAGGTTGGCCATTATCGGACAAAAATTTCTGTCATTAAAATTATAATGTGGTAAGGAGAGAGGGTTGAAATCCGTGTATCCTCTAACCTGTCATTTACCCGGGAAAGTGAGAGGGCTCAGTTATCCATTATCAAGAGCTGATACAAGTGTCTTTTGGGGATTTCTATCTATAGTGCTTCAGTGGTTTCTGCAGTTTTGCAATTGCACAGATGTGTAACTACAGGTTTCTTCTGGGGGCCACAATTTTGAATGTGTCAGAAAACGAAGTTGGAAGCAGGAAGAGAAGAATTTCTGTTGTTGCACAAGTTTGCAAGTGGAAGAAAGGATAAATTAAAAATTAGGAAATTACTAGAACCATCTTAGCATACCTGCAATATTCACAGCCTAGAGGCTCCTAATTTTTTTGAAAAAAAGATTGCTATGGAATTGTCATGTAGTAATTAAAAATTGTAAAATCCTCTTCAGATGCTCCAAAGCTTATGCTTTGTAATTTCATATGATAAGCATCTGAAAAAAAATCTGACCAGCTCTTTAAAAAGCAAAAATCCCTAAATAATCCTGCACTTCCCCCTTTTAATTATTGTCTGCATGTGATCTTCCCAAATGCATACAATATGTTGACTGGATTTTTATAATTAGGCAAAATTGTCAAGACCTCAAGTAACAACAGTGGGTTTAATGATATTCTTAGTTTATGCTTTGTGCAAGGAAATAATGGGTCTTTTTTCTCTTCAAATTATGGTTCAGAAGGAGCCTTTTAGTAGTCAAAGCAGCTTCTGATAATAGCTGAGTGGAGAAAGAAACTTGCTCTGGAGGAATCATCAATGGCTTGGAATATACTGAACCTGTAAGAAGCAACAGTAGCAAATTGGGCTCTTATTTCTTTGGGTATACAAATCTAGAATACTTCCTAGGACCAGCATCATCTACTCTTTTTTCACTTCCAGCGTTCAGGATTTTTTTTGGAGGTGGGGGCCAGAGTGGGACTATCCCAATGGGGGAGAGTTTTGTTTTCATGGAGCTACAGTTTATAAACTTGACAAGGTCCTGACTGGGATGATTTAGTTAGGCTTCATCCTGCTTTGGGCAGGAAGCTGGACTTGATGGACTCCAATGGTCCCTTCCAGCTCTAGGATTCTATGATTCTATGGTGGAGTGTGTATGTGAAAACTTGATGCTTGTGGTTGCATCTGGTTTTGTTGGCTAAGATGAGACTGCAAGTGTCTTACATTGGTAAGCTTTTATTCCCGCATTTAGTCGCATTGATGTTAAGTTCTTGACTCATGTGAACAATGGCTTGCTGGTGTGGCTAAGGTGTTTACACTCTAGTGCATAAAATCTGTAAATATTGGCCATCATAAGAAATATTTTTGCAGAAGGAGCAAGGAGAAATTTAGAGGATGGTAGGCAAGATCAGAAAGTTTAAGAACAGGAACCTGAGTTCTCAATGTAGGTGCTTAAGAGTGGGATCATGAAAACAAACCAAATCAAACTCCTCAATGATTTGAAGGAAGAAGTCCCATTGTATTAGGTCACATAGATGATATTAGTCTCTCACAGTCCAGATTTAGTTCCCTAAATTTAGTCTTCTAGTTCTGAAAAGTTGACCACAGTGCCTTGGACTAGTTGAAAGATGGCACCTCTTGTGACCAGAGTTTTAAAGCCTTATTCATGCTGGGTAGTACCTCTCCACTACTTGAGGAATATCATATGGCTCACAGGATTTGCCAAAACAGATAAAAGCCACTGATACGTTAAATCCAGAAATCTCACATTCAATAGTAGCTTGAATGTAGCGCTTCAACAGAATGCAGTCCAAAAATCTCATATTTAATAACACCGTTGGTCTGTTGTGCCATGTTGTTCATTCCCATTCTGGTTTTCTGTATTTTCTTCTTTGGTTGCAAAATATTTGTGCAAGCCCTAGGGATGGGCTCCAACCAGGAATCTATAGCCTGAATCCTCTCTTGAATTTTTGGGGTATTTGGATCTCTTCTCACTACTTACTTATTTATATGATAGCAGCTTTTATGGATTGTAATTAAATATCAGGTCCCCATTGTTCTAGTTTGCATATTCTGACCAAAAATGCCTGACACAAATCTCTCTCAACTTCAGAAATATATTCAGAAGCAAGATTCATAGCTTCATTCTATCTAGTAATTGTATCAAATTCAGAATAGGCAAATACCCATAAAAACAAGGTTTTAGTTAGTTTAGCAGCTGGCCTGAGTCTAAGGGACTTCAATATCTTAGTCTGAGTTTGTAGCTTACATGAGCCTTATTGTCATCTTATTTCAAAGTTACATATGTGTAACCGTGGAAGTGGAAGGAATTACATGGGTATGAAACCAAGCTGGGCTCACCATATTTACTGTCACAAAAGTTGCTGAATGTACAGTGTATTGGAGGTCATTCTACGATAATATATGGGAGTACTGATGCTATATTTCTGGCTTTATAAATCTCAAAAGGAAAAGGTGCAAAAGGCCGTAAGTGTGACACTGAGAGATAATTCAAAAGGTATACAGAAAGATTCTTGTGGGATGTGTGACTGGAGGTGCCTTGGGCAGCCCTGACTGGAAAGACCAAGTTTAGGGCAGGCTACAAAAGGGAGAGCAGATACTCTCAACTCTGATGGGTAACACCAAAGTTAATTTTCCAGCCAGTCATAAACTGGGCTTCTGATCCCCCACACTGGTTATCAAGAAACAACAAGAGGTCAAACAGCCCTCTTTATTGCATTCCAGTTCTGACTTAAAATCAGCAGCTAGGTCCAGAGCATGAGAAGTTATCTTAAAAACTCTTCTCACAGGTACAAAATGCTCTTCTGACCTGAGGGGGCCAGTCACATTGCCAGATTGGTAGTAAATGTTGCAATAATTTGGAAGCGCAGAACCCAAGGAACTGCCTTGCTTGCCTTGCACTAAAGCTAGGCCTGCATATAACAACTTCAACAACTTGCTTGCTCCTTCCATCAGGATCCTAACAGTACTGGTGAGTTTATTGGCTTGAAATTCTCTCTGGAACACATTCATAACTTGGATGGATCATTTAGTCCTTTGTTCAGACATCAGTTGTACACCGTTTACTCCAGAGCCGAAATGAGGAATGAAGGCAAAAAGGAAAAGATGCAACTGCCTTTTATGTTCCTTTTGCCACGTGGCTTCTAATCTGCCCCAGACGCTTAAAAGGCTCCCTCAAGGACTGAGCTCACAATCATGGGTTTACAAGGCCAATGCTCTAACCACTGAACTAGCCCTCCTTTACCATAATCATAGAATTGGCTATGATGGGGGTCCATGAACAGTTTGCGGGTGGTGATTGGGAGTTTGCTGTAGTGAAAAGTTTGGGAACCACTGGTGTAGTGTGGTTATTTCTGAGAACTTTCTTCCATAAATGAATTTTACCTTCCATAAACCTATTTCTTGAGGCCACGGATTTGCCTACGTTGCACAGGGGGTGTTCTTACAGATACAGTTTTGAACATGCCACCTCAATTCTCGTATTCTACACATTACACCTAGTATTTTTGAGGAGTGTGTGGATTCTACTTGGCAGTGTTATGGAGCCAACAAAGGTTGCTGCTTTAGTGCTTGGTACCTGGATGTGAAACACTGAAAATGTTGCTCTTCAGTGAAAACAGGATCAAGGACTAGAAGTCAGTTGGGAACAGACTGAACAGTAGTATTTAAGCACCTATCTGCATCTTTAATTTTATATAAATCCCTTTAAAAAATATGGCCGTGGGGGACTTAGGCAGGCTGAAGTAGTGACTATACACAACAAAGAACTTCTGGGTCCTTGGCCAGATTTCTCTAGCTGTTGTAGTACTGGATAAATGACTACTATCTACTAAGTAGAGAGAGAAGTAACTGAAGAGTAGAAAATGGTTTGGCCCTGAAACAGAAGGAGATGTCATGAAAAAAATATAATATTTTATCTCTATGCGCTTGTTAGGAGAACTATGGCTGTAAGCATCCACATTGGTATGGTAGTAAAATAAAATAACAATGAATGATATCATCCCCTATAATTCAATTTTTAACAGGTCCCTTGACATGTAGCTATGGGTTGAACCTGTCTAATCTGGAACTCTCTTGTCTGGCAAACTCTGCAATCTGGCATTATTTTAGTTAGGTGGCTGATGGCTTGTCCTGGGCTTAGCCAAATTTTCCATGCTCCCAAACAATTTTGTTTACAGACACCACTCCTGGCTCCCAGTGTTCTGTGGTGTATTTAGCTGTAATTTACCCCTAACTGTCTTCTCAGAGCTCAGTATACAGTATGAGTGTTGGTAATGTGCTAGAAAATATTGACCTCCCATCGTGTGGCAAATTCTCTCATACAGTACCAGTTACATCCCAAGGGTGCTGGATGAGAGAGGTTGAACCTACACCAAATCACTCTGAATGTTCAACTTCAACTATGGATGAGAAATCCCGCGTTATGCATGGTGGCTGCTATGTGATATTAATAGAACAGTGTCATCCTTGATATAAAAACTAATGGAAATATTGATCTAAAAAGGTCAATAAAAAGAGATCACTACACAGTTTCACAATGATGAATCAGTATTATATGAAGATGGGACTGAAAACAGTTGTGGGTGGGTAATATGTATGCAGGCCATATTAATGAGATACACTGCTTCACTGTAATGTTATGTGCACAAAAATGCCAAACTTTTCTAGGTTTTAAACTGTTGAATTACTACATCATGCAAAAGCTGAGTTAAGGGTAAATGCAGGAAAGTGGTATTTCAAAGGCAGTGACCTCTTGAGCTGTAGGCAGGGTTAATCCATTTGAAGTGGCAGATAAGATTTCTGCTGAGTGCACCTCTTGTAGACTTGTTTGTGAACAATCCACCTGTTTCACTGAATGACATTGATGCAGCTTTTGAGGACCTTGGATGCTGTCCTGTCAATGTGCCATCATATATAATCTCAGTTCTTACAATGAATCTTTATTTTAATTTTGTTTGGTTCAATATCTATAATTCATTCTGGTTAGTCTTAGTGCTTTGGGTATTCTTGTGATTTCATATCACTGTACCATACATGTTCATGCTGATTAGAACTTTTATTTTTCATAATGATACAGTAATGTAATGATAATGCAACTAATAGCCCATACCGAATGATCTCTTGTCCAAGGACTAAAAGAATTAGCACAATATATTTAGTTCAAAGAGCTGAGAAAATTGTTAAGCTATCACATTTACTTCTGCATTTTTATTACCTACATGGTAATAAAAGTGAACAGCCTCTGTCCATCTGTCAAAGAAAAGCTCTGGTTAAAAAAAAGAAGAGGGAGGAAGGATGACAGCTGATTTTTAATTCAGCTGTTTGACATACGATGCCCTGCAAAAAGAACTTCTGAAGCAATATTGTCATTAGATTTAGGGAATAAACTAGTGGTGGGAGAACAAAACCTACAGGTGAAGAGTCCTCCTTACAGTCTTTTCCATAGATGTGTCCTACAGACAGGTATGTAGGGAGAAGAAACTACAGGCAGTTCTCTAGGACTGGAACAATGTAGGACTAAAATGTGCCAGTTAACTGAGAGATACAACACTGGAATCTTATCAGGGTTGATGCAGCAAAGACATTATAGTAACACTGTTAAATCTCTCTTATACATCATACTCCACATAACTGTATGAACCAAAACATAATGGTGCAAAATTTGTTTTCACCTGCATGTCTAAATTTAGAGTTACTTCACTGAACTCCGTAAAGTCACTGCAGGTTTAAGCTGGGGTAACTGTGGGCTGATTTTTGACATTGCTTCTGTGGTACAGCTTTTGCTGATCCCTCCAGAATGCTGTAGCTATCTTGCATCTTGTATAGGAATAAAATCTCCTTCTGGGGTCTACAGTTCTACCACGTGGGGTTTCAGTGTTTGGACAACTTTCTTTTGGGGCTTGACTTCCCCAACCCCTGTCTAAAGGTAACACCAATTAGCCAGAACTGTGGGGTGGGGGAGAGATGAATGACCATTGCTTAAAAATGGCCAAGCCAGGACCAATCACTTTAAAGCAGAGGCCCTGCAGTAAATCAGTGTGCTAGCTATCCAGAGCGTCACACCAGCATGCATACTCTCAACACCAGTCCAACGGGAGCTGGCTGCCGCTCTGTACAGAAGGAAAGGGGCCCAGGCCAAACTGCAGTGAATAGGATTGTAATACTTCTCATGTTTGGCTCAGCCATTTCTTTGCCCTACGAGAAGGGTGACTGGTCCAAATATAAGGTGACCACATTGCCCTATGGCAAATATGGGACACCGGCCTCTGGCGATGGGGTTGGAACTGCTGTCCCATGTCAGGGCTCCTTTGTGATTGGGACCTCTGCTCCAGGGTGAGGCACCAGGGATGGGTGCTCTGCAGCCTCCAAAGGAGAAGCCCACGCATGAAGGGGAGTGGCCGCCTGTGTTGAGACAGCTTAAATAAGGGACTGTCCTGGTAAAAATGGGATGGATGGTCACCTTATCCAAATTGCCTGGCAACCAGATGTACAGCGAATGTGTTTCTGTAAAGTAGATTGCAGGGAATTCTGCCAAGAAATTGACTCTGGACAGTACTGGCTCATGGATAAGAGACTAGAGAGATTTCCCCAACTGAGGAAAATCCATGGTCCAGGAAGGGGCAGGGACCAGAACTGAAAATTGCTCCCCACTAAATAGCTGAATTGGTACAACTGCTACCAAACCATCAGGTCTCTCCTATTGCCCTGGCTCTCTGGTATCTCCCGAGTTTCCACTTCAGAGGAAAAGGAATTTTGGTACTGGAGCTCATCAAAAATTTTAGAGAGGTCAGTGTTCTGATAGAAAATGTAGCTTCACTGAATGCAAACCATTTCATGGGAAGTTGTCATTTTCACTTCCTTTCAGTGAAAAGTTTTTAAATTAATCATAATCAAAATGGAGTCTTTCATTTTGACTTTTTTGTTTTACTCTTTAAACTTTATATATAACCTTTATTTAAACTTTATGTAAAACCTACGTTTATTGTAACTATAAATGTTTTCTACTCTGTAATTATTTGCAATACGTTATATGCTAGTGTCCTGATGTTGCCTATATTTAACCTTTCAATTAAGTCATGTCATTATTTCCAGTCTGAAATATTTCAGAATTTCCTTCCATGAAATATATTGAAATTTCAACCTTTTGGAGTGATGGTGAACAATATTTCCCCCAGCCCCATGTCAGATTTTCCTACAGTACTGAAACTTCATTTTCTGCCTAGCTCTGTTTAGCTCTTTATCAAAAGTTTGGATAAATAAAAGTGAAGAATAGGGTACCTGCCTTGTTATATTCCCTGAATAAAAACCAGAGGAATTGTATTTGAAAATCTTTGAAACTTAAAATTGAGAAAGCATTAGAAATTAACACGTGAGACTGATTGAAGCAGAATTAGGAAAACTGTTTTTGCTCTGGAATCATTAATACATGCTGAACCTAACTGCAAGGAACAGAGGGAGAGCTGCACTTAGAAGCATAGTGAAGAAATCCTAGAACAGAGGGTTTAGCTAAAAATACTTTTAAGCTGTGACACGCTTTAAATGATGCATTTGTCAAAATGTCCCATTTGTTTTAACAGGAGCATGAGAACTCCCTGAGCTATGCCATAAGGAGGTTGCTATAGTTTATAACCTTTTTGATATTTTAGGGGTTAAATTGGTAATTTTTTTTGTATTTTTTTTAATTGCCCTTGCCTCAGTCAGTGGAATGAGCCTCACAACCATTTCTGCCTCCCTTTTTCTAGGTCAAGGTTTAAGTGCACTGACAGGGTGTTAGCAGAGAAAGCTTGCAGTGCTGTTGCCCCATGCTGTTTATTATAAGGATGGATTGAGGACTTCATATTTTTGATTCTGTGCCTTTTTTCATAAGCACTGAATTCTCTTGGCAAAAGAAGAAGCGTGTTGTATAATTGAAATTGCAAAATAACCTAAGTGAAGCCAGTTGTACAAGCAGTTTCTCTTTTTTACCATTCATAAAAGCCCAAGGGTCTTGACTGATTTAATGTGGCATGCATTTTTGTTCCTTTTAACCCATCTGCCTTTGTTGACATTTCTTAGTCAGGTACACATAAGGCTAGGTGGTACATTTCCACTTCTTGGAAGATGACTTTAGACTATCACAGTCCGTCCTCACTCCTGTCCTGAATTTAGGGTTTTGAGAACACGTAGTGAATATGGTTTGAGGGTCCAGCCAGAGCAGAACATCACAATGCAGTGAAACTGGTTGCAGAGTGCTTCCCCTGCAGGCATAGGTGCTAACACTAAGTGTGTGGCAGTGCAGGGTGTTGGCTCTGGGCAGGGTGTTCAGATCTGGGACAGTGGTGCAGAAGCTGATGCAAAGTGCAGGCTCCAGCCGGGAGGTGCTCACCACAGGTGGCTCACGGCTGGCACTGCAACAAGACTTGAACAGGCTTTCTGAAGGCAGTGAGCCCACACCACTCGCAGAAGCAGCTGGCTGCAGGCATGTCTTTGTGGTCCCTGGTTGGGGTGGGGAGAGGTGGCTCCATGCACTGCCCCCATCCCAGCACTGTCCTGGCAGCTCCTTTTGGCATGGATACTAGGTGAAGCTGTTGATTGGGAGGCAAACTGCACAGCCTGTGGCTCAGCCCATACTTTACCCCTGCTAACAAAAATGGATCATGTTTTCCATTGCATGCCAGATTGTGAAGACTGGACATGCAAAAGGTACCTAATTAAAAGCACTAAATTTGAGAATACAAAGTGTCGGTCACAGGCTTTTTGATACACCCTGAAGTCCATCAGAGATTTATTTGCAAAATTTTTGTATGAAAGTAAATCAGCTGTCCTGCTGAATATAACTTCACATATTATGGAAAACTTGAAAGCTGTCCAGTAGCACTTTAAAGACCAACAAAATAATTTATTAGGTGGTAAGCTTTCATGGGATAGATCCATTTCTATGGAAAACTTGGTGCAGCTCTTCTCTATTTTACATTTTCCTGATCAGTATTTCTAAGCTTTATATTAAATGTCTCTTTATACTGTAAATATACTCTTAAGCCTTCATAAAGTAATCTGTGCAGACTACTACATATTTAATGTACTGAAACAACGACATTTTAAATTAATCAGTAAGATGGGACAGTATATTCATAACAAAGTTCATTGCTTTTAAGAAAAGGGAACACAAATTTATTGTGTGTGATCTCTGGAACAATAGATATGTTTATGAAATTTCACTATATGTTAAAATTATTTCCAAACATTTTAAGCATAACAAAGGGTTTTATATCTTATTAAGATACTGATTTTGGTGGAGAGTTCTTTTAAAACTAGTTCGTCAAATTGTCAGAAGTAAAGAAAATGAAACTCATTTGTCTGGCTATCTGGAAGAAAAGGGATGTTATTCCTTTATGGGCTCTTCCACACAGGGGTGAAGGGCGTAAAATTACAGCAGCGGAAATGGACAGAAAGGACAGGACTTGGGAAGGAAATGTTTGTATTATAGTAATTAAAATGTGTATTTTAGGTAAACATGGTCTTTTGAAGAATTTATGGGTGAAACTATATGTCGAACATTAAAGCTGAACACTCAGATTGGGCATCTAAAAATAGACACAAGTTTTTTTAGTGATGTGATTTTATGTTCAGTAGAAACTAATGAAATATTTAAAGGAAATTTTAACCTGGGGTCCTGTAGACATATTACCACAGGGGTGGTCAAATACCAACCTGGAGGCTGGATCCTGTGTGCCTGGGTTAGGCCCCGATAAGCCCACACCTCTATATATACTATGCCTCTGCAGGTATCAGGCAATTGCAGATCTTACTGGCTGTGGGTTGCCTCTCCTGGTCCACGCTGCTTTCTGCCACTCCCATTGGTTATGAACAACAACTTGTAGCCAACAAGATCTGTGATCGCCTGACACCTGTGAAGATGCAGGTAAATATAATAGCAGCAGCTGGCCAGGTACTAACCCTGGCAGGACACCATTTGTGGGTTTTTTTTTTTTTTTTTTATTGCAATGCAGAACTATTTTTGTTGGTAAAGTCAGAAACTGACAATGTATACCTCCCGCTTGGCACGTGTTTGTTAAATGGCTTCATTGCCCCTTACTGGCTCCTTCACAGATTCAGGATTCTGCTAATAGGTGTGGCAAGCTGGAAGGCTTTTCAGTTTTAAGTTACTGTGGGAACTGTGGGAGCCGGCAGGAAGAGTTACAATCGGGATAGGAACACTGGAGAGGTTGAGCACTTGGATCCAAGGAAGGCATTGCCTCCCCTTGCCTCTTATACCTACGACCTCTGCCTGTTCTTGGCAAACAGGAGCTGCAAAGATGGCACTTGTAGGCTCAGACACCTTGTAGAGACAAATTCTCCCCCGACATCGATGGGGTGCATGAGATGTGGCAGCACCTGGCTGCTTCTGGGGGCAGCGTGGGGGCATAGTACACAGGAAATTTGTCTGAGCCCTGCTGTACCACTGGACTTTTAGCGACCCTCTGATCACAATCGACTGGCTGATGCTTTGGGATCAATCCATTGATCACAAGTGATGGATTGGCATCTACTGATCTTGATTGTCCCCAAGAGGTGTTTGTCTAACCTATTCTTAAACACCTCCAGACATTCCTGGTCACCGTACCTGGGGTCATGACTTGAACTGAGTGAGAGAACTTTTTCCTCTCCCTTGTATATTTTTGAGCTTTCATTTTTTTTCTCAGTCTGGATGAGAGAGAAAATCTTTGATCAGCTTGTGTGAATCAAAACACTTTGTTCTTCTTTGAGGATGCCCTTGTGGGTTCTGCACTGTGGGTGTTTTGGCACCCTGTGCTTATAGCCCGAGATTTACAGCAGCTGTATCCATTCTTTTCCAAACCTCCCTAGTCCTGGGTGCCATACACTGAGGCAAAAAAATTCAGTACAAAACAATGCCATATGACAAGAACTGGAAAAATCTTGATATATTTGCAGAAAATAATATTTATTGGTCTCTTTACAGTTCCAAACTGACTGCTGTTCAGCCTTCTTGGCAAAATATGTGTACTGCCTTTGTTGGGGGGGAAAAAAAAGGAAAAATAGACCCTTTATTGAGTAAGAGGACACAAAAGACCAATAAAAGGCAAACAGTGCAGAGGGATACCTCATAGCCAAAACAGCCTTACAGGCATCTCTTGACTCTGCCGACACCACAGCCAGATCCTTGTTGATGGTGATAGTAATGTGAAGAATATCACGGCTTTATATCCCTGAGGAGATATAAACAGCTGTTGAAGTTCTCCTATTTGAGGGCCAAAGTTTTTCCTCCTTGTACCTGACCAGAATGCCAGCACTACCACAGCACTTTTACAGACCAGCTTTTCCCTATTACCCTGTCTTGGGGCGGGGGGAAATGCCCCAGATACTGATGCAGAACAGAGCTAGGGATAAGAGAAGCCCTCCTCATCAAATGGGACAATCTCCTCATGTATGTGCTCCTTACCATCCCACTATTCAGCTGCATATTGGGTGCTGGTAATGATTCTCCAAGGCTACTTTATCCCCTTTCTCTTTAGCCCGCCTATCCAACAACCTTTCCCATCCCTCTTCAGGTACCCTTCTCACTCGACCCTATTACAACAGAAGATAGCACACCTTCTTCAGCTAGGAGCAATAGACGTTCCTTCACAGCACAAGGGAATGGGATTTAACTCCTGCCATTTTCTCATCCTCAAAAAAGAGTAGGACGATGGAAACTTATCTTGGACATACAAACAAGTTTGTAAAGAACAAACACTGCAAAATGGTAATGTTGACAAATATAATTCTGGCACTGCAGAAGACTGACATCTGTCATGCCTCAAACGACAGGATGCAGACTTTCATATTATGTTCCACCTGCCACACAGGAGGTTCTTATGATTTACACTCCACAAACAGCACTATTAGCACTGTGCCCTACTGGCAGTAGGAGTCACTCATCTGTGGAAACCCAGGATCATAATATTTTTTTTTGATGATTGCTTGATAGCACCTCCATCCCTTCAAACGTCTCTACAACATACAAATACTAGTCATCATATTCGTTATGCTGGGCATCCAAATAAATGAACTAAAGCCTCATCTTACCCCCCTGTGCAACAATTGGAATTCATCGGGGCTGATCTGGACTGCATATGAGCACAAGCCAAACTACCATGCCATTGCTTTGTAGTCTTGACCACTCTTACCACAAATATTACCAACAGCCCACAGTTATCAGCCAGACAATGCCTGCAAATACTTGGACACGTGTCATCAATCACATTTGTTGTCAATCGTGCTGGGCTGCACATGTGTTGTCTCCAACAATTGCTCTATATTTGTTTCATTCTCCACAGTCAGGCCTGGGAACAGGGTGGGAGTGAGGAGGAGGCAAAAGCAGCAGTTGTCCTGGGCTTTGGCATTTCCAAAGGGTCATGGAGCTCTGGCCGTAACCACTGCTCCTCCATCAGCATAGGCAGCAGGACCTCTGGTCCCCTTTGAAGTGCCAGAGCAGTGTTGGTCCAGCTGCATATGGTTCTGATGGAGTGTATGTGTGTGGGTGTCCAGCCCTGTGATCTGGGAGGTGCTGAGATCTGGCTGCCCTTCACCCCATCCCATCCACTTTTGGACCCACCCCTCCTGGGGCACAGAGCTGGGCTCCTCTCCCAGCTTGCCCCAGGGCCTGCAGCAGCTGTCAGTGCCACTGTCCACAGACATCCACACACATCCCTCAACATACCGAACAAAGTCAGATACTTCCTCCAAATGCCCTTGAACTTATGCTCATCATGGATGCTTCCCTTGAGTGAGGGGGCACACACACGTCAACGGGCACGCCATTCAGGGACACTGGTTACTTCAGGAGACCTCAGCACGCATCAGAGTTCTTGAACTTAGAGCAGTCAAATATGCATGCAAGTACTTTCTCCCAGTCACTTGCAATAAGGCCATCAAGGTCATCACTTACAATACAGCATGCACGTTTTGCGTAAATTGCCACAAAGGAGCATGTTGCTACCCTCTGTGCGCAGAAGCTTTCAGGCTGAGGCAATGGTGTATAAAGCATCAAATCAACATCTCAGCAGTTTACCTTTCACATCAACAGACCATCGTTGCAGACCACTCAGCAGACATTTTTCATGCAAATATGAGTTGGAGAGGCATCCACAAGTGCCTCTTCAACTGCCGTCTTCCCACACTGGGCAATATCACAATAAACTTCTTCGCAATTCAACACAATTCAAAATGCTCTGGATACTGATGCAAAGTGGGGTTAGGGACTCTCTCAGTAAGGGATATCCTCCTCAAATAGGACTGTCTCCTCTTGTATGTGTTCCTTCCCACCCCACTACTCGTCTGCGTACTGCTGAATATCAAATATGACAGGGCAGGAGTCATACTAATTGCACCAAATTGGCCAACGCAGCCACAGTTTCTGTACCTTGACTAAATGAGAACCACACCTCCTCTTCATCTTCCTCATATTTCTCACGTCCTCCCGAAAGACACAACTCAAATTCTTCATCTAGACATTGCTCTTCTGCAACTGAAGGTATGGCTACTGAAGGGCTAACAGGATCTGACCATCTTTGCTCAGAGGACACAAAGCACATACTTCTTGGTAGTAATTAACTTAGTACAGGATGGTCATATTCAGATAGTTACACCATTTCCGCAATTGGTTCATTACACAATCTATATGGCCATGTTCTACATCTCTGCCCAGAATACTGGCCTATATATTAGAACTAAAAATAAGGGACTTTCCAACAGTTCTATAAGAGTTCACCTCATTGCAATTTCAAGTAAACATACCATGATAGAAGGCACATGCTCTTCACTCACCTAATCATTAAACATTTTCTAAATGGACTTAACAATGTCTTCCCTCCATTAAGAAACCCACCTTCATTATGGGATCCCAATACAGTCCTCCAAACCCTCACAGGAGAGAACCAAGTGAATAAGTAGAGGTGCTTTTCTGGGGAACTTGCATGTTGATAGTTTTATCATTCCTTTTTTGAGTTCTGTTGTTATGTAATCTCTCATGCATCGGGCTCACTTGTTGATACTGTTCATTTCTGACTGGCAGATAGCTGTTCTTGGCCCAGTAGTATCTTGGGCTCTAATGACCTAAACCTATTTTCTGCCACCATTATCTTACCTTTGAACAGTGGACTTGAGCACAGTGTGCTGTCACACTGCATATTCTTTCCTGCATCTGACAAAGTTGGTCTTTGCCCATGAAAGCTTATGCTCATACATTTCTGTTAGCCTATAAGGTGCCGCAGGACCCCTCGTTACTTTTGCATATTCTTTGGCACCTTGTAAATATCCTACTCTATTGTATATTGGGATCTGGGTCTGATCCAGTTCTTTGGGGAAAATTTCCATTGATTTCAAAGAGAACAGGATCAAAGCCTCTTTCTTCCATTAAGCCCCCAGTTATTTTGTGCGAGTAAAATATCCTTTGAGTACATTAACAACAGTCTTCACTCATGATGGAGTGATCATCAGATATTATTACTGTGGGCAACAGACCCAGAACAAAACAACTGAAAAGCTGTGCTTTGAAGTTATCCATCTGAAGTTAGACATGCTGTTTTTAGAAGACCAAATGTACTCTTTCTTCCCTTTGAAGTTTACCCATCTTTTAGAACAATCATCAGATATGCAAGAATGTGACCTCTTGGAATACCAGAAATAATAATTTCTGTCTTTTGTTAGCTACAAGATCAGAAATATTGTGAAAAAAATGGAGTCAAAGTTTATTTATATGAAAGTACATCAAGATGTATTTTCACGTTTCCTCACTTTTGTGGGAGTGATTTATATAGTATATCTCTCTTATGACTGCCTTTCTGAACCATGTAACAGGAGAGATGAGAAGTTTTGATTTTAGTCAATTATTCTTTTGACAGAAGCCTCTAAAGAGAACAGGATACACTGACATCTTCATATTCTTTGCTTTTACAGAAGGAAACTTAGTAGAAATATTGTTTCAAAATTTAACAACTCAGTCAAAGAAAAATCTGAATAAATACAAATAACGTGCATAAATAAGAGGAGAGGACTTGTTTTTTTTTCTCCTCTGGAGTAATATAAACAAATGGTTTAGGTTGAAGTGAATGAATGATAAAAAATATCATTACCATTCATTGTTCCAAACAGTTTGCAATAAAAGAGCATGAAATGAAATTTGCAATTAACTGTATCCACTTCCAAGACTTTGGGACTAAGCTAATATGGTGTGGGTCAAAATGAATCTTATTTATTAGCTATTCATGCAGTAATTGATAATTGAGGAAGAATTTAGTAAGGTAGTCTGGAAAAAATACGATCTGACTACTGCTACTATCTAAAATAATTAGATATATGTAACTAATAGAAATAGAAATAATTAGAAATGTATAACTAATAGATCCAATTTCATTCTTCTATAATCACTTGGTCACATGTTGGGCATGAGCAAGTATTTGGCCATATAGGCTATGGCCACGCAGCCAAGTCATTTTGAGATAACAGCTGTTATTTCAAAGTATCTTTGCTGGTGTCTACACTACATACATGCTATGTCAAAATAAATTCGAAATAGCGGGTGTGTAATTTCAAAATTGGTTAACCCCATTGTAGGAGGACAAGTATCACAGGGGTAGCCATGTTAGTCTGTGTCTTCAAAAGCAACGGGAAGTCCAATGGCACCTTACTGACCAACAGATATATTGGAATATAAGGTTTTATAGGCAAAGACCTGCTTCATCAGATGCAAAGTAGTAGAGACTGCAGAGGCAGGTCTAATTATACAGGATCATGAAAAGGAGGGCGTCCCAATCAAGAAGAAGGCCAGAGTTGATGAGGTCAATTCAGTCAGGGAGGATGTGGCTCACTTCCAGCAGCTAATTTTTGTGTCTAGCAGTGCTATTTTGAAATAGATATTTGGGAATAGCTATTATGGAATTACTTTTTTCGAAATAGGTCTACTGTGTAGATGTAGCTATATTAACCAAAAACCTGGATTCTTGTCCCTTATTCGTTTATCCCTACTCTTGTGTCTAATTAACGAATGACCTCTGTGCGTAGGGTGGAATCTTGGCAAAGAGAGCTGAGAGGCACTGAAGTCCCAGATCCACATTCTGGAGTAAAAAGGCTTGGCTAAAAGGAAACATAAAAATGTATAAATAAATAAAATTTCTGTGGCTGTACTGATATCAACCAACTCTGACCCCATTTTAATCAGCTGTTACAAAATGGGCTATGATTCCTAGAAAAAATATTGCTTCCCGTGACTGACTGTTTCTTTGGGACATGATCTAGCTCTGAAGGGCCATGTAACTAAGGTTCCTAATTCCTGGGATCTTCAGGGTGCCTGCCAACATACCGGGTCATGTTTGTTTGTTCAGTTATTTACATATCATCCGGTATCAGGCTGGTGTAACTTTTCTAACATTGTGTAATGAATGAACTCACAATTGAAAACTGGATTAGTTTTGCTCTATTTGTCTTAGTTTTGTCACTTTGCCAGTGCTGTTGTTTAATCCTGTCAGTTATATCCAATAGCATTTTCTTGTCACAGTCGCTGTTGTGCAGGGCACTACGTGTTCAAAAGCATGCAACTCTATTCCACACGTGAAACGTAAATACCCATCCAGGTGTCCCTACACTTGCACACGCTCAACATTTTCTAAAGGTGGTATTTGAGATTCAAGGAAATACTGTGCATCTAAGCAAGAGCGCCAAAGCAGCTGTGTGACTCTGGAACATGGTCACTTGTTCACTGTAAGTGTGTAATTGCATTTTCAGCATAATTAAGCACTCTTTCATTTTCAAAGTATGAACTGAGAGTAGGTAAAGCTGAACAAGTGGAATCTCATTAAATCCCAAGCAGTGCTTTGTCCACATGTCTGTGTTGCTTTCAGCTTAACTCTGTGCATTATCTTTATTTATTTATTTATTTTTTTAAAAAAGAAACCAATCCACAATATGGCCACTCTGACTCCATTTCCCCTGTTCATGATACAGAGTCCATGTTGTAGAAACCTTTTAATACAAACATTAAAACACACAACTGACAGCTGGCTGTTCCCTCTCTGTCCCATTGGCCAGAGCTAGCTAGCTGATAGTGGAAATGGAGTCTTGTCTTTACCACAGACTCAGCTGGATACCCAGTCTCCGAGATTGTTTTGCCTCCTTAAGAGGTGGCCATACTGTGAATGACCTCTTTCTCTCTCTCTGTCTCTGAGGCTCTGTCTACACTAGCACACTATGTCAAAGTAGCCTATTTCGAAGCAAGGACATCAAAATAGGCTACTTCGACGTGTATCATTTACACGTCCTCCAGGGCTGGTGCCGTCAATGTTCCATGTCGAAGTAGTGATGGGGATCATCAAAAGGAGCCGCCCTGGAAGGAAATGTGGAGCGTCCACACACACAAGCACTCCCCGTCGAAATAAGGGGCCAGCAAAGCCCCAAGCCACTCCCTTAAAGGGCCCTTCCCAGACACACTTGTCCTGCACAGCATGAGATCCACACAGCTGACAACCAGTTGCAGACCCTGTGCACGCAGCGTGGACCCCCAGCTGCTGCAGCAGTAGCAGCCAGAAGCCTTGGGCTAAGGGCTGCTGCACGCGGTGACCATAGAGCCCCGCAGGGGCTGGACAGAGCGTCTTTTAACCCCTCAGCTGATGGCCACCATGGAGGACCCCACTATTTCAAAGTAGTGGGACACGGATCCTCTACACACGCCCTACTTCAACATTGAATGTCAAAGTAGGACGCTATTCCCATCTTCGGATGGGAATAGCGATTTTGACGTCTCGCCGCCTAACATCGATTTCAACATTGATATAACACACGGCATGTGTAGACACGATGCGATTTCAACGTTGTGCTGGCTACTTCGAAGTAGCTGGCTAGTGTACAGGCACCCTGAGTGTAGCAAACTGTCTTTGTGGGACTGATCTGTCAATGACTCACTGTCTCTTACTCTCATTTATGACAATCTCTATTGGCTTTCTCTGAGTTGTCTGTTGGTTGGTAAGTTTCTTCTGCTCCTTCAGATCACTTCGCCCTCTGATGTAGTCATGTCTGATGACCTGGATGCCAGTGAACTCCTTCGAACCACTCCTTTAGATGTCTCTAATATGTGGCCTCAGGTATGCCTGTCTCAGGCTGGTTGGTTCTTGGCTGACCTGTCATACAGTAGTGCCTGCTTGCTCTGATTCTTTGCCATACCTTCTCAGCAGTGTCTCCAACCTTCTGGCTGCGACAGGTTTCCCTGCACAGGTAGCAGGGTTTTGGTCTTTCACCCCATCAATGCATGTGTTGGACTTCTTTGCCATCCCTGTGTTAGCGTATTCCTGTATGCCAGAAATATTAATAAGGGTCTGAGCTGGAAGAACCAGCCTTTCAGATCATTCTCCCAGTGGTCTTCACTGCTGATTTCACCCTTACCCTATAAATATGCTGGCAAGGTGGTGGGGTGGTCAGACTCACATTTGTGTGCAAATTCCTTGAGTTCTGACAAAGGAAATTGGGGTCTATTATCAGTGAATACAGTGGATGAAATGCCCCATTTCACAAAGGGGGCCCAACGCTGACTTGCTTCTTGTATCAAACAGGTCATTTTCATCCTCCCAGCAGTATGAGCAGTAGCCCACTGTAATCAAATTCTGCTTCTCCTTGTAGGTAAATTTGTCTTTTTCTGCCAAGGACCAGGACAGCAAGGCGCAAGTGTCTGTTTCCCTGATTAACTTGACTGCCAGGCTACCAATGAGGCCAGCTGCACAGCTTTGGGCACATCCTTGATGGGCTGCTGGTGTAGCAGCCTGGTTATAAACCTGGTCCAAACTGTGTTGAGAAGTCACTAAACTGCTCACGATGTCTGCAGATAGTCTGGTATTTGTTCCAGTCCCTCCGCCCGTGCCTGCTGGCTTAGACCTCTGGCTCATGACCCTGGTTGATTCTCATCTCTGGCATTCAGCTTCTATCTCACCAGTCCTGTGTCTGGCTCTGCCTCTGGCTCATGAGTCTGGCTCACCCCCATGCTGGCTTTGGTATTTGGCTGCTGCCCTTTTGGTACCAACCATCTGCTCATTTTCCAGACTCCTTATACTGTTGACCCCACTTTAACTGATAGGCTGAATTCTTGCCTTCACCACTAGGACTGACCACCCACAATCCAGTTGGCAATAGCTCCTACTTATTCCCATGGTTGAGTGGGCAGCTTGGGTGGTAACAGAATCTTTGTGCTGGCAGTTGACACATGACTGGCAGGTGTTACCCCCTTCTGTCCAGGACCAGAGTTTTGCATTCATTCTCAGATAGTAAACACACACTAGAGCCCATCCAAGGCATCAGAGTACCCTGGGTATGAAGCATCCTTTACTTTACGAGGTGGGGCAGTCACTCTGTCCTGAAGATGTGATTCACTCCTGCCTGTTCAGCTCATCTTTAATTTGAAAATATGATGCTGTTTCTATGGGGGTTGACTTTTGTCTTCTGGTCACCCTACTAGTATTTCTGTCTTGACTGCCTGTCACTGGATGTCCCTTTCTCTAGCCAGTTTTGATTTCTGTTAGTTTCAGTGTTGAAAGTGGAAGAGTGAATCCATTGACATGATGCACTGTGTCCTGATCTCCTCTCCCCAACCTGCTGATCCCTTGTTCAGGGTGTGAGCTAACACCAGTAATCATCCTAGACAATAGCAGATCTCTAACTGGTAATACTGGAGGTTAATCAGTGTGTGCTAGTCTCTTTGGAGCAGACACGAGGCTGCACTACGATTTTCTCTAGAGGGATGTTACTGGGTAGCCATCGGAATACCAGTAGCATCACTCCACTCTAAATACCATAACCAGAATCTCTTTTTCTCTTTAGGCATGCCCCTGTTCGGTCACTGACAGGGTTCTGCTGACATAAGTAACCAGCTGTTCCCACAAAAGAGCAACACCCAATCCTGTCTCTGATATTATGCTGGAGTGATGGTGGCTCCCCTGGTTGGCTTCATCCTGGAGTACTGCTCTTCATTGCCATTTGTTTTGCAGTGTCAGACAATGGCTTTGTTTCAATGCAGATGCATAATTTGTATGATGGCTTCTTTACCACCACGTGCTGCCTGCACAGGCTGCGCTGGCCTCTACAGTTTCCATGGTTCCTCTGCTGTGCATACATTCAAGCTCCTTACATATTGGATTATGTAGTTCCATTGGTCTTTCTGTTTAAGGTAAATCCATATGGCCCACTGTGGGGTCTGATTCCTATAATTGCTTTCCTTCAAGGGACCCATTGTCTTTGAAAATAACCCTCTATCCTTTGAAAATTGTCTCTATTGTCCATTGAACCGTTTTCATCTTGCACTGCAGCTATAACATTTTGATGTTTCACTCTGATTAAAACCATGTACTTCCCAAGAGGACAATCATTCACAAACTTCAGTTGGGAGCCATTCAGTTTAGTTATCATACAGTCATATTTTCCTACAGACTGAATTATGCTCTTTTTGTACATTATTACATTGTGCCTGCCAAATCACACTGAAGAATCACACTTCAAGAGTGACAAGAAGTCCTGTGGCACCTTGTAGACTATCAGATTTTTTGGGGCATAAGCTTTTGTGGTCAAAAACCCATTTTGTCAGAATTCATCTGATGGAGTGGGTCTTCACCCACAAAAGCTTATGCTTCAAAAGATCTGTTAGTTTATAAGGACTTCTTGTTTTTGTGGATACAGACAACACAGCTACCCCTCTAATTCTTGACACTGCAAGAGGCCTCTCTACCCAGCTGAAGTTGCACTATTGACATTGTTGCGTGAAGAGAAGTTGATATTGTCCTGTCCTGACAGCCAAAATCTGATTTTGTGCTCAGACTCACAGAGTGTCGCATCGGCCTTGTAAACCCAGGATTGTGAGCTCAGTCCTGGGGGAGGTCATTTAGGGGTGTGGGGCAAATAGATAAAAAAAAATCTGTCAGGGTGGGGTGCTGGGTCCTGCTGAGAGGGCAGGGGACTGGACTTGATGAGCTCTCAAGATCCCTTCCAGTTCGATGAGATATGCATTTCTATGAGGTATGCCATCTCCCTCTTGCAGAAGTCTCACTGAGTCTTTCCAAGGATGTCCTCTGTTCTTGCATGTGCTGCTAAAATGGTTCAACTTGACACATTCCTTGTAAGACTGCCCTAGTTCAGGGCACTTCTTTACCAGCTCATGCTATCTTCCACAGCAGTGCATCTCACCAAACTTGCATGCATCACCAAGAGTTCTGTATGGAAGTTTATCCCTTCCCCTTTTGGATGGGTCTTGAGCAAAAATGTGCATCCTTCCACAGTTTTGCATTGCTTTGTGGAGCAACAGTTCCTAGAAGCCCTGGGAACTACTGTGGGGCTTGAGGCAGCAGTGAACTTCAGCACTGTGCTGATCTCATTGTGTGCTTGTTCTTCAATAAGGTAAAACTATCATTTCACTTTCCTGCTGTTGTTCTCCTACTGCATGGCCAGCTCAAACACCTCCATTTGTTGGGTACATCAGCGGGCTGGGTTTGTGTCTACACAATCTAGGGTACTAGGGGGCTTCAGGCAAAGTTCTATCAACCACAGTGATATCTGCTTCCCCTCAGACAGCTCACAGATCAGACCCTGCCACCAGATTTTATTGGAAAGACAGAAACAGAGTATGTTGAACAAGTGGAACTTTATTACATTCTGTGCATGTGGCTGAATTGATTTCAGCCTAACTCCCCCTTTTCATTGTACCTCGTCAATAACAATCCCTCCAGGGTGCAGAGGCCCCTCTGTCTCTCATGCATGCCCAGTTGTATACCTAAACACAGATGACATGGGTGTGTGTGCTAGTAATTGGGATTTCTTTTGAAGCACTGCAGGCCAAATTCTGCCCTCAAATATGCATGAGCAGCTGTTATGAACAATTTGGTATCTTTAAGTCACTCCTGCTCCATTTATTATGTTATAATGCTGACATAAGGATGCAAAATATGGAACAAGGTTTTTGTTTGTGTTGGTTGATGTCCTTGTGTAAGACACTCAGAGTATGATTTTTCTATTGTCTTGAGCCTTAAGAAATCGTCTACATTTCTGCAAACTTTTATGCCTATTTAGTGACAAGTTACCTGCAATGATTAGGGGAGTTTATTGTTCCATTAATTCCATAATACTGAGTTACCTCATGCTCTATAAAACATATTGTACTGTGTCAAACAATAGCTCTGTCTTTGAAAGCTCCTGTGTGATCTCACAATGTCCAAAACGTGTGTCTTTGTTATACCTCACCTTAGAGTCTGAAGATCTTTGGTTCCTTTCAGGTCTGTCTGCATGAAGTTACCCCACCAACAAGCAAATCATATAATTGTATTTTGAAAATGGGGTTTATTAAAAAATAGAGAGCAATGAAAACAAATTGTTTTCCTAACATTTCTGTTTGTGTTTGAATACTTCGGACAGCCCAGTGCGCTACATACCACTTAATGTAGTAACAGAGGGAAAAGGAAAACCTTGCGTTCTACAAGGGTAAATCAATTCTCTTGCCTCCATTGATCTGTTTGGCAAAACAGGAGGTTATTTGAGATCTCAGGCCATCATCCAGCCTGTTTTAGAGTTCATTATTGCATTGGTGTATAGTGTAGCAATGCGTGTTTTATTGAGAGTTCCCTTTGGAGACAGTGTAATCTGTTGGTCATATCATTTTGGTGGGGTGCAGTTTGGCGTAATTCACAGAGACGGTGGTTGGCGAAGGGAACCTAGGATTGGAATTACATGAGGACAGGAGCATGTTAGCTAAGCGTCAACATTTCTGTGTCATAACTCTGTGAGGAAGACAGCTTAGTGTGTGCCCATTCCATTCCACATGTAGCCAAATGTCATTAAACCCTTGTTTTCATGAGCACCAAATTCACTCAAAATTTAAAAACAAAACTACAGACAGAAGTGGAGAACATTTTCTAATCTAGGAATTACAATTCCAAAGAGGTCAGGAGGCACGCTGATTTCTAGGGAAATAGACTAGCATGTTTTAAATAACAGAAATGGAGAGGGGCTCGTGTGAGCCATAAAAGGTGCTAACACATTAGTTTCAGACTGAAATACAAAGGAAATGGCTGAAATAAAACTTGAAGAAAGAGCAAACCATTTAAGTGCATTAATTGTATTGATGATGCAGAGGAGTGTAACAGGTGTTGGGGGGAACCCTGTATTAATTAAGTCAGAGCTTACTATAGCCAGAAACACTTCTAAAGGGCAGGGAAAATATTTATCTTCAGTACTTCAGACATGGGTGTGATTGAAAAATGCAGCAATGTTTGTTTTGTTTTTTTTTTTTAAAAGGTGATCTTTGTGAGTCAGAATAAACCCATTCATCATACTGCTTATATGTTCTTCTGGCCAGTGTCTTAGGCAATGAAAGCTTGAAACACCTAGGCTGTCTCTACAGTTGCATTCCTCCTTCAAAAGAGGCATGCAAATGAGGGAAATCAAAAATGAAAATGAGGTGTAGATTTACATAGCTGGCGTCTAATTTATGTGTTCTTCTTTCAAAAGAAGAAAAGCAGTATAGACACGGTTCTTTCGAAAGTAAATCCCATCTTTGAAAGCACCCTTCTTCCCCCCAAAAATGGGAAGGGTTCTTTTGAAGATGGGGTTTACATTCAAAAGAGCTGTGTCTATACTGCTTTTCTTCTTTCGAAATAAGCTCTTTCAAAAGACAAAGATGCAAATGAGTCACCAGATATGTAAATCTGCACCTTATTTGCATGTTTGATTTTTCTCATTTGCATGCCTCTTTTGAAGGAGGAATGCAACTGTAGACACAGCCCTAGTATTTAGTTTGTAGAGGGGTCTTAACCCCTCACATTGACTTTGACTGGCAGAATTATTTATCTGAGTTGTGCTGGCGAGTAAGACTCTACTCTATTAGTTGCTGCAATAGGAGGCAGCCTCTGAAAACTCTGGTTTAAAACTCTACCATATCCATCACATATGACAGAGCCATGGATACGATATAGTTCTCCTAGATCCAGTGGAATGGGTTATCCATAGAACAATCCCTTCTGTTTGTTTCTCCTTTCCTTATTCACTATGGCTACACTAGCAAGTTTTGCTGCCAAAACATGATGCATATGGTTCAGAATCAAAGTTGCATGAACAACAATTTAATACAAGAACATGTTTAGAGGTTCTGCCATTCACTGGACAGTGTTGTAAAGTTCTGGAATACTGGCTTTTATTTAGTCCCCTTGCTCTACAAAAAGCAATACCAGAAATCAAAATTCCCTGGGATGGTTTTAATATTTAAAGAAGTAAGAGCCATTACACGTATGAGTGCTTTTAGTCAGCTATCACTGAAGAGTCATATGGCTATCTATCTTTAGTTCTATTTAGTTCTATTCTATTGCATGCTTCCATTCGATATTAATGTTATTCCACTTCTGCTAACAGCACAATCTTTGTTTTTAGATATTTGTTAGTTGTCTATGTGCTCCTCAGCATTAAAATAGAGATGAATGTGTTATTTATAATGTGTTATTTATGACACAAACTATTTTGAGGGTCTGTCTAGTTAACCTGTAGCAGAAACATTAGATTGTATGCTCTCCAGAACAGACAGTACCTATTAAATAGTATTTGTTACAAGAGTCTCTATGGGCACCAAACATTGTCAGGGCCTCAGTGGGTAAGGCATTGTGTTCACACACAGGCCATGTCTACACTTAGAAGAAACTTCGGAATGGCCATGCTAATGTCCAGATCAGAGAATACTAATGAGATGCTGAAATGAATATTCAGTGCCTCATTAGCATGCCGTGGAAGTGCTGCGTTTCACTCGCCTGCAGCTCGTCTACATGGGGGTCCTTTTTGAAAGGACCCTGCGAACATTGACACCCCTTATTCTAATTATCAGCTTGTGTCACCATATGCGACATGTTGTATCAGCTGCATCATCTTTAGTTCTGCACCATATGCATCAGCTTGTATCAGCGGATAGGAATAAAGGAATTTCGATGTTTGCAGGGTCCCTTTGAAAAGGATCGCCCCATGTAGATGAGCTGCGGGTGAGCAAAATGCAGCACTTTCAAAGTGCTGCGACCGGCGGCATGATCATGCGACGCTGAATATTCAATTCAGTGCCTCATTAGTATTCTTTGATTTGGCCATTAGCATTGCCATTTCAAAGTTTTTTTTCTAAGTGTAGACATAGCCATAGTGAGGGACATTCTTTGCCCTATAGTGATTACATTTTAAATGGAAAGACAGACAAAGGGGGTGTTACCCCATCTTATCGATGTGGAATTGCAACAGGGAGATGAAGCAACTTTCTCAAAATCACACTGGAAGTCTAGGGCAGGGCTGGGAAATTAATCTAGCTCATTTTATTTCCTTTCCGGTGCCTTAACAATAAGACTATTTTTGAGAATTATCCTTCACTGGCAAGAGCATCAATGGATTAAATGATCTCAAAAATCTTTTTGTGATTGTTTGTACAGAACTTACCATAATTGAGTCCTGATCCTGATTTGGAGCCCCAAGCCAGTAATGTAAAATCAATAAGTGGCCATATTTGGTAGCATAACTGATTTTTATATATACATAAGTTTTTTCTCCTTGAAATTTATTTTAAAATACTTAAGCAGATACAGTACTGACACTGACGAGCTTACAGTCTACATCGGACAAGCATATTAAATAAGGTGATGAAGAGAGGAGAAGCAGATTTCACTGGACAAAAGGTCAGCACTAGAAAGAAAGGTGGCAGAAATGGATTTTGAATAGAGATGAATAATTAATTGGGAAGAATAACTCCATCTGATTATTATCCTTTTCTGTTCAAGAGATAACTGTGGGTAAATCATGACTTTCTCACAATTACTCGTAAATCAAGAGTATCAGACATTTGGTGAGGGTGTGTGTCTTTTTAACCATATGGACTGACTGCTAATGTTCCTCTCCAAGTACTGAGTATTAGATATGGGCTATTCAAGTACCAGTGATAAGTCAAATGACACTGATTTTTTGTTTGTTTCTTGATGGTGCACAATCTTCTGGTATGGATACTGAGACATCTGTAACCCAAGTGCAGGATTGGGCATTTGCAGTGTACTCATTTTGTTGCAGGAAAGCCTTTGGGATTGAACCCTGGATTTCTGAATCTAGAAACAGGTCTCTCTATTTCAGGGGTCAGCAACCTTTCCAAGGCAGAGTGCCGAAATTTGCCCTTTTGACCTTTATGGGCGGTCTGAGTGCTGGTGATACTGTTAAAGTCACTAATAGTCCTACTTACAACAGCTTCATCAATAAATAGATTAAATTGAAGAGCTTTACTGGTTAAGTGGTGGTTGGTAGCATTAGTTGGTCTGTAGTTAATCCACAGGCAGCATGGCTTTGAGCAAGCTCCTGGCTGCAAGGGGGAGGAGGGGTGGGGCTCATGTGCCACTCTTGGCACCCCTGCAGAGGGTTGTTGATCCCTGATCTATTGCATGGGCTGAATTACCACTGACATCAGCTTTCAGGAAGCAACAGACTCCTGAACCTCTTAATAAGGTCCTGCACTGAAAGATGCAAACCACACTGTGCAGGGTGGATTACAAATGCAAATTAAATAACTGTGGGGATATTTTGAGTAATACATGCTGCTTTGAAGGTGACTTTTTGCAAGTATGGATGCCATTGAAACATGCTCGTATTGATATCCCGGAATGCGAATGTAAGAGGAGTGTGGCTGGCCAAAGCAAATTTATTTATAAATAGAAGCAAATGAGTGGAATGCTTTGTGTTTCTTGTTTTGGAATGCAGACTATAGAAATTTCTTCTACTGACATCTCCAAAATTTAGCTACCTGCCAAGGAGAGGATGGTCTTTAGTTGAGATGAGTAAATAAACTTCTCATCTGAATAATCAGGAGGTGGAAAGAAAATAGCCATACATGAAATCTCAGAAGGGAGAATTTGTGAAGGTGTCATGAATAAACATAACTTGTCGTGTCTGCCATCTTCCTAGAGCTAGGAGGAAACACCTATCTTAGAAACTGATGAAAGAAATACAAGGGCTTTGGATCCACAAGACAAGTTTTGGGGGTAAGAGGCCCCATTATGAGAACACAGAGCAAATGTGGATCTCCGGCACCTTCCTCATACCAGGTTTGTTAATTTAGTAGCTCAGCTATCTTAGTGCCTTATAAAGATGAGACAGGATTTGATCCTTAGTGATCACAAATTTTAGTGGATTACTCTGCATGGAGATTATATATATAATCTTTAAAAATAACTGCCCATTATATATTATGCATATAATAAGTTCCCAGAATCATTTACAAAAGGTGCTGATATGTTTGCTCTTCTGTTATACTGATCACAGGGCACTCATTTTTAAGGGTTAGAGTAGAAAAGTAAAACGAAAACTTGAATATTCTCTTCTGTTCAAAACGGAAAAAAATCCTTCCTGATGCTTGTCTTATTTTGAATCAATAAACCAATTATATTTGTTGCAAATTTATCGCTACTAAGACCATCTGTGTTCACAATTAGCATTTCATGCTTAGACATAAAGGCATTGATTAATATTTTGTTAATACATAGCTTGTTAACCCCCTGCTCTACGACATGTTCCTCATCCTTTTTATTGATTACTAATTTTGACAATTACATTTATGAGCCTCCATGATCAGTTACACAATTCTGTGCATTATAGCATATATTTTTATATACTGTGTTGTTCACTGGCAGAGACAAAGAAAATGAACTACTGACTGTGGACGTCTTTACATGATGTCTGGTTTACATAAATAAAAAGCGAGACATCTGCCCTAACAGCCACTATTTTATCAATTACAAAAATATGTATTATCAAGTCATTATGACAGAAATCATCTGCTGGAGAATCTAAAACCATCATTACAGAAAACACCTGGCCCATCTAAATTACAAGTGGTTGCTTTCTGGAGACTTCTCTAATGCTCAAGTATTTAGAGTGAAAAAGGACACACAATCTATTAAAAAATAATATGCCACTGTCCAGCTGAAATTCAGACTAAAATAGAGAAGATATTAAAATATAGGCCTATTAGGACAAAGGTATTAACTTATAGAAAACAAAAGCCTCCCTGGCATTAGAATTTGACTAACACCTTTGGCTAACACAGGGATGATTGTGGGCTGTCTGGTCAAGGAACCATGAGGATTCAATATACAATGAATAATAAAAGATTAATATTTACTAACAGTAATATATGGAAAAAATTCATACCCGTCTGAGTGCTATGTAGATGGAAGTAAAGAATAGTGCAATTTATAAGAGAGATGAATAATGTAATAATCTGCTGTGGTATTATAGTTTAAATAAAGAAAATTCTGTCTTTGAAATGTGGAAATTTTCCTTCTATGGTAGTGTCTGATTAGAAAAACTCCTTGTTCTATGTATCTAGTAAACATTTGGATATTCTGTAATAATTAAATTGTGGGTGTGGGTTGAACCTCTAATCTGGAACACTCTCATCCTGCAACATCTGTAATCTGTCATGATTTTAATTAGCTGGACAACCACTTATCCTGAATTTGGCCAAGTTTCCTGTGGTCCTATAAAGTTTGTTTTCAGCCACCTGTCCTGGCCCTCAGAGTTCTGTTCTGTTGTTTAGGTCTAGTTTACCCCTAAATGTCTTCTCAGAGCCCATTAAGCCCATTAAGTGAAAATGTTGGTAATGTGGTAGGCAAATTCTCTCATCTGGCACTGGTCAGGTCCCAAAGGTGCCAGATTGTAGAAGTTCAACCTGTAGTCCAAAATATTCTTGTATTAAGATTTCATTCTCTTTTCCCAGGCCACAAACCAGTTAACTGAATCAATATGGAAATTTGCATGACACTTCATTATAAAATTCCTGCCAAAGCCTTTTTATGTTCTATTGGGTAGCAGTGTCTCGCCATATGTTTATAAGAATAAGGTAATCCTCCATCTTCATAACTATTTTAAAATATATTTTTTCTTACTAATGTCAGGCTAACTTTGCAATATACTTCTTTTTATTTAGAAGTAGCCTACAGACTATTGTCCAACACCAAGGAGCTCCTCAAAGTGTAGCTATTCAAGTGTAAGCACCTCTAATAAACACTTAACACTGCTAACAAAGGTTTACTCCATGTCTTTCTCTTTATAAGGAATGGCAACTTTCTCCTTTGGGAGTCTTGTTCAATTAAGCACCATAGAATTTGGGCCAATGTCCTCATTCCTACTGATGGAGAACTAGTTTGTAAATTCTTATTGTACAATGTTTCCATAGACAGGCATTGCTAAGGCCAAAAAATTGCCCACACTTCATTCGCTACAGGTTGAACTTCTAGTCCAGCACCCTCGGGACCTGACTGGTGCTGAGCAAGAGAATTTACCAAACCATGACAAGTCAATATTGTCTAGCAGTATTACCAATACGTCCACTTTTATTGGGCTATTAGAAGACATCTAGGGTTAAATGACCACAGAACACTGAGAGTCAGGACTGGTGGCTGTAAACACACTTTAGGGGCCCCACAGGAAACCTGGACAAACTGTTCACTTACCTAAAATCATGCTGGACCATGGATGTTTCTGGATGGGTGGCTGCTGGACTAGAGAAGTTCAACTTCAAAGTTAAAGTAACCTCTAAAAAGCTTCTGATTATGAGAAAAAGCTTGGCTCTGTTGATATCAATGGAAAATTTACACTGACTTCACTGGGGCCAGGATTTCACCCTATAATGTACAAAAATAAATTACTATTAATGGAGCATAGTAGAGTTAAACATGGGATCGCTGATAGTAAAAATATTCCCCACTTGCACATCGGTGCTTCATAGCTCAGTGAACTGTATAACACATGAAAGCAAGCATTCTGTGCGAGACTGTGACCAGCCGAGTGAATGTTTTTCTGTTCACTTTGCCAGCATGTATGATGAGCCTTTTCCTAGATCTAAGGAAATTGCACCATTTTTTCTTGATGGTGCTCATTTAGTCACAGATTATAGTTTCTCATACTGAAAGAGGTATTTGTTTGTGAAACATCATTAATGTAATCTAATTTTCCTTTAATCTAAAATCCACCAAGGGTTAATAGATTAGCATGACAGTAAACAGAATCGTGAGTTATGCTGCATTTGTCAAATTGCCAACTTTTAGATGCTTTCTTCTCCTTTTATGTTTCTATATTTAGTTTGATTTGCCTTGTACCTAATTTAAATGTAATTTTTGGCACATTTGAAAATCCCTTATATACTAAAGGGAGGGTGCATGAAAGCTCTTATAGGTACCCCATTGTACTCGAGGCTTCTGTTGGACTCCTGTCCTTTTCGTGTCATAGATATTGTGGCAAGGTGCGCCCTCTGCCTTGGCTCAGGCCCCTTGCCTCTTCCTCTCACAGATCTGTTGGCCTGGCTTAGGGAGGGGAACCCACCATTCCTCCCTCCCCAGCCCTGCTGTCGGCACTCTCCTTGTCCTGGTCTGCTCTTGCTACTTTTTACTTCCTTCACAGTGTCTCTCACACCCCTCTACCTCTCTTTCCTCTATTTGCCTCCCCTTCTTTTAAGCCTTCTGGCAATTAACTTAGCTGGGCCTTGCTAACTGGTCACCCGTACCATACTCTATTGCCTCCACCTCAGAGCTTAATTAACTCCTGTCTTTTCCGCAGCTCAGGCTGGGTTCTGAACTGCCTTTCACTCAGGGTCTGCTGCCCTGACCCTGTTCCAACATATTCATATTGCCTTGTTTGACTCTGTGATTTGTTGCTAGTTCAGTGATCTTTCTGTCTGCGCTAGAGACTGGTTTTTATTGCAATCATTCGGGAGATTCAGATTCAGGACTCTCCTCTGCTTGATGTAAGGTTATGTGAGTTGGAAAACTCGATGCTGGAGTAGACACAGTAAGGACTTGAATCAGGGTCTTCTTTACCCAGAGCAGTAACGTTACGACTTCCTGAGTCAAGCACCTCAGATGGGTTGATTTAAAAAAAAATATATAGCCATTTTGAGACCACTCTGGTTTTCTGGTAATTTCTGAAGGGGTTTGTTTTTTTCATTCCAATTTGCAATGAAAACAAATGATCAAACCTTGAAAGTTGCCACGAAAGGAAATGGTGATCCTTTTGGTCAGTTCTACTCAGCAATGCAGTTAGAGGCTGGCTGTTGGAAGAACTCAGCAGTTCCAGTTGAAATGTTTATGAACGTCTGGCCATGACAAAACATGTTGAGCTTTTTTTGCAATCTGAACCTGTGGTGTATAAGGTTGGGCTCCAAATTGTATATTTAAACACTCAAATAAATGTGACCTCCTTTTCCAAGTGCTTTATCACCTCTGATTGCCTTTGACTACAATGGGACTTTTGTTTCCTCAGCATCTCTGAAAAGCAGGTAATTTTAACATGGATTTAGGAGCCAAACTTTAGATGCTGAAGTTGAAAGCTTTTATATTTTGCTCTTTTTAAGTGGATAATGTCACAATCTGGGGCAAGGAGGTCGCTATAGGTAGAAATTCTAGTTCTCATGGCAATTGTTAGAAGTATATTATTTTAATGAAGATGGGAACAGTTTAGGAGAGATGGAGAGGCAGAGTCTGAATGATCACACATGATTTAAGGCATTGAAGCTGTTGGGATTAAATTGTTATAAGATGGGTAAATTTGTTTAAGATTTTTGTATTTCAGGTCAGAGTTGAGCTGGTCACTGTTTTTCATAGTTCAGCATATTTTGTTTCTTTCAAGTTGCCTAACCTCTACTCTTCATTTACCAGATTTTTAATAGTTTTTATTTTCTTTTTGAAGTCAATGTTGTTCTTAGATTGTTTTGAATCTTTACTTGACATATAATTAAATCAATTTTAGCAAAGGGCTTTTGCTTGGGATTTTCTCACTTTCTGACATAGTAGGGGGTAGCTAGAGAGAGACTATGTGTAGCTGCTTAGGCACCATATGACACAAAGACTTGAGGCAATGGGGGAAAGAAATCTCTGCAGAGGACAAGCTCATTATACACTTTGTAGCACATGGAAACTTGGGATGATTTCTGGCTTCCAAGACATCTCTCAAGTTTCCCTGATTCCATATGTTGTTTCCTGCTCCAAGCCTGGTCTTAAAGTCCATGGATCTTTTTGTGGATCCCAGTAGGATGACAGAACGTATATGTCTGTTGCGTACTCCACTGAGGCTCACAACAATTCTTCCAGACTTCATAAAGAGTGAATGTTCTTGCTTTTACTATGACACTTTGCACACTGAATGCACTTTCCATGGACAACAAAGGGTGAAACACTTTTGGAAGAATATTTAATGGAAGTCAGAGTTTAATGTAATCATGTGCAATGCAGGTACAGAGTATGAAAATGCAGTGTTAATGGCACATACAATTTTTAATGAATCCACCCCTAAGTATAACTAATGAGAAGATTCAAGATCTTATCCTGCACATTATTTCCATTGCATTTGTGTGTTGCTGACTAATAAAGCAATAGAAGAGAAGGCAACACAAACATCGTAGCTGTAATTCTTCTGTGGCTTATAACTGAATAGAGGTATGAATTCAGAAATTCTAGTGTGGATTTCACTGCTGGTGCAATTATTTCTTTAATATGAAAACCTAATCTTCACAGCTATGAGTTCAATTTCACAAGAAATGTTTTCACAGAGAATGTCTATAAAGAAAAGATAGAAAATACCTTATTTTTTGACTTTTAACATTTATTATAATAAATTCACAGTAGACTAACAAGGCTATCTCTCTGTCACAGTAGAATCTAGTATATTTAAGCTTGAGTAATAGTTGTCTTTACTTGCTGGTATATTAACAGCTGGGCACACTTTTTTCCTGAAATTCTTCATGCTCTGATTTTTTTTTTTTAAAGTTTGAACAAAATTTCCTCAGTGACTTTTGAACACTGGGGAGGCTAAAAATAATTTTTTTCTCCCTGTCTCCTTCAGTGGTGTGTTAATTTTAAATAGTAATTGAGAACATTGAAATCTGAATATTACTAAACATAGGCATTTTCTCCTTTTTCCCTCATTAATTAAAAACACACAGTATCAATGTTAAAATCACAAGTGTGCTGAAAGTTCTGAAATAAGATTTTAACAACAGGAAAGCTCAGGCAAATTGCAAGTATCTATTCTTAATTTCCAGTGTTTCTCTGTTTAAAGGTCTATGTCAGTATATTACCGTAGGTCATAAACTATATAACAAAGTATAAAAGGTACACAGTGCAGCTACATTAAAACTGCCTTTGGACCTTTTTTTAGTTTGAATTGGTGGTTTAAACTGTGGAGTCCTAATGACCGCACCACACCTATAAACAGGTAGGAGGGTGGGGGGCGAATGGAATTTGGCTGGGTGGGCAGATGAAAGAATTAGTGCTTCATGGCTGTGGAGGAGAGAAAAAGAGTTAAAGTGCTTCAAAAGGACAAAAGGGGCAAAAGCGACTCATCTCATAGACTCCAGACGGGCAGGAGGGTTTAAAAGGGTCCTCCCTGTGCATGAAAAACTCCCCATTCACATGGAGCAGGCTGAGCCAGCACCCATCCTCCCTCTCCTCTATTCCCAACATTGCTGTAGCCACCTCTTTTTAGGAGGTGGAGAAGGAATTTTTTTCTCCACAGCAGATTGACCTAAGTGGAATTGGGGTTTTTACACCTTCTTTACAGCAGATTCAAGGAGCCCTTTGTTCCTGCATAACATGAAGGGAAATGTTCACAATTAATTATATAAGTGGGGCAGATGTCCACTGCAGGTAGTCCATAGGAACAGTGTACAGTGAACAGATTAATGACTTGGTAAAGAACTAAAAAAGGAGTTGGTGATAAAAGGAATTGAGCAGGACAGGGAGGTGTGTCAGGGACTCCTACGATTCCTACATTAGGCACCATCTCCTTTCTTATTGCCCACTTTAACCTTACTACAAAGAAGTGGATGGTTATGTTTCAGCAGTGGGCTGGCTGGGAGACCTGGAAGGAAAAAGGAGGTAGGTGGTGGAAGACCCCCAAAAGGTATCGCACGAATATGGGATTACCAGTTTCGTACACTTTTATCTTCTGGGCAGCCCCAGGCATCTAATAAGTTGTGGTCTAAAACACAATGTAATGTTTCCTGTCCATCTTTTGGTATAGCCAGACAGTGTTGCATCAACACAATGCATTTATAATCGGACATGGGTCACAACCAAAATCTCAGATCTGAGAGTTTATGCTAAAACATCTGGGTCCTATACAACTTCAGAACTAGACTAGAAATGAAGACACTGAAGGTACTTGCTTTTACCATGTGTTTTGTATGTGTGCCAGGATGGTAGAACTCGCATAACTGCTCTTGGTAGGAACATCCACTTATTCCAAAGAATTTGCCACTTTTTTCTGGGGCTAGCTCAAGATGTGTTAGTGCAGTTAAACCTGCTTCATCTCAAACACGCTCAAAATCTAAAGATAATCTGGGTCCTAAATGCCTTGTGCTTAGAGTATCTCCAATTTAAATAGTGAATTGCAATATCTAGAGCTGTAAATGAATGTTTTAATAACGGCAGTACTCTTCCACCCTTTTGTTCTATCCCGTTTTTTCTGTCTATTTGTAGCTCATACTGCGTTGTATTAAAGTTTACAAATCCATCTAGTATGCCTATGATAGTATAGGATGAACCTCTCTAGACCAGCACCTTTATGAGCGCTGAACAAGAGAATTTACCAAACCCCAGGAGGTCAATTTTGTTTAAAAGCATTGTCAACACTTCCACTGCATACTGGGGTCTTACAAGACTTTTAGGGGTAAAATAGAACTAAACAACAGCACAGAACTGTAAGCCAGGATAGATGGCTCTAAACAAACCATTGGACCCTTGGCCACACCAACTAAGTGCATATCTGCCTAACTAAAATCATGCTGGACTATGGATGTTGCTGGATGAGAGAGTGCTGGATTAGAGAGGTTCAACCTGTAGGGATATCACCACAGTACCAATACACGATTTGTGCTCTTCTATAATAGAGAATTGGCTTCCCCTCAGACATCTGGAGTCCTGGATTGAGTCCTGCAAGGAAATGGCTGTTCCCCAGTTATAACCTGGAACAGTGCAGTGCTGTAGTTTTGTCTCCTTATTATAGTTATCTGAATAATTCGCTGCCATCCTCTTACAATAGTGCCATTGACAGTAGTCAGTCATCTCCAAATGTATGTTTAGGGTAGGTTGTGGAAGGAACACTTAAAAAGACTTTTTCTAAATCTTACTGGTAATTTAACTTCATTTTAGAGGAAGCAGCTTCTATGTATCTTTCAGAAGAATTCCTGTTGCAGGCGCATCATCTCAAAACTGCGTGTCAAACTCTCCTCAGTAAGATTCTCATCTTGGCATACTTAAAGGCCCCTTACCAGCAAAATATTATCTGCTTGAGCACTCACTCATTCATATTTCTGTTTAGTTTATAGTATCCCTGATTAACAGGTTAATGAGATAATACAAGGCTATAGAAACATATAAAAAATTTGGAGGAAAATGTGACTTAACTGTTTGTCAGAATGGATATAGTAAAAATCTACTATAAATACAATATTGTAATATACATTCAATATGAAATTGGCAGATGCTGGCTTGAAAGCACACTGTCAAGTAAACTCAAAGACTGATAAGACATGGTAGCTATGTTTTTGAAAGTGCTTTCTACTTGTTTTTCATTTTATTTCAATGGTGCTGTGATTATCTTTATCAGTAAACATGTCAGGAGCACTAAGGCACATTACAGTTTCGACTTGGATGAACTCAAAAAACTTGGTTCAAGCTATTTTATAAATAAAGGTTCTCAACCTCATAACATAAAAATAACCTCTTAAAATTAAATGTTGGCTAATACAGCATATCACACTAATTTTTTATTCATTGGATTGATTACTTTTTCTTGTAATGTGAGCAAGCTTTTTCAGGCATATGTGTTTTTCTTGGAAAATTAAATAGTAACATTAACTTACATTATTTATTATTCCTGCACCATGTTGGATTCGTCTGCTGTTTCAGGCTATATGTAGATTACATTGATTTGTGGATAGAAGATTTTGTTGGCAGATATCTGCTCTATTAACAGAGGGTGGCCACGCTGCCTGGCTGCTCTCTTGACAAAATGCCATGGCCAAATGGAAGCCCAGCAGACAGGGCTGCCCAGTGTCCTGGAACGTCCAGCCAGCTTTCTGTCGGACAGATATCTGTTGATGGATGTGTTATGCCTTGTGGGTAGTGGGGTGAGACTGTCGACAAAAGTGCTGCCTTCTGTCAATTTACTGTTGACAGAACACCTTGGGAATCTGGACACTCCACGGGTTATGTCAGCAAAATGGCTGTTTTGCCGACAAAGCCCTCTAGTGTAGACATAGCCTCAGATGGTAAGACTTTTTAAGAGAATTTCATTTAATTAGAAAAAAAATCTTGCACTATTAGATTCTGAATGCTCTGTTCTGTTTGCTGTTGCAGAATTCTGGATATTGTAGTAAATTTGCAAATGGGATGAGAAAAAAATGGGAAAAAAATCTTCTTTTCTTAGTAGTCTAAATTCACATTATTTATCAAATATTAGTCAGAAGGATCCAGCCTAGAAAATATGACACAGGGAAACTAGAGAGTGATAGAGAATGTTGCTTAAAGTATGTGTAATGAGTCACGAATAAGAACACATGCTGTAATCACTGAGAGGGATAGGTGAATGACTTATTTTAGAGATTTTTTTGTCTAAAATGTAAAGTAAAAGAAAATGTAGCATGAAATGAAGATGGGAAATGTGTGCTTGGAAGATGAGGGCAACTGGAAGAAAAGAAAATGATATAATTCAACAATGCATTTCTGAAGGCTTGAAATGAAAATCAGTGCGTTGTTGCAAAACAAACGAAAAAAAAAAAGCAGTCAAAACCTCAAAACACCTATTTCCCTAATGATGTAGATGAATGGGAAACTCTCAAAGATGTCTGGAATGTGTACATTATTTGGAGCTAATATTATTCTAACTAGTAGAAGACCCTATTAAAATTATTCTCACTAGTAGAAGACCCATACTTCCTGAGCAAGTCCCTGCAACTAACAATATGCAAGCCTTTTTCTACCGTTTGTGGCAATTCTAATTCTAGAATACACAACACACAATATTGCAAGTACAAGTTGGTATCTGAGTGCAGATTTTTCACTTTTGCGGGGGAAGAGGTTGGTGATAAGACCACAGTCACCCATTGACCATTGTCAGTACTGTCAGAGTGGGAAAAAGTGAAAGCTGTAGATTACCAATCACCTGAGTAATGCAACTGATCCTGGGGCAATCTGTTAAATGCTCCCATCAAGAATATGTGCAAAACTTATGGTTAGAAAAGCTGAAGAGAAGATATGTAGGACATCAGACAACACTTTAACAACAAAACCATCCAGACTGGGTGCTTCTCTTACGTAAGATATGAGACTATATGTTTTCAGTACATAAGTTTTATCTGATGTCACTCAAGAAGCATCTCCCTCTGTTTGTATAGTGCCTACAGTGAGGGCCCCCTAATGCCAGTCAAGACCTTTGGACCATCATCATCATCTATGATGTATGTGACCAAGCGTTTCACAAATTCAGTTAAAATACAGAATAATTCCAATATCTATCTATCTATATCTATCTATCTATCTATCATAACAATAGTGCCCATAAAAGATCCACCCAGCCTTTTCCCATGTTTCCCCTTTCACTCATCTATTGAGGGTATTGAAATGAGGACACTACACTCAGGTATAATCAAACTACACTTTCTTAACAATAAGGTGAGAAAGGATAGAATAACTAGGTCTGGCAACTGCTGAACTCACAACAACAACAACAACAACAGACACACACACACACAGCAGGGGAAGAGAATTAGTGTTCTATATCTACCTGATCTCATTGCCTGTTGTCTTGACGTTGATGATCAAGAATAACTGGATGGCACCAGGAAGTCAGGCAGGATCCTAACCCCTTTGCTTTGTGGGCGGATGTGAACCCTATCTCATAGAATGATTTGTGGCTGCAGGTATGCTTTCCTTTGATGATAAATCTTCCGGTGTTACCTGGTCAAATCAGTAAACTGCCACCTGAAGGTAGTGACCAGCCTTCTGAGAAACCCTGTCATAGGGAAGCAGCACTCACTGCACCCTCCCACTGACCAGGCAAGAGAGAGAGAGCCCAGAGCTCAGTGAGCACTCTCTATGTAAGCAAGTTGCTTAGCAAAAATTTCCCACTCTTCTTTTGTTTTTTCCACCTTTTTTTCCAGGACACGGAAGAAGAAACCCCCTTCGAAATGGAGTCTTGCCCTGACGTTTGAACAAACAAGATAGCAAACACGTACTTGAGTAACCAAACAGTTTAACTACATACAGAAGCTTTTCTAAAGTCACATGAGCAATATAGGCTGCACACAGAAAATAAAGCTCTCACTGCTCTCAATGCAACAGGCTTATTGCCTTCATCCCATTTTTGCAATCTGTCCAATATTTTCACTGTCCTTAAGAAGCAGAAGAAGAAGAGAGCATAGTTCCCTGTTTTTATAAAGTCATTCATCTCCATCCCTTCTTGCTGGGTTTTGGTAATCAATTTCATTGACGTTTTGAAAAATCCTTAGGTGAGTCAAAACAAAAAGAAAGAGAGGATACTTTGACTACTGTGTTGAGATAGGAATAGCTGATACTTCAGTGTACAAGTCAACTAAACAATCCAATTCCCAGATGTCAGGCTATCCACATAATTCTGCATGAATTGGGTCTGGGTGGCAGATATTGAAGTAGAAAGAGATAAAAGTAAAAAATCAAATAGACTGCTGGGTTCAAACTGTGTGATCAAACATTGTAAAGGAAAACATATGACTCTACAAATTGTTGTGCTGTGAATGATTATCGTCTTTGTACCTGCAAGGCTATTTGCAGTCTTGTACCTGACAAAGATGGAAAGTAGAGACGGGGGAAAAAATGGGTGAGAATTTTTTTTATGCAAAATACAGATTCAGTGACACTAAACATTAGGGCTCCATCTACACTTGCATTCCTCTTTTGAAACGAGCATGCAAATGAGGGAAAACAAAATGCAAATGAGGTGCAGATTTACATATCTGGCACCTCAGTAGCATATTCTTCTTTCAAAAGAGCTTCTTTCAAAAACAAAAAAGCAGCGTAGATGCGGCTCTTTTGAAAGTAAATCTCATCTGGGAAAGGACCCTACTTCCCATAAAAAAGGTAAGAAGGGTTCTTTTGGAAATGGGGTTTACTTTTGAAAGAGCCTCGTCTACACTGCTTTTCTTCTTTTGGAAGAAGGTCTACTGAAATAAGATTATGCAAATGAAGTGACAGATATGGAAATCTGCACCTCATTTGCATGCCTCTTTTAAAAGACGAAAGCAAGTGTAGACAGAGCTTCTGTGGATGCAAATTAGTTTAATCAAAACATTTAAGTAAAAAACCCTCAAACCATTATTTTAGCATGTTCAAAACAAAAGTGTTGATTCTTTGATTCAAAACGTCTTTGTTTTAAAATTGTCTCAATTCTGCAAATAGAATTTAGTCAAAATGTTTTATCTTGAATTGATTTAACTTTTTTGACCAGAAACTGTTGTTTTCACAGTTTTGGTAGAAAGATGTATGGTGGTGATGTGCAGGAGGTCTGGTTTACTGTACTTCTCGTGCAAATATTTTTAAAACATTGACGATACATTGATTAACTAACTCATTCTCTTTTGTGTGATGTTACTGACTTGAAAGCAGCAAAGCACATTATTTTTCAAACTGATTTTTTTCAATTAATACATCAAAGTCAGTGAAAAATGAGAACGTAACTGTGAAGTCTTACTAGTGAATGGGTCAATGAGAACGATCTTTAGCAACTCATAATGTTTTCAAGAAATTGACAGTTGACAGCTTATTCTTAAGCTTAGATCATCCTTAGAGCTTGAAGCATGGGGTTGGGGGTCAGCTCCTCCTTGGCACAGTTTCCAGCATCCCTGTGAAGTTATCTGTAAGAATGTGAGCCCAGGTGTAGGGCTATGACAAGCTGTGGGTGACAACTACTCAGGTCAAGAGGATGTGTTGATCGTGATATGACGGGATACTGTGATGTTTCCCGTAGTCCCCCTCCCTCTTTACGTACGTGATAGTCTTTTAAGGTTGTGTGAAAAAGCCCTAGAAGTCGTTCTTCATGCCGGTCAGAGACCTAAGGCTGATATGGAGGCATGGGTGCCTCTGTGTACCCTATAAGTTTTATGGGCCAGTACATGTTCCGTGTAATATTGGATATAGATGGCTAAAACCCTCTCTCTTGATTTGAAGGAAATCCATTAGGGCAACCTCCCCAGAGATTTGTTCCCTCCTGTGTGATTTACAGTGGGACAAGGCATTTAGGTCCTGTGGTACTTATAAAATTTGGGATTTTGGTTTTAATAGTAGATTTCTTGTAAATGATACCCTTTGGTCCTATTTGTGTTTGCTTTAAAAGTCAAGCCTAGATTTTGGTTGAAGGCTTTTCTGTTAGCCCACCAGACATTCTCACCAATATCTGGTACTCTAATAAATAATGTGCAAAAAGTAACTTGCATCTGGAAAATACAAAGAGGAAATATATTACTTCTTATTGCTTGGGAAATATCTTCTAATAGTTATTCATTTAGCTGAGCACAACGGTACTTCTGTAGAAACTTTCAAAAGAGAACCTTCAGATTTTGGTTTGGGAGGCTAAATACTGTTTGTAGACAAAAGTTATTTGTAACATTTCTTTTTGAAATTAGAAATCAACAGGGGATGACATTGTCTTTCCTGTGAAAGGAAAGTATATGGTATAAGGGATGCATGTTCAGATCAGGAGGTTTATGTTATATTCCAGCCATAGTCATAAGCTTCTGGTTGAATCAGAATTTGAAATGATTAATAACCGTTGATGCCCAGATGTTCACAAAGATCTCTGCATCCTTGTAGCCATCAAAATGAGGACCAGATTTTCAAAAATGCTAGGGTTGGCTTGGGGGGAAAAAAACCCTGATAATGGAAAAAAAATCCAAACTGGTATTTTGGTCCAAGTTTGGGTGACACCTCAAAAATCTTTAAGATTGTCCACAAAAGGAATTAAAAAAAAAAATCTAGGCACCTGGGCTAGTTGTGTGGTCCTGACAGCCTGGATTCCATTGAAAGGTTTAACAGAATTGGCATATTCCTCTGGAACATTCAGCTTCTATCAAAGCAGCATTTTTCAGCTGGAAAAACTGTTCCAGCAGAAAATCTTTAGCTAGACCTGCTTTGCATCCAGAAGTTTCTTCTGTCTCAGGAAGAGTGAAAGTTTCAACAGGATTCTACAACCACTGTGTTTTTTTGAAAATCTGGTCTATTTTTCTCCATTCCCACACTGGAGCTGTGCACAAGTAAACACCTGGACCACAATGTGTCTAGCTGGTTGTTTCCTCAGAAGTAAACTGGATATATCTACATCCCATGGATTGCATGATATAAAATGGTCATGTATTAACAGTATTTCTGTTATAACAAGTGACACACTGTAGTACCATTTCCTTTAAAAATATATGAAATGAGAACATGGAGGGTAAGATGTCTATCACGTGAATTAAATACAGTATTTATTGTTTAAAACAAAAAAGCATAAAGTAGCACTTTAAAGACAAACAAAATAATTTATTGGGTGAGCTTTCGTGGGACAGACCCACTTCTTCAGACCATAGCCATACCAGAACAGACTCAATATTTAAGGCACAGAGAACCAAAAATAGTAATCAAGGTTGAGAAATCAGAAAAAAAATATCAAGGTGAACAAATCAGAGAGTAGAGGGGCAGAAGGCGGAGGGGGGTATTCAAGAATTAGATGAAGCCAAGTATACAAAAGAGCCCCTCTAATGACCCAGAAAATTCGCATCCCAGTTCAAACCACGTGTTAATGTGCTGAATTTGAATATAAAAGAGAGTTCAGCAGCCTCTCTTTCCAAAGTAGTGTGAAAATTCCTCTTCAGGAAGATGCAAACTCTTAAGTCATTAACAGAATGGCCCACTCCATTAAAATGTAGGCTGACCAGTTTGTGGATCAGGAGTGTTTTTATGTCTGTTTTGTGCCCATTAACTCTTTGTCTAAGAGAGTTTGAAGCCTGTCCAATATAGAAGGCATCTGGACATTGTTGGCACATGATGGCATATATGATGTTAGTTGAGGAACATGAGAATGTGCCTGTGATTCTGTGACTAACCTGGTTAGGTCCAGTGATGATATCCCCAGAATAGATATGTGCACAGAGCTGGCAGCCGGCTTTGTTGCAAGGAAAAGTCCCAGAACTGGTGTCCCTGCAGTATAGACTGTGGCTGTTGGTGAGAATCCTCATAAGGCTGGGAGGTTGTCTGAAGGAGAGAACAGGCCTGTCACTTAGGGCCTTTTGGAGTGTGGCATCCTGATTAAGGATAGGTTGTAGGTCTTTAATAATGCATTGCAGTGGTTTGAGTTGTGGTCTGTAGGTAATGACCAGTTGTGTTCTGTTCTTGGCTTTTTTGGGCCTATCTTGGAGTAGGTGGTCTCTGGGTATTTGTCTGGCTCTGTTGATTTGTTTTTTATTTCTCCTCGTGGGTAATTCAGGTTTATGAATATTTGGTGTATTTTTATATTATATTTTATGTCTATATCTATTTTTATATTATATATTTGAATATTTTTTGTTTGTTTTTTAGTGAACAAACACAAGCCATGGATAGAAACTTCCTACCACGGAGTCATTACTGAAAACAATGATACTGTCATTTTGGATCCCCCTCTTGTTGCTTTGGATAAGGATGCTCCTGTTCCCTTTGCAGGTAGGAAAATACACCAGCAATGTAACTTCTGTTTACTGAATGCATGGTAAACTAGTAGAGAACAGCTGGAAACAGTTTGTGTGCAGCACAATGATAATGATAGTATGTGATATTAATACCATCAAAGGTTCTATTGTTGGTTTATCAGATTTGGATATGGGTCCCACAGACCTTGTGAAATTAAATGTGTTTCGGAATGAATTTCTGATTTGTTCTGTTGGAAGGATAGATTATACATGGTGTACTGGAGTAGGCTTATGCTGCCAATGCTTATTTTTAAAAGTGAACCCATGGAGGATATATAAGGAAACCTGATTTGTCAATATTAATTGTCATTCCATTTGCATAAACAAATCCTTATAACTAAGCTCTTTTAATGGCAGGTAGTTAAAAGCCAGCTGTGGAAAAATTGTTTAAGTAGTACTCAAAGATACTTGCATACCCCGTAATAATGCTAGTACTTCATAACAGTGAGCACCAGGAGAGGAAATTTAATGGAGATTTCTGATAAGATTGCTTCAGGATAGATGTTTGCAATATTGAGGATATTTTCCCATGTAACTCTTGTTTCCCTGTACACTTTGTCTACCATGTTATGAGCTACTTGAGCAGAAAAGTAACAGATAAGCTCTTGGAAGTGCTTAAGAACTGAAGTGGTTGTTGCATTTTAAAAATGAAGAATGGGCAAAAATGGAAAAATAATGGAGATAATGACCATATAGAGATCATGAAAAGATGTGCTCATTAAAAATGTATAGATTGTATATGAGACTGAATGGTTTTCCAACATTTTAAGCCTCAGTCAAGCATTATACTGTTGTAACGTGTCCATGTTCCCTTAAACATTAACTCTCTGGCCTTGATCCCTCATGTGACAGTACTTAACTCACAGGTAAACATCCCCCACATCCTGGATTGTGGTGTTGTGCTACTTTAAGCTCTGCTCTTGCAAAATGAGGATTTTCAGATATCTTCATTGTGTGAACCCCGTTTTAATGGAGAGATTGTCTTGTGGACTAGCGCCATTCTCATCCACAATTGCACATATTACATCTTGTCCCATTTGTAATCATGCAGCAACCGTAGTCCAGTTCAGCTCTTATTTTCAGTTGCTACCTCACATTAGAGGCAGCCAGTGCCACCAGACCAATCAGACCTCCATAGACTGCCAGCATATGGGCCCTGGGCTACAGATGGGGAACCTGTACTTGCAAAGTCATTTGTGTGGATGGACTCGAATGCTAAGATGTATCTCTTTGCAGAATTAGGAAATTGGCTTGGTTCTTTACCTGTTTTCTTTGAGGCTGCCTCTCTTTGGGAGATACTTGCTGTAATGAAACTCAGAAAATTTGTTTTGCAAAAATGCCTTTAGGGCTAATTGCCTGTGATGGAAGTACCAATTTTTTGATCACGCGAACATTTGGTTCTAAACGGACAGCTTATATTTTTAAATATTTGTTAATGACCTCTTAAAACTGGAAAAATATACCTTACGTGATTTACAGCTAGTTGTGTGTGGTGTGTTTGAGTATCACTCATTTTGTATGGTGTTAAGTCCTATGGAAAATTAGATATCTTTTCTCAGGTGTATGAAGTTAATTCTTCCAGTCATACATTAAGGCCACGTCTGCACTGGAAGCCTCAGTCAACCAATGTCACCATTGGAAGAGATTACCCGGGAGGAGCTCTGTTGACAAATTGAGTCTACACACAAAAGCAGATCGACAGAGCAATCCACTCTGTTGCCAGAGAGCCCCCAGAATACCCGGCCCTCTCTTGACAGAATGGCTGACCAGAAGCTCTGCAAACAGGGCTCCCCAGTGAATCTGAAGCCCTGTCCATTGACAAAAGTGCTCCAGAGCATCTACACAGCTGTTTTTTTGACAGAACGCTGTCAAGAGAGGTGTTATACCTGACTGGGGAGAGGTATAACGCTGCCAGCAGATGTGCTGGGTTTTGTCGACAAACTGTTGACAAAGCAGTTTTTGTGTGTAGATGCTCTGCAGGTTTTTTCTGACAAAAGCCCAGTTTTGCCAGGAAAAGCCACTTGTGTACATTTGCCGAAGAGTGATAATACAATCCATTGTGCAGTTGCATTCATTGATAAACAGCAGGGCTGACAGCCATCACGGGCCCAGAGTCGAGATGTAAGGGCCCCAGCTCCACAGCCCCATTTTTCATCCTGGCAATTAGCAGTGTCCCTGCGACCTGTGCAATGCATATCCAAATGGATGGAAATTTTGGTTATGTTCATATGGAAAAAAAAAACAAAAAACTTTTGGCATGTGTAACAAATAAGTATGTAGAATGTAAAAGCTTTATTAATCAGTATTTAAATGTGAATACAGACACACAAAATCAGTAACATTTCAACATTTTTAACGAGAGGGATGAGCCTGAGACCTAGCAGCCGATCATGCTGTGCCCCCAATAGGAGATTTCAAGCTCCCCTCCCCCAAAGTGGCCTGCCCCCCACATTTCTCACCCTGGCTGTGATAGAGCATCAGGTGTAAGGGCGGGGGGGAGGCTAAGGGCTGTTAGCTCTTTCCACTGACCACAGCTTCAGAAGCCGCACACATTGGCGAGGTGATGCTCCCACAGAATTTCAAAGAAGCCCTATGCAGTTGCACCCTTTACCTCCCTCCTGTTGGTCGTCCTATTGATAAAACACGTCTTTCACGATTTACTTGTGCAGTTGTTTTAAGAATAAAAGATATAAAAGTGCCAGTACTGCCCCTTAAAGTTGTTTCTGATTTCCCCACCCCCATTGGCATTTTCACCCAGATTTATATTTTCTTCATTTACCTAATTCCTCTTCGAAACAAAGTAAGAATATCAGTCACATGTGCTAGTCCCATTTATTATTAACTCCTTGCTGCCTGATGATTTAGTTTAATTACTTAATGCTTATGTTTAATTTTGTTTTACATGGGAGATTGTGATATTTTTCCCTTGGCATTTATGACAGTCCTCTCCAAGACTGGATATGAAATCTTTCTCCTTTACACAGGCAGACCTATTTGTTTTGATAGTGTTGATCACAAGTCCTAGTTGCTGACATTGTTTTAAAAATATTTAATTTTATTTATTCTTTTATTCATTCATTCAACTTATTTGTCTTATTTCATTTGGAGTCCCTGTCATGAAATATATTTGTGCAATGTAAGAAGTGATCATGAAAAAAACAATATTGAGGTTTTTGTGCTACTACCTTGCCAGTTTCATTTTTACGTTCATGCCTAACTAATATGTATATTTGTTACTATCTCAAGTAGCTTTGCAACTAATGTGCTTTCTAGTCTATCCAGAACTCTGCTTTCTCTATGGAGCCGTAATCTTAATTTCCTTATATTTTCAAAGATTAAGAGCCTAGATTCCATAGTAGTTTGAATAACGAAAACATTTAATTCACTGTTTTGGTTGCCTACAACTTACTTTGTCCCCAGTTCCATAATAGTCAAAAAACAACAAACGATATCCAAGCCCAATTCTGAATTCAGTTTCACTGGTTAAGTGTATAACGATAGGGAAATTTCCTGACTAGTGTATGCTAAATGTTTGCTTTAATATCCCATAAGTTTGCTTGGTTTATTTGACCATCTTGTGGGACTGTGGGCAAGGCATTTCCAAACGTTAATGGAATGGACTCAAATTCCCTTAATCCAAAACGTTTTCTAAACAGAGTTAAAATCATCTGATTTTCATAGTATTTTAGACAGTCTATTGGCTCATTCATGACTGTAACGAGAGGAAGATGAATGGGGATTTTGACTTTGTGTCATCTTATATTTAATTTTTTAATTTGCATTTTGTATAAGCACCCAGATTGTTTTTGAAAGTTGCAAATAGAAAGTGTGCTTCAAGTAAAGATTGCAGAGCGCTGTACTTCAGTTTGTCAAATATTATCCACCACTATCCCTGTGTGTTCCTCCTAGCCAATGTTTTGCACTATACAAATATTAATACTAAGTTCTAATTTCATTTATTTGTTCATTTGCTCCTACCTTTTTTCTATAGTTATTTGCAGAAGAAACCTACCTAGGATTGCTATACCACACACGTCTATTTTCAGTTTCATCACCCTCCTTTTTTTATTGATTTAGTTGTATGTCATGATCTGAGTGCTGAGTATTTCTAACTCTTTTACTAATGTAAGTAAATGAGTCAAATCTTTCCTGGTATTGATCCTCGTGTCAGTCAACTGTTGCCATTCACAAATCAGGCCTGTATCTACCTAAATAGATTTCCTCATTTCTTACAATTACCTTAACAGATTTATTTTATTTATGTGGGTTTATCAAAAGATTTTTCCAAAGTCAAGTTGAATTATGTTTATAGCTTTTTAAAAAAGTTGTTAGGTATGGAATTTTTCACTTGTGAAATTTATCCTTCTGTCTTCTGCTTTTGAGGTCCTCTCTTCCATCTGATGAAGTGGGTCTTTGCCCACGAAAGCTTATGCTCCAAAATATCTGTTAGTTTATAAGGTGCCCCAGGACTTCTTGTTGTTCTCGAAGATACAAACTAACACAGCTACCTCGCTGATACTTATTCCATGCTAGTAACTTTATTGCTGCAGTCTACTTGGAGATTTTCTAGTTTTTCTGGGATGTTTTCTTCCAAAGTTCTTAGATAATGCAGACCAGGAAAAGCATCCCTAATCAGAGAATGTACAAAGTGGGTCTCTGCCCATGAAAGGTTATGCTCCAGAAAATCTGTTAGTCTATAAGGTGCCACAGGACTTTATGGTTTTAGTCAGAAAATGGACATTCTGCTGCACCTATGTATCCTTGAAACGGCTCTTAAAGTAAATGTGCTTGAGTACTTTCCTGTATTGGGGCCAGACCTGTTTACAAGACTGAACTAGGAGAAAGCTAGTGTATCCATTTTCAAAACACTTGAAACTGCTAAGCATTTATTCTTTAAAAAGTTTGTGTGCAGCTGTGCATTTACGTATGAATATGCATGTGTATATATAAAGTGTATGCATGGCTACTAGCTACTGGTATGTCTTTCTTGCTTTTCTGTCTTTTGGCATAAACTTACATCATCTTCAGTTACCTTTATAATTACAAAACAAAAATAGATGCTATGAGACTTGGGATAGTTATTTGAAATAAACACTATTCCCTATCTTAACAGCAACTATTTTGAAATAGGCGCTGTTTAAAAATAAGCGTTATCTGTGCACGGTATGTATTTTGAAATTGCCAAGTGCTATTTTAAAACACATGTTTGTGTGTAGAAGCCCTCTTTTGGAATAGCTGTTCCCGAACAGCTTATTTCAAAATAGGGCTTCTGTGTAGATGTAGCCTCCTTGACCATAGTCCTAATGCATACGTATGCCTGAAAGCTTCTGGAAGAAATGTGTGTGCCTCAGGCACAAGCATGTTCTTCAGAATTAACTTCTGCAATAACTGGGTATGCAGCTGCTCTCTGGTTACAACCTGGTAAGATTTCTTCCCCTCCATAGGATGCACTGTGCTAATGTTGTTGCATTGTCTTTGAATCTATGTAGAGGCTTGAACTGTCAGAGTAATTGTCTCCCTGCTCCCATCTTCATTAATATTTTCCTTTACAATATTATTTAAAAATCCACTATAATGACACACCTTCAAGTTTGAGAGCTGGAAAAAAAACCTCTTTCCAAGAAGCACACAGTATCAAATCAAAATTGCATTGGCTGAAGGTTTGACAGAACTCAATCAGACAAGTTAGGTGATCAGGGATGACCTCCAGGTTCTCTGGCAGTCATGGAACAGAGACACTCTAGTGTCAGGTAGAGACAGCTTAGCTGCATCAATATATTTTTAAATTACAAAACTGTAAAGTAGTGTTTGCAGGGGGTGACTATTTGTCTTTGTAAGGATGGGAAGTAAAGGGAAGAGGCCTTATTTTAGAGTTGGACTCTATTTTACTGCTGAGTTTCTTGTCCCTACCAAAGTGAATAACGAGGTTGTGTGCATGTGTGTGTGTGTGTGTGTGTGCGTGCGTGCGTGCGTGTGTGTAGAAAGGCAGCTGTCCTGGGTTGGGGGCTCCTGGATGCCACACATGCTACCGTGGCAGTGGCTAGAGTAATGGGCCATTTGAACTGACACCAGGGCACGCCCTGTAGCCCCAGCAGTGCTGAAGGGCTGACTGGGAGAAGCAAGGCCTCAGCCAATCCCCTTCTGCCCAGGCGGTGCCCGAAAACAGCTCTCCCAAGGGCCTGGTGAAGTCCCTTGTCAGCCCTGTTTGGCTGTCTTCGTTGTTGCTAACTATTGCAGAACTGAAGAAGAAGAAAAAGATAAATGTTTTGGTCAGAACTGTGGTGCATGCTCTTCCTTTCCTTGATGTGGAGTCTGATTCAATGCTACATTATTTTGCTGATGGACTTCCACTGAACACTGTGATGTTACACCAAGGTATAGTGGGAGGAACACTGTAGTGGATCAGGGTCATTAACTCTGAAATTCCCCTAGTTTTATCAATAGGTTTGCAGGTTATCCTTTTTAAATATGGTCATTTTGGTTCTCAAATGCTTCCCTTTTGGCACCATACAAATGTGTGCTCCGTGTGTGGACATGTCTCCACCTAGGCCTTTTGGCTAGGAGGTTAAACATTATCTGTATAGTTCACTGCTGCTTGCAAATCAGACCTTTGCAAATGAAATCCTAATCTTGGACCGACTTTGTTACCTGGACCCATGCATAATGAAATAAAAACATACAGTTGTGTGATCAGTCGCATACAATTTCACCCTCTCAAGCATGTCATTGACATTTTCACAGTTAATGAGAGAATTCTTATTCCCAAGTGTATCTTTACAAATCCAGATGTAGTCAGTCCACTTGATCTAGGTCATGAACATAAAATGTTTTTTCTGCAGCACTCTCTAAAGCTGTTTACAGAAGTGTAGCATTCCTGATGGTGGTGGTTTATCAACTGGTAACAAAGCTCACTAACAATAGAGCTTATTACTATTTTTGTTTACTTCTTAACATAAAATTGCAGATGTTATTCTTCAAATTAAAACCCTGAATAATCTCTTTTTACTTTTCACTGGCAGGAGGGCATAAAACATCCTCTAAGATTTAAGGTGATCAGAATATATTGATTTTAAAATATTGTACTTTATATTAAAGCATGATCCAACTTTGAACTTTATGTTAAGTCATGAAGTCTTGAAGGTGTTTGTAACAAATCACTTGGTGGATAGCTTTTATTTGATAAACTTTTCATATAGGATAATCGTTTAAGATATCTTAGGGTGGCCCTTAAAAACCAAGAACAATGCTTTGACAGGGAACATAGTAGCCCACAGAGAAGAAAAATGCCCTGAAGATTTGGCAGTAGTACAATTAGCTGTAGAAGAAACCAGCTGAAGAATGACCTTAAGGCTACTGTTTTCCATGTAGTAAGGTTAGGCATAAGGGGAGATGCTTAGTCTCCAGACGGAAAGAAATCCAGCAATCTCTCTCCTATAGTGACCTCTGTTGGCTAGTTCATAAACCTCAGACTAGTCTCCTTGTCTGCTCAGTTTAACTGTCTTTTGAGTTTCTATGGCGGTAGTCAAACATACGGTATTATAATGATGTTTAAAGTTTAAAAGTTTCAACCCACTCAGGTTGTTCTTACAAACATTTAAGATGTTGTCTAGAGGACTGTGTCCAGCATAGGACTTGAGTGGCCATAAAAGAGTTTACATCTTGTGCTGTGAGTGTGCTATGCATCTTGTGTCTAAAAGGTAACACTAAGCAATTATAATAACAATAAAATACAGTTTGCTTTAGCTAAAAATGCCAGATGAGTTGAGGAAGTAAGGAAGTAAATAGGCTGATGATTGATTTAGAGGCTCTAGTCTTAGTTTGCCTTTATCCATGATATGATGGCACTTTTTGATTGTTATGCAGTGAGCCTTATACATTAACTTTCACTCAAAGGACTAATACCATGTTAGAAATTGTATTTATTAAGAAACAAATGTCTCGATCTTGTTAAAAAAGGCTTAGATGTTTGAAACCACACACACACACACACACATATCTTGCTTTATTTTTATCTATTTGCTCATCTTGGGCAATAACAACAAAATGCCATAAGTTAGTCACTTTCTGTTTCTTCTGCACCAACCTTGTTGCTACAATTTTTGGTTCGCAAAAAATGAGGTAATTAAACATTCTCCATTAAAAAAAAACTTTTCAATTTAAAACTATATTCTACAATATTATGTTTTATTAATATTAGGTTTTATAAAAACTCGTTTTAGCAAAACCCAAATATTGGGTCTAAACTGTATATCAGTGTGTATATTAGCTGAAGCTGTAATGTTATCTCCTATTTAGGGAATGCTGCTAAATGAATACAACTGTTTTGTATCATGCAGTGCAGTGAATAGGAATGAGATTTTCAGGTGCTTTTGTTATTACAAAAAAAGGAATGAATAAATTCCTGTTTGAGGTTCAGCTGTGTGTATAACTGTTTAAAATACTGGGAATAGTATAAGACTCCGCTTAAAGCTGTTCTAATAATATGTTGTTTCATGTATTCACTTGAGCCTGTGTTAATTTTTTTTGCATTTTTTTTAAATAAAAGTGTTACTATGTGACAGAATTGTAGTTGAACTCATTCTATTTTGAGTGTTTTACAAATAAAAAGTTTATATAGGAAATGAATATAGAATAATTCTTGCAAGTGCTAAACCACAAACTTAAGACAGAAACAGGATTTTGAGGTCTAATTTACAATGATTTTTTCACCTTTTACTTGTCACATTGGTGGTCTTGACAACATGGAATCTCTGGGCAAACTTTGTTATCATGAAATTTGTCAGTATTCATAAGCCTTGAGACAGTAAGATGGAAATTGTTCCATGTGTAACCCACACGTATTGAGAACAGTGAGAGGAGAAGAATCCCATAGCAATCATGCATGTGTATGATCAATATTGACTTGGTGGTGGAGATTTGCATGTAGAAGAATTAAGGTCATTACTTGTAGTTTTCATGATTTAAGGCTATATGCACGCTCATACAAAAGAAGGTTTAAATTTTTAATTTCACTGTGTTTTCATTTTTGTAGAGGTTGGATATTAATTTTGATATCCAGGTGGTTCCCTTTAGTGCTCACTAAGAGTGAAGGTGAATTTGATTTTTGACTTGTAAAGCTGGGAATCCGTCCAGTAACAAGCTATTTCTGCTAAATGAGTGAACACTTAAGATGCAGACCCTTCCAAGGTCAGTTTTAAAGCACAAATGTTTGTTCTGAGTTTATAAAGTATTTATGGAATTTAAAGTGAGAGCCAGGAAAAATAGATATTTTCAGATAACAAAAATCATTTGCAGTACTTTGCAGCAAACTTGCTAAAATAATTTAGGCTTGGTTGCGGTCCACTAACAAAAACACAAGACCTTTTTTGGGGCAAATACAGGTTGAACTTCTGTCATCTGGCACCCTGGGACCTGACCGGTGCTGGATGGGAGAATTTGCTGGACCATAGGAGGTCAACATTGCCTAGCAGCATTACCAACACATAGGAGACGTTGGGGGAAATTACAACTAAATAACAGCACAGAACACTGAGAGTCAGGACATGTGACTATGAACAAACTTTATAGAACCACGGGAAGCTTGGGCACACTCATGTTAAGTGGTCATCCAGCTAACTAAAATCATGCCGGATTATAGATGTTTGTGGATGAGAGAGTTCTGGACTAGAGAGGTTCAACCTGTAGGAAAGTTGTAAAAGATTTGAAATCTTGAATCAAATATGTTACACTCTGAAATAATGGAATTGTAGTATTCTCTACACATTATGCATTTTATGTCACTTTGCAAGGACATAGTGCAAATAATGGCACATCACAACGGGATAAGCAAATTGAGATATCCTCTTTGTATTAGAAAAATAATCTCAGAGAGGTAGCCATGTTAAGCTCTATCTTCACAAAACAAACAAGCAAAGGAAGCAGTCTTGGAGCACTTTAACAGTATCTAAAAGATCTTAAAATTTTCCCATCATCTCCTTAAAAATAATATAGTTAATTGAGATGTATGTTTAAGGAACAACAAAAATTGCCCTGGAAAGCAAAGATACATTTTAAAGTGATTGTTTAAGAGAAGGAGTGGGCTGTTGGAAGGCATTCTTTGGCAAGGTTTCTGATACTTATTCTACAAGCAGAGAGAAGCAAAAATAGAAATGATAATTGATAAGAATACTTAGCTTGTTTTATTCCAACCCTCCAAAAAATGAGTGGGTTATAGTTTGGATAAATAAGAGAAACTCACACTGATTGTCAAAGGGCCAGCACATCACCCATAGTTCTGGTTATGATGTATTGTGAAGACAATTAAAAATTCTAAAAGTTTGACAGGGGAATGCCAGAAGATCACATTATGTGTTTTAAAGAGTACCCTTTTAAACACATGAATAGAAGCATTATATAATAGGATTTTCTAAAGCACTGTCAAACTTCACTCCCAAGTTTTACTGTTCATATTCAAAGTCACATGCACAAATAAGGTCTTTATGCGCCGGTCAGGTCAGCAAACTCAAGATCTAGGTAAGATTCAAGCTACTATTGAATGGTAGTAATCATGTCTTGGTTTTAGACTGTGTAACTCAAACTAATGATAATAAATAACTTCCTGAGTGTCCCCCTGTGCTTTGTGGTGGGAAAGTGCAGAGACCAGCTGTGTGTGTGGAACTCCCTGGAAGTCCTTGTGACTTCTGAGCATGTGCTTACCGAAGAAGTGCAAGCCTGTGAAAATAATAATAAAGAAACTCTGAAGTCAGATTACTTGGTCATCATTAAAAAGCATAATGTCTGTTATGGCTTGATTGCTTGAGAGTGCAGTAGGTACAACTAAGCACAATGAAATTTAGCTCTGTGCTCATAGAGATCCACTCGTCTATCTCCCAAAATATACTATCTTGCAAAATCCTGGGTTATTTTTTCTTCTCCATTTGATGAAAATAGGTCTTAGTCTTCATGGCAGGGTCCTTGTTTTAGCTGCTTGTGGTCGGGGTGGAACTCTTCAGATACAGTGGAGGAGACAACCCCCCTCAAGATCTTAGAAATGGGAAGGTCAGATTTCTTTATTTCCCAAGTCCTGACAGTCCATGGCTTGGCATGTGCAGGCATTTCTGGTTGCTCTCCTTGCCTCAGACTCAAGGTGCTTTTGTGATTAAGCCTGACAATTCTTTATTACTTTGTGTAAATATCTCAAAGCTGGCAAACGCAGAATCTCTGAGTCAAAATGGGAATTTAAATCAATGGGGCTATTTGGACAAGTAAGAGCGAGCCACAGATTGACCCTAAATCCATCAAATGTTGAGGGTTCCCCCCATAGAAACTAATAGCATTGCTTCTATATAGAATGATGTCTTTAGACCGGTGGTTGCCAAGCTTTTCAGCATCACGCCCCACTTTTGAGAAATACTTTTGTCCCCGCACCTCCTCTTCACCGTCATCCAAGCCCACTTCTGACAAAAAATTCAATTCACAATTTCAAATAAACACAAAAGCTTGATATAAAAATGTTATTTGAAATTAAAAATAAGAACAAATAGTTTTTTTTCTTGGCCTCTTGTGGGTATCTGTTGCGGCCCCAGCTGGCCAGCTGCCTGAGCCCCACGCCAGCCACCAGAGATGCCGGAGCCGCCCACCAGCAAGAGCCACCTGAGCCCTGTGCTGCCGGGGCTAGCTGTGCACCCACCAGCCCAAGCCACCCAAGCCCCATGCTGCCGAGTCCAGCCACCCACGCTGCTGGGGCCAGCCGCCCAAGTCCTGCACTGCTGGGGCCAGCTGCCCACCTACCAGCCAGAGCCGGCTGAGCCTTGCACTGGAGGGGTCAGCTGCCAGCCTGATCTGCCTGAGCCCTGTAATGCAGGGCCAACTGCCCAAGCTCCACAAGTTCTGCAAGCCAGCCAGCCGCCTGAACTCCACAAGCCCTGCGAGCCACCAACACGAGCCCCTCCCCTCTCACAAAGCCAGGAACCCTCAGTCTCCTACTGTTACCCCATACCCATCCCCCTTGCCCAAGCCAGGCACCCCCAGCCCCTCATCTAACCCCTTCCTCCTCCTCCCCCAACAACCCACACTCACTCACCTTTGCAGAAGGCAGCTAGCTCCACATAGGTCTTCACCAGCTGCCTGCTTTTTATAGGGGCTGCATCAGGTTACGCACTTAAAATGGCAAGGGCTGAGAGCCGGAAGCAAAGGCTGGCTCTTTCTTTGAATGGGGGTATGATGGGGGGACTGGGTTGCCTTGCACGTCCCCTGGAATTTCTTTATGCTGGGCATGCCCCCCACTTTGAGAAACCATTCTTTAGATCCTAGTTTTGTCAGTGAATTTTGGAACTTGCCAACCAGTCTACTGATGTAAAAGTGATCTGTGTTGGTGATGTAGTTGATTTATTAGAAAATACAAACAGCTTGGGATATATGGACCTGGAAAGAAAGCTGTGCAAAATAACAAGGTCACGTGGAAAAAGCAAAAAACTCATCTGGGGAAGGGCTCAAGAATCTTCATTGGGGTATGATCAAGGGATGAGCAATTTAGCAAATAGGGAAATTATTATTTGAAAAAATAGTTTTATTTAGCAAAAATGTGATAAAGAAGATGAGGTCCAGTATTTAGTTAGTATATTGCTTTTTGAACTAGCTTGGGCAAACAAAATTCTGTTGAGATTAATCCTGTTCTAAATAACTTAACTTTTTATGCAGACCATTATTTTCTGTTCTCCAGCAGTATCCATATTGCATATACATGTAGATAGAGAGCTACCACAAGTATTAATTATGAATATAGATTCCAAAGGTCAATTATTTTACTTTTATGTGGCTTCAGAGACTTCAAATGAGGGTCTTTTGCTCATTTGAAATTCAAAAGAAAGTGCAATCTGGACAGTTAAGAGAAAACCGACATTCTAGTTGGCAAAGTATCCAAATTGCTGTTTGAATGAACACCTTGGCAGTTCAGAGGCAGATTTTATTATTTTGTATCGCCACTCTGTGGTGACTGTAATCACATAATAGTCATCAAAGGCCAGATGTCCCTTGTGAAATTTGACAGGATATACATATCATTTTCTGCTCTTTCAGTATTTTTGGAAGTATGTATTAAATAAGCATAAGACAATATTTTATTATTGTTTACAAAAACTTCAGCTGTCTGTCTTCTTAGAATGTCCTCATTTTTGCACTGGTAGCCATTAAATTAATTAAAATGCAATATTTTAAAGGAATAGTTTAATGCTGCTGAGTCCAAAAGCTTTTTATTTGTCATAATATAGTCTCCTTTTTAGTTTTGCTTTCTTGGAAGAAAGGCTTTGAAGGAAATTGATTTGGATTTCAAACTTAATATATTGTTTGACAGAATGCATGTGCGTATTTCAGGTTAATTGCTATTTGTCCATATTTAACTTTAATTCTGAGTGATCTCATTAAGGTTTAAAAAAATTTACTGGAAAATACAATGGGATTTGTGCTTTGATCTCTGTGCTGCAATATGCTGTTTGTAGCTTTTCTTTGTTCATTTGATCTGCAAAGATGACGGGAAATAGAGACATGAGGGCAAATGTGAAATATACCCCCACATACTGACAACCTCCTTTCTATAGCTCTGACTGTGGATTTGCTGTGTTCTTCCTTTGTTAATTAAATAAAATATGCTGGTTAAAATAAGACTGCAGAAGTAGCCATCTTTTGACAACACAGTATATGTAGCTGTTGTCTGGAGCTGAGTAAGGATTCCACCAGCTATGTTTATATGTAGTGCCTTTTGTCCTGAAAGGGCCGGACTTTGGCATACAAAGAACAAATTACAAAAAAAAAGTATTATAATCACTTTGTTCACCATTAAACCACAGTCACTTCCATCCAACAACATTACACAACAGTTGGAATTTGGATCAGGCCATAGGACATGGAGTGACAAGTATTTGAACAAACAAACCCAAAGGGAAATGTTGAGGTATTTCAAATTGGGTCAAGATTTTGTCATAAAACCATTAATTGGAAAAGAGTCGCAGAAAGTTGGTTTCCCATCTCATTTGAAAAGGGATGTGGAGTCTTCTCAAGATCTATGATATGATGTATCTAATAGTAACCATGTGCCTCTGTTCAACAGCCATCACCTTGGAGGAAAATGCCTTTATTAAAGGTTTACTGAATAGAACAGGTGTAAGAATTCTGTAAATTGGCAGTGCCGTACCCTGCTATAAACGTTTTTTCTCCTGCTTTACAAAACAGTAGTGGGAGAGATAATTGACCATTACATTGACTAGCAATTTGATACTAAACTCATAAAGAATAGAGTCTATTAAAAATTTTCCCAAAGTATCTGCAGGTGCTAAAGGCAGCTTCACAGAGAGATAGGTCTTCTCCAGTTATACTAGGATGGTTCACAGGGCCTTATTCCTTTAAGCTAAGCCTGATATTTCTGTGTCTTAATCGAGCAAATCTTGATGCTGCTTTAAACATAAACCTGATATCTAGATGATACTTAATGCTCAGACTTAGAGGCAAAAGAAGAATGATCCTTTCCTCTTAACATGATTATCATTGCAGTCTTATCAGGAAATGTTTCTCTCTCTGGAAGTGTTTGCAAGAAAATGCAATGGAAAGTTTTATGCTTTCCCTCTCGAAGGTCAACCATATATTTGAGCTACTTCATTTAATTTAGGGCATGTCTACATAGGAAATTAGGTCAAATTTATTAAGGTTGGTTTTTCTAGCACCTGATTTTGCAAAGTCAAAGGTGCGTGTCTATATGGGTAAATAAAATCGATGGAGTGTGTCCTCATTAGCGTTGTGGGTTCGACTTTGTCAGCAATGCACTATGGGTGCCTATCCCATAGTTCCTACTGCCCCATTGCACTGTTTATTTCTCTGCCAGTGTGTAATGGGACAGAAATGTGCTGTGGGTAATTCTGCATATGTGTCATCAGTATCTTGTAGGGCACTTGTCTCCTCACTCTCCCTTCGGAAAGCTACAGGACAAAGGGGTTTTGCACCCTATTTTCATGCTCATGCAGATTCCATTGCAAGGCTGGCATGGAATCCATGCAGCTTAAAACAGTTGTGGTACAGTGAGGTCTCAGAGTACGTGAACCCGGAGTACGCGACCCCGCTCTTATGCAGCTGACCCTGATTACTACATTAACCCTGGAAATAAACTATTTTCAGTTGAGTTTAACTCGCTCCCCCTGGCCCATGGCCCTGGCTCAGCCTCCCCAGCTCTGCTCACCACCCGTGAGTAGCTCCTGCTCACCCCCACCCCTGCCTCTGGCTCCAGCTCAACCCTCCTTCCCCTGCCATGGTTCAGACCCTTCATGTGTGGCCATGGTTCCATCCTACTGCCCCAGTTTAAATCCCGTTTGTGGCTCTAGTTCAAACTGCCCCGCCCTGCTGTGGCTCAACCCTCCGCCTCTTGTGGCTCCACTTCAATGCCTCTGGCCTGATTCAAACCCCCTGCATGCAGCCCCTGTTCAAATCCCCCATGGCCTGGCTTACCACCCACATAAGGCTCCAGCTCACCACCCCTGCACACAGCTCCTGATCAAGTCTGCCCCTTGCCCCCCTGTAGCCCTATCCCACCCCAGGCTTAACCCCCCCACCGCCCACCTCCCACGGCACCAACCCACTGCCAGGCTTAGCCTTCCCCAGCTGCCTCCCCACCCCAGGACTTACCTTTCTGCTTCTTCCCCGGCTGCAGCACATGTGTTCCAATGGGGAAAAAGCTGGACCCCCCACTTATGCGAATACAAGCATTATGTAATGGGATTTTCTAAAGCACTGTCAAACTTCACTCCCAAGCTTTACTGTTCATATACAAAGTCACATGCACAAATAAGGTCTTTATGCGCTGGTCAGGTCGGCAAACTCAAGATCTAGGTAAGATTCAAGCTTCTATTGAATGGTAGTAATCATGTCTTGGTTTTAGACTGTGTAACTCAAACTAATGATAATAAATAACTTCCTGAGTGTCCCCCTGTGCTTTGTGGTGGGAAAGTGCAGAGACCAGTTGTGTGTGTGGAACTCCCTGGAAGTCCTTGTGACTTCTGAGCATGTGCTTACCGAAGAAGTGCAAGCCTGTGAAAATAATAATAAGGAAACTCTGAAGTCAGATTACTTGGTCATCATTAAAAAGCATAATGTCTGTTATGGCTTGATTGCTTGAGAGTGCAGTAGGTACAACTAAGCACAATGAAATTTAGCTCTGTGCCCATAGAGATCCACTCGTCTATCTCCCAAAATATACTATCTTGCAAAATCTTGGGTTATTTTTCCTTCTCCATTTGATGAAGATAGGTCTTAGTCTTCATGGCAGGGTCCTTGTTTTAGCTGCTTGTGGGTGTCAAACAAGGATGCGTGCTTGCTCTGACATTGCTCGGGATCTTCTTCGCATTCCTCCTGAAGCATGCCTTTGGATCTTCAACAAAGGGCATCTTGCTGCACACAATATCTGATGGGAAACTGTTTTATCTTGCAAGGCTGAAAGCTAAGTCTAAGGTGTAGGAAGTCCTCATCAGAGACTTGCTGTTCGCAGACGATGCTGCTCCAGTGTCTCTCACAGAAGAAGAGCTTCAAAAACTGCTGGATCAGTTCTCCAAAGCGTGCAAGGACTTTGGGCTTACCATCAGCCTAAAGAACACAAATGTACTTGGTCAGGATGTTGCTGAATCCCCATCAATCAGCATTGACTACTATACGTTAGAGGTTGTCCACGAGTTTGTTTACCTCGGGTCCACCATCACTGACACCCTGTCATTGGACACTGAGCTAAATAGGAGGATAGGAAAAGCGGCCACAACTCTGTCCAGACTCAGCAAGAGAGTGTGGAATAACAACAAGCTGTACACTCACACCAAAATGCAAGTCTACAGAGCCTGCATCCTCAGCACCCGCCTTTATAGCAGCGAGACTTGGACCCTGTATGCCTGCCAGGAAAAGAGGCTGAACGTCTTCCACTTGCGCTGCCTCAGGCGCATCCTTGGAATATCATGGAAGGACAGAGTGACCAACACCGCCGTCCTCGAGCAAGCTGGAATACCAACCATGCACACCCTCCTCAGGCAGCGTCGGCTCCACTGGCTTGGCCACGTCCACAGGATGAATGATGGAAGGATTCCAAAAGACATCCTGTATGGTGAGCTAGCCTCTGGCAAAAGACCTCCCGGATGCCCCCAGTTGCGCTACAAAGATGTCTGCAAGAGAGACCTCAGAGTGGTAGACATTGAGCTGCACAACTGGGAAGAACTAGCAGACGACTGCGGCAGATGGAGGCAGAGGTTACACAAGGGCCTTCAGAAGGGTGAGATGAGGATCAGACAGCTAGCAGAGGAGAAGTGAGCGCACAGAAAGCACACTAAGGACTTGCTGCACCTCTTGCAGATGTGGTGGCTGTCTGGCAAGGACTGTCACTCTCATGTGGGTCTTCATAGTCACAGTAGGCGCCGTAAATGAAGCCCTCAATTGAAACTATAAAGGGCGCGATCCATAGTCTATGCAGACTGAAGGAGGCATATGGGATATATGGTCGGGGTGGAACTCTTCAGATACAGTGGAGGAGACAATCCCCCTCAAGATCTTAGAAAGGGGAGGGTCAGATTTCTTTATTTCCCAAGTCCTGACAGTCCATGGCTTGGCATGTGCAGGCATTTCTGGTTGCTCTCCTTGCCTCAGACTCAAGGTGCTTTTGTGATTAAGCCTGACAATTCTTTATTACTTTGTGTAAATATCTCAAAGCTGGCAAACGCAGAATCTCTGAGTCAAAATGGGAATTTAAATCAATGGGGCTATTTGGACAAGTAAGAGCGAGCCACAGATTGACCCTAAATCCATCAAATGTTGAGGGTTCCCCCCCATAGACACTAGTAGCATTGCTTCTATATAGAATGATGTCTTTAGACCGGTGGTTGCCAAGCTTTTCAGCATCACGCCCCACTTCTGAGAAATACTTTTGTCCCCGCACCTCCTCTTTACCGTCATCCAAGCCCACTTCTGACAAAAAATTCAATTCACAATTTCAAATAAACACAAAAGCTTGATATAAAAATGTTATTTGAAATTAAAAATAAGAACAAATAGTTTTTTTCTTGGCCCCTTGTGGGTATCTGTTGCGGCCCCAGCTGGCCAGCTGCCTGAGCCCCACGCCAGCCACCAGAGCTGCCGGAGCCATCCACTAGCCTGCCAGCACGAGCCACCTGAGCCCTGTGCTGCTGGGACTAGCTGTGCACCCACCAGCCCAAGCCACCCAAGCCCCATGCTGCCAAAGCCAGCCACCCACTCTGCTGGGGCCGGCCGCACAAGCCCTGCACTGCTGGGGCCAGCTGCCCACCTACCGGCCAGAGCCGGCTGAGCCTTGCACTGCAGGGGTCAGCTGCCAGCCTGATCTGCCTGAGCCCTGTAATGCAGGGCCAGCTGCCCAAGCTCCACAATTTCTGCAAGCCAGCCAGCCGTCTGAGCCCCGCAAGCCCTGCGAGCCACCAACACGAGCCCCTCCCCTCTCACAAAGCCAGGAACCCTCAGTCTCCTACTGTTACCCTATACCCATCCCCCTTGCCCAAGCCAGGCACCCCCAGCCCCTCATCTAACCCCTTCCTCCTCCTCCCGCAACAACCCACACTCACTCACCTTTGCAGAAGGCAGCTAGCTCCACGTAGGTCTTCACCAGCTGCCTGCTTTTTATAGGGGCTGCATCAGGTTACGCACTTAAAATGGAAGGGGCTGAGAGCCGGAAGCAAAGGCTGGCTCTTTCTTTGAATGGGGGTATGATGGGGGGACTGGGTTGCCTTGCACGTCCCCTGGAATTTCTTTATGCTGGGCATGCCCCCCACTTTGAGAAACCATTCTTTAGATCCTAGTTTTGTCGGTGAATTTTGGAACTTGCCAACCAGTCTACTGATGTAAAAGTGATCTGTGTTGGTGATGTAGTTGATTTATTAGAAAATACAAACAGCTTGGTATATATGGACCTGGAAAGGAAGCTGTGCAAATAACAAGGTCACGTGGAAAAAGCAAAAAACTCATCTGGGGAAGGGCTCAAGAATCTTCATTGGGGTATGATCAAGGGTTATGTGAAGGCAAGTGGAGTGGAACCCTTGCATAACTCTAAGGTCTACTGTATATATTATGAATACCTCATGCATGTGCAGAGCCTAAGCAGCTGTGAGAGCAATCAAGACTCTGAGGACGACACATATGTATGAAAGGGAGACACTGGAGAGGAGGAACAGGAAGATGCTGGCTGCACTCAATGCTTTGCCCACAGTGGAACACCATTTCTGATGCTCTGAAATGATTTCAGACGGGTGGGACTGCATTGTTCTGCAGGCCTGGGACAGTCAGCAGTGGCTACAAAACTTCCTCATGTGTAAGGCCACTTCCATGGGACTTTGTGACTTGCTTTCCTCCTCCATGAAGCACTGCAATACTAAAATGAGATCTGCTCTCACAGTTCAGAAGTGTGTGGCAATTACTTTGTGGAAGCTTACAATGCCTGACTGCTACCTTTCAGCTGGTAATCAGTTCGGAGTGGGCACATCTACAGTGGGGGCTGCAGTCATCCAGATAGCAAAGGCATTCAATAGTCTTCCGCTGTAATAGACAGTGACTGGGAATTGTGCAGGATATAGTGGATAGCTTTGCAGCAATGGGGTTCCTTACCTGTGGCAGGGCGATAGATGGAACACACATCCCTATCCTGGCACCAGACCCCCATGCCACAGAGTACGTAAACCAGAATCCAGTAAGAAGCAGCTCAACCACAGGCTGAGCAAGTGCAGAATGGTAGCAGAATGTGCCTTTGGCTGTTTAAAAGCCAGATTCAGGAGCCTCCTGATTTGTTTAGACCTCAGTGAAGGCAACATTCCCCTTGTGTTGGCAGCCTCTTGTGTGCTTTGTAGTTTGTGAGATCAAGGGGAAAATCTCATGCCAGTCTGGAGGGCAGAGACAGGTCATCTGGCCAGTAATTATAAGCAGCCAGAACTAGGGCAATGAGGAGAGCACAGTGAGGGCCACTGCTAATCAAGGAGGCTTTAAAAAACAGCTTTATGAATGACCAAACAGAAACATGACAGACATGTCTGTTGCTCTTAAGGAGATTCCCCCTGACTGGTGTGTGCTTGTCTGTAAACCACAGACAGTAATGCAGCAAAAGCAATAAACACAGATTTTGCAAATTTAATCATGTTTTTTCTCAGGGGATACTAAAAGATTTCATGGCAGGGTCTTCAGTGGTGGGTAAGGAGGGGCATTTTGCTGTCACAGGTGGGGGAATGTCAGCCTTCTGGTCTCAGAAGAGTCCCTGGAGGTGGAATACAAGGCTGCCCTTGACTTTCCACTCCATTTTCTGGGGTGCCAATGGGGGGAGGGTATGGAACATGGTGAGGAGGGCATGTGGTTTATCATGGGCTACAGGTGAGGCTCCTGTACGAGGCTCCACAGGAGCTCTGCTTGCTGCCTCATCTGCTGCACCATCTCCTCCTGGGTCTCCAGTTCATGCTGTCTTAGGGCTCTCCTTTCATCCGGATCAGCTCATCTATCTTCTAAAGTGGTTCTCCTCCACACATGTAACTTGTGCCCTATCCTTGTGGGCAGCGACTGTGTGCTCTGGGAACATGTCTTCTCATGTTCATTTTCTCCCGCGGATCTGTGCCAGTCTAACAACTGCGGTAGAGGTGGGGGAATGATGCTCAAAGAGCCTGTTTGTAAGCACACTGCAACGAAATATAAGTGAAGGCTGCACATTGAGACACACGTACTGTAGATAAGTTTAACAACATACAAAGGAATCTCGTGGAAGAACCTCTGTGAAACACAGTAGGGATGGATTCCTTTGCAAGGACAAATTTTGACTTGGCATGGTTCACTTCCAGCCCTGGTAAGGCACAGATTGGGGTATGTTGCCCAGCCTGTGACTGCAAAAGCAGTTCTGCAGTTGTGTATGCTGCAAGTGGGCTGGGGGGGGGGGCAGGGGCAGAGCTATTACCTGTGTTAGTGGCAGTCCCCATGTGATTCTCCTTCCCCTTTGATGGACTTTACCTTTCCCCAGGGGCATGAGTTAAGAAAGGGAGGTGTGGGGAGCAAGCATGGCAGTGCTGGTGTGCTGCCAGGGCTTTGTATCTCAATCCCAGCATGCTACGGATACTCTCCATGCTCTGCTGAGACAGTGAATGTTGTCCTTATCCCAACAGCCTAGAGAAGGGAGAGGAGTGGTCATAGCATGGCAGAGCAGCTTGCACTTTCCTCCCTGCAGCTTTTGGGGGCACCACATGACACCCACACTCTCCTGGGACAGTGAAAATGTTCCTTCCCCTTGCAACCTGGGGAAAAGAAAGGGGTGATCTGGGCATGGCAGAGCAGCTTTTGCTATCATATAGCACCTTAATGCTTCTTCCCCTTGCTGGTGTGTAGCACTGCTATTGATGCCCCAACAATGGAAGTACTTACTTCATTCTTTCAGTAGCTCCCATCATCCCAGCTTGAGATCCATATTTGGCCTTCAAGAAAGCCAGATGGAAAGTGTCCTCTCCCGCTTCTCTTTCAACTACTTTTCTTGCAAAGGAGGGGGTGGGGGAGAAGCACATATCACCTGGAGCGAGAGAAGAAAAAACAATGAGCACAGAGCGCACAGAATCTTGTTGCCAGCAATTAGCTGCCTGAGACATGAAACTTCCCTGTGTGTTCTGTAACGATCCCAGAATTTTACAATATGAGAACTATTTAGTCAGTAGCTCAGATATTTCTGCACTTTGTGCCTACTTCACTGAACAAAAAACTCCACGTTGTTTAAAATAAATGTAAGGCAATAGGTTAAATCAATTATCTGTTTACACCATCAGAAATATCTGTATCACTCCAGACTCTCTGAGCATGAAGTAGATTATTCCTAGTAATAAAGCTTCATCATTAACTAGCTCTTCCATAGTTAGCATTCATGGAACATTTAATTAGACTATAGTGAGACTTTTAATGAAAGTCAAATGGAGTTTAGAAATTACACTATTCTTGTTAATTAAGTGGTGATGGGCACATATGAAGCACAAACAGAGCTCTGTTTCTACCCACACACAAATATCTTTGACATTAGAGACTATTTTATCCACCATTTGATGAAGTAAGAGAGGAAATAGCAATTATAAATTAGTACTAATGGTGAAAAGAATAGTTTATTATTTTAAGTATTAAAAACTAATGCAGATACTGAGGCACTGTTACTCTAGCCACATATGGCAGTTTGAAAGACTTTAATGTCAACTGGTGTAGCCTTCCAAACTGAGCCTCCCTGTAAGGATTTTGGTGGCATCCAGATAGCATGGTGATGTGAATAGTACAAAGGGACTTAACACGAGCCATGAAAAGCAGAGCTGAAGACTCTTTCAGTTTAACTTATTAATGTTTTGTTAATTTAAAACAACAGCTTTTTAATTTACCTCTTTTTAATAACACATTTTAAAACAAGAGGAAAGGCTTGAGAAAATAAACAAGTGATTATTAGTGTATTATGGAAATATATAGCCCTAAAATTAATGTATGTAGTGCATATCTATCAGGTTAAAAAGGAACTCAGCTCACTGATGACTTTGCTATAATGTGTACAGTAAACCCTCAAGTTAGGCAGCAGTTATGTTATTGCAACCCCCACATAACTCAAATTTTTTTAACAAGTCAGTGGAAGATCTGGATCCACTGGGGTTTCAGGAGCCAAGAAACTGGCCAGCCCACCAGGGCTGATCCGCTTCCTGGCCCCTAGAGCGATGGGGAGCTGGGAACCAGGGGCCAGCCTGGTTCCCATCTCCCCACTGCTTGCAGGATGCGGGAAACTGACCAGGGCAGCAGTCTTGGTCAGTTTTCTGGCTCCAGACAGTGGATGAGAGCTGGGAAACTGAACAGGGCAGCAGTCTTGGTCAGTTTCCTGGCTCCAGACAGTGGATGGGAGCCAGGAACCAGGGGCAGCCTGGCTTCCGAAAACTGACCAAGACTGCAGGCCTGGTCAGTTTCCAGGCTCTGCAAGCAGAGGGAAGCTGGGAGCCAGGCGACTGCCTGGTTCCCAGCTTCCTGCCACTTGGAACTGGAAAGCTGCTCCTGTCGGGGTGGCAAGAGTCAGGCTACTGCCACTGATTGGAGTGGTTTCCCTGCTACTGGTAGGGGCAGCAGTCACATTAACCTGAATCTCGAGGGTTTACGCTATAGTTAAATAGACTTAGTATTTCAAGCATATATGTTTGTTTTGTAGCAAACTCACAGTGGCTTATTTTTCATCAAGCACTAATAAAACATTTGAATGTCCCCCGGTACATGATTGATTTGTTAGTAAGCTTGACAGATCTAATGGTGTTTTCTGACAAGATTTTTCACTCCTTACTAATATTCTTTCCTTAGAGAGGTTCCAGCTATAAACAAATGCAGAGAAGGCTAATGTTATACGTGAAGTGAATCTGAGGCATAGAAATTAAATGAAGTATAAAGTTTTTGGTTAATTGTCAAACTAGAATAGAAAGGATGGCTGTAAATTAACATTAGACTACTGGGGAGCTCTGGGGTCTGAGGACAATGAAGAACAAACGGTGCAGGTCACAGCCCTACCTATGCTGTGAGAATGTGCCTCTGGATCTGCACTTGCAGCTTCTTTAATTGATGATCTGCTCCTCTTTATTCCTGGACACACAAGCCTGTTTGGTGTATGTATAGGCCAAAAAGTCAAATTCATTGCCGCTTCATTGACTGGAGTATTGATCTCAATGGAGCTTTTGTCCACCTCTGTCAGTGCAGAATTGGTGGAGTGTATTTAAAGCAGAACGTTTTATAGAAATTCTCTTAAATGTAATGTCCCTCGTTCTTTTCTCTCCCTTTTGCTGATGTAAATTAGGAGTTACTCCACTAAAGTCAATGTAAGTTCAGTGGAAGTCAGAGGAAACCAGGTCTCATAAACCTTTGATTAAAGAGAGGGGGTTTTTTTGTTTGTTTTTTTTCCCCCAAATCTAGCCCTGTGTTTGCTGTGTCAGCTGTTCTGCAGCCATTGGGAAATGACTTTGTGCTCTTGGTTCAGTTTCTTTAGGATGTATAGCTGTACCACGTACCATAGCAACTGTCACATCAGAGTCATCAGAGAAGGCAAAGATTGGATGGGCATGGAGACTGAACTGCAAAGTCATCTCTGCAGATGATTACTTCTGCATCAGGATTGAGGCACTTTGCTGGCACCTGATATGGACATCTATACTTTTCCTACCTGTGCTATATATTCCTTTTGGGCAAAGAGAGTGTCTAAATGCTTTAGACAGGTGCTTTTTTGTGAAACATGGCTTCAGCGAGTTGACAATTTGCAACAGAAATCCCCGACCAGCTCAAATTGTGACAGAAATTTTGTATCTGGAAGGACAGACAGTTTCTCTGATATCATTCTTTGGCTGATAGCTCCTCTTCTAAGAGTGGAACATCTATGGGTTGTCTGTCTTTCTTGGTGGAAACAAGCCGCAGTTATATTGATCAAAGCCATGCTAGCTTTACCTCACAGGATTCAGCAGGCATGGCATCCATGAACTGAATCCCATTGAATTTGCTCCTCCCCCTTAATACAGTTTATGCATGGTGAGGTGTGGGGAGAAAAGGGACATAAAAAATGCTCCACACTACAACCTGTTGTGCGACCTAAAGTACATATCTGACGCGCGCGCGCGCGCGCGTGTGTGTGTGTGTGTGTGTGTGTGTGTGTGTGTGTGTGTGTTTTTCTCTTCAGACAAAATTGACAGGCTCCATGCTTAGTGATGGTTCATTAGCTCTCCTTAAAGCATTGTTTCTAGGTAGACTAATTAGTAGCAGCATGATACATAGCATGGATTGCATTTATAGAACACTGTTTGCATTGATTGGAGGAGAAATGTGTATGATGAAATATTTCGTAGTTTTATTTTACGGCTGCAGAATTAGAGTGACGCATATTGACAGCTTGTCCCAGTGAAAGTGCTGCTATCATCCGGAGGAGCATGGTTCTAGTGTTTTTTCAAGCTCACTGCCTGATTACTGCAAATTTATTTACAATGAAATTGCTGGTAGTTGTGAACCTCTGCTGGATAACAAGGACTCTCATTTGAGTGAGTTGCAGGTGCTGAAGATTCTACTCTAAGTCAAACTAAAGTGCTAAAAGGTTACCAGTCCAGGAGCTATCACAACATTTCATCTTAGAGATTGCAGCTGGTAAGCATGAAATGCTAAACGATATATTTTGCTAAGCTACTTCATTTTCCTTCAACAGACAAAGGAACTGCTATAGCTTCTATAACAGTGAGACAGGGAAGTTACTTATTTTGTGAGTACATTAATTCTGTTAAGCATTTGGAATAAGAGAAGTTTCACTACTGCTGGTTTCTGCTTTTATTAAATACACATTCATTTATAAGTTCTGTAGGAAAACAGAATACCAGGTAAAGGGCTTAATGGATCTCCTGAAGCCACCATTGTGGAACTCCCTGGTTTAAATATTCATTGAATAAATAGTGTTTGGTACATTTGAAGCAACAAGGGCAACTTTATCTCGCAGAAATATCCCAGGTTCTTACTCCCCATGGGTTCTCAGCTATACAACATTTAATTTATTATACGGTTGATGTGAGAAACAGTCCAATAATAAATTGATACCAACTAAAAATTGGGATTAATTGCTCCCAACCCATTCTAAATGTGTAGCAGTTGCCATTTTGAGTGGTGGCATTTTTGTAAGTTTCCCCTTTATCTTCTGATGGCTTATCATGTTTCATGGTGAGTTTATGTAACTGTGCACGACTTGTCTTTGAGATCCCTAACTCTGTGCTTGAGAGAGAGCTATTGCCCCACTTACCCGTCTCAGATAGTATGGGAATTTTTGTCAAAAGCTCATCATTACTGAGGTTGTCATTTGTGTAGCCCAGTTAAGAATCATGCCTAACATATGATAATTTTTGATGGTTTGGCATCTGTTGATTACTTTGCTAATAAGAAAATAGGTAATAAAGTGGTCTGCATAGCCAGTGATCATGGGTATGTCAGAGCCTGATTTGTTAATGTCTAGGGCATGCTGCAAAAGCTGAGGTTTCTGGGGAGCAGGGTTATTTGTAAGATCTGCGTTGATCAAAGATATTGCTTTAGTATCCTTTCAAGGGAGATGGCTGTGTGTATATATTCTCGCCGCTGGCTCCTCTCTCAGTGAGTGCCTTGAAATAAATTAGCAGCATGTGTGGGAGGTCACACTGCTATCAGGCAAATGAGCTGGAGGGAGGAGGCAGCTTTTGGCTGCAGTCCCAGGCTCGGACTGGAGAGGCAGCTGCCTCACCATTTATTGGCTGCTTTTCCTCAATGGTTTTGCTCACTCTCTTGAGCCTGTTGTCCTTCCTCACTGGTTTTTGCCTCGCCTGGTGCCCCACCACCCTCCAATACTCACCTACTCCTTCCTCAGTACACCTCAACGCAAATAGGACGTAGCCAACACACTGCTGCGTGCTTCTCCCTGCATTCCTTCCCGACATAGTCTGGTTATTTCACATCTGCCCTTGAGTGTTGCTTTGCTCGACATAGCACGAAAGGAGCAATCACAGCCCCTGACTTCCATCTGGAAGTGTTGGCAAAACTACAGCAGAAAAATACATGAAAATAAATTGTGAATACAGAATTTTATTATAGGGATGGCTCGTGAGTCTACAGAAAGTATTGAAGTGTCTACTGTTCTCAGAATTTTTTGTTTATGGGTATAGTCAATTTTTGAGAGAGAAGAGAATAACATGGGATGCATCGGTGGAGTACTTGAGAACTCTAGGTCAGATTCCGTTACCCTTTCTCACAAAGAGGCATTAACTTACTTCTCAAGCAGTCATATTAAAATGCATGAGTCTGCTCAAGGAGTAAGGCATCACTCCACGCAACTAAAAGTGAGACAATCTGATCCCATATATTAAAAATGAAATATTAAGAATTAAGTAGGAGAACGTTGTCTATTGATTATACAAAAAATGTTTTTGCTTGATTTTTGAGTAAAAAAAAATAAAAAGGACAAAGCAAAAATAAGTCAAACCGACGCTTTCTCAGTCACTTTGTGATCTCTGATGTTTTCTGTGTCCTGGTGTACAGTTAAAAATGTTACGAGTATAACTTCTTGGCTGGTGTGAGGTTGAGAGAGTAAATGAAATTAGTATGCTAACAAACCCCCCTAGTTCTCAGGTTACTAGGTGTCCCAGTTTTTTAGGAATAGTCTTAATATATTTCAGGTTTTTCTTTCTATGAGCCTGTTATCCCCACAAATACACTATCCTGATTTTTCATCCTTGATATCTGGTCACTCTACCTAATGTGGAAGCAATTATTAAGCTGAACCCCTCTGGTCCAGGACCACAGAGCCCTGGGAGGTTGGTGGATGGGTCTGGCCATGGAGCCAGGAAGCTGGCCAAGCCCAGGGGCAGCAGAGCCCAGGGATGTGGGGCAGGCCACAGACCCTGACACCTGGGAGAAGAGAGCCCAGCAGCACTAGAGTAGTGGAGCCTGGTGGCAATAGCACTCAGAGGCGGTATAGCCGGCCACAGATCCTGGAGACAGCGCAGTCTCGCGGCCCGGAGCAGAGAGCAACATAGTCTATTGATAGACCCCAAGAGAGCCTGGAGTCTGGCTGCAGATGTGCCAGGGGTTGCTTACCCCTGTTCTAGAAAATCTGGTTGCCCACATTCCCTCTGGGTGATAAACAAAGCTAAACAAGAGTGAAATGAAAGAGGAAAATCTGACAAAGGTCTTTTAAAACTGTTATCATGATCACTTCTCTTTTAGCACAAAAATGTGATGTCAATTTTTAAGGTTTGTCTTTAATATGAATAAAGATATAAAAAATCCAAACATAAAACATATTTAAAGGAGCAGGTTAAAGAGTGAGTGTGAAATGAAGGCCAACTAAAAATACTTTGAAGTAATTTAAAAGACAGGATTAAGCTTTATTGATTTTAACTTTCTAATTAATTTTTGAAGTTCATAATTCACTAGGCAAACTTCATGAAACAGAAGCTTGAAAAGACAAAATGAAATGTTACATATTGAAGATACTATCTTAGAATACCAAATGCACTGACAGGCTATAATGTATATTCTGAGTTAGTCCTCACGTGGTGTGCCATTTTCAAAATGTGCAATGCCTTATTTAAAAAAAAAAAAGAGTTGCAATGAATACTATGTATATTTTGCTCTATTGCACTTAATATTGCTCTTTGTACATACAAGGCTGCTTTGTTGTGATCTGGGGACACACACAGATTTTTAGTTCTTCCATTTTAGTAAAAATAGCCTTTAAAAGTTAGCTGTGACCAGAATTGATCAATTTTTTATCGAGCAACCACAATAAGTAACCACTCTCGCTTTTGAGTAGAGCACAAGAACATGAAACTAGGGCACAGGAATTAATATTTTAGCATTCTGCACTTAAGCTATTACACATTGCTTTGCCAGGGACAGTGAAAACACAGCTTTGAAGGGGAAAAGGGGGGAGAGATTTTTGTTTCTTCTATTATTCAAACTTCTAACTGCTCTCTGAGTGAAGTAGTCGTTCCGATAACTCTTCTTTCCACTTCCCGCTTTATGTAGCAGTCATTTTGTTTTATGGAGTAGACTCAGAATGGTTTGTGCTAAAATTCATTGTTGTCTCTTATGTACCTGTGTCCAGTTTTCTAAATGAACTGAAGAGGAAGAATATTCTTGTGGCCAGGTCTTAAAACTTAGGAAAACCTCGGTTTAATTCCCTGCCCCACCACACATTTCCAGGGTGAATTCAAACAATCGCTTGGGGATAATAGCACTTACCTACTTCACAGAGGTGCTGTGGTGATCAATAAGTTACACACTGTGAGGTGTTGAGATACAAAGCTAAAGGTAATGTGTCTGGAGCAGACAAACATTATTCTTATCACTGTTTTCGCTCACTGCTGGGGGGCTGACAGAGTGGGGGGCTTCCCTTGTCTGAAAGGGGTGCGGCCTCATCAGTTGAATCACCAGACTCCACGGTCACTGCCTCGTTTGCTCTGTTATAATTCCTTCTTCCATTTGCAATGTTGTTACATCTCCCTGATACGCTAATGGTTTCTGCAAGGTGGTTTCCGCCCCTCTGCCAGGAAATGCGTCCTCATCACTTCACTCTGGGAGCAAATCTGAAGTAGTCATCTTGCCACATGAGACTAGTTATGAATTCTTACTTAGGAGGCCATGAATCTCTGTCTAGCAGCTGACATGATGAATTTATCAAGGGGCACATCACAAAAAACAAACCAACGAGTAAGTGACCTTACAGTTGTTCTTTCTAAAATATCCCTCGACAAAACACACACAACCTGTCAGAACTTTTAAAATCATTTACAACCATTCTGGCTTCAGTCACAGATTTTCATGCTGGGTAGGGGGAGGGCTGCCCAGTCTCCAATGGAATCAAGGGGTCAAATTCTTAGCTGATGTAATTTCATTAATGTGAATATGACTTTGCCTGTTTATGCTTTTGAGGATCTGACCTAATGTTCAGAGGCAATATTTATCCCCCACCCCCATCCCATTTCTCTATTCAAGTGCAACTTCTGTCTTAATGACTTTTCTTATCTTCTTTTTCACCACTTGCTTGATTTTCTGAAGTGCTGAGCACTCAGTTGATAAGTTGGGTGCTGAGCACTTGAAGACTACGTGGGTGTAAACAACCAGGAAGATCTTGCCCTGGCTGCTTACTTCCTTCATAATCAGTAGCATCCAGATTTATAGAATGGGTAAAATGATATTGTGCATTATTACCGAATCATTGGGTGGGGGGAGGAGATGAAATTCTCTTAACATTATGGTATCATGACAGAGACAATAATGTTATAGTCTGAAAATCCAGAAAAAAATCCAACTTATCTTATACCATTTAGTCCTAAGCAAAGTGTGAAAACTGAAATCAGCTCTCCAGACCCAACTTTTTTTCCCTACACTGTGACCCTTTTTTTTTTTCTTCACAGCACTCTCTCTGGTTTTGTTTTTAATCCATTTCAGCATGAGTACATTTTATCTTCATTTGTTTTATGTACGTGCCTTGTTCTGACTGTTCATCATACCTTTTAACAGCAGAAATTCAGAAAGCGTTTACTTGCCTCTTTTTGCCTGGGAATTTGTTAATTTTTTGTCTTTCTAAGTAGCATGAATGTCAGTATAATGAACAATTCTTAAAAGCAACCTCCTGCCTTGAGGGATCACTTCAAACATAATGGATATCATTTTGTAAGAAATCATCTTTATCCAAACACAGAAGTTTAATGGTCATGTAAAGTAGGTTCTGGAGTAAGCTCTAAAGTTTGTTGTCTTCTTCAGTTGTGTGTCATCATCAAATTGTGATTTCATTTTTGATTTGTCTGTGAGATGCAGTATAGGAAAGCTAGCATTTCTTGATGTTACCCTCCAAAAAGGGAAGAACTTTGCAATGAAATGAAGGTGTTTACAAAGTCCTCATTGTCCCCCACCTCCCAATATTCTGCAATTATTCTCCCGCCCAATTGTCTTGCAATTAGTCCCCCACCCCTTTAAGTTGTTAGTGATTTGTATGCAGTCTCTGGTGTTGTGATACTCTGCTCTAATCTCAGGAGAGTATCATTTTAAAAAACAAAGAAAAACCAAGGTAGCTGAAAACAGAAGGTCTCCATCAGACAGACAGCTAGCACAGTGACTAGATGTGATAGGAATACAAATAGATGGTAAAAATATTTCCCCCATCACAAAGTGTGAATTATTATTATTATTTTTATTTTGAAGCTGAGAATTTTCTGGCCAATTAAACAGAAAATAGAAAAAAAAATGGTCGAGTTGAACCAACATTGAAATATTTCAGAATTTTTGAAAATGAAAAAGATGGAACCATTTTAATTTGGGTCAACATATTTTGTTTAGGGAATTGATGATAAAAGCAAAGGAAATGAAGGAGGAGAATCCCCGGCGCAGAGGAGGAGTGGCTGCTGCCCCTTTAAACTCAATAGCCTTTCATAGATAGAGAATCGTGGAAATTTTTGTGACAATGACAAGTGCCATACAAGAGCAGTTTAGATTATTCCGATCTTGTTTCCTCATTGTTTTTGTAACCTGAGAATGTACGATTAGAGTAACAAATAGAGGGAGGAAAGGAGGAGTGCTGGATACAAGCTGTGGGAATGTACTTTCCTGTAGATTCTGCTCTTTCTTCACTGTTGAGTCTTACTCAAAGGTGGGATTAAGAAGTGGTGTTTTGTCTAATAGCTAGTGATTGAGAAAACTATTGTAGAAATAATAACTTTATACACAGAAAATAATAATCAACCCAGTCACTAAGTCTAAACCTATCAGCAGTAACACCACAGCAAGAGAAGCATTCTCTAAGGGGCTAGTTTTTACCTTCAGTACCATGTTGTGCTGTGTCTTACTCTGTAATTAAGATTTTCAAGCAAAACAAATGTTTTGTAATGTTCATTGGAACCAAAGTTCCAATCCACAAAGAATCTGTCAAATAATAAAAAATAACAATCTTCAAAATTCAAACTGTGTGTGCAAGTGATAGTATGCTTTGTAATCCCTTATGTATTCACGAGCACATCTATGCTATTGTACTCATCATCTCAACCTAGACACCTGCATTTCATTGTACCATCAAAACAATTCTGCCCTAAGTGTACTCACTAAATGCAATCTTGCCAATCAAAGCAAACTATATTGAATGTATTACACAGAATTCATTTTCTAATCTCCTTATGCCATGTGCAATTGAAATGAAACATAGTTCCTGCCGTCTGTAATTGTAATAACAATATTTTCCCCTTCCAATTACATTGCACAGCTTATATTTCTGTTCAGATTTTCTGCAATTCTTTTATAGCATGCTCCGGTACACAGTGCTGTTTTCTGCAGAACTGAAGTTTTAGTGAAGGATATATGGGTACATGTTCAAACTTAGCTGGGAAATTCCTTCAAGCAATACATTGGTAAAATTATTAAAACTAGAGAGGACTTCTGAGCTATATTAATGATTGAAAACTAGATGCTCATTCCCAAGGCCTCAAGGCACTTTCGTAAAATTAACTAAAATATGATTTCCACAAACAGGGTGACACATTATTAAATCTCAGATAGGAAAAAGCCAACAATGAACCGTCAGAATATTCTAAGGAAACAGCTAAGAATCGCAACCAGCAAAGCACTTCAGCGTGTGCTTAACTTTAAGCACATCAGCATTCTCTTGGAATTGAGCCAGACTCCTTGGGTGCTTAAAATTATCCATATGTGCTTGTGGTGATTTAATACAAGAGATTCCACCCATATTAAGAGGCATTTATATATGTCCTTATGTCTCCTTAAATTTAAAGTCGGGCATATGTTTAAGGCTATGTCTAGATTAGAACAATCTGTCGACAGAATTTTTGTTGGAAGATATCTTCTGACAAAACTCCTGCCAACAGATTGCGGCCAGACAGAAAAGTGGATCGCTCTTTCAATCTGCTCTGTGGATGCGGGACAGCCAGACTGCCCGGCTGCTCTCTCAACAGAATGGCCACCTGGAATACCATCAGACAGGGCTGCATGGCCGGCAATCCCTTCTGGGAGCCCCAGTGAGACATGCCATTACAGGGCTCCCCAAAAATCTGTTCCCTGCCCATGCTGAGGAGTGCCTACCTCCACAAGGGACGGCACAGCTACTAAAACAGGGCTTCAATGGTTGCTGAGAGAGACAGCACTTTCCAGCTATCCATGGTGCCAAAGCAGCCCCTGGGCTTGCACTGGATTCACCCAGAGTGCTTCAATACCAGCTGCACCTCCTCATGGCCATCCTCCTCTTTGAGGATGAGCCAGACGCTAGCTTTGAGGAGCTTGCCATTGCTGCTGCACAGTCTCACCCGCACCCCCGACCTGGGTGCACAGGCAGATCTGGAGGCACTGCACCATTTCTGACTGGTGGGACTGGCTCGTCATGGGGCAGTGGGAAAAACAGCAGTGGCTCCGGAACTTCGACATGAAGGAGGACACGTTTCTGGAGCTCTGTGCTGGGCTTGCCCCCCACCCTCTGGAGACAGGACACCTAGCTGAGGCCCGCCATCCCCGTGGAGAAGTGGGTCTCAGTTGCCCTCTGGAAGCTCACTACCCCCTCCGGGTACTGCTCCATGGAAAAGCAGTTTGGTGTGGGGAAGTCCACCATTGGGGCCCTCCTCATGCAGTTAAGTCATTCTCGGGCTGCAGTCCATGCACAGGGGTAGGGGGTGTTCTGTCAAAGGGGGGACCCTTAGGAAGCAGGGTCAGGGGTGTGAGGGGTGGGGTTGGAGGTGGGCACATGTGTCCCCTGCCTTGAGCTGGTAGTTAGGGACATGCGCATGCTACTGTGCTTCGTGGGGTATGCAGCCTACCCCCTCATGCTATAGCTCATGAGGCCTTTCACCAGCTGGACCCAAACACTGTCTATGGGAATGGGTGCTGCCTCTCACCTGTGGGCATCCTGCATGCTGAGGACCACACTCCTCAGCGTGTCTGGGGAAAGGCCATCACCTTGTGGCTAGTCTGCTTCCAGCCATGGCAGGTGCTGGCAGGCCAACTCCCCCCACCCCCTCCAGGGGGACTGGGGCATGTCCAGCCTTCTGTGAGGCTGGCAACAGGCTGATGCCCATGCCTGTGGGCTGCCTGCTGGGTTGGGGTGACATTCGCTGCCTTTTACATGGTTCCATGTGCCAGGACTGAGCTGGCCAGGCAACACTGGTAGCAAGCCCAGTATGTGCCTGACTCCTATGCCCTAGGGTGTGTGGTGTGCAGGCTCCTCACTGCAGGGACTCCTGCCCTGCTCTTAGGACTCCCTGGAGGTGGTCTGGCTGGCAGGGACCAACTCCAGGATGACCACGAGGCCCCTGCTGCTGGCCTCTGACTACATCTCCAGCTGTGGAGGGGCAGCCCTCCAGGGCTGTGTCGACAGGGCTCGGTGGAGGTGATGTGTCATCCACCCCCAGGATCTGGTGCAGTTCCTGTAGTAGGGTTCTGCCCCGGAGTGTCAGCTAGAGTCACGGGCCTGCGTGTAGCTCTGCTGGAGCTCCTTAACTTTTGCCCATACCTGCTCCATGCACTGGGTGGGGTGGTTTCATCCTGCAAGAGTTGTGGCCATCTGGGTTTAGGTGGGAGCATTGTTTACTCCTCACTCCACAGGTCCAACTGGACGTGGACATTGGGCCAGGTCTAGGACAGGGCATGACACGTGGTGTTCCAGGGTGGGTCCTGTGACCACTCAGGCTGGTCCCTCAAGTTGGGGGGGGGGGCGGGGTCTCAGGGTGCCTGGCCGTCTGCCATCTGTGATGGCTCTAGTGCAAGGAATGGCTGAGAGGGCGTGGGGAGGTAGGGCTGCAGCTTGTAGCCGTGCTGCTTCCATACTCTCTTTCCTGCCACAGGTTTTCCTGGGCTCCCTGTAGCTTTAAGAGGGGCTGGCAGCAGGCACCGCAGAGCACTGATTGCTGCAGACAGGCTGTCCCCTGTGGCAATTGTGCAGTGCCTCGGAGGCCTCTTCTATCAAGAGAAGGCTCCCCAGAATGTCCAGACGAGCTTTCTGTTGACAGTTCTCTGTCTCCAGAGGTGTTCTTCCTCATGAGGAGTGGGATAAGACTGTTGACAAAAGCGCTGCAGTCTGTCGATTTACTGTTGACAGAACTCTTTGGGAATCTGGACTCTCCGCAGGTTTTGTCGACAAACCCTCCAGTGTAGACATAGCCTAAGTGTTTTGGTGACTCAAGGCCCTAGATGGAGCATGAATCAGAAGATTCTTGGCTCTCTGCAAGTGTTGGAAGGGAGGAGTAGGAGCAGGTTAGTACAGGGCTCCAGTGCCCCGCGCGTGAGAGTTATGTGTGGGAAGGGCACAGACAGAAGATCTGTGGACTGCAGGTAGAACCCCAGTGGGTTGCCTGTGGGCCACTGGCTGCCCACTAGTGTCCTGTAGGTTACACCAAGGTGAAGTTCCATTACAAACAGAAACGTCTAACTTCACAAGGCTAATGATAAGTGTGATGTAGTACTTATTTTCATATACCAAAATGTGCTTTCTTATGCTTGAAGAGAGCAGTGCTTTTTTTTCTAGAAAAAAGGGTGGCGGAACTCAAGCCCCAAACTTCCCCCTTCTGTTTAGCTGCCCCTCATGCGAGGCCCAAGCTGCCCCCTGGTGAGGCCCGAGCCACCCCCAGGCAGCTTAACAGCCCCCTGCTGGTACTCGGTCTGCCCCCTGTTGGCTTAGCTACCCCACACAGGGCCCGAGCCCCCCCACTTCTCGCCCCCAGCTTCTCACCTCTCCCCAGCTTGGGGCCTGCACCAGCCCTCCGCCAGCCTCTCCTTGCCCCAGCCCAACCACACACCTAAGTGAGGCCAGGGCTGGAAGTGGCATCCCAGCAGGGCAGCAATAGGAGGTGGGCAGCAGGCAGAGAGCTGCAAATGGCTCCTTTAAGAGCCATGTATGGCTCAGAGCTGCCCAGCCACCTTTTACAAATGGCAGCAGTGGAGGAAGAAAAAGGTGGCAGAATGCTGTTCCGCCAGAAAAAAAACCCTGAATGAAACTATATTGTAGACAACATACCTAAATGTAATTGTAATTTAATGCTCATTTGCATGAATTGCCATTGCATTACAAGATTTTTCTTTCAGTTTGTGTGTAACCATTATCATTACACTCCTAACACAATCCCCTCCCCGTAATACTATAATAATTAACAATCACGTTTTCACTGTACTTCACTGTTTCAGCCTGGCAGTTTCCACTTCCTCAATTAACCAATAGAAATTAACTTGTATTGATGATATGCCATTTTCGGTGTCTTTTCTCATGAATACGCCAACATGGTGTTCATAGAATTTCTGTCCTGTCTCTTATAATGAAACAAAACTTATGTTCCTATTGCAAGATGCATTAACTTCTGATGTACACCTAGAGCATGCTCACTCATATCAAAGCAGTGAGTATTGACTGCTACTGGCATCCCAATATACTTTACAGTCATGGCTGGCTCTCTGAGAAAAGCAGAAGCAAAAAGAAATAATCTGAAGACAGAGCTGTCTCAGCACAGTTGCACTGTAGGACAGCTAGGCAGGAGCACCCTTCACAGTCAGTCCTAAAATTCTTTCTTTTCTATGAAAGCTGGGTACTCCCTTCTGTATAAAGCCTGGCTTCCTAAAAGGGACATAGTAAGTAGGACAAAAAAATGGACCAGATCTTCGGCTTGTGTAAATTAGCATAGCTCCATGGGGTTAGTTGACACTGACTTTCACCAACTAAGGATCTGACATAATATTTTTATTCAGTTTCCTTTTTCATCAGGGAAATTGATTTCAAAAAAGTCCCATACAAGAAATTTCTAATTACAAAAGTTGTATTTATTTAACAAAGTTGCATTTGCCATATAATTTGATGGAGAAGACTAACCAAGGCACCTCTGATTTCAGTGAACCTCTGTTTCAGACAAGACTGTCGGGGGGTTATGTGGATTTTCTTTTTAACCCATTTGGTCCTTTGAAATGCCAGACGTTACCTGTTTCAGTGGCCTGCCCCTAGTTTTCCTGGGAGAATTAACTGTCTCAGGATATGAAGCAAACTTAAACTTAAAAATAAATGTGAATGTTTACTGCAGGCACTTCTAGAAAGTATGACATTGAGTTAAAATGAAGTAGAGTCTGCTGAAGTCTATAGGCTTCCTGAGAAGAGGCTATGTGTATACAACAGCGATGTGTCCAAAGAAGTTCTTCCAGAAGATCGCTTCTGAAAAAGCTTTTGAAGGAGCGCATCCACACACAAAAAAGCAGATTAAAAGATCAGTCTGCTCTTTCGATAGAGAAGGTCCACACAGCACCGACTCAAAAGAACAGGCTTAAGATTAGACAATCTGATGCCATAAGGACTGATCCAGGAGTGGAATAGGGCTTCCAGAAGCACTGCATTTTTTCGATTTCAGATCAAAAGAGCATATTTTGTGTGTAGATGCCCCACGTGTCCTCTTGAAAAAGGGCCAGATTTTCCGAAAGAACTTGCAAGTGTAGACGCAGCTTTAGAGTCCAGGGGAAAAGAAATTGAGAGAACTTGGTGTTACTCAAGGATCACTGTAGCTCTCAGTGTATGATGAGGACAGTATTTGACAGAACATAAATAACTATTAGCTCTGTAGTTAGAGAAAATTGAATTTCTATAAAAATACACACAAAATTAAGTGTTACATCTATCTTATTGCATCTAATCTAATGTCTGCCTGGAGAAAGAGACACCCCCAGGCCCTGCATTTCTTCACTTCTGTATTGTTACTGCTGGCAAGATATAGAACAGATTACATCACACAGCCCACTTCCCTTTACCTTCCCCAAATGTAGCTTGCTCTCAATGGATAATCCTTTCTGTATGCTCAAAGGAAGAAGCTCCATCCTTGCACTCTCTCTGCTTACCCATGGTATGGGGAACTACTCTAACCTATCTCCCTCACATGCTGCACTTGGAGATTAGGCAGGGTGTGGTGAGAGAGAGTGAGAGTGTACACAGTGACCTACAGAATACATTGAACCAACATCTGCTGCTGCAAAAAGGGTATTCTCTATCTCCAGTAGCACAGCAGTATCTGCCATTGCTGCAGAACAGAACAATCCAATGGAGAGCCCTAGGGGCTACAGTGCTCATCTTGGACAACTCTTCTGATACCAATTTCTTTGTTAATATTGTGACACCTGCTTTTGGTGTTCAGGGTTCCACAGCCCTAGTGCCATAAGAACTCCCACAAAGGACTTTCTCCAGAATAAACATTCTACCCAGTTCAAGAAACTCTTTCATATCCAGCAGCCCCAGGACCAGGAGGTTGCCAGATATTCAAATATTCTGGATAATAGAGAGAGACACCTAGCAATGCATAACACTAAAGAAAACCAAGTTTAGGTATTATGAAACAAACCCAAGTGTATGCAGAGTACTTTATTTGCCAACAACAGTAGTATTGTGCATTGTAAACTCATGCTGTATTTGCTGTATGTATTTGTTTTTACTTTCACCATACTGTATATATGGCAAATGTAACTAAAATTTACTTGTGGTTAAAATGCTAGCTATTTGAGAGTTCTGAATGATAGTATACTGGATATGAAACAGTTTACTGTACTTGTGTAGAACATGAGTTCATGGAAACATGTAACTGACCATCTCTCCATTTTCCAAAGCAGTGTGTGCAGGTACTACTCGTATCTTCTTAGGCTAGGGAATTCCCTTCCTTAGGCAGGCAGAGGGAAGCCTGGCATTGTCTTTTTGCCTCAGGAAGTGTAAATCCAAGTTAATTCAAATGAATGAATGTTCTTAAATTAATAGCAGTGAGTATAGCTCTGCAAACTGCTGTTCTAGGTAAGCCTAGGTTTGGGGCTGTGTTCATGGCGTGCAGGCAGAGAAGTTACGATAAAAAGCAAACAAACAAATAAAACAAAAAAACAAGAACCCTAACGTTCTCTGGCTAGAAAGTTGTTTATTTCTTACAAGTTAAGGTGACCATATCTGCCTGTCCCATATTTGGGACAGGGAGATATGCAGAGGAGGGCCGGCTTCTCCCAGCTCCATCAACCCCGTGGGGAGCTGGGAAGGAGGCAGCAGATGCCAGCCCTCCCTGGGAACCCCGGGAAGCCGCAGCCACCAGTGCACTCTGGGAGTCCTGGGAAGCAGCAGCAGCCAGCCTGCCCTGGGAAAGAGGCAGCTGACAGCGCTCCCTGGGATCCCCTGGAAAGCAGCAGTTGCCAGCACTCCCCAGGAGCTCCAGGAAAGCAGCATTTGGGATTCATTTATTCACCTCCTTCATTCTCTGCAGAGTTTGGGTTTGTACGATGGACATAGAAGCTTCCCTCTGCTTTTGAAGCATATGGGTGCTCCTCCAGGCACTGAGATGCTTGTGCCTAACTATCCTCACAAAGGAAATGATGACTACAACCATCAGGGAAGCCTGTGCACTTGGTGTGCAAAACGGAATAGACCTTTGAAAAAAAATGCTGCATCACCACATAACAGGAAAGCTCCAGTCCCAGTTTACCCAAAATTTAGCAGACTTGGCATCCTTTTGGGCTGAAGGTACATGAGGTGTTCACTGTCTGCCATACTTGCCAGACAGCTCCATATACCAGTGCAGGAATAAAAATCTGCCAGAGGTAGACCAGATTCTAAAACAATGAATTACACTTTAGTTCACAAGACTAATATTGCATCAAGGACCATTTATAAACCAGTAGTGTTTTTAGCCACTTGTATAGAACACTAGAATTAAAAAGTCTGTGGAGAGGAAACTTACCACATCTCTGAAGAAATACCTATCATTGTCGTCGCGCATGCAGGCTCTCAGTAATTGCTCAGGTCAACTGGCTTCTTTTCCTGGATGTTGATATTGACTGTGATGTTGCCTTTTATCATTATTATTTTTATTCTGTTATTTTTGACCTTTCTACCTATGCTGCAGGCAACATATTTATTCTTCTTTGTGGCTTTCAGATTCAAGTTATCTTTGTTGCCAGGAAAAAAGGGAGGGGAAAATTATTGTTTCATAGTTCGTATGGGACACTGGTGACAACTGAAAGTGAGGAAGTGAAATTAGCCTCTTAAAGGAGCATTCAGAGCCAACTTGCAATAGCAAATTAAGATCATAATGTCTTTGAGTCTAAGAACAAGATAGGAAAAGCTAAGGAGCTTTTACTAATTGTTTATAGGCTAATAGTCTAATAGCTCTTCCACCTCAGAAATTCTTGTAGATCTTCCAGTCCCTTTTATGATGAGACAGATATCATGTGTATTTGCCACAAGTATTTTCATAAAGGCTTTTTCTGTCCATCATTAAATATGCTATGTCTTTCTTTCTGGAACTGCATTGTAGACTTGCCTTGTGTGCTATAATATGTAAGCTCTATTTGCCAGCTGCTAGCACATTTACCTATTATACTGTACCTGTCTCAGAAACAAAATAACAGTTCTGTTTCTAATGCCCCGTGAAAACTCCCGTAGCTTTCTCAAGCATAAAACATTTTCACAAACAGTATAAAGATATGAAAATTCAATCTGAATCCTAAATAATATATAGCTCTCACTCTGGTAATACGCTATTTGCTTCTCTTGCAGACTTTCTACTTGCAAGAGAAAATACCTATACTCTCAAAGAAATTCTCCATCCATCTTTCATTTGATTGGATAAAACAACTTACAATCAATTTTACCAGAAGATAACATATTTTATTTACTACTCCCACTTTCTGATTCTTTTTCTGTAAGTGGAAATTTTCCATTTAGAACCAAAACTTTCAGCTGAAAACATATAAACATAATTACTTCAGAAATACATTTAATTATTTAAAAAATATGACTTTCTAGATGATGAAAAGTGCCAAAATATGAACATAATAATCAGAGCACAGATACAAAAATTTCAATCAAATTTCAGGATGATTAAGAATTTCCCTTTTATATTAAAAATATCATTTGATTGCCTTTAAGCTCCTTTATATTTCTGACCATAAGCTGAGAGGTAAAAATAATCAAAGGTGTAACTCAAGACAGTACATTATGACCTTTGGAAATTGGTTTCAACATGTCTTCTGCTCTTAATAGCTGGGGCCACAGCCTCTCTCTCTGATTAAATGAAAAGACAGGATAGAATTTACAAGCTTACAGCATTAATTTGATACCAAATACTTACATAAGCATGGTGTGGTACAACATGTCCAAGGTTGGAATGCCCTGCATCTGTTCAGAAAACACGTACGCAATGTGCTATTGGTTAAATGTATATATTCGTTTTTATTCTAAACTTGATGGCCTGATCGGGTAATCTTTTTGCAGTATTTGTTAAGTATGCAAGACACTGAAAACAAATGGATATACAGGTTAGTCCTTCTTTTCTCATGAAAGAACACAGTCCCAGGTGTTAGTAAACTTTCGGTTTACAAAGCCAATGCTCAAACCATTGAGCTATCCCAAAGTAAATAGACAACAGCAGGGAAGGTTACTGCAGCAAGGGAGGTTTAGGTTGGACATAAGGAGAAACTTTCTAACTGTCTGGGTGGTAAAACATTGGAATAAAGCTCTGTCACTAGAGACATTTAAGAACAGATTATATAGACATCTACCAGGGATGGTCTATAGTAGTTGGCCCTGCCGTAAGGCCAGGGGACTGGACTCAATGACTTCTTGAGGTCCCTTCCAGTTCTAGTGTTATACAATTCTATGATTCTTCATCTGGTTCTGGTAGCTATTGAAGACTCTCAGAAAGGTTTCATTAAATAAACAATTCAGTTATCTATTTGTTCAAAATGCATATGGCTTTATTAGAACAAAAAGACAAATGAGGCATGGAAGAAGGAAGTTTGCGGAAGAAGGGTCTTCCGGAAGGGAAGTCTCCTTCAGAAGGACCCCCATTTCCTTCTGAAGGAATCCTGTCTACACAGCAACTTTGGCTTCTGGAAGGGGATCTCCTGGAAATGAGATGTCATGGAATATGCAAAGGAGGCATGAGGTATTTTAATCCACAGCTCATCTGCATGCCTCTTCCAGAAGGGGGAGGCCACTGTGTATCGTCACTAAAAATTATGAACAATCTCTTTGGTAGTCAGAAGAGTGAATACTACTCAGTGTGAATTAAGGCCCAATTAATTGCCTTGCACTAAGACCACCCGTAACACTGAATAAAGGCATAATAAATGTTGTTTGCTTTTAAGCACAAAGTAAAACCATTGGCCGAGGATCCCAAGTAAACTCTCTATTCTAAGTTTCATTCTGAATAATAATTCAGTGGAATTATATCTGTACTAGTGCTGCTAAAATCAGTGGAATTTTTCCTGAATTATTCAGAATTAACTGAAAACAGAATTTGGAGTCATCACTCTGTGGAACCCCTCTGACATTTGTGAGTCACTATGGAATGTGGCCAGTTACATTTGTGACTGTGTATTGAACTGCCTGTGTTTCCTTCTCCCAAATGTTCCCTTCTTTTCTGAACTCTTGTGCTCATGAAAATACTGTCAAAAACTTAAGTGATGCTTGCTTTTGATTATGGAACCTTTACTCATGTAAGTATTCCTTCCCTTAATTTCATGTGCTACTCGTGTGCGTAAATGCTCACTAGAATCAATGTAGTCTCACTTTGATATTGCTTGTGCTCATAATGACATGTTCAAAGCATCAGGATGCAGCCCAAAATCAAATACAATTTCATTCCCCAGGTCAACCTAATTCAGGTTAGTTAGCTGGTGGTTTTGTTTGTTTTACTTACTTGCCATTTAAATTCAGCCTACTGCAGTATTTCTGCTATTTTATTTCATTACTTTATTTCATTACATTATTTTATTGTTTTATATAATTCATTATTGTATTACATCATTTCATTACACATTTTCATTACATGAAAAATATAGACCCTGCATCCTGTGCCTCTTATACAATGTCTTTCAAATCAACATAAAACGAAAAGTCCAGTGTTTTATATCAGAATCTGTTGAGATCTGCTTTAGCAGATCATGAAGATATTGCTGCTGATACCTGTCATACCAATATTATCCAACCTGTATATATGACTGAGCAATCAAATCCAATTTCAAGATGATAAATTACCTAACCTCTATTTTCTATCTTGTGTAAGCCCACAATTCTTCCAGTATTAGGTCCTCTTGATTGCTTGAACTTTAGTTGCACCCAGCCATACCCATTGTTAGATGATCTTTGGCAAAAATCAATTTGCTACCTTTCAAAGGATCTGTAAAAGTATTAAATGTCATTTGGCTTGTATAATCAAATGGTCACAGTTTTGACCTTCACCCATCAATTTTTCCAAGAGAGATAAAGTATAAAAAAGGTCAAATCTGACTTATAGAGATGTTATAACCTGTCTCGTGTATATAAATATGTTGGTACCTGACACACTACAATAGTAGAAACTAAAGGCTGCAGAATTATTTGACATGCATTTTATCATATAATTGCAGATAAAACGTTATAATCCTCAAAAGGCATGTTGTATCAATTTTAGCTATTTAGTACTCTATTATAAAGAGCATGAGGAATTAGAAACAAATTTTAAAACAAGCACACTGGAGGATTTAAAACCCTGTGTTTTCAAAAACCAACTAGTAAAAAAGGTGGCTGAAATTATAGTTAAAATAAGGGAATGTGGGGTTTTTTCCTCCTGCCTCAGGGAAAGTTGTCTGTGTTTGCATTTTCTAAACTGCTGTTGAAATATTTGGTTTTGAAAGTTGATTTTCCTCTTAGTTTGCAGGCTGGGGAAAAAGGCACTCAAGAATCAAATAATCATTGCTGCTTGACCCTTGAACGAGTTCTAATTATTAGAATCAAGACTTCAACTTTCTAGCTAGGGATCCAGGGGCCTAATCTTTGGTGCACAGATTTGATATAGGGCTTATATCAAACAGGCAAATACAACATAGACAATGTATAGCAGCAGGATATAATTTAAGAGATAGAAATTGTGAACATTGCTTTCCTGTTCTGGCTCTTTTTCCTCTTCCTTCTCAGAACCTGAGTTGAGTGGAACAGACGTCTGTCAACCTCATGTCACATGCAAAGATCTTTTAAAATGTAGGCCTCAGCTCAACATTAGGATTCTAGTCCCACTGAAGTCACTAGGGGCCCCAAAGAAAAGTATTTAGTTTATACTAGCAAGCTCTGTTGCAGGACTAAGATACTAGTTTATTTGTTTTCCCATTTTTTTGACTTACAGGATTTTAGGTGTCTTTCCATGAAGATCCTAAAAGCTTTATCTAATCATCACCTAACAAGAGATTTAGGGGTATAACTGAATAAATGCAAAATTGATAAATGTGTCATGTTGCAAGCAGAGACTCCAAATGTTAGTGTATTTGAAAATTAATAATTTCGGATTATAGCTATTAATAAATATTTGTAACATTTGCCTTCTAAACAGAGGATGAAAATTAGTTTGCTATATTGAAGTAAGGCAAATAACTTGTTCACCAAGAAAAATGGCCAAATAATTTAAATCTAGCCTCTACTGCTACATACTGTGATTGCCCATTGTGGACGTGCAGTTTTACGGCAGAGGATGGAGTTTTCTTTCTTGCATTATTTGTCCTGATAAGTGACACAAGATAAAGGGGGCAAGATCATCAGGTGGTATAAATTGGTATTTTATACCAACTAATATCAGATTTTATGTTCATGTTACCAGGAGATGGACTTGTTCTGTGATGGATCCATCATCATAACCTGCATAGTTAGATCATACTTCCCTTTGTGGAGCTCCATTGGTCTTCATCTTATGTGTGTAAAATTATTTATGCCACCCTTAAGTATTCAGCTGTGTAATCTGGATATTAACTTAAAATGCTGAAGGTAGTTTCTATCATTTTAGTCAGAGACACCACTGTTGTTTCTTACTCATCCAGAAGTACCAACTTGCCAGGTCTAATTGGATTACAGAACCATGCTAACTCTAACAACAACAAAACTGTAAACAGAAACAGGTAGGCGTGGAACATTTAGTGAAGGTATTCCTTGTTTAAATGTGTGTCTGTCTCAGATCTACCTAGAAAAAAAAATATTTTAAATACCTTATTTTATGGGTATATATTTCCTTTTTGTACATGGGTAAAGAGTGCCACCTAGCAATGACATTATTGTGTTTCTGTTGTGTATGAAGTGATAGCAGGATTTCACACATTTGCAAAAAGAACATAACCACTGATGATGAAGTTGCTTCTGTGGAGATGTTTGTCCCAGGATGTTAGAGAGACAAGATGGGTGATATAATATATTTTATTGGGCCAATTTTTAGGCACAGAGAGCAATTCTTTAGGCCTGAGGGAAGTACTCCAAGTGTCACAGCTCAAGTCAAGGTACAAAAGATTGTTTAAACCACAAATACTAAACAATCTGTTCAATTTTAAATTTAGCTGAGATTCTCACAGTACTTTTTTCCAGACCTGAGGAAGATCTCTCTGTGTCTTGGAAGTTTTTCTCTCTCACTCACAAAAGTTGCTCTGGTAGAAGTTCTCTTACCCACCTTGGCTCTACAAAAATGTCTGTTTTAAAGCCTGGCAATTGAATTCAATGAGTTAGCATTGGCCTAACCCTGTTCCCCTTGAAGTCAATGGGAATTGTATTGTTGACTTTAATGAAAGTAGCATTAGACCAGCAATTAATGCTTCGGAAAATCCTGCTACCATTGACTTCAATGGGAACATAGGCTGGACTTGAGTGCTTTAGAAAACTTAATCCTCCATGTTTTTGCTAAATTACTTTTCTCTATTTCTTACTGGACACCTATAAAGCCAGGATATTTGGGTACACATTTTTGATTCTTTTGATTTATTTAAAATGTGTTCAAAAGAACTAGAGAACTAAAATGTAAGAATTCAACCAAGAGTGAAGGTCAGAGGACATGAATGTGGCTATACTAAGTAACTTTTATATACATAGTGTTGGCTACTGGTAGTACAGCATTGCGAAGAATGATGAAGAATTATAAAAAGAATCTGTGGATTCCTCCTACAGACTAGGAAGATAAATGTTAGAAGACCATTAAACAAAAACCTGTTGGGTATAGTTTATTTAGCAAGTTTCTGACACTGTCTCTCTTCTGATATGTCCACTAGTGTAACAACTCTCTCTGAAGAGATGATTAACATTTCCATTGTGGAAAAACACTGTTGTTGGTACTTGGTCATCAGACTATCAGCTGTTAGGGGAGCAGACAGGAGGAAGATCACAGCACCTCGAGGATTTTGCCCTTCAGTCTTTACATACACAGAAAATGTTCTGTGTGCAACAGTGAGGCAAAATGACCAAGTAAACAGAGTGAACAGATAATAGAATGTTGGTGATGAACAGAGCATTATCCCCTTCCCCGCCAGGTTTTTTCTTTTTATTTTATTGTCTAGAATTTGAATTCCTCCCCCGCTCCCCATACTATCTAACACATGCATCAGCTATTTATCTAAAGGAGCTATCTACAGTAGAGTTGAGCTGTCTCCTGCGTATGCTGTTTTTGTAAATAGAAGAGTAATTCTTGAGTAGACAGAAAATTTCTTCCAGTATTTTCAGATATGACAATGAGAGAATATTAAAAGGATTGTTTAGTTTGGAAAAGAGAAGGCTGAGAGGGGACATGATAGCAGCCTTCATGTACCTAAAATGGTGTTGCAGAATGTCTGTCATTGGAGATATTTAATAACAGGTTGGATAAATATCTACGGATAGTGCTTAATGCTGATGTAAGGGCAGGGGACTGGACTTGATGACCTCTTGTAGTCCCTTCCAGTTCTAGTATTTTATGATTCTGTGACATTAAACTAGTTTCTATTAGATGCTTCAGTAAAACACTCCACTTGGAGTCACAGAACTGCAAGGAACCTAAAGAGGTCATCGAGTCCAGTCTCCTGCACTCATGGCAGAACCAAACACCATCTAGAACATTCCCAATGGATGTTTAACCTGTTCTTAAAAATCTCCAACGATGGAGATTCCACAGACTGCCTAGGCAGTTTATTCCAGTGCTTGACCAAATTGATGCCTTACTGTGTTTTCATGTGTTGACATTTTTATTATGGCTAGGGGGTCTCAAAAGCTGGAAGTGACCCTGGCCTCTCTGCTCTTCTGAGAGGGCCTTCAAGGAAGTTGTCTTCAACACTCTCCAAAATTTTTCTGGATTGTTTGTGCACTGCTGTACTGCTCTTCCATCTCATGTCAGAATACTATTGCATAATCTTTATTTGTATTACAACAAGTACATTTCTGTTTTAAGAGCACACACCCAAAGGAGTGCTGCTATAATGCTGCAAGATCTGTCTGAAACCACATTCATTAATCAACAACAATGGATGATTGAGTGAGAGTTCAGGTTTCACTGCTTTTGAGAGAAAGTACTTGACCTTGTACTGAAAAATTTGAAGATGACAGAGCAACTCTTGTGTGGCATTCAGCATTTTATAAAAACTCAAAAAGTAGCATTTTGAAGTATCTTTTTTGCCTTAGATGTTTTTGTCAGTATAGCATGCCTTCTTTCAAAAATAACTGCCTCTGAGTTTTGTGACCTGCTTCCCAAGTAGTATTAAAAATATAATTCAATAATAAGAGGCTGTTTGAGTGTTTCAGCATTTAATTGATAATAGTTAAGTAAACAACCATTTATGGTTTCTTTTTCCTTAGGTTAATGCTTCATAAAGGTTTCATATAAAGGGAAAAAAGAGGAGAAATACATTTTTTGGAATTCCAAATAAACATAATAAATTGATGTCTTCATGTGATGTTCCTTGTCCTAGAAATAATTTTACAGCTTCAGTTCCCATAGCTGCACAATCTAGTTTTCTTATTTTTGGGGAGTAAGGGAACTTTGAAGTTGTGTGGGTACTTCAAAGTGCCCACAGCTACACAGCATGCTGGCTCTTCAAAGTTTACAATTTCGAAGCTCCCGCAGGCGGAATTGGCCTAATGAGGTGCTGCATATTCATCGCAGCACTTCATTATTATTCCTTGCTCAGGCTGATTACCGTGCTCCCTTCGAGGAAGGGGGCTAGTGTAGACACAGCCCTAGAAGGTCATTTCACATTTTGTGTGTGTGAAAATGATTGTTCCCTCCTAAGTGGAGTACTTTGTATTTGTCATTGTTTAATTTCTCCAATTTAGCCAGATAATTTTGAATTATAATCCTGTCCTCCAAACCACCTGCAATCCATCTGAGCTTGGTATCATCAGCAAACTTTCTAAGAGTATTCTCTATGCCATTATCTAAATCACCAATGAAGATATTGAACAGAACCAGTCCCAAAACAAATCCCTGTGGAACTCTCATTATGCTATTCCAGCTTGACAGTAAACCATTGATAAGTACTCTCCTGGAATGGTTTTCCAACCAATTACACAGCTACCCTATAGTAGCCCCCTGTAGATTTTATTTCTGTAGTTTGTTAATGAGGAGTTCATATGATACTTGTATCATATGCTTTACTGAAGTCTTAATTGTGTCATAAACGCCACTTCACCTTTATCCAGAAGGCTTGTTATCTAATCAAAGAAAGCTATGAGTTTGATTTCACATGGTTTGCTACTTGAACAACATGTTGACTGTTACTATAACGTTATCTTCTACATGTTTGCAAATGGGTCCCTTATTTATTTGCTCCATTGTCGTACCTGGTACAGAAGTTAAGCTGCTGGTCTGTAGTTTTCCTGGTTTGTCCTTATTTCCTGTTTTTATATATGGGCACTATTTCTGCCCTTTTTCAGTCTCCTGGAATCTCTTCTGTTATCCATCACTTTTCTAAGATAATAGCTAATGGCTCCGATATCTCTTCAATCAGCTTCTTGAGTATTCCTGAAAGTTAAAATCTTGGTTTTAAACAGTGTAATCTTCAATAACAGGAAAAAAGGCTTCAAGTTCTGGCCAAGTTTTCCAGTATTAAGCTTGCTTCTTTTATGTAAATAAAATAACTTCTTGGGATAATAATAATAATGCTGCTGTTTTACATGCTTTGCAAGGAGGTATTATATGAAGTAATCTAACAAGTATGGCATCAGAGAGGTTTCCAAAATTTGAAGGGTCCAAGTTATGTATTTTTCTCCCTTTCTTCTCTGTCTCCACAATTCACCAGAGCATTTTTTTCCCCTAAAGGTAGTGTTGTGAGAAGGTTATGTCAAAACAAACAAACAAACAAAAAAAAAACAGGTTTTCCATTTTTCTGTGGCGGCCGTGTGGTTCATTCTGATCTTTTCCCAGGAGTACAATCCATGTTTCCAGCTCATTCACTATACAGATCAGTCTCTTTCACACACCAGTCACATTCTTGTGGTTGAAGTGTCTCTTGTTTCAATGGGATATAATTTTCTTGGGAGATCTTAATCCTGAAAGGGGAGCTGATCCGTCAGAAACATTTTGGTAGTCCCAGAGGTCCTAAATTAAAACGCTTAATTTTGTCAGTTTTCAGCAAGAATGCTTATGAGGGAAAAAGAGTGCCCTTGTTTTGTGCTCGTGGAACACATTGTTAATGAGCACATCAGCTGGTTGGAAATGCAAGGAAAATAACATTTTAATTTTTTTTACCAAAAATGTTATGTCAAAATATAGAATATTCAAACATCTAGACCAGTCCATCCACTGTGTGGACAACAATGGCAACAGTTTTGTTTTTGCTGCTGAAATGTCAAAAATGTTGAAACATCTGTATTCTTAGGTCTTCCTGAGTTGTCCGAGTGCTCTGGAATTCAACATGGAAGGTATTGCATTAGGAAGACCTACTCTTTGTATGGGTCCTTAAGCTGTTTAGTGTTGGCATGACATTTCTGTAGAACCATAGAATCCTAGCACTGAGAGACCCCTCAGGACGTCATCAGGTCCAGCCCCCTGCCTAAAGCAGCATCAGCCCTAACTAAATCATCCTGTCCAGGACTTTGTCAAGCCAGGACTTTAAAACCTCTAAGGATGGAGATTTCACCACCTCTCTAGGTAACACTTTCCAGTGCTTCACCACTCTCTCGATGAAATAGTTTTTCCTAATATCCAACCTGTACCTCTCCCTCTGTAACTTGAGACCATTGCTCCTTGTTCTGCCATCCAACACTGAGGACCGCCTCTGTGTTCTCTTTGGAACCCCTCTTCAGGCAGTTGAAGGCTGCTATCAAATTGCCCCCCACTCTTCTCTTCTGCAAACTAAATAAGCCTACATCTCTCAGCCTCTCCTTATAAGTCGTGTACTCCAGCCCCCTAATAATTTTTGTTGCTCTCCACTGGACTCGCTTAAATGTACCTACATCCTTTCTGTACTGGGGGGTGGGGTTGGGCAGAACTGGACACAAGACTCCAGATGTGGTCTCACCGGTGCCAAATAGAGGGGAATAATAACTTCTTTTGATCTGCTGGAAATGCTCCTCCTAAGGCACCCCAATATGCCATTAGCCTTCTTGGCTGAAAGGACGCACTGCTAACTCATGTCCAGCCTCTCATCCACTGTAATCCCCATGTCCTTTTCTGCTGCACTGCTACTTAGCCAGTCAGTCCCCAGGCTGTGACAACATTTGGAATTCTTCCATCCCAAGTGTAAGACTCTTCACTTGTCCTTGTTGAACCTCATCAGATTTCTTTTGGCCCATTCCTTCAGTTTATCTAGGTCACTCTGGAACCTATCCCTACCCTCCAATATATCTACCTGTCCTCCTATCTTAGTGTCATCTGCAAATTTGTTGAGGGTGCAATCCATCTCCTCACTGAGGTAACTGATAAAGATATTGAAATATACTGGGCCCAGAACTGATCCTTGAGGCACTCCACTTGAAACTGACTGCCAACCAGACACAGAACCATTGGGCCCAACCATCTAGCCAGATTTCTGTCCACTTTACAGTCCTTTCATCCAATCCACACTTCCTTAACTTATGGGCAAGAATATTGTTAGAGGCTCTATCAAAAGCTGTGCTGAAATTGAGGTATATCACATTTCCCTGAGAATTAGGCTGGCATTTCTTTACCGTGGAAGGTGCTGGGTCTGAAAGAGAAAGGACTCATTGCAGATTAGAAAGGCCATTCCTATAATCAGGAATAGTTCCGTTAGGCATGATTGAGTTGTTATGATGCAGGAGATGTTATTTCCTCTGCGTCCTGAACAACCTCAGCATATGCCAGAAAAATTCTTTGTGCTCAGCTGTCTTTTTCTGGTATTTTTGAACCAATGATAGTCATTTTGTCTTGCTGCCAGCTGTCTTGATTAGAGATCATTAAGAGAAACAGGAAGGAGAAAGTGGATGCTTTTATGTCATTGTTATTAATTGGAGTGGTCATTGTAACTCATTATATGTATTCCCTGTCTTTGTGGTCCAGTGGAATTGCCTACAAGTTCAATTTTTAAATTTGACTAGGTCTTCTGGCTTCCAGGAGTGGACCATTATGTTTTCTGCTTCTCTGTTGGAGACTAAGTTGATCCTGATTTTGGGATTGTGGTTAGTCTAGTACAGAAGACTCTTTTTCATCCTTAAATTCATGTCTAGTCTGAGGGTCTGGAAATGATTATTTCAGACAATAAGTGTGGCAAGCATGGAGATGAAGCTACGGATCATTGCATCTGATGTGTTGTCAGTATGGATGTCCAGGAAAACAAATGTCTTGGGGTAATCAGCATCTCAGTCAGCTCATTTAGGAAACCTTTATTTGAGGGGGGAAGAGTATAGTTTATTAGAATATGCATGCTGTGATTCTCATATTTACAGAGAAACTGGATGCCCTTGAGGATTTTGCCTCAGAATAGTTGGATTGAAATGGAATTGCTATTGCCTCTCTCTACTTATCTTCTATGAGTCTAGGTGTGTGGTGATGTGGGGGGACTCGGGCTATGGCTACATTTGGGAGTTTTGGTGACAAAACCCCAATTTTGTCAACAGAACCGGTGGGATGTCCATACATAAAATGTGTTTTGTCTACACCCTTTAACAACCTTCTGCCTATATCAGATGAGGAAAAGCACCTTTTGTCGACAGGGTCTAGCGACAAAAAATCTGTGTATGCTCTGTGGGGGCCATCTCTCAACAGACAGGGTATCCACAAAAATGGGCAGCTCTGTCTGCTTTGCTTCTGGGTGCCTGTATTGCCAGCGGAGTGGAGCACTCTTCTGATTGGCTTTTGTGTGTGGCCATACTCTGTCGACAGAAATTGTTGGGAAGTCTCTTCTGACAGTGATTTCTGTCAACAGATCACTGTAGTGTAACTGTGGGCAAGATGTGTTAGCACAGGGCCTGCTGTATCACCCATCCAGTTGACCTGGGTGAGGTGACCTGGGTGAGGAACTGGATTGCACCCTCAGTAAGTTTGCAGATGACACAAAACTAGGGGGAGAGGTAGATACGTTGGAGGGTAGAGAGAGAATCCAGAGTGGCCTGGATAAATTGAAGGACTGGGCCAAAAGAAATCTGATGTGGTTCAACAAGGAGAAGTGTAGAGTCCTGCATCTGGGGTGGAAGAATCCCAAGTATTGTTATAGGCTGGGGACTGACTGGCTCAGCAGCAGTATGATGGAAAGAGACCTAGCGGTTGTGGTGGATGAAAGGCTGGCTATGAGTAAACAGTGTGCCCTTGTAGCCAAGAAGGCTAATGGCATACTAGGGTGCATTAGGAGGAGCATTTTGAGCAGACCTAGAGAAGAAGTTATTTCCCTCTATTTGGCACTGATGAGGCCACATCTTGAATATTGTGTCCAGTTTTGGGCCCCCAATATAAAAAAGATGTGGATTTGCTGGGGCAGGTTCAGAGGAGGGCAACAAAAATGATTAAGGGGCTGGAGCACAAGACCTATGATGATAGGCTGAGGGTTTTGGGCTTGTTTAGTTTACAGAAGAGAAGACTGAGGGGTGAGTTAATAGCAGCCTTCAACTTCCTGAAGGGGAGCTCTAAAGAGGAGGGTGAGAAACTGTTCTCAGTAGTGTCAGATAGCAGAACAAGGAGTAATGGTCTGAAGTTGAAGAGGGAGAGGTGTAGGTTAGATATTAGGAAAAACTACTTCACCAGGCGGGTGGTGAAGCATTGGGATGCGTTGCCTAGAGAGGTGATGGATTCTCCATCCCTCAAGGTTTTTGAGTCCCAGCTTGACAAGGTCCTGGCTGGGATGACTTAGTGGGGGTTGATCCTGCTTGAAGCAGGGGACTGGACTAGATGACCTCTTGAGGTCCCTTCCAGCCCTGTGATTCTGTGATCCAAGCTTTTATGATTCAGGCTAGAGTAAGAACCATTTATCACTCACCTTAAATTGATCAGTAGGACCTTAAATTATTGATGTTTGCTTTCAACTTTTGCATGATTTTGGGCAGTGGCTGTTGTATGGTTCCATACAAAACAGGCACACGGAAGCACAGCAGACAGGGCTGCCCATTGTTGTAGACGCCCTATCTTTTGAGAGAGGCCTCCTAAGGTTGTTTACACAGCCTTTTTGTCGACTGAACCTGTCAACAGCCGTGTTCTGCCTGAAAGCTTTGAGGCACAACACTGTCAACAAAAGTGCTGAGTTTCATCAAGATACTGTTGACAAATCCATTTTGTGTGTGCACACTCTGCAAGCTTTGTTGACAAAACCAGGGTTTTGCTGGAAGAACTTGCTGGTGTAACCATAGCCTCAGGGTACATCTACACAACCTGGTAGATTGACTCAGTCAGTGTAAATCTTTGAGGGTTCAATTTTTCACATCTGGGGGGACAGAAGAAATCAAATTATCAGGGATTGACAGTATACCCCTGTACTATCTCACAAGGACTAAGAGTGGTCAGCAGGAGAGTTTCTCCTCTCGCCCTCCTTCAGTGAGGAGAGCCAGGTAAATCAACCGTAGATAAGTTGATTCCAGCTACACAATTGCTGTAGCTGGAATCGTGTATCTATGATTGACTTTAAAGTCTGTTGTAGACTTGGCCTTAGGCAGAATCCTTTGCTGTACTTTCTCTGGAGAGCTGTGGCTTTGTGCCACCTTTTGTTACAGAAGCCACTGTCTGGCCCTTTTCTGCACCAGCTTATTTTGTTCACAATTAAAATTTCCTTTTCATTGCAATATCTGAATTTTCTATCAATTAATTGTTAAATAATACAGTATTCTGTCAATGTTAGTGTTCTTATGAACTCTTATTCTTCACATACTTTTAGAAACAAGGTTCAGAGATTTTAGTTCTCCTCTACCTGCTATTAACTGATGTAAGTTGGAAAGTAGATTAGATTTTCCTTGCTGTTACAGCACTCTGACTGCTGCTAGCTGCCTGATGGCCATTTGCTCATAGATTATAAAACATTAGAAACACCTGATTCAGTCAACGCTGACTGTTTAAGGGAAAGGTGAACCCATGTCTTCAATGTAGCAATGATGGTGTGTATGTTTCCCAGATAGCTAGCACGTATATGATAGTGGCTCACTAAATGGTTGTATCTGATTTAGTGAACAGTTGGATAATAGCAATCAACAGTTTGAACTGGTTGGGTAATGAGATTCTGATGATTACTAGCCTCTCGATCAGGGCTTTTGAAAGATTCAGAGGTGGAAGAGTCACAAGATGTTAAGAAAAGGCTTGAATGAAGAGCCCCTTGATGCTTTAAAATTGAAGTCATTGTGGTTTATAGCTAATCACACCATGAGGTGAGGTTTTGAATCTGTCAGTTAGACTGTAAGCTCCTGAGAACAGGAATTGGGTTTTTATTTGCGTCCTTGTTGCTGATGATTAACAGATAAATAATGGCAACCGGAGTAGAGCCTCAGGCGTGATGATGTTCTGTCCTGCCAAGACATTGTTGCAGAGGAAAATGCATTCAGCCTTCATTATACTTCCCAGATAATGTTACTGGGACAGTCGCTTGCATATTGTCTGCTCCAAAATTTTACTGATGTCCTGCCAGCCCTGCATAGCCAAATGACACTATAATACAAGCATTTCACTTGTGGCATGCTCCAATAGTCATTTCAGTAGAATAACATTTGAACTTTGTTTAAAAGACCTCCTTTTAAATTATTTTAACATTGCATATCAATCCCTCAGCTTCAGTTCAGGCATGAACTGAATGAATTGCTAATATATTATACAAATTGTATTCTTTATTTTATTCATCAGACTATGATATCCATTCTGGCTTTACATCCTTCGCTTCCATAATTTGCCTTGACACTAAACTTCCAGACTGTGAGGAGGCTATTAACAGCTAATTTCCTCTGCAGTAATCTTTTTAAAACAACTGCCTTTATATGATTTTTAATGCTTCTGTCTTCATTCGTTTCTAAACTGTACATCTTCATATTGCACATCTCATTTAAGCACCACACTGCACTGTGATTAAACAAACAGGCAATGGGAAGTGAGACACAAACTAGACTGGAGAGATCACTGATGGGAAAAGCGGGTGTTATAATTATGTTCAAACTTTAACCTATGTCATTAAAGTGATTTCAGGCTTCCTAATTCAGTGGGAGGGAGAGTTTAATGCAGTCGGATTATGAACCACCATTGTTTACAAAGAATTCTGTGTCAGCTGCTTTATGAACTCTGGGAGGCTTGCCGATGTGGCAGCAGATGAGTTTAGCAGCACTTAATTAACTTGAAAAAAATTACATTCTGTTTTATAAGATTATTAAATTAATATAATTATTATTTAACTCACTTTAATTTCACAGACTAGGAATAATAAAACCAAGCAGTCTGATGACTATGGCCTCATTCATTGAATTAATTATGTTAAGCAGGTTGTTGGGTATTGAATGCAGGGATATCAGCAATAAGAATTATTTTTAGCAGAAAAGGATAAATGGTATGAGCTAATGCACAATGAGGCATATCAATTTACTTGTTCAATAGAGGCATTTTAAAATTTCTGCAATAAATTGTATAACGTTTGGTAGGTGTGTGTGTGTATAATATATATAGTAGAATATATATTTCTATTTTGTCCTGTTACCTTGCTGTTCTTGCTGTCTTACTATTTAGAATCATGGAAAATCAAATAAACTATTAAATAACCCTACCCTCTAGTCTTATCTCCCATCTCTAGTTATCACAGTATTCTTATTTAAAAAGCAATACAACATTTAGGAATAGGATTATTTTTAAGTGAGTTTAGTACATAGACCAGATTTTTAAGGATACTCAGGTATTTTTGCACTCAAATAGCAATGCCTAATTGATTTAGCAGCCTAAATCTCATTTCTAGAAGCAATTTAGGAGCCTAATTCTCGTTTCCAAAGGTAATCTAGGCACGCAGGAGCATAAATCCTATGACAGTTAAGGAGATTATGACGCTTCTATACCTAAATCCTTTTATAGGTTGAGAGATTTAAGCTTCTAAATGAATTTAATGTTGCAACACTAAATACATCAATAGCTAAATACTTTTGTAAACCTGGGGCTTAGGAGCCTAAGTCTCAATACAAGTCAGCAGCACCTATTGTCTCTAAGGCTACGTCTACACAGCAGCCCCATTTCAAATAAACTATTCCAGAATAGCTAAGCATAAGCTTTCCTGGGCAAAGACCCGCTTCATCAGATGCATCTGGGTCTTTGCCCACGAAAACATATGCTCCAAAAATCTGTTGGTCTACAAGGTGCCACAGGACTCCTTGTTGTTTCTGCTGATACGTACTAGGATGGCTACCCTCTGATACTTGAAAATTGTTTGTTTCTCTCTTCCACAACCTGCTCCCACTCTGTTTCCCTAAGGTATTTTTTGAACTACTTTACATGATTTCAGTCCATTGGTTCATTAAATTGTGCCATAGTGATGACATTATCTTTCATATTTTTTCTGATGCTACATCAGAAACCCACCAAAAGCATTACACACATACCACGTCAAATATTGCATTACTGGTGTTGACTTGGACTATCAGTCTTTCATCTTTGTGCTTTATCATGTGCTTGGCACTGTAATTATAATTCTACCCATTTTCCTGTGACTACTAATGCTAGATCTGCCAAAAGAGAACGAAGAGATATAAAATTGCTTCTACTGGAATCAAAGAATGGAAGTTACAGATGTATAGAGAGATAAAACAGATAAAAGAAACTTAATCATGGAAAATTAAGCAGAAAATAGAAAAACACAAGATAATATAAAGTGAAAACTGGGAAAGGAAAAAGATGAAACATTGATACTACTTCAATTAAAGGTGTGAAAGGCATCAAGATATATTTCTTTAATGGCACAAAAAGTGGGTATTTCGTCTTTTAAATGCTGCCAGATAGATCAGTGGTCATGTTGACCAAATTGGCACATTCACAAAAGGGATGTTACTGAAAAGAAAGAGGAAGAAAGAAAATGTTTTTAAAAGTCTGGTACTGAGGTCTTTTCACAAGCATTCAAACACACATATCTCGCTGTGTGCGTGTATATTTGTAGAACTGTAGAATTTGTTCAAGTAGGGCTGTGAATTAGAAAATGTGCTAAGTCTTACCTTATTTTTTTTTTTATGTATTGGCAGATTTCACAATGACAACAGTTGCTGGAGAACTTAGGTCATTTTGAGTTCACCAAACAATCATTTAATCACAATAGATGTGCAGTGTAATTTACTTGGTGCTTATTAATGGGTACTATAACCCATTGCATACATATTCTGGCATTGTGTTTGGGATGCTGATGAAGCATTGTAAAGTTTTGAAATGCTTGCTTGTTAAACTGCATAGGAAGGAAGTAATGGTAATTTGAAGTAGAAAAAGGAGCAATAATATGCTAACTTTTTTCAGTCAACACAGACTTCTTAACAGAATAATGGGATGGTGGCACAATCAGTAGGATCACAAGGTTCGGTGGGCACTATGGTCCTATGGACGTATGCACACAGATTGCAGTGAGTCAAGTGTGGATAGGATGCAGGAACCACTTTTAACATGATTATAAGAGGATCCCCGTATAGGCCCTCTGAATGCATCCATCTGGTGGCAGATGGCATCCTGCAAAGATAAAAAAATTATATGCATGAATATAAAGTGGATAGGCATGGAGCTGCTGGCACTGCTGGGAATGGCATTGGTGAAAGCAGCAGCATGTCAGGTTGCCACAGACAGGAACCAGTGTTTTGTGTGGACAGCTCCCCTGGTATAGCCGTACGGTTCCAAGCTCTGCCCAATGTGGTGGGCTCCAGGCTTCCTGGCAGTAATCCCTGGTCATGCCAGTCTGTGTAAGCAGGTTCCACATTCATGGATGCCACACAGCCACCTGCATTTCTTCTCTGTCAGAGTGTCCTGTAGTAGGGACAATTCAGATGGGAATAATCCAGTGACAAAGCTGTTAATGTGTTAGGCCAAGAGCCATAGATCTGGTCAAGTCTAATATGCACATTCCCAGCCCATAGAACAGTGGCAGGTGATAAGCCAGAGGCGGTTTGCCAGGGTTAGCCCCCAGGGGGCCACTGGCACTTCATTTACCTGCATGTCCCCAGGTACAGTCTCTTGCAGCTCCTGTTGGCAGTGGATCTCTGTTCCTGGTCAATGGGAGTTCCAGAAAGCGGTGTCCCAGCCCATGATGCTCCAAGTGGCTCCCTTTGGCTAAGAACTGTGATCTATAGCCAGTGGCAGATGCAAGCACTTAGCCAAACTCCTGTCAGGGATGGTCTAGAAAATGTGAAGTCACGCCTCATTACAGGGAACTAGTTGAGATGACTTTTTGAGGTTCTTTGCCGTTCTACATTTCTACATTTCTGATTCATTTAATGCCGTTTGTCTTGAGAGAATGAAAAAAACCCAGTTCCAGATATTTCCAAGTTTGTATAGTGCATGAGAACATCTTGTCCTGTGAGAGCAAAGTACCCTGTTGGATGATGAAAGGAAAACAGAAAGCGTAAGATCCATTATTTCATTCACCAAAGAATTGGAGCATATTAAACTTTGACTCCTACAATGAACTGAAACAATGGCTTTAGACAAAGGACTGTATCATTCTCAGTGGTAGATGGTGGGCCAGAGTGCTCGGAGCTAGCTGGTGACTCAACATTTAGATCACATAGGTATTAGTCACCTCCTCTGGAGAATGCTCAGGATGTGCAAAGTAATTGGCTGATCAGGCTGGAGAATGGATGAACCAATTATATCCTTCAGTTAAGATATCAGAAAGTCACGGGAAGGAAGGACTGGCAAGAAGAGTAAGCGGAGCTGGCTGGAAGGGGGACATCTGTTCCTACCCACCCCTGTGGCCAAGGGGCTAAACATAGAAAAAGGTGGGAGGGATAACTCAGTGGTTTGAGCATTGGCCTGCTAAACCCAGAGTTGTGGGCTCAGTCCTCAAGGAGGTCATTTAGGGATTGGATCAAATAGATGTGAGGGATGGTGCTTGGTACTCCCAAGAGAGCAGGGGGCTGGACTAGATGACCTCCCAAGGTCCCTTCCAGTTCTAGGAGATGTGTATCTCCATTTTTTTCCTGTTATATATAATTTTGCCTCAGGTGACTGTTGTGGTGCTAGTGATGGAAATGTAAATAAATGACATGAAATTGCTACTCAATGGATAGAGTTTGAGAGGTTCCTGTGGAATCTAAGGACAGGGTGGAGCAAGTCTGTTACAGGTGGCAAGGTGAAATAGCAAAATATATGTGTTAGTTTTGAGTGTGCATCTGATATTGTGTGAGCTTGGGAGTTAGTCACTTCAGAGTGCTCTTGTTGAAAACAAACAAAATGTGGCTACTCTACAAACAAGCATTTCCGCAGTTACATGCTTGCTGAGGGTTTTTAACCTTCTACTTCGGTGCTGTAAACAGCCATCTCCACCCATTGACTGAGTACGACTAGCATCAAAAGCTTCACATACTCCCTAGAACTGTAGAGCAACGAAGGGTCCTGTGGCACCTTATAGACTAACAGAAAAGTTTAGAGCATGAGCTTTCGTGAGTTAACTCACTTCTTCAGATGCTGGTCCTGGAAATCTGCAAGGCCAGGTATAAATAGGCCAGAGCAAGGCTGGGGATAACGAGGTTAGCTCAGTCAGGCAGGCTGAGTTGCATTGTGAACTCCAAGAGAGGGGAAGCTGCTTTTGTATTTAGCCAGCCATTCACAGTCTTTGTTTAATCCTGAGCTGAGGGTATTGAATTTGCAGATGAATTGTAGCTCAGCAATTTCTCTTTGGAGTCTGTTCTTGAAATTTCTTTGCTGCAGGATAGCTACTTTTAAATCTGCTACTGTGTGTCCTGGGAGATTGAAGTGCTCTCCTATGGGTTTTTGTATATTGCCATTTCTGATGTCTGATTTGTGTGCATTTATTCTTTTACGTAGGGACTGTCCAGTTTGTCCGATGTATATGGCAGAGGGGCAGTGCTGGCACATGATGGCATAAATTACATTGGTAGATGTGCAGCTGAATGAGCCCACAATGGTGTGGCTGATCCGGTTAGAACTGTCCCTAGAACTGTAGTGAGGAGCAGGCATCCACAGGGCTGTTTGGAGTATATGAAACTCCACTGTCCATGAGTAGAGAAAAAGGTCAAAAGGCCAAGAGGAACCAGAAATAAACAAACAAAAAAGACCTTTGAAAGTTTTTATCCTTGGCTAAAGTGGAAATATCCCCAAAGGGAAAAATAACCCTGGAAAGTGAGAGAACTCTTTCTGATCAAATGTCTCCCTGACAGAGGGTTCCTATAGGAAAAAACGAATGGGATGAGTTTGGTAGGGCAGTACTTTCAGCCTTTTCTTGGGGACTGTGTTACAGCCCTGTTTCAAATAATGTGGGCTGCCTAAAGGTCTCAGCTATACATATATTGTTCTGTGTAAGTTGGTTATTGCAGAATGAATATTGTGCCATAACTATAGGTAACAGAACAGCACTTTGCATGTGCTAAAAGGGCAAATCAAATAAAGGACTCCATTGCTATTTGTAAGATCATGTCGAAAGCCAGCCAGCCAGCCAGCCAACCATCCAACCCACTTTACAAATTCCAGATTATACACCTGCTTCAATTAGATACGACAAAATGCTGCACACTGCCTGTGATCATGCTGCTGGCCTGTGCACACCCAACAAGTGCTACTGGTTAGAGAGGAGAAAACATATAGCTAGAAATCTACAGCAGCAGTTTTTTTAAGGAGATTAAGGGAGTTAGATGGTCAACTGTCAAGGAATGAGAAACAGGTGACCAAACCCTTTAATTCTTGTCTACATCATTTTGTGGAAGCTGTTAAATATCAGTGGATTTTTCAGACTGACTAGGTATGTTGTTCAGCATAGGTACTTACCTAGAGAGGTGGTGGAATCTTCATCCCTAGAGGTTTTTAAGTTTCAGCTTTACAAAGTCCTGGCTGGGATGATTTATTTAGGGTTGATCCTGCTTTGGGCAGGGGGCTGGACTTGATGACCTCCTGAGGTCTGTTCCAGCCCTAGGATTCTGTGGTTCTATGATCTCAGTAGCAGATGCTGGGGATGCTGAGTACCCTTGAAGACTGCAGGTGGCTCTAAACTATTGATTGAGATGAAGAATGAAGGAAGCTGAATGCTTGCAGGAAGTGCTGGGCACCAAGCCTCAGAATTGGTAAAGTAAGACATCCTGATTTTGTGTTGTGTGCCTCTCGAGACCAGGAAGGAGGTAATGGTTCTTGAAAATACTTTCCTTCAGAAAAATATTTCATCTTTTCACAAAAAAAATGGTGGTGGTCTCTAGGAGCTGCAGTGCACAACTCCTGCAACCCCAGCATAAAGTGTAGTCTCAGGAGACCTCTAGTCTATGGCAGCCCCATAAAGTGCATATTTGGGCTGCTCTGCAGCTCTGCCTGCAGAATCTCCCTCTTGCAGACACTTCCCTGTGTGCCCAAACATGCTTCTTGAAAGGGGGCACACCGGGTGGCCTTACACTGGGAAACTTCTTGTCTGACCCCTTGAGGCAGAGATCCAACCACGTAAGACAACAGAATAGCATATGGAATCAAAATGTAAAACAGTAAACGTATCCCACTCCATTCATGAGTTCTGGATCCCACGTTTGCAAAAGGGTGCCGGAATCTGTAACCTGGTGGCATTTCCAAGCATGGGAAGGGCTGATAATCAATGTTCTTCATTGTTCTCTCCCTTAGTTTATTAGCGGTATGACACCCAAATTCCAAACCAGGGAGGAACTAGATTCCAAAGTCTGAGGCAAGCAAACTGCATTGAGTTCAGCCTCCTTCCATCAGCAGAGGCACTGCTTAAAAGCAGATTGCTTTGTTTACTCTGGTCTCCCTCCCTCCCTCTTTCCCTCCACCCAGCAAACAATAAAGAAGTGTTTGTCACCAGATACTTTATTTCAAAATCTTATTGTACCAAAGGAACCAAGCAGAGCATTTATGCTAATTACATTAACGATAAACTAGGGGCTTCTCCAATGTTTCATTTCACCTTTCTTCTGAGACTGACTAAGATTAAGTGTTTTGGCACTAAAACGTACTTAAGCTGAAATGAGTGGGTACGACAGAAAATTAATGTCTGTTGTTGAGAAAGGATTTAGAACGCTAATAATTACAGACCATTAAGATAAAAAATACATATGGGAAAATGCTTGCTCTTGTATTATTTCAGAGGAGATGTATTGGGCAGTATAAATAGTTGAATTGCTTTTGGCTGTAACATCCACTTGTTTACAAGTCTTTTTCACACACAGGCCTTTGGGACCATAATGCCCTGTCATTGTTTTTAACAGAAAGGACATTCCAATGTCTTGCACTTTTTGCATACAGAGGGATATAATAGGTGCTAACTTTGCCCTTGTTAACTGCTTTGGGAGCAGAAGCAAGCTCGTTAGTGGTCACTTTTTTTCAAGACCAACATGGGAAGAAGTGGAGGAGATGAGAACCAAGGAAACTGCTAATCAACAATATTGTTACTTCAGCATCATAGCCTTGTCCTTCCTCTTCCAGTTAAGTGTGTCCACTGACAACAAGAAACTCGATTGTTTAACGTATGAATATTGATACTGGAAAGAATGCTGAACTCTCTTCTTCATCCTGTTAGCAGTCAGTGTTTTTTTTGTGCCAGTACATGGTGGTACTGAGTACCTGCACCCCAGCAGCTGGGGGTGCGAGAGGGGAGAATGGGAGCTGGGTTAGTACCGGCTCCTGTTTTTTTTTTAATTTAATTTTATTTTTTTTATTTTACAAACTGTTAATAGTTATTCAGCTGCCATACAAATGCCACAGAATTGGCTCAGCTGAGACTTGGGGAACACCTCATGAACAAAAATTCCATAAATCCAATGTAGGCAGCCATGCACTTTACCTCTTTTCCTGCTGTAGTCCACATAAGGTAGCTGAAAAGTGGGGAGCATTGAATATGTGAAGGAGAATGGCTAGAATGTTCTGCACTCCAGAATAGCCCAGTGTCAGCTTTAGGTCGCCTTTCTATGGCACCACAGCCCTGACATTTTTCTAACTTTGCAGGCTACCTCCTTCCAAAACCAGAACTGCTTTCTCCCCAGTTCTGCCATCCAGGTCTGCTCTTCCTGCAAGGTGCAGCACAGAATCATGTCAACTATATTAAGGAAGCAGTGCTAGCAATGAATGCTGTGAGCTGTAGCAATCACCAACCACAAAACAAGGACACTCAGTTGGATGTAACCAACTCTTTCATTAAACACTGGAGAGAACTAGACCAAACAGTGTCTAGGACTCTTTGACCAAAGTCCACACCACTAGCTAGGATCACCTATCCCCACTCACTCTTATTGTCAGTGGGATTTGGCATCCCGATGCATTGCTTAGCAAAGGAGCATAAGTTAAGAACATAAGAATGGCCATTACTGGGTCAGACCAAAGGTCCATCTAGCTCAGCATCCTGTCTGCCAACAGTGGCCAGTGCCAGCTGCCCCACAGGGGGTGGACCGAAGACAATACTCAAGTAACTTGTCTCCTGCTGTCCATCTCCAACCTCTGACAAACAGGCCAGGGACACCATTCCTATCCCTGGCTAATAGACTTTTATGGACCTAACCTCCATGAATTTACCTAGCTCTGCTTTGAACTCTCTTAGAGTCCTGGCCTTCACAGCCTCTTCTGGCAAAGAGTTCCACAGGATGACTGTGCGCTGTGTGAAAAATAACTTTCTTTTATTAGTTTTAAACCTGCTACCCATTAATTTCATTTGGTGTCCTCTAGTTCTTATCTTATGGGAACAAGTAAATGACTTTTCTTTATTAAGCCTCTCCACACCGCTCATGATTTTATAGACCTCTATCACATCCCCCCTCAGTCTTCTCTTTTCTAAACTGAAAAGTCCCAGTCTCTTTAAACTCTCCTCATGTGGGACCCTTTCCACCCCGCTAATCATTTTAGTTAACCTTTTCTGAACCTTTTCTAATGCCAAAATATCTTTTTTAGGAGAGGAGACCACATCTGTACACAGTATTCAAGATGCAGGCATACCATAGTTTTATATAGGGGCAGTAAGATAATCTTTATCTTATTTTCTACTCCTTTTTTAATAATTCCTAACATTCTATTTGCTTTTTTGACTCCTGCTGCACATTGTGTGGGTGTTTTCAGAAAACTATCCACATGAACCCCAAGATCTCTTTCTGATGAGTTGTAGCTAAATTAGCCCCCATCATGGTATATGTATACTTTATTTTTTCCAATGTGCATTACTTTACACTTGTCCACATTAAATTTCATTTGCCATTTTGTTGCCCAGTCACTCAGTTTGACTACATCTTTTTGAAGTTCTTCCCAGTCTGCTTTTGTTTTGACTATTTTGAACAGTTTAGTATTGTCCGCAAACTTTACCACCTTACTACTTACGCCGCTCTCTAGATCATTTATGAATAAGTTGAATGGGATTGGTCCTAGGACTGATCCTTGGGAAACACCACTCATTACCCTTCTCCATTCAGAAAATTTACCATTTATTCCTACTCTTTGTTTCCTGTGTTTAACCAGTTCTCAGTCCATGAAAGGATCTTCCCTCTTGTCCCATGACAACCTAGTTTTCACAAGAGCTTTTGGTGAGGGACTTTGTCAAAGCTTTCTGGAAATCTAAGTACACTATATCTGCTGGATCCACCTTGTCTGCATGCTTATTAACCCCTTCAAAGAATTCCAATAGATTAGTAAGACATGCTACCCCTTTACAGAAACCATGCTGACTTTTGCCCAACAAATTATGTTCTTGTATGTGTTTGACAATTTTATTGTTTACTATTGTTTCAACTAATTTGTCTGGTACTGACGTTAGACTTACTGGTATGTAATTGCCAGGGTTGCTTATAGAGCCCCTTTTTTTACAATATTGGCTTTATGTTAGCTGTCTTCCAGTCCTTGGGTACAGAAGCTGATTTAAAGAATAGGTTACAAATCACAGCTAATACTTCCACAATTCTGTATTTGAGTTCTGTCAGAACCCTTGGGTGAATGCCATCCAGTCCTGCTGATTTGTTACTGTTAAGTTTTTCTATTTGTCCCAAAACCTCCTGTAATGACACTTCAGTCCGGGACAGTTTCTCAGGTTCATCACCCACAAAATTTAGGGTGATCACCTCCCAACCCAATCAGGACATGCTAAGCACAGTCCTGGTATATGTTACTCATACATAAAGATAACCTTTACTTAACCCTGTGTTCAAAGAAAGATTTGTAGTCCAAAATCAGCTAGAATTGATTATTTCTGTAAAGCACCTCCACTGCTAAGTATATAGGTAAAGTAGAGATGTCTATGCAAAACAGTCTGCTCCTGGAATCTTTTTCCCCAGTCAAGAGATACCTCATTCAGACCCTGATTACAAATATAATCAGAGCATACAATAAACCTCAATCACTGTGTATTCCCTTAAACTGCAAAGGAACTTGGAGCACACATGCCATTTACAAAAACCAAGTAGTTCTATAGCACCTTGAAGACTAATCAATGTATTAGCTTTTGTGGCTAAGACCCACTTCTTCAGATTGTGAGATTAAGCCAAATTTGCAGAAGTGGGTCCAAACCACAAAAGCTCATTATCTGATAAATAAATGTATTAGTCTTTTAGGTGCTCCAGAGCTGCCTTTTTTTTTTTCTGTAAAGCTACAGAGTAACAGGGCTATCCCTCTCAGACACAGTATTCACTTAGGTATCACGTTACGTAAATTTTTCAAATCCTGCTATAAAATCTGAAGAGCCCTGGAACTCATTTAGCTACAGCTCACCTTGAACAACAGGAAGGTTAGCACAGAAGTGTGTGTTCGTATTAGTTCCTTTTTAATTAGCCGAATTTTATAAAGTCCTAATGGAATATATAATTGAATTACATTGATGATTAATTTTAATTTAATTTTGTTTGCAACACATTGTTTTTAATAATACACTTTTCTACTTGATAAAGTGGAATGGCAATACCAGGAGACAGTGTAAGAAATATTATTTATCTTGAGGGGCTTCATCATTGTTATCGATTTTAATGACTTATTATTCACCTCACAGAGACTGTAAATAATGGGAGTTACAATTAAAGCATTTCTACAGTACATTAGGAAATGCTTCATTAAATGGGAAATAAATATATGTGGACTCGTTATAATTCTTAGTCAGACATCTTTAGGTTATTTCACAACGAATGATAAATCTGTATTTTCCACAGCCAACCCAGACTTAATTTTCTAGTTCTGAGCACCACTTAAAAGTAGAAATTATATAACATAATATGTAACACAAATGTTGCAATTACATGGTTTGCCAAGAGTATATTTAAATTCAGCACAAAAAGCAGGTTTTTAACAATCAAAACAGGCCTCCCTGAGGTCTTTTCATACTTTTAGGTATACTTATTATTCAAGCCTTATTGATCTGAATTGTCATACAAAGTCATTGTATATTCTCCTGGAGGTATAGTACAGAATTACCAGTGTAATATGTGGTTCAGTTACCCGGTGTTTTAAAATTAAGAGGAAATTGTTTGCAAACTGCCATAGGAACAATTTGTATTTACAGAATTACCGCCCTAGTTATTTATGACATATGAATTGCCAGTATCACAGGATACTGATGAGTTTTCATGCAGATTGGCTGCTTTCTGGCATAGATAGAAAGACACTCATCTAAAGGCCAGTCCAAAGCTCACTGATGTCACTGGAAGGACAATAGAAAGGGAAGTACTAGGAACTGGACATTTCCTGCTCTGGGTCATTCTTCAGAATTCTTACATATGAGCTTGGCCAGCCAGTGGTTGTGTGTTGCAGGGTCAGAATTCTGGCTCCTGAGCAAAGCTTTACTTTGCAGATATTGGGGATATAGTCAACCTGCTAACTTGATGGAGCCTGTGTCGCTGGCACATTGCTGAGTCCATGGGCCATGTCCAACTGGTTTCTTTAAACTGTGGCCCACTGAAGCTACATCATTTGTGTGATGTCACTACTACTCCGACAGTAAATCATCTCCTTCTTTCTCACATGCACTTTTGCAAAATGAGTCTTTGTGAGCTCTGTTATTTGGTATGTAAAGGTCTGTGGAGGTCAGATGGACTTGATGCTTCCGAGACCCCGTACATAGCACAGAAGTGATGTTCCCACTGCACGTTGTGTGAAAGGGAGAGATGCACAACTGTTGCTCCCCCACATGGGTTCCCCAAATTTAAAGGGGCCCTTTGCAGCTGCATATTTTGCATATGCCTAAAGATGGCCCTGATTGCCTTCAGGAGGTGTGATTTGTAATACAATAAATACTTCCACATCCAGCATCCTATCATCTGAAGCTCTCAAATAACCAGAATTTTAACCGTAAGTAAATTTTAGTTATGTTTTCCATAAGTACAGTATAGTGAAAGTAAATACAAATAAACGCAGCAAATACGGTGTAAGTTTACAGTGGACAATACTATTCTTCTTGGTAAATAAAGTAGTCAGCATATGTTTTTGTTTGTCCCTTAATATTTAATCTTGTTTTTCTTTAGTTTTAGGCATTGCAAGGTATACCTCTCTATTATCCAGAATACTTGAATATCTGTCAACCTACCGATCCCAGGGCTGCTGGATATGAAAGTCTGCTGTTACATGATTCCAGTCCTACATATACATAACCGGCTACCTTTGATCAAGCTAATACCTAATGGCTGTGTCTACATTAAAGAGTTTTGTCAATGAAAGGGACCTTCTGTAGACATAACTGTGGGAGCGTCTACACACAGAACGCGTTCTGTCGACAGTCTTGACAGAACTCTGCTTTTGCCATGACAGTGTTATCCCTCAAAAATAGGGTTTTCTCAACAGAAATGCAATATAGATGCTTCTGAAGACAGAGAGGGTCCTCCATGGCATGGCCAGGAGGTGCTCTGTCCATCAGAATCAGAGCTCTATGGTCTGGTCCTCCAGCTGCCCATAAAGACACAGGGGACCCAGGAAGCCCCATTCCAGGAAGTAGATAATGTGGAAGCAGCCCAGTCTCCATGCTGCCTGCAGCTACACTCCAGCACCATAAAGCAGCAGCTGGAGCAGTGTCCCAGGCACCCAGACATCCCCCTGCACCGCATCCCTGAGGGGTCACAGCATCAATCCTGAGCCAAGAAGGAGCATGTGCCCTCCTGGTCCAAGGCAGAAATAAAAGACCTGCTGTCCCTGTGAGGCAATGAAGCTGTGCTGCTAGACATCACTGCCAGGCAGTTACGCCTGTGTCACTGAAGCCCTGACAGAGCTTGGCCACCCTGCTTGCGCTTTGGAACAAGTGCGAGCAAAGGTGAAAGAGTTCTGCTGGGGCTATAAGACGAGCTGGGATGCGAGGTTATGGAGCTAACACTAAAGAAAAACAAGATTAAGTATTAAGGAACAAACAAAAATGTACGCAGAGTACTTTATTTACCCAGAAGAATAGTACTGTCCACTAACAACTTACACTGTATTTGCTGCATTTATTTGTATTTACTTTCACTATACTGTACTTACAGAAAACATATCTTGTTATAGTATAGAATGATTTCTTTAAAGAGGCATGCTGACTCCAAAATTTAACAGGAAATAAAAGTAGAAATTTTCCATTCTCCACAACCAGAAACAAATTCTGTTCTTAAATATGAGTGTTGAATCTGAAGCAACCTCATTGTCTTCAGCCAACTTACAGTTACATCTGCATAACAGCACAAAATCTAATGCTGATTTTCTCTGGGTTTTATCTTTTTTCCTAAAAAACCGGCAGGTATGGAAATATATGTCTCTTGATATGAGAGTTCAGCAAATGATTCATTTCTCTATTCCAGTAATAGGGCATAATTTAAACAAAATATGACCTTGATATGGCACTAAGTCATTTTTTTCTTATTGTTTCACTGATTATAAAAGGATCATGTGTATGCTTATTCAGCACTTCTCACCTGAGGTAATTTGAATATAACTGGATCTAAGCATTCAAATAATGCCACTATTAGTGTTAACCACTAAATACAGACAAGCCTTTTATATGCTTTCAAAGGTGAATGAAGTTTTCTGCCAGGTGCATCTCAGTTTTAAACTGAGGGAAAAATAAAGCTCCCTTTATATATACATTTAGACTGACAAACGTGAAGGAATCTTTCATGAGAAGGCAAATAGAAATGGAATTTTTACATTATAAACCAGCTCCTTGTCTTGGAAAAAAACATAGAAGCTTGCTCAAATTCAAGTCAGTTTGCCAAACACATTTTCCTCGGGCATTTCAAATATCAACTGTTGTGCTGTGTGTCTGTGTTCTATGAAATAGCTGCCACTTTCCACTTCTGAGGTGACTGTGGTTCAATGGTGCAAAGTGATCCTCATTTAGTCCTTAAGTGTATCTCGGAAATGTTGTCAATCACTTTTTTAAGGCTCTTTGAGAGACTATGATTAAAGATACCGTAAAAGCGTAAAGTATTATTATTGTTTGCTGCTAACATATCTATCATGCATCTAGGACTTCAGATTCTAAATTTTGAGGATAAAGGGAAACAAAAATGAAATAACTCAGTATAGGGGTTCGTTTGTGTAATATCTATATACTAGAGATTGAGGAAAGCAACCCTGTCAACTATGGAAGCAACCTGACAGAACAGACTCACTGTTTTGTGTGTGAATTTGGAAGAATGGGAGGCTACGAGAGTAAACTCAGACAGAAAATATGGAGAGGTGTCCAATAGATGGTTAGGTACTACCATTTTAGCATCCTTCCAGGAATTCCTGCAGCAGATCAGTTACCAGATTATCATAATGTGCCAAGGAATTGATTAACCACTGTCCATCAAGATAATCAACTATAAACTTGAAGTTGTGAGTAAGTTCACGTACATGGGATCCACTGCCACAGATAACCTTTCACTAGAAATGGAACTTGACACCTGGATTGGAAAGGCTGCCACATCAATGTCTAGACTGAACAGAAGGGTATGAAAGAACAGCAAACTGACAAAACACACAAGAATCTGTGTATATTGTACATGTGTTGTAAACACAGTTTTGGATGGGAGAAAAGCATAGACCTTATATTCTCACCAGGAGCAGAGACTTAACAGCTTTCATATATGTTGCCTTCATCAAATCTTTGGAATGTCATAGAGGGAGGTAGTCATCAACAATTAGGTGCTCAAATGGGCCAGCAGTCATTCTCAAACAGAGATGACTTTGCTGATTTGGGCATGTGTGCCAAATGAGTGAGGGTCACTGTCCAAAGGACATGCTCAGCAGTGAATTGCCATCATGAAAAAGACCGAAGGGATTCCCAAAACTTCATTTTAAAGATGTGTGCAAGCAAGAACTCAAATAAGTGGGCAGATGTGAGTAAATCAGAGGATCCGACTCAAGACTCAGCCTTTAGAAACAAGAGGTTTAACAAAAGGTCTCCAGAGTTATGAGGTGAACTCATTCAGCTTAGCAGAGGGGAAAGAGTGTGCAGAAGAATGAGCCCAAATGGTCAAAATATCACCTTTAAATGTGAGAGAGGCAGCGGAGATTCTTTTTCAAATGGATTTCTACAGCTTGCAGCTGCCATAACACCAAATGAATGAATTCTTTAGCTTTAGGGTACACACCCTGGTCTCAAGAGACTGACAGATGCCTCCTACCATAGACAAGAGGGTTTGTGTTCCTTCTGTAAGTATTGCATTACTACTATATAGTACTATAGTAGTGCTTTTTGTGTTCCCTCTGAAAGTATTTTACTACTACTACTACTACCATTACTACAACTATATAGTTCTATTATAATATAAGAGGGTTTGTGTTCCTTCTTCTGTAAGTATCCTGTAAAGAACATATTTGTGTGACTTCAGTAAGTCTTGTAATGCACTGTTAGAATGTACATTATTAATGTGTAAATCTTACACTATAGAGCCATAATACCTTAAACTTCATTTTGGGTAATATATTTATATACATTCATAGCATAATGATACTGAAATAGCTAATAAGATGTACTCTGTGAATAAGTTTGAGTAGGATAAAACTAGTTATAAATGGTATTATTTTGTTCTCATTCTTATAAGATGCACCAACAAGACTTATGACTTTTCTTTACAGTACTACTTGTAAAATTTGCTGTATAACCTTACTTGACTGTCTGGTCAAGTACTAGTATGCTGTGCTGAATTGAATATTAGCTTTGTAAGGCGTTGAAGGTCTATACGTAAAACTTAATACAATAATCAGAAAATGACCAGTTTATTATTACAACATTGTAAAACTTTCCATGGTGCTCTCATTTGTGCCCTAACTCTTATTAAAGTGACCTTGGATCTTTATTAACTGCAAGGGGTTGGTTCATCTCAGTGGAAAGATGTTATCCCCATAACATAGTGTTCCCTAACAGTGTACTAGAGAAAATTTCCGTATATTCACTTTCCAGCTCTAGTTCCGATGGAAATGGGTAGTTCCTTTCACACAAATGGAACACAGTACATATCTCTCAAACCTGAAGACATTTGTGCAGGACTTGATCTTGTACTACTGAAGTGAGTTGGGATTTTGCCATTGACTGGAATAGCAGCAGGACTAGACTCTTAGTATGATCATGGGGTGTGACTCTGGAGCTTTCAATTTTTGTTTTTATTTTTAACTGACAAATAAATAAATTTTAACTGTAAAAACAAATTGCAGGTTGTTAGTTTTCTTGTGAAGTTTTACCTCTGAGTAAAACTTTATGGTCAACATTTAACTTCAGTTTTGTATTAAACTGTTAATACTAATTCAGCCTTCATTTTAGCAGTACTTATGGGGGTGCAGTAATAGCACACAGCATGTTCATGCCAGGATTTTGCCTAAAACCAAAGTTTAAACAGTAAATGAGGACTATCAATCAAAGCATGTAATGGGTAACATTTTCCCATCTATTCAAGTATTCAATATCATTCTGGAAAGGTGAGTCATGTGATTGTGATTATGACGATTATAGATTCACTCCTTGACATTTATGCACTTGATCTAAAGTTATATCATCTCCTCACTCTGCTCAACACAATACATGGTTAGTGGCCCAAATTTGGAGTGCTGTCAGCCTGGAGTTTAGTAGATATAAGCTCTGGCCCTGCTAAAAACAGTCATTAAACATATGGAGGTCTCCTTCTCTGCCATCCCACCACTGCAGCATCCTTTAGCTAGAGGTCAAACGTTGCATGTGAAATGATCTCACTTCTATCATGGAAAACCACAAGAAGTCCTGTGGCACCTTATAGACTAAGCTTATGCACCAAAAAATCGAAAGCTTATGCTCCAAAATATCTGTTAGTCTATAAGGTGCCACAGGACTTCGTTTGTTTTGAAGAAACAGACTAACTCGGCTAAATCTATCATGATCTACCAGATCGACCGTTCTAGGTAACCTATGGTACTCAAATTGAAAACTAAATTGAAGAAAGTGTACATGGTTTCACTTCACATGCACCAATACAGAAAAATGACCATGTTATATGTTCGAAAGATCCACTCTTTAAGTGGTCAAAAATCTGGATTGTTCTGATATTAATTGAATTGCTTTGAAATTTAGTGTATCACATGGAGTTGAAGGGTAGAGGGTTTGGGTGTTTTTTTGTATTTTTTTAAATTGATGGACATTTGACCCAGGTGTTCCTAACTTACAGACCCTTTTTCCAGTGATTGGTTACCTTCTGCTAGCTGGTATAGTTAAACTGAGGAGTAGAGATAGGATGAATCACAGGTGTCTTGAGCGGCTGGAAGTTTCTGTAATTTATGAATCTTGACTGGTAATTTTATTTTGTGTGGGATGGGGGAATGTAACTGAAATATTTAAAGGGGCGATGAGACATGTGAATGCTGCTTGGGAGGGGAGCCTTATTGGGGGCAAAAGAGTGGAGGAATACGGGTGAAGGGTTGGGGACAGCAGTGTGCAGAGGAAAGTTATGGGCTGGGAAATGAATGGGGATGGATGGCGAGGGCGGGGAGAGAGCCTGAGTGCTCATACAAAGGAGACATGACTCTGGTCATTTCCTCCTTCAGAGCACCTTAATGGCCCTTCTTCTTTTTGCCCTTTAATAGTGTCCTGTGGGTGAGAGTGAATGGGTTGCAAAAGGAGATGAAGAGCTTAGCTTTCATGTTGCAGCAACTGTAGGGCTAAAATAAAGCCTTGTATGTTAATGGGGCATATTGGGAACTTACTGAAAGAAAGCAAAGTTAAGATTGCATGGCCATTCCCAGTTGTCAGATTTTTTGTTTCTTTGCTCAGCATTCTTCAAGATGATGACATACCAGCAAGCAACCTTTACTCTGTATTAATGCAGTATATTTCCACTGCAATAAATATAAAATATCTCCCATGGCTATGCGTGCGTATACTTATGTGGTCCTCACCTCCTTAGAATCTGACAGATTTCATTTATTCTTAATTATGTTTGCAATTAACATTTGGTATCAAGCCCCAGAACACAGACCCAGCACACGTTCTGTTATAGACAGAGTAATGAACGGATGAAATATATTACGTTTTCAATAAGCCTTCCCTGTGAACAGACAGGCAGCTGTCCCCCAGATCAGTATAGTGGAGACTGAATGATCATGACTGACCCTAGCTGTGGGGGAACAGTGACCTCAGTGAGGGAGGAGACCTGGAGAGACAGGACCAAGGCTGTTCCCTCTTTAGGAAGGGACTGAAGAAGTCAGGATGGAAGAGACCTACGTGGGAGCAGGCTAGCCTCCAGTCGGGGATGGGGTGATAAGATGGAATCTGTGAGGAGCCGGAGCTCTCTGAAGCAAGATGCCAGTGTTCTTAGGGAAGGGACTCAGTAGGGAGAGGCGAGGGACCTACTAGGAGGAAGCAGCCTAGGAGAAACTCTGCAGGGCCCAGGGATAGGGGAACTTAAGTATAGAACTTAAGTATAGTCCCAATGTAGCAGAAGAATTAATAGTTTGTATATTTATTTGGACTTCCAACTGGCCATCACCCTGGAATGGAATTTTACTTTTAAGTGGCCTAGGAGAAGGGGAAACCCAAGTAGACATAGATCATCACAGAGCCACCAGGGGACATTAAAAATAAGGCCTTCTGCAATGCCATGGCATGATGATAGGGCACTGCTTCAGCAAGAGCAGCAGTTTGTATGGTCCCTTTGCAGCACAAGACTGCTTTACTGTTTATTTGTTGGTTTGGTTTGGTTTTTAAATTTTTGTGTATATATTACGTTTTGCATCTTTCTACCTTATCTTGGAGTTTTCATCCACACTCAGTCTGTGACAGGTTACGTTATCGGACGCTGATGGTTGTGAACAGAAAGTCTCTGGCCTTTCCCCACATGCAAAAAGATTGATGATGTTACTGTAAATGTTGAGGATGTTTCCAACATTCTGCCAGGTAATCACATTTATGTACAAAAGGACAGAACTAAGCTAAATGTTGTCTCCCAGCTGAAACACTGTAGTCATAAAATGGCTTTCTGAGCTGCCATAAGACTATGGACCCATACATCACTGTATTTGAAGTTCATGGGCTTCAAAACTGAATAGTCTTGAAATTATTCAAAATGCAAGTTTACTAAGTAGCCCAACACCCTGTTTATTAAGTATACGTTTGATCTAAAACTTACCGAAGTCATTGAAACTTGGTTGATATCAATGAGCTTCAGACTAGGCCCCAAGGCCCTAGGAAGGCATCTTTATTTAAAACAAGGCAATAAATTACATCAGGATATGTTGATAATGGGCTTTGGATGATTTAAGAGATAATGTCAGTGGAATAGAATGTTGCAACAAGATAATGGTCTCCCTTGAATAGATAAATGCCAAGGAGATGCTCAGACATTTATTGGAAATAAATGTTGAGATGAAGCTGAGACGTTTATTTTCGAAATGGGAGTCATTTATCCTGCAACAGTTCTATATTCAACTGACTTCATTTCCGTTATACCAAATGATTCATGAGGGAAGATGCTGTCATTTGATTTGATGGATATTGGTGCACTGGAGTGACAATTGCTCTTTGTATATTCTATGCAAAATATGTGTGTATACATCGTTAGAGTAATGGGAACCTTGTGTTTTGATTGCCTTAGGTAACATTTAGTCTGTTCTTTAGCCAATCAGAGACGAGTTAATCATAGAATCACAGAGCTGGAAGGGACCTCGAGATATTAATGTGTAATATGACTGCCCATTTTAAGAACCTTTGACAACTTCAGATTGTCTGAAGATTTATTTTTAATTTAAACTCTTTCTAAGAACCAATGCTAACAAAACATTTAAAATTTTATTGACATAAAAACAGTGTTTGCACTAGCTAGTGAGGTAGTCAAACTGGCAATAAACCACTGTCTTTAGTTGCTCAACTTGCTCCAGAACTATGCTGGGTGAAATTCTGGTCCCAATGAAGTTGATAGGAAATTTGACATTGGCTTTGACTTCAGTGGGGCCTGGATTTCAGCCTTGTGCCTAATTGTCATCAAAAATGGACTTTTTAAAGGTTTAAAATAAATCTTATAAGAGGTCTTGGCTTACTTGCGCTGGAGATATAATTTTAATTCATATTGGACAGGGAGAAGTATTTTCCTTGCCAATAAGCTAAAATAGGTGAATCCTAGGGCTTTTTGTGTGGCTAATTCTCAGTCAGGACTAGTTATTGGTTATGTTTTGTGGGGTGGGGGCAAAATATTTAATGAAGGTATGTTATTGAAATCACTTTCGATCATGTGAATTAAGAAATCCTACTGATTCATGCATATGGACATTGGCTAGCCATAGTACAGCCACTAGGGTTCCAAGGAATAAGAGGAACCTGAGCTATCATCCAGGTTTTTTTGAAGGGTTTTCTCTGGTAATAAGTGTGTTGTTATAAGATTAGACAAATTATGCTTCAGTCTTTGCACCTGGGACAAATATTATTCCATTGCTGTACCTCTAGTAGTAAATCAAAATATCTTGACTTTTAAGTATATATTTAAATCAAATATCATGCAGGACAAAATTCTACAATTGTAAAGCAACTTCTGTAAAAGGTGTCATCTATCATCTACACAAGATGTATTACTGGAATGTTTGATGCTACAAGAAATAGGCCCCAGTCCTGCAACTTAGTGCACATGGGCATATAGGTATTCTAATGTACAGATAACTACAGGATCAGGGCCATACTCAATAACGCCTTCTAAAGGTTTCTTTCTACTTTCTACTTTTGGTCATATTATTTAATTCTAATTACCTTTGATACTTCTTTTTTCTAGTTTTGTTTTTTTTTGCTGACGAATAGGGATGGGGGCACAGAGATGTGACACTAGTAATTGCCATGTTAATATAATTAAGACAATAATGACATTAATGTTGCTCAGTGTTCATCCATAATGTTTCCTTTGCATGCATTCACCTGCAATGTCATTGAAATGGCTATCACTAGTAACACTGATATAAAAAATGCACAGCTCTGTCCCCATCCCACTTTAAGAAAAATAAATTCAAGAAAACAGTTTTAAATAGAATTAAAATAAAATCATATGACTGAGAGTGGCAGACTCCCCAGTAGAAGAGGCCTGGCAGGGAGGTAGAGAACCCCAGGAAATAGGAGACTGTTGAGTTATAGCTGATGGAAGACTGTATGTTTGTGGAAGGATCTTTGAGTTCTGTTCATTCTCAATTACCAGTGTGGTGAAGATTGAATTAAAGAATTTTGAATTGGGTGGCCACTAGAAACTGAGGTGGTGGTTTTTTTTCTTATATCATATATATTTCTCTTTTTCCATGTCATACAAGGTGACTCTGCAAAAGGTCATCAAAAGAGGTTCCCCTTGAGTTCCGGTACAGTGACTAATAATAATAATAATAATAATAAATTGCTTACACTTCCAAGTCATTTCCTTTTCTATTTACTCACTGAGCCTTCTGACACCCCTACCCCTGTCAAAAGTTCAATTGTTATGACTTTGTTGGTGAAGCTGCTTTTTTTTTTTTTTTTTTTTTTTTGAGAAAGGAGCTCTAAGGTCATTTAGTCCCCACTCCTCATTCAATCTTTCAGTCCTTCATCGTCCTTTTATGTTCAAGCATACTTTATATGAAGCATACTGATGACATTTACATTAGCTTTTCCCTAGTATGAAGTTTAATCTTTGGTAGGGAAGCTTAATAGTTTCTGTTCTCCATGTAATTGTGATTTTTAAACATTCTCAGCTTTCTAGATTTGGCAGTATTATTCCAAATTCTTCTCTCAAAATCAAGCATTTCAAATGTCTCGTTTGATCAGGCGTGAATGCTACTTTCCGCATTCGTTTTCCCTACCCAGAGGTATTAAACTGAGCCACATTTGACTTGTCCTTAAAGCTACAGTATTTGTATGGTTTTGTTTTTAATTCCAAGCATGAATTAGTGAGTGATTAAAATCCTTCTGTCACAACAACACAAAGATGTATGTTTCAGTATCAAAAGGGGAATGCTAGGGAATGCCTCCTCCCAATACTTTTAAATGTTTGTCTTGTATATAAAATAAGTGACAAGTATGAATACACGTTTATAACAAAACATAGATAATTTTATTTTTAATCATACATTTAACAGCATTGCAGACCTCTATATGTCTGTTACCTTGTATCTGGGTAGTATAATGAAACATAAGTATTGACGATACATGTGGATTGTGAGGATTTATATGTATATACATTTTAAAATGTAGTAGAGTACCTGAAATTGTAACGTGATACCTTATAGAATTCTCTTGTTTGGACATTCATTTGGTACTGTCTGTATTTTATAGCAACCATTTTATATCATCCCCAAGTATTCTAGTATAATTTGCTTGACTTTTATGCATTGCCCAACATTTAGTAGGTAGCTGAAGTTTTGCTGATCCCTTGGGCAGCACTTAAGAGTTTTACTGCATTTAACTTTTCCTGTACTCCTCTTTTTCACTACATTGCTTGCAATTGTTTACGGTCATCGTTAGCTTATGCTCTGATCTATAGTCACATTCACTTCTCAATAACATCTAGTAAAGTATTTAAACTAAAGTAAATATTGTCAGATCAACAAGTAAATAAATGAATAGGGCTATATGAAATGTTGACAATGAAATTTGAAGATACATTAATCTTGCCTGTTTTTTTAATTGAATTGGTTTTTACTTTAAATCTCGATTCACATTTTTTTCAGAAGGTTATCGTAAGATAGGCTAACAAAATGTAGCACTTTAAAGACTAACAACATTATGTATTCAGTGATGAGCTTTTGTGGGACAGACCCACTTCTTCAGATGAAACCAAGTGGGTCTGTCCTACAAAAGCTCATCACAAATAAATAAATCATTTTGTTAGTCTTTAAAGTGCTACATTTCTGCTTTGTTGTGTTGGAGTACAGACTAACACGGCTACTTCTCTGTTACTAAGATAGGCTAGTAATAGTGTTTTGTTAAATTCATGTGTTTGGTTCTCGTGTTTTTGGTTAGAAATTAAGCAACATTAGTGTTGTTGACTTCTACTTTCAGGTGTTAGGTCCAATTGAACTTGAAATTAAAAATGAAACATTGAAGTGGAAAACTGCATATCGAAACCAAAAGGCAATGTATTCATGAAGCCTTCAACAAAGAACTCTCTAGTTATTGGCTCAAGTTTGATCCTGCAACTGAATAATAGGAAATGAGCCTATCAATAAGGTGTGACTCAAAATTTTTGAGATGCTGAAAGGCTCCTTGCCTGTCTGGTAAGTGAGCTGCAATTTGCTCACAGTTCAGAATTCTACTCAGCTAGGGATACATACAAGACAGGTCTCTTCAGGTCCCTGAAAAATGTGCCTAAAACTGGTTTGCTTGCAATTTAGGGGCTAGATACAGCAGGGTGATGTTTTTTAAGCAAAGAGGAAATTTGCCAAAGAATGGATGTTGGGGGGTTTCAGAACAATTGAGTAAATGTGGGTCAAATTTAGCAAATAGTTATATCTGAAAAAGAAATTAGAACTGTCGGTTTGGAACTCGGTGAGGGTGGAATATCTGGCTGGATTTCTGGTGTGGATAGTTAGACAACAAAGATAGAATGAATTTCCAGTGGAAACTAGGGAAATCAAGATGTGCTCACCTTGGAAAACGGTCAAGTCAAAGCAGGCAAGTTCGGTACAGTCTTTGCCTCTATTACAGCATCTTAGCTTGTGATCCAGCCCATTTGTCTTCTCCACATGGTTTCATGTAGATTTAGGTGTGGTTGGCCCATTTAAAACAGATATCAAACGTCACATGCATTTCTGCTTTGTGAGTTATGGGGACGGAAAAGGTGCCTCCCAAAAACAGTGGCACTTTTGCATAACTTTATTTTTAAATAAAGACTGCATAGGGAAGCCCTAAACCGTGCATACAGGTCTGTTGTGCCACTTAACATTTCAGCAAGGACATCAGATTGTAGAAATTATGGTGATGCTCCAAAGTAAAACATCCACTTTTTTTAAAAAATGCACTAAAGAGTACTGTGTTCAATATCTCATGAAGTAACCTTTGTAATTTGAAACTTGGTTGGTAGGCAATTTTTTTGAAGAAGCAGTTTCTCCACATTCTGTGTAATGTACTGAAGGCAAGACATCTTTATTGATTAAAAATGGCTTAAAGTGATTGTTCAGTGGAGGCATATGGTCTTCTAATTTTCTTTTTCTTCTAATTAAGGTATCTGTAAAGGGTGGACAACGTTGGAATCTTAGCTAGTAACTGTAATTGTTACAACCCTAATTAGAGCAGCGTTAACAACTCCAGTGAGGATAATGCTCTTTTATTATTAGTTCAACATTTTAGGATCAATTCATCAACTTTTAAGGCACTTACAAAGTAATTTCCTTGCAGCCTATTTTGGAAGTGGATATGTATAATGACTAATGACCCAATGGCAAGCAAAACAAAAAAGCAGTCATGTAGCACTTTAAAACCTAACAAAATAATTTATTAGGCGATGAGTTTTTGTGGTACAGACCCACTTCTTCACATCTGGAAATTCTGATGAAAATAAACTGACACAAGGAAAATATAAGAGAGAGAGAAAAAAAAATTAAGATTGGCAAATCAGCTACATAGGGCAGAGGAGGGAACAAAGGGTAGGGAAGAGGGGGAAGAAAATAACTGACCGCAAGGCTATGGTTACACAAGTGAGTTTTGCTGACAAAACTGGAGTAATGTCCACTCATAAAACCTAAACATTGAAAACAACCTTATTTGATTTAAGGACGCAAGCAAGGCTGGCTAAATCTGCAAATCTGGCTGCGGAATACAAGGAGTTTGAGGAAATTAAATCAAAGGGGCTAGTTTTCCAATTCATACACTCCAAACTTGAGGGGTGGGGGGACTCATACTGTACATAAGGGAGGTTCCTGTTATGGGGATAACACTGTTTTGATATGGGAAGAACCTAAGATTTGGGAGCTTCAGGAGGGCTTTTGGTCTGATGAGGCTGGTGGGTAGGGTGTCCACATCTCCCCGTTCCAAATGTGGGACAGGGAGATATGGGGGAGGGCAGCTCCTCCCAGTTCCACCAAGCCCCAGGGAGCTGGGAGGGAGGCAGCAGCTGCTGGTGCTCCCCCCATCCCCAAGCCCTGGGGAAGTGTCAGACGATGGTGCCTCCTTCTCCCACAGCCCTGGGGAAGTGGCAGCCACCTGCCCCCCCTGCCCCCCCCAGAGCCCAGCGGAAGTGGCACGGATGCAGCAGCCAAGTGCTCTCTAGCCAAAGGTGAGCAGGTGGGGCAGGGGCCCAAACACGGGACAATTAGGCCCTTCAAAAAATGAGTAGGGATGCCTTTTTGGCATTCCAAATACAGGACCGCCCCACCAAATATGGGTCGGATGGTCACTTTAATGGTGGGGGTATGATAGGTCTAATGGTGATTTTGCTGTTTTTGTTCCTTTCAGTTTAAAGATTGTTTATTCAGATTCTGCCCAGGTTTAAATACCACTGAAATCAATGGAGTAGTGCCTGCCCACTGGAGGAATAAATTGTCTGCAGTTAGGTTAAAATGAGGAGAATCTTGTTGTCTGTTAATATTGGTGAACTTTCCACTACTACTTCAGTGATAACCCCAATATGTCAATAGAGGACACAAGTTTCCCTCCCCATCTTCCCCACCCCGGCTGTCATTTTGTAAGATCCATTGTTCCTGACTCCAGAGCCACAGAGCGGCAGGCAATATTTTAACAACCTTCTGTATCAGCAGTTTCATCTCTTGGGTGAATGAAATTGATTTGTTCTCTCTTTGATAGTGAAAAACCAGAGTGTGCCTTTCTTCCTGAATTGAGCAAGGGTGGCACCTGCAGTTACAGGAAAATGCCAAGGAAGCCTCTTGTAAGGACAGACATATGACAGCATCAGAGATGAGTAAACTGACCGGGCGTTGTTGGATCAGTTGTCTCCGGTAACAACAGGATGAAGCCAGGTTGATTTTAGCTAACATGGGTCTATGGAAACTGCTTGACCAATTGTAGAGTATGAAATGTGCTTAAAGATTAATATTGTTAAGGCTCATTTTGATATTCAAATATGTAATCATAAAATGGATCCTGGCAGATGTTTTTGCCACCACTGTGTTATTAGGGTAGGGAGATGGAGAGTTGGTTTTGATGAGAAATCAAATAAAAACACACTGTTCATAGAAAGAGAAACAGGAGCCACACCAGAAAGGTTATTTGTCTGGATTCGGCTAGTAAGAATTATGAAAATCCTTTGTTTGGAAACCTGAATATTACTGAGCCCTTATGTGCTGGTTTAAAGTTCTACATTACCCTTGGAATTTGTTGATACTACAGATACCTAGTATGACTGAATGACTGCAAGTTTGATCCTCAATTCTGTTGCTTTTGGGTGATGTTTTACTCAGGTCATGCTTGCCTAAGAAATTCCAGCAGAAAGCTGTTCACTGTTGATAAAGATAATAGCACAGTTGCATTCTTCTGACTAAAACAAAAGAGAATGTGTTGAATAGTAATGCCCCACTAGCTGCCTTAATGGATAAACTTTATTCTGCTTGTTAACAATTTTTTTAATATAAAATCCTGTCTCATTTGTATACATCATCTCCTTGAAAAGTATGACATTAGCCTGACTCTAGGCAATGAATATTTAACCTCAGCCACCTGGCTGTTTGCTGTAATGGACTGTTACTTTTACTTTATTATTTTAACAGATCAATAGCTGCATTAATTCTCACAGAAAACCCAGACTCTCTGCCTGAAGTGAAATGTGCCAGCTTTTTTTTTTTTAATTAGTTGGTTCTCCCATAAAGTTGGAATTCTATAGGGGAATCAAAGACAGGAAAGTAATTTGATAGAGAAAAAAGCAAATCATGCAGAAAATGCCAATATCAATTTCCCAAACAAGTCATAACTCGAATGCCGGGAGTGCTGTTTCTGTCACTAAACTTTAATAGTATAAGTAATGCAAGGCAGTGATAAGGAGGGGGCATTCATATATTGATTTAACTTAAAAAGATGGCAGATAAATTAAATCTTTTTGACCTGCATTTAATGATATGTTGAGATGACTGAGCTATTACTTCGATGAAAGAAGTGGTAATTACAGTTGATATGTGCTATTTTTGTTTTTAATGTTTTGTCAGCAATATATACTGCAGCAAACTTTAAATGCTAACAAGTTTTTGTGAAGGCTTGCAGGTTTAGGCTCAAAATAGGGCCAGAGAAATTGCCACCTCTTCTATGAGCACAGAATGCAACAAACAGCCTTTTCTTTTCCAGCATGTCTGGCTGGACACTTGTGAGTGAAAATGGGAGAAGCAACTTGGCATAACTATATGGTCAGCCAATGCACCAACTTGGGAACTGCTCAGAAAGGCAATCTGGAAAACTCTTCTCCACTCTCATGTTAAGATTTGTACTCTCACTGAACAATGATACCAAGTTGTAGGCCTTCTGTTTGGTATAGGCTAAACTCCACAAACATGCAGAAGTTCCCTCTGAATATTTACTTTAGCTCCCCTCAAGTCATGAATATGATCTACTCTGAATTATTTGGTTCATTATTTAAGATAGTATTTTCTTTGTGAACAGTGAATCATACTATTTTGGAATAATTGTTCCACCAAGCAGTGGTAACTCTTCTACCACAACTCCATATAAAGACATAAAGCTAAGGTCAATAAAAATTGTATTCACAAGATGAATGCAGAGGCAGTAAAAATTTTAAGTGTGCTAAGAGATACGATACGTTTCCATAGATGCTGGTCTGATATATTTGGGGTGTCAATTTGTAAAATAAAATCAGAAATGGTAATGTGCTAATTTCCAATAGGACTACATTAAATAGAATATTAACATAGCAAAAAAAAATCTGAAATTTAAGTATTTTTTTATTTTGCAGTTTTTTCTCTTTCAGAATGCCAGGCGTCTCATTCATAAATTGAACACCAACCTCCTGTACTGCATATTTTTAATCTGATTTCGTTTTCGCCTCCATCATTTTGGAATGTGACTATATCAGTCCAGGGATGATCTTGCTAGGATGTGACTGCAGGTTAAAATATTCAGTTAACAGTTTATTCATGAGGAGACAACATACTTGACCCTGACTTATGGTGAAGATAATGTAACTCATACACAAAGCATCAGGAATGCAATAGAAACTATGCTGCATATGTCTTTTGTTCTTAATTATATTACAATAACATTTATAGTTTGGTTTCTAATTAGTACAAATTAAGTGATTCCACTCTAGAATTAATTCTGAGTTTTATAGTATGCATTATTTTACATTGCATGGCAACCATGCTGATCAAAACAGATTAAAGTAATTATTTCATGATATACAAAAGGAAAGTAATACATGCTTGCAGGAGGCAAGACAAAACCTAGGTCAGGTTCAAAAGCTGTTATGATCCCCTCTAAGAGCCTAGTCACAGAGAGGTAGCTGTGTTAGTCTGTCTCTTCACAAACAAAAAAACAGTCATGTAGCTCTTTAAAGACTAACAAAATAATTTATTAGGTGATGAGCTTTCGTGGGGCAGACCCATTTCTTCAGATCTGGAAACAGTGCTGAAAATGAATTGGCAGTATGAAGATGTAACAGAGGCCGTTTCTACACTAGCCCAAATCTTCAAAATGGCCATGTAAATGGCCATTTCAAAGATTACTAATGAAGCACTGAAATACATATTCAGCACCTCATTAGCATGTGGGCGGCTGCGGCACTTCAAAGTTGCTGCGGCTCATCCAGACAGGGATCCTTTTCAAAAGGACCCCAGGAACTTCGAAATCGTATTTCAGTGTTTCATTAGTAATCTTCGAAAATAGCCATTTGCAAGGCCATTTCGAAGATTTGGGCTAGTGTAGACGTAGCCTGAGAGATAAACAAAACAAAACAAAACAAACAAAAACTAAAAAAAGAAACAGAGAGGTAGCCGAGTTAGTGTGTATCTTCGAAAACAACAAGAAGTCTTGTGGCACCTGAAAGACTAACATACTTTGGAGCATAATCTTTTGTGGGCAAAGATCTGCTTCATCTGATGAAGCGGGTCTTTGCCCACAAAAGCTTGTGCTCCAAAATATGTTAGTCTATAAGGTGTCACAGGACTTCCTGTTTTTTTTAAAAAAAAAAAAAAAAAAAAAAAAGAAAACTGACAAATCAGCTGAGGGGGGAGGGTAAGGAGGAAATTACTGGCTGCAAGTGTCTATGAAGTGACTTGCCTGAGATCACTATGAATATCGCAGATGGGGAAGCTGTCTTTGTAACAGCATAAGGCCTCTTGCATCTGTCTCTGCTCCAGTGTGTTTCCTGCCTTTGAGTGTGGTGGCTGGTCCTTTGTTTCTTCAGTGCTTACGTACACTAGAATCAAGTGTCTGTTTTCTTTTTTGGCTGTAGTTATGAATGTTATCATCTCCCAGTTCCTAATTCTTGCACAAAGAGTCGTGGGATCTTTAATAACTGCTTACTACCATGGGGCTGCTTTTACAGAGTATCTAAAAGATGTCTTCTCAAACAGTCCAAGGCCATACAGCGAAGTGCACCAAGCTATGTTTTCTGTTGTCTTTGGGCCTGATCCTAAAAACTTGGCATGTGAGTAACTTCATGCATGTCTGTAATCCCACTGAAATCAGTGGAACCTTTCTTTTGCATATAGAGCCTGAAGTAAAAGCAGCTCCAGTCCATTAACTTGCAGCTTCAGATCTGTCCTAGACTTAGGTTCCAACATGTTTGCAGAATCAGGGTATTCAGTGTATGATGCATGAATACATAAAAGCATTCTGCAAATGCCTATACTAATTTAATATAGGGGTGATACATGGGAGTGGGGCTCTTGAGCATGGGGCTGTAGCTCTGTGGGATTTCAATGGGTGGCTTTGGTGTTTCAATGGGGGGCTTTCTGGCTCACAGTTAAGGATGTGTGTGATAGGCCATTGGGAACCCAGTGGTTAGTGTAGACCTGACTTCTTGCTCCTTGCCTATGTCAGCATGGTAGACATGCCTGTTCCTAAGTTATGAATCTTTGGGTCTCCATCCACATCTGGGTCATGGCCCTTAAGTGGGATGTTAGAGAGATCAGGGCCCTACCTTTCTACCCTGTCCCAGCCTAGGGCCCTCTGGGAAGCAGTGGCAGGTCCTCCCTTCTGGGAGTCATCCAGCTCCCCACACAACTTCCTACCCAGATGTCGCTTCAGTTTGGGACATGGCACCTAGAATCACATATCAAAAAGAGTCCAAACGAGAGGGGCATTGCTATTGCTCAGATGGTTTGGGGATGGGGTTTGACAGAGCCTATATGCCGCACCCAAGTTGTGGCTTCCACCCCCAAACTTAACTTTCCATCTGTGTGCCTGGGTAAGGATTCCTTTCTCCTGCGGCCAATCCACCACCCGTTGCTGAGGCTTCTGAGTTCCTTTCAACCTGTGTGTGCTCATCATAATGTCCAACACTTGATTTTCTGTGTGTGTGTGTGTGTGTGTGTGTGTGTGTGTGTGTGTGTGTGTGTGTGTGTGTGTGTGTGTGTGTGTGTGTAATTTTTTTCCCCAATTTGATCATAGTGGAGGAGTTGCATGAGCTGAGCTCTTCATTCAGTTCTGCCTTGTGCTTCTTGACCTATCTGTTCTATGCGAGCTTCCAAGTGCTTCATATAACCTGGGAGATATTAATGTAAACAGTGGTCTTGAATTCACCGCTACGTGGGGCTGCACCATATTGACCCCGGTGAGTTTTTTTTTTTTCCAGTTAGTTTTTATTGACATGTATCTGTATCCTAATGAAGGATGGCTGCAAACAGCCTACTATTGAGCAGGCAAGACAAAAGGTTCACAACTCCCAGGCAGGGAAGCCAGGGAGCAGGAAAATAAATGTATGTATGTTGGACTGAAGTCAGTGCTTTGGGTTTTATTTGGAGTTACTTTCTGTGAGCAACTCAGACCCCCAGAGGGGAAGGGGTATTTTGACTTCAGAAAGTGTGAATGGAATCTATGTGAGGATCCTTTTGGGCGTATATGGGATGCAGCCAACCCTGTTACAAAATAGTGGCAATGTAATAGATTTATGTGCACACAAAAATCAAATAAAATCGATACTTGAAATCCTCCATCTCCAAGCACAGTTTGTGTTAACTACTCTTTAAGTATTGGATTCCTCATGTAATTGCCTATGTTTTTTCAAGAACAAATACGGGTTCTTGCTGTTCAGATGAATCCACTTGGGAATATTGCTGATTTTGATTAAAGTATTGCTTTTGAAAATTTGGGCCCCCGCATGTTGGCCTGTCTATGGGGTAACCAGGCCTAGCAACAGTGACCAGCGCTCTGATGCCACTGTTATTCAGCAGCGATAGCCGCCCAGAGACCAATTTATGTGGGGCTTTATGTAACTTTTATAAAAGTGCAAGAGTAAAAGGGGCTAACTATTGCTAACTCCTGTCTGTGTTTAAACTGAGTCAGATTAAAGCCAAGAAGGATTATTTTTTCTCCCTTAGAATAATGTCAGGACCTTTTTATTTTTAATTTTCTGTTCCTCTGAGCTTTGATCAGTGAACCTCAGTTAGGAACAGGCAGAAGTGTCCCACACAATCAGTTTCTTGTAACTTTTGAACCTCCTACTTTCTACTTGGTCTATATTTCTATTCACTTTTTAAAGTGAGGCTTTGCTATTATAACCAGTAGATTTCTTCAATGCTTTTCTTCAAACAGAAATCTCAATACATAATGGACTACAGCATGCCTGGTGCACGGGCTACAAGCTGTGCATTCAGACTCAAGAGCTCAAGGGTAACACAGATAATTGGACTTTCTAAATAGCTCAATCAAAAAGCCAGAAACCACATTTGTGGCAATTGAATCCACGACTATTATCATAATCATAACAGAAATTGTTCCTTAATTTTATAGAAAACAGAGAGAATCAAGTTCAGATTCATAAAAGGTTTTTATTTGTGCCATAGAGAGAAGGGGGCATGAGTTAACTTTTGTCAGTGGGATGCTGATGTGGCCAGTGGTCTGATACGAATTTATGTTCATTTAAAATTTTCTGTTATGGGCAAAATGAGGGAGAAACTCTGGAAGCAGCAGAACCGTGATTATGGAAGAAACTGAACTAAAACACAAGAATAGAGCCCTGAAAGCAAGATGAAAAAGATATTTCATTATAATCTTTGTATTTTCACTTCCCACAGCTGACATTTTGCAAGCAAAATTGTTTGTGGTGAGACAGAGCTTATTTCCTTAATGCACATTCCTGGAAAATAAGCTCACTGTAGCAATTCTCTTCTGCAGTAAAATTGAAAATACATTGCAAAGACAAATCATTCTGGTTCTGAGATGCATAGCAAGTCTGTAAGCACCTTGTATTGAAAATTAGGCCAACAAGACCCGAAGAGACTGATATAATGAAACAATATTTTAGAAATTGTTGCACTTTGCCTAAGATTAAGCCAGATGCCACTCTGCACTGCAAGCTACAGAGGAAAGGAAAGAGTTTCAGATAAGCTCCCAAAGAATTTGTTGTAATAATGATAGAATACAGTAAAACCCCAAGTTTTTGCATTCCTGCCGGCACCACCTAACTCAAATTTTCACGTGAGTCACTGTGGGGAGCAGGGAGCCAGGCTGCTGCTTTGTTCCCAGCTCCTTGCAGCTTGCAGGACCTGAGAAACTGACCAGCCCAATAGGGCTGGTCAGTTTCCTGGCACCTTCTCCCTGCCTTTCCCCAGCCATGCAGCTGGGGGGAAGGAAGGGAGAAGAAGCTCTAGGGCTCTGAGGCCACCAAAAAGGCTGACAGCTGCAGAGCAGCTTCAACTTGTGCTTAACTCACGTTAAAATGAGTTACTCACAACTTGAAGCTGCATATATCAGGAGTTTACTGTATTGACAATTTTCCCTGCATTAGCTGGACATATCAGTTCAAAAATTCAGTTATCTGAATCTTGTCCGAAATACCAAAAATAACCACCTAGACATGCAAAACTTGTTTGAGAGGTTCCTGAGCAGAGATGATTGGCAATTCCACTTCTCATTAAGCAGGAAATTCTGATTATTTTATTATATCTTTATTTTCCCTCCCAATTAGGATCAGAGGAACAAAACAGCAACAACTTTGATTCAGAGAAATTGAATCATTTTCTGCTGCCATTTTCAGTTAAAAGCCAACGTTTTGGCAGTCCCATATTTCAGAACATTTTTTGTTGCCCCACATTGAAACATTTAATTTCAGAGCAACATTAAACTTTGCATCTACCTTAACAGTCATAAGCCGTGTCTACACGTGCACGCTACTTCGAAGTAGCAGCACTAACTTCGAAATAGCGCCCGTCACGGCTACACGTGTCGGGCGCTATTTCGAAGTTAACTTCGACGTTAGGCGGCGAGACGTCGAAGCCGCTATCCTCATCAGGAGATAGGAATAGCGCCGTACTTCGATGTTCAACGTCGAAGTAGGAACCGTGTAGTCGTTGCACATCCCGCAACGTCAAAATTGCAGGGTCCTCCATGGCGGCCATCAGCTGAGGGGTTGAGAGACGCTCTCTCCAGTCTCTCAGCTCAATGGTGGCCGCGTGGAGCGGCCCCTTAAACGTCCCCTCCCCCTCCCTTCCTGTGCAGGAAGCTGGGGGAACGTGCAGGCGGCCGCCTAGACACGCGGCCAGCCTGCATGTCCCTCAGCCACCCAGAACAGGGCCAGCACCTGCCATGGCTGCCTGGCAGCCCCCCCAGGGGAGCCAAAGCAGCCAGGCCAGCCAGCCCGGCAGCCAGGCTCGGATGCGGCAGCGGGGCCCCTCCTGGACGGAGGCCGAGCTTCGGGACCTGCTGGGGCTCTGGAGCGAGGAGGAGGTGCTCCAGGTAATGGGGAGCAAGAGGCGGAATGTGGATGCGTTTGCTCAGCTGTCCGCGGGCCTGGCCGCCCGGGGTCACCCTGCCCGCACTTTTGACCATGTCAGGAGTAAGGTTAAGGAGCTGCGGCAGGGTTACGCCCAGGCCCGGGATGCGGCCGGCCGATCTGGGGCCGCCCCCATCACTTGCCCCTTTTACAGGGAGCTCAGGGACATCCTGGGCCCTTGGCACACCTCCTCCCCTCCAGCCACCCTTGATACTTCGGCAGACGAGCCCCAGCAGGCCCTTCAGCCGGAGTCCACCCCGGAGGTAGGCCCCACACCCCGGGCCCCCCCCCCCCCCCAGAGCCCACCCCCGGGCCATCGCGGCAGGAGGAGGAGGAGGAGGAGGGGGGGGGGGGCTCCTCCTCCGCAGAATCCAGGCTGCAGATCCTCCTCCTGCCATCCCGGAGCAGCAGCCGGGCCTCCACCCCCCGGGGATCTCCGGACCGTGGGAGTGGACCGACAGGTATGTACCCCCCTCTGGTGTACACCCCTGGGCTTGAGGGGCGGGGGTAATAGATATGTGTCCAGGACCCCCCACATGCTCACATGGCTATGGCCCCAAGGACAGCAGGGCCATGTCCCTCACAGCAGTGCATCAGCCCCTGCCCCCCCACATGACAGTGCCATGCCCCATCCCCCGGGCAAGGGGGAGCGGATCCTCGAGGGGCCCCCGGGAGGAGGGGGTGGGACACCCTGCAGCAGCAGCAGCAGCATGTGATGGAGTGGGGGGATTGCAAAAGGGAAACTCAGGCTAGATATGAGCAACAAGAGCCGAATAGCTCCCAGGGGCAAAGGATGATCTTGGGGCTACAGCTGGCAGGTGACACCTCTGCTCTGGACAAAGAGGAGGGAGGAGCCGAGCTGGCTTTGAATCGGGGGGTGGGGCGGGGGCCGCAGGTAGAGGCTAGGGGAAGGGAGAGCTGGAAGGCAGCCAGCCTGAGGAGGGGGAAAGCTACACCCCAGAGGGGCACCCCTTGGGGTCTTCTCCCCAGGACGGGTTGGAAGGACTGTCTCTTCTGACAGCTGGTGCTGTCACTCCTGGGAGAAACTGGGCATCTGTGGCCTAAGAAACCTTTCCTGTCAGACCCTGCGGAGTGAAGTGAGAGTCGCTCCCACCAGGGCACGGGGTGCAGTGCAGGGGGACCCCTGAACCCCATCCATCACAGCAGCATCTCCCGGGGATGGGGATGGGGAACCTGCAGCACAGGGCTGGGGGGACAAAGGCCACAGCTCGGGGCCCACACTAATGCCTGTCTCCATTCTTCTTCCCTCCCTCCTCTCCTGTGTCCCACACCTGCACCATCGGAAGGACCGGAAGAGAGCGCCGGCGAGGCATCCGTGGTCCCAGAGACCCCTCCGGGGCCACCGCTCCAGGCAAGCCCCTCAGCCAAGGACCAACCGGTCCCACGGCGGGCTAGACGGCGGACCCCGCACCACCACCAGCCGACGGGGACGGACCCCCAGCTGCTGGCCATCCACCATCGGCAGCTGGAGGTGGCGGAGCAGCGCCTGCGGGTGGAGCAACGCCGCCTCGACCTGCAGGAGCGGGCGTTGGCCTGGCGCCAAGAGGCATGGGGGGCCTACATGGACACTTTCAACCGCCTTGTTGACTACCTGACCCCCCATGCCGCGCCGGCCGCCGCAGCGCCCACCCTGACTGCTTCACCCACCGCACCACCTGCTGCTTTGCTCGTCGCCGTCCTGTCCGCCGTCGCCCCGCCATCCACCAGCGAGGGCCGGACCGCCGAGGGACCCCTGGAGCCACCTGAGACTCGTCGGGCATATCTTCTGGTCCGCCCCGCCCCCAGCCAGCCCCGGACAGGGCTGCGGCCGCGGCGGGGCTCCCGACCGCCCACCCCCAGTGCCGGACTTAGGGGCGTGGGGCCCAGGACGTGCCCCCCCCTTGTATATAGTTGATTTTTAAAAAAGGACGATGGACAGTTGTAGTTCTCTTTTTTTGTGCCCCCCTTTGCCCTGTCCCCCCCCCATGCAAATAGTTCTCCCCTTTATCATCCCTGGTTTTCTTTTTAGTGAACAAACTTTTTTATTACTATTGTTTTCTTTGTACACATTACTTTTGTTACACACATATTTTATATAGTTTGTTCTTGTTTTAATTCTAGTTCCAAAAAAACAAAGTTCTCAAAGAAAAACCAGTTTAAGTTCAGCCACAAGTGCGTGCTGTCATTTGTCCAGGAAAAGTGTCGGGGGGGTATGGTTGGGTGCTCCATGGTGTGGGCGTTGGGGCAGGGAGTGTTGTGGAGGAAGGGGTGGGCAGTGGGGCACCAGGCAGAGTTCACCCCGCGGCCTCATCATCGAAGTGGGCCCGCAGGGCCTCCCGGACCCGGGTCCCTTCGGGGTCCACCTGGCGACTGGGGGCAGCGGGTGGCTGCACGTCGGCCCTGCCGGCCTCCACAGCCCAGCCCTGGAAAAAGGCCCTCCCCTTTGCTCTCCACCAAATTGTGCAGGGCGCAGCAGGCACCCACAATCAGGGGAATGTTGTTGGGGCCCGCATCCAGGTGGGTCAGGAGACATCTCCAGCGTCCTTTCAGGCGGCCAAATGAGCGCTCCACCACCTGGCGTGCGTGGTTCAGGCGCTGGTTGAAGCGCTCCTGGCTAGCGGAGAGATGGCCCGTGTACGGGTGCATGAGCCAGGGCCGGAGGGAGTATGCCGCATCTGCGATGACGCAGAGGGGCATGGTGGTGTCCCCCACAGGGATCTCCCGCTGGGGGATGTAGGTCCCTGCCTCCAGCCAGCGGCACAGGCCCGAGTTCCGGAAAACCCGGGCGTCGTGGGTGCTTCCAGGCCAGCCCACATAAATGTCCTGGAACCGGCCCCGGCTGTCCACCAAGGCCTGGAGGACCACAGAATGGTAGCCCTTGCGATTGATGTGGCGTCCTCCACTGTGATGTGGGGCGCGGATGGGGATGTGAGTCCCATCCAGAGCCCCGAAGCAACTGGGGAAGTCCAGGGTGGCAAAGGCCGCGAAGGTGGCATCTGGGTCCCCCAGGCTCACGAGCCTGTGCAGGAGCATGGCATTGATGGCACGCACAACCTGCAGGGAAAGCACATGGGAGAGCACCAATGAGGGGTGAGCAGGGTGTGCGTGGCCCTGCCCTGCCCTCCCCTCCTCTGCCCTGCCCTCCCCCCGTGGGTTCTCTTACCTCCATGAGGACAGCCCCGACGGTGGCCTTGCCGACACCAAACTGCTGTCCCACGGATCGGTAGCTGTCTGGAGTGGCCAGCTTCCAGACAGCGATGCCAACCCGTTTCTCCACAGGGAGGGCACGCTGCATGGCTGTGTCCTGGTGCCTGAGTGCGGGGGTGAGCCACTGGCACAGCTCCATAAATGTCTGCCGGCTCCTCCTGAAGTTCCTGAGCCAGCGGTCGTCGTCCCACTCCTCAAGCACCAGCCGCTCCCACCAGTCGGTGCTGGTGGGGTAGCTCCACAGCCGCCGGTGTGTGAGGCGGGGCGGGGGGGGGCGGGGTACTGCAGGGTTGCGGGTTGAGCCCTGCTGCCCTGGGGGCAGCTGCTCCTCCGGTGTAGCAAGGAGGTGCTCAGCTGCCTCCTGCATGGCATGGATCAGGGCGAGCCCTCCTCCTGCCGGGAGGGCTGGGTGGACCTCTGGCGGCTGCTGCTGCTGCTGCTGGGGGTCCATGCCTGCGTCGCCCGGGGTCTGTGTGCCTATGGCTCCTCAGACCGCGTGCTGTGCAGGCTGTGTGTGTCTGGGAGGGGCCCTTTAAGGGAGCGGCTGGCTGTTGAGTCCGCCCTGTGACCCTGTCTGCAGCTGTGCCTGGCATCCCTATTTCGATGTGTGCTACTTTGGCGTGTAGACGTTCCCTCGCTGCGCCTATTTCGATATGGTGCTGCGCAACATCGATGTTGAACATCGACGTTGCCAGCCCTGGAGGACGTGTAGACGTTATTCATCGAAATAGACTATTTCGATGTCGCTACATCGAAATAAGCTATTTCGATGTAGGCTTCACGTGTAGACGTAGCCATAGTGTCAGAAGGAAGTTCTACTTGTAAAGGATAGCTCAGTGGTTAGAGTGTTAGCTTGCTAAACCCAGAGTTGTGAGCTCAGCCCTGAGGGGGGCCACTATAGGGCCTGGGGCAAATAGATTTAAAATAAATAAGGGGATGGTGATAGGCCCTGCTGTGATCTCTTTCGGAAGAGATCTTGTAGGACTTCTTATGAAAGTTTGCTGTAATGTAGACCTAGCCAGAAGGAATAGGAATTACATCCCATTTCTGCCCTAGCTTCTGCAACACACAGTATCTTCCTATGTTTATCACAGAAATGGGGTCTTCAGATTCACAGAGAATCCTATCATTTTGTTCTCCTTTCACCCTCCTCAGATTATTCACATGATCAAATTGTCTATTAGCTCTCTGAATTTCTGCTGAACTATCAGCCTTGGACACATCACTGGCCAAAATGGTCCTATAGGGGTCTAACTCTCACTAGGTACAAGTTTCCATTACCTTAATAATATTGTGAGAAAATGTACAAGTTCAATGATATTTTTATCTGTGCACTTTTCCTCAAAAAAAAATCATAGGTGAACTCTGAGGAATTCTCAAGTCCCCATCTGAGGAATTCTCAAGTCCCCATCTCTCAGGAATTCTCAAGTCCCATATTGATTGGGTGCATGTCACCTCAGGACGGGATTCAGAGATTAAATTTCTTGATGCCTTAAATGACTGCTTCTTGGAGCAGCTAGTACAGGAACCCACAAGGGGAGAGTCAATTCTCGATCTAGTCTTGACTGGAACGCAGGATCTGGTCCAAGAGGTAACTGTTACTGGACCGCTTGGAAATAGTGACCACAATATAATAACTTTTAATATTCCTGTGTTGGGAAGAACACCGCAGCGGTCAAACACTCTGGCATTTAATTTCAAAAAGGGGAATTACGCTAAAATGAGGAAGCTAGTTAAACAGAAACTAAAAGGTAGAGTAATTAAACTAAAATCCCTGGAAGCTGCATGGAAACTGTTTAAAGACACCATATTAGAGGCCCAACTTAAATGTATACCCCAAATAAAAAAACACAGTAAGAGACCTAACAAAGAACCACCATGGCTAAACAGCCATGTTAAAAAGGCAGCGAGAGAGAAAAGGGCAGCTTTTAAAAAGTGGAAGTCAAATCCTAGTGAGGAAAATAGAAAGGAACATAAACACTCCCAAATTAAGTGTCATAATGTAATAAGAAAAGCCAAAAAAGATTTTGAGGAACAGCTAGCCAAAAATTCAAAAAACGATAGTAAAATGTTTTTTAAATACATTAGAAGCAGGAAGCCCGCTAAAAAAGCAGTGGGGCCCTTGGACGATAAAGATACAAAAGGAGCGATCAAGGAAGACAGTGCCATTGTGGAGCGATTAAATGATTTCTTTGCTTCAGTCTTCACGGCTGAGGATGTTACAGAGGTTCCTAAATCTGAGCCAGCCTTTTTAGGTGACAAATCTGAGGAACTCACTCAGATTGAAGTGACATTAGAGGAGGTTTTGGAGTTAATTGATAAGCTGAATAGTAACAAGTCTCCAGGACCAGACGACATTCACCCAAGGGTTCTGAAAGAACTCAAATGTGAAATTGCGGAGTTATTAACAGTGGTTTGTAACCTATTCTTTAAATCCACTTTGGTACCAAATGACTGGAAGACGGCCAATATAACGCCAATATTTAAAAAAGGCTCTAGAGGAGACCCTGGCAATTATAGACCGATAAGTTTAACATCAGTACCAGGCAAATTAGTAGAAACACTAGTAAAGAATAAAATTGCAAGGCACGTAGAAGAGCACAAATTGTTGGGCAAAAGTCAGCATGGTTTCTGCAGAGGGAAGTCGTGTCTAACTAATCTATTAGAATTCTTTGAAGGGGTTAATAAACATGCGGACAAGGGGCACCCAGTGGACATAATATACCTAGATTTCCAAAAAGCCTTTGACACGGTCCCACACCAAAGGCTTTTATGTAAATTAGGTGGTCATGGGATAGGAGGAAAGATCCTTTCATGGATCGGGAATTGGTTAAAAGACAGAAAACAAAGGGTGGGAATAAATGGTAAATTTTCACAATGGAGGAGGGTAACTAGTGGTGTTCCCCAGGGGTCAGTCCTGGGACCGATCCTGTTCAACTTGTTCATCAATGATCTAGAAAATGAGGTAAGCAGTGAGGTGGCAAAGTTTGCAGATGACACCAAGTTGTTCAGGACAGTCAAAACCAAAAGGGATTGTGAAGAACTGCAAAAAGATCTCAGCAAACTGAGTGATTGGGCAGCAAAATGGCAAATGAAATTTAATGTGGGTAAGTGTAAGGTAATGCATGTTGGAAAAAATAACCCAAATTACACGTACTACATGATGGGGTCAAATTTAGCTACGACAGATCAGGAGAGGGATCTTGGAGTTATAGTGGATAGTTCTCTGAAGACATCCACGCAGTGTGCAGCGGCAGTTAGTAAGGCAAATAGGATGTTAGGAATTATTAAAAAAGGAATCGATAATAAGACAAAAGATATCATACTTCCCCTATATAAAACTATGGTACGCCCACATCTTGAGTACTGCGTGCAGATGTGGTCTCCTCACCTCAAAAAAGATATATTGGCATTAGAAAAGGTTCAGAAAAGGGCGACTAAGATGATTAGGGGCTTGGAATGGGTCCCATATGGGGAGAAGCTAGAGAGACTGGGACTTTTCAGTTTGGAAAAGGGCGATTGAGGGGCGATATGATAGAGGTATATAAAATCATGAACGGTGTGGAGAAAGTGAATATAGAAAAATTATTTACCTTTTCCCATAATACAAGAACTAGGGGACACCAAATGAAATTGATGGGTAGTAGGTTCAAAACTAATAAAAGAAAATTTTTCTTCACACAGCGCACAGTCAACCTGTGGAACTCCTTGCCCGAGGAGGCTGTGAAGGCCAGGACTCTATTAGGGTTTAAAAAAGAGCTTGATAAATTTTTGCAGGTTAGGTCCATAAATGGCTATTAGCCAGGGATAAAGTATGGTGCCCTAGCCTTCAGAACAAGGGCAGGAGATGGATGGCAGGAGATAAATCACTTGATCATTGTCTTCTGTTCTCCTTCTCTGGGGCACCTGGCATTGGCCACCGTCAGCAGATGGGATGCTGGGCTGGATGGACCTTTGGTCTGACCCAGTATGGCCATTCTTATGTTCTTATGTTCTTATCTGTTCAGGCACCAATTTGCAAACCTAGGGTGGGCATTTCATTGCCCTTCTCCAGTGCCTTAAAAAAATAACTCCCAGTTCCCATAGAAAGGTAACTGGAGACCCAGAGTTCAGGCTGTAAGGATTTTTAGTAAAGACTGCATAGAGTCAGCCTCCTCACGTTCAAGTTCTAAAAGAAACTAAAGAAATTAATGTAATCAAAAAACTTTATAAAATCTACAATGAAGAAACATTCTGATGTTTACAACCTAACATAAATGTTTTATAAATCCACAGAAATTATCTTGACAGTATTAATAAACATAAACAAAGGAAAACAAAAGTAAAACTTGAACAGTTGAGTCCACACAAAACAAGTAGCTGAAACTGAGAGATCCCAACAGTGTGGGTTTAGTTCACCTAAGTCTCAGTTGCTTTCTTTTGCTGAGTCTGAACCATCTTCCCTCCACTTGCTTGTGTGACACTTCATTTGAGATCCCTGCAGATTTGCCTCGACTGTGGATCACTTCTTGGCAGCCAGCAAACACATTCAAGTGCTGAGTGACTTGTGCGTCACAAGTACACAGGTTAAAGGAAACCGCGTTACAAAGAAGTACAGAAACTGAGAATAACAAACTAGAAATGACTTTCCCCATTAGTACGTTAGCACTGCCCGTGTTCCCCGGTAGAGGGAACTACCTCCTCCTCCTATTACTACAACTACGACTACTACTACCGAACTATGACAGAACTACCAGCTGCAAAGTGCTTCAGAGTGAGGGATATCAGCCTGCTGTCTGCTCCTGAGCTGAACTGCTCCTAGCTCACACAGGACACATGGGCTGCTTCTACATTCTCAGTCTCCCATTGGAGGTCCCATGGTTGGAGGTACCATGGCAATTCAAAGCAGGCTAACGCATGGCTAATGTGCATATTCAGCATCTCATTAACATAATGGCAGGTGCATGAATTTCCAAGTGCAGACTTCGCATTGCAGACTGACAGTGAAGACAGGGAGAGCTATGAAATAAGAGCCCCACTTCGACATTCCCTTACTCTGATCTAGTTCTGTGGGAGTCAGGGAATGTTGAACTGGGGCGCTTATTTCAAAGCTGCCCCCATCTCCACTGTCAATCTGCAATTCAAAGTCTGCACTTTGAAATTGGCACGGCTGCCATTATGCTAATAAGGTGCTGAATATGCATGTTAGTGCCTCATTATCCTGCTTCAAATTGCCTCATTACCGTGCCACCTCTGATGGGAGAGTGATTGACAGTGTAGAAGCCGCCATGGCCTCAGAAGAGCAGCTGCCCTGCCTGCTGTCCCTCATGGAATCTGACCCCACACCACACACAGAGCTTATTGAAGCAGACCCCGCAACTACCACACCCAATTCCAGGCCCTTTGGTGTGTGAAGTGCTAAATCCATCTAGCAACAACGATCCAGATACAACTCACTCCTACTCCCTTCCAGGGGTCTATTAGCTACATGGGCTACGCTGGGAAATGCAGCCCAGCCACGGAGCTTTGCACGAAAGGGAGAATAGTGTCGTAAGTGTCCTGGAATTACAGGTCCTATGAGGCACAACAAGAGCTCAGTCAGGTGCAGAGTAATGCTGACCAAAACCAAAATGTTAAGTTTTTATTTTCACTTTGGAAATTTTCCCCGGATTTGTTTCTTCAATTCCAACAAAACCACATTTTCTGTAAAGTTAAAAAAAAAATGTTGAAATACATCAACCAGCTCTGCTCAGGAGTTTTTTTGATACTTCCTGCTTCTGAATGGAGTAGAAATGTCACCAACACAGACAACCCCCCGTGTTTTACATCTCTTGCTTCTGGCCCCATCTAGAGCCAAGGTGGGTTGACAGAGGTGAGCAAAAATGAGAGAGAGAGGAGAGGGGAAAACATCATCTGAATTGCCTGTAAGAGAGATTCGATTTGAGATCCTGAGGTGGTCATCAGTTCTCACTATAGCCAAACTCTCATACTATTTACTGATAATACGGAGGGTTCCTATCAGTGGGATACACAGGCTCACCAGGTCCCTGGGCAAGGTGGGGGGAGCAGAGGGGTGGGGGAAGCTCCAAGTTCGGGGTTGGGCAGGGGCTAGACACCACAAGGTAGCCCTCAGCACAGTCCAGATCATGTGGCATAGTGCTCCAGTGGTGATTTAAAGAGCCCAGAGCTCCAACTGTTGTCCCTTCTGCCATAGCGGCAGTGGCAGCTGGGAATCCTGGGCCTTGTTGAATCTCTAGGCCTTGGGGCAGTTGTCCCTTTTATCCCCCACCTCAGCAGGCTTGTGCCCTCTTAACTGACTGTCACACGGTACAAAACTTATTGGTCACTTACATTAGAGCAGAACTCTGCCAAGTCAGAATTTGGAACATACAAGTGGTAGAACTTTGTACGCGAATAAGTGGCTGTAAAGCGCTTAGGGGGTGGAGAATGAAGCTTTTGACATATTGTCTTGCTAAACAGCAAGAGAGAATTTTGACTTACGCCGTGTCCAGTATTTCCTATCTTCTGTGTGTGCACTTTTATTGTGTGTTCATTATGTAATGTGAAAGTGTAATGTGGACTGTCATTTTCTTTCCCAGCATGTACTCCATAGGCCAATACCGTTGCTCATATGTGAAGGCTAGAGAAATCAAGAAACCTGTGAACTAACTAGTCATTTTGTTAAATTTGAGCATTTGATTATTCACAGAATTTAAAATGCATACATATGGTTTGCAAGCAAGGAGCAGTTGTGCAGACTCAGAAGAACCTTTGTGGTCCCATATTATTTTGTGTAGATCAGAGGCAGGAACTGATTAATAAATAGCTCTTCCTTTGCTCAATTTTTTGTGGGGAAAAACTCCTCTGCCTGCTTTGAGTACTAACGGTCTCTTGTTTAAACATAGTGGGCAAAATTTAAAGATGACAGAAGTATCCTTCGGGTGCCAAGAACATAAGAGTTGCCATAAAGAAATGCCTTAGTAAGGGAGCTCATAATGCAATTAAAATGGGAACAAAAACATCAAAGTAGCCTTGCCCTTTATCAAAGGAGGTTTGTTTATGAAGCCTTGGTACATGTAAGTAGTTTTGAAAGTTATTACATGGTGTATTGTTTGCAATACATATGTTAACACAAGCTTATAAATGCTGAATAATTAGTCCTATAACAATATTTTAAAGACATATTGTCAAAAGACTGGTACTGAAGACTTACTGTAGCTTTCAGTATCATAATAAATATGCAATCTTGCAATAGAAAAAGTGAAAAGATATCTCCAATTTTACTGTACTTGATGCAAGACATTTTTTGTTCCAGCCAAGGCTTAGTTGAATTAGGGAAAAAAAAAAAAAAAAAAGAAGCCACACTTTAAAGACAACATTCTCAGGGAGTTGCTACCTGATTCTTGAATTAATAAGCATCTAAATTACGTCTCTTGCCATGTAGAACAAATTGGATTTCTTTTCATTAATATCAAGGAAGCAGAAAACAAGCTGAATCCCAAGAGAATTAAATGAACATGGCTATTCACCATTTATTTTGCTCCTACAAACCAGTCTTTAATTAAATAGCTCTTAAACATGTACCAATGAAACCATCAGAACCAGCAATAGCAGGTATCAAAAAGAAGCCATTTCCATATGATCACATATTCTAGTTTCAACTTTTCTCTTACATTAGTCACCACCACTGTTGTTCTTTTTTTAACACTGATGGAAGCAAACTAATGCTAGTAATGCTGCTTTTCATGGTGGGGTTTTAAAACATGTTTGTGCAATCTTTAAAGCTTCATCACAATTTTCTTTTTCGTTTACTAAGTCAGTTCTGATTCTGTCTTATTCCACTAAGAAAATTATATGAAATATTAATCACCAAAAGGAATGTGGAAAAAAAATACATTTTTTTTCTTTTTTCTCCCAATCATTAAAATTTGATTTTATTTGCCATTTTTACCCATCTGCAAGGATGTTGGTCAAAGTGATGATGATAAAAGTGGCCCCAGGTCCAGTGGCGGCAGAGGCAGGAGACGAAGGTGTGGGTCCCACCGCAGAGCAACACCAGAAGGTGGCCGAGGCGGATGACCAGGAAGAGATGGGTGGTGTACAGGTGCTGGAAGTGGGTGTGTGGCACAAGCCCTGGATGCTGAAGGTGGCAATGAGCAGTACCAACACTGTTAGGTGCTGGGACTGAAGAGGGGCACATCCCCATGATGCTCCTGCTGCCTTGGGCCATACTGGGGACACAGCTGTTGCTGCTGCTGTTCCCAGAGGACACGGCTCCAGGGCTGGCCACCTACAGCTCCTCATGCCTAGTGGTGGCTCCCAGCCAGATCATCAGTCCAACACTGCTTGCACCAATGGGAGTGAGAGGAGGAGGAGCCGCTGCTGCCACCCTTGGCTGGTCACCCATTCTTCCCACACAGACAGGCAGAGGTTGGGCATCCAAGCTCCTCCGCTGCATTTCCAGGGCAGGTGTGTAGGCTGCACTTACGTACGTTATCAACATATAGTCACGGGCCGCAAAAAAATTTGATGGGGCCACATGTGGCCCACAGGCTGCATTTTTGACATGCATTGTTTACAGGTTTATGTCAATGGGTCATTGTAATATCTGAGCACTTAGAGTTGCTTCCCAACTCTATACTGAAACACCCAAATGTACCAGAACAGGAAACAGCAGTGTAGGTTCATCATCAGAGCTTACTTTTTTCTTTATCCCTTCATGTGTATCGACTGGGGATGAGCTGTCATTTTACTGGAGTTAGGGAACAACCTCTAATTACAGGCTCTTATGCCGATGTGACAAGCGTGCTGGGAGCATGAGCTGCCTTTTCACAGACATCCAGTGATTTTCATCTCAACTTCTTAATGCTGCCAGTTGTTTAGCTGAGACTGCTGTTCCTCTCAGGATAGGGCGACCATTTCTCCCTGTCTCAAATACAGGACAGGAAGATGGCGGGGGGGCTTCTCTCGGCAGCACCAAGCTGGGGGGTGCTAACGCTCCTGGCCCCCCCCAGCTCTGGGGAAGCAGCAGCCTGAGGTGGTCCCCGCTCAGAGCTCCAGGGGAGCAGTGACCCACAGGAGCTCCTGGACCAGAGCCTGGGGGATGTGGCAGCCACGGGAGCTCTGGCTCCTAGTCCTAAGGGCCTAAATACGGGACAATTTGTCCCTTTTAAAAAAATAAGTCAGGATGCCTTTTTGGCGTCCGAAATATGAGACCATCCTTCCAAATACTGGGCAGTTGGTCACCCTATCTCAGAATCTCTTGACTGATCTGCTGGCAGAGTACGGGTTCAAAGTAACATATTAATGCACTAAAATAGTCCCATAACGTACCACAGAGAGAAGTTTTCCCAAGGGAAGAAAATAGCTTTCCCTTATTTTTATTATGTGCTGAGGGGTTTTGGGTTATTACTTTTACATTTTGATACACACACACATGCACATACCCACACACATCTGTACTTTGATCATTTTAAAAAGGAAGACCACTACTACACAAAACTTTTACTGTGCTTCAACCAGAAGAAGTTAAAATATGAAACCATAACCAAGAACCATTATTGAAACACTGGAACCAGAGCACGGCAGTGCTTAATTTGTGGCAGGACTGAGACCCATAACTCTTGGCAGTTCGTAGCTTGAGGCCTAGCACCTGTTTCCTTACAGACCAAACACTGGCGTGGAAATATCACCTCCTCATACTGTTCTTAAGGTAAATCAAAGACTTGCTAATATACTGAATGCTTCACTTTAGAATGAGATCCAAATCATACGGGGGCGGGGGGCATGTTTTCTGACGGAGGCTTCCCTCTGTTGCTTGTCATCAGCCAAAGTTATCCATTTACTGATTGATCCAAAGCCCCCAACAATGAAGAACGGTTTCAGTTCTTGGCGGGTAAATTGCAGTGATTGCAGCACCACTTCTAGCGAAAGATATGAGAGCTATCAGAGAGGAAAAGTTAATAGGAAGCAAAAAAGTGTATGATAAGGGTAGAGTGAAGAGTCAAAGAATCAAAGTTGCTGAAGAAGTGTTGAGGGGAGGGCAAGAGAGTGCTCATAGATATAAAATACAACTTTGCTGCAGGAAGGAAATGCACGACAGCTAATGGATTAGCGCGCTGCTGACATAAAAGCAAATTCGTATTAGCTAGCAACCGCAGACAGGGAAACACTTGTTATAAAACTTTTCACTCTTGAAATGGTTTCTGTGTTAGAAAGTAGCTTATGGAAGGAAGTGTATTGAACAACTCTTCAGTATGGCCTTGGTTTGAGAACTTGTTACATCTACATCATAAAACAGAGTCAATCCTGTTGAGTAATCTCACTGAATTTTCCTTGCTGAGTAGATTGGAAAAGAAGCTATGGTGACATGTCTATACCTGAGCCAATGCAGAAACAGGCTGAAAATGGTGTGTTTAATCCTGTTGAAAAGCTGTGTTTTCTTGGGACTGTGTAGGTGAATCAGAAACCATCTTGTAACATTTTTATCAGGATGAAAAAATGTCATCTCTTTAGTGTTTTACTTTCACCACTATCTCTGAATTTCTTTTTTTTTTTTAATTTTATTCTTTCAACTTTCTTCTGGAATCAATAACTTAACTACACTCTTTAATATGGCTCATGCTAGACTGTGAGTGATGATTTGAAATGAATTGTTGTGCTTTCTTTTGAGACTTAAAAATTAGGAAAAATTAAAATTAAAAATTTTGTACTTTTTAAGTTTTTTTTTTAATCTTGACTCAGGCTATTTTCTGATTTATTTTTCTACATGAATGATCTCTTTCTGCAGTTGATTAATTTTAAAAGCCTATATGATTAATCTTTTCTTATCCAATGTATTTAAGATACTCTTGAAAGTAATGCGAGAGCATCATGGTATTCCATCTTTGTATCCATCAAAGGCCTCCAGAGCATACTATAAAAAAACCTCCATTTGTACCCAAGGGGAGGGAGTTGTATCTGCTTCTGTTACTGAGTCATCTTGGGATGTGAGATGAGCTATATTCATTCTGATTCATTCATCCTGACCACTAGAAGTGGAATTGGTTTTGCAGAGTAAACAGTAGAACAGAAATATATTTCTGTAAGAGATGCAAACAGATATAACTTTAATGCATAGAGGAGAGAGGATCACGCTCTGGTGTCCTCCCTCGGTTCCCAATGAAGTTAGCAGAAATCGTGAGGGCTTTCCTGGTGTCCCCTAGCTGTCATGGTGTGACCCAGGCAGTAGGTTTGTTTAGTAAGAACACCTTCTAATATAATCATTTGCCTGTATCTATCTTTTGGCATGTCCTTTGATATGGTAACCTCAATTCAGGTTTTACTTTTCAATGTTTGCCTTAATTAGTTATCTAACCTGATCAAGGATTGTGGTTATATAATAATAATAATAATTTAATAATTCTCGTAGGGCCTGATCAAATGGTCACATGATAATCCATGAAAAGGCTGTCATTGACTCCAGTGAATTTTGCCTTAATGTAGTTGTATACAGATGATTTATTGATAGTTTAACCAAGGAGCCTTCTAATTCAAATTAACAAGATAGCTTTTAGTCTTGTTGGACTTTTGTATGTTAGTGTTTTGTTTTTTTTCTTAGTGTCATTTGACTTCTGCTCTTTGAAATGCCTTCCAATCATGCTGGATGGGGTATAAGTTCAGAAATGAATTTTTAAGCAATCTTTTACATAGTTGAGTACACATGGAAAACAAAGTTCTTCTAAACTGGTGTTGGAATAGTGTGAATGAATACTATACTCTAATTTGTTTTGCAAGCACAGTAATTTTCTAGTATCTAATTTTCCTCCAGTGATAACGCAGAAGTTGCTTTGTTGTGTGAAATTAAAATGCAGCTCATAATTCCTCCCTCTTGTTGACTACTTTTGTTTATTGTGTGCTGCTATAAATCAACATACTATAGTAACATGTAGACTGAATCATAGGCCGTTAATCAAACACAATGGCTACGTCACACCTAAAGAATAGTAGCTAGCCCCAGTCAGGAGCTGGAGACAGGCATGCCAGGACCAGCGCCAGGGCAGGCCAGCACCCCACTGCAGTGCAGCTGGGCTGGTGGCCAGAGGGGCCGTCGCTGGTAGGACAAGGATCTGGAGAGGTCCCACACCACTGTCCTATAGAGGCTAACCGACTTGCTGGAGCAGCAGCTGCAGAAGGACTAGGAGTGGTGGATGCAGGCCTGGGACCAATTGATGTCCTGCTTAGGCATCTGGCAGGACCAGTTGGCCCAGCCACCCACCCCTTCTGGCCTGTCCCCACCCAAAGGGCATTGGATTTGGCATGGTGGCTGATGGCAATGCTGCTCCTACTGCTTCCCAGGCCCACCCACCATGCCAGCCCTCCCTGCCATGCCTGTCCCCATACCCCCACTCCTACTGCTGAGCCTGAGCCAGACCCCTCCACAGCCTCACCATATAAGTACCTCCTTGTGCTCCTGGATCCAGCCCAGCCCTGACAGGGTCCCCACACGTGCAGTGGGAGGGGATCCTGTGGCCAGTGCCACTTGGCGTACTGCTCCCATGCAGGGTTGCAGGCCCCCCACCTCCTCCCTGGATTGATGCCCCCCAACCTGTCCCAAGCCCAACCTCCACTGCATATAGTTGCCCTTTGTTGCACTCTGTCTATAGTCTTTTATGACAAGGTTTATTTGACACACACTTATCTTTGCTTCAGTGAAGGGTGATTTGTTCACTACCCCCCATTTCCCTCTTGATTGGGGAGGGGTGAGAAGGTGACTGGAGGGGTTGTGGTGGGGACAGTGTAAGGCTGCGTGGTGTGTGTGCTCCTGGTATAGTCTGCAGGGAGTTTATTGAAAGATGTTGAATTAATATTAATGTCATTCATGATGTGTATTCTCCCAGTTCATGGAGTCTAATTCAATGCCTTGGGGAGGGTCCTTAGGAGAAGTTCTCCTTCAGGGCCTTGTGGATCTACAACCTGTCCTGCTGGGCTTGGCAGATGGGAGCTGTGCCTGGCTGTTTGTAGCCATGGCCAGCATCCACCCCCAACCCTGGGAGGAAGGCTTCCCCCTCCCTTCCACTATGTTATGAAGGGCATGACTTAGGGGACATGTTGCTCCACCATATCCAGGCAACTCAGGAGGCACCTAAACTATGCCTTTCGACAGCCAAAGGCACATTTGACTTGGTACATTGCCCAGTTGAGCTGGGCATTGAACAGTTTCTGGGTGGGGTCCAGGTGTTCAGTGTAGGTCCTCATGAGCCAGGCATGAGGGGATAGGTGGCGAGATGGCGTCCCGCAGCATGCACAATGGCATGCCCACATCCCCAACCACCAGCTCCTGGCAGGGTACATAGGTGCCTGCCTCCATCCTCTTGCACAGTCTGGAGTTGTGGAACACGTGGGTGTCGTGTGCCTGGAACGACCACCCACTGTACACATCCAGGGTGGTTGACAAGGGCCTGCAGCACCATGGAGTGGTATCGCGTGTGGGTTTTATACTGTGCTGTGCTTTTGTCTGGGGCATGGATGGGAATGTCGGTCCTACTGATCACTCTGAAGTAGTTCGGAAACTCCAGGGCACTGAAGCCAGCCACAACCACATCCAGATTTGCAATGTGGATGACCGTCCAGGGCAGGAGTGTGTTGATGGCTGTCATTACCTGCAAGAGTAGAAAACCAAATACATGCATGAGGGACTGAGGGAGGGTGTCCTTGTGCCCTGGCAGGCTTCCCTACCCTCTCCCATTCCCCTTCTCCCCCCTGGACTCTATGTTACTCCCCTCCCCCGCAGTGAGACTGTCCCCTGGCAGTGGGTCTGTGTTAGGGTGGGACTTCATGGTCCCCCAGAGACTTCTCCCCATCCCCAGCCCTACCCCTCACACCCTGACCCCACTCCCGAGAGTCCCCCTTGGGCAGGACTCCTCCTCACCCCTTCCTGCCCCCTGCAGGGCCTGCAACCCAGGAGTACCTTACCTGCATGAGGATGGCACATACAATGGAATTCCACATGATGAACTGGTTCCCAGTGGAACAATAGCTGTCTGGGGTGGCAAGCCTCCAGAGGGCAATGGTGACCCACTTCTGCAGCAGGATGGCAGGCTGCAGTCAAGTGACCTGTCTGTGGTGGGCAGGGGTGAGCCAAGTGCAGAGCTCCAGGAAGGTGTTCTTCTGTATTTCAAACTTCTGGATCCACTGCTGGTTGTCCCACTTCCCCATGACCAGGCGATCCCACCAGTCTCAACTGGTGGTGTACTTCCAGACCTGCCTGATCACTGGGGAGTGGTGTGGGAGGTGGGCAGTCGTGGGTGGGGCCCTGAGGAACAAAGGGCAAGTGCCTGAATACTGATGTCAGGCACATCCCCCCAGAGGAGGTGGAGGATACTTGTGATCAGGATGATCAGTAGCCTTAGCACCTGGGCATGACTCCAGTACAAGCCTGGAGGCTGCTCTGGCACCATGGCTAACTAGAAAGTGCAAATTGTCACACCCTCAATGAAGTAGGCAAGCCTCAGCGTGGGCAGGGAACATGGGTTGGGGGAATCCCTTTAAGGGCACACCTTCCTGGGGCTCCTGGAAGGGCTTGCCAGACATGTGACCCTGTCTTATGAGGTTCCTGGGTCTGTTCTGTCAACAAAGTGAATTGCTGTTTCAATTTTCTTTCATGTGTGGACATGCTCTGTTGATGGAAGTTTTCTTGGAAGGTACGTCCTGACAGCAACTTCTCTCAACAGATCACTGTAGCATAAATATACCCAATATGTGGTAACTAGTTAGAAATGCTCAGATGAAAACCTGAGGTTAAGTGGGAGAGTTTTATTTCCCTGGTTTTTATCTTATTAAAAATGAAAAGAGCGACTGAAGTTTGTGAAATATGCTATGAAATCTATTGAGCCCATTTCTGCTATTTTTTTACTCAGGCCCTCATCGTGACAAAGAATATATATCTGCATAAAGACTAGCATTTGAGTAGGAACCTAGCAGATAATGAAAACATCAATTATTCTCACCAACACATTTTATTTATGTTTAAACATCCGTTTAAAAGGAAGAAAAGGAGTAGGACACAGCTGCAATAATGAGGCTTGCTGTGGCAAATATTAAGGGCAAAAAAGAAAATAAAAAAATAGTGTCCTGAGCAGCTGAATGTTAGTGATCTAGGAACATTAGTCAGATTTTAAAATGTTTTGCTGTTCCCATTGCTTAAAATATGACTTTGTTCAGGCAGTTCAGTTCATTCATAATATTCAACTGGTTTGCCAATGTCCAGTTCCGTAGACTCTTAGCCTTTGCCAAAGCTCTTCCAAAAACTGTTTGGCTGTGGCTACAGTGGCAAATTTTCCTGGCAAAACTCTGGTTTTGTCAGCATAACTTGTGGAGCATGCAAACACAAAGTGCATTTTGTTGACAGTATTTGGACAAAACGCAGCACTTTTGCCGGCAACGTTCTGCCTTAGAGCTATGAGGCATAATGCTGCTGTTGACAGATGCTGTTGACAAAAAAAGCTGTGTGTTTGCTCTGCAGGAACATGGCGGGGGGGCAGGGGTCTCCTCTCGACAGACAAGTAATCTGTAGCAATGGGCAGCCCTGTCTGCTGTGCTTCCAGGTATCTGTTTTGTCAAGAGAGCAGCCAGGCGACAGAGTGGAGTACTTTCCAGATTGGCTTTTGTGAGTGGCCACAGTCTGTCGATGGAGTTTTTGTCGGGAAAACTCTCACAACAGTGATTTCTGTCAACAGAGCACTGTAGTGTAACTGCAGCTTTCATAAGGATTATTCAGGTCTTTAAGTTTCAAAGCATTCAGCAAAAGGTTCTTTAGGTCATCAGCAATCTCCTTGTTTAGAAATCCAGTCTCTTCTTGTTATTTTCTCCTTTAGTACAATGCCAAAACAACATGAAAATAATTTGCATTCCAGCATTTCCAGCTCATATTACTGGTTCAGACTTCTGTATTGTGCCTGGTATAGTCTGCAGGGAGTTTATTGAAAGATGTTGAATTAATATTACTGTAATTTGTGATGTGTGTTCTCCCACTTCTTGGAGTCTAATTAAACCCTTAGCTTCTGACTCCAAGATAGGCTTTTTTCCCCATGGGTTTTCGGAACAATTTAAAGCATAACTGTATGCTTCAGAACCACTGATAGTTTATATACAAAAATAAGGGAACCCCAAAATCAAACACACGACTGATTTGGGTTCTTATTGTTTGGCACTTTTTTTATCAGATTTTTCTCCTGCAAATTTATAAACACTGATTTATTTGTACATTAACATTAATTGAGAAGTCAGAGTGAAAGCTGGAAGCCACCTTTAAACTGACTTACGTGACATGATGTGTACACTGGGCCATCTTGTTAGTTCAGAAAAATATTGCCTCCATAGTTTATAACCAGAATGTACTCTAGTGTAGATTGTTCATAGAGGAAGGTTTGAGCAATGTGTCAATCAAACGTTCATTCAGTTCCGTGAAGGACCACTTTTATTATAATTTTGACATGACCAACTGCCAAAAGGAGGTTAAGGGAAACACATTCTTCCTTCAGTCATATCCATCTTGGCATCTCGGTGGTTTTATTTTTCAGAGAGTTTAATTTCTTAATAGTCATAAGATGATTAAAATTCGGAAATTTGCATCCTATGTTCTCTGCATTTCTTTTGATAGGACCAACCCTTTCTGAAGACGAATGGGCTCATTACTGAACCTTGACAATAAAGGCCATTTCTAAGAAACTACATTAAAAAGCTTGCATGCTGTTTTATACACAATTTACTGTTTGATCATTAAGATGCACCCTCTATAAACACAGCCTTCCAAATGGCTGTATCGTGGCTTTCAGTTCAGTTGAAATCTACTCCAACCAGCCCCCTGTGCGCAACATGACCATCTGTAAAATACCAAGTTCCTTATGTCAGCCATTAGGCACTATAGGCATAAGAGCTGCTTCCTTATGCATGGCTTGTAAAATTACTTCGTCAACCCACCTGCTGTAGTTTGACCTCAGATTCTTTCTCTGATTTCTCCTTTTTTGCGGACTTTCTACAAAGCAACTGAATTATTAATGGTCTGTCCCTCTTGATAAGCTTAATAAACCCCAGCAACTGGAAAAATATTTTTCCATGCAGATTGTTCAAGCTTATTCTGATTTGCTATAGAGATTAATCAAGAGTTCAAAGCACTGGGTTGGGCTCTGCAAGAAATGGGCTCCATTGCTGGCATTGCTCCATATTTCCAAAGTGATTTTGCATAGATTACATAATCTGTGCCTCAGTTCCCCCCAAAAGTTGGGAGTAATACTTTTTTTTCTCTTTGTTTGCCTTAACTGTTGTGATCATAACTTCTTTAAGGCCAGGACTGTGTTGTCCCAGTCTGAATGTCTAGCTCGTAGGAAAATGTGGCCCCAACCATGACAGGGGCTGTTACTGTATATACAGTAATAATAGTCTTTTGCATATAATTTTCACAAAATAAAAATATCAGATTATATTGTCTTTAAAATCTCTTTTTGAAATATTTGAGGGTTTCTTTTGTTCTGTGGTCAAGGTTTTATTTGGCTAATTCTTGGTACATCAGAATGAGACTTTACCCTTTACTCTGTAAGGAACATTCCTAAAAATTCACGGGGATTTCTTAGCAAAGAGTGAGTTAAACTGCCTTTGTGAAATTGGCAAATCCCAAAATACAGCAAATAAATCTGCTTGCAAATGAACACTTATAGAGGATGGGTTGCAGAGAAATCACTACCAGTGATGATATTTCTCACTCTACAATTTTCTTCACTGATACCAAATGATATTCTGTTACTCATAGGAAAAAAATATATATATAGGGTGAACCACAAATTGAAAATAAAAATAAAACATCCACCAGCTTCCTGTTCATATTTTCGTTATTTAAAACTCTCAACCCTTCTGTATTCTGTGTAATGTTATTACAGCCATAAATAACAGTGATGCTTTTCTCTATCTCTTGTAATTTTGAAAAGACGCTTCAGCACCAGGAGAATTTAGGATCGAGGGAAAATACAGCATAGAAACCGGCGATAAAGGCAAATAAAGCAGGAACTGACTCAAGTTATTTCTAGTTGGTGCAGGTGTCTGACAGATAGTCTTAATAAAAGTAAATCTGTCATCTACCACATTGAAGTTGTGCTACAGGTGTTCTTGATCTTTCCAACCTCACCTATATTATTCCACACCCTTCACTGACTAAATAACTGCCAGTTCTTTTCCACTCATAACTGTTCACCTACAGTGAGTAGTTTAAAGAGTTCAACTTTTCATATTTTTGAGAAGGATTTGACATTTTCCCCCCTCTTAGACTTGGGTGATTCATGTCCCCAGGGTATTTTATCAGATCTTCATCACCAAATGATATCAAGCTAGTGAAAAAGACTGTTGCCCTAGCAGTTTTGCTTACTCTTGCCTTCCTTTCCTCTGATATTTTAAAACGAACAGTCCAGCTAGGATACGTTACTGAATATCTATACCTACGTGTATAAATACTTGTATCTGTGTGTATTGGGAGTTTACAAGGAACCAGTACACATATACTATATTGTGAATTATTACACTCACGGAACCTAAGAAAGGGGAAAGAAAAAAATCACACCACTGCTGGAAATTAAATGCTATGATTTTCAGTAATTGAAAATAACATCATTTAGATATTGCAAATATGAAAATCATGAACCAGATGCTTAGCTGCGGTAAACTAGTGTAACTTCATTGGCTACATCTACACTACAGCAATCTGACAGCAGAAGTTATTGTCGGAAGAGATCATCCAACAAAATTTCTGTTGACAGATTGCGGTCACACATGAAAGCAAATCACTCTGTTGATCCGCTCTGTCAACAGAGAGCAGCCAGACTGCCCAGCAGGTCTCTGGACAAAATGGCCAACCAGAAGCACAGCGGACAGGCTGCCCAATGTCCCAGAGGCCCTGTCTGTTGACAGATTCTCCTGGAGCGTCCACACTGGCTTTCTGTTGACCGATTCTGTCGAGAAAGACATTCTGCCTCCTGGGGGAATGGCAGAACACTGCCGACAGAAGTGCAGCATTCTGTCGATTTACTGTCGACAAAACACATTTGTAATGTGGATGCTCTGCACGTTTTGTCAACAAATTACCTGTTTTGTTGACAAAACTGTCTAGTGTAGACGTAACCATTGAAGTCAACTGTAGTTTTTCAATCCCTAATATTTTCCTGGGAAAAATGCAATCTAGCCTCTTTTACATAATTTGCTGTTTCTTGTTGGGATAGATGTTCACTGTCTCACAGAAAACTATGTTTAAGACTAATTGCAAGAAAAAGGGGCCGCACACAGATTCACTGTGTGTGACCATCGGGAAAGAAAGCAGAGTATGAAATGGTACACTAGTCAGCAAAACATCTTGCTTTGAAGAGCTAAACATCAGGTATAAATCCAGAATGCTGGACTCTATGGGCTGTGCTGATAATGAACGTAGACTGCCTCTCAGAAATATAGTAGGTTATTATTTTGCTTACAACAAATGTAGAAGTTGGGTAACTGGGAGCTGGAGCACAGTTTTGACACATCTCGGGCCTGGAAAACTTCAGATATTGAGATAGTTATGAGGACTGAGGACTTCTCCTTGTTCTCCTCGGTTTCAGATTTTTGGAATAATTTCTACTAATCACTCCCTTCCCCCATCCATTTCTTCATATGAATCCATTACAGAGTAAAACAAGAGCATAGGAGGAAGCAGGAAGACTCTTCTATTGTCTTTGTTCTGGAAATTGAACACCTTTCTCATTTATACCTGCCAAATGTTCTCACTGTGTTTACATAGCAAGCATGAGTTCCCAATTATTCTACATGGAATTCCTCCTTGAGATTTACCAATTTACCCTCACATTTCATGGCTGATGCAGACGTTGATGTCTGTGCAATGTGGCCATTCATTTCCAATGACGGTATGTTGCTAGCAAACAGTGCTTTAGAAAGAAAAAAAGTGCTTATTTTGAATTGAGCAAATACTGGTTCTTGATACTTTAGGCCCAGTTTAATTCACACTTTGAGATATTTCAAGAACAGCTGGAAGCAGAGGGTTTGAAGGACAGGGCATGGATTAAGGAGTATGGTGAACTTTCATATCCAGCATTCTATCACCTGGACCTCTCATTTTAACCATAAGTAAATTTTAGTTATATTTGCCATAAGTACAGTACAGTGAAAGTAAACACAAGTAATAAAGCAAATACAGTATAAATTGACAGTGTACAGTGCTAGTGTTGTTGGTAAATAAAGTATTCTGCATAGGTTTTTATTTGTTAATATCTAATCCAGGGCCAGATATAAAAGTGTTTACTGTATATGATAGGGTATGATGTCTCTACTTGCTGTGGGTTCAGTGCTCCGCAATCTGCCAGAGTTCAGTATTGCTGCATCAGTGAAGACACAGCAAAATCAATCTCTCTGGGCTCAGCGGTCGATCCTTATACTCCATGTTGCTGTGTGGAGTACGGGACATTGGCGTGAGCCCAAAAAGCCCTGATGTATACCAGGGTACAAAGTTGATCCTGATAGGTTGATTCTAGCCATGGCTAGAATTGTATATCTGGGATTGACTTTGATCCCTAGTGTAGACCAGGCCTTAGTTGCGAAGCCTGACTACCACAGCTCTACATGGGGAGTTGAGAGAGCATTAGGTTGTTAGTAAGCCACTGGGCAATCACAATTCCCCTTCTGTTTCCTTGCTGGGTCACTGAAGAAGACAGAAAAGTGCTTTAGGGTTTTTTATTCCCCCAATCGCTTTTATTGCTGTTCTTAAAATGTCTTTCTCTTGGATGCTAATATATTAATTCTAAAAATGGTGAAAAAGCAATGGAATGACTAACCTGTTGAAACTGAAGTATTACGGCTAGTAGCATTAAACTTGAAACATTAGAAATCAGAGATATCTCAATTATCCAGGAAATTGCCAAAGAAATCTTCACCAATGCACTGTAAAAAGCTTTGCATTGTATCTATGCAAAATAATCATAATGCCCATCTCATCACTGTGAATGGTAATAACTATGCTAAATTAAATTGGAAATAGATCTTTACAACAAGAGGAACAAGATCTTCATTCTAGCAAACACAAATTTTTGAAGAAGATACCACAATTGTCTCTTTGTGCAATCTTTTTGGTATGTTTGTTTTGTTTTGATTCTAATTGCCATTGTTTTCCCAGTAGGTTAGGAAAAGTTGTATTTTGATTAATTATCTCTATTCCCAGCTGTTCTTAGACACTGGGGACCACATTCTCAATAGCTGTAGATAAGTGTAGCTCCACTGTGCTTAAAAGGGTTAAGTTACTATAGAACCCTTGTGCGTCTCTTGACTTAATATGATGCAAATAAGCAATCTCGAAAATGGAAGCTGCTTTGTATATTTACATGGTTAATGGGCATATTCATGCACCTAAAAATAAGGCATGAGGGGCTGCCAACAAATAGGGTTTGTGCCGGCAGAACCAGATTTACACTGCTTGATTTCTGCCATGCAAATGCAATTTAACCTCATGAATATGCACATTAGCTGTGTGAATTTGCAAATGAGCTTCCATTTTACATTTTTGAGCCTGATTATTTGCATCAAACTGTCAACACTAGGGCTCAGTGTAGACACAGCCAAAGTCACGTTAACTCAAGATATCAAAACAAAAAGCAGTCAAGTAGCACTTTAAAGACTAGCAAAATAGTTTATTCGGTGAGTTCTCGTGGGACAGACGCACTTCTTCAGACCATAGCCAGACCAGAACAGACTCAATATTTAAGACACAGAAAACCAAAAACAGTAAGCAAGGAGGACAAATCAGAAAAAGATAATCAAGGTGAGCAAATCAGAGAGTGGAGGGGTGGGGGGGAAGATCAAGAATTAGATTGAGCCAGGTATGCAGAGGAGCCCCTATAGTGACTCAGAAAGTTCCCATCACGATTTAAACCATGTGTTAATGTGTCGAATTTGAATATAAAAAACAGCTCGTCCACTTCTCTCTCTAAAACGGTGCGATAATGTCTCTTCAGTAACACACATACCTTGAGGTCATTGACAGAATGCCCCATTCCATTAAAATGTTGACTAACTGGTTTGTGGATCTGGAGTGTTTTGATGTCTGTTTTGTGCCCATTGACCCTTTGTCTAAGGGAGTTAGAAGTCTGTCCAATATACAAAGCATCTGGGCATTGTTGGCACATGATGGCATATATGATGTTAGTAGAGGAGCATGAGAGAGTGCCCGTGATTCTGTGAGTAACCTGGTCAGGGCCACATGAGCCACGGCAGTAGGGGGTATGCCGCATCCACGACTATGCAAAGTGCTGTCCCCAACTGGCAACTCCTGCTGGGGGATGAAGGTGCTGGCCTCCATATACCAGTACAGGCTGGAATTGCGGAAGATCTTGGCATCGTGGGTTCAGCCTGCCCAGCCCACCCAGATGTGCATAAACCAGCCTTTCTGATACACAAGGGGCTGGATGACAACAGAGTGGTAGCCCTTTCAGTTAATATACTGGCCAGCGCTGTGTGGCAGGGCACAGATGGACATGTGTCCCCCATCCAGGGTGCCAAAGCAGTTCAGGAACTCCAGCAATGCAAAACCCCCAACCATGGCATCCAGGTCCCTAACACCGGTGAGACAATGCAGAAGCATTGCATTTATGGTGTGGACAGCCTGCATGGGATGGAGGACAGGCATTCTTGTGAGTGTGCAGCAGGATGTTCCCAGCCAGCAGCCCCCACACGTTCCCACCTGGCCAGCAGCCCCCAAGAGTCCCCAGGCCCAGGATCCCCCTCCTCCTTCCCCATGGCAGGTGTGTGCCTTGGGCCCAGCTCACCTCCATGTGGACTGCTCCAATAGTGGCCTTGCCCAACCCAAACTGGTGCATTAGGAGTCCGGGGTGGCCAGTTTCCAGATTGCTATCGCAACACGCTTCTTGAGTGGGAGTGCATGCCACATGGTGGTGTTCTGGTGCCTCAGTGGAGGGGGGCCAGCCAATGGCATAGCTCATGGAAGGTGTCACGGCTCATCCCATTGCCCCAGCACCAGTCACTCCCACCAGTCTGAACTGCTGGGGTGGCTCCATGGGTGCCGAGGTGCCACGGGGTGGGGCGCAGGCTGGAGTGGGTCCACATCCCCAGAGGGGGCACTCTATCTCCCAAGGAGGAGTGGAGCAGCCACGGCAACTGGGCATATGAGCTGGGGCATGGTGTCCACAATATCCGTGTCCGGGAACAGGAGTAGGCTCTCATCCTCCATGGTGCTGCTGTGCTGGGATCTGCGTTGCTTCTGGCAGCTGAGCAGGCCTCAGCTTGCGCAAAGAGGGCCTGTTTGCGAGGGAGTGGGAGGCATTAAGGAAGCAGCTGGCTATGGGCCCCAGAGCGGCTTGGCAGCCATGCGAACCCATCCATGGCATCTCTGGCTCCGTTTTTTTGAAAGCGTGCTTGTAGCTGTGTGGATGCTCACTTTCAACAGAACGGAGTGGATTTTCGAAAGGGGGTTGGACCTGCGATCCGACTTTGGCATGTGGTTGTACGCTTTTGAAAACCTGGCTTTCGATTCCGGGCTTTTGATTTTGGCCTTTCGATGGTGGGCTCCCATGTAGACACAGCCTGCGTGAAGAGACTGTTACGGTGCTCTAGAGTAGAGTAAATTTAGAGGGCAAGTGTTAGTGCAACCTACAGTATACTTCAAGACGAACTTGAATAGTTGAAAAAATACATTTTCCATTATTCAGTGGGGTTGTCATCAGAAAAATACTTATACTAAAATATCACCTTCTTTTCCAGCAGGTCCATTCCTGATGTGTCTTCCATTACTATCTATTTGCTTTACTGGCAAAATAAAGATCCTGCTTGAGTAGACTCGGATCAGGGAGGCTCATGTGTCTGAGCTTCAACGCAGAGTTTCAGCTTTTAAAGCAAAACAACCATAGGGAAATCAGCTGCCTTCTGTTCTCCTTCATGTATTTCCATCAGAACCAAGCATTAGTTTCCAACTGTAGGATTCTTTGCACTTGAGATCATGTTAGAAGCAGAAAAGAACACAGATTGATTTTCAGGTCACAGGTGGAGTTCTTGGTATTGTCAGTTTCAAATTATTTTTGACTTTTAAATGAAGCTTGTGTACCAGTGTTGCTGTAGCTGTGTTGGCCCCAGGATATTAAAAAGACAAGGTCAGTGAAGTAATATCTCTGTTGAACCAACTTTTGCTGGTAAAAGGCAAGCTTTTTTCTCACACAGAGTTCTTTCTCACATTTGGGCTCACCCATCTTGTCTCTAACATGTAACTTAGCATTGGAAAGTCAGAGTAGGAACAGTAGAAGCTGTGACAGTTAAGGTTACGTACAATATTGATTTCCATTTGAACACCATATTTTCACTTGCTTATGACTTTTCAAAATGTTTGTTAGTTTCAGCTGCTTGAGCAGGATCATTGTTGTGAAGAACAATATCTGTGTGAGAGTCTTTTTCATGCATGTACTCAGGATAAAATAGGCTTCCTTGTAATTTAGCAGTCTAGCTGTCTGTCAGAAAGGGCAGATGCTGTCTGCAGTTGGATCAGGAGTACACAGGTTCTCTTTCTTTTCTGTAGGTTAATCAGTTCCTCAATCAAAAATAGTTCTTCAAAAATTATTTTCCTATATTGAAGTGGAGTTGGTCAGGTTAAAGAAATATCTTTCTGCTGGACATCTGTGCTTAGCCTAGGACTGAGTTTCTACTAAACTAAATGATTAACCTCAGAGCAAAAGACATATTTGTATAATAAAGGAAACCATCAGTGTTCTATGGAATTCCCTCTTACAGTTGCAGTGCCTGATGATTTACTTTGTTACATGATATGAGCCTGTTTTGGTGAAAGCGTGTTTGGAACAAGACATGTTAGTGCTAAGCCTGGCGTTCTTTACTCAGGCAAACGTCCATTGATTTAAATTAGTTGCAATATAATTGGGACTAAGATCAGTTAAAACAAATAAAAACTGCTGCCCCCAAACAGGCAGTAGAAAAATCTGGAGAACAACTGTCCCTCCTGCATGGGATGGATAAATGGCAGAAAATCTCTTCCTACCTGCCATTGCAGAGGAGTTAATGTTGGTGGAGGGTTGCCTTAATTATGCATGGTAGCCTTCAGTCTGTTCCATGGTTGCTTATTCTAGGCAAATACAGAGTCCTCTTGTACATATTCCACTTGGTCAGTGTTGCCAAATCCGCTTGATCAAACTCCAGGAGACAGATGACCAGTTATGAATTTGGTTTTAGAGATGGTGATATTTGTCAGGGGAGGGCTGATTTGATTTTTGAACTCTCAGGGAGAAGAACACATACCTTTCAGCAGTGCTTTTTTTCTCAGAGAGAGGATGCCAGAACTCAAGCCCCAAATGGTCTCTCACTGGCCGCAGGTTTAACCCCACCCACAACCCCAAGCTGCCGCCTCCTGCCCCCAGCTGCTTAACCCCCCTGCAGCCCCAAACCACCCCTCTGCTCTCCAGGTGGCTTAATCCCCTCTGGCAGCCCCAAGACGTCCCACTCCCACCCCTAGCAGCTTAAACCCCACATCCCCAAACCTTTCCTATCCCCAGCTGCGTAACACCCCCCTGCAGCCCCAGTTTGCCCTCCTTCCACCCCCAGGTGGCTTAAACTGCCCCTTCAGTGCCAAACCACCCCCGCCCATCCCCAGGCAGCTTAATCCCCCACAACCCAGGATTCACTCACCTTACCCAGGACTCCAAGCTCTGCATTCTGCTCTTCTACCAGACCATCTCCTCTTCACTGCAGCTGTGCAGCTCCTCCCAGCCCTCCAGCAGGAGCAACTCCCAACGCCCTGCCACGTAGAAATAAGACTCAATTTAAATGGTTTAAACCAATTAAATCGGGTCCTCTTTCAGTGCGGCAGGAAGATGGAAGACAGAAGCGTCAGCAGGAGCCCCAAATGGCTCTTTAATGTAGCTCGGAGCTGCTCGGCTGCCTTTTAAAAATGGCAGTGCCAGGAAAAAAGGTGCCAGAATGCAGTTCCTTGGCATTCCGGCAGAAAAAGAGCCTTGCATTGCAGAGAGCTGCATCTGTAATGTATGAAACATGCGCGTGTGCACACTGGGGGACTCTCTAATTTCTGCCTGAGTTGAAGGATCCTTCCTCAATACCTCTCATATCTCCACTCCCATTTTGTCCTGGGGACTGTCAGATGCTTCATTCACTGAGCACTACAGCCTGTTCTGCTCTCTCATCCCACATGTTGTCCTCAGGCCGGCTCCTCACCATACCCAGGATGTTGTCTCTTCCCCAGTCTTTCCCCTCGGCTTTACCTTCCACTCAACCCCTTCTCTGGTAGGCTCATTCCCTCACTATCTCTCCTCCCTCCCGACCAAACCCTGTAATCTAGACATAGCATCTCACTCTCTCTCTCCTTTGGCTTCTCTGGCTCTCTAAATATTTACATCTCACTCAAATGCTTCACAATAATTCAATTAAACACCATCATGTTTCAGTTAAAACAAAGTGGGGCAAATTGTGTTGCTGCCCATGTGTTTTAATAATATTGCATGTGGGTACTTTTCCCCAGGGACTTTGTACCAAAAACACACTTTCTTTTAATATTGTTTGAGCCCACATTTATTTTCTGGTTGTTTTGTGAGACATTTAGGGCTGTGTCTTTCCCAAGTTCCATCCCATCAACGGTACAGCATGCATGGAGGGAAAACCTACACCCTGTGTCTACATATGCCCCTTCCTTTCGAAAGGGGCATGTTAATGAGCGGGTTTGAAAGATGCTAATGAGGCGCTGCAATGAATATGCAGCATCTCATTAGCATAATGGCGTCCGCGGCGATTCGAAAGTGCGGCTTTTAGAATCGTGCACTGCCTGTGGAGACAGAACCTTCCAAAAGGACCCCCCCCAGTTTTTGAAAGCCCTTCTATCTGGTGATCGGAAGAACAGCTTTCAAAAACTGGGGGGGGTCCTTTTGGAAGGTCTCGTCTCCACGGGTGGCGTGTGATTCGAAAAGCCGCACTGTCGAATCGCCACGGCTGCCGTTATGCTAATGAGGCGCTGCATATTTATTGCAGCACCTCATTAGCATCTTTTGAACCTGCTCATTAACATGCCCCTTTTGAAAGGAAGGGGCACGTGTAGACCCAGCCACAATGTGTAAGCTACTGCTATGCACTAGAAACCATTGGTAGAATCTCTCTCATTGTAATTAACCTATTTTAGATTTAGAGACTGAGTCACCTGCCATTTAACTGAAACAATCTTTCCTTTACACTACCTTGAGTTTAAGAAATGACATTAATTAGTAGCAGAACCAGAGTTAGTTTGCCAGGATATTCCTACCCAGCTCTCTCTTAAATTACAAAGAAGTTGGATTTAATGAAAATAAGCAAGGGCTTTAAATAAAAGATCCTTCATCTTGAAATCACAGGTTAGTTTCTTATCTTTTGAGATTACAGAGTAAAAAGTGGGTCAGACGATCGTTTACTGTTCTCTAACTTGGTTGGAAATAGACGTAGTTCAGGAACACTGCAACAAAGCAGAGGCTATGGAATAAATAGTGCATCAGTGTCTAGAAACAGGATTGCCCTTTGTATCTTGGGGGATTATGATATTGGTGAGTGAAGGAGAACAATGAGAGTTAGCCTACAGCCATGCTACCGAGGAAGATCAACCCGCTCAGGGTCGATTTTCCATGGTTTTATTTAGTGCATGTGGGAAACGGTGCTTTTCAGGGTCAAAGACAACCCTGGAATGCCTCATAAGTGGCAAGGATTAAGGAAGATCAATGAGAGGAACACTCCCATTGACCTTCTTCCATGTAGACAGCCATAACAGTTGACTGCCGATAATTCAATTTTAGCGACACAATTGACATATCTAAAATTGCGTATCAGCGGTCGACTGCTATGTCTAGTATAGACACAGACAAAGAATTGAACAAGTGCAAAATAGGTTCACTGAGTACTTCATGAGGGACTTTACTGAATTGCATAGAACTTGTTTTTATACACTTCCTTGCATCTTCAAGGCTTCCTGACGCAATTTACAATAATGGGTTACATAGTGTGTACTGCAGTGTCTGTCTTAAGCCATTCAACAATACACACACATCTTATGTACACACTTGGGAATTTGAAACTAGTGTCTGTTAAGGAGAATTTTAGCAAGGGCTCCAGCCAAATCTTCTCCACTTTACACAAAGGTTAGACCATTGGTTAACTTCTGCCCATCCCTGATAGATAATCTGAAACAGAGTTTATCTTTACATCTGTTTGAATGGCTGCTTCATTATATAGCATTCGCTATTATTAAGATATGGTGACTAGACTGGGCATGATGAACCTATATCCTAGGAAGTGACTTCCAGGTCTGAGGTGGGAGAGAACGTTTGAAATACCACAATCAGTCTTGCTTTGGAAGTAACTGTGTTTATGTAGATAAAAGCCTGATTATCTGGCATGCAAATAACTGGCACATTTAGTTAACTGGCACGTCCAGCTCAGGCTGCCAGCTGTGATCCAGTGTCCCAGCTGGGGCTGGCTGCCGCAGGACTGATGTCCCAGCTGGGACTAGCTGCTGCAGGGCCAGTATACCACTGCCATGGGAACAGCTGCCCAGTGGTTGGCCAGGGCGCAGAGCAGGGACAGCTGCTGGCCACAGCTCTACTAACCAGCACATTTTATTATCCCCGGGGATGCCAGTTAATAAACCTTTTATTCTATTGACTTTGGGATTTAATTCTTTTATCCAGGACGTACTTCTATTCAGGGTATTTCTCTGCTGTTCAGAATATCATGGAAGAAGAGCCAACGGTATTGCTGGATGCCTAGGCAAGATGAGAGGGGGCCCTGGCACTGCATGCCCAGGAAGTGTGAGTTCTTGGGTGGCAGGACTCGGGCTGGGGCATCCACTCAGCACCACCCAGATCACAGCATTCCTTCCCCCCAGCTATCAGTGCTGCCTGGAGCACACCTCATGGTGCTATGGCAGTGGTTTGAAGGGCCCAGGGCTCCAATCACCACTTCTGCCACAGTAGCAGCATTGGCAGATGTAAGTCCCAGGCCCTTTTGAATCACCTGGCCCTGGGGCAGTTCCCCCTTTACCCCACACTGCCGTTGGGGGGCCTGATAGCAACACTGATGTTTAGGGGATTAGGGCTAGATCTTGCCAAGTGATAATCACCCTTGATTTTCCTTTCACTCGTATGAAAGGTGAAGGTATTCAGCAGCTCAGGAGATTCAGGCCTTTATGCTTTTGTATTCAATGCCAATTGTATTCCTGTATTTAATTATTTGAATGCATTAGGGCCTTATTTGCCAGAACAATAGAACAGCTCAAGAAATGTCAAAATTCTCTGAGAAATTAGAAACAACTACAGGGTTTGTTTGTTTGTATGTTTGTTTAAACCAGCTGAACATATGTGAAACTAGCATTAATGTGGTTATAATGTGCTTGTATGCTCACGGTATTGGAAAAGAGCGATAGAATACCATATGTACGTGCCCCTAGGTAGCTGTGTATTTTTAATGGAATGATGACTGCGAACAGTGTTATTGCTGAAATATTCTTCTCCGCCCTTTATTTCTCCTCCATTATTGGCTTTTAAGCAAAAATAAAAGAAAATCAATCAGAACGGAAAATGCTGTGTTCCAGAAAGGACATTTCTATGAACTGTAATGGAACTTTCTTCATTTCTGTTAATATGGTTTAAATACTGGTATAGTACATACTAATCCATAGTGTTCAAAATCACATGGCTTCCAAGTATGGTGAAACTTGGCAAGGAAATGTTTCTTATGAAAGAAAGCAATTGAGGTGCAGAAATCCACTTATTATTGCTTTTGGAGTGAGACTTCTCTGTATAGAGAAAACACCACTTCATCTTGCTATGAGGACAAAAGTAGATACCGTCAAATAACCTATATACAAACCATGTTGTAAACTTCCAGTGACACTGTGACCTCAATATGTGCTGTGTTCCCGGTTCTAGGCAGCAAATCAGTCTGAGACCGTATGACAAAAGGTCTCCCATGACTGTCCTCATTTTTCCCGCTGACTTGGAGTAGCACTGAATGCAGAACCCCTTCAGTTCTGTGTTGCAGCGAGGTAATGTGAGTCCACAGTCTCTGGAAATATCAGCAATGGCCTCTCCCACCTGGAGTGGTCAGGATGGTATCAGTGAATCTCTCCTTTGTTACTTCTGAAATACCATCTTAGATGAACAGGTTGGCCTACACACACATTTCTCAGTGGGTCCCACACTTAAGTGATAACTAAGTTCATAAATCTCAAGCATTTGTTTTGGGCTGACAGCAGACTCAAGCAGCCAGGCTCAGATGTTAATGGGTCAGTAAAACTTGAACCATAGTTTCATTTTTTTCTGTGCAGCCATGATGGATACACTTGAATTGTAAATGAATGATTGTAAAACAATGACATGACTCCTCGACACCTGCATCTTGGGCCTTGGCCCTTCCCCCCCACCCAGCTATAGAATTATATTAGTGAAAAATACAGTGATGCTGGTTTATTAAGATGAACTGTTGTGAACAAATAATTGAAAGAGCAACAAACTACTTAACCTTTATAAACCACGTATAGCAAGAAAGTCTGTTGAACACATAAGATAAATATAATGTCCCACATGCCAAGTCGTTAAAAAGAGCCATACGCTTATAGTATTACAAGACATAAGAGCAAAAAGCAAAAAAATTGAGGAGATCTAGCAGGTTGTATGAGAACAATAGTAATATAGTTTGCATCAATATTTAGGGAAATGTAAGTCCAAATGTCAGTGATACTGTATGTAGTGGTGGTGTTGCTATATGGGTAACAGGGTATTAGCGAGCAGGATGGGTGAAGTCGTATCTTTCCTTGGATCAACTTTTGTTGGTGGGATAGGCATCACCTACCAAACACAGCCCTGTATTCTTTCATTCATAACTTTAGTGCATATTAATACCCATAGAGTTAGGGGAGACATTGGATTTGTGGTTTATTGCAACAGTCTAACACATGACTGCACAGGTGTTAATGTGCCATCTCACTTGAACAGTCTCTTTCTAATATGTATTCATGACGTACGCTAAGCAATCTGTTCCATCTCGCCTTTCCCGGGCACTGCCCAGAGTAGATCACACATCCCCTAGCCCTATGTGTTGCCCAGAGCTCCAACAGAGACTTAAAGGACCTGGGGCTCCAGCTGCCATCACTGCTCCCATTGTGGCCAGAAGCCCTGGGCCCTTCTGATTTGCCAGGCCCCAGGGCAGTTGTCCCATTGTTCCCTGCTTTCAGCAGGCCTGCACTCTGTCTCTCTTTCCCAGATCTGAGGAGGAGCTCTGTGTAAGTGTCTCTCTTTCACCAACAGAAGTTGGTCTGGTAAAAGATATTACTTCCTGTCTCCTTTTTAAGCAAGATAATAGGCTTACTAACCCAGTAATTTCTTATGCTTCAAGAACCTTACAAAAACTACAGTGTAGTGCTCCCTTGGAGGTAGAAACATGTTGGCAAAATAATACTTGAGGAAACTGCTTGCTTGTTTATGTTACACATGTAATGCTGACAGACCTGGGTTGCTGGCACAAAGGATGTGTAGTACCCAGAGGCACTGAGACCTCCTACTAGGGCGAGTGAAGTCTCTGCTCTATAGCGTAGTACTGGATGAGGTCTCAGTGCCTCTGGGTACTACACATATATTTATGGTGAATAAAACACGATTGCAAGTTAAATCTCTCTAGTCCAGCACTCACTCATCTGGCACCATGTGTAATCTGGTGTGCTTTTAGTTCACTGTAATTTACCCCAAAATGTCTTCTAAGAGCCCAGTGAGCGGTAGAAGTGTTGGTAATATTGTTAGACCATACTAATCTTCCATGGTCCAGAGCAAATACTTTTCAAACCCAGCCAAAGAATTTAACATTAATTTGTTTTGGGTCAAATTAAAACCAATTTCTGGATGTTTTCTCATCAAAACAAAATTAATCAACTTGGGTCATTTTGAACTGAACTTTTTTTTTCATGTTCAGTTGTTTAACCCCTTAAAATCTACCTTACCTTCTACATGAAACATCATATCAAAACAAGAAGTCAACATCTTTTCTTTGGAATATGCTGGAAAACAACAGTTTTGTCTTTTTTCCCCCCATACTGAAGCTATTTGGAGACCTTGACCTGAATTCACAAAACATTTTGGACATCCCCCCAAACTCATTTTTGATGACTAAATTATTTTTTAAAATTATTTCGTAACTTAAAGGGTGCAGCTCAGGAAAGGGCTCTGACAGGATGTGGAAGAAAGTGGGGAAGTGGAAAAGTTAATGGTTCCTCGGGGTATAATAATCTTTACCTAGAGAGGAGTAGTTGAGGCCAATGTCTTCCTCTGGCAACTTTAGAGAAGTGAAGTTCTTTAGAGTACTGAAGTTTTCAATGCCATTGCTTCTGTGAACTGAAAGAGGGCAATGTTATTCTTTCTGCATGGACTTACATTAGTGTGGCAGACCCATTGTGCATTAATTAACCCATAAAGTCACTGCAGATTAACCTCCTGTGTAGTTAAACCTCACAGATTATGGGGCTAATGGGTATGACAAGCTCCCCTAGCATGGGACTCTTGGGGTTCATGACTGCTTGACAGCACTTTTTGAGATTCTCTATCAATCAACACCCCTTCCACTCAAGAGAGAAGCCTGTAAAGGTAATGACTGGGTTCTTGGATTGCTTAAAAAAATTAAATTTAAATCCAAGTACATCCTACAAGGTGTATAAGTTTACATCTCATAGGGTAAGGGTAGACCTTGCATCAAGGTCAGAAAAACTGTCAAATGTTTCACTTTCCCTAGTACTGATTTACCTAAGTTGCCTTCTAAATCTTAGAGAACAACAAGAAGTCCCCTGGCACCTTATAGACTAACAGATATTTTGGAGCATAAGCAGTCGTCGGCAAAGACCCACTTTGTCAGATGCATGAGTGTGGGGGGTGGCGGGGTTCAGAGGAGTATTTAAAGAAGGGGGTCCCAGTAAAAGGGAGGGCCAGAGCTGACAAGGTCTATTCAGTCAGGGTGGAAATGGCCCATTATCAGTAGTGTATATCAAGAGAGGAGAAAACAAGTCAGATCAGTCAGAGGGAATGTGGCCTATTGTCAGATTCTAATGTGGAGGTGTGAACATCCAGAGCAGAGAAGCTGCTTTTGTAAGGGGCTAACCACTCCCAGTCTCTGTCTAATCCTTAGCTGATGGACTCAAATTTGCAAATGAATTGCAGCTCAGAGATTTCTCTCTCCATTTCGTTTTTGAATTTTTTTTTGTTGTAGGACTGCTACTTTTAAATCTGTTACTGGGTATCCAGGGAGATGGAAATGTTCTCCTACAGGTTTTTGTATAGTATCGGAGGGGTAGCCGTGTTAGTCTGGATCTGTAACAGCAACGAAGGGTCCTGTGGCACCTTATAGACTAACAGAAAAGTTCTGAGCATGAGCTTTCGTGAGCACAGACTCACTTCATCAGATGCCGGTCTTGGAAATCTGCACGGCCAGGTATAAATAAGCCAGAGCAAGGGTGGGGATAACAAGGTTAGCTCAGTCAGCAAGGGTGAGGCTTACTACCAGCAGTTGATCTGGAAGTATGAACACCAAGGGAGGGGAAGCTGCTTCTGTATTTAGCCAGCCATTCGCAGTCTTTGTTTAAGCCAGAGCTGAGGGCATTGAATTTGCAGATGAATTGTAGCTCAGAAATTTCTCTTTGGAGTCTGGTCCTGAAATTTCTTTGCTGTAGGATAGCTGCTTTTAAGTCTCCTACTGTGACCTGGGAGATTGAAGTGCTCTCCTACAGATTTTTGTATATTGCCATTTCTGATGTCTGATTTGTGTGCGTTTATTCTTTTATGTAGAGACTGTCCAGTTTGTCCGATGTATATAACAGAGGGGCATTGTTGGCATATGATGGCATAAATTATATTGGTAGATGTGCAGCTGAATGAACCCACGATGGTGTGGCTGATCTGGTTAGGTCCTCTAATGGTGTTTCTGGTGTAGATATGTGGGCAGAGCTGGCAATGAGGTTTGTTGCATGGATGGGTCCCTGAGTTAGAGTGACTGTGGTCTGGTTTTTGTATGTTACTGTTCCTGATGTCTGATTTATGTCCATTTATTCATTTTTTCTTTCTTTTTTTCCTTTTTTCTTTCTTTCTCTCTAAATCTTTTTAGAGCTAAGCATGTGTTTCAGTGCTTTACTAGCTGTGGGTCAGCATGTTCAGTACTTGGTATGATCAAACCCTTGGACATTAAAGTAACGATTATGAAAATAATTTAGGAAATTAAGTCCCCTGTATCCCTTCCATTGAACCAATGGGCCGCATCTGCACAAGCGGCTTTTCCTGGCAAAACTGCAGAGCATCTGCATGGCAAATGTGCTTTACCGACAGTTTGTCGACAAAACTCAGCACATCCGCCGACAGTGTTATACCCCCTTCATGTAAAATGCCCCTTGACAGTTTTCTGTTGACAAAACAGCTGCGTAGACACTCGGATGTCCTTTTGTCAGCGTCCTTCCAGTTCAGTGGGTGGCCCTGTTTGCAGAGCTTCCGGTCAGCGGTTCTGTTGAGAGAGAGCCAGGCAGTCTGGCTGCTCTCTGACAACAGAGCAGATTATTCTTTCTATCTGCTTTTGTGTGTAGACACGATCTGTCAACAGAAGCTTTGCTGGGAAATCCCTTCGGACGGTGACTTTTGTCAACAGAGGCTTCTCGTGCAGACATGGTCACAGACTACAGGTGTCTGTATCCCCTTGATTGCTCTGAAAATCTCATCCTAAGTATATGGTTGTCTTTTTGTACACAAAAAAACCTTGTAAATGTTACCAAGCATGTGTAAAGTGCAAATGAACATTGTTGGTTCTTAATCCATTAATCACCACTCAGAATGCATTTAAGCAGGAAATTGCAATTTGTAAAACTGTCTCAGCAAAGCAAAGGTCTCTTTCATGAGAGAGGAAGCATGGCAAACCACAGCACTTGGAAGAAACAGTTGGACTTGTCTCACTTTGAAACGGTGTCATGCCAGTGCCCTAATTTTTTAAAAATAATCTTAAATGGTACAGAAATGCCAGTCCCTCAGGACAACAGCTGTTATATTTTGAAGTTCAGATCCTCCTTTGGAACAATTAAACAACTAACCGTTATGTAACTAACACAGAATGGATGGGAAAGATTAACAACTGTTAAATATTATACTCTATTAACATCAGAGTGCTATGAATCATTCCTTTTCCACAGCAAACTGATTTATTTTATTATTTGTAATGCTGTTTCTCATTCTCCAGCATTAACCTATAAGACTGCAAGCTCCATTGATTTGCTGTAGCTTTACCATTCCATTGTATATTATGGCCTAGATTATACTTAGCCCTGGCCTGGTGAACAAGGAGGGAGTAGATGGGGCAAGAACCATTCCCCTGCTCTGCTCATGCTCCAAATGTAGTCCATGTGCTTTCATTTTCATGCAGGAAGAAAGACAAGATGCAAAGGGTGTGTTTTAATTAGATTGCAGCTTCTTTCCCTTATCAGATCCAGGACCACCTCACAATAAATTACCCAGTGCAGGTCATCAGTCTTTGCTCAGCAGTTTCCTCCAACATGGGTGCGAAGCTTGATCTGGTCCCAGTCTGCTGGGACCCTGCCTCCCTCCCTTGCCCGCTTTGAGGTTTAAGCGGGACAGGAAAAGCTGGGAGATTGCTTTACCTTCTGTATCAGCTGTTAGGGGGTCTCAATTGCCCTTCCTCCTTGGGTCCATCTCCTTCCAAAGCCACTTCCAACTCCTGTTTATTCAGGATCCATATCTCTTCCCTACTGTGTACCAGTCCTATATAGCTGCTAAACCTATTTACTAAATTGTAATGGCCAAATGTTGGGGTGCCAGCCAATCCAGTGAGCTGTCATGTCAGTACCTGTCTTGTAACCCTGCATACCTTAAAATGCTTGAGCCTCTGCTCCATACCTGGAGGCTCCCTTGCAGCTTATAAGCATGCACCGAATACTGTGTTAAGCAGTCTTGGCTGGATCAGCGCATATGAGCTCAACAGCCTGCTTGTTAGACTGCAGCCACACTTTGGTCCCTAGCCATCTTGGTTTGTGCTGTCCATGTGTCCCCGACATGCCCCCAGCCTTGAATTTCCCCAAAACTGTCTGCCGTGAAATGTCCAGTCCTCTTCTGGGCCATTCAGAGAATGCAGTTTGCTTGCTCCTTTGAAGAAAGAAAGTTTATTAATTTAACTGGGGTAAATGCAGCCTTCCCTTCAAACCTGAGGGGGTTTATTGTAAAGAATAAACCAGGTTTATGAACACGAGGACACAGGTTAAGTGATACCAGGGAGAAGGAACACTGTTAGGGAGATTAGTAACAGAGAGAAAGCCATGCTAGTCCATATACTATCAAAACAAAAAAGCAGTCCAGTAGCACTTTAAAGACTAACAAAATAATTTATTAGGTGATGAGCTTTCATGGGACAGACCCACTTCTTCAGGCCATAACAGAACAGACTCAATATTTAAGGCACAGAGAACCAAAAATAGTAATAAAGGTTGACAAATCTGAAAAAAAATTATCAAGGTGAGCAAATCAGAGAGTAGAGGGCTGCGGGGGGAGTGAATAATTAGATTAAGCCACGTATGCAAAAGAGCCCCTATAATAATGTCCCAGAAAATTTGCATCCCAGTTCAAACCACATGTTAACATGTCAAATTTGAATATAAAAGAAAGTTCAGCAGCCTCTCTTTCCAAAGTAGCGTGAAAATTCTTCTTCAGTAGGACGCAAACTCTTAAGTCATTAACAGAATGGCCCACTCCATTAAAATGTCGTCTGACTAGTTTGTGGATCAGGAGTGTGTTTATGCCTGTTTTGTGTCCATTAACTCTTTGTCTAAGAGACTTTGAAGTCTGTCCAATATAGAAAGCATCTGGGCATTGTTGGCACATGATGGCATATATAATGTTAGTTGAGAACATGAGAATGTGCCCGTGATTCTGTGCATAACCTGGCTAGGTCGAGTGATGGTATCTCCAGAATAGATATGTGGACAGAGCTGGCAGCGGGCTTTGTTGCAAGGAAAAGTCCCAGGACTGGTGTTCCTGCGGTATAGACTGTGGCTGTTGGTGAGAATCGTCATAAGGTTGGGAGGTTGTCTGTAGGAGAGAACAGGCCTGTCACCTAGGGCCTTCTGGAGTGTGCAACCTGATTAAGGGTAGGTTGTAGGTCTTTAATAATGCGTTGCAGTGGTTTGTGCTGGGGGCTGTAGGTCAGGGAAGTAATATCATGACAACCATGTGTGAGGTGTAGTAAATATGTTATGCCTGATGAGTTTTTGATGCAGAGTAGTGACCGATGAGACTCTCTCATGGTGAATCTTGACCTAGCTTCCTTACCTGCTTTGTCAGCTCCCTGACCTGCTCAGCCAAGCTGGTAGTAAGGAAAAATTCCTTCCTGGCTCCAAATGAAAAAAATGGTGATTAGCACAAGCCCACAGTGGGTGATAAAAGCTGGTTCTGCTGTGGTACCATGGGTGGGAAGGTGGGTGGGTGAGAAAGAGCGCGCAAGCGAGAGCTCTAGAATGCCTGGAGTATCAAAGAGGTGCCCTGGGCTTCAGTGCACAGTCAGTCATTAGTGCAGCTGTATGGAGCTCCGGTGGTAGCTGTACCAACCGAGAGTGCAACTCACTCATTCTGCAGACCTTGATGATAATCAGAAAGGAAGACAACAGTCTTGGTTCACTTGTGAAGATAATTTGCCAGGTTTATCAACAAGGCAAGGTCCTAGTTCCGTGCTCAGTGGTTACATGTACACCGTACACATGTACCTATGACAAGGTAGCAGTTCAACCAGCATAGCACTATCCCTTACGCTGGTACAATATTAACCCTCATATGGCTTCTCCTTTTACACACAGATGACGATAAGAGATGTATTATGCTGCAGAATACCTCATCATTCCTTATGACATGTCAGTGTATTCTTGTGTACTCCTCCCCAGTCAGGAGTGTGCTTTCTTCATTAGCTGATAATGAGATGTTGCTCGTTTGATGCCCCACTGCCTTGTGGGTTATCCTGGGAAGGAGCAAGGCTAAGGGAGTAAACCCTGACAAAATCCGGAGGGGAGTCCTAAGGTGGTTCTGTGCCAACTTCTGGCTTTGACCCGGCAACTCCTGCAGCTGAGCTGGTACCAGACGTAGAGGTTATCCTCTCCTTTGGACTATATCAGTAAAGCCGAGAGGGGGACACTGGCATCTGGGCAGCCCAGGGTCCCAAAAAAATTGCCCAGGCTCGTGCCTGGAGAGGTACTCCAGCATCACTTAACAGTGTTGAACCAACATCGCTTAACAGCACCTCGTTTGACAAAGCCTGCTTTGGTTCACCACCTTTGGTGTAAGCTGTTAACCTTACATGCGGCTCCAGCTAGGTCTGTGTGCATCAGTGGCTCCACGTGGTTCAGTCACTTTGGGTGCATCTACACTAGCGAGTACATTTGAAATGAGGATCGGAAGACCGAGTTCTTTCAAAAGAAGCTGTGGAGCGTCTAGACTGACACAAGTGCTCTTTCAAAATTAACTTTGAAAGAACTCCCCTGTTCTTTCAAAGTCGGTCCTCCGCTCCCGGGATGGGAAAAGCGCCATTTTGAAAGACAATTTCGGAAGGGAGAAAGTGTAGATGCTCCACGACCTGCTTTTTCAAAAGAGTGGGTCCGCCATGGCCGCGATCAGCTGGCAGGCAGAGGCGCCGCTCACAGCACAAGTGGAGCACTATGGCACGAACATCTAGACGCCTTTCAGCATGCGGGCTCCCAAAAGCCCTCAGGCAGGAAGCTGAGAGTGTGCAGGCAGCAAGGAGCCCATGCTGCCGCCTGCACAGCTCCCAGCCACGACACCCTGGGGAAGCCACAGCACCTCCGGCTGCATAGCAGATGAGGAGGTCCTGCAGCAGCCGGGGGTCCAGCGCTAAAATGCACCCGCCTTCGAGCTCCTGGCCAAGGGCCTCACTGGCCGGGGTCACCCCACCCGGACCCTGTACCAGGTGAGGTCGAAAGTGAGGGAGCTGCAGCAGGTGTACTGTCGGGCTCGGGACATGGCCAGGCAGTCGGGGCAGCGCCCACCAGCTGCCCCTACTACCGAGAACTGGACCTCCTCCTTGGGCCCAAGGAGACGGGACCCCGGGCCACGTACCTGGACACCACCGACCCCCCTACCGAGCCGGAGGAGACAGGGATGGGGACCAAGGAGGATGACTGGCCTGGACCACCAGACACCTGCAGGCACCCCCCAAGGATCCAGGACACCAGCGATGACAAGGGCTCGAACGAGGGGTTCCTCATCATTGACATCCCCTCGCTGCCATCCAGCCTGGCCCCCTCTGACCGCGCCTTGCCTGATTTTCTGGAGGGAGATGGGGTATGTACCGTGAACGCTGGTGGCTGCAGGGCCGGGGGAGGGGGCGCACAGTCCCACCCAGGTGGCCGCAGCCCACCAGCAGGGACATCAGCCCCAGGGCACGGGCAGACAGACGGCCCCACCACCCCCATCTCAGAGGGCTGACGTGTGGCACCCAGCACCATGTGGGCTGGACAGTACCATGGACCACCGGGCCGCAGAGGGACTGAGGGAAGCAGAGGAGAGCCAGCGCTCCTGCACCCCAGATGGGGAACCCCAGATCCTGTTGGTAAGAAAATAAGTCATGAAGTTCTTTTTGCAACATAACTGGGTATTTTTTTAGAAAGTTCTAAACATGTGCACCTCTGATGCTTGTCTGAACTCTTTCCTTCCTGTCAATGCCCAGGGCCTCATATTGTGACACGAACAGTCTCAAACTGAACTTTACTTATGGAAGTAACCACTGTCACATGTAGCCTACATGTAGTCCAAGAGAAAGAAGGAATGGAACTCTCCCTCTTGTGGGAGTTGTTTGCTTAGGTACCTAGCTCCATGTTGTAAATGCTCCAGAAAAGCAGTAATATGTTACATGATCATCCTTTAGCTGTTTTTAAATCTATATATACATCACAGTGTCTATAATTTATAGTATGAGCAGTGGCAGATTAGCCACTGTATCGGTGGAACCTGTGCCCAAGAGTCTCAGCCAATTAGAGACCTGCTGGAAAAATGGACATGCCCCAACCCCTCCCCCTGGTAGGAGTATCTGGGTCGGGAACAGCAGGAAGAAGGGCTGAGGTGGGCCACTTGCTCTGGCTCAGGGCCCCCCAAACCGCTAATCCACCATTGAGTACGAGCTCTTTGATATTGTGCGTGTGTTTGATGTATAATGACATTTCTTTGTTCTACGTTAGGCCTCAGATAAATGCAAGAGCAAGACATCTGTGGGTGGATGTATGTATTGGCCTGAACATTTATGAGGAATAGCATGTTAGAGCCCCAGTCCCAAATACAAAATTCCACTGTTTGCTGGATTAGGTTCTAAATGTGATCTGTAGCTATAGACAGTGCTGTTTTAGTGCTGGTACTTGGTGGTGCTGAGTACCAGCACCTCAACATCCCCAGCAACAGGATTGGCTGGGGAAGCGGGAGCAGGGAGCCAGCCGAGTACCAGCTCCTCTAGGCTATAGACACATGCGGATGGAATAGTGTTATTACACATACTATTACGTTTGACATCAGTGTGGGTCTTTGTCCTGCGGTATACTGGGCACTTTTGGAGAAAATAAGTATCAGTATATTATGAGCATTTAATTGCATGGGAAGATCCTGATTACATTGGACTTCATTGGGCATCCCTAGCATGTAAGTAGCCTCACTGACTTCAATGAATCAAATCACCCAGACGTAAAGTTTGTGTAGGATTAGGCTTGTGGCCCAAGAGATTTTGGAATCAGCCTGCAAAAGACATTGATGAGCTCTGACGTAAGGCTTTTTGTTTCACTGGGTTTTATGTGTATATATTTTTAAGCAACACAGGCCAAATTTCACATCATCTGAAATGTACAAAACAACATTCATCTCTCCAAATAGGCTGTATCTAATCCCTACTGTGGGAAACAAGCACATTCTTGGAGCTCAACTATTAATCAGGCATATCTTATTGGATCTGCAAATGATAGTTATAGTCAGTCATTAGAGGTTTCCTGTGTGAAGTGTATCTCTTCAGGTTTAGAGAAAGATACCGGTTCTATCCATAGCTACTGTTAACCAGAGACATCAGACCAAATTTTGTCTACTCGTGAATGCCCCCTTCAGAGTCAGAGAGGGCACCCACAAGTCTATGAAACCAATGGGAGCTAAAATGTTCAATCAGTTGTTATAACCTAATATTTGCTAATTGCTTTATTGCTAATATTTTTGAGGTGAAAGTGACGTGTTATAGAAGAGGTTCCATTATGTTGAATTCCATTCTGCAAACCACCCCATGCCTTTTGCTGCACTGTACGTGTGCAGGGAATGAGTGATTAATGCCAATACATAAATTGATGGCACCTCATCCCTGGACTGAGTTCGGTTCTGCTCACCTCATCTCAAATATGCTATACTAATAGGAGTCCGATGATGGCCAATAAATGTGGTTTTCTTTGTGAGTTTATGTTTTTATGCTCTGCCTTATCTTATATGAGTCATGAGAAATAAGTGTTTATGTGGTATGCTTCGTGAATATTCCCACTTTCCTATTTATACAGAACTGCTCGATACTAGCCTTTGTTGCATTTCCTTCCAAAAAGATAAGTGAGATGTTTAATATTCATGCAACAGTGTGTGCAGAATGTTGATTCGTGCATAGCTCTTTTGAGCTAGAGATGCTAGACTGAGCTAGATGCTTGAACAGAGATAATGGACCCCTGGTATCTCTCAAATTTATTTTTAACCAAGACATGTTCCAACCCCTACCTTGGTTTTCATTGATTTAGTGACACACAAACACACATTTTGAAAATAAAAATAGTTTCTGTTTTCTTTATACAATGCAAAGCTTTAACCATAAACATTGTGGCAACTCAGCATGTGAAGAACCCGAATGCCAGGAGCAGATGGCCAGGTAGGGACAACATTTTCAGTCTGCATGGCACTGTAAAACCGACACCGTCCTCTGTTTTTTTGTTTTTTTGTTTTTTTTTTTGCTTTGTCCATATTTAGCTGCACTTCCGTCAACTCCCTGAATGGGAACAGTGGTGCAGCCCCTCTCTCTTTCCTTCAGCGTCAGTTGTGTTCTGTGTTATGGGCTTCATTTGAAAGTTCAAGATACGTACTATTGGTATGCCTGAGAAGACTTCTCTCCCTGCATTGCACACTTGTATTCTTCCCTGAATTGCGAGGGGCTCATAGACTGGCTAGCACCAAGTCTATCTCTTTGATTCTGGTTCCTCCCACAAAGCTTCCACTGAAGCTCTAGACTTCATGATGCTAAAAACAGAGTAGTGATGCCCATACTACAAGCTGCTGTCCAGACTTGTATCTTGTCTTCAGGCTGTGTTTCTTCCTATCCAAAAATATTTAGAAAACAAATGAAGATGCTGTTTTTCCCATGTGAAATACAGAATATAGCATCTCATTTTAAAAAACCTTTGGAATGCTGACTTTCCCTTCTCATCCCCATTGTCTTTCTCCCATTCCAGTTTCCACAGTCTCATCCTGATTAAACAGAGAATTACTGGTGGTTACAATTCTTCCCTGTCCACCTGATGACTCGGACTATGTCTACACTCGAGATAAAACGGGTTTTGTCAGCAAAACTCATGGAGCATCTACACATAAAATGTGTTTTGTCTACAGAAACTGTCAGCAAAAAAGCCATGTCGATGCTCTGGGGGGCCCTTTTGTCAAAAGAGCGGCTCCAGAGATCAATCCGCTTTTATGTGTAGAAGTGATCTGTGGTCAGAAGTTTTGTCAGAATATCTCTTCCGACAGTACCTTCTGCAGGCAGATGCCTCTAGTGTAGACGTAGCCAATTTCAAAGAAGCTGAGTCTTAACTGATAACAAGCTTTGATGAAGCTTTAATCTTTTGCCTTTTTTTTTATGATGTGATGCACAGGCACCAAATATGTTAATTATTTCTTCAGTGAACAAAATTTAATACCATAGGTATTTCCCCAACATAGCCAAGTATACAAAGTTTAAGTTCTAGCCTGCGTTTTTCTTTTTTTTTTCTCTCTTTTCCTCTATTACAGTTGTTTAATTAGTCAGGTGTGAAGAGTGTGCTAGGACAGAGAGAGAGAGATGCCTACTATTTATGTAAGGTACATTTTTTATACTTTTCTAGATGATCTTGACCACTTTTTGATTATGCATGTTTTGACAAATAAACCTATAAAAGCGGGTTGGTTTGGTGATAGCATTTGAAAGAAAGAGACAGTAGCTATGCATTTTTTTATTAATTTGGACACAAGGCAGGCAAAAGATATGAAAGGAGTGAATAAATGCTCAGATATGCTCATGGGCATATTGCATTTAAAGAGAGCATTTGGGATTCCTGTCCTTGAACATAAATGTAGGCTACGAAAAATAGAGCAAACATGGCTGCCTTTCAACAATGTAAGTACAACTCAGGAAAAAAAGTTTGTCTGTTGTAGCTAGACAATTATATTAAGAAGCACGGTTATGTTGAAACTAGAAGTTTCTCAATCAAACGCTTTTCTCAGAGATGAAATACTCATGACGGTTTATAAGATATGATCAATTCAGTTCTGAGTGCCACAATTTGGCCCATATGCTGGAATTACTTTACCTAGGGTGGCTGCTATTAAAAAGTCAACAATTGCCAACAGCTATCACATTTCCCACAATTATTTCTAAGAACCAGGTCAAGTGATCTTGTGCTACGGCTAAATGTGAGACATTGTCCAAAACTAGCAGTCAACCTGCTGGTGTGCCTTAAGAATCATTTATTGTGACCATGTTGTCTATTCTTGAACAATAGGTTAAAATGGAATTCCAGCTCCACACAGAGAGTAGAGAAAATAGAGAGGGACGTGAATCAATTTCCAGGACGTGGTCGTACTCTGTATTCCATTTTTTTTCTCCTTGGTCTTTTCTTCTGAGACTTTTAACAGAAATTTCAGAAAGCATAGCTCTGAACCACAGAAGATAGAAGGTTGTTTTATTATTATTGTTACTATTATTTGGGAGTGGTGCGTTTATAGAAATTATGTGACACATTTCTGTATTGTATAAAAGGTTCTCGACGTGCAGTGATACTTCTTCACGAACAAGATGGCACAGCAGAAAGACAGTGAAGTTTGTTTCTGGAGTAGCGTCAGTATCTTCACTATTTTTACCAACAACAGTAATATTGTACAGTGTAAACTCTTACTGCATTTGCTGGATTTATTTGTATTTACTTTCACTTTACTGTATTTACAGAAAACATAACTAAAATTTCCTTATGGTTAAAATGTCAGCTATTTGAGAGTTCCAGGTAATAGAATGTAGGACGTGAAAGAGTTTACACCTGAGAGTCCCATCATTTCTTTGCGGAGAGAAAAACGTCCTTATTAGCCTCTAAGATGCTCTTGAATTCTCATGAAGGAGCTAGACCACTGTTTTTGTGTCTGCTTGTGTCTAATTTGTGTCTACTGAAAAGAATGCAGATTTTTCTTTCGGTTAGCCATGTGTGGTGTCCCTGGACAGTAGACTACTAGTTATGATCCATGTGTCTGCAGCTGTTTATTTACTGAGTAGTGCCTCTCTGAGCCTGGTTTTATTGGCTTCCAGTTAGCTTTCACGTAGAGCTTAAGATACTGTTTAGACATAGAATATTTTGGGATCTGAGAGGCCATGCCTCTTGTATTGCAGCTGCAATCACTCAAGCTAGCAACACCCAGGATTTCAAGGGAGCAAGTGAGGGTGTATCTCTACTCATGCAAAAAGTTGACATCTGATATGCAAATTTAGGTATGCTAGTTGTGTACCTAAAATTGACTTTTTAGCTGTTGATTTTGTAGGCTGTCGTCATGGCTGAAGGTTGACGGGAGCCCTCCTCTTGTCGACCTTCCTTAATCCTTGCAGCTCGCGAGGTGTTCCAGGGTCAACATTGACCCCAGAATGCACTGTTTCGTGCATGTGTGAAATGGTGCTCCGGAAGATTGAAATTGTGTGGTCGATCTTTCACAGTAAGTGTAGCCGAAGTGATCAAAACCAGCCAACATGGATTCACCGGGGCAAGTCCTGCCTGACCAATCTGATTAGTTTCTATGATGAGGTAACAGGCTCTGTGGACATGGGGAAGTCAGTGGATCTGATACACCTTGACTTCAACAAAGGTTTTGATACAGTCTTCCACAACATTCTTGCCCAAAAGTTAAGGAAATATGGATTGGATCCTTGGACTATGAAATGGACAGAAAGCTGGCTTGACAGTTGGGCCCAACAGGTAGTGGTCAATGGTTCAATAGCTGGATGGCAGTCCGTTTCAAGCAGAGTGCCACAAGGCTCAGTTCTGGGGCCCATGTCATTCAGCATCTTTATTAATGACCTGGATGAAGGACTGGATTGCACCGTCAGCAAGTTAGCGGGTGGCACAAAACTAGGGGGAGAGGTAGATACGTTGGGGGGTAGAGATGGAATCCAGAGTGATCTAGATAAATTGGAGGGTTGGGCCAAAAGAAATGTGATTCAGTTCAAGAAGTGTAGAGTCCTGCACCTGAGTCCAAAGAATCCGAAGCATTGTTATAGGCTGGGGACCGACTGGCTAAGTAAAAGTACAGTGGAAAGGGACCTAGGGGTTATGGTGGATGAAAGGCTGGATATGAGTAAACAGTGTGTCCTTGTAGCCAAGAAGGCTAACAGCATACTAGGGTGCATTAGGAGGAGCATTTTGAGCAGATCTAGAGAAGTGGTTGTTCCCGTCTATTTGGCACTGCTGAGGCCACATCTGGAATATTGTGTCCAGTTTTGGGCCTCCCAATATAAAAAGGATATGGATGAGCTGTAGGAGGTTCAGCGGAGGGTGACAAAAATAATTAAGGAGCTGGAGCACAAGACCTATGATGATAGGCTGAGGGTTTTGGGCTTGTTTAGTTTATAGAAGAGAAGACTCAGGGGTGATTTAATAGCAGTCTTCAACTTCCTGAAGGGCATCTCTAAAGAGGAGGGTGAGAAACTGTTCTCGGTGGAGTCAGATGGCAGAACAAGGAGCAATGGTCTGAAGTTAAAAAGGGAGAGGTGTAGGTTGGATATTAGGAAAACTACTTCACCAGGAGAGTGGTGAAGCATTGGAATGCGTTGCCTAGAGAGGTGGTGGATTCTCCATCCCTCGAGGTTTTTAAGTCCTGGCTTGACAAGGTCCTGGCTGGGATGACTTAGTTGGGGTTGATCCTGCTTGAAGCAGGGGCTGGACTAGATGACCTCCTGAGGGCCCTTCCAGCCCTATTATTCTATGTAGGCTGAGAGAAAATTTTCTGTGTCTGGTCCTCTCCCCTAAAACTTTTTCCCTTCCTTAGCCCAATAGAGCCTGGATCGGATGGAGTTTATTTTTTATATTATGTTACAGGGGTCAGGGAGGTGTTTTAGGAATAAGGGATTGTTGTGTTAATGGCGCACATACTGCAACCTGTAATCACACACATTTTCATATGTGAAGCCTGCTGCTTGTCTCTATAGTCTGTATTAATTATTACCATTATCATAAGAGCACCACATCCATTTTTAGAGTATTCTAGTCTAAGTGGATTTGTGCAGGTAATTTATTATAGGATTTTACCTCATTCTGATTTGTGTGTATTTTAAATATTGTTCAAGTATCTAGAGCCTTACATAAAATTAGTTTGAGCTTTTCATGATGCCTTAGTTGCCACTTTTGTAAGAAGCTTTTGCCACTGGATGTACTAATGAATATACTATATACTAAGAATAGTGAGCTGTAATTAGTGGCATGTTAGTGTTGTAATAAAAATATCGGATACCCGACATTCTGGCAATATTCATAGTCTAAGCATCAGGAATGCCTATTTAGATGGGGAAATCTACAGTAAAGTAGTTGTACTTTAAAGACAAAATAGAAATAGAAAGGAGGAACTGGTAAATGAAAGCAATGAGAACTAGGACGCAATGGGAACTAGAACTGACACCTGACAAAAATGTATGTATGTAACCTGAAAAGTAGATTTTAAGGAAAGTGTGTGTGTGTGTGTAGATTTTAAGGAAAGTGTGTGTGTGTGTGTGTGTGTGTGTGTGTGTTTCATACCAACAAAGCATTCAGTAAATACTTAATATTAACTGCTTGTTACTTGTATGAACTTATCCTTCATGGAGCTTTGTGAAATGAGCTAGAGTTCAACCACTCTGCGCTTGCATCAGGATTGGGGCCTTGACCTGTAAGCATTTACAGAGTTTGTTTTCCTCTTATCACTCAAAAGCATCTAGCACTTTGTGTGTGCTGCTGCACTTAAAAAGTCATAAGCTTTTGCTGATGCTACAGGAGGGATCGTTTGATTTCAAAATATCAGTATCTTGAAGTCAAGCCTGATGCTGGGGTGAAGATGTAGCTGCAAGACTGGCTGCTCCTCCTGAAGCTCCATCATCACAATTCCCACTGTGTGCCAGCTCTCTTGCAGCAAAGCCCCACTGCCCATCTTGTTTCTGGGTGGCACTTACTGTCTGCTGTAAGTTGCAGTGGCTTGCGTGCAGACTACAGGCAGCAGTTTGTTACATGTCACCTCTGATGCATGCTCCCCCTCTTGCTGTCTTCTCCCAGCTTTTCAAAAGTGCTTCACTACCTAGCAGTTCTCCTTGGGACATGTAGGACTGACTTATTTTGAATATCTGTCCACTTATTTTGGTACCTAAGTGGAAGCTGAGCTTTACTGGAAATCTAGCCCATAGTAACTATTAAGATGTATCGCGGAGCTAACACCTTTGTAGAGAAGTTGAAATAATATAAGGAAAAGAAGAAAAAACTCCATATGCAGAAAAACGGCAACTCGGATTTGCTTTTTTCAGTGTCTTCTTTCATTTTGCAGCAGCTCCTGCAATCTTTCTACCTAGAAAAATCTCACAATAAAGCTTTGTTTTCCACATTTACTTTTTGTACAAAGCAAAAATTCATATCCTATTATCATTATGACAATGATGACATAATTGTCACTGTCATAATGATATGCCTGGATAATCATTGTCATCTGTAGATGGGTCAGTACCATGTCCATGCCTATAGCAAATAAGAGACAATGACCATAATAATTATAGACCTATTAATTTTTGGCCAGATTCTTCTACCCTTACTTTGGGTAGTATTTATTGCCACCATCTGGGGTGATGAGATGTCTCATTTTTAAAGGGGCAGTCATGTATTTAGGATCTCCTGCAAGTGCCCTGACATGTTCTTAAAAATGGGGCAAATATGCCATATTTACTGTCTCCCCTACCCCCAACCCAAATAATTTTGGCTGTGTCTTGCTGCCAGCTGGATCTCTGCTCATGAACCACCAGGCCCACCAGCAGTAAATGGAGGGGCTGTCCAGTGGCTGACAAGGTGGGTGTGCAAGGCTGATAGTGGGGTGAAGGTGAGGCATGCAGGACCGGCTGCTCCTCCTGCTACTCCATCATCACAACTCCCACTGTGTGCCAGCTCTCTGCCAGCAATGCCACACTGCCCATCTTGTTTCTGGGTGGCACTTACTGTCCACTGTAAGTTGCAGTGGCTTGAGTGCAGACTACAAGAAGGGGCTGGTTACATGTCACCTCTGCTGCATGCTTCCCCTCTTGCTGTCCTCTCCCAGCTTTTCCCTTTCACCCCTTCCAGTCCTGCTGCTCCTCCACATCCCCTCCAGGAGAGCACAGTCCATTCCCTGTGCTGCTCAGAGAACCAGCCCTTGGTTGAAGTGCTCAGCTGGCCAACAACCTGGCCAGCAGGCTCCTCCCTTCTCCCACTGCCTCTGACTGGGTTGGCACCTTGGGAAAGCCCAAGACCATCCAGGCCAGGGCACTGTCCAGGAGGAGCTGAGCCCTTGAATGTGCCAAAGGCTCATACAGTGCTGCCATGGGGAAGCCTCTGCACCCCTCAGCTAAGATTTGCAGTGTGCATCATTCAGCTTCCAGCCTGATCCCAATTGAATCTGTAGGCTCATGTTGGCCCAAAGCAGAAGCTTAACACCATCCCCGGCTGAGCCACCTCTCTGGCCAGGTTCACTGAAGACCCTGTAGTGAGGTTCCCTGGTGCACAATATATCCTTGGGGCTCAACCCCTCCCTGCCTGTGCTGTAGCAGGGGGACAGAAGGCAGCTGGGTTATGTGGGCAGCCAGCAGTAGCCTGGAGGTGTTTGCTGCCTTTTGACACTGTGCAAGCAGCAAGGACAGGCTGCTTCCAGCCATGGGCAAGGGGTGGGGAAGAGATGAGCTCTGTTGGATGTCTAGTTGGTAGCCGGTATCAAGCAGAGTACCCCAGAGGTCTCTGCTGGGGCTGGTTTTATTCAAAGTCTTTATTAATGATCTGAGTGATGGGATAGATTGCCCCCTCAGAAAGTTTATGAGAAACATTAAGCTCGGAGGTAGGGGTAGATGTGTTGGAGGGTAAGGAGAGGGTTCAGAGTGACTGTAGCAGTTTGTGGCTCACCACCACAGTGCCGAACTAACCCACACACATACTGGGTGTGGTCTTCTGTCTCATGTGGGGCACCCCCAGACCATTTACATGGAGCAAAAATGAGTCTCCTCGACAGATTTAGCTGTGAACCAGCTGGCTTTCAGCTCAGACTCTACACGATCCTGTACTAAGCTCCACAGGCCCCAGGTTTGAGTTCACATGTGGGCAGTTGCACCACCTGCTGGTCACTCTGAGAATTAGCGCAATCCCACCTCAGAGAATTCTTTCCTGCTGGTGTCTCACCGGCTGTTACCTGTCAATTTGTCCATTCACCACCACTCATTATGACCTTCGTCACTTTATAGACTAACGGGTACATTGACCAAGTGGGTCTTTGCCCAAGAAAGCTGATGCTCCAATAAACCTGTTAGTCTATAAGGTACCAGAGAACTTCTCGTTTTTGCGGATACAGACTAACACGTCTACTCATCTGATACTTGTCATTATGGCCTGTGTCCATCCCAGACTGAGGCGCCTTCCCTCAGATACTTCCCCAACACAGTGCCTGCACTCTGAAGTCCTCCCCTAGTCTGTATGCCCATCTTGCCTCAGTGATCCACTGCCAGTCATCATGTAGCCTCTGCTTCAGGGCAAATTGCAGTCTGAAATAGCCACTCATCATTATCAAAGGGGTGTGGACCTGCTGCCTTCTAGTGCCCTGGCTACCTCCTGCAGCTCTAGTGCCCTCACGCCTTGAAAAGAAGGCTTCAGCCTGGGGGTTTGCCTCGTCAGAGCTCCCCAGCTCTCTCTTCCCTTCCCCAGCACTGCTGTGTCTCGGGTATATACTCTTTCTTCCCAAGCAGCCAAGGCCTTCCTGCTCCACAGCTGGAGCAAGAATGAGCTTCTCATAGGGGCTAGCCAGCCCCGCTTGGCTGTGTCTAGCCTTCTTCTGATTGGGTCCCCAAGTCAGCCATCACCAAGGCTGTTTTAACACCTTCTGGATCAGTGTGGATCAATTGCCCCATCACAGTGACTTAGACAAATTAGCGGATTGATCCAAAAGAAGTCTTCTGAGGCTCAACAAGGACAAGTGCAGAGTCCTGCACTTAGGATAGAATAATCCCATGCACTGCTACAGGCTGGGTACCCACCTGCTAAGTGGCAGTTCTTGCAGAGAAGGACCAGGGTGTTAGAGTAGACAAGAAGCTTCATATGAGTCAACAATGTGCCCTTGTTACCAAGTACGCTAACAACATATTTGGCTTCATACTAGGCGCATAGCCAGCAGATCAAGGGAAGTTATTTTTCTCCTCTATTTGGTACTTATGAAGCCACAGCTGCACTATCTGTGTCCTGTTTTGTTCCTTCCACTATAGACAGGATATGGACAAATTGAAGAATCCAGCGGCAGGCAATGAAAATTATTAGGATGGGGCATTTATGAGGAGAGATTGGGGGAACTAGGCTTATTTAGTCTGCTGAAGAGAAGAATGGGAAGGGGAATTTGAAATCAGCTTTTCACTACTGAAGGAGGTTTCCAAAGAGGAGAAAGCCAGGCTGTTCTCAGTGGTGGCAGATGACAGAATGAGAAGCAGTGGTCACATGCTGTGGTGTGGAAGGTCTAAGTCAGATATTAGGAAAAAAAAAAATTCATCAGGAGGGTGGTAAAGCACTAAAATGGCTTGCCTAGGGAGGTGGTGGCATCTCAGTCCTTGGAGGTTTTTGAGGACAGGGTAGACAAAGCCCTGGCTGGAATGATTTAGTTGGGGTTGTTCCTGTTTTAAGCAGAGGATTGGACTATATGACTTTCTGAGGTCTCTTTCTAGCCTAATCGTCCGGGGTTCTAAGGTAGAATTTCACTGTCTTTGAACAAACTCCAAAAAACAGCTTCATTGAAGAGGAAAAGGTAAGAAATTCAAAAGAAGATATGTAGCTAAGGAGAGAATACATAGCAGTTCTAAATCAATAGCAATCAGATTGTGTTATGGAGTTATCATTTGGTCTTCTATGGTTCACGGTCTGCCAGCATTTGCTTTGTAAACCCATTTGAAGGTTTAAAAAAATGTTATATAGCTATACAGTAAAATCTTTCATATCCAGCATTCTTCTTCGAGTGGTCCCCATGGGTGCTCCACAGTAGGTGCTGGGCTCACCCTGGCACCGCAGATCGGAAAATTTTCAGCAGTCTCCGTCGGGTCGCGCATGCGCCGATGCGCGCCGGTCCTTCGCATGCCTTTGGTCACATGCGCGATCCAGTCCCCGCCAGTTCCTTCTCAACTGCCAACGGCTGCATACGGATTCCGCTCCGGCTCTAATGCCTGAGAAAGATAAAACTGTGTTTTAATTTTGTTAATCTTGTTAATAGTTATTAGTTGATAGTTTGAGTTAGCATTGTTAAAGAGAGAAGAACAGAGGTGGCCACCCTAAGCGGTCTGCTATCCTAAAAGCCGCGAACGTTATCTTTTCCAGGACTGATTAACTGTTAAGTGCCCTATTAACATTCAAAGACTTAAATGTCCGGGCCGAGATGTCCTCGCCGGGGTTTAAGAAACGTGCGTCATGCCGTGAGGCCATGCCTGCCTCAGATGGGCATAGCGAGTGCATTCGTTGCCTCGGGGAGACCCACGTTCCACAAAAGTGTCCTCACTGCTCCAAGCTCACAGCCAGAGCCAGAAAGGACAGGGAAATGAGGCTGAAGATGAATTTGTTTGATAAGGCCCTCCAACCTGGACCATCGGAGAAGCCCCATAAAGAGGGGCCCTCAGGGTCGCACAAGCGGAAGGCGGCTTGCCTAAGCTCCTCTATACAAAAGAAAAGGAAGCTTTCCCCAGCTTGATCCTTGCCGGTAACACCTGCAAGCAGGACAAGCGGAGCACAGGGCTCTGACCCGTGGGCTGCTCAAAGCGGGATGACTGTAGCACACACAGCTGTGCTGGGGCCTCCAACCATTAAGCAGTCAGCACCGGGGGCACCGTAGGCGCCAGAATCGGCAGCACTGACTCCCACGGCATGGCGCCCTGTGGCACCGATGGCACCGGAGCAGGGGTGCCTGGCACGGGACCCAACGGTGCTGGAGGAAGCTACCCGTGCGGCGCCATGCACAGGGGCACCGAGCGTGGCACTGACAACAGCGCCGAGGTCCCCGGCACGGGAGGGGGCAGCACCTGCTTCTCAGGGACAGGGAAAAGCAAAGGCCAAAACCTGGCACCACAGCACATCCCCGGAGGTCACCGCGTTGCTGTTATTGCCTAGCTCCGCCCCCGAAATACACCGGGGAGCAACTCCAATGGCCCGCTTCAGACCTCCATCCCCGTCCCTTCAACCACCATCCCCCTGGCTCAGACAACCTTCACCAATCTCCAGTAGGAATCCCTATGAATACTATCACAGAGCATCTCCGCCACTGTCAGCGTCATCATGGAGGTCACGCTCGTCTAGACCCCATGCGTACGCTTGCCGATCGTGGTCCAGATCCCCATCACCAGGCCCTTGCCCCTGCTGTTATGGCCGTCCTTACAATACTGAACACCGGCACAGGGGGTCCAGATCCAGGGGTAGATCCCCACCCAGACTTCGCCAACACCCCTTCATACAGTCTCACTCCGTGAGAAGAACACAGCCTTCCCAGGTGGACGTTGGTCCACAGGCCCTGGACCTCCCTTCTGAATCCTCAAAAGGCCAAGTGTATGAACAAATCCAGGAATCTGAAGAATTAGAGGAGGTATATCATAGTGACGCCTCTTCGTCTTCCCCAGATGAGGGGGTTGTCCCTGGGGATATTTCCCCCCCGGATGACCTTAGGCAGTTCCAAGAACTATTCAAGAGAGTAGCACAAACACAGGACATTCATATAGCAGAGGTGCAGAAGAAATATCAGAAACTCCTGAAAAATGTAAGACCCCCGGCTTCATCTAAAATCGCCATCCCACTAGATGAAGCGATTATGGAATCAGCCACCAACATATGGCAGACTCCAGCCTCCACCCCTCCCACAAATAAGAGGGCAGATAAGAAATACTTTGTTCCAGCCAGGGGCATGGAATTCCTGTTTAGCCACCACCAACCAAATTCCCTGGTAGTCGAATCATCACAGCAGAGATCCAAGACACCCCAATATAAATCAGGAGGGTCAGAAAAAGATGCGAGGAAATTAGACACGTTCGGTAGGAAGGTCTATTCCACCTCTACCTTACTACTCAGAATGGCAACCTATGCAGCACACCTGTCAAACCACAACTTCGACTATTATTCCAGACTTACTTCCCTCATGGATTTCCTTGCAGAGGATAAGAAACCGGTGCAGAAAGCGATCGTCCAAGAGAGCTATGCGGCCTCACGAACAGGAGTTCAGATTGCCCTGGATGTGGCAGACATGGCAGCATGCTCCACAGCCACACCAGCGGTAATGCGTAGGGAATCGTGGCTCCAGACGTCTGGCATTCCCAGAGATCTGCAAACAAAAATCGTAGACCTTCCATTTGATAAACAGAAGTTATTCACAGATTCAACTGACTCGGTCCTACACTCCAGCAAGGACTTGAGAACCACAATTAGGACCCTGGGCATATATACCTCTCTGTACAGGAGGAAGAAGTTTTACCCCCAGCAAAGGTGCTACGCTTATCAACCTCAGCATACACAATACCAACGGAGCTATGACCAAGGGCGCCATCACCAGTAGCAACAGTATAGGGCCCCCAGATGACGCCTTCAGCAGGGTCGCACACCCTCGGGGCAAGCCCTAAGACAGCAAGTTTGACAGGTATGTCGAGGACTGCAATATCAGGACCATCCCTCAATGCCAATCCCAGCACATGTTCCATCATCGGCTCAAACTGTTCTACTCCCAATGGCAAAACATCACCATGGACAAATGGGTACTGGAAATTATAGCCACGGGATACACGATCCCCTTTCAATCACTACCTCCACCGAAACCTCCCACCCAGTCCTTCTTCAAGGACCCCTCCCACGAGACAAGGTTACAACAGGAGGTAGACCATCTCATGTTCATAGGGGCGGTGGAGAGAGTTCTGGAACTACACAGACAGGGTGTGTTCATTTTTCCATACCTGGACGACTGCCTACTGAAAGGGGCCTCGAAGGCAGAGGTCCTACGCATGATACACATCACTACAAACACATTCGCCTTGTTAGGCCTAGTTATCAACCTCTCGAAATCAAAGACTGAGCCTACGCAGAATATAGAGTTCATAGGGGCACGCATAGACTCTACTACATCAAGAGTATACCTGCCCAATGCCCGTTTCCGCACCATCAAATCCCTGGTGCAAGTAATGATGTACAGCCCCACAGTGCCAATCCTAACATGTCTACAACTGTTGGGGCACATGGCGACCACCACATTTGTGGTACAGAATGCCAGGCTGCATATGCGGGGCCTGCAGCATTGGCTGGCGAGCGTTTACAAACCGATAGTCCATACCATCCACAGGGCAGTATCGCCCACAGCAGAGGTGTGCAGGTCACTGGCATGGTGGGCAGATCCCAAGAACTTACTAGTAGGGGTGCCCTTCCACCAACCACAAATTGAGATTTTTCTTACGACAGATGCATCCCACATCGGATGGGGAGCACACATCGGCAACAAGGTAACTCAGGGGCTATGGTCCCCCGCGGAAAAGACGTTGCACATAAACATACTAGAACTCAGAGCACTGTTCAATGCATGCAGACGTTTTCGGAAATACCTGCATGGCAAAGTAGTCGGGGTAAATACCAACAACACCTCCACCATGTTCTATATCAACCGACAAGGAGGGGCCAGATCCCGTGCGCTATGCGCGGAGGCAGTCCGGTTGTGGAACTGGTGCATTGTCAACAATATAACGCTGAAAGCCTCATACTTACCCGGTGTCCACAATGTGAAAGCGGACCAGCTAAGCAGGCGCTTTGTGCTCACGTACGAGTGGCAGATCCGTGCCGATCTGCTCCGACAAGTATTTCACAAATGGGGGGTTCCCCAAATCAATCTGTTTGCCACTTACAACAACAAGCAGTGGCCTCAGTACTGCTCCAGAGCAGGCATAGGACAGGGATCCTTGGGGGACGCCTTCACGGTGCCATGGAAGGGCCCTCTACTCCATGCGTTCCCTCCCATGACACTCATTCACAAGGTTCTAGAGAAAGCCAGAAGAGAGAGAGCACGCATAATACTTATAGTCCCAACCTGGGACTGAGAACAATGGTTCCCTCTGCTTCTGCGGATGTCATGCCGCCCACCACTCCCCCTACTGGTAGTGCTGGACCTTCTCACGGAGGCTCAGGGGTCCGTAGTGCACCCACATCCTCAAAGACTCTGCCTACAGGCATGGCTAATCCATGGCTCAGCGCCTTAGAGAGAACATGTTCGGAGGGAGTGAAACAAATCTTGGAGTCCAGTCGAAGGACTTCCACCAGAAAGACTTACGCGCAGAACTGGAAACGGTTCATCTCCTGGTGCTCTTCCAAGCAATTGGCTCCTCAGGGCGTCCCTATACCTGCAATTCTAGAATACCAGCTGGAGCTAAAACAAGACAGACTCTCCCTTTCCTCACTAAAGGTCCATCTTGCAGCTCTATCAGCATTTCAACACAAAGAGGAAGGGCCAACCATATTCGCCCATCCTATGGTCACACAGTTCCTAAAGGGGCTGGTAGACCTGTACCCCCCTCAGAAACTGCTATCACCGTCATGGAGTTTGGACTTGGTCCTTCACACGCTGTCGGGACCACCCTTTGAACCATTGGCCACAGTACCCCTCCGGTTACTTACCCTGAAAACAGCCTTCCTTTTCGCTATTACGTTGGCCCACAGGGTGAGTGAACTTGCAGCAATAATGGCAACGCCACCCTGCACAGTATTCTCAAAAGAAGCGGTGATCTTATGATTACCCCCAGCCTTCGTTCCAAAGGTTTGCCTCAGAGTTCCACATTAATGAACCAATAGTATTACCCTCATTTTATCCTAAGCCTCACAACTCCAGCAAAGAGGCGCGGCTGCACCTGCTAGATGTAAGGAGGGTGTTGGCCTTTTACATAGACAGAACTAAGCCCTTCCGGAAAACGGACAGACTCCTGGTGTCTCTCGCACCCAGGTCGAAAGGGGAAGGCCTATCCTCACAAAGAATTTCAAATCACATTGTATCCTGCATAAGACTGTGTTATGAGCTGAGTAAGACCCCTCTGCTAGTTCCGCCCAGGGCTCACTCCACCAGAGCGATGGCAGCATCGACAGCCTTCTTCAAAGGAATCACATTAAAAGACAACTGCAGAGCGGCGACTTGGTCATCTTACGACACCTTTGCCAAGCATTATGCCACGCACTGGGTGTTCGATGAGGATACACACCTATCGACAGCAGTCCTATCAAGGGCAAGCTGCACATAAGCGGACACCCACCTCCTTAATTGGGGTCACTGCTGGGTAGTCACCTACTGTGGAGCACCCACGGGGACCACTCAAAGAAGAAAGAGAAGTTACTCATCTGTGTAGTAACGATGGTTCTTTGAGATGTGTTCCCGTGGGTGCTCCACTACCCACCTGTTCCTCCCCGCTTTGGAGCTCTGTTTTTCGCGTTTTTCAGAAGCATCTGGGGCAGTTGGTCAATGAACTGGCGGGGACTGGATCATGCATGTGACCGAAGGCGCGCGAAGGACCAGCGTGCATCAGCGCATGCGCAACCTGACGGAGACTGCTGAAAATTTTCTGATCTGTGGTGCCGGGGCGAGCCCGACACCTACTGTGGAGCACCCACGGGGACACATCTCGAAGAACCATCGTTACTACACAGGTGAGTAACTTCTCTTTCTGTTGTTCAGAACTCTGAAATAAAAGCATTTTAACTGTAAGTAAATTTTAGTCATGTTTTTCATAAGCACAGTATAGTGAAAGTAAATACAAATAAATATAGCAAATTCAGTATGACTATGTCTACACTACAGAGATCTTTCGAAAGAAGCTCTTCCAGAAGATCTCTTCTGAAAGAGCTTCTTTCCAAAGAGTGCGTCCACACACAAAAAAATGGATCAAAAGACCGATCCGTTCTTTTGAAAGAGAGCATCCACACAGCCCCTGCTCTTTTGAAAGAACGGGCCAGGGATCAAAAAATCGGGTGCCATAAGGACTCCTCTTGCCAAAGAAGGGCCCTGAGGAGCGTCTAAGCATGTTTTCTTTCTAAAGAAGCTTTCGAAAGAAGGCGCTCTTCCTGAAACAGGAGCGCAAGAGTGCTTTCAAAAGGAGTTCTACAGTCTTTCAATTTACTTTCAAAAGAATGCATTTTGCATGTAAACGCTCCACAGGATCTTTCAAAAAAGCCCCCTTCTTTTGAAAAATCTTTCAAAAGAGCTTGCTAGTATAGAGGCAGCCTGTAAGCTTGTACAATGCTACTGTTATTGGTAAATAAAGTCTTCTGAATACATTTTTTGTTTGTTTCTCAATATCTAATCGTTTTTTGTTTAGTGTTTTGCATTGCTAGGTATATCTCACTACTATCCAAAATATTTGAATATCGGGCAACTTCCCAGTCACAGGGCTGCTGGTATAGAAGAGTTTACTATATGAGGCCCTTAAATTGAATCTTATGAAACACATAATTCTAAATAAATATAATTAGGTTGGGGAAATGTAGAGAAGCAGGCACATATTGAATATTTAACATAATTCGAGAACAACACATGTTATCGCGTGATTTAAAAGTGCCACTTTTGGAATGCACGCTGCCTGTGTAGATGGGGGCTTTTTGAAAGGACTCCTCAGACTTCAAAAGCCCTTTCTTCCCTTTTGGTCCTTTTGAAAGGCCCCCATCTACATAGGCAGCGTGTATTCTGAAAGTGACACTTTCGAATTGTGCAGCTGCCATTATGCTAATGAGGCACTGCATATTCATGTCAGCACCTCATTCTGAACTGCCTTATTAACATGCCCCTTCTGAAAGAAGGGGGCTAGAGTCGACATAGCTAATAGATGCTGTTGAGGCAGCTCATCGTGCTTATTTCGATGTTGCTATTTAGAAATAAGGGCTATCCTGCATCTATTTTGAAATACTTATTTCAAAATAGGTGCTATTTCAGCTGAAATGAGTTTTACACATTTTGAAATAACCACCCACTATTTTGAATTTATTTAGAAATAATGTATACATAGTGTAGATGACAGCAAAGTTATTTCAGAATAACAGCAGTTATCTTGAAATAGCTGGCTGTGTAGCCCAAGTGAACTATGAGTGGATCTGAAAACACAATGGCTGTGTCTACACTAGCCCACCTCCTTTCAAAAGGGGGATGCTAATGAGACACTTTGGGATATGCTAATGAGGTGCTGCAATGAATATGCAGCGCCTCATTAGCATGATGACAGCCATGGCACTTTCAGTCACACATGGCTCATCCACACGGGGTCCTATTTGGTTATAGGAATAACGGGATTTTGAAGAGTGCGGGGTCCTTTCAAAAAGGACCCATGTAAATGAGCCACACATGATCGAGGGCGGCACTTTTGAAGTGGCATGGCTGCCATTATGCTAATGAGGTGCTGCATCCCCCTTTCAAAGGGGGATGGCTACTGTAGACGTAACGAATCAGAAAACAACTTGTGCCTCTGTGTGTTTGCAAAGCTAGACTGCAGAATATTGTTATAAAAAGCAACACAAGTGTAATACTTCCAAGGAGAATGTCTCTCTTCTCCTACTAACTGCAGAGACAGGTTCTGTAAGAAATTTCTTTTGGTGTAGAACAACTTGCGTGCCACGTCTCATTAGAAAAGTTCCCATTTATTTCATTGGTCTTTGGAATAAGCTGTGTAATGGGAATGAGTGAACTGAACAGCTGTGTGGAATTCAAACCTTGTTTTTCTAGTATTTGGCTAGATTGGCTAATGATGATAGATAGACCTGTAGACAAGTTTTTAAAGATTTTTTTTTTTTTTATTTTCTCACCCTCTCTCCACTTACAAAATACAACTGCCTGACTTACTATGCATGCATAGTAGTTTAGTCTGGTTATGTACCTCTTTCACGAGGAAAATTCTAATGTGTTTAGTTTTCTGTTTGATGTCATTAGTGGATTCAAGATATCTCAGCTATGGAATTTATATGATACATTACCTTTGCTCCAAATTCACCAATGGGTATGGAATCAGAACCAGTGCATTAAGGATCCTACAAGTATAGGCTAATACTTTGTATAATTTTAGGAGAGGCTGTCACAGTGCATTATCGGTGATACATAGGTAAAGTGTGCCACAAATAGGTTAGCCTATAACAGTGTTTCTTAAACTATGTTCCACAAACTACTCCCAGGCGTGCTGTGACTGTTTGGAAAATATATTTTCTGTTATTAAAACCAGATAAAATGTTACTACTTCATTGCTATGATACCTGATGAAATTAGTTCATTTTCTTTTTGCTGTATATGTTGCTGGCTTTTGTTTTTTTACTTTTTGGTCTGACGAATTTTTAAGAAAATTTTCATAGGTATTCCGCATAAAAAATCTTATTGTTTGGTGTCCCATGGTCTCAAAGGCCACGTCCACACTGCAGTGATCTTTGGAAAGTTGGTCTTCTGGAAGATCTTCTTTCAAAAGAGCACATCCACACACAAAAATGTGGATCGAAAGATCATTCAGCTCTTTTGATAGAGAGCGTCCACACAGCCCCCACTCTTTTGAAAGAACGGGCCAGGGATTGAAAAATCTGGTGCCATTCAGACTGGTCTTTCAAAAAAAAGGGCCTACAGAGCATCAAATATATATATATTTCCCCCAAGGGAAGCTTTCAAAAGGAGATGCTCTTCCTGATGCAGGAGCAGAAGAGGGCTTCCGGAAGGAAAGCCACATTCTTTCCATTTCGGATTGAAAGAATGCATGTTGTATGTGGATGCTCCACGTGTTCTTTCAAAAAAGGGCCCGAGTTTCTGAAAGAACTTGCTAGTGTAGACACAGCCAAAAAATTCAAGAAACACTGACCTAGAAGACTGTTAAAACTTTCACCTTTATATTGAAGATCCAAAGATGAACGGAGGGTCTCCTGTAGAGTAGAACCTCAAAGCTATGAACTCTCCAGGAATGGAGGCTGTAACTCTGAAATACTCATAATGCTGAAGAAAGTGAAGTTTTGGCTCCAGGTCCAGCAACTGATGCTCCAGACCAGGCTTCAGTAGCACCTCGGAGTGAGGTGCTCCTGCTCCACTGGCTGGCCCCAGTATCTTGCTGTAAGTGGCTGTCCTGCATGTAGAGGTGGGGGACAGGAAGTTCAGATACACTGCAAACTCAGTACACGGTGTATGTGTGTGTACTGCTGCCACCGACGTTGTCTTTTCTGGATTCACTTTGCTGTCCAGTTGACTGGTCAGTCAGTAACTCTGGTGTTCATGTTTTTGAGGTTCTACTATAGTAAATTTTATGGAAGATCTCAGGTGATTCAATTTGGGGTTTGACTTGCTCCTATTAAAATTGCTAGCTGTTGCCTCTGACTGTGTGATGTTACCCCTGCTCTGAGGCATGTCTTAAGCTTCCTGCCTAGTGCTTGTTACTTGAGGTTGACTTCCCTTCCTTTTTGCATAGGCTGGCTCCTGGGTTCTTTGGCAAAATACCTGTTGCCTATACTCATGGTGGCTCCTCTTTTTGCTTGGGACAAATGTTGCTGAGCTGTGGGAGAATGACTGACTAATACTGCTCCTCTTGACAAGGAATATGACCTAGTGTACAAGAAACAAAATGCACTAATATAAGCCTCATCTCATGAAATGGCATACCCCAAAATTACAGTATGATAAATAGACTTAAAAGGTTTAGGGTTTTGTTTTTCCTCGATAAATGTCTTATGTCTATTTCATCATATGCATACAAACTGCTGACAAAATATTTGTAGTGATGATAATAAATAGGCAAGATAAGAAAAATGTTTGAGAAGCAATTGGAGTTGGATTTAAACATATTTGTGTTGTATATTTTGGTATGTGAGATTCATAACTTGTTAGAATGGTTACAAAGCGTTAACTTTTTGAATCCTCAGTGCCTAGTGTCATTAAATAACTATAATTTGTCCCCCATAATTTCCTACATCTGTGAACATTTAAATAAATATAATATAAAAACATCATAACTTTGCACAACTATAAACCTTGAAATCAGTAAAATATGGTTTAAAATAAACATCCATGCTATTCATCAACATTGTAAACACGTGAAAAGCAAATTCTGTCAAGTCTAAGTAAAGGACAGGCTTTATTGCTGAGGCTGTAGGGAAGGAAAATATTATGGTTAAGCAAGTGCTTACACGTGAATGCAACAAATTTTCAACGCTTCCAACTGTACCACAATCCCCAGGTCTCTCCCTGACACTTTCCCAGACAGATGGAATATGTAGAATGAGCCCAAAGATGTATGTAACAGTGTTGCAAACATTGGTGGGGTGGGACAGGGTCTTCTCTGGGAATTACAGACAGGGTTCTGCAACAATCCCAAGCCTCCGTTTGAGGGTAATGGGAGCTAGGCAGAGACTCTCTGGGTGTTACGTTCTCCTCTCCAAACTCAATGGATCTGAAAATTACTCCCTTTGTCTCTGAGTTAGGCCACACCAGCGCTCACTCCTTATTGGCCAAGCAAACACCATATAAATCACCCCATCAGAAACTTCCCTGTTGGCTTAAGGAGGCAGTTTGTCTATTTTGACCCTATCTCAGTTTCTAAGCATGTGAGGAAATTATCCAGAGACTCTTGAGCTACTCTGTTTTTTCTCCATAGTGTAGGGTCTCCTCGAAGCTCAGTCCAGCATTCCACAGAGTGGTAAGCTCCAAAGGGAGTTACAGCTATTTTCTTTTTTCTTACACACATACTGGGGACATAGGATGAGAGAGACTGGATGTTAAGGCTCCCCTTCTTCCCAGCCAGAAGGAAGAAATATCTATTAATGAAAATGCCATTAGGCCTCCATACCCCACAGTGCTATGCAGAACAAAAGAGCTGAGATGGAACAGAATAAACACAAATGCTCAAATTACTGAGTTTCATTGTAATTTTGCATCACTTTGTGGAGTGGTGTAAAGAGAATTGGGGAATAACAAAGAATACCACACCCCGCTGGCCCCATCATGCTTTGAGTTCCTGTGCTTTCCACACAAAGGCCTTGTTCCTATGAATCTCTGTGTGACATGTAACAGGCATTTCACAGGTTCTTGCTCTTGGAAGCAAGCCTGAATGTGAATAGACTCTGTGCTCGACAATGTAGAACACTGTAGTTATCTGCACTGAATGGAAAGAAGTGTTATGCCGTCCGTGTGCCTGCTTCCCGAGTATAATGCCTCAGCAGGCAAATGATGCGCTCCCATCTTTGGCCTCATTTCTGGTGGTAGATAGGGGTAACAGCCTTAAATGCAGAGTCAGGTTTCCTGTATTGCTCATCACTTTTTACCTTTGGTGTTTGTATGTAACATTCCACACCTGTGCTGGGAGGAGCAAGCCCGCCCTGGGTTGGTTGGTTGTTTTACCTTGATGTTGGAAAACAAAAAAGGCTGGCTTGTAGCACTTTAAAGACTAACAAAATAATTTATTATGTGATGAGCTTTTGTGGGACAGACCCACTTCTTCAGATCTGGAAAATTCTGATAAATGAAAACTGAGGTGAAGAGACTGTAACAGAAAGATAGAAAAAAAATTAAATAAAAACTGACAAATGAGCTACATAGGGCAGAAGTGGGAGAGGGGGGAAGAAATTTACTCACTGTAACTGCATCTACACTAGGAACTAACTTCGAAGTCAGGCACTACTTCGAAGTAGTCAGCTGAGAATCTACGCACGTTTCCCCTTACTTTGAAGTTAACCTTGAAGTAGGGAACCAAACTTCGAAGTCCTTACTCCATTCCCAGGAACAGAGTAGTGCCCTACTTTGAAGTTTAACTTAGAAGCAGGGTGCGTGTAGACACTCAGCTTCAAAGTTGTACTTTGAAGTTATTTTTGTATTGTAGACACAGCCTAAGTGTCTGTTAAGCTAATTGGGCAGACTGGGATCAGTACGGGTGTCAAAGATGGGGAAACAGTCCTTGTAATGCATAAAGTAATTGATACCTTTGTTGAGACTGAGGTGTAAAGTATCAAACTTGAAAATGAACTCCAATTCAGATGTCTACCTTTGTAATCTGGTGTTAAAGTCTCTTTGCTTTAGAATGTAGGCTTTCAAGTTTTGAATGCTACGGCCTGCTCCATTGAAAACATAGCAGAGGGTCATTGCTGGCACATTACAGCATATATCACATTGGTGGAAGTACAGGAATATGACCCCAATCAAGTAATTGTTGGTCTTTGAAATGCTATAGGGCTGCTTTTTTGGTTTTGTGAAGATACAGGCTAATGTGGCTACTTCTCTGGCTACGTTTACACTAGCCAAAAACTTCGAAATGGCCATGCAAATGGCCATTTTGAAATTTACTAATGAAGCGCTGAAATACATATTCAGTGCCTCATTAGCATGTGGGCGGCCACGGCACTTCGAAATTCACATGGCTCGCCCAGATGGGGCTCCTTTTCGAAAGGACCCCGGCAGCTTTGAACTCCCCTTATTCCCATCTGCTCATAGGAATAAGGGGACTTTGAAGTAGGCGGGGTCCTTTCGAAAAGGAGCCCTGTCTGGACGAGCCGCGCGGCAGCAAGCCGCATCAATTTCTAAGTGCTGCAGCTGCCCACATGCTAATAAGGTGCTGCATATGTATTTCAGCACTTCATTACTAAACTTCGAAATGGCCATTTGCATGGCCATTTCAAAGTTTGTGACTATGGTAGACACGGCCTCTGTGACTTAATTTTAGGTTGCTCCTAAATAGTGTTAAGTTTCACATTTCATCATGAACCTAGTGTGTGTGGTCTTCTGGGCAAATTTGCTCATATGGTTAGTTGTGAACTACAACTACTACTCTGAATATGTGTGTGTGTGTGTGAGAGAGAGAGAGAGATTATCATCCCTAATTCAAACAAGAATTAATTCAGGAATCCTGTTTTTATACAGGACATCAGACTAGATTATCACAATGATCCTTTCTGACTTTATCTATAATTGAGTCATAAAACTTTTTGAATGGTATTTTCTTAATCATTCAACGTTTAATAAATTATTTTTCCAACCATACTAGCAAAAAGAGTTTGTAATTTTAGCATCCCTGTAGGGTATGCCATGCTGCTACTTAAATTTGCAGTTCAGTGTGATTTTGTGGTTTGTGAAAAGGGAATTTAATTAGCGTATTCTTTTCATGACCTTACTCTGTCCATGAGCCTTTAGACACAGAACACTCTTCTGCTCTCTGGCATTGCAGTGGCCAAATTACCTCACTGACATGGATAGTGAAGATTGTCGGTCTTTCCCGTTTGGTGTCCATACAGATCAATGGGAATGATGCAAGGTGCCCAGTCTCCTTAGCTGAAGGTGTTTTCTGAGTGTCCACCTTTTCAGTTCTGAAAAGAAGAATGGGAAAAGCATGAAAGAAAAAGGGCTGGACTTGTGGTACTTTAAATAATCTAAAATGATACATAATTGTTTTATTGTTCTTGTCATATTGACATATACTTCGGCTGCGGGCATGTTCTTTTTGCCTTTCTCATTTGTTTGTTTCCAGGTGTCTTTGTTGGATTTTGAAATATGGGATTTGTACAACAAGGCCCCTTTCAATTTGTTTAGTTTTTGTTTTGTTTTGTGAAGATACAGACTAACACAGCTACCTCCCTGCGGCCTTTCCATTTTTGTTGGTCTAGGGCAGGGATTGGCAACCAAAATAGCAAAAAAAGCTATGTTTTGCAAATTTGGTAAAAACTCAGTAATTCAAGAGCTGGAATGCTTGTGCACGTGAAATAGTCCTTAATAAATAATGTCAGCCCATACATTTTGTAACCCCTATGTTAAGAACAGTGCACACACAATGAATTGTAATGCAACACACATTTACTGCAGGACATTCACAAATTTTTTACGCATTCTTTTTCCAAACAATTTACATGTGTGTGTTTGTACCACTGTCTTCCTAACTTTCACTCCTGAACCTGTTTTAACAAGGCAAATTTTACTTTTAATTTCTGTTTTCTTAAAAAAGCATGTTGCCCTTCACAGCAGGAACGCCGCAAGCTTCCTTTTCCTTTTCAAAATCGAGATTTTATGAGCAACGCGATCAAAACATAGATACAGTATCAGGTCCCACAATGCACTGCATATATTAAAGGGGAAGTTATCCAGTGTTTCGAGATTGCATATCATTTGCTATTTAGATATGAGTTGTTCATTGTTGAGTGTTTAGAAATTCGCTGTTGAGCAAAAATAATCAGGAAGGGTTTTATTTCATTTTGTCGGGCGCCAGAAAGAAGTCCTTAAAGAGCCTCATGTATCTCTGGAGCCACAGGTTGAAGACCCCTGGCCTAGGGCTTGGGAAGCAAGAGTGTCAATATTGCACAGTATTGCAAATATGGCTCAGGGTCTTTGACCTGTAGTTTTTTGCCCATCCCTCTTCCACATGATTCAATTGTGAGAACATGCCCTGTCTTGTGAGTCAGTTTTCTGGGATTCAAGGAACTTGGCTAGCCCAGTGGAATGAGAAGTGAATTGTGATAGATTCAATTCTGGAATGTTTGGCTACAGACAGAACACTAATCTTGGTGTATTGGTCACCCTGACTCAACAATCCAGATCCACCCCTTCAATTGTGCAATGTCTGTCCCAATTATGACATCACTTGTTGTAGCTCTTGGAATGGTCTTGTTATCCACCCACAGATCCACCACCAATAACTGGCTATCATCTAATGAAAGACAGTCATCCCTGAGCACCAAGGAACTGCGGCTAACACGTGAAACATGCATATCCTAATTTCAAAAAGATTTCTCCTGCAACTGTAAAAGTGGGTTGGATATAAACTGCCAAGTGCAAAGTTTGGTGAAACACACAAATTAGACTTGTTGCTTTCCAGTTCAGTTTACAACTAGCTAATTGATACAGAGAGTGTAATGAGCTCATGGTGTGTGTATGACCCTTGCGTCACAGAATCACAGGGCTAGAAGGGAACTCAGGGGGTCATCTAGTGCAGTCCCCTGCTTCAAGCAGGATCAACCCCCACTAGGTCTTCCCAGCCAGGACCTTGTCAAGCTGGGACTTAAAAACCTCGAGGGATGGAGAATCCACCACCTCTCTAGGAAATGCATTCAAATGCTTCACCACCCTCCTGGTGAAGTAGTTTTTCCTAATATCCAACCTACACCTCTCCCTCTTTAACTTCAGACCATTGCTCCTTGTTCTGCCATCTGACACCACTGAGAACAGTTTCTCACCTGCGTCTTAAGAGCTGCCCTTCAGGAAGTTGAAGGCACCCCTCAGTCTTCTTTTCTGAAAACTAAACTAGCCCAAATCCCTCAGCCTATCCTCAGAGGTCTTGTGCTCCAGACCCTTAATCATTTTTGTTGCCCTCCACTGAACCTGCTCCAGCAAATCCACATCCTTTCTATACTGGGGGGGGGGCCCAAAACTGGATGCAATATTTCAGATGTGGCCACACCAGTGTTGAATAGAGGGGAACAACTACTTCTCTAGATCTGCTCGAAATGCTCCTCCAAATGCACCGTAGCATGCCGTTAGCCTTCTTGGCTACAAGGGCACACTGTATACTCGTATCCAGCCTTTCATCTGCCATAACCCCATGTCCCTTTCCATCATACTGCTGCTGAGCCAGTCAGTACCCATCCTATAACAATGCTTGGGATTCTTCTGCCCCAGGTGCAAGACTCCACACTTCTCCTTGTTGAACCACATCAGGTTTCTTTTGGCCCAGTCCTCCAATTTATCCAGGTCACTCTGGATTCTTTCTCTACCCTCCAACGTATCTACCTCTCCCCCTAGTTTTGTGTCATGTGCAAACTTGCTGAGGTGCAATCCAGTCCCTCATCTAGGTCATTAATAGAGAAGTTGAACAGCAGCCCCAGAACCGAGCCTTGCAGCACTCCGCTTGAAACCGACCGCCATCCAGATATTGAGCCATTGACCACTACCTGTTGAGCCCAACCATCAAGCCCGCTTTCTATCCATTTTATAGTCCAAGGATCCGATCCATATTTCCTTAACTTATGGGCAAGAATGTTGTGGGAGACCATATAAAAAGCTTTGCTGAAGTCAAGGTATATCACATCCACTGACTTCTCCCTGTCCACAGGTCCTGTTACCTTGTCATAGAAGCTAATCAGATTGGTCAGGCAGGACTTGCCCCGGTGAATCCATGTTGGCTACTTTTGATCACTTTCCCCTCTTTCAAGTCTCCAAAATGGATTCCTTGAGGATCCACTCCATTATTTTCCCAGGGATTGAGGTAAGGCTGACCAGGCTATAGTTCCCGGGATTGTCCTTTCCTTTTTTAAAGATAGGCACTACATTTGCCTTTTTCCAGTCATCAAGTATCTCCCCCAATCTCCAAGAATCTTCAAAAATAATGGCCAAAGGTTCAGCAATGATATCTGCCAATTGCCTCAGTACTCTTGGGTGCATTAAACCTAGACCGATGGATTTGTGTATATCTAGTTTTTCTAGATGGCTCAAAACTTGTTCCTTCCCCACAGATGGCTGCCTTACACCTTCCCATACTTCATTGTCTAGGACCGTTGCGTGGGAGTTGACTTTGTCCATGAAAACTGAGGCAAAAAAAGCATTGAGTACTTCAGCTTTTCCTACATCATCTGTCACTAGGTTACCCCTATCGTCCAGTAACAGCCTCACACCTTCTCTGATAACCTGTTTATTATAAACATGCCTGTAGAAACCCTTCTCTTCACATCCCGTGCCAGCTGCGGTTCCAATTGTGCTTTCACTTTCCTGATTACTTCCCAGCTTTCTCCAGCTGTATGTTTATACTCCTCCTTAGTCGACTGTCCACGTTTCCATTTCTTGTACGTATCCTTTTTGAGTTTAAGCTGATTAAGGATTTCCCTGTTAAGCAAAGCTGGTTGCCTGCCATGTTTATATTTCTTAATATGCAGCAGGATGGTTTGTTCCTGTGCCTTCAGTAAGATTTCTTTAAAATACGGCCAGTTCTTTTGAACTCTTTTTCCCTTCATCTTCATTTCCCAAGTGATCCTGCTCATCAGTTCTCTCAGGGAGTTGAAGTCTGCCCTTTTGAAATCAAGGGTCTGTATGTTACTGTTTACCCTTCTTTCCTTTGTCTGGATCTTGAAATCTATGATCTCATTGTTGCTGCAGCCCAGGTTTTCACCCACTTCTATTTCTCCTACTAGTTCTTCCCTGTTTCTGAGCAGCAGGTCAAGTTGCGCACAGCCCCTGGTCGGTTCCTTCAGCACTTGTACCAAGAAGTTATCCACAACATTCTCCGAAAACTTCCTGGATTGTCTGTGTGCTGCTGTATTGGTCTCCCAACAAATGTCTGGATGATTAAAGTCTCCCATGAGAACCAGGGCCTGTGATTTGGAAGCTTCAGTTAGCTGCCTGAAGAAAGACTCATCTATCTCGTCTCCCTGATCTCGTGGTCTATAGCAGACACGAACTACAACATCACCTCTGTTACTTCCGCCTCTAAACTTAACCCAAAGACATTCAACTGGATTTTCTCTCTCCTTATCCTGGAGCTCTGAGCAATCGTACTTCTCCCTCACAAAGAGCGCAACTCCTCCTCCTTTTCTCCCGTCTGTCCTTCCTAAACAGTTTATAGCCTTCCATGACCATGCTTCAGTTATGCGAATCGTCCCACCAAGTCTCCGTTATTCCAACAGCCACATACTTCCTTGACTGTGCCAGGGCCTCTAATTCTTCCTGTTTGTTCCCTAGGCTTCTGGTGTTAGTGTACCAAGCATCTTAGAGAAGTGGCTGATTGGCCCACTTTCTCCTCTTCACCCAGGAAACCCACTTGATTGTTCCTGCCTCCTTCCCCACGTACCTCAGGACTTGTGTCACCTTGTCCCAACGACCTAGTTTAAAGCCCTCCTCACTAGGTTTGGCAATGAAGATCATCTTGAAATTATTGGCAGAGGAAGAAACCTTAGAGGAACCTGACGGTGTGTGTGATATGGACAGTGGCAACCTGCCTTAGCATCTGGCAGTTATAGAGCAGTATACAGGGTTAGATCAGTGCTTTTAGACTAAGGAAACTAGCGCTTATTGGTGTGATTGCATCATCACACAGGTGTTGGATAAAGACTAGTGGCTGCAGAACTTTAGGATGCGTAAAGTTGTGTGCTGAGCTGGTCCCCAAATTGTGGTGCAAGGATACAAGAATGTGAGCTTCCCTCTTGGCTGAGAAGTGTGTCACTGTTGCTGAGAGGAAACGAATCACTCCCAGTTTCTGCCAGTCAGTTGCAAATGAGTTTGGAGTGGTGAAGTTTACCCTGGGGGCTGTACAGCTGCAAGTGTGCATTGAAATAACTCACATTCTGCTGTGGAAGACCATGACTCTGGAAAATATCCGTAACTTAGTGGCCGGCTTTGCAGACAAACTACCAACTGTGGTGGTGGGGTCAATATTCCAATTTGAGTGCCAGCACACCTTGCCAGTGAGCACAGCACAAGAAGGGATACGTCCGATGGTACTGCAGGCACTTGAGGGTGTTTCAGAGGCATCAACACTGGGTGGTTTAGAAAGGTGCATGCCACATGCATCTTCAGGAATACCGAGGTGGGGACTTTCTTTCCAGAGCACGCGATTGCAGTGTGGGGTAGGGACAGGTTATGGAAATGCCAAATGTGATCCTGGGAGACCAGGATTTTACCCCTTCCAGCACTGGCTTACGAAACCACGCTCCTGGGCAACAGTAAGGAGCATTTTAACAACAGGCTGAGCATGCTGGTTGAATGCACTTTTGGGACATGGAAGGTGAGATGGAGATGTCTGCATGTCAGCCTAGATCTCAGTGAGGAAAATATTCCTAGAAGCATCACAGCTTGTTGAACTTTGGATAATGTGTGTGAATCTAAAGGAGAATTGTTTGCTCATGGGTGGAGCATGGAAGCAAAGCATTGGATTGCAGAGTTCAAGCAGCCAGACACTAGAACAGTCAGAGGAGCTCACAAAACTGCTCTCAACATCAGGGAGGCTTTGGCAGTGCACTTTGAAACTGAGAGACATTGAAATAAACCACTGTAATGATTGCCTCCAGGCTGTACTCCCCTCTCCATAAGAACAGCCATACTGGGTCAGACCAAAGGTCCATCCAGCCCAGCATCCTGTCTGCCTCCCTGTGTTTTTTTTTTTTTTTTAATTTGGGGTTTGCAACGCATAACCAGAAACATGCCCTTAAAGCCTGCACCTCAGTGATTGGTCTGTGAGACTGCTACACAGCAAATAAAAGTGTAGCACACTTATACAAGCGTGCCTTTATTGATCAGAGACCAGTGAACTAAACCACAGTAAAGGAGGTGCTGGCAAGTTTTACAACTCACAAATGTGTGTCACTCCAGGTATCATAATGAATGCTGGAACAGAGGGTAGAGTGCTTGGGAAAATCAGAATGCCAAGAGGGTTAAATGGAGTTTGAAGGTGTAGAGAGGGAGTTGGTGGACATAGAATTTCGAATCTGCTGTGGAGGGGATGGGAACCCATAATTGCTCGCTGTGCGGCTTCACTAAACACTTGAGCATGTCCATTTCTTCCTCCATTACCCTGATCATGTGTTCTGTGGCCTGCTGGGGGAAGGCCTGGTTGTTCTTGTAGTTCTACATTTCCCTTTCCAAGCATTGTTCCCAACTTCTGCACTCACCTGTTAATTGAATTAGTACGTCAGAAACCAAATCCTCCTTGTTTTTTAAGGTGCTTTCTTACCTGTTTGAGACTCTCCAATGTGGTCCCTGTAATATGCCCCACATTGTAATATGTCACTTACAAACTCCTTTTCCAACATTTCCACTAACTTTCCTGATGACCGTGATAAGGAAGAGATCTCGGTCACTTGCTGCTGAGACTGAACAGACGCCTCTCCCCATGCAAACAGCTGCGCCGTGGTTCCAGTGGGGTGAACATTTCTTGGTATGGCCAGGCAAAGTTCCTTGGAAGATGCCATGAAACCACTCTATGCTGAGCCAGCCCATTGTGGAGGAGGACCCACGATCTGTAAGCATGGCCCTGTCCAGTGTACCTCATGCATTGAATTAAATGCCTCAAACCGTCATATGGATGCAACCAGACTGTCACTATCCTCTCCAGTGAGCCCCCAGAGAAAAGCCAGCCATCAGGAAAAGGGATTTAAATTTCAGTGGATTTTCAAGGAGGCAGGGTAGGCAGCTGGACACCTGGCTGCCAGGTAGCAGAGTTCAAACTGCTGACCCAAGTGGAGGATGGGCAATTGTGCACCACTTTCTGGAGGCCCGAATTGGTGACAGAGCACATTTGTCAACAACCCAGGGGGGAAGAAAAGGAAAAAAATAAATTTCTCATGGGTCTGGAGGGTTTTGTTGATGAGAGAGGCCATTTTTCTGGGGAAAAAAGTCACATTGCAGTGTGAATGCTCAATTTTGTCAATAAAAGGAATTTTTTCTCAACAAAACTTGGCAGTGTGGACAAAGTCAACATCTTTATTTCCAGATTACTATCCCAGAGCTTCTGCTGGAACAGGGTGATTCTATGGAGAAATTTTCAGCTGTGAGACTGCTACTTTTTTCCTTCCCTTCTGAAAAACTCTTAGCATTTTCTTCCCCTTCTGATATTTTTTTCAGAAGCAGATGTCATAAGGACACTGCTTGCCTTTCACCGACATCTGGGCATGCAAAGTCAGTTTTTTTACACATCAATTAGCATGGTTTTTGATGCATTTTAAATGATTTGAGTATTCCACCTTCCTCTTTCTTGAGATTGTTGGATGCACATTTATGTATATTCATGTGTGACCTCTGTGGCTGCTAGACATAGGTTCTGTGATGTTCTGCCCCTTTAAATGTTCTGGAGTTTCCCCCTTTCCAGAGAAGAGGCTCATTTTCCTATTAGTTTTCCAACCAGACCAATAAAATCAACATAGCAGACAGCTGTGTGCCCATTAGCTCCCTCTTCATCTGACCGTCCCACTCCATCTCTGCTGGCTGTAAAAATATAACAACTTCTAATTTCCTGAGCTGTGGATTTGGTGCTTGAAACTGCAGATAGCAGGCTGTAAAAAGACAATTAAGTCTTTGTTGTTTTTCTAACTTTTGACTCAGATCTAATTATAACATTCTTTTGGATATTCCTATAACCTTGACAGACTGCTGGAAGTTCTGTTGTCCCTCTTTTGTTGATTAGCAACTCTGTTGATAGTCACGTGCTGCTTATGATTCAATTCATCTATGTCTCATTTCCAAAGCCACTTGCTGAAACTGCCTCTGTGCCTACTTGAGTTTGAAATAAATGTGAGCTGAAGTTTCTGTTAAAGTTACATGGAGCATGAGGCTTTTTTTTTTTTTTTTTTTTTTTTTTTTTAAGTAAGTGATTTGAGCGCTGGCCCTGCTAGAGTGACAGACTGATACAATTTCCATTGCAATAAAATCAGATCTTATAGGATGTTGGAATCACAGGCTATGCAGAGCAGAGTCTCTGTACATCCTGATGGTGTGCTCAGTGTTGAATGAGCTACTGCTGTACAGTAAGCCCTCGAAATGCGCGATTTCCAGTTGCACTCAAAATCCTGCTCCCCCAAGCCCTGGCTCAGCCCCTGCCCCCACCCAGGCCCAGCCTAGCCCCGGTTCAAACACCTCCTGCCATAGTTCGAACTCCCTTTGCCCCGGTTTACCCCCACCCCCGCATGGCCCCGGCTCTGGTTCACCCCCCCATGTGACTCTGGTTCACACCCCTTCATGTGCCCCCAGGTCAGACTTACACCCCCCGCACAGCCCCAGCTCTGGCTCACCCCACCCCCTGTTTTCCCCATTCACTCCTACCCTGTGTTGCTCAGGCTCAGCCCCCTTGCATGGCCCCAGCTCTGGCTTGCCCCCCCTCCCCACCACATGCAGCCCCAGCCCCAGCTCTGGCTCACCCCCCTGCAAGGCCCTAGTTCACTCCCATCCCGTGGCCCTGGCTCACCACTCCCCTGCCCCCCCGCAGCCCTAACCCACCCCAGGACTAACCCCCCTGCCCACCTCCCACAGCACCAACCAACTGCCGGGTTTAATGCTCCTCAACTGCCCCCGCCCCCAACTCCAGGACTTATTGTTCAAAAGGGGATCCAGGTGCTCCTGCTGCTTCCCTGGCTGCAGAACATGCGTTCCACCGGGGAAAAAAGCCTCCTTCTGACGTAAGCAAAATTTGGGTTATGTAAGGTGCATGGGAACCGGGAGACATAACTTGAGGGCCTACTGTACTCGATAAATCCATAGGCAGTGTAAGGACCTGTACAGTTTAGACTGAAGTAAGAGAGTTAGGTTAGATGTTATAAAAATCTTTTAGCTATGAGGATAGTTAACTACTATCTTGTAAGTTTGTAGAATCCTAGTTGTTAGAGGAATTTAAGAACAGGCAGTTACCTTTGTCTGTAGAAAAGGAGCGGCAGCAGATAAGTTAACACCGGTCAGGGAGTTACAGGTCTAATCGTGACGCTAACATCAAGTGTCACACAGAGCGCTAAGCAAGGCTGGATTACCTTTTGTGGGTCTGGTCCCAGACATACATGCATCTGATGAAGCGCTCCAAAATATCTGTTAGACTACAGGGTGCCACAGGATTTGTTGTTTTTGAAGATGCAGACTGACATGGCTCCCCCTCTGATACTGGGCGTGTTTGTAGATGCCCATTTTGCACTAGAGAAATAAAAGTAAGAGAATCCTATTCAGGGGACGAAACAGAGAAGGAGCCGTGTTAGTCTATATTGTATCAAAACAAAAAAGCAGGCAAGTAGCACTTTAAAGACTAACAAAATAGTTTATTAGGTGAGCTTTCGTGGGACAGACCCACTTCTTCAGACCATAGCCATGCTAGAACGTTTTCTTATTTGTCAACTTTGATTACTGTTTTGGTTCTCTGTGCCTTAAATATTGAGTCTGTTCAGGTAGGGCTATGGTCTGAAGTGGGTCTGTCCCACGAAAGCTCATTACCTAATAAATTATTTTGTGAGTCTTTAAAGTGCTACTTGACTGCTTTTTTGTGTTGATACTATTCAGGGGTAATACACTATGCTGTGCTTATTGTGAATGCAGAATTCATTTACTGTCCATAGCTACTAAAATTATCACCCACACGTGGGCTGTGGCTACACTGCCGCTCCCTTTCGGAAGGGTCATGCAAATGCGGCTGACTGGAAATGCAAATGATTCATGGATTTAAATATCTAGAGCCTTATTTGCATACTCACACGGGATCTCGCTTCCGGAAAAGCTGGTTTAGGAAGCCAAAACAGCCATGTAGACGGGGCTCATTCAAAAGGAAACCCTGCTTTCAACAAGCACCCTTCTTCCTGAAAAAAATCAGTCAGTGTAACTACAAAATATTAAAAAGGAGATCCAATAACAGTTGGATCTTAACAGGCTACTAACAGACTCATCCAAAAGTGATTAACCTGTTTCATTTGTAAAATCTCATTCATAAAAATTGCTCCATAATTGATAATGTTATATAACATCACATTGGTAGTTCGAAGTCATTGAAGGCGCTACTTCATTCTTTAGCCCTGTACTCATGTAATTACTCATGTAGTTGTTAATGGGCTCCTTCTGAGCGTTGACCTAGCACAACAGCATCTCTGACTCATAGTAAACCTCATACTGCTTGGGTGGGACTGAAAATACGTATTCAAAACCAAAGCAAAGATATTGAAAGCCACTCTCAATTGAGAACTCAGCTCTGCCCATAGAGAACAAACTGGACTGTGACCATACATTCTGTTTTGGTTGGGACATTCCTTTTATTAAGCCATGTTCTGGTTCTTTTAGCAAACGTGGGCATTTGGTGCTTAGCTAGCGTATGCCAGCCCAGCACAGGGGTAAGGCAGGGCTCACATGGGGAGCAGGCAGGGCTTAAGTGAGTAGCAGTGCCAAATCCAGCCCCTGGCCTGATGTGAAGGTGGAGGCGGAAGCAGCCTCAGGTGAGCAGGGAGAGTATGGGAGACTAGGACTCCAGCAAGCAGCTCTGGCAAAGCCCCCAAGGAGACAGAAGGGGTTGGCTCAGGCTAGATTTACTCAGTGTCCCTAGCACAGGGATCAGCAACCTTTGGCACTTGTCCTGTCAGGATAATCCACTGGCACATTGTGAAACATTTTAGCTGTTGTTGACTGTCCCCAGGCACAGCTCACTCCTCCCAGCCAACGGAAGTTGTGAGAAGCAGTGGAGGCTTCAGGGACATCATGTCCACTGTTATCTGCAGCTCCTGCGGTCTGGGAATGGCAAACTGCAGCCACTGTGAGCTGCAGGGAGCTGTGTCCTTGAAGAGTTAAGGTCAGCAAAATATCTTGTCTTCTGCCAGCAGATTACCATGAGGAGCCAAGAACCCAAGTTTGCCAGCCCTGAACCCAAGCATCAATATATCCACAGTACTCTTGAGTTTGGTGTGTTTGTGTGGGAGGCGGGTTATTTGTTGCTCTTTTCCTCTTTTTGGTTAAAACATTCAGGGCCTGCTTGGGGCCCTAAATACAAATACTTAATGAACACATCTATGGACCGTATTAAGTCTGGATGTTTACAAAGGTGAAATGGAAATAAGTGACTGAAAAATGAGCTTGACTGACACTGAGTAAAACATCTGCCCCTGAAGTAAGAGCATGTCTAATCCGTTGTTGTTCTTATTCTGTCAAAACAAAATTCTTCGCTAGTTTTCCTGGACCTTGAGCATGTGTCTCCACTATCACTGAAGCCGCATCTACACTAGCCCCCTCCTTTCAGAAGGGGCATAGTAATGAGCAAGTTGGGAAGATGCTAATAAGGCGCTGCCATGAATATGCAGTGCCTCATTAGCATAACGGTGGCCGCGCACCTTTTGAAACTGCCGCTTTTGAATTGTTCGCCACCCATGTGGACGGGGGCCTTTCGAAAGGACCCCCAGACTTCGAAAGCCCCCTCTTCCTATTTGGTTTAAGAAAAAGGGGCTTTTGAAGTCCAAGGGGTCCTTTTGAAGACCCCCATCTACACGATTTGAAAGCGGCACTTTTGAAACGTGTGCAGCTGCCATTATGCTAATGAGGTACTGCATATTCATGGCAGCGCCTCATTAATATCTGCTGAAGTGACTCATTAGTATCCCCCTTTTGAAAGGTGGGGGCTGGTGTAGCCAGGGCCTGAGAGTGAACCTCCTAGAGCAAGTGGACAGGGCTTGAGCTTGCATACTGGAAACCATGTGGGTGTTGTGGATGTGCCAAAGACATGGGCTAGTCACCCCAGCTCAGACCTAAGGTGCCAGGTGGAGTTTCTTCCCACGTGGCTTAGTTGAGGATATTTCACATACTATCTTTTCTGTCTCAAAGTAGATTTTTATGGCCTGAGTTACGACCAAAAGTGTTAACAAAACAAAGTTTGTGTTCTGTATGTCCAACCCATAAGTCTGAACTAGTTGATATCAGTTTGATGGAGACACTCTACTTATTTGGAGGGATAAAAGGAATGTATAATAAAATTGAATGCCATTTGTAATGAGTTAACTGAGGATGTTACATTAGCTTCCTTGTTATTTCTCTGTTGCCATAGATCAATGACCTGTAATGCTGTTTTTATTGCTTTTTTTTCTTCTCACTTTAATAAAATATTGAAATATATGTTTGCTTCTCTTTTCCATACATTTGGACTCTTGTGTCTTCTGCGTGATTCACGCCTCTACTTTGTTTTTCCTCTGGCCACTGTAGTATAAATGAAATACATACTTCAATAAAAATTAGTGGAGAGTTAAAGGAAAAACACAATCGACAAACAAAATCTACTAAGTACTTCAGGCTTCAGGGCTCCTTTAAGTTTGATCCAACTGCAAGTGCTGCCAAAAGTCCACTCCAGCAGATGTGGATTAATGAAGGAACTCAGCATTCCAGGTATGTGTCTGCTTACTTAGATATAGCCCCAGTGTGGCTCCATTCCACATCAGGGTGGCAGGACAGCACAACTCATGGACTCACCTTCCACTAGGTGATCTCTGAGTAGCTAGTTAGGCCAGATACAGGACTGCTTTCCCCCACTGGAGTGGTTCCAGAGGTTCCATCAAAAGGCTCTTGTGAAGGTTACTTCAGTTTTTAGCAGGTTGTGCAAAATATGCAGAATATTTAGAGTCAGATCCTGCAGACAAAACACCAGCTTGAAAAGTTTGGTAGGTTGAGGACTGAATCCTTAGCCCAACTGGATAAACTGCCTACACTGCCAGGCTTGAACATGCCAAGAGAAGCGAGGAATGCAGATTGTTCTCCCTAGTAATGCAACATTTGGCCCAATCAGTCTGTGCCTGTCCTGACATGGTTAATTACCCGTTTGTAGGGAAGCTATGAAGAGTAATCTTCAGGATCACCTTCTCAGCACATGGGAGGGTAAACACCTTTATGTTTTTGGAATCTGTGATCTTGCTATCCCCCAGTCTAACCAGTACATATCTATTATTCTACTTTGGGTCCTCCTTGGTCATTTATGGGCCCCGGATTTGGTCTATATTGAAGAGCATACTGACACATTAAAAATGTCATAAAACAAATTCACTGTTGTAATTACTGAAAATCCTCCTTTTTGTTGGACACTGCTAGCAAAATATTCAAGAGGGAAGGGAGAACACTGTTACAAGGGTCCAGAAAATTTATAATCTGCAATATGTGTGTGTGCAGTAAGTTCAGAGATCATTCCTGGCCATATAGTACTCGGTGTGAAATATTTTTATGGGGCTTTTTATAGGATTTTTTTAAAAATGTCTGACCCTGCAGTTGATTTATGAGAGCAGTTAAAACTCAATGGAATTGCTTAGACTAGCTTTTCAGGCCATCTACAAAGTGTACGTATTCCAGGATGCCCATGAAGTGTACCCTTTGGAAACTTGTGGCAGCAGCTGGAAATTGCTTTACCTTGCCTCAAAACAGTGTGTCATAACTCTAGATCCCACTTCAAGCCCCGAAAGGCAAAGAAACCCTGGATCTGAACTGCTAGGATGATACCAATATTTTCTCTTCCTTGCATCCACTCCTCCCCTAAAAAAATCTGAACGTAAGCGTTGTGTCTTAATACTGGAGTGATAGACAGAATTTTCAGTCTTCTCAGTGAATATCTGCATCTGGGGATTTATTTCAGAACTTTAATGTTCCTTAAATGGATTTGGTTGGTGGGCTTCTTTTTTTTTTTTTTTTGAGGGGGGAGGTACCTGATTCCCTGAATTGTTCATCATGCACTGACTTTCACACATCATGGTGTTTAAAATGCCGAAGTATTTCACAGTGGGAACACAATGTAAGGTCACGCCTTTGACTTTGTAAATAATTTAACAGTTCCAGGGTGTCTGTGAATTGGCCTGTAAAATACACTGACTCTTAAAAACAATTATGGTGAAGTATGGTGTAACAGTAATATGGAGAACTAGAAAATGCAAGGGTGTATTTTTTATCTTGTTCTGCAGATATAAATATGTAATGAAAAAGAAGAGAACATTCAGAGGGGATTTACCGAATAACATAGCAAACATACAATATATTTTGCTATTTTAAAATGCTAGGATTGTTTTCAGAGCTTCTCTGCTTGCACATATTCCTGGTTATTTCAGCAGTCTTCTGTTTGTCCTTAGATGTGTACGTTATTCTTGAAAAACTTGGCTATCCTTCATCTACCATGCATAAACACATACAGCTATATTTTTATGTAAGTACAGCCACTATCTTCTGCTTTCGTGGGACAGACCCACTTCTTCAGACCTGGTCTGAAGATTGAAGACAGGATAGGGTCCAGCGTGACCAGGTGTGAAGAAGTGGGTCTATCCCACGAAAGCTCACCACCTAATAAATTATTTTGTTCGTATTTAAAGTGCTACTGAACTGCTTTTTTGTTTTGATAGTATACAGACTAACACGGCTATCTCTCTGTTACTAGCACCAAATACGTAATGTTCACTTTACATGATTTTTGATTACAGGTATTTGAACGGTAAACAAAAAATAGTATTTTTTCAATTCACATCAAAGAAATACTACAGTGCAGCCTCTTTATTGTGGAATTGCAACTTACAAAAGTAGATCTTTTATCACATATCTGCACTCAAAAGCAGAACGGTGTAAAACGTCAAGATCTACAAGTCCATCAACCTCTGTTGACATGAGGAAGTCAATGGATATGATATACTTTGACTTAAGCAAAACCTTTCACCTGGTCTGAAGAAGTGGGTCTATCCCATGAAAGCTCACCACCTAATAAATTATTTTGTTAGTCTTTAAAGTGATACTGGACTACTTTTTTGTTTTGGTAGTATTTGGTGCTGTAATTGAAGTCAATGCATTTGAAAATGTAGAAAATCATCCAAAATATTTAATAAATTTCAATTGAAATTTATTGTTTAACAGTGTGATTAAAACTGTGATTAACTGTGATTAATTTCATTGATTTAATTGCATGGGTTAAGTGCTATGAATTGACAGTCCTGGTAACTACTTGTATTCATTGACTTTCACAGTGCTCTGGATGGCTTGATTTCTTCTTAGAGTGATTGCTCATGTCCTTTCCAATTTGGGTGTGCGCTGAGCACACGCCCAGTTGCCAGAAGCTTTTTGCCCTAGTCGGTATCCCTAGAGTTGGTGCGGCACCCCTGGAGTGGCGCCTGTATGGCCGCCCATATGTGCACCACCTGACCTGCCCCCTGCTCAGTTCCTTCCCACCGCTCTGTCATTTGCTGGAGCTTAACTCTTCTTGAGAGTTCGCTGGTAGCCTTTATTATTTTAATTAGTTGTAAATAGTTGAGATAGTTATTTTTGTTGATAAATAGTGCCTCTTAGCACCTAGTAAGCCGAGGTGGCTCTTTAACCCCCTTAGCGCCTCAGTGCCAGGTGATGCCTGGCTCCCTAGGGTTTAAAAACTGTTAAAGATGTGGCAAACATATGCCCAAAAGCGACCTGCATAAGGTGTGTTTGGGTTGCCTCGGTGAGACTCATCTCTGAGAGCGCTGCTCTATCTGCAAGGCCTTCAAGCCCAGAGCTTTAAAAGATAGAGCTCAAAGGCTGAAAGTTCTTCTAATGGAGTCAGCCTTGTGCCTGGATGTTTCCTTGGCAGGAACACAGAGCCCCGCATCTTCGGTGCAGAGTGCTCTGGCACCGTTGGTGCTGTCAGAGGGTTCCCGGCACCGAGAACAGGACTCGGCGCCTAGCACCTCCCAGCACCATAAAAGCCAGTCCCCGGTGCCTCATAAGAAGAAAAGATGAGACCGGGGTGAAGCCAGAGCATTTCTACCACACAGCAGGGTCCAAGCGATGGCATCTTGCATCCAAGTTCTAATAAGATTCCCAACCACAACGGCCAGGGGATGCCTCAGATTGTTGACACATGGCAGCGTGCATGTGTGTAGTCCAGCATGCCGGGTTACAAATGCACCCCTTTCAGATGTGGCTCACCTCAGAATACAGACCTGTCAGGGACAGCATAGACAAGTTAGTCACTGTCCCCCCAAAAGTGTTGACAACACTGCTTGGTGGCTAGAAGCCAGGTCGGTCTGCATGGGAGTACCCTTCAATCCCCCAGAACCCTCCCTTTCCCTAGTCACAGATGCCTCAGACCTGGGCTGGGGAGCACACTTGGGGGGCCGCCAGATGCAGGCCCTGTGAGACAAGACCGACGCTCATCTCCACATAAACGTGGGAGAGCTCAGAGCAGTCCAACTGGTGTGCCAAGTGTTTCAAAATGAGCTGAAGGGGCACTGTGTCGCAGTCAGCGCAGACAACACTACAACAATGTACTATATAAACAAACAAGGGGGTGCACACTCGTTACCCTTGTGTCTAGAGGCCCTCACACTTTGGGACTTCTGCATCCAGCACCAGATTCTCCTGAAGGCATTGTACCTGCCTGGGACACTCAACTCCCTAGCAGACCACCTCAGCTGGTCCTTCATGGACCACAAGTGGTCATTACACACAGAAGTACTGAATTCAATTTTCCAAAGGTGGGGACATCCCCAGGTAGACCTCTTTCCCATGCATCTCAATGCAAAGTGCAGGATGTTCTGCTCTTACCAGAACCGAAGTCCAGGCTCTTGGGCAGACGCCTTCAGCATTTGTTGGCCAGGTCCATTGCTGTATGCCTTTCCACCAATACTGCTCATCCACTGAACACTGTTGAAAATCAGGTCGGACCAAAAATCAGTTATCCTGGTGGTCCCAGCCTGGACTCGGTAACATTGGTACTTGGCCCTCTTGGAGGTGTCCACTCACGCCCCAGAGACGCTTCCGCTGCGCCCAGACCTGCTGACACAGGAGGAGGGGAGACTGCGGCACCCCGATCTCCAAGCACTGCATCTCACAGCATCTCCATGGCTGAGACTGGCTGAGCTGGCCTGCTCTGAACCTGTCAGGGAAGTATTGCTGAACAGCAGGAAACCCTCTGCAAGGGTAGCATATGTAGCCAAATGGAAAAGATTTACCATTTGGGCCACCCAAAAGGGGATGTCCCCAGCAGAGGCCCCAGTACCATGTATCCTAGATAACTTGCTGGCCCTAAGCCAGACAGGGTTGTCAGTATCCTCCCTAAAAGCGCACTTGGCAGCCATTTTGGCATTTCACCCAGGGGATGGGAGGTTCTCAGTCTTCTCAGACCCAGTGGTAAAAGAGTTTATGAGGAGAATGGAAAGAGTCAAACCACAGATTCGGGGTCCCCTGCCAACATGGGACCTTAATTTGGTTTTGTCTAAGCTGATGGCTCTCCCATTTGAACCTCTCACCTCTTGTTCTATGTTGTTCCTTACCTACAAGGTGGCATTTCTGGTGGCCATTACCTCAGCCAGAAGGGTATCACAGCTGAGGGCCTGACGGTCGACCCACTTCATACGGTGTTCCACAAAGACAAGGTTAGGCTGAGACCCCCACCCGGCGTTTTTGCCTAAGGTGGTCTCTCCTTTCCACATTAACCAAGATATCACCTTACCGGAGTTTTACCCAAAGCCCCATGCCTCCCCTAGGGAGCAGAGTCTACACACCTTGGATGTCCGGAGAGCACAGGCCTTCTATATGGACAGGACCAAACACTTCTGGAACCCGCAGCAGTTGTTTGTTGCAGTGGCAGACAGGATGAAGGGGCATCCAGTCTCCTCTCAGCGGATCTCCTCCTGGATAGTGGCCTGTATCAGTGAGTGTTACAAACTGGCGGGGGTTCCCCCTCCAACGATCAGGGCTCACTTCACGAGGGCACAGGCGTCCTCTGTGGTGTTCTTGGCCAAAATCCCTATCTAGGACATCTGCAGAGTGGCCACTTGGTCCTCCATTAACAAGTTCGCAGCGCATTATGCAGTTACACAGCACACATGGGAAGACGCTGCGGTGGGCAGGGCTGTCCTACACTGCTTTCGGGGCTCTGACCCCACCTCCTAGGCACTGGCTTGCATTCACCCAAATTGGAATGCACGTGAGCAATCACTCGAAGAAGAAAAGACAGTTACGTGTTCTGTAACTGGTGTTCTTTGAGATGTGTTGCCCATGTCCATTCCAAAACCATCCCGCCTTCCCCTTCCTTCCGGCAAGAAGGAACTCAGCAGGGGGCGGGGCGGGCGGTGCATATATGGGTGACCATACGGGCTCCACTCCAGGGGGCACCGCACTGACCCTAGGGCTACCAGCTAGGGCAAAAAGCTTCCAGCAACTGGGCATGCGCTTGGCGCACACCCAAATTGGAATGGAAATGAGCAACACATCTCAAAGAACACCAGTTACAGAACAGGTAACTGTCTTTATCTAAAGGAAAAAGCAGCGTATACAGTCTGTTCATAAACAGAGCAGTGGCTCATGCTAGCAGGGGTTTCCTTCAGACCAAATTTTATTCTTAGCCCATTCTGAGTTTTAAATATTGAAGCTGCTTTTAAGCAGATGATTATTGTATAGTATTAGTTTCTAAGATGTAGGATATCAAATCCGTAACAGTGAAGTCAGTTGGGTTATGTACCTTGGAACTGATTGACTTCAGATACCACACTGAGCATATTAGGAGAACCCATATACAGGAATGACTATTTTGCATGAAGGTATGCAATAATATTGCCTGCATTAAAAGATTCAAACAAATACATCAAGATCATTTTTCAGTATTCAGCTGCATGTTCAAGGAAGAAATATCTGCTACCATATGCTATATCATTGAAAATAAATATTCAGGTGGAATTATTCTTGTATGCAAGTGTAAGAGCATGCTTAGAAGCTTGGCTGGTAAATTTTCTAGAACTGTAGCTCTTAGATTTGAAACTACAGAATAAAATAATATTCTGTAAAATGTCTATGATAGTTTCCTCAGCAGTCAGCATTCACCAAAAAAAAAAATCTTTAATGTAATCATTTCAGACTTTCTGGCCCTAAATGCCACTCCAACATAAAAAATTACTTTTATTATATTTCCAACCTTAATTTATCACCAGCAGACCCATACTCAGTACAGCTCACTTGTTCAGATTTAAAAAATAAATGCTATGTTGAAACTGTATACAGCAGGCTACATTTTTACTTTGCTAGGCCTTCCAGTGTCGTGACAACTCTTAAAGCATGAAAAGAATGATTTCTTCTCTTTGTTGGGTATCGAAATAGCTTTTGATATGCTTTTTGTCTGTATAATTTGTCTTGCTTAGGCTATATTTTATGTACGATGCCTGTCCTTTCCATTTTAACCTTCAAAGTATTACTCTTAAAAGCTTTCTTGTCCATTAGACTGTTTTTATCAGAAGACAAATGCTGCCCCACTCAGATCCTGGGGTTATTAATTGGGTCTCTCTGCCTGTCCATCACTACAGTATCTAAGCCCTGATGATAGTAATCAAATTCTATATAATACTATCTATCTGGGTCTCCATAATGACATCTGCATTCACCTTTCCAAGATGCTTTCAAGATTTCACTCCCTTTGGGCTTAATCCTGCTTCAATTTAGTTCCCTGGGAGCATGTTTGGACTCAGGCTGCTTGCTTGCATATAGATACACGCACACACTCTTAGGCTATGTCTACTTGATTGGCCTCTGTCCACAGATGTCACTGTTGGAAGGGATTTCCTGGCAAAACTTGTAACAGATTGTGTCTGCTGTGCCAGGGCTGGCCTGGATCCCGGGCTCCAGGCCCCCATTTAGTCCACTCTCCTATGGCCAGGTCACTGTTGCCGTTGAAATGGGGGAAGGGGTGGAGATGGTGGTCTAGGGGGAACCTGGGCCCCACCCACTCGTTCCAGGTTCCAACCCAGGGATCCTGTGTGGCTGCTGGTGGTGGGGGAGGGCTCCCCTCGTTATGAGCACCGCAGCTCTTCCCTGGGTCACTTCCCCAGACCACTCCTCCCCCCGTAGCTGCTCCAGGTAGTGGCCGTGGCAGTAGCAGTAGCAGCACCCTGTTCTCCCTTCTGGCTTGGCTCCTCCTGTGTGTTCAGCCCGCTTGGCCTTACACCCAATCTCAGGACCTTCTGGGCAGGACTTTATCCCCTTGTGGATGAGCACTCCTCTCCTACGCTTGGTGCCTCTGGAAAACTCCTTCATTTTTGCTTTGGTTTGGTTCGCTTCACTCCACTCCTCTCCTCTCTCTCTCCTCCCCTGCCTACTGGGCAAGGGTTCTTTTAAAAGCAAGCTTAAGTGGGACCAGCTGGCCCCAATTCACCCAGGGCGGCTTCCTCCCCAGCTGCTCACACTCTGCTTGTTTGCCTGCTCTGCTCTTCCCTCTTGTTCTTACCCCCTCCCAGCCTTACCTTGTCATGCACATAAAAGCAAATCGAAAGAGCAATCCGCTCTGTCGGCAGAGAGCAGTCAGACTGTCCATCCCTCTCTTGATAGAAGAGCTGACTAGAAGCTCTGCAAACAGGGCTACCCAGGGAACCGAAAGCCCTGTCAGTCAACAAAAGGGCCCCAGAGTATCTACAAGCTGTTTTCTTGACAGACCACTGTAGCGAGAGAGGCATTATACCTGAATGGGGACAGGTATAATGCTGCCAGAAGATGTGCCGAGTTTTATCAACAAACTGTCAACAAAGTGCATTTTGCGTCTAGACGCTCCGCGTTTTTTCCCAACAAAAGTCTGGTTTTGCTGGGAAGAGCCTCTCATTTAGACATAGCCTTGTAGATTTATTTATTATTTCCTTATGGTTTTGATAATGTGCTATAATTCTAGGTTACAGTAGATTTATATTAAAATGGTTTGTCTGTAACACAAGGGACTTACAGGCTGGATCCTGTACCTTGAGCTAAGGCAAAGCCAGCATTCGCTTGCCTGGGAACTGACATTGTGCCGACCTACTCCGGGTCCCGTGGGTGCGTGTGGGGTGTGATACAGCGGGGGGAGTTGGGTGGCCCGGGACCAACCACCCCACCTTTATAGCAGCCTGATATAGTGTAGCAGCAATATGTGATTCAGTGTATCCACTTTAAAACCTAGGTTTCCACAGTATTGTGAGTACCAGGAACAATAACACTCTGATTGTGAACACCACAATGCCCTGTGGCTGTTCTGAGTCCCAATAATTCTCTATACAGACCCAGCTAGACCAGCTAGTGGTATTTACCGATAGTGATTTATTCATTTATTCGTAACTACAATTACTTAACACTTGTTATATATATATATATATATATATATATATAGTTGTTTATTTGGCATAGGCTAAACACTAGGTTACGTATAGCTGTATATAATTACATGTGACTTACCAATAACATCCAATGCTCCCACATCTCACCAATAACTATGTTACAGCGGCCCTTCAAGTCAGAGATACGGCTTGGTTGGGACCTTTCGTGGTGGTGACGTCCGGGTGATCAGGCCGGGGTCTGCTGTCTGGACTGGAAGTTGCTAGCCTCCGCCTTGTGTCCAGGAGCCCACACCCTTATTCCTGCTAAATCACCTTTTATACTGTTTCTTACTTGGGGGTTTGATACCTGGCCAATTAAAGTGTTTGTTACCTAATTTGGGCTTTCTATCCTCCCAGCCTGTCAGAACATGTTACAAGATTTCATCTGTCCTTGGTCTTTTTCTGAACCTCCCCTGGGACCCTCTGATGTTGTACAACCAAGATGTTCTCTTTGGGGGGCTTCCAGCTACTAGCCCCAGCTGTTCTCTTTGGGGACTTACTATCTGCTTGTCAGGATGTTCTCTTTGGGGATTCTCCAACTACTTGTCAACTTTCTGATTTCTTTCTCCTGGCCTGACTTCAGACCTCCCCGCCGTTGTATGATAGCGTTCCAAGATGGAGTGAATGGTCATTCTGCCTTGCGAGTGAGGTCCGGCCACCAGGTGCTCGTGCTCCCACAGGAACTTTCACCAAGACAGCAATATTAATGTACATAATTAGAGATTTTTCACTCAGATAAAGCAATCTTTAGCGGCATAGGGACTGCCAAGAATACCCTTAAACTTAGCAGCTCCCTGAAAAAGCTTGAAATAAGTAGACAAAATAGCTGGCTAGGACAGAAATAAGAAATATGATGCATAACCACAAAAGGCTCATGAAAACAAATTGGCATGTATGATGATAAGCTGAGATCAATGATATACTGACCTAAGGGGGAAAAAAAAAGACTTTCGGGAAGAAGGGGCCTCTGGAAGAAGCATGTCCTTCTGGGAGCTCCCCTGGGGCTGTGCTTCTACACAGCGTTTTGGAGTCCGGAAGAACAGTCTTCCAGACTCCAAATCATGTGACATTATGCTAACGAGGCACGGGGAGTTTGCATCCTCACCTCATTAGCATCTTTTGCTCCCTGTATTAGCATGCCACTTCCAAAGGAAGTGGCCTGTGTAGAAACAGCCTTCATGATTAGGAAGGTGAGGAAATACAAATAAGGAGAAAGAATATATATCAAACATAATAATGTCAGCATCATATACTGACTGTGTCTACACCAGCATTCCTGTTTCGAAAGAGGCATGCAAGTGAGGGAAATTGAAAATGCAAATGAGGCACAGATGTACATATCCGACACCTCGTTTGCATATTCTTCTTTCTAAAGAGGAAAAGCAGTGTAGACACAGCTGTTTCGAAAGTAAACCCCATCTTCGAAAGAACCTTTCTTCCTGAGCAAACAAACAAAAAAAAAAATAGGAAGAAGTTTTCTTTCAAAGATGGGGATTACTTTTGAATGAGCTGTGTCTACACTGCTTTTCTTGGTTTGAAAGACGAATATGCAAATGAGGTGCTAGATATGTAAATATATGCCTCATTTGCATTTTTGATTTCCCTCATTTGCATGCCTCTTTTAAAAGAGGAATGCTGTTTGTAGTCGTAGCCACTGTGAAAGGGTCATCCCAGCCTAAGGGCGGTAGGAAAAAGTGGTGCCAGAATGATGGCTAGTGGGACGATGGGAAAGGAAATGGTGATGAGGGTGCTGATGGCTAGCCCTTCAGGTTGCGCTAGAAGGAGGGGTGTTAATATATGCAAGTACAGATGTACATCTCCCATCTATCCAGAAGTCAGGAGGTTTGTGACGTTACTAAATGTATTAATAAACTCTATCTGTAAATCTATACAAGAATTCTTGTAGTGTGCGTGCTGCAACTGTGCACCTCAGGAGTCTCAAACACAGAATACTTTAAATTCTGGGCCTGATCCTCAGACAAAGGACCTGTCAGCCCTCAAGGTGGTAACGGGAAATTCATAAGTAATCTAAGTTCAACAGTAATTATTTTATTCTGAACTGGCATCTTAAAATGCCAGTGAAGGAGTTTTGGGGGAGGAAAAGTCATAAGTTTAGAATGCTGTATTGTTTTTTATAGCTCTCTGGTCCAGCGAATTGCTCCATGTACCTTTATTGAAGTCAAGGGCCTTAAGTATTGATGATATGCTTGTTCAGTATTGCTAAAATATTGTGCAAATGGGAAAAAGTGAGTAGTGGTATAATGTCCCAAGTCAAGGCCAATGTTAAAGGAACAGTTTTTACCCAAAGACCACTGTTATTAACCTGTTACTTGTCTCATAATTAATTTTTTGATCACAGTGGAATTCAAAGTAGGGGCTGCTTTGTCATTCTGTTACATCAGGGTTATGTCAAGATAATTCCATCGTTACATCTGCGTATAATTGTTGCAAAAAATGTTGAATTGTGCCTGTAAAATACTGAAGGAGAAGAGATGATATGGTATACAGTTTTAATTGACATGATATGGAAATTCTGTATTACTCTCGTAAAGCAAGGATTATTGTCTAACTAAAATAAACCATAATTAGTCTATTTCTCTGAGGACCATTGGAAGCCCTTGCACTATGTTGCTGTCTGATTTGTTCAGGAAGTAACACATGATGTCAGTGGCAATCAAACTGGAGAAGTCTCTAAACTTTGTTCATTATTTATTACTGTCATAATGAAACCCTTCATAGGATCTACTGATTTGCTGATATGGCTTATCTTATGTCTTTTGGTTCAATTTTTGATTGCTAACAAGGGCAATCTTATTTTAATTTAAAATTGCTCACATGAAAAAGTGCCATAAATCCCAGCTTCACTGTGATTAAATAAATAGATGCAGAAAAAATTCTTTGAAAAAATTATCCTTTTTAGAGATTAGATTTGCACGATAAGTTTTGCTTTGAAAATGTTCCATTTTGTTGTTTAAAAATGTTGCGATGGAGTCTGTAAGTTCAAACAAGTGTTTTAGAAAGTAAAAAGAGGTCTTATTCCTGGAACATTTAAGAAACGTTTTGATGAAGTGATAGTGTGGAAGTTACCACCAAAGTTTATGAAAGCTGCCTCTATAACATTTGCTGGGGTTAATAAAAATCAAAACAGTATTTTCCCCATACCATTATGATTTGGAAGAGAAGATGGAATTCAGTCACATTAATCTTTATGGACAAGGGACCTAAAAACATGAAACTGCCATACATTGCCGAAAGGAATCCTAGTAGTGAGAAAATACATCCAGCTTGCTGCTCATTGCTTCGTCTCTGGAATTTATGGTTCCCTCTAGATTTTTTTCCCAAATTAAATCAGGGAGTTGTTTGCTTTATTTACTCACTGGTAAACCAACTTATTGTCTTACTATCTTCACATTTTTATTGATGTCTTTTATTGTGGATAATACTCTAACGCTAAATAAAATCGGGGTGTAATAGTTTTTCATAAAACTTGGTTTCTTCATGTAGAAAGAGATTTAAGTTTTGTTTTTCGACACAGTGTACTTCCCACCCCACTTAAAAATATCTGTAGATGAAAAGGGAATTCAAATTATACATATAGACACAGAATATTGAGGGGGTAATTCTCAGCAAAATGGGCAAAGTAACACAGGCTGGAAGGTATATGGTGCAGGGCAAGTCCAAGATCTTCCTGTTCTTGAGTGAGGTCATGTCTACATGACCCATCACAGGCGTGTAATTTCTAAAATTCACTGGTGTGTTGCCCATTAATTGGTTCATGTAGACCCTAGAGGTGATCAGTAAAATTTCCCTAATGCTCTATAAGTAGTAAATGAATATAAAGAGTTAAAGTGCCAGCTTGTGAACCTTAGAGTGGTAAGCAGTCAATCACAAGCCCAACTGAAAGGAAAAGATTCGTCCTCTGCTCTCTGAAATGAGTAAGTCATTTGCAGTCTGGCTCAATATTTTTACCTGCAGTTCCCATATGGTGCTCAGAATCTACAAAGCAGGACGGTCCTCAGCTACTCTGCTGGATGTTTCTGTCTCAGTAAGGACAACTTGAAGCATAACTTCTTCAAGCGGGTTATCTATAACTGTATTTCACGGAGGACATTTGCACCGGGTGTCCAGAGTGGGAGATTTTTTTTTTTGACTGTGCATGTGTCCTTTGCTCTCTGCATGGTTTGATGTTGACTCTGTTGCTTGGGAGAAGCCCACATTTCATCCAAGTGCACTATCTGTCAGTTATTGCCAAACCATATTCAAGAGGCTGTGCTTTCCACTTCCAGAAACTGGCCCAGCAAATTCCCTTGTTCAGGACCGGTCAGGCCCCCAGGGTGCGGACCTGGTGGGTGCCGGGAGTGTGCCTCCAACTTGGAATCTGAGGCTTGCACCAGTTGTATTACCCCTCTGGTGGACCCAAGGCCAGGGCCTGGCTGGGAGGCAAGGAAGCATGCACATAAGCATCATAGTACATCTTCCTGTAAGTCTAAGAAGGGAAAGATGGAATGTGCCCTAAAAGGCCTGGACAAGAAAAGAAGCAGTTTGGCACACACTGGCCACGTGTGAGCCTACCCTGACGGGGGAAGGAAGAAGAGACTATATACTAGCCTGGGGTCCACCCCACCCTTTCACCTCAGGTGAAGCCATGGGACAAGTTAAGCACACGTGTAGACTATGGACACTACTGCAGTAGAACCCTGAAATACATGCATTCACCTTGCACGTATCCCGGATTAGCATGACTTAGAGTGGCAGGGAGCTGGTGCCTGGCTCCAAGCTGCCAGGCACCGGCTCCCTGCCGCTCAGAGGAGTGGGGAAAGTGACCAGTTGCTGCACAGGTCAGTTTCCTGGCTCTTGTCAGGGGTGGCAGCCAAGAGCCTGACTCTCAACTGCTGCCCCTGACAGGTGGAGGGAAACCATTCCTGCCGGGGATGGCAGACTAGAGTCAGGTTGCTGTCCCTGACAGAAGCGGTTTCCCAATCCGTGGGAGTTGCTGCCTGGTTCCCCGTGCCCAGCCACTTGCTGGAGCCGGAAACTAACCAGCACTACTGTGTTCATCAGTTTCCCAGCTCCACAAGTGGAGGGGAGCCAGGCGTCTTACGACTTGTGTGAAATTTGAGTGACGCATGGTTGCCCAGGAACGCAACTTATGCATAACTCGGGTCTACTGCTCTTGAAAAATCTCTGGCTCCAGCTGGATGGTGTTCACACATAAACCCAGAGTGGACCACACATGTTGAAGAACCTCTGGTTACAGATTAGTAACCTCCTCCTTCTGAGAGAGACCAGTAAATTAACTCTCTTATGTATCTGTCCGAGAGAAAAAAAAAAACTACAATGGGTAATTGTGAAAGTGCAGTGTGTGAGCAGCCTCACAGCACAACAGATTGTTGGGTATGTAGATGAAAGTGGAATACATGCAAGTAGGAAGTCTGGGACGTGTTTCGTGCACATCTCAGCTAACAAACAGATTGTTGATGTAAACAGACCTGAAGTGCACCCATCAAAACCAGGTGCTGGTGTGAAAATCAAAAGCGGACAGATGGCAAGTGAAGCAACCAGCTGACGTTCTAAAGGCCCCAGCTATGTACAGCATGCCCAGCAGGCTGATATTTAGCATTGTTACTCTCTAGGGGTCCAGATACATAAAAATAGGGCAAGGAAGAGTATGTATTTATGTAAATATGAATCTACTCACTGCAGGGTGCCTGGCTTCTCTCAGCGGCAGGCACGAGGCACAAAAGTACAGCATGTGCCAGGGAATGGAAATAACTCATCTTTTTCCTGAGGGGAGAAAAGTATCCTTTTCATACTATTTTCCATTAAACCCAGTCTTACAGGCAAGTAAATCCTCTTCACGAAATAGCTGCAATACACCAAAATAAATAAGTCTACCCTCTGAAATTATGTCCTATGTGTTTTCAGCAGCTGGAGAAGAGTGCAGGAATGCTGTTGCTTTTTCCCATCATTCAACCTGGATACAACATTCTGAGGTCAGATTAATCTTCCTTCTCTCTCCCAGCTGACAACAAATACTGCCTAGGTATACTGAGCCTTAAAAATCTGATCACAGACATGCTGTTTGAATAAGCATAGGCAATATGTCCGTGACCAGTTTGATCTTCTACTCAAAGGCAATGGTAAGAGACAGGCCAGGTTTCTAAGACAAATAGGAGCCAAGCTATTGACATCCGTTTTGTGCTTATTAAAAGATGCTGATGCCACCACCCAGTGTTGCATTGAAAGGATGATGGTTATCACTGGTCATTTTATGATGTAAGGACAGATGCTTTATATTCATTCTTTGAATGCAGCTCTTGTTCGCACACTGTCCTCACATCTATTGGTGCTGTCTCTGTCTCTGTGCATCTCTAAGTCATGGTACACCCATTAGCCCCCTAAACATATAAGAAATGTAAAAAAAAAAAAAAAAAAGTTTCACTATCATGGGAGATAAAAGGCCAACTAGAGCTATGACCTTGCATGTGTGGGTTTTTCCTCCCTAGGGTTTCAGTGCAGGCAGAACCTGCCTTTCTTCAAGAGATTTATTGATCTCTTTAAATACAATAAGCTTTTGGATTACACTGTAAAAGTGTTTAATATCCTGTCAATTCTGATAGCCCATTTAAAAGGAGTGCAAATGTCTAGCTTGCTCTTTATATTCATGTCTAAATAGAAATGTGAACCTTTTACTGAATATGCATGGAAGCAAATACTGGAGTTGATTTTGAATTCAGTTTCAAACATAAGGTCAGAAAGGCATTAGTGCTGACAGTCTTTAGGGATGTTGAGTAATCCAGATTAACTGACCCCTTCACATCTCCCCAGTCAATCATGGTTTAGGAAGATTTTGAATCGGTTTGTTAATGTTAGGTCACTGGCAGGTCGTCTCCTGTTTTGTCTGGTGTATGGTTTTAGCATATGAAGAATTAAAGGAATATATTTTTGTGTTTCTTTGATAGAAGTCAATACAGTTATGCATCTTCTTCTTCTATGGGCACATTGGCTGAGCATGTTGTGACAAGGCATGTCTGCTGAGCTCCAGTTTTTAGCTTCCCTTGGTTTCAAGTCTGCAAGTGTCATGCTGTAATGGTGTTTGATCCATGGTCATCTTTTATCCATAACTAGAGAGAAAATAGGAATGCTGATTTTATTAGAGTGCTGTGTACCTGAGAGCACAGGCTAGTCAATATGCAGATAGTGGGCCAAATTTGGACCACCAGACACTTTTGAGAAAATCCAAACTTTTTTATTGTCATTTGTATTATTATTTTCTTAGTAGTCTGGACCATGATTTGACTAAGAAATTTAGACCTTAAAAATACACCCTCCCGCTCCTATAGCTTTGGCAACAGGGCTGAGCTGTACTTTCTGGTGAGGCTCGTGATGATTTACATCAAGAACCTATCGTCATTTTGTCCCCATTCCCCTGAAGCATTTAAACATGCCCTTCGGCTCACTCTTATTCAGCCAAGCGCTTAAGTGTCTGTTACCAACAGCATGTAAACACGTGAACCATTAAGTTGCATTGGTTATTAAAACTTTAGTTCATGTGGAAAGTTAAAAAATATGCCCAAGTGTTTTGCTGAAGAGGAATGGACTTGTGAACCAGAACATTGGAGTTCTGAGGCAGGGTGCGGGGTTCACAAAAGCAGGAAACTGAAAGATCTATAGACCTCCGAAATTTCTGCACAATGCAGAAAAATATATACCGCAAAACTTTTTAGATAACTTACAAAATGAAGAAAGTTTGCATCCCTTGCATGTTGCTAATTCAATCTGATATGTCACATCTCCTCAATAGCACAATTATCAGCTCTCTTTTTGGGGTGGGAGGGTGAAGGGCTGAACAGAATAAGTAAAAAAAGAGCTAACTACAGAAAATCATTACAAAACTGGCTTCTAGGTCAACTGATAAAACGTGGTCCTACTGAAAACACAAAGATGAATACACTATGAGCAGACTCAGACAAGTGGAGGAGGGAAAACAATGTGAATAGTTCACAGCACATAAAGCAAAAGGTGTTAATCAATCAATGTTGGCTCAACGCCTGTGACCTAAAAGAATAAACCCACTTCGGGTCCTTTATTGTACCGTGGTTCATAGATGTAGAGTAAGAAAATAGCATTTCCAGGTGCTGCTTTATTTTCTTATATCGTGAAGTTTCAAAAACTGAATACAAAATGTAAGGTTAGACATCAAGACAATCAGACCAGGAGAATTATTAAATTATATGTAAATCAGTGGAGCAGAAATGTTTTGTGCGCTCATTATGTAGTGGAATGAGTTTAGGGAGGTTAAAGAAACTCCAGTGATCTAAAAAGTAGAAGATTAAACCCAAAAATGTATTAAATATGCAATTAATATTTTAAAAGATATGTAAAATGACAGAACTCTACATACAGAGGCAGGAATAAGTGTTCCATGCAGTATTATGGTTGCTGATTGATTTTTGCCAAGAATTATTAAACATAAAGCTAAACATTGTAGTTTTGGCTGTGTAGGTCAGAATTCTATAATGCTATCCAGTAATTTCTTACAGGCAATATTACCAGAAAATATATCACAAGTCTCTCAGACATCGAGGTTTGCTAGAAAAAGCAAAGATTGTTCTAGTGTCTTCTCTCCAAGCAAGGCTATTTGAGCAAATATAGAGTCTGCCTTTAGGACTTCATGCTAAAATCCAGAAAAGGCAATGTGAAAACTTTTGTGGAGAATTTTTTTTTCCTTGCAGGCAGTCCTTCAGTCCGACTAAATCAATGCTTTGTAATGTTTCATGCCACAGCTCCTGTACTGTGTCTTGATTTGATCTCATTAGTGGAATTTATATGATCTCTGTCTGTGTGGACCAAGTCGAAAGCTGTTTGTGAGGTTGGTTTTTTTTTTTTTTTGTTTCTTTCCTGTTTTTTTGTTTTGGGTTGTTGGGTTTTTTTTTTTTTTTTTTTTTTTTTGGAAGAAACAATTTTTTCATTTGTAAACACCAATGTGTCAAAACCCAAACTTTTTGCCACAGTGGACGTTTCAACAAAACTTTCACTGAGAAGACTTCTCAGATCCATGATGGAATTTCTGGTCAGACACCCCCGCTCCAGAATAGCCTAATAGCTAGGCATTCACATGGGATCTCAGAGATCCTGTTTCAGATCCTAATATGAATCAGGTGGAAAAGGAACTTGAATCTGGCCTCCTACATCCTAACTGAGAACCCTAATCCCAAAGCTGTAGAAAATGTCTGTTTCAATTTATCCTGTTTGAGTTTCTACCACTTTTAAAACATTAAATATTCACTGGGCAAGAGAAGGACATCATGTCTGCATGATTTGGAGTAGGAGCTTTCAAACTGTATCTCTAGTATATCCTGTGAGTACTTAAAGCACGCACTTTGATTTTTTTTTTATTTCAAAAATTTTTACAAGATGGGAAAACTTTTTTTCCCACACATCCCTATTTGGATCTTCTTCTGACTCCACAAGTAGGATCTTGGCACTTATAGACCAGGTCCACACTAGACCTTAAAGTCAATCATAGATACACAGTTCCAGCTTTGGCAATTGCATAGCTGAAATCAACTTATCTATAATCGACTTACCTGGCTGTCCTCACTGAGAGAGGTCGATGGAAGAAACTCTTCCATTGACTTCCCTTGCTCCTTGAGGAGTACAGGGCTTGACTGACAACCCCTGATAGTTTGATATCACATGTCCCCCTAGGCACATGAAATTGAACTCTGGAAGATGGACCCTGATCAGGTGTAAATCTCTGTAAAATCATTATCTGTAAACTATATGACATTCTAAATGAATAAAAATACAATAAAATAAATAGCTCAAAGCTGATGTAAGCTGTTATCAAGATCTATTGACTTCAAATTTCAGTGAAACACCTACAGGAACAACTGGGTCAGTCTTCCAGGTAGTGCAGAGATACCCATAGTTACACAGTAAGGCTGTGGCTACACTGCCCCTGCCTTTCGGAAGGGGCATGCAAATGTGGCCGACCAAAAATGCAAATGAGGTGTGGATTTAAATATCCCACCTTTATTTGCATTCTTACGTAGGATCTCAATTCCGAAAGAGCTGACTCCGAAAGCCAAAACACCTGTGTAGATGGGGTTCATTAAAAGGAAACCCTGCTTTCAAAAGCACCCTTCCTAATTTTTTTTCCTGTCAAAGTAACCCTGTCTGCGTGGCTGTTTTGGCTTTCTAAATCAGCTATTCCAGAATCGAGAGCCCATTCAAGTATGCAGATGAGGTGTGAAATATTTAAATCTGCACCTCATTTGCATTTCTGATCAGCCACATTTGTATGCTCCTTCCAAAAGGGAAGGGCAGTTTAGCAACCGCCTAAAAGAGTTTCCTTTCTGAGTAAGAAACTTAGTTGATTCTGCACTGCAGAGCTTCATTATTTTTCGTTTTGCTATTCCCCAGTTTGTAAAACAGCTGAAAATGTTTTTGTCACAAAAAATGTATTTCACACAACTTTGCACCTTTCAGATTCCATTCTTCTGTGTAATTTTACAAAACTGCTTTTTAATTTTTTTCATCAAAAGAATTAAAATTCCTAAATTTAAATTCTGTATTTTGTCTTGGAATGAACAAGTTTTTTTCACCTACTGAAAAAGAATCAATTTTATAATCAATTTAACATCTAATACCTCTGATGGAGAAAAAAAGGTCGATGAAGGAGGGGTCTGGATTTTACTTCTTTTGGGCAGTTATGGGGCCATCGATCAGAAGAGGATGACTGCTGGTGGTTACCCTGTGACAGACGTGAATCACTGGCCTGCCAGAACATGTTCTTAATACTAACATTCTTTATAAAATTGAATTATTGATGTGTGACAATAAACATAGTTTTTCATAGCATGGGGTGGGGATCATGAAAATACATTTATCTCATAGTAACAGAGAAGGAGTCGTGTTAGTCTATATAGTATCAAAACAAAAAAGCAGTCAAGTTGCACTTTAAAGACTAACAAAATAATTTATTAGGTGAGCTTTCGTGGGACGGACCCACTTCTTCAGACCATAGCCAGACCAGAACTGACTCAATATTTAAGGCATAGAGAACTAGAACAGTAATCAAAGTTGACAAATGAGAAAAAAAAAAGATCAATGTGAGCAAATCAGAGAGCAGATGGGCGGGGCGGGGGGGTGGAGTCAAGAATTAGATTAAGCCAAGTATGCAAAAGACCCCCTATAATGTCCCAGAAGATTTGCATCCTGGTTCAAACCACGTTAAAGTGTCAAATTTGAATATAAAAGAAAGTTTCAGCAGCCTCTCTTTCCAAAGCAGTGTGAAAATTCTTCTTCAGTAGGACACAAACTCCAAAGTCATTAACAGAATGGCCCACTCCATTAAAATGTAGACTAACTGGTTTGTGGATCAGGAATGTTTTGATGTCTGTTTTGTGCCCATTAACTCTTTGTCTGAGAGTTTGAAGTCTGTCCGATATACAAAGCATCTGGGCATTGTGGCACATGATGGCATATATGATGTTAGTTGAGGAGCATGAGAATGTGCCCGTGATTTTGTGAGTAACCTGGTTAGGTCCAGTGATGGTATCACCAGAATAGCTATGTGGACAAAGCTGGCAGCAGGCTTTGTTGCAAGGAGAAGTCCCAGGACTGGTATTCCTGCAGTATAGACTGTGGCTATTGGTTAGACTCCTCACAAGGTTGGGAGGTTGTCTATAGGAGAGAACAGCCATGCCACCTAGGGCCTTCTGGAGTGTGGCATCCTGATTAACGATAGGTTGTAGGTCTTTAATAATTCGTTGCAGTGGTTTGAGTTGGGGGCTGTAGGTGATGACCAGTGGTGTTCTGTTGTTGGCTTTTTTGGGACTGTCTTGGAGTAGCTGGTCTCTGGGTATTCGTCTGGCCCTGTCAATTTGTTTTCTTATTTCTTCTCGTGGGTAATTCAGGTATATGAATATTTGGTAGAGACCTTGTAGTTTTTGGTCTCTGTCAGTTGGATCAGAGCAAATGCAATTGTACCTAAGGGCTTGACTGTAAATAATGGATCTAATTATGTGTGCAGGATGGAAGTTAGAAGTGTGTAGGTAAGTATAGTGATCAGTGGGTTTCTGGTATGGTGTGGTACCGATCCGTCCATCCTTGATTTGTACTGTAGTGTCCAGGAAATGCATCTCTTGCGTGGAGTAATCGAGGCATAAGTTGATGGTGGGGTGCAGATTGTTAAAGTCTCTGTGGAATTCTTCTTGAGTATCTCCCATAGGTCCAAATCATAAGATGTCATCAATGTATCTTAAGTAGAGGAGGAGTAATAGGGGATGACAGCTGAGGAATCATTGTTCCTGGTCAGCCATAAATATATAAGCGTATTGTGGAGCCATGCGGGTGCCTATAGCAGCTCCACTAATCTGGAGGTATAAATTGTCCCCAAATCGGAAATAATTGTGGGTGAGAACAGAATTGCAGAGGTCAGACACCAGATTGGCTGTGTTGACATCAGGGATGGTATTCCTGATCGCTTGTAATCTGTCTTTGTGTGGAATATTACTGTACAGAGCCTCTACATCCATAGTGGGAAGTATGGCATTGTCAGGAACTTGTCCAATGTTTTGTAATTTCCTCAGGAAGTCGGTGGTATCTCAGAGATAGCTGGGAGTTTTGGTGGCAGAGGGTTTGAGGAGGGAGTCAATATAGCTGGATAGTCTGGTGGTGAGGGTGCCAATGCTAGAAATGACAGGACATCCAGGGTTTCCAGGTTTGTGGATTTTGGGAAGTAAATAGAATAATCCAAGCTGGGGCTCAGATGGTGTGTCTGATTAAATAAGGTCCCGGGTAGCAGCAGGGAGTTCCTTAAGTAGTAGTTGTAATTTCCTTTTGAATTCCAAAGTGGGATCAGCGGAGAGAGGTCTGTCAAATGTGGTGTTGGAGAGTCATTTATCTCATAGGTTGCAGCACAATATCACATAACTGAAACATTTTGTTTAAAATCTCCCGGGAGTTGCCTAACATTCAATCAAATTAAAAACTTGTTCCCTTCCCTCCAATGTTTTTGTTTTGAATGGGATCATTTAGCTTCAATTTCTCTTTCCTCTCTTTTTCACCCATTGTATATTTTCTAGCCATCCTGGTAGCTAGTTGAATAGTGAAAGCTCTCTAAGACCACTGCTCATTCAGTAGTTCTAATCAACTGTTCTATAATAAGTGAGGTATTTCGGACCTTTCTCCCAAAACCAAGCTGCTTGTCTCTGTAATGTAGAAAATCAATCACAAATGTTTGTGCAGAATGAGTCTCAAATCTTAAGTAATCACCTTAATTACTTTATTTATCAAATACTAAAACCAAATCAGAACAGGGGAGACAGGAAATGGGATTAGTTTCAAGGGAACAGATTGATCAATTACACTATCTAATTTTTATTATGGTGGTGTACAAACAGACATCAAACATGAAATCCAAAATTGCAAATAACTTCAGGGATTACAAAAAAAAAGTTATATTCTAGATGCACTCTTAATCCCAGATATATAAAGGCAGTGCTGCATATTGTAAATAAAGTCATCCATGCACAGGCTATTTTCCTGTGGATATAGGTCTTAATTTTGTGTCATCAATATTTCCTGTTATATACTGACCGTCAGGTTTTGCCTTCTTCGTTAGGCTTCTTCATCCACTGCTGGGTAGGTAGGATGTATCTATCTGCTTTTAGTACATCATCATCATCTTCAATAACCGTGGGCTCAGTGCCCGTTAGTGTCTGATGCCTCTCTCGCTATTTCCTTCCATCTTTCTCTATCCAGACCAGTGTGGCTTAGTTTCTGTAGACTAGCTCCTCACCAATCTACTACATCCTCTATCCATTCTCTGTGGGGTCTGCCTCGCCTATTCAAACAATTCATTATGCTGAATACTAAGGTCTTGATTTTTCACTTGTCATTCATTCTGCAAATATGTCCAAAGAGTTGTGGCTCTCAGTGGCTTCATGGCGGAGTTGCTTTTAGTACACTGACCATTATAAAATTGAATAATATCAAATACTTACAGTGTATGGCCAAAATGTTTAAATTTTTTTGACTAAAGTTAGGCCTCTAAATATTTATTAAAACATCTAAATAAAATATCCTGTGTTCCAAAACTTATGAGCTGCGTCTACACGTGCACTCTACTTCGAAGTAGCGGCACCAACTTCGACGTTAGGCGGCGAGACGTCGAAGTCACTAACCTCATGAGGAGATAGGAATAGCGCCCTACTTCGACGTTCAACGTCGAAGTAGGGACCGTGTAGACGATCCGCGTCCCGCAACGTCGAAATTGCTGGGTCCTCCATGGCGGCCATCAGCTGGGGGGTTGAGAGATGCTCTCTCTCCAGCCCCTGCGGGGCTCTATGGTCACCGTGGGCAGCAGCCCTTAGCCCAGGTCTTCTGGCTGCTTCTGCGGCAGCTGGGGATCTATGCTGCAGGCACAGGGTCTGCAACCAGTTGTCAGCTCTGTGTATCTTGTGTTGTTTAGTGCAACTGTGTCTGGGAGGGGCCCTTTAAGGGAGCGGCTGGCTGTTGAGTCCGCCCTGTGACCCTGTCTGCAGCTGTGCCTGGCATCCCTATTTCGATGTGTGCTACTTTGACGTGTAGACGTTCCCTCGCAGCGCCTATTTCGATGTTGGGCTGAGCAACGTCGAAGTTGAACATCGACGTTGCCGGCCCTGGAGGACGTGTAGACGTTATTCATCGAAATAGACTATTTCGATGTTGGCTGCACGTGTAGACGTAGCCATGGACACCTGTATTGCCAATTAACTTTAATGGTACTTGTTTCTCCGTGCTTACAAAAATCAGGCTACTTTTCTTTAGGTGCCTAGATGCGGAATGAGGATGCTAACAGATATGGCTATTTTGGTTTATGACTGTGAACGTTCAGCGCCGGGCTGGGCAGCAGGACATACCTCCTATCAGAGGCAGCTAGACCTTCTCTCTGAGTGGGCCTTCCCATCTCCTCTGCTGGCAAGGGAAAGCACCACTCAGAGCCAAGCTCCAGCTGCCACTAATGACAGGGGCACCATTTCCTCCTGCCTAACCCAGGGGTCTGGGAGAGGTGGTAGCAGCAGCCAGCACTTGTCTCTGAATGGCACCTTCCCTCCCTGAGGAAAATGGAAAGAAATATCTGACCAAGAAGTTTCAAAACTTTATGAATATGAAACCAAATCCTTTGTATAAATGGAGATAGCTCTTCTGAATTAGTGGCACTACACCATTTTACACCATCTGAGGATCTAGGGTCTCTAATGCTGATTTTTTTGGGAGGAGAGTGGCAGTTGGTTTAGTACACCTAAAATGTCAATTTCTGTGTCATCCAATAAGAAAGATGCTTGCAGAATCTCCACTGTTTTTCTATAAGTCTGAAGCAACTGCTGGTTTGCAGCAGCTGATGTCAAGTGGATGAAAAGATTTTTCATTCCATCAGTACAGCCTTATAAAGCTTCTTCATATCACATTTACAAGAAATTATCCTAATTTCATGTCTGTGAATCAAATGCATGTATGGCGCTTAGAAAAGCCCATGGTCACTCTTGATTACAGGTTGCTATTAATTGTTGCATCTTCACTCTACTACGTTTTATATTTATGGTTTTGTATTCGTTTATATGGTTTCTCTGATGAATCTCTGTGTGGTTAAATTATGCTACAGACTGGCTCTATCAGTATAACCTTGAAAAACCTCAGGAGTACAGAATAGAAAGACCAGAAGCAATGTTTCACGTTGCTGTGCAGTATCAGAGGGGTAACTGTGTTAGCCTGTATCCGCAAAAATCATGAGAAGTCCTGTGGCACCTTATAGACTAACAGATTTTTTGGAACATAATCTTTCTTGAGCAAAGACCCACTTCGTCAGATGCATGCCTGCAGCTGGTTTGCAGTCTACAGTGCTGAAGGAAATTATTGTGTAACTAAGGTAAGTAGTCTAATTAACAGGCTCTCTGGAGCTGAACAGCTGAAGATGAACAAATACTAATCTGTTTTAACTTAAGTATTCTTTTTAGTGCTGTAAGCAGGCTGTCTTGTACTAATATTCTATTACTATTTAGATGTGGAATAGTCTCAGAGGAGTAACCGTGTTAGGCTATGTCTACACTAGAATCATCTGTCAACAGAACGTACTGTCGACAGGGAAATCTCGATAGAACCTCTGTCAATAGATATACACCGCACCACAGTCACTCTAACTCAGGGACCCATCCATGCAACAAACCTCGTTGCCAGCTCTGCCCACATATCTACACCAGCAACACCATTACAGGACCTAACCAGATCAGCCACACCATTGTGGGTTCATTCAGCTGCACATCTACCAATATAATTTATGTCATCATGTGCCAGCAATGCCCCTCTGCTATATACATCTGACAAACTGGACAGTCTCTACGTAAAAGAATAAATGCACACAAATCAGATATCAGAAATGGCAATATACAAAAACCTGTAGGAGAGCACTTCAATCTCCCAGGCCACACTGTAGCAGACTTAAAAGTAGCTATCCTACAGCAAAGAAATTTCAAGACCAGACTCCAAAGAGAAATTGCTGAGCTACAATTCATCTGCAAATTCGGCACCCTCAGTTTAGGATTAAACAAAGACTGTGAATGGCTGGCTAAATACAAAAGCCGCTTCCCCTCCCTTGGCGTTCACATCTCCAGATCAACTGCTGGTAGTAAGCCTCACCCTTCCTGACTGAGCTAACCTTGTTATCCCCAGCCTTGCTCTGGCTTATTTATACATGGCCCTGCAGATTTCCATGACCAGCATCTGACAAAGTGAGTCTGTGCTCACAAAAGCTCATGCTCAAAACTTTTCTGTTAGTCTATAAGGTGCCACAGGACCCTTCGTTGCTGTCAATAGATTGCATCTACACACAACTTGCTCTGTCGGCAGAGAACTGCCAGACTGCACTGCCCTCTAGTGCCAGAAAGCAAACTGGCAGCTCTGCAAAGAGGGCTGTCCAGCAACCGGAAGCCCTCTCTGTTGACAGAAGTGTCTACGCTGCACTTCTGTAGACAGTACTCTGTCAAGCGATTGTTATGCCTCAAATTTTTGAGGGGTAATTCTGTCAAGGCAAATGCAAAGTTCTGTCGAGAGTCTGTCGACAGAATGCTCTAAGGCTGTTTCTACACTTGGAGAAAACTTCGAAATAGCCATGCTAATGGCCATTTTGAAGAATACTAATAAGGCACTGAAATGCATATTCTGCACCTCATTAGCATGCTGCCAGCCGCGGCACTTTGAAATTGCCGCTTTTCGCTCCCATGCGGCTCATCCATATTGGGGTCCTTTTCAAAAGGACCTCGCCAACTTAGAAATCCCCTTATTCCGATCTGCTGAATAAGGGGATTTCGAAGTCGCCAGGATCCTTTAGAAAAGGACCCCGGTCTGGACGAACCACATGGGAGTAAAAAGTGGCAATTTCAAAGTGCTGCAGCTGCTGGCATGCTAATGAGGCACTGAATATGCATCTCAGCGCCTCATTAGTATTCTTCAAATGGCCATTAGCATGGCTATTTCGAAGTTTTCTCCAAGTGTAGACGTAGCCTAAGTGTGTAGATGCTCCCCGAGTTATTTTGACAGAAAACCCCTTCTGTCAACAACACACTCTAGTGTAGACCCAGCCTTAATCTGTCGCTTCGCAAAAAACAAGCAGTCCTGTAGCACCTTAAAGGCTAACATGTATTTTGTTAAGTAATGAGCTTTTGTGGGATTGGGTCTTACCAATAATAAATAAAGTTATTAGTCTTTAGGGTGCTACAGGACTGCTTATTTACATGTGGGTCATTTCCATTCTTCCTGCCCAAGTATTTCTCAAATTAGAATTTAGAGCTATTTTTATCAGTTTCTTGGAGAAGAATAAGTCTTGCTTTACTAGGGCAGTTGGTAAAAGTTGTGTTTTTTAAATCCAGTACATATTTTTAAATGTACTACACAGCATGCATGCAAACAAACGTGTCTAATTGACAACAATCCTGTGTAGGTGAAAGGTTTCCGCTGAAGATGGAGGTTTGCCTCAAGAAATTTGGTAAAGCTTTATTGACTTAAATGGGAGTGATGGTGATTTACAGTTAACTCAGGACTTGTCCTTGAATGTTGTATAGATGCTGTATTTTGGTCTTAAGGAGGAAAAGGTAGACCAACAATTCTGGAAACTGTTTTTTATTCTGTTTCTGTACTTATGCTGGCAGCTGTTTTTGTTTGTTCTCAACCTTTCTTCTGCCTTACTTTTTCAATATTTGACTTTTCATTTAAATGTAAAGTAACTTTTCAAAGCTTTCCAATTACCTGTACCCAAAAATTAAAGATCAGTGGACTCTTATTTCTTTTTCTCTTTCTACAGTATTTCTTTAGTGCTTCAAAACCTTTCCAAATCAAAACAGGTGGAAAACAGTTTCTTCCTAGATAGAATTTTACCTCTACCACTTATCCCTGTCACATGTGTAGTTTAAACTGGTTAGTTAACTTCTGCTACGTAGCTTTTGTTTAGCTCCGTGTAACATTTCAAATGGACAGGAGAACCATTAAGTAGCTCTTGATTTGAAAGCAAATGTCTGAAGGGGTTTTCGTAATGTTGATGCAAGTCTCCAAACTCTGGGGCTTTCTACCACTGGGGGCACAGAGGAGCATTTGGGGGAGGGAGGGAGTAGGGGCTCAGGCCAGTGCAGTGGAGGTGTGAAGGGAGTGCCGCCCATCCCCATCCTGCCGCAAAACCTAGCTCTGACCCTAGGTGCAGCTTCTATCTTCAGCTTCTCCCCCATCCCCAGTTCATCCCCCAACTCTGACTTCAGCCCATACTCCTCTGCGGAGCCAGCTGTGCAGTAATGGAGAGAGGCTGTGGACAGAATCCATCACTGGGAAGGTTGAGCTTGACTTCCCCCAACAGGCTGTACCTCACTGTGGTGGAGGGGCTATAATATCTCAAGGAGCTTGTTGGAGCTATGCCATCAGCAATTAAGGCTTTTCTGAAAAATCACCTAGGGCATTATGCAAGGTAGACAGATTCAGCATGAGCCATGACAATAATAGCTAATACATGTGCCAGAGATGCAAGGCAGCAGCTGCATCTAGCTTTCCAAGGTGAAGGAGGTCACTGAGAAAGACTCAGTGGCTTGGGTTGCAGTGTGAAGCCAACACTGGTACACGAGGAAAACACTTGGGTTATTGTGCCTCCATCTCATCCCACTGAGGCGAGGCATTTCCCAGGATAATTGTTTGATTTTGTTTTGTCCTTTGAGGTTGTGCACGAATAGACCAAATGAGAAAAGATCAGTGTGGGCCAACTATCTGGATTTTGCTCTTCAACGCACATTATAATTCAACCAGTCTGACTTCCTCGGCTGGGCTAGTATGCAGGCAAAGTGGGTTTCTATCTGCACCATTAGGAGTGCTGTATAGTCAAAAGTATAAAATAGTACTGTGGCTTTTGGGAGGGGATTTTCTCATGTGAATAATGCTCCTTTTCTGTACTTGGGAGAATCCACCCACATGTGACAAAGTTATAAGCTTTTAAAACCCTTAGTTTGCACATGCTCACGAGACTTTGGAAAAGGTTCAGAAAACGACAGCAGAAATTATTGGTAGCCTGGAACAGGTGCCGTATGAAGAAATGACTGGGACTTCTCAGTTTAGAAAAGAGAAAACTAAGATGGGGGAGATATGAGAGAGATCTATAAAATCACGACAGGTATGGAGAAAGTGAATAAGGAAAACTTAGTTACTTGTTTCCATTACATAAGAAAAAGGGTCACCAAATTAAATTAATAGGTAGCAGGTTTAAAACAAAAAAACAAATATTTCTTCATGCAGCACATAGTCAACCCTGTGGAACTCCTTGCCAGTGGATGCTGTGAAGATCAGGATTTTAACAGGGTTCTAAAAACAACTAGATAAATTCATGGAGGATAGGTCTATTAATATTTATTAGTCAGAATGGGTAGGAATGGTCTCCCTAGCCTTTGTTTGTCAGAATCTGGAAATGGATGATAGGAGAGGGATCATGGAATCATAAGGCTGGAAGGGACCTCAAGAGGTCATCTAGTCCAGCCTCCTGCTTCAAGCAGGATTAACCCCCAACTAAGTCATCCCAGCCAGCACCTTGTCAAGCCAGGACTTAAAAACTTCTAGGGATGGAGAATCCACCACCTGTCTAGGCAACGCATTCCAGAACTTCACCACCCTCCTGGTGAAGTAATTTTTCCTAATATCCAACCCACACCTCTCCCTCTTCAACTTCAGACCATTGCTCCTTGTTCTGCTATCTGAGCCCACTGAGAACAGTTTCTCACCCTCCTCTTTAGAGCTCCCCTTCAGGAAGTTGAAAGCTGCTATTAAATCTCCCCTCAGTCATCTCTTCTATAAACTAAACAAACCCAAATCCCTCAGCCTCTCCAATCACTTGATGATTACCTGTTCCGTTCCCTCCCTCTGGGCATCTGGCATCGGCTGCTGTTGGAAGACAGGATACTGGGCTAGATGGATCTTTGGTCTGACTCAATATGGTTGTTCTGATGTTCTTATGACTTGATACAATTTGGCAGCTAAATTCTCCGAATGCTCCATCTGTAATGACCATGTTCTATCCCAAGACTTCCTGTGCTATTGCTGTTCCTGGCTGCCAGGGGCCATACTGCAGCAGGTTTCTCTACGTTCTCAATGCTCCCTGCGTGAGCAAGCTTAATTTGGCATCTTCTGCCTTAACAGTTACATGCTTGGCTTTTAATCATAACATCTGAGACATTTTTGTGCATACATAGAGGCAGCACTGCTGTTGACTTGTACAGCACACATACTCAGTCCTTCCTTTGCTGAAGACAAGTGAGGTTTTGTCATTGTGTCATGGTAGCTGTCAAATCATTACCTAGGTTCTGAGATTAAAGCACAAAACTATTCCCAAAATCTAGATGCACAAGCGCTGTTGATGCTCTGCCAGAAGAGCATATGTGGTCAGATGGGGAACTGAAACTACAAGTGTATAAGGAACTGTCTCTCCTTCTCGCTGAGCAGGGGACTTCAATAGCAGAAACACAATGCTTTCTGTTTGGGGTGAGAGGACCATCACACTGACCAGCCCTGTCTCACTCTCTGTTGGGAGCTGTTACAGACTCTTTCCAAAGTGTGCATATCTTTTAAAATTCTGGTTCAAACAGAGAAAAGGGGATAGAAAAAATATTAGAAACTGGAAAAGGAAGGTAGAAAAAATCCCACTTGACTTGCTGACTTTCACAGATTCTGTTTGATGGATTGCACAGTCACACCTGTATGCTGGGTTGGTTTTGGTTTGGGCTTTTTTCTACATGGTATCTGACTTGTCAGCTCATTCTTCTCTCCCGCCAATCCATTCTTCACTCCAGAGCTGCCACTCCTTTGTCTGGAGACAGAAAAGGGATCAAAATAATGACTTTGAGGGAAAGAATTGAATTGGAGTGGCTGATCTTAAGCAATGCATGAAATAGCTGGATGAAATGCAATTTGCATACATTATTCAAGCCCCATTGTACTTTTCATAACCTATAGTATCTCAAAACAATTTTAGTGGTAGTAAATTTCACACCAGTAAACACAAATAATTGTCTGGATAGATGAAAGGAAGATTTTTTTTTCTTGTAGATGCCTGACTATTTAGCGTATTTCATATTTAGGCCACTATGTTCTTCCTTGTGCTGAACGGAAACAATGTGTCTCCTTCCAAGAGTAGGAATCAGATTACAGCAAAATTTACTTGACTACTCTGAAATGATTTTGTTCACTGCCAGCATTAATTTAGTAGTTGGATCTCTCCATTATTTTTCAATCTGCTTTAGCTGACAGGAATGAGAAGTTCTAATAAAGAAGCATTTTTAAAGCTGGCACGCACACACACATATTTATAGCTGTCCCAGCTGAATGACACTGATTTCACATTTTCTCCTCAATCATGTCTGCGCTGACCAGAATGAGAACTTGTGCAATTAAGTGCTGATATTAAAATAGGTATTCCCCCAATTAAGACTCCTGGGCATGCAGCAGGATTGTGGGTCAGGGAGAGGGGAGAAGATGTGGAGAAACAACATCAAAATGCATCTCACTTATAAGTAAACACATTTCCATGGGTAGGACATTCCCAAAAATAAGGGAAGGAAACAGTTAAGTGTGTATGCTGCTTGGTGTGTTTTTTGTTTGGGGGCAGGAGAAACACACCTGCCTTAGGCTGGCTGTGACAAAACATTCTCTGCAGTTTTTCATGGTGTGCCCAATATCCCACTGTTGGGATTCTTAAATTGTGCCCAAACACAGCTGCTTCATGCTGTTTCTCAATCTCTCTTATAAACAAAGTTACATGTGTCTGGGAGGACACTGTTTCCCCTGCCCCCTTTATTTTCCAAATCATATTTAGCATGGTGCTTTTGCAGCACTCAGGTAAATTGTTTTATGGGAATTAGTGTTAGCCAAGCAGTGTATTTCACACGTACAAAAAAAAAAAGGCCCTGAAGTTATGTGTCTGCATTTCTTCTGTTTATAGTGCTTCGATCCCCTTGTGACTCACCTAGTTTATCAGAGGCACCATACACTTCTCTTAGGTAATTTGTAGTCCTCTTGCACCATGGATTTAATGCCCATTTCATTAGACTGCAAGAGGGGATCCAATATCTTTTCCAAGTTTTAAGGTAAGATTTTTAATGTTGTCATAACAACTTGTTAATTTTCTCTGTATAAGGATAACACAAGTATGAGTTTCTCCTCTGTTCTCTGAGATCTAGCCAGCCTCTCTTGAGATCACTTTCTAGCTAAGGTATTTATAAGACCCCATTGCCTTTGTAAATAAGCACATCATGCTCTTTTCAATGCATGGGGCAACCAGTAGGCAGATGGCACACCAAACCTGGACACCCAGGTGTTTTTGGATGGATCCCAAAATCAATCTATTTCACTATTGTTACTTTGACCAAGATAGTTGGACTTTTGCAAAGGTAATTGACTTGCTTTTACTTTGATGTATTCATCCTCCTAATACAGCTATCAGATAGGGTTGTGCTGTCATCCACATTTTACAGGTGGGGAAGTGAAACAAACGGTCACACACAAGGCCACATTCACACAAGGCCATGTAGGAAGTTTGTTGTAGCATAGGCAACTGCAGGTGAGGTGCTCCAGACTCAGACTAGTACCCTTCCTCTCTAAAAGACCTGCCGCAGTAGGATGCATCAGAAGCATTGAGCACGGCTAGGAATTCCAGTCATAGAAAAATAACCTGAAATAATGTCTGGTTACTTTATGTTAGGGAGGGATAGCTCAGTGGTTTGAGCACTGGCCTGCTAAACCCAGGGTTGTGAGTTTAATTCTTGAGGGGGGCCATTTAGGGATCGGGGCAAATACAAAAACAAAAAAAGGGTTGGGGGAATGGTGCTTGATCTTGCCAAGAGGGCAGGGGACTGGACTCAATGACCTTCCAAGGTCTCTTCCAGCTCTATGAGATGTGTATCTCCATATATAGTTCTCTCTCCATTACGATGTTGTAAGGACAGTTTCTTGGACAATTCTAAAAAACTCTTTGCCTTTGGGAAAATTCAACATCCACATGATGAATTATATGGGTCTTTTTCTGACTGGACGAGGACCTGCACCCAAACATGCTGACATTAACCTTCACTGTCTTTACATCATCATCATCACGAGAGAAAAAGGGATCTGGAAGCAGGGCTGTCCCTGGGGTGGTACAGGGAGTCTGGGACAAACCCCTTTCCACCCCAGGCCCTACTGTGCTGCTTAATGTTCTAAACTCACCTTCTCCTGCCCCCATTGCACCCTTTCTCTCAAGCTCCACCACCACCCCAGGAGTAATGCAACCAGGGAGACTGGGGTGGGGAGGGCGCAACACCAGCAAAGATCAGCTCCCTGCCCCTCACACACTTATCATGGTGGAAGGAAGCAAAGTGACCATGACCCAGCCCACTCTGCTCTGCTGAGCCCTGCTCCCAGCTGCATCACTCAGGCGAGCAGAGTAGGCTGGGGCCAGGTCCCTCCACTTCCTGACACCATGGTGAAGTGGAGGAACCTGGCTGGGAGCTGGTAGAGTGGAGCAGGTATTCTTGGGTTGTGCTCCATTTCCCATGGCTCAACCCTTGCTTCTGCCCCCACTTGGTAATCTCCCAGCTAGTGCAGGACCTGGGGAGGCTGCTCCAAATCCTATGGATGGTTCAACTCTGTCACCTGGCAGTGATGTAGTGATAGATACAAACCTTTAATATCAGCAGCCCAAGAGGGACTTGCATATTCCTAATGAAAATGTTAATCACCATTCTTCACACATATCATTTTGTATCACAATATGGAAACTTGTTTAGTCAAGATTCTGAACATATTCTTTTTCAGGATATTGACTGAGGAGATGGTTGTGAGGTAATTTGTCATGAGGAAGCAATTAGTCACAAATTGTCTATGATCGATTAGCAACTGTTATTTGCACATCAGGTCTTTTACTACTGCAGAAAGCTGAAGTAGGTAGCTTGGTTCAAAGCAAGAGGTATGATTGAAAGGGGAGAAAAACACCAACTCATTCCCGAACAAATAAAACAATCAAATATGAAGCGGTATAAACAATATAGAAAACTGTAAGTCAAGCCTAACAAACAGAGTTATGATCAAAACATTGCAATGGTTTTGGATCCACTAGCACTGTAGTTATAAATAATTTATTCTTGAAGAATGAGCCTTAAACTTGATTCATAGCTCAAGTAAATATGAAAAGACTGCTGAACCTGTCCATAAATTGCAGTGGATTCATATATTTTGCTCATCTATAATACAGTGGAAAAATCAGAAGGTGCTTTAACTTTCCTAACTGGACTTATAAGCAGAGAGCCCGGTTTTGAACTCTACAAAGGAGCAAATATCCCATAGGAACATATGACAAACAGTGACTTAGTCTATGATGGATAAAAGAAGACTTGGAGAAATTTGTATTTTAAATTAATTTGGTCTCAGCTAATGTTTTCAACTGTTTGCAACTTTTTCTTGATTTATAAAACCTTTTGTGTGAATAAAATAGCTCTTAGAACATGGTTGAAAGAGCAAGTCATGAACATGCATAACATGAGGGACTCGAGTATATTTCACAATTGATAGGGTCCCATTTTAATTAAAATTATAATTACCTACTTCATAAAGAAAACTGAGATGAATTATGCAGTGCAATAAACACAATATCCAGTGTTCAAATATAGCATGTTTAAAATATTGTATTTGCTTTCTCCATTCCTGAACATTACAGTCTTCACAATATGGATTTTAGTGTGTATTGTTAATTTCAAAGGGTATGGTTTTAATACAAACTATCTGGCTACTTGGAAACAGATCAGCAGTGGGTGAAAAGAACCTTATTTGGAATCCCTGCCATCATCCATCTAGATCTCTGGTTTTCTGTCATGACACACTGGTGTTCCGTGAGAACGGTCCAAGTGTGCCATGAAATTTCATCAATTTCCTGTATCAGTGGCTCTGTGCAGAGCCTGCCTGAGTCCCAGCTGGCACAGGGTTTGCAGAGCCACCATGAGGGGAAATGCTGACCCCACAGGACCCGATTCGTGCCAGGAGGCAGCTGAAATGCTGCTTCCCAACCTGAGCAAGCTGGTGGGGAGCCTGCCCTGCCACTCACTGATGTGACAAAGCAGAGGGTGGCAGCCTGTTGAAGCTGGGACAGTTTAAAAGCTGTGTCTGGGGTTCGACGAGCTGGCAGGAAGCAGAGCCGGTGTTCAGTGGTTACTGGTTTACTCAATATCCCTAGCATGGTGTTGAGCAGATTTTAAAGATGCATCTGTGCTGGCTGTCTAAAGTGGTGTATTTTCTGGTGCATTTGAAACCTTAGTGCCGTGTGACTGAAAAGGTGGGAACCACCGAGCAAGATCTCCATCTATCACAGCTGTGTGGGTTAAATGAACACGCATGCCCGTGCGTGCACGCACACGCACACACGTTTAGCACACATGGCTGTGATCTCAAGTGAAATTAATGAATCACATTGTCCAACATGCCTTTAAAGTAAGATTTAATCAATGTACTTATTAATGGAATAATTAATTTTCACAGTAATTGGCAGGCCCTACTTTCGCTGTCATTAATTTGTTCGTTTACAGGATAGACTATTTTTAGGGTGTGGAAAATGGTTTTGATGTATGTGTTTCAATCAGGTGGGCAAAGTTAAACTATAGACCTTCAAGGATATTTCAAGCCAAGTTATATTGCATGAAGTTTAGTCACTAATTGTTGACTACTGCTTTTGTTAATTCTGCTCCAGTCCCCCTGCTTAAGTTATGCTTTTGTAGAGCACACGCAGAAAGGTCGCTACACGTGACAGGAAACATTAAAGATTCTGACTCAGAATGTGCATATCAGAAGCTTTAAATGTTAATTGGATTGTAAAAATACTGTATGTGGCTGTAGTCCATCTATTGGCTTGTGTTGTGCCGTTAAGGCAGAGCCACGAGTGGGGGAAGGGTAGTAAAGAGGAGTACCACCTAAGTGCTGCCTTTGTCCAGAGCACAGAGGGAATGGCCATTCCGTGGAAAGGTGCAAAGTGGAATTTCCCTCAGGTGCCATTCGCTGGCCAGCATGAGGTTTTGTGGGTAGGGGAAGAGCAGAATCATTTGTCATCGAGAACCGTGTAGCACCCTTTTGCACAGAGGAGTGGAGGGTCGGATTGTTTCCAGCCCCGGTAATGGGATATAAACTGTGACGAGCAGAACAGGACTCTCTGCATCCCCTTCTTTTGAGGACAAACAAAGGGCAAGGTCCAATCTATGCACTTAAGAGCTAAGGAAGAGCAAGGGCATGGAAAAATGCGATAAATTTCCACTCATGGACTTTCTTTGCATCTGAAGATGTTTTGTTTCCCACTCTGAAGAAGAAACCAGGGGTTAGGGTTCCATGAAGAGTGGAGCCCTCAAGTCTATATGGCTCACAGGGACCCTGCCGAGTCCTAGAAATTCTGTGTCTGTGCAATGTCTTCCACATTTTGGGATCTTTGGCAGAATAGCATCTGTGCTTTATAAGGGGGCTCTCTCTTACCTGAGTTTGAACCTTTCTAGTCTGTCACCCTTGGCACCTAACTGGTTCTGAAGCAGAGAATTTGATGAGCAGCATTCCCTGCACTGCCACTGCTTACTGGGTTCTTAGAAGACATTTAGGGGAACAGCACAAAACCCTGAGAGCCAAGAGGGGTGTCACTAAATAGACTTTATCGGACCACTGGAAAATTGGCCACACATTATAAGTGGACATCCAGATAACTAAAATTATGCCAGACCATGGATATTGCTGCACAAGAAGGTGCCAGACTTGAGAGGTTCAGCTTGTGCATGTGCAGGGTGGCATGGATTCAACATCACAGGGGAGTGTAACTGGAGATATAAGGATATTTGGAAGGAGTTACTAATTTATTTAGGTTATATTTGCCAATCTTAGTTGAAGATTAAAGGCCCATACCTACACTGGGGCCACTTTAAACACCACGGAGCTAGAAAAGCTCTGGGACTTCAGGTAGTCCTGGGATTCCCAATGATTACACAAGTAAATTTAACAAGACTTTTATTTATTTCTCTCTCACAGCAGGTGGATTTAAAATAAGTAGTTGAATCAATATAAAAGTACAAACTGAGTAGTACTGAAAAATAGACAGCCAATACAGACTTTCAGACTGTATAGCTTTTTACTATTTTAGCACAGGATACTGATTATGGTTTGCATTACAGTTATTATTACAGTTATTTTATATCTCAGTGACTAGAATATTCCCTCTCTCCCAAGGATCCCACTCTGGTCTATGGATGGCAAAGGGAGATTGTATGATAGTAGTACAAAGAGGTTGATGTTAGAAAAAGGGAGAGACAGTACCAGAGAAAAGAAATTAAATAGAGGGAAGAGTCTTAGGACCCCTCTGACGAGCCTTTTATGATTCTCTTATGAGCCTATTTTTCCCTATTGCCATGGGGTTTTATAGTCCCTTTTATGTGACCTTAACACCACCTTCCCAAAACCAAATTAAGCATTGACCTCCAGGAATTTATTGGATACACACATGTGATTGGTCATAGTCATTTGAGGTGTCATCCTAAATAAGCATGAGGTGTGATGTTCTGGCCTTGTGCATAAGCTTTGAGAAAATGGTAGGAGTACTCAGAAATGCCACCTTGGCAACCCTTGCTTTACTCTTCCCCAGTAACAGGATAGGTGCTACCCATGGGCTCAATGCTACTGATCTCTGACATATGCTCTCTGCGACAACCATCCCTTTTTAAGCTGGCATGTGGTTAAAAGAATCTGACTTGACAGTTGGATCTAGGCCTATGTCAGACATGCACTGGTATAAATCACCTTTATGCCTTGTATCTAGGGGTAAAATATAGGGAAAAATGGAAAAGCCTTGCAACAAGCTAATTCTTGCAGAGCAGAATACTCTGCAGGTCTCTTGTGGTGACTGCCAAGTGGAGTATAACAAGAAAATGAGGTAGCCATATTCTAGGTCAAGCCAACCATGCACTACATTAACTGCACTAGATTAATACACACAGCCTGCGTCTACACTAGCGTCTACACTACACTTTTCGAAAGATTTGTCAAAAGAAGGGGGTTCTGAAAGATCCTGCGGAGCCTGTACACACAAAAACTATTCTTTCCAAAGTAAATCAAAAGAATGTGGCGTTCCTTTCAGAATTGCTCTTCATTTCCTGTTTCAAGAAGAGCGCCCCCTTTCAAAAGCTTCACATGAAAGAAATGCTGTGTACTCCACAGGCCCTTTTTTTTTTTTCCCCCAAAAAGCAGTCCTCATGGGGCCTGATTTTTTGATCCCTGGCCCATTCTTTCAAAAGAGCAGGGAGCTGTGTGGACACTCTCATTTGAAAGAGCAGATCACTCATTTGATCCGCTTTTTTGTGTGCAGACTCACTCTTTCAAAACACGTTCTTTTGGAAGAGATCTTTCAGAAGGGCTTCTTTCAAAAGAGCTCTGTAGTGTAGATGTAGCCATAGAGAAGCATTAACTACTATGCCTTATAACCTTGCAGGCTACAAGTGTGGACCCAAGTAAACCAGTGCCAACTCTTGATGTATACTTACTGTTTGCAGGTGGGTGATGTAATGAAGAATAGGCACATCATGCCCAACTCTGGCCTGCATATGGTGTAAACTGTGAAATCCTTCGCACAGTACAGAAGCCAGTCCTTACAGAGTGTCAATGAAGTGGCTTCCAGATGGGAGTTGAACATGATACCATGGAATTATATTTCCAAACTACAGTATTGCACGCTGTTCTACAGAAGATAAATTAACTGCCTAGATTACTCTCTTCTTTGGTCTTTAAATTCTTCTGTTATGCAAACTTAGTCAAAAGCACCATCTCCAAAAATTCCATGGCATTGTCTGAGGTTTTCCTGCATAAGAGCAAGGGTAAAGTTTATCTTTGGCTTCTTCAAGTGGTCTATTCTGCTTTGATTTTAAGTATGGATACAGAGCTTGCTTAGACTGCAGACCACAGCCTGTGATGATTTATCTGGTTCTTGGCAGGAAGCTTAATGGATCATGTCAGAGAACTGTCTGTTACTTGTATTGTTTGTGGGCTGTGTCTACGTACACAATACCAGGAAGAGTGTAGTTCAGTGTTATCTAAAGTATTTCATTCTGGTTTTGCTGCTTATAAACTGGTAGCAAGCTCTTATTTGGAAAAGTTTTGGTGAACATCACTGGTTAAGGCTTTTCTTAGCTCATGAAATGCAAATTGAATTTGGTAGGCTGTGTATGTGATATGCATACTGTTTTAGGGTAATACATCTATGCTGGCATTTGTACCCAAATCACCTCATTCCTTTGGCTGTTCAGATTTTATTCTGCTTGTAACAAGTCTGTATAAAAAGCCTCTAGTGTGTGAGGTGGAGTAAATGTTAGCTGGTTGCCTGCCTATCACAGAGCTAATCTATGTGGGATTATGGAATGAAAGGGGAAGTTGGTACCAAAGGAGATTGCAAAAGAAGAATGTGTCCGTTCTCCTCACTGTCTGAATTTGGAAAGGCTTCTAGTGGCTGTTACCTAGTAGTCTGAGCTAATTTCAAGCACAGAGTGTCATTGAGGGGGAAAGAGTCCAATTCTGTTCCTATTTAAATTGAAGGGAGCTTTACCAGTGGGGACTGAGATTCAGAGTGGCACCCCCACATTTAACCTGCTGGGGTGGTATAATCATGCTTCTATTAACTGTTGAGATTCTTATGACTAAATCCCGTCTCTCTCAGAACATCCATCCCTTGGAATGGAAATGCTATATTCCTCCTGTAGGTTTGCATCATGAATCATATTGAAATATAATTTATTTCTAATGCATGAAGTGTTGGATGTATTTACTGTAAGCTGAAATACATCATTAACAGATAATTTATGTTGCATAATACTGTGTGGGAAATGGGGCTTTATCCTAATACTCCTGGAATGTTTTAGTAACAATAGACAAATTGAAGAACATTCAGCACCCTGATAATATAAATGTATGTAGGTGAAACAGAAACAGTTGTGTGTGACTGCTAACATTTTTGCATTTAAAATTCATTAGCTCCTGATATGAAATGGTATAGCAATAATTTACAGCTCTCCCCGGTTATTTACAGTAACCTTTGCAGAACTAAATGATGTAAATTTTCATTGCTTTTGTGTTGCCAGATGAAATTGAACATGTAAAGTAAATTGAAAAGTTATTTAGTGACAATTGGTTGACTATTTTGACACAAAAGTGGGGGGGTGTCAGCAAAAGCCTTTTTCAGTAGCTGAAACAGAGCACTTTTTTTTAAATGTATGATTCATAGATTGCACAATAATCTGCTGAAGTGCTAATCTGTTTTGGGTACAAAAAATGATAGCATAGTGGCTGAGTCTGTAAATTACTATCCTTAATGATCTGTTGCTTTGCTTCTGCTGCAAGAAAATGATGCTGAAATTTTGATTCTGAGTTTGTTGTTATTAAAATCCACATTTTCTGCTTGAGAATTTTTGAAGAGAAGATCATAAAGAGGGAAATAAAACATGGGCCCATTTTCTCACCAGTAATATGTGGTGTCTCCTGTTAATGTATGAAGCTAGTTAAGACTTGAAGGCAGAGGCCTGTAATGGGAATGGTCTGGAGCTCCTCTCCCAAGGGAGTACTAGAAGCAGGAATGCATGCCGGAGCTTCCTGGTTTCCACAGACCTATGAATGCTACTACATCCTGTTGGGACAAAGTCTGGACACCGTGTATGAAGCAAGCAGGAGGGTTTCTTACACACAGCGCTGGTGGAGTGCCACTTCACGCATCAGGACTCTGTGAAGCACTGCCAGACAATAGATTTCAATTGTTTATATAGATTATTGATGGGCGGAGGGGGAGGGACACTATGACATGGGTGTCACACACGGCTGGATAGGTTCTAGCAGCAAGACGAAATAAGCACAGTAAGCCAATAATCTAAAAGTTACAGAGTATTCCCACCCATAGCTTATAGAACATCTTATCTCTAGTACAGGGTGTTGCCTCTACCTGTTAAACAAAGCAGATACACCATGGCCGGTTCATGTCAAGATAGGATCGGGGATGTGGCCATGTCTCCACACTGGTGAATCGGGGGGTGGGGAGGGGTGTTATGTAGAAGATTTAAAGCACAAGACATTAACAGCAGACAATACTAACAATTGGTTCCACATGCAGGGCCTCTCCTTGAAATGTAGTTGCTGAGGCAGCTATTCCTCCCTTCAGACTTCAAGGCCCTTCCTGCCTGAGCTGGGACGTCCTTCTCTGGGTCTTGTGAGAGAGATAAGGGAGAAGCGGCCCCAGCAAGGTATCTTTCCACTCATGCTAGGTGGGTTTCTATATTATAGGCCTACTCCCGTAAGTATGGAATAGGGGGTCTTTAGCACAAACCATGGCCTGCCTGAGGAATTTTCACCCTACAGTCCCTTTCCAGGGAGGTTCTTACTGTCTGTTTTAGGCTTCTGCAAGGCAGTGAGTGCTCCTTTCTCCTCTCCATTTCATTCTAGGGCTACTTCAGTGTATGAGAACCCTTTCCCACTCCCCCATTACTGCCTAGTCGCTGCACCTTTAAGCTATGCACTGAGGAGTAGCTTTGTGCCATTTGGGTACAGGTAGGAATTGCAGTAAATTCAGGAAAAGTGGCTGACTGTTCACTGCATTTATTCTACACAAAGGCAGAGTAACATCTCCAGGCTTGAGTGCTGATTGTACAGCTTTTAACATTCCTCTCTGTCAAGGGAGCTCATTGTGTCTTGTGCCAATTATCCCGGTTAATTGTTGCATAAGCATTTCCATACAAATTAAACCTGTAGGAAAACTAAATGGTGAGAACCAGAGCCTAGCTTAAATTAATAGGTACTCCTGTAGACACTGGTAGCCTAACTCTTCTATTTCTTCCAATAATTGTATCTTTCTGAATCGTCTTGATCCTACCTTTGTATTAAGTATAATATACGCTGCTTCTTTCTTTCGTGAATAATCATTGTTATGATTTGAGACTTCACATTATTTGGACTCTGTTATGTTCTTAGTGGAACAGCATGCTACTGATAGTATACATCTGCCTGAAGAGCACTAATTCTTGCAACAGTTTTCTTTCAGTGAAGGAATGGCATCTTCGTATACTTTTTCACATTTTTTTTAGAGCTGAAGTTTTCCCCTGAAGATTCTGCTATCTTTGGCTCATCTCTAGATTTGCACATTGTACTTTGTAGGGTCTTAGCCTTTGAAAATGTCATTATTATTTCATTATTCGTTCATTGCCAAATATAGCTCTGTGTTTCCAAGGAACTCAGTAGCAAGACTGGCACTTAGAGGGCACATTAGGTAACCATTCTACATCTTTGTGCTATTTAGCCTTGCGACTTGGAGTCTTGAGATTTGTATTTCTTTTATAAAATGAATCTGTCCATTGCTCTAATTGCATGCACTCTCAAACAAAACAAAATAAACCCTCAGCCCAAAATCAGCAACATTTAGCAGACAAGCTACTTTTTACCCAATTAGATACTCAGGAAATTAATCAAATGAAAAAATTACCCTCCAACTGTTCCTTGAAGATATTGATCAGTATGACATTAGTCATTGATATCAATATATGAATAGATTTTCCAGGCTCTGGAAGTCTAAATATCACAACATCAAAGTTTTTCTGGAACTTTCCTGCATTTAGCAGGATTTCAAGCAAAGCTAATGGAATAACAACCAAGGGAATTTTAAAATCATTTTAGGAGATTTTTAAATTTAGTTTGAGAGAATGTCATAACCCTTCCTGAACATATCTCAACCAAAGACCAATCTTTTGTATGTAATATCATAAAATAGATTTACAGCCGGGCATGCTTAAAGGTTGCATCCCTCTGCCCCAAGGGTTCAGGTGTAGTGTCTTATTTCAAAACTTGGCAAATATATCTTCATTTCTTTAATGTACAGAGCATAAATCTGATAAGTTATTCCAAAGACTCATATTGGTTTTTTCATATTTTCTTGAGCTGAAACCTTATAGTGAGCACTGTGAATGAGGGTCATGTTGGTCTAACCTGACAGTTTGATTCAGTGTATTATTATTTTTGCTTCCTGTAGATTTGGTTCATCGTACTCTGGGGAGGATTCCCTAGCATGAATAGGTTATGCAACTTAATAGCATCTCACTCAGAACCAGATTTTGCAACCTTTATGAGCTGGAGTAGCCCTTTGAATCAATAGGACTATTTGCATAGCTGAATACTATTGAGCGTGATCCCTGGCCCCAGAAAACACTTTAAAAAAGTGGGTTCTTCAGAGAATTTCATAGTTACCATCTACAGAGGGCAAAAAGATAAAATGTATGTATAGTAGAGAAATTACCTTTTAATTATGGACAACAACATTGTGAATTTTGGAAGATTGTTCTATATCTAATAATAAGTCTTACATTTGCAGACCAGATATGGATCACGTTGGATTACTAAAACCAATGCTCTGGTTCTGATCCTGCAATTCTCTTCTCTGCTATAAAAACAAAATTAAAACTCTCTTCATAGTAGAGTAATACTGCAGGGACAAGCTGCAACTGTGAGCTTTCCCCCAGTTTTTCTGGACTCTTTCCAAAAGCACTACTTTTAGGCTGCGTCTGCACATGCCACTTCCTCTGGAAGCAGCACGCTAATGAGCTAACCGGCAGATGCTAATGAGGTGTGGATGCAAATCTTGTCGTAGTCAGAGCAGCTGTCTCTCGTTAGTTGATTGCAATTGCTCTCACCTGTGTTGCAGCACTAGCTGCTTCCCTAGTTCAGGATGCAAGCCTGTGCTGCTTTTTCCCTCTTCCTAGCAGGGTCTGCTGGGCTCCCTATTACAGGAGTTTTGATGCAAAAGTGGACTTAGGAGGGTGCATCTACACTAGGAACTAACTTTGAAGTGAACCTCAAAATTAGGGGCAACTTCAAAGAAGCCTGCAGAATGTCTGTGTGTGTTTTCCCTTACTTCAAAGTAAGGGAGCCCAACTTCGAAGTCCTTACTCCATTCCCGGGAATGAAGTAGTGCCCTACTTTGAAGTTTAACTTTGAAGTAGGGTGTGTGTAGCCGCTCAACTTCGAAGTCTGTTACTTTGAAGTAAGCAACTTCAAAGTTGTTTTGTAGCGTAGACACAGCCAGAGGGTCTAATAAAACTAGGTGTAGGGCTGGGTTTTTCCCAGCTGTGTGGTTGCAAATACAAGACAACACCTGAGACAGAAGCTTTATTTTTCAGTTTTGTGATTCTTTTCTCTCTCTCTTTTTATGTGTTTAATTTTGTCGTCTTGTAAAAAGGGGAGGATGCAGATTAGACTTCATAGAGTGAGAGTGATAAAAACAGCTACAGCCCATGTCACATAAAATCTTTTTCCCTGGGAATGACAGTTATCACTATATTTAATGCTATCTAAAAGATGGTCAAAATTGGGGTTTTAATTCTAAAAATTCGTTAAACCTAGAGGGAACAAGTAATGTTGTTAAATTAAAAGTCTTATTTGATACTTCATTAATTTTGGAAGTTTGAAGACTATGTTTAGTTTTATTGTTACATGTTTCTTTTTGTCTTTTCTTATGCTCTCTTTCTTTCCCACTCCCTTCAGCTTCTTTCTGCTTGCATAGGCAATGCCTAATGTACCATAGAGGGCCTTCTATATATTTTCCTTATTTGTCTCTCTATACATTCCAAGCTTCCTTTACATGAGTCCCACTGACTTCAGTGGAAACAGTGGATTTTACTCCAAGCTGGGTCTATACTAGCAAATTCTTTCAAAAGATTTTGCAAAAGAAGGGGCTCTTTTGAAATATCCAATGGAGTGTCCACACACAAAAAGCATTCTTTCGAAAGTAAATCTAAAGAACACAGCTCTCCTTTAGAAAGCGCTCTTCAACTCCTGTTTCAGGAAGGATACCTTCTTCTGAAAGCTGCTTTCAAGAGAACATGTGTGTAGATGTTCCGCGGGCACTTTTCTCTTTTTGAAAGAGCAGTTCTCATGGTGCCAGATTTTTTGATCCCTGGCCTGTTCTTTCAAAAGAGCGGGGGCTGTTTGGATGCTGTCTATCGAAAGCAGTGGATGCGAAAGAAGTTCTTTTGGCGGAGATCTTGTGGAAGAACTTCTTTCAAAAGATTCCTTGATGTAGACATAGCCCATGTGAGGGAGACACATGAGGGATGAGTACTATTCTTTGCTGGGAGAAGTTACATGGATTTTGAGGATTTATCCGCTTCGGGTTTATGATCAGTTTAATTGTTGTCTTGTGTCCAGTAGTGCCATTTGACTTCTGTTTTTCAATTTTCCTCCACCCACTTAAACATGTAAATGCTCTCCGGCCCCTCATTCCATATGCTTACACAAGCTCTTAAGAGTTCCCAGGAATTCTGACTACGATGTGACAGCACCTTTGATATTTTAAATGGTAATTTGAGGTGCACATAAAGGTGCTTTGGGTGATTCAGAATATTGACAGAGAGGAGAATTTTAAGGTGATGTATGCCTCACCCAACTTTGGCTTTTTTCCCCTCTGTCTAAGCCCCTCTCAGGAAATAAATTCTAAATCTAAATCCTGATACATCTTTGACCATGTTTTCTCTTTTGTGAATCCCTCAATATGTATCCCTTTGACTGGCTGTTTATTATCACATCTGTAGTGTTTTAATGCATTCAGAGTAATACATGCCTGGATTGTTACTTACTTTTCCGTGGATATAATCCTATCACAGGAACTGTCACGGTTTAAGCCCGCTAGTTTGGATAATGTGGTAGAATATGTGTTAAACTGCAGCTGTGGAGGTGCTTTGATGACTTTGCAGTAGTATAATACTATGCGGTGGTATGATGATGCTACACTGTGTATGATGCGACACAGATTGCTGATGCTACATTTTGAAATATTAAAAATTGGCTGTATACTGAAAAGAGATGTTTTAATACAGGCATTGTGGGCTCCCTCTTTAGTCTGTCACTGAGTGGCAGTGGCTAGGACGCAGCGGAGGAGGAGCGCGTGCAGAGCCACTCTAAGATAAAGTGCTACAACTCTGCAGAAAGATACAGTCCGTGGCTCAAGCTGGCATGTAGATCTTGGAGTCTCTCTCAAAGGACAAAAAGAAGAAAAAACCTAGGGTCTGAAAACCAGAAGGTACTAAAGGGAAATCTTAAGAGCATCCTCACTGGGACAATATAGAGTGAAGATTATGTGTTACTAATGATGGTATTTGTATTGAAAATAAAGTCCAGGAACTTCAGCCGCATACAGTTTCCCAATTCACATATGTGCTTAGTTTTTAGGTGAAAAGATTTTTTTTCAAAGCACAAAGTCTGCAAACTCAGCCTACTTTGAGATTACACTAGGTTTACTTTCAGCATCACCAGTAATAAAAGATTGTAGAGGCCCTCAGTGGCAATGGGACAACACTTTTGTCTTTAAATTGTGACTTTAGAGACAGCTGTACAATAAGTCTGTGTAGATCTGCCTAGAGGGGCCAACAGACTCAATGTTTCCCTGGCTATCAGGGAGCGATGGGAAAGTACGTGTGAAATACTCCTCTGCCCCTCTCCATACCAGCCAAGAGTGCACAAACCGTGTACTTTGCTCTCACTCCCTGATAGTCAGGGGATCAGGCAGATGAGCAACAATGATCCTGAAAGCACAGGTGCTGCCCCCTGTCTTCCTTGATGCTGAGTGTTCCCTCACCATAGTGCAGGACCTTTGGTACAGTGGTGACACCTTGGAGTGCACTGATGTTGAAACGGATACAAAACTCATCGCTGACTGATTTTACCTGCCATCTCCACAGGTTCCTACAGCTTCATCTTCCCAGCTTCTCTTACTAATTCTCACAGTTTCCCAATGTACTGTGACACTAGCTGTTTACAAAGAATTAGCTTGTTTCTGGGTGTTGACTGACCACAGGGAGAAACAAGACACATCCCTCCCACTTCTGCAGCTGTGCAACAGCAGCTCACAGTTGCTATCCTTGTTCTTCCCCCATTCAGAAAGTGCAAGGCCTGATTCCAACAGCACTGCAATGGGATGCTAGAGGAAGCATTGTGTGCTACCCTAATTGTTGGTGCAAAATGCATAGCTGTTTCTTTTGCTCTGCTGGGGTGGGGGCAGACTTATCCCCCAACATAGGACTTATGAGTAAATGCTAGAGTAAATTCCAACAGCCTGATGGTACAACTGCCACTCCCCTGATGGCGGAACATGTAATCACATAGCAATTTTTGACAAGTGTCATGCTGGCAAAACGTCGTTCCCTAATTTCAAACCTCAAAACATTTTCAAATATCTGTTCTCTTTAAAGAGATCTCACAGCTGCCTGCACACCTTCAACATTAGCAAAACAGTACTGTGCAGCAATGCAAATGTGATTTGTCCAGTCTTGAGGATATAAATGCAAACGTCATCCAATATTATTTCTCTGTTAACAATAGAAATGACTTTGAATTAATTGTGCATCTTGATAAAATACTTTGTTTGTATTTCATATTAAAATATTCAAATTGCAGTTGTAATTTACTGCGGGGGCTTCCAATGTAGGGTTTTTTTTCCATTATGGAGGAGTGGTTAATTAAAATTACATAGCTATTTATTTTCTCTTTCTGAATTCCCCAAACAATTTATTATTCCGGTATGTTTCTACAGCACTACATTTATATTGTTTTATACTGCACATGTTGAGTTTTAATAGTTGCATCCTTCATTCCATTAATTTCAAATTAAATATTAAATTGCAATGAAAGTTCAATCATAGCTTCTTAAGCATAAAAATAAGCCTTGGTCTTCACTTTCTAAAATGAAGGTGATGATGGAATACAGACTAGAGGGGAGAAATATCTGTCTGTCTTCTTGTCAATATTGTGCATAAGGTTATCTGGTAAGTGTGAGCTGTGCACACATTTCCTGCACTAAAGGAGTTAGTTTTAACATGGTTCACTTACAGGTTAAACTTCTCGAATTCAGCACTTTCTTGTTGGGCAGCATCTGTTGTCCTGTGTGATTTTGGTTAGCTGGACAACTACTTATCATGAGTCTGATCAGGTTCCCTGTAGTCCCATAAAGTTTGTTGACAGCCACCAGTCCTGGTTCTCTATGTTCTGTGCTGTTATTTGGCTCTATTTTATCCCTAAATGTCTTCTAAGAGCCCAGTAAGCAGGGGAACTGAAGGTCATGCTGCTAGAAAATATTGACCTCCTGTGGTTCGGCAAATTCTCTCATTCATCAATGGTCAGATCCCAAGGATGACAGATTAGAGAGGCTCAACCTGTATTAAGATTAATATAGCCAGTAGCGAGCTGTTAATGCTGCCTCGTAAGTGATATATCATGCTGTAGGGCCTCAACAAAGACTTGGTCCCTTTATCAAAGAAGACAGTGGAAGTTTTGCTCTTAGTTTTAGTGAGAATAGGACAGGCCCTAAGCTATTTATTATTTTTGTTAGAAATACTGATTTTAAAGAGGTTATTATTTTTAAATTGCTGCAGCATCTCATCTCTCAAGGTTTGGAGGTAGGAATCTTGAAGTATATGTTTCCCTGTTAACTTTAGGAGCTTAATCATCCAAACACTTGTGCAACTGATTACACTTACTTATCTGAGCACTTGCTTTGAAGAGCTACATCTTGGAACGATAAAGCACAAAGGCTGTGTCTACACTCGCTCCCTACTTTGAAGGGAGCATGGCAAGTAGGGTGTTGGGAGATTATTAATGAAGTGCTGCGGTGCATATGTAGCACTTCATTAAGCTAATTCTCCCCCGCGGCAACTTCGAAGTGTTAAACTTCGAAGTGCTGGCTTGCGTGTAGCTGTGGCTCACCCGCCAGTACTTCAAAGTGCCTGGGCAACTTCAACGTCCCTTTACTCCCAAAATTTTGCAGAGTAAAGGGACTTCAAAGTTGCCCAAACACTTTGAAGTACCGGCAGGTGAGCCACGGCTACATGCAAGCCAGCACTTCGAAGTTCCCACAGGGAAGAATTAGCTTAATGAAGTGTCGCATAAGCACCGCAGCACTTCATTAATAATCTCCCAACACCCTTCTTACCATCCTCCCTTCAAAGTAGGGAGCTGGTGTACACACACTCAACAAGTGTCAAAGGATCAAAGAGATGGGATATGAAGGAACATTTCCACATGAAGACAAACATCTAAGGCCTGAGTCATAACCCTATTAAGTCAATGGGACTCCTTCCATTAAGTTCAATAAGGTTTGGATCACACTCTGAATGTCTACACAAGTGTCTGAAATTTATACACCACAGAAAGCAAGTGGCTTATTCTCAGGTTGAATGTCAGCATGTGGGAACAGACATCCAAGCATATCCCAGATATGTATACCATTCAACCTGATCCTTATATATGCTTTGATGCCCTAAGAAGATTAGAGAATAAGGTTCAATTAGAAGGAAGTATTACAATCCAAAAGTAAAGTTCTGTCTCCAGTAAAATCGGGGGTAACACTTGACTTCATTGACTCCATTGACTTCAATAGAGCCAAGATGTAATCCACTTTGCAGAAGCAGCTAAGAAATGTACAGAAAACAAGGAAGCACAACGATCAATAATTGTTCTAAAAGGCAGAGAGTGAGGAACAAGAAGTAGCTAATGTGCCATAGCACTGAAAGGGATTGATTACTTAAGAATCTCTGGCTCAACGTAAGTCCAAACTGTACTCACACTAAAGAAGAAGAGAGGGAACTGAATAAGAAATCACAAAGACATTAAGAGCTTGCAGTAGAGATGGCTGGATATAATATATATCAGCTGAGACAGATGCACTGTAGTAGACAGTGTCAGATAATTCTCTGTTTAAAATAAGAATGGTTTTTAATTGAGGATTACTAATGTGTTAGTTGTCCTGCTGTTTCAGCCTAGTGGAGACAAAGCAGCTGTAAGTTTACCTCATGATAATAGTTGAGGTCAGCCATGGCCAGGGTGCTGACCTCTCCTGCCTACCTCAGGGCATAAACTACAAGGGTGCGTCTACACTAGGAACTAACTTCAAAGTAAGGCACTACTTCGAAGTAGCCTGCAGAGAGTCTACATGCGTTTTCCCTTACTTCAAAATTAACTTTGAAGTAAGGGAGCCCATCTTCTAAGACCTCACTCCATTCCCAGGAATGGAGTAGTGCCCTACTTCGAAGTTAAACTTCGAGGTAGGGTGTGTGTAGATGCTCTACTTCGAAGTAAGCAACTTCAAAGTTATTTTTGTAGTGTAGACATGGTCCAAGTGTTTTTGTCTCTTCTAGGATTTTACAATGAGATAAATGTGTGATATTTATACTGCTCTGACTCCTCCCACCCTCCCTTTTTTGCAGTGAAGACATACCATATATTGTGAGAGCTGAATTCTGGTTTAATCATGGCCCATTGGCTCAGGAATATGTTTCAGACTCCATGCTCTCCTCAGTATGTAGCAGCTCTCCCACTGATTGCAATGCAGGTTTTAATTAAGATCAAATCTTCTCGGATAATCTTTAATTATTTATTTGTTTGGTACATTAGGATTAGTATGCACACTGGTTTTTGTACTGGTTTAGTTATTTCAGTTGAGGGTGTAAGTTTTGTAACCAAAATAAAATATGAACAACCTCTGGTGTAGATGCATATGTACTTTACAAAGAAGCTAAACTGATATATCATAAATATCAAGTAGTCCTATAGCACCTTAAAGACTAACAAATTCATTTATTATGTACGACCCATTTCCTCAGATTTGGAGTAGACAATTCTAACTGCTCCAAATCTGAGCAAGTGGATCTTACTCATGAAAGCTGTTACACAGTAAGTACATGTTTTAATCTTTAAGGTGCTATAGGACCTCTTGTTATTGGTAAAGCTAGAGACTAACACAGCTACCCCTATTATATTCAGCATCTCTTAATAAAATGTTTCTCATTAGGATCAGCATCAATCTGCCTTGTGTTTCTATCCCTTCCCTTTTCTCTATTATCTGCTTCCCAGTTATTTCCATCTTCCATCTACATTTCCTATCCTGCAGCAAATTTTAGTTCCCACAAGCCAGGAGGTTGAGTCCGAATCCTTTCCTGAACTTTTAATGGATATTAAAAGGATGTGATAAATTAAATCTGAGTCATTGTTGATTTTAGAATTAGTATTCCAGTGAAATTAATGGGGGACGGTGGATTTCACATCTTCAAGAGCATTTTTACAAGCTTTCTGCAGGCACAGGAAGGCCGCTGAACCTATTATTTCTTCCTTTCTCTCTCTGATAGAATTTTTTTTAATAACGGTGAGTGCAACAAATTGGGGTTTGTTTGTTTGTTTGTTTTTCATGGAAGCTTAGATTCTTATCATTTAGACTGAAATTTCAGCCAATAGCATAGCATATTTTCAATATTGTCTGTGTCACTGAAGCATAATTGTTCAACCAGCGTAAATTACACTGGTACAGATCATTCCATGCTGTCAACTTGGAAGACCAAGGCCGTGCAGGATTTGTGGGATTCGCTTAAACACAGAGCTGATTAGGGGTAATAGTACTTCAATGGTTCGCAGTCATGTTGGAAGGGCATAACAAGTGGGGCTCTGCAGGGGTCTGTTCTGGGACTGGTTCTATTCAATATCTTCATCAATGATTTAGATATTAGCATAGAGAGTATGCTTATTAAGTTTGCAGGTGATACCAAGCTGGGAGGGGTTGCAATTGCTTTGGAGGATAGGGTCAGAATGCAAAATGATCTGGTCACACTGGAAAAATGGTCTGAGGTAAATAGGATGAAATTTAATAATGATAAATGCAAAGTACTCCAGTTAGGAAGAAATGATCAGCTTCGTACATACGGAATGGGAAGCAACTGTCTAGGAAGGAGTATTGCAGCAAGAGATTTAGGGATCATAGTTGAGCACAAGCTAAATATGAGTCAACAGTGTGATGCAGTTGCAAAAAAAACCAAACATTATTCTGGGATGCATTAACAGGAGTGTTCAGAGCAAGACACAGGAAATCATTCTTCCTCTCTACTCAGGGATCGTTAGGCCTCAATTGGGGTACTGTGTCCAGTTCTGGGCACCACATTTCAAGAAAGATGTGGACAAATTGCAAAAGGTCTGGTGAAGAGCAGCAAAAACGATTAAAGGTCTAGAGAATATGAGCTATGAGGGACTGAAAGAACTGGGCTTGTTTAATTTAGAAAAGAGAAGACTTAGCGGGGACATGACAGTGTTTTTCAAGTGCCCAAAAGAGGGTTAAAAGGAGGAGGGAAGTTACTGCAATTAATTCACATGGTACACATGATAAATTAAATACTACAGGGTGTGTGTGTGTGTGTGTGTGTGTGTGTGTGAGAGAGAGACATGCTTATGTCCCTTTTTGCCATGTGAAGTTCCGGTCCAGAATTGCCTGACATCAAGGCTGTGACAGATGTTGCTCCAGCTGGGGTAAATGGTCCAGGGAGCTCCTGAGTCTGAGAGTCCCCGGTCAAAACTCAACTAGGGTGGGACCTTACAGTGATTTTGTCCCTTAGCTGTTTACTGGGTGTGTGCATACTGGCTCAACACCACTTCTAGCGTTCTCACAGGGCTGAAGCCGAGGTTGTCCTGGTTACTGGTGTCTCCTCAGGTTCCCATGTCTGAATGCCTGTATTAGCACTGTTATGGCTAGCTAGTGTTTATGTTTGTGAAGTTCAAGGCTGTGACAGGCTGTAACACAGGGATGGGAGCTTGTTTGTGCCACAGGAATGGAAGTTCCCACTCTTGCTCTCTAAGACCTGCAGGCTGTGCTTTAAGGCTTTTAGGCCTGCAGACAGGTCTGTTTGCGTCTTATGTGACACATGCCAGTGTAGATAAAGGTTGCATTTGTGCAGTTATTGGATTGCAGACATACCCGGAGTATGCTATCCGAATTATATCAACCCATGGAATGGCCCTGGTATGTGACATTCTGTCCTAGGGAAAAATACATTCACTAATACATGAAATGTGGAGAATTAAATTAGTGACGAGTCAAATGTATGAGATACTGAACTCTTAAAAAAAAAAACAACTGCCTGCACAAATATAAACAGTCAAAACACTTGATAACACAGACAAAACTTGGAAGCAAGGAAAACATAGAAAACATTGCTATTGATTAAGAATTTGCATGGAAATACAGAAATTGGTCTTGCCTGGCTATGGTTCTCACAACAATATGAAGCACTAAATATGGTTTGGTTGTAAAACAGCTTTCACTGAAAATATGGAAGGTGGCTTGAGAATCACTGTGTTGGAAAAAGGTGTAATGTCATGAATTGTGGTTGCATGGACACGGACATCACAGTCATGAGTGAAGATACATTCCTTTACCACTTGATCTAAAGAAGAAAGAGGCAGATTATATGTTTGGTTGATGGGGCAGCAGTTAGAGGGTGTATTAATGTTTCTTTTATTGGTCTTTTCCAGGAGCTTTGCAGAAAAAAGTAATGAGGATATAAAAATGAATGCATAAGTAAACTACTAAAGGGAATGAAAGGCTCAGAAGCATAAATTAATCTGAATTTACAAGAACTAGCAATAACAACTAGCAATAGTGGAAACATAAATTAGAGTGCAGACAATATTTTAGTGTCTGAATTGGGAGTTCCATTTTTTTCTTTCCCTTGATATATGCATTCATTATCTTTACTGTGTCATTTTCTTTTTCATCTAGAGCCAGCTGCTATCATTTTAGCTTAGTTATTTTAAATTGGTGGTGATACTTCAGACTCAAAGAGTCTCTAGTGCAAAGTAACTCATCATGTCTAACAGTCCAGTTTGAAGTGTGAATCTGTACCTGGACATGAAAATTTTCAAATTCTCTTAAAAACCCCAACAAGTGAAAGCAAATTAAAGTGTGGAGGAACCATGATCAGGAGGTTCCATATGGTGCTCTTAACAGTTAAAATCAACATTCTGATTTACTGTACTGTATGTCTGCAAGATACAAGGATTAAATCCATAGGCTCAGGGTCCATGCCAAATTCAAATGAATGTTCCTAAGCTTTTTTATTTTAAGCTGCTTCTCTTGGAAATAACACACAAGAGTAAACCAGTTGATTAAAATTTTGGTGAGCCATTTGTGTCTGTATTTGTATGTTCTATCTTGTTCATTTGCCTCGCTTACATTTTTATGAGCATAAGTTGAGAAACAACTATATAAAACTTCTGAAAGACCTGCCAATAAACCTCTGTACAGTAGATCCTCAGACTTATGGATACCTTAGGAATAGAGGTTGTTTGTAACTCTGAAACATTCGTAACTCTAAACTAAATGTCATGAATGTTCTTTCAAAAGCTTACAGGTTGATTGATTTAGTAAAGCGTTGAAACTTTATTATGAAGAAGAAAAAAGCTGCATTCCCTTAGCTTATTTTTCAGTAGTTTACAGTATTTACTTATTTTTTTCGTCTCTGGTGCTGCCTGATTGCATACTTCCTGTTCCAAAAGAGATGTGGGTTTGACTTGTCAGTTTGTAAATCTGGTGTTCATAACTCTGAGGTTTTACTGTGTCACGTATTTTAAAGCTGTTTAACACATATTGCTATGCATATTTAACATGGAACTTAGACAGAACATTTGGTGAAGAAGTTCTAAATGTCATAATTTCTCTTGCATGTTTACATGAAGATTTTCCTGAAGGGATAGTAACTTATCATTGCCATACGGTTTAACAAGTAGGAGGTGATTGAAATGGAGACTTCTAGAGCAGAAAGGTTTCAAATTAGAAGGGCTGGAAAATTTCACCTATGGGAAATTCCTCCTTTAGATGCTTCCCAGTGGGGAATTCTCCTTCATACTGCTTTACCTGTTATTGTAAGGATGTTGATTTGGAGGGGAAATGAAGTATCCACAGGGAATAGAGGAGGCTCCCATGGCAAATCGAGAACTACACAAGAGAAAACAGAGAGGCTAGATAGGAAGGAGCCCAGGGAAACAGCTACAGGTACTGATCTGAGAAGAGTTGCTGATTATAGGGTTCAAGGCTGCATCTACACTACAAGATACATCTAAATTTACGGCAGTAAGCTTGACATTATAACATCACGGTCTTCACTGTAAATACAATTAGCTCAGTTTAAGGAGCACTAATATCAATTTCCTAACATTGTCAGAACCAGCTGGGTGTAGAATCAAGTTTGAATTTAAAAGTCAGAATGAAGGCCAGTGTGGAAGTGCCATGTCTTAAAATCAAATTCATTAGCTTCCAGAGGTGGTTGAGAAAACTGAGACACTTGCTGCTTTTTTGTAAAATCTTTGATAATTCAAAACAAAAAGTAGTCATGTAACACTTTAAAGACTAGCAAAATAATTTGTTAGGTGAGCTTTCGTGGGACAGACCCACTTCTTCAGACCATAGCCATACCAGAACAGACTCAATATTTAAGGCATGGAGAACCAAAACAATAATCAAAGTTGACAAATCAGCAAAAAAAATTATCAAGATGAGCAAATCAGAGAGTAGAGGGGCGGGGGAGGAGGGAAGTCAAAAATTAGTTTAAGCCAAGTATGCCAAAGAGCCCCTATAATGTCCCAGAAAGTTTGCATCCCGGTTCAAATCACGTGTTAATGTGTCAAATTTGAATATGAAAGAGAGTTCAGCAGCTTCTCTTTGTAAAGCAGACTGGAAATTCTTCTTCAATAAAACGCAGACTCTTAAGTCATTAATAGAATGGCCCATTCCATTAAAATGTAGACTAACTGGTTTGTGGATCAGGAGTGTTTTTATGTCTGTTTTGTGCCCATTAACTCTTTGTCTGAGAGAATTTGAAGTCTGTCCAATATACAAAGCATCTGGGCATTGTTGACATATGATGGCACATATGATGTTAGTTGAGGAGCATGAGAATGTGCCCATGATTTTGTGAGTAACCTGGTTCTGAGTCCCTATAGGGTCTCATCTGCATACTTGGCTCAGTCTAATTTTTGACCTTCCCCCCCCACCCCTCCACTCTCTGATTTGTTCACCTCGATTATCTTTTTCTGATTTGTCCTCCTTGCTTACTGTTTTTGGTTCTCTGTGCCTTAAATATTGAGTCTGTTCTGGTCTGGCTATGGTCTGAAGAAGTGGGTCTGTCCCACGAAAGCTCACCTAATAAACTATTTTGCTAGTCTTTAAAGTGCTACTTGACTGCTTTTTGTTTTGATAGTGTATAGACTAGCACAGCTTCCTCTCTCTTACTGGTTAGGTCCAGTGATGGTATCGCCAGAATAGATATGTGGACAAAGCTGGCAGCGGGCTTTGTTGCAAGGAAAAGTCCCAGGACTGGTATTCCTGCGGTATAGACTGTGGCTATTGGTTAGAATCCTCATAAGGGTGGGAGGTTGTCTAAAGGAGAGAACAGGCCTGTCACCTTGGGCCTTCTGGAGTGTGGCATCCTGATTAAAGATAGGTTGTAGGTCTTTAATAATTTGTTGCAGTGGTTTAATAATTCAGTTACAGCTACAGTTATAAACAGCAATTCAGTTGCAGAAGCAAGAGATTTCAGTTAATTTGGTGATCTTTGTTGATGCCCTACTATTCCTTCCTTCCTTCCTCATGTGAAAAATGACCATTTGCTTTCCATGGGAGGGGAAATGAGGGCAGTGCAATGTGGGAAGATGACATCACATTCTCACAACCACTTGTGTGGCACTTTTTCCCCATGCTGCACCCAAGAAAATACCCAAAATACTATGGGACTGAGAGAACTGTGGATAGGTTCCCACAATACACTGCTGCAGCAATCTATGTTTGGTGATTGAGCATGGCAGCAGTAAGTCGACTTTGAGGGAAGCCTGCAGGGAGGTGAGGATATTCCAATTCGAATTTATAAAACGCACTGTTACAAAGTAGATTTTGACAATTTTGAATTTATCTCACAGTGTAGACATAGCCCTAGGCTGAAACCTGATATACCCCTGCCAGCCACTGATACTTGGATAGAGCACCTACTGGGGCTGGACATGATGTGAAGAAGGTATTTGTATAGTCGTCCTTTGGACTTTGTAACTCCAGAAGGGGTAGATAAAATGGTGGTAAGACTGGAAGAGCAAGTTATCAGAAGAAAGACCGTCATAATAAACAGCAAAGGGACACTTGATGCAGTTTAAGGCAAATTCCCAGATCTAGATACAAGCAGGAATACAAGTGAGAACCTCCAAATGTATATCTGTAACTAGACACATTGTTTTGTTTGGTGGCTCACTTTTTTCGTTGGGTGATAAGAATAACTATAATCGAAGAACTTGAAAGCTCTTTATTAAAGTAGTAGTATTATCTGTCATCTTGATTCCTCAGCCTGCAAAGCTGACGCACAGAGAACTAAGTTATCTGCCAAAACTAGTAGCAGAGCTAAAAATAAAACACCAAACCACATCCTCTAAGTCTGCATCTTGCATCATCCCCCACATCTGAGTTTTATCGGCAGATTTGGAATTACTCTTACAATACATGATCTTAGACTACTGAGTGTCCCTTTTCTCTCAGAATCATTATTTCTCCATTCCTATCTTGTATATCCAGAACTTTCAAAGTTGTTAAAAGGAAAGTCAAAGGTAATGGGTTTAAAAAGTGAGCCTAAGAGGCTGTCTCTATTTGTGCATAGTTTCACAGGGATAGCTGTACAAAACAACAAAAAAAAACAATAGCACCTTAAGGACTAACAATATAATGTGTTTGATGATGAGCTTTCATGGGACAGACCCACTACTTCAGATCTGGAGAATCCTACCTGTGTAAGTCTCTATCTTCACAAATAACAAGCAGTCCTGGAACACCTTAAAGGCTAACACTTTGTTAGGTAACAAGCTTTCAGGGGAAGACCCGCCTCTTCAGAATATATGAAGATGATAATCTGAAGAAGTAGGTATTACCCATGAAAGCTCATTAGCTAATAAATGTGTTATTCTTTAAGTTGCTATAGGACTGCTTTCTGTTTGTACAATATGAACATTACATTTTATCTAGCGGTGGGTAAAAGGTGATTGTGTACTTCTGTTAGCATTGCATTCTTTGTTATTTTTTGCACTTACTTGTATGGACTATTTGGTTTTCTCACACATTAAGAAAAGACAGTGCATCATAAAAATAGCTATATTCCAGGTATTTGCTGCTTGTCCCAAAAGCATTTCTCAGCTATTTATAATGTTTCAGTCATCAAGCCCAAGATCAGCACAGTGAGAGCCCCAGTGAATTACAGGCTTGTGGTATGCAAGAAGTTCTCCGTAACACTTGCATTCGTTCACCTCCACAGGCAGAGGAATCCTGCTGCATCTACAAAAGCAGGGACTGCAGTGTTTACCAGGAGTAGGGGGAGAGGGAAAGACAGGAAAAGTTTGGTAGGATTTGCCTCCCTCTATTAGTTTCAGTGCTTTTCATACAGTTCAGTCAGCAGGAGCTGGAGGGGATCCTTTATATGGGTGGCAGTTGCTGCCCCTTTAAGAAGCCCCCGATGCATTGGGATACAACTGAGCCCACCAGTTGTGCCTTCTTAAGCACCCTTTCACCTAGCTGAGCCAGGCTTTTAAGCCTCTTCTAGCACACACAGAGGCAGGGCTGCACCCACCTGCAGAAACACTGCCACTGAGATCAGCTCTGTGAGGACACGTGACTTAAGGAGCTTGCCCCCGAACTCAAGTGCCCATCTCCCCTGGAGTGTAGTCCCAAAGATGTGCTGTGAAATTCACCCCATCCCTCAAAGTGGAGGAACATATGCACAGCCTCTTTTCACCTCCCATCCCCCGCCCCCCTGCCACCCCATTATAAATTGCATAAACCAGCTTTTAGAATAAACAAAAACAAATGTAGTAACTAGAACAGCACAAATTTTAAGTGGTTTTAAAAGATGGCAAACAGGAAAAATCAGTAACAGAGAGGTAGCCGTGTTGATCTGTCCTCCAAAAAAACAAAGCAGCAGAAATGCAGCACTTTAAAGACCAACAAAATGATGTGGGCTACGTCTACACGTGAATGCTACATCGAAATAGCTTATTTCGATGAATAACGTCTACACGTCCTCCAGGGCTGGTGCCGTCGACGTTCAGCGTTGACATTGGGCAGCACCACATCGAAGTAGGCGCTGCAGGGGAGCGTCTATACACCAAAGTAGCACACATCGAAATAAGGGTGCCAGGAACAGCTGCAGACAGGGTCACAGGGCTGGTTAGCACTTCCGGGGCAACAGCTAGCCGCTCCCTTAAAGGGCCCCTCCCAGACACACTCAGCCTGCACAGCACACGGTCTGCAGAGCCATAGGCATGCACACCTCGGCGACGCAGTCATGGACCCCCAGCAGCAGCAGCCAGAGGTCCACCCAGCCGCTCCTGTAGGAGCAGTGCTTGCCCTGCTCAATGCCATGCAGGAGGCAGCTGATCACATTCTAGCCACAGAGGAGGAGCTGCCCACAGGGGAGGAGGAAGCAACCCCAACCCTGCAGCGCGCCCCCCCCCCCCGGCCGCACACGCCACTGGCTGTGGAGCTACCCCACGAGCACCGACTGGTGGGAGCGGCTGGTGCTCGGAGAGTGGGATGATGACTGCTGGCTCCAGAACTTTTGGATGAGCCGGCAGACATTTCTGGAGCTCTGCCAGTGGCTTACCCCCGCACTGAGGCACCAGGACACCGCCATGCGGCGTGCCCTCAGTGTGGAGAAACGGGTCGGTATTGCTGTCTGGAAGCTGGCCACTCCAGACAGCTACCGATCCGTGGGGCAGCAGTTTGGCATCGGCAAGGCCACCGTCGGGGTTGTCCTCATGGAGGTAAGAGGACCCACGGGGGGAGGGGGAGGGGGAAGCAGCCCTGGCAGGGGAGGGGAGCCCTGGCAGAGGAGGGGAGGGGAGGGGAGGGGAGGGGAGGGGAGCCCTGGCAGGGGAGGGCCACACACACCCTGCACACCCCTCATTGGTGCTCTCCCATGTCCTTCCCATGCAGGTCGTCCGCGCCATCAACGCCCTGCTCCTCCACAGGCTCGTGTGGCTTGGGGACCCGGATGCCGCCATCGCAGGGTTTGCCACCCTGGGCTTCCCAAATTGTTTCGGGGCTCTGGATGGGACCCATATCCCCATCCGTGTCCCGGAGCACAGTGGAGGACGCGACTTAAACAGGAAGGGCTACCATTCAGTGGTCCTCCAGGCCTTGGTGGACAGCCAGGGCTGCTTCCTGGACATATATGTGGGCTGGCCTGGCAGCACCCACGATGCCTGGGTATTCCGGAATTCGGGCCTGTGCCGCCGGCTGGAGGCAGGGACCTACATCCCCCAGCGGGAGATCCCTGTGGGGGACACCACCATGCCCCTCTGCATCGTCACAGACGCAGCATACCCCCTCCAGCCCTGGCTCATGCACCCTTACACGGGCCATCTGTCAGCCAGCCAGGAGTGCTTCAACATGCACCTGAACCACGCGTGCCAGGTGGTGAAGCGCACATTTGGGCGCCTCAAAGGGCGCTGGAGGTGTCTCCTCACCCACCTTGATGCAGGCCTCACCAACATCCCCCAGATTGTGGGCACGTGCAGCGCCCTCCACAACCTGGTCGAGAGCAAGGGGGAAGCATTCTTTCAGGGCTGGGCTGTGGAGGCTGGCAGGGTCAATGTGCAGCCACCTGCTGCCCCCAGTCGCCAGGTGGACCCCGAAGGGACCCGGGTCCGGGAGGCCCTGCGGGCCCATTTCGATGAGGCCGTGGGGTGAACGCTGGCAGGCCCCCCACTGCACCCCCCCATCCTCCACAACACTCCCTGCCCCTATGCGCACACCACAGAGCACCCAAGAGCACCCCCCACCATTTTTCTTGTAAATAAAAATAGACATGTTGTTCGTGAAACCAGAAAACGTTGAACTCTTATTATTATTATACTATTTACAACCAAAATAAATACTATATATATGTATTATGTGATGAAAGGAAAAAAAAGGGGAAGACAAGGAAGGGGAGAACTATTTACATGCGGGGGCAGGTATCATCATAAAATAACAGGGGTCTAATACACACTATTTACAAAACACAAGTAAAGCGGATATGTACAAAGGGGGAGGGGGGCCACATCCTGGGCCCCACACCCCCTAATGTCCAGCGCTGGGGGTGGGCAGCTGTGACCTGCGCCTCGGCCTCAGCCCTGGCCGGGGCTGACTGGGGGCCTGGCGGACCGGGAGATATGGCCGGTGGGTGTCAGCAGGCCCCAGGTCCCCCTCAGCGGAAGGGCCCTCGGTGGCGCATGGTGGTGCAACAGCGGGTGGAGCAGTGGGTAGAGCGGTGGGTGGAGCAGGCAGGGCAGGCAGAGCGGCGGCTGGCGTGGCATGGGGGGGCCAGGTAGTCCCCGATGCACTCGAATGTGCGCATAAAGGCCCCCCATGCCTCCTGGCGCCAGGCCAGTGCCTGCTCCTGCAGTTGGAGGCGCCGCTCCTCCACCCGCAGGCGCTGCTGAGACCTCCAGCTGCCACCGGAGGATCGCCAGCAGCTGGGGGTCTGTCGCCATCCGGGAGTGGTGCTGGGGCTGGTCGGTGCTCCGCTGAGGGGCTGGCCTGGAGTGATGGCCCCGGTGGGCTCTCCAGGACCACTGACACCTCGCCGGTGCTCTCCGGTCCCTCCGATGGTGCAGCTGCGGAACACAAGGGGGGAAGAAGAGTGGAGACAGCTGTTAGTGTGGGCCCTGAGCCATGGCCCTTGTCCCCCCACCCCTCTGCTGCTGGTTCCCCATCCCCGCCCCTGGGAGATGCTGCTGCTGATGATGGGTGTCCCACCCCCTCCCCCCGGGGGACCCTAGGTTCCACTCCCCCCATCCCCAGGGATGGGGCATGGCACTGTTGTGCTGGGGGGGCAGGGGCTGATGCACTCTTCTGAGGGACATGCCACTGCTATCCTTGGGGCATGGTCATCTGGGCATGTGGAGGGCCCTGGTCATGTCTGTTGCCCCCGCCCCTCAACCCCGGGGGTGTGCACCGGGGTGGGGTACATACCTGATGGTCTGCTCCCACGGTCGGGGGACACCTGGTGGGCGGATGCCCTGCTGGAGCTCCGGGACGGCAGCGCAATGTGGAGCCCCCTATCGCTGGAGCAGGACCCCCCTCCTCCTCCTCCGGTGCCCCAAGGGTGGGCTCCTGGGGTGCGGGGCTTACCTCTGGGGCCTGCTGGGGCTCGTCGCCCGATGTATCAAGAGTGGCCAGAGGGGAGGAGGTGTGCCGGGGGCCCAGGATTTCCCTGAGCTCCCTGTAAAAGGGGCAAGTGACATGGGCGGCCCCAGATCGGCCGGCCGCATCCCAGGTCCGGGCGTAACCCTGCTGCAGCTCCTTCACCTTACTCCTGACGTGGTCAGGAGTGCGGGCAGGGTGACCCTGGGCGGCCAGCCGAGCGAACGCATCCGTGTTCTGCCTCTTGCTCCCCGTTACCTGGAGCAACTCCTCCTCACTCCAGAGCCCCAGCAGGTCCCGAAGCTCGGCCTCCATCTAGGAGGGGCCCCGCTGCCTCTTCCTGGACTGGCTGCCAGCCTGGGAGCCCTGGCTCCCCTTGCGGGGGGGTGCCCTGGGGTTGCTTGGGGGGCTGGTGGGCGGCCATCACAGCGGGGGGGTGTCTGTGGGTTGCAGAGGGGTGTGCAGGTGGCTGTGCTGCCGTCTGCGTGCACTCTCAGCTTCCTGCACAGGAAGGCAAGGGGCGGGGACCTTTAAGGGGCCGCTGCACGCGGCAACCATCGAGCTCAGGGGCTGGAGAGAGCGTCTCTCAACCCCTCAGCTGATGGCTGCCATGGCGGACCCCACTATTTCGATGTTGTGGGATGCGCATCGGCTACACGTGCCCTACTTCGACATTCAACGTCGAAATAGGGCGCTATTCCCACCTCCTCATGAGGTTAGCGACTTCGACGTCTCGCCGCCTTACGTCGATGTCAACTTCGAAATAGCGCCCGCCACATGTAGACGTGGCAGGCGCTATTTCAAAGTTGGCGCGGCTACTTCGAAGTAGCCGGCACGTGTAGACGCGGCTTTAGTTGGTGATGAGCTTTCATGGGACAGATGAAGTGAGGCTGTCTCATGACACCTTATCACCACATAAATCATGTTGTTATTCTTTAAAGGAAAAATCAGCTTATTGTAGTAAAGAAATGAAACTTGCAGACTCAGTTTCGCACACTCGAGTGGTAGGGTGTACATTAACAAATTCTCACCCCAAGTGATGAACAGGCTTACAGATTCTTAAGGCACAAGTTGCCCTCACTTTCCTAGTTTTCATACACAAGCTAAAAATCTTTTCAGCCTGGGACCATCATTTCCCACAGTTCAGTCCTTGTTCCTCAGAGGTTTCCTGGTGGGTTATGCTTGGGAAAGTCAACCTACACCCACCCCATAATATGATTGTCTTTCCCTCCATTTCTGTCTTCTTCTTCCCACTTCTGGAAAGTTCTTTTGCTGTGACCTGAGTCAAACAGTTCCTATTGTGTAATGCTGTCTCTGAGAGATTTCTGCTGTACACCATTCCTGGGGTAATCCTGGGTCTTGTGAGTGTTTCCTCAATAACATTGTTTGGCCTATCAAACCATTGTTTGGCCTGTTATCATTATACAGGTAGGACCTGACTGGTCCAGTACTCTCTGGAGCAGAGAGCCCAAGGTGCAACCAGATCAGGGAAGTCCAACTTGTATCTGAAAGGCTCTTGTGGGTGTGTTCAGCCTTGCAACATGTTTCAGTAACACATTCATAGCCAAACTTCCTAATGTCACAAACAGTGATAACACATTTAATCCAGTGACATATTAATTTCTAGTAGATCTAGACTTTTAGAATGATACCTCACAAGATGCAGTTTGTACAAACCATATCCTAATTACTTGAGGTGACTTACTTGACTTACTCTCTTGTACTCTGAGTGGAGCAAAAGTCATCTAACAAGTCTCCTCCATTTCACTCTGTCTAATGACAAAACTAGCTGGCTCCAAGAGTACACCAGTTGTTGTCCTTCAGTCTTAGTAGATCTTCTCTATGTTGTCGGAGGTCTTCCTCTTTTCTGTTTGCCATGTGGGTTCCATTTGAGAGCTTGATGGACCATGCTGGATGATGGTTTTCTGAGAGTGTGGCCAAGTCATCGCCACTTTCGTCTCTTGGTTTGAATGCGAAGTGGTTCTTGTCCTGCTTGTTCCGAAGCTCCTCATTTGTGGCAGAGTCTTGCCATTTGATGAGAACAATGTACCTCAGGCCTCTATTTATGAATGTCTGTAGCTCGTGATTTGAAGACATTTTAGTACTGATTATATGAGAGTGAAGAATACTGAAGTGTCAGGGTGTTATAATATGTTTAAACAAGACATGCCATTTACGATATTCTTGTCTGAAGGCAAGAGGTGCCTGTGATACATGGATTGACATAATCTCCCACATAGTGTAACACTTGCCAAGCAGGAGAGTTCTGTGGAGGGAAGTAGCTGTTACAAGGCCTTAGGATAATTGGGTGGCATATGAGCTTTTCTTAGATCAGAAAATGTAGATGAGGCCTGAACCTTATAAATGGTAAGAGGGGTGTATATAGTCTTGTAGATGATATAGTAGACTGGTCCAGAGCTAGGCTACAGAAACTAAGCCACTCCACATTGGAGGGGAAAAGATGGAAGGAAATAATGAGAGAGGCATCAGACACCAGCGGGCGCTGAGCCCTTGGTTGTTGATGATGATGATGATGATGATGATGTATGGTCTTCTTTTTCATAGCTATTCAGTGTTCTATTTCATAGCTATTCAGTGTTAGGACTTGATGCTGCAACATGTTGAGTGCATTGATCCTGAGCCAGCAAAGTATTTCAATACATCTTACCTTAGAGCAAGTTAGTAATACTACTCAGGTCAACAAAAGAGTGGTTGATGTCAAAGAGACTTTTCACATATTGAAAGTTAAACATAGGTGAAATTGTTTTGTTGGATTGGAGCCAGAACACTTAGCATCTTGGGAGACTGAGCCTGCTATGAAGTACTCATCACCTTTAGAATTAAAGTGATGGATTTTAAGAGAATGAATAAGCATCAGTGGCTCAGGAGATAATTCCCTAAATACTAAAATGAAAGGGAAAAAAGTAAGTCCTGATCCCAGAATTGGCTCCTCTAGCCTCCACCACTGTGGAGGGGAAGACAGTGATATCATGGGGTGGTTTTAGGCTCACTTTCCCTACCACAACCCACTAGGCAGAATTCTAGAGCCCTACATGGGTGCAGAAGTCCATCCCACCATCTCTGATTGCCCAAATTTGGCCAGAGCGACAGCTCACAAATAGAGGGTCACATGATGTTTCTCTCCAGGCTTCTCCACTGACTGAAATGGAACAGATGGCTGCTTACATTAGGTCCAAATCTGGCTCAGAATGACTTACATGGAGTTGTGGTATTAAAATCCCATCGTTCCTCTGAACTCTAAGGCTGTGTCTACACTTGCATTCCTCTTTCAAAAGGGGAATGCAAATGAGGGAAATCAAAACATGTAAATGAGGTGCAGATTTACATATGTGATACCTCACTTGCATATTTCTCAAAAGAAAAATGTTGTGCAGATGTGGCTCTTTTGAAAGTAAACCCCATCTTAAAAAGAACCCTTCTTCCCATAAAAAAAGGAAAGAAGGGTGCTTTCGAAGATGGAGTTTACTTTTGAAAGAGCCGTGTCTACACTGCTTTACTTCCTTCAAAAGAGGACTATGCAAATGAGGCACCAAATACATAAATCTGCACCTCATTTGCATTTTCAATTTCCCTCATTTGCATGCCTCTGTCAAAAGAGGAATTCAAGTGTAGACACAGCCCAAGTAGTAATAGATTAGAAAACAGAACTGATCACCTGCCATGTCTACCTCACTGAGTAAGCTAACTTTTACCCTAAAATAATGCATTTTAAAAATCCTCAGAAGGATAATTTAAATGAAAGCACAGTGTCACAAGCTTCATGCCCCAATAAATTTATCTGTCTTGGTGCTGGGTTCCAGAGAAAGGAGTTTAATTAAAAAGTAACTTACCTGGCAGTCTGCTGCGTCCCCAAAAGATGAATAGCTGATAGTTTTCTATTCCAACATGATATTTTACTGTTAGTTTTCCTATTTGTTTCTGTGCCCTACAGGAGTGATTTGTACGTCTCACAATGAATTTGAGTGGAACAGAACTGTTGGGGATGATCCTGCTGCTTTGTAGTTTTTGTTGACTTTAATTGACTATCTCAGAGTAATGATTCAGAAAGCAGTATATGTTTTCCAGCAAATGTTCAAAATCCTTGATCTGGGTTCAGTTCAAAATTCCAGTCACATTATACACCATTAGCTTCTTAATATGATAAGCTACTTTTATATATTTATTAGCATTTGTCCTTTAACAACTAAGCTATACTTTAAGTGACTGCAAATTACTGCATCCATTGTAATACCCTTTTTAATCTTATACATAAAGTCCTCTAGGTCTCTATATTAATAATCGTTTCACCTTTTTCAAAGTATATGCACACTAAAATGGGTCAGTACCTTGTAGAGCAAATTATTGCCTGTTTTCATCAATGTGGACCACACTAATGTAGAGGAGAAATCATTGTACTATCCATCTTTCAGACAGACATGGAATTAGGGCATTTGCAGCATCTGGCTCCAGTGTTTACTAGAAGATGCCTGGATGAAATGAACTGATGTTTCATCTACAACAGACTTCTGATATGTCAATAAAAAATATGCAATCACTGATCACGAAAGAAGAGGCTGCAATACATGCTTAGACTAAATAATAGGCATGCAATGAAGGCAGGCTATGTGTGAAAGCCAAAAGGATTTGTACCTCCAATTATGACTTTTACTGACACATTAAAAAATGGATCAGAAAGAGCTGCAACTGAAACCAGAATAATTATGTCTGAGCTAGTTCCCAGAGGTAACAGTTTCTTGATAATCTTACTGGCTTTGCTTTTTTACAATATAGTTTTCAATATTTTCTGAATATTTCATTATATCTTTGAAACCTTCAGAATGCAAGAATGCCAATATATTTCCTTAATGATTTATATACCTGTCGTTATAGAGTCTATGCTCTTGCTTCTTCCCTAAGCATTGTGGCTTAATTGAGACATTATTCGTGTGTCCTTTACATATTCATAGTGCAAAAACAGCCATTCTATTAGTGTAAATCAGGGAATGCAAAAGTGCAACCACTTAAATACAGCCATTCTTTTCCTTAAATGAAAGCAGAGTTATTCCAGAATAGCTGATTTCAAAATGGCTGCAGCTACACTGCATTCCACTTTCAGAAGCGGAACACAAATAAGCGAGATCAAAAATGCAATGAAGCATGGATTTACATGTCGTGTGCCCCATTTGCATATTCTCACGTGATTGCACTCTGGAAGAGATTTTTCCAGAAGCAAAAACAGCTTTGTAGATAGGGTTCCTTTGAAAAAAAACCCTGTTTTTGACAGAACCTTTCTGCCTGAAACAAACGGGGTTTGTTTTCAAAGGACATCTATGTGCACAGCTGTTTTTGCATCTGGAAAACCTCTTCTGGAAGTGCAATCACATGAGAATGTGCAAATGAGGCTCACAATATGTAAATCCATGTTTCATTTACATTTTGATCTTGCTCATTTGCATTACACTTCTGAAAGTGGAATGCAATATCACCACAGCCATTTTTGAAATCAGCTATTCCAGAATAACTCTTCCAGAACAGACTATTTCAGAATAACACTGCTGTGTAGACATATCCTACCTTCGCTATGTTACAGCATTTCCAGTTCTTGTGATGTCATTCAATTTTATGATATTTGCTGTCCGTCTTAAACTTCAAAATTTTAAGACTGTGTTTATGTGAAAATCTCTGCTTTCATTTAAGGAAAAGAGTGGCTGCATTTGAATGGACAAAAAAAGACACAACACATTTTCATCTGTTTACCCCTTCTGAAATTCATTAAATAAACTGTTTTCCTTTGTATTTATAAGGTAAAATAGTTTCCTGTCTGTAGCTGTCAAGACAAGTCCAAAACTTCAGTTTGTAGATGAAGTGAGGTAGGGACTTCATCTTCTGTCATTTAAAATCAATGCCAGTTCACTGAAATGGGCATCATTTTAGCACAATCTGGGCGATTTTGAGCAGTAATTGACATCCTAAACCTTGAATCTAGAGGTTGCTGAATATCAGATTTTGTTTTAGTAAGATTTTCCAAGTGATGAGGAGATGTGATAATTATACACCAAGAATGGAGGCTTATCGATACTGTTTTTCAGTTCAGTATAACTCCCAGAAAGGAAATGATATGATTGATTGCCCTACAATAGTTATCAACAGATCTGTACCAAAGTTAACATAGATGTCACCATAAGTAAGTGCATATTATTGAAGCAAATTTGAATGATGTGGAGAGAGCACAAAACACTCATAAATAGATGGATGGCAAAGACCGGAACTGTTATTGAATTTCATTCATGCAGGCTGAGATGTAACCATGTAGCCAATAGCTAATGCTATAGTGAGCAAGTACTCAGAAACCCAAGAGAGGCTCCAAGAGGCAATTTCCAAGCCATATAAATATTGTGGAAGAAAGGTGGTTTTCCTTGGGTGGTCTCTGTACATCATTACAGTAGTAAGACCCTCCTCCATGCCTTGTTTCCACCACTGTTCCCTCCATACAACCTTGTCAGGATACCTGTTCTCATGCCCATGTTGTGGGAAATGAAGTCATTGCAACCATCTTCTATGGCAAGTGATTTTCATCTGTCAACAAATGAACAGACTTTGGAGCACAAATGCACCATAAAAAGGAACTTATCCCAAATGTCGCAAATGCCCACCTACCATTTTTTGCTGTTGTCGACTTCAGCCTCTCAGTACAGACTGCAGAAGCCAGGCTTTTGACCTTCTGGTCTCTTCAGATCCAATTGCAGGATGTTTTAAGGCAGGAGTGTGCAAAGTGGAGAGGGAGCTAGAAGTTTCTTACTGGGGGTGCAGCATGACTCTACCCTCCCCCTGCTGCCTCTCCAGCTGCCACAGAGGCAAAGGCAGCACCGTAAGAACTCAGAGGCTGTGCCTGGGTTACAAAATAAATTTGAATGTATTGATTTTGTAATTCTGGAATGTATAAGTTTGAATTTGACCATCCTCACCACCCACGTGCTCCTCAAAAAGTTGACTCATTGCTGCCACACTCAAACTGGTAAACATTGTCTATTGCAGTAGTGCATTGTGGGAACCTAGCCCCCAGTTCCCTCATCCCTGTAGCGTGCTCGCTGGTCTTTGACATCAATCTTTCCACATTGCATTTTCCTCATGCTCTCCCATGTTAAGCAAATGTCTGTTTTTCCTGTTGAAAGGAAGGAAAAGTAGGGCACCCACACAGATGGCAAAAAAGTTTATAGAAATGTCTTTCTTCTGTAGCTGAATTCTCAACTGGCCATCCACTAAGCGCCCCCCCCTCCTGTTATTGCATCTGATCCCTGAAAATCTGCTGATCCCTGAAAATAATGCAGAGACCCTCACTCTATCCTCAAAGTTAGGAGACAGAGGAAGGAAAAGCATAGGAAAAGAGAAAAAAGCAGTCCATTAGCACTTCAAAGACTAACAAAATAATTTATTAGGTGATGAGCTTTCATGGGACAAACCCTCTTCTTCAGATCACAGCCATACCAGAACTGACTCAATATTTAAGGCACAGAGAACCACAAATAGTAATCAAGGTGGACAAATCAGAAAAATATTGTCAAGGTGAGCAAATCAGAGAGTAGAAGGGCAGAGGCGGGGCGGGGGAAGTCAAGAATTAGATTAAGCCAAGTATGCAAAAACAATTTTTGATTTTATTGAAAATAACACAGGGATCCCGAAAAGCATGAAGAAAGAGAAGATAGGAAAGTTTTGCAGAAAATAGCATTGCTGACTGGGAGAGACTTTGACTTTACAGTGCACTATAAGGTTTCTGTGTAACGACTGTGTTTCTCAACTGGCCATCCATTGAGTGTCCCACCTCCCATCATTGGATGTAATCCCTCAAAATAGTGCAGGAGCCTGGACTGTCTTCTAAAGTTAGAAGAAAAAGGATATAAAAGTGTAGGAATAAAAGAAGTTTTGACTTTCCCCTTCACTACACAAGATATTGCCAACACGGGCGATGTCAGTGAAATATCACACACTGAACTTATAACGCAAACTGGAATCTCAACTAGCTTCCCCACCCACCCCTGTTTCTGAGGGTGTCAAAGCATGAAGACAGATAGGAAATGTTAGCAAAAAGATTTTATAACCGAAACATAAAACCAGAAGGTGTCTGCAGTGGACAGCAGGCTCCCAAAAAATATATTTGGTGGTGTGGGGTGCTGTGGTATTTGGCTGCTCAAGTAGTCCCCCTGACTATCTGAGTCACTGTGGAAGACTTGCCCCAGTGGTCCCATGCTATGTGGGGGTTGGGTTCAGTGGGGGGCAGTTGAAATGGTCCTCCCCGAGTATCTTAGCCGCCAGGGGTGACTTCCCCTGGTGGCTGCAAACCCCTGAATGTCTTTCCCGCCATTGGAGCCCTAAATGCACGCAATCTATGACATGGTGCTGCCTGGCAGCCTGGTCAGCACCAAACAGCAGGCACGTCCTTTTATTGGGTTGGGGGCTACCTACATGGTGTGGCAGAATGCGGGAAGGCCTCAGACTGTGTGGTGCCAATGGTGGGGGGGGTTCACACCCAAATGTAAGCCGCTGAGAAAAAGTTTCTTAGTATCTTATGCAAGCACAACCCCCATAACAGCTTTGTTTTCATGTGGTACGGCAGCAGCGGCTGGCATGAGTCAGTGCAGAAAAAAATAAGTGCAGAGACAGAACCACAGACTCCCTGCAAGGCTATTGTAATGGGTAGATGAGCTCAGAGAGCTAATAGCAAAGAAGGAAAGACATTTCTCAAGCTCTCATGCAAACATGAGCTCACAGACACAGGTTTGCTGTTCCCGCTTTGAAATTCACAGTCTTCCTGTTACTTGAGGGCTGCGGCCAGAGTGGAGCAGTGGGGGGCATTGTGGGTTACATACGGGACACCACTGGAGGCTAATACATTTGATTTTAAGACATGGTGCTTCCATGCTGGCCTTTAATTGAACTTCTGAATTTGAGCTCGATGATATTACTGCGATATTGTAATCTCAATATTAAGTATCGGAGGGGTAGCCGTGTTAGTCTGGATCTGTAACAGCAGCGAAGAGTCCTGTGTCACCTTATAGACTCACAGAAAAGTTTTGAGCATGAGCTTTCGTGAGCACAGACTTACTTCATCAGATCTGATGAAGTGAGTCTGTGCTCACGAAAGCTCATACTCAAAACTTTTCTGTTAGTCTATAAGGTGCCACAGGACTCAGTATTAATGTTCCCTAAATCAAGCTAATGGCACTTGCAGTGCAGACAGTCATGTGGTAATATCAAGCTAGCTGCCTTACATTTGAATTTATCTCATAGTGTAGATGCAACCATAGTGGTTGAAGGATGGAAGCACTTTCAAAGAAAAAAAGAGGATTTCAGAACTAAAGCCCCTGGGAATACCACAGTGCCACCAGCTGGGTCCAAGTGGTATAAACAAGAAAAGTGCAAGAAACAATATAAACAAGAAAAGTCTGAACAGCTTCTCGTACTACAGAGAAAGAATGCAGCCCTGAGCATGGCAGGTCTTACAATTTTACAAAAAAAGGTAAACATTCCAATGTGTCTTGTCCTGTATTCTGTCCTTACAGCCCTGACACAGTGTGGAACAAATGTATCTCTTACAAATTATGCAGCATTTACTCCTGCATTGTGGCAGCTTGACCAGAATAAACAATAGGTAAGCTCAACTGCTCTAAACTGACTAGCCAGCCAGCTAGCTATTCAGAGTCAACAAAAAGAGTGAAAGAAATTATTCCAAGGGACAACTGTCTGGGGAGAAGGAAAAGGAGGAAGAATAAGTAGAAGGAGTTAGAAAATGCAATATTGAACCTACAGTCTTAAAGCAGAACTCCTGTTGATTTAAAAGCTGATGGTAAAGATTAGTCTTTTCTGTGTTACAGGGCAAAACATTTACACACAAACCAATCTGTGCTAATTGTTCCCAGTGAGCGAATTCCAGTATTTTTAGCTCATTTTTTCCCCCCTGATGGTGTCAGTTGCTCAGTTTGTGCCACAGGCATAATAAACATTTGTTTTTAGGATACTTACTTAGGCTGAGGGTTACCTGGATGTACAGGTTTCCTTCTCCCTGAGCTGTGGTGGACTGTGGAGAGACCCTGCATAGGCTACTCCAAACGCTGGGGTTTGGAAGTTTTGGTAATACACTGCTATATCTATTTGCTATATGAATGTTCCAAGTCTGGACATATATTGCTAAATATAGTGTTCGTGTAACCCACACACCTATACATTTGCAAGCATTCACTGTGTGGTGTATCGAAGACTGTTTTGGAACTACAAACCATCATTGTAAAAGCAGGGCAGGGATAGGGGTGGTGCTCCTCTTTGCAAACCAGGGTACGCCTCCCCTGGTCTCCACTATCTCCCCCACCTTGTGGCCTCTGTCAGTGCATCACTTCTGGGAGACTGCTGCTCACTTCCAGGGCCATCCAGGTGTTGAGGGACCCCTGGTAATTGCAGGGACAAAACTTGGGTCCTGACATAAAAAGTTTGCTCACCTCATTTTAAGGGAAGACAAAACATTCTTACCCTTCATTACCTTGACTAGTATTTCTTGAAGCAGTGGAGTAAAGGCATCATACTCAATACCTTCTCTGATGATCAGTTTCATCTTAAGCCTGTGAGTGAGAAGAAGTCTAATTGGAGCCAGAGCTGTGAAAGCAGTTGCACAAAATTTTCAAAATCTTTACTTTCGGGGCATGAGAAGGGTCCATGTCTCAGAAATCCCCAGGAAAGAATTGTGAGGAAGAACTTCAGATGTCTGACGTGGGAGAAAGAGTAATACCTGCTGTCTTTAGCAACATTTCTTAAGCCTGTACCAACATGTGCCATGTGGTTGCCCTATGTGAATCTGTGTACAAAGATTTGTTCCTGTCTTGCCAACCCAGGTCATCTTCTCCCTTGTAGAGAATTGCTGGTACAACACAATGAGGAAATGAAAGGGAAACAGGATAATCACAAACAGGGCCAGATTAACCCATGCTGAGACCCTAGGCAATCACACATTTTGGCTGCTCAGGCCTGACCTCCTTTCCTTCATAGTGATGGGGCCGTCAGGCCAAATTAGAGAGAGTGGCATTGCACGCTGGTGCATGTGATCTCATCACCGCTCAAGTATTGACCCAGACAAGTATGTGTGTGTATGTGCGTGTGTGTGTGTCTGTCTTGACTGTGCATGCTCTCTCTTATTTTATTTTCATCTGTATGCCATTTCTTTGTAAGGAGTTCCGAACAATTATTTTCTTGTGGAAAAAGTCTTCACCCAAGAGTCAACAATATATTTGGATGTAACTGAGTTGCCTTAGCCAAATCCAGAAATGTATACATTTTCTCTGTTATGCTGGCAAGTGTCCTTCTGCTTACATGCTGTCTGCATAACTCTGTTTTGGCATGTAGGGACAGAAAACTCAAATTAAAAAGTCTCAATATAGCAGCAGGAGATGCATTATTTAGTAGAATTCTAAAGCATATGCCAAGGACATGAGAATGGGCTTTGTTTTTGCTCAGGAGACTTGCATCACATCCTTCAGCATAGAGGGGAAAATTTATGCAGAAGGTGTATTTGAAACAAACTTTTAGATTAAGATTCAGCTAGTTTTCTTCTTTTCTGCAGTAAACTGTTTTTCTTTTATTTAAAATGCCAGAATGGGATGATTTAAAAATGTTGTGTTGCTCTTAATCAAACTAGATCGCTAAAGTAATAACAGTAAACACCCAAAGTTGTGATTTGTATTGATGGACTGTACACCTGTGGAGAAACTTTATTGCCAGGAACTGCGGGAAGGCTGTTGTTACATAACAATGTCACTGACATGTATAAGAAAAGGCTTTAAATTAAAATTCTGCAGTATAATTGCAGAAGTTTTGGTGCAGGGAAAGAAGGATAACCCTATGCTCAGAGCTGAACATGGCATCCAGCTGATGTCTAGTGTGTATATTCAGAATGAACAACACCCATGATCAGCACTCAGCAACCTCCATCTTCCTAGGCATCTTATTAATTTTATCCCTTTGTACCACTGCGGTTCATACACTGCTATGAGCCTGATCCTGGGTATTGCAGTCTACCCACAACTCCCACAGCAAAATGCAGAGACTTAGATCAGACACTCTGATGAAATCTGCTTGCATAAAGCCCTAGTGTTTAGGTTTTTAGCTAGCTGAGCATGTGGAGTCTGAGACAATGAAATCCTATGTTCGGGCCCAGGGCAGGAGAGCTGTGCAATCTACCTGCAGCCATCTCTCCACTGTATATACTAGAATAGCCATTGTATTTGCATGCTATTTGCGTAAGGTGGCGGAGCCAATGACTCCAACTAAACATTGATTTTATGTATTCTTCTGCTGTGCCATAGTAAAAGATACATCTCTGCTAAATAACTGGTCCTGATCTTGTAGAAAAGTCCACAGAATCAGACTCCTTCCTTAAACCAGCATCATATAATGTGCTGCACTATAACGCTCAATAGCCTCCACATTTTCTCATTTCCCGCCTGCAGAGATGAAGTGTAAAGATTGCACTCCAAAACTGCAATGTGTTTGTCAATGCAGAGGCCAAAGCTGTAGACCGCCCATGAAATGGTTGTGTGGCATACTTACCATTAATTAAAACTGTGTCACCAGATGGTGCTTTTACGTATATTCTTTCAGTTTTTGTTAGTAAGCGAGCACATTTTTAGTCTTCTCTCTTTTGTTAGTTTTATTACAATAGTAGTCGTTTGAGAGGAGCTGTGGCAAACAGCAAAGAGTTGGTTCTGTTCTTCTGTCTGTTCAAGAACTCTTTCTAAATGGTAAGATCTAGGACCATCAAATTTGGTATGCAGCTTCCTTTAATCATAACTTAAAACAACATAAGGGTTTGGTTGTGACAGGAAAACTGGATGTGCCTGGAATGGGACTGCAGCTAACTAAACCAAACAGAAAAGAGGGAGAATCACAAAATTGAGAAGAATCCTCAAAATTGCTATACTTGAGTGAATGTTGAAAGAGACCGAACCAAGATGAGCTAGAAAAATAGGATGAGCCTGGAAGGGGATTGCTTCTCAATAAACCTTTCAGAAGAGAGATCAAATGCAGGAATGTGGAGTAGTGCTCCTCTTTGGCACTGCTAAATTAATGCCTAAAGTTTGAAAACTAGCAGAAAATGATATTGGAAACCCAACTGACTATTGTCCTTTTTTTGTTAAAACATTTTAAAAAATTTAAGAGAAAATGATAAGCGTTTACAGAGATGAAATAAAAATACACTTGATGGAATTCCATTTTTAAAAACATTACTAAAAAATGAAAACAGACCCTATTTGAAGAAATCTGAAATAAAATTAAGTTCATAAAAATAACACTGTATTTTGACAAATACAAACATTTTTAAAAAGCAGGTACATTTTTCTTTTATTTAAAAAAACAAACAAACAAACCTCTAATAGAGTTAAGGCCGTGAGCAACACTGGATAAATCTGCTAGTTCACTATATTTGCATGTAATTCTTGGCATGGACTAGCTTCCTGGGAATAAGGTGTATGGGTGAATGCTGAGATTTCTGAAAGGGATGATTGCCTCTAATCTGGAACTGACATAGATGTGTAAATAGAAGAAGTTACACTAAGAATGTACCAGGGCTAGAGCACTGCAGTCTTTTCAATTTACTGGCTGTTTAAAAACAATCGGTTTGAGTCAAGCAATACATTTTAATTTGAAACAAAACATTTCATGTAAATGTTGAATTTTTAACGGCTTCAGTTTTTTTAATAACATTGGAGAAAATTTCAAAATAAAATATTTAGATTTTGTGTTCCCTGTGTTTTTTGTTTGTTTGTTTGTTTGTTTTTTTTCTTCATCCAAAGCAATTTGGTGAAATTGACCTACTACCTCTTGGCACAAAGGCAATGCTGGTATCAAAAGAAAGGATAACAATGTAAAGAAAATTGACACCTAGTAGCTTTCTCCAATTTTCCTTCTGCCTGTCCAGCTACCTCTCGCTCATTTACATAAGGTTCTGTTTATTTTGGCTGTTAGTTTGAGCAAAGACCATGTCACTCATCTGTCACAGGTTGTGAAATATAAGCGGTTGCCAACATATCAGGTGTCACTCAAATCTGTATGAATCAGTTCTACCTAACAATGATTTTTCTTTTGTTTTATTCTTTGCAGGCGAAATCTGTGCTTTTAAAATCCATGGACAGGAAATGCCCTTTGAAGCTGTTGTGCTAAACAAGACATCTGGAGAAGGTCGTCTCCGAGCAAAGAGTCCAATTGACTGTGAACTACAAAAGGAGTACACATTCATCATCCAGGCATATGATTGTGGAGCAGGACCTAGTGGAACAAACTGGAAGAAATCTCACAAGTGAGTGACAATAAGGGGAAAATGCATTGGCTGTGACATCTATGTACTCTAAGATGCAGCACAGGTGGAGAAGCTTCTTTCAATGCTGTAATCTGTGGAAAGCAAATAGAAAAAAAATACTTTATCTCTGCAATTGATTGTTCATTGTTTGTGCCTATTTCTTTGACTAAAAGATTTTACTCGATATGACCTTATTTTCAATAGCTTCAATTGTACTGTTTTACTAGAACTATTGATCAGGTGAGCAATGAGAAAATAATAGTTTTTAATTATTTTTTCATACTGAATATTTTCCCGAATTAAACAGATCACCTAAATCAAATAATCAGAGTCTTGGAAATCAAAATTTATTGATAGTTATATAACCAAACTAGGCTGAATTTATTTTTTTATTTTAGTTCTTTTGTTTCAAATGGTAAAGAAGAGCTATTAGGAGTAGGGAAATCACCCATTTTTATTTTCATTTATATACTAAGCTTTGCTGGCTTTGCACTAAGATTTCATTAGCCCCTACAAGCTCAGCAGGCTTGGCTGGCTCCTCATTTGGGTGGGAATCTTCAGGAGATTCATGGGCTGCGAGAAACATTGCTGTTGGGCCAGTAGGTGGTGATCTTTACTGAGACAGTACAGAACCACGGCCCCGGCCATAGTGCTGCCGTCTATGTGATGCATGAAACCACTTGTCAGTAAAGATGAAATTTGCCCTGGTACAGACAATAAAACTACCATATAAGCTGCTCAATTTACTGTATAATCCATTTAAACAAATTAGCAATAGCTGCAATGCACCCTTTTTTATAAATGGGATGCACAGTTGGAAGACTTTTTATTTTTAACTGTCTAGTGTGGCCTGCATCATAATCTGTTTTTAGTTTTCTTTTATTTTTTTTCCTTAAGGCAAAATCTGCAAAACAGAACAACTATCAAGTCACATATAATTTTTTCACTGTAACAATCTGGGTAATATCATAGGAAGACTTTGAGAGAGTCGTTATCAGTCAAACTTCAGTAGCAGTTTAGCAGTCACTAGACTCTGGGGCTTTGTAGGCCCAGTTGTGATGAAAACCAGGGCTGGTTAGTCGTGACTAGAAGTTGTTAGAATTTAATTTAGGGCAGTGCATTAGACTGGACTGGGAACCCAGGTGAAGCTGAGGATCTGTTCTTGACTCTGCCGCTGACTTACTGTATAACTGGCATAAGGGTCTGGTGACAGAGGGGCTTTTGGCCGGCTGGGGCATGTCCACACAGCCTCTTCACTGCCAGCACCCCCTCTGCTGAGACCGAGCTCTTGCGCAGCTATGCTAATGAGCTACAGGACCATGCTAACGAGCAGCCATTTGCAATTTTGAGGATGCTCATTAGCACAGACCTGCCGGGAAAGCCACACTGTGCAGACACAGCCAAGAAGTCATGTCACCTTTCTGTAGGTCCTTTGCCCTTTCTAGTTTTTGTCCATTCGCATTGCACGCTCTTGCTGCAGGAACTGTCTCAGATTTGTCATGTCAAAGGAGACATGCTCTTGGCTGAGCCTGCTGGGATCTACTCAGGTGTTTAAATAATAGTCATGAGGATGATTAATTAGTGACTAGCTATATGTGAAATGAGTTGGTGCTGCCAATTCAGGTCCTAATAACAGAGATCTGCATCATTAAATAATCCAGTATCTCACTTGTTGACAATGGGCTGTCACCATAGTGGCTAAGAACTGAGTCAACATGGAGTTGGACCTGTTCTCCCACTCTCTGAAACTGAGCTCTTTGAGCAGGGTTGAGGCAAACAGCCTTCCGGAATTAGTCTTGTGTGCAGTCACATGGTATTAAGAGAGAGATCTCTCTGCTGGTGGCCATGTATGACTTTTTTTTAAATACTGGAGATGAATTGACTCCTTGCTGCACTCTATGCAGTGCCTATCGCAAGCTCTGTCACGTAAGAAACCTGGGAAAATGAACAAGAAATCTGCAGTATTTTATGGACTGAAGGAATACCTAAACAGTTAACTTCTGCCACATGGAAGGGAGTAAAGTGGATTACTTAGTATTTGGGATTTTGCAAGATACCTATGTTTTCAGTGTCTAATAAAATATTGTAAGCCTGATTTTCTTCCTATGCCTTTTCTTTTCTTTCTTTTTTTTTTTTTTAATGAAGGGGTCACACTGTTGATCAACACAGGATTACAGCAGTGGTGAGCCGAAGGATGATTACTTCGCTGCACATCTAAGAAAAAAGAGAGAAATGTCATTAAAGTATTAAGAAGCTCAGATTAAACATGGAAATAAAATATGATACAAAGAAAGCTTTGTTTACAGTATATAGGTGGTTATTTTCCAAACTATCTTTGGTGTTAATCTCTCATATGTTTGGATAATAAACAGAAATTGATATTTCAGTTGAGGTCAAGATGAATGGATTTCTCTTTTCAAATTCTGTTTCTATATTTTTAGGGCAGTGGTCCATATCCAGGTAAAGGATTCTAATGAGTTTGCACCTACCTTCAAGGAGACCTTGTATAAGGCTACAGTGACAGAGGGAAAGATCTATGACAGTATATTGCAGGTGGAAGCCCTGGATGATGACTGTTCTCCGCAGTTCAGCCAGATATGCAATTATGAAATTGTCACAACGGCTGTTCCTTTTGCCATTGACAGAAACGGTTAGTACTGGGCAAGGTATAATTAGGTATTGTGGACCACGCTCTCAGCTGCTCTATGTGAGTTTAGCTTCAGTAATTTCTGCTGCATGTGGGTCCTGTGGACAATGGATTTACACCTTCTGTGGATCTGGCCCTTTAAATGTAAAATCGAAATAATATTTATTACTTCTGTTTCTGAGTCTTTAAATTAAATATTTGCACACCCTGTGGCCTCAGCTGCTGACCCGATGAACAGTATGGTGGGATGCCAGTAGTGCCATTACACCAAATACCTGCTCTTTCTTTCTTAAAAACAAATTTGGCCTCTCTGCTTTACTCTCCCACTCTATAAAACTGAACTCATAATACTTGCTCCGCTTCTATGATAGTGGGAATTCTTTATTTAATGCTGAAAAATTATATTTCTTATCAGTGCTACGTATTGTTATTACTTTGTATTCTCCAGGTAAATTTAAAAAACTCTGTATAACATAGACATCAAGAGGCAGATCCATCCTTCCCCTCCGAGAATGTACAGGGTCAGAAACACACTGGTGCCATTTCAGAAATGGGAGAATGATCTTGTGAGGAGATGCAAGGGTTGTTTACGGTGGAACTTAATGTTCTCATTTTAGATATAATCAGTATTTTAAAGATGGCTTCACTGAGGTTTGCGTTGTAGCAGCGATAGATTGAGCCTTTTTGTTTTCTGAGTTTTTCTGTGGAGATATTCATTATAAAACTGATTTGGACCCGTCGCAGTTTTGTCCCCTTTACTTATATGGTGTCCCAGGAGCAGTCTAGCCACAATAAACAAAATCCTCTGTTCTGTATATGTAATTATGCTGCATTATTCATCCTGCCAGCTGAGGGTTATTATTATATATATCTATATATATATATATATTTTGTAAATGTAGGGCTAGAATGTGAATAGCAGAGCACAAGGAGGAGAGAGGACACAAGGACTGTGTTAAGTTAGTCCCTCGACTGGTGCTGGCTTCCCAAAAAACTGTGAAAAAAGAAAACTGGGGGCATGGCCATAGCTCTACTCTGTACTAACCAGCAGAGGAAAGAGAAAGGGATTGACTGGGCACCCTCAGGAAGAGGGCAGCAGGCCGGCACAATGTCTCCATGATTTCCAGTGAGGGTGGTGCAGCCATGCTTTGAAGAGTGGTTTGCATACCATTAGCCTGCCCTACACATTGCAGTTCTAGTAGGGTGTTCCAGGGAGGAAGAGCAATTTATCAAACAATTCAGATCAATTCCACTACATTTGGATTCTAATCCTTTAAAAGGATAACATGTTTTTAAAGTGCCTAAGAACTTTAGGCTGAAGAATCCCATTTTCAAAAACACCTCAAGGTGCCTTCAGAAATATTACCCCTGGCACCTATTACCTTGGCATTTAAGGCTCTGCTTCATGCCAAATTTTAAGCATGGGAGTAGTAGCAATCCTACCACTTCTGCTCCTTCAGAATTTTATGGCGTGGATCAGCAGAAAGAATGACTAACACACCTCTCTGCTGGTGGTCCTCATGGTTGGAGCTTAAGGTCACTAACAAGGAATAAAGGCTGCTCTGGGCTAGTTATAATTCACAGGATTTATGGAAAAAATCTTAGATTATTTGGAAAAAAAAACAAAACAAAAAAAAGCCATCTTTGTTTCCCATATGGCACAGCACTAGCCTTGGCTGCTGCACTTGCTTGTCAGCTTCTTGAACTTTCTAGACCACTTCACCCTGGGGAGCCAAACAGTACTGGTTACCGAACTTTAGGGTGGCAGGGTCACATTAAAACAGTTTGAAGGCTTCCTGCACTTCTCTTCCCTTGGCACACATATAATACAAACCAGCAGCTCTCTGAGTAGTGTATTTCAGCAGATGCAAAACCCTGGCATTGTCTTGTGGATCAAAAGTGCCACCTCTTGTGTTCTTGAGGGGAGAGAACTGTGATGGAGAACTGAGCGATTGTGCTACTGTAAGGTCACGAGGAAGGTGACCCTCTGTCCTGTATTAGGTGGGACAGTCCTGTATTTGGGACACCAAGTATGTCCCTACTTATTTTTTAAAAGGGATTAAAAGGCATCCTCACTTGTTTTTTAAAAGGAACTAATTGTCCCATATTTGGGCCCTTCCCCACTGACCTTTTCCACCAGCAGCAGTGCAGGCACAGCAGCTGGCAGGAGTCACTTCCCCAAGCCTCAGGGAAGCGGGAGAGCATGGGTGGCTGCCAAGTCCCTGCCACTTCCCTGGGGGGAGTCTCGGGGAGGGTCGGCAGCTGCTGCTTTCCAGAGACTCCCAGAGAGAACTGAGGACTGCTGCTTCCCTGGGACTCCCAGGGAATACCAGCAGCTGCCGCCTCCTTCCCAGCTCTCCAGGGCTTGGAGGAGCTGGGAGGAGCCACCCCTCCCCCCATATCTCCCTGTCCCACATTTAGAGCAGGGAGAGTTGGTCACCCTCGTTATGAGAGATGTCATGCTGAGACCTTTTAAGGAATATCTGTGCATGGACATTTCCATTTTGTCAACTTTTTGCTATTGATCTCGGGGGGAAAAAATACTTTCTTCACATGAAGTAATTCTTTCTGAAAAGTTGATGTCTGTGCTCAGACAAAATTCCACATGATGTGTATTCTTCGACTTGTCTCCCCCCACCCCCTCGCCAAATCATTTAATCCATGTTGTCTTTAAGAGGAGAATGCTTTTTGAAGCTTAAGATGGTTTTTGGCCAAATCACAACATGGAGGCCGTTGTCTTCTCCTTGCAGCCATTTTCAAGTTGGGAGGCTTTAGAGAAAACCTTTCTCCTGTTCAAAACTGCTTTATCTGCTTTAACTGTTCAAAATTTGCTCTACTTCTGCATAATGCAGAGCTGAGACTCAAAAGATAACAGCCAGTTAGCATCAATAAAATGTAAATGGCATTGTGGGTGGGAATCCCCCCGCTGCATGACAATGCCATCGTAGCAAGTATTTTGGATATCATATTGAAGGGTAATAGTAATGATAATGATCGCGTTTAAGTAAAGGGGAGTCAATTGGTACAGTAATCTTTTCTCAGAGAGAGTGCTAGAATAGGGGATTTTATACAGTGAGATAGACATGTGCATGCAATTCCCTCCAACTCGGAAGGATTTGCAGATTTCTGTTTCCCCTGTTTGAGATATTAGGAAATAATATGGGATTCAGTTTCTATCCATAACCCATCAAGAATGGTTTTAGAAGTCGCTGTGTGGTGCTTGGACGGTGGGAGTGAAAACAGAGGAGTGACAGAATTGTTGCATCATGTGACAGGCCACAAGCCATACAGTGAAGTAGAATGGAAACTAGAGCAATACTGGGCTGGGGATTCCTCCCCTCTACAGGCGCATGGCAGGTTGCCAGTGGAGGAAAAGTTTAAAGACCCTGGTAGGCAAAGAGAAGTGGGGAATGGAACACCAGGAAGCAAGGCTGAGAGCTGCACCAGGACTGGCAATGACTTTGTGAACACTGCTCTAGCAGTTGAGACTGGAATCTCCCTTGCTGATCTTTTTTGGACACTGAAAGCCCTGAGAGAGTTTCAGAGGGGTGGCCGAGTTAGTCTGTATCTGCAAAAACAACAAGTCCTGTGGCACCTTACAGACTAACAGATATTTTGGAGCATAAGCTTTTGTGGGCAAAGACCTGCTTTGTCATCTGATGAAGCGGGTCTCTGCCCATGAAAGCTTAAGCTCCAAAATATCTGTTAGTCTGTAAAGTGCCACAGGATTTCTTGGTGTTTTCGATAAGCGATTTTGACTAGCTGATTTTGGCACTAAGGGTATGTCTATCCTAGGCCCAGGTCAGGCTCACAGCACTTGGGCCACAGAGGTAAAAGTAGCTGTGTATGCATTTGGGCTCAGACAGAGCCCACGTTCTAGGATGCTGGAACAATTTTAATAATGAGGGTGCTAGGGAGCCCTTAAATCAAACTGTAAACCTTGTATGTGGTGGAAACCACTTCAAGCCAGGGGGTGCAACACCACTAGTTCTAGTACCAAACCCCTATTCTTTATTTAGCTGTGAGGTGCTTTAAATAAGATCCATGTCGTATCTTCGACTGTGCCCATTAAGCTGTGTTTTACTAATTAAGATATCTTAGTGTTAGTGGATAACTCTGTTGCCATGGTTTATGAAAGCAATACTCATATTACAAATGTTTAATGGTAAACAGGAAGAAGATGTTTTCTTTAGAAGCTATTAATTTTGGAATGCATCCGGAGCTCATTGTGACCAATGAAAATTTTTTCATTGATTACCATGAACTTTGGATCACACTCAAGCAAATAAAACTGATGTGCTGGACACAGCCCCAGAATAAAAGTTTTGTGCTTGAATATCCTGCCTAGGAACTGCGGCCTCCCATCTTCACCATAGTATGAAAAAAAATCCCATAGCACTTGAATCAGTAACAATGTAGAGCTCGCCAGGAAGTATACCACACATCTATTGCAGAGGATTAATGTTTTTAAACAGGCTAAGTATCATGTACCTGGACTAATTCAAGCAACATCTTAATATCTTGTTCCCAGGAAAAAATAATTGTTTTGCTTTTAGAAAGGAGAATACCTGTGTTCCATGCCACTAATAAAGAAAAATGCCACCAATGACAAAACCAAGTGTCAGCTTTAAGTCTGTTCTGTGTAGTCAGTGCCAATAAAATTGAACTTTTTGTATATAGGGAACTTAATTTTATCCGTAATGAACTACTGGCCATAAAATCACTTACCAGTAAGAGGCAAATTTATTCATTCCTTCACTGAAGGTGCAAGATTTGACTGTTTAAAAACAGATTTTGGCATACAGTCTAGTAGGGTCTTTCTCCTAGCAGAAATCTTCAAGGATCAGTTCAACAGTTACTACTTTAAAATGAAATTAGGCGGTATTTGTGACACTGATGTTGTAAAATAGAGATCTGTCACAAAGTATGTTTTTAACAGAACTTTTTCATTAGTGCGTTTTCTGCCTGAATGGGCAGGTGATGTGATTTGGTGCTCTGAGTAGAGAAGGGTTCTGTTCCAGCTTTGCTATTGACCAACTGTGAACTTGGGCAAAGTACTTCACTTCTTTGTCTACATCTCCGTTAGATCTAGGGGTGTAATTCCCAGGTCAGGTCGACATACTTGTGCTATCTCTCATCAAGTTAACGCACTGACAATAGTAATGTAGCTCAAGTGGCATGGGGACCAGCAGTGGGGATCTGTGCTATTTGCCCAGAGTGACAAACCTGCCTGAACGTATGTTCTTGAGGTGGTTAGCAAATGCTGCTGCTTCTGTATTACCACAGCTACACTACTGTTAGTCATATAGTAGCTCATTGAGTGCTAGCTCTAAATCCTCTGGAGTCTCACCATAGAATAGCCTCTGCTTTTGTTAAGCAGTTTCAGGTTTTTAAATGAAAAGTGCTATAAGAGATGATGATTTAGAAAGCTCTACAGCTTCCAGCTGCTTCTTGGGTTGTTTGTTAAGTTCACCCTCCACAATGCAGTGTCCACCATGTCTTATGGCCTTGAAGAGAACTTAGAATATGGGCTGTCAGTAGAAGATGAAAATTCAGCGTTGTCATCATGAATTCTGCATGTGTTTTCAAACCCACTCTCTTCCCTGCCATTAATGAGTTCTGCTTCCTCACAAGGCCCTATTTTAATATGTTGGGTGACCAGATAGAAAGCGTAAAAAACTTGGGCCAGGGTCGGGGTTAATAGGTACCTGTATAAATGAGAGTCCCAAATGTCAGGACTCTCCCTATCAAATTGGGACATCTGGTAACTCTACTAATACTCCAGCAGGTAGCCAGATGCAGCCTGCCACAGCCCTTTACGGTAGAGAGGATGGAAAGAGACTTTGATTTCTACCTTCAGACCCTTCTCCCCTGAACTGATGGTGGAGGTGACAAGCCATGGATGCAGCAGAAAGACCCTTTTGCCCTCCAGAGGAGTCGTGAACAACTGTTTTACAGCTCACTCACTCCCTGCTAACACAGTGGCATGGATAAAACTTAAGAAGCACTTCTAGTACGTCTGCTATGAAAACACAGGAATTGTCCTAGTCAGTCAGACCAGTCATAGGTGCCGACTCCAGGGGTTGGAATATCCATGTGCAAAAATAGTCCTGCTTCTCAGTGCCTTCCCTTCCCTACCATCGTCTGCCGCAAGCAACTGTTTGTCAGTGAGAAAGAGAGTCTGGGTGAAGGGGTGGGGAGGGCAGGGTGCTCTCACGAGAGAGAAAGGAAGGGGGTAAGGAGGTGGGGTGGAGTAGCAGAGGCACTGTGAGGTGGTGCCTTGAGGGGAGGAATGCAAGAGGGGTGGGGCCTTTGGAGGAGGTGTTGAGCTCTATCAGGGAAAGTGGAAAGTCAGCACCTCTGCGATCAGTGGGCCAGTTCATTCAGTGTCCTGTCATCAACAATGGCTTGCAACAGTTATGTCAAAAGGAGGCACAAGAAACCCTCCAACATGCAGTTACAGGTTAATCTGTCCCAAAGGAAAGTTTCCAATTAATAGTTTGCAATATGTGACCCCTCATGGTTAGAGTTTGGTTTATGACCTGAAGCGTGAGGGTTTTAATCCTTATTTATTTGAATATGTATGATTTTAACTCTGGGTATTCTTGTTGCCTATATAAACATTGGATTCCTTGTCTGAACCCTGCTCAGTGCTTGACCTCAATGGTGTATGGTGGCAATGAATTCCATGAGCTCTCCGTGAAGCATGTAAAAAAGTATTTACTTCTATCAAGTTTCAAGTTCCTTCCTTGTAGCTTCATTGACTATCCCTTTGTTGTGTAGGATGAAACACAGAGAACAGAAATTCTCATAATATCATCTGTAAACCAGTCATTACATTGCTTATAATGTTTCCCCTTTATTTATTAAAAAACTCACTGATTGAATTGTAAAATAACAAATACACTGTAAGATATAAACAGCAGATGTAATAGAAACAGAGAATAATTAGATCAGTAAACAAGCCAGTAATATGTAGAAGACATTCAGATGACCTCTAAAATAAAATCCTAAATATTCAGAATCATAGAGTTATAAATCTTAGAAGACTAATGAAATACAAGTTTTAGATGATAACTGTGTTCTGAGATTTGTAAATCATTATTGTGTATTTGTATTTCATTATAGCTATCATCCCAAGCAAATTCCTGTAGGCTGCTAATGTTGATTCAGTCTTCATCATTGTCTTGAGAATGATCTCCACACATCATGGAGTACAGAAATGGTATAGAGAATAAAATAAGCATACAGAAAGGAATATCCAGGAAGGAAATAATAAAATAATAAAATACAGACAGTAAGCGAAGTATGACATATGCCACAAGTGAATATATCATAGCAACATTGTGTTTATTAGGGATGTAATGATATGAAACTGATTTGCTAGTCCACCCAGTTAGGGCTTAATCAGTTTTTGTCTTTATTTATGCAGTTTAAGACAGAATTACCACTTATAATGTCTGAATATGTTTATGCCAGACTATAAAATCTAGCTAGCCAGCTAGCTACCATCTAGGTCTTTATCTTTTGGAGTCTGTCTGTCAATGCTATGTTTATTCAAGATCTCCCCTTTAACAGTAAGATCTGCTCTGGCCCCTGGGAGGAGCTGCTGCGGTAGCAGCATCACCCTCGCCTTCACAAGTGACTCCAAAACCTCCCTCATCTCCCAGCCCCCTGTCCTGAGACCCCTGCCCTAAATTCTGCGCCTTGCACCTGCCCTGACTTCTGCACTCCCCACCTTGAGCCTGCCCCTACCAACTCTCTGCTCTAAGCCACCCACACCCCTAAACCCTCACTCCAACCTTCATTCTTCTGCATTTTGGAGAATACTATAATTGAAAAAGCACGTGCATTTCTCATTTATTTTTAAAAGCTTACTTTGGTTACAGAGCCAAGTGACGCCAGGTCCATTGACTAGTATATTGTACAGGAGAGCTAAGTTACTGCTTTCCAGGATACAGGGAAATTCTCGTGTTATCCGTGTTGGTCGTCATCTCCTCCGATCCCTTGTATGGTCCTTCAGTCGCAGTGTTTCACTAGTCTGGGCCTTGTTTCTTGAGGCTTTTATACGTTTCATCATAACGTATTTCTTAACCTTTCTCCAGCCAGCTTCAAGCACATTAAGTATTTTTATATAAACTGTGGTACACAAGCACCAATTTCCACAATTTTTGCTGTTTTTCCAAGTAGAAAGGCTTCTTGTCATTACAGATGTGTGGGCCTTTTCTTTGCACCTCATGATTGTCAGCAGTGTTAGGTGTACCCTGTCAACAGTAATGTCATTTTAAGCAAATTTATGAAATTTTTCTCTGAAAGGCGAAGAAGTGGCAGAATATCTCATCTAAATTACGCATAATTATAAATGATTAAAATATAACTAACAAAACTCCTCTTAATATTGCCATTTAACGTTCATCATCTTTATATTTTGGCATTATAAGTGAGAATATGTAATTTGTCCTACTCTATCCTTTAGTCTTTTTGGGATTGGAAAGCACTCTTTCCTCCTTGAAAGTCAATATTTATGTATCTGCTGCAAACATAGGCCACGTCTATACGAGAAGTCTCTGTCCACAGAAATCACTCTTGGAAGGGATTTCCCGGCAAAACTTCTGTTGACAGATTGCATCTATGCACAAAAGCAGATCGAAAGAGCAATCCACTCTGTTCACAGTGAGCAGCCAGATTGCCTGCCTCTCTCTTGACAGAATGGCTGACTGGATGCTCCGTAAACAGGGCTGCCTGGTGAACTGGAAGCGCTATCTACCAACAGAAGGGCCCCAGAGCATCTACAAGCTGGTTTTTTTGACACAACTGTCAAGAGAGGTGTTACACCTGAACAGGGAGAGGTATAAGGCTGCTGACGGGTATGTGCCAGGTTTTGTCGACACAGCGCATTTTGCATGTAGACGCTCCGCAGTTTTTCCTGACAAAAGTCTAGTGTTATGGGGGAAAACTGCTAGTGTAGATATAGCCGCTGGGTTTTCAGGGCACTTTCGTCACTTGAAGACCAAAAGCCTTGTGTTTGTGACTACTTCATGCATCATTTTCCCTGTAACTGTTCTGAAGCACTTGTATATTAGGGCCTCAATATTTAGTTGTTCTAATAGCAGCCCCATGGTGGCGAGAGTGCACCTTTCCTGAGCAAGCCCACTGATAGGTGAAGGGCACAGAGGCAGTTGCCCCAGGGCTTAGTGTTTCAAAGGGGTCCAGAGCTCCAGCTGCCTTCAGGAAGAGTTAGCTAAGCATTGTAACAGAGAGGGAGCCATGCTAGTCTATATACTATCAAAACAAAAAGCAGTCAAGTAGCACTTTAAGTTAAGTAGCACTTTAAGTAGTTAAGCATTGTGAGTTATAAAGAGTGCATTTCTGATACTCACAGGGAAACCCAAAAAAAACCCCTGAGAAGTGTTTTTTTGGATTTTCATTATTACTGAATGGAAGACTCCAGAATACATTACAACATGCGCCAGTGGTCTAAGATCGAGGAACACCCGCACTGAAATCCTATCCCTTCCTTGCTGCGTGTCCTACAGGTCACTCAGCCGCTCTGCTCCCCGTTCTGTAAAGTGTGTACACGCACACCCACGCTTTGGCAGGGAGTGGGCGAAGGAAATACAAAAGCAAAACAAGGAAATAAATCACAGTTGTAGCTTAACCAAGGTGTTGGGTGCTTTTGTTTGTAGTCATAAGAAACGGGTTTAGTAGTAGGTGGGGTATCTTACTGGGAGCCTGAGCAGCAGCCTTCAATTCAGAACAGGGAGAACCTACAATTTGAAAAGGATGGTGTTAGATCCAGCAGAGAGCAGGACTTTAGGTAAGGTTTGTAAAGTTGTGTTTGCAGTGAAGGGTGGCTAGAGTGCACCTTTCCTGAGCCAGTCCACTGATGGGTGAGGGGCACAGAGGCAGTTGCCCCAGGGCCTGGTGTTTCAAAGGGGCCCAGAGCTCCAGCTGACGCTGCTGCCACTTTGGCAGTGACACTGGTCAGAGCTCTGGGCCCTTTTGAAGTGACACAACAGTGTTGCTCCATCCCTTGGGGGGGGGAAGGTGGTGCCGTAGGCTGACTGGCACTAAGGGCTGACTGCCCTAACCCCTCCCTTTCTGCCCTTGGCTCCGTCCGTTCCATGAGCATGGAGTTGGGCCCCCCTCCCACGTTGCTCTGGGGCCCATGGTGGCTGTCAGCCGCCCTGTTCCTGAGTACTATTGGCTGCTTGATATGGAAGGAACCAGATATTTTACATGTGGACATAACCTGTAGGGAAGGAATGGATTAATAGCAACAAAACAGTTGAAGTAAAAGTTGAGATGGGACTGGGAAAGCAAATTAGCAAGCTATTTTCTGGGTCAGAGAGTGAACAGAAAAAGCTCAGTGGCTGTGTCTACACTTGTGTTCCTCTTTCAAAAGAGGAATGCAAATGAGGGAAATCAAAAATGCAAATGAGGCACTGGTTTACATATCTGGCACCTAATTTGCATATTCTTCTTTCAAAAGAAGAAAAGCAGTGTAGACACGGCTCTTTTGCAAGTAATCCCCATCTTTGAAAGCACCCTTCTTCCTATTTTTTTTAAGGAAGAACGGTTCTTTCGAAGATGGGATTTACTTTTAAAAGAGCCACGTCCACACTGCTTTTCTTCTTTCGAAAGAATTTCTTCTGAAAGAGATTATGCAAATGAAGCATGCAATATGTAAATCAGTTCATCATTTGCATTTTCAATTTCCCTCATTTGCATTCCTCTTTCAAAAGTGGAATGCAAGTGTCGATACAGCCAGTGTGACTTTTACACAGGTTACTAATGAAGTGAGGGAAACTAATCAAAGAGGGCTGTTGACTGGATAATAATCTTGCCTCCTTCATGGGCATTTTATTAGAGTTTAATTGAGAGACATACTTTGGAAAATATATGGTCCTAACTAAAAACTAAGGAACCAGTATTGCTTACTGCATTGCCCCAGGCACAGACCTGCAAACCAGAATTTGCTTTGGCCACAAACATCTTCCCTGTTATGGCGGGGGGATGAAGGAGAAGAGCCATGCACAAGATATAAGTATTAGAGCAATCATTCTACATACCTTATCTGCATTGTATGAAAATCAAGCCACCGTTATATGCATAAACTCTGTGTGTCTTTTTGGTGCCCACATGAGCAAACATTGGTCAAACTAGTTGATTGTACAGCGTGCCCTAGAAGAGCCACAGTTGATACATTATAATGAATTCTTACATGTGCACCCATTTAAAATGAATATAAATTTAGGGTGTGAGCAAAATTAGATCTGTTCCTGGCTAAAGAACACATTCATGTGTTGGTGCAAAAAATGTGCAACATGTCTGAGATGCAGTTTGAGGGAGAAGTGCATGTCAGCAGAAATGGACTGACCTAAAATGAGCTCATTAATTACTACTGCAATCCTACATCACTACACAAAGTGGTAACTGAGAGTGAGCTTTCCATTTTCTCGTGAAGGGTGCAATTTCTTTGTTACTAGAAAAGGTAATTTGTCACCTTTATGTATCTGTCAGGTTTGGCAGATGAGTTTTGTTGTTGAATTTTATTTTTCATCTGGTAGCACAGCAGTATCATATAAAATGCAGCTGAGCTCTGTTATGTAGATGATGATGATCCTGGCCCCAGTTGTCCATTCTTGTGAATATAGCCCATGGGAGGGGACCAAAAAGTAGAGAGGATTCTCCATTTAGGTAGGAAATAACTGCAGAGAGAGGGAGTGACAAGATAATTAACTTGGTTTTATCTTCCCTTCATGAGCTCCACAAGACCAGAGCACAAACAATGTAAATTATTTCCTAGACCTGACCCATAATCTACCTTCTTCCTGGACCAATGACTATCAAACTGAAAGGTCAAAGGGAAAGAAACAATGATGTGAATATTCTGTGGGAGGAGTGTGTGCAGATGAGGGTAATGTTGCCTGTAATTACATGTCCACTCCTACTTTATATTACATGTACAGGTACCTTCTTGTCTGTGTGAATACATACATAATTCTAAAAAGAAATTTTGCAAGAAACTGCTGCTTTCCTTTTATTTGGGCCCTTCCCCACAATCTTCTGCATGTAGAACTCCTGAATGATAATTTTGCCCACTGAGCATTTGCTTTATTTTGCCCTTTTTGTTGTGGGCTGGTACATGGATGCAATATATAACCGACAAAGAAATAAGCTTGACCGCAACATAATCACTGGATGATGTCTTAAATCTTCAGGTAATATCAGAAACACGGAGAAACTGAACTACGATAAACAGCACCAGTATGAGATAATGGTAACAGCTTTTGACTGTGGACAGAAACGTGCAAAAGAAGATGTCTTAGTGCGAGTTGATGTCAAACCAGTGTGCAAACCGGGCTGGCAAGGTAGGGTTTAATATGTGATCTCAGTTGAGTTGTTTTCTTTCTTTCATAACCAATGATGCCTGGTATTTCTTACAGCTTTATGTGTAAAATGATGATTATTTTATATTTAACTTGGCATTTAATCTGGCAGCAGTTTGAAATCTGGTATTCAATCCACACTGGTTTATATCAAGCCATATTCCTAAAGGAATAAGTCATGCTTTGTGAGTTGGAATGAAGGACTGATCAGATCATCTCAGAATAAAATTATAATTTAAAATCCGCCCAAAACTTAGTCAAGCATTCTGTGAAGTTTAAAAATGTTACTGATTGAGGGGTGGGGGGATGTTAATCTCCTTTAATGAACAAGCAGTCATTTAGCACTTTAAAGACCAACAAAATAGTGCCACTAACAAAAAAGTGCAACATGACGGCTTTTTTGTTTTGTGAAGATACAGACTAACACAGCTACCTCTCTGGAATGTTAATGAACAGCTCATAGTCAACAGAGATAGAATAAAGCTGTAGTTCTTAAACTTTGTTGCATGGTGACCCCTTCTGACAGAAAAAAAAATACTATGTGATCCTAGGTAGGGACAGGACTGAGGTGCAGCCAGAACCCTGCTTCACCAGGCTAAAGCCCTTGGCTCTAGCAAATCTATTATTGTTGTTTGAGCATTGGCCTGTTAAACCCAGGGTTGTCAGTTCTGTCCTTGAGGTGGCCATTTAGGGATCTGAGGCCAATAGATTTAAAAAAAAAATGGATGGTGCTTGGTCTGCCAAGAGGGCGGGGACTGGACTCAATGACCTCCTGATGTCCCTTTCAGCTGTATGAGAGGTGTGTGTACCTCCATTTCAGGATTTGACCGGCATTCCCTGTTAGCTGAGTGCTTGGCTTCCCAGGAAACATTCAGGTCCAGCCCAGTTATTAGCAGAGTGCCCACAGCCACCCACAGTGGGCACCTTGTGTTCCTGTTAGTGGTGCACATAACAAAATTTATTCTGCCCATGGATGGGAAAAAATAGAGACAACACTGGTCCTAACCCACAATTTGAGAACTCCTAGGACAGCGCAAGCAGGGTTCCTTTTCATGCATCAGCAACAGAATTGTTTACCAAATTCCACCCACATAGCCAGTCTGTCAGCATCATTAGTATATTTGCACTGTATCAAAGATGGCCCAATCTGTGGGCAACAGTTTGCCACAGTTCCAGGTCTGTAAAATGGAGATAATACCTAACCCACAGAGGAGTCATTGGACTAAATGCATCATATTTTGATGTGCTCAGATACTGTGATAATGGGAGCCTGAAATAGCTAGACTGCCAAGTATAACTCTGGCTTCAATTTGACTTTCAAAATATTAATTGCAAGTGTCGATTCTTTTGGAGAAAAAAAATCTTTGCTTCTTTGTTATTGCCTAGATTGTGGACCTGCCTGACAAAAGAAACTACATGTACACTGAGCACAATGGTATTGAAAGTCACTGATGCAATAAATGTGGAACACTTGGATTCCATTTTTATATTGACTAGTCAGAACAAAAAAGCCTTACTTTCCTTACCTAGGTTTCATTATGCGTGGGTCCAGACAATTTGACGAACACATTTTATGAAAATAAGTATGTAAAAGAAATACATTTGAAGTATTTCTGCATTTTCTTAGCTGTGTTTGTTGGTCTAAAAAACGTTCGTAAGACAAGAGAATCCTCTAGAGAGATTTTACTTGTGCAAATGCTCTTTATTTTGTGAGATCATCTGCTGGACACTTAAATGTACAAAAATGTAAGCTCAGAAACTAGTATTAAAATAGTGTAATCCTTGGAATAATTATTTCATTATTTCCATTAAAGTATTTTATTGACTGAATGATCTTTGTGAAATCATGCTAATGGAACAATTATATTGGCCAGCACTATCATACTTATAGTAATTTTATTTGACAACTCATACATTGATTACAATACAGTTGTTCATTGGAACATTTTTCAGCTAGTTAAAAAAAATTGATCAGCCAGAAACAAAAGGCAAACAACCTTTGCCTTGATCCCGCTCCTCTAATATTACATAAAATGGATATTATCTGTTTACAAACTTAGCAAAAGGCAGAACTTGAGTTCTGATTTTTCCCACATGCAGGATTTATTGTTCCCCTAGAAATCAGAGTTGTGTGTGACAAATGCTCTGTTTAACCTTTTGTGTATAATAAGATCAGTTCCTGGCATGTTATTTTAATGTAGTGGCATTGCAGAATTGAGTACCCCGTATGTTTGGAATGGAGGACAAAATGGAGGGGAGGATGGGAACTTGATTAAACTGGGGATGATCTAGTGAAAGTACGTAGACAAAATTAGCTTTTAAAACGTGTACAGGGCATGATATAATAAGAGACTAGCTCATCAAAGATATTTATGAGGACTTGGGCATGATGTGTCCTGACAGCATTTATTAGATCTGTATGCAATACAGCAAACCTTTGATTTAACAGACTAATGCCGGAAAGGGGTTTGCATTAATGTCGAAAGTCTGTTAAATCTGAATCTGCAGGACTGGAGGCACCTTGCAAGGCGCACTAGGGAGTGCTCCATCCACAACACGTGAGGAACACAGCAGGCTCAGGAAAGAGAGCTTGAGGGTGGGATCTTTGTGCTGTTTACAGAGCAGAGCCTCTGGGCTCCCCTGCCACGGGCCACTCATCACCCACCCAAGGAAACTAAGTTTTCCTGGAGCAGGCATGCCTCTGCCACCGGGCTCTGTCTGCGGTGGCCCTGACAGCTCCTCCAGCCCCCGGTGGCGGCTCCTCCAGCCCTGGCAGCTCTGGCAAGACACCGGCATTTATTTGTTATGAGGGGAGGCTAGCAGACAGCGTCCATTATTTCCGAAGTCCATTACATCGGGGTCTGCTAAATAATTACTTTATTTATTTTCAACTCTGAAGTCTGTTTTTGTAGACTATTCTGCACAGTTATGTTCTTTGTTGTTTATAAGCTGAAGTTGCTCGAGACTGTATCATGAGTCTTCTGTATGGACCAGGCGTGTCCACCCTGCGGCCCGCGGGCTGCATGCGGCCCTGGACAGCTAGTAATGCGGCCCCACAAGATCGTAAACTTCTAACATTATTATGTGATCTATATACATTAACTATATTATATATTTTGTACGCGGCCCAAGACTATTTTCACTCAATGCGGCCCAGGCAAAGCCGAAAGGTTGGACACCCATGGTATAGACAATGGAGTAACTCAGTTTTACCATGGTACTTCCAAATAAGCTTATGTGATGCCAATGGAGTTACTCTGGTTTTCATATCAGAGGAGTGGAGAAGAAGGAGCCCTTTCGTTGTATCTACATTTTTTTCAAACCTCTTGAAATGATAAGTGATTACACTGTGTATTGTCAGATCCTTGGGATCTTGTATTACATGAGTATGCTACATCTTTGGCTCTCAACAAATAATAAGTAATAACTCAGTGATGAGATTTTACAGGATGTTTATAACATATTCCATATTTCTATTAAAAGATGAAATATTTTTTGCCTGTTTACTTTTAGGAAGGATAGCAGCATATTTCAATTATGTTGTTTCACCATCCCAAACAAACTTAAATGGATGGTCTGAAAATCTGTTTGCCTGTTACTAGAAATAATCATTATAAAATGATCATTAGAATAAAACTCGGAGACCTGAACCCCAGTATTTAGCTATATAAAATACATGTGGGCCAGGGTTGCCAACCTGTCCATAAATTTACTGAAAGGGTGATATATTATATACAAAGATTACACTTCACTTTTGGCCATTATGTCGTCTTCATATCATCTAAAAATCATGTCCGTAAAAAATTTGTCTGTCCATAAATTTTCGCATTTTGTCCATGGGTAGAATGACAATTAGTCTTAATGCCTCCCTTCAAAGGTATGTTTCAGTTCTTTGAAAACAATAATACATGTCAATACTCTTGCCTACCTAAAATTATTGCAAAAATAATTTCATATCTTTCCCAAAGACCTCAACATTCTTCAGAGCTCTTAATTATACCCCCGAAGTTGGGAAAATAAGTTTACAGAATAAGGTTTGCAAAATCCTTCAGTATTAATCTTAATTAAATGTTTTTTTTTAAATCTACTTAGTTTGAATTTATTCCATTCTTGATGTTTCCTAAAAGTTGCTCTTGGTCCTAAAAGAGCTACTGTGCAGCTCTTCCTGTGACTGGCAGTAACTGAAACAATAGTTGTCCTAATGTGAAACCAATTACAAGACCCAAAAATCTGAGTGAGGTCACAGCTGACCTTCAAATAACCCAAATTGCTCTGGGGTAAGGCAGCAAAGAATTGGCATATACAAAGTGTAATTCAAGTGCAAATTGATTCCTGTTTCTAGAGTTTAACTCCACGTGACTAATATGTGTAGCAGAACAAATAAGATTCAACACTCCCAGGCTTCACTCTTATAACAATTTCCCCTTAGGCAGAAAATAATGCTAGCAGTGTTAAATGGCTCCATGAGTTAGTAACTTCTTCCCCTGCCTCTGTGCACAGACTCTGGTTAACAGTCACATACTGTATAGGAGCTGTCCTGGGCAGATTAATCTGATACCTACAGGGAAGCTTCCTTAGAAATCCAAACTTAAACCTAACTGATATAAAGCAGTTCTTGCCTTTGGTGTTGGTACCTGCAGCAAACCAAAACTATAAATCGATGGACCAAATTCATTTCCACTTGGCTCCTTTGGCTTTATTGGAGTTTCTGAGGCATGAATTTGGTCCAGTAAATTTTAAAAATCTTGCAGCTATCCTCCTGACATTGCTTATGTTCTCATCTCCATTTATTTCAGACAATGTAGATGTCAGTGATTACTTTCTCCTAGGCAATGAAAGTGCTTGCAAAATGAGTCAAAGTTATTACTACTATTATTGCTACTATGGAAATTTATGTTAGTGATAAAAACGAGATTTTAAGCAGAAAAATGAAAAAAGACAGTATTGCAACTCTAGTTTCTTATAGTTGTGTCACAAATAAACATCTCATCTATTGCTTCTGTATTTACAGTAGCATTTTCTATTGAGAGGAAAGGCTGTATGAAGAATGGAAGTTATTTCAGATAATCAGATGTGTTCAGAACATTTGCACTAAAGTGAAAGGCCGTGTCTACACTAGCCCCAAACTTCGAAAAGGCCATGCAAATGTCCATTTCGAAGTTTACTAATGAAGCGCTGAAATATATATTCAGCGCCTTATTAGCATGCGGGCAGCCGCGGCACTTCGAAATTGACGTGGCTCTCCGCTGCACGGCTCGTCCCAACGGGGCTCCTTTTCAAAAGGACCCCACCTACTTCAAAGTCCCCTTATTCCTGTGAGCAGATGGGAATAAGGGGACTTTGAAGTAGGCGGCATCCTTTGGAAAAGGAGCCCCGTTGGGACGAACCATGCGGTGGCGAGCCATGTCAATTTCGAAGTGCTGCGGCTGCCCGCATGCTAATGAGGTGCTGAATATATATTTCAGCGCTTCATTAGTAAACTTCGAAATGGACATTTGCATGGCCATTTCGAAGTTTGGGGCTAGTGTAGACATAGCCAAATAGACAAAAAGAGAGGAGAAACTGTGAACCTTCTTTTCATAGAACCCTAAAAGATTTCAGTTGAAGAGTCCTTAGAAGGCCATCTATCTAGTTCAACCCTCTTCTGAAAGACATCCCAATCCTTATTAAGGCAGGCCTTAAAAACCTTTAAGACTGGGGATTCCACCACCTCTCTAGACAACCAATTCCAGTGTTTCACCACCATCCTAGTGAAATAGTCTATCCTAATATCCAACCTAGACACCCCCCAGTGCAACTTAAGACCATGGCTTTTTGTTCTGTTGTCTGCTACCACCAAAAATAGTCTGGCTTTGGAAATTCTTTCAGCTAGTTGACGGCTGCTGTCAACTCTCCCCTTGTTCTTCTCTTTTGCAGACAAAAAAGCCAAGTTCCATCAGCCTCTCTTCATAATTCATGTGCACAAGCCCGCTAGTCATTTTTGTTTCCCTCCCCTGGACTCTTTGCAATTTACCCCCATCCTTTTTGTAGTGGGGTGGGGGCACAAAACTGGACACGGTATTACAGATGTGACCTCACAAGTGCCAAATAGAGGGATTCCCAATACTCATTTATCTTGATCTGCTGGCAATGCTCCTATTAATGCAGTCCAATATACTGTTAGCCTTCTTGGCATTATGTGTATACTGCTGACTCATATTCAACTTCTTATCCACAATAGTCCAAAGGTAATTTTCTGCAGAACTGCTGCTTCACCAGCAGTCTCCAGTGCATAGAATCTTCCATTCTAAGTGCAGGACTCTGCCTTTGTTCATGTTGAACCTCATTAGATTTCCTTTCTTTCTTATTTTCTGACACACCCTGCAGATCAGAGAGCATCTTACTACTTATGAAAGCAAAAATCTTTTCCCATCTCGGGAAAACATCTTCCATGAAACTTATTCCTCCAGGTCAAATTAGAAAGACAGTTTCTTTATCACTTTAGCACCTTCTCTTCTGTTTGTCATGCCCTGGACTAACTAGTTATAGCTGAAATGTAAACTTTTAAACCCAGAATGAGCCCCCCAGCACTCTTGTTTTTATAACAATGTCTACTTTCAAAATCCTTTTTAGTTGGAAGACTAAATAATGACTCAGATTCCTCTGGTGAAGGCACTGAGTTTCAAAGAGACAGCACATTTTTCTAATCAAGCTGAGTTTCTGCTGTATTTTCCATAGTCTATACTTAAAGACTAACAAATTTGTTTGGGCATAAGCTTGGATGGGCTGGAGTCCTCTTCATCAGATGCACAAAGTGGAAGCTTCAGTTTGGCAGGGATATATGTATACATACAACAATGGGACTGAGTTCCCCTGTGTAAGACCCCATCATTTTATATCTATCTATCTATCTGTTTGTCTTTAAGTGCCGAAACAAACAAACACGCATGGCTACCCCTGTCAAATTTATCTGCCATTTTGGTGCCCAGTCATCCAGTTTTGAGAGACCCCTTTGTAACTCTTCACAGTCTGCCTTGGATTTAACTGTCATGATTAATTTTGGATCATCTGCAAATTTTGCCACCTCACTATGTATCCATTTTTCTAGACCATTCATGAATATGTTGCATAGGACCCTTCAGGAATACCACCTCTTACCAGTCTGAAAACTGGCCATATAGTCCTACCTTTTATTTCCTGTGTTTTAGCCATGAGAGGACCTTCCCTCTAAATGTCTTTGGTTTTTTCCCCTACAGGCCAGTGTTTCCCATCCTGGAGTCTGTGGAACTTTCAGGCTCTGCAAAGGTATTACAGAGGGTCCATGGGAAAAAAAAAGATAGATAAAACCACAGAAAATAAGTCTTAAATAAATTATTTTCAATCAATTATTATTTTTAAATGAAATGTCTTCTGATAATGTTATTAACCGATGTCTGAAAATCTATTTTGTGGTTTCCTTTTTCATTAAATGAAGTATACATAGCAGCTAGAATTGGCTTTGATGGGGGTCCGCAAACAGTTTGGTCAGGTGATTGGGAATCTGCATTAGTGAAAAGGTTGGGAACCTTTACCCTAGGCTATACCTACTCTGTGCAGTTCTGCAGGCACACAGCAGTGTCAATCAGGGGTGTGAAGACGTATGATCATGGACTGACATAGCTGTGCTTGTAGATCTCCCTAAAAGTAGAAACAGCTGTCACTGCAGTTTTGCTAGCATGGCTCATTATATTTATGGGGGATAGGAGATGATTTACTATATTAGCACAAAACACAGATTTGCCTGTATAGCTGCATCCACATTAGGAGAAAATAGGGTTAAATATCTTTCCTTGGTAACACTTAAAAAAAATAAAGCTTATTTATCTGCTAAAATGGAGAAGCTTGTACCAAAAATACTGACAAAACTTTTAACTATAAACTTAATGACATTATTTTATTATTAGCCTTAGTTCTGTTAGGGACATTCAGTAGATCTTAACACCATAACCAGTACACTTAGAACAAAATACACAAAGAATATCACCTTAAATTTCAAGTTAGACATATTTTTGGGTAATGCCATAGGGCAAATTACATCTTATCATCACCAATCATTTTATGATCATTTTTATAGAGTAAGATTTAATTGTAAATGTATGAAGTGATGACCATGTGGTGAATGCATTTCTGAAGCCCAGTCTGATGTCTTAGGAGGTAGCACAATATTTTTCCTTTTGCTATGAGTGCATTGCAGAGAGAGCACTTTATGGATGATTCATTTTCTCCATCAAGGGTATTCCATATTTAGGTCACTCCATAGCTTACAAATCATTGTGCATTATCAGATCTTTGGAAGTGGATGTCCTGTGGAGCCCCAGAAGCAACTTAATTTTTTCTTCATTTTGGCATAATTCCTACACTCCATCAATGCCAGAAGTTGAAGTTGCTGGGGCCTGGCTACACTTACTGGGGAACAACACTGTGATTAATGGAATGGGGGTCAATTTAGCAGTCTAGTGAAGACCCACTAAAGCAACCATTGAGTGCTTTTTTGTTGACTCCAGTACTCCATCAGGACAATAGGAGTAAGGAAAGTCAATGGGAGAGTATCTCCTGTCGACTCAGTGTGGCGTAGACCAGTGTTTCTTAGGGTATATCTATACTTCCTGCACACTCGACACACCGTGATTGATCCTCTGGAGTTCAATTTTGCCATGTCTGTGAAGACATGGCAAAATCAATCTCTCTGGGATGGGTCATTGACCCTGGAATTCCACGCTATAATTTGGAGTAAGGGATGTTGGCACGAGCCTGAAGAGCCTTGGTTAACACTAAGGAAAAAGTTGGTCCTGATACATTGATTCTAGCTACGCTAATGGTGTAGCTAGAACTGCATATCTGGGATTGACTTTGTTCCCTAGTGTAGACCAAGACGTTAGACTTTTTGCAGAACACCTATGAAAATTATCTTAAAAAAAAATTGTTCTCAAGCTCCCCCACGAAAAAAGCCTCAAGCCCCCACCCCCCCCAAATCAAAGGCTGTTTCTACACAGGCCACTTTCTTTGAAAGTGGCATGGTAGTACACAGCCCAAAATATGCTAATGAAGCATGGATGCAAATTCCCTGCACCTCATTAGCGTACGGTCACATAAGTTGGAGTCTGGAAGACCGTTCTTCTGGATTCCACAATGCCGTGTAGAAGTGCAGCCCCGGGAGAGCTTCTGGAAGGAAGTCCTTCTTCCGGATGCCCCTTCTTCCTGAAAATTTTGGGAAGAAGGGGCCTCTGGAAGAAGGACTTCCTTCCAGAAGACCCCCGGGGGCCGTGCTTCTCAATGGTGTTTTGGAGTCCAGAAGAACGGTCTTCCAGATTCCAAATCATGTGACCGTATGCTAATGAGGCATGGGGAATTTGCATCTGTACCTCATTAGCATATTTCGGGCCGTGTATTACCATGCCACTTTCAAAGAAAGTGGCCTGTGTAGAAACGGCCAAGTAGTTTAATCACATATCATAGCAATGAGGAAGTAACATTGTATCTGGCTTTAATAACAGAAAATATGTACCATCAGTGTGTGATATCAAAAAAGTATCAGATGCTCACTGCACACTGCGGTTATGTCAGCAGAGCAGAGCAGAGGTATTCTCTGTGTTGGTGAAACACATCTGTTATTTCAAAATATTTTTCACGATAGTTTTATGCCCTATTTCTGCATCCCTGTACTTGTTGCAGGAGGAGCATCGGATGCTTCGAAATAGCGCATTTTTTTTGGCATTTGGCATTCTTTTGACAACACCAAATGCCAAAATAGCCTATTTTGAAATAAATTCAAAATAAGAGACCCAATTTGTATAGTGCAAATTGCCTATCTTATTTCAAGTTTAGGGTGTCATGTAGACGTAGCCTGCAAGTTGTTCACAGAACGCCCCTGTTCTACAAAGCATAGTCTAAGAAATATTGGTGTAAACATCACAGCAAGTTAATATAAACTATGTTCACTCCAGCTACATTATTCACAAAGCTGGAGTAATGTAAATTAAGTCAATTTAACTCTGGCCTGTAGACAAGGCCTGGGAGTCCCTGGAAGGCAGATTTGGGGAAGAAAGCAGTTCTTTAAATCACTTTCAAGAGCTTCTGTTTGTTTAAAGCATGATCTCAAGAAGTGAAACTCTGGCAAGGGCACAATGATGCTATTGATAGATCATGTAAGAAGCTCTGGATAGAGCTTCTTTGTTAAGCTCACTGTAATCCAAAGATTCGTTTAGCCTTTGAAAGTATCAGAGAGGTAGCCGTGTTAGTCTGTATCTTCGAGAACAACAAAAAGTCCTGTGGCACCTTGTAGACTAACAGATATTTTGGAGCATAAGCTTTCTTGGGCAAAGACCCACTTCATCAGATGCATTGGCATGATGGGGTTCAGAGGAGTATTTAAAGAGTGGGGTCCCAGTAAAAGGGAGGGCCAGAGCCTTTGAAAGTGATAAAAAAGAGAAAACCTCCCCTTCAAAGGTTTGTGTATGTGTTTATGTGAAGGGGAAGAGGAACAGGTGAGATGATCATGTGGGATGTCTTGTGTTTTCATATGTTCTTCCAAAATGGAGCCTCAAGTGATTTGGAAATAACTCTGCGAACTCCACTGTATCAACATTTGTTTGCAAACTCATACATACGTAGAGAATGCTGGTCAAAGGAGGATGGGCACGGGTCATTATATGGCATTGTGCCATTAGAATAACCATTCATTGTGCCTGTATATGCTTTTGAGGTGAAGAGGGGACAAATAAACCCCCTGCTTGGAGATAGGAAACCCACAAAAATGGAAATGGCTACACACAAATCTATGCCTATCCATTATACTCTTCAAGTAAGAACTCTACAGTATTTCTGTGAAAATAAACAAGGCAGTACAGCAGCTGACTGAATACCACATACTCAGACAAAAGACAGAGGTACAGAATGACAACTTGATGTGTATAAGTAGCTAATGTAGAACACCACTTTGCAAATACTATTTCAGGTGAAAGACAAAGAAGTTAGTGGGGATCTATTAGAATAATTCCAGGGTCTAGCCTTTTAGAAAGTTTTGTCTGTTTGGCATCGTGAATGTTTAAGTTGTGAGTCATGCTGTGAATGTTCTTATCTTTTGTGTATCTGAAGCATCCTAATACTTGGAGCTAACATACGTGATGGCGCAGATGTATACATGTTCTCAGGCATTGGCCTGGTGCACGTATGCTGCATGGCTTCAGTTTGTAGTGGGTGTTGTCCTATCATCTTGATGCTTTGCTATAAGAATACTGAGCATCCTTTAGCAGGCATCCTGGGGTTTAGAAACCCCGTAATCTGTTGCATCTATGACCAACATCCAAACAGTAAGTACCTGCGTAATTTAAGAGCTGTGTAATAGTGGATAAGAACTATTCAGTGTGCTTGTACTTCCCTGAATAGCACAGCCAATGCTGAATGAAAAAAGATGACAGGATGTGTGGATAGTATGCTATTTAGGCTGAGGCAGTGTTTTCTTTGTTCTGCTAGGCTGTCCTTTCTTTCCCAGATTATAAGGAACTGACTTTGCCCAGGGTTGACAACACATTGGGATCAATGCAGGTGGGAGATAAGAGCATCTGAATCAATGTGTTTAGATTGCAATGTATTATATCTACAGCCAGTGCACTTTTTAGGAAAAAAAAAAAAGATGAGCTGGTACTCAGCTGGCTCCCCACCCTCTACCCCTGGCCAATCTCATGGCAGGGGCTGCCTAGGTACCAATACTGAGTACCGGTGAGTACTGGCACTAAAAAAAGCACTGTTTACGGCTAGTGCTTTTGTGCTCTTTGTAAGGATTTTCAGGCCTGCAGAATGCATTGGCTTCAGCCTCACTTGATCGCTTAAAGGCAGTCAGTTTAAAAAGGCATCATTTTTTAACATTTGCACATGGATTCCCCTTCCTCAAAATGTGGGACCGCAATCTCCATTCTTAGGTGGATTAACTGGTCCTCCGAAGTCCCTGCAGATGAAAAAATGCAAGTTCTATACGGATAGATATGGTAGCATTAACATCACAAACTCAACATTACTAATCAAAAATACTAAGCCACTTCTGGACACTCTGTGAGTGAAGTTCTTCAAGATGCTGTGAAGTTGGATTGGCATTTTGGAAAAAGGCATGTGCATATGTTTCTAACGCTATGTGTCTAAGACTACATGTATGCTACAAGAGCTCCAATGGCACCGTTGCAATAGTGCAGCTGCAGGTATGCCATTGTAGTATAGTTCCTTGCTGCAGTGATAGACTTTTTGAGATGCAATACCAAGGTTGACAGAAGACTCTGGCAATCTAAAGCTGTCTGCACAAAGGTTTTGACCATGTACGTAGGTCAACACAAGTTTTAGGTGTAGATAAAGCCTAAATAACAATCACTGGCTATGTCTACACTAGCCCCAAACTTCGAAACGGCCATGTAAATGGCCATTTTGAAGTTTACTAATGAAGCACTGAAATACATATTCAGCACCTCATTAGCATGCGGGCGGCCACGGCACGTCGAAATTGACGCGGCTCGTCCCGACGGGGCTCCTTTTTGAAAGGACCCCGCCTACTTCGAAGTCCCCTTATTCCTGTGAGCAGATGGGAATAAAGGGGACTTCAAAGTAGGTGGGGTCCTTTCAAAAAGGAGCCCCGTCGGGACGATCCACACGGCGGCAAGCCACATCAATTTCGAAGTGCCGTGGCTGCCCACATGCTAATGAGGTGCTGAATATGTATTTCAGCGCTTCATTAGTAAACTTCGAAATGGTCATTTGCATGGCCATTTCGAAGTTTGGGGCTAGTGTAGACACGGCCACTGTTCTTCAAACCAGCCTCCAGTAATGTCCAAAGGCTCACCTGGCAGCATAAGATACCAATCAGAAAAGACTTTTTTTAAGTTAAACTAATTTTGTGAGTGTAAAACAAAAATTTAACTAAATTATTTGTGATGGGGAGGAGCGGAAACAGACAAGGAACATGAAAGGGTGGAAGGGGGTCAGTGAAATCACTAACCATTCTTTCTTGCTTGTGTGTCAGTGCAAAAGAATGCTAGTTTGTAAAATGTTCTATAAAATGAGGCCACGCCAGAAGTGAAATTTGCTCACGGCCAAATCCAACATTTTTCTCCTATGTTTTCCCTTGTCTGAACTTTGGCAACTCGGGCCCTGATCCTGCAGTTGGATCTGCATGGACAGGAGTCAGCAACCTGCAGCTCCGGAGTTGCACATGGCTGTTTGAGGAGTCACTTGCAGCTCTGAGTCTTGACTCCTCTGTAGCTCCGGATGCTGGAATTAGGCTTACAATACATCTGGTTAACGCTCTCTGTGGCCGGGTTTTTACAAAATCAGAAAATGTCTGGGATTTTGCTCATCTCCTGCAAACTCTCTCTGCAGCCCCAGGGTTGCCCCCTCCCTTGTGTTTGCCTCAGCTCAAGTTACAGCTGCTGCAGCTCGTTGGCATGGAACAAAGGCAGAAACAGAGTGGGCAGGAGTGGATCTGGGCTGGGAGAGAGGAGGAGGGCACCCTGCTCCCTTTTTGTTTAGGGAAATAAGATCTGTGGAAGCGGTTCAGGCTGGGAGCTCAGCCCAGCAGGCAGAATGCTTGCAGCCCAGCTGTGAATGGAGCCAGCCTAGGGCTGGAGAGAAGCAGCTCTCAGGGAGGTCGCCTTGCTACAGTTACCAACAGAGCTGCCTTGGCCTGATTGCTGTACATTTACTTACAGGGTTTTGGACATTGTATTCAAATTAATTAATACTGAGATTTTCCCAAGCTATTGACTCAGGGGAGCAGGAGAGAAGAAAAATTATTCAGCTTGGGTAGCAAAAGGGCACTCAGACTCACCGGGGGTTATTGGATTCTCTTCCACCTACTTCCCTAGGTGTGTGATGATCCAAGGCTCAGGTTCTGCCCACCACTGACAGGCTTTCAGCTTCCCTAACATGCTCTGGGTAGTAGGTCCCAGCAACTATGATGCTTCAAGAGCAAGTTTGCCATAGGTTGCTAAGGGGGAGCAACCAAATAAGTTTTGTTTCCTTCTCCCAATATCTCTTTGAAACAGGAATTATTATTAAACCTATTTCACAGATGGGGCAACTAGTGCTGAGAGAGAGCCAGGTCTCACAAGTGCTGCAAACCAGTGTCTGAAAAACAGGGCTTGGCCAGCTCTGTTTTACTGCCAGTGTGCTTTGAAAGCCACTCTCAATCCTGGTGTGCCATTTATGGACTTCTGCTTAAACTGAACCAATCAAATGCTGGAAAAAGAATACAGAACCGGATGCTGTAGCTTCTCCTCTAAGCACAAGGCGGGGGGCATGACATTTCATAATGCGGGCACAATGCAATCAGCCTCCTTCTCGTGGCCTCTGCTGGCTCTCCTCGTCATTGCCCCCTCCTCCCATTGCTAGTAGTACATGATGCATAACTTATGGGAGACCGACATTTGCATCTGGGGCATTGGACAAACTGGTGGAGGGGCCGTGCTAAAAGTAGGGCCCAACATAAAAAAGTTTGCTGACCCCTGCTATACTGTCTGCTCCTAAATTGAGCCCCTTCGGGTCACTGATTAATTTCTGGTTATCATTGCACAAGGCAGGATTGATCTTGGAGCCTACTAGGACTCAGAAAAGGGTTAAATATTTACATGGATCACATTACAAATTAGTGTGTGTGCACTGTTCTTAAAAAAAGGGGTTACAAAAAGTATGGTTTGATGTTGTTTATTAAGGACTGTGTCATATTCACATGCACTGCAGCTCCTGAAGTATTGATTTTTCAACCAAATTTTTAAAAAATGGCTCTTCTCGCTATTTTGGTTGCAGACCCCTGCGCATGGACAAAATCCTGTAGAATTGCATTGAAATACATGGGGCTTAGTTGGTCATCACCTATACAGATCAGATCTCAGGAGCAAAGGCATGAAGACCAGAGTCCTGCGCTTCGGACAGAAGAATCCCGAGAACTGTTACAGGCTGGGGACCGACTGGCTAAGTAGCAGTGCTGTAGAAAAGGACCTGGGGATTACAGTGGATGAGAGGCTGGATATGAGTCAACAGTGTACACTTGTAGCTAAGAAAGCTAATGGCATATTGGGGTGCATTAGGAGAAGCATTTCCAGCAGATCTAGAGAAGTTGTTATTCCCCTCCACTCAACTCTGGTGAGGCCTCATCTGGAGTATTACATCTGGTTTTGGGCCTCCCAGTATGGAAAGGATGTGGACACACTGGAGACAGTTCAGCGGAAGGAAATGAAAATGATTAGGTGTCTGGAGCACATCTATGAAGAGAGTCTGAGAGATTTGGGCCTATTCAGTTTGCAGAAGAGAAGGCTGAAGGGCGATTTGATAGCACTCTTCAACTTTCTGAAAGGGGGTTCAAAAGAGGATGGAGAGAGACTGTTCTCAATGGTGAGAGATGACAGAACAAGGACCAATGATCTGAAGTTGCAGAGGGAGAGATGTAGGTTGGATATTAGGAGAAACTATTTCACCAGAAGGGCAACGAAGCACTAGAATGTGTTATCGAGTGAGGTGGTGGAATCCCCATCCATAGAGGTTTTTAAGTCCTGGCTTGACCTAGTCATGGTTGAGATGATTCAGATGGGGTTGATCCTGCTTTAGGCAGGGGGCTGGACTAGATGACCTCCTGAGGTCCCTTCCAGCCCTACAATTCTATGATTCTCTGATTCTGCATTTCATTGAAATAAACAGTGTTGTAACAAAAAGATGCCTCGCCTGACTGTACTGTACCATATGTCCAAATTCCATATGGCAAATATCCAGATATGTCATTCATTTAGCCCTTGGGCTTCTTGTCATCTAACTGTCGCACAGTACATCAATCTTGAGACATCTAAGGCACTTAGTGAGGACGTCGAGCTGTTCACAACTGTTCTATTTGTAACTCCATTTGGATGTATTGACTTTTTAATTTTGTTCTGAGATGATATTGGTTTTTAGGGCATACAAAGTGAAATATTTAAGCACGTACTTGTTAAATAAGTTAGAAGCAAGCAGCTAATAAGGATGCACAGAGAGAATCAAATGTTTCCTTCTGTATCACTCTGCCATGTGGAGCTCCAAACTCTTCTGCAGGGGCAAGTGGGAAGATTCATTAGGTAGCTCTATCCCATCGCAGCCCACCCTTTGTACACAGTCCCCACTGTCCTCTTCCACATGGGCACAGAAACTATTCAGGGGGAGCTGAGTTCTCTGCCTCTTCTCTGGCACAGCAGGAACTGTATTGGTTAGTGTGCCAAGGCTTTCTCCCTAGCCACAGATGTGGAGGCAGCCCGTTCCTTTTTTAGCAGATACAGTGAATAGAAATGAGACATATATTGTGTGACAGTATATACCAAAGGGAAAGAAAAACCAGATAACATCACTAAATAGGTCCAGGCAAACGTCCCATATTTTATTGAAAATTTTTACATTACTGGCACTTAAAAGGGAAATCATTCCATCATTGTGCATGGAGATGATTACTAATTATTTTTAAAGACTGACCTATTATTGGAAGTAAGCCCACCCCAGAACCTGCCTGGAGCATATCAAAAGCATCTTTCAATCAAGAGACACTTTTTGGCAGAGCTACTGCCACAGCGACTGAGGCCCCCAGGCCCTTTTAAATTGCTGGATCTGTTGGCAACTTGTCCCCTGCCTCTCCTTCCTGCCCCCCTCGGTCAGCAAGCCTCTTCTTCACACAGATACTCACACACAGTCACAACTTTAATGCACTTTTTACTGGGGCCAGGATAAGAATGTTATCTTCAGTTTACTACTCCAGGGTATGGAAATACCACATGTATGAGGATGAGATAAGCAACCTGATCTATTTTTAACACGGTCATTGCCTGGGTGCTTAGGATTATATTGCACTCCATTGGTATGCCATTCCTACACTGAGGCGGGAATGCTATGCAGAGTTTTTTGGCTCTGAAGCCCTTTTGTGTCAGAGTAGGCAGTGCAGTTCATAGTCAGGACTAAGGATCTGGCCCTAGGATCACACATGTTGATAAAAAAAACTAACTGAAACACATAATGTGATGCAGGTGCTAGCCAGCATGGAAAACAGTGGTTCAATTCACGCTGCGATTTATAAATAGCTAAAACAATGAGGTTTTGTATAGCTCTCGTCAGTGGTGATCAAATTTGCCAAGTGCTAAAGAAACAAGCAGAAATGAAGATGCAACTCTTTAAATCCCAAGGGACAATGAGGTGACAATTAAGCCCTCCATTACTCTACAATATGAGTACTGACATTTTTTATGGCCTTTGTTATGAGCAACACCTCACAGAAGTTTAAAATGTGGATTTGCAGACAGATCTGTCAGCCTTAATTTTCAGTCATATTTCACAAGTGATTAACATTTTGCGTGAGTGCCAATTATTCTAAGATAGCTAAGAGACTGGAAAGTAACCAAAATCAGAGACCTGTAGAACTATTCAGAAAGGTTTGAAGCAATTGGAAACTCACTCTGTTTGATGATTTGTGGGTAAGGGAACAGTTTATAAGTAACTAGTGGAATATGAGAATGGGATCCATAATTCATCTATCCTCACGGTACATACATAACAGCAAATACTGTTATTTTTATAGTAAAATGTTAGGAAGTAAATTTACTGTTTTTCTAAGCAGTCTGAGTGTTCAAAGTTGAAGTATTTTGGAAAAGGTAGAGCATGCAAATCTTTTGATATATTGGTATGCCATGGACTATCTCTTACAGCATTCTAGGGTAATAGTTATCTGTGAGAGGACGAAGTTGCAGGCAAACATAGTTATTTTAAAACATCCCGTAGAATAGTTATAGTGAGGAAGTCATGACTGACTTCAAATAATTTTGAATTGTGACCAACATGTTGAAAGCTTTTTGTTATTGTAACTATGGAACACCATATGAAACCTTCATTTTCCCTTAGTCACAGCTTCAGGCAGTAAATAACTAAGTATTAAATGATTAATCTCCTTCTCTGGTAAGAAAACAAGTATTGGATGGAAAGTTAGATAGTTTAAGACAATTTTTCAGAAGTGGCCAATGATTTTGGGTGCCTTAAAAGAATTAGTTTTTCAGAGGTTGGCTGCTCAGAATTTTCTGAAAATCCATATCTTTTTAGGGGCGTCAAATTGAGCATCCCAGGTCAGTGGTTGCAAGAGGGTCTCTGTAGAGTATGTAGTGGAGAGCAGTTTTAGGCTCAATTCTTATTTATTCACCCACAAATAAATTGCCTGGTCCCAGGAGCTGTCCTGTTTAGAGAGGAGTAAAACCAGAGTGAAGATTCACTGTAAGCCAAGTGAAAGTCTATCTAATTACTGAACAAGAGACTTTTGTCTCCACTACTCAGTCAGAAGAATTTCCTTGGATGGTATGTGCCCTTTATTCAGGTTTGACCGAATGTTCAGACTTGATGAGTTTATTCTACTTGTAAAGACCCCCTTGTGTTGTGGCTAAAAATACTCCTGAGAAGCTGAAGCTATGCAATTACAAGATTACTCTGTCTGACCAAACTTCCAAATACCCAGACGTGCAGATTAGGCAAACACAGATTAAGAAAACTTGTAACATTAAAAGAATTAACTCTTCAATTTCAACATTACTGTGGCAACTTTAATTTATTTTGTAATAAATTATGTACCTAAAAATGTATTTGGCTGAAATATAAATTGGAAATATACCTGCAACACCACAGTCGTTTTTCTTAATGTTAATACAGCATTGCTTGGGTGGGATGAGTAAATCAGACTTCATTAATCCCTAAAACAGTTTAAAAACACCATATTTATTCCAATTTAAAAACTAAACATTCCAGCTGAAAAGGTCAGTGGTACATACTGCATGTTCTGTAAGATTAGTAACTGCTTAAGTCTTCTCAGTCATGAGACATCTGGATACACAAAGCATGGATTAGCCAGGTCTAGCTGTAAGCCTGCAGAGCCCGTCATCTGTAGCTTTCTGTCATTTGTAGTTCAAAGAACTAAGGCAATGTTTGGCGAGGGATAGTGGTGGAGCTGTGGGTTGATAAACAGACTTTCACATCTGCCTACGAGAAAAGCATTTAATGATGAGTCAAATAAGGCTGGTAGTCCTCATAGCCTAGTCCATAGTGGTCATTTGCTCCTATCACAGAACTTTTGAGTCTGTCATAGAATCATGGAAGAGTAGGACTGGAAGGGACCTCGAGAGGCCATCGAGTCCAGCCCCCTGCCCTCATGGCAGGACCAAGCACTTTCTAGACCATCCCTGAAAGCCATCTATCTAACCTCTTCTTAAATATCTCCAGTGACGGAGATTCTACCACCTCCCTTGGCAATTCGTTCCCGTGTTTGATCACCCTGACAGTTAGGAACTTTTTCCTAATGTCCAACCTGAACCTCCCCTGCTGCTATTTAAGTCCATTGCCTCTTGTTCTATCCTCAGGGGCAAGGAAGAACAAGTTCCCTCCCTCTGCCTTATGACACCCTTTTAGATGCCTGAAAACTGCTATCATGTCCCCCCTCAGTCTTCTCTTTTCCAAACTAAACAAGCCCAATTCTTTCAGCCTTTCTTCATAGGTCACATTCTCTAGACCTTTGATCATTCTCATTGCTCTCCTCTGGACCCTCTCCAGTTTCTCCACATCCTTCCTGAACTACGGTGCCCAGAACTGGACACAATACTCCAGCTGAGGCCTAACCAGCGCAGAGTAGAGCAGCGGAATGACTTCTCGTGTCTTGTTCACAACACACCTGTTTATGCATCCTAGAATCATGTTTGCTTTTTTTGCAACAGCATCACACTGTTGACTCATATTTAGCTTGTGGTCCACTATAACCCCTAGATCCCTTTCTGCTGTACTCATTCCTAGGCAGTCCTTTCCCATTCTGTATGTGTAACACTGATTGTTCCTTCCTAAGTGGAGCACTTTGCATTTGTCCTTATTAAACTTCATCCTGTTTACCTCAGCCCATTTCTCCAGTTTATCCAGATCCTTTTGAATTATGACCCTATCCTCCAAAGAAGTTGCAACCCCTCCCAGCTTGGTATCATCTGCAAACTTAATAAGTTTACTTTCTATGTCAATATCTAAATCGTTAATGAAGATATTGAACAGAACCGGTCCTAAAACAGACCCCTGCGGAACCCCACTAGTTATACTTTTCCAGCAGGATTGAAAACCATTAATAACTACTCTCTGGGTATGGTTATCCAGCCAGTTGTTCACCCACCTTATAGTAGCCCCATCTAAGTTGTATTTGCATAGTTTATTGATAAGTATATTTTGTGAGACCGTGTCAAATGCTTTACTGAAGTCTAGGTATACCACATCCACCGCTTCTCCCTTATCCACAAGGCTTGTTATTCTATCAAAGAAAGCTATTAGATTGGTTTGACATGACCTGTTTTTAACAAAACCATGCTGGCTGTTCACTATCACCTTACCACCTTCCAAATGCTTGCAGATGATTTCTTTAATTACCTGCTCCATTATCTTTCCTGGCACAGAAGCTGACTGGCCTGTAGTTTCCCGGGTTATTCTTGTTCCCCTTTTTACAAATGGTACTATATTTGCCCTTTTCCAGTCTTCTGGAATCTCTCCTGTCTCCCACGATTTTCCAAAAATGATTTCTAAAGGCTCAGATACCTCTTCTATCAGCTCCTTGAGGATTCTAGGATGCATTTCATCAGGCCCTGGTGATTTTCAGATATCTAATTTTTCTAAGTAAATTTTGATTTGTTCTTTTCTTATTTCAACTTCTAAACCTACCCCTTTTTCACTAGCATTCTCTATGTCAGGCATTCCTTCAGATTTCTCAGTGAAGACTGAAACAAAGAAATCATTAAACATCTCTGCCATTTCCAAATTCCCTGTTACTGTTTCTCCCTTGTCACTGACCAATGGCCCTACCCTCTCCTTGGTCTTCCTCTTGTTACCAACGTATTTGTAAAAAGCCTTCTTGTTTCCCTTTATGCTTGTAGCTAGTTGGAGCTCATTTTGTGCCTTAGCCTTTCTAATCTTGCTCCTGCATGCTCGTGTTGTTTGCCTATATTTGTCCTTTGTAATTTGTCCTAGTTTCAATTTCTTATACGATTCCTTTTTTATTTTGAGATCATGCAAGATCTCCTGGTTAAGCCAAGGCAGTCTTTTGCCATGTTTTCTATCTTTCCTACGCAGCGGGATAGCTTGCTTTTGGGCCCTTAATAATGTCCCTTTGAAAAACGGCCAACTCTCCTCAGCCGTTTTTCCCCTCAGTTTAGCTTCCCATGGGACCTTACCTACCAGCTGTCTGAGTTTACCAAAATCTGCCTTCCTGAAATCCATTATCTCTATTGTACTGTTTTCCCTTCTACCCTTCCTTAGAATTGTGAACTCTATGATTTCATGATCACTTTCACCCAAGCATCCTTCCACTTTCAAATTCTCAATAATTTCCTCCCTGTTTGTTAAAATTAAATCTAGAACAGCTTCCCCCCGGTAGCTTTTTCAACCTTTTGGAATAAAAAGTTGTCTGCAATGCAATCCAAGAATTTATTGGACAGTCTGTCCCCTGCTGTATTAGTTTCCCAACATATACCTCGATAGTTGAAGTCCCCCAGCACCACCAAATTCTGGGCCCTGTATGATTTTGTTAGCTGTTTAAAGAAAGCCTCATCCACCTCTTCCACCTGGCTAGGGGGCCTGTAGTAGACTCCTAGTCGGACCTCATCCTTGTTTTTTACTCCTCTGAGTCTAACCCAGAGACTTTCAACCCGTCCATCTTCTACGTCCATCTCCACCTCTGTCCAAGTGTGTACATTTTTAATATACAAGGCAACACCTCCTCCCTTCTTTCCCTGTCTGTCCTTCCTAAGCAGCCTGTACCCTTCAATACCAGCATTCCAATCATGAGTATTATCCCATAATTTGTCAGGATTGACAATCCTGTTCCCAGGAAGAGGAAGAGGGGGTAAAGAGGCCACTTGCCCCAGGGCCCAGTGATACACAAGGGACCAGTGCTCCTGGCCGCTGCCACCACTACAGTACTACTTCAGCAGTAGTGGTGGCTGGAGCCCCAGACCCTTTAAACTGCTGCCAGAGTGCCTTGCAGATGCTTCAGTCAACACTGAGAGCTGGGGGTGCGCCACAGTCTGGGTGATGCTGAGAACTGGCTGCCTCCAGCCCCACCCCTTTTGCCTGAAGCCCCTCCCTTTCCAGAGGTGCAGAGGAACCGGCCCCGCCTTACCCGTGGGCCCACAGAGTTTGTTGACCCCGCTGCCCAGGAATATGGTATAAGCAATACCAATTCAGTTCTTAGCTGTATCAACAATTCTTGTCAGGAGACTTTCAGAATGCTCTCGCGAGGGATGGTATTACTTCTTCTTTGAATAAGGTAACATCTTTAAAACAATTAGGCAGTTAATTCATAGGTGCTTGGGTTCACCTTTGTGGTCTTTGTCCCAGCAATGAACTTACTGAACTGGCAAGAAAAAGAAGTGGCATTTTACAAGTCAATAAGAAATCAATTTTCAAAGCCCATTAAGCTTATCTGGTCAGTTCCAGACAAAGTGATTTATTTTAAATGGGCATACCATACTAGTCATTTGTTGTCCATTCACATCTCCAATAAGGTGCCTCTGACGTGGTTTAGTATAATTCAACTAAAACACAATTTTGGGTTAAGCAAACACATTTGTACTTCTTTTTTCCCAAGGTGTGACAACCCAGCCATAAAACTGTTCTGGAAACTCTGCAGCACAACCTGGCACATTTTTGTGGCTGAAACGAAATCTTAGACACAAAATCATGTCCATAGCATCAGTTCTGTGTTTTTTTCTGATCATCATGTTTCTGGCACTGTTGTCCAATGACCTCTCCTATCTGTTTTCTTTGCTCTTACCTACTGCAATTCAGGGAATTCTTCCAATGTAAATCACTAAGTCCTCTTCTTAATTACTCTGTACCATGTATTTATTTTTATTTTTCAGACTGGAATAAGCGCATTGAGTATAAACCTGGGTCTGGCAGCATACCTTTGTTTCCCGGCATTCATCTGGAAACCTGTGAGGGACCTGTTTCCTCAATCCAAACCACCATTGAACTGCAAACTAATTATATTGGAAAGGGCTGTGACCGAGAAACGTACTCAGAGAAATCACTACAAAAATTATGTGGTATGTGCTTGGCTTTCAATTTATTCATTAATTCTTTTTGTCCAGAAAAACCTTCTTCTACAAATACAGAGATCAAGAAGCTACTGTATATGTGGTTTTACATGTGCATCAGGCCCATTGTAGCTAACTGCCTGGAACCCCTGAGAACTAGCAAAATGGTAAGACTGGACATAAAGGTAGCTCTTGCTTCTTTTTTTCCACTAATTCTTCACTATTTATTCCTATCTGACTTTCAGTTCTCCTCTACTTCCTCTCTTCCTCTTTATCTTCTCTCCATCTTCTCATCCCTTCTCTTCCTTCATGATGGTTGGGTCTACACTTGCATTCCTCTTTTGAAAGAGGTATGCAAATGAGGTAAATTGAAAATGTAAATGAGGTACAAATTCCCATAAAACAAGGGAAGAAGGATTCTTTCAAAGATGGGGTTTACTTTCGAAAGAGCAGTGTCTACACTGGTTTTGGTCTGTCAAAAGAAGCTATTTCAAAATAAGAATATGCAAATGAGGGTCAGATATGCAAATTTGTACCTCATTTGCAATTTTGGTTACCTCATTTCCATACCTCTTTCGAAAGAGGAATGCAAGGGTAGACACAGCCAATGTGAATGATGTATTATTTCAATTTTGGTAGCACCTGGGCCTCCGATCCATGTTTATCATATCAGGCATTGTACAAATAAATTATTATTAAGAAATTTATTGGTTTATCCAAATTGATACTGCAGCTACTATTCAAATAAACCTTCCTAATTTCAGTGCACTTAACACATCCACTTAAGAAACATCATGCACAATCCTTTTTGCAGGGTTTAAAAAAAATGGAAAGTTTGAGATACAAAAGGTTTTTCAGAGATGGATAGTTTATACAAAAATATTGTGACTCAGTGAAGAGTTTCCAGATTTATTAGAGGGATAGCTGTGTTAGTCTGTATCTGTAAAAACAACAATAAGTCCTGTGGAACCTTATAAACTAACAGAATTTTTGGAGCATAAACTTTCCAATGCATCTGATGCATTCCAATGCATCTCATGAAGTGGGTCTTTGCCCATGACAGCTTATGCTCCAAAAATTCTGTTAGTCTACAAGGTACCACAGGACTTCTTGGTATATCAGCTAAAATTAGATGTTCCACCTTTGTTTTGCTCTGCAGATATCAGCACAGAACAGTATTTTTAGTTATTAAAGGAAGAAAATAAGTATTTTCATATGCCTATGACCCCAAATTTTTATTCTTGCTTGTGGACTTTAGTATAGATTCTCAGCATTGGAGTGGCTAGCCTTACGCCTAAAGGCCTTCATGAGATTTGCACTTCAGGACATGCACATACTAAGCCATATTTTAGAGAAATTACACTTTGCTTTATGACATCTGTAACCCCAGTGCATGTCATTCTTAAGCCTTGTGTCTGAAATGTTGTCAATGTATAGTTAGGCAATCTACAGCTTCACAGTTTGTCTTTTCTAAGATCTAGGTCTCATATGCCATACCATGTATTCTAGGATGTTCACTGTGAACCCAACTTTTTCATTTTAATTCATAATTTAACACTGTGCTCATTAATTGGCTTAAATTTGCTTTGATAACATCACTGCCATGCTATATCTGTGTACAGCTCAATAAACCTTTTAGAAAATAATTTTGAGCCTGAAAATGTCTCGGGCAACGTTATCAAACAATTAAAAAGATCTAAAGCATTTATCACGCCAGAAACTTTAACTTGGAGTTAAGATTCTGAATATTTGCAGTTATGGGGCGGATAAACAGGAAGTAAAATAATACTGTCCTCATAAAACTTATAGATATTAGCTTGAGAATTGCACAGTTAATGTAACACAAACAGCCATAATTTCTCCTATATCATAATCCAGCTAACAGATACATTACAGGGCAAAGCAGGACAAAATCAATCTACAAACAGCATTCATTTTCATCATATTAATAATATTAAGACCGAGATGTTGATCTGTGTGGCCAATTTTACTCTTGTTGCTAGATCAGTGGTTTTCAAATGATGACCACAGACCCCCTGATGCTCTGAAGACCATGTCTGGGGGGTCTAAGAAAGGTTGTTATTAACACAAAATGGTGGTTTTTAATCTGTGATCTGTGACCATTTTCTGAAATTTCCAAAGGGGTTTGCACCACCAATCAATTTTCTTAGGGTTTCGCAAATGAAAGAATTTTGAAAACCTTTACAGCTTCATCATTAAACATAAAAATCTTTATGTTGCAAAAAATGCTCTTGCCTTTTTAAAGACCCTGTGAAAGTATAGGAAAAAAACATGGATTTTGTGTCTCTTCAACAAAAATTGAGTTCATTTGGGTAATTATTCAAGACAATTGCACCAAAATAGACATTGTTTCAGAGAAGGAGGGTTACTCTGTAAGGTTTAAGGAGGATTTATAGCTACCATATCTGAGCATATGAACCTTTTAAGGGTAGGCCCAAACTATGTAAATCCAGGAATGTGCGATGATAAGTATCATACAGAGTTACATGTCTACAAATCCAGAAATTCTCAGTTCAACTTTGTGAAGAAACTACTTCAGTTAGGTAGACTTAAGACTTAAACTAGACTTTGATAAGAACTTTATCAGAAAATCGCTTAAGGTACAGCAAAAATGCAAGGTGGAAGGCTAGTAGAGACAAGGGGCAGAGTTAAGGTTAGCTTTGCATTTCTGTGTTTTTACTTCAAGTGTCTCGTAGAATTTCCAGTCTTTCTAATGTTTGCCTTGTTTAGTTAACTGTGTTTTATAGGGGTATTTTTTCTCCTTGAGTAAGTGATAAATATGTACAGTTTTAATTCCAGGTTAACTTCCTTCCTAGGAAAAATATCTGCAGGCTAAAACTGATAGAGAGATGCATGATCATAAACATTCCAGTAGGTGTTGTTATTTTAGTGTATCCAGTAGCTGAAAGTGGTTGGGAAGAGGGACAGACACAATGACTAACAATAATTTATTATTATTTATGTGATGCCTGTTTCTAGCCCACATACAAAGCAATAGAATTTTTAAACCCAAGAAATAAAAATGGTTGGAAAAAATCAACTGGACAAAAATCAAATGGACTTAAGGACCTTTTCTTGTGTGTGGATTTCCTGTGTTCATAAAGCAGAGTGGGCATGAGAAACAGACAGACACTAATGACAGGAGTTTGATTGACAGGCTTGTCAATGAAAATGAGTTTTGTATCATAATTGCATGTGGAATGGTTTACATGTCTGTATTTAGCATTTACTGCCTGTCTGTCCTTCAGGGGAAGCTCATATGAAAGCGGGTTAATTTTGTATAAAAATCTGTTTTCTCTTGCAAATGACCTGATTGTGTGTAATAGTTTGAATAATAAATTCTTTGAAAGGGACACCTGCATATCTCAATGTGAGTGAAGTACTGTATGGTTGCATGGAGATTGCAGTATTGAGTAATTACAAAGAAATCATCAGTTGTGACACATAACGCACCAGACTCCCTCAAGCCTTTGTAAACAAGGCCCCAGTTAATAAGTCATATGTTCCATGCTTAATTTAGCTGGTGGACATCCAATGAATTTAACTGGACAAAACATTCAAATGCAATCATGTATGTTTCTGTTTATTTATACCTGCCATTCAGTGTACCAGTGATTCACTCACACTGCAGCCATGAAGGTGAGCGATGTAATTTGCAGGAAATATTTTTTTAAAAAAGCAAATCCTGAGCTCAGATAAGGAAATTATGTTTCTTGGCCCTTTTTAAAATGTAGGGAATTTTAAAAAAAATGCCTAGATACTCTCCTACAAAAATGAAGTCCCCCTTTCCACCCCTATTTCCCACTAAAATATCATTTAGACTAAACAATTCAGTTAAGGCTGGACAATAGAACATTGATCATGATTTTGCTGTCGTTTCCCTCCTCCCCAATGTATCTGTATAAAAATTAAATCATAGGGGAATGTTAATATCTCCATGTGAGAGATGGGGAGCTGAGGCACAGAGAGATTAAATGATTTGCCTAAGACCACCCGAGAAATCTTTGGCAGACCCAGGAGTTGTATGCATGTCTCACCAACACACTTGGACATCCTTCATATGCTAAAAGTCAGTGTTGGCGCAAAGAGAAATTGACATAAACTGTTAATGAACAAATTCAGGTTTGAAATCAGTAAAATGTTTCTAATGGTAATAGGGGTGAGGTGTTATACCCACCTGCCCAGGAGCTGTGGGGATCAAACAACTTAATTGGTTTTAAGAAAAAGCTGGACAAATATGGGCATGCTGGAGCTGCTTGTGATGGACAGATACAGAGCTCAACAGCCCTGGAGCTCATTTCTGGTATGCCCTCTATGTTCCGTAGAGCCCAGGCCTTGGCGTTTCAGCTGGTGACCTGCAGGGGTCAGGAAGGGACTCTACACGGTCACAAATATACTCAAATTGTAGTCTGGTTTTGTTTGTTTTATTTTAATCTCCTTCCTCTGAAGCATATGGGATGGCTCCGGCTCGAGATAGGACATTGGACAAAGTAGGCTAGTATCCTGAGTTGGCACAAAGTGTTCTGTCTCAAGTGAGTGGCCGGCTGATTCTTGCACACATGCTCAGGGTCTAACTGATGTATGTGAAGTCAGGAAGGAGTTCCTTCTGCCTCCCCACCCCCATTTGGATTGGCAGTGGCCTTGGGACCAAGGGATGGGAGTTGTTTCCATCAGTCTGTGCTGTGTGTGAGTGTGGGTTGCTTGCCCAGGTTATCTTGCTCCTTCTCACTTAATCATTTGTGTGCCATTGCAGAGGACCTCAGGCACTGATGTACCTTCATCCTTCCTGTTCTTTGCCTGTGGCATGTAACAGCCTGGTCTCATGTGGGCTGTAATACTGTGGTCTAATTTTGGTTGTTAGGTGTAGTTTATGGGTGTTGTTCGTGACTGGAGATACTCAGGAGGTCACACTAGATGATTCTCTGGTCTTAAACACTGTGACTCTTGTGCAGTAACCACAAAATTCTTTGGGCATCAGAGGGTGGAATTAGGCCATTGATAAGCGTTAGGGGAGGAACGGCATCTCTTAACATTTGCATAGCATGGAGCTGTCCACATCTATTTTAATCATTGAGGACTCTCTTTAAGGTAAATCTGAGACAAAAAATACTCTAAACTGAATGTTAAATTGCTCCAGTGATCGCTTGCAATAGATAACACACTTCATGCTGTTTGGGGGCAGCCACGCCCCTTTTTCATTGTGCCTCACAAACCATAGTTACGGTGAGTGTTGTATAGTAGGGGCAGGGAGCAGTTGTTAGTGCTTTCAAAAGCAATGGCACAGGATTGCATTTGTGCCTTCCTTACTTGACTGACTACCCTGACATGGCTGCATAAGCACAGACAGAATTTACTCCCAAATGGTTAAAAAAAATCATTTATTTAGCTCATGATTCCAAACTCATTGCTGAGAATTAAATATCTCGTAGTAACAAAGGGAACATCTTAGGAATGTAGCTCAAAAGTTACTTAGCAGGGTGACTGCAGTCCTGTATAAACTATGCCAAACTCAATAAAGCTCAATGAACTGCCACATGCTGAAAATACAAATCAAACGTTTTTGGAATAAATCAGCAAGGGATTGTGTGGGGATTGACTAGGAACCTGTCGGTTTGGGGCCTGATTCAGCAAGGTACTTTTAGCACTCGGGAAGCCAAAGTGCAATCAGATACATAAAGTTACGCTTCTGATTAAGTATCTTGCTGAATTGAAGACTCGGTAAGTGGCTTAGGAAACTTATTTTGTTCATTTGGGAGCTTTCTCACAGTTTCACTGTAACTGGAAAATTAGATCCTAGCATGATTATCTTACTAGATGTTTATTGCTGCCTCTGACCATGGTGCAGAATTATTAAAGAGACATTAATGTTTTCTCTGATCCCATAAGTTATTTAGTACAAATCCGTTTTAGTTTTAAAACATGTTCTTCATCAATCCACAGTTCTTAGAAATTACTTTCTGTAAGTTTAAAAAGAATCCATAAAACAAAGGCAGATTCCTTTTGGACAAAGATAGTGTTGCTTGTGCTGTGGGCAAGTAAAATATTCGTAAGTGGCTTCAGCAATAAAAAAACAAACAAACGAACAAACAAACAAACCCAACTTTACAAAGTTTATTATAGATTGTGCCATCTGGATAAATTCAGCATGATGTTTTCCAATAGCTAACATCTGTGTATTAAGCAATGCAACCTGGTGTGTTATCCACACTTAGTCCTTCCTTGTGCACTGCTTTCAAATTATATATATATATATATATATATATATATATATATATATATATATATATATTTAATTTGATGCTGCTGTCACTTGAAAATTACTTTTAAAAGAGGGTTTTTTGAAAAAGAAAACCTGTTAGAAATAATGTTAAGGGTGGGTAAAAAATATCTGAGAAATCCACAGTAATTAAATGTGACGAATTCCATCCGAACGCCGCATGCTGACCATTACAATACGGTAATGAGGTAAAAAGATATTGGCTACCATATGGTTCGACATGGAGCCAAACACAGAATGCAGCAGTAGAGGTTACAGGAGCAGGGATGGGCAACCAGGAGTGGCCCTCCCGCACCTCAGAGGGCTACAGCAGCCTGCATTCCACTGGGGTCCTCCTATGTGTCCATCCTCCCCCATGTGCCCCTCGTTCACAAAGGCAATGGAGCTCTGGACTTCCTAAGTCTCCTTCTTCCCTCACAGCACTTTCGGAGCATGTGACTTGTGGCATTCCAGCTCTGCTGCAAGGCAGGGAGAGGAGTCCCCACAGAGTGCAAATTGAGTGATCTGTGGTGCTCTGAAAGTGCTGGGAGGGTTAAGAAGTACGGGGCTCTGGTGGCTCAGCACTTGAGAGGTGCATTGGGGAGGGAGGACATCCAGGGGTCCACAGACCACAGGTGGAGCCTTAGTGGGCCACCTTTATCACACAGGCTGCAGGTTGCCCACCACGAGGTTTGAGTGTTTCTTTTTAGGTATCTCATTAGTTTGGGTAGTTTTCATTCATTCTGTGACTTCTTGACACTTTTTCTTGACAAAGTCACCATCAGGAATGTTCATACATATTCTTCTGAGATACCTAAGTCATGTGAAATGCTAACTTTAGAAAGCAAAGGCTTCACCAGGAGAGACCATTAGTTATCTCAGAAAGGAGCCTCATAATGGTAAACCTTAAGACAGATTCTGTCTCTGAACCACACAAATCTAAAGCATTTTGCTAAGTTATTAACATTACTGTGACATTTTCCATTTTTGTTTTTCAGATTCTCTCTCAGAGAAATACTTGGTGTCTTGTAATCACTTCATTAATGGTTCACTTTTTAGAAGGAGACTGCTAGATTGCAGTCAAGAGCCTCTCTTCACTCCCTCTGTAGTCCTGGGAGTACTTACGGTAACAGCTATCAAGGATATATTGGAGAATACAAACGTTATGTTTTTGCTACAAGTGCTATAGCTGTAGCATTGCAACTATGCCAGTATAGTGCAGATACTTGCTAGAGCGATTAAAGGGGGTTTTATGTTGGAATATTATATCTACCCAGGGAGCTATGTCAGTGGAAAGATTCTTCTATCAACCTAGTTGCAGCTACTATGGGAGTTAGCTCCATTTAATTACATCACAACAGGCACAACACTTTTCTTATTTGCTTTAGGTATAGATGGGGCTTGAGGGTTTTACCATGAGACTACAAGCAAAGTACAGAGCTACAAATCTATTTTCTGAACATAGTGCTACTAACATATCATCTTTGTGAATTTCTGTTACGTGCCTATGGAAGGAAATCAATTCAATCCTCCCAAACTCATACCAATAAAACCTTGTGTCACCTCTCACAATGAGCTATAAACACAAACCAGCAGGAAGGGTTGATTTTGAACTTTCCATTGGGACACAGAACGTTCCTTATGATGGTAGTATCTGAAATAACAGATGTGAAACATAAGAGAACATGAAAGCTATTTAAGATAATCGTGAAAACTTGCTAAGACATTTCGCTCCCTTCAGTGCCTGTGAAGTTGTACTCAAGAATGACAGTGATCTCTGGGGGAGAGATTTCATTAATACCACCTATTTAAAAACACATCAAAATAAAACCTCTACAACATTTTCTAATATACCTTTCTGTCCACTATGAGTCGTTATGGTTGGTATCATGTCAGGATATTCTGCCTCTGAAGTCAAAAAGCCATTAGTGGAGTGAGATGCTACTGAACAGAAGTGAGGGTACCACAATCCGGCCTTTGGTGAATTTAATGGATTAGATTTCCTCTTTAATTTCTCATTGCATTGTCATCTGCAGGAGCATCCTCAGGAGCTATTGACTTATTACCCACTCCTAGTGCAACAACTAACTGGACAGCAGGGCTTCTAATAGACAACAATGACCTGATTTTTAAATTTGATGGAAAACAAGGAGCTAAAATTCCCGATGGAATAGTACCAAAGAATTTAACTGACCAGTTCACAATTACTATGTGGATGAAGCATGGACCTAGTCCAGGACTGAGAGCTGAAAAAGAAACCATTCTCTGCAACTCTGACAAGACAGGTGAGTCTGTTTACTTTAAACCTTTTTGGCAGAGATCACTGTAGCATGAGCTTTTCTTCCCATCAGTTAATATATTTTGAAAGGAAGCCATATACCCTGAATAATGTCCCTCTAAAATGTTTATACTTCGTTTATTTGGATGGTCATTGAGTTCAGTGTAAGTTTCTGTAATAGTCAGGCATTTTTCAAAATTCATCTGAGGACTCACAGGAGAACAGCTCACAAAATGGGGGAAATTAGTTGTCTTTTGTCATTATTTAGATTTGAGAAAATAGTGCTAAGTTTTATTTGAAATTAATTATATTAAATTTTAATTGAACAACTGTGCTGAGCTAATTCATCTATACACTAACTGGATCAGACCTATTCCAGGAAGGTGCTAAGGCCCTGCAAGTTTCACTTACACCCATAATGAGGCACAATTCTCAAATAAATTAGAATATTCATGTCTTTTGGCTTGTTGGAAGTCTACATTGCACATACAGGCAGGGTATTTTTTAGGTAAATTCAGCTAGACAAAGCAATTATGACACTGCAGCGCTTTAAACCTTTTTATTTATTGTTATATTTTATGTTTTTAGAAATGAATCGACACCACTATGCACTTTACGTTCATAACTGTCGTCTGGTGTTTCTTCTGCGTAAAGATTTTGACCAAGCTGATACATTTCGCCCAGCAGAGTTTCACTGGAAGTTGGATCAGGTATTTGGGTTCCTTTTATTATCTCTATATAGCCTGCATTTATGCAATATGGTTCGCTGTCTCCTTCTAACGGAAGAACCACACGGAGGTTGAAGAGCCTGAACCAGGCTTTGAGTTGTCTTTTACTTTGGGCAGGTATAGGCTTGTAATTGCATATCCAGAGATCCGGTATTTGATTCCCACTCCTGGCAACCACTCAGGGACATTGTGCTGCATGTAGTTTCTAAAACAAAGTCCTCTATTCACCATTAGAAGCCTGTTTTATCAGTACAGCAGAACTGATTTACGCTTACCACTAAACACTTGGCTGGTGTGAAGACAGTACTTAATGTCATGTATTGACTCCTGCTTTCAGTTGCTACTATATTTAATTTTACTTGATCATGAATTCCATAAAAGTTGCTTTCCAGAGAATTATTAATTGTTGTGAAGATAACGATGATGCAAAGACACATTTTGACAGACTAATATTTGCTTAAACTGAGCTTTTGTAATAAATAATTTTGAGCACAAAACATAAAGCTGACAATTCAGGTGTACCATTATGCTAATTGTTTAATCCTTTGCTTTCCTGTTAAATCGATACAGAATGTTGCTCTCAGTCTACACTATCAAATATATACGTAACAGTAGCCTGTTCAATGAGCATAGCTTTTTTTTTTTTTTTCACTTTTGATATCTAGGTTAGGGTGAGTTCTGGTATGCTTGAAATGAAAAAGAACTAAAATGTCCCAGAGGATGAATTTACACTAATGAATGGTGAACCTGAAAGGTCTTGTAAAAATGATTTAGTTTTATACTACTGTGTTGAGTGATATAGAAATATTTATAAATCAATGCCCTCAAATAGAATTGCTACAGAAAAAAGATTTTTATAACTATCTCCAAAATCTTGAATGCTTATTCAAAGCTTAGGTGTATCATTTTTGTCTGGAAAGATGAATTGAAATCACCTTCTGTGCTTTGCTATCTTGTTTTGAAGCAGATATATATATTTATTTATTTACTCATTCTGAGCTTCTAGAGAGGAAGGAACAGTGTCTTTGAATAAGTGAATTAGCATGAAATTCCAGTGACTTAGCAATGACAAAGCAGTGGAATATGTACAGTAGGGGACAGTCCTCCACTGGATGGAATCATTTTATAGTCTGACAGAACTACTTCACCTATGCTTTAGGCTGTGATTTTATTTCTGCTTGGCTGTGTTTAGACTAGCCCCCAACTTTGAAAGGGGCATGGTAGCTCAGTGATTTGAGCACTGACCTGCTGAACCCAGGGTTGTGAGTTCAGTCCCCAAGGGGGCTATTTTAGGGATCTGGGGCAAGTAGATTAAAAAAAAAAAAAAAAGGATGGTACTTTGCCCCACCAAGAGGGCAGGGGGCTGGACTTGATGACCTCTGAAGGTCCCTTCCAGCTCCATGGAATGTATGGTAATTAGAGTGTTGGGGGCAGGGAAATTTAGCCTAATGAAGTATTGCATATGCACTGCAGCACTTCGTTAGTAGTCTCCCAACACCCTAATTACCATGCCCCTATCCAAGTTGGGGGCTCATCTAGACACAGCCCTTGTGATTAACATAGATGATAGTTCACAGGCATATATACTCCCCAGGTTCATACTTGGGTGCTAACATTTCCTCCTAGTGCAGAGTGCTGCTCACTTTTCAGCTGCTTTATAAACCTTCACTTTTGGGTATTAGCAGTGCTTTTTTGGTGCCTCTACTTGCTGGTACTGAGTACCAGCACCTCAGCAGCCCCAGCCACAGGAAGTAGTGATATTAGGGCAGTGGTGGGCAATCTGCAGCCCTTGTGCCACTAGTGCTCCACTTGGGCTCTAGACACACATTTCACAAATGCTTAACCAATATTCCTTTCCAAGCTACTTTTATAACGACACTTCTCCCTCTGTAATCCAGAATTAACCTGTCAGCAAGTGTGTTCTAATTGGTTATTACAGGTGTTAGGTGCTGGTGAAGAAAGAAAGTAGAAACATGAGTAGTAAGTTAGGAAACGAGTGTTTGGAGTGCTTAATATCTCTTTTATGCAGATGCTCTTCCCTCTTCTTATGTAAAATAATTTCACTGGGTTTGAGATAACTCCCCAAAAGATCAACAAGAAGTCCTGTGGCAGCTTATACACTAACAGGTATTTTGGAGCATAAGCTTTCATAGGCAAGACCCGCTTCATCAGATCCACTCATGCATCGGATGAAGCGGGTGTTTGCCTATGAAAGCTTATGTTCCAAAATACCTGTTAGTCTGTAAGGTGCCACAGGACTTCTTGTTGTTCTCGAAGATACAGACTAACACGGCTACCTCTCTGATACTTGCCCCCCTCCCCAAAATCAGCTTTCTAACCCTCTTCAGAAACCTTGGTCTAACCTTGGTCTGGTCCTTCATGAGATCATGGTGAACCAGTATCTAGAAAAGAGTTGGGGGAAAAAATGTTTGCCAAAGCTGCTAATGTCAGTTCCAGCTCCAACACTGCAGTTAGCCTTGGAGAGCTGCCCTGCAACCACATAGTACCTTCCCCATGCAGGGGTGGCTTTGAGGGGGACCAGAGTTACAGCTTCCTCTCCTCTACTACTTGAAGAGTTATGGATCCCCATCCTCCTACCTTCTGATCCAATCTACTTTAAATAACTGCTCCTGCCTGACTTCCCCTGACTCACATGGGACTGAGTCCAAATAGTGATTTACATAATGAGCCATCATTTTTAAGCCTTTTGGTAATAGTGTAGGACACAGTATTAAATAGGTCAATGTACAATATGCTACACACTCTGTGCACCACGGCTATTACATTTTTCATACTAATATGTAAGATTTAACCAAAGCCATGACATTTCTCCTAAACCAACACAATAAGATTACTGCTTTAAGTGACCTTTTCAACCAGGGACACAAGAATTTTTAATTCAAAGTCTAATTATTTTATGTCTCTTGCTATTTTTGATATTGAACCAGATCACGTTGCCCACTGGCAAAATCTTTTTTCAGTGACTGCAGAAAGCATGCAGCAGCCATTCTAACTGGACAAAACCGGATGAAGATGCAGCAAAATGTTTCTTTTCCGAGGCAAAATAAGCTGCTTTGAATAATCCAAAATGAATCAAGAGCATCAACTGTACTAAAACTGTCTCCAGTTTCATTTTATCGTACAGAGAACAATGATTGCTCCTCGTAAGGAAGGAGGTTGTTCAAATGCATCAGAACAAAATGCGTTCTATCTGTTTGCCTATGCATATGCGCACATCTTGTTGAGTAGGCCTCTACTGGCAGCACGTAACTGATTCATTTCCTATGCAGAATAGGAGATTGCAGTTAAAGGTACGCACCTCTGTTCTTGGATGCAATGCATTTCCATTTACTTTGGAAAGTAAACAGCGGTGCATGTGTTTGATAGTGCTGTCGCTGATTTTCCAAGATATGCTGCTATGTATGAGGTGTTGCTGAAGGGTTTGGCACAAGATAAATAGACTTTGATATCCAGAGTGATACTTTGAATTAGTTTTGTAATTAGCAGCTGAAGCCTGTAGCTCTATGATGGCTATTTAGCCTGTGGGAAACAGACTGGGATTACTTCCTAGCTGACAGCTGTCCATATAATGAAAATCATAAAAGGCATCTTTATCAACAGACTCAGCAGAGACGACAAGGAGTGAATTGATATGAAGACAGAACTGTCCTCCATGCCCTAGAATGCTGGGGTGTAATGGTGAGATATTGGGGCATAGAGATTGGCTGACTGTCCATTATGTGTGTCCGCGTGTGCCTGCAGTAGCGGGGCTGGCCAAATTGCTGGGCCCATGGGCAAGACGTGGGAGTCTGGATCCATGTGCATGGAAGGGGACAGACTTTGGGTGAAAGGGGCAGGGCTGGGGCTGAATCTGTGAGCCCTGAGGGAAGTTGCCCCCTTTTTTCTCCTCCCATCCCCTCTGTTGGTGGGCTTGTGCTGGAGTGCATTTAATTATAAGGATTCAGGACTGCCAATCTGCCGCCTTTCACTGACAGTTCTTTTTTTAAAAAGTTGATTATTTTAATTGTACATTTTATTTGAGGATCAAAGGAGTTTCTTAAGCACATACCTACTTCTTCCCAAATTGGTATGCAGGTCTGTAGTGCACTGGCATACATCCTTAATAAGCCTCCTACAGACAGAAAATTAGAAAACACCTAGATTGCATCCTACACAGCCAGTAGGAGAAAAATGATAGATGAATCATGCTAATCCTGTGACAAAGAAGAAATCATTTCAGGCCTCAAACAGCCTCTGCAGAATCCAAAGCACCCCAAGACATTCTAGCCCTCTAATGTCTTATCTGACACCATTTATTCACCAGTTTTCTTCCTTGCTTTGAATGCTATTGTATGTAGCATCTTGCTTCAAAGCAGCCTTCACCACTATAAAAATGTGCCAAACATGCTGATAAGTGATGCGAATGTTCATTGAAATCCCAATTTAAGGCATTTTAATGTAGTTGATGTAATTGTACTGTCCCAGTTAACAACAAATCTGACAAACGGATTTAATTTTGTGCTGTGCAAGCCCAGTTGCACGACACACGCCTGAAAGCACTTTCTTTGATAACTGGTTTCTATTATATTGCCTTTGTAAACCTACTCTGACCCTTAAGAAGGCATGGAGCTGCATTCAGAAATACCCCTCTTTGCATTCAATTTCAGTTATCAGCAGATATTTCTAGAGTTGCCTGCTTTTCAAAGAGACAGTCCAGTGAAAAAGTGTGGCTAAAAATGTCTGGCCGTATCTACTGATCGGACGCCCAAAGTTTGGTCACTGTGGATGGGGGAGGTGCAGGGCGCAGAGCAGAGAGAGAGGACAGTGAGTGAGCAGTGGGGTAGAGGAGTAAATGGATCAGGGCCTTGGGGAAGAGATGGAAAAAATGTCTGGAAAGCATGAAGGGGCCCCCTGGGCAGTGACAGAACCTCTAGGGGAAGTGACGAGGCAGGAGAGTTTCTGGCACAGCAGCTGGAGTGTCAAGTTTTTGAAAATTACATAGTCAATACCCTGAATATTTCTGTGTTGTGCATGTGCTGCCTTTTGTAACAGACCCCCTTGCCACCACCACCCTGCTTTTTTTGCAAGGATATGAAAATTATTATTTTACTACATGGTGGGGTTTCAAAAGCAATCAATGCTGGCTTAACTCTCATCCAGTGGAAGTCAGTGGTAAAATTCCCATTGAAATTAAATATAGTCAAAATTGGGTACAAGCAAGGTTTGAGTCAGCTCCAAATTGCTCTATGGGAGTTCATGTGAGTCTCAGCCATGAAGCATGTACATAGTATGTACAGTCTTGTTGCAGCTACATAGCATGTACATAGTATGTACATCAAGTTGCCTTTTTTCCTTCCCAGAGTCTTCATGTGGCAATTCTCTGGAAGATTCAGGAGTTTTGTTTTTTTTTTAAAGAATTTCATTTAAGTAAATATGAAGGTGAATAATAGAATCAGTCCATTTGTTAGTAAGTTGCATTTATATTGTGCTATCCTTTGGTTTCCAATTATGCCCCTGAAGTGTCCATAGCCTATGTTTAACTGTATTGAAGAAGCTGTCAGGCAAAGGTGGATATTTGGCCAGTTGAGGAGGAGACGTGTGCTCATAGAAAGTCAGTTTAGTTTTTCAGTATTCAAGAAGTGTTTTTATTTTGGTAGCTCTTTGGGCAAATCCAGTGGTAGGGGTATGTTTCTTGGTTATCATCTTTGCAGCTGCAGAATCGCAAAATATGCAGGGCCCTACTTATATGAAATAATCAAATGTTAATGGCCTTTTTGTGATTTAGTGACAATAAAAGTGGATTATAACATTATTTCATCATGTGTGACGTCTGGACCTAATTTAATAGGACGTGTTGAAGTTACAGTGTGACAGCATATGGACGTGCTGCAGTGATAGTAAATAGTAATCAGGGCTTTCAGGTGCTTTGACTGTCAATATGATAAAGCAGTTTAATTATTCAAAGCTGTAATTAAACCATCCATATTTCTGAAAGGGAATGTGAGCAGCTTTTACCCTGCTATCTGCATATTACAATTCTTAAGTCATATAAAAGTGACTCACAGTTCACCTGAAAACAAGTTTGCAAACTCTTGTGTTTGACAGATGCACCAACATACAACAATGAAGAGAGTTATGCTTCACAGCAATATGTATCATAAGTATTACATTTATTTACTTGCCACCACTGACCCTTTGTCTCATGTCATTGCTTTGTCACTGTGCTAAAAGAATGCTAGATAAAAGTGATAGCTGTGAATATCATGCAGTTTGTCCAGTTATTGAAATCCATTCAACCTCGGGACAGGGTGGTCACATGGTCATGTAAACGTTTGCAGCTGAGGGCTTTTATTCTTCCCAAGTTAGTAAATTCTCAGTTCATGGGAGAACGACTGGTGGGTGGCGAGAAATTGCTTTAGGATTTTGTAATTCCTGCTGGCCAATTTCTAAAGCAGAATTAGTAGCGTTAAGAGGCCACATTGGATATAATCTACACTGCAGTTAGACATACTAAGGCTGGCCAGCTGGCTCTGACTCCCAGGACTTTTTTGTGAGGCTGTCTAATTGTGTTGCAGATGTTCTTGCTTGGGCTGTAACTCAGGCTCTGGGACCCTCCTGCCTCACAAGCCTAAGCTCCAGTCCAAGCCTGAAAGTCTACACTACAGTTAAACAGCCCTGTAGCTAGAGGCCCACAAGCCTGAGCCAGCTGGCACTGTCTCGCCATGGATTATTTTTTTTGAATAGTAATGATGGTGACCACTTGTTGCTGAGCACGATTGTCTTCCTCGGGAGCTGTGGGTGCTGAGGAGGCCAATAAGGCCTATTTTTGAACCACAAGTCCTATTACAGTGAGGACAGATGTTTCCCAGTACAGTAGGAGGCTGTTGATCATGTCTGAAAGTCAGTCTCTCCTTCCTCCTTCACTTCTTTTCCTCTTCAGCTTGTCGGCAGGAAAGTTCAAAATGCACGGGAGCACCAAGTAGGACTTCTCTTCATTTTGAGCAATCCTGGTAAATTGCTCCCAGGTGTCAATATCAGCATTGGCATACCCTTTCTCAGCAAGAGAACATGTGTGGTAGTGCTGGGATCTCTGCAAGCAGAGAGCATAACACTACTAAAAATGAAATTCTTGTAAGCAAAGAGGCAAAAGTTAGACCATATTGAAGGGTCTGGTCCAAAGTCCAAGGAACTCAGTGGAACAGCTCATTTGGAGTGGCTTGTTCAAGAGAGATATAACACAGAAACCTTTCAGATCTGCTTGGAATTCTCCCTTTGCCCCATTATTATACACAACCTCTATACCCATTTCACAGATTAAGAAATTGAAGCATAGAGAAGTTCAACAACTTGCCAAAGGTCACACAGCAACTGTCTGATAGAGTAGTGTGTAGAATGTGGGTCTTCTAACTTTCCACTTATATGTCCAAACTAGTAAACCATGTTGGCTATGTCTAAACTTACAAAAAACTTCGAAATTACCATGCTAATGGCCAAATCGAAGAATACTGACGAGGAGCATGAGTATTCAGCACCTCATTAGCATGCCACCGGCCGCGGCACTTTGAAAGTGCCACGTTTCGCTTGCGTGCAGCTCATCTACGTGGGGGGTCCTTTTTGAAAGGCATGCTAATGAGGCACCGAATATTTAGTATTCTTTGATCTGGCCATTAGCATGGCCATTTCGAAGTTTTTCGTAAGTGTAGACCCAGCCATTGCCTTTGCAAATGACATTAATTGATAATAATTTATAATATGTTATTGTAATTGTTAATGATGTAAGAAAACCAAGGTTACTGCTTTTATAATATTATGAAATAGTATGGAAGGGTCTGTGGGGTCCCTGGATCACTGATACTCATGTCACCACCAACAGAGATCAGTGAAGCAGCATTTTACTTCCTGTCAAGCCCCACAGGAAGGACTGTGACCACGTAATTGGCTCACACCCATTACATAAGCCAGGAAAAGTGACCCCCCCCACCATTGGCCGTATGAGCAATAATACAGCCTCTGCTGCTGCCACGTTGCACCCTGCACTTGCTGCCTCTTGCAGTCATTTCTAGCTCCTGCTTTGCTCCTGTTCCGTGCCTGCTCCTTGCCTCTCTCCAGCTCCTGCCCTTTAACCTTGCTCCTGACCTTCTGCACTCAGTTCTGGTCTGACTTCCAGCCCGTGGCCTTGGCATTAGGTATATGAGTCCAGATCCAATATTCAGCTTTGATCCCTGATCCTGACTTTGTTCCTGACGCTGACTCAGTCCCGTGGCTCTGGAACTTAGCTATTGACCCCAACTCTGACTTCTGCTTCCATTCCTCAATCTGGCTGCCTGCTCTCACCACTAGGCCTGACTAGGGTTGGCCTATATGACCTCCTGAGGTCTCTTATGACCCTAATCTTCTATGATTTCGTGACGATTGTATGAACTGTGCAAACTGAAAACATCTTGGTCTCCACCCAAGAGAGGTGATGGCTCAGGAACTGGAAGCAGAGGACACTTTTAGAGGAACATGGGGGAATACAGGGGCAGTTGCTAGGAACTTTGAGCATAAGATGCATAAATATTAAATTTTAGAAATATATATTCATACTGAACCCCTAGATTATTTTCCACAATCCTATTTTGTATAAAACATAACAGAATCGTTATAAATGATGAATTTTTTTATTGCCTATCATTTGCTGTTGCAGTATATCTGATTGTTTTAATTATCAATTTAGAAAACTTAATATAAGCTTTATTACACTCCATTACCCGAGGTTTCTTTTAATGTATGAAATGGATTCATACACATTGAAAATGCAGATTATCTTAGCATGCCCTACCATTTCAAATGTGCTCACTTAATGACATATTAAGGCTATCTTAACCCCTAGTCAGTTACATGAAATTCCTAATTCACTAAATTTGTTATCATCAAGATAGTAGAAGTATTTTTTAAAGAATTTAGAATATGCAGTGTAGAATAAATTCAAAATAAATTGTAAGGCACTTTGCCAGTTCATTTAGGTAAATTAAATGAAGATGGAACTGTTACATGAAAGTGAACAATTCCTACATGTTAATGAGTGGGTTCATGGCTACTGTGCACTTGGGGGAATAGAAGATTCCCACTCTGTTTGATGCTATTGTAGATTCATTTTGATAGTTGTCTGCCTTAGTGAACTGCCTTTTCCCTGATAATAAATTAGCTATGTCTTCAGCTGTGATTTTTGGTATGAGAGATGTCGTGTAAATATGATTTCTCACAGTGTGTGTCTCCTGTCTTCCCACCCTACATACACTTTTTGGTCTTCATTGTGAAGAGAGTATGAGAAAACACTTGACATGATAATCCATCAGGGATTGCAAAGTATTTTGTAAAAAGCCAGAATGTGCCTGCTTTGTATGTGAGAGGGAAAAAAGTGTAAAATTTAAATATTATTAGAAGCTCATATTTCACAATATACACTGTTGTGTTTCAAGATTAATTATTTGTAAAAATAAATCCCAAGATGAGCTCCATAAACCAGAAGCCATTTATATAATAGTAGTTTGGTGACCGAAAATTGTCCAATATATACATCTTTAAAGTAAATGATTTTATAGCCTCTACCTACCTAAATGTGTACTACCAGTTTAAATCATTGTGATTTTTATCATTTTTCTGAAATGGCAGAAGTGTGAAAACTTCAAGAAGAAAAGAGCCAAGTTCTATTTCTTTTGAGGATGATTTGATTTTCATCAATATGCATTTTATCTGTGATATGTCAGCTATGTTTTGTGTGCATGTTGTGTGTACCTAGATATGGGCATAAACATAGGGAGTATGGGTATGTCCACATGTGCACGTTATCTTGAGAAGACACGCCCTCTCTCGAAAGAACAGAGGGAAGAGCTACATGTGCCATTCGCTCTTTTGATGGGAAATTGGAGGAAAGCAGCCCAGATATGAAAGCCGGACCCCTATCCCGTCGTTGGAAGAGCACCCCCTGTCGACAAACTACATCGAAAGAAGGCACGTGTAGATGCTCCACGGTCCACTTTTTCGAAAGAGGAGTCCTCCGTGGCGGCACCCAGCTGGAGAGCAGAGATGCCCTATTCTCCAGAGAGAGGCTCTATGACCTGCGTTTCCAGCTGCTCTTAAAGCCGCACGGACCCAGAAACCCCGTGCCAGGAAGCTGAGAGCAGGGAAGCTGCGACTCCGTGAGCTGCCCTGGACGACTCCAGAAGCCTCATGCCCAGCGCCCAGCAGCCTCCTGAGCCCCACCCGCCCCAAGAGCCCTGCGAGATGAACCCCGAACTCCGAGACCTCCTAGGTCTATGGAAAGATGAAGAGATCCTGCGGGAGATGGGGGTCAGAGAAGGAATGCCTCAGACTTTGCCCGCCTGGCCCAGGACTGACCAGCCATGGCCACTCTGAGTGGGCATCAGATCAAGTCTGGAGCAAAGTCAAAGAGCTCTGTCAGGGGCAGGACGAGGCTGGGTGCTCAGAGGCAGGTCCCTCCACCTGCGCCTGCTACAAGGAGCTCCACTCCATCCTGGTGCCCCAGCTCAGCTCCCCACCTCCAGTGGTCCTGGATACCTCTGCAGACCAGCACAATCCAGAAGGGCTGGAGGAGCCAGGACAAGCCAGTGTGAGCCAGGGGGTGGACACTACTCTGGACTGGTCCAGCGAGGAGGGTGACCTCATCATCAACGTCCCCTCACGATCATCCAGCCAGGCCACGGGGAGCCAGGCATCACCAGAGGTTGTGGTGGGACCCCACGGTAAGCGCTTGGTGGGGCTGGCACCCTGGCTGGCAGGATGCAGACAGCATGGCCACCATTGTGGGCCATGCACAGGCCCGGAGGCCCAGGGCCAGACACCCCGGCCAGCCTTGGCCCATGGCATGCGCCTGGTGCCTGCCCGTGCCACCCAGCACCTAGACCCATTCACGGCTCTGGGCACCCAGACGCCCAGTGGAATGTACACAGGCTGGCCTGCACCCAGCGGGAACCCCATGCACACCTGATGCCACAGGAATGCTTTGCTCACCACACCCAGGCCCCAGGGGGGCAAGGTCCCCAGGGAGATGGGGAGCCGGGGTCCTAGGGAGCATGGAGTGACAGGACATCATGGGGGATGGGGGAAGGGGTCCCAGGAGAGATGGGGGATGGGGTTGTACTTGGGGACTGACATGCCATCCATCTCCCCTTCCAGGTGCAGCAAGCGAGGGCCCGCACAGTCCATCGGCCTCAATTTTCCCGAAGAGCAGCAGACAGGGGCCAGGTGCCTCCAGAGGCACTAATGCACTGGACATGCAGCTGGAGACCACAGCGGCACACGGAGGACAATGCCGCCAGCCTCCGCCAGGCTGATCTGACTGAATGGCACCTCTGGCTGGAGGAGGCAGACCTGACGTGGTGGAGGGAGGCGTGGGACCAGCTTACGTCCCATCTGGAGGGCATCCAAGGGACCCTGCAGGAGCACATTGGCAATGTAGCCAGGTTCCTGGCCCTCCCTGCAGCACCCCCTTGCCCCAGCGCCAGCCACCTCCGCAGAGGCTCCTCCCGAGAGATCTTCCCTGCAGGGGCCCCTGCCCACCCCACACACCCCACAGATGCTCCTGCCCCACCCCACGCTGATGCCCCTGCTGATGTCCCCCCAGCGCACCTACCTGCTGGTGCTCCCTGCCCCATCCCAGCCCCACCACGGAGCTTGCACCTGGGGTGGGGGGCAAGGGGATCCCGGGGCCAACAGTGGTCTCAGCCCACAACCCCCATCCCTGAGTGACCCTCCCACTTCAGTTTCCTCCCCACTCCATGAGGTACATGACTGGCCCCCCACCCCATTGTAAATAGTTCAACATTCACACAGGCACTGTGTTGTGGTTCATGTTGATAAACGTTTATTGCACACCAATGCCCATGTCTCATAGTCTTTTGGTGGGGGGACGCATGGGTGTGTGGTGGTGGTGGTGCATGTGGTGGGGGTGAATGCATGGGGGGGACAGTGAGGGGTGGACATCGGGGGCGTTCAGTGCGGCCCAAGGGGGAGGCTCACCTGGAGGGCCTCCTGGGTCCAGACCCTGTCACAATTCGCCTGGCGACTGGTGATAGCAGCTGGCTGCTCGAACCCCACGGCAGCCTCAGCCACCCACCCCTGGATCTAGGCATCCCGCTTGCCCTCCACAATGCTGTGGAGGTTACAGCAGGTGCCCACCACCTGCAGGACATTGCGCACCCCAACCCCAACGCGGGTGAGGAGGCCCCGCCACCACCCCTTAATGCGACCAAAGGCCTGCTTGACCACATGCCGGGCCCAGCTGAGGCAGGTGTTGAAGGCCTCCCAACTGGGGTCGAGGTGGCTGGTATAGGGTTGCATCATCCATGGCAGTAGGGGCTATGCTGCATCTGTGACCATGCACAGTGACATGGTGGTGTCCTCAATCAGCATCTCCTGCTGGGGGATGAAGGTGCCAGCCTCCGTACGCTGGCATAGGCTGGAATTGCAGAAGACACTGGTGTTGTGGGTTCGCCCCACCCAGCCCACATAGATGTCCATGAACTGTCCTTTGTGGTCCACCAAGGCCTGGTGACTACTGAGTGGTAGCCATTCCGGTTGATATAGTGGCTGATTCTGTGTGCCGGGGTGTGGATGGGGATAAGCGTCCCATCCAGGGCACGGAAGCAGTTTGGGAACCCCACCTAGGAGAAACCCCTTACGACAGCGTCCAGGTCCCCGACACGGATGACCTGATGCAGGAGCATTGCGTTTATGGCATGGGCAACCTGCATGGGGTGGACACCATGCAGTCTCGTGAGATTGCGGCAGGACGTTCCCAGCCAATGTTCCCCCCAACATGTCCCCTCCTGGCCAGCAGCCCCCAGAGGTCCCTGTGCCCCCTCTTGGCCAGCTGCCACCCGGGGATTCCCCTACCTCCTTCTGGCCAGCTGTCCCTGTGGGTCCCCTTGTCCCCTCCTAGCCAGCAGCCCCCGGGGGTCCCTGTTCCCAGGGGCCCCTGCCCCATGCTGGGAGTGTGCCCTGGGTCTGGCTTACCTCCATGAGCACCACTCCGATGGTGGCCTTGCCCACACCAAACTGGTGTCCCACTGAGCAGTCGAAGTCCAGTATGGCCAGTTTCCATATTGTGATCACAGCCTGCTTCTCGAGGGGGAGTGTGGGCCTCATGGTGGTGTCCTGGTGCCTCAGTGTGGGTGCCAGCCAGTGGCATAGCTCCTAAAAAGTATCCCAGCTCATGCGCAAGTTCTACAGCCAAGTGGCATCGTCCCGTTGCCCAAGCACCAGTCACTCCCACCAGTCTGCACTTCTGGGGTGGCTCCATGGGTGTCAAGTTGCCAGGGGGTGGGGTGCAGGCTGGGGGCGGGGATCCACAGCCTTGGGGGGGGCTGTTTGTCTCCCAAGGAGGAGGGGGGTGGCCGGGGTGACCATGCAGATAAGGTGGGCAATTGTGTCTATGATGTCTGCATCCAGTTCCAGGAGCAGGGTGTTCTGGGCCATGGTGCTGCTGCGCTGGGGTCTGCATCACAGCTGGCAGCTTGCCAAGCCTCGGCTCATGTAGGGTGGGGGAGTTCGGGGGGGACCTTTAAGGAGGTGGCTAGCTGAATGTGCTAGAGGAGCTTGGCAGCCATGCGACCCCATTGACAGCATCTCTGCCTCGCGTCTTTTGAAAGAGCGCTCAGACACGTGAACGCTCCCTTTCGAAAAAATGGGATGGATCATCGAAAAAGGGGATTGGACCTGTGTTCCACCTTTGCCATGTGGTCGTACGCTTTCGAACACTGGGACGTCGATTCCTGGCTTTCAGTTTTGCCCTTTCGACGGTGGGCTCCCATGTAGACACAGCCTATATGTTTTTATATATTAAAATAATTTAACCTTACTGTTTCCAAAATAATTGATGACAAACTTTAGCTTTGCGTACTTAAGTTAACTCATTGTATTATTTATTTTTAAAATCCTTTTATGCATTCTTATCAAAGACCTTAGCAATATTCCATTACTTCTGTTTATTGAATAAAAGCTATGGAGAGAAAAGGCTGTGAGGTCTATGTTAGATTTAAGAAATATTTATTTTCTGTGAGGTGGTACTGAGATCTTGAGGGCATTGATTAGAGCACCTTCTTGTAATGCTTGTCTAAAGCTTAGTTCATCTGGCTGTGGATATTAATAATAAACCTGAAGAGTACTAATAACAATATGGCAATTACAGTGATATCAAAACAACAAGAAGTCCTTTGGCATGTTATAGGCAGACAGTATTTTTTGGAGCTTAAGCTTTGATGGGGAAAGACCCACTTTGTTAGATGCATGTGATACCAAGATGATTCTTTAAACACAGGTATTTTAAGTACTCTTGGAGTGAAGACTATCTTTACATGATGTAAATATGTAAATCTAATTCTCATGTCAGTTACACAGAGAAAGAAGGTCATCTAAACTAAACGCATTATCTCATGCATGTGCAACACCTGATTTCGGAGGTAGAATATTTGGGGTGTGCTTGCAAGTCCTATGTCAGAGATTAGCATTGGATCCTGAAGACCCAAAATTATCCTTTGGGGTAGTACACATTATGATTTAAGGGATGTATGTTCTTTGAAGACCAGGGATGGTTCAGCTGGCATACTGTGTGACCCCTTTGATATTTAAGATGCAAACATGCCTAATGGTGTGTGGGAAAGTTATTCTTCAGGGTTAATTTTACTGCCAATTTGATCTATAAACATATGGTCATCATTATTTTTTACTATCTTATCGGATGAGTGATCAGTTATGTAATACACATGCACAGTTTCATTCTTCTTACCCCCACGTGCATTTGGTGAATGTTTGATAAATGTATTATCCGGCTCAGCTAGCAGTACTTTAATAGGATACAAACATCATTCGGTTCAAAGTATGAAAGGTGACAGCAAAACATCATCAAAGCTGCTGTACCAGTAGGGCTCTTTCACTAAGATCTCGTTCTTCATAAAAGGGGGTGATGACGTGTCAGGAGTCCTCATCTCTGATGCTATCTGAATTCCTATCATGAAAAACTTTGTGAAAGTGCACGGCTGACCTGAGGAAAGAGATCTTGGACTCGTGGTGGATAGTTCTCTGAAAACATCCGTGCAGTGTGCGGTCACAGTCCAAAAAGCAAGCAGGATGTTAGGAATCATTAAAAAAGGGATAAAGAATAAGACAGAGAACATCTTATTGCCCTTATATAAAACCACGATAAACCACATCTTGAACACTGCATACAGATGAGGGTCCATTCATCTCAAAAAAGATATATTGGCATTAGAAAAGGTTCAAAAGAGGGCAACTAAAATGATACGGGCTTTGGAACAGGTCCCCTATGAGGAAAGATTAAAGAGACTAGGACTTTTCAGCATAGAAAAGAGGAGACTAAGGGGGGATATGATAGAGGAATGTAAAATTGTGAGTGGTGTGGAGAAAGTGAACAAGAAACAATTATTCACTTGTTCCCATAATATCAGAACTAGAGGACACCAAGTGAAATTAATGGCAGCAGGTTTAAAACAAGTAAAAGGAAGTTGTTTTTCACACAGCACACAGTCAACCTGTGGAACTCATTGCCAGAGGAGGCTGTGAAGGCTAGGACTATAACAGAGTTTAAATGAGCTAGATAAATTCATGGAAATTAGGTCCATTAAAGGCTTAGAATGCTGTCCTTAGCCTCTGTTTGTCAGAAGCTGGAGATGGATGGCAGGGGAGAGATCGCTTGACCGTTACCTATTCAGTCCACTCCCTCTGGGGCACCTGGTATTGGCTACTGTTGGCAGACAGGATACTGGGCTGTATGAACCTTTGGTCTGATCCAGTATGGCTGTTCTTATGAGGGTCTGACTGTGTTGAGGGGGTGGGACAGAGGGGGCCTTGAAAGAGGAGGGAACTTTCAGGGAAAGGGGCTGAACATATGACAGTTAAAGGGGGCCTTTTATGTCCCTTGTATCTGGCAGCTAGCCAGGTAGAGGGCTACTGGAGGTTGCAAAGGGTGGAGGACTTGAAGGACAGTGATGAGGGTACAAAGGAAAGGAAGGGCTGGGGCTGAGGACTGCTTGTGGAATAGACAGGAGGGAAGATGCGGATGAAAAAGAGGTGATGCTGGCAGCTGCAAGGAGAGGGGTGGTGCCATTGTGCACTGCTGGAGGCTGCCAGTGGCAGGTTATCAGCTGAAGGTATCAGGACAGCACTGTTGTAGTGAGGAAGGAAGTGTCACGTTAAGCCGGGGTCTGCAACCAAAATAGCGAGAAGAGCTATTTATTTTTCAAATTCAGTTACAAAATCAATACTTCAGGAGCTGCAATGCACGTTAATGTGAGGCAGTCCTTAAGAAACAACGTCAAAACGTGCTTTTTGAGACCCTGTTTTAAGAGCAGTGCACACAGTGATTTGCATGAGTTAGAAAATTGTTACCCCATCTCCAGTCTTTACCCATCTCAGCCCCCAAATCTGTCCCCTGTCCCCAAGCTTTACCTCCCATCCCACCCTATCCCCAGCTTTTAACCCCCATCAGTGCCAAATAGCTCCCCCGTCCCCAGGTTTGACCTACCCCAAACTGCCCACTGAATCTGGATCTTATTTGCCCACCTGTGCTCTCCCCCATAGACACTCTGAGTCCCCTCCCTGCTCTCCCTCCCCCCTCGGCTCTGGGTCCCCCCAAAACTTCTCAGGCCAGAAAGTGCCTGCAACTTTCCCAGCCACTGCCCACCCAGCGGCACTGGTGCTGGACTCATGGGGTCCCCGGACCAGGTGGGAAGCTGGCATGGGTCCTAGGGGAGCTGACCTTCCACTGCCAGATGCAGCCCCAGGCTGCAGTGAGTGCTGCAGAGTTCTGGCCCTGCAGGGAGAGAAGCTGTGATTGCAGGAGGCCTACCCCTGCCTCTCCCTCCTAAGCACAGCCGAGCAGCTGTGATGGGGCAGGCGCGGCTGCCCCTCTCCCTGCACACTTCCCCCACATGCAGTGCGGGTGGCTCCCTGCCCTGCCTCCCCTGAAATAATGGAACTAGATTGAATTGGTTTGTCGCTGGCCGTTAAACAAATTCAATGTAGTTCCATTATTTCACCAGGGAGCTGGAAGAGGAGTCAGCAGCAGCAGCAGCGCCCAGAGCCGCAAGTGGCTCTGGCACCACAAGTTGCCCGCCCCTGCCTTAAGCTATTGCAGAGGCAGTCAGCTGACTAGGAGGGTGATGAGGAGGAAGTTTCTCCTGAATCTCTGTAGCACAAGGGTTACTATCGCTGCAAACCCTCACAGGGGGCTTAGCTGAAAACTGTTGTTAGAGATGGGCATCAGCTTCTGATGAGTCCCTGATGAAACAAAGGTCTATCTGGGAAGAGGTTGGGATGGTTCATTCCTCAGACCAAGGGGCACGTTGCCATTCCAGTGTGCTTTTAGTTTGGGAACTGGCAACAAACACCAGCCATAGCGAACTCTTCACATGTTTGTAATGCATCCCTCATTGCACGTACTCATTTCAACCCAGGAAAGTGCAGCATATAAATGTAACTGCAGGACACTGGTGGTGATTGATTACCTCTAATGTAACAGTAACATTGCTCAAGGCTGATCTGAACTGTTGAACTGCCCTTGAGTGCGAGTGTACCAGTTTTAGACAACAACAGTTAATAAGATGGTTCAGCGTGTCTTCAACTGTGTCCAATTTCCAGATTTTTTGATGAGATGCAATTTGTTTGCGAAATTTAAATTGTCTAATTAATGAGCCCCTAATTTGCTAGCATATAAAAACATGGCACTAAAATTGATTTCTTTAAAATGTCTTTAGGCTAACTCTAATTAACTCTTTATAAACTAAGTAAGTCTGCTCATAAATTCAGCTTTTTAAATTTGGGGTGATACAGTATACTGCTCATCTAGAACAAAACAGAAATTAGAGAACTTGACCATATCTATGCAGTTGTGTCTAGGGAGCAACATTATAAATTAAGAAGCAAAACAACACTGAAAACTTTTTTGATGCTGGAGAAATCAGGAAAAAGATTTGGAAGAGTAGTTTTAGTGTTTGACCTTCATCCCTACTTTTACTGCACATATGCCTTCTGAACAAGCCATGAGTTGTAGAAATCTTGACAAAATTTTCATCAAAAGCTTTGAGGTAAATTTGTGAGCACTTCAGTAGAGTTATTTGGAAAATGTTTTTTCACCCTATGAAAAATATGGATTTTTTTTCAATCTGATTATTTCTTTTCTTTGACTTAAAACAAGTTGTTTTGTTTTGTTCTTTTGGAAGATTCCCCAGACATTTGGCAAAAATGGAATTATTGTTCATAATATGTCTGTTTGAAAAAAAATGATCTGTTACAGAACATTTAGGTAGTAAAACTACAGTCAGCACAAATCTTAGGAAAAGTCCTATAAGTTTTGAATATTTAGTCTAACCAGATCTGCAAAAAAGTTTACCTATCACTCAAGTTATCGACACTCTGTACAAATTCTTCTCCTAATGACATTGGTATAAATTCAGAGTAGATCCAATGAGGACAAAATCTAAAAGCAAAGCTAGATTGGTTGTGGTTTGCACTGAAATAATGCCATCTACTGACTAAGTAACACTATTCTTTGATTTTATCTCAGGCATAATAGGTAGCTAATTAACTTGTCTCTGTATGGTACCTAACATATAATCTGTCTGTCTCTACATAATGCCAGCTGTGTAATTAAATGGTCAGCAGTCACCACTTAAGTCAAGAGACAATGCATAATATTTGGGTTGTGCAATTTAGACAGCTCTCTTTTGTTAGTTATCATAAACACAAAAGGATGAAAATAATTTTTCATTTTACAGAAACTATGAAAGCAGCGAAAGATGGATCTTTGCCACCTTCCATCACTAAACATCAAAGTCTGGTGAAAATCAATTAGCATTCACTGTCTCTTTGCAGTTATGGAGCTCTAGGGCTCAATCCTCAGAGGAAAGTTTGGGAGGAGAGGTGAACCTATCAAGTACACGTCTCTCTGTGTATCTCCATCTCATCTAGACAAAAATAACATTTAAAATTAGAATGGGGCCTCCCACATGAATAGCTACAGTAAACCCTCGATTTCATGGTCCTGATATAACAGACTTCAGAAATAACACTCTGTCTGCCAGCCCTCCTGCCCCCGAACAGATAAATGCCAGAAACTCACCAGAGCCCCTGCTGGGGCTGCAGAAGCTGCCATAGTGGCTGAGGCCACTGGGATCAGAGAGGGGGGAGGTATGCTGCAGAAGGGTACAGGAGCTCTCCTCCCCGGCCCCAAGCGTGTGGAGCATGTCGGCACCCGCCTGCCACTGCCTGCAATGGCAACGAGCAGCAGACATGGTGTCGGAGGCTGCTGCCTGCTGCTGGGCTGGGGTGGCCACACTCTACCATCGCGCTGGGGGCTGGAGGAGCTGCAATTCTGAGAGCTGCAGGAGGTGGAAGGAGCCAGGCCAGCATTCAGCTCCTCCTGGTAATTGGGAGAGGGAGATGAAGGTGTTGGGGGAAGAAGTGGGGGATAGAGGACAAGAGTGAGTGATGGGCTGGGAAGGTCAGTGCCTCGTCATACACTAAACCATTCAGATATAACACACTTGTGACATTAACGGACACTCTTTCCCCCATTAGTCCATTAAATTGAGTGTTTACTGTATTATGTGTCTCATACATCATTCTCTTAATATAACAGGAAAGTTATAGTGGAGAAGGAAAACCTTTATGTTTAATATGCACACTGTCTCTTCAGTGGAACAAAAAATCTCTCAAGTAAATCACACTCCAAATAATCTGAAAATTATAAAAGGATGTATGTATATTACCTGTCTGAATGCCGCATTCCCCTGGTTAGGTATTTAGAGGAACTCACTGAGGCAAAATCAGTGATACCCTAAGGTTATATATCTACACTAGAAGCATCTGTCTACAGAAGTTACTGTCAGAAGAGATGTTCTGACAAAACTTCTGTAGACAGTTGCATCTACACATAAAAGCAGATTGATCTTTTGACCTGCTCTGTCAACAAAGGGGTTGCCAGAGCATCTACACGGCTTTTACTGTCGTCAAAATGCACTTTCTGTGTAGATGCTCTGTGAGTTTGTCGACAAAACCCTCTAGAGTATATGTAGTCTGAGAGGGATTGCTTTTGAAGATGGACCCACAAAATGATGTAAAGTCTTCAAAGAAGCAACAAGTGTCATTTGTTGGCTGTGTCTACACTAGCCCCAAACTTCGAAATGGCCACGCAAATGGCCATTTCGAAGTTTACTAATGAAGCGCTGAAATGCATATTCAGCGCTTCATTAGCATGAGGGTGGCCACGGCACATTGAAATTGACGCTCCTCGCCGCCGTGCGGCTCGTCCCAATGGGGCTCCTTTTCGAAAGGACCCCACCTACTTTGAAGTCCCCTTATTCCTATGAGCGGATGGGAATATGGGAACTTCGAAGTAGGTGGGGTCCTTTCGAAAAGGTGCCCCGTTGGGACAAGCCACGCGGCGGCGAGCCGCGTCAATTTCAAAGTGCCACGGCCGCCCGCATGCTAATGAAGCTCTGAATATGCATTTCAGCTCTTCATTAGTAAACTTCGAAATGGCCATTTGCGTGGCCATTTCGAAGTTTGGAGCTAGTGTAGACACAGCCATAGTGGGAGAAGTCATTATTCCAGTGGGGTGTTACTGAAACTTTTGTCTTTGTACTCATTACTAAACTGTGAATCCAAATATTTTCAGATAACCAAGTGAGAATGGAGCCATAGATATTTATCAAAGAGATGAAAGATAGCGTGTTGTACTTCCAATAGGGTTTTAACAAATTTAAGGTAACTCTTTGCCCCTAACTGACACAGCTGCTCCCTGAAGTGGCTGGGGTGGAAGCTGGTGTGGGGGGGAGGCAAAATCTTACACTACTTCTCAGACATGTTAATGCTGCTTAGATTACAGCTCTGAGAGCTGTGGCGAGAACAGGAGCTATGTCCCAGGTCTTCTCCCTCACAAGCAAACCATGGATTTGCTCTCTTTTCCCAGGCACCACCATCAGGGGAAGAATAAACTGAACTCTCACCATGGTTATAGCAGTGTACTTCCTTCCAACTGTAGCTTAATTCCTTTCATTGGCAATGCTGCTGTGCTCCAGGAGAGAAGCATTTGCTTAAGTGCTTTGCAGGATTGGGGCCAAAGTTCCAAGCAATTTAAGGATTAAGCCCTGAGAGCACCAGAGATCAAAGCTTTCTGGTCTTAAACTTAATCCTGTATTTGATAGGCAGTGTTGTGTGCAGAGGTTTGTGGCAGATATCTGAACCCTCTGCACCAGTTTATGCAAAAGGAAAGCTTATAGCTCACAATATCTGTGTTGCTATATGTGGTCTTTTATTTAAAGATTTTGTTCTTAAAGCCCCCAAAATATGAAACTGCATGTGTATGTGCTGTTTCAGGAGTGTCTAAATCTCAGAATAAAATTCTAGTTTTGTCCCTGAGAATATTCTCCAGAAAGTGAGGAAATAAACCAGTGCATTAGCCAAGTATCTGAAATGTCTCTGCTAACCTTGCTTGTGAGGATTTGCATAACTAATACCTGAAGAGATAATAGCGAGGTGTCAAATTTATGGTATTATTTCCAAGCACATGTTCCTAGAAACGAAAACATTTAACAAATGTAGTGGAATGTATTCTATTTTCCAAGAAGGTAAAATTTATTATTTAAATTATCCAGGGGAGGCTTACGTATAAGTACAAAGATCTGCGATATGCCATCTAATTTATTATTATATTACCCAGAAGATCTTTAATTGGAACACTTTGCTTTTGTAGGGAGGAGTAAGCCAATTCATGCAACGTTGTTTCTAAAAGTATGCATATGTATAGCCAGGCTCCAGCACATGAGACTTTAAATTGAAAATTTCCTAGAATATGTTTCCAAAGTATATAGTTTATCCAAGTAATCCATTTGTTTAATGCATGGCTCATAACCTACAGACTCATTAATAAAATCAGAGCAGCAGTCAGGGGACAGCTTCCATGTGCCCCAGGGCAAGGTGTGTGTGGGTACTGGGGAGAACAGGCTCTGTACCCTGGGAAGGGGTGGGACCTTGGGTTAAAGCGACAGGGCCAGCCAGCCCTCAGCGCCGCCTGGACCACAGTGCTGCCCCCCATCCAGCCTCAGAGCAGCACAGAATGGTGCTCTGGCAACAATTTAAAGGGCCCAGGGCTCTGGCCATCACTGCTGTTGCAGTAAGAGTGGTGGTAGCCTGGAGCCCTAGACCATTTTGAATTGCTGGGTTCTGGGGTAATTGCCCCTTTGACCCCCACCATTGGTGGCCTGGCATTAGTACTTTTTCTTTAGGAGTGGCCATGCTGTACAGACAAGACTTTGGTTGTCTTTAGAGCACAGTGGAATGAGGCCAGATATGGAAGTGCATTGATAAGCACCCTTTCTGTGAAGTCAGGAGAATTTGGAGAATGTAGACTCATTTGTCTGTCTTGCTGCGAACTTATAGCAACTAGCTAAGGTACAGTCTATGAAGGCGGAGGAAGAGGATGGGATCAACCATCCCTCCACCGGCTCACATGAAATGATTTAGTGAAAACTGTGAGTGGGGAACTTCATAGATATTTGTTCTCCAGTGATGGAGATTTCATAACATCTCTTGCAGTGCTTAACCACCATGACCGTCAAGAAGTTAGGAAGTCTTCTAATACCTTCCACTCTTACTTTTTGTGGCTCTTGTTTCCTTTATCAGTATCTATTTACAGAGATTGGTTTGAAGAGCAATACAAACATCATACGTCCTGTGCTAAAAAGTAGACTAAAGTAGCCTTAATCTGGAATGAGTTTACTTTACCACACAAGGCTGGGGCTACGTCTACACTAGCCAAAAACTTCGAAATGGCCATTTGCATGGCCATTTCGAAGTTTTTGGCTAGTGTAGACATGGCCTGGAAGTTTTTCCTTATGTCTAACTTAAACCTTCCTTGCTGCAATTTAAGCCCAATCCTTCTTGTCCTATCACCACGGGATAAAGAGAACAATTTTTCTCCCTCCTTCTTGTAACAAAACCTTTTAGGTCTCCTCTCAGTCTTCTCTTTCCAGACTAAACAAACCTATTTCTTTCAATCTTCCCTTATAGGTCATGTTTTCTAGCCCTTTAATCATGGTTAATACTCTCTGGACCTTCTGGAATTTGTCCACATCTTTCCTGAACTGTGATGCCTGGAATTAGAGACAGTACTCTTACTGGCGAAGTACAGCAGAAGAATTAGTTCTTGTGTTTTGCTTACAAAACCGTTAATGCAGCTCAGAATAATATTTGCTATTTTTTTAGATTGATAGATAACTATGTAATATAAATATAGAATACATGGCTCAATGCCCTCCTCCAGAAACTGGCACCCCTAGTCCCTGCTCTGACCCATTCTCCCTCTCCTTCCCGAGAGCAGGCATCCCCAACTCCCTCCACCCTCTCTAACCCAATGCCTGTGACTCACTGGAGCTGCCGTCACACACTTCTCCCTCCAGGGGCTGGGGCAGATGTACATTACGGTGGTGAGCAGTCCTGTCCTGTGGCTCTGAGTAGGAGCTTCATTTCAATTATCAAAGAACTGCATCCAGATTGAGAGCTGCAGGTTGTCCAAGGTGCTTGGTACTGCCATGAGCTCAGGGCCTGAACTTGATGACCTCTCGAGGTTCGTTCCAATTTTTGGATTCCAGGGTTGTTGGATTATTTTGTGTTAGACGTAGGACCTGATCTGTACAGTCATGTTAATTAAAGTGTAAACACGTGTTTATAATCTCAGTGAATCTCAGTGAAGTTCTCAATCCAAAACTCAGTCTGTAACAAGCTTTCAGCCAACTCATAGCAATATTAATATTTTGAAAGAAGACTGCAGAGTCTGCAAGGGGCTACTTTGCATAAGGTAATCGACAGTTTTAATACAGTATATTTTCTAAGTAACTACTGTATATTAGACATGAAAGAATCTCTCCCACCTATTGAGTGAATAATACATGTTTCAGAAAGCTACCATCAACAGCCAATTTGTAAACTATACATATTACTGAAACCTCTAAAGGGTGAGAAACAATGTTATCATAAATCCCTTAATAATGGTTTCTACAGGAAGAATCCCTAGAGATATCTGTAGAGTAGAAGACAGATCCCATGCATCATGGTAAGTGTTTTAAATGCCAGCCAGTTTCGAAGATGAATTATATAGCCTAAGAATGAAATAAAGTGGAATTCCGTACTTGCTCACTGTTATATGTGAATGAATATGTAAATTGAGGTTCATTCCAGTTATATTCAGAGGTGTTTTACTCAAAGTACAAACTGCTGTTCTCTTTTGCTTGTGCATCAAGTTCAGTATATGCTTTGATCATAGAACAATATAGGTGCCTCGCATGTTTTTTCGTACAGTTTACAAGAATAAATTATCAGAGTTTCTCAGCATTTCTTAACATCATATTTCTGACTATAAAATGTATTTTTAAGAGATGATGAAATAAAATATCCAGGGGGAAATGGCATTTTTCAGTAATGTTGGGGAAATGTAAAGACTCATTGTGTGATCCAGGCCAAATACTTTTACAAAGATTTCCCACAGTGTTAGCTGATCTTTTCATTCAGGCTGTGGCCACACTTGGCCAAAACTTCGAAATGGCCATGCAAATATTCAGCGCCTCATTAGCATTAGGACACTTCCTGCCATGGCGTTTTGAAAGCGCCACTTTCGAACGCTCCTAGCTTGGCACGGCTACATGAGGGTCCTTTTCGAAAGGACCCCACACCTTTCAAAATCCCCTTATTCCTCTCAGCAGAGGGGAATAAGGGGATTTCAGAAAGTGCAGGCTACTTTCTAAAAGAACTCCAGTGTAGCCATGTCAAGCCGTGCAAGTTTGCAAGTGGTGCTTTCGAAGTGCCGCAGCCGGAAGCATCCTAATGCTACTGAGGCGCTGAATATTCAATTCCATGCCCCATTAGTAACCTTCAAAATGGCCATTTGCATGGCCATTTCGAAGTTTTGGCCAAGTGTGGCCACAGCCTCAGAGAGTAACAGGCATCCAGGTGAGATTGTGGAGATATTTTGTTGTGTTTAGCAGATTGCGCAAGCAGGTATGAACAGCAGGTGGAATTCTTCTTTTTTCCAATTCCTAAATTAATAGATTTTGAAAGGCAAATCCCCATTAATGACACTCATGCTACATTTCAAAGGAAGACTAACCGAATTATGTCTATTTGCTTCGTACTAAGAGAGAGTTTTTCCCTGTGCATAAATAATTAATTTGCAGACTGTTGAAATGGTCTGCAGTTCAAAGAGAGAAACAGAATGACTGTATTTGATAGGATATCAATTTTAGTATACCTCTCGATAATGTGTGAATAAATAGGATCACTATTTTTTACTGTATAACTATCATGGCTATAATTTAACATCCCAAATTAAGTAAACTAAGTTATTTGTGGTTATTTTAACCCATAAATACTATTTGACAAAGAACCAGCAAGATGGGTATTTCAGACCAAGTATTAGCATTAATGACGGCAACAATTAATGGAGGTCGGCTACTGTTTGGCAAGTAGTAAATCCTTTTTCAGGCCAACACCCATTTTACTTGAATATTCCCAGAATTGTAAAGTCAAATGAGAAAAAATAATGGGTTATTTGAAAAGAAGGTGGACTTTTCACACTTTTGTGTTTTGTCCACATCCCATGAACCAAGATCATCCCCACCCATAGAAAAATCCAGTGGAAATTCAAAGGTATCTTTTTTTTAGGATTCCTGCTTGCACTAGCGTGAGTACCTGCAGGCCCAGAATCAGTATATAAAATACTTGATACCAGATTAAGTGCCTGCTATTCAGGACACACATTAAGCATGTGTTTATTTTAAGCTTAAAGTTAAGAACATAGTTGTGCCTTCAATAGTGGATATATAAATTAAGAGGGAGGGGGGGAGAGAATAAAAGAAAATGAGAAGGGAAGGGAGAGAGAGAGAGCGTGTGTGTGTATGTCTGTGTGTGTTTGAAGCACTTAAGAATTGATGTGTTCCAAAATATATTTCATTTTGAATGATACTCTTGCCTTCTTATTCCACAACAAATCAATATGAAATTCTGTGAATGTAATCAAAAGCCATGTATTTTTAAGCATAAAAACATGCTTTTCCCTTTCTCAGATTTTTACCAGTTCTAGTTACTCTGTAACATCAGTTATTCCTCTAAATATCATAAATCCATTGTAGCCACAACTTGGCTTTTTTCCCCTTTCCAGAAAAGTACTGATTTTGGTTATTCCTGGAACTTTTTGGCCAGAATTGCCTTTAAGTGATTGGTGAAGAGCTTTTACAGTGCCTCAAGTCATCATAATTTGTGTTATAATGTGTCACAGTTCAGGGCAACTGCATTTCTTTCCCCCAACCTCCCTCCACCCCCACGGGCTGCCAAAAGCTCCCACTTTTAGACTCCCAGCTGTCACCTCTCTTGGGTGAAGACATGTGTCTCTCTCCCTCCTTACTGAGTTTTTTTCAGGCTGCTCAGTTCCCTCCCTCTGCCCCCCCATATATTGTAATATTCCCACAGGCCAGCATCTGTACTTTGCTTAAGTTCTCACAACTATGAACAACATAATTTCCAGCAGTTACAAGTTCCTACATAGCTCTTTCTAATCTAGCACATTTATTCATAAGATGAAATCATTACAGGCAAAAATATTGAAAGCAATGAAGTAAAGAACATAGACACGTTTATAAGCTTATCAGAGATCACCTGAACTCCAGCAAAGGCAGGAGTCAGTTCTTTAAACCCCAACATGGGGATTTTCTGTGGTTTCATGTTTATAACCATTGTAGCTCAAAACATGCACCCACATGAATACATCCTGGGCCTTTTATCTCCAGACTCCAGGAACAGGTTAATCAGCAGACAGTAGTCCTCTCCTCAGGGCAAAGCTTCCAAGGCTGTGTCTTGCGTAGCTGGAGATGTGCATTTGAATTCAACCCTTGCTGGAGATTCCTCAGGCAAATGTCCTAAAGTCCCTTCTTGATTGACCCATTGTTCAATATTGTCCTTTGAAGTCCATACTACTTTACGGCTTTCAATATTGCCCAAACTTTGCATTTACTACATAGATATACATCCTTGAAAAATCACACTGGATTAAGTTTACAGCAGAAAATTGTTGTATTTGTCACCAAGTGTAACATTAGTATTCACGACACCATTTATAAAGTAAGGAGAATTAATGGAGCAGACATCATCAGGACAATCTGGAAAACACCAAGGACAGAAAAGGACCATGGATTTATAGGATTTAATAATCTGATGAAGATTTTGAGATGGTACAGGATATATTAAATTCCCATGTGGGGATTTGAAGCCCTATGTCTCTTCCTAACCTAAAAAACATCATCCTGCTATTCAGTCAACATTTAACAGAAAATAGTCTAGTTGAAAAACATGAAAAGAATCTAGTTGAAAATATGTATTGTATTTCTATGACTTGTTGAGACTATGTTGTTGTTAGGACTGTTTGTAGTTAACCCGGGCAATAATATCTTTTTTCATTCCATTCAAATTTGCTCATATAAAAGTAAAAAGGCTCCTTCTGTTTGTTTTGCAGATAGTGGCTTGTTCAGAATGCACAGTCATGCCTTAATTCTAAATCTGAATAGTAAGAATCTTCCTCACTGTGTAATAAACATAAACAGATGGTGTACTTTCTTTATTCTACAGTATACCTCTTCTTAAAGAGAAATAATTTGTGGCCTATGATTCATTTTTATACTCTTCCAAGAAAAGAAGGAAGCATGCAGTATACAATTTGTGGTCCAAACATATTTATTTTTATGTTACTGTAAGCAGAAGCTTACAATAATTTGATCAAGGGTGGCTCAATTCCTGCAGCATCAATCCACCATGTAGGAGAGACAAGCTGGTAGACTCCAGTGTTTGCCATAGGCTATTGGATATTTGGAAGATATGGAGTATTTTGTGGGACATAATATTGTTTTCTGAGCCTTCATAGTTGTGACAGGTTGGATCACAGAAATCGCCTTGGGGTTGTCCCCTGATGTTCTGATCAAGCCACTGATGCCCACCTCTACCACCACCCGTCCTGTGGGGCCTGACATAACCAACCAAGGGAAAGAGTTGGGCTTACCATCCCCCTGCAGAGCAACACAGACACTGAACCCGGTCAGCCCTGGGAGGATTCAGCTATAAGGCCCAGAGCTCCCACTTTTAGATTCCCATCTGTCCCCTCTCTTGGGTGGAGATGTCTCTTTCTCTCCTTACTGACATCTTTCCAGACCAGGGGTCTGCATCTGTGGCCCCGGAGACACATGAGGCTCTTTAAGGACTTCCTTGTGGTTCCCAATGCTATAATTGCAAAGTAAAAATAAAAAAAGAGAGCAAAAAAAGCCTTCCTGATTATTTTTGATATTTCAGTGAATGTCTAAAAGCCCAACAATGAACAAATCATATCTAAATTGCAAACAATATGTGATCTCGAAACATTGGATAACTTCCCCTTTAATATGTGCAGTCCATTGCAGGGTATGTGTGTGCACTGTTCTTAAAAGAGTGTTTACAAAAAGTATGGTCTGACATTACTAATCACGAACCATCTTGTGTTCACATGCATTGCTTTTGGTTGCTAACCTCTGTGCCAGTGTGTGTAGTTCCCAGTGTATATTGTGATATTCCAACTGGCCAGCATCTGTACATGCTTAACTTTTTACAGCTATGAACAACATAATTACCAGCAGTTACAAGTTATCACATAGCTCTTTCTAAGCAAGCATATTTATTCAAAAGGTGAAAGCATTACAGAAAAGAGTACTGAAAAAAATGAAGTAACGTCCACACATGTTAATAAGCTTACCAGAGATCACTGGAACTCCAACCAAGGCTCCAGAAGGAGTCCATTCTTTAAACCCCACCAAGGGGATTATCTGTGGTTTCAAATTCATAACAATTTTAGGGCTAGTGTCCCTAGGAGAAAGATGCCAAAATGTCTTGTGTCTCTCCCGCTTCACTGAACAAGTTTTAAAAGCAGGAAGCACTCATGCTGTGCCTCCCTTCCTGTGGACATCCTGTCCCCTGCTGATTTGTATGTAAATGAAGTCTCCTTTGTTTGCATTGCACAGTGCTGCCTGCTCTTCTGCCTGGGGAGAAAATCTGTTTTTCCTTGGCTGATTTCACACTTTAAACCATAATAACACTGATTATTCATTATTCTCCATATAGCGTTAATGCATACAGTTCACGATCTTAATCACCAGTGTATCGTTAGTTTCCATAAAAGGCCTTATTCTATACAATTTTACAATAAAGTACAATTGGTTGATTCAGTTACTTTTCATTTGAGGTTCTGTCTCTTTCAGGATGCTGTGTACTAGCTGGTAACTTTGTTTACCTTTTCGGTACATGCACTTTCATTGTCTCTGACAGTAAGGCTGGTCAGACAAACAAATGCACATTGCTTTGTCCAAGGTAGACTGGGCCTTATCTATTGCTTGCCAAATAAATTTTTGGAAGCTAATTCTAACATGTATTCTAAACATATGCCATACAAGAACATTAGCTATTAGGCTGGGTCTACATGAGTGGGTTCGAAAGATGCTAATGAGGCACTGCCATGAATATGCAGTGCCTCATTAGCATAATGGTGGCCGTGGTGATTCGAAAATGTGGCTTTCAAATTGCATGCCACCCTGGAGACGGGGACCTTCTGAAAGGACCCCCCCCCAGTTTTCAAAAGCGCTTTCTTCCTATCTGGTGTTAGGAAGAAGGGGCTTTCGAAAACTGGGGGGGGTCCTTTCGGAAGGTCCCCATCTCCACGGGTGGTGCGCTATTCAAAAGCCACACTTTCGAATCGCCGCGGCTGCCCTTATGCTAATGAGGTGCTGCATATTCATGGCAGCACCTCATTAGCATCTTTTGAACGCGCTCATTAACATGCCCCTTCCAAAAGGAAGGGGCTCGTGTAGACACAGGATTAGTGAGTTAAAATGTGCTAGCTTAGATAACACCAGTTTTATACAGACTGATAATATTGCAGGAGATGTAGTCACTATCTCAGCTCTGACAAGAACTGCTGACACAAAGCAATGAACTTCCCATGGGCTTCAGTTTGATGACTGTTTTTGCTGACATAACAGGAGCTTATGAATCAGATTGAATGCTAACAAAAGTATACATGCGACCACAGCCTAAGTCAACATCCTCCTAAAGAAAGGGAGAGTGTTATAGATGAACTAACTCACGTATGAGCCAAAATCTTAACCTTTTGGCTTGTTGGTTTGAAAACCTGCTGCTGAGTATAGTTTTTATCTTCACACCTTCCTGAATGTCTTTTATCTTTTGCTGAAATCTATCTGGGGTTCTCAGTAAGGCTGATTATTTGACAGTTTTTTGAACAGAGACCATTGCTTCTGAACAAATGCCTCAATATGAAAGCATCAGTGGTGTGCCCTTTATTCAAAGACATGGCATGGAGATTAGGGTCTTTTGCTTTAGGGAAAGTTTGTATAAAGATCATTAAAGTATCTCAGCTCTTTTGGCCTCATAAAATTCAAAACTGCCTAATAGAAATTATGGATTAAATTTATTATTTTAACCTTGAGTGCGTGTAAAGTCCAAAAAGAAAAAAGAAAATTACCAGCAAAATCAAGTTGACCAATGTGTTTCATTGCGATTCCAGAGTCATTTTTCTCCATTGATTACCACTTCATGGGAATCATTTAATCTTATGTTAATAACCTAGTCTACGTTGTTCACCAATACGAAGACTCCAGTAACTACCTTTAACTAAACATTCCAGTTTCGCCATTCAGTTCCAGCACTGAACACTTCACTCGTACAATATAGGTTGGACCTCTCTGGTCTGGCTCCCTTGGCACCTGACCACTCCTGAATGAAGAAGTTTGCCAGCCCAGTGGAGGTCAGTGCTGACCCCTTTGCTGCCAGCCTCCAGGCTGTTCTGGGTGTGCCACTGACCTCCTGGCCACTGGGCTCCCCTCCTGGCTTCTGGCCCCCCACTTCCAGGCCCTTCTCAGAGCCACTGACCCCCTGCCGGCCTCAGCCACTGGGCTTATCTCCTGGTCTTGGCCAGGCTGTCTGCCGTGAGCTGCTGGCGCCTGGCCACTAGCCTCTCTGCCACCAGACTCTCAGCTGGCCCACATTCTCAGGTGCCAGGGCTCTCTGGTATGGCAGTATCTATGGTCTTGCTGGACCAGAGAGTCCCAGCCCAGAGAAGTGTATTCCATATTTAGTTTCATTAACACTTGTCTATATGTACTGGAATGCCACATTCTCCAGCTTAAACTTCTGCAACATGAAATTTGAGTGACTTATGCTGAGTATAATGGATCTGACATTTTTCTTGGGTGTTACCTTAAAAAGAGGAAGTTAATAAATGGCTTAGGAAGGACCTTATCAACTAGCTAGGGATTTAAATTGCTATCATACCTCTTTTTGCAAATGACAGTTATGGAAAAAAGGGAACCATTTAATGGTCCAGATCCTTATTGGAGCCAAACTCTGAACCTTTTGAAGTTCTTATATCGCTATTATTATTCTTTCTCTATGTGGAACACCTACCCTGATAAGAAAGTTGACTGACAAAAGCAGCAATTTGAAAGTAATTTTAATTCATTTTATCAGAAACATATTTTTTTCTGTCTGGGAATTATTTGTAGGCTGTAAGGAAAAAAAAAGTAAAGGCAAGAATGTACTGCAAATCCAAAACTGCTGGTCAAACCTGGTTTTAAATCTACAATACAAATGGATCAGAAAAATATATTTAAATAATTAGGAATGATTTTCTCTTATTAGCAGCGTAGATGCTATTTAAAGAACAGGCATTGGGTGTACTGTGTCAGTAGGGTGTTATAGTTTGTTCCCTTAAGAGCAGGGCAGTCTGGGAATTCTCTCCAGAATGTGAATTACCAAATATATGTCATTCTGGAACAGTCCCAGATAGAAGGAGGACTGGCTGGCACTGAAGTAATGAGACATAGGGCATAATAAAGGGGGCCCGTTTTGGGGGTATGAGTTGTGAGTATGAGTTCTTTATTATCATTTCTCCTGTTGTTGATAATGCATTGGGATTTATCTTTCCTTGAAATTCTTAGGTACTAACCTCTGCATTCCAGATAATCCAGGGATGGAGTACAATGTTTTTTATTAGGTGGCATAGTAAGAATAAAACATCTTTGCCTACTGAGGAGTACAGTGATTTACAAAGCGGGGCACAGAGCAGGCAGATAGTGTTGATACTGTGTTGGAAGATAGTTATCAAATCAGTCTTGCTGAATGTCATCAGGAGAATGGAAATTAAGAGAATCTATCTAGCAAATAGGTCAATACCACAATTAACCTCTCCTCCTATAGCTTGTAAGGCAGGTATTTTAGACAAAGCAAGACAATAAATCTTGGAAAACTCAAATTGATTCTATTTTTGGTACTTGTAAATTGAGAACAGTGCACAAATAAGATTAAAGCTTAATCACCAGTAATAAAATATTTGCCCCAATTGCCAGAGGGTGATGGTAATATTTTTAATAATCTTCTTTTCTAGAAAACATTTACTATGGCACTCAGCCTTGAAAATATATTAGATAGAAAGTTCTATTAGATTCATCCAGGTCTTTATCACAGGAAAATCAAAGAGCTTACTGTGCCTTTCTTGTACTAGTCCAATATCAAAGTTAGAGACAATATACTTGTAGTTTCTAGAGCTGGTTAAAACTGTAGCACTTTCTTCCATCAGCAAATGCCATTTTACTGAAATTCAAATTATTTGTAAGAATATGCTAATTGTAACACAATTATATTGAGAAGGTTGCTTATCTCCTGGATATGCATAGCAGGGAGAGGAAGGCAGAGAGAAGATGACCTGTTTTGGTAGATTACTTAATGATTTAAAAGAAATAGCCATACATTGCCTGCAGAAACGTTAGGTAGATAGGAAGAGAAATATCTTGTGTAACCAATAAATATGTATGTAGAAAAAATATGATATAAATAAGTATGGACTAATGGATAACATCCTTACAGTAAATTTCTCAGTGCTATATTATTACATACCTTTTATGTATTTAACAAGGAGAATTTCCATTGATGTTAGAACATCAGAGCATTTTCAAAATATGCAACAGACATTAACACTATGGATAAGAACGTTGTAGCTCTGGTAGGACAGAAGAACTCAGTTTTTGAAAGGTGCAGTTGGTAGGTTGATGAGGGAAATCCTTAATACATAATAAGTAAACATCAGCTAAGGACATCTCAGTAACAGTATTCATTTCTTCCAAAATGATATGGAACAAGCCTTAAAGTTGTCTTCTAAACAGCCCACAAAAACTTTAGATAGATGTTCCAGATAACATTATAGAATCTAATTTACAAATAAGAGACCAAGTATGCAGATAAGTTTTAAATTAAACTAAATGCCTAAATAATAAAATATGAAACAGAGTCTTAAAAAGAAAGATTGCCCTGCATGCTCTTTGATTGCCTCTGTTCCAGGACTGGAGGGAATACAACAGAGAAGCGACACTGGTATCACAGTAAAACACTGGTTGTCAGAAGAGAGAACAGATAATAATCATGCTACCTGCAATTTTTAAGAGATATTTTCAAAACAGTCCCTGAACCTGGAAAGAAACTTATTTTCCACATTGACTAACAAATGTGAAGCTTGTACAGAATCAGCATATAGCGCTGATGCAGTATGGGTGAAATCTAGATTGTGGTATGGCCCCAAGATACAAGTTATCGGTAAAGCACAAATGAATCATGTTTTTCATAGGAAATTCAGTCTCCAAGGCAAGGAATATAAAGTGCACCATCTAATAACCCCCTCTGCTGCTAACATTTGGAACAGAATTGGTATTGCAGTCTCATAATCTCAGAAGCGCTGGTCCAGAGCAAAGCAATCTGTTTTTTGGGTTTTTTTTTTCCTTTCACTGCCTGCCACCAGCTGTCAGGATTCAGAAACTTACTCAAAGACAGTGTATGAACCCAAGTTCTATAAAAGCTAACATTCAAATTGAAGGTTTGATGTGGAGGATAAGTACATGACAGAATCCTTTATTACGGAAAACCATTGAACTTGCAGAATATGATGCCACTTTTCAGTCCACAGTCCATTAATTTAACTGGTTTTGGTATATTGATTCTTTATTTTCCCATATACAGTATATCTTTCTTCCATCCTCCCCTAACAATTGCCTTCATATTTAATCTATTTTCAGTTGAGGAGCAAGCATATTCATTTCACAGTTTCAAAGGCAAAGTGGCATGTTAGGTAGGTGCTAAAATATAAATGTAGTGCAGGGGAAACCAAAGGGAAATTTAAAAAAAAACAACAAAAATCAATATTCTACAGTTCTATTATAAATTTTATGAAGCTGTAGAGTTATTTGTGACTTGATTTTTGCAATCTGAATGGTTCTACATAATCGTGAATCATGTGCTGGCACTTTGCCTCAAAAGTCAGTTAACATTATTTTCAGGGCAGTAATGCTTAAATTAAATAAGGCTGGCGTATGTAGCAATAACTGGATGTTAAACAGTCACAGAGAGGTAGCTGTGTTAGTCTGTATCTTCACAAAACAGAAAAGCAAAGAAGCAGTCCTGGTGCACTTTAAAGACTAAGAATATAATTTATTAGGTGATGAGCTTTCGTGGGACAGATCCACTTCAGAATTTTCCAGATCTGAAGAAGACTAAGCCACTTGTCAGCTTGAATATGGAATATATGCAGCACATGACTCATGGAAATCTACAGACTTAAAAGAAATTTGCCAAAAATATTCAGCAAATATTTCTAAAATAGAAATAAGAAGAAATGATAAGTTGCTCACTGAATAAATTGGAAAGGAAACAGCGTTGAAGTTCTTTGGATAACTTATTTGCTCACATTAATCAGCACTAGCATGAACCTCTCTGCTAAGGAGGTTTAACAGAGGTTTATGTGAAGACAGAGTAGTACAAGTACAGTAACAAACCAAAGACCTGTAGATATTTATACAACTAAACCCTTGTGATTCTCAGCTAGGGATATTAAGGTGATCATCAGCTTGTTTGACAAGAACATATTTTAACAGTTTTGTAATAGATGAGACTGGACAGTAAGAGAAGAAAACAGTAAAAAATAAATCATGTTCTAAAATAAAATCTAAAAGTTCATTTGATTTCTTCTATCATGTTTTGTACTCATAAGGAGTAATACATTTGGTCCACAGAACACTGGAGGGAAAGCCTGTGTCTGCTCATCTTTTGGGTCACCTTCAGGCAAAACTCATCAATCTCATGCACAATCTCATGCACATGTGACTTAGGCAGCATAGGTAGAAAAATATTTTCAGTTTGGAAAATTCAATTTAAATACAAAATTTCTGAAGTAATAACCAGTATTTCCTCCTTTGCATTTCTTTTCAAATACTGGTCATGTGCTTTAGGCACAAACTACCTGTAGGAGGTACAGATGAAGCTGTCTTTTGTAACCATCGTACCATCAAAATCTGTTACCCTGATAGCTATAGTTTGTATGCAGTACAATGATGACACATAGTCTGTGCTTTGTGCTGTGTTCTGATAATGAGATCTTTTTTTCGTTAAAATATATTGGATCCATCTAACTACTCATCTTCTGTCATCTGCATGACATGATTGTTTCAGGCTATGTAAATTTTAACAAATCTCTTTCAAAATGATTATTTGAAAGTTGGAAAAAGGGGCATTTCTTTTCTAACCCAGATCAGTATCACTTCCTCTCCCCTCACCCACTCACACTCAAGTTTCTATGGTCTAAAGTGTGTAGGACGGAGCTAGGTGACAAACAGTTAAGTAGATTTATAAAGCATATGGCTTCTATTATAGCAGAGCAAAATGTTTGGTCTGGGTGCTGTGGCTGTGGGTAATGCCCATAAGCAAGGGATCAAAAGGAAGTTCTCATAGCTGCATTTTTATCTTCTCTAGTAAACACAAATCAAAATGCAGAGTCTGAAGTGTCCCTGCATGTTTACCAACTTCTCACAATGATGACTGCTATAAGCTCTTTGGAGACATGCTTATAAATTGAAAAACTGTGCAATAGTGAAAATGTATGTGTGAGCAGTGTAGAGCACTGTATATTGAAATCTAGTGGGATTCTAGGTAAATACATTGTTCAGCATATGATCTGCTACATAATAAATACAGTAAATATACTCAGTTTAGTGAAAATGTTGATGTTATTAAGTTCAGTATTTATCCTATTCCAGAGAAAGACTTGATATCTCCATAACTCATTAGTACCAAAGACTTTCCTCCTTTTCAGTGTGGTTTCCGAACTCTTCTACAGATGTGCAAAAATATTAAAAACCTATGAGTGCAGCATTTTCAGGGTTACAAGGTGACATTACTCCAAGAAGTACTCCTTTTCTAATGTGAAATGATGTAATTCACTATCAACGTCCCTAGCATTCCTGACTTACTCTGAAGTAGAGATATCAATCAGTATTCAGGCAGCTTAGACATCACAATGCCTATCAGTTTCTAACTGCTCCTTTATTAATGAACTTGATTTGTTGTAAATTGACAACAGTAGCCTTCTCCATTATAGTCTTGATAGTAAACAGTGGCCTAAAATACAAAAGTTTGCAATACTTCTGAGAAGTAGAAAATCACCAGCTTGAAAGGTCACCATGAAGACCGTGACAATGATGGAAGGAAAGAGCTAGTGAGGTACTGCATGATCTTGTAAGCAGACAAGCTGCTGAAAGGCTAATACATTTTGGAGTGACATTCCAGGTGGCAGTGTACCTCACTTGGGAAACATGACCCACATTCTGCAGGGTTAGGTGGGGCTACCCTATTATAAGTCTTAAATGTCTTGAACAAGACAAGTCCATCAGTGTTGATGTCAATGGAGTTGTAAAAATAAATTATTTAAATGAAGAATGGTCGTGTTCAATGACGACTAAGGCTCTGTCTCTTTCCCAGAGTTTCCTCCCCCGGACACCCAAGATTTGATAAGCAGTATATATAGTACAAATCGTGGACAGGGTCATGATTTTGTTTTGGTTTGTTTTTGCCCAAGACCTATCCATGATTAAATCGTAGCCTTAATAATAATTTTTGTATTTAGCATTTTCAGCCAGTCATCTTCAGGGACCTGCTTTTGGAACATTCATGAAACTTCATAGTTTCTCCCAGGTGATTCGTGTGACAAAGTCGGTCTTATTCCTGGGCCTCTGACATCTATGCAGTCCACTGGACTCACTTAAGGGCCCAGTTCCCCTTGCTGAGGTGAGGGGTGGTCTGGGGGGAACCCAGCCCCTGCCCACTCATGCCGGGTTCTGGCCCAGGGGACCCTATGTGACTGCTAGTGGGAAGGGCTGACTCCCTTAGCCCTTGGTGTAGGTATTATCTCTATACTCATTTTATAAATGGCTAAATTAAAGCACATAAGACCAGATCCATAAAGGGATTTAGTCATCTAAATCCTAAATTTAGACTTATAAACATTAAGGCCAGAAGGGATCATCTAGTGAGGCTGCCTGCACCTGTCAGGCAACAGAACCCAACCGCAGATACCAACTCCTGTAAGAGACCTGTAGATTTAGGTACCACTGCAATCCATAAATCCCCAGTTCAACAGCTACCTAACCCTGTAGGTGCTTAAAATTACTATGCACTTAACTTTTACTGTAAATGTCCCTTCTGCACCTAAATTTCTGCTGGTGGGGCATGTGCACTGCTGCCTCAGGCAGGTACCCAGAGATCTATCTCATGCCTAAGCCCCAGCATAATCCTCAAAGCAGGTGAAGAACAAGCAGTGAAATTCCTGGCTTGCCTGCGGTCCCTGATCTGGTGGGTGTGCTCTGATTCCACTGAACTCTGCACAGAACAATGGAGGTGTTTAAGTGTAGCAGAAGAGAAATGGATATGATGCTGCCAAACCAGATGCCAGATCATGCCAAAGCCTCTATGTCTCAAGTGAACACTAGTAAATACACAGCTGGGGTTAGCATAGCTGTGTGTTAGCACTGTTAAAATAGGTACCAGAGCTATGAAAACGGCTTAGCATTTTATACATGCTTGTGAGTTGCTGCCTGTATTAATCTCACTTCTATATCTTTGTCCCATATTGCAAGGTAATATTTGAGCATTAGTACGTTAGTATTATATGACTAACTCATTGGACAGGAAAGAGATGTGAATTGGTGTGAAAAGCTGTCTTCCAAAACAAAGTTGCCAGGTCAGGAAAGTCCCATCAACACCAGAAGAACTTTGGTGGAACATCAGAGAACTATGTTCTCCCCTAAGCCTAACTACCCCCAGCCCCTGTCCTTGAATTCACATGCAAGTGACTTTCTCTTATCCACTAACATTGCAACTTGAAGCAGAAAAGGGCAGGAGTAAAAAGCTTCAAGAAGGAGAAACTGTATCTCTGTGCTGCTTGAATTCTTGAGGGCAAGATTTTCTAGACATAAGCAAGAGATCCTGTGTTTAGCTTGGGCTGATTCTGAGGGTCATGTGTAACTTGCTTTTTAGAGAAGCTTCTATTACTTTTTGAACCTTAAGTAACTGGGGTGTGTATGTTTATCTGAATTAACTTTGTAAATTGCTCTTATTTCCTTTCCCTAGTTAATACATTTTCAGATAGTTTATTGTAAGGTTGACTTTTTTATTGCCGGATTGGCTTTTAGCATTGTCTTTGGTGTGAGTGAGAATGACTTTGTTTCAGTTGCTGAACATTGCAGTGCCTAAATCCCTTTGTGGTTGTGTGTCAGAGAGGTTAATGATTTGCTCAGGTTCACACAGCGAGTCAATGGCAAAGGTGAAATTAGAACCCAAATGTTCCAGCCTCCCCAGTTCTTTCTTCTAATGGTCAGGATTGCCCTGAATAACCACATTATTTTAAACGTTGTAACTCAATTTAGTATTTATGTGCAGCATGTGTGGATGATAATTGAGGAGTATTCTGGATAAAGTGGAGATTACGGTAATCCACCTCTACTAAGGATGGTTAAAATTTTGCTATAGTTACTTTTAGTAAAAGTCACAGATAGGTCACAGACAATACAAATGCATACAAGCCTGTGACCTGTCCCAACCTTTTACTAAAACAACTGTGACAAAATGGGGGTGGGGGCAGCACCCATCACTACTGGAACGCTAGGTTACCTGAGACACCTGTGCTGGGTCAGAGAGGCCCCCACCGCCTTCCCCCACATGCACCATCAGTGGTGGTTGACAGTGTTGTGTTTCCCTGGCACCCATAGTGGCTGGGAGCCTAATGGAGTGCCCCACCAAGGCTCAGAGCTCTGGGGCTGAGAGCTGGGAGTTGCAGCAGGCCTATTGCCCATAGTAGCTAAGACCTCTGAGGTCCCTGCTAGTTCAAAACTGCAGCCCAAGCATTCCAGGGTTAAAGCACAAAATGTCACAGGGGTCTCTGGAAGTCACAGCTTTTGTAACTTCCGTGACCTTTGTGACATAATTTTATAGGTGATAACTTTTAAGTGATAATTCAGAGTCAAGACCAGTGGCCAACAGATTATATGCTCTGTGTATGAATAAGTCCACATATGACTCAGACAGTAGATTTAGAGCCAGATTTCATCCTTCACTCCAGCCAAATTTGTGCCACTCATCAGGGAGTCCCTGGTTGATCTTGAGAAGGTGCAGTTGGTCTCTATGGCACTGTCTTATTGGAGCAGGGCCATGCCAACAGCACAGTTGATGAAGACTCTGACCCCCTGTTTTTGCAGTTGCATGGAGAAGCCCATGGGAAGGAAGGTAGGTTATATGGAAAGTAAATGGATCCTTTTACGTGTGCTCGTTTACAGCTGTGGAAAGTATCCTCATTTAAGCTAGTGTAAGTGAGAGAATTTGGCCACCATTTTGTGCATTAGTGAACAGCCAAAATTTACATAATGGTTTTATTAAAATGCACCACAAAATTTGATTTTTAATTTTGATAGCATTTTCCATACTGGTTATACTTCACGGTGCTTTACTAGATTAAATCCTTCAGATGCAAAATTAAAATACAAAGTAAGACAAAAGGAAGAGAAAAATGGAGGTAGGCACCCAAGGAGAAAATATTCTGAAAAACAAGTGGAAGCGTCCATGAAGCAGAGATACAGAAAGGCAGGGGCAACAGAAGAACACAGGTTTTCATTGAATCTGGTCAGAAGAACCATTTTCCGTCAGAGGATGCTGTTCCATGAAAATCTAAATGTTGGTTAGTATGACTGGCATTTTTCTTAAGAGCTGCCAAATTCCCACAACTCCCAATGGGCCTGAATCTGAAGTCAGTGGAGTCACACTCATATAGGATGAATAGTATGCTTGTGTTTTATCCTGTTTTGCTGCAGGTGTTAAATCAAGTTCTGCAAATTCTCATACAGGACACATGACTATTCCTTACTCATGTAATAGTCCCACTGACTACTGAGTGGCTGAGGCCAGATCCTGCAACCCTTACTCCCTGAGTGTACAAGGAGTCTAACTGCAGTGAAGTCTACTTTTTTGTGTGTGTAGAACTATCTAAATGTAGTGGGCAAGAACCTGATTATTTTGCAGACTGCAAGGGCACGGTAAATGTATGTTGATTTTTGTCCATATTGCACCACAATAAGGTAGCAAAATCTCTGGCAATGTGTGACTCCATCATACAAGGGTGGGGATTTTACAGTTTGAAACGCTGGGCATGAATTTACAGATTATTCCATTAAAATATGTAACATTATTGGCATCTGTTATATAAAAGCCGTGTCTACACGTGCACGCTACTTCAAAGTAGCGGCACTAAGTTCGAAATAGGGCCCGTCACGGCTACACGTGTTAGGTGCTATTTCGATGTTAACATCGACATTAGGCGGCGAGACGTCGAAGCCGCTAGCCCCATGAGGGGATAGGAATAGCGCCCTACTTCAAAGTTGAACGTCGAAGTAGGGCACGTGTAGACGATCCGCGTCCCGCAACATCGAAATAGCGGGGTCCGCCATGGTGGCCATCAGCTGAGGGGTTGAGAGACGCTCTCTCTCCAGCCCCTGCGGGGCTCTATGGTCACCGTGTGCAGCAGCCCTTAGCTCAGGGCTTCTGGCTGCTGCTGCTGCAGCTGGGGATCCATGCTGCATGCACAGGGTCTGCAACCAGTTGTCGGCTCTGTGGATCTTGTGTTGTTTAGTGCAACTGTGTCTGGGAGGGGCCCTTTAACGGAGCGGCTTGCTGTTGAGTCCGCCCTGTGATCCTCTCTGCAGCTGTGCCTGGCACCCTTATTTCGATGTGTGCTACTTTGGCGTGTAGATGTTCCCTCGCAGTGCCTATTTCGATGTGGTGCTGCTCAACGTCGATGTTGAACATCGACGTTGCCAGCCCTGGAGGACATGTAGACGTTATTCATCGAAATAGCCTATTTCGATGTCGCTACATTGAAATAAGCTACTTCGATGTAGGCTTCACGTGTAGACATAGCTAAAGTGTGTCTTGGTGGCTATGAATACCACTGAGACTCCACACTGATTATTTCATTGTGATTTGATTAATGTACTGCAGAGTGAGAATGATATGATAACATGATTAGATAAACCTAGCCACCCTGTAGGCTTTTAAGGCCAAGCTTATTCTTTTGTAATCTTCCCTTAGGACAGGTATTTCAAAACAATCTAACCAGATCAGATTAAGAACTTCTGATTTGCCAAACCAATATATTGTTTTTATTTAATTTAATAGCTTCACTGCCCTGGTTGTGTTGTATTCTGTTGACACAATGAAATTCATGTGAAAAAACACTGGCTTCCTGGGATCCTCAGGTTCAGAAAAGGTGTCTGAAGTGGCTACACAAAGAATCACATGCTGCCTTTATTTATCTCATCATTTTATGTCTTGAGATATGGCCAAGCATGGAATACCCACTGCAGCTGGTCTCTGTGTGACTGGCATTAAATCCTGTTGTTCTGGGTAATTTTATTAGCCTCTTCTAACATATCAACATCTTTAAAGGAGGCAGAACACACTTTGAAGGGTTATTAGGTACCTAAAGATGCAAATAGGTGCCTAGTAGGATTTTTAAAACCATCTAGGCTGCTAATGCCCATTGAAATAATACAGGAGTTAGGCACCTAATATGCTTAGATGCCTCTCAGAGTTATTCTAACTTGCATTTTTAGGTGGCTAAATACCATGAAAATTGGGCCCTAACCCCATAAATTTGTTAGTGCATTGAAATGGGGGTATCTGATGATGCTGGGACTTGTCCAGGCCATATAAAATGTGCCATCAAATACTCTGAAGTATAGGCTGGCAGCTGTGACATTTTCCATTCTCCACAGCCTGTGCTACTGAACTCCGTGCTCCCTAAACTTTGTAACCTGAGCTGCCTTTTGCATGGCTTTGCTCTCAAAACATCCACTGCTGGCCAATTCCCCAGCCTTCGGTAGGCAAATTCATTCCCAGCTAAACCCTTGAGCACTCTCACCAGTCATTCTTGAATTACCTATAGGGAAACACCTGCAAATTCTTAGTCCATACCTTTTTTCCCCAGAAGTGTGTGTCTTGTATTCTCCAGGGCACTACTGAACAAAACAAGCTTATAGAAAGACTGTCATTTCATCAAACAAAAATGATATCTGTTCCAGTTTTTATAGAGAAAATAGAGTGTCCCGCACATTTCAATCCAAGCACACTGGGTAAGGTAAAACAATAAGATAAGTTTATTAACTGCAAAAGATGATTATATATAAAAGTCAGAATTAACTACGGAAAAAATAAGAGTTATGTGCAAACACCTAACTTAATAAGCTAAACGAACTTAAAAGCAAGGGTTTTGTCTCACCATACAATGCTGTAAATGTTGCAGGTTGGACTACTTCCAGCCTAGGACCACTCCCCCTTAATCCAGCTCTTTGAGAGATGTTGATATCATGAGAGGAGAGGTACTTTCTCTCTCTTATAAAGCCTCTCCTCTTCTGAGGATTTCCCCCAGCTGGGGCACCAGCAGCATGTAGTCTCTTGCAAATGTGAGGGCTGTTATGACACAAGAGCTCCCCCAGAACGTTTGTCTTTATTATTTTAAATTGTCCTTGTTCTTTGTTTGGCTATACAAAAGATTGCTGACCTGCAGTGGTGCTTGATATTCCCCAAACAGTGTTGTTTATAACTGCAAAAAGAGGCGCCTTTGGGGAACCCTCAGAAAGTTGTAGAATATCACCTCTGAGGATTGTGTCATGTGTTGACAGTCTCTCTTATCCAGACCCATCAATCATTTTCTTTTATGTAATGTTATAGACACATGTAGGTATGATGCCTCACAATCAGGTCAGGAATTTTGAAATGCTGCTTTTTCCTTGAAGGGGCAGACTGAATAATCCTGTTTGTTGTTGCTGTTTGTTCTATAAAGTTTCCAGTTTTTACTTTCAATTTTGGTTTTAGTTGATTTAGCCTTCAGAAAACATTTGTGCCCTATGTTCCTTAGGAAAGGAAGGCTCCTGTGGAATGTGGCTATGTTTATCTCTTGCTGTTTGGGTACTCATGTCTGCAATAATAAATGTATCCATTTGAAAGGGAGATGACTAAGCTCTTGTTGAATTGTTTCCGGGAATAAAATATTAGTGTTTCTTTCAAAGGGCAGATATTGCTACAGATAGCATTTAATCCAACCAGGGACAAAGTTGTTACCCTTTAACATCACTTACCTTTCTGCTCGCCTCATGGAAATGGGAATAGTGTCTGCTTTAAAGTGTTTCACTTTCTTAAAACATGAAGGCAATTATCTGTACAGGCTTTGAAGTTGCGAGTGATGGCTGAACCTGCTTCATCTTTAAAAACACATTGTTACACTATCGATTTATTATGATTTATTATGCCTTTTAAACCTGAAAATCTGAACTATTTCTTGAAGGGAATCAGGATGCCAGGAATGCAGTGGAGTTTGCAGTGTATCTGGAGACCAGTTTCACACCTGCTTTTGTGTTAAAAATGTAAATGAATGTGATGGTCTCATTTTAATCCCTTGCTGTTGCGCAAATGACCACAACAAAACTTAGCATTGCTTGCGTTCACTTCTCAAAAGAAGTGGAAGTATGGAGTAGCTGAAGATACTGGTGTTTAAGACAGAAGTAAGTTGACATAACAGAATAGGTTCTTATATTTGATATTACCAGCAAAATTGTTGGCTGGGACTGAGCTACACTGATTGATTTCACTGAGGAAACTTTTCATGTTACCTGCCCAAATCATGACTGAAAACTCTTTGAGGCAAGGCCCACCTTTCTGTTCCATTTGTACAATGCCATGGGCAATGGACTCCTGGCCTGAGGTCCCTAGCACAGAGGCAATACAATTTAGAATAATATACTATAATAATATATATAATAATATAAACTACTTATAATGATAAATACTAATGTTTGTGTAAAAAAGTACCAGTAATTCATCAGCACTCAGTAAATTCTTTCCTAATTTAAGGAAAAAGAGATCTCTAGTATAGTCATGGTGAGATACAGCAACCACTGTTGAGCACTTCTATAGAGCTTGGTATCATTGATAATCTGTACAAGCATTGACGAACTATTCTGATGTAATTACTAAGTAATTTGACGGTGAATGTAAGGATGTACAACATGTGCTAAACCCATTGTATTTTCAGTTTGCTTGATCCCTTTAAAGAATGCGTTTTAACATGAATTTGTTTAAAACCTGTGATGCATGTATGCCAGTTGTAGTATTTGTAATCTTTGTTTGACTTTTGTTAATTTCATTGAGCAGTGTCCTCTTTGACCAGTGTGTGCAGAGATGTAATCACAGAGTTACAGGCTAAGTCCCATGGCAGTGAGTCAAAAATTTACCCATGAAACGTTAACATTGCTCTTTCCTCGCCTGAAGTGGAGTAATTGTTTTTGGCTTTGACCAGTAAAATTCCAGGTCTTGGAAATAACATGATTAAAATCATTTATTTTGCATAAAAATAGGAGCAGGACAAAATATTCTAAAGCTCTTCTTTCTTTTATTATTCAGATTTGTGATAAAGAATGGCACTACTACGTCGTCAATGTTGAGTTTCCTGTGGTTACCCTATATATGGACGGCACGACATATGAGCCTTACCTTGTGACAAATGATTGGCCTATTCATCCATCACACATAGCCATGCAGCTAACTGTTGGTGCTTGTTGGCAAGGTAACATGATCAAGAGTGCATAAGCTGAAAGTATTTACATCCCATTTAAGCCATGTATTTTCACATTTGTCTTTCTTTTGGGAAGTGCACCAATAACATATAATTGTGAGGCTGACCGGCAGGTTAATATGCTTCCACTTACATTGGTATAAAATAGAAGTAATCCTCTGCTGTTAATGAAATTTCACAGTGCTAAAACTAGTAGAATTGTGAGCAGAAGCAGGACCTATACATTCTTTATTCAGGTAGTTGGTTTGCATTGTGCATTTACTGAGATGAGATTAATCTTCATTATCTGTTGTCTAGACTATGCTAACCTCCTCCTTTTGCTCTGCACCTTCAAGTCCCTCCAAATATACTCCATAGTCTCAAAATCCTACGCAGCTTACCCTGCTTATATATTAGCCCTGTTTGCCTCCTGCTTCCCTTTTTATGCTGTGCATTCTCAGTCTTCCTTCCTGCCTGTATGCCACTAGTTCTTCTGTCTTTAATTTCACATTTTCTCATGCAGTGGGAACTTCTTCCAGCTGATCGCCTCTAACGTTCACCTCTTTCGCTTAGATTTCCATCTGTTGCCATCGAATTGTACCCAGGAATCTAACTTTATAAAAAAGTGAAAACAACTTCCTAACATGAAATAAATAACGTGTACAGTTTGCTCAACTTAGGGAAAAATTCGTTCCCAAGGGACGTACAGTCTTCCCCCAACTTACGAGGGTAATTCGTTCCTGAAAAACCCCTCTTAGGGCGAATTCTCATAAGTCAAAAATGTAATTACCATTAATTTCAATGGGAAAAAATTGTATGTGTTCCTGAGCCCCAAGATTTACACCCATTTATACTAAAGTAACACCAAATCCCATTAAATCCAGTGCAAGGAGGCGGGCAGGGCAGAGCAGGGCAGAGGGAGGCAGCCCGGCTTGAATGCAGCTTAGGTTAAGCAGGGGAGGGGGCGCTGCCAGGGGCTGGCTGCGTGGGGAGCTAGGCAGGCACAGGGGGCCCCCAGCCGGCGAGTGGAGATGCCTCGCTCGTGCGGGGTTGCATGTCAGAGAGGCCCCACAGGCGGCAGCTGAGGCGGCAGTGGTGGGTGAACCAGGCGCTAAATGGGAGGGCGTTTCACAGACGGCGAGCGGCACCCGAAGTACAGCTGCACAGGGCAGGCGGTGGCGGCAGCCCCCTAGCCGCTCAGGGGGTCAGCGGCAGCAGTGAGGCCGGGATGGGCTGCACACCCAGCATCCACATCTCACAGAGCGGCGTGATGATCTGCCGGGACTCGGACAAGTCTACCAACCCGCACCAGACTGCCACCCTCTCGCAGGGCGCCGCTACCCCCCTGCATGGCCTCTTCATCAAGACCAATGCGGCCGACTCCATCCCCTCAGTGCTTGCCTACCAGAGCCGCCAGCCTCCAAATCGGTCCTCGTAACTGTGAAGAAATGCCTTGTAAGCTGAAGTAGGGGTATTAAATGAAACTCCTTGTAAAGTCGAATTCTCATAACTCGAATGCGCGTATCTCGGAGTATGACTGTATTCCCCTTCTCTTGTTTAATGTTTTCTCTCTCCTGTTACTCTTTTCTTTTTTAACCCAAAGCAATGCTAATGCAGCTGATTGGTGGATTTTTTGTTCTTTTTTTCTTAGGCGGTGTTAGGAGTAAATCAATTATTTCTTTTTAAATAATAAAAGCCACCATGTTTTATCTAAAAGTACATTTTCATTAGGGTTTAAGTGTGCAACAATCACAGGTTTAGAGCACCCTAAACATTACACAAAGTTTGAGGTGGTCTGGAAAAGATTCTTGCCTGAAGAAAAAACTGTATTTTTGGTTAATTTTAGTTTAAATAAAACATAAAATTTATGGTAATTTTCATGGGTTGTTGTAGTAACTGTTATCTTTTTTTGTTTGTTTCTTTAGCTAGTTGCATTTTTTTATTGTTGAAACACTTTTAGTATTTTCAATAATAAAATTTCTGTGTCAGGGCACTTAAAAGCAAGATCAGTTTTATAAACATTTTTTCAAATTTTTAGAGTATATTAACTTGTTTTATTTTTATTTCAATTAGTAAAGCTCTTTGGCCTTGCCTTTTAAAGTCCTAAAATTATGTGTAGCTGTCTGGTACTTGGTTTTTAGCTAGCAGTGGCTAACCATGCAAAATGGCTGACTGCAATATCGTCAAGTTATGGGACAGCATTCCCACCTCCTCCTATATCCACCTTATTAGCTTGGTCTTTTGTCACTTACTGCATGTTATCAGTAAATTATGGGACCATGCAGGTGCCTTAGAATGATTCAATTTGTGTAAAGTTTATAAAACCCATTTTTTTAAATTGGGGTGGGCAATCTTTTTGGTCTGAGGGCCACCTCCGGATATGACAGTTATTGGTGTTGGCCTGTGAGGGAGAGAGCCAGAGGGTGCCAACTAGGAGTGTAGGCTCTGGAGTGGGGGTGGAGCTAAGGGGTTTGGGCTGCAGGAGGTGACTCTGCTGGGGTTTAGGGGCTTGTTTGATGGAAAGGGGATCAGGACTGGGGCAAGGGGTTAGTTTGTAGGGCAGAGAGGAGGGACTCAGTGTACAGGCTCTAGGTGGCATTTACCTCAAGCAGCTCCAGGATGCATTGGGACATCCCCCACACCTGCACTATGTGAAGGCTCTGGCAGGTGGTATCCAAGCCACAGGTACCACCCTTGCAGCACTAGCTGCGGTTCCCAGCCAGTGAGAGCTATGGGATGGCACTTGGGGTAGAGGAAGTATGTGGTGCCCCCTAGCTGCCAGTGTGCATAGGAGTGGCGGGGTGGGGGATGAGCATGTGCCAGGAGTCATAAGAAACAAGGTAAGCCCCTGATCCTTCCTCGCAGCAAAAGCTCAAGGGCAAGATTAGAATGACTGGTGGACCAGATGCAGCGTGAGGACCAGTTTGCCCAGCCCTGCTTTAGATTGTAAACTCCTAGAGGCAGGGATCCTGTCGCTACACTTATGCGTATTGTACCTTTCGTAACAGGATCATAATGATAGCCAACAATTTATGTATTGCATATTGATCAGATAAGTATTGTGATAATCAGCCAGTTATTACAAGGCCCAGTTCTGTACACCTGATCCTGAGCAAAGGTCCTTTAGAACCAGAGTCAAGAGTATTGGCTGGAGTCTTGTGCTTGATATTTGAGAATGTGATTCTTTCTTTCCACTCACGCCCATGGAGTGCATTTATTTGTTTATTTGTACTGGCATGACTTAACACATCGCTAAATTATTATACATTTATTCTTATTTTTTCTAGCTAGGAAAATAGGGTGAAAAATCTGCCAAAGTTTTCAGAAATTAGCACCTCAGTGCAGCCGATGGCATGGTAGAGTAATGTCTTAGTTTAAGTGATTTTTGTTTCTTCTGAAATCTTTGTTCAATATCTATGAAGCAAAGTGCAAGAGTTAAAAAACACAGCTCATTTTATTTTCAATTAAGTCAATTTTGTTCCGTTCTTTACTTTGATGTGTGGAATCCTCAATATTCCAGGGAATTTAGGGTTTTTGACATAAGTATCAGTCATGAAGACTGGTGTTGTATTTCCAAGTACTTTCATATCGTTGACGAAGGCAATTTTTTTGGAAATTGGGCCTCATCCACAAGTAATCATGGATCCTTCTTATCGGGAGTTTCTATCTTTTTTCAATTATCTCTTTTCACTAGCTCCTGCTACTACTTTGACTTTTCCCCTAAAATTCTATCCTTGATGCTTTCCATCCTTTGTCCAGTGTTATATTTTAACCGCTCTTGAAAAAGAAATTGTGTGTTATCCACAGAAGAGATACTGTATGAGCAGCAGATACACAGGGATCTTTGCACACATATAGCCATGTGCCACAGCCTTATTCCAGTCTCTCTGCCTGTGGCAATGAGGATAGGCCAGTATTCTGCCCATCATGACCACTTGTCTGAGATTGTTGGTAAAGGTGAGAATTGAAGTGCAGTGGGGTCAAGGACCTGGGATAGTGACATTAGTTCCCAACAGCTCTGTTGAGACCACCATTATTTCACGTACATTAGACCGCCACACAGCAAGTGGTTACAATCTTCAGTCATTTCTGGCTTGGACTAGATTTTATCCAGTGATTTGTGGAGCGAGATGACTCAGTGAATGGTAAGTAGAATAAGAGCCACTCCATTTCCCACTGCTAATGTTCATCCTTTTGTTCGGTGAAGCACCTGCTAATATAAAGTCAACTGCTGCTTCTCCCACACTTGCTAATGTTCACTTCAAGACCACAGTATTGCTACTGTCAATAAGTTAAGAATAATCCATTTATACCAACAACAAAAAGGCTTCACATTTATAAAGTGCTTTCCATTTTCAAAGCATTTGCAAAACAGTCTTATAGCAAGAGGTGCTGTGCTTAGGAACAGATGGAAGAAGGCAGAGAGGTTGGGTGCCTTGCTTAAAGGCCACACGACACTCTCTTGTGAGACGTAGACTAGAAATCAGACATTTCTGACTTCCTAGTCCAGGGTTCAGACCTCTAGACAATACTTTTCTTTCATTTGCCAATATAGTAGCATATTCAGTAGATACATTTGCACTCAGTCTTTTTCCTCCCCTTCCTATTGTTCTCTTCCTATTGTTATAGTACTTAGCAGTGTCAGAACTTGAATCTTAACATCTTTCCTCAAAAAGTATCAATCATTCATCCTCTTCTGCTTTGCCTTTTGTAATGGCTGTTTTCTTATAGCTCTGTAAGTAAAGTGTGTATTCATCAAAATCAACTATTTTTAAAAGGGACCCAGGCCAACACAGTCAGAATAAGCTGAAAAAAAATTCGTCCTTTTTCTTACTTTTTTGGCTGCTGTTTGCTGAACACCAAAGCTGAATTTAATGTGTTCACATTAACTGGAACATCTGTTCTTCTAGTGCTTGCTCATATCAATTCCAGTCAGGTGTGCGCGTGTTGTGTACATGAGCCCCAGAAGCTTCTCCCTAACATCTCCCATTGGAGGCTGTAGTTCCTCTTTATTTACCACTGCTGATCCAGCCCCTCCCTCAGCTCCTCCTTACCATCTGCATCTCCTTACTCTTGCTTCTGCAAGCAGTAATCCCAAGCCTTTGTGATTACTGTTGATCTTCCTCATTGTTCTCTTAACAGCAACGAAGGGTCCTGTGGCACCTTAGAGACTAACAGAAGAGTTTTGAGCATGAGCTTTCGTGAGCACAGACTCACTTCATCAGATGCATCTGATGAAGTGAGTCTGTGTTCACGAAAGCTCATGCTCAAAACTTTTCTGTTAGTCTCTAAGGTGCCACAGGACCCTTCGTTGCTGTTACAGATCCAGACTAACACGGCTACCCCTCCAATACTTGACATTGTTCTCTTAAGTATCCTTGAAGACACCAGTTAGGAGTGGGAGAGCTCACCCACCCCCTGCCACGGCCACTGCACAGGGGCATGCCATAAGCCCAGGGCTTCAAGTCTTGCTTACTCTGTAAGAAGTCTATGTCCAGTGGTGACCCCTGCCCATGAAGCCTGCCTGTGGTGCTTATAGAAGCTCACCCACCGCCTGCGGTGTTTATAGAAGCTCACCAATCAGAGAGTGCAAAACTTGCAGAGGATTTAAACCTTGCACCTGAAAGGAGTGTGAATTTAGCTTCAAGGAACTGTTAATGGAAGCTGCACACTAGCCCACAACACTGGGTGCCAGCTCAGTCCACAGTGCCCTGATTCGATGTGGGACATGGCACGGAGAGAGGACTCTACTCCAAGAGACTCTCAGCACTGTGGCCCACTGGCACTTTCAGCACTGGCATCTGGGCACTGATGCGCCTCACCGGCACTAAGAAAACGCACCTAAAGTGCACAGGGGGCATTCACCATTTAAGGAGCATCTCCCTCACCAGAAGTCAATGGGCCATAAAACTCATACCCTTGCACCCATCCTGGTACCATCGAGCCCAGACACTGATGAGCCTGTAAAAGGTCTCATAAAGAGTGCTTAAGAAGGGGACCCGATGGTGCATGGCAAGTCATCTGCACCAGCATCAACTCCACACTCCTGAGGCAAGCCGGTCTTGATGAGGCACTCTTCTTTAATGGAGCAGCACCGATGGAGGTGCCCTGGGCTCAGAGGCATAGTTGCCTCCCTCACTATCATTGGAACCAGGCGGGGTGCAAACTTCACCAGAATCAGTGCGCTGCCTCACAGGTCCATGGCACCAACAGACTGACACCAGGACAAGTCAACCCTCCCAGTAATCACACACTGGCACAGAGAGTTGGTGTCGGTACAGTCAACATGAGACATTCAGCACTGAGATTCAGGACCACCAAACCCCTCACGGGACATCGGCACTGTGCCTGTCCTAGCAAAGTAGGTACTAACAGTCAGTACTGCAATCTGTGGCATCAGGTAGCCAGCACTAATCCAGACTGAGATTAAGCAGCCACCAATTTCCTTCTCGTTACTATCACATCTCAGCATAGACTCCTGGCACCAGGTGCCTCAGGACCTCCATTATCTTGCCCATCAGATGCAGGGTCAGTCTACTCCTGGAGTAGGACCAATAGGAGAAGGTCACATAGACCACCAATGTGGCAAATCCAGTGGTCACCCATGCAATGGCCATTCTAGATGCTATGGACCTATCGTCAAGCCCAGGGTCCCAACTGTCATCATTCTAGGTTGGTGACCTCAAAGTGGCATCACTCACAGTCCTGCAAGGGATCATAGGGGTCACAGCATCCTGAAGGCACCATATTTAGACAACCCCATCCCAAAGCCCACAGGGGAGGCTCCAATAGGGGATCCAGAACATGGGCAGCCATATCTAGTCCAGCAAGAAAGCTCCAACCAGGAGTCTGTACCACCACAAGCTTCATCTTCATTGCCACCAGATGAAGAGCTTGCAGGCACCTCATCTTCAGGACCTCGTCCAGCTGACTGTAAGGTCTACCAGGAGTTGTTAAAATGGGTGGTCAATGTCACGAACCTGCCTGAGGAGGCCTATGAACCCGAGGATCCTATGGTAGGTATTTTGGCACAAGAGGTTCCATCTAAGGTCACCTTGCCCCTAATTAAGGCTATTCAGTCTGACTACTTCTCATTCTGGCAAACCCCAACCTCAATTCCTTCTGCTGAAAAGGGAGTTAAAAGACAGTATTTTGTTCCCTCTGAAGGGTTTGAATTTCTCTTTCCCACATGCCTCCTTCCTCACCCATACACCTACTACACAAGGTCCTTCTAATAATCTGCAGGGATCAAGCAGACATAATCATAATAGCACCTCACCAGCATTGGTTTCCAACCATACAAGAGCTCTCAGTAGATACTCCTATGGCACTCCCTCTGCATCCAGATCTAATATCACGGACAATGAATATCTCTGTCATCCAGACCTTCGCTCCCTGTAACTAATCACTTGGAGGCTGCATGGTTAAACCCCCAAGAGCTCCAATGCCTGCATAGGTGAGAGCAGTCCTCCTCAGTAGCAGTCAGTCTCCCATCAGGGCATTCTACTTGGCCAAGTGGAGGAGATATACCTGTCTCACAGAGCTGGTCGTCGAGTCCAGTGCCCTCTCAGCAGAGCCAAGCACCATGCCAGACAATTTATCTTTTAAAAAATATTTGTTTCTAACCCCTAAGTGGTCTCCTCAAGGATTGAGCTCATAACCCTGGGTTTAGCAAGCTAGTGCTCAAACCACTGAGCTATCCCTCCTACCAAGCTACCTAACACAAGTGCTCCAAACAATAGAAACCCATACTGATGGTTCTTGACTATATTTTGCAATTATGCTTCCAAGGCTTAGAACCTTCTTTGGTTAAAGTACACGTAGTGGTAATTCCTGCTTTCTGCCAGGTGTGTAAAGGGTTGGTCATGCCTTTTCATGAACCCCATGGTTTTGCATTTTAGAAAGAGACTAGATGAGCTTTTTCACTGTTCTCACCCTATGGTGCCTCTGTGGTATCTCAGTTTTATGCTTAGCAAGTTAATGGGGACTCCATTTGAGCCACTAGGTATGTGCTCCCTTTTACACCTCTAATGGGCTGTGTGTACACTTACCAAAAACTTTGAAATGTCCATGCTAATGGCCAGATTGAAGAATACTAATGAGGTACTAAAATGCATATTCAGCACCTCATTAGCATGCTGCCGGCCGCGGCACTTAGAAATTGCCGTGTTTCACTCCCGCGCAGCCCATCTACGTGGGGATCCTTTTCGAAAGGACCCCACCAAGACTGAAATCCTCTTATTCCTATGAGCTCATTAATGTTGGTGGGGTCCTTTCGAAAAGGATCCCCATGTAGATGGGCTACGCAGGAGTGAAACATGGCAATTTCTAAGTGCTGCGGCTGGCAGCATGCTAATGAGGTGCTGAATATGCATTTCAGTACCTCATTAGTATTCTTCAATCTGGCCATTAGCATGGACATTTCAAAGTTTTTGGTAAGTGTAGACATAGCCATCATGTTTTACCCAAAACTCCACATCTCCTCCAGACACCAGACGCTTCACACATTAGATGTCCTTAGAGCTATAGCACTTTAATTAGTGCACACCAGCTGTCCCATCTGCAACAAGTAGGTTGCTTTAGATTCAATGTCCAGAATTTATATTCCTTTAGACCTGCATGGGGGTGGCAGATATGAATAGCCATCCATCATGGGACTAACCCTGATTCTCATATTATACCAGGTTAACACTAAGAAAGCTCCATGGACATCAGAGAAATTCTTCCTCAAGTGTCCCTGTGGGTGCTCCAAGATAGGTGTCGGGCTTGCCCCGGCGCCGCAGATCGGATCTTTCCAGCAGTTTCTGCCGGACCACGCATGCGCCGGCACGCACCTCTCCCCTGCGCACTCCCAGCCACGTGCGCGATCCGGTCCCCACCAGTTCCTTCTTAACCACCATGGGCTGCAGACGGAATCTGCTCAGGCTATGGCCAGAGTCAGCGTATTTAGAGTTTTTCAGAGTTTTAGAGTTTCTTTTCAGAGTTCTTAGTTAAATTGTTTGTTTCTTTATTGAAAAAAAAATATAGATAGATATAGATATAGATATAGATATAAGTAGAAAGTCTTAGTAACGAGAAGGAGGAGCGGAGGCAACCTGGGGACGTGAAGGCCAGTAGGCCTCCTGCTGCGGCAGGCTGGAGTCCGTGGGAGGGGAACAGGCACAGAGAAGGTGCTAAGTACCCTATTAACAGCTCAAAGACTCACCACAATGTCCTCTTCAGGATTCAAGAAGTGTGAGTCGTGCCGCGAAGCTATGCCAGCCTCTGATGGGCACAGTCAATGTATTAGGTGCCTGGGGGAATCACACGTCACCCAGAAATGCTCCTTCTGTGCAAAGCTCACGGCCAGAGCCAGAAAGGATAGAGAAATGCGGCTTAAAATGCTGCTGTTTGATAAGGCCCTCCAGCCAGACGTGCCAGAGAGGCCTCAACCGGAGGGACCCACAGGGCTCCATAAAAGGAAGGCGGTGTCCCTCACCCCCTCGGTGCAGAAACGGAGGAAGCTCTCTCCAGCCCGATCCCTGCCGGCGGTCACAGCAAGCGGGACGGGCGTAGCACACAGCCCCCAGCCGCAGTCACAAGCAAGCAGCAGCACAGCAGTGCACGTGGCAGAGGCTGAGCCTCCAATTACTAAGCAGCCGGCCCGCACATTCAGAGCGGCAGCCAGGCAAGCGCCGGAACCGGCGGCACTGACCCCTGTGGCACCAACGGCGCAGGGCCAACAGGCACGTAGGCTGCAGGCACCAGAGGAGACCACCCGCGCGGCACCGCAGATAAGCGTGCCGAGCACGGCGCCGACAGCGGGGCCGAGATCCCCGGCACGGGGAGGGGTGGAGCCAGCCCCGCAGAGGAGGGGAAAGGCAGCAGCGAAAACCCGGCACCACAGCCCTTCTCTGGACAGGGCTGCAGGGCTGCTGTCAACAAGTCCTCCCCTTATGCTGCGTACACCAACCAGGAGACATGGGTCTCCCCCAGCCTACCCAGAGCCTCCTTCTCCGTTCCTCCAACCAGCGTCACCATGGCTCGGGCCACCCTCGCCTTTTCTGGGATTTGACCCTCTGGAGTACTACCACAAACCAGTTTCACCATTGTCTCAGTCATCCACACGATCTCGCTCCCCCAGACATCGGGGGTATGCACTTCGAGAGTGGTCCAGGTCTCCATACCAGGAACCATGCCTGTGCTGCCACAGTCGTCCTTATCATGCTGGGCATAGACACCACAGGCATACACCCAGGGGCAGGTCCCCCTCGACTGTCCAGTACCTCTGTGGGCACTCACGGATGGGGACGGAAACACAGCTGTCTCAAGGGGAGCTGATTTTGGAACCCTGAGATTTTCCCTCGCAAGCCTCCAGTGAGAGGATGTACCACCGGCAGCAGGACCCTGAGAGTTCAAGGGAGGTCTACCCTAGTGGTTCCTCCTTGTCCTCCCCCGACGAGGCTACGGCCCCTGGGGATGTGACCCCCCCGGACGACCTCAAACAGTTTCAGGAGCTATTTAAAAGGGTGGCTTTCACGCAAGGCATCCAAACAGCAGAGGTGCAGGTGGAGCACCACAAGCTCCTCAAAAACCTGAGGCATCCGGCCTCGTCCAAAATCGCTATCCCGCTCGACGAAGCAATCATGGAGTCTGCTACTACCCTATGGCAGACCTCGGCTTCCACTCTACCTATAAACAAGAGGGTGGATAAGAAATACTTCATCCCAGCGAAGGGCATGGAGTTCCTGTTTAGTCACCCACAACCAAATTCTCTGGTGGTAGAATCGTCTCAGCAGAGATTGAAGACTTCCCAGCACAAAGCGGGGGGAACGGATAGAGATGCCAAGAAGCTAGAGCTATTTGGCAGAAAGGTATACTCCTCCTCCACCCTGCTGCTGAGAATGGCTAATTATGCAGCACATCTAGCGAACCACAATTTCGACAATTACTCCAGGCTTACTTCTCTCATGGATTCACTTCCAGAAGATAAGAAGCCGGTGCTGAAGGCCATCGTGCAAGAGGGCTATGCAGCTTCAAGGACAGGCATCCAGATCACCCTGGACGTAGCGGACACGGCGGCACGCTCAACGGCTACGGCAGTGGTCATGCGCAGGGAATCCTGGCTCCAGACATCGGGTATCCTGAGGGATCTGCAGGCAAAAATTGTCGATCTCCCTTTTGACACGCAGAAGTTGTTTGCAGAGTCAACTGATTCGGTCCTTCATTCCAGTAAAGACTCAAGAGCCACACTCAGAACCCTGGGTATTTATACCCCTCCATACAGAAAGAAAAAGTATTACCCTCAACAAAGGCGATACCCGTATCAACCTCAGCATGCTCAGTACCAACGGGGCTACGACCAAGGGTGGCATCAACAGCAACAACAGTATAGAACTCCTAGGCGACGTTCCCAACAAGGCCGTACATCCTCAGGGCAGGCCCAAAAGCAACAAGTTTGACGGACATGTCGAGGGCTGCACTATTACTACCATCGCGCAATGTCATCCACAATTAATGTTCCATCATCGCCTCCGACCGTTCCACTCACAATGGCAAAAGATCACCACAGACAAGTGGGTACTAGAGATCATAGCCACGGGTTACGTGATCCCCTTTCAGTCGCTCCCACCGCCAAGACCTCCGCCCAGGCCTCATCTCAGGGATGCCTCCCACGAGGCGAAACTCAAGCACGAGGTGGACCACCTGATGCTTATAGGGGCGGTGGAAAGAGTGCTGGAGCGACTCCAGGGGAAAGGGTTTTATTCACGATACTTTCTCACAGAGAAGAAAACAGGAGGCTGGAGGCCCATCTTAGATCTTTGAGGCCTCAACCGGTACTTGCACAAACAACGCTTTCGGATGATCACAGTCGCCTCTATACTCACGGCACTGGACGATGGAGATTGGTTTGCAGCCCTCGACTTACAAGATGCATATTTTCATATAACGATCCACCCGGCTCACAGACGTTTTCTCCGGTTTATGGTAGGCAAAGAGCATTTCCAATACAAGGTTCTGCCGTTCGGCCTCTCCTCGGCCCCCAGAGTATTTACCAAGACCCTGGCAGTGGTGTCAGCCGACCTGCACAGATGGGGGTATTTATATTCCCATATCTGGATGACTGCCTACTGAAAGGGGCCTCGAAGGCGGAGGTACTGCGCATGATACGTGTAACAGCAAACGCGTTTTCTTCGCTGGGCCTGGTCATCAACCTTGCGAAGTCAAAGATCGACCCCACACAGGACATAGAGTTCATAGGGGCACGCATAAATTCTATCACAGCAAGGGTTTATCTACCCGCCGCTCGCTTTCGCGCCATCGGCTCCCTGGTACAAGTCATTACATACAGCCCCACGGTGCCGGTTTTAATGTGCTTGCAGCTGCTCTGCCACATGGCAGCGGCAACGTTCGTGGTACAGAACGCCAGATTGCATATGCGCAACCTACAACATTGGCTGGCGAGCGTTTACAAGCCGGCATCCCATACTGTCCACAGGGTGGTGTCACCCATGACAAAGGTGCACAGATCCCTGCAATGGTGGGTAAACCCCAAGAACATGCTAACAGGGATACCCTTTCACCAACCACAAATCTCTATTTTTCTCACCACTGACGCCTCCCACATAGGGTGGGGAGCACATATTGGCGAAAAGGTGACGTAAGGACTGTGGTACCCTACGGAACAGTCACTGTATATAAATATACTGGAGCTCAGAGCGGTGTTCAACGCCTGCAAACACTTTCAAGACCACATACAAGGCAAGGTAGTTGGGATCAATACAGACAATATCTCCACCATGTTTTATATAAATTGATGAGGCGGAGCTCGATCCTGTGCCTTATGTGCGGAAGCAGTCCGGCTGTGGAACTGGTGCATCGCCAACAATATAACGTTGAAAGCCTCGTACTTACTAGGCGCTCACAACGTGAAGGCAGACCAGCTGAGCAGGCACTTTGCACTCACACATGAGTGGCAGATCCGCTCCGTTCTGCTACGACCGATTTTTCATGCATGGGGGTTTCCCCAGATAGACCTGTTTGCCACTCAGCACAACAAGAAGTGCCGCCAATACTGCTCCAGGGCGGGACTGGGGTAAGGGTCCTTGGGGGACGTGTTCGCGATTTCGTGGAAGGGCCCACTGCTTTACGCGTTCCCCCCCACAGTGCTCATCCACAAGGTCCTGCAGAAAGCCAGGAGGGAAAGAGCCCACATGATCCTAGTGGTCCCCACATAGGATCGACAGCAATGGTTCCACTTGCTTCTCCGCATGTCGGATCGTCCACCGCTTCCCCTTCCGGTAGCGCCGGACCTGCTCACGCTGGCCCAGGGGTCCATAGTGCATCCACACCCCCGAGGCCTGTGCCTACAAGCATGGTTAATCCATGGCTCAGCTCCCTAGAAAGTACATGTACGGAGGGAGTACAACAAGTCCTGGAAAGTAGCCGAAGGATCTCCACCAGGAAGACCTACAAACAGAAATGGACTCGATTCACTGTTCCACCAAGCAGTTAGCTCCCCTTGAAGTGCCTATACCTGTCATACTAGAATACTTACTGGACCTCAAGAGAGGCGGGCTCTGCCTCTCCTCGTTGAAGGTCCATCTCGCCGCTATATCGGCTTTTTGGCATGAAGAGGAAGGGCCCACGGTGTTTGCCCATCCTATTGTTACCAGGTTCCTGAAGGGGCTGGTAAACCTGTACCCCCCTCGGAAACCACTTCCACCATCGTGGAGCTTGGACCTGGTGCTCAGCGCGCTAACGGGACCACACTTTGAACCCTTAGCCACGGTTTCCCTCCGTCTCCTTACGATAAAGACAACCTTCCTTCTTGCAATCACGTCAGCTCGCAGGGTGAGTGAGCTCGCAGCAGTTATGGCAACACCGCCCTGCACGGTATTCTCAAAGGAGGCAGTAACCTTACGGCTGCACCCAGCTTTTGTTCCGAAAGTTTCTTCTGAGTTCCATCGTAACGAACCTATAGTTTTACCCTCGTTTTACCCGAAGCCTCATAGCTCCAGCAAGGAGGCACGCCTGCACCTCCTGGACGTGAGGAGGGCGTTGGCCTTCTACATAGACAGAACTAAGTCCTTCTGGGAAAACGGACAGACTCTTAGTCTCTCTCGCTCCCAGGTCAAAAGGAGAGGGTCTCTCTTCACAGAGAATCTCGAAGCACATTGTGTTCTGCATAAAGATGTGATACGAACTTCGAAAGACTCCTTTACTGGCTTCGCCTAGGGCTCATTCCACCCGGGCGGTGGCGGCATCAACAGCCTTTTTCAAGGGCATCGCGCTAAAAGACATCTTCAGAGCAGCGACCTGGTCATCCTATGACACCTTCGCCAAGCATTATGCCCTACACCAGGTATTCCAAGAGGATATCCGCCTCTCGACAGCGGTCCTTTCGGGGGCAAGCTGCACATAACCCGATTACCCACCTCCTTTCTTGGGTTACTGCCGGGTAGTCACCTATCATGGAGCACCCACGGGGACACTCGAGGAAGAAAGAGAAGTTACTCACCGTAGTAACGATGGTTCTTCGAGATGTGTCCCTGTGGGTGCTCCACCACCCGCCCATCCTCCCCGCTTCGGATCTGTGTTCAGTGTTTTTCAGGAGCATCCGAGGCGGCTGGTCAAGGAACTGGCGGGGACTGGATCGCGCACGTGGCCGGGAGCGCGCAGGGGAGTGGCACGTGCCGGCGCATGCGCGGTCCGGCAGAAACTGCTGGAAAGATCCGATCTGTGGCACCGGGGCGAGCCCGACACCTATCGTGGAGCACCCACGGGGACACATCTCGAAGAACCGTCGTTACTATGGTGAGTAACTTCTCTTTCATCCTGATTTACTTGAGTGTAAGTTTGAACTGGTCCAAAGAATCCTCATAGTCTAAAGTCTTGTCTTTATTACATGATGGATTGATACTGCACTGGTCAATCCACTTGCATTAGATGTGTCACATCTGCTTAGAGGCGATAAATTGACCTCTGAGCATTCTCCCATCAACTCCACCAGTTCAAGAAGAATAGCAAGAGGCAACAGGAGAGCTGCCCCACCAGCCTTGCCACATGGAAGACATGATGGAAAGTATGTCAACTTCAGCTATGCCATTTTCATAGGTGAAGTTGCATAGGTTATCTCGATGGAGGAGGTGTAGTGTAGACTTGGCTGAAATGACTTAATGAAAGCTGCTATCTTCTCTGCTAGTGTCAGTCTTCATAGATTTCATTTGATTTTGCATTCCAGTGAGAAAATTATGGGAGAATTGTAATTCTAGTATTGCTTTAAGACTAAGCATTTAGATAGGGGATTAATTCTCAGCAGTTCACTTTCATATTTGCTTTTCACTTTCCTCATCAGATTCACAAACCTTTTTGCCAAGTATATCATTCAAATTTCATTTTTGTTATTGCTAAAGTGCACAGATGGTGGAATCATGAAGTGCTCTGTCTGCAATCCTGACACCTGTAATTGGATTTCTAACAGGATTTGATCCAGTTTCTACTGAGAATTTTTGCTGAATCCTTCTGAGCATTTACAGTGAGCAAAATAGTGAGCTTGCTACATTTTCAAATGAAGATGCTATAGGAATCTGTAATTGCGAATTCATTGTCCACATATCCTGACCTAAAGGGAATTATGAAGTGGAAACCTAACCGGACAAACAAATAAGAAAAACCTATTGTTTTGCCCTTTTTGTCCCTCATCCAGCTGTGTGATGTACAGCTGGTTATCAGATATTGTGGCAACAAGGACATTTTAAGAACATATATAGAGTCACATATATAAAGATTCCCTTTATACTTTTATTTCCTACTTTTCCAAAATATAGTCAGAATTATCTGCAAATAAGTAACTTTTTAGCACGTATTTTTACTGTTCCACAGTAGAAAAGGGGCCATACTTCTCGCAGCCTTGTTTAAGGTGAGTAGCACCTTCCTTCCGAGGCAGGCTCATTATTTCCAATGAGGATATACAGGAATTAAGGTACTACTCAATAGAAAGATAACGAAATTGGATCCCAAATGATAAATTCTGCATATGAGAATTGCGCTTTTCCTGTGAACATTTAGGGAATGGGATTTGACTCAAATGCAACTCTTTAAAAGCCCATTCCTGGTGGAAGCTGTGATCGGTTACACCTTGGGTCAATCTACACTGGGAACTAATTTCAAAGTTAACTTCCAAGTTAGGCACTACATTGAAGTAGCCAGCAGAGAGTCTACATGCATTTTTCTCTTCGAGCCCAACTTCAAAGTCCTTCTTCCATTCCCAGGAACAGAGCAGTGTCCTACTCCGAAGTTTAACTTCAAAGTAGGGTGTGTGTAGACCCTCAACTTCAAAGTTGATTACTTCGAAGTTGAACTTTGAAGTTATTTTTGTAGTGTAGACACAGCCCTTTAGTGTTAAGGGAAGTTCATTTCACTTTCTCACTGAGTGTGAGATAGACTTCTCCCTGGGTGTTAAAGGCACAGGGGAGACGCCACTGAGGACATTCTCCTGGAAGCAAATGTGGCAATGGCTCAGCTGCCAACAAACCACTACGCACCCCGTCAGGGTGTAGCAGTAGGCATGCTTCCCTCGCATAGTAGAGAGAGCATCACTCTAGTAGTGCAGCTCCATACAAAGCTTGTTGAAGGACTGGCATCATAAAGTCACACTATAGCCCTATGAGAATTACACACATTTAAATCAGACTGGATTAAAAATATTTTAATTAATAGAAATACCAAAAATAAAGACATTTTACATCACATAAAACATTGCATACTTAAAAATTGTTTGACTGTGTGATGGGATCTCCAGGGTGCAGCCTGGTACCATGGGACTGCTGTGCCCTCTTAACTCTCTGCAGCCTGGGCTCTTTCTCACCAGGCCTTGTGAGTGACTAGCAACATACCCCTCCAGGTGCTGCTGTCACTCAGCTTAACTCATGAAGAGCCCCACACACCCAGCTCGATTGCATGAATGCTCCTAAAGCCACCCATGGATCACATAGAGAAAGGCACCAGCCAATTCCCCCAGCTCCCAGCGCTGCACCCCAGGAATATAATGCCCTGCACTATTTAAGAAGAGCAGTAAAAAATTATTAATTGTTTCACCACTTCATGAATAGAAAGTGAACATACACCAGCTTTTGTAGAACCGGAGCAGATTTGCCAAACACCTCATATAAAATCACTGGTAAAGATAAACAGTAAACAAATTTTACTGACTATAGAGATAGAATTGAAGTGACAAAAAGTGGTAAGTAAAAAGTCAAAGTAGTTACCAACGTAAAATTAAATATAAACACACTGTCTAAGCTCTCAACCCATTAGATTGAGCAACAACCAGATCAAGCAGTTTTTCTCATTCCATGGGATATATTGCAGTCCCTAGTACACGGTTTTCAATGCCTGAAACCTGGGCCAGTCCCCTCAGTTGGACTCGTCAGCCTTCTCAGTGTCCTGGTGACTTGCAGTTTAGGTGGCTGGAGGGGAAAGGTCCAGTATGTGGCCAATGCATTCTGTTTTATACCCTCAGTCCATGTGCTTGGAGAATGCAAGTCCAGGCATGTCCAATGAGTAAGATCGAGCAATCCCTGCGGTGTAGCTCATGTGAGTCATCCAGATGAAGCTCCCCGCTGTCCAATGGCCATGGGTGGCTGCCTGTTGTCTCTGGGCAGCTAATGTCTGGCCCATTCCCAAGTTACAGTATGCTTTAGTGAAAACCATACAACGCCATTCTCACAACTTCACATCCATATACATATATGGACAGAGAAATGACTTTGTGCTGCTCTTTCCCTTGTTATCTCCCAAGGCATGCTTTATATGTGATATCACAAGTAGACACGGATGAGAAATATGAGGGTTAGAGGGCACTGGCCATAGGCATAAGTGTCACAAGTTGTAATAATTATTAAAATAAAATATGCAACAGTCAAACTTAACTGAATGCAAATAAAAATGACGCCCTCTTAAATTAAAAATTAATTATAGAAGCAATGAAGGGTATAGTGACTGAAGGACGATTCATTTAAAAACAGTTAGTGATATTCATATGGCTTTATTTCCTAAGACTGGGGCTGTGTCTACACTACCCCTCCCTTTTGGAAGGGGTATTTAAATAACATGGATCAGAACTGGTTAATGAGGTGCTGATATGAATATTCAGCACCTCATTAGCATAATGATGGTCAGTTGCGCTTCAAAAGTGCTGCTTTTGAAACGCAAATTGGCCTTGTGGACATGGGCTCTTTGAAATGAACCCCGTACTTCGAAATTCCCTTATTTCCAAAATGCGTGTTGATCCATGTCATTTAAATATCCCTTCTGAAAGGGAGAAGTAGTGTAGACATGGCCTGGGGGTGCAAAGTCTTGTGTGGTGGAAGTTCTTGAGAACCTGTCATGTTTGGAGTTTTCTAAATTGGAGATTTAGTCTTACTTCCATTGATGTGTTCCTGTGTAAATAAAGCATGTGGGTTTTATTATTGATGTGTGGTCCCACATTTACTACTCATGATCTTGGAGTGACACTGTCAGTCTCCTCTCCTATACAAATAATAAATACTTTGTTCTTATATAGGCTCTTCCACCCGAGGCTCTCTAAACCCTTTACAATATCAGTGAATTAAGACTGTTGCCATCCTTCCATGGCAGACAATTATAATTTGCCCTACTTTATAGATGGAAGATTTGAAGCATAGAGAGAATATGTGATTTGCCTAAGGTTACAAAGCAAATCTGCATCAGAGCAGGAAATAGAACCAGATTGCCTGACTCCCTGTCCTGGTCTTTACCAACAAGATTGTTCTTCTTCTCTCCTCCCTTTCAGTTGCTGTTTCTTGTTCCTAAACAGTCCAAACAAATGAGGATAGTTTGTCCTGTAGTTAAATTTCCCACCATTTTGCCCTGGTAGGAAGGTTCTTGTGATCAAGCCCATTGGGATTCCGTTCATCTGAGGCTGCAGCAAATGAACCCTTTGCAGAGTGAGAAATTACTTCCATTAAACAAAGTTCATAGGTTATCACTTTGATCCCTTCATTGCTATCAATCATTCTGTGGTAAAGCCAGTTGGAAAAGTGAGCAAGTTATAAAACTCAATAATCTAACTGGCCACTGTAGCAAGGAGTGTGAACTTCTGCCAAGTTTCATTGAAAAGATAAAGTCCCAATTTCATACTCTTCTCTGGAACTGACTGTTTTTTTATGTACCATTCCCTACTTCTTGTCAGTAGAGTGGTGACACATTAATTACTGTCACAAGGTGATACTATAGTTTATCATAGCTTAAAGTCATTATTTCCAATACTGCACCTTATTCTGGTATCTTGGAATCTGTGATGAGAGATGAGGTAATTCACTTGTGTTGATTGCACTGTACAAGAAGGGCAAATTTTCAAAGACAAGCCTGATACCAGGAAAATAATGTAAGCATAAATACAGTAGAAAGTCCCGAGAGAAGTAATTTTGGTGCTTTTATTTTTTTGTGGTCTTATTTCTTCCTTTCCGCATAGTCCAGATGAAAACTTGAACTGTTATAGAATCTTTTTGTGGAATAATCTCACATTTCAAGAAATCCAATTGACATAACAATCACCGAAATGCATATGTAGTTTCTGATTTCTACTGACACCTGCACAGATAACTAGATCCATTGTTTACAGTCAAGCCCTTGGGTATAGTTGCACTTGCTCTGATCCTACTGACAGAGACCAAAAACTACAAGATCTTTACCAAATATTCATAAACCTGAATTACCCACCAGGAGAAATAAAAAAAAAAACATATCAACAGGGCCAGACAAATACCCAGAGACCAGCTACTCCAAGATAGACCCAAAACAGCCAAGAACAAAACACCACTGGTCACCACCTACAGCCCCCAACTCAAACCACTGCAACAAATTATTGAAGATCTACAACCTATCCTTAATCAGGATGCCACACTCCAGAAGGCCTTTGGTGACAGGCCTGTTCTCTCCTACAGACAACCTCCCAACCTTATGAGGATTCTCACCAACAATCACAGTCTATACCACAGGAACACCAGTCCTGGGACTTTTTCTTGCAACAAAGCCCGCTGCCAGTTTTGTCCACATATCTTTTCTGGAGGTATCATTACTGGACCTAAGCAGGTTATTCACAGAATCATGGGCACATTCTCTTATTCCTCAGCTAACATCTTATATGCCATTATGTGCCAACAATGCCCAGATGCTTTGGACAGACTTCAAACTCTCTTAGACAAAGAGTTAATGGGCACAAAACAGACATAAAAACACTCCTGATCCACAAACCTGTTAGTCGGCATTTGAATGGAGTGGGCCATTCTGTTAATGACGTAAGAGTTTGCATGTTATGGAAGAGAAATTTTCACAACACCCTTCAAAGAGAGGCTGCTGAACTCTTTTTCATATTCAAATTCGACACATTAACACATGGTTTGAACCAAGATTGGCATTTTCTGGATCACTGTAGGGGCTCGTTTGCATACTTGGCTTAATCTAATTCTTGACTCCCCCACCCCCACTGCTTCTGGCCCTCTACTCTCTGATTTGCTCACCTTGATAATTTTTTTTCTGATTTGTCCATGTTGATTACTGTTTTTGGTTGTCTGTGCCTTAAATATTGAGTCTGTTCTGGTATGGCTATGGTCTGAAGAATTGGGTCTGTGCCACGAAAGCTCACCTAATAAATTATTTTGTTAGTCTTTAAAGTGCTACTTGACTGCTTTTAAGTTGGTGACAGTATTTTAGATGCCTGGTAGACTTAAAAACACCAAGAGAAGGGAGCCTGCACCTCTCAAGATTTCCTGTTTTTGAGATGTCAGTGGTTGTAGAGCCAGCTTCTAGCCTCCTATTTTGCAGCCCCAGCATAAGGTATGTGTTCGAGAATGGTGTATGCCCCCTTTCCCTGTCTTGACAACTAATGTCTCAGGGGGCCATAAGAGACAAGGTATGTTTAGAGCAGCTAATGAGTTACTCCAAACTGGGCAGCAGCGTGGAGCTGAGCAAAGAGTCAGCACCATAAATCCTTTTTCCCTTTTGTTCAAAGCAGATTTCAGCTACAGCACACAGTCTGGCCACGAATATTTGAGCACAGATGCATTTGCTACTGTTGTAGAGGAGATCTCGACATTTTCCTTTTGGGTCACTCAACTTTCGTCACATTAGGACCAGAAAAATGCAGTACAGCAAGCCTCTGTTTGCAATGCTTGCTTACCGTCACATACACAGCCAAAAACAGAATCAAAGAAGCAGCCTGAGTATTGGTATTTTCTGTTAGAGTTGACTTCATGTTCAGTGTAGCTACTTGCCTCTAATTTAGTTGTATTTTCTCTACACAGAATGTGCACCAGGCTCTGGGATGTTACCACGGGAGTAGGTGTATAGTATAGTGGCTCTGTGTACAGAATTTAGGCTGAATTGTGATCTTCATTGAGAAACAGAATACAAAATTAGAAATTGTGAGAAGCTGATACCACACCAAGGACAGGTTGAAATGGTAGCGTGATGTTAATTAAAATTAGCTCCTGTTGAATGGTCTGGCATGCAATTTGTGTTGATTGAGATATCTGGATGGTACATTGAATTGCTAGGACACCAGGTTCCCTCACTGAGCCTGGATACAGAGTTGGTTCCTCCTCTTCCTATATAGGAGAAAACTCTATTAGTCCACTACATCCATTCAAAAATACACCCATTGTTGACACAATAGCCAACATTTAGTTTTCTCAATCCCCAGTCAAATCTCAAACTCCCAATCCATAATCTGAAATTTTAGCAGCAGACCCCCTATTTGCTGGAATCATCCCTGTCATGGCCACAAATAGCCATGCCTTAATTTCTTTCAGTTCATAGAATCATCGGGCTGGAAGGGACCTCAGGAGATCATCTAGTCCAGCCCCCTGCTTCAAGCAGGATCAATCCCAGCTAAATCATCCCAGCCAGGACCTTTTCAAGCTGTGACTTAAAAACCTCTAAGGATGGAGAATCCACCACCTCTCTAGGCAACGCATTCCAGTGCTTCACCACCCTCCTGGTGAAGCAGGTTTCCCTAATATTCAACCTACTCCTCTCTTTTTGTAGCTTCAGACCATTGCTCCTTGTTCTGCCATCTGTCACTACTGAGAACAGTTTCTCTCCATCCTTTTTAGAGCTCCGCTTCAGGAAGCTGAGGGTGCTATTAAATCACCGCTCAGTCTTCTCTTCTGTAAACCAGATAAGCCCAAATCCCTCAGCCTCTCCTAATAGGTCATGTGCTCCAGCCACTTAATGATTTTTGTTGCCCTCTGCTGATGTGCTCCAACATGTCCACATGCCTTTTATACCGGGGAGCCCAAAATTGGACACAATATTCCAGATGTGGCCTCAACAGTGCTGAGTAGAGGGGAATAACCAGTTCTCTAGATCTGCTCACAGTGCTCCTCCGAATGCATCCCAGTATGCCATTAGCCTTCTTGGCTACAAGGGCACACTGTTTACTCATATCCAACTTTTCATCCACCATAATCCCTAGGCCCTTTCTGCTGTACTGCTGCTTAGCCAGTCCATCCCCAGCCTATAACAATGCTTGGGATTCTTCCTTCCCAAGTACAGGACTCTACACTTCTCCATGTTGAACTGCATCAGGGTTTTTTGGCCCAATCCTCCAATTTATCCAGGTCACTCTGGATGCTATCTCTACCCTCCAACGAATCAACCTCTCCCCTTAGCTAAATGTCATCTGCAAACTTGCTGAGGGTGCAATCCAGTCCCACATCCAGGTCATTAGCAAAGATGGGCTACGTCTACACGTGCAGCCAACATCGAAATAGCTTATTTCGATGTTGCGACATCGAAATAGTCTATTTCGATGAATAACGTCTACACGTCCTCCAGGGCCGGCAACGTCGATGTTCAACTTTGACGTTGCTCAGCCCAACATCGAAATAGGCGCAGCGAGGGAACGTCTACACGTCAAAGTAGCACACATCGAAATAGGGATGCTAGGCACAGCTGCAGACAGGGTCACAGGGCGGACTCAACAGCCAGCCGCTCCCTTAAAGGGCCCCTCCCAGACACAGTTGCACTAAACAACACAAGATACATAGAGCTGACAACTGGTTGCAGACCCTGTGCCTGCAGCATAGATCCCCAGCTGCCGCAGAAGCAGCCAGAAGCCCTGGACTAAGGGCTGCTGCCCACGGTGACCATAGAGCCCCGCAGGGGCTGGAGAGAGAGCATCTCTCAACCCCCCAGCTGATGGCCGCCATGGAGGACCCAGCAATTTCAACGTTGCGGGACGCGGATCATCTACATAGTCCCTACTTCGACGTTGAACGTCGAAGTAGGGTGCTATTCCTATCTCCTCATGAGGTTAGCGACTTCGACGTCTCACCGCCTAACGTCGAAGTTAACTTCGAAATAGCGCCCGACGCGTGTAGACACGACGGGCGTTATTTCGAAGTTGGTGCCGCTACTTCGAAGTAGCGTGCACGTGTAGACGCAGCTATGTTGAACAACACCAGCTCCAGAACCGAGCTTCGGGGCACTCTGCCTGAAACCAACCACCATCCAGATAATGAGCCATTTACCAGTACCTGTTGAGCCCGACCGTCAAGCCAGCTTTCTATTCTTCTTATAGTCCATGGATCCAATCCATCTTCCTCAACTTCTGGGCAAGAATATTGTGGGAAATTGAATCAAAAGCTTTGCTGAAGTCAATGTATATCATATCCACTGACTTCCCCATGTCCACAGAGCCTGTTACCTTATCATAGAAGTTAATCAGATGGTCAGGTACGACTTGCCCTTGGTGAATCCCTGTTGACTACTTTTGATCACTTTCCCCTCTTCCATGTGCTCCAAAATGGATTCCTTGATGATCCCCTCTATTTTCCCAGGGACTGCGGTAAGGCTGACTAGTCTATTGTTCCCTGGATTGTCCTTCTTTCCTTTTTTAAGGATGGGCACTACATTTGCCTTTTTCCAGTCATCCAGGATATCTCCCAATCTCTAAGAATCATAGAATACTAGGACTGGAAGGGACCTCAAGAGGCCATCGAGTCCAGCCCCCTTCCCCAATGGCAGGACCAAGTACTGTCTAAACCATCCGTGATAGACATCTGTCTAACCTGTTCTTAAATATCTCCAGTGATGCAGATTCCACAACGTCCCTTGGCAATTTATTCCACTGTTTGACCACCCTGACAATTAGGAACTTTTTCCTGATGTCCAACCTAAACCTCCCTTGCTGCAGTTTAAGCCCATTGCCTCTTGCTCTATCCTCAGAGGCCAAAAAGAACAAGTTTTCTCCCTCCTCCTTATGACACCCTTTTAGATGCCTGAAAACCGCTATCATGTCTCTCCTCAATCTTCTCTTTTCCAAACTGAACAAGCCCAATTCTTTCAGCCTTTCTTCATAGTTCACATTCTCAAGACCTTTAATCATTCTTGTTGCTCTTTTCTGGACCCTCTGTAATTTCTCCACATCTTTCTTGAACTGCAGTGCCCAGAACTGGACACACTACTCCAACTGAGGCCTAACCAGCGCAGAGTAAAGTGGAAGAATGACTTCTCATGTCTTGTTCACAACACACCTGTTAATGCATCCCAGAATCATGTTTGCTTTTTTTGCAACAGCATCACACTGTCGACTCATATTTAGCTTGTGGTCCACTATAACCCCTAGATCCCTTTCTCCTGTAGTCATTCTTAGACAGTCTCTCCATGACATCTGCCAATTCCCTCAGTACCCTTGGGTATATTAAATCCAGATCCGTGGATTTGTGTACATCTAATTTTTCTAGGTAGCTCTTAACTTGTTCCTTTCCCACAGAGGGCTCCCCTCCACCTTCCCATACCGCATTGTCTAGCACCGTAGTATGGGCGCTGTCCTTGTCTGTGAAGACTGAGGCATTTTCACTAGGTTACCCCCCCTCATCCAGTAATGTTCCCACACCTTTCCTGATAACCCTCTTATTGTTAATATGCCTACAGAAACCCTTCTTGTTACCCTTCACATCCCTTGCCAGCTGCAGTTCCAATTGTACTTCGCTTTTCTGATTACTGCCCAGCATTCTCCAGCCATATATTTATACTCCTCCTGAGTCAACTGTCCATGTTTTGATTCTTATACGCATCCTTTCTGAGTTTAAGCTGACCAAGGATTTCCCTGTTAAGCCAAGCTGGTTGCCTACCATATTTGCATTTCTTACTATGCAGTGGGATGGTTTGTTCCTGTGCCTTCAGTAAGATTTCTTTAAAATACTGCCAGTTCTCTTGATCTCTTTTCCCCTTCATCTTCTTTTCCCTATGGATCCTGCCCATCAGTTCTCTCAGGAAGTTGAAGTCTGCTATTTTGAAATCAAGGGTCTGTATATTACTGTTCACCTTTCTTCCTTTTATCAGGATCCTGAAATCTCATGGTCCCTGCAGCCCAGGTTGCCACCCACTTCTATTTCTCCTACTAGTTCTTCTCTGTTTGTGAGCAGCAGGCCAAGTTGTGCACTGCCCCTCATTAGTCCCTTCAGCACTTGTACAAAGAAGTTGTCTCCAACATTCTCCAAAAACTTCCTGATTGTCTGTGTGCTGCTGTATTGTTCTCCCAACAAATGTCCAGATGACTAAAGTTTCCCATGAGAACCAGGGCCTGTGATTTGGAATGTTCTTTTAGTTGTCTGAAGAAGTCCTCATCTACCTCATCTCCCTGATCTGGCGGTCTACGGCAGACACCAACTACAAAATCGCCTCTGTTGTTTTCCCCCCCTAAGCTTAACCCAAAGACACTCAATTGGTTTTTCTTTCTCCTTATACTGGAGCTCTGAGGTATCATACTGCTCCCTCACATGGAGCACAACTCCTTCTCCTTTTCTCTCCTGTCTGTCCTTCTTAAACAGTTTATATCCTTCCATTGCCGTGCTCTACTTATGCGAATCATTCCACCAAGTCTCCGTAATTCCAACCAACCCATACTTCTTTGACTGTGCCAGGGCCTCTAATTGTTCCTCTTTGTTCCTCAGGCTTCTTGCATTTGTGTACAAGCGCCTTAGAGAAGTTTTGATTTGCCCACTTTCTCCTCTTCACCCAGGAAACCAACTTTATTGTTCCCTTCTCCTTCCCCACTTGCCTCAGGGTTTGTGTCACCGCCCCCCGATGAACCTAGTTTAAAGCCCTCCTCACTAGGTTTGCAAGTCTGCTCGCAAAGATGCTCTTTCCTCTCTTGGTTAGGTGGATCCCATCTCTTCCCAGCAATCCCTGTTCATGAAAGAGAATTCCATGGTCAAAGCAACCAAATCCTCCTCTGCAACATCTCCTACGCAACCACACATTTACCTCTGCAATTCGACGATCCCTACCCAGACCCCTTCCTTCCACAGGGAGAGGTACGAGAATACCACTTGTGCTCCATATTCCTTGATCTTCCTTTCTAGGGTTAGGTAACCTTCCATGATCTCATCAAGATCACTCTTGGCTGAATCATTAGTTCCTACATGGAGAAGTAGGAAGGGGTAACAATCTACAGGTTTGACGATTTTTGGCAGAGACTCTGTAACTTCCTGGATTCTAGCTCACAGCAAACAGGAAACTTGCCGGGATTCTGGATCCGGACTCCATCCCTCCTAGTAGAGAGTCTCTGATCACCACCACCTGTCTTCTCTTAGGGGTCGTGTTCATAGAACCCGTATAACTAGGACTGCGCATCCCATGCCTTAGAAACCATGGGATCTCCTTCTGATCCATTCCCTGTGGGGTATGAGCCCCAGCTATCTCCACTGTGTCACTTGTGCAGAGAAGCTGAAAGCAGTTACTTATCTCCACTGGAATTGGAGAGACCTGAACTGGTTTTCTCCTCCTGGAAGTAACATGTTTCATGGACAGAATTGGATGAGTCTCTCAGGTGCTACTGTTGCTGTTTCCCCATCAGGTGTTCCACTTTCAGGTGGCTGCTGAGCTGTCTTATTTTTCTTTTCTTAACTTCTTTTTTGTTTAAAATCCCACTAAAAGTTTGTTTGGGATCTGCTGGTGCATCAAAACTTAGACTCACCATTATATTTTTGAGGCAAGTTGTTTTTGTCTTGTCTGTTGACCTATAAATAAATTTCAGTTCAAGGTTTTTTTTTTCATTTAGTTTACTCTTACTGTTTGTTGTAACCTCCCTCCCCCTCCCCCATGAACCTGGAAGATGTCTGGCACTGACATCTATAATATCGCAAAAGAATCACAGCTCAGCTGGGTGTTGTCTTGAGCCATCAACTCAGGCAAAAACCTATCGTGTTTGCCTTCTGTGATACTTTCAGTATATTTAGTGGCAGCTTCAAAGAGAAGGGCCTTCAGATTAACTGATCGAATATTTTAATTGAGGTCTGAGACTGGGCATCAAAACTGACATTGTTGTGCAAATTTGTTCTTTTATAGAGAGAGTGGGATTTTGACAGTATTGAAGCAACTACCTGAACTGCTGCTGAAGGACACATCAGTGCTCATACCTTCAAAGTGTGTCACTTGATTCCAGTTCACAAGGGAAAGCAATTCAAGTTTCCTCAAACTGTGTATAGAGTCTGAGCTATGTATATCGATGATGAGCCACATTTTAACCATTCATATGTCATGATGCCTTCAGTTTTCTCCAGATCCTCTCTTTCATTTTCAGTAGAACCTACCGGTGGGTTCACATTACCAAAATGCTTGTATGAAACTCCTCCACCACACTGTGTTGTGCTGTGGAAACATCACTCATTTGCCTCAATGGTTTTTGGCTGCATTCCAGACACACACTGGTATTTGATGGCATAGATTTTTGAACTGCATTGGTCTAGCTTGAAGGAAAGGCATAGGTGAGTGTGGCAAAAGCTGCACCAGAGGACAGAAAGTAAGATTTTTTTTTTCACCTCCCAATAGAGAAAGAAGTGTTCCTGGCTAGCTGAGAAACCAGGCATTGAGAGGCGTCTGGCATAACTGAAACTGAAACTACTGTGACAGTGGGAAGGCAGACACTCTCAATGCAGAGAGCAATAACAGACTTTACTAGTTTCTCCAAATGCCTCTCACAGCCAGTTGTCCTCTACTCCATTTTATGAGAGTTGAGTTCGTGCCAGATAAAGCTCATCTATCTAACTGTTTCTGCATGCTTTGGGAAGGCAAATAATTGCCTCCATCTGGATCTGATAAAAAAAAAAGTGATGCACAGTTGTACTATCAGCATATTAACAATACTGTGATCCCCACTGCCTCATACACATTAAAGAAAAGGAGTGACACTACAACTAAAATCACTTGGAGAGTTGCCCATCACTAATCTCTGGGGAATGAGCAGAGCATGAATTGCAGAATTATCAACAGCACTCCCTGGCTGACAGGAAGGAAGCTAACTAGCCTTTGCCATTTGCTGTCACACAACTCAGAGTACTGCCCCCATATTTAACTATTTCCCTAGGTGAATTAGTACACAGAAGTATAAATTTAATTCATCTCCCTCTGTAGAGCTTCCACCAAGATCACTGAATGAATTCTGTCAGATAAAGTGCTGTCCTTATTCTCTCAGTCTGTGTTACTGCTACAGACTCTCAGAAGAGAATATCAGTATCTGATAGAGCTTAACTGTGAAGCGGCTAGGACAACCTGACTATGAGGAACAGCTTGCCCTGAATTTGGCTGAGGTAATCTCGCTCAGTTAGACAGCCTGCTGACCCCAAGACAACCTGAAGGACAGGAATTTGCATATGCTATGCCAGAGAGGAAGAACGTCTTAGGTTGTGCCACGTGGGTTTAAAAATCTCTAGTTTTAAGGTAATCCAGTTCATCACGAGACCTCTTTTGTCAAAACTTTTGACTTCCTTTATGGTAACTGCTATAGTATCATTTGGGAAGTGTCTGCAATGTCCTTCATAAAAATGCAAGAGATTGTTGCTTGGACTCAGTGCTGCAACAGAAACTCCAGTTTTGGTTAAAAGTGTCACAGACAAAGAACTTCCTTGGAAACAACTCCCTATCCACCCCACTAAATTTTATTTTCACAGGATGTTTCTTAGCAAGTGTTCGTTTCAGGTGTTATGAGTCAAAGGTATTAGGAGGCATTATGAGACAAATTCCATCATGAAGTAACTGAATTCAACTGCATGGGTCTTCTGATCTAAGCTGTACCAGCGTAATTAAGAGCAAAAGCACTGACATTAAACGGAGTTACATGAGGATAACTCTAGATCAGAATGATCTCCCCCCACAAGTGTCTTTAGAAGGATATTATCCTTCTCCCAAGTAAAAATGCTTGTTCTTATTCCTATTACAATCCATAATCACATCCGGATTCTATGCTACTATTAGAAATTCCATTTGCAATGAGTTTTTATGTGTTACTAGTTAGCAATATTTATTGGCAAGTGGGACATTTTTATTCTTCACAGATCACTTATTTTGTACCTTTGGAAAAAAGAATATTATAGACCTATAATTTAAGTTCACTGAAGGTACAGTAAAGAGTTGTAACAGAGCAGTACTAACCCATTGCATTCATGTTGCCTTCAGAATTGAGGAAAGCTTTTGTTTTGGTTCTTGTTTTGTTGTATATTTCCCTCATTTTGCATGGCAGTAACAATTATTGGCTGCAGAGGTGCACAATTAGTTGTACACTCATTGGTTTCAGAAGGTATCTGAATTGTTGAAAGATTAAGCTACAAACATGACAAAATGTCTATGCGTTACAAGATCCATGATGGTGTCAAAATTACTGGTATTCACCATGAGAGGACAAGATTGACAGGTGATCATTTTCTCTTCAGCTGTGCTTGAGTGCTTAATAATAAATGGAAGGCTTATTCATTGGTCTTTTTCAACAAACTGTCAGCTATATTCTCCTTCCTAAGCATGCAGGTACAATCATTCCTGTGTGTTTCTGATGGATGTTATATCACTCTATGAAAAAAACAACACACCTCTGCTAATGGAAACAACCAGTGAGAATACAGTTCTGCTTTTCAGCAATGTAAAGCTTAAATGAACAAAGTTATCAGACTTAGGGGTTTGTGAGCATAATGTGCTGAATTATGCTGTGATGAGACCAGGTAGGTGAAGTAATACCTTTTATTGAATCAACTTCTGGTGGTGAGGGACAAGCTTTTATGCTTACTTAGAGTTCTTCTGTTCCAAGAAGTTGTGCTCAGATGTTGGTGTTGGCATGGAAGAAGGCATAGCCTGAACTTCCATTTCATAATGTTTCCAGCTTATTTTTATATCTCATTACCTGTAACTCTAAAAGGTCCTGGTTTTCTGTAGTGTTCTTTGAAATAGCTATACACTTTTTATAGATACCCGCTTCATTGTGTGTAAGCAGTACAGCAGAGTAATAGCTGAATATGTTGCTTCAAATATTTTTGGAGCCTCTAGAATTTCTGCACCACCAAGGATTCTAACAGTACATTTATAAGAAATGGTCATGGTTTCTTACATGAAAACTGGCTTCCTGATTTCGTGCATTTATAAATGGGGAAGAGGGAGAAGGAAGTTCAGACTCTCAACCCATCCTGAAGCTCCACATATTCAGAGATGAACATAGCCATTGCTACGTCATAGCAATGCAGTTCATAGTGAGCAGTCAATACCCCCGCTTCGTTAGGCCTTCTGTGACCCATCTGTGGCATGGTTAGCTCCATTAAAAATCATAGCTCCATGCAATCAATGCCATTGTGAGCAGCCCCTACATAGAGGAAAATGAGAGGTTAAATACTTCTCTTACCCTTTCTACTTCTTCTGCACCTCTAGAAGCTAATCATAGGTTGGCTGTTAATTCCTTTACTTGCTGAATGTAGAGTTGTGGTACAATAATTATTTTAATAGTGATGGACAAGTCACAGAAGGTTTGTGGAAGTTCATTGATTCCCAGCATGAAGTTGATTTTTAAAACAAGAATTATATACCTCAGAGGTTGTAACCACTCCAGATAATCATTCTTTTCTTTCTAGAAAGCCAGTTTATTTTAATACGTGGGGATTTGGCACAGTGACATTCTCTTTATATGTGTTCAGTTTGTTCCATGGTTAATTATTGCATTATAAATGACACAGAAAAGACTTCTTGAAATGATATGTTGTAATAAACCACAATATGTTGTATTGTAGATGTTATTGCCCTATTTTCTTACATATACTTACAGAGTATCAGACAGTATTAGAAACTATTAAGAAAGGATCCCAGTGAGACTTTCCATCTAATCTAATAGGGAAGGATGCTGGGAAGTATTATTGCATCATACCTTCTTCATCCTCCTCTGTATACATCCACTTGGTCCTGTAGGTTCGTGCTTGTTTCCCTGCAATATCTGCATTTCAGTTGATGAGGGGCGATGAAACTGTATGATTGATCCGTGGGAAGCTGGCAAATCGGTGAAGTGACAAACTAGAAAGTGAAGGTCCTGTACACAAACTAATAAGAAGCAAAGTATTCTGTGCATTGCTCTCTTCTCTCCAGACCCTCCAGGAGGCTTGAACCATCCCTCTATAAGACTGAGCACACAATGATCATCTTTAATGTCGTTACGTTCCGATAAGACCATGGTGGTTCATCCCAGTTACTGGAGCTGGCGTTTCTTGAAATGTCGCCAGAAGCTCCATCTTGTATAGAAGAAAGTTGCCCACGTACTGAGTCACTGTAAGCAGATATCACATAACTGACACCATTGCCCTAACTTCCAGTTCCTTTTCTGATACAAGTTAAAGGGTTATAAATTTTAATCCAAGAATCGTATACTTTTCATCCTTCATCACATTCATCATCATCAACATCAACAACCCCGGGCTCAGCACCAGTTGGTGTCTTATGCCTCTCTCACTATTTCCTTCCATCTTTCCCTGTCCAGTGTGGGGTGGCTTAGTTTCTGTAGACTAGCTCCACTCCAATCTCCTATATCATCTACCATTCTCTGTGTGGCCTGCCTGTCCTAATCGAACTGTCTATTCTGCCAAATACCAGGGTCTTGATTTTTCGTTCATCATTCATTCTGGAAATCTGCATGAATAGCTTTATGTAGCATTGTATAAATTTCTGCAGTTGATTCTCTTTCAGCTGTATCTTCCTATATAATTCCTCATTGGTGAACTTCTGCATCCATCCTAGTCTCAGGATCTTTCTATAACAACTCTTCTCAAATGCCAATATCCTTCTCTTTGACTCTTTTGCTATCAACGTGTCTCACGTCTATACAACATGCTGATGAATACACACATTTTCAAGATGCTCAGCTTCATTCCTAAGCTAATCGGTTTTCATTTCCAGATCTTATCCATCACCTTCCAACTTGCTCTTGCTTTCACTATTCTAGTCACTATTTCCTTCTTACAATCTTGATCATACGGTATGTTGCTCCCCAGATATGTGAAGTTCTCTACATTCTCTAGTTCAGTCCCATCTACACTGATCTTTCTTCCTATTTTCTTATCTACAAATACCATTGTTTATGCTTTATCAATGTTCATAATCAGTCCATATCGCTTACCCTCCTTGTTTAGCACCTGCACCCTTTTTGCTAGCTTCTCCTCATCTTCCTCAATGATAACTGTATCATCCATGAACCTCCAGTTGTTAATTCTTTTCCTATGCACAGACATCCCTTCTATCTTTTCTTTGATCGTGTCCATTACTCTCTCTAGATACGTGATAAGATACTCGGTGATATCAAATCTGCTTATTTTATACCTCTACTCGTTCTAAACCAACATCCCAACTCCCTGCATGTTCTCACCACTACCTCCGTATTGTCATTGATATCCTTCAACAACCATATCAGTTTGCTATCCACTCTGTACAACTCGAACACCATCCAAGTCACTTTCTGATCTATACTGTAAAATGCCTTCTGAAAATTGAAGAAGCAAGTGTCTATGTTCTTGTTCTTTCGTCGACCTTTCTCCACTATCAATCTTAATGCCAATATCTGCTGTGTGGTACTTCTAAATTTCCTGAACCCCACTTGCTAGACTGCTAGATGTTCCTCTATCTGCGATCTTAGTCTCTCCACCAGTATCATCATCAGCACCTTGCTTAGATGACTCATTTGGGCAATTGTTCTGTGGGTCTTGCACTCCAGTGAGCTTCTCTTGTGTATTGTCACTAGCGCAGATCTTGTCCATTCCTTAGGTGCCTTCCCTTCTTTCTATGCTATATTACATAGTCATTGTATTTCCCGAATCATACTCTCTCGGCTGTATTTGATCATCGCTCCCGTGATCTTATCATTTCCAGGGCTCTTGTTGTTCGTAAGTCATTTCAATGCTCTTTCCACTTCCTCCTTCGAAATATCGGTCATGCTCTCGATGCTCAGTGGAGATATCTCTTTCAGTTCTTCAATCAGTCTCTCTGAGACATTCGGGTCCAACTGTGCTTTGTATTGCATCACATTACAACAATTCAATTCAGTTAGCCAAATCTTGCTCTTGGTTTATGAAGTTTAAAATTCCAGAATCGGTACCACAGTTTAGCTAGTGGCCTTCATCCGGGGTGCTTGATCGGTTCGGGAATCTGCTAAAGACTGAACATGCCAAACATCAAAGCAAAATCTGAGGCTTTTTTTTTTTTAAAGCTTTTGTCTGATTGGGAGGGGTAGGGTGTTGGAGTGTATTTTGTTTGCTGTTATGTTCTGCTTGAGAATATTGCTGACAAAAGGAAAATTAATTTTATTTCAGTTCAATGTGTTCTTATGTATTATAATGGATATTTTAAAAATATTTATGGTAAATAAATACCTGCCTACTTCAGTAACAGTAGGTGTTCCTAAAGATAATTCCACAAGTACTACTTTTTGGGAAAAGTATTAATGTGTTTTTGGTATACTACCCATTATTTACATTTTGTTATGAACTTGTTATATACTGGAAGGAGCCTAATGTGCAGGAGAAATTAATCCTGAAATAGAGAGGTTTAAAAAATGAAGATTTTCTTGTACCCTGCAAAAAATCCATCCGGAGAAACTTTTCTAAATTCTGGACAGATTGGTGCATGAGAAAACAGAACTGATTTTTTCTCACTGTAGGTTGTTTGAGATAGACAGTGATGGTCTATGTGACGTCATCAGAAAAGAAAAAGGGTGATGCTCTTTGGCTGAAGAAAGCATGTAAAAGCCTATGGTGAGATGGGCAATGAAGCAATTCAAAACCTATGTCTATAAATACTTCCCCCAACCCCATTCCATCAGTGTGTATTGTATTATCTGTCTGTCTGTCAAATAAGCTATGAAGTAACTGCTTTCTTTTTTTTTTTTTCCTGTAGCAAGTGCAGTGTTGGGGAGGAGGATCTGAAGGATTTAGTCATCAATGTCTAGAAATGTAACCAGAAGAGAATAAGAGTCATGTCTACACGTGCACGCTACTTTGAAGTAGTGGCACTAACTTCGAAATAGCGCCCGTCACGGCTACACGTGTTGGGCGCTATTTCGATATTAACATCGACGTTAGGCGGTGAGACGTCGAAGCTGCTAACCCCATGAGGGGATGGGAATAGTGCCCTACTTCGAAGTTGAACGTCGAAGTAGGGCACGTGTAGACGATCCGCGTCCCGCAACATCGAAATAGCAGGGTCCGCCATGGCGGCCATCAGCTGAGGGGTTGAGAGATGCTCTCTCTCCAGCCCCTGCGGGGCTCTATGGTCACCGTGTGCAGCAGCCCTTAGCCCAGGGCTTCTGGCTGCTGCTGCTGCAGCTGGGGATCCATGCTGCATGCACAGGGTCTGCAACCAGTTGTCGGCTCTGTGTATCTTGTGTTGTTTAGTGCAGCTGTGTCTGGGAGGGGCCCTTTAAGGGAGCGGCTTGCTGTTGAGTCCGCCCTGTGACCCTGTCTGCAGCTGTGCCTGGCACCCTTATTTCGATGTGTGCTACTTTGGCGTATAGACGTTCCCGCACAGCGCCTATTTCGATGTGGTGCTGCGCAACGTCGATGTTGAACGTCGACATTGCCAGCCCTGGAGGACGTGTAGACGTTATTCATCAAAATAGCCTATTTTGATGTCGCTACATCGAAATAAGTTACTTCGGTGTAGGCTTCACGTGTAGACGTAGCTAAGGAGATCAATACAAAGAGCTGTAGAATAGCTCAGTAACTTCAATTACTTGCAAGTGGTGGATGTTAACATTTATTGTTGACCACTAAAAATGACGCTATACTAGAAGACTTCTCAGATGCTGTATTTCACATAGACCAGGGCAGTCAAAAGGTAGACCAGAGACCAAATCTGGATTGCCAGATGTTTTAGAACACACCCCTTAATCTTTGTATTTTATGTTGTTATCGTCATCATTGTTAAGCATTTTACTATTTTACTGTATCTTGGCTATACCTTAACCAAGCAATGTGGACCTTGACAAAAATGTATTTGAATGACCCAATTTGAATGAAGTGGCCTGTTTACCTTATGAGTTAGTTAATGTATGCCAATGCATCTATGATTTTTTATTTACATCTGGTGGGGATCAATGATGTTTGAAGCGCTGTAGGATTTGAATTCAGACCAATGGCCTCTTTTCCTTCCTCTGCACATTCATGGCAATTATTTAGCAAACTCAGTCAAATCTAGAGGTAAATTAGCATGTTTGGAGGCTAGTGGCTGGCTGTGCACAGAGGAGGGACCTAAACTCTGGAATTCACTTCTCATGATAGTCCCCCAGAGGCCAAGACTTGTTGATTTCTAGAATTTGCCTAAAGGTATGAGGTCAGACAATGCTGATGTTAATTTATAGCTGAGTTAAATTTCGGGAGTTTACTTTTAATTAATGTGATACAATATTCCATTTTTTAAAGAAATGCACATGCTGCCTAAGATTGTTGTCATGGACAAGTGTTTAGAAACAATGAAAGATAAATATATGTACACACACATATTTGATCCCATGTTTCTGAAAGCACAAAATGCTGTATACGTATCTCATTAAAAGTGTTATGTTTAGTTTAGTTTGTTTGCATCCTTTTGAAAATGGTCAAATAGCTTTTCATTCCAATATTCTGAAATAACTTCACTTTCCAGGTTGGAGACTGTGTGTGCTAAGTTTCAACAACATGTACATTTTTGAAGCAGGTTTATAAAGCCCTGAAAATAGCGGTTTACTATCATGGAAATGCTGACAAAACCATAAAGAAAGTGATATTCCTGGGTGACATCATAATAAAGTATGAAGCATATTCTAGTTGAGATTTCGTTCACTCAGCCATAGAAAGTGTGATTGCAGAAGATTAACAGCAGTTGCCTAAAATGAGTATCAAATCTATATTTATATGTTAGAATATTGTAGGATGAGTCACTAGAATATCTGTATTTGGCTATTATCAACAGAATAATTTTGCATTGTGTTTCTTCTAGGAGGGGAAGTCGCCAAACCCAGATTTGCGCAGTATTTCCATGGCAGTCTTGCCAGTCTCACTATCCGGCCAGGCAAAATTGAGAGTCAGAAAGTGATTTCCTGTTTGCAGGCCTGCAAGGAAGGTCTAGATATTAATTCTCTTGAGAGTCTCGGCCAAGGAATAAAGGTGAGAGATGAACTGACATAGTCTTTGATAACCTTTAGATCTGATTTATGAAGTGGAGAGCCCGAGGTAGAGTACACACAGTACAGATGTACTCCTAGAAGTAATATAATTCCTTATAAAATGTAATTTCCCATATAATTTCATGCAAAGAATAAGCATAATGGGAGAGGAGCTGTGATACTGCATAGAAAAATGGTTCCATTACTTCAACAACACACACTTTGAAAGTTAGGTGCCAGTCCAAGAGTTTCCAGGTCATGCTGTCAGAGCCCTGTTACAGTACTCTTTAAACAAATAGGCATGGTTCTACAGACTGCTATATTTGTTGAATTTTGATCTGAAATAATTTTAAAGCAATAGAAAACCAAAATGAAATTTGATTTCATATAGTGGCAACTCAGGCAAGTGGAATAATAGATTCAACATATATTTCACAAGGCAAATTATATTAATAGGACACTAAGAGGGGATAACCATAAAAAAGTTAGGAAATGCAAAAATTAAATTTTCATACACAACGTTAACTGCGTTTGCATATAAGCGTTGCCTTCTGGTCTTCAATGGCATAATACACATAAAAGCAGCTCAAAAGAGAAAGCCACTCTGTCGACAAAGAGCAGCCAGACTGCCCTGCCTTCTGTCAACAGAACAGTTGCCTGAAAGTTTTGCAAACAGGGCTGCCCCGGGAACCAGAAGCCCTCTCTGTCAACAGACGTGTCTACACAGGCAATCTGTCAAGAAAACACTGTTGACAGCGGCGCTATTCCTGATCGGGAACAGGGATAATGCTGCCGACTGAACAGCTGAGTTTGTCATCAAAACTCTCGACTGGGCGTTTTAGCTGTGTAGCTGTGTAGCTGCTCAGCAATTTTGGTCGAAAAAAGGCCTGTTCTGTACACAGAAGATGCCCAGGTAGACGCAGCCATCTAGTATGAGACAAAATCCTGGCCCCACTGAAGTGAATGGCAGATATTCTAGGACTTCAGTGGGGCTGGGATTTCAGTCATAATTTTTTCTGTTTTCTCGGAAATATATGCGTAGAATTTTGAATATAATTTTCATGCTTTTATGCTTACACAAATTTGTCAGACTATTCCATGACAGTTCTAGTTACTGAGAAGCCTGTTAGATAGCAAATGCTCTTCCCTAAGCTGCATATTTTAACAAATTTGTCAGCTCCCAAGTACCAGACATTATCTTTTTAATCAACAGCACAATCATATTTTGGCATATTTTGGGGATTCAGCCAGTGCACTAATAATGAGCTATTTTAGCAGCACAGGTAATCATAATACAACCTTCCTTTGAAGCAGAGCAGAGAATTAAACAATTAACTAGGGAGGAAATTTACCTGTACATTTCCATGGCCTCCACCTGGGAACAAATCATCATTGCTACTCTGTGTTGTTATATTTAATCTAGAGACTGTTACAAAGGTACTATTTACTGTATATCTGGCAAGTAAATTATTGTGTAGGCTCTGGCATATGACAAATCTGGCGTATACCAAGTAATACACAGAGCTCCAAGAGCCTGCACGTGCTACTCTAGACAAGACATTGTGGCTATGTCTACACTTGCATTCCTGTTTTGAATGAGGAATGCAAGTGTAGATGCAGCCTGAGTATCTGCAGACCAAGGGGCAAAAATTAAGTTGTGTGTGCAAATTTGGACCATATTCTTCAACTTTTACTTTTGGGACTAGGATATTACTCAACAGTCTTGTATACACTAGTCCCCTCCTTCGAAGGGGGCATGTAAACGAGCCCGAGCGCTGAAAAGCAATGAAGTGCTGTGCTGCATATGCAGCACCTCATTAGCATAATTCTCACCATGCAAATTTCAAAGTTGCTGACTTTGGCTGTGTCTACACGTGCCCCAAACCTCAAATTTCGAAGTTTACTAATGAAGCGCTGAAATGCATATTCAGCGCTTCATTAGCATGCGGGCGGCAGCCGCGCTTCGAAATTGACGCTCCTTGCCGCCGCGCGGCGCGTCCAGACGGGGCTCCTTTTCGAAAGGATGCTGCCTACTTCGAAGTCCGGGGACTTCGAAGTAGGCAGCATCCTTTCGAAAAGGAGCCCCGTCTGGACGCGCCGCGCGGCGGCAAGGAGCGTCAATTTCGAAGCGCGGCTGCCGCCCGCATGCTAATGAAGCGCTGAATATGCATTTCAGCGCATCATTCGTAAACTTCGAAATGGCCATGCCATTTACATGGGGCACATGTAGACGTAGCCTTTGAAGCACCAGCAAGCCATGTAGCTTTGGGCACTTTGAAGTACCTGTAGTGCCCACAGCTACATGGCTTGCCAGTTCTTCAAAGTTAGTAACTTCGAAGTTCAAAGTTCGCATACACAGAAATATCCTAATGAGGTGCTGTATATGCAGTGCAGCACCTCATTACTATTCATCACTTGGGCTCATTTGCTTGCCCCCTTCAAAGGAGTTAACTTCATGTGATAAAGGTAAGACTGTTTCACTGGTTTTAAACTTGTGTTTGATGAAAGTTTTTGGTCAAATAATTTATTTGCTTTAAAATGTAGTTTCAGGCTGTTTAAAGCTATTCATAAATTTGGTACAAATTCATAGAATAGTTTCCAACAAAACAAATTTCTTTGTAGGGGGATCCTAAATTCACAAGAGAATATAGGTGCCGATTGCAAAACCACAAGAGGAGGAAGCTGGAGCAAAGCTTGTCTCCTACCTTCTATCTGAGCACCTCAAACAACTAGGCTGTTGGCTATTCTGTTGTGACACTCTCTGTCTCAGCTATTGTATACATAATTAAGAATGACCCAGAGACCAGTTTCGGTCTCCACCTTCAAGTGAATCACCTCGATCTCATTCTCTTTGGACTGATAATTAATCAAGCATTTTATATAAAGTGGAACATCCCTAACTCCACCTCCACCACTGCTTTCTCAGGTAGCTTCCCACCCCCGTCCCCATCTAGCCCTTCATTTTCCTTTGCTTTTATTACAAATACTCAGGGATGAAATGTTTTGTTTTGGGTTGAATGAAACATTTCATTTAACCCAAAATCAGATATGTCAGTATTTTTTTATTTAGATTTTTAGTTAAAAATACTGAAAACGTGGTTTGGTATGGGTCAAACCATTTTTTTCTGGAACTTCTAGGGACCTGACCAAAAAAAAAAAAGAATGATTCACCTAGTTGTACTTTAAACCTCACAAATGTAAGTATTGGCTAGCTCTGTTTCAGCTCCTCATTCTTTCCTAGGTAGAGCATGTTGTTGACAGGCTTTCCTGGTTGGGCTGAGAGGGAGAAGAAGAGATGAAAGAGGCACAGTTGGCACCTGACCTTGAGTGAAAACATAATAAAGACAGTGCCCAGTGTCCCAAAATAAACACACCTTATATCGCACATCTGAAACTTTATGTGACTGTGCCTGGATACGTACGATATGGACACTTGAATGGGACCACCCTCTGAAGGAAAAATGACATTAGCTAATGCTAATTCAATAGAATTGACCATATGTATTTAATTAGGAAGGAACAGTTTAAGACCATTGCAAGATTTCTAACGTTACGATTTTTATCTTCTTGCTCCTTCTACAGTCTGATTTTCATAAATACACAACATATCTCTCTCTGCTATTTTTAGCTTGTCCCTCCCCTCTCCATATCTCTCCAAAAGTAAGATACAAACAGCCCACACTAAAAGTTTGTCTACGCTACAAAGTTAAGTCAAAATCAGTTCCATCAACCAGGACTGCCGACACAGAGGGGCAAAGAGGGCAATTGTTCTGGAGCCCAGCGATACGAAAGGTCATGGACTTCTGGCCACTGCCACCACTACTACAGCACTGGTTAGGGCTACGGAAAGGCCTACTTTTCTGTGGAACTGCAGGTCCTGTTATATGATCAGGGTTTTTTCACTGACTTCAGGGAAAGAGCATGAGGCACATACCTTTAGCAACACAGGTCTGTACAGAAAACTGCGAGTGAGGATGTTTTTTCCAGACAAAAGCTACAGTTACACTACAGCACTCTGTCGACAGAAGTCATTGTTGGAAGAGATTTCCTGACAATATTTCTGTCGACAGAGCGCAGCCACACACAAAAGCTAATTGGAAGAGCGGCTGCGCTGCCTGGCTGCTCTCTTGACAAAACGGGCACCCGGACACACAGCAGACAGGGCTGCCCATTGTTGTGGGTGCCCCGTCTATCAAGAGAAGCCCCCCGCCCCCAACCCCATAGCATCCACACAGTTTTTTTGTCAACAGAATCTGTTGACAGCAGCATTATGCCTGATGGCTGAGAGGCAGAATGCTATCAGCAAAAGTGCTGAGTTTGTCAACAACCTATCAACAAAATGCATTTTGTGTGTGAATGCTCCACCAGTTTTGTCTACAAAATGGGGTTTATTGGCAAAATTTGCTAGTGTAACCACAGCCAAAAGGATTACCATTATGCATGTGAATATAATGATCCTGAGAGATCCCGACTACCCCTTACTTGTGTGACTCATGAAGCCATACAGTGGCTACACTGACAGCAGCAAGGCTTCATCAACAGGCTCAGCAGGTCAAGAATGAGTTTTGAATGTCTTTAGCCATTTGGGGCTGCTGGTACTGTCTGTTCAGGAGGTCGGATCTCAGTGAGGACAATATCCCCATGGCCACAGCTGCCTACTGTGTGCTTCATAAAACCAACACAAAGGGAGAGAAGTTTCTGCATGGAGATGGATCACCTGTCTGCTGATTTTTAGCAGCAAGATACTAAGCCTATAAGAAAAGCTCTGTGTTACTGTAATGTGCTGGGTGTGGCATTGTGTTATTTAATCCCCTCTCCCAGTTATGAACTTTGTAATCATTACTCTGGGTGCACTACTATAGCAATACAAATGAACCTATTGCTGTTGTCTGTGAATGTTTCCAAAAAACACTATGTATTGGGGAATAATAAAGATAAATTCAGTTCCAGTAAGTAGATTTTTATTCCACAAGCATGCAAACATACCTATGTAGTGCTGAGGTAGATTTCATACATAAAGGGAAAGGAACAAGGAATTCACAAGCACATACCTCTGGGAGGCTCTCACAGTTGGGCGTATGTGTAGCTAGGGGTACTGCCATGGCCCTGCAAGATGTGGGGGTGGAAAGCCCAGGAAGGTCCTGGATATAGTTCTCTATGGGCTGCAGAGGAGGTGGATGGATTTGTTCACCCTGAAGTTCAGTCAGTGACAACAGCACATATGTTTGCTCTCTGAGCAGCATTATCATCTCTTGGCGCCCATGTCTCTGTCCTCACAGTCACGCTGCACTCTCACTGATTGCTGCCTTACAAGATCTCTGCTTACTCTCCGAAGCACCAGAGGCTCACCTGGCCTCCTGGAACACGTCTTCTGCTGTCCTTTTCTTTTTTCTCCTTCTCTGGCCAAGCTGCCCTGCCAGTGTGCCTAGAGAGACCACATTTGCAGGGGCTAAAGAAACGATGGATGGAGAAACTGTTGTCAGTGCAGTCACTCCCCTTCATCTACAAGAGTAGCATTACAAAATGTCCTACCATGGGGGGAGAAGCAAGGCAGCCTTCCTTAGAAACCTTCAGCAGAGGATTGCTGACTACCTCCAGGAACATTTACTAGAGCTCCCTATGGAGAATACAAAGGACATCCCAGTACACATAACTGATCTGTTTGCAGAGCCCCCCTCTACCTAGCTGTACAGTGGAATGAGAAGCAGATAGTGAGTCCACCTCTATTGGTTATGTCCTTGTGCCTTCTAGCCTGGTTAACATAAATAGTATATGGGTAGGTGTGGCTGCGCAATATTGAAGCTCACTGCATGCTTACCAGAGGTTCCCTCAGGCTCTCCAGTGCCGGAGTTCTGAGAATGGCTTGACTGCTCAAGAGTGAAAAAAGGGTCTTGGCTTGTCCTTCCACCAGATCCCCCTGTCACTCATTCTTTATCCTTCTCATCCTCTTCCTCATCCAGCACCCTCTCAGTCTGGACAATTAACATCCCCTGCCCCTTACCCCCGTGTCAGTTTTTATTGCCTTTTTCTTTTTTTTTTTTGGTCCTCTGTACTTATGTCAGCTGTATTGGAAATGAGATTGATCTGATAAAGTGGGTCTATCCCACGAAAGCTCATCACCAAGTAAAAAAATTCCCAGCAACAAAGTTTAAAACACTGACCTGACCAGTCATGGTAGAACATTGTGGGACACCTCCTGGAGGCCAATGACGTTGACATAAGCACTGAAATGTCTTCATTGACGCTGAGTTGGCCTAAGTATGTTGATCCAAGTGTTATAACTCTTGCAAAGTTGATATATTAGATCGGTGTACTGGGCAAGTTACAGTGACAGGAGGAACATTATAGCATAGGCACCACCATAGTTAGGTAGGTGTAAGCTGCCTTATGTTGGCCTAACTCTGTAGTGTAGACAAGGGCGATGACTTTCTTCCACTCCCTTTGGCAGCATTCCAGAGTTCTTGCACCTGGGCCATTAAGTTTACTAGCTATCTTGAGTGCCTCTTTGCTAATGTCATTCTCTGCAATTGCTAGTCTACAGCTAAAAAGACTGTTATGCACAACCATGTGTACTGTTAGCTCATTCTTCTGTGGAAACCTCTTAAATGGTTCATAATGTGTGTTCACAAGGCTTGAATCTAAGTCTCCCGGTTCTCCCAGTTCTACTTAGCTCAAAACTTGCCATTCACATTCATCTGAACATTCTATGTAGGCTTCATTTTTAACTCTTTTTCTTTAAAATGCAGATGTTTGCATGACGTATACTATGAGATATGTCCATATAATCAACAGTCAGCTGGTTTTCTGTGCAGCGCAGATGGCTTGCTGAATTATAATATTAAAGGTTTGTCTACATAGCGGGAGTACTCCAGGAGTGTGATTTTTACAGAGCACCAGTGTGTTACACATGAATTGGTCCAGGTTGATCCTGCTGCTGCATACCACAAGTTACCGGGTATGCTTTAACATCATTCTATTTAACACAGGATGGAATTAAAGCACAGTCAGGAAGATTTAGTGTTCATGAGTGGAAACTACATAAACCAATTAACATGTAATACATTAGAGTGATTTAGAAATCACACGCCCAGAGTGTCCATTACCCCATGGTGTAGACAAGCTTCATAGTCTTCATGGTAATGGAAACCATTCACCATTTACAGTTCACACAGATAGGCTGTGCATCTGTCAGTAGGTCACTAGGGTTTTTTTTCAGTCTTACAAACTTGGGAAAGGTTAACAGAGCTACAGGTATCGGAGGGGTAGCCATGTTTGTCTGGATCTGTAATAGCAACGAAGGGTTCTGTGGCACCTTATAGACTAACAGAAAAGTTTTGAGCATGAGCTTTCATGAGCACAGACTCACTTCATCAGATGCTGGTCTTGGAAATCACAGGGCCATAATAGGATGATTCAGCTGGTTTTGTGCAGCTCCGGTTTGCATAGTGAGCCCTCCATTGAACATGAGACAGAGGGAAGAGAATCCTATTGGTTGCGCCTGCCATCACTAGGGCTGTGGTAAGGAAAGTTTAGTTGCTCTGTTCACACATGAAAAAATATCTCAAAGATGGACAAATGCACAGAGGAAGTAAATATAAAGAAGGACAAATTTACTTCTTTACTCTTATGAAAGTCAGTGATTTTCTATATTGCAATACGGAATATTTTTCTAACAAATCCTGGAATAGTAATAAGATGATGCATTTATGAAAAGTCAAATGTCAAAAATAGGAGCAGCTGATCACAGTAGAATTTACTATGTAGTTAGCTATAGCAATAATTTATTCTAAGATTTGTGGTAGATGAACATCTTGTAGGTACTTGTTCCTAAAAACTAAAAATGTACACTTATAATATTTGTTTCTTAAATGTTTAAGTTTCATCCAGTCTCTCAAAATAATTCCTTAGGAGTATATTATTCACCTGCTACCTAAATACTAATTATATGCGTTTTCCCTAGTATCATTTCAACCCTTCCCAGTCAGTTCTTGTCATAGAAGGAGATGATATTGAGAATATAAATCAAGCTCTCCGAAAGGTCTCGTATATCAACTCTAGACAGTTCCCTACTGCAGGTGTACGGAGTCTTAAAATCTCATCTAAAGTCCAGTAAGTTAAATTCAATTAAACTGATTAGATTGGTTATATTTTAAATAACATTTTTTTTAAATTTTGGAAACATAAATTTAGAATTGTAATTAAAGTAAGTTGAAAAACTACATCTTTAAATTACCGAGCATAAGCGTGACTTGCATTTGCTTTGTTACTGAATTACTCTGTGGGTTTCTTGTGTTTTGCTTTGATGATGTCTTGTAAACGTAATTTAGTTGTGCGCCATTTGGAGCATGAAGCACTCAGTCTGTTTTGAACAGTGTGTGTGTACATGTGCTATATGGCAGTTGAATGTCAATAGAGTGCTTACTCCCATTTGTCCAACTGATTAAATTTTCTTCTGGCATACCTAGAGCCATAACTTTTAAATCAGGCCCGTTATAATGAATATGGGGTGCATCTGCAGGGACAATGCCTCTCTGCTCGAAATAGCCTGTGCCTATCCCAGGGTGGGCAATAAGTGGCCCACAGGCCAGACATGGGTCACCAAGGTTAGCATCTAGTGGCCCACCACAGCCGATACACGTGTCACCTATTGCCCACTCCAGATTATACTGTGTCCTACATATATACAACTATATAGTTGCTTGATATCGCATAACCACCTCATATAGTGTAAGTAACAATGATACCATTTCTCCATGACTTCAGCTAGAGTTGTCAGTGTTCAGGACACTGAGACAATGATGCTTTCAATTTAAATGTGTTTCAGAGCTTTCAGTTTAAATGGATGGATTCATAATCAACAAGATAACTGCATTATAGCCATTAGATATCTATTTGAGTGCCTAATATTAAGCTTACAACACCTAGGCCGTGTCTACACTAGCCCAAATCTTTGAAATGGCCATGCAAATTAAAGTTAAAATTAAATTTATACCTTCGAAATCCCCTTATAGGAATTAATCCTATAGGAATAAGGGGATTTTGAAGTTCCCGGGGTCCTTTTGAAAAGGAGCTCCTTCTAGATGAGCCACGCAGCAGCAAGCCGCAGCAATTTCAAAGTGCCATGGCCAGCAGCATGCTAATGAAGTGCTGAATATGTATTTCAGCACCTCATTAGTAATCTTCAAAATGGCCATTTATATGGCCATTTTGAAGATTTGGGCTAGTGTAGACGTAGACTTAGTTGCTTTGTAATTAACTTTAATTTTTAACAATTGACTGTTTTCTTACATGCTAGCTAAATGTCTAAATATTACCTGAATAATGACCTTAATAATAATTGCACTTGCCACTGTGGTGTTAAACTCATGAAAGATAATTCCAGTAGTTATGAATATTTGCATTTAAGTGCCCCAGATCTTTGCAACCTAGACCTGTTAGTACCAGTTTTAACTTCTACACTTGGGAGTAAGGGAACAGAAAGAGGTGCAGTATGAAGTGTAGTGCAGGACCCAACTATGAAATGATCTTACCTGAGTACCAAAAGCAGTTTAAATAATAAGAGGCAATAAGCAGAAAAATTACCCAGGCATTTGGCAAAAGAAAATGAGGATAGAAAAACGGACAGAAAGAATGGACGAGACAGCCAAACTTGCATGTTTTGTACAGTATGGCTGTAGCCACACTTGACCAAAATTTCGAAATGGCCAGGCTAATGGCCAAACTGGAGAATACTAATGAGGCACTGAAATGAATATTCAGCACCTCGTTAGCATGCTGTTGGCCACAGCACTTCAATAGTGCTGTGTTTCACTCGCACGTGGCTTGTCTATATGGGGATCCTTTTCAAAAGGACCCCGCAAATGTTGAAATCCCCTTATTCCTATCAGCTGAGCTAAGGGGATTTCGATGTTCACAGGGTCCTTTCGAAAAGGACCCCCATGTAGGTGAGCCACGTGAAACCAAAATGCGGCACTTGCCAAGTGCCGTGGCCGGCAGAGTGCTAATGAGGTGCTGGGTATTCATTTCAGCACCTTATTAGTGTTCTCCAATTTAGCCATTAGCATGGCCATTTAGGAATTTCACCTTCTAATTATTCCATGCAATTAATGAATATTATATTTTTCAGATGTTTTGGTGAAGATGTCTGCATTAGCATACCAGATGTGGATGCCTATGTAATGGTATTTCAGGCTAATGAGCCCAAGATCACAATAAGTGGAATGGACCACTTTGCCAGACCAGCTATGCAATTTGAAAGTGAAAGAGGAGTGACTCTGTTACCAGATATCAGAATTGTCAGCACAGTCATCAAAGCAGAACATCCTGAAGAAAATGATACAGGTTTGTGCATTTGTTTTTTTTATTTGCCCCAAGCAGGAAGTAAGGGTTTGTTGTACAAGATAGAGGATACTGAAATAACACAGGCAGTCTCTGCCCCAGAGAGTTCACAGTCTAGGATTTAGACAATTTTAATATGTAATTCAAACAATTATAAACACAAATGGATATATCTTCAGTTACTCGTTTAAATGCCTGCTATATATTCATTAAGTACAATTTCTCTAAACCATTGGGGAAAAATTGCATTGTAGTTTTGTGAACCTACTTCTTAGTAGAGGTGCCCAACAAAGTTAACATGAATTATTCTTTTTCACTGATAGGCAAACGTTAGGAAATATCAATGAAGCAACACCAAGAATTGTTTTAAAAGGGCCTTCCTTTTGTCTGTTATGACATTTAATTAAAAAGCTATTAACCAGTTATTTTAGGAATTATCATCAGCTACATTTCTCAGACCAGAATAATAAGCAACTACAGGTTGAACCTCTCTAATCCAGAATTCTCTTGTCTGGCAGATTCTGTAATCCAGCATGATTTTAGTGATACCAAGAATTGTTTTAAAAGGGCCTTCCTTTTGTCTGTTATGACATTTAATTAAAAAGCTATTAACCAGTTATTTTAGGAATTATCATCAGCTACATTTCTCAGACCAGAATAATAGGCAACTACAGGTTGAACCTCTCTAATCCAGAATTCTCTTGTCTGGCAGATTCTGTAATCCAGCATGATTTTAGTGATACACATTTATTTCAGTAATAATATACCTTAAAATTTTACGAGAGTAGACAATGAGTCATTTTAACTTCTGATTTCTGTCAATCTCTCTATATTTTTATTAACTAAAACTACCTTGAATGTGCTAGATAAACAAGGACAGAAATGCTTCTGAAAACACATTTGTCATTTAAAACTGGGGTATTAAGCAAATGATGTAGCATTTATAATTAGTAAATGGATCATTTCTGGTTACCGTGTCCTTCAATATTTTAGAACTAGTAGATCTCATTCTCTCACACCAAGTTATTCATAGATTAGAAGAGGAAAGTAAGCTTCCCCACATTTCCAATTCCTAGTGGATTTCTTATCTTTGAGCTGAAATAGTTGAATAAAATAAGGTGGAAAAAAATCCCTCTGCATATTCAGAAGGGATACTGCTGTCAAAAGCTTGTTTAATATTTCAGCAAACTCAAACAGTGGCTTTGACCAGTTCAGTAGTATGACTGGGTTTTTATATTAGTTTGTTTTAATGCATTATAGTACATATCGGGATTAATATAGATTGTCAAATTCAGATTTAATTTTTATTTTAAAAACAATCTTGTTATTAGTTTAAATACACAAATTAGATTTATTTTAAATTATTTTTTTAAATTTATGACGTTTATACACACTTTTCAAATCCAATTGATTTAGGTCCTAAACTCATTTAGGCAGTTTTAAAAATATTACGTCATACTGGCTATACCTAGATTTCTGAGAACTGTCAGCAATAGATACGCAAATTGCGCAATGCTTTTTTGTATCTTTTGCCAACAGTTCTGTCGAAAGAGGCTTTCCTGACATTTGGCCCATCCGCACAGGGCCAAATGTCAGAAAAAACCCATCTGTCGAGACATTCCCTTCTTCCTTGTGGAACAAGGTGTACAGGGATTTTGACAAAATGCTCCTGACCAGCAGATCTCTTCCAACACATCTGCAGTCTGGATGTGCACACTGTTGATAGAAGTTTTGTCGACAGAAGACTATAGTCTAGACGTAGGCACCATTATCTGTTAATTATATAAATAAATGGCTGGATAAAGTATCTGTCCCTTCAACTGTTTCAATCTTTTTTTTTTTGGAAAAAGATTCTATTTTTGCAAAGAATATTAAATTATGATTCATTATAAGTACCATGTTATTCAGCTTGGATCATTCTTGCATTCAGTTGCTTTTTTTTATGGGTGAAAATACAGAGTTAATGAATGGTGAGGTCTTTCTAATTTGAGAGGTTTTTCACAGATTTAGAAAAAGTTTCATAGAGCTCCATCCCCAACTGCCAAAGAGATACACTTCGCACAGCTGAGTGAGTAGTGGCAAAGGTGACTCTTCCATCTTTGTGTCTCTTCATGCCTTGTCCCTGTTTTGAGACTGACCTGGGACCGGATGTATTGCTGGCACAATTTAGTAGTGTCGGTGCTGTGCCCAGCATTACACAGATCTCATGAACTATTCCAGCAGCTGGACATTGCCAGGGAATAGGGCGGTTCTGACTTTAATCCCTTCCTCCTGGGAGTACCCTGTAAGTTGGGAGCCTGAGGAGGAAAGACAGTTGCTGTGCTTCCAGTGATTTATATTATGCACGGGGTGTCTGCAGGGAGCCAGCTAAGCTAGTGTTCCAGCCACTTTGTGCCAAGTGGACCAGAGAATTAAAATATTAAATATGCATCTGATTCTTTCTTCTGTGACAGGATAGATTTTATCCTACTCACTGAAGGACAGTCAGCTTACAACTCAATTACTTTGAGCCTGGAAAATGCATGATCATTTGCAGTTTATGACCATGTTAGGTCTTGGATAGATTAGCAAAGCATCCTCACTAATGCAAAATTCTTTATTGGACAAAGAATAATTGAAAAAAATGGTGAAATAACAGAAAAAAAGGTTTATGTTCACACTTTCTTGCCACAGGTAGTAATGTACTGTATTAAATAGTACCAGGATGATGTCAACATAGTATTGAAAAGCAAGATTGTTAGCATGTGAATTAATTTTCAAAATCACATTTCAAACTGATATTTCTGGCATATTAATGAGTGATTTTTTTGTTATGGTTTGCTACATTTTGGACCCATCAGAGTTCTTGTATTTGATGGTCGGGGGCATATGAGTGGTAGAGAGTTCTTGCTTTTTGCTTGCATGCTATAGTAGTCAATGTTTAATGTGCATTTAGCACGATTCAGCCACTCCCTTTGAAAGCTGACCACCTTCTGCAAATCATGTTATAGTATAAATCCATTTTTGTGACCATTTTTTCCCTCTTTGTTTGTTTGGTTTTTTTCGTATTTCTGTATGCACCATTCCATGTGCTTACAGTCCACAAGCCTGTTGTGTTAGAGGAAATGCTTCACGACTTGGATTTCTGTGACATTTTGGTAATTGGTGCAGAATTAGATCCCGGACAGGAATGTTTAGAATTGGACCATAAGGAGCTTCAAGGAAAACACCTAGATGCCACGAACTCCACAGCTGGGTATTCTATCTATGGTATGTGAATGGGCCATTTACATTTTCATTACATTCTTAAAAGGAAAGGCTTTGGTTTTTGCTTTTAAGTTATCACTTTGCGGTTAGGGACAGCAGATATGAACCACACTATCCACAGGTCCACTTCAATTTCCAGGTGCACCTGGGAGATGTTTGATGCAGCCTGCTCTGCCAGGTTCATGCTGTAGGAGTAAGCATGGCCATTGCCCCACCTTTTTTTACCCCATGTGGTGAGGTGAGCCCCCAAGAGGGAATGGGGGCATAAGACATGCGTTCTCTTTGACAATACTTTACGTGGCCCCTATTCCTTGGTATTCCCACACAAGCTGATCCCTACCTGACTCACGTAAAGTCACTGTTATGTCTGACATGACTAAATTATTGGTTCCATGTCTGCATATTGGGTTTTTTCCCCTCTAGCATGAGAGTAATTTTTCTCTTATCATTCCCAAAGTCCTACCTTTGCTCACTTAACTTGCTAGGAAATGGAATCTTTGAAATATTGACATTATTCTGTCTATTTTATTGTCTTATTTAAAATATGAGTTTTGCCCGTATAGCACTCTTATAGTAAACACAAAAAGGTTTCAACAATGCCAGCCTCTTAAGCATCTCTTGGCATTTATTCATGTTGTGTTACTGATTCAGGTGTGGACACAATGAGAAACTATGAGCTAGTGCTTCAACAGGTTCGATATCGCAATTGGCGCCCTTTCAATGTCTTTGATAGAAAGTTCAGGATCAAGTGCTCAGAGCTCAATGGACGATACACCAGTAATGACTTTAACTTGGAGGTAAGTAATGCAGAGATGCATTTTTATTGAAACTTGACCTCTACTATTAACAAGCTACATTTTTTTCCTTCACCCCTCAGGGCAGGGACAGCATGTTCCTGTGTGTGTTCAGTACCTAGTACCTATGGGTGCTGTGATGAAAAACTAGTAAGAACTTACGAGAGGAAAAGTTTTACAAGTCATATACCATGCAAAGCAAAAGAGTAACCTCTCTAGCTGGGAATACTCAATGGGTGTGACTCTGACTAGGCTGCTCAGCAGTCTGTAACAACAAGATGAACTTTCATATAACACCAATATCCGAAACCACATTTCTTCCCATGCATAACTGAGGTATAGGTCATCATTGCTTTTTCCATGAGTAGCCTCCCATATTCAAGCTCCAACCTGTGTCCCAGCTGTTATACTCCTGCTTAACAGCACCATGCAGTAAGCTCATTGCTTTTCAACTTTGTGTGAACAGTCTTCTTTTGTGCCACCGGGGCTACGTCTACACTAGCACACTACGTCAAAGTAGCCTATTTTGACGTAAGAACATCGGAATAGGCTACTTCAACGCGTATCGTCTACACGTCCTCCAGGGCTGGTGCCATCGACGTTCAACATCAAAGTAGCAACAGAGAACATAGAAAGGAGCCGCCCTGGAAGGAAATGCGGAGCATCCACACACACAATCGCTCCCTGTCAAAATAAGGAGCCAGCAAAGCCCCAAGCCACACTCTTAAAAGGCCCCTCCCAGACACACTTGGCCTGCACAGCACGAGATCCACAGAGCTGACAACTGGTTGCAGATCCCATGCACTCAGCATGGACCCCCAGCTGCAGCAGCAGCAGCAACAGCAGCAGCAGCCGGAAGCCCTGGGCTAAGGGCTGCTGCACGCAGTGACGACAGAGCCCCGCAGGGGCTGGACAGAGCGTCTCTCAACCCCTCAGCTGATGGCTGCCATGGAGGACCCCACTATTTCGACGTAGCAAGACATGGATCATCTACACACACTTTACTTCGACGTTGAACGTCGAAGTAGGGCGCCATTCCCATCTTCAGATAGGAATAACGATTTCGATGTCTCGCCACCTAATGTCGATTTCAACGTTGAAATAGCGCACCATGCGTATAGACGTGTACTATTTTGGCGTTGTGCCAGCTACTTCGAAGTAGCCAGCTACTGTAGACACACCCCAAATGATAACCTCTGGCAGTAAATGAAATGATGTTTTCCTTCTGAGTAGGAAATCATTTCAGATTAGTTTGCAGCTCCTTAGTCAGTATGAGGTTTGTGTTAAGTTAATTTTTTAACAGAGGATCTTTACTTTTGTCGTCTAACAGATCAGACATACTGCATCTTTCAATCTTAGGATCAATACTCTGTTCCCCAGTATTTGCTGCTCACACACAGTCATTTACAACTAGATAATTGTGTATAAAGCAGAGAGTCCACATATTTTTTGTCTCGGGCAAATGAGGCAGAACACTGTTGCTTCCTCAGATAGTGCAGGTGTCTCCGAAATCACAGGCCAGCAAGCTGTGCCTAGTAACAGGACTGCTGTTCGAGCATGAAAAAGAAACCCCTTTTATTCTTGTATGAAGCAGTACTTCAAAGGCACCACTCAACACCATCAGTCTTTGTTCTACTTTGCAGGATTTTTTTTCTGTAAAGTGAATTCCGTGCTGGTATAATATGCCAGATTGATATCCCAGGTCTTAAGTTTTCTGGAGAATCACAAAGCAAGCACAGCATGGGCAAAAGCGATGCAAGCCTCCCTACCTTACTCCAGTAATGGGGCTCAAGCTGGACTGCCACAAATGAGAGGGGCAATTTTCTCCTTTTCCATGCTGATTTAATCTTCCTTACTCTGAACCTAGGTGCCAATTGTGGTATGATCAGGTACTCGAGAATGCTAGAGACAGAACACAATACCAGATGAACTTCATGGCTAATGTAATATAAAAACTTATAAAATATATAGTTACCTGTTCATTAAGAACCTGAAATGGATTGTGGAATAGATTCTGCTTACACGTATATCCAGTATTACAGGGCAGCCAAGTTAGTCTGTATCTTCAAAACCAACAAGAAGTTCTGTGGCACCTTAAAGGCTAAAAGATATTTTATAGCATAACTTTCGAGGGCAAAGACCAGCTTCGTCAGATGCATGAGTGGGGGTTCTTGTGGTTTACGTATATCCAGGTTATTCTACTACAGATTGAAGCAGTAGTTGTTGGTATGAAATTTCACAGAAAAAAAATCAATCTTACCAACAGAAATATTGTATTTTAATAACTCAAAACCTGCTCATATAGAGAGAACATGAATGACATTAGCAGTGGTATTGGAACAGGTCACTGTCTTTGATCCTTTTCCCTTCTAGAATGCATATTTTTGAATCTTTGGGTTTTAACTTCATGCACTTTGAATGACACATCTTTATTTGAGAATTACAGGTGTAATTCACAGCTGTTCCAGGGTTGGATATTTCCATTTTTATTTTCCTACATCTCAAATTATACCTATGATTTAGGCTAAATAATCAGTATTATGAGTAAATCAGGCAGTTTTAAAAGAATTCAACTAACACTCCAGTTTTGAGTATATGGTTTTTGTTTTTTTTTCATGTACAAACACTTGGTCCTGCTTTTGCAGCCATAGATTTGTTAAATGTAGAAGTGGAATGTGTTGCAACCATGGCTGACTGTGGATTAAAAAATTGCTAGCCAAAATTTCAGCTGTGGTGTTGGAGGCTGCACATCAAAACTAGACCAAGAGACACTAAATTCACGCATAAGTGAGCTGTTCAGTGGTGATTAATTTGTTGATTGCTCCATTGTCACCCAAACTAAGGGCTGATCTACATGACAGGGAGAGTCAATGTAGCTGAGATCTGTTTACCACAAGTCCACAGAAAAAGTTTTCCCATCAACTCCCCTTACCCTTCTTCTTCTTGGGGAGTACCAGAGTCAATGGGACAGAGATTAGTAATCAATGAATCACGTGTATATTACATGTGATACATCAACCCTTGCTGGATTGATCGCTTGCCTGATGATCCAGTCTATAATTAAGATGTGCCCTAATTGGGGTAACTGCTGGGAGTAATTGCAGAAGTACTGTACACTTTAAATCATTTCTGGTCACCGCCTCCTATTTCTTATCATGACTGTCCCATTCTCTTCCTTTTGTTTTTGAAATGAGTCTTCTCTGTTGGAATCCTGTAGGCCTGTTTAGCCTGACAGTAGGATGTCGGGCAGGATGTGCTGCAGAATGGTCCTGTGTGTTCATTTAATAAGCCAGATACATGGTTCTCCAATGTCTCCAAAACAGCCTTTGCCTGGCAGTTTTAATGCCACAGAGAACTTCGTATCTTTCAGCTTGTGGCACAATTAGTATGGTTAGTTTTTAATTTTTAAGCTTTTATGATAGTTCTTTAGAAAATCCCACCTGAAACTGATAAGGGATCTGCAGATGCCCAAACCTGCCATTGTTAGAAAACTTGACGACTTCCATTGTGCAACTAGCTGCTGATAGACACCTGCACAGAGAGAGAGAGAGCTGGTTGACATGGATAAGAAAGAGAATTTCTTTATTCTTCTAGGCTGTTCAAAAGCTACCTATAGCAAAGCTGCCCTGCAGAACCAAATAACAAGAGACAGGCCAGCTGGTATGGGAGATAATTAACCTTGACTCCAATACCTACAAAATCTGACAAAGCGAGTCTTTGTCCACGAAAGCTTATGCTCCAAAGCATCTGTTAGTCTGTAAGGTGACACAGGACTTCTTGTTGTTTACAAAATAAAGGTGAATCTTCTGTTGAGGTATGTGTTGTATTCTTGTTGATGGTGACCTTCGCAGCACAGTCCAAGACACCTGAAAACCTGGAATTGGAAATTACGGCACTTCGTAATATCACACATTTTGTTCTTTTTTATTTCAGATTAATATCCTACACAACTCTAACTCTAATTTTGTGGAACATGTAAATCACATGGTAATACAGCCACAGTTTGTCCAGTCTATCCATCACCCAGAGGAAAGCATAAACAACATTCATGGCTCAGGTATTGACTATACAGGAAGTGCTCATTATATTTAAAGGAGGGGCTGTCAATGTTTCTATTGTGATTCGGTTAAGACATTAACCTAATTTAATAAAGTTAAGGCATAGAATCCACACTAATATCCTGGGAAACCCAAAAGAAGTCATTGTATAGGTGCAACATTGACCACTTTCTGTCTTCCCGAGGAGCTATTGGCAATTCTGTGACCGGCCATTTTTATTTATTGATTTATTTATTTATTTATTTATAAATATAGAGACCAGAAAGTGTAAAAGTTCAAAACTGGAAAATGGCAGAATTTTAGACTTTATTGTTCCTGGGAAACATTGCCCCCTAGCAGAAAGGGACCATATAGATGAAGGTTAATTACATCTTCTTGCATCATTAGATAGTATCAAGACACTGAGTTCTTCTGAATTGTTCTTGCCGTTTGTCACCACTGGATGTAGTTATGAGAAATACCACCAGTGTTGTGCAGTTTGCAGAATCTCATCATAAGGAGAGAAAGGACAGAGAAGAGAGAATGTACTTAGTGGTATGGAGCCAAATCTGCAGAGAAATTATTCCATTATTTTTTCAGTTGCTCCAAGCGTGGCTACTGTTGTTATAATAATGTGTATCAGCGTACTAGTCTTCATCATAGCCTTGGGCATCTACAGAGTTCGGACTTCTCATCAGCACAACTCTACAGAAAATGAAGGGAGTAAAGAAAATGAAATGGATTGGGATGATTCTGCTCTGACTATTACTGTCAATCCTATGGAGGTATGCAGAAAAGCTGGATTGCCGTGGCAATCTCAGATAGTAGCTTACTTAGTTACTGTTTGTTAAGAAAACGTATTTAGATTGTTACTGTGTTTGTTTGATCACTCTTCAAAGCAGGGTCAGGGTCTCATAATATGTGTGTGTATAGCCTCTAGCACAGCTGATCCCCAGTGTCACTTGAAGACTCTAGGCAAAGCCACAATGCAAATAATAGATCATTATTATTCTTATGCTTCTGCTTATTATTTTACTAGAAGATTTACCTGGCATTGCACAGGTCCCCGACTTGATTCATTTTTGTTTTTTGGAAAAGGAAATAAAAATGTCTGTACTTCATTTAAATCATTGTTCTGGGGTGGGGCTGGCGATGAGGGGGTTCAATATGCAGGTTGCCCCAGGGAGAAAGAACAGCCCCAGACCTCACTTGGGGCCAGGTGACAAGCACCTCACCACGATTGCTGCAGCTCCAGCGCGTGCAGCCGGGGAGGGGTGTGCATCCCCTGCTGGGGTAGATCTGGATTCGATTACCTCTGCACTCCTCAGGCAGACTGAGGAATGAAGCAATGAGTGCCTTTTCCCCGGGTCCCTGACCAAAGGGAACAGTCAGCAACATCCCTGAATGAATCAGAGGGGAGAGAGGGAGCTGCAGCTCCCCCATGGCCCTCCCTAAAGGTTATCTCAAGGTGATTCTGTGTCTGGCCTAGGCAGTTTTGTAAGAAGCAATCCCATTTTGGGCACATCTCATTTTCTGGCACAGACAACCCCTTATAGGAAGGTGTATAACAGAATTGGTGACCCTAGTGCTTAACTTTTAGGAGGAATTCTTCAACAAACAGACAGACAAACTCTCTCAGATATATAGTATATCAATTGTGCATGATATTTGATGGGATGATGAAGATATTAGCTCAAGGGGAAGAGGAACATTGCCCTGTGTTTTCCTGCCCTGCATAGACACTTGCAATTTAAAGCACCCACAACAATGCAATTTGTCCATTTAAAATGTGTTGATACTTAATATTGAAAAGCTGAAGGCAAAGAGGTGGTCATGAGTAGAGGTTCAGAAAAAGAGCAACAAAATTGAATACCTGGCTAGAGAAATTGAACAATGAGCAGAAGCTAAAAGAGTTAACCATGGGTTGCTTTGCTAAGCAATAACTGTCATTCACCTATGTTCCAGTTTTTGTTACAATAGCTCAAGGTTTAGAATATACTTGTTCTATTCTGTTTACCCTCTAATAACCAGGTAGCAATTAGAAGCAAACTTTGCCACTATATTAGCAATTAGTTTGTGGAGCCAGTCATTATATAGCTATTTTCATGGATGCTACAGGAGGTGTTAAATGATTGGTTCAGTTGCTTTCTATTGCCCTAGCTAGGTTAGTGAACAAGTCCTGTCCTTCTCTATTTTCCACCATAATATAGAAATATGAAGAGCCTCACCATGCAGGAGAGGAGAGTGAGGAGGAGGTTGAAGAGGAGGAGGAAGATATGACCAGTGATGAATCAGGTGAAAGTGAGGAGGAGGATGAAGAGGAGGAAGAAGAGGAAGAAATTGGAAATGAGGGAGACAAACAGAACGCCACCAGGCAAGAGCAACTGGAGTGGGATGATTCAACACTCTCTTACTAGCACCTGCCACTTACATTGCTCCTTTTGTAAACACCAGTGCAATGTATTTCTGAGTCAAGTTAATCTGAGTCTATGAATTAACTGACAGGATTAGAATTTCTTGCCTGAAACATAGCTCTATTGCCCAGATTGATTAATTGCCATTGATAGAATTGTCCCTTTCCGTACAATGCCATGTGAAAAACAAGGTACCAACTTTAATGTCCTCTATGGTAATAACACTAGTCTGGAGCTTGATCCATTGGTTTATTCCCTCAATATGCAGCTTCTGTTCCAAATAATCCAATAAAAGTCCTGTCACTCAATCCATAGAGGTTTTGCCTTTGCTATTTTTTCATACAGGAGAGATTTCAGCTTGTTATGATGATTGTTTCTGTGGGTTCACATAATGCTGTTGCAGTTTTGGGTTCTGTTTATTGTGTGTCTAAAAAAAATCCTCCTTCAAATCAGATGTTTTAGTGCTCCAGGTATTAAAGGATCAATGCCATTTACCAACCCATCTTTTTGCCTTCCTGGGTGTTAATTGCATTCTACAGAGGGGTATTGAGGACTTCACATATAGGATGGATGTAAGAATAGGAATGGGTAATACATTTCTCCACTAATGTTGTCAGAACCATGAAGATAAACAGCCCACCTACTGTAAATTGACTACAGGTTGAACCTCTCTACTCCAGACCCCTCTCATCCAGCAACATCCATAATCCAGCATGATTTTAGTTACCCAGACAACCACTTGCCATGGGTGTGGCCAAGTTTTCCATGGTTTCATAAAGTTTATTTACAGTCACCAGTCCTGGCTCTCAGTGTTCTGTGTTGTTACTTAGCTATAATTTATCCCTAAACATCTGCTGAGAGCCCTATAAGCAGTGAAAGTGTTGGTAATGTGCTAGACAATACTGACTGTCCATGGTCCAGCAAATTGTCTTGTCTGGCACTGGTCAGGTCACAAGGGTACCAGACAAGAGAGGTTCAGCCTGTACTATTATGTAAAGCCCTCAAAAGATGAAACTTTTTTTGTTAACTTTCAAAGATCTTTTTCCCGCAGATTAAGCAGTGTTACCTTATGTGAAATGAAAATTCTAATTGAGCTTGGTTTTAGCTGAAATCTGTGGGGTTGATCATTAGCCACAGGTTCAGTAATTTGCTGCAGATCACTGTTTTGTGCTTTGCATTGTAAATCATTATCTTGCTGCTGTATTTTAACTGCAGGAACAGCAAATTAATGAACCCCAGTACACTCTAGCTACAATCAGTTAGGATTTACACAAGTACATACATGTATGAATGAAAATGAATGATAGTCTTAGGGAAATGATGCCTTTTGCTTGTAGAAAGATTCATTAAATTCTGCCCACTGGAATTTGTCTGGCTTTATTCTTTAGAATATTGACCCCCAGTTTTGCTATCCTTTTACCAGTCAAACATTAGCGCGGGAGAAAACTGGCTTAACTGAGATTCTCCAGCTCTCCATTGCACTTAATGGCTGTCCTTTTTTTTTTTCCCCCCTCTTCTTGGCCCCTTTATTTTTTGGAGAAAAGGGTTCTATGAAATGAAACAAGCCTAAAGAAAGATAAAACCCACCTACATCAAAAGAATTAAAAAGAACAAACAGACCTTGGAAAAGTATTAGTATAAATGTGGCATTTTCCCCCCCTAAACACTGTTCAAAGATAGATGACACAACCATGCTGGTAGGTCTGATTTTGTTTTTTGTTTTTTTTCCCTCCTCTCTTTAATATCCTTTGAATCTTCAAAATGATATGAATAACAAATAAGGCAGCACTTTCTGGGGTAACTAGTTTGAAGTATAACAGACAAAACAAGTGGCATAAGAGTGAAGACTGCCCTGTGGCTCTTCACTTATGTTTCCAGCCTGCTTCTTTCTTCCATATTTTGTTTATTGGATCTAGCGACAAGGTGTAATTCTTTTTTTCAATAATAATACAAAGCAGACCTTTCAGCTGTGGTTATTTTCAGCACACAACTAAACACAGCTTTCCACTCAGAGAGAAAGTAAAACATTAGAGATTAAGAATCCGTTGCAAACTTAATTGTTTTTTTAAAAAAATCATTTGTGTCAATGATTATCACCACTTTTATGTTTTTTTTGAAAACAGCAACTCATATAGTTATTGATAGTCTTTAATTATTTTGTAACTTATTCATGGCTTGGTAAATATATTTGAGCATTCATTAAATATTTATATTTTTGGTTGTTGGATGAAAATCTATTCAGATCATGCTGGTACATTACAGAAGGAGCAAAAATGAATCATATAATCTGTATTGTAAATATGTCTAAATAATGGAACTAGGATGAGTAAAATCAGAGCTGGTGCTATCTTTGTATCGGTTTTACAAGATTGTAGCCTACACATGAAAATTTATTTATGTTAGTTTAATCATCTGAGTAGGTTATGAAATATTTTTCATTCCAATAATGAGGATCATTTTTACAAAATTTCACTGATTACTGTGTAGTCCTTTATTAAGCACACACGCATGCAAAAATATCACAATGTTTTTTCTGTGGCTATGTCCAAGAAACCCTGGAACTGGTTGTAAAATCCCAGTGTATTTTTGTGAGAATTGTTTTCCAATATTTCTTTTTTCCAAAAATTTCTACAGTTTTCTTAGGGCTTTTTTTTTCCAGTGAATAAATTCCAAAAATATTTTGGTTTTCAAAAACTATTTTTAATAAAAATGTTTCATTTTTGCTAAAACCAACATTTATATTTTTTCCCAAAAGCAAAAATTTTATATGAAGCCCAGAACTGACTTTGGTTTTGTTTCTGGTTACCATTTTTATGCCCTAAAAAGTCAGGTGGGGAGAGGGGAATTAATTTGGGTAAAAAAGTATTTTTTGTTTCAAATATGCTTAGATGAAAAAAAATTGAACCCTTGCTGCAGCACACAATTAGTGTGCTGGTTGATTAGTGAAAAATACAATATAACACTTCTCAAGAGGGGTGCTCTCAGTTTCACTTCCTTAGAGATGTCTCAGTATATTGTCCTTCACCTTCAAGCTTATCATTTTAATCGTGTGGCTGAACACTAGGGAATTGTCATTCGAGATCAGATTGTACCCAGCCCTGAACAGATTCACAACAAGCAGGAGAGTGTATGCAAGGAGTATACACTCAGGAAGCAATGTAGTGCCCATGCACCTCTGCTGAAGGCAGTGTGCTGTACACCCTGCTCTGCACTCCTCTGAACAAGCTGGCATAATTGTTCCCTTACTCCTAACATCGGTCTACACCATTAAGATACACAGAAATCCTCATTTTCCAGTAGCAAGCTTCCAAATGGACCCAGTCTTCTGATGCTGACTCAGCCAAAGTCACACTGATGTCTGTGCCAAGATAGGCGTTTTACCTGATTAAAAATGGAAAGTTTGAGCCCAAGAGTGTCGATTAAGAACTGCAAAAGCGAGACCTCCTGATACAGCATTTGGCTTTTGTGGGGATTGAGCATTAAACATGCCCTAAGACAGATACTTACATTTTCCTTTCCAACACGTTGAGGATAGTGGCAGGTCGGATAAAGCTACAAATTTATAATGCACATTCAATCCAGTCGTACAATGTACAGTCAGAAATATTACTGCTGCTCACATTGCTTTTCAGTGTCAATAGCCCAAGTTTATTTTTCCCCACCTCTACCACTGCCACAGGTATTAGATCTCCACAAGTGATTCAAAAGACATATGGCTATTGAGACCAAAATCAAGGTGTATTGCATCAGCTGACACTAATTCAAATGAGTTAATTAAATACTACTGTTAACTTAAAGAAAATATTAGTGCTCGTTTAGAATATTTGTATATTCAATCAGATAATGATAGCTGAGAGACATATACCATATCTCACAGAAATTAAGAAACTCTAAGAAGCATTTGATTGTTTGTAGAGAGGAGCATTACGAGTCTGAAGGTCTTGATCATCTACAAGCCATTAGAAATCCTCTCCTTCCCACTACAATACAGAATTGCTGATTAGATGAAGTATATCTTGTCAGTTATTATCTGTTTATTGAAAATGACAATATTTTCATGTACCCAATTTATAGGAACCTAGCTTGAAGCAAAGAAACTGAGTGCTGTTAACCTTGATATCTAACACATGATTAATGTCTTAGTTTCTCCGTATGTAATGGTTTTACCTTAGAGAGTCATGTTTTTCCTCTAATGTTCTCTGTACAGAGGTTCTCCACTCCCTTTCCAGAACCAGCCAAGGTGGCAGCAAGCAACAGCAAGAAAACTATTATTTGAATTAGAAAAAGGAGGTGTCATAGTGTGTACTGTACCACATTGAACATAGTTAGGTATTTGTCCTCTGGCAGTTACATAGCAGAGGAAATCTTAATGTTTTCTAATTTTACTTTCTCAGCTAATGTAATTAATACTTGGATATTTGCAACTGATGAGTAAACTGCTATGACACGAGTGAGATTTTTGTTAGGGAAGTTTTGGAAAATAAAATACTCTGTCTGTTATGGTGGCAGAGTCATGTGCATTTTAAAACATACTGAGTTATCTTTCTGATGGTTCCTTTGTTACTGATGTGCACTTCATTATAGGAAATTCAGGTAGATAACAGCCTTTGAGATTGTATCTTTGGGCAGTCACTCTTGACTATTCCCTAGTATATGTCTGAAGGAGGTTACTAACCTTCTGTCGACTGTAGGTTGAATAGGTGGAGGAAGAGGAAATGATGAATGTTGCTAAAGGGTAAGCTTTTTAAATACTATGAAATGTAGCTTATTTATTAATTTTAAAGCCACCTTTGATGGCTATACCTGGCCCTCCTAGCAGCCCCATGGTCCTACTACACTCTACCCTTAAAGGAGCAGTGGAAGTGGGTCCTCCAGGCCTGCCTAAAGAGGCCTCAGGGAAGCAACCAGTCAGATCCCAGCAGGCTCAGATAAAAGGAGGTGCAGGGGTTAGTGGCTCAGTTCTGTGCTGGAACCAGAGGGAGTGAACAAGAGTGCTTCCCTCTGACCAAAGGAGTTTGATGGAGGGCATTTACTGGGATAAGTAGAGAAAGGAAGCAATATGTAGCTGCTGTTTGTAGGGTCAATGGGTTGGAACCCAGAGTAGTGGACAAGTCTAGGTTCCCTTCATGCCTGACTAGGTGACCTAAACTAGGAGAAGGACATATTAGAAGACTGAGCAAATGGTTGGATTTTAAGGGCTCAGAGATGGGGCTTAAGATCCTAATGAGGGAGCACAGTTTGGTGAAGTCTTTATACCCTGGAAGGGGTCCATCCTGACTAAGTGATTTGGCCAGAGGATTTAGCTATGAGTGATGTCCCATCATGCTATCCCATAGCCTCTTACTGCTTTATGCTATTTACATATATCCTATCTCATGTTTTGACCACTTTCTATATTTTCAGTCACCCCTAAGCAATGTAAGATCCTCACAATCATGCTGCCTTCATAGGTTAAGGCAAAGGGAGGACTGTGAATCTTAGACCAAAGCCTCGATGTCCACCAGAGACTCTGGCTCTGCACACCAAGCATCATAAAAGTTCCAGAGGCAGCTGTTTTCCACAGAAGATCCCCTCAACCACTTGTCTTCAGAAATCCATGTCTAAAGACTGACAATAAAAGAAACCCATCTACCCATTCCCAACCAGCACAGAACCTAGCAAATCAACATCAGCACCTTGAATTGCACACAAAAGCAAATGGAGGGCCAACATGCTTTCTAAAAATTGGTGTGCTTCCTTCAGCTGTAAGTGTAAACACAGTAGGAGCATAGCTGTTAGTCAGAAGGGGTTAGGGCCATTGTTGTAGAATATTATAGGATTTTTACAAAAGCAAACAGCATTCTGGAATAAAGTAATGAATACAAATCTGGAACGGTTTAACTCTTTTTTAGACCATACCAGCTGGAAGCAAGATCCTTTTTCGCTTGGGAGTAGCAGAAGGACATCCTTTTGGACTGAGGTGTCTGATAGACAACCACTACTGTTAAGGCAAATTCCATCAAACTTAAGAAATAATTTTGCTAAAATAATATTAAGGAAGCAAGAAAACTTCACCAGCAATGTGTAGTCATCAAAGCTTCCTTGTTCGTGTTTCATTATTCTGGAAAAGAGCCATGATTCTTAAATAAATTCAAAGTCTGAATTTCATAAAAACATTTCATGTTCTTTCCACAAAGATTTTACTGCAATTAAGGGTGAAAGATACCACAGAAAATACTTTAAAAATAGCCATCACTTTATGTGAAGGTTCTATTATATAACACGTAGAAAAATTATAAAGGCATTTGTCAAGATTTTCACACTGAGATTACAAGAGTTTGCCATGGTTTTGAGACAACAATGTTCAATTCCGTTGATTGAAAAAGTGCATTGTGCATGGATCTGCTAAGCAGTGCCTATTGGTTTTCTTTCTGTTGACCTCAGTAGGTGTTACTGGGCCTCATGAAAACTTTAAATACTTGTGTGGCAGAAGCACGTAGAAGCCTCACTCAGGGATGGCATCTGATTGTGCTAGGCACTGATGTGTGCACAAATAGTGAAAGAAAGCCCCTGCCCCAAAGACTTGCAAACACTGTTGCTTCTTTAATGAATACCATAGGAGAAATAATAATTATTCTGAAGTAATTTTTTTGCTGTCGGGGGGGCGGAAAAAACAAAACCCCAACCCCAGATAAAAGTGGCTATTAAAACCTTGTTAGCAAATGCATGTTTACAAGAAAGTTAAATAAAAGCTTTTTTTTAAAAAAAAATTTCCAAATGACTAAAGAGTTTTCACATTCATTACTTGTGAATATAAGCACTGCTTACTGCATAGATATTGGAGTGTGAGTGCGTGCACAGTTGGGGTGGAAGGACAGAGGAATGAATTTACAGTTATGTAGGTGGTATGATGAAAAACATTTCTGGGACAGTAGGCGCTATGCCTGCTCAAAAATTGGGGGGGGGTGTGTGTGTGTGTAAACAAATCAAGTTCTTGTGCTGTTTTCTTGCCCATTTTAATTGAATATTCTGGCAAGGGTATTAAAGAAAATGAAATACACTTCAAAATACTAATACAAATTGAAAGTAGAAAATGCTAAACCTGTGAAAAAAGATAAAAAGTGAACCAGGACAGGGGGGTTCATTTTTTGTTGTTGTTGTTTTAAAAAGAACTTCTTGTAGATTTTTTTCTTTTTTGTGGAAAATATTTGTGTGTATTGCTTAAAATCTAGTCACCTATGAAGCTCTGAATACAGGTGCTGCTCCCAGGGGAGTCTGAACGGGTTCTGTGACATCAGTCTTGATTCTCTTGGCCCTGTGCCTGCTGCTGTCATTTTCACTGTTATAAAATGAATGTGAAACAGCACAGTTCTGACTTGGTACGGCTTTGTACTCACACTGTATTTATTCATGTGCACTAGTACAAATGGCTACATGATGAGGAAGTGGAAAATCAGCCCTGCAGAGTCACGTTTCCTCCTATGACACCGGAATGGATACAGTTTGCTCTCCCCGTACACACGTATCCATCTTGTTCCATCTTGAGAGAGAGCACAGTGGCTGTATTACACTCTTCCCAGGTCCCCAAGATCTGTGTAGTCTAATGGAGAAGTCCTGGATGCCTTACAGCCGTCAATTCCTTTGTGCATCTCCCTGAAGGCAAGGGGCATGCTAGCCCTTCAGTGCCTAAATATAGGTTTAGATTTAGACAACCAACTTGGGGGCCCCGAACTAGAAAATATTGGTGCATGGGCCAATCCTACAGTCCTAACTCAAGCAAAGCGCACATAAGTTAAAGCTGTACAGCCATGTTTGCCTGGTAAGAATTTTTAGAAACAAAGCAAAAGGAGTTTTACATGTTTTTTTCAGAAAAGTATTACTTTAATTTTGTCAAGTAAATACCTGGTCTCATTTTAGGTGGCTAATTTTTTGACCTCTTTCATGCAGCAAAACCTGTCAAGCTATGCAGTCCGTTGTGTGTCCGTAAAATGCCATGGGCCATTTTTAGAAATATATCTGAATACAGAGCAAATTTCTGACCCATTGATTTTGTGTGGGCACCTAACTTCTTAAGGCTCTTTTAACTATCTCAGCCTTTCTCAACCACTTTGCTAAATTTTCCAGGCTTTAATGGCTTTAAGGCATTTTTATTTCAGTGTCTTTCCCTTTGTGTTCCTCCTGAAGTACTAAATGCCATTTGGATTGAACAAAAGGTCTACACTGATGACTCTGACCATAGTAACTAAAGTTTCACATTGGAAACAAAAGTGGTGAGAGAACATTTTCAATAGGCTATAAAAAGTGAGACTCTGTGGTGCTGGGGAAGATTGATATGGGTATTTTGCTATGCAATCATCTTGTGGTTAACAGTAGACGAGCAATGTAGGAAGCAGAGAATTAATATTTAAGAAGGGAGTAGAGAGTGACGATGGAGTTAGAGAGTGTTATCAGGTTTCTGTGACAGAGGCTAAAATTGGAGGCTCAAGGCGAGAGAATAGAAGTGGATACCAGTTGCTTCTGGACTGACAAGTATCTGCAAATGGGTAGCCTGCCGGTAAAGCAATAGCAGTCTCCTCCTTCCCACACAGGGGATGCACAAGTGCAGTGGAAACCCCTCCCTAGTTCCATGCCACTGATGTTTTTATGATTCATGCAGGTTCCAGGGCGGCGGGGAAGGCAGCATAGCGGGGAGCCACACTGTGCTACAAAGTGAAATTAATGGGTAGCAGGTTCAAAATTCAGAAAAGGAAGTTTTTCTTCTCACAGCACAAGCTAGGCCTGTGGAACTCCTTGCCAGAGGATGTTATGAAGACCAGGAGTTCATCAGGTTTCAAAAAAGGGCAAATTCTTGGAGGTCAGGTCCATCAGTGGCTCTTATTCAGGATGGGTAGGAATGATGTCCCTGTCCTCTGTTTGTCAGAGGCTGGAAATGGATGGCAGTAGAGGGATCACTTGGTGATTACCTGTTCTCTTCACTCCCTCTGGAGAATCTGGCGTTAGCCACTATCCGAAGACAGGATACCGGGCTAGAAGGACCTTTGGTCTGACCCAGTGCTGTATTGCTGCCTTTACATGCTTCTGAGCCTCCTCAGCCACCCGCCCTAGAACCTGCATGGAACATTAACAGCTCAAATTTCAGTCAGCGACTGCAGGAAAACTGCAGAGGCTGGGTGGTGAAACGATATGTGCAGTTGGGGTGAGGGTTGCTCCACAGAGAGGCATGACTAGGGACCCTCACCTCTCATCTCTTCAAATGCGTGGCTGTCAGATTGCAGGCTGTGTCAGGGGCTCCACTTCCTCTGCCAACAAGCACAGCCTGCTGTCTGGATCCTAATGTCTGTCAGTCTCCCATTCTTTGTGCTGGGAGGGGACCTTTCCTGTTTTCTGTGCCAGTGGTGGGGCTGGGTAGGAGGGTGGCCATTGGGGAAATGAAGGATGGGGTGAGGAGGTGAGGGGAAGAGGAAAAGGGCAGGCAAAAGGAGAAGAAAAGTGGATAAGAGAACTGCAGAGGGAAGCAAGAGCCTGAGGGCATGCAGTGTGCCCTCAGTGGGGCCTGAGCAGGGCGCTGCTGACTCCCCAAGTGGAAGTTTCATCCACCACCCACATATCCTCAGTTAGCAGGTTAAGGAGGGAAGCGGAATGTCAAAAGGAGAGGTGTTCAGAGGTAACAATACATATATTTCTGCTTAATATTTGATCATTTACTGCATGGAAGCTAATGTTGTGGTAATGAACTAAAACTGTGGTTTAGGTTGGTTGCTGCTGCTCCTGGCTTGTATGGTACATTAGTTACAACAGCTCTAGCAGAGACAGAGAGGTAAAAGAACCATAACAAACGTCTCACTGCTACGCCCTCATTGTGTGGGGAATGCTTTATGGACAAAATAGGTCTGCGCTGGTTAGTGAGAATGCAAATTCTGTAGATATTCACAGATAATTTTAACACCTTCACTGGAAATTTTAATTAACGGAAGATGCAGAGACTCAGATTTGAGACGTGATGTTTCAGAGAGCTGTGGAAAAAAAAAACCAAATTCATGTTATTAAACAAATTGGGGACACTGTATACTGTTTTCTTTCAATAATACCAAGGTCTTAAACAGCGGTAGAGTTGCTACAAAGGTACAGAGTTGTGCTTCGATTTTGAAAACCATTAGTTGTAATTCCCCCGCTCTCTCCTCCAGGGCTATTGATTACATCACGTTTCTAGAAGAAGCCAAAGATAGTTTTTATCTCACAAAATCAGACCCACTAAATGTCTTAAGTTAGGCACCCAAAAACTGAGGCACCAAAATACGTGATAACCTCTAAAAATTTTTGAACTGTCTCTGCTACAATGTCTATAATGGCTCCATCAGAATCTGAATAATATCCCTTAGAATCTTATTGGCAAAAAGCCTCAGGGGGGTAACCGTGTTAGTCTGTAACTTCAAAAACAACAAGAAGTCTTCTGGCACCTTTGTGCTTTCATGGGCAAACCCCTAACTGGTAATTCAATAGTTCAGAAAATAAGTGTTGACAAAAGAGTATGGATTGGAAGTGGATCATTGCTTTAGAGCATAAAAGACATTCAAGTGATTCATGTTGATATATGTGGCCCTATACATAGATACCAAACTGTAGGAAAGAAGAAGAAATACCAAAATGTTTAAGGGTTATCTTTAGAACATACATTAGATCATCAGGTAGTCTAGAATTCTACCTCTGCAGAATCATTCCTCATAATATATTTTCTATTGCTCTTTCTTTGCCCAGTCTAGTCTTTGAAATGATTCAAAGGCTGGGGTTTTCACTGCTTCCCATGGGAGTCTAAGAAAATTCATCATTAGGAAGCTTTTCCTGGTATTCAGTTAAACTTCTTCTTTTCTTAGCTTTCCCCCATTAGCTCCTCTTATGCTAAGCTAAATCAATCTTCTCCCTAACTATGATTTATACCCAGCAAATATGTTTGGATGATTATCACTTTTCCTCCATTGGTCATTTCCTAGATGAGTCTTTCACAGTTCTTTTAATTATGTCTCTTAACTCATTGTCTTCAAGTAGTAGATAATTTTTCTTGCCTTTTTCATGAAGTTTTATTCACCTCAAAACCTAAACAATCCCAGTATTTCTCTTTATTACTTATGATCAATTCACTTTCTAAGGGATGCACCGTGTAGTATTTCAGAGATTAAGCCAATACAAAACCCATCATAAAACTCTCTTAACAAGACGGACAGCAATAGATTGATAATCTCTGACACTACACTTGTATGCCAAGATATGAATGAATTTGACAAAATCTCTCTTCATATTACTGTGTATCTGATGCAAGATTTAGAGCCCAGCAGTAAGGCTAAGAGCTTGTAGCTTTTGACAAGTTAGATTGTGAAACACGAAGAAAAGTGTTGGTGCACATAGCTATGATATTAAACCCTCTAATCTTAAAAGGGATTGAAGAAATACCCTGCCCTCAGAACAGTAACAGTCAAGAGTTGTCCGTACTGTTGCATGATTATTATCCTTTGAGCTACCAGATATTTCATCCAGCCGTGTGATTTGATTAGCTGAATGTGCTTGGTTATTAAGGTTAGTGTTTGAATTGCCCCGTGTGGTACGTACTGTTGCAAAATGGGGGTGTGTTAGTCTATTAGAGCTCTCGGACACTCAAAAACCACTAATCTGTAAATATGGCATAATAATTGTATGGCCATTTTTCAACTATGGAACATGCACCACCCTGTTCTCTGGTTTGGAATTGTTAATAGCCAATCAGATTCAAATGTTGTATATAATCATTGGGCCAAATTGTGCCTGGCTGTTGTTTGGGTGTATGTCTACGGGGAAAATGCAGGGCACAAAGAGGCTATGTCTATACTACAGTGATCTGTCGACAGAAGTTATTGTCGGAAGAGATCATCCAACAAAACTTCTGTCAACAGATTGTGGCCACACATGAACGTGGATCCCGTGGTCAATCCACGCTGACAGAGCAGCCAGACTGCCTGTCCACCCTTTTGACAGACTGGCCAACCAGAAGCACAGCAGGCAGGGCTGCCTGGTGACCCAGAAGCCCTGTCTGTCCACAGAGTGCCCTGCAGAGCATCCACATGGTTTTTTTGTGGACATCTTCTTTAGAGAAAAGTGTTCTGCCTTGTGCAGGGGAGAGGCACAAGTCTATCAACAAAACTGCTGTGTTCTTTCCAGTTACTGTTAACAGAATGCATTTTTAGTGTGGACACTCTGCGAGTTCTGTCAACAAAACTCTCCAGTGCAGATGTAGCCAGAGTGCTTCCTTCCACCCTACATGTGTGACAAGTCAAGAAAAGGCAGTTCTACAGTCTTTGTTCAGGGGTGAGCAGAGATTGCTGCACCCCACTTCTCTAGGCACATATGGGGCTCGCGGAACTATACCTCCCTTTCTATGATCTGTGTAGCAGGACTAGCGTGAAATGATGAAGTACAGAGCTCCCCATGAAATGCAATAGTGTGCGCATACCCTATTAGTTGCTTGGGATGTCGGGCAACATTGTGCCCTTTTGAAGTAGAAAGCTTTCCATGGCTGATCTGAGTGTGAAGTGACTCTCTTCTTACCCTTCATAAACCAGAGTGTAAGATTTTGCACAACCAAAAAATAACTGCACAGTCTTGAGTTGAATATCTGTTTTATCCAATTGGCTGAGTGGGTGAGTTCATTTCACCACATTTCATATTGTATATAGTTGCTTTATTTCATAATGATTGGAAAGTGTAAAGATTTCCTTGTTGGAAAGTGCACTTTTCACATTAAATTTTTAATTTGCAAGCTTTGTTCCCATATTGGTGCATTACTTCTTGCTTATAAGCAATAATTGTAACTATTAGCAATTTTTTCCAGTTTCAGAAGTTTTCCTACCAGTTAGACAATGTAGTCGCTGTGAAACTATGACTATATTTTTAGGAAGTAGGGACCGTACCTTATGGGATACAAAATGAGTCAGACACGTATTGTATGATTGTTCTAAGCCCTTTTTTGTGTCTCAAACAATCTCTACAAAGGAGAGATGCTCATTATATTAAATATATAATTGTACATGGAAAGTGATCATAACCACGCCTGGAAAAGTCTTGTTGCAAGTGCTAAATATGTATGGAAGAGAGTTGTATAATTTTTGCAGGATGTTGAGTCAAATGACTATATGCAATTAAAAAGGTGAATATGAACATTGACTACAAATCTGCTTACTAATATTTTCATTTCTCTTCATTAAATTGTTCAGTAAAAATTGAAATGGGAAAATGCATTGAAAATGAACACTATATGTACTGGGATTAAGTTATTTTTCCTTCCCTGCTGGCATTGTGATATAATCCATGGAACACAGAATGTTCATTTCTGATTTTGAGATTGTTAAATTCCTGGCATTTTCCACATGATTTGTTAAGTGCATATTGAAAATAGACCTGTTATTTTACAACTTGGCCTGTACATGTATTAAAAACAAATTCATTTTTGTGATCACTATGGCACTTTCTGTGAATTGGCCAATAAATATGATTTTAGAATTTCACATAAAACATAACGTTCTGTAGTCTTTATTTCACCAAGCCATTAGTTTGGGCAGCAACCCTCATTCAAGAGGAATATGGGGGACTTTTATGGTAAGAAAAAAGAAAAAAGAATGTTTGTATCTCTACAGTCTGTAGGTGATACCCTATTGTTAGCCAATACATACATACATACATATATATATACATATATATATATATATATATATATATGTATGTTATGCATAGTAAACAGCATATTGATAGATATTACATATTTGGTATTTTATATAGATGCTGTTGGGAAGTTATATTAACTGAATGTTTTATTCTCTTCCCGCAATTCAGTTCACCCGTATCAAGCATCCTTCTACTCTTTGCAAAGCTGAAGTCTGTCTTCCATTTAGAAAATAGGAAACTTGTCAAAACAAAGATTCATGAACAGGGGACTGGACTAGATGTCCTCTCAAGGTCCCTTCCAGTCCTACAACTATGATTTCTGTGATTTGATCTCAAGGAGAGTTAGGGACTACGTTTATGACTTATCAACACATCAATCAAAATGAGATATGGAAAAGTATAGGGAGAGATATCAACAATAAATCTGGCACAATTAATGTGTAAAACTTTCAGTGAGTTTTCAGATCTGTTTTTAAGCTTGGTAACATATAAAATCTAGCTGTAAATACTGCTAACTCAAAAGCATATCTTTGAAGCACGTATTTTGGACAGGGTGAGCATGCCGTGAGATTAGAATTGCCTTTCAGAAGAAATGGCCTGTCTCCCTTTCATACTGGCTACAGCTACACTAGAAACATCTGTAGATGGAAGTGTCTGTCAGAAGAGATGTTCTGACAAAACTTCTGTTGACAGATCAGAAAAGTGGATCGATCATTTGATTTGTTCTGTTAATAAAAGGGCCGCCTGGAGCATCTACACTTCATTTTTGTCTACAGTTTCTGTCAAAAAAACGCATTTTGTGTGTAGACCCTCTGCATGTTTTGTGACCAAAACCCCAGTTTTGTAGACAAAACTCTTTAGAATAGAGTAGAATAGAATAGAATAGATGTACCCATAGAGTTTTTGCTTTAGACAATAGGTTTGGGTATTTGTTCTCTGGAGGACTTTTAAGAACAATCCATGAATGCAGTGAAACACTTGGCTACACTCTTTGGTCAACACTATGGAGTAATGTGGCCTTTATGAAAAGACTCATTATGGTTATAAACTATTTAGACCACGTCTACCCTGGAGCCTTTTGTAGACAACACTGGGGATTTGTTGACAAAACTCGTAGCATATCTACACACAAAATGCAGTTTGTCACCAGAAACTGTCAACAAAAATGCCCTATGGATGCTCCAGGGGCCCTTTTTGTCAATAGAGTGGATCAAAAGATCGATCTGCTTTTATGCGTAGATGCGATCTGCCGATAGAAGTTTTGTTGGAACAGCTCTTCTGACAGTAATTTTTGTAGACAAATGCTAGTACTGTAGATGTAGCCTTAGTGCATTTTTAGTTTCTTTCTCCCCCTCCAACTGTGTTTGGGAAGGGTATGCAGTGATGCTGTGGAGGCTCATTAATGCTATGGCTGGTTGAAACTCAGAAGAAAAATCCACATAAAAAAAAATGAAGCATTGAAATTTTCCACAGAACCTGAAGTCCAAAATTTCATTTAGAAACAATCAACACATTCTATTTTGAATTTTCAAAATGAAATTTAGGAAGCTCACCAAGCAGCTGGAGATCAGACAGCTCCATTCCTAGACTCCATGCAGCACAGCTTGGACTGCACAGCACTTCCCACAGGACTTCCTAAAGAGTGGGGAACCTAGAAGCCCACAGATCTGGCAAAATTGTTTTTTTTTTTCGAAAACGTCTGGCCAACCCCCATTATTGGGATTGAGGGAGCTGACTTCACTGTTATTTAATAGGATAGTTCAGTAAGAACCAATCTAACTGCCTTTGAAGTCAATGAGTATTTATGTCCATTTTGGCCCTGATACAACAAAGTATTTAAGCACCTTTAAGCACTTGTTCAACAGCTATGCTAAATTAAGGCACTTAATGGGAGTTGGATTCACTTAAGTGGGTTGTGCATTTTTAATGTTGGGGTTTTTTTTCTTTACAAATTGCGGTAATTTCTTTATTGAAAGACAGCGGCCAAATTATATTGAAGATGAATATATACTTACAACCACTTATTGATGATTTTTAGTAATAATTAGGAAATAATATTTAGGTGTCAAACATCAGCCTTTCAAAATTCTAATTTTCAGATGTATTTAACCATTATTTTCAACAGTCTCATTGAAAGTCTGATGTATATAAGCCATTTTTTTGAACTGTTATTCATCCTCTTTATTGATTGTCTAGAATTTATCTACTGGTTTACTTCACCAGCAATGAAAAAACCAGTAGTATTCTAACTTTTCACATTCAGACTGCTATCTCAACAAACACTTTTCAACAAGATCCTTGTACATGTCTAATTTTACTTGAATGATGAATTGTAAAGGATTAGAAACTAAAGACAACTGTTTTGATGATGATTTTTGGATCCATTGTTTTTGTTTTCTCAAGAAGCTGGAACTCTAATACAACAAATATCTGACAGACAAAGGGGCCAAGACTGTAAAAGATGGACTGGTAGACTCCGAAACATTAAAAAAGTAGCTACAGGTGATTCCTGCACCAAGAGAACTCTTTGAATATAAAATTCCATTTACTCACACAGTTTTGGTACACAAAGCACCCACATGGCCCCACAATATGCCAACATTTTTATGGCTGACCTGGAACAATGCATCCTCAGTTCTCATCCACTAGCACCCCTCCGCTACCTATGCTACACTGATGACATCTTCATCATCTGGACCTATGGGAAGGAGACTCTTGAAGCGTTCCACTGTGATTTCAACAGTTTCCACCCCACCATCAACCTTAGGCTGGACCAGTCCACACAAGAGATCCACTTCCTGGAGGCTACTAGGCAGATAAGCAATGGTTACATAAATACCACCCCATACCGAAAACCCACAGACCACTGTGCTTTCTACACACCTCCATCCAGGACGCACTACACGATCCATTGTATACAGCTGGGCACAACCGTATTTGTGTCGATCCATCAGACAGAGACAATTATCTTCAAGACCTTTGCCAAGCTTGCCTCAAACTACAATACCCACCTAAGGAAGTGAAGAAACAGATTGACAGAGCCAGACGGGTACCCAGAAGCCACCTGCTACAAGATAAGCCTCACAAGGAAAATATGAGAACACCATTGGCCATCCCATACAGCTCCCAGCTAAAGCCTCTCCAATGCATCATCAGGGATCTGCAACCCATCCTGGAAAATGATCCTTCACTCTCACAGACCTTACGAGGCAGATCTGTCCTTGCCTACAGACAGCCTGCCAACCTTAAACAAATTCTCACCAGCAACAAAAAACCACAACATAGTAACCCTAAACCTGGAACTAATCCCTGCAACAAACCTTGCTGCCAACTCTGCTCACATATCTACACCAGCCATATCATCACAGGCCCTAACATCAACCATACCATCAGGGGCTCCTTTACCTGCACATCAACTAATATAATATATGCCATTATGTGTCAGCTATGCCCCACTGCAATTTACATTGGCCAAATTGGACAGTCTCTACATAAAAGAATAAATGGACATAAATCAGACATCAGGAATGGCAACATACACAAACCTACAGGAGAACTTTTCAATCTCCTTGGACACTCGGTAACAGATTTAAAAGTAGCGGTCCTACACCAAAAAAAATTTCAAAAATAAAATGGAGAGAGAAAGCTCTGAGCTGCTATTCATTTGCAAATTTGACTCCATCAACCAAGGATTAAACAGAGATTGGGAGTGGCTGGCCCCTTACAAAAGCAGTTTCTCTGTGCTGGAAGTTCACACCACCACATTAAAATCTGACAATGGGCCACATCCCCCCTTAGTGATCTGACTTGCTTTTTTTTCTCCTCGCTTGATCTATACCACTGATAATGGGCCATATCTACCCTGACTGAATAGACCTTGTCAGCTCTGGCCCTCCTGTTTCCTGGGCCCCCACTCTTTAAATACTCCTCTGAACACCCACCCCCCACTCATGCATCTGATGAAGCATGTATTTGCCCACGAAAGCTAAGGCTCCAAAATATCTGTTAGTCTATGTTAGTCGAGAAGGTGCCACAGGACTTCATGCTCTTCTCAAAGAAAAATATAGTTACCAATTATAGATACATTTGTGTAACGCAAATAAACCACAATACTTCATGAACAAATATCTACAACAATCCCAGAATGCACCACTATTCCCTTACCTTCCCCTTTCACACACTTCAAGATCCTACAGTAAAAAGTGAAAATAGTTCACGGTTCATTTAGAGCAAACCCATTTGGAGCAAATCAAGAGACAGCCATGTTAATCTGTACCTTCACAAAACAAAAAAAAGGAGTCAACTTGGCGGAACAAACTATTGAAGGCTTAAGGGTATGTGTTTTAAAATAAAGAGCTTTTAACATCAGATTACGAAGGGAGACATCTCAAATTTGATACCTATCACCAGGGCCTTAACAAAGATCTCAATTAGTCTATGCATTACAAGGAAAAATCCCTCACCTTTGATATGCACAGCAACGAAGGGTCCTGTGGCACCTTATAGACTAACAGAAAAGTTTTGAGCATGAGCTTTCGTGAGCACAGACTCACTTCATCAGATGCTTGATTTCTTGATTCTTGAATCTTGATTTCCAAGACCAGCATCTGATGAAGTGAGTCTGTGCTCATGAAAGCTCATGCTCAAAACTTTTCTGTTGGTCTATAAGGTGCCACAGGACCTTTTGTTGCTGTTACAGATCCAGACTAACACAACTACCCCTCCAATACTTTGATATGCACAGTGATCCACAGGCATACCACTTAACTTAATGGGCACTTGCAGGGGTTTTTTCCCTCCTGCCTCCCCTTGCTTACTTTCTCTGTATCTGGCTGATTCATCAGCTTTTTTTTTTCAATTTTTTTTTAATTCTTTTTCTCTCAGTTATCATTCTCCAGATCTGAATAAGTGGCTCTGTCTCATGAAAGCTCATCATCTAAGTCTTCACGGTGCTACAGGACTGCTTTTTTTTTGTCCTATAATCAATTCAGGGATACAGGGCCGTACCTCTAAAAGCCAGGATTCTCTGGTCCAGTGGAACACAGATGTTCCAGGATGGAGAACACCAGGCTGGAGACTGACAATGGGGCTGTGGATGGGGCTGAAGCTCTTGACAGCATTCTTCATCTGAGACCAGAGCCCAAGCTGAGCCAGGGGGCTGCAGTGGCCAGCAGCCAGGCTGGGACCGGAATCAGAGCAGAGATGGGTTGGAGGTTGGTGGCAGGGGACCTCCCCTGGTCTGACAAATCCCCTTGTTCAGGACCAGTCAGGTGCCAGACCTGAGAGGTCCAACTTGTAGGTCCATTGTCATATTGATTTGTTGTTTATGATACAGAATAAAGCTTATTGTGTAGGTAAAATGTGGAAAAAAAGTATAGCTGAATTTTAAAGGGACTTTAAAGGACTTGCAAAACTCCAATTCTTCTAAAGCACTTCAGTTTTTACTCTATCCACATTTTTCCTGTTGCCTGTGGGCCGTTTGTGGGATGACCCGGGCTCCTGCTTTCTCAAGGGTGCTCTGCATTAACACCTGGTTTGTAAGCCACAATATCTGCATTTATGTTGAAGCCTTTTCCTCTTGATTATTCTCTCTCTAATGATTCTTTTCTAATCCTGTCTTCTAAATGCTCAT